>NC_091787.1:28865833-31812500 GCF_029378745.1 Bos indicus | reverse complement strand
AACCAGGATTCAAACTCAGGTCTTGTGACTCTTGATTCAGCAACTCTTAGCCAGGACCTATCCAGCCTCCATGAACTAAAGTTCACAGGGAACTTTCTCTGTGCATATAAGGGGGCAACAGTTCCTACCAATATCTCATTTATGGTCACAGAACTGTCCTCCTAATTCCATTATTTCGATCATTTTACGTATGGAGAGAACTTGTGCTAAATACAGACCTACTTGTTAAAGAACATATTTTTAAAAGGAAACAAAATACAAGCCTAGGCCAACAGAGGCTGGGTTGAAATTAACTCTCACACTGATATAAAGAAAGTTAATTAGTTCAATCCAGTCGATGTCTGATTTTATTAAATGTTAGAAATTAAATGAAGGCTTTAAAATAAATAAATCAAAGAAAACATTTCCTGTCTACCCCAACCCCTGAAATTTTTCCCTTTGTATCATGTGTTAATTGGAGGGTTTCCAAAGAGGGTGCATAGAACATTTTTTAACATCTATTCTTGAGAGTCCAGTAATGTATTTTCTACATAATAGATATAAATAATGAACACAGGGCTACATTAATTTTAATTCATGTTAAATATGGTTTCTGGGTTGAGTTTATTTGTAACACTTTCCTTCTCTGTGCTATTTCATTCCTTGCCACCATGTCACTATTTAGCTTGAAATTTCACAATATGGAAATGCAAAAAACAAACCCGATCCTAATTATCTCCTGCAGGATCATAAAAATAACATTAATAAAATGTGGTAAATATCAGTGCTGATCATTACCAGTCCCGATCGCCAGAAAATGAAACGTAGCAGCACCCCAAAGCAGGAAGGATTAAAGCGAGCCCTCCACCACGAAACACACACACATTAGCATATTGCTTCATAAGCAGATTTAACGGTAATAATAAAGTTGTCTTTAATGTGAACTGGACAAGAATTTCAAACGTGCATGGATATGCACAGAATCCCTGGCATCTATGTGTATACTGCTTTCTAGTTTCCAAAGCAGTGTCACATCCACTACTTCATTTTTGTATCCCTTTTGCCCTTACTCAGAGCTATGGACAACAGGCCTCATTCCAGCTGAAAACTGGGGTTGCAAGAAAAGAGAAAGATGTGACCTTCCTGGATGGACCTTGTGAGTCAGCAACCTGAAGTTGGAACCCAAGCCTTCTGGCATCCAGATCTATGATCTCCTCATTAAAAGTACCTTTCTTTGGGATAAACCACACAGGCACAGTGACAAGGACTTCCTAGTCATGGTACAAAACACAAAGGACAAAGCATCATTAGTCAGAAGAGATAAATAAGATGTCTTACCAGGGACTGAAGGACAGACAAAGAAGATGTGAAGCAGCACTTGATGTGAGAAACACGCAGCCTTCTCCGCACAGCTCTGTTCTGTGACAAGGGTTACAAACACATTCGTACAGGTAGGATGGCTCAAAAAAGTCTATTAGGTAATGTCAGAGACAGAAAAACTTGATTGGCCAGTGTGTGACTCTACATCTGTATTACTTTATTCATATAAATAAGACCCTAAATATCAGGATGCCAAAGTCAAAAGTAAACTTTGGTTCCTGCTACAGAATGTCGAGTATATAAAATTTTAATATACTTAAGGAAATTCAAGTACATTATCAACTATTGACAGGTACTTATGGCTGTAAAAAGATAAGCTAAATACATTAGCTTAAATAAATAAATAGATATGACAGCGTGTTTGCTGGACTCTAATGAATTAATTCCCTAATTGGTCTTCCCTGAACCCCACAGCAGTCTCCATTAGGTCTTTACATACAATCCATACATCAATAACAGGATGTTTCTATATCTAGGTCCATGGACCATCCACTGTGCTGGCCATTAGTATCTCTTAGGAAAAAGGAGTAAATGGAGGAAGGGACAAGTTGAAGTTTGGAGAAAATGAAAGTCATGTTATTGCACAAGGAATAGTGTTTAAAAATGTGAGCCCAAGGCCTGATACGGTTCTTTTTCATCAATAAACCTCAGTTTGAATGAATGTATTTTTCTGAGGGTATAGTATGCAGACTGGAAAACAGAAGGGCCTTACAAAACTGCTGGAGTTAGTTACTTAGCTACTCATCTAGGACAGAAACCAGTCTATCATTTGTGTTTAAAAACCTGGCTGGGCAATCCCACTTCTGGGCATACATCCAGAAGAAAAAAAAAAAAAAAAAACAACATAATTTGAAAAGATCCATGTGCCCCAGTGTTCACTGCAGCACTGCTCACAGTAGCCAAGACGTGGAAGCAACCTAAATGTACATCAGCAAAGGGCTGGATCAAGATGATGCAGTACAGATATAAAATGGAATACTGCTCAGGCACAAAAAGTGAAATAAGGCCATTTGTAGCAACATGGATGGATCTAGAGATCACCACACTAAGTGAAGTCAGAAAGAGAAAGACAAATACCATGTGATCACGCATATGTGATATCTAAGATACGCCACAGATGAACTTACCTGCAAACCAGAAACATACTCGTGGACACAGAGGCCAGATCTTGTGGTGGCCAAGGGGGCAGAAAGGATTGGGAGTTAGGGACCAGAAGAGGCAAACTATTGTACAGAATGGATCCACAACAAGGTCCTCCTGTAGCATAGGGAACCGTATTCAATACCCTGTGGTAAACCATAATGGAAAAGTGTATATACATGCACACACATGCATATGACCTAGCAACTACACACAACTGACTCGCTTTTCTGTACAGCAGAAATTAACACAACATTGTAAATCAGCTATACTTCAATAAATCAAAACAAAAAAGAAATAGAAGAGAACAGGATTTCAGGAAAAAAAAAAACAAAACAAAGCTGGTTAGGGTCACTTGCGACATCTGCAACCCTGGAGGCAGGACACAGGCCGGGGGGAGTGGGGTGTGCTTCAGCGTGTGCTCTTGACACCATATGGGCATTTCAGAACTCTGATCCTGACAGTCACATAGTCCGGGGGATCTCAAACTTCAGTGTGTAGCAGAACCACCTGGAAAGCTTGAGAAAGCACTAACTTCTGAGCCTCAATCGCAGAGTTTCTGAATGAGTAGGTCTGGAGTGGGGCCAAAATATCCGCATTCTAACAAGTTCCTGAGCGATGCTCATGCTGCTGGTCTGAGAACTCCACTTGGAGAATCACTGCTCTAGTCCAACACCCTCATGTTAGAGGGTTAGAGACCCAGAGAAGGGAAGTGACTCTCTTGGGGCCAGTCTTCAATGATTCACTTCCTAAAGTCTGATGGATCCTTTCTGTTATGAGTTGAATTATGTCCCAAACCAAACTCATATTTAAAAATCCTATTCTCCAGGACCTTTAAAATGTAATCTTATTTCATTGCAGATATAATTAGTTAAGATGACGGATTAGGGTGGTCCTAATCCAACATGCCAAAGCCTTTGACTATGTGGATCACAATAAACTGTGGAAAATTCTGAAAGAGATGGGAATACCAGACCACCTGATCTGCCTCTTGAGAAATCTGTATGCAGGTAAGGAAGCAACAGTTAGAACTGGACATGGAACAACAGACTGGTTCCAAATAGGAAAAGGAATACGTCAAGGCTGTATATTGTCACCCTGCTTATTTAACTTATACGCAGAGTACATCATGAGAAACGCTGGGCTGGAAGACGCACAAGCTGGAATCAAGATTGCTGGGAGAAATATCAATAACCTCAGAAATGCAGATGACATCAGCCTTATGGCAGAAAGTGAAGAGGAACTAAAAAGCCTCTTGATGAAAGTGAAAGTGGAGAGTGAAAAAGTTGGCTTAAAGCTCAACATTCAGAAAATGAAGACCATGGCATCCGGTCCCATCACTTCATGGGAAATAGATGGGGAAACAGTGGAAACAGTGTCAGACTTTATTTTTTTGGGCTCCAAAATCACTGCAGATGGTGACTGCAGCCATGAAATTAAGATTGCTCCTTAGAAAGAAAGTTATGACCAACCTAGATAGCATATTCAAAAGCAGAGACATTACTTTGCCAACAAAGGTCCGTCTAGTCAAGGCTATGGTTTTTCTTGTGGTCATGTATGGATGTGAGAGTTGGACTGTGAAGAAGGCTGAGCGCCGAAGAATTGATGCTTTTGAACCGTGGTGTTGGAGAAGACTCTTGAGAGTCCCTTGGACTGCAAGGAGATCCAACCAGTCCATTCTGAAGGAGATCAGCCCTGGGATTTCTTTGGAAGGAATGATGCTAAAGCTGAAACTCCAGTACTTTGGCCACCTCATGCAAAGAGTTGACTCATTGGAAAAGACCCTGATACTGGGAGGGACTGGGGGCAGGAGGAGAAGGGGACGACAGAGGATGAGATGGCTGAATGGCATCACTGACTCAATGGGCATGAGTCTGGATGAACTCCAGGAGTTGGTGATCGACAGGGAGGCCTGGCGTGCTGCGATTCATGGGGTCGCAAAGAGTTGGACACGACTGAGCGACTGAACTGAACTGAATCCAACATGACTGGGGTCCATATAGAAAGGGGTGGGGGTTGGAAACAGACACATAACAGAGAGAATGCCACGTGATAATGTCACAGAGACAGGGCAGACATTGGGGCAATGTATCTATTAGCCAAAGCATGCCAAAGACTTCTGGCAAGCATCAGAATCTAGAAGAGAGGCAGGGAACAAATTCTCCCTCACAGTCCTCAAAGGAACCAACCCTGCACACCTTGATCCTAAACTTCTCTCCTCCAGAACCGTGAGAGAATAAATTTTTGTTGTTTGTGTCACCGGTTTGGGCTACTTTGTTATGGCAGCCCTATCAGACTAATGTTTTTTAATAGGAGACCATCAGAGAGAAGTCCAAGGTTCATCTGAGCGGATATTATGAAGGAGTCCCAGTCCTCTCTCCCTCTCCCAAGAAGGATTCTCTACACTCCTCAGCTGAGGACCAGGGCTCCTTTGTCTTCCCAAGTCTGTTCCTAAGACCTGGCTCTAACAGGGGTGGACTCTGTACTAACCCCTCTCTCAAGCCATGTGGCGAGAGGTCTCAGGACCCTTCAACATGCTCCCATTCTGACTCAGCACTTTTATTTTTAGGGTTTGAAAGAAACTCAGACCCACGCAGGGGAAATACATGTTCCTGGGAAGTGAGTAATAGTGAATACAAGGTGAAACAAAACCTTGCTCCAAGGAGATTATGTAGTCATTAAAGTACTTTTCATTAGGAGTATATAATTATATGGAAAACACACATGCTATAAAATCAAGTAAAAAGGCAAGATATAAAATACTGTATATTAAAAAAAGAATAATGCTGAAAAGAAATATATCAAAATATTACGAGTTTTTAATTTGGGGGCTGGCAAGAATATTGGAACCATTTTTCTTCTCTCTATTTTGCGTTTTCTGTAAAAAAAGCATCAATTATTTTCATAAAGAGAAGGTATCTTAGGGGTGGGGGAATCCCTTCCTGAGATTCATGACTATTCATTGTTCATCTTGGCTCTGTTGTTTCTTTCCACCTTCATTCAATGATATCACCTAAAATCTGCCAAAGGTTTGACAATCTGCCCCTGCAAGGAAGAAGGTCCTTTTGACTTTGGAGACTAAGTTTATTAAAAAACCACTTTCTTCTTTGTTACAGAAATCTCCAGTTAGAGGTTGTGAAATTATGCAAAATTCTCCCCTTCTGTCCCTGGTGCCTGAGGTAAATTTCTGTCTTCAAATCTTTCCAAGTGGTTCTTCCATGAAGAACAATACCCACATTTATCATCCTTTGTCTCTTCAGCTGCTTTCTTTTCTATAACCAGGTTTTTATTCTTTTGGTTGTTTTAACATCACTGTTTAAAATTCTCCCTTTGCTGTACTACCCAAAATTCAGTAGCTGGGGTTTTATTTGGGTTAAAACATGTCCTCTTTTAAATATGACTGCATGCTTAGTCATTCAGTCATGTCCAAATCTTTTGACCCCATGGATTGCAGCCCGCCAGGCTTCTCTGTCCATGGGGATTCTCCAGACAAGAATACTGGAGTGGGTTGCCATGTCCTCCTCCAAGGGATCTTCCCAATCTGGGGATCAATCCCAGGTCTCCCACATTGTAGGTGGACTCTTTACCAGCTGTGCCATGAGGGAAGCCCTTAAATATGATTATCTATGGGAAATTTGAAGTGATCAGATGTTCACACTTTAGTGTGAATTAGCTTTAGAACACTGTTTTCCTCCTAATACCCAGCTAAGACAATTAAGTTGAAGAAATGAAGTTTTGAAGAGATGATAAGTGAAAGGGAGTTTGCAGCACAAGGGCATTTGCAAAGAGAGGTCACTGACCAGGACAGGGTGTTGGGCATTTGGGAAATAGAACAGTAGAGAAAAGGAAAGAGAGAAGATGGCGAGCGGAATGCAGCAAAGGCAAACGAAACCCGAGTCAGAGTGCGGTCACATGGCCCCACTTAAGTAGCCTTAATCCTTTTTTTTTTTTTTTTGCAAAAGGAGACTTTCTGCTATAATTTGTAACTAATGTTTAAAGTCAACAGAAGCGCCTCAACTGTTTTTAAATTATGTGAATAACAAATACCCTTAAGCAGGCAGGGTTTTGACATTCTTTTGATACTGAATATTGATCATTAACAAGTTGGACAAGACTTAAATGATGTTAGTCATTTCACATGTATAAGCAAACGTGGGGGGCATCCATCTACGTACCTGGGTGGGTGTGTTTAAATGTATAAGTAATAGGCTTTCAGCTGAGTTCTGAACCAGGTAAAGAATTCAGAGGGCAAGGGTAGCAAATTCACCTGAATTATATGCTGAAATGTACACCTGAGTGCCTGTTTCTGGGCAGAGGGTCCATGGCTTTGACCAGCTTCTCAGGGGCAAGAGTTACTGTGCTGGGGGATGAGGGCTCTGACTCAAACGTGTGCTGTGCCAGGCTCCAAGATGTGCACACCTCAGATGCTCACACAGGAGGTTCCCTGGAACAAGGAGAAAAGTTCGGACCGTGCTGGCGAGAACACAACCCTCCCTCCCCCAGCCAGCCCACAGGTGACACCGCAGGGGGTCTGTCGCTGCAGGGACCTGCTCCCCACGGTCCAGCCATGGGGCAGGGTGGGCCTTCTAACTGGGTTTTCCTGAAGATGCTTTTGGTCACAAGGAAGCAAACAAGTTGCTGATGTTCTCAGATTTTCCACTGAGCTCTGAAAAAGACCTGTTCTCTTCCCAAATGTGCTCCCCGCCCTACAACCCATGGCAAGTACCACCTCCCTCCTATTTGTCTCTTGAGCATGAAGTGTTGTTTCTAAAAACTTCAGCTATCCACTTTAAAAAAAAATAAAAACTCTCTACGTATTAGACAAATCAGGTTAGTCTTTTTAACTTGAATTCCCTAGGGGTGTTCTGGGCCTAGGACACATTTTCTGTCTCCAGGGGAAGACGACAGTCACCGATGTGTAAAATGATAAGCCAAAACCAACACAGCGGCCTGTGATGATAAACTCACTCTTATGAATTTCCTAAGGTAGGAATATGAACAAACACATTTTATAATGTTTCCAACAAGGTAACCGGAAAATTGAATTGACCAGAATCCCCCACTCCCAAAGCATCCCAGTTAAGAGCTGCACAGCTAGTTACAGACTCAAGCAATGCTAGCTTCATTAAACTCTTGCTCACAGCTAAGGGAAGCTGTGACAAGGGAGCCAGGCTCTGCCGTGAGCAGGGAACCAAGCTGTCCCTCACACGGCCCTGTGGACTGCTGCCCACCCCCTGCCCTTTTCCTTCCCGTGCTCTCCTCTCATCAGCAGCGCTGAAAATGCATTTCCGGCGCCAGCACCATCTTAGGCAAGGCGCGCAGGCTCCAGTTTTCAGTTTATAAACCTGTAACTCGGATCCCATCTCCTTTTTGCCCTCTGCACAAGGCCATAAACATCCCTGGCTCCGGCTCATGACGGGTTCTTTCCTCTAATGGAAGCTCCCTCCTGGATATCCCAAAAGAGAAAGATGTGTCTGGTAAGTGGGAGAGGTCAAACCCGAGCACAGCTATTTATTACATATACTGCGACCAGATGGATCTAACTCATCCATCAAAGCCCTCGTCATCCTCATCACATTAGCTTCTTATAAAAGCCTCCTGCTCTTTCCCCTCGCATGCCGGCTCTGCCACTTCTCTCCTCCTCCTCCTCCTCTCTCTCCTTCTTGCTCTCTTTCCTCTCATGTGCTTTCAGGAAAATGAACCCTCTCTAACCCCACTGCTGTTCTCCTTAAATCATGGCTACCCATCACTCCGTGGCTATTTTTAAACTTTACTTTTATCAATACTCATCCTGTAGCTCAGGGAGATATTAAAACTGTACTGGGGCAAGGAAGGGCGTTCCTGACACTTGCTCCCTCATTCATCAGCTCCTCATAGGCCCGTTGGTGACAATGAAAAGATTTCACAATACCGTGCAGCAGAAACTCATTCTCCTGCTCATCCATCATGTTCAACCTAGCAGCGGTGCTACTGACCTAATCTGCAATGCCTCGGGACTCACTGGAGATTTCTTAAAGGCACCCTTCATTGTTGTCCGTAACAAAGAAGAGGTCTGGGCCATTCGATAAGAAGCCAAAATGGTGCAAGGATTAATGAAATATTCTTCTATCTCCCCAGTCCTGGGTTCAAAGACTGCGTGGCGGGTGTAAGCCACGCGGCCTCTCACAGACTGAACTCAGCACAGCCCACTCATGGGTCAGCTAAAAGTGCTCAAATACAAAGAACATGGCCTGGGGGCACAAAAGAAAGAAGGCCCCCGGACTGTGGGTGCTGTCCCTGATCCCTTTCTTCACTCACTCACTGATGTGCCCTTTCCTTTAGCAAACATTTTTTAAGCACCTATTATGTACTAAGTTCTAGTATAAACATTGGGGTCATAGAGGTTAAAAGTGTAAATGCTGGCTACAAAGAGCTCACTGCTGAGTGAAAGGGAAGCCAAAAAAAGCTAACTGTCCCCAGCACTTCCCCTCTTTTCCCCATGCCCCCTGAATTCACCAGGATACACAGCAGTCCAGCTGGAGACTACATCTCCCAGAGACTCTTCAAGCTCAGTGCTGCTGTGCGACTCAGACTATGCCGACCGCCCATCAGTCAGGTGGGGCAGGCAAAGGTGACGGCACGTCCTGTAAGAGGAAGCTGGCCATATTCATGCTGCCTCCCTTCCTCCCATGGAATGGAGCATGTCCACGTTGCCGGTGAGTCAGCTTTGGCCATGAAGACAAGGACGAGTGAAAGAATGGCAGAGCAACCAGAAAGGGAGAGCCTGGGTCCTCCCAGGCTTAGGGAGCAGAAAGACCGGGCGTACTAGACGACCCTAAACTGGCTAAGGCAGTGACCCAGGCCCTGATGGCTCAGTTGAGACCTGTGTGAAGAAAGAAAGGGGACTCAGACATCCACAATTTCCATCATGACCTTCAGATGCCTCTGAATGAAGCCCAGAGAGGAAAAGAGCTGCCTTCAAGGTCCTTACGTGTTTCACACCTAACATCAGCTCATTAAATGCCCAGAATGAGGACAAACAAGAGGCAATTCTGAGATCCCCACCAGCAAACACAATAAGAACTCCTGATTTATTTACATTTACAGACCATTTACCCCTTACCCTCCAGCTGTTCCTTGCTAAACAAAACAAACTCCACTCCAGAATGTTGTAGTTTCCAATGGTCCACAGTGTTCATTCTGCTAGCTACTCACCATGCTTCGAACTAGTCCTATTTCAGATCTCTGTCCTCTCCCTGGAATGAAAATGTAAGCTCCCTGAGGATTAGAACCACATCTTAGCTTCTCTCCTATGCAGAGTTCAGCACAAGGTTTAGCAAGCCACAGGTACTCAAAAAATCAGAGCCAACTTACCGAGAAATGGCAAACTAAAGCCATGCAGACAGGGAGGCACTGAGCAAATTTTGTGGAAACAAAATGCTCATGCTGTCATCAACATTTGAGGTGATGTGCTCATTTGGTGCCCCCATTATAAAAAATGTAGAAACAGAGAATCCCACGACAAATGAATGCTGATACCTCGGTCTCACAGCTACTTAATGTGTGGCCTTGTATGTTCTTTTTGCTCAAGCGGAATACCAAGTTGGGCCACGCTACAAATACCAAGGGCACCTACTCCAACCACTTTGCATCCTAATCCTCTCATCTCAACCCGCTCCTGTCTGACCACAAATTCCAACTGAGAGCCCAGGGGCATGTGAGGTGGCAGAGAAGAGCGGGAGTCATTTGTGGAGTGGAGAGGCTGAGGCACAGAACGAGCATGATCTTAATCCAGGTCAGGCTCCATGACCCAATCTCCCGGATTCTAATCTAGAGGCACCTTAGCAACTTTGAATTTTAAAAGACATATTTCTCTAGCCAGTCACAATGCCAAACTCTGATCTCCACTTCCTCAAGTAAAACATCCCCACATTGTAAGATAACTAATGTGTAATGCACAAAAAATGTTTTATTTAAAATTAGCTGAATCTAATATGGCATCAATTTTAATATTCCACAATTTTATGCACTGAGAAAAACAAAGCTATTAAACTGAAACACTACACTCTCCAATCTCTTTGAATTTTTATTTCATACTTATTAAAATAGTTCCTTTAGACTAATTTAGACACAGATTTTTATCATCACCTATCATGGGATATACCTCAGCTTCAGGCCACAGAAGTGGATACATAATTGTAATCCTAGGACTGCATTCACTCAACCCTCAGCTGGGTTCTACATTTAGGGTATCACAAAGCCAAGATTAAAGTGTTGGTCAGTTTCTTTTGTTGTGCAGAAGCTTTTAATTTTAATTAGGCCCCATTTGTTTATTTTTGCTTTTATTTCCAATATTCTGGGACGTGGGTCATAGAGTTGGTGGGAATGCAAACTAGTACAGCCACTATGGAGAACAGTGTGGAGATTCCTTAAAAAACTGGAAATAGAACTGCCTTACGACCCAGCAATCCCACTGCTGGGCATACACACTGAGGAAACCAGAATTCAAAGAGACACATGTACCCCAGTGTTCATCGCAGCACTGTTTATAATAGCCAGGACATGGAAGCAACCTAGATGTCCATCAGCAGATGAATGGATAAGAAAGCTGTGGTACATATACACATTGGAGTATTACTCAGCCATTAAAAAGAATACATTTGAATCAGTTCTAATGAGGTGGATGAAACTGGAGCCGATTATACAGAGTGAAGTAAGCCAGAAAGAAGAACACCAATACAGTATACTAACGCATATATATGGCATTTAGAAAGATAGTAATGATAACCCTGTATGCGAGACAGCAAAAGAGACACAGATGTATAGAACAGTGTTTTGGACTCTGTGGGAGAGGGAGAGGGTGGGATGATTTGGGAGAATGGCATTGAAACATGTATAATATCATATAAGAAACAAATCGCCAGTCCAGGTTCGATGCAGGATACAGGATGCTCGGGGCTGGTGCACTGGGATGACCCAGAGGGATGGTATGGGGAGGGAGGTGGGAGGGGGTTCAGGATTGGGAACACATGTACACCCGTGGCAGATTCATGTTGATGTATGGCAAAACCAATACAATAAAGTAATTAGCCTCCAATTAAAATAAATAAATTTAAATTTAAAAAAAATAAATAAAGTGTTGGTCAGCTGGATCGCTATCCAGTGGCTCTAAGGGGGGAAAAAAAATCTTCTAAGTTCATTCAGGTTTACCAGGAAAACCCAGATTCTTACAGCTATAGATCTGATGTCTCTGGCTTCCTGCTGGGACTCTCTTTCTGCTTCTAGGGTCTATCCAGGTATCGTCTCACGTGAGCCTCCATCATCAAGCCAGCTATAGCACATCAAATTCCTCTCTTGCTTGAAATATCGATGAGGTCCTCTTTTTCCACTAGCTAAGGAGGGTTCTGTACTTTTAAGAACCATGTGTTTAGATTAGTCCTACCTGGATTATCTCCTGTTTTCAGAGTCTACTGTGCATTATACCCTAACACAATCATGGCAGTGAGATCGCATTCACAGTTCTCGTGACTAGAGAGCAAGGAATCTTTGGGGGCCAGTTTTAGAAACCTGTGTGCCACACTAGCCCTCCTGTGAACTATGGGAGTAACCCAAATAGCTTTCCAGTAAAATCTTTTATTATCTTCAGCCAGATCAAGTTGGACTTCTGAGACCTAAGACACTATGATATTATTAAGTAGAGCTAAAAACCAACAATATCAAGAACAACCTGACTCATTTTGACCAGGTTATTCTTATTTACTCATATTCAGGTTACTTATTTTGACTCTCTGCTCAGTGGGTAGCAGAGAGCATAAGTCTTATATTAATCTAAATAAAACTAATGCCAATTCCACTTGCAAACATAAGCTTTTATGTTCCTAAATTAACCACAGTGAAAGGCAGGAAGCATCCAGTAGTGGTTCAAGCATCTAAACAGGAAGCTGGCTGTGGCCCACCCGCCCTCACACAGGGCTGGGAGAGCCAAGAGTCCAGAACTCCTAAAAGACAATTTTCTTTTAAAAAAATCTCCCAAGATTCACATTTTACATCCTATACATAAGGGAAGGAAAGAAACCTTCCAAGCCGTTTTTGGGGTACCTGCCTCGGATTATCCTAATAGAATTGATATAAAATGATCTTCCACCATCCAATACACTTAGTGAGGCCCCAACTCACCAAGTCTTCCTCACACCTAACCTCCCCCAAATCCTTCCAATACTCTTCGTCACATGTGATCAGAGAGACAGAGCAAAAGATAGGAGAGAGAGAAAGAGGGAGAACACAGAGCCGAAGAAAACCATTTTAGAATTCTTCTTCAACACTTATCTCCAAAATGGCCCATTTGATTCATGAACATCTCTAATGTATATCATCAGTGACTGAAGGAGTTTTTTTATATGATTTTTGACAATTTAACAAGTCCTCCTGACAAATTAAATGGTTGTGTTGACAACTTAACTGTACTGCCAATCAATATTTTCAATTACTTTCATTGTCATTCAGAAAAAATACAACACGAGGTCACACAGTGGTAAAACCAAGGAAAGAAAATAAAATGAGCACAATTGGTGGGGTGCGGGGGCAGGAGGCAGAGAAGAAGCCAACTTTAAGGCATGACACAGTATCATGCCTGCTGGGCATGGAGACCCCAGGGTTTCAGAGTCTGGAAAATGCCCCTTCCCTAGGGATGACTCTCACAGGTTCTACAATGGAGACTCCCCTATTCCCACGAGCTATTGAAAAGTCATTAGATTTGAGCCGGGGACACATTGCATTTTATTAAGAGGCCTTCCTTTTAGGCATTTGCCAAACTGCCACCATCGCGTCCTCAGCCTCCTGGAAAGGCCGTCCAGGACCACAGGTAACGTTTCTCAGCCTTTCGCAGGGTCGATTGGTCACTGAAAAATTCGAGTCTGAGAGCACCGAGGCAGAGGTCAGCCTTCTTAAGCTTTTCAAAGGGGTAGCAGCAAATCAATATTTTCAAATGTGTATTTATCATGCGGGAAGAGAGGCTGCCTATGGAGAGCAGAACACACACACAGAAATCTTCCCGTTTTTCACTGTCCAGAGAGTATAAATGGAAAAAGATGATCTGGGGGTTAAAGAGAGATTTCAAGAACGATGATTTTTTTAATGCTCGCTCACAGTAAAGAATTTAAAAAGGATTCTTTGGTGATAAGCACCAGCTTTCAAGTCAAGGAGAATGTGGGCAGAGGCCCAAGGCCTCATGACTTCTGGCCTCTTCATCACTAGAGGTTGCCTGACCATGAGAAAGAATATAAATCTCTCCTTTCTCCAAGTTTGCCTTCTTTGAGTAGTTGCCTAGGTTGTTCCCCCTCCTGCCACAGCTGTCCTCTCAATGGAGCCTTAGACTCACCTCCTCCAGGAAGCTCTCTCTGACTGCACTGGCCCTGCATGTGCTGTCAATTCTAAGCTCCCCTTATAACTTCCTGTCATTACCCTCCAACACACAGACAGACAGACACACACTTATAACTTCCTGTCATTACCCCCCAACACACAGACAGACAGACACACACAAAGTCATTTAGTTCTGAATCCTTTCAGTTCAGTTCAGTCACTCAGTCGTGTCCGACTCTTTGTGACCCCATGGACCACAGCACGCCAGGCGTCACTGTCCATCACCAACTCCTGAAGCTTGCTCAAACTAATCTCCATCGAGTTGATGATGCCAGCCAACCATCTCATCCTCTGTCATCCCCTTCTCCTCCTCCCTTCAATCTTTCCCAGCATCACAGTCTTTTTTTTTTTTTTTTTAATTTTAATTGGAGGCTAATTACTTTACAATATTGTATTGGTTCTGCCACACATCAACATGATTCCGCCACAGGCGTACACGTGTTCCCCATCCTGAACCCCCCTCCCACCTCCCTCCCCGTATCATCCCTCCGGGTCATCCCAGTGCACCAGCCCCAAGCATCCTGTATCGAACCTGGATGGGCAACTCGTTTCATATATGATATTATACATGTTTCCATGCCATTCTCCCAAATCATCCCACCCTCTCCCTCTCCCACAGAGTCCAAAACACTGTTCTATACATCTGTGTCTCTTTTGCTCTCTCACATACAGGGTTATCGTTACCATCTTTCTAAATTCCATATATATGCGTTAGTATACTGTATTGGTGTTCTTCTTTCTGGCTTACTTCACTCTGTATAATCGGCTCCAGTTTCATCCACCTCATTAGAACTGATTCAAATGTATTCTTTTTAATGGCTGAGTAATACTCCACAGTCTTTTCAAATGAGTCAGTTCTTCACATCAGGTGGCCAAAGTACTGGAGTTTCAGCTTCAACATCAGTCCTTCCAATGAATATTCAGGACTAATTTCCTTTAGGATGGACTGGTTGTATCTCCTTGCAATCCAAGGGACCCTCAAGAGTCTTCTCCAACACCACAGTTTAAAAACATCATTCTTTAGCACTCAGCTTTCTTTATAGTCCAACTCTCACATCCATACATTTGACTACTGGAAAAACCATAGCTTTGACTAGATGGACCTTAGTTGGTAAAGTAACGTCTCTGCTTTTTAATATGCATCTAGGTGGGTCATTGGAGAAGGCAATGGCACCCCACTCCAGTACTGTTGCCTGGAAAATCCCATGGAGGGAGGAGCCTGGTAGGCTGCAGTCCATGGGGTCGCTAAGAGTCGGACACAAATGAGCGACTTCACTTTCACTTTTCACTTTCATGCATTGGAGAAGGAAATGGCAACCGACTCCAGTGTTCTTGCCTGGAGAATCCCAGGGACAGGGGAGCCTGGTGGGCTGCTGTCTCTGGGGTCGCAGAGAGTTGGACACAACTGAAGTGACTTAGTAGTAGTAGTAGGTGGGTCATAACTTTTCTTCCAAGGAGCAAGCGTCTCTTAATTTCATGGCTGCAGTCACCATCTGCAGTGACTTTGGAGCCCAAGAATTTAAAGTCTGGCACTGTTTCCATTGTTTCCCCATCTATTTGGCGTGAAGTGATGGGACCAGATGCCATGATCTTCATTTTTGGAATGCTGAGTTTTAAACCAGCTTTTTCACTCTCCTCTTTCACTTTCATCAAGAGGCTTTTTAATGCTTCTTCACTTTGTGCCCTAAGGGTGGTGTCATCTGCATTTCTGAGGTTACTGATATTTCTCCCAGCAATCTTGATTCCAGCTTGTGCTTCTTCCAGCCCAGCGTTTCTCATGATATACTCTGCATATAAGTTAAATAAGCAGAGTAACAATATACAGCCTTGACATACTTCTTTTCCTATTTGGAACCAGTCTCTTTTTCCATGTCCAGTTCTAACTGTTGCTTCCTGACCTGCATATAGGTTTCTCAAGAGACAGGTCAGGTGGTCTGGTATTCCCATCTCCTGAAGAATTTTCCACAGTTGGCTGTGATCCACACAGTCAAAGGCTTTGGCATAGTCAATAAAGCAGAAATAGATTTTTTTTGGAGCTCGCTTGCTTTTTCGATGATCCAACAGATGTTGGCAATTTGATCTCTGGTTCCTCTGCCTTTTCTAAATCCAGCTTGAACATCTGGAAGTTCATGCTTCACATACTGTTGAAGCCTGACTTGGAGAATTTGGAGCATTACTTTGCTAGCATGTGAGATGAGTGAAATTGTGTAGTAGTTTGAGCATTCTTTGGCATTGCCTTTCTTTGGGACTGGAATGAAAACTGACCTTTACCAGTCCTGTGGCCACTGCTGAGTTTTCCAAATGTGCTGGCATATTGAGCACAGCACTTTCACAGCATCAACTTTTAGGATTTGAAATAGGTCAACTGGAATTCCATCACCTCCACTAGCTTTGTTCATAGTGATGCTTCCTAAGGCCCACTTGACTTCACATTCCAGGATGTCTGGCTCTAGGTGAGTGATCACACCACCATGATTATCTGGGTCATGAAGACCTTGAGTTCCTTGAAACCTTTAGTGTCCTGTATTGTTTTCTAAATGATTCACATACTAAGTACTTTATAAATATTCACTTAATCTCCTTTATGAACTGTAAGGATCCTTGGGAAAGGACAATGTTAGCCCTCTCAGGACCTCTCACCATAATGAAACTGGGGATGGCAGGAATTTGACTTCCGAATCTGACTCAAACAGTAAGTAGCAGCTGCCCGGACCAACTTGCTGAGTCAAATTCACAACAATATCAGAGAATGCAGAGACCAGATACTGGAGGTCTTGGCCATGGAATCATGAAGTCATGATCTACATGTATTTTCCCATATTTTTGGAGAAAACACTGACATATGTACAGGGAGCTCTCAATAAAACTAACTTAAGAATTAAGTCATTTGCCAGTCATTAGCAATAAACAACTCAGTGAGTCTACCATCAAACTCTAACTTTATTCACTTACACTACAGGTGGTTGAACGATCACTATGCAAAGGATAGTCCCAGGTGGCAGAGAGGCAGAGAAGAGGAAAGACCTGGCCCTAGCCTTCAAGGGGCTATGCACCAGAAGCAACAGAGACTTGAGTGAGTACACAGGGAACAGCATTCGTAGTACTAATATAGCAACTGGTTTCCACAGAGGACTTCATTCTAATTAGGTAAACAGGAAGTTCTCTCACGGGGTGATGGCACTAAGGTGGATCTTTGAATGATAAGGGAACTTAATAGGCAGGGATGAGAGGAATAAACATTTTAGGAGACGAGAATATTGACCTATCACCCAAGCAGAGTGCAGTCTGGAAGAAAAGAGGGGGCCAGTCTGAACAGGTAGGAAGTGTAAAAAGAGCACATTGTTATCAGAGTGCCATGGTCCCATCAATATCTTAGAAAGGTAAGTATAGCATCGATGAGTAGGATATGTTCAAGGGAAGGAAAGCTGACAGCATTAACTACCTAAGGTGCCATTACAAAAGCCAAGGGAAGATTTGACGAGGACAGTGGCTACAGAGAGAGAAAGAAGGGGAGGGATGTGACCATTCTATCGGAAAAGGACAAGGAGTGCTTGGTGACTCGACAGATGTGAGGAATGGGGATGAGTGATAAGCCCAGCCTCCAAAGGCTACAGTCATCCACACACATGGCCACATGGTTGAACAAGGAGGGCAACATCTGGTTTCTCTCAGAAATTTCAGCATCTTGATAAAAGCTCTTCTAAGTTCCCACCTCCACACACCGTGATGATTCAGGAGACACTTTCCTGAAAAACTGAAGGACCTAAAGTCCCCTAAGCTTTCAGGAAGAATATTACTGTTGCCAAGAAAAAGCTGTAACACCAATACGTGACTTGATAGTGCCCACACTTCTTGCTCCCACTTAAAATCTTGGGGCAGGTTAGAAACTGCCCAAAATGCAGAAGAAAAAGGAGGTGAATGGCACTCTCAGCATGCAACTGTAGGTTAGAAGACTCAGTTCCCAGAAAGCAAGCTTCCCTGTAGGTGAATACTGACATCTTCAAAGCCTACCAAGTCACTGATGCAGAATATCTCAACTTCCTAATCCAGGTCTCCAAAAGGGAGAGTAACACCATCAGGGCTTCTCAGGGTCCTGGCCTGGCATTATAATGGCCAGAGGATGACAAAGTAAGGACTAGAGGCCAGTTCTATTCCATTCTCCACACTCCTTTCAGAGACTTCTCAAAGTCTACCCCATGGCCTGCACCCTCCCCTGTCTTACAGGGGAACTGTGTGTGTCCAGCATCCTCTGAAGTCCAAAACCTGCCCACTGCTCTGTGAAGCACATTTCTGTTCCCTGGGGTGCTCCAAGCTTGTTCCTATTCTTTTAAGACTTTTACTGAGAAGCCCTTGAGGCCCAAACATTATAAAGCATTGTCGAACCAATCACTTGATTGCACAGTGTGAAGAAAAATTGACAAGCCACATGACGGAGGCCCAGATTCACGTATTCTCAGGAGAGGTGCCTAACAAAACAATGTTCCACTGATGATAAGCCTCTTCTGCAAGTGGCTGGCTGCCTCTGGTGTTCCAGGACACCAAACCCCAACCCCCTCCTACACACACACACACACACACACAAACCACATCACACATTTCCACCCATGCTGTCTTTCAAATCTCCTGTAATATCTATTCTTTGTAGAGTGAACAAGTATTACCTCAACCCTCATGCTAATATATTGCTAGCATTTAAAAAAGAAGAAGCTAGTACATTCCCATCAAGATACACACACATACATATTTTACAAAAAAATAAAAACAAAAACTTGAAACTGACATTTATGCAGGGGAAAATAGGGTTCTCAAAGCCAGTCCTATGCTTGTGTTACTGAAAAACCAATGGATTTGGCTCAGTTCTGTTAACCATCAGCAATTATCTTCCTGTCAAAGCTAAAGGTAACAAATTTCCCCATATCCAGCAAGGCTATATCACCAACCGGACACCAGCATCATCTGACGGCAAGTAAATCACCAGAGCAGCCATGGGCCCTGACAGACAAATGCTCTGTCTCAGAAAATCCAGGCCTATCACTCAGAAGAGGAAAAAGGTTCTCTTAGTTGGTCTTGCAGAGAAGAGATTAAATGTTGCAGATTCAGTAGGTACAGTAGAAAGCAAATCCTAAATATGAGAATTATTAATGGACTTTATACCAGTCTTTTTAATCTGTTGCCAACATATGCTCATCTATTTTACCTCGGTCTGCCTTGTTTCCTGATGGACGTAACAGGCAGGAACAGTGCATTATCCCAGCCTTAATCAGAGCTAACAGCACAAGAACAATGTCAAGCTACCTATCAAATGGGGACTACTCTAGCAATAGCTGTTCTTTTATAATGAACTGTGTAATAAAAGATACCACTAATATGTTCTGTCCTTATACTTAACAATAGCATTCATTTCATGATATGCTACATAATGGGGATATCAGTTCCTAACCTGCTAGGGAAACAAAGTACTGCATTATCACAGGGAAGTTGGAACCTGGCTGGAATTCCCCGATAATCTATGGATAGAAGCAGCATTTCCCTGCAAAAGACATAGAATGGTGTCAGACTCTAACAGGCAGCCTATGATGTAAGAGAAGTCATCTTTAATCCTCACAATCACCAAGCACTAAAGGTGGGGCTGGAATGCATAACATTATGCAAACAGCACTAGAGAATCTCCACTAGTTTACACATCAGGTATGTGAGTGTCTGCAAAGGAGTTTTATTCACCAGTAAGTGGGGGTCCCAAAAGATGTCACTAGTTGTAAATAACCTGCCCGCCAATACAGAAGACATCAGAGACACAGGTTCAATCCCTACGTCAGGAAGACCCCCTGGAGAAGGGCATGGCAACCCACTCCAGTATTCTTCCCTAGAGAATTCTGTGAGCAGAGGAGCCTGACAAGCTACAGCCCACGGGGTCGCAAAGAGTCAGACACAACTGAGCAACTAACACACCCTTGGTGAAAATAGAATGTGCCTAGGAGGATAAACTGCATCTATAGAATCCAATTATCTATGAAGAACACTGAATGTCCAGCCAAATGGTTGAAAATATATGGACAGAAAAGGGGGAGACCTATTAATTGGCACAAGGAGCTCTTCAGAATTAAAGATAACATGACTGGCTTAGCAGCTTGGTATCATCAAATGTGTGTGTGTTTTTTTTTTGTTTGTTTGTTTGTTTCAAAATACTTGTTTATTGAGCCCCCAGTGCATGAAAAGCCCTGGCCAAGAACTTTTGCACAGTATGTCACTTAATTTTCACAAACCGTGAAGGAAGTCTTTTCACTCCTATTTTAAGATGAGAAACTTAAAAACCAAAGAACTGAAGTCCAAGGTCACCAGCTAAAAAAGGAGTGAATCCAAGACTCAGAGTCAGGCTCACAAGCATTGAGGGCCACTTTACCTTCTACTGCACCATTGCAGCACTCCGTGATGGCGACCAGCTTCCTCTTACTGTGACCCCCAGCCCCACCTGGAACATCACTGTTGGGGTGACTACCTAGAGGAAGGCTTGCCATCTGACACAGGGAAGGGGACAAGCTCAGAAGCCCACACAGTCCTAGGACCTATGATCTCAGTCTATCAGCACTGCCAACCTCCAAATCAACATTCACCCAAAGCAAAAGCCTAGGTGTCCTGGGCTGTATGTCAAATCCTAAGTAGCAGCTTGAACCATATAAAACTGCCATTTTGTAGGTCAAAACTGGTCAAATATTGGCAATTTCCATATTGTTCAAATTAGTACAACACAAGAATTAAGGACAGAAGAAGTTGGGGCAAATCATCCACCTCAGGTAGAGAGGATTTCTACCCAAGAAAAAATGTTATGCCTTAATTTCACGTCAAAGTTAAAATGCTACAGTGAGATGAGGCAAGGTGATAGACAAGGGGAGGCTGCTGCTGCTGCTGCTGCTAAGTCGTGTCAGTCATGTCCGACTCTGTGCGACCCCACAGACGGCAGGCAGCCCACCAGGCTCCTCTGTCCCTGGGATTCTCCAGGCAAGAACACTGGAGTGGGTTGCCATTTCCTTCTCCAATGCATGCATGCATGCTAAGTCTCTTCAGTCATGTCCAACTCTGTGCGATCCCATGGACAGCAGCCCACCAGGCTTCTCTGTCCACGGGATTCTCCAGGCAAGATTACTGGAGTGGGTTGCCATTTCCTTCTCCAAGACAAGGGGAGGAAGGGCCTAAAAAACAGAATTCTTGCCACGTCTCTGCCCCAAACAGCTTTACGGCTTCAGGTAACCTGCCTTCTCCTCCCCACCTGTTTTCTCCTCTGTGATATGAAGGTGTTGAACCACAAGTCCTAAAAAGTTTTTCCAGTTCTGAAATATTACCATGCTGTACCCTGTGGCTGACATCAGATGCTGTCCTGAGAGTGACACCATAAGGGGATGAGAAGCGTGCCATGGGCAGGAGGAATCCCTCAGAAAAGAGGAAAAGAGCCCAGGAAAAAGAAATCAGCATTTCCAGACAAAATTATGAAAGTTATAAAATTGGAAAGGACCAGACTTGGAAGCCCAAATATTTAATGCTTCTACCTGCCTACTTGTTGAGTATGCAATGCTCAACAAAAAAAGGGAATGGGCAGTCTGAACTATATTATTCTCATCAGACTCCTCTAAGAGGTTCAGAGACCTTTAGCACACTCACAAATCAAATGCCAGCAGCCAAATGAAACTGGCATTATCCTTCTCAGAATTTATGACTCAAGTACCAATTCCTTGTCTGGTCCTAAATCTGCCATTTTTGAGGGAAGTATCCCAAGGCCCCAGGTGCAGCCACATGCTCCACGTCTGTCTGGATGCAGTGACATTTGTGACAGGAGAGAGTTCAGGAAAAAGTTCTCCAGTGTGACAGTGCTTTGGATTAGAACATCAAACAGCTCACATGGGCCCAATGATGAATTGGCAATCTTAAATGTGGGCAAGATTTGAAGAGAACTGGATTCAGCCTGTTAGTCTGCCTGTCCTCTCTGTACCAATACCACATAGTGGGCCGAGTGGAAGAGGAGAAAGCAGCCTAGTAGTCACCTGCCATGGTGCTCCTTTCTCCAGCTGGCTTTACTGCATCTCATATTCTGCAAGGATGTCTCCCATATAAACTCTACCCAGTGCCACAGCATCTCTTCTAGCAGGTAGATAAAGGGACATTAACTTGGCCCAAGAGAGAAAACAGTTTACTGAGAATCAGAAACATTAGCTCTAGTTAAAAATTTGCAAATTGTGGGCGAATAAGCCATATTTGACCCATAGGCATCACTGGGATTTTTTGGTTCATACGAGATATTTAAAATAGCAAGGTAGTGGCCTACAATGAATAATCAAGAGGTTTCATATAAAAATTCTTACTTCTGGATTCTCTTAAACACTGAGATCTGCAGTTCAGCTTCCAGGAATGGTGAAATAGCTTACATTGGACTGACCTTCTCATAAATGATATTGATGAATTTTGGAGAAAATATTTTTTATAGCTACTATGTGAGGGCATTGCAAAGCAATCAAAATCAGGCAGAAAATGAATGGACATCATCTCTTACCAAAAGTCTATATGGCAGAGTAGCTAAAATACAAGCAGAAAGTCACAGTCCTATTGGCTGAAACAGTGCTTGGATGGATGCTGCCACTGACAGAACAGTGGAAAGTAAAGGGAGAGACCCCAGAAAGTAAAGAGCAACAAAGGGTGAAGTTTCAAAACCCACAAAAACACAAAAATTCTTGAGTGATCCTGAGCTGCATATTTACTGGGAAGATTACAAGAAGCTAAGTGAAAATTAACTGGAAGTCTGAAAGAACTGAACAGAGACCTCAGCTGCTGCTTATCATAGAGGTGACACAATTTGTAATTTTAGTCTAGCTAAATTACTTGCCTGCTAGAAAAAAAATCAACCATATATAGCTATAAATATAGATACATGCATATGTATTACACACAAACATTTTTTTTAAATAACAGAAACTAGTCTATCAGTATATATGATGTATTATCCACAATGTCCAGGATACAATAATCAATTACTAGACAATTTAAGGAAAAATAAATAGGACCCATGGTCAAGATAAAGTCAATAGACATTAATGATGAGATGACCCAGATTGTGGAATTGATACAAAAGTACTTTATAGTAGCTATAATAAACATAACCAAGGTGTAAAGGGAAAATATAATGAATGAATGGATGAATTAAAAGGGAATCTCGTAACAAATAATTTTTCTAAGAAAAAACTAGATCAGATCAGTCGCTCAGTCGTGTCCGACTTTTTGTGACCCCATGAATCACAGCACGCCAGGCCTCCCTGTCCGTCACCAACTCCCGGAGTTCACCCAGACTCACGTCCATCGAGTCAGTGATGCCATGGAAGCTAAAATGAAAATATTCAAAATGGAAAAAAATAAATACTAGATGACCTCAACAAGAGAATAGACACTAGGGGAAAAAAAGGTCAGTAATCTTGAATAGATCAATAGAGATTATCTAATCAGAAAAAGAGGGGGAAAATATTATACAAAACAATAGAGACTCTGTGGCCCATGAAACCATTTAAATGGTCTAAAATACAGGTAACTAGATTCTCAGTGGGAGAAAAAAAAAAAAGGATAGGGCAGAAAAAATATGAATATCAATGATCAAAAATATCCCCAAATTCAGTAAAAATAAACATTAAAAAAAGACTTGTACAAGAAAATTAGAAACATCTATGAGGTTAGAAGTTTGGAGGGGGGGAATATACCTCCACACATCACTGTCAAACTTCTGAAAATCAAAGATTGAGAGACAAATCTTGAAAACAGAGAGAGAAAAATGATACATTATATACATACAGGAAAACCATGGTTAAAAGTGACGACTGACTTCCCATAAGAAGCAATGGAGGCCAGAGACAATGGAAGGACCTCTGTAAACTGTTGAAACAATAAAAAATTCCATATTCAGTGAAAATATTCTTTAAAAATGAAAGCAATATAAAGATAACTTTAGATAAAATAGAGAACTTCCTGCCAGGGACCTAAGTAATAATAAGTTTTTAAAAAGTTCAAAGAAATTCTTCATGCTGTAAAGAAACATTACCAGATGAAATTTCTGTTCTACAGACAGAGAGGCAAAGGAGAGTGTGGGATGAACTGAGAGAGTAGCATTGAAACATATATATTGCCATATGTAAAGTTAGATAGCCAGTGGAAATTTACTGTATGACACAGAGAGCTCAAATCCAGTGTTCTGTAATAACCTAGAGGAGGGGGATGAAGTGGGAGGTGGGGTGGGATGAGGTGGGAGATGGAAGGGAGGTTTAAGAGGGAGAGGACATATGTATACCATGACAGATTCACTCTAATATATGGCAGAAACCAATATTGCAAAACAATTATCCTGCAATTAAAATTAATTTAAAAGAAGAAAAGAAATGGAAAGCTTAAAAAAAAACACACACATACATGCACCTACACAAGAAATTTCTGTCCTATAAAAAAGAACAAAGAGCAGAAGAAATTACAAATATGCAATCAAATATGAAGACTATATTTTCTTATTGCAATTTCTTTCATCAATACATGGTTATGTAAAGCAAAATTGTAACACTATAGTGTGGCGGTTATAATGAAAAAATATGTGAGGCTCTGTAACTTTTAGATGTGTAGCCTAGAGCAAATCACTTAAGTTCTCTACACTTCTGTCTACTCATCGGTAAAATGCAGGAAATAATAATTTCATCATAAGGTTGTTGGTATGATTAAATAAGAAAATATCAATAAAGTTCCTGGAACCTAAATGAGTGATACTAGACAAGCTCTGGTGAGATAATTTAATAATTAAAATGAACTTTTAAAAGATAATCTTCAAAGAAGTTAAATAAGAGTGGACTCAGGATGATTCTGTCTTACATTCTTTTTTTTTTTCTTTTCCTGGACATATTAATGAGTGCTTCTGCTAACTCATCCAATTCAGAGCCCACTGAGTACATTCCCCAGTTAAGGAAAATTGTCATGGAACCACAATCCCTTGAACTTGTGTGCCCAACCTGCTGGCAGAGCAAGACGCGCTGACCACAAACCAGACCATTTCTTCATATGAGCCTCTCTTCCAAATGAGTGTGTCAACTCAAAAGTGAATGTAAGCACATAATTCACAGTAGTTCTACATTAGATTCATGGATGATGGGACTTCAAATAAGAGGAAGATGAAAACCAGTCAGGACACATGGTTACAGAGTCTCTGGGAGGCTTCAAATGCTAGCCATCAACTATGTTGCAACCAATCTCCCCCAATACTCAGCTTCTGGAACAAAGACCCAGAACCAAAATCCAAGGCGCAACAACCAGCGTCCTTCATGATATGAACCACTGAAAAGCTATCCAAGGCCAAATCCCCCATGGGTCACCACAAAACCAATGGGGCTTACTTCATTCATTATCAATTAAATGTAAGCCAAGTGAGATGTTTATAATCTCAGAAATGAGTTGCTACTTGGTTAACTACTGGTCTCATGGCTTTCTACCTGCCTTTAACTTCCTGTAAGTGGTTAACTAACGAGCCCATCATTACCAGCTTCTTGAAGAGTAGAGGTTAAGCATAAGCTTGATTGTAAGCCATAAATGTGAGTAATTTGAAATGTTATTGGTCATTACAAAAATACATGATAATAATTTCCCCTTTAATGAAAGGGAACATGTTTATAGTGCTCCCAAGCTCCTTGTTCAAGCTTTGGGAAAGAGATGAGAACATGATAAACAGCTCAGCCTCAGGATGGGCATCTGGGGTGAGGTGGTACAAATGAATACTCACCACTTAGCAGGGTCGTAAAAATGCAGACACATCACTGCATTTGTATGATAAATACTGAGTTTATGGGCTCCTCTCCCAGAGGGGCTGCAGGTCGCTGGGGAGTCCTGCATGTCAAAGGAGTCAAAGAAGCCAACAAAAAAGAAGACAGAGAGTCCCCTTCCCTTTCACAGCACTGCATGTTAAAACGAGGGCTTGCCCAAGGAAATCCTAAACACTGGGATTAAAAATACATAGAAAATGCATTAAGACATGAACAAATATTACAGACTGTGAAGGTTTACAAATGTATTTTAAACCTCCCAACCACAGAAACGTGACATGGAGAAAGTAGAATGCAAAGAGGAAGCCTAGGAACAGTTGGTGAAATTCAATAAAAAATGAAAACCATCATTGAACAGGAAGAGGAGATGAGTCCTGTTTCTCAAGAAATGGACAGAAGGATTGTCTGTGGAAGGCAGGCTATTGTCCATAGGGCCTGACAAGCATAAGCCTCCATCTTTGCAACTGGTATGTGGTTTCGGCAGCTGCCCCAATCCCAGAATATTCTCTATTCCATCTAGCTGGCTCTCAGAAAAAAGATCCTTGCCTGCAAAGTCCGTCAATGAAAAGCATCCCAAGGCCCATCAAGGCACAGCTCTGACCAAGAGGTTGTGACACAAGCAGGAGACCAGGGTGGCACCATGCCAGTGAGATGTGGGCATCTTTCCTAAACTCTGCAAGCAGGTTGAGAGGACTCCTGGGAGAGCAAGCCATGGTGCCAACACCACTAGCTAAGAAGCCTCGGGAAAGCAAGTGGCGATAAAAGCTTTACAGCTACCCCTCCTTACACTGAGTGTTCTCTTTCTAAATTAAAAGTCGTTTTCCATTTTTTAACAGCCCCAACAATAACACTTTATAGAGCACTCTCTTTTCACAGAGCACTTTACGGTCATTAGTTATTTAATCCTCAGAGGTGTCTCAGGAGGCCAACGGGCAATGGACTTGCTTGCTCCCCTTTCCCTGTGCGGAAGGGTGGGAGCTGGCCCACAGACTGGACAGGCTGGCTACAGGTATTCAAGCTACCAACACAGGGGTGAAGGGCTCAGACCAAATCCATAAGGTGGCTGGTCTGTATTTACTGAGATTATTCATATTTGCAAAACTTTTTTTTTTTAAAGTCGAACCATTTTCACCAGAGGAAACACTCTATGCCTTTGCTTGCCCTCAGCAGACACCAAAGCTAGTTGTACAAAATGGTAAAGGTTTTATTGCAACCTTCAAGTGAACAATCCCTCCAAAATGTGTTTGTTGCCTGGAGAAGCAAACAGACATCACCAGTCCACTCAGATATAACAAGCCTGCTCGGTAAAATAGCTACGCAGCAGTAAATGGGTGTTTCACCGAGGCATTTCTATATATCAGACCAACTCGAGACAATTTCAAAAGCTACCACTTCCTATCCCCATGCCACAGATTTTCCTAGCTCCTCCCCATAGTTTTTCATTTAATTAACATTTATGGAGCACCTACTATGCACAAGACATTGCTGAGTGCTACCAGGGACAAGATGTCAACCATACCGGGGTCCTGCACTTAAGGATCCCACAGCAAGGACTGGAGACGAGATGAACACCCGAGCTACATAAGATGAAAAGTGCAAGTATCAGGTTGGAGGAGGGACGGAACGCTGCATAGGAACTTTGAGTACAAACACTCATTTTCAGTTGGTGGAAACAATGCTTCCTGGAGGAGATGTTCTTCGAGCTAGACCTTGGGGAGGAGCAGAAACTAGACATGTGGAGCCCAAGGAATCTCAGGGCTGCCCAGAATAATGTGAGCCTGGGCAGAGACAAGACTGGGTGGAGATGGCACAGGGAAACATTCGGGTCCAGGGTCTGGTGTGTCGTGTGAGGAGAGCAGACCAGTCTAGTTCAGGAAGCCCCCTCTCAACCCGAGCCACTTTCTAGCCCCATAGCTCTTTGTCTGCTTTACAGTTTACATCAGAAATCGCCCCATTTGTTTACACTCCATCACCACCAGCCCTGCCACTAGAGTGTAAACTCTGATTTATTCAACTATGCGTCCAGAACACTGCTTGGCACTACCTTACACCCTCGATAAACACTGGTTGAAGTAATGACCTAATTAATTACGGTGCCATGGACTCCTAGACAGGTACCCTGGACCCAACTTTACGTCCAGAAGGTGCATGGTTCTCTTTACTCAAACCCTGGCTCTCTGCCTGATTTCCGTGGGGCTCACCTCACCTTTCTTCTGCTCCAGGCAAGTACTGCCACATATATGTTCAAGTGTCATATTAGAGATCAGGTGCTCTGGGCTCCCTCTCTTCTCCCAAGGGAGGCCACAGGGCTGGAAAACATGAAGAAAGCTGATGAACCACAGTTGTCAGGAGCCCATAAGCCAAATATCACCTAGTCTCACCTAGCCCAAAGTCAAGATCTGGCCTTTGAAATGACAGTAACCACTGCACACTCACAGCCAGGGTAACAGAGTAGAGGGCAGTGTCAAGGAACGCCCAGAACAAGAGCTCGCTTCTGGGAAGAAACAAAGCGAAGCGTAACCTCCTAGATTTTATCAACTCTATCTCTTCCCATGGGCCCAAAGTTTCCACAATGAGAACTCAGGGGAGAGTCCAAGGAAGGAAGCTTGATATTCAAATAAGATGAACACATATCTTCAGAGGACCTTCACAGTTAAAATGAAGAATAGGAAGCCAGTCTCACAAAACACAGAGCTTGAGATGTCTTTTCTTCCCTGGAGATCATTTCTCTAAGGATCTTTAGGATTTATAACACAAATAGCGGTTGGGAGAATCAAACAACAACAAAGTCCATTACATGTGGGATATGGGCCCCCTACTTGCTGGTTCAGTGAAGTCCAGCATGGAAAGCTACATCTTTCTCAGGGTCAAACTCAGACACATTCACTCTGGCTCTCTGTGCACAAGGCAGTGGTCGGTCACATAACTGTAACTGGCATCCATACCTGACCAGGGCCTTTAATAACTGGAAGGAACTGCTTCCGTGGAATATGGTTTTAGAACCACAAGGATAATTGAGATAGAATGCTAAGCCAGTGTGATTTTGGGGGGATCCAACTAAAAAGCCTAATCATGGCTAATTCACGGTTTGCAGCCACCCTGGGATTTCATGCAGAGCGTTGGTTTCACTAAGGTAATTGGTGCTATTGAAACAAGCCAGTGCTTTGCAGTTCACTGCTTCCCTCCTCGCCTCTGGGCACGGAGAGGATCAATATTTGTTAGGATTGCTTCTTGTTCCAACAATGTAAGATTTACAATACTAGCTGGGATTCTCACTTTGTCTTCACACAACTCATCAGTGGAACCCAATTACTAACCTCAGACAAACAACATTAACATGAGCCTCTATGCTGCTTTATTGCCCTTCATCCAAGTCTCATTTCAGGGTCTTCAGGCAGTGCCACTATAACAGATACTACACTTTAAAGTGTGCTCCAAGGAATAAATTCTCAGTCTTTCATTACTCGTACCTTGATTTACTTCATATCATCTCGCCGCTATAGACAAAGATAACACACTGTAAATTACAGCCATCCTGTCTCGTAGTTTCAGAGGTAGGGGGACGGCAGGGAGGGAGGCTTGCTTTGGCTTCACAATTAGCAGTGGACCAGGTGCTATCACTCCGGCATTGCCCACAATCAGCTGGTGTTTATTAGAACCATTTGCAAAGTGTGGTTGAGACACAAATCCCTTCCCCCACCCTCAACCCTCCCTTTCTGCCAGAGAGCCCATTAAATTAGAAAAACTTCAAAGCAAAATGAAAATATGGTCTCAACTGTTCTTTATCGCATCCTCTCACAGGCTATCAGCTCCGCTCCCATACAACAGTTCAAGAGGTAACTTCGACAAATTTATTTAGGGAAAAAACCTTTCCAGTATCCAAGGTCCTGTAACTAAGCGGCTCCAAGTCTCCCAAACCAAGTGTAATTCGAAGCTGTTCCCTCTTGTCTCCACCTGCAAACCCTGGTCTTGAGCCTTCTAGCTTTGCCTGGAATTTCAACTAACAAGAGCGCCTGGGAAAGGCGAGACCTAAGGAAACAGTCATTGGAAAAAGTCCTTCAAGTTAGCTGTAGCAGTACCCCCTTATTTGTCCTACAATTTCCTCCATCCTCCATCCTATTCCAGTAGCTGATAACTAAGAACATTAGTTTTATGCGACTTGTCAAGCTCAAATGAAAAGAGAGCTAACTTTAATGACACTGCAATTAATCGCCCCAATAGACAGACAGCTAAAAGACAAGATATTGACTTCATTAAGGATAATGTATTATGTCATTAAGTTGGTAGGGTCACCTTGTGTATCATACATGCCTGCTAATATATTGGCATTTTCCTCAAATAAGATAAATTCAGATATGAGTGATAAAGCTGATTAGAAAATGTTTAATCTAAAGAGGTTCCTTTCCTTACACACACACTGCAGCCCCAGGTAGGCATGACATCCTAAGAAACTGTTATAGACCCAAGATTATCTCACATACCAGACCCAACTCATTTATAATCTGGTCCTTCCCTCCTTCATTTCTACAGTTTATAGCCTGTCTTCACTGATGGAAGTTGGAGAGCTTTTGGCAACCTGATGGTTCATATGTTTGAGTCGATGGAGTGTTGTTTTTAAACCTAGCACCTGTTTTATTTTGAACCTTCGCATGCGCAGACAATTCCAATGAAAACAGCCACAGGCCCCTGATGACATGAGGCTTGGGGTTAATCCTGTCAGGGCAGGCCTCCACAACTATTCGGTTAAGAAGAGCAATTGTAATACAACACAGCTCCAAAATGCATCATACTTTTCATGAGATAACTTCTCTTCAAGGCCTAGCTAAGGGGAGTTAGTTAGCTTAAATAATTTCTCATTTAGCGAGGAGTACTCACAATTAAGACACATTTGCTGAAGCTTGTCCTGACACTTCATTTACATAAATAAGATTTTTTTAAAAATATTTATCTCACGAATTAAGCAAAAAATGTAATCATAGTTCAAATGGTTTCTGAAGTTAAGGAATCCCCATGGAGAATATATTGGTAACTGGTTCCATGATACACATATTTTGAGGGTGTTAGGACTTCCCCCTTCCCCCTGCTGGCCCTTATGATTATTTTATGACATTTCACTTAATCCAAGTAAAATCCTTCTTTTTAATTGTGGGGGCTTAGTTCATAAACAACATTTGGAGGAGAGAAAACCAAAATAAAGATTATACTGCAATGCTAATTACTATATAAATTACTGAAATGGGGGGCTGGGTGAATATAAGATACATATGTATGAACACACAAATTATGTATATACAGGCTCACACACAGCCATGTTTGGCTATAATACTGACTCCTCAGATCATACCAGGAAGGGATCACAGTGAATTTCCTCATTTCGAATATGAGCACAGGGCATGCTGGAGAAGGGAGGGAATTTCTCCTCGTCCACATAGGGAGCAAGCAGGAAACTATCACCAGGCCCAATGATTCCCAGCCCACAGGTGCTTCCTCCACACCACTTGCCTCCCCACACATGCATACACATTTTTAAATCAACTTTTCTCATCCACAGAACTTTCTAGAATGTGTCTTTCTTACTGGGATAAAAATTACAGAACCCAGCACACTGGCTGCCTTACAAAACAAAGATGATTTTAAAAAACAAAACAGGAGACACCCTACCCACCTTAACCAGGCAGATGACCTAAAACTCATCACCTCCTCACTCTTAATCCGTCTTTTTCACAAAATTGAATTAAAGGAGGCAATACACTAGGGTCAAATGAAACATCTGATTTGGTGTCCCCCCTACAGCACCACAGGCACACCCAGCCCACATTTCACCTTTTTGCTGTTACTATGGACATTAAAATCACTCACTTGATTTTCCAAACCTTGGAGAGAAGGGCAGGATTGGCGGCAGCGGGAAGCATCTCAGCAGCCTGTGGACAGCGTCTCCCCAGTGGTGTGAGGAGGCCTTCCTGCCACTCCCTCTCCAAACTCACCGCTCATTACCAACACCTGCAGCCCTTCGTGCCAAGCCATCCCTTTTAACCCGAACCCTCATCTTTTCTATTATTTCCATTAAGGTTGTCAAAACCAGAAGTTTGGGAACCTTTCTCGGTGACCTTGGCATTTCTTTGCAAGCTTAACGTATTGGCATTTTTTTTTTCTCTGACTGCATCTCTTCTCATTTGTCATGATTATTGCTGAATTTTTCAACTGTCATTCCCAAACGTAAATCAATGGTTGTCTACTTCCCCTTTGTCATATCTGCACAGCAAACAGCCTTTCCCTTCTAAATGAAGCTTCCTCCCTTTCCATCCATTAAAAGGGGCCTGTCTGCAGGAGAAGTCAATCCTTTGTTAGGTCATTGCATTTATCACGCTTCCAATCAGTGCCTGACACACTTATTCAGCCAGGTCTTCAACCACACAATCATTGTTCATCTGGGGGCTGTGCTGTAATTTATTTATGCATGGGGTTTTTGCTATCCATCTTGGGCAGTTTCAAATTTTTCACCCCTGCCCTTCTCTTCCTCAGAACTCTCAATGCTTGGAGGGAATTTGGGGGATGAAAGGAGGGGAGCACCGTGATATGGGTGTAGGGGAGGGGCTAGAAAAGGAAAGAATGAGGAGCTTTGTTTCTGTGGGAGTGACTGCAGTAAGTCCCTTCTCTGTGAGAAAATGAGAGTGAGCCAAGAGACTGGATCGGGGTGTGGAGCCCTAAACACAGGGCACCTCTTAAGCCAGAAGACCCTCTAGCCATGAAAAGTACTCACAAGGCACAGTTCCTGTGAGGGACTAAATGAGAGCACAGGCCCATCATGTTCAGTAAAGCCTCTTTATAAGCATACTGGCGCCAATCGTCATACAGAACTCTCGAAAAGGAAAACCGTTCTAAAAGGGAAAGGGAGCAGCTGACTTTCTAAGAATGTGCCCCCACTCCAGGTGGCTGCCTAGCTGGAAACAAGCCAGTATGTGTTGCCAGGAAATTCCCAAGCCAACCCGGGACAGATCCCAACACCATTAGAGGGTGCTGACGGAGGCCCCCATGGAGCTGGTCAACAGTCCCAGGGCCCTGCACGCTGAGCAGCTTTCCCTTCCCCACCTGCCGCAGACTAACCTCTGACACCTCCACCACCTGCTTCGAGGTGCTTGTTACCACCCAGGTTTCTGTATGGTTGGAAGGAAAATATTTAAATAGAAGAGATTCAGGCCTTCTACTTCAATGTACTGTCAGCATGAGGCACTGCTCCAAGATCTCCTACAGATATCAAAATCTGAAGATGCTCAAGTTCCTTATAAAAAATGGCCTAGTATATAGGTTGCCGCCCGCCCCTGCCCCGGATCTGTGGAAGCCATGGAAACCCATAGCTTTCAGTTCAAGTTCAGAAAAGGGACTCCTCCAAAGGTAGCCGGGGTCCTGCTGGCTACCTAGACCCCTCCTGGCCCTTCCTCTCTCCCATAAAGGCATTTCAGTGCATGCATAAAATCTGCCTCCCTCCTTTTACAAAAAAAAAAAAAAAAAAAAGAGTCCTTAAAAACTAATGGGTTCATACAAAGGAAACAGCTAAGGGTGAAAGAGTACTCTCGGGTATTTAATGAGCATAATGATAAATGTTTATGCCATAATGAATTAATGATAAAACCACTCATCTTTATATCATTCCTTAGATCAGTAAGTGATGCTTTTCCCCACTCCTGGACCCACAAACATAGACTTTACAGATCAGAAATTAAGGCCCACTACTGCTATATGGCTTGTCTGAGGCCACAGAACCATGAAGACTGGGGTTCTTGATCCTCCAATCATTAACTCTATGGGGAGCCCTGAGAATGTTCCTGATGTGATTATGTTTGATGCTGCTGTTAGGGCTTTTGTTCACAGTTGAGCAGTCGATTACCTGCACAGCTGGACATAACAACCCTTTATGAGAGGACAGGAAAGGGAGAAGCAGGTGTTCTACAAGAACCCTTTTACAGGCAAAAACTTCTCTAGGCAAAGCCCATATAACAGGGTACACCTACAGGCACCTACAAAGATGTCCCCAGCAAGAATATAAAGGCACCCCAAAACACCAAAATCACTACTTTCTCCCCGTCTTGCCTCACACCTTCCCACCCATCTCACCAATCCTCCATACAACTTGTAAAGCTATTTCTATGAGTAATAGTGGGCCCAAGCACTATTCTAGCAGATGCATACCAGAAAAGAATTATTGCTTAATCTACATGATGGCCCTAGAGCATTTTACAGGGGCCAATAGTGCACTCCGGAACTTCTATGACCTCAATTACTGTCAGGAAACAGCCACGGGCTGGCTCCACTTCTCTTAACAAAGATTGTCTTATTTTGTTTTCATGCATATTACAACACAGCCATCATTGTTTTTGGAATATGTTCTTGCTCTCAAAGTCCTCATTCAAGTACGATTGTAGGTATTCAAAGCAAGTCTTGAGCAAATTCCCTACTAGTGATGCATCAGAACTGATTTCCATGGTTGAACATGGAGTGAGAAGTTGAGGGATGAAGAGCCTGGTGAATCTCATTGACCCATCTCCTCTAGAATTCTCCTAAGACATTCCAGTAGCCTGACTATCCTTTGAGCCTGATCACTTTGTTTGAAGGTGATGAGGCGGGATGGTGACAGCTAAGATAAGGTTCCCGTCCACAACTTCCTTCAATTCAGACCCACTGTCAGAAATGATACTGTCTGGAAAGCCATGTGTTGAAAGCACCTGTGATTATTTCAGAATGGGCTAGAAGTAAAGTATCTGCAAGCATCTTGAGTCATTTGAAAAGGAGTCTATGTCCGGATAATTCCATAGAATTAATGCTGATTCTTGATAAAGATTTTGGTCAAGTAACTTTCACATATACCATTTTCAGTATATTGTGCCAAGGATCTTGATACTATCCTTAACACTCTTCACAATTATAATCCATTCTAGACACCCACATGTAACTTCTTGTCACTACCAAAAAATTCACAAAAAGTACTGTATCTAATATAGGCAAGAGAAAATAATGACTATCCTTTGGAATAAACAACATGAATTCTTAAGGGTTGTGGTTGGGCAGATAGTTTACTCAGGCTAGTTGCTTAGACCATATCGGTCCCTACTGAGTCCCTATTGATGTTTTCTGGTCATCCTTTCTATTACAACCAACTGGAAAGAGAAGCCGAGACTCGTTATCTGCTGTTGTACAGCTTGATCTTTCAGGTCATGCAGAACTTAGAATGCTTTATATCAAAATCATTTGGCAAATGAGCATCCATATTCACTAGTGTTCCAGGTTTACAGGCAAGTATAGTCACAGAGAAAGAACAAAAGACATCCCAGATGCACAAACATAATCACGCTTGGACATGCTAATTCAAAGAAGCCCATTCTTGGTACAATTTCTAATGATTGGTTATTGAGATGGTTCAGAATCTCCCAGTTTTCAGAATCACAGCTAAGGCAACTTTGTGAGCCTGTGTTTTGTTGTTAAATTGTGCAGTCTGTGTGTGGCTAAGGTCTCAGATTCTGTGGCCAAACACAGCTTCAACATGGTAAGGTAAAGAAACCATAAGATAAAGCACAATGGTTTTTGGTTACAGACTCCTAAATTAATAAACATTGGTACCCTGAATGCAGTTACATGGCTGGCAAAGGCAGATCCAGGGACAGGAATGCCCCCTTAGGAGAATCAGGTGGCTCAGTAATGCTGATCAGAAAGGATGTTAAGAGCTCCAGATAGGCTTGAAGTTCTTCTCCATTAAAGAGTCTCATTGAGGTGCAAGCATTCTTGGGTGAATTTCCTTGAGAAGAGGCTGAGAGGAAGAAAATAGTGCAGATTCTGGTTTCACATGTTTGCCTTATAAGACCAATAGGGATTCTCAAAAGTATTTTGGCAATTCTGTCTACAGTTGGGGAACCAGGATATCTTTCATCATTTTAGATGGTACCCTAGCTGATAGCTGAGAAATCTGGGTCTCCATGAGGCTACAGATATTCCTAGAGCAATGGAGATTCTGAACTGACAGCCCTTAACAGGAAATGCCATTCAATTTGTGGAAACAACTTGGATACATTAATGGTTATTTATAAGTCAGGGCAAGGTCAAATTTGGCACCTTCATCTGGTGGCTCAGAGGATAAAGCATCTGCCTGCAATGCAGGAGACCTGGGTTCGATCCCTGGGTTGGGAAGATCCCCTGGAGAAGGAAATGGCAACCCACTCCAGTATTCTTGCCTGGAGAATCCCAGGGACAGAGGAGCCTGGTGGGCTACAGTCCACGGGGTTGCAAAGAGTCAGACATGACTGAGCAACTTCACTTTCTTTCTTTCTAATGTCCACTTACTGCAGAACTTTTCTGAGCTATGAATCCAGGAGTAGGACCATTAGGTCGTAGAGGACATATATTTGTTTTTACCAGGATTTCCAGATTTCTTCAAGTGACTGCATCAGTTTATACTTCCACCAGCAGTGTGCAAAGATTCCAGTTTCCCCTCATCTCCAAATATGGTACCAAGAAATTCCACAGAATGCTCTCTGAAAGGCCTAAGCTCCAAACTGCAAAAGCCTGCTCTTAATCCATTCTCATTTTACCTACTAAAATTTAAATATCTAAACAGTGATTGATGGTTCTGGTGGGCATGTTTATAAAAGATCTTAGTCTTGAGCAAAGCAGGTGAAAGAACTATTATTAGCTATGCTTAGACTTTATGAACCATCAGAAGCAGAGCATAAATCTACTTGGAGCTCTATGATGTTTTCTTCAGAATAAAAGCCTCTCAGACTACGAATGAAGTAGAATGACTGACAAAGTCTTCAATGAGCTTCATGGTAGGAATAAAAGGTAACGAGATTTTCCAAGTCCTCAAGGTAAAAATTGTATTCAGTTATTTTCCAGTAGTATCTAAGAATGGTTTTGCATAGTACATACTACTGATTAAGCCTTAATTTTCAACAGGCTCCCAACTCTATAACAGCAGAAATTTGGGAAGGGAGGCCTCAAAAACAAGTAAGGTCTGAGCAAATCCCCAATATGTCATTACCCCATCTACTATACCCAAAAGTAATAGAGCAGAAGTTTAAACAAAACCCAGTGCTCTAAAAGACTTTGGAGAAGCTTCTTGTTATACAGATATTTAATGGCTGTGTAGATAAAGGACCTTTTGATATGAGGCTTAATTTTCCTTGTCTCTGGCTTTGAGATCACATTTCTTTGAACAAAGGAAGGCTACCAAACTGGTAACCCACTTTCAAATAGGGAGGCCATCAGAAGCTTAGTACAGATAAAGGAGAATACCTACCTAACTGCTGGAGGCATATCCCAGACATACATTAAACAAAGACCCTATAAAACCTCTCTATTCTGCTACTCTGCAAATTATCAGCTGTGTAACTTTGGTGAAATTACTCAGCTTCTCTAAGACTCAGTTTCTTCATTTCAAGCATGAAGATAAAGGCTAAGCCACCATGGCGCTGGCAGGTCCCAAAGAGACAAGAGGAGGCCATGGAAAGTACCAAGTGCACAGACCTCACAGGTAGGGCTAGGCACACGTCTTTACAAACATGAGACACAGATTTACAGATAAGTTCTACCAACTCATGCACAAATTTTACTTATTCACACCAACACTCCACACAATAAAATGCTCAGGTATGCATTCATCCCCCACACACAAGCCTGCCACATCCATATTTGTGCAAAAGACTTTGTCACCTTTTCTTTCCTGGTCACACTCGCCTTGTGCCATGTCCTAGGGCACTGCCCTGTCCCTGTGCACCAAGGTCCCTCTGACCACGGATGGTGGTAGAGCTGAACGAGCCCAGACTGCATCCAAACTAACTCTTATTGGGCGTCACAGAACCTCAGAGAGCTAGAATCGCAAGCCTCCTTAGAAATAATCCAATCTTCTGCCTCTAAAATGCATTTTTTTTAATTGTCACAATCCTTTCCTCAAAGAAAAACTCATCCAAGGATCCAGACATACTTGCAGATATAGGCAACATTGCATCAGTTAAAATGGGGTGGACCTCCAGAGCCCCATTTCTTATTGTCCCCTCCCCATGTGACCCTAAGATCCTGCCACAAAGTCCTTGGGCTCCAGGCAACACCCTTCATTTATATATGGAGGAAGTGGGGTCCAAGGCGAAAAGAGTGAATCACCCAGGGCCACACGAGTGGTTTGTGCTGGGGCAGAAGCTAAAACCTAGATCTACAGGCTCAAAAGCTACCACTCTTTCCCCTGAGTTGCCAAAATATAGCCATCTAAATATCAGCATTTATATTAAGCATTAAATCCATTTTACTAAACAGTAACTACCCTCACTGTATATGATACACCAAGCTTTAGATGTCAACTAATTTGACTTACTCTCCCTTTCATTGCCCTTATATCTTGCTTAATAAGACATTTTATTCAGATACTGCTGAGGTAATAAAGGAAGAAGCGTGGTTGCCAAATGTACTGCCATTTTTATTTTTAGCTTCACTGGAGTAAGGGGTTATTTTCTTGTGAAAAGGATGAAATGCAACTGCCGGCCTTTTAAATTGTATCACGCAATCCTGCCTTTGCCCGAGCAATAGATTTCCAGATAACTGCGGCAATCTTCTTGAAGTGTAAAAAAACAAAACTAAAAAAAAAGAAAAGTGACTGCCACACTTCCCAGACCCTACCCAACCTCAATTGAAAAGCATCAGCATGAGGGGCTATTTGCACCCACCCCATGAATTTGCTGGCACCCGCCTCACAAGAATTAGGAGGCCACACTGCAGGCTCCGCTGCAACCAACACAGTGCAAAGCTCTGGTACGCCCTATGAAGTCAAAAAGTATCTGCGGTGCCAGTGGTGATGATGATGTCATTACATTTATTGAATTGTTAGCACCTACAGCTGCTGTGCCGAGTGCTTTATATGCTTCCTCTCATTTAATGTTCACAGGAATCTCATGAGGCAGGTACTGTTATCACTATTTTACAGATGAAACACTGATGCATACAGAGGGTGGACAACTCCCTTAAGGTTACCAATTAGTATGTGGTAGAGGCAAGATTTGAACCCAGGCCTGCTGGGTCCTGGAGCCTGCGCTAAGAACACGTACACCAGACCTGCCTTCTAAAGAGCCAGCGCTGACGTCTGTGGAACTGAGTCCGAATCTCCTCCACTGTTTGCGTGCCAAGTGTCCTTGGGGCAGCAGTTTAACCTTTCTGAGCTTCACTGTCTTGAACTGTAAAATGGAAACAGCATCACCAGCTTGCAGTCTCATTGTGGGGAATGAGTCTCGCTCCTTGGCCTCAAGTCAAGAGGTCCTCCTTTTAACACTTGAGTTCTTACCTCAGTGTTAAAAGGCTCAGGGCTACCTCACATTAATGAAAGAAACTGAGATCTGGTGCAAGGATCAGTGTACCGTCAAAAGCAGGGTAGAAGGAGGAAGGGGAGAGGAGGAGGAGAAAGTTTTGAGAGGTCTCTAGCTATGAGGGTCTCCAAAATACACACAGCACCAGCAGCTGAGGGAGAAGACAAGCCAGCCTGCACCTTCACAGTTTTCCACTGGATGATACGATGTACTCATTATATACCTGGAATGCGTATAGTCCCGGGAGTTAAAACAAGGACCAGCGGAAGGAAATTGCGGAGGAATACATCTGGCTCAGTCTAAGAACAAACTTCCTACTTGTCTCAGCTAAGCTGGTCTGTGCTATCCCTAGAGCTAGTGAGCTCCCCATCGATGGAGACCCTTGACAGCAGCCAAGGAAGAGCTCCGTTAAGTTCCATCCATTCCAACCCTGGAGCTTTTTGATTCAAGAATCGAAAACTCGGTGATGTTCATGAAAATCCAACTTGTGACGAGCAATGTCACTGTGCAGCTTTTAGATCTGCTGCAGCCAGAATGTGGAGGGGGACAGCAGGAAGGCTTCTTAAAAAAATCACACCATACCAAGCTGGGTGTCACAGGATGGTGTGTGCCTTCTGATGTAGAACAATAGAATGATTCCCTCCCCTCTTGGTATCACACAGAATGAAACAAACAAACAAACAAGACCAGAGATTCCCAGGAGAAGAAACAAAAAAATCTCCCGCTGGGGGAGTTAAACAGCCCGCAAACTAGAAACCCACTCTGCTTGTTTACAGCAAGTTACAGGCCTGGGAAAGCAGGTTCATGGCAACACGACCGGCCACTGAAGTGTGGTGGCACACGCTGTAATCCATGAGATGCGCCTGGACAATGGAGGACGTGAGTACGATCCAGAATGGTCATTTACACCCACCTATACCCCAGTCATTAATCCATTTAATGAGCAGTTTCCTACTACATTGTGTGAATTTGAGGTAAAAAGAAGGGCAGGCTACCAGCTCACATCTCCAGCCAGGTCCCAGGAAAACCAGGAAGAGAGGTCCCGATCTTCTGGAACCTGGCTGGTTACAACCTAGGATTGAATGCTGTGTGTGGATGCTCATGTTTGTCTTCCAGCAGGAGACCACAACATTCAGATAAGTGCTCTCCTCCTGGCATGGAAGCTGGTCTGCCTTTGTGATCACAAGGGCCTTGCTTGCCGGATCTTTTCCCTGGCCTGCCCTTCTTTTAACACTGATAACAGCTCAGGGAAAATCACTCTAGGGCTTTGCTGTTTCCTAGGCAGCTCACTCGGAGAAGGCAATGGCACCCCACTCCAGTACTCTTGCCTGGAAAATCCCATGGGCAGAGGAGCCTGGTGGGCTGCAGTCCATGGGGTCGCTAAGAGTCGGACACGACTGAGCGACTTCACTTTCCCTTTTCACTTTCATGCATTGGAGAAGGAAATGGCAACCCACTCCAGTGTTCTTGCCTAGAGAATCCCAGGGATGGGGGAGCCTGGTGGGCTGCCCTCTACGGGGTCGCACAGAGTCGGACACGACTGACGCCACTTAGCAGCAGCAGCCGCAGCAGCAGACAGTCACTCTGTTCTGCCTATTGTTGATGCCTAATTTTAATAAAATCCTTCTCAGAATGCATTAGACACACAAGAATAAGAGAGATGAAACAGGAATCAAAGTTGGCATCTACAAGTGTCCCCACACATGTAGAACACTTATGCAGAGCATGGACTCTATTCCCAGACTACCAGAACGAGAATCCTAGTTCTACCACTTACTTGCTGTGTGACCTTGTCCAAGTTACTTAACCTCTCTGGGCCTGAGACTCCTAGTCTGCAAAGTGATATATATATATATATATATAGCTTTCAACTTAATAACTTTATGCAAAGTGACATTATTAATAGAACCTACCTCATAAGGTTGTTACAGGAGTTAAAGGGGTTAATGTATATATAAGCATCCAGAATGTTGCCTGGCACAAAATAAGTGTTTGATGCTGTATGTAGTTTAAAATTTTAGACAGTCCTAAAAACAAGTTTTTTTTAAGGTCAAATATACAAAATATTTTTAATATGATAAACTACCATATTCTAACCCCTCCTAGGTGCTAACGCTCCCAAGCAACTGGGGCAATTAAATCGTAAAGACATGATGTGTGTTACGGAGGAAGTACTCCAAGGCCTGATATAAAAATGTTCATTACCAGCCAGGCCCCTGCAAGATGACCAAATTAACCTCACTGCCAGGAGTATATTAAGGAAGAATAATAAATTATTCAAAACCTAATGCTGACAGAGCAAAAAAATATTTATGGAAAAATCATCAGATTATTGCATTTTAATCATGATCCTGTTGGATGGCTTAAGTCTTAAGTCCTCTTGAAGTACTTTGGCAGAAGATAAGCCAGTCCCAGAGTGACTCGCTATCAGTGGTGTGCCCACGAAAATGGACAGCATGACTTCAAGGGAAGAAAAGATCAGCAGAAGAGGCTAGAGATCTGAAAAGCCAGAAATAAGCCAGGGCATGCCTAGGCATCCTTGCGAGAAAGCCACCCACTCCAATGGTCTGGCAGGTGGCCATTCGGACATGTATGTGCCTTCCTTAAATCGCCATTCTTTTGAAAGGCCCAGCAAAAACCCCAGCCCCTCCAATTTAATTCACTGGCCCTTGAAAAACAAGGAGAAAACATCACAGTAGAAAAGCAAAGCCCCACAGGAGCAGCCTCGCCCGCCCCAGCTCACTGTCCGCCCATGCTCCCCAGCGCTGCTCCCTGTCCCCACCCCACCCCTGCTCCATGTCTCTAACTCGATGCCATGTTCCCTTCCTCTTTCAGCACGGCTGAGCAAAGCTGACAGGCGGATTCCTTTGCTTTTCAGGGTATTAAAGCCACTTTCCCGCTCTGACAGCCTGTTCTACTCTGCCACCTCATAGCTCCGGCTTCACACTCCTCTGGGCAGCCAGTCCTTCCTGACAGACCACTGTCACTTCCCATCATCCTCTCTGTAGATCCTGTTCTCTCCCCCTCAGCACGCATCCCGACTTTCCAACCAATGCAATTATTTTTTTTGACAAGCCATCCATCAGTTTTAACTTTAAAAGCACTTTCTGCTGATATCCATTGTTAAATCCTTTGCTTTTTTATGGGGCTTGCATGAGAGAATATGATATCAGACATTCAAACTACCAAACCATGTAAATTTACTTTGTTCTCAGCTATGTTTCCAATTTCACGTCCAATTTTTCGGTACATTATGCGTAGTTGTTGTGCTTAATATGATGTTGTCAAATCCCATTAAAGTTCACTGCATTGCACGGCTTTAAAAACAGGTTACAATTTGCATTCTATAAAGAAAGGAAGGAGTGCAGTCTGAAGTCAAGCTGAATCTTATTAAAATTATCTGTTCAATTGTTACATTTGTAGATGGAGTAATTTTGAGGCATTAGCTGAGACACATATGAAAATGTCAGGGTGCCAACTAACGACAATGAGAGCAAAAGGAATATCTCTGTGAAACTCAATAAAGCTCCTTTGCTGGTGACATAAATTTGATGATAATCCGAGGAAATGAATAAGGGACCATCCCGTTTGAATAGGAATTACCTTTTCTATTAAATCACTTTGGTGTGTTTCCACTTGGCCTACATCTTGGTCCTAGGCCACAGTGAATCTCTGGGGACTTATTCCAATACAAGGAGGTGGGGAGAAGCGCAAAGGAGGAGAATCTGTACAAGAGAAGGTCATTCCTTTGAAGGGCATCGTACTTAGAGGAGTCTTAAGACATCCTAAAAAAGAGTATTTAAAAATATTATCTTCCTGTTTGGAACAAGCACACAGAATGGAGCAATTCCAAGTACTGGTGTATATGGATAACTGCCCTGATCTACCACCAAACCTCTGAGCACAGAAGACTCAAGTGGAAATGCAACATACCCTGCAAAGACGGGATATGCTTGAGGCACTGCTGGGATGGATGGGGGATGTACAGGAAGGACTGGAAACTGAGATTTATGAGACTAGAACCAGTAACATCAAGTGGCTTCTGGGGGTTTTCCTCGCCCATGTCGTTCCCAGCTCAGCTGTATTTCTGACAGCACTGATTTCCCCATGTCTTGCCATTAACTCTAGTCTCTGGTTTTAAAGGTATCCATCACTGGCGCTGAGCAGAATTACGCCATTAGGGGCATTATTAACTGAACCATTGACTTCATGGACTATAACAAGCTGAAGTTTTGTTTCACACACAAAAACTATTCCCAGTGCAGACATCTACACCCCCTCCAAAGTTATTTTATTAAGGACACCATAATTTTAATTTTTCCAAAGCAGTCAGTATTTAGGTAGCCACGATAATAAAGAATAAAATTCAGTGACTATGGAAGATGTAATAAGGTGCTAAGGAAGTTGGTACTGAGACAGAAAGAAAAGGGCAGAGTGTGTTTAAGGTGAAGCTCAGATGACAATTTACTCTGTGACTTTGGGAAAGTCACCTAAGCTCTCCTGGCCTTTGTCTTCCTATTGGCAAAATGAAGGTAAGTATGCCTTATATTTATTATAAAAGTTGGATGAGGTAATCCATGCACAGTACTCTGTGCATTCTGGCAGACTGTGAGAGTCTAATAAACACTGGGTATCATCACCCTCTCCACCATTACACTACCACCACCAACAGTAGGTGAAGAACAGAATGCAGAAAATAACATGGAAAGAAGAGGGAGGAAAAAGTCCTACCAAAGGGTCTGGGCTGAAGATGAAAACAAGGATTTGAACTAGAAGCAGGGAGAGTAAATAGGTTTCAAGTCTCACAATAAATCTGGTCATTTGATGGCTCCCTTCAGAACACTGTTGAGAAAGATTATGAGTCTTCATCCAAATTCTGGGAAAAGAGTCATTCATTCAGTGACTTATGCCCACAGTGAGCAGTTCAGGGTGACGTAAAATATATAAGTTGAAAACACACCCATTAATGTTGGGACCCTTCATCAAAGGCCAAACATAATGCATGGATGGAAATCAGAGTAAGGAGTTCACAGTTCACCATATGAATGAGAAGGAGGTGGCAGAAGGCAACTTCCAAGCCGAATGGTAAGAACCAAGCTCCCAACAAGGACACGCACACCCTTCTCCTGGTCTCAGGTATATGATCAAGGCGCTTACGCCCACAGTGCACCAGGCAAGGTTATCTGAACCACAGCGACCTATCAAGGAAGACAAGCCCAGTCAGGTCCGTGCTGTTAGGCCTGGTAAGGAGGAAAGAAATCATTAAGGTGGCAACCACTGAAAGCTTCAGAGTAGGATTAACTCTCCTTTCTCAATGTGAAAGCTCTGCCAGAAAAGAAGGAACTGGTCCCCAAAAGTAGTTCATTTGATGAAATATGGCCGGCAAGAAGGCAGAAGCCATGATTTTTCCCCATTGTTGCAAATTCTGGCTTCCTGGGTAGAGAGCAGACAGATGTCAACTCTGAATAGACTTGGAAGAATTTTATATTTGGTTTTTCTTGCTCACCTCAGTAGCAGGAACAGAAAAGAAAGAGGTAAGAAGTAAAAGGAGGCAGGTCAACGGAGAGACAACGGGTGGAGCCACTGGAAGATGAAGGAGTTCACTTCTAAGGCATATGAATAGGTCTGCACAACAGAACAGGAAGCTTACCGATATTAAATTCCTGGTCTGCAAGGATCAGCTAGAAAGCGATATGTAAATATGGTTTGAAACAAACTTTCTCACCACAAGAACGCTTCAAAATTTTAGCTTTTGGAAATAAAACACGCTTCAGTTTTGTTTTAAACTAACTTTAGAGGAGCCTCACTCTTACCCCAGGAAGTCCCTCTAGGCTGGAAGCACATCGATACATGGGTTTGTGCATGCCTACATAAATACATACACGGTTTTTTCCTACCTCATTTGGAGATCTTTGACAACTATTCAAAAATTTCTCCAGATTGCCTCCTACAGGAGTGGAGATTCAGCCCTACACACTCTGCACAGGTGAAACTATTTCATAGCATAAATTCCCCTGTTAAAGGATAATACACGCCATCCCTTCCTCCCTGAATGGCAGGACAGCAGAGTAGCCATAGAACCAGGTTTACAATTGGCACATCCTGACCAGTATTCGCTTCTTCTTTGTTCATCACACTGCATGGCCTGCAGGATCTTAGTTCCCTGCCCAGAGATTAAGCCCTGGACCCTGGCAATGACAGCACTGAGTCCCAGTCACCGAAACACCAGGGAATTCCCCGGCCCGTATCTGTATGCATCTTTCTGCATGTCTCTGTCTTGTCTACCACCCAAGCAGATACCACTAAACACCTCTAGAGAGATACCCCTAAAGCTCATGTGTTACACACTAAGTTATGATCCAGTCTGGAAAACACACCACTCCCTGTGAAGTGAGACCTCAACAAATTTGTCTACTTGGGGAACGTAGTATCAGTCAGTAATGATTGAACCTAAAATAGTGCAAAAGAACCAGGACTCCAGCAACTTGGCATTGTTGTTTACTTACTGTTTTTTTGTTGTAGGACCAAATCTCTTGTCCTATTAAAGATTTACATGTCCATGGCAGAAATATCCCTGTTTAAATATCTAAAGAGTGACTCCATTTGTTTCGCCCTACATTATTCATTTGACTGGTCTTAAAGTTATTGGATGTGAGAGGCATTAGACAGACCACACACAACATGAGCTCCCCTCTCTCTAGGAAATTACTCTAGTGAAACAAGACGGTCCGCCCTCCCACCCTCACACCCGTCCCTGGAGGGTGAGATCATACCAGCATCTGCTCCAAGCTGCACGCATAGAGAGCAAGTGGCATTTCCTGGGAATTCAGCATGGTGTTTATTGAGCAGCTCCTATTACTGCTATTGTAAAACCCAGGCTGAGCTGTGTGTATTCTCTATTCTCTTTTTTTTTTTTGGCTCTTCAAGAATGTGGTAGAAAATCTTAGTGCCAGAAGGAAGGAGGTCTAAGATATGGTACAGTGCTAACGATATGAGCGCAGAGATCCTGAACAACGCTTTGCCATAACCAGCTATGTGACTCCCCCCAGCAATTTTCCTCCCTGTACTTTGGCTTCCTCATCTGTAAAATGTACGCGAAGGTTGGAATGGACGGATTATAAACTAAGCGGCATCAGACTCTTAGATTTCTGTCAAGTCTGTCATCCCAAAGTCACTAACATACTGGACACGTGACTTCTGTCTTTGTCTCTTCTGCACCTGCAAAGTCATGGGCATCACCAAACGCCACTTATGAGGGGCTCACAAGAACAAAATTACAAATGGTTACACTGTGAGCTCGACGTTTCATAAACGAGACAGTTCATGTCAGTAATCACGAATCTGGACATCTTGAGAGTGCTATACCATGTAGGTTTGCTTAAGGTAGCATTTTCTAGCCTGAAGATGCTTTGAAGGTCTCTATGGAGTCAGATCTTCACGACCAAGATAATCACGATGGTGTGATCACTCACCTAGAGCCAGACATCCTGGCATGTGAAGTCAACTGGGCCTTAGAAAGCATCACTATGAACAAAGCTAATGGAGGTGATGGAATTCCAGTTGAGCTATTTCAAATCCTGGAAGATGATGCTGTGAAAGTGCTTCACTCAATATGCCAGCAAATTTGGAAAACTCAGCAGTGGCCACAGGACTGGAAAAGGTCAGTTTTCATTCTAATCCCAAAGAAAGGCAGTGCCAAAGAATGCTCAAACTACTGCACAATTGCACTCATCTCACACGCTAGTAAAGTAATGCTCAAAATTCTCCAAGTCAGACTTCAGCAATATGTGAACCGTGAACTTCCTGATGTTCAAGCTGGTTTTAGAAAAAGCAGAGGAACCAAAGATCAAACTGCCAACATCCGCTGGATCATCGAAAAAGCAAGAGAGTTCCAGAAAAACATCTATTTCTGCTTTATTGACTATACCAAAGCCTTTGACTGTGTGGGTCACAATAAACTGTGTGAAAGAGATGGGCATACCAGACCACCTGAACTGCCTCTTGAGAAACCTATATGCAGGTCAGGAAGCAACAGTTAGAACTGGACATGGAACAACAGACTGGTTCCAAATAGGAAAAGGAGTATGTCAAGGCTGTATATTGTCACCCTGCTTATTTAACTTATATGCAGAGTATATCATGAGAAATGCTGGGCTGGAAGAAGCACAAGCTGGAATCAAGATTGCCGGGAGAACTATCAATAACCTTAGATATGCAGATGACACCACCCTTATGGTATAAAGTGAAGAAGAACTAAAAAACATCTTGATGACAGTGAAAGAGGAGAGTGAAAAAGTTGGCTTAAAGCTCAACATTCAGAAAACTAAGATCATGGTATCTGGTCCCATCACTTCATGGGAAATAGATGGGGAAACAGTGGAAACAGTGTCAGACTTTATTTTTTTGGGCTCCAAAATCACTGCAGATGGTGATTGCAGCCATGAAATTAAAAGACGCTTACTCAGAGGTAAAGTGTCTGCTTGCAATGCAGGAGACCTGGGTTCGATCCCTGGGTTGGGAAGATTCCCTGGAAAAGGAAATGGAAACCCACTCCAGTATCCTTGCCTGGAGAATCCCATGGACAGAGGAGCCTGGTGGGCTATAGTCCATGGGGTCACAAATAGTTGGACACAACTGAGCTATAAGACTCCCTACTCCTTGGAAGAAAAGTTATGACCAACCTAGATAGCATATTCAAAAACAGAGACATTACTTAGCCAACAAAGGTCCATCTAGTCAAGGCTATAGTTTTTCCAGTGGTCATGTATGGATGTGAAAGTTGGACTGTGAGGAAAGCTGAGTGCTGAAGAATTGATGCTTTTGAACTGTGGTGTTGGAGAAGACTCTTGAGAGTCCCTTGGACTGCAAGGACATCCAACTGGTCCATTCTAAAGGAGATCAGTCCTGGGTGTTCTTTGGAAGAACTGATACTAAAGCTGATATTGAAACTCCAATACTTTGGCCACCTCATGAGAAGAGTTGACTCATTTGAAAAAACCCTGATGCTGGGAGGGATTGGGGGCAGGAGGAGAAGGGGACGACAGAGGATGAGATGGCTGGATGACGTCACGGACTCAATGGACATGGGTTTGGGTGGACTCCGGGAGTTGGTGATGGACAGGGAGGCCTGGTGTGCTGCAATTCATGGGGTCGCAAAGAGTTGGACATGACTGAGTGACTGAACTGAACTGATGGAGTCAGCAATGAATGGAGAGACCCTGTCCAAAAGGATGTATTTGCCAAGCGCAGGGCCTGGGAATGAGGCAGTGACCTGAGCAGGGGGAGACAAGTACCCCAAATACCACCCACAAGGAGAATCAAGCTTAAGTGCTCAGCTACAAGCAGAAGAAAACTAGTGAACCAGACTAAGGTCAATGCAAGGGATTTAGTCAAGCTGATGACGACTTTCAGGGTTAGGGAGAGACAGCACAAAGAGAAGAGTAACAAGGAAGGCGGAAAGGGAGAGAGAGGTTTATTAATAACTCAAGGACAATGCATTTTTGAAAATTAACATCTTAAATATCCTGCCTGCTCAGACATGGCAGAGAGGCATCACAAGGACTAGAGCAAACGAGCATTTCTCCAAATCCCCAGGGCTGCCTCTGGATCTCCTCCAGACCACAAATCCCAGGGAGTGAGGAAACAAATCCACTCACACACATACCACTGCAAAAGCTGCCATCTTTTTACCATAGCAACAGTTTTACAGAATGTGCTAAAGATTCCAGAAACCTTTCTTGGAGAAGTGTTTCCTTGAGTTTTCATGAGACGAGTCTTTCCAAAGACTCCCTCACTGAGACTCCATGAATCTAAAAGCCCACGGTCACTCCCCTATACTGAAGGCTTCCTGCATCTTACAAGAACAAGCGAGCTGAACCCTGAAGCACCAGGTGCTGAACAGCTTCTGTCCTGATGTCTGGACAGACACCCACAGGACATGCACTGAACAAAATCTTTACAATGAAGATATCAACACTGCTAAACAACTTTCCAAATAATGCAAAGAATCAGGATATGCAGACCAGTGAGGTAAATGAAATGAGCCTATACTGTCCTTCTGTTTCTCGGTAAATCAAAATTCAACTTTCCTTTTACCTTTGGGGCTTCCATGATGGGCCTCACATAAGACCATGCAGTGAAGGGTTAGGAGCAGGAACTCGGACCAGGATGCCCAGCCTGGCATGCTAGCTCTGTCCCTTATTAGCTCTGTGCCATCAATCAAGTTACTAAACCTCTCTCTGAACTTGAGCTCCTTTTCTCAAAACTGGACATCATAATGACACCTGCTTCCTAGGTCACTGTGAGGATTAAATGAGTTAAGACATGTAAAACATGTGGAACCATGCCTGACAGTAAGCCCTCAGAGAACAACTATTTTCTCTTTTTACCCTGTAGGATAAACTCTCCACATCAATGATGTCACTGTCCTCATCGTCCTCCCACCACTGCCAACTCTTTGAGGGAGGAACTGTCTTATCCATGTCTGTTCCCTTTAGGCCCAGTGCCTGCACTGAAATATAACAGGTGTCTGTCAATGTCTGTAAATTAAATGGGTGTGCAAAGACAAGAATGAGGCTGGTCCCAAGGAAGGCGCCTACAGTCATGCTCCCCTACACTATGCTGTCACCCCCCAGATCAAAGTCCCTCTTCTCTGTCTGGCATGATTTGAGCCATTGTTCACAACTCAGTTCAAGACATCTGGTCTACCAGGCCCTGGGCAGCATCATATCACAGAAGTAAGGCAGCAGTTCTGCAACCAGATTCCCTGGGTTCAGACCCTGGCTCTTCCACTCACTGGGCCCTAGTGAGCCTCCACATTTACCCACCACTAGCTACCCAGGTGCCAGGCACAGCTCTGAGCACTTTAGTTCCATTAACTCAGTAAACCCTTTCAGAAACCTAGGAGGAGCATACCATTATTCCCAGTCTACAGGCAAAGTCACTGAGGCTTATAGAGGCTTCTTTACCCACAGTCACTGTGCTCCAAGTTACCTCTTTCTGCCTTCTACTGTGTTTGCTTCTAATGAACCCTTTTAAAGTAGATTTCCCCCCAATTTTATGCCTTGTTGTGAACTACGAAGGACTAAACACAGCATTCCAGGGCCCGTATTTGATCTCAGGTCCAGTTGCCTCCACAGCAGGGCTTTCTCTTAGTACCTGGCCCAGGGCTAGTAGACATGTTACACTGGACAATGATAATTGATATATGATTCCCTCCCTGGATTCCAATTTCAACCTTGATCTGACTTCACTAACATCCTTGGATACAGGAAGCTAGCCCTCCATTTAGTAGGAGGATTTGGGATGTGTCAGCTGAAGCTGAGTTCAAGGCCTGCTCAGGCAGCCAGCTGTGGGGTCAGCATGTAGCACAGACCATTGAAAGGACAGAGCTGTATTCTCCACAGTAACCCACTCCCAGGATGGGATTCTGCCAAGAACTACAGAACATGGCCAGGGCAACAATGAAGCCAGAACCCCAGTGCTACTGACATCCAGACTCTGCTGTGCTGCTGTATGGGAGAACTCTCAGGATGGGTTTCCAAAACACAGAACACTGGGCCTGCCTCTGTCACCGGGAGACAGGGGAGAGGCCACCCACACGCCTTGTGGTGCTGGCGTCCCCGCTGCTCCCCCACAAGCCTTATACACTCATAAGTTACCTGGAAGAGACATTTTCTACGTATGGCCTGCAGAGCCGGCATCCTATCCTGCTCCGAGTCCTTGGATGAGGAGATCATAGCTCCTGCCACCACTTCTAAATAGCAAACTATTGCTAGGTTTATGTAAATACCATGGAAACCAGAGCTGTAACACAGAAAGATTCACAAAGAAGCAACTTAACAGAAGGTCAACAAGCCCCCAGACAAAAAGTGTATATAGAGCTCCATCTTCAAAATACAGCCAACTCTCTATTTTTCTTCCTAACCCTAGGCTAAAAAGGCTAATGAGATTCACAGACAACATATTAAATGATGGAATTCTCTACATAGCTCCATTTCTTTCTATAAATAATTTTAAAACTATTACCCAATAATGTATTGTAATAAAAAAGCTGACAAGGTCTTGCTCAACAAGTAATCACCAGCATGTTTTTGCACCTGGAGATGGAGAACTTTCTTATTATGAGCCTCTGGTGATTTTTAGGTGTTTCCATAAAGCTGTTGCCATTATTTATAAGCCACAGGTTACTTCCCTTTGCTGCAAGCTCAAATTAATGAAAACTTATTTTAAAGACTCAGAAAAGCAGGGCAGACTAGGAGATGTGTGCCAAGCAGCCCCAGAGGGACGGCATGGGTTTTAAGTCATTTGCAGTCTTCCTTAAGGAGACCTGGGTTCAATCCCTGGGTTGGGAAGATCCCTTGGAGAAGAGGACAGCTACCCAATCCAGTATTCTAGGCTGAAGAATTCTATGGACTGATTCTTGGGGTCACAAAGAGTCAGACACAACTGAGCAACTTTCACTTTCTTTTAAGGCAGCTCTGAGTCCATCCACAGGACACGAGACAGCATCTTTGGAGATGGTGGCCTCCTGGAGATGAGGCTTGGGGAGGCAAGGACTGCTTCCAGGTGGGGGCCATCTCCACCTCTGCTGCCTCAGCCTTGCCAGCCCGGAGCTCCAGGGTTGGCCTCGCCAGCAAGAGCCACATGGGCTGGAGAACCTCTGCTGCCAATGCCTGAAATCCCTCCCCACAGCCACAGCCTAATCTCCTTGGTGCTTTGTACTTGCAGAGATAGCATCCATAGGAGAAACTCGTGGGCAGAGGTGGTAAGGACACATGTATGCACAAACATGCACACCCAAGGCCTGGAGCTCCCTGCATCCACCCCCCCCCCCCCCCAGAGCTGATGCAGGAAAAAAGGACTATGAGAGCCGCCAAGCCCCTTGAACTCCTCTACAGATCTGTGTGCCCCTGGACAGGATTAACAGCAATCGCACCAATAAGGTCCACTCCAGTGCCCATAAAAACTCTACCTACTTCCAGACCTACTTCAAATATTGCATCCTCCAAGAAGCCTTTTCTGTTACCATCACAAGGTGGAATGTCTCCCTCATTATGTCCATAGTGAGTGTGGCCACCTCCATGACACCTACTTGATGGCTTGGTATCCTAACTCTCTGCATTCTTCTCTTAGGCCCTGCAGGACTACAGGGATAGACAACCTCTTGAAAAGATCATCACTACTCACCTCCATTATCCACTCATCTCCTCAGCCTCTGCCACTTGAATCCAGGTCAGGCAGGGTGCTATGCTATGCTATGCTAAGTCACTTCAGTTGTGTCCGACTCTGTGTGACCCCATAGATGGTAGCCTACCAGGCTCCCCCATCCCTGGGATTCTCCAGGCAAGAACACTGGAGTGGGCTGCCATTTCCTTCTCCAATGCATGAAAGTGAAAAGTGAAAGTGAAGTTGCTCAGTTGTGTCTGACTCTTAGCGACCCCATGGACTGCAGCCCACCAGGCTCCTCGGTCCATGGGATTTTCCAGGCAAGACTATTGGAGTGGGGTGCCATATTGACTCTAAAAGGACACCGAACTTGGAAATGCAAACACAGTCACGACAAGCTGATGCTGCAAGCTGTGATCTCGGGCGAGCCACTTAATCTCTGAACCCCAAGTTCTCTCAATTGTTAAAAAAAGTGACACACAAGAATTGCTAAGGTCCATGTCAGCCTTAAATTTCTCTGGCCTTATAATACAAAGCTATGATAGTTCTGGCCAGGATGACGTACTAACTTAATCCAGCCAGATGAAAAAGAAAAAAACATTTTTTTTAAATGGTCTAATATGTATTTATTGGTGGGGAGGGGTACTTTTTTCTTTTGCCATTAAATCTCACCATATAGCCTTTGACCTCTTCATGGGGCCACAGACACTAGAGGTTCTGTTTCCCTGTGTTTCCAAAATAACACCTGTTTACTAATACATTTGAATGACTTATTGTTCTTCACTTGTTGCTCAATCGTATCCAACTCTTGGCGACACCATGAACTGCAGCATGTCAGGCTTCCCTGTCCTTCACTATCTCCCAGAGTTTGCTCAAATTCATGTCCATTGAGTCAATGATGCCACCAAACCATCTCATCCTCATTTAAAATAATTACTTAGCAGACTTTTTGTCCACTGAGAAAGCTGTTTGTAACGCAGGCACCAAATACTCTTAAGTCAACCCAGTTTACAAAGAAAGAGCAATTGTAAAGAAGGACACAAGAAATGTTAGCTAACTATGAAACCTGTACTTTAGCTGACATCTTGACAAAGAAACATCATTCATAATTTTGGATCCATACAAAGAAACTATAGAGAGTTCCCCTCATCTGTGGTTTTGCTTTATACCACTTCAGTTACCTGAGGTCAACCGTGGTCCAAAAACCTTAAGAAGTTCAGAAATAAACAATTCTGAAGTTTTTAGTTGCATGACAGTCTGAGTAGCATGACGAAATCTCACCCCTTTCCTGCTGGAAGGTGAGTCCTTCTTTTGTCCGGCATATCCACACTGCGTACACTACCTGTCACTTATTGACAGGTAACTACAGTTACTACAGTTACAGGTAACTAGTAGCTACAGTTACTTAGTGCCTCTCTTAGTTTTCAGATCATCTGTCACAGTATCACAGCATCTGTTTTGAGTAATCCTTATCTTACTTAATAATGGTCCCCAAGCATAAGACTAGTGATACCGGTAATTCTAATATTCTCTTACTCTATCTAGTTTATAAATTAAACTTTATCATAGGTGTGTATGTATCAGACGAAACATAGCATATATCAGTTGAGTTCAGTTCAGTAGCTCAGTCATGTCCGGCTCTTTGTGACCCCATGAATCGCAGCATGCCAGGCCTCCCTGTCCATCACCAACTCCCAGAGTTCACCCAGACTCACGTCCATCGAGTCAGTGATGTCATCCAGCCATCTCATCCTCTGTCATCCCCTTCTCCTCCTGCCCCCAATCCCTCCTAGCATCAGAGTCTTTTCCAACAAGTCAGCTCTTCACATAGCATATATAGGGTTCAGTATAATCATGGTTTAGGCAACCTCTGTCCATCTAGGAACATATTCCCCACAGATAACTGAGGGTGGGGGAGTACTAATAAAACAGATCTTCTATCTCACCAGAAAATGGGGCTCAGATATTTGGAGAAAACATTCACATCGAATTATGCTTCTTAACTTTGGAGAGAGAACTAAAAATATCTGTTAAAGTATGTCCCTGCTCACCAAAATCCTAATTTTGTGCATTTACATGGCAGGAGATGTACATCCGTAGGAAGCAAATCTTATGACAGAAAAGGTTGCACCTCTCTTTTCCCAGCACATGGGATTAATGAAGTCATAAGTTCATTTTTAAACTTGGAGTAAAACACAACACACTGCCAGGAGAAGTGAAACACCCATGATTATAAATGCGCCACTTCAACAGCTGGAAGCTAAGGAGCAACCAAATAACAGTGGAGAAAATAACCGCCAGCTGCAATTTTCTCTCTTTTTTGATCCTTTTACAAGTATGTGTTGCCTGTGTTTTGACTATTTTTTGAAAAGGAGGAAGAAAAAAAAAAGAAAAAAAAAACTTCGGGCAGTCTTCTCACTGAGGGTTGCTTTTTGCAGACACCTTTTTTCAGATGATATTACTTCACTTATAAACCTTCCCTTTTCTGTCATCATTTCTGAAGAAACACAGGAAGGCAGGAAGGAGCTTCCCCAGCACCACTGACCATGGAAATGCACAGTAGGGGCATGCAGCCCAAGGCAGAGTGTCCACATATGCACGGAGGGACAAGCCCTTGAAGGATAAGTTCAGAAGGTATTTGAGAGGGAAGACCAGCATATCCAAGCTTGCTTACGGACCTAAACCGACAAAAACTCAGACATAACTCTTTGGGCTCCGTGACTCCTTCCCATCCCCTTACTCTTCCCTGAGGACTTTGTGACTATGGGCTACTGGGGCACCCAGAAAGGCTGTCCTGAACTGTGCCTTCAGGACTTTTGGGGCTTGGATGACGAACTCAGAGGTTTCCTTCCTTTTAATACTGAAACCCTACAGTAGTATGAGAAGAGGTGAGACAGCTTAGCTCAGCCTCAGAGAAACAGAATCAACAGGCTCCCCTGAAGTCAGGCAGGGCTGACTTTTCCCTCAGGCACAGAGAGCACGCCGCGGATAGCCCGTGAGACTTCAGGCGACCACGGAACATGTTTACATTTCTTTTAGGAGCAGAAGGAAAAAAAAAAAACTTTAGGCCCAAATAACAGGTTTTAATGTATAATATTAATAGATCTGTCTTTACATCATTTGTTTTGATTACTCTATGCAGGAAGGGGGCCAAAGAGCCTGGAACCCATAAAAGTCAAGAAGAGTCCCGATTCCCGATCATTCCTGCCCCCAGGCCTTTGCATATGCTATCTACCCTGCTTCTGCTGCTGCTGCTGCTGCTAAGTCACTTCAGTCGTGTCTGACTCTGTGCGACCCCATAGACGGCAGCCCACCAGGCTCCTCCGTCCATGGGATTCTCCAGGCAAGAGTACTGGAGTGGGGTGCCATTGCCTTCTCCTAACTTCCCTTTATTCAGTGTATGAATAGACTCAACTTGATTTCTACCCCTTCCCTGGTATTTCCCTGATTACTCTGATTAGTAACACTTTCTCTCCCTCGGTTTGAAATCCCCAGCAACTAGAGGTCACAGCATAGCCTCACATTTACAAAATTTCTATTTCTCGTGTATTATTACTCCTGTTCCTTCATCCCTAAAGACAATATTACCCCCTCACTGCTAAGATAACTGGAAGCCTCACCACTGCCTCCAAAATAGCCTGTGTGTGTCAGCCTCACATTTAAACCCATAATCAGATCCCCAAGTAACTCTCTTATACTCCTCATCCTACCCGATGATCTCTGAACCACAGCATACCAGATGCTCACCGAGTACACCTCATATTCCTCCCACCCCTAGGCCTTTGCAAAAGCTGCTTTCTCAGCCTGGGATGCCTTCCCTTTATCAGAGCTCCCTAACAAAAACCCTAACAATCCTTAAAGGCCTAGTTCAGATGTAACCTTTCCAAGGACCTTCCCAGATGTCTCTGTTGAACCATATATCCTGCCCTCTCTTACTCTACCCCAGCACTTTGCACATCTTCTGCCAGGTTCATCAGAACATGACTTCTACCAAAGGGATTTGTAGACCATGCAAGACTCTTGAGTCCAAGTGCTCCCAAAAGCAGATGCTGAGACAAAGATTCAAGTCAAAATATTTGGGGGCAGGTGACCCCAGGAGTGGGGGAAGAGGGAAGTGAGACAGGGAAGGGAAGGAAGTGAATAGTGGTGCATGGTGCTTTATTGAGCAAGTTACCACGGTGGCCAGCTGGAGCTCACTGCAGCCAGGGACACTCTGAGACAGAAAAGAATGTGCCACAGAGTTTTCCCAGTTGAGGAAGACAGGGCGTTTATCTCCCGACTCCTGTCAATCACTGGAGCAGGTGAGGCTGCTGCTGAGGGGCACTCATTCTCTGGCAGCTCCAGCCTGCCCTCCCACAGGCAATGGAGCTCCAGTGACCAGAGTAAGCTCTTAGACAAACAGCTGCAGGTGCTCGTGGCTGGTCACTGGATGGTGTGCGTGGAAACTCTAAGACTTTAGGGGACAGGGGAGACCGACAGCATCTGCTCCAGAGAGCATGCACTTCTACAGCCTCAGTCACCCAGTAGGATCCTGTGCATACAGCAGGCATGCAAGAAGCTCTCACACAAAGGAAATCATGTTCAAGTTCCATGAAGCCAGGGGCCACATGTAACTTTCTCAGGGCCTAGCTTCAGTATAGGGACTCAAACTGTGTATGCTGGTTGAGGAACAGTGAGTGATTTAGCTCAGAGTCCTGCCCCCAAATAAGACAATGCTAAATAAACTGAATTCCCATTTTATTAGCTACTATTTCACAAATGCTATCTAATTCATTTAAGCATTACACACCAACCCTGTTCCTATGAGTTTTAACCATGAAGACAGTAATGAAGGTGTAAGGAATTAAATAGCTTCTCAAGAAAATGTATCTGTATCCAGAAAAACAATCCAGGAACACAACAGAGGTCCGGGCAATTCCCTGAATTTAGAGCTTTCACACAGCCTCTGGCACCTCAGCCTCCCAGGTAAAAGAAAGAAAGTGAAAGTGAAGTTGCTCAGTCACGTCCGACTCTTTGCAACCCCATGGACTGTAGCCTATCAGGCTCCTCCGTCCATGGGATTTTCCAGGTAAGAATACTGGAGTGGGTTGCCATTTCCTTCTCCAGGAGATCTTCCCAACCCAGGGTTTGAACCTGGGTCTCCCGCATTGTAGGCAGATGCTTTACCATCTGAGCCACCAGGGAAGTCCACCAGGGAAGGCTCCCAGGTGGTACTGGCTATAACCCAGGAACTGGGATGGAGAACATACTGGAAGTGTTTGAGGACCCCCCATCCCACTCCTCCAGCTTCCTTGTGCTCATACCATGCCACAATGGGCGCAGAAAGAAATGGCCTCAGGGCCAGCCGACATCAGACATAGCCAAAGCCTTAAAGAAAAATAATGTAAGCTCAGGCAATTGCATCAGGCAAGGGAGGAACAAGCCAGCTTGTCTTGCCAATTTCAGAGCAGAACAGATGTTTCTGCATCTCCAAGGTATCCACCCTCCTAGGACACCAGACATAGGTCACCCATCAGTCATTCATCTTTATGATGAGTTGCAGTGGCCAGCACACAGTCAAGATTAATGCACATCCCTTCCAAGAAATGCTGTTTAATGGCAAGGATATGCGGAGGGTGATTGTTCATGCCAGATCATTCCAGCTGACACAACCAACCAAGTTTCAACACTAAACTAGAAAAAGAAAATCCTGCATGCTGTCTTATTCCAAGCCAGAGACAGAGTAACCCATAGACAGTGTATGAGCTGTGCTTCGTCTGGCTTAGTTTGATGAGACCCGGCCACCTTGAGACCTGTCAGGAGACCAGAGGTTTATAGGCTTGATGTAGCTATGACACCTTGCTAGCACTGTGGCTGAAAGATCACAGGAAACAGCATCCGGGAAACCTGGCCTCGACTCACAGCTCCGCTTCTTGATGACAACATCTTAAGCCAATCACTTCTTCCTGGGCCTCAGTTTCCCTTTCTAGAAAATGGACAATCTCCAAGTTTCTCTTTGCAGCTTTAACATAATATAAAGGTCTCAGAATCCTCATGTTACAGTGTATGATACTAGCTTTCATTCCCAGGGTGAGAGCACATAAACCGTCCAAAATGTTAACATCCTCACTAACACATTTTCATCTGGACCAGGGAAACTGGCCTACTGCTATTTGGTCCCCAGACACCTTTAGAATGAAACTGTTCCCATGGAAAACTACTTTATGGTTTAATTAGACAAAGAAGTCAGCAAAGGAGAAAAATAGAATTTGAACACAGATCTTTAACATGAAAATTATTTTTATTCCACTTGTCTCTAAGAGCCACAGAGGAATTACTTTGACCACCAGAGGGCTTTCCACACTGACGAAATGTATTAATAGGACATAGGTGGTAAAATTTAAAAATAAAAAGTTCCAAGTTACATAGTCTATAGCCATAAGGGCCTGAGGGCTGAAGTGAAATAACGAAGAAAAAACAAAACAAACAAACAACAACAACAACAAAACTGAGTTTCTCCTATGATGCACTTCCTTACATTAAACAGTGAGGAAAAATTCCAACCTCTCCAAGTTCCAGAAAACCATCAGATGAATTTGATGCATAGCATCAAAAGGAAATCACAAATTAGCTATCAGAGGTTACAGCATTTTGTTACTAAAATATCATTCCCCAAATGCTGAGCTAGTTTCTTGTATACTTTTGTTATTTGGTCAAAATTTTGAAGTACTCACAAATATAATGTGTTTTTCATACTTGGGGTGGGGATAGCCAATATTGTTGAACATTCACCACATGACAGCTTGGTAAAAATGTATATTATTAACTTTGTGTATGTTAACTTGCTTGATTCTCCAAAACTTCTACAGGATAGATTCCATTATTATACCTGTTTCACATATGAAGAAACTAAGGAGGTTAGAAGAGGTTAGAGAATTTGTCCAAGGTCAAGCAGCTAGCAATTGTCAAAAAAAAAGTTCAGGAATAACACTATCCGTCCAACAACCAGCAAACTTCCACTGACTACAGACAAGAATTCTATAAAAAGAGCCACTGTGTACCCTAACCTAGAGAAATGCAAAAAAAAAACAAACACCATTGAAAGGACGCTGTGCCACGGCTGGTGTTTCTCTCCGCAGGTTCTCAGGTGGCATTCCATAGCCCTCAGGGTTCCACACCTGCATGGACACCTCCCAGAGGAGGCCTAGGGGTGCAAAGGGAGGTTCTGTGAGCTACAGGCCCCATTTTCTACCAAAGCCTCTTCAATTTATTTCTATTTTATGAATTGGAGATTTCCACATACGATCTAATCTAGAAAAAACATTCTTGTAATACTAAAGTTTAAAATCTCCTACTTCATGAGACATTTCAGAAAAAAAAAAAAAATTCTCTCTTAGGGTATGCTTCTCTTAAACCCATTCGACAGCACTTGCTACACCAGGGTGAAATATTTCTACTTGCATAGCTCCTTTACTTTATTGTTGAGGTCCCGAGGGCAGGAATAGTAACATTTTTTTTTTTTTCACTTTTAGGTCCCAAAGATTTAGGCTAAAGTTTTCAACAAATATCTGTAGATGAATAAATAAAGTAACAGGTATGACTCAGATGGTAAAGAATCTGCCTGCAATGCAGGAGACCTGGGTTCAAATCCCTGGGTCAGCAGGATTCCCTGGAGAAGAGAATGGCTACACACTCTAGCGAGAAGCCCATGGACAGAAGAGCCTGGTGGGTCACAGCCCACGGGGTCACAAAGAGTTAGACATTACTGAGTAACTAACACACACGTACACATACAAGGTGAGGTGAGCTGCTGTGATAGATAAACCGTGAAGTTTGGGGACCTAACAGAACAGATGTTTACTTCTTTCTTACAAAAGGTCCAATCTAACACGTGTCTAACAGCTGGCCTTCCACACAGTGACTCAGGCTCTTTCCATGTTGTGACTGCACCAACCCTTATGCCTCAGGACATATGGACAGGACACCAACCCTGTCCTCTTACTGGCAGGTGGACACAGACAGCACGTAGAGCCTATGGTCACGGGGCTCTACTCAGAGCAGGAGGGCATGTGGTCCCTTTGTAGGAAGAGGACAGCACTGGCGGACAGCTCGTCAAGCCTTTGTTCCACAATGACTTCAAGAGAAAGAGACGCCTGAAAGCAAGACCCAGTGCATAAGACGTGGCTCTTAAAGAAAAACAAATAAATAAGAGTCATTAAAAATTTCCAACTTAAAAATGTGCAAGGGTATAAATACAGCTACAGAGCCACAAAATTACAATCTCACCTAAGGGCTTTCCATTGCATATTCCCATCATAAACCAGACTCCCTACCTATGGGCATGCAAATGGCCTGAAACTAAAATACAGGTCAGCCTAGAGTCAACATCCCTACCCTTTACTAAGTGTTTGGCTCCTCCCTACAAGAGGATCCTGGGGGAGAGAAAACATAATTGGAAACAAGCACTTTATTTTGAGAGGCCTCAATGCAACACAGTGACGTGCAGGAAAGCCAAGGGCCCCAGGTCTGGCCATTCTCTGTATCCACATAAGTGACGATGGACAAGGCAATCGTGTTCCCTACGCCTCAGTTCCCCTCACTTGTCAAAAGGAAAAGACAACACCTGCCTTATAGCCAGGTGGGGAAGAATGCTGTTACCTAAAAACAAGACTTGCCTTTCCAAAATGCGGATCATGTGATAACAGCTCTGAAAAGTGTATAAAATATTTAAAATCATCCAAAGGCACAGGCCACAGGTCTGTTACACAGCATTTTCCAGCTAACTGGTGATTCCTCCATCTCATCACCATAATGGTCGATATGCTTGCTTCTGGAAACCTTCACCCTTCAGTCAGCCCAGTGTTTCCACTTTTACCGCTCCAAGAGTCATGCCCAACTCCACTGCTCAGGGTCAATGTGTTTCCACAAGAGAACCTCTGAACTTCTGTGGATCTCAACAAGCACACCTATTAACTGGATACGGAACACCTTGGAAGCCTAAGCAGGGGCTTGGGTCCTTCTCCTGAGACCCAGGCTCTGATTCCCAAGTCTGAGCCAGTGGTGTCAGAAACAGAACTGAGGCCACCACGGTGGTGGTTCTGCCCTCCCTCTCCATGTGTTTTAAACAGTCTGACCATGTGGGAGGCACAGATATTAAAGGCAGCTCCACTCCAACGATACTGTAAAGTAACAGCAGAGGACCAGGCAATCACTCTTTAATGTCAGCCATAACCTTCATAAATGGGTTTGTAATGAGAAACCCTTGTTTGTCACAGAGAAGGTATGATTGATGCTGCCTATGAGTGAAATGAAGCCACAGTGACCATCTCAATAACATGAACAGCTGCCAAATATTCATTTAGCAGAATGAGTTTAGAAAACTTTGAGCAGATTGCTTTCACAAGGCTGCCTTCAACAAAAGGAAACATAATTAACGAGCTAATATCAGCATGTGTCTGGCTAAGCTAATGAATATCAAATTACACAGAAACCTGTATAAATCATCATTACCCTGAATTTTAATTGAACTTGCAATTAAACATGACAAATTTTATATACACTAAACCTTTAATTTATACTTTCAAATAAGGAATAATTTATCATTTTTAGTATTTCATAGTTAATTTCCCAATATGTGCACTTCTAATTAACAAGGACAGACAGGCATTTTAAAAAACACACACTCTCTCTCTACTATGGCTCCATTTATAACAATAACTTTCCCTTTTGTATGCATTAGAAACTCTATGTCCAGAAGTTTGAATGCCAAAGGACCTACTTGGATATTCAAGGAAAGATCTAATAGCGACATAGAACAAGGAGGAATGATTTCCCCTTCTGCTTCTCATCTCTCCCCTGGAAAAAGAGAGATTAAAAGGGCCAGACCATATTAAAGCAACTCGGCCGGACATCTCAATTACTGGCTTGACCTTGAACCCCAAACTCCAGCTATGTTCAGAACACAGGGCCTCTTTGCTGAAAGTGCAAAGCATCTTGTGTTTCAAAGCAGCACCACCTTAGAAATAAACTGCCTCACTCTGGCGTCAGCGCCAAGCCTATTTGTTTTACCTGGCCAGTCGGTAATGAGCTCGCTCTGTGGATGGATTTGTATTTTATTATTATAATTACGCCACCATTATAAACATACCTCGAGCAACCTCAGCATAAAAGGCAGGGAATGCTATTAAAACATACATATAAACACACAGGGAAACAAGACAGGATTGTAAAAGGGCTGCAACAGAAACTAATTGGGTTTGCTTTTTTCGTTAATCCCAGCCTATTAATATGGTAAGCAGTGTGGTCTAAGGAGCCTCATGCTGGGAACCTGAAGATGACCGCTGCATACCAGAGTTAGCCTCTAATTGGCTGTGTGACCAGAAGAAAATGCTTTACCTCTCTGTGTGTGCCTCACTGTTCTTAGGGGTTAACAAAGATAATGGAGATAACTGTGAGCACTTTAGACATGTGAAAATATTGATAATTTGGGGGAAAAAACTATCAAACAAACAGCATCATCATTCTCTAGCTATAGAGAAGACAGACCCAAAAAGCAGACAGCGGATAACCCTCATGTATGCATATATTTAATGCAATGACCACATTAAGTATCAGCAATTTACTTCCTATTTTCTCCTTTGATATGTGAAGTAGGCTAGACAAATATTATCATCACCATTTGAAAGAGAGGCTCATTCTGGGATTAAAAGTGAGATTCAGAACATTGAAGATGAGGCTCTTCTGACCTCACTATGCTGCCTCCCAGCACTCTCCCTTGGGTAAAGGCTGGAGAATGTATGAGGAGATAAAAAAAAAAAAAAAAAAAGAAACTTTGGCTAGTGGGACCTCAATGACACAGTGACCATCTCTCCCAGCCCTGTCCTGATCAGACTGATGGCTCAGCTGAATGTCTTAAGTCAGGAAAGGAAACAGACACCACTTCACACAGGCAAACTCAAAGAAGGTGTGGAGTCTACAGCCCAGGTATCATCTATGCAAGGCCAAGAAGTGAGTACAGACATCCACCAAATGAATGAGGGCAGAGAACATGAAAGACACCAGAAATAGAGAGGAAAAGAGTTTTTAAGGGCTACTCTAAGTACCCTTTCATCACAAACCTGAAGGCTCTAGAAATTTGATACTATTAAAAGAAGCTGGGGTGAGAGTCAGTTAAGAGAAATGGAAAGAAGTCTTTTTAAAAAATTAATTACTGCTTCATTTCAATGGCAAATTCCCATTTTTGTTTCCAGAGGTCTCCGACCAAAGGAAACTGAAAAGCAATGCAAGGCAGTGAGAGCTGGGAATTTGAATGCATTTTCTGGAACACAGTGCTTGCCCGTGCCTATGAAGCAAAGGGACAAATATTTTCACACATTATCAGATAGCCGAGTAAAACAGCCTCTACCAGAATTTACAACTGAAGGCTACCAGAATTTACAACTTGTGAAATTGTGCCTGTCCGTATTTTCTCATTACGCTGGGTGCAGGCTGCAGATAGAGTGTGCACTTTCTTTTTCCTTTTCTCCCCCGCTCTCCCCTCCTTCCACTGTCTCACTACTTCCTAGTTAAACCTTGTCTCAAGTTATCAACACTCTCTGGAGAGATAAGGCTCCTCTCACTTACAAGCTGTCACTAATAATCGAACTTTCAAGACTCCATCTCTAAGAGAGACTCCCCGAGCCACGCAGGTCATGAGAATTAACTGCCACCAGTCCTTGCAGAAAACTCAGCTCATCAATCTATAGCTTTCTCGTCATAATTAGAATAACGGCTTTGAAAATTTGGGCTGATGTTGACTTGGTCTCAGGCCGCAAAGAGCGCTGATTAAAATCTTGGTGTGAAAGTTAATGATAAGTGCTGGTGGCGTTGCCGTGGAGACGGGGACAAACAATTCCCTCGCTGTGACATTTTCAATGTCCTGGAGAAGAAAAACTGTCCTCTTTAGTGTGGCAGCGTATGAAGCTTATTTATGGCTACAGGGCTTGGTGGATTGATGACTGTCGTAACATACTGTCAAATCCTTTACTGACACATTCATTTTTTTGGAGCCCCTGGTGCAGCAGAAATAAAATAAAATAATAAAAACAAAACCAGAGGGAAAATTCTCCAGTGAACCAGAGACGGCCACCAATGGACCTTCCTTTCGCAATAGGACCTCAGAGTTAATAGACAAGACTTTGGACTTCTTGGCTCCACAGCCAAGGAGAAAAGATGTACATAATTGAAAACTGCTGTGTAAGAAAAAGCACTATTGAGGCCACCCAATCAGCCCAGGAATGTTTGTGACCAGAGGAGCTATCTGTAAATATCCAATTGGTAACTTCAGTATTCTCTCCCTACTTGTTGTAGAGGATAATGGTTTAGAGAGGTAAGGAAGGATTTGGAGCTTTCTCCCAGCCAAAGGGACCAACTAGGACGTCTCCTGTCGCTAAGACACAGCATTAGAGAGCATGCCAGCCACAGCGGCCACTTCAGTGTTCAATATAAGGGTATGAGTTTCTGAAACCTGTGGACAGCTTCATGCTCTACAGAATCCATTCACATTCACCATTTCCTTTGCTCTTCGCTGCAAAGCAAGCATCATAATGCCCATTCCCTTGATAAGAAGGCTGAGGTTCTATACATTTTGAGCACCATTCCTAAAGGGACACAAGTCACTAAGCAAGGACTCCCAACTTCAATCTTCAGTAGTCACAATGAGTAACCAGCCACTTCTTCAGACCAGCAAGCCAGCCCCACAAGTTCAATTTCACGTGGCGTCTGTGAAAAGCTTTTGGTTCACTCCAGGAAGTAGCTGTGTTTCCACAGCAGATAAAGGGACTCTTAGTGATCCAGGCTAGTCCATAAAGACTGCTCCAGGCTGTGGCATTTTTCTAGTTCCTTTCATTCAAGGATCCTAGTCATCATCATTATTATTGTTGTTGTTATTAATAATGATAATGAAATAAACTATGCAAATGTGGGGAATGGCTTTAGCCCTGAAACGCAGACAGTAATGTGGTAATTTATCCAATAATGGAATCACAAAGTGATTTTATTTGCTTTTATGGCTCCTTTCTTTCAGAGGAGCTGGGCATCAATAATGGCGATAGTAATGAAATCAACTATGCAAATGTGGAAATCGTTTTTACCCTAATGTACCAATTTAGCCAGCAAAGGGAATTCAACACAGTCTGATGGGCTTCCCAACACCCAGAGTGAGAGCTTTGATACTGACCTGCGCTCAGTCACCCAGATGTCATGGTTAGTTTTCTAAGAGCACGAGCTTGTCAATATCCATTAGATAATGACCACCTTCACTCCATGGTGAAAGATCTAGGAAATGTCCTTAGTGATTTAAATACAGAGAGTGACTTTAACATGCAAACAAGATATATTCATTTGGATGCAATTCATTCTGCAGGCAGGAGCCCCACAAAAGGACCTTGTGGCAAGTAGGTGGGGATTGCCTGGGGTCATCAGCTAGAACAGCTCCTTGGGTCCAGCTGTTTCAGAACAGCTCAGAAGACTCTCTGAGGGATGGATGCCCTCCACCAGATTATTCCTTTTAACTGCTTCTGTTCTAGATTCTGAGGGGGCATGTCTCTGGCTAGATGGTGGGAATTCTGAAGGACTAGGGGAGGAGGGTTGCCAAAGGAGGCCAAGAGTACACCATGCCCAAATGCCACTGGGAGAAGCTGGGGTAGCCACCTCTCCTAAGTTCAAGGTGTTTGCTCCTCAATTCTCCTCTACAGAATCTATAATCATTTGCTGCTATGACAGGGAAGAAAGAAGCATAAGAAAGAACAGGATACAAGTAAGACCTGGATGGCCAGGAACATTCAACAGATCTCTGTCTAGTACTTATTACGAGCTACAAATTTGAAAAGTTATCAGATCCTTGACAATGGAGATCTCATTTTTCTCTCTTGTCTCCAGAGCTTGGTACAGTAAGTGTCGAACAGACGCTGAATAAATGAAGAAATAAAGAAATAAACAACAACAGAGGATAAAGGAGACTCTAGTGACAGAGTGCTCCAGATGTACACACTTAGGCACTCAAAAGCATGGAATATACATGAGCAATACTGCTCTTATATCCAAGTAACAAGAGCCCTTTACCTAGACCAACCACTTTAGAAGGCCTGCTATGACCCTCCCTACCACTATGAGACAAGGAGTCCATGGCCTAGGGCTATTCTAATCTACAGCCTATCACCCAGTTAATAAACCACATGACAGATGCATAAAATCTCCAAGTTCCCTTTACAAATATCCCTGAGCATCTTTCCAGGGCCTGCAAAGATCTCTTCTCTGGGTCCTACCTCCCGACAGTGGAGGGTACCACCAGGGGCTGTGCCCCTAAGTCCAAGCAATAGCCAAACAGCAGCAGCTGGCGCATGCAACTAGGGTGGGAAAGCTGGGTGTCCATATGCATATCTGTCAAGGCCTCCCATGGAGGAGAATGAAATTAGGAGTAGAAAGAGAAGGGAAGGGACTTGATTTGTACTCTCACCCTGAGCTCCACAAATGTTAGGGATGGACCTGTGCATGGATATTCATGTCCATCCTTTAGTTTAATTTGTCTGCTGTTGGTTTGGGCCAAAAGTCTGGGGAGGGGTACCTGATGTATAAGAAAACGCAATTACCTTCTCACTTCACAACTAATGACTTACGGAGGGAAGAAAAGGACCACAGAAAAACCTCGGGTTCTAAACAGATTGCCAATATTTAAATAAATAAATAAAAAGGAAACTCCAGCAGTCAGTTCTAATTAATTCATGGCAATCAGCATCCCTTGTTCTATTAGTTACCATTATAGCAACACATTCTTGAACAAAATACCAGAAGCTTTCATTAGAATCATTAACATAATCTGATAACTGATGGTATTTGATTTCTGACTTTTGCACTTTGACTTGAAGCTTGTTACAAGATGTAATCTCATTGACTGTCTGATTTTTTTTCCTTCTTCTCCACTTCCCCCCCCACACACCGCCCCACTATGAAGCCTTCACATGACATTTCTTTGTTAACTGTAATTAATGTTCACATTTGTCACAAGTTGTATTATTTGGAAAAGCAGTCGTGATGATAAAAGATGTGACAAAGAAACACACATGTCTTCTTATCCAAAATGGCTTTATCCTAATTTAGGTTTGGGGGGGAAAATAAATAAAATAAGTCAGGCATGTATTTGTTTTCACAATCAGGATGGATTGTTTAAAGTGATGCCTCTTGAAGAAACCAATGCAATTAGCTTTCTCCATTTAAAAAAAAGTATCATTAAGCCATGAGTGAAATTAAAAAAAAAAAAAAAAAGACAATCTGACTTGAACAAAACAAACTGTAAATCTGTCTCACTTCCACTGACCACAGGGGCTAGAGAACAGAGGCTGTAATCCAAGATGAGTGGGGTTCAAGGTGACTGACACAGAAACAGAAGCAATCTCTCTCCCTCTCCCCACCACCCTCCACACCACTTTCTGCCTCCCCTTCCCTTTCTTTCTTTTTCTCATTATCTTGAAGTTTCCACTGCTGACCAAAAGGAAAGATACCTAAGCTCTAGGTAAGGTATCAACTGAGTATTCCTAGTCAAGGGCTACCTTTTTGGCTTGAATGTCAGGCATGAGACATGGGGAGATTTCTGGACAAACATGCTTATCAAAAAGGTACTTTCTTATTCAGCAAACAGGACAAACTTGAGGTCTTCTGTAGGACGCCTTTATGATCTCTTTGGGCATAAAACAGACAGGCGACAGTGTTCTGCTTATTTAAAAAGAAAACACAGAGGTAGGGCAGGGGGGGAACTTGTTCCACAACACTCAAATGCCCATCAGGATTGAGTTAGAATGGGTCTGCGGAGATGTCCACTCAGCCTGACAGAATCGTCCTTCGTGGGTACGGGGGCGCCATCCGTGTGCACAGGCCGCTCCAGGGGGTCGATGCATGCGTAGGGTGCGCTGTTTTCACACTACTGGAAAGTGGCCTAAGTCAGCTCCCCTCGCTTTTACCCTCCCCCAACCCAGTCTCAAAGGGGTTTCCTCCATCGTGTACTAATGGTCTGCAATTTATTTTAAAGAGGCTATTTTGATCCTCAAGAAGTACTTAGGGGAGCGGGGAACCATAAACACCTCCTTTTCAAAAAATTTGTTTCCTTTTTCCCAGCCTGTAATTTAACTCTGACTGGCACCATTCAAATCAACTGTTCCAAGCACAGACTGCCATCAAGTCAGCTCCAACTTGGAGCACATTTTTACGACCAAGTTAGAAATCCCTTAAAACAAGGTTTTCGGAGGGAAACGTTTGACAGACTTAACTCTTGTGGTGCAAATATGCCACAATGACATAGCAATTAGTTATTCAAAATACGGGAAGGGATTACAAGCTTTTTCAAGTCATTTCATAAATACGTCCTCTTCTGGTATACAATCAGTAATTATACCATTCTTACTCAACTGTAAACTTCCTGGGTATGATTTATATCTCATTGAAACCAACACAAAAGTATTTGTTTTCTCAAAGGAAGGGCTCCGGCTCTAATCTCCAAGGCTCACACACATCAAAGCCCAAGGACTACTGTTCTGCCTCACCAATGTAAATAAGATCATATACAAATGTTTATGCAAATTAATAGAGAGAGGTCTGTCAAGACACATTTATCTTCTGGACCCAATGTGGGTTTACACAGTGCTCCCCTAACCCTGCAGCCTCGTCTCTTTCTGTCATTGGTTCCATTTTTGTCACGCTGGAATACACTTATAATTACCTAGCCATATCACACCATTAGTGGATGCCATCTATTCTTTAGCTTCCTGTAGTTTCCACTGTATCAGTTCAGTTCAGTTGCTCAGCTGTGTCCGACTAGTTGCTACCCCATGGATGGCAGCACGCCAGGCTTCCCTGTCCATCACCAACTCCTGGAGCTTGCTCAAACTCATGTCCATTGAGTCGGTGATGCCATCCAACCATCGCATCCTCTATCATCCCTTTCTTCTCCCACCTTCAATCTTTCCCAGCATCAGGGTCTTTTCCAAAGAGTCATTTCTTCATATCAGGTGGCCAACGTGCTGGAGCTTCAGCTTCAGCATCAGTCCTTCCAGGGAATATTCAGGACTGATTTCCTTTAGGATGGACTGGTTGGATCTTCTTGCAGTCCAAGGGACTCTCAACAGTCTCCCCCAACACCACAGTTCAAAAACATCAATTCTTCAGTGCTCAGCTTTCTTTATGGTCCAACTCTCACATCCATACATGACTACTGGAAAAACCATAGTTTTGACTAGATGGACCTTTGTTGGCAAAGTAATGTCTCTGTTTTTTAATATGCTGTCTAGGTTGGTCATAACTTTCCTTCCAAGGAACAAGCGTCTTTTAATCTCATGGCTGCAGTCCCCATCTACAGTGATTTTGGAGCCCAAGAAAATAAAGTCTCTCCCTGTTTCCATTGTTGCCCCATCTATTTCCCATGAAGTGATGGAACCAGGTGCCATGATCTTAGTTTTCTGAATGTTGAGTTTTAAGCCAACATTTTCACTCTCCTCTTTCACTTTCATCAAGAGGCTGTTTAGTTCCTCTTCACTTTCTGCCATAAGGGTGGTGTCATCTGCATATCTGAGGTTATTGATATTTCTCCCAGCAATCTTGATTCCAGCTTGTGCTTTGTCCAGCCCGGCATTTTGCATGATGTACTCTGCATAGAAGTTAAATAAGCAGGGTGACAATATACAGCCTTAATGTACTCCTATCCCAATTTGGAACCAGTCCATTGTTCCATGTCTAGTTCTAACTGTTGCTTCTTGACCTGCATGCAGATTTCTCAGAAGGCAGGTAAGGTGGTCTAAGAATTTCTTCTCTTTAAGAATTTTCCACAGTTTGTTGTGATTCACACAGTCAAAGGCATTAGCATAGTCAATAAAGCAGAAGTATATTTTTTTCCTGTAATTCTCTGCTTTTTCCATGACCCAACAGATGTTGGCAATTTGATCTCTGGTTCCTCTGCCTTTTCTAAATCCAGCTTGAACATCTAGAAATTCTCGGTTCACGTGCTGTTGAAGCCTAGCTTGGAGAATTTTGAGCACTACTTTGCTAGCATGTGAGATGAGTGCAACTGTGCAGTAACAACAATTGTGCAGTTTTTGTCTGGCAAGTAACAACTGTTCAAAAAATGTCCATGGACAAGCCACCCAGGTGAACACAAAAGATGAGTTTAAACTGCAGCTCCAGGAGTAAGACAAGCTATAGGAAAACCTTCCTAACACTAGCTCATTTTAGGTTTTTGTTTTTACATAACATTCTGGGCATACTCTTGTCCCAGAACTCAACACAGAAATGATTCATTTCAAAGTGCTTTCTCCCCTGGATGTTAAACTTCTTCATGGCTACACCTACCCTGGCACCATGACTGATAAATGTTTGCTGAAGATTCTGAACCAACTTTGGAAGAAGGATCACGACTGGGAAAGAACATCAGTTTGCTAGAGGGGGTTGATGTTCCTGAATTACTGATCTACTCAAAAAAAAAAAATATATATATATATATATATATTCTTTGCATTTGAAACTTTTACAAGTGTGAAGTGTGAAGTCAAAGCACCCTGCACCCGAACCTGAATTAAGCCCAAGCAGCAGGAGGGCACAACACCACCATGTGGTCCACCTCTCCGTAACAAATGCCCAGCACATTGCCAGGCATATAGTTTGTCATAATAAATATTTCCTAAGTGGAAAGATGCATGGATTAATGATTAAGCATTCCTGAAGTCAATGTTTCCAAAAGTATTTCACATCTTATCTCCTATATACTGTCCCCGAGTCCTGCCATAATAGCTGCACTTCAAGGTGAAAGCTGCGGACCAGCACATCCCTATTCAAGCAGGCCAAGCCCAGAAGTAAATTGTTCCCCCAAGTAATCGATTCTGTAACTTGGAATATATTTTCCTATAGAGGCAGACTTATACAGCATGGTCAGGCTTCAGAGGGACAAATGAAGCCTTTCATCTTGGACACTAAGAGCTTCAGACTATCCAAAACCTGACATTCATTTTTTCCCCTTGTTTTTGTGTAATTTCCTATTATGTGAGGCCTTAGAGTGGGCAGTGGCCACTCCACGTCTCAATAGAAGCCAATGAGTTTATATCTCCCCCCTCCCTGCCTTCTTGGCAGTCAAAGCATCAACAAGCCCCTCAGCTCAGTTCTTGGACATCTCCTACCTGCTATGATCCGAATCATGAAAACATGAGACAAAGACACAGGGGGATGACCACTCACTGTGTCGGAGTGGTGCCAAGTGCTGGAGGCTCAGATTCTGACCACCACGGTATTTTTTGCAACACTGAACATGCTGTGATGTTTCTTCTCTTCACGGGGCCCTCCAGCCTACAGTCCACTCTGAGAGCCTTGTATGTAATGGATGTCCTTTTTTTTTCTTTTTTTTTGGTATTTTCTTATTTGTCTGTCTGTCTGGGAAAGGAGTGGAGATTAAGAGAGCAAGAGGCAATTTCTTTTGTTTGCAACCAAGAGATTTTATTGGTACCCTATGGATGAGGTACCAGTAAATACCAAATAGGGCACATCTGCCTTGAAAAGTAGCAGGAAGAAGTGCTCTAGCAAACTGGGCCATACATCCCATAAGCCAAAAAGAGGCTTTGCTTTTCCCTGAGTGTGAGTCTTGGCAGACAGATCATTTTGACCAGAAGGAGGAGACAGGCTGACCTTAAATGATCCATTATCCTGCTCCGAATGACCTAGGCAACTACTGATAAATTCCTCAATCCCTTAGTCTCAGTTTCCCAAGCTGAGCTGTAAAGTGAAAGAACTGACCAGATGACTCTTCAAGTACCTAACAGATCAAGGATATTATAAATCTAAGGTTTGGTGAAGGTGAGGCAAAAGTACTTTAAGACCAGGAAGCATTTTCCAGCTCTTTGTCAACTCAGAGATTTGTAATCACCTCTAGTCTTACTCCAACCCTCTCCAGACATCAAAACAGTGTACAGAAGCATGAGTTCCCCCACTTCTACAAGGGTGTTGACCCTAGACCATGATCTTGATTAGAAAACAAAAGGAAAGAACCCTATAATGTTAAAGGCCTAATTAAATTTGTCATTAAATCAAACTCTTCAACTTAACCTTTGGTTCTAGGGAAAGAATTGTTGGTAGAGAATCCTGCTACTCATCGGACCGCCATTACCCATCCTAAGAGGCATATTTAAACTCATTATTATCCCAAACACATAGCTAGATATTCTTATTATACATGGGGGGAGAACAGCCCCTGGTTCAGAGCAAGCCTGGGTGTCTGCTAATGTTGAATACATTTCAGCTTTTCTACAGTAAGACCTTAATTTCAGAGATTTATAACCAGTGTAAATCTGCCCTGAACAGAAGCCTGACACAAAATTACTTTGCCCGGTAGCAATTTTTTAAAGTTTTGGACTAAGTGCCTTTCATTCAACTTTACAACCCCCCCAAAAATGAAACAAAGCAATGCACCATACCTTTAGGCTACAAATGTACCTTTAGGCTACAAATATTCTCTCTCTCTCTCACTCACACTCACAAACACACACACGTGTGTGTGCAGGCTTGCACACACTGCATGCCCCCAGAGTCAGCAGGTTTCTTCCTGGGTAGCAGGGTTCATGCCTCAGTGCAGTACCAATAAGGGAGAAGAGGGCTGGATAAATGTTCAGAGAGTTCAGAAACCTGCAGCCAGCCTGACTCCTAAAACCATGGGCTCAGTCCTTTGTGTGCAGTCATCACCCTCATTTAATATCAAAGAAGTCATGGTCACTCTGTTCAGTGAAGAATCTATGACTGGGGGCACATTCTCAACACTCAAATAGGATTCAGCCAGGAGGACACTTTGGGGCCACCGGTCCCTAGCACATGCCAGGGAAAACAAGAAGGTCTAAGGGTTTCAGAGGCAACAGACAGTGAAGAGGAAGAAGCCACAATGAAAAGAAAAAAACTATTAATAAACAGCTGAGTGCACTAGGCACTATTCTAAGTGTGTTACACATATTATCTTACATAATCATTATCATAAACCCACAAGGTAGTGGACACTATTTTCAGATGGAGAAACTGAGAAACAGGTAAAGTGAATTACCCCAAATCATACAGCTAACAGGTGATGGAACCAGAACTAGAATCCTAGCAGCTCCTCCTAGCAGCACTAATGTTTGTATCCATTAGTGCCAAAGTATTCCTTCCAAATAGTGCTATCATTATTTCATTCCAATGCCTATGAATTACTATAAGAATGAGAATTGTAATGGTAAATAATGGCTGGTATTGGTGGAACACATTATGTACTTCACACGTGCTTTGTATCCATTAGCTCAATCTTTGCAACATGCCAACAAGAGCGAAGCTTTTATCATCTTTAATGTACACATGAGACCACAGATGCATTGGTTATGTGAGCTGCCCAAGCTCACAAAGTTGTTAACGAGAAGACTGAAACTCACACCACATCTGTCGGACTCAAAACCCAGTCCTCCGCCCATTTTACAGTACTCACTTTTCAGTCTCTGAACTTCACAGCTAAGTGAATATAGGGCTACTGGGCTAGCAACTTCCTATTCTCTCTTCTCTCGTGTTCTAAATACAGACCCACTATTTCAGCAAGACTCTCTGCCATCCCCCTGTGCCATTCTAAATTCTTCTCTATATCTTTGTGCAAGGTGCTCTTCTCCACTGGGGATTATCCTAGGCATGCTTGAGCTATTCCAACCCCTTGAAACTCTTGAAGTTTACTCTGTAGAGCATATCTCAGTTTTCCAAGTCCACACCACTGTTCAAGTCCTAGGAGCCCATCACATCATGGAATCAAGCTGTCTGGCTTTAATCCAGACTCTGATGCTAGCTAGCTTTGTCACTGTGGGCAAGTTACTTGTCTGTACCTTGGTTTCCACATCTGTAAAATGGACATACTATGACTACCTACTTCATGGTTTTTTTGGAAATTAAAAAATATGATATATGTAAAGGACTCAAGATAGCACCTGACACTCAGTGAGGGCTCAATCAGTGTTTGTTTTTGTTGATAATGGTATTTTAGAAAACATTTTGAGTCCTTAGCTCATATCTGCTTCCAGATACCCTCTTCCTGAATCCACCTAGTACCTGACTGCTGCTGCTGCTGCTAAGTCACTTCAGTCGTGTCCGACTCTGTGCGACCCCATAGACAGCAGCCCACCAGGCTCCCCCATCCCTGGGATTCTCCAGGCAAGAACACTGGAGTGGGTTGCCATTTCCTTCTTCAATGCATGAAAATGAAAAGTGAAAGTGAAGTCGCTCAGTTGTGTCCGACTCTTAGCGACCCCATGGACTGCAGCCTACCAGGCTCCTCTGTCCATGGGATTTCCCAGGCAAGAATACTGGAGTGGGCTGCCGTTGCCTTCTCTGTAGTACCTGGCAATTCAGCTTAAAACACTTTCCTCAAGTTTCTCATTGGCTCAAAAGCTGTGCATCATTAGTGATAAACAGTCCAAATACTCACGCTCTGAAAACGAGGTCACATAAAGTGTGGTGGTGACCACAGGACTTCTCCTGTAGCTTTCAGGATAAAGCCCAATCTCCTCTCCAGGACTTTAAACTCTCCTGAAAGCTTTTCCTTTCCCCCTGCATTTCGATTCTTCCTCCAAACAAGCCCCATCTACTAGCCCCACCCAGGGCAGGGGACGACAATCACTGTACCAAGGAGTCTTGCTGCACTCCTCCTGAGCCCGCATCTGTATCATTCCCGGCTGCTCCCAACAAAACCTAAATCCTACCCGTTCTTACAGAACAGTGGTTTTCATGCTGCATTGTGCAACACAATCAAAATCAGGGAAATCTTTACACATACCGATGCCTGGCGGGCCTGGACTGGGGCCCTTGGTGCCCTCATTTTCAGATGTTGCCCAGGTGACTGATGTGTAGCCAAAAGGTTCACACATCATCATGGTGCCCGGAAGCTCTATCACGTCTCCAACTTTCCGACGAACACTAAGCATTATTTTGCAATTTGACGTTTCATATGGCGTACCCTGCCTCCCAACTAGACCAGGAACTCTGAGGGCAAGAAATAAGTCTAGCGTATTTATAAACACCTGGACCAATGGTGTACCCCATCCTCAGGTCATCATATATATTTTTGACATGGGTTTTCATCTTGACTCTCCAGAGAACATAATTTCATGAAAGATGGAGATGAATGACACAATTCTGGTATTGCCTCAGTGATGCCTAGCATGCACTGAGCGCACAGGAACTATCTGGGGATACAATCAGGAAAAAGTAGGTGCTCAGTAGTTATTGGAAGACTTTGCATAACTAGGTAGGTCATCACTAAGAAGTCAATGTACAAGCTGTCTCACAAAACACCATACAAACATCAGTAACACAGTTGCTACAACATGAGTACAATCCGACAAACCTTTCCTGAGAATCAATGATCAAGATCCTGAAAGGAACTGGCTACCTTGAGGGCACAATGACAGTGTTTCTTAATTTGTGTCAGGCATCTGTGATGTCTTAACCATCATCTAAAGCTTTCTGCCACTTGGTTCCTCCTGGCTAGGGCTTTTACCTCTCCATCAGCCACAGTTCTCCAGAGGGGGCTCTGAACTGAAGCCAGTGAGAAGTCTGGCCAGATGCGCTCCTTAGGCTTCCGTGAATCTTTAAAAATGACCCATGATTTAAAAGTTACAAAGCTATCTGTGATCCCTTAGACCCCCGAAAAGCAAAGGACCAGTGAGTAGGGCCGTGGGATCGATCTGAGCCCTGAGTGGAAGCTTCCCTCCACGCTGGCCACGGGTGCCAGAAGCAGCACTTAAGATGAGCGTGTGATCCATTATCAGCTGCTATTACCATCCTTCCATAGCCAAAAGAAAGAGGCTATTAAACATAATACATAAAATAACATTTAGTAAGGAAATCTGGATAATTACTTAGTAAAAAGGACATTGAGTCAGGTTCTAAGCCATTGCCCTGAATTGGGAATGGCATTACTTATGTCTTAAGTTAAATTGAGTAAAACTTCCTAAGCACTCCCTTAAAGAACACCTGTAAGTAATGAGTTGGAATATCTTATCTATCCTGCTTTGCACTGAAGTCCTGGAGAGTTGGTCAAGATTAGCCACCCCTCTCCCTCCCACCCCAAACCACAGCTCTCTGGGCTAAACCAGCTCAAGGTGACAAGTTCATCTGGGCCAGCAAGGAGGAAGAGTTCCCCTGGTGAGCACTGGAACTTGAACAGACAGACAGAAGCCCACACGAGTTCAATCGAGAACATTTTCTTTGCTTTGCCATTGATGGACATGAAAATGCAAAATTAGAGTAGACAGAGAAGATAATGAGTGCGCTATATGGAATCAAAGAACATTAGAGCTGATTAAGTTCTAGTAATATCACCATGATCACAAAAAAACCACTGATCACCACTGCCATGCTCATTCCTTCCATATGTCTGGTGCAGAATAAAGTGATCTCACCCATCCCGTGAGTTTAATTTAAGTATCACCTACAGACTGATAGAAACTCTCAAAGTTCTATCCCCAGGCTTGACTTCTCCCAATTTGGTCACCTTCTTGACACCTACATTTGGATGGCTAACAGGCATCTCAAATTTAACAAGTCCAAAACCTAACAAGTGATTAGCTCAAGCCCACTCCCTCATGACAACAAACGGCACCTCTGTTCTTCCTGTTGTAACTCTCCACCTCTTACACGGCATTTCAAATCAAATCCTTTAGATCCTTCCTTCTAAACATCCAGAATGTGACCAGGCCTTACCACCCTCACAGTAATTAACTCTAATCCACACCTATCGGAACTGTCATGATGGCATCCTTATTGATCACCCTGGTTCCACTTTATATTCTCTGGTTTCCTCAAACACCACCACCATAGTGAACAATTTGACTTAAATTCAAGTCAAATTATGTTCAAAGCCTTCAATAGCTTCCCTTCTAATACAGAAGAAAACCCAGACACCTGACTGACCAGAGTCTATAAGACCTTCTGTGACTTAGCCTCTGAAACAGTTCCTGACCTCACCAGCTATGGTGCCCCTGTCATTTACCTGCCTCTCCACATGGCCTCCTTGCCAAATGGCAGGTGCCAAGCAAGCTCCTGCCTCCAGCCTTAGCATGCGCTGTTACCTCCACAAACATCCAGATCACTCATCCCTTACCTCCTCCCTGCAACACCATTCATCGGAGAGGCTATCTCAGACCCCCATTTATGAATCACATCCCACACTTCCTCATTCTCTACCTCTCCCGTCATGCTCTATTTGTCTTCATTCTATTTACTACTTCCTGACATAGACATGGAGATCCAACCATGGTTAGACTGCAAGGAGATCCAACCAGTCCATTCTGAAGGAGATCAGCCCTGGGATTTCTTTGGAAGGAATGATGCTAAAGCTGAAACTCCAGTACTTTGGCCACCTCATGCGAAGAATTGACTCATTGAAAAAGACTCTGATGCTGGGAGGGATTGGGGGCAGGAGGAGAAGGGGACGACAGAGGATGAGATGGCTGGATGGCATCACTGACTTAATGGACGTGAGTCTGAGTGAACTCCGGGAGTTGGTGATGGACAGGGAGGCCTGGCGTGCTGCGATTCATGGGGTCGCAAAGAGTCGGATACGACTGAGCAACTGAACTGAACTGACATAGACATGCATGTTTATTGTCTCTCTCTATACACCATACAGGACACATTTGAGAACACATCTGACACTTGAGTTTTTTCGTTTGTTTCAGCCGCTGCTGTTTCTGAACACCTAGATCATACAGACATGCAAGGAATAATTTGTTGAAAGTATAAATGAATACTTATATAGTCAGCACATGCCAAATATTAACTGCTCTTACATTAAGAGTCTGTGCCTCTATTTCAGGTAAACTCTTGACATCAAAGTCAGTATTGTTACATTATATGATTCTACAACTCAAAATTAATCAAGCATGATTGTACACTTTTACAGCTTTAAAAGGTTAGTTAGTAAAGTACTGCCACAGCACAAATTCTATGATACAGGAAATGCAGACAGGTAAGACCAGTGGGAAGGTGTTGACATCTAACCCAGATCTCCTGCTCCTCAGTCCCATGATCTCGCTTCACACACATCCTCCCTGCTTGGTTGAGATGCTGGCTGTACCAGATAGGAAGAGAAGAGCAGGCCCTGCCCTTCAAGTGTCCGACCTGCACAAGGACACGAACAAGCACTCAGGAGACTTAAGGATGACAGGTCAAACACGCAAGTAAAATGTTCCCAGCAGTGGCATTTCTGGATGATGCACACCCACAGCCGAGTGCTAAGGGCCACACGCGGTCATGCTCTATTACTGTGTGCTCTGTGTCAATCTTGCTGCATCCTGTGAAGGATCCTGCAGACCACCTTCACCACCACCACCACCACCACACACGCACACCCACAACACATGCACACAACACACGAATCAGAACTACCAAGATTTTAACTATTTCACAACTCGCACACAAACTGCCCAACCCCTTCTGTCCACTCGGGGACACTGGCCTGGGATTCTCATATCACCGGCAAAGATGGTCCCGACGATCATTTGTCAAGTTGGAATCGATTATACTCTGACACCACTCCATTCCCTGATATTATCCTTTTTATTATTCAGGGGAGGGTACACTATTCTTGAGGTCATTTTTAAATGTTTTGTGTGCCTTTTAAATATCAGCTGCCACATATATATAGACTTCAAATGACTGCCTAAGATATTCCATTTTAGCCTTAAATCTTTAAATATACTTATGAATTTTTGACTTTAACAGATAGCTTAATGTCTCTTCCCTCATAATGGAAATAGATTCCAGGGAATCTTCATTTAACTCTATCTTCTTGGAGCCTTCTCCTTGAGATGGCCTTTCATCCTGGGATTCAGCCCCATGTTTGCTATGAGATGTACCAAGGTCGCTGGTCCCTGGACCTGAGCATGGACATAGGACAGCCTGTATCACAGACCAAAAGGGTCATATTTCTGCTTACCTGGAACAGGCTTTTCTCCCACTAGTCTTAGAACCACCACCAACTGGAACATACCCTAAGTAGCTAAAGACTATTTGCCATTTGGGTCTCAGTCTTCAAGTCTTGGTCTTAACAATTTTAGCCAAGCCCTTTTTGTTGAACCTCTACAGCCCTTAGTTTTAACCATGCAATTGAGTAATTAATTAAACACAACCATGTAATAGGAGGATCTTATCTCCCCAACTGGGGAGGACTTGGTCCATTCCATACCCATCCATGTGTCTGTTTTGATGCTGTGTATGAACAAGTACTCAGTACTAACTCTGGATTGACTTCCAGAGCTGACAGGGGATTTGTTTGGTACCAACCTGCTGCCTCTGTGCATTCATCTCTGATCTTCAAGCAAGTTGCCAGTTCCAAGAATGCCCTGGAACAGTCACCAAGCCTCACCATTCTCTGCTGCTTGCCAAGTTCTTTCCCTCTGTACTTAAGAATGAGTGGATATCTAAATTTGATCCAGGAAAAAAATAACAATCCAAATGTTTCCAGTCCAAGATCATGGACACCATAAGCAAGAAAGAGAGGCAACTCAACACTGTAATACCCTCTACTCAGAAAAGCAAAGAATTCTCCCCATGTATGCTACAACAGCAACTCCTCTCAACCCAAGAAAATCACTGAAGGGGAAGGATATATTCATTTTTTCCCAAAATCTTGAAAAGGAAAGATGACTACTACTGTTACTAATGGTAGTCTTCATTTCAGGTTTAAAACTAAGAAAATCTGGCTCATTGAGTTCACCCCTTGTATGTGCTTCTGCGATTATATCACTTGCTAGTGTTTCATATTCTTTACCAAATTAGTCATTAACTTTCTCGGGCAGAGGTTGATTCTGTGTCATCTTCTCAAACTTCCATAAACCCCCTAGGAGTGGGGATTTCCATTTCATACCATTTGACATATATATGGCTCATTCATTCCTAGAAAGGTTACATTCAGATACTTCTCTTTGTAATCTCTGTTCTCTCTGCTTACAGCCTAAGCTTCTGTGCCACAGTTAGAACAGACAAATGAAAAGGAGTTCTCAAACAAACAGGCAATAAGATGTATTCAAAGAAAATATTTCTAAACTAGATTGTGGATAAACACATTTTTATCCTAATATCTATTTTTCTGCATCTTGCTAATTTCCCTCATAAGAGCTTGACAAGTGGACATTCTATTTTCCATGCCTCTGAGATATTAAATAGTTGCCTCAAAATGAGCAGGATCTGACAATACAAATATGTGTATATTGATGACCCAGTTGTTATTTGTACATTTGAAGTATGCCATCTTTACTCTTGTCATGAAGCAGAAGTAATTAAGAATAATCAAGTGGGTGTTAATTGGATATAATGAAACAATCTCCAGCCAGCCTGAGCCTACTATTTGCCTCCTACTAATAATTATGAACACTAAACACTCATGCTAATCTCTTCCTTATAGAAGCCAACAAGAAATACAGTATTTACTCAGCTAATGGCTTGTTTTGTCTGCAATTTAGTCTGTTTTAAGCTAGGAAACTCATAATTTGCCAAGCTGTCACCAGCTGCTGGGCTCAGACCAGAGATGCAGGATTCTTAGTGACAATAATTCAGAGTATGTCATCCTAAATGAAAGGACAGATATTAATTAAGCTGACCTCCAGGTGCAACTGACCTGGATGTGTAAATACCAAACATTTCAAAGTTCTAAGTTTGTACTAGTCAAAACTACTTATGGACAGAACACACACTCATTGGATAGAGTCTGCACATATAAGTCACAGAAGACCTCTATTTTTCTCTTTAAAACTATCTGCAGGCAGCTGCTACAGAGCTGGAAACTGGCCTTTGATCCTCTCACTTTCAGAGCCTCGTGGCTGCTGGATGACTATTACACAGCAGTGAACTCAAAGTGTCTTATTGAGAGTGACCATTAGAAACATATTACTGGCCATTAAGCAGACGGTTAGATGTTTTTAAAGAGCTCTCACATAGTAATAGAATCCAGAGTCATTGACTATATTTATTACTCTTCCAAGAAAGTGGAAAAAATAAAAAGACTGGATGTTTGTTCCTAAGGAGGTTAATTTCATTCTCCCAGGATCACCAAAAGGTCACATGTAGACTGAAAACTGGCAGCTGGTGACAAGGTTTTAAAACAGGCTTCTGGACAAGAGGATTAAAGTTCGTTTCTTTCCTTCCTTATCAAAACTCAGCTAGGTGTGATTCCAAATAAAGACAACTTGCCTGGTTGTATTAGAATCAGAGCTATGGAACAGATATGCATCCAGACCAGAGCTTGGCCAGTAAAGGGTCAGAGAGTAAATGTTTTAGGCTTTGCACACCATAAAGCATATGTTCCAGCTACTCAAACCTGAAGTTATGTCATGGAAGTAGCCACAGAGGAGCGTAAATGAATGAGCGTGGCTGTGTGCCAATAAAACTTGATAAAAACAGGCAGCTGCAGGATTTGGTCTATGGGTCATAGTCTGCCAGCACCAGAGTTAAACCACACTGAAAACTGCTCAGTTAGGGATGATATTTGGGAAGAAATGAACTCTCCTACTCTCGATCACTAACCTGTTTTAATTCACAAGTAAAAAGACATCTCATTTCTCTAATAAATATATTTCTGAATGTGTGTGTGTGAATCAATACATTCTAAATTGCATCCTATTTTTTCATTAATACATACTTTTATGTGAAGTTTTATCCTCATTTTGGGACTGAACTAGATGAATGTAGTCAATAGCCTTCCAATCAGAACAAGCATTGTTATAGGACTTCATAAATAAGTACATTATTTTGCTATCATTATATATTTATAAATATGAATATTTCATGTATATACAAATACAATATTCAAATGTAACATATGTACATATTATACATGTGAATATTTATATATAAATACCTCTGCTGTTTCCCTTGCTCATAATTTCAAACATTGAGTTATCTTAAATGTAAACCATCTGTAATTATTTGGTGAACAAAATCTGTCCATTCTAGGTCTTTTATCAAATAGAGGTACATAAATTACTACAGCAGAAATATACCTCGGATACTGCAAAATCCCAAAGGATTTTATTGAACTTCAAGGTAAAGTGGAAATACCCATGACCTGGGAGTAAAGGATCTTAAAGTTTTAGTTCCAATTCTTTTGCTAAATAACTGTATTACCAGGAAATATAATTTAACCTCTCTGAGCCTTAGCTGCCTCTGAAAAATGAGTAGGTTGAATCAGAGGATGGCCAGAGTCACCTTCAAGCTTTCATACTCTGATCAGCAGACAGAAAACAGCTTAATTAGCTCATTTGATTACAGGATAATACTGAGGCCAAAGGAGCAAGTTAAATAGCCATGCAAAGCTAGATAGTTTTAAATAGAGAAAAACACTGTCACACAGGTTATAACTCAGCTTGGTTGACCGAGGGACTGCAGCTCATTCAGTCCTTCTCAAATCAACAACACAGAGAAAAAAAAAAAAACAACACAGAGAATATGAGACGGTAGGAAGTCAGAAACAGCTTTCTACGACAATGTCATTAACATTTTAACATAACTACAACTACTGGGCTATAAAGCCAGGTAATTCACCTGGCTTCTTTCCAGAGATGTGCTGAGGGACCTTATCTCCCTAGTGTCTCCTGGGCCAGTCCACAGTCCTACTGTGCATGACTGGAGTGCAGGGTACACTGCGTGTGATTCTGATGCAAGTCTGATGACTTCCAAATTGGTCTGCATACGGTTTAACAAGACAAATCCAGTGATCACAGGCCTGGGTGTCAAATGACTGTGAAAGTCTCTGACTGCTTCTGTTCCGTTTCCGTACTATCTTGTTACAGACCGGTAGTCATTTGCAGACCAGTATCAACAAGTAAACACAGTCCCCTGGTTGTTACATTCTTATCTGCAGAAGAGATGTAAGTTCCAGCTTAGAAGTGGAAGGAAAACGAAATTCCATACACTACTACCGAGCTGCTTGTTTTCTTCTTTTTCCAGGCCTATATTCTCTCCTTACTTCCAGTTAACCTTGGAAGCCCAGCTACCAATCTTCTATGTCTTAATTTTATGCATGCATCTATTCAACAAACATTTATTGACAGCCTCTATGTGCCTGACAGTGTTCAAGCACTTGGAAACCAGTGGTGAATAACACAGATTTGGCCACTGCTCCAACAGACTCGGTGAGTTTCTTTAGAAGAAATATGAACTAGGTACATGTGCTTACAAATGTTCATTCCCTTAAGTGTAGAAATGGTGTGTCTTACACAAAGCTGGACATCACTTCCCCATACTCAGTCGAAACTTATTAAACATCAGATATTCATCAGACAATCTGATAACGTTGGAAGTATCAAAAAGAACAAGACATGGTCCCTGTCCTCAAGGAGCTCACAACTTAGAGGACTCTTCCACAGGATCCTTCCAGTGGGTACAGAATGCAAGCATCAGCATAATTTCTATGTCCATAGGTTCTTTGAAGCTTCCTTTAATCACATGAATGGGGCACCCAAAAGCTTCCAACCAGGCTCGCTTGCATACTCAGCAGTTGTTATAGAATGTACTGTGCTCAAGCTGAAAGGGTCCACTGAGACCTTCTAACATTTCACTGATGAGATACCAGAACCTAGAAAGGTGAAGTCACTCACTCAAAGTCACACAATCAGCCCGTAAAAATAAGCCCTGAGAGCATTATGTCCAAAGCTGTGTGGCAAGGTCCAGCTTTGGCTGGCACATTTGGGAAGAGGGGCTGCCAGGCATGTCAACAACCCAGCTTCTGCAGGACTGCTTCAAACAAGTACATGGAAGCAAGGTGTGATGGCAACATTGCTGGATGAGGAAGTCTGGTGATGCACTAATTAGCCTCGAGTAGGACGCTATCCTTTCCAGGCCCTAGGACCTCATGAGTTCCATGGTCTTAAAAGTCCCTTTCAGCTCTTAAGCTCTACTGTGGAAACACAGACTTTGGAACACTAGGTATCCTAACGCTACTCTGAAAATCCAGGTAGCCTACTAGCAAAAATCAGACTGCACAGAGTAAGTGGGTGACAATCATGCCATTACAACCAGGCCTTGCATCAGTCTTTTAAACAGAGGTAGTCAGGTTCACATGATGATGAAATCTAGAGGCTTCTAACACTCCGAGCTCTAGGTTTAGCCACAAACACATCCATGACCTCAGCCTAACTGGCCCTAAGTCCTACCAGCTTCTGATCATCCACCTTGCCTGGATCACAGGCCTTGTCACCTGGTGCTATTCTCCCACTAAGACTCGTACCCCTCCTTGTCTACAACTCATATTGCCCAGCCCCCAGTAGCCCTGAGGAAATGACCCTTCTAGATCCTACCTGGAGCAAAGGATCCCACCTCAGCTTTAATCTCTCATGTGTAACTGGGATTTGCTCAAATTAGCCACAATTCACATACTAACATTCACACACACACACACACAGTCACCTGCCCTTCCAACCACCAGTGTAATAGTGGAGGAGCGCTTTCACTGAACTCTACTATGAAAGTTTCCGTTGATTCAATACCCACCTGCCCAAACCTAAGAGCTCTTCCATTCCAATAATATTGATCAATATTAGACCTACAAATGCTCATTCATGTCCTGTAAACTGAGATGAACCAGACTGTCAAGGCAGCTGAGAAAACAATAAAAACCTGAAAGCAGCTTACGGAAGGTCAGAATTCCTCTTCAGGCCTTGCAGTTTCATAACAAATGCCTCACAATGAATAGCTTGATGAGGACAGGGCTCTCCACACAGCGAGAATTTTTCTTTCATTTGGCAAGCAATGAAATCATTAAGGCCATATATCACCATTCCCACTAACAGAATCTCCTTGTGTCATCTCCTTCAGTGTGCATGCAAGCAGAAGACACATATCTATTGTCTCTGACTTCTGGAAGTTGTAAATGTAGGGAAATTGTCATCATTAAACTGAATATAATGGCTCCCCACCCCCTCTCCCCTTCATTTTCTCACTCCGCACCTCGGCTCTGCCTGACACATCCCTTATAAATGTCAGCACAAAAGTATGTCCTAAGACCAATGGGCACAAAATTCTGATTACCAGCGAAAATCCATCATGTGATACCGAACATTCACCCCTGCAGCGAAAGGAAATGACAATTGCCTTTGCTGTGCAAGGTGGAGAAGCCGACCTCAAAGTGTCTCTGGTGGTATAAACAGGTTATGAAGATGGGTACAGACAGAGGCCACCAGCCAACCAGCCACCAGACACCCTCACCTCCCAAGTGTGCTGTTGGGAACCACAGACAGCTCTAATTAAAGTCCACTCTCTCTGCTCCCACATCTTAACCCTGAACCAGGAAGCTCTTGCCCCGCCAAGATGAACCCCAGAAAATCCCCAGCCAGGGCTATGAGAGGGTTCACCCCAGAAACCTGCGGGGTGAACAGAAAGGAATGGCAAGTGAGCTCTGCCTAGGGCAGCCAGGCTGGTCCACTGCAAAGAAGAAGGTGCAGCTTTGATGTCACCAGCAGGCAGGTCAAGAGGTCAAAGAGAGAGCTCTGAGCTACCAGCATGCTGAGCCAGCAGGGCAAGGAGGAGGCTTCCTGACCCAAGGAGTTCTGCAGGAGGCCTTGCCATCCATGGGTTGTCAAGGGCTGTCATTAGGCCACAAGGACTGTTTGGCCTTGAGCATCAGTTATGTTATGTAAATTACGCTTAATGAAAGTGCAGCCTTGGTCCATAAAAACTTAACAATGCATTTGTCTTCATTTGAGCGGTCCCCAGCAGCCACCACCTCCCTTTACAGACCGCATTAACAGGGCTTTTGCCACACGTCCCTGTCTTCCATGGCCACCGTCTGGAGGGCCTCAGGAGAAGGAAAGGGGTTGGCGTACACTTAAGAAGACAAATGTGCCATTGTGGAGTTGGCATCAGGTGGCCCAAGCACACACGCAGGACAACGAAGCAGATGCGGCCGAACCCATCCCTCCTCCCCAGGCACTCTTTGCGAACATCACTCAGATGGCTGCGAAAGATAAAATTCAGTCTTGCATTCCTGAGAGCTGGATGTCACCTCTGATTCATCAGCAGGTATTTATTAAGTGCCTCCCACATACATAATACACAGCAAAGACATACATCTCTCTCTCCTGACAAGCAGGTTACAGGGTCTGACTCTAAGACACCCCATCTTGAGATGCCCAGAGCAAACCTTTAGGTGTTCTCTAGCTGCTGTTTTCGGTTCTATGCCAATCATCTTTCAAGAAGAAATCTCCAAGAAAAGAAAGTCAGTCTGAAATCCCCAGCTTCAAATTTTAATATAGGTCCCCAGAGTTGAAAAGGAAAGGAACTGGAATTGTTACTGTGAGAAGAGGAAGTTTGGCTTGGCATGGCCCTAGTTATTATAATTATTAAATATTTTTGAAAGTCAAGTTCCTCCCCATAGACTGTAAAACTCTCCATGGACTGATCCTCCCCACCTGCCCCAGGCCCAGCTCTGTCTCTCTCTCTCCCACCGTCTCTTCAACAGCCACACTGGCCTCCTCTCAGTGCCTCACCATCACTCAGCTCCCTCCAGACAAGATTCTTGTATTTGCTGCTCCCTCTGCCAACAGGGCTCTTCCCTTTTCTCTTTCCTAACTAACCCCACCTCCTTCAGCATCCAAGTGAGGTATCACCTCATCAGGAAGTCTTCCCAAAGCTCCCTAAGTCAAAATTCGATCTCAACATAGCACCATGTCCTTTTTCCCAGGCTCACCTCCAGTTGTGATATGATACTCTTTGTGTCAGTGTTTGTGTTTGTGTGATTATTTAGCTGGTTCCAAATCGGCAAAGGAGTACGTACCTCAAGGCTGTATACTGTCACTCTGCTTATTTAACTTATACACAGAGTACATCATGCGAAATGCCAGGCTGGATGAAGCACAAGCTGGAATCAAGATGGCCGGGAGAAATATCAATAACCTCAGATATGTAGATGATACCACCCTTATAGCAGAAAGTGAAGAGGAACTGAAGAGTCTCCTGATGAAATTGAAAGAGGAGAGTATAAAAGCAAGCTTAAAACTCAACATTCAAAAAACTAAGATCATGGCATCCAGTCCCATCACTTCATGGCAAATAGATGGGGAAACAATGGAAACAGTGATAGCTTTATTTTCTTGGGCTCCAAAATCACTGCAGATGGTGACTGCAGCCATGAAATTAAAAGACACCTGCTCCTTGGAAGAAAAGCTATGACCAACCTAGACAGCATATTAAAAAGCAGAGACATTACTTTGCCAACAAAGGTCCATCTAGTCAAAGCTATGGTTTTTCCAGTAGTCATGTATGGATGTGAGAGTTGGATCATAAAGAAAGCTGAGCTCTGAAGAATTGATGCTTTTCAACTGTGGTGTTGGAGAAGACTCTTGAGAGTCCCTTGGACTGCAAGGAGATCCAACCAGTCCATCCTAAAGAAAATCAGTCCTGAATACTCACTGGAAAGACTGATGCTGAAGATGCAGTACTCTGAGCACCTGATGCGAAGACCTGACTCATTTGAAAAGACCCTGATGCTGGGAAAGATTGAAGGCAGGAAGAGAAGGGGATGACAGAGGGTGAGATGGTTGGATGGCATGACCAACTCGATGGACATGAGTTTGAGCAAGCTTTGGGAGTTGGTGATGGACAGGCAAGCCTGGCATGCTACAGTCCCTGGGATCGCAAAGAGTTGGACACGACTGAGAGACTGAACTGAACTGAACTGATTATTTAGCAACCCTCACCTCCACGAGAGAGGCAGTCATGTAACCCTTCCTGACCACCAAACCCTTCGCACCAAGCACTAGCAGGCAGCTAAAGCAACGAGTGAATAAATGCATATATACATACACACACATACGTAACAGTTCTCCACGACTATGGGAAAAATGCCAAGAAAAGAACTAAACTCACATTCATTGGACAGGAAGGAGAAATGAATGACCATAACAATGATGTAATACCTAGAAAACAATGCTACCAAGAGGAGCCAGGCAGTGGACCAGATGCAAACATCTCCAAGAAAGGGCCGAGCAGAGATGTGTCAGGTGGCCTCCGTGAGCTGCCATCCTTGTGTTTTCTGTCCTGTTCTGCCATGGTGGCCATATCCCACTCCCTGTCTGTACGCATCACTGCTTCAAGTGTAGGTTCACCCAACTGCTTCCACACCTTGCTGTTGCGCCTCTTGGCTCCCAAAAGGAACATGGATTCTTTTTGTTTTCCAGGTAGCAAAAAGAAACAGAGAAAGAACCTACAAGGAAGCACCAGCCTGGCAAACGCTGGTTTCCTGGAAGCTGAGGACCAGAATGAGTTGGCTGTTCTGCACCAAAGCCTATCCAAGAAAAGGTAAAATTCCCAATGAAAGGAAATACTCCCAAGGCTCCTCTCTCTCACCTACATATCACAGGAGTTTCACGGAAGCACTGACCAGAACTTCCTGGAAAAGAAGTTTATCCCAGTTTGTTCAGCTCACAAAGGAACTGTGTGAATCCTATTTGACCCCTGTTTTTCCAATCTAGGATATGAATTTAGCTAGCTTCGAAAATGTTTTAGGGCTTACACAGAAATTTGTAAAATGTCAGCGTGAAAATTTTAATTGAGTTATTAGCAATATCTCTTCTTTGAATGACCTTTTAGTACTCCTTATAACATATCACCTCCTTTTACTACCTTCTGGCTGACAGTTACCTAATATATTCTTTCTTCCTAGATGATATCATCTGTCCTTGGGTGGAATTAACTAAAGCACTCTACATTCAGAAGCTGACATTAATCCATAGCCCCAGATTTGTAACAGCTGCTGGTATAGACACTGTTTCCATACACTGAGTTTTAACAATGACTGGAAGAAATGCATACTATTCATTGGACACCAATGACAAGCAAACAAAAGAATCAGAGTGCCAAACAGCAATGATTTAAAAAAAAAACTGTAGCTGATTTAAATATATCTACTGCTCAAATCTAGCTTCATGGAATTTTTATATTTCTCTTAAGAATCACATGTGTAAAAAAGCTAATCAAAATAGGAAATTATAAGGAGGAATGGCAAATAAGTTGTTTGTTCAAGTAACTTTCTGATACTCAACAAAGGAAATACAGAAAATACAGTCCCATATTCTTGGTAACCCAGACATTTTGCATCATTCCAAGAAATGGAAAAAGTAAATCAGCATGGCATGTGGATACAGAAAGGTATATTCAGAGTTGAGAATCACCAAACAGGGAAAAGATAAATAAAAGCCTTCCCCCACAAAACTCCCAACCCCAGTGGTTTCTCATAACAACCTCAAGGCACCCAAACATCATGTCCTGATGTGAAAATGACCGACACAGGGCCAGGAGGCTCCAAATTTCCTGTGCCTCTCCCAGATCTCCTTCCCTAGACTTCATGTCCAGTTGCAAACAAGCTTGTACACATCAGTGTAGCAACAAGCAGTGACATCCGTAGGGACCCCAGCAGCATTTTCCATCAGCACAACTGTGTTACTTAGAATCTGAGGCAGTAATGACCATCATGAACGCCAGACTGCTGATGTAAGCCCCAGAGTCTGAGGGAGCTGATAATTAAAGTGTGGCTACTCTCATTGTATGGTAGGAACCCAGTGGCAGGAAGAGAGAACTTCCAAGGGTAAAGGAAACTACAAGTGGGGCTCCTACAAGCAAAGTGGGGGTCCCCCTCCTGGCGCCTCACCCCTGTGGTCCCTAAACTCTGAACTCTCTGATTCCATGAGGAAATGCCAACCTCCTCCTCAGACCATCTGCCACCCCATGACCCACATCATGAGACAGCTGCTGCCACTGCATTAGGATACTGTGAGGGGTTGGTGATCAGGTCATACCCCCGAGGGCAAGGGAACCAGGGTTCACTTTCACAGTGAGGCTATCCCTGTTAGTAGTCACCTGAAGAACAGGTGTATCTCCAAATGAGAAGCAATAGCTAAGAGGACTGACTTAGGTGGGTGTGAGAGAAATATCACTGCCCTTGGCCTGGATCTGGAAGTCCCAGTGTTTACAAGGGTTCTCCTCCTGCTATGAACTAAAGAAAGCATCCACCACATGGGAACAAAATCCAAGAGGGGGACCCTGATGGACTGAAACAAACCTGAGCATGCCCAGAGCCCTGGGAGGCAGCTGGCCAGGTCGGAATCAGAATCCTGGGCTCTGTAAGCCAGACCAGCTCAACTCCTGGTACCTTCTTGATATCCCTCTGTTATCCCTGAAACCTGGCCCAGTCTGTTTCATTTGTGTTAAGACACAGTGAGAAGAAAACGTATACTGGGGACCAATGTGGATGCATCAAACACAGGCAAACTGGGGCCAGAGAAGCATCAGCCCCTCCCCCCTTCGAGAGGATCCCATTAACAGCAGAAGGTTCCATGTTTTGCTTTTTACTGGTAAGGAAGCATTTCCTTATACTATCTCTGAGTATTCAAAGCTTATCTCATATTATCGTCTAAACTACTTTGCCTTTTGCCTGTTGGATTAATCCAAACCCAGGTAATAGGTGTAATTGTATATGCTCTCTAAGTAATATATTTAATGGGCTCGTTTATCTACTTAATTTAGTGATCATTTAGCATGAGCCCAGCACTGCATTAAATGTAGCACGTTTAAGTACAAATAGCAAACACTCCACACCCTCCAGGAATGTCCACACTAACCAGGAAACAGCCTAGAGAGAGAACTTTACCTTAAGAGGATAAGTCCATTGACGGGAATTTGAGGGGTTAGGTCGTCCCTGGTGGGGGAAGAACTTTAATTCAGGGGGATGCTTTGGAGAATCTGAAATCACAGCAAGAAAGCAGATGCCTCCTCTGCTCAGGCATGATGCCAACCCCCTATGTAAGACTCTATGTTTCAGAGATGCATTCAAGAGATGCAGGAAAGCTGTTAACAAGAAAAGCAATTTCCCTCAGGGAGGAAGGGGGATACTGAACCCAGCAGGTAAAGAGTTCCACCAGTCTTGGCCCTGCATGATGGAAGGCTGAGACTGTGGTCAGGAATCTGACCCTCCAGATAACCACCACTCTTTCACCCCAGAAACATATGATCTGTAAAGTGAATCCTGGCAGCTTTACACAGTGCATTGTCTGATGAGACTGGGGCTGGCGGATGGTCAAGTAACTGATAATGGCTTACAAGAGCCTTAGATAGATGGAGACCTGATACTGAATAAATACTCAAGGTTATAGCCATGTCCACCTGGACAGCCTTGTGTCTAAAAGATGAGAGTCAAAATGTGCGTTGAGCAGCTTTGCTTTTTTCCATTCATCCCAGTAAGTGAAGTGGGAGAACTAATCTTCCATCATTTATCCTTTGTCGCTATTATGTATTGTTATATATTTTACAACTCTCAGCTTGCTGTATGGTTTTGGTCATCTGACAGTACCATTAAAAAGTTCTGCCAATATTATAGAGTGCAGTATGACAGAAGGAGCACTAAATTATAGAGACAAAAGTACCTGCGTTTCTTTGAAGTTTAACTATATTTCTTATTAGTAGTGTGACTCCAGTACTCTTGCCTGGAAAATCCCACGGATGGAGGAGCCTGGTAGGCTGCAGTCCATGGGGTCACTAAGAGTCAGACACGACTGAGCGACTTCACTTTCCCTTTTCACTTTAATGCATTGGAGAAGGAAATGGCAACCCCCTCCAGTGTTCTTGCCTGGAGAATCCCAGGGACAGGGGAGCCCAGTGGGCTGCCGTCTATGGGGTCGCACAGAGTCGGACATGACTGAAGTGACTTAGCAGCAGCAGCAGTGTGACCTCAGATGAGTCCCTAAAACTCTTTGGCCTCAGTTTCCTCATCTGTAAGGTCACTACTACTTCATGTTGGACCAAAACCAGTGTTGTTATGAGGTCATCTGACACAATAGAGAAGAATGGGTTTTGTGAATATAACTCATCCTTTCAATGACCTCTGCCTCATTTTAAAACCCTATCCTGTGTCTTGATAACTTGCCCTTTTTCTTTTTTTCTGAGAATGTGATGGAATTGTTCAGTTCAATTCAGTCGCTCAGTCATGTCCGACTCTTTGCAACCCCATGGACTGCAGCAGGCCAGGCCTCCCTTTCCATCACCAACTCCCAGAGTTTACTCAAATTCATGTCCATTGAGCTGGTGATGCCATCCAACCATCTCATCCTCTGTTGTCCCCTTCTTCTCCCACCTTCAATCTTTCCCAGCACCGGGGTCTTTTCCAATGAATCAGTTCTTTACAGGAGGTGGCCAAAGTATTGGAGTTTCAGCTTCAGCATCAGTCCTTCCAATGAATATTCCGGACTTATTTCCTTTAGGATGGACTGGCTGGATCTCCTTGCTGTCCAAGGGACTCTCAAGAGTCTTCTCCAATACCACATTTCAAAAGCATCAATTCTTCAGCATTCAGCTTTCTTTATAGTCCAACTGTCACATTCATACATGACTACTGGAAAAACCATAGCTCTGACTAGACAGACCTTTGTTGACAAAGTAATGTAACAGATGGAACTGTAGCATTCCCTTTCAGCTTCTTCACCTTTCAGAACCCAGGCTCATGAGATCACACTGATCCTTCTGAGACGTTTCTAGTGAACATGTGATTGTCTCCTCTAATGCTTTTTGGCTATACTTGAGCTTGAACCCCTTCTTCCCTCTTTTACTTCACTGATTCTTTCTTATTAATCAGATTAATTCATTCACACATGCCCTTCTCTGAAGCACCTCACCATCTCTGGAGGCTTACTGGGGGTCAGAGGGAGATGGTGAGCACGGGGATGCGGGAGAGTTCTTGAGAGAAGATGCAAATAGGGCTCTATAAGACATCTATAAATTTCACCAGCTGACAAAGGGACAAGAAAGTGGTGTTTTGTTCTGACCATGAACATGCCACTCGGTCTTTCAACCCCTTCCTGGGGCTTGCCTCTCTCGTGTTCCCAAAGTCAGATGTGATGGTACATGAAGACAGAAAAATCATGGTTAGTTACAATTCTGCCACTTCTCCTTGCTGTTACTCCCTGCTGATGACATGAGCTGGAAGACTGCCAGAGATCAGAGAGAAAACTCACCAAAATGATCATAAAGCCACTTAGAAATATATGAGCATGAGCAACACACTAAATAATAATTACTCACATTTGTATTCCCTGCCAATCTTCATACACAGGGTATAAATGTGACCTGCTCCAAATGAATCACCTGGTTTTAAATGCCTGAGAGTCACTGTTGCATGATTCTGACAAAGTAACCCACATAGTTCATACCTTGGGCTTATAACAAAGACACTGCTGTGAATTGAAACCCCAAAGAACAAATCCAGTTGAATTTTTTGAACATTTACTCCAAACTTTTCATTATAGGTTATATTCTTCTCAAATATTTCATCAAGCCTTTTCTCCACTCTCTGGGTTAAATCTCAATCACTAAAAGGAATGATTCGAAGGCAATAATGTAGAAACAAAAGGGGAGATTAAATACAAATTAAGCTTTCATTTGTACTGTTTTTCCAGACTGAATTAAAGTGATTGAGCTAACTTTGGTGAAAAGTAAATTTTACAGCTGTTGGAAATGATAGAATGTAAATTGGATTATACTATTTAAATATTTTACAAATAACTGAAATGGCATTCATGTAAGTTATGTCCCAATATTCATGTTCAAACATAGTAGATCACGCTGACTGGCTCTGGATATATATCTTTCCCAATGCTTTAAATTTCTTCCATTACCAGAAATTCATACAAAGACAGGTTGGGGGGCACAGGTTAATATGATGGGAATGGAAAGGCATGATGGTGTGGTTCAATCTATTCAAATTAACTCATTACAACAGATATGTATCTATTGCAGGGCATTGAGCAAGCTTCTGGACACAGTAAGGAATTGGCCTTGCCCTGAGGGTGCTTACCATCTCCCAGAAAGAAGGGAAGGCGAAAAGTGAATGTGTTAGTTGCTCAGTCGTGTCTGGCTCCCCTGCTCACGGGATTCTCCAGGCAAGAATACTAGAGTGGGTTCCATTCCCTTCTCCAGGATATGGAAACCCAGTCTCCCACATTGCAGGCTGATCCTTTATCATCTGAGACACCAGAGAAGCATCTAGCCAAATACAACTGTGTTAATTTAAACGCCATCATCCAAATGTGTAACATACAGGAAGTGAGAGGTGGGTGAAGGGGGCAGGTTGGGGAAGAATTTATAAAAAAGAGGACATTTGAGATGAGTTTTGAAAGATGGATAAAATGTCCATAGGTAAACACTGCAGAAGAATGTTTAAGGAGCAAGAAAGGAATAAATGGCCTCATTTCGTGGGCATGGGAAAACATGGGACATATTTAGAAAACTGAGAACAGAACCGACCAAAAGGAGCCAGCATGCCTGGAAAAGTTGGGAGATATTTTCTCATTCAACCAAATTGTATTGATTATCCATCTACCCATAAGATCTATTGGGAAATGTAAAGAAAAATAAAGCAAAGTCACTTTCCTTGAGGAATTTGCATCTTAGCATCTTAGCAGTGAAAACTTGTAAATAAATTTAAAAAAAAAAAATAGAAAGCAAAAAGCACCACACAGAGGTATAGATGCAGGTTTTGTAAATTTAGAGGCAGTAAAGGTCACTACCAAGCGGCAGGGAGAAAAGTCATGAAGGATGGATATGTGAGATGAAGACATCCCTTCATTCACTAAAAATGCAGATTAACAAGTAGTTTCCTCATATATTAGATACTGAGCAAAATAATGCAGGCAAAGATGAACAACAGAGTCCCTTGTCTTAAGGAACTCAGCTTGACTGGAACAGAGGGTTAAAGTGAAAAAGGAAAGAAAGCACTGGGAAGACAGGCTTGTAGCCAACCTGCCAGCCTAGCATTTCGGAAAACAAATTTTCTTACATGAGGAGGCCTCTGAAGCCACTGAGGATGTCTATGCAGCAGCTTCTAGAAGACTGTTCTGTGTCTCAGCTCAAATCCCTCTGAAAGCAGAGTCTGTAACGAGCACCTGGGTACAGGGAGCTTATTTGGAAGGTGATCCCGGAAAGCAGGAGAGAGAGCATGGAAAAGGAAAAATCCACTATCAGGATGCATTGTCAAGATCACTGTTCGGGCATGATCCCTTTCCAGGACACCTAAGGACCACAGAGATCCCCTCCCAGAACTGCCTGTATGATGGACAGGAGGCTGAGCAGTTAGCTATCAGCTTTAGTTCCTCATTGGTTGAGGGCTGTCCAGGATGGGAGCACTGGCTTCCTTGTATTTTCAGGCTGAGCTTAGCTTACACACAAAGTCACATGGCTCTGGATAAGATCCTAGGGTAGGAAAGTAGAAAGACTGATAGAGTAATTTGAGGTGAGACACTGCCAGCAAGAGTCTGAATGCACATCAGTTCAGTTCAGTCGCTCAGTCATGTCCGACTCTTTGTGACCCCATGGACTGCAGCATGCCAGGCTTCCCTGTCATCCATCACCAAATCCCAGAGCTTGCTCAAACCCATGTTCATCGAGTCGGTCATGCCATCCAACCATCTCACTCTCTGTCGGCACCTTCTCCTCCCACCTTCAATCTTTCCCAACATCAGGGTCTTTTCCAATGAGTCAGTTTTTTATATCAGGTGGCCAAAATACTGGAGCTTCAGCTCCAACATCAGTCCTTCCAATGAGTATTCAGGACTGATTTCCTTTAGGATTGACTGGTTGGATCTCCTTGCAGTCCAAGGGACTCTCAAGAGTCTTCTCCAACACCACAGCTCAAAAGCATCAATTCTTCGGCATTCATCCTTCTTTATGATCAAAATCTCACATTCATACATGACTACTTCATGGTCCAAATCTCACATCCATACATGACTACTGGAAAAACCATAATTTTGACTAGATAGACTTGTGTTGGAAAAGTAATATCTCTGCTTTTTAAATATGCTAAGTTTGTCATAGCTTCTCTTCCAAGGATCAAGTGTCTTTTAATTTCATGGCTGCAATCACCACCTGCAGTGATTTTGGAGCCCAAGAAAATAAAGTCTGTCACTGTTTCCATTGTTTCCCCATCTATTTGCCATGAAGTGATGGAACTGGATGCCATGATCTTATTTTTGTGTGTGTTGAGTTTTAAGCCAGATTTTTCACTCTTCTCTTTCACTTTCATAAAGAAGCTCTTTAGTTCCTCTTTGCTTTCTGCCATAAGGGTGGTGCCATCTACATATCTGAGGTTATTGATATTTCTTCTAGCAAGCTTGATTCCAGTTTGTGCTTCATCCAGCTTCATGGAACTGTGCAATGCAGCCGTGACTGAAACCAGAGGTGAACTGAGGGGATGTGACGGGGGCCTCAAAAATGCTGGAATCAGGCAGCAGCCTGCACGCAGTGCAGGGTAGAAGAAAAAGACTCAAGAAGAACAATCACTGTGTAGCCTGGGAAGGAGAAAGATAATGGGAAACTGAACAAGATGGTGGGACTGGAGAAGAGAATACGGATGTTGAAATCATCACCAAGGATTAAGCAACTAGTGAACTGTGTGGAGCTCAGGAGGTATATCACAGATAACTGAGATTCTAAACCTCCATGACTGAGAAGAAATGGTGTCATGAACAGAAGGCTGAGTGAACATGAAAACAGCAGCTAAGAGAAGATGATGCCCAGGAGAAAGATGGAAATACAAGACTATAGTTTGGGAGACAGCAAACTGGAAATTATCAGCATAGAGACAGTAGCTGAATTCACAGTTTTGCTAAGAGATTTTATATAAGAAAAAAAAGTAATGGTTAGAAACTAAAGAAATGTTTACTAAAGAAATTAATTAACTAAAGAAATTAAAGAAATTAATGGAAAAGGAAGACAGATGATAAAACAGGAGAAATCACAGTGTCAAAGTAAATAGAGAACAGAGAATTTCAGGAATGAGAGTCTGGACAACAAGGTGGAACAGGACAGAGAGGATGGATAATAAAGACCAAGAAGCACCCACTGAGTGAGGTGACTGAGAATCAGAGAAGAGCTTCAAGGACATGTCCCAGACCTCCACCAGGCTACCTGGTGACCAAGGTCTACAGAATAAGCGAGAGGAAGTCAGTCTTTTTCCATGAGGGTTCCTCACATCAATCACAGAATGTGCTTCCTGTGACAACATTCTCAATTCTTTCACGGGTGGTACACATCCAAGACATTCCTAAATACACAGAAGTTACTACCAAAGCCTTAGGACACAGGTCAGCAAACTTACTCTATAAAAAGGCATATGGCCTCTTGAAACTACTAGACTCTTTGTAGCACCAAAACAGCAATAACCAAGAAGACTGGGTGTGGCTATGCAAGCATAAAACTTTATTTACAGATGCTGAAATTTGGATTTCATATGTTTGCATGTGTCAATAATTGTTCTTTCTGAAATTATTTCAAGCTTTACAAACCTGTAAGAACTATACTTTTAGTTCCTGAGCCCAAGAAAAGCAGATGATGGACAAGATTTGGTTTTCAGGTGATGGCGTGTCCCCACCTTAGGACATCAGAACGCAGTTACCACCTGAGCCCCAGGTAAGAAATGCTGGTAGATACCTCAAATAATGAAGAGGTGATAAGTGAGGAGGAGATGACAGCATCAGGGAGAATTAGGGTCAATAATTTTTCAAAGAGTAGATAAAATATATGCATAGTGACAGAGGTCAGGGGGAAATTCTCTTTGGAGAGGGAAAATTGAAGACACTTGAAAAAGTGGAAGAAACTGGTGTATCAAAGTCCTAGATGAGGAAGAAGGAGACAGGATGCAGGAAGAGCCTGGCAAGAGAAAGGCTGATGGGTTCCTCTGAGATGCAAGGTGAGGAGGGAAGAGCACCTGGAACCAGAGAGTGGAGGATCAGGAATGCCAACCTAAAGAGGTCACACTCCATCAGGTGAGTAGTGAGCAGCTCCCAAAGGTGTTTAGGTGATTGGTGATGCACTGGGTCTCCCCACCAGACTCAATAAAAAAGCAGATACTCTGAGTATGCATATTTGTAACATGCAGGTCTGACCAGAAGAGAAGTGAAAACATGTCATAATGGACTCTCATTTTCAAAAACCTATCACCGCCCCCCGCCCCTGATGCATTCTGGGAAGGAAAGATAAGAAAAGCAGATACATTCAAAAACAGCTAGTTCGGAGAGAACGAGATGGTGGAGGAGTATGTGGATGTGGAGTACATCTCTCTCCATGGATAAAATAGTAGATAAAATATATGCATGGTTACATATATACATCAGGAATACACCTTCAGACACAGAAGTGCATGCAGAACACCAGCTGAGAGCAGACAGGAGTACCTGGCCAGTGGAAAAGAATATATAGAACCACACAAAACTCCATATGATGACGGAACTAGGGGGAAAAACAGGAGCGTGAGAAGGACTGGACCTACCCTCGGTGGAGGGGGGAATGGAATCAGGAGTCCAAGTCCCACATCCAGGCAACTGTCTGAGTCAGAGGAGAAACATTTAAGGCTGAGAGTGAAACAGCTGATCTGTGGCAGCCTAAATGGAATGAGAATCAGACAGTCCTTGCTGCAGCCATACATACCCCAGACAGAAATGCTGGTCCCCTGGAAGGTGCATTGGCTGGCAGCTGGAGTTTACGGATTGTGGAGTAATCCCAAGGTGAGGGCTGCTGTTGACTGCAGAGAGACGGATCGAGGGGATGTGAGGGAGGAGAGTGTGTGGGGAAATGCCTGTGGAGGAAAGCCGGGCAGCCATGGAAGCAAGGCGATACTGCTGGGTCATGCGGAGGGGGTGGAGCCATCACCATAGCCTCTCTCTCCCCACACACCAGCATCGGTAGCTTAACAATAGAGAGGCTGGCCCATCAAATGCCTGACACACTGAACTACAGAGTAGGACCCCACCCAGGATGCTCCTTTAAGTGACTGATGCGTGAAACTACAGAGTAGGACCCCAGCCAGGGACGCCCCTCTATGTGCCTGATGCACCAAACAACAGAGAAGGACCCCAGGCAAGGGAGCCCTCTAACTGCCTTAATGGGTGGAGCTACAGAGAAAGACTGGCCAAAGAGGCCTTCTGATGCCAACTACAAGAGGCTCGAAAAAAGACTCTGATAGGGCCGTAACTCCTGCACCGGAGGCAGTCCGTGTCCCTGCACACTTGGCACTGCAGGGTCCCCACAAGCCAAGCAGCTGCACCACCTTCACACTCAACTCTCACTGGGGCAGAGCTGCCACAGGCAAAAAAAGCCTTGTGTCTATGCACACAGGGTCGCTTTGGTTGTGTCTGACTCTTTGCAACCCTGTAGACTGTGGCCTGCCAGGCTTCTCTGTCAGGGAGGTGGGTCTCCAGCCAAGAATACTGGTTGCCATACCCTTCTGGAGCACTATATTTCCTGTTGCCCTAACCTCCAACTCCCCTGAGTACTTGGAGCTGCCGGAACCCCCGCAACCCAAGCAGCTGCACCACCTCCACACCTGGCCCTCACGGGGGCAAATCAAATCCTCTAGGGCAGCCTCAGGAGCAAACCCCAGTGGATGATCCACGTGTAGAGGTGGAAATAAAACCACAATTGAAACCCAGAGGCAGTGTGTCTAAGGAAGAAGACCCAAAACCTTCCCGCCAGCTGTACAAGTTGCAGATTAAATCCACACAATCAACTAGGCAGACTCCGTGTCAGTGGAATATATAAAATGTCATTGAGAGCTTCCACAAAAGAAAACACGCTAGTTCAGATAGCTGTGGACACTGGAGGAATAGGACATACAGGAATAGGACCAGATTAGGATATGAGCTGCCCCCACAGCAGGCCCAGAGATCAGCACAGTGTTGGAGGGCATCCTCGGGGGGCTAAGATGGACTGTGACCCCCAGTGAGGGGAAGGACTCTGACAGTAGTGGCTCAAGAAAAACATTTATTATTCTTATTTTTTGACTTGTTCTATAGAATCATTTGGATTTTTTTTCTTTTTTTCCTCCCCTCCCATCCCCGTTGTAGTTGTCAATTTTATTGGCACTATGAAATTCAATTAAGCTTTTGAGTTTTTTTTTTTCCTCAGTCACATTTTTTATTGTTGTTATAAACCTCTGCCTCTACATTGGGCTTTTGCAGTTCTGTGGAGTTTCCCTTTTTCTGTCCTTTTTTCTTTCTTCCTCTGTTTTTTTATAATTTTAATTTCTAATTTTTTAAACCTATTATATTTTTTCTACATTTACTCCTTTGTTTGCTTTTCCTACTGTTCTTTTCCCCTTGCAGTTAATCTTTAATGTATATAAATCTTCTTCATCTACCTCTATTTAACTTTGCATATCTATTCTTCCTTTCTTTTCCTTCCCTCTCAACATATTTGTTAGTTTTGTTTTCATTGCTTTATTCCCCACTTGGCACCTGGCTTTAGTTTTGTTTTCCAGTTTGTGCTTTAGTTAGTTTTGTTCTTAACTGGTAAATATAATTTTTTATTTCTTTTGTTCGCTGGGTCAATCTACTGTACTTTATTTTTGTTGGGCTGTTTTGACTTTGTTCATGGGTGTATATGTATATATGTATATTCCATTGTTTTAATTATTATTTGCTTGATTTTGTAACTGCCATATGTCTGGGGTTCATCTTTGGTTTCTCATTTTTGGATATTTGTTTTAATCTCACTTAATGTCATAACAAACCACTTGTGGAATCTTCGTTCCTGACCAGAAATCAAGCCTTGAGCCTTTGGAATGAGCCTTTGGAGTCTAGACTCCAAGACCCTAGACTACCAGAGAACTAATCCTAGGGAGTATCAATAGTGAGAACTCACACAAATGAAACCACTTGAATACAAGACCCAGCATCACCCAACCACCAGTAGCACCCTGTGCAGGCCGCCTCATCTAAACAACAAATAGAACAAAAATAAAATCCCATTCATCAGCAAACAGGATTACCACCTTACTCAGCCTTGCCTATCAGAGGAAAAACAAACAAAAACTCAGCACAAATCACACCCTATATGAAGCTTACACAAACCACTTGACCAAACTTAGGAAGGCAGAAACCAAAAGGAACAAATAATTCAACTGTCTTCAAGGAGGAAAGAATTCAACTTTCCTTGAAGGCTGAGAAAGGAGACCTCAAACACAGTAAATGTAAAAATAATAATAATGAAAATGCAGATAAATACTACACAAATGAAGGAACGAACTAGAAACACAGAAGTCCAAATAAATGAAAAGGAAATAGGCAAACTACCTGAAAAGTGATTCACAATGATAGTAAAGATGATTAAAAACCTTGAAAACAAAATGGAGAAAATGCAACAATCAATTAACAAAGACCTAGAAGAACTAAAGAACAAACATACAGAGACAAACAACACAATTACTGAAATCAAAAATACTCTAGAAGGAAACAATAGCAGAATAGCTGAAACAGAAGAACGAATCAGTGAGCTGGAAGATAAAATGGTAGAAATAACTTCTGAAGAGCAGAATAAAGTAAAAAGAATGAAAAGAACTCAGGATAGTCTCAGAGAGCTCTGGGACAATATCAAATGCACCAACATTCGAATTATAGGGGTCCCAGAAAAAGAAGAGAAAAAGAAAGGGTATGAGAAAATTTTTTAAGAAATTATAGTTGAAAATTTCCCCAGCATGGAAAAGGAACTAGTCAATCAAGTCCAAGAGGCGCAAAGAGTCCCATACAGGATAAACCAAGGAGAAACATGACAAAGCACACACTAATCAAACTAATGAAGACTAAACACAAAGAAAGAATCTTAAAAGCAGCAAGGCAGAAGCAACAAGTAACATACAAGGGAAACCCATACGCTTAACAGCTGATCTTCCAGCAGAAACCCTGCAGGCCAGAAGGGAATGGCAGGATATATTTAAAGTACTGAAAGGGAAAAATCTACAACCAAGATTACTGTACCTGGCAAGGATCTCATTCAAAATTGATGGAGAAATAAAAAGCTTTTCAGACAAGCAAAAGTTAAGAGAATTCAATACCACCAAACCAGCTTTACAACAAATGTTAAAGGGACTTATATAGTCAAGAAATACAAGGGGAGAAAAAAGATCTACAAAATCAACCCCAAACAATTAAGAAAATGGCAATAGAAACATATATATTAACAATTACTTTAAATGTAAATGGATTAAATGCTCCAACCAAAAGACACAGACTGGCTGATACCAAAACAAGACCCATATATGTGCTGTCTACAAGAAACCCACTTCAGGCCTAAAGACATATATAGACTGAAAGTCAGAGGATGGAAAGATATATTGCATGCAAATGGAAACAAAAGAAAGCTGGAGGAGCAATCCTCATATCAGACAAAAATAGACCTTAAAATAAAAAATATTCAAGCGATAAGGAAGGACACTACATAATGATCAAGGGACCAATCCAAGAGGAAGACATAAAAATTGTAAATATCTATGCACCTAACATAGGAGTGCCTCAATACTTAAGACAAACACTAACAGACAAAAAGGAGAAACTGACAATAAAACAATAATAGTAGGAGACTTTAACACCACATTGACACCAATGGACAGATCATCAAAATAGAAAATTAATAAGAAAACACAAGGGTTAAATGATACACTAGATGAGATAGATTTCATTGATATCTTTAGGGACATTCCATCCAAAGGCAGAAGAATACACCTTCTTCTCAAGTGCACATGGAACATTCTCCAGGAGATACACATCTTGGGTCACACATCAAACCTCACTAAATTTAAGAAAATTTAAATTGTATCCAGCATCTTCTCTGACTACAATGCTATGAGACTAGATGTCAATTACAAAAAAAAAAAAAAACTGTAAGAAACACAAATACATGGAGATTAAACAACACATTTCTAAATAACCAACAGGTTACTGAAGAAGTCAAAAGGGAAATTAAAAAATTTCTAGAAACAAATGACAATGAAAACACAACAACTCAAAGCCTATAAGATGCATCAAAAGCAGTTCTAAGAGGGAAGTTTATAGCAATACAATGCTGCCTCAAGAAACAAGAAAAACATTTTAACAGACAACCTAAACTTACACCTAAAACAACTGGAAAAAGAAGAACAGAAAACTCCCAAAATTAGTAGAAAGAAAGAAATCATAAATATCTGAGTAGAAATAAATGAAAAAGAAATGAAAACAATAGTAAAGAGTAATAAAATTAGGCTGGTTCTTTGAGAAGATAAAACAAAATTGACGAACCTCTAGCCAGACTCATTAAGAAAAAAAGAGAGAAAAATCAAATCAACAAAATTAGAAATGAAAAAGGAAAGGTTACAACAGACAAAGCAGAAATATAAAGGCTTATAAGAGACTATTATGAATAACTATATGGCAATAAGATGGATAACCTGGAAGAAATGTACAGATTCTTTAAAAAGTTCAATCTTCTAAGACTTAACCAGGAATAAACAGACATTTTGAACAACCCAATTATAAGCAGTGAAACTGAAGCTGTGATCAAAAATCTTCCAACAACAAAAGCCCAGGACCAGATGGCTTCACAGGAGAATTCTATCAAACATTTAAGAAAAGCTAATGCCTATCCTTCTAGTTCAGTTCAGTTCAGTCGCTCGATCGTGTCTGACTCTTTGCAACCCCATGAACTGCAGCATGCCAGGCCCTGTCCATCACCAATTCGCAGAGTTCACCCAGACTCACGTCCATCGAGTCAGTGATGCCATCCAGCCATCTCATCCTCTGTCATCCCCTTCTCCTCCTGCCCCTAATCTCTCCCAGCATCAGAGTCTTTTCCAATGAGTCAGCTCTTCTCATGAGGTGGCCAAAGTACTGGAGTTTCAGCTTTAGTATCAGTCTTTCCAATGAACACCCAGGACTGATCTCCTTTGGGATGGACCGGTTGGATCTCCTTGCAGTCCAAGGGACTCTCAAGAGTCTCTCCAACATCACAGTTCAAAAGCATCAATTCTTCAGCACTCAGCTTTCTTCACAGTCCAACTCTCACATCCATACATGACTACTGGAAAAACCACAGCCTTGACGAGCTGAACCTTTGTTGGCAAAGTTATGTCTCTGCTTTTCAGTATGCTATCTAGGTTGGTCATAACTTTCCTTCCAAGGAGTAAGCATCTTTTAATTTCATGGCTGCAATCACCATCTGCAGTGATTTTGGAGCCCAGAAAAATAAAGTTCGACACTGTTTCCACTGTTTCCCCATCTATTTTCCATGAAGTGATGGGACTGGATGCCATGATCTTAGTTTTCTGAATGTTGAGCTTTAAGCCAACTTTTTCATTCTCCTCTTTCACTTTCATCAAGAGGCTTTTTAGTTCCTCTTCACTTTCTGCCATAAGGGTGATGTCATCTGCATATCTGAGGTTATTGATATTTCTCCCGGCAATCTTGATTCCAGCTTGTGCTTCTTCCAGCCCAGGGTTTCTCATGATGTACTCTGCATAGAAGTTAAATAAGCAGGGTGACAATATGCAGCCTTGACGTACTCCTTTTCCTATTTGGAACCAGTCTCTTGTTCCATGTCCAGTTCTAACTGTTGCTTCCTGACCTGCATACAGGTTTTTCAAGAGGCAGGTCAGGTGCTCTGGTATTCCCATCTCTTTCAGAATTTCCCACAGTTTATTGTGATCCACATAGTCAAAGGCTTTGGCATAGTCAATAAAGCAGAAATAGATGTTTTCTGGAACTCTCTTGCTTTTTCAATGACCCAGCAGATGTTGGCAATTTGATCTCTGGTTCCTCTGCCTTTTCTAAAACCAGCTTGAACATCTGGAAGTTCATGGTTCGTGTACTGCTGAAGCCTGGCTTGGAGAATTTTGAGCATTACTTTCCTAGCATGTGAGATGAGTGCAATTGTGTGGTAGTGTGAGCATTCTTTGGCATTGCCTTTCTTTGGGATTGGAATGAAAACTGACCTTTTCCAGTCCTGTGGCCACTGCTGAGTTTTCCAAATGTGCTGGCATATTGAGTGCAGCACTTTCAGAGCATCATCTTTCAGGATTTGAAATAGCTCAACTGGCATTCCATCACCTCCACTAGCTTTGTTCGTAGTAATGCTTTCTAAGGCCCACTTGACTTCACATTCCAGGATGTCTGGCTCTAGGTGAGTGATCACACCATCATAATTATCTTGGTCTTGAAGATCTTTTTTGTACAGTTCTTCTGTGTATTCTTGCCACCTGTTTTTAATATCTTCTGCTTCTGTTAGTATAGGAACCTGGAATGTTAGGTCCATGAATCAAGGCAAATTGAAAGTGGTTAAACAGGAGATGGCAAGAGTACATCGACATTCTAGGAATCAACGAACTAAAATGGACTGGAATGGGTGAATTTAACTCAGATGACCATTATATATACTACTGTGGGCAGGAATCCCTTAGAAGAAATGGAGTAGTCATCATGGTCAACAAAAGATTCTGAAATGCAGACTTGGATGCAATCTCAAAAATGACAGAATGATCTCTGTCCATTTCCAAGGCAAACCATTCAATATCATGGTAATCCAAGCCTATGCCCCAACGAGTAACGCTGAAGAAGCTGAAGTTGAACGGTTCTCTGAAGACCTTCAAGACCTTTTAGAACTAACACCCAAAAAAGATGTACTTTTCATTATAGGGGACTGGAATGCAAAAGTAGGAAGTCAAGAAACACCTGGAGTAACAGGTAAATTTGGCCTTGGAGTATGGGATGAAGCAGGGCAAAGGCTAATATCATTTTGCCAAGAGAACGCACTGGTCATAGCAAACACCCTCTTCCAACAACACAAGAGAAGACTCTACACTTCGACATCACCAGATGGTCAAGACCAAAATCAGATTGATTATATTCTTTGCAGCCAAAGATGGAGAAACTCTATACAGTCAGCAAAAACAAGACTGGGAGCTGACTGTGGCTCAGATCATGAACTCTTTATTGCCAAATTCAGACTTAAATTGAAGAAAGTAGGGGAAACCACTAGACCATTCAGGTATGACCTAAATCAAATCCCTTATGATTATACAGTGGAAGTGAGAAATAGATTTAAGGGACTAGATCTGATAGACAGAGTGCCTGATGAACTATGGACAGAGGTTCGTGACATTGTACAGGAGACAGGAATCAAGACCATCCCCAAGAAACACAAATGCAAAAAAGCAAAATGGCTGTCTGAGGAGGCCTTACAAATAGCTGTGAAAAGAAGAGAAGCAAAAAGCAAAGGAGAAAAGGGAAGATATAAGCATCTGAATGCAGATTTCCAAAGAATAGCAAGGAGAGATAAGAAAGCCTTCCTCAGCAATCAATGCAAAGAAATAGAGGAAAACAAAAGAATGGGAAAGACTAGAGCTCTCTTCAAGAAAATTAGAGATACCTAGGGAACATTTCATGCAAAGATGGGCCTACCCTTCTAAAACTGTTTCAAAAAATTGCAAAGGAAGGAACACCTCCAAACCACAAGGCCACCATAACCCTGATACCAAAACCAGACAAAGACAACACAAAAAAAGAAAAGTACAGGCCAATATAACTGATGAACATAGATGCAAAAATCCTCAACAGAATTTTAGCAAACAGAATTCAGCAACACATCAAAAAACACATATACCATGATCAAGTTGGGCTTATTCCAGGATGCAAGGATTCTTCAATATATGCAAATCAATCAATGTGATACACCATATTAATAAATTGAAAGATAAAAACCACACGATAATCTCAATAGATGCAGAAAAAGCCTTTGACAAAATTCAGTACCCATTTATGATTAAAATTCTTCAAGAAATTGGCATAGAAGGAACTTACATCAACATGCTGCTGCTGCTGCTAAGTTGCTTTAGTCGTGTCCGACTCTGTGCGACCCCATAGACGGCAGCCCACCAGGCTCCTCTGTCCCTGGGATTCTCCAGGCAAGAATACTGGAGTGGGTCGCCACTTCCTTCTCCAATGTATGAAAGTGAAAAGTGAAAGTGAAGTTGCTCAGTCGTGCCCAACTCCCAGCGACCCCATGGACTGCAGCCTACCAGGCTCCTCCTTCCATGGGATTTTCCAGGCAAGAGTACTGGAGTGGGGGTGCCATTGCCTTCTCCGCTACATCAACATAGTAAAGGCCATATATGAGAAGCCTACAGCAAATATTATTCTCAGTGGTGAAAAACTGAAAGCATCCCCCCTAAGATCAGGAACAAGATGACAAGGGTGTCCACTTTCACCACTATTATTCAACATAGTTCTAGAAGTCCTAGCTACAGCAACTAGAGAAGTAAAAGAAATAAAAGGAATCCAGATCAGAAAAGAAGTAAAGTGCTCCCTGTTTGCAGATGACATGATACTGTACATAGAAAACCCTAAAGATAGTATCAGAAAATTACTAGAGCTAATCAGTGAATTTAGCAAAGTTGCAAGATACAAAATCAATACATAGAAATCACTTGCATTTCTATATACTAACAGTGAAAAATCAGAAAGAGAAATTAAGGAATCAATCCCACTCACCATTGCAACAAATAATTAAATATCTAAGAATAAACCTACCTAAGGAGACAAAAGAACTGTACACAGAAAATTATAAGACACAAATGAAAGAAATCAAAGATGACATAAACAGATGGAGAGATATTCCAAGTTCCTGGGTAGGAAGAATCAATATTGTGAAAATGACTATACTACCAAATGCAATCTACAGATTCACTGCAATCCCTATCAAATTACCAATGGTATTTTTCATAAAACTAGAACAAAAATTTCACAATTCAAATGGAAGCAGAAAAGACCCCAAATGGCCAAAGCAGTCTTGAGAAAGAAGAATGGAGCCAGAGGAATCAACATTCCTGACTTCAGATTATACTGCAAAGCTACAGTCATCAATACAGTATGGTACTGGCACAAAAACAGAAATATAGACCAATGGAACAAGATAGAAAGCCCAGAAATAAACCCATGTACCTATGGGTACCTTATTTTTGACAAAGGAGGCAAGAATATACAATGGGGCAAAGACAGCCTCTTCAATAAATGGTACTGGGAAAGCTGGACAGCTTATATGTAAAAGAATGAAATTACAACACTTCTTAACACCATACACAAAGATAAACTCAAAATGGATTAAAGACCTAAATGTAAGACCAGAAACTATAAAACTCTTAGAGGAAAACATAGGCAGAACACTCGATGACATAAATCAAAGCAAGATCCTCTATGACCCACCTCCTAGAAGAATGGAAGTAAAAACAAAAGTAAACAAGGGGGACCTGATTAAAAGCTTTTGCACAGCCAAGGAAACTATAAGAAAAGTGGGAAGCCAACCCTCAGAATGGGAGAAAATATTAGCAAATGAAACAAGTGACAAAGGATTAATTTCCAAAATATACAAGCAGCTCATACAACTTAATACCAGAAAAACAAACAATCCAATCAAAAAGTGGGGAAAAGACCTAAACAGACATTTCTCCAAAGAAGACATACAGATGGCTAACAAACACATGAAAAGATGCTCAACATCATTCATTATTGGAGAAATGAAAATCAAAACTACAATGAGATATCATCTCACACAGGTCAGAATGGCCATCATAAAAGTCTACAAACAATAAATGCTGGAGAGGGTGTGGAGAAAAGGGAACACTCTTGCACTGTTGGTGGGAATGTAAATTGATACAGCCACTATGGAAGACAGTATGGAGATTCCTTAAAAAAATACAAATAAAACCACCACATGACCCAGCAATCCCACTCCTAGGCATATACCCTGAGGAAACCGAAATTGAAAAAGACACATGTATCCCATTGTTCACTGCAGCACTATTTACATTAGCTAGAACATGGAAGCAACCATTGACAGATGAATGGATAAAGAAGTTGTGGTACATATATACAATGGAATATTACTCAGCTATAAAAAGGAACACATTCAAGTCAGTTCTAATGAGGTGGATGAACCTAGAACCTATACAGAGTGAAACTAAGTCAGAAAGAGAAAGACAAACACCGCATTCTAATGCATATATACAGAATCTAGAAAAATGATACTGAAGAATTTATTTACAGGGCAACAATGGAAAAAAAGACATAGAGAATAGACTTATGGACATAGGGGAAAGGAAGGAGAGGGTGAGATGTATGGAGAGAGTAACATGGAAACTTACATTACCATATGTAAAATAGATCAGTTCAGTTCAGTTCAGTCACTCAGTCATGTCCGACTCTTTGCGACCCCATGAATCGCAGCATGCCAGGCCTCCCTGTCCATCACCAACTCCCAGAGTTTACCCAAACTCATGTCCAACAGGAATTTGCCGTATGGCTCAGGAAGCTCAAACAGGGGTTCTGTATTAACCTAGAGGGATGGGATGGGGAGGGTAGTTCAAAAGGGAGGACATATATGTATATCTATGGCTAATTCATGTTGAGGTTTGACAGAAAACAACAAAATGCTATAAAGCAATTATCCTTAAATAAAAAATAAATAAATTTTTTTGAAAAAATAAAAAAAACAGCTAGTTCAATACAGTCATACACAAATGTGCTCTCACCTTCAAGAATCTGAATATCACACATAGCAAGAGTCCATGGTCAGGGCTTACAGCAGTTTGGCGTTGAGAGTGGAGTGGAGTATGGTAACTAGTACTAGGTTCCAGTTTCAACTTTGTCATTAACCATCTGCGTGGTGCCAGTATAGTTAAATTAACCTCTCTGGGCAGAAGCTTCATCAGCATCACATGGGAATTAGAAATTTGTTCCTTGTACTTCAAAGGTTTGTTCAGTTCAGTTCACTTGTTCAGTTGTGTCCAACTCTTTGTGACCGCATGAACCGAGGCACGCCAGGCCTCCCTGTCCATCACCAACTCCCAGAATCCACCCAAACCCATGTCCATCAAGTCGGTGATGCCATCCAACCATCTCATCCTCTGTCATCCCCTTCTCCTCCTGCCCTCAATCTTTCCCAGCATCAGGGTCTTTTCAAATTAATCAGCTCTTCGCATCAGGTGGCCAAGTATTGGAGTTTCAGCTTCAACATCAGTCCTTCCAAAGAACAAACACCCAGGACTGATCTCCTTTAGGATGGACTAGTTGAATCTCCTTGCAGTCCAAAGAACTCTCAAGAGTCTTCTCCAACACCACAGTTCAAAAGCATCAATTCTTTGGTGCTCAGCTTTCTTTATAGTCCAACTCTCACATCCATACATGACCACTGGAAAATCCATAGCCTTGACTAGATGGACCTTTGCTGGTGAGGTAATGTCTCTGCGTTTTAATATGCTGTCTACGTTGGTCATAACTTTCCTTCCAAGGAGTAAGTGTCTTTTGATTTCATGGCTGCAATCATCATCTGCAGTGATTTTGGAGCCCAGAAAAATAAAGTCAGCCACTGTTTCCACTGTTTCCCCATCCATCTGCCATGAAGTGATGGGACTGGATGCCATGATCTTAGTTTTCTGAATGTTGAGCTTTAAGCCAACTTTTTCACTCTCTTCTTTCACTTTCATCAAGAGGCTTTTTGGTTCCTTTTCACTTTCTGCCATAAGGGTGGTGTCATCTGCATATCTAAGGTTATTGATATTTCTCCTGGCAATCTTGATTCCAGCTTGTGCCTCTTTCAGCCCAGCATTTCTCATGATTTACTCTGCATGTAAGTTAAATAAGCAGGTGACAATATGCAGCCTTGACGTACTCCTTTTCCTATTTGGAACCAGTCTGTTGTTCCGTGTCCAGTTCTAACTGTTGCTTCCTGACCTGCATACAGGTTTCTCAAGAAGCAGTTCAGGTGGTCTGGTATTCCCATCTCTTTCAGAATTTTCCACAGTTTATTGTGATCCACACAGTCAAAGGCTTTGGCATAGTCAATAAAGCAGAAATAGATGTTTTTCTGGAACTCTCTTGCTTTTTTGATGATCCAGCGGATGTTGGCAATGATCCCTGGTTCCTCTGCCTTTTCTAAAACCAGCTTGAATATCTGGAAGTTCACGGTTCACATATTGCTGAAGCCTGGCTTAAAGAATTTTAAGCATTACTTTACTGGCATGTTCAAAAGAGCTAGTGGACATTAACATGTTTGAAAAGTGTAACAGGCTACACAGATAGAATACTGCAGCTGCAAAAAACAGTTCTGTGATGTCACTTGTCAGAGTAACTTCCCCAGAATTTCCTGATTTCATATCTGGACCTCTCTCCCACGAGGCAGGAGTAAATGATTTCAGAGGGAATCTGAATCAATAAAGAGACGCATTCTGCTTGGTTGACCAGCAGCCTCCTTGCATCTACCCTTTTCTTTAAATCTCTATGACTTTTGGGGAAAAGGCTATCTTTCTAGAGGTATGGTCCTGGTGTGGTCAAGTCATTTACATAGGACAGGATAGCATGGGTTGAAGACACCCATGAGGATTTCCTGGATAAGGTGGCACTTCAGGTGAACCTTAAAGGTTCACTAAGATTGACCACAGCTATTTATAAGGCCTCCCCAGACGGCCATTTTGCTTTTTTGCATTTCTTTTCCATGGGGATGGTCTTGATCCCTGTCTCCTGTACAATGTCACGAACCTCTGTCCATAGTTCATCAGGCACTCTGTCTATTAGATCTAGTCCCTTAAATCTATTTCTCACTTCCACTGTATAATCATAAGGGATTTGATTTAGGTCATACCTGAATGGTCTAGTGGTTTTCCCTACTTTCTTCAATTTAAGTCTGAATTTGGCAATAAGGAGTTCATGATCTGAGCCACAGTCAGCTCCCGGTCTTGTTTTTGCTGACTGTATAGAGTTTCTCCATCTTTGGCTGCAAAGAATATAATCAATCTGATTTCGGTGTTGACCATCTGGTGATGTCGAACTGTAGAGTCTTCTCTTGTGTTGTTGGAAGAGGGTGTTTGCTATGACCAGTGCATTCTCTTGGCAAAACATTATTAGCCTTTGCCCTGCTTCATTCCATATTACAAGCCCATATTTGCCTGTTACCCCAGGTGTTTCTTGACTTCCTACTTTTGCATTCCAGTCCCCTATAATGAAAAGGACATCTTTTTTGGGTGTTAGTTCTAAAAGGTCTTGTAGGTCTTCACAGAACCGTTCAACTTCAGCTTCTTCAGCTGAAGCTGGTTGAAGAACCTTCGTCAGCTTCTTCAGGTTGGGGCATAGGCTTGAATTACTATGATGTTGAATGGTTTGCCTTGGAAATGAAAGCCTCTTGATGAAAGTGAAAGAGGAGAGTGAAAAAGTTGGCTTAAAGCTCAACATTCAGAAAACTAAGACCATAGCATCTGGTCCTATCACTTCATGGCAAATAGATGGGGAAACAGTGGAAACAGTGTCAGACTTTATTTTGGGGGGCTCCAAAATCACTGCAGATGGTGACTGCAGCCATGGAATTAGAAGATGCTTACTCCTTGGAAGGAAAGTTATGACCAACCTAGATGGCATATTCAAAAGCAGAGACATTACTTTGCCAACAACGGTCCGTCTAGTCAAGGCTATGGTTTTTCCTGTGGTCATGTATGGATGTGAGAGTTGGAATGTGAAGAAAGCTGAGTGCTGAAGTATTGATGCTTTTGAACTGTGGTGCTGGAGAAGACTCTTGAGAGTCCCTTGGACTGCAAGGACATCCAACCGGTCCATTCTAAAGGAGATCAGTCTTAGGTGTTCATTGAAGGACTGATGCTAAAGCTGAAACTCCAATACTTTGGCCACCTCATGCAAAGAGTTGACTCATTGGAAAAGACTCTGATGCTGGGAGGGATTGGGGGCAGGAGGAGAAGGGGACAACAGAGGATGAGATGGTTGGATGGCATCTCCGACTCGATGGACATGAGTTTGAGTGAACTCTGGGAGTTGGTCATGGACAGGGAGGCCTGGCGTGCTGCAATTCGTGGGGTCGCAAAGAGTCAGACACTACTGAGCGACTGAACTAAACTGAACTGCAGATTTTCCAAACTGTGAGAAGGCAAAGCTTTCTGAGCAGTGGGACAGCTTAAACTGCATCATTTCATGTAGGCTGAGCATCTGATGCACTGTGAGAAATAGTTTTAAAAGTTGGAGAGGCTCAGATATAACACTGCCAACATGAGAGTCTAAGAAAGGGGGGGAAACAAGAATATTTTTTTTCTTCCTTCTACAAGTCAAATTCTAGCTCTATTTTCGCAGCTAAAATAGAGAAGGTATAATCCTTTAATATTAATAACAAACTAGTTAACAAGAAGAACCCACGTGAGTAAAGCACTGAGAACAACGCCAAGGTCTTATATTCACACAATGATTTATTGTTTACTAACTACTCTCATTTCTCTTGATCTATAAAAAAAATCATGTAATATAGGCAAGGAAAGTGTAATTACCCAATTAGAGAAAAATAAAAAGACAACTGGGGTTCAGAGGGGTTAACTGAACCACCTGAGGTCACACAGCTAGTAAGTATTAACAAAGGGTTGGTGTGGGAACATGGGTTGTCTGTCTCAGAGCCAGCTTTGTTTCCATCCATATCCATTACATCTTGGCTGAATACAGCCATGGACTTAATCTTTAGGTTGGCAATACTGTCCTCCCAAAAGGGACAGCTATCATCTTTTCACACTGATAAAAGAAAAGCAACAGGACAGAAAAAGCAAAGGTCCGAGGTCAGAAAACCATTCATGGTCCAAATCCAGTCCACTATCTGTTTTTTCACAGCCTGCAAGTTAAGACTGATTTTTATATTTTTAAATAGCTGAAAAAATCAAAAGAGGGATAATCTTTCATGACAAGGGATATGATATAAAATTCAAATGTCAGTGTTCCAGGAATCTCAGCTTTAGAACTCTGATCAGCTAGAGGGGTAGGGTGGGGATGGGTAGCAATGAGGCTCAAGAAAGAGGGGATATATGTGTACTTACAATTGATTCATGTTGTAGTAAGCAGAAAGTTACACAACATTCTAAAGCAATTTTACTCCAATTAAAAAATACTTTTTAAAATGTCACAGGAAAAAAAAGTGTCAGTGGCCATAATACAGACACATCCACTCATTTATGGATAGGCTAGGGTTGCTTTTGGGCTGCAAGGACAGAGTGGAATAGTTACAGCAGAGGCTGTATTGGCCTACAAAGCTGAAAATATTTACTATCTGGCCCTTTACACAAGAAGTTTGCTGACTGCTGCCATAAGTCATAGATCTGCAATTACAGTAAGGAAAAAACAAGATAACTGGATAGGGGAATTGCAGGAAAAAATAGAACACAAAGTCCTGAGTACCCAGATTTTCCGTATCTTGGTTTATGAAAACAAGGTTTTCAGGGAAAAATTCTCAAAACTCTGGTATTCTCAAAGCTCTCCCCACGGGGTGCTCTTGGCTCCCTGGGACATTTCCATAAAGAAAACTGCTTCTCATGGTCCCTTTAATTTCTCTCCACCGCTTCACCCTTTCCCTACATAGTGGCTGAACCTCATTGCTTCTAGAAATGAAGACGCTCTGGTGTTACCTCTAAAATCTGTATCCCACTTCCTCCAACAAAAGGATATTTATTGACAGGGTGTGGGATAGAGAAAGAAAGGAGAGAGCCTGCCTGTCCAGAAGGCAGTAACCTTGGTGGAAATGCAATGTCACCAGCCCTAAACCATCATTCTCACAGATGTACAGCATATTATTTAAAGGGAAACAAATATCAGCCACTGAATGTCATGGCAAGGACACATCTCCTGCCTCTTAACTAAACTTATCAGAGCTGCAGTTTAATATGGTTCCTTTTTCATCCTCCCCTCAAATTCATCTTCCAGGGCAGCTCTTGACACCACCAGCAAACAGTCAAGACGAAGATTTAGTGACATGAGCTTCAAACAGATCTAGATTTATTGACATGTGGGGCTGGCTTCCATTCTCGGAGCCGCAGTACACAGGATTAATTTAAACTGTTCCCTAATGTTCAGTGCTGCTTTGCAAATACCCAAATGTCTGGCTGCTCCCTAGTTTCATGGAGGGGGGAGGGAGATCATTTTTCATCAGGAGAAGGATTCTCAGTGGTGGCTTGAGCTTTCTCTAATCAGGTGACTGGGATAATTGGCACCATTCTGTTCTTTAACAAGAGGGCAGAACCCCAGCAAAGTTCTTGCCAGAACCCCTTCCCACTTCCTTAAGCAGTCCCTGCCTCTCTCTGAAACCAGCCAAGAATCAGCACAACCAGCAAACGGTCTCAGTTGCTAAAATTTAGCTCTGCATCTTGTTGTTTTGAATCTTCCTGCAGATGCTTTGGAGTCTGAAACCAGAGGCAGGGCAGCTGCAAGCCAGTCTCCTTACAGGCTGTGTTTTCCAGTCCTTAGGCTGCAGTGTTGAGCTTTGCCCACTTGCAGCAAAAGCATTCTAGGAGCTCGCTTGCTGTGCAGCAGTTCTGTGCTGCATAAGGCAGAGGCAGCTACTTGTGTCCCGATGCCTGCTGACAGCAGAAAAGCAAGGCCTGCATCTCAAGCCTCTCTCTGCCAGCCTCAGCTGCCCATGTCACCACAGTCACCCCAGGACATAGCCTAACATAAAAACAAGAGCAGCCTGGGCATGTGCAGGGAATATGAAGGGGGTAAAGAAAACTGAACTCTCTGTCATCCTTCCCTAACACCAGACTGAAGAACAAATTTGCTGAGCTCCGTTAAAAGATTAACTGCTAAATGAAAAAAGAGCTACTTGACGTAAATTTAAAAGTCCCAAAACACCCAAGAGGCATAACTATAATTATTGCCGAGGGAAGCTCTTTAAGACTAAAAATACATTTCCATTAACAATCAAAATTAGTTTTCATTGCTTTTTTTCTGAAGCTTTCAGTGAATAACCTTTATGGTAGTACATGATAATGATTCATTAGAAGTGGATTTGTATTTCAGAAGCGTGCACCCTCCCAAAAAAATTAGCCAAGAAATTATTCCTCCATATAAGTCAAATGGCAGAAGAAGGGAACATTTTTAGAATGAGTAACGGCTTCTTATAAAAGTTAACAGACAGCAGGTACCTGAATATCCATGGCTAACAGAGCTGGCAAATTACTTTTTTCAAACCTCCAATGACTTAGAAGAACTGGTATTGTGATACAACATCTTTTCCTTCAAGCCCTGACTTAGAAGGTATAAGAAAAAGGCACCATATTGCCTCAAATTCCATAGCTTATGGTCATCAGTAAAAGTGCATGGAAAATGACATATGAAAACAACAGGTCATAGTTAATTTGTTAATTTTTTTATTGAGATGTAGTTGCTGTTGCTTAGTTGCTAAGTCATGTCCAACTCTTTCATGACCCCATGGACTATAGCCCACCAGGCTCCTCTGCCCATGGGAGTTCCCAGGCAAGAATACTGGAATAGGCTGCCATTTCCTTCTCCAGGGGATCTTCCTGATCCAGGGATCAAACCCATATTTCCTGCATTAGCAGGTGGATTCTTCACCAGGGAACTCTGGTGAAGAACTCTTTACCATTCTTTCCCTGAGCCACCAGGGAAACCCCTGAGATGTATTTGCATAGAGTGAAATGCATAGACCTTCTGTGTACAATTTAATCAGTTTTGACAAATATAGGCACTTGTGTGTGTATTTAACTACCTCTATCAAGATCTAGAACATTTCTAATTTACACCATCTCACCAAGTTGGACTTCCCTGATAAGTCAGTTGGTAAAGAATACGCCTGCAATGCAGGAGACCCTGGTTGGATTCTTGGGTTAGGAAGATCCACTGGAGAAGAGATGGGCTATCCACTCCAGTATTCTTGGGCTTCCCTTGTGGCTCAGCTGGTAAAGAATCCTCCTGCAATGCAGAAGACCTGGGTTCAATCCCTGGGCTGGGAAGGTCCCCTGGAGAAGGGAAAGGCTACCCACTCCAGTATCCTGACCTGGAGAATTCCACGAACTGTAGTGTCTATGGGGTCACAAAGAGTCAGACACGACTGAGCGACTTTCACAAGTTAATCTCTGTCTCCTAGAAGCAACTCCAGACTAGTTCTAGAATGACATAAAAATGAAAACATATAGTAAGTACTCTTTTGTGCATGACTTATTTCACTCAGAATATATTTGAGGTTCAGTTTTGATTAACTTTTTCTATCAAATTTTCAGAGTTCAAGTGATTAGGGGGATTTAATAAGCAACAGCTTTTCCAGATAGAGGACAAAAAGAAGGGAAACACTGCAGGTTTTCCTAGAATATTTTAAGGTACTGGGAGAAATTTGGAGGTTTTTCTTTAAAAGCCATAAACCATCCTGAAAGGCTCTGAAAATCCTGTGATGATCTCTGATTCACTTACTTATCACAGAGAGGTATGATGTAATGATGAGGTGTACACAATTCATAATTCTAAACTTAATTATGATAAGTGGCCTGGAAATATGATTAAAAATCGTTTCGTTCTCCTCAAGAGCCTCAAAACAGAAGTGAATATACAGAATGGATAAACTGCTTTGCTAGATGGATTATTACTTGAAAATCTGAAGCAAGACGATAAAAGTAAATTATTTCAAAGAATCACTGCCAAATTGTAAAGGGTAAAATGCAAATGCTGAGTCGCCAGTACCAGGGCAGAACATGTGACTTACATTAAATGCTGCAAATAAAACGCACAGTCTTGTACCCAACAAACAATATGGAAATTACAAATGCAAGACTTATTTTTTCTCTAAGGATATGGGCAAATAGTAGCACAAGAGCTGAATAAATGTGTAGCATTCCTTGGAACCAAGGATCCAGGGAGTCTGGGGTTCTTTTAGGCCTTCGTCTCTTGGGCAGAGTTGGGATTCTCACCCAGAACATAATGGGATCATAGAGCCAAGTCTTCCCTATGTCTTCAATAGTCACAAAGCACATGCTGCTTCTTGAGAGCCTTTCCAAATCACTTAGCATCTCGTCTTTGCAACACTTTTGTTAGGTGGCATCATTAACAGTTCCTAACATTTATGTAGTGCTTTCCAGTATCTGGAGTCCTATCACCAACAGCAGCTCATCAGATTCTCAACATAATCCTGCAGAAAGAGACTTGGACCCTTTACAAAAAAATAAATAAATAAGCCTTTTGCCACAGCTCTTCAGTGGCAGACTTGGGGCTGTCAAATGTCTTTTGATTTCTAACCCAGGGTCCATGTCACTACTATATTGTACTCTATACAGGTACTGGGGGCTTCACAGGTGGCTCAGTGGTAAAGAATCCACCTGCCAATGAAGGAAACGTGGCTTGGATCCCTGGGTCGGGAAGACTCCCTGCAGGAGGAAGTGGCAACCCACTCCAGTATTCTTGCCTAGAAAACCCCATGGACAGAGTTTCCTGGTGGGCTACAGTCCATGGGGTCACAAAGAGTCAGACACGACTTAGTGACTGAGCATTGCACAAAGCACAAACAGGTATTGTTTTTTATTTATTTATTTTCATTGGATGCTAATTACTTTACAGTACTGTAGTGGTTTTTGCCATACATCAACATGAATCAGCCATGGGTGTACATGTGTCCCCCATCCTGAACCCTCCTCCCACCTCCCGCCCCATCCCATCCCTCAGGGTTGTCCCAGTGCACCAGCTTTGAGTACCCTGACAAACAGGTATTATTAAACCCAAGTGATAGATGAGCAGACAGGCAGAGTGAGGTTGATCTTTTAAAGCTAACTAATGGCAGACCTGGAATGAAAACCTATTTTAAGATAATATATAGGAAAATAAATCTTCAGACTAAATTTTGGACTTCAGTGAATCCTTCTCTTTCCTGGCCAGGGCAAAACTTCTGAATATTCTTGATCTGTTCAATCAAAAATATATTCAAGGGGGGAAAGGAGGGTGGAATAAATTGGGAGACTGGGATTGACATATAGACACCACTATGTACAAAATTGGCTCAGACGGAAAAGCGTCTGCCTGCAGTGCGGGAGACCCGGGTTCGATCCCCAGGTTGGGAAGATCCCCTGGAGAAGGAAATGGCAACCCACTCCGGTACTCTTGCCTGGAAAACTCTGTGGACTGAGGAGCCTGGTAGGCTACAGTCCATGGGGTCACAAAGAGTTGGACACGACTGAGTGACTTCACTTCATGTATAAAATAGATAACTAGTAAGAACCTACTGTATACACAGGGAACTCGGTGCTCTGTGATGGCCTAAATGGGAAGGAAATCCAAAAAAGAGGGGATATATGTACAACTATCGCTGATTCATTTCACTGTACAGCAGAAACAGTGAATACAACTATTATATTCCAACAAGAATTTTAACAATAAAACACATGTCAAACATATCCAAGGTTTTCCTTGAAAACTATAGGTCAGCATTCATTCATTTACTCACTCATTCAGCAAATTAGTTTTGTCTTCCAAATGGAGCTTGTGATCCAGATATCTAAACAGTCTGATTAAGATAATTTTGCAAACAATTCATCACCTGAATTAAAAACAAAATTCTGAGAAAAATGAAAATATCTAAGAGCTTTATACCTATAGTATCTCCTACTTTTCCCCTAAATACATCTGCTATGTGTACTAAGTCACTTCAGTCACATCCAACTCTTTGTGACCCTATGGACTGATTCTGCGAAGCTCCTCTGTCCATGGGATTCTCCAGACAAGAATAATGGAGTGGGTTTCATGCCCTCCTCCAAGGGATCTTCCCAATGCAGGGATTGAACCCAAGTCTCCTGCAGCTCCTGCACTGCAGGTGGATTCTTTATCGCTGAGCCACCAGGAAAGACAGCCCCTTACAAAAAATTCTAGGCTCCCACTTGAACGTAACTGAGTCTTTCCAATATACCTACCTTGTCACCTACTTACTAGAGTTTTAATGACTAGCAGATAATAAGCAATTTCTCTGTGCCAAGTACTTTTACCAATATTAATCTTCCAATCTTCACAATGGTTTATAAGTACTAATACCATTTTATCGGTATGAAAATTGGAAGCATGGAAGGGTAAACCTCACAGTCCAAGACACAAGCAGTAAGACGTCCAGGTGGGATTTGAACCCATACAGTCCAGCTCCAAAGGCCACACTCTTCACCAACAGGCTGCATGGAAACTGCTCATCTACAGAACACTGGATCAACCCCAAATTCTCTACTCCAAAGCATATGAGAGTGACAAGAATGCTCCTAAAATATAGATACAGTATATATTTTTTATTTCAGAGAGCGGGCTTATATTTATATGTGCAAACAGATTAAATAAATCATGATTACAACAGTAAACATGTAAATTCTGATCAATAACTACTTGCCTTCCCCTCCCCCCAACGCTAACAGCTGCAATAAAGCTTTAACTGTAAAGCGATGCACAACCAGCCATAAAAGTATGTAAAATAAATGAGGATAACATAATGAGGGAATCCAACATTCATCTCATAAATATAACATAACGACCACAACTAAAATGTCAGAGAATCTAATAAATCAATATGGTAGGACAGAGCTATCTTTATGTTCAGAATACATAAAAAATATATTTACATGCAGGGTGGTTTTTTTTTCTTTTATAAGCCAGGACCAAACAAAGAAGAATTATAAGAAACTTAACCCCTTGTTTACCTAGGTTCTCTGGTTCGACAATGATATTTTCAACTGGGTCGCCCACCATCATCTCATGGTACAAAATGGGCTCCAGTCTGAAACCTGCACAGAAGGCCTTAGATACTGTGCTAATATGCAAATGCCACTGGATGGGAAGCAAATGGGCAAACATCCTGAGGGCACTTTGAAAGGATCAATTACAGGCCCTGGCTTAGAATACTTCTGATCACGGTGATTTCTGGAACTTCCAGCTCATTTTATTAGCACCAACAAACCCTGGGAGGTTTAGTTATTTCCCTGTTAATGCACTAGCGATTGATGTGGATAAATCCCATAAATACTAATGAGGGTGACACAAGTAAATCTCTCCTGAATTAATGAGCAGAGAGTCTCCTGCACTGACCAACACGCCTCCTAATGACTTGAAATGATGGATTTATAAATTCTCCCAGGTTCCCCTGTGGATGAGAGCTGCAGAAATAAATATCCTTACCAAGACACCTTCTCCTATGGGCCCTTCTGGATCCAGGGGGCCTAATGGGAAGGGAACTGGCCTGAACAGGAAACAGACAATGCTCCTTTCAAAACCTTTTCCTTTATGAAGTGGACACGTTCTAAATGCAACGCCTCACACCTTGCTGTTTAGAGTGGACTACATTATGGAGAGAAATGACTGTCTTCAGGTAAAATAGCCTGAACTCAAATCTAAAGACACCAACTTCTCAGATATAAAAAATAGGTGAATGCTCATACATTACACGGGTGTTTAATGTGTGTGTGTGTGTTATCTATTGCTATACAACAAACAGAGTGGATTTAAACAACCACTATTTTATTTGCGTATAACTCTGTGCACTCATAGGGGCTCAGCTGGGCAGTTCTTCTACTGCTCTCACTTCAAGTCTTCATGTGTTTGCTGTCAGATGGTGACAGGGGATGGAGTGTCCAAGGTGGCTCAACTCACATGTCAAGAGTCTGGGCAATGACTGGGGGCTGTGACCTCTCTCTCCACATGGCTAGCTTGAGATTCTTCACCTGTCAGGCGGACTTTAAGTGCAAATGTTCCAAAACCAAAGCCAAGGTGCAAGCACTGACCAAGTTTCTGCTTGCATGCCACACATGTCAATGTCCCATCGGGCAAGTCCAAGCCACCACAGAAGAGAACTATAGAGGTGTGCGCACAGGGAGAAATGGCGTACTTAGAGTCACCAAAGCAACACTGCATCACGACAGCACTGCTGCCCACAGAAGGAAAAATATTTGCCAATATTATAACAAGAGCCCTGTTCATGTTTTCTTTTTCCTTTTTTCTCATCTCTCACTTTAATATTCAACGACCTAGTATTTTGACGGTTTCTTAAGTGCTGAAGACTTGGGTTTAGTGTGAAAGTGGGTTTAGGCAGGGAAAGAGAGAGAGAAGGACTAAATAATTTATAAACATATAAAGGTCAAACTTTTCATTTTTTAAAACTAGATATAGCCATTGATAAGATTAGGGAACCGATGGTCAGCTCTACCCTCCCTTTGATCATCTTAGCATAAGAACTCACACAGTCTTCACTCTGCCTATTATTCACACTTAAAAGACCACCGGCACCCTTCTAAAGCACCAACACCATACCTTTCTTCACTCCAGTGGGTGAAGACTCAAGGGACGCCACAAATCTGACTCCACCAAATCTTGCCTGGAGATACTCTATTAACATGACCCTCCTTCACTACAAGAACCCTACAGCCTTGGTTAATATGTGTCAATTACAGTCTACTTGTTGGGATTCATCAGTAATAAATAATCTTTATGACATTTTCAATTTTATCAAAGGACATCCTATTTGATGTTCAGAACAGCTCCCAGAGGTAGGTGAGACAAAGATGTATTAACTTTACTGGGCCAAAATAAAACCAAGGCCTGTACATATTAGTATGCAGTGTAGTCTTTTTAGTGTTTTATAATTAACAAAATGTTCCCTAACACATTATTTGTATAAAAGGCCTTAAAACCATCCTGAGAGGTAGATGATAATACCCCTATTAATAGAAGAGATAGAGAAGTTAAGCATTTATCCTCAAACTCCACAGTCATTAAGTGGCAGGCACCAGTCAGGATTTCAAGCCTACTCAATCTGACTTGTTCCCCAGCATATAACATAGAGAGTAAGTGATTTGTGGCCATAGAGAGTACAGCAGAATTAAAATTAGAACCTGTATCTTCTGATGGACATCTTACTGGCAAAAATCATACTGACTCTTATGCCTCATTTAGAGCCCATGAGAACTACCCAATGTTAGTGACAAAATGGGCCACACAAGCAACAGTTGGCTTTAAGAGTAGAGTTAGAAATGCCATAATAGCCTAGCTTCTCAAGATATAGGAAGCTAACATAATCCTGTTCTGTTCACAGATCTGTGAAAAGAATAGAGCCCAGATCTGTGCCTAATTAGAAATTTTATAGATGGTAAGAAATAGCATTTCAAAATGGCTAGCAAAATGGCCTAAAACAAATTTTTCTGGGTCAACTGGCTATCCATTTTGGGGAGGAAAAAGAAATGTATATATGTGTATATACATATATATATATACACACACATATATATTCATATATATATGAATTGATCTCAACATGAAAGTATTCATATGTATATCTATCTATATAGAGATATTTATTTATTTCCAATGGATCCATAGCTAAAAGATAAAATTAGAGTTTTCAAAGAAATACAGGAGAATATGTTTATGACCTAAGGGTTGGTAAGGCCTGCCATAAGACAGAAACAGCATAAAGGAAAAGACTTGTTAATCTGACAACACCAAAATTAAAACCCTGTGTGTAATAAAAAGCACCATAAAGTTGAAAGGCAACAGAAGAAGGAAGAAAATACTTGCAAAATGAGAGACTGAGGCCAAGTATACCTCAGTAAAGACTCACTAGAAATCATTAAGTAAGTAAGGGTCACACAAGCCAATAGGAAAATGGGCATATATTCAGCGGCAATTCAAAACATAGAAAACAAAAAACTAGACGATAAATATATAAAATGATTCTCACATTTGGCAAGCAGATGAAAATCTTAATTGGCAATGAGATATACTGTGTTACAGTTAATAGTCTGCAATAATTTTGAGAGTATGCTAATATCAAATTTTGGCAGAAACAGGTCAAATGATACTTCTACTAGTAAGAATGAATAGTGATAAAAATCATTAGAGGACAATTTTTATAGTATCTATTACAACTGAAAATATGCATACACTATGATTAAGCAATTTCACTTTTTAGAACACACTCAAGAGAAACAATTCCACATGTACACAGAGAGACTAATAGCAAGGCAATTCATTATCTATGTGACAAGGAGGAATCACTAACAACCTAAATGCCTGCAGAAAGCTAACCGTCTAATTATACCTTGGCATATCTGCAACATGGAATACTGCACACAAGTCAAAAAGGGTGAGTATATCTCCATGACATCAGAAGATATCTAAGACATACCAACAAGTGAGAACATCAAGCTAGTTATCTTATATAGTACCATAAATTCTTAGTATGTGTATATATATATATATGTATCTATGCATGGGGGTGTATAAATTCACAGAAGAAAGAAAAGTAAATATAGCAAAGCCCTGATGTTATTACATCTGGGGAAGAGAGTGGTCAGGCTGAAGGTCAGCCAGAGAGAACTGAGCTTTAGAAGTTAGCATGGAGGATACTGTACTTGTACAATTCAATAAACAAAAGGACATGGCAGAGCAACCTCCCCCCACCCCCACTGCTGCCAAAATTCTCCAAAGCGTTCATAATCTTCTCTGAAACTTGTAAAGCAAGCAAAGAAACAAACAAACCCAACAGACAAAAAGAAAAGATTATAATGAAGGAGGATGAGAAGCAAAATGGTGTCAAGTAGGGATGGGGTGCCAGCGGGCGCAGGTTCAGATTTGGGCTCTGCTGCTCTCAGGTGGGTGACCTGGCCAATGGCTCAGTCTGTTCCAGAGGCTGTAACAAAATGTGATACACTGAGTGGCTTATACCAAATGTGCTTCTCACAGCTCTGGGGGCTGGAAGCCTGGGATCAGGGCCCTCTTCCCGGCCGCACACTTCTCCCTGTGCATTTGCCTGGCATGAGGGTCCAGGGAGCTCTCTGGGGCCTCTTCTATAAGGACACTAATTCTATTTATAACCTTTCCATTCTCGTGACCTCCCAAAGGGCCGACCTCCTAACACCACACCTTGGGGATTAGGTTTCCACGTCTGAATTTGGGGGAGATAGAAACACCATAGGGCCTTCCCAGGTGGCACTAGTGGTAAAGAATCCACCTCCCAAGGCAGGAAACACAAGAGATGTGGGTTCAATCCCTGGGCCGGGGAGATCCCCTGGAGTAGGCAATGGCACCCCACTCCAGTATTCTTGCCTGGAAATTCCATGGGCAGAGGAGCCTGGTAGGCTACAGTCCATGGGGTCGCAGAGAGTCAGACACAGCTGAGCACCAGCACAAACACCACAGGAGGCTGTGCTGCTACTCACAGTAAGCGCTGCTACTACTCAGCACACATTAAGGGCTACGCAAAGTGTTAGGTACTAAATGCAACAGGAGTCCCGCTGAGGTCTAAGGTCAGGTGGAGGGCTTTACTCATTGCCAGACTCTTCTGTGATCATTAGTGGGTGGGTGGGGGTGGGGAGGAAGGTACCAGAAGGAACAAGAATGCAAATGCACAGATATGTATTATCTTCTCCTACCAAGGGCTCCTACAAGCCACAAGTACCTTTGCAGCCGGCCCCGTGTGATCTGTACACAGCCATTCACTGAGGTGAAGCAAGTTCCCCACTGGGCGCCTCCCTCGCCTGAGAGCACAGAGGGGCTAAGGCACTGTGAGTGGCCAGGCACAGAGGGCCTCAGAGTCTGTGTGCCACATCAGCACGGGGTCACCTGGAGCTGGTCACAGCGGACAGTCAGTCCTGGCTGCTAACATTTTATAACTTTCTTCTACAGACTTTGGGCCATCTGGGCTGGAAATCTTGAGGAAAATAAACCCTTTTTACTCTAAAAACATTAAAAAGAGTAATCTCCATAAAGCTATACAAATGGCTTTAAAAATGCCAGTCCCTGTTGGGCCAGTTCAACAGAGCTATGTGTGCCGTCTTGAGACTTCAGAGAAAGAACGAGGTATTACTGAGCGTCATTGTAAAGGACATGGGAATCTTGGGACATGGAACGGCATTGCTCCCCGTGGTCATTTTACTCCTGGCCCAGCATTCTGGTGTTTGGGCGCCTCAGCTCTGCACAAAGCAGGAAAACCATGACCCGCCCAGCCTGGCACAGGTTGTAGGACTCCTGTCCATGTGCAGCCCCGTTTAATTCCTACTACAATCTTTTAATCCCCATTTCACAGATGAAAAGACAGAGGCTTCTTCAAGATCAGTAGATTATGTTCACCGTCACATTACATTTGAAAGGCAATGCCGTTTACTCTCTCTTTTTCTGTTCCTTTTGCTACAAACAACAAATCCACAATTTGTTCACCTGAAGAGAAAACCCAGCGTCTCTCTCTTATGTGACTTTTTCATCTCTTTGTAGGGGGCATTCTAAGAGGTTTGGGGAGAGGGTCTTTCTTCACATGGGGATGATTCTCTCTTTTTCTCCTTCTCTCTCTGTCACATGGGGCTGATGCTGACTTAATTGTTTGCAACACAAAACCAGGTTCAGAAGCATGGCAAAGTGTCTGCCCTCTCTGGGCTTATTCTGAGGAATAAAGGAGAACAAATGTTTTATCTTCCACCTATCTATCTGGCTAGCAATTTACTAGGTTCTTTACATGCTGTTTTATTTAATCCTCAGCACAAATCTGTGAGGGATGTACAATGAACCTCATTTTATAGATAAAGAAAAAGAGGCTCAGAGAACCTAAGTAGCCCAAGGTCATACACTAAGGGATAAATTCACTTTCCAAAACTTGGATTTTCTCAATATGCCACAGTCTCTATGAGGCTCAGGAAACACATGTAAAAGTTCAAGTATCATATATAGGCTGATCATCTAAATCTCAATACTTTAAAGAATCAACAGAGGACGGGGGTCACTAATAATAATATCAGAAAAATAGGCATAAATTGAGACTCTCCCTGGGAAGCCAGGACATACGGTCACCTTGATTATGTGCCACCCAAGGGAACATCACCCAAGGAAAAGAAGGATGTGCTAAAATCCATAAACCATGAGCGATAAAAGTTTCATTCCAGAAGGACACAGTTGTATAGATGGTCAGGATCTAGCTTATCCTCTATCAACCTCACAAGCAAAGGGAAATTCAACTAATACTGGAGCTACGAACACAGACGAACTCTTCTCCTGCTCTTACTGTCTCCAACAATCCACCAGTCTTTATTGCAACTCCCATCACACTCCACAACTTCAAAATTGAAGCCAAGTGAAGAGAAGACCAAGACAGATACATGAGGAATCAACTCTAGGAGAGGAGTCACCATGAAGGTCTTGTTCTGTCCTGGAGCTCAGAACACCAGCAGGTGCCTCCTGGATTTCCAGAAGCAGGTAGGGAAGATCATGAGCCGTGTTTGCTTCCCTGAACCCTCTCCCACAACATGCAGAATGCTACCACTGTGGGAGGAAGATGCCAAGAGCTAAGGAGGCTCAGCTTTGTGGATTAGGTAGCTGTGGAGGTGTCCAGGGATTGAGACACTGGTGTGGAATAAGCCCATGGAACCACTGTGAAACTACGGACGTGACTGCTTTCAAAGACACAACCCAGAACATCTTTGCATTTCAGATTCAATATTCCAGGGAATAATTGTTCCTTTCTACCTCATGACATAATGCTCATTTATACAATCATTAAGTTTAGCTTTTAGAATGGGCTATTCAGATTCACAAATGATCTGGCAGAAACTTACCCCAACATCAGAACACACTCACAGAAGAATTTATACCACTCACAACAACTGCGTTGTTCTTTCAGCTGTACGAGAAGACACACACCCCTTCTTTGCACAGATGACTCTGAACAGGCTAGGTCACCCAAATTATCACAAAGGAGGAGGAGGATATGCGTCCACCCATAACCCAGGAGAGTTTAAATTCTTCAGGGCTCATAGTTACCTTTAGTGCCCTGGCCCTCCGCTGAGTCCAGGAGGCCTGCGGCGGATAAGAAGTTGGTAAAAAGAAGGACTTCCCTCACGGTCCAGTGGTTAAGAACCCACCTTGCAATGCAAGGGATGCAGTTCAATCCCTGGTCAACGAACTACGATCCCCATACCGTGGAGCAACTAGGTCCGTGTGTTTTGGAGCCCACAGGTCACAACTAGAGAGTCCACACGCCGTAACGAAAGATCCCACAGGACACAACTCAGACTCCAAAGAGCCAAAGAAATAAAAGTCGACAGAAAGAGAAAAGAAAGAAAAACTTCTTTTTCCCTTAAAACTCTATCCCCAAACCATACTTCTAGTGCCACACTGAAGCGAAGTGAGTGAAAGGAGACACTCGCTGTACCTTGACTAGTGCCCAACATCCCAAGAACTACTTCCTATCGAAGTCTGTCTTCACCTCTGTAAAACCGCCATCATTGTTTCCACAGAGGCCAACAGAAATAACACACCCTCAGTGGGAAGCAGAGAATGTCCTTAAGAGCTCTGTCCAGATTCATTAACCATCCAGGGTCACATGGGAAAGCTGGACCAAATTTTGAGACCATCCCCCAGAGAGAACTGTTTTTTCACAGTCGTCTCAGCTTCAGGACCTCACCTATGACAGATAGTGGTCCGAAAAGAAACTCGTTTACAACATATCCTACCACATAATTATCCTGTTTTCCACAGAATGTTGCTTTGTTTCAATGTCGGTCGCAAAATAGGCTCCTAAATGAATATCATTTCCCACCCACCGTTCAGTAAAAATTATGTGTCATTTCACACCTCACGTATGTGGATTACAATGACTCTTAAAATGAACCTGTGAAGTCAAAGTTTTCCATCCCTGTTTTTCCTCCAAGTTTAAAAATCTTGTTTTTCACTGAAATCGTGTGAAGTTTGGCTTCTCTGGCCTGGCTGGAAGTTGAGCTGGGACAGGATGATAAAATGGCCTGGGGCCTACAGCCAGCATCCTGGTCCCTGCCATGGAAAACCACTCCCACAGTGCCTGGCCCTGCATAATAGGGACCCTGGGGATATCTTTTCAAGGGAAGAAGACAGATAACTTCCTACTGCACTTGGACCCTTTTTAAGGCCCTTCTTAAGCCCACATTCGTGGATCACCACCAAAGAGGACCTTCTTCGTTTCCCAAAGCCATGCTACAAAGGTGGATTACTTAAGAAACAATTAGGTGCGTACACAAAGCAATTTGCAGGCAGCCGCACTCCTTCAGCTTCCTAAGTGAAGGGCCTTTCAAGGCTGATTTATAACACTGTCGTCTTCAGAAGGCAAAATAATTAATAGGAGCATGGACTTCTAATTTCAGTGACTTCCAGAGAAAGTGGATTTCATTTGATTTATGACGGCCGGTGACTTTGCATTTTATCAGTTCATTCACTCATTATTTATGCTGATGGCCAATTTCAATGGGTCGCTATCATCTAACTCGCTACTAATCAAAGAGAATTAGGGTTCACTGCATTATTTAGAAGTCGCTAATTTATCTTCAGAACAAGTAGTGAGAAGAGTTTGGGGCCTTCCACCAGGAAAAAAAAAAAAAAAAAACTGAACAGCTGGCTGAAGCTAGAAAATTTGGTCAGCATTATAAATGAGTTTTGTCAGGGGTATTGCAAATTGATGAGTTTTGAGTTGGAAGGAGAGAAGGAATGAAAGAATGAAAAAGAGAAGCCAGCAGGAAAAACCAAACAGAATAAGGCTTTTAAAAAATGACAATAAAACTCAAGTTCCCACTGCAGCCTGGGCAGCCTCAGCATTACCAATGGTTAATCTAGCCGTATAACCCTGGGATTTGAGCATCTACATCATGTTAGTATTCAAATATCCCAGCACCCTTCAGCTTAGTTCAATAAACAAGTACGTTTGCACTGAAATAACCAGAGTTCCCTTGTTTCTCATTTTAAAGTCATTTTAATATGTTCTAGACACAAGATAATGGATCACATTTAAACATGAGAAAATTAAGTCCCATCAGCAAGTAATAATACCCAATCATATTCAATCATGTTGAACAACAACCTCTACTAAAATCATCTTCTCCTAGGTGAGGTTAAGAAAATAACAACAACAATTAAAAAAAAAGCTATTATGTTACTTTCAGAAAGATCCAACTTTAAAATACTTCTGTGTTATTTCCCATAAGGCAATACAGTTTCTTGTGTTCATGCCTCCCAGACCTCTGCATACTGTGACCAGATGTCCTCTCTCTTGATGCTTAGTGAATTCCCTCATTTTTCAAATTTCAACTTATCAAGTCTATCTAGATACCCTTTTCTCTGCTCTCCAACCCCCTGAACTTCCCTGGTTCCAGTCCTAAACGACTTTATTCCTCTAGAGGATTACAAGCTTCATGAGAGCAGGAACTGATAGGTTTCTTAGATGCTAAACCCCCAGGACCCAAGTCTCTGGTGCATAAATATTGTTGAATATGTTATTCCTTTGACTTTGATGTTTTCTGTATCACTCAACTCCCTGGAAGAAAAGCTATGACAAACCTAGACAGTGTATTAGAAAGCAGATACATTACTTTGCCAACAAACATCCATATAGTCAAAGCTATGGTTTTTCCAGTAGTCATGTATGGCTGTGAGAGCTGGACCAAAAGAAGGCTGAGTGCCAAAGAATTGATGCTTTTGAACTGTGGTACTAGAGAAATCTTGAGAGTCCCTTGGACAGCAAGGAGATCAAACCAGTCAATCCTAAAGGAAATCAACCCTGAATATCCATTGAAAGGACTGATGCTGAAGCTCTTCCAATATTTTGGCCACCTGATGTGAAGAGCCGACTCATTGGAAAAGACCCTGATGCTGGAAAAGATTGAGGGCAAGAGGAGAAGGGGGTGACAGAGGACAGGATGGTTGGATGGCATCACCAACTCAATGAACATGAGTTTAAGCAAACTCCAGGAGATAGTGAAGGACAGGGAAGCCTGGTGTGCTGCAGTTTATGGGGTTGCAAAGAGTCAGACACCACTTAGCAACTAAACAATACCACCACCACCACTCAACAGTTCCCCTGTAAGAAATTCTGATTCCAAGTTCTCCTGTAAGAAAACTAGATGATATTACAGGTATAACAAGAAAATACTTATTTCTTACTCACCCAGTATTTCTCAGCAGCTGAAAAAATCAAGGAGGAGAAAAAAGTTGAAAATGATATCAAGTTTTGAACATTTCTAAGTCTAAATGGGAATACTCAACTCCTGAAGCTAATGAGGGCTTCACTAGTTTATTGGGACAGCTCCAACACAGCCTTAAAGGACTCTAAACCTCCTAAAACAAAACGGCTCCATCACTGGAAACATTCATATTAATTCCACTATACTGTTTTATCTCAAACGAGATGCAAAAATGGCTACAGACTAATATAAATATAGTCTGCAGATGAGTTCCCAATCCAAACACCCTTTTTTATCTTAGTCTGGGCTCTCCTTCTGGATATGTCTGGCCTGATGCCCAACAGTCAAGGTGGCCATATAATAAATACGGCCTTATTAAACTGGACAGAGTAACTGTGCTGGATCATGGAAGTTTCTTTAATATGAAAATCCTATGTTATCATATTTGTGATCTAAAATAAAGTCTAGGAGTCCAGCATTTCTTTCCATCCCATTTCATAATTCACGTGCTACCATGGGTAAAGCAAGACTCATTAAGCACAGACCAGTTTACCTTCACGCCGTCATCACTCGCTTTCACCTTTGGGTTCAGATCAAGCAAACAGTGTTCCTCTATACCCGTTACTGAAATCAGCAGTCACACCAAAACTGATGTTTGTTTCCAAATCAGGGCTTTCTGAAAGCCCATAGACTACCAAGAAGTTGTCAGGTACCAAAGAACGGCATCAGTCAGGGTCAAAAGTAGAAAATAGGCACTGCTTCTAATATTTACCACAGAAGGAATTTAATGCAGGGAATCAGACATACAAATGATGGAGAAGCCACAGCAAGAAACCTCTCCCACTTACAAGCTTTTTTTTTTTCTTTTTTTAGGTCAAGAGAGAAAGAGAGGACTGAGACAAGGTCACTAACCAAAGCCCAAAGCCTGGTAAACCTTATCCTATAGGAATCAGGACTACAACAGAGATTTAGTCCCCCACAGAGAAGCCACAGAGGTGGAGTGGGATGGAGAGAAGCACATTGGCTTCTTCCTACCTCCTGCCTTCCAGTCTCCTGCCAGGGTCTCCCACTGGTCAAACCTAAAAGGAAGCTGATTGTGAAAAAGCTTAAGAAATGCTCCCACAGGTGACAGCCCCTGTGACAGAGAGCAAAGCAGGGCAATGATGGCTCTGAGGCCAAAAGGAGCCCCATTCCCCTTCTCAAGGGAAGACATCTGAGCCAGATGACACTGAATCAGAAGAGAGATGCAGGCTGCTGCCCTGCCCCTGCTCTCGCTTTTCCTCCCCAGTGAGTATCTAAAGTCTGAGTACACAAGATAATTAGAGAGGCATTAAGGTAACAACTCTAGTGGGTAAAATTATAATTTCATTTTGGGGTATCATGAAGATTTATGAGCCAAGTTCGCCTTTGGAATGTGAAAGTAAATAGGCAGATGTGCATGAAAACCCAGGAAGAAAGCAAGAGACAAGGTAGCTACAGCTAGATGCATGACGCTGGGTCCCATCAGTGGGCCTCCGCAGAGCACAGAGGCATGTGTATAGGCAGGCTGAATTAACAGTGACCTTGGGGGCGCTCCCTGGCGGTCCAGGGGTTAGGAATTCATGCTTCTGCTGCACGGGGTGCAGGACCAATCCCTGGTTGGGTAACTAGGATCTCACATGCCACACAGCAAGGCCAAAAAAAAAAAAAATGACCTTGGGTAGAAAGCTGCTAATTTTAGCTGGTGAAGAAACAGGCCTCCCCTCTACTGCCTCAAAGACCCACTCCCTACTTTAGCTGTGTGTTACGAAAACCTGAACTGCCCCAGCAGCAGCCAGAAGGTGAAAAAGGCCCACTAAGTGAATCAAGGGCTGCAGGGACCAAGGTCCAAGACCCACTTCCTCAAGGAAGCCTTCCCTGCCTCCAACAATTTCTAGTACAAGTAAGCTACAATTACTTTTTTTTTCCTTACTAAATTCCAAGACTCCTCAAAGGTAGGGACAACACAGACTTTGGTTTTCCTGCTGTTACTTTTATTGTGATAAAAAGACATAATGTTCTATTTATCGTCTTAACCATTTAAATGCACAGTTCAGCAGGGCTGAGTTTATTCACGTAGTTGTACAACAGGTCTTGAGAACTTTTTCATTTTGCAAAACTGAAAGTCTGTATCCACTAAACACAAACTGCCTTTCCCATCTCTTCCCTCATCCCATACTTGACAAGCACCTTCCACTTTCTATTTCTATGATTCTGAATACTTTAGATACTTCATGTGCGTGAACTAATATAGTGTTTGGCCTTTTGTGTCTGGCTTATTTCAATAAGATTAATGTTCTCAAAGTTCATCCACATTGTAGAATGTGACAGTATTTCTTTCTTGTTCAATGCTGTATTATATTCCATCAAGTGTATATACCACATTTTCTTTATCCATTCATCTAATCAAGGATACTTTCACCACTTGGCTATTGTGAATAATAGTGCAATGACTATGTATGTGCAAGTATCTCTCTTCAAGATGTGCTTTGTATCCACACACACACACACACACACAGAATAATATGGTAATTTGATTTCTGATATTTTTAAGGAATCTCCATACTGTTTCTCATAATGGTTGCACTATTTTACACTGCCACCAACAGTACAAGCAATTGGAACAGGGTTCTAATTTCTCTGTATCCTTACCAATACCTGCTGTTTTCTGTTCTTTTGATAGTGGCCATCCTAATGGGTCTGAGGTAATATCTCAATGTGAGTTTGATTTGCAGTTACCTTATGATTAGTGAGGATAAGCATCTTGTATGTTTGTTGGTCATTTGTGTACCTTCATCACAAAATGTCTATTCAAATAATTTGCCCATCTTTTAATCAGGTTCTCTGTTGTCTGTTAGTTTTATAAGTTCCTTATATATTGTGATTATGAACCTCTCATCAGACACCGAGTTTGTAAATGTTTTCTCTCATTCTGTATGTTGCCTTTTCACTCTGTTGGTTGTTTCCTTTGATGTCAAGTAAGTCTGAGGCAGTCGCATCTATTTTTACTCTGCGTACCATATCTAAGCACATCAAATCATTGCCAAATCCACAGTACTGACGCTTCTCCCCTGTCCTTTCTTCTAGGAGTTTTACAGTTTTAGGCATTACTTTCAGGTCTTGAATTCTTCTTGAATTTGTGTATATGGTGTAAAATAAGCATCCAATTTCATTCGTTTGCATATGTATATCCAGTTTTGCCAACAGCATTTATTGAAGAGATTGTCCTTTTCCCCTTGTGTAACTGAACACCCTTGTCAAAGATAACATGATCATCTACACAGGGTTTATTTCTGGGCTCTTGGTTCTGTTCAAGGGTCTATATGTCTGTCTTTAAATCAGTACCACACTGTCTTGATTACTACTGCTTTGTAGTATGTTTTGAAATCAGGAACTGTAGGAGGTCTCCAACTTTGTTCTCTTTTCAAAATTGATTTGGCTATCCAAGGTCCCCTGAGATTCCATGTAAATTTTGGGATGGTTCTATTTGTGTGAAAATGCCTTTGGGGTTTTGACAGAGATTACACTGAATCTTCAGATTGCTTTGGGGAATATGGACATTTTAATAATAAGTCTTCTAATCCACCAACACAGGATGGCTTTCCATTTATATGTCTTCTTTGATTTCTTGTAGCAATGTTTTGTAGTTCTCAGTGTACAAATCTGTGGACTCCTTGGTTAAGTATATCCCCCGGTGTTTTATTCTTCCCGGTGCCATTGTCAGTGAGATCACTCTCTCTCACTTTTTGTTTTGCAGAAGCTGCTGCTGTTACTGTTGTTTCTGCTTGGTTTTGCCTCCTTTCTATGCTTAACATAGTGCTTTTCACATAACGTTCCATCATCAGGAAATATTTGTAGAATGAAAGAAAGACTAACTGAATGAATTTGTCTCCAATTAAAAAGAAATGTTAAGAGGATTGAGAATGCTTTCTTTCCAACAGTAAGACCACCTTGGCCAGTTCCTTTCAATGGCATTTGTATTGATAATAAAGACCTTTTCAGCCTCAAGCCTCAACTTGACTTGTTTGTGTTGATAAAAAACAATTTTACCAAACACAATGCCAACAAGACTAAGCCTATAACTTTTTCCATTGTTTGAATGTTTGCCTTTCATTTGAGATGTGCTCATTATTCACTTTATCTAATTAAGCCCCTCTTCCCCTTTAATTATTGAGTGGTCGCTATGAGTTTGCTCAATAAGTTGGGTGGAATCTGTTTGTATCGTGCTGAGTTAAAGGAGAGAATCTCCCACACGAAACACATAAATAAACTTGAAGAATAAACAACAGCATAGCGACACTCCTGCAACACAGGCATCACTTCCTATTTAGAAGGCACTCATGACATTCTCACGCTCTATGGACGTCTTCACAGTCCTGGCTTTGAGATCCTAAGAAGTGAATTCCTTAGGCAGAGCAACAAGGTATACCAGCAGCAGCAATGCCGTGAAACTCTGGGGGGCTAGGCCCCTAAATTGTGACTGTGTACCCTGAAATGCTAGGAGAACTTAACAAAACAGACGAAGAGAGGCTGTAAGCACTAACATTCTGCTCTTACCATTTTCTCCTATTTCCAACTTCTCCCCTCTCTGCCCCCATGTGGTTCTTTCATTTACGGAAAATGCAAGAGGGCCCTTCCCCTTTTTTTGTTTCTCTCCATCTAAGTTACATGAAATTTAACAAACTAGATCTCCCAGTGATACAATTACCAAAAAATGCAGACATGCCAGAGGACCCACAATCAAGATCCCAAAATCAGAGAAAAAGCTCCACTGATGGCCTGAGTCCTGCTAACGTCACAAAGGCCCTGCCTTTGCCACAGCCTGGCGTCATGACATTCTTAAAAAAAAAAAAAAATGATGGAGATGCAAGAAAGATGCAAAAACACGACCTTAAGGCCACTATTACAAAATGCCTGACTTAAGGTAGGAAGTGCGGTGAGCTTGTCAAAGCAGATGAGAGACTCGGAAGCTGGGGAAAGCAGTATTCGTTGCCGGCATATCATGACAGCCAGGCAAAAGCTGAAGAGTGGGAGTTTTTGAAACAAATGCCAGTTAAATGATCCATTCAGTTATACTTGATATGTCTGGTATAATATAGCTTGTTCCAGATGTCAAATAATATTGCCAAACCATGCTCACTAATGTGAAAACCATTGTTGCTGATAAGCCTAAGTGTTGTTGAATTTGTGCAACAGCCACCCATCTGCAAACAAAATATTGCATAAAAAAAAAACCTGTGGCTCATAATTTAAGCCGACAAAGGGAATGACTACAAAATGTAATTTATAAAATGCGGTTTTCCCCTGAGAAACTTTTTTTTTCAAAACTAATATTTCACATTTATACATTTAAGTTATATTCGATTTTATACAAAAATTATAGTAATTGTCCTTCCCCTAACATGAACGTTATAATTATACTTTCAGCATTGCTGAGCTTCAACATGCAGCCAAAAGAAAAGTACAGTGTGTTCACAACCAACGCTGGGAGGAAGGAATAGATTTGCAGCATTTGATGTGACCCCCTTTAAACATACAGCTCTAAAATATCCATTGTTCATAAAATTCATAAAGGGCTGCATATGTACATCCCACCTCCCTTTTCCACTCGATATATATGAAAATGCAATTTACTGTATGTCAAATGAAAAATGCAGTTTTCAAATGCATTGACAACAGGTGCTAGTTAAATGATCAGACGCTATTTGTTACCTAGGCCCTTACTCTCATTTGCAGCAAGATAAATTGCATTTTAGAAGAGTGGTGCGATCTAAGGGGTCCTGACATGTTTTTATTGATTTGCATAGGTTATATGCATGTATTCCTGTTTGTAGGCAAATAGTGCCACAAGTAAATTCAAGGCACCGTGCCTGTGTTTCAAGAAAATTGGAGTCATCACAGGGGAGCCAAGATGGAGTGAGCCTGGGTAAAAGAGACACATCCAGCCTGCTGGAATCTCAGAACCTCTATTAAGATTTATAGGCTGTAGGATTCTTTTGGGCTTCAACATTATTCTTAGTAAACCCTTTCTGTCTTCTGTTGTTTATAAAAACTGGCAGCTTTAGCAAAGACAGAAGCTTAAGTTGTAGGTAGCACAATTTAACATAATAGTTCTCGCCTGTCCTCCAAATAGCCTAATGCTGATTTTGCAAAAGGAAAAGAGAAAAAAAGGGAAGAAAAGCCACATGAAACCACATTCCATAGGCGGCTGCTCTGACACGGATGGATTTGGCTGTCACTACAGAAAACCACTGGTGAAATTTGATTATATTTCTAATGTCAAAATTTACTAACTTTTTAGACTCTCAGGTTCCATTTCTCATTTGATTTTTTTTTGTCTTGTTATCTCAGCACCATCAGGCCCATCACAGAGAGTAATGCACCAATTAGCCCAGGGAGTCACTCACTCAGAAGGGACTTTTTCATCCGCAGGGGCTTCTCCTTTCTGCTGCCACCACCATGGCCAGGCCTCGCTTCCTTTCCATCCAAGACTCACTGCCTCTCACCACCTCCCTACTTCCCTCTGCCTGTGCTCTACCCTTCTACATACAGTCAACACCTCTTTTCTGGAGTCTGAATAATGACATGGAAGGGGTGGCCTTACAACATCCACTCTGCTAGCGCCTCATTTTAAGTCTTACATTGCTATTCACCAGTTTCACCATGACGACTATAGGGTCCTTACCCTTAAAGATCTTGTAAGGACCTTACAGCCCTCATGGTAAACAATCAATATCAACCCCTGATTTTCTACTGGAACTTCCTCTTGCTTGAACTTCTATTTTTTTTTGAACTTCTGGTGCCCACCACAGAGCCTTGCCCAGAGTAGGGGTCTGATACAAATATTTTAAGGTGACATAATAATGAACACTGCCTCTGCATGGGGATGTACCCTTCTCAATGTGCTGTCCTACACATTCCTCCATCTGAACCCCACAACTCAGGTGTACAATAATCCTTATTATCATTCTGACTTCCCCTGGGTCTAAGGAACTTGACAAAGAAGCACAGGTGACTAGTCCAAGGGTCATAACAGTTTAAGAAGGAACAGGTATCAGAACTCAGGACCCCCAGTTCAGGGCTTGGGCCCCTTCTGTTCACCATGCTCATTATGTGGCATATTTATCCTTAAGGATGGAACTCAAAACTGGCTTCTTGTGTGAATCTTCTATAATAAAAAGAAAAATTATTTGTCCACCCATTGATATGTATGTCCTGTTACAGGAAACTACAGGCATTGAGTTGAAAACATAAAGATATGTTTAGGACTTATTTAGTATGGAGTCCTATCCTGAGGCCACAGGTGCAAGACCTTGCACCAAGAGCACAGAAGCAGAGCCCAGAACCGAGGTCTTCTTCGGAACTGACTTAGCCCCCTTGTAACTATTTCTAAAAGCTGCCCTAGTCCTTACAGGTCAGCTTTATGACCCCAAATTAGGCAAAAATGTTCACCCTGGTACTCTCCCTATAGCGTCCTAACCAATCACCTAATGTTGTCCTTCCAGCAGGAATTTTCTCTCTCTTGAGGCTATAAAAATCGGCTACTAACCCACAAAAAGCATTGGCTCTCCCTTGAGCTAGCCCGCTGCTCTAACAGTGTCCTATCAGCTTTCCCTGCTCTGTCAGGAGGTCGGCCTGCCAACCCCGTGATGTTCACATTATCTCTGCTCTTTGTTCTTAATAAATGCATTCCTTTCTGCAATACTCTGTGTCTGAAAATTCTTTTTCCAACCCGCCCTTAGACTGCCATGACAGTTAGGTCCATGATAGTCAATTAATTAATAAAGCTATTTCTTCCCTGAATTCAGTCATCTCTTCAAAACATTTATAAACACCCATTCCTTTCTCCAGGCATTATACCAGGCCAACAACAACAAAAGAAAAAAAAAAAAAAAAAAGATTAGTAAGACAGGTTCTCTGCCCCCACAGAGCTTACAGTCTTGTGCTCTGGCTTTCCAACGCTTTGACCATGATTCACTAGATCTGATGTGGTAACTCAGCTTGTGTGTACATACAACACAAAACCTTCAGAAAAACAGCTTCATAAAGCAACATATAACCTGACTATGTTCAACGGACTCTAATATTTTGGCTTATTTTATAAAATGCTTCTAAAATGCTACTTGCAACCCTATAAATTAATTTCACCAACAAACAATTGATCTTGACCCACAGTCTGAAAACCACTCAACTAGTGAGATTATAAAATGACTTAGATCAGGAGTTGGTAAGCACTTCCCATAAAGAGCCAGGTGTGAAAATTTTAGGCTTTGTGGACCAAGCAGTATAACTGCAGAATTTCTGTAGACACAAAGAAGAGAAAAAAAATTTCCACAAAATTTTTATTGATGAAAATTCAAAATATTATAATAATTAAGCTCATGTGAAGAGCTGACTCATTGGAAAAGACTCTGATGCTGGGAGGGATTGGGGGCAGGAGGAGAAGGGGACGACAGAGGATGAGATAGCTGGATGGCATCACTGACTCGACGGACGTGAGTCTCAGTGAACTCCGGGAGTTGGTGATGGACAGGGAGGCCTGGAGTGCTGCGATTCATGGGTTCGCAGAGAGTCGGACACGACTGAGCAACTGATCTGATCTGATCTGATCTGATATTTTTTATAAATTTAAAAATGGGAAGACTAGAATTTATCTATGGACACCGAGATTTGAATTTCATGTAAGTTTCACATGTCACAAAATATTCTTCTTCTTTTTATTGTTCAGACTATTTAAAAATGTCAAAACCATGTTCAGCTCATGGGCACATGAAAACAGGGAGCAGTTTACAGTTTGCCAACTCCTAACTTACAGTATATATACTTATAGCATATATGACTGTAGCTCAGATCATGAACTCCTATTGCCAAATACAGACTGAAATTGAAGAAAGTGGAGAAAACCACTAGACCATTCAGGTATGACCTAAATCAAATCCCTTATGACTATACAGTGGAAGTGAGAAATAGATTTAAGGGACTACATCTGATAGACAGAGTGCCTGATGAACTATGGATGGAGGTTCATGACATTGTACAGGAGACAGGGATCAAGACCATCCCCATGGAAAAGAAATACAAAAAGCAAAATGGCTGTCTGGGGAGGCCTTACAAATAGCTGTGAAAAGAAGGAAGTGAAAAGCAAAGGAGAAAAGGAAAGATATACCCATTTGAATGCAGAGTTCCAAAGAATAGCAAGGAGAGATAAGAAAGCCTTCCTCAGCGATCAGTGCAAAGAAATAGAGGAAAACAATAGAATGCAAAAGACTAGAGATCTATTCAAGAAAATCAGAGATACCAAGGGAACATTTCATGCAAAGATGGGCTCAATAAAGGAAAGAAATGGTATGGATCTAACAGAAGCAGAAGATATTAAGAACAGGTGGCAAGAATACACAGAAGAACTGTACCAAAAAAGAGCTTCATGACCCAGATAATCACGATGGTGTGATCACTTACCTAGAGCCAGACACCTGGAATGTAAAGTCAAGTGGGCATTAGGAAGCATCACTACAAAGTTAGTGGAGGTGATGGAATTCCAAGTGAGCTATTTCAAATCCTGAAAAATGACGCTGTGAAAGTGCTGCACTCAATATGCCAACAAATATGGAAAACTCAGCAGTGGCCACAGGACTGGAAAAGGTCAGTTTTCATTCCAATCCCAAAGAAAGGCAATGCCAGAGAATGCTCAAACTACCACACAATTGCACTCATCTCACACGCTAGTAAAGTAATGCTTAAAATTCTCCAAGCCAGGCTTCAGCAATACATGAACCGTGAACTTCCCGATGTTCAAGCTGGTTTTAGAAAAGGCAGAACTAGAGATCAAATTGGCAACATCCGCTGGATCATTGAAAAAGCAAGGGAGTTCCAGAAAAACATCTATTTCTGCTTATTGACTATGCCAAAGCCTTTGACTGTGTGGATCACAATAAACTGTGGACAATTCTGAAAGAGATGGGCATACCAGACCACCTGACCTGCCTCTTGAGAAACCTGTATGCAGGTCAGGAAGCAACAGTTAGAACTGGACACAGAACAACAGACTGGTTCATAATAGGAAAAGGAGTACATCAAGGCTGTATATTTTCACCCTGCTTATTTAACTTATATGAAGAGTACATCATGAGAAACACTGGGGTGGAGGAAGCACCAGCTGGAATCAAGATTGCTGGGAGAAATATCAATAACCTTAGATATGCAGATGACACCACCCTTATGGCAGAAAGTGAAGAAGAACTAAAGAGCCCCTTGATGAAAGTGAAAGAGGAGAGTGAAAATGTTGGCTTAAAGCTCAACATTCAGAAAACTAATATCATGGCATCCGATCCCATCACTTCATGGCAGATGGATGGGGAAACAGTGGAAATAGTGTCAGACTTTATTTTCCCGGGCTCCAAAATCACTGAAGATAGTGACTGCAGCCATGAAATTAAAAGACACTTACTCCTTGGAAGGAAAAGTTACAACCAACCTAGACAGCATATTAAAAAGCAGAGACATTACTTTGCCAACAAGGTCCATCTAGTCAAGGCTATGGTTTTTCCACTGGTCATGTATGCATGTGAGAGTTGGACTATAAAGAAAGCTGAGCACCGAAGAATTGATGCTTTTGAACTGTGGTGTTAGAGAAGACTCTTGAGAGTCCATTGGACTGCAAGGATATCTAACCAGTCCATTCTAAAGGAGATCAGTCCTGGGTGTTCATTGGAAGGACTGATGTTGGAGCTGAAACTCCAATACTTTGGCCACCTGATGCGAAGAACTGACTCATTTGAAAAGACACTGATGCTGGGAAAGATTGAGGACAGGAGGAGAAGGGGACGACAAAGGATGAGATAGTCGGATGGCATCATCAACTCGATGGACATGGGTTTGGGTGGACTCCAGGAGCTGGTGATGGACAGGGAGGCCTGGCGTGCTGCAGTTCACGGGGTTGCAAAGAGTTGGACACGACTGAGAGACTGTACTGAACTTATAGCAAGACCAGTTTTTACTGATAATCCTAAGACTTTAATTATTTCATGGCCATGCTGGGTATAAAGAACACCTTCAATGGGTGCTTGGGAGAGAGCCAGAAAAATGTAAGTATCTAAATAACTGAGAAACTTTCCAATTGAAGCCTCTCAACAGACTGAGTCTGGTCCATTGTGTGTATGTGCTCAGTCACTCAGTCACGTCTGTCTCTTTGCGACCCCATGGACTATAGCTTGCCAGGCTCCTCTGTCCATGGGATTTTCCAGACAAGAACACTAGAGTGGGTTGCCAATTCCTTCACCAGGGGATCTTCCTGACCTAGGATCGACTCTGTGTCTCTTGCATCTCCTGCACTGGCAGGTGGATTCTTTACTACTATGCCACCTGGGAAGCCATTGGTCCCATTTTTTCTATCTTATCAAGGAAGAAACCCAGGCAGAAGTGTAAAGAGACTTTGCCTAACAGCTTCCAAGGCCGGGCTAGGTGCACTCCACCCATCTCAGCAATGAGAGGGTTTAGCTGAGATGACCAAGGGGTAGAAAACGAGATCAATTCTGGGACAAGTCCCTCACTCCTCCAGAGGCAGCAGCAGAGATTACCATGGATTCCAATAAACTCATTTTCTCTTATACCATGCAGGTTAACACAGAGTGCCAAGGCCAACCCTACCTGCCTCCTGACCAAAACACAGACAGCCTGCAGGGTACTTGGGTCTCAAAGTCCCTGAACAGAAATCACCTGGGATGGAACATTAAAGACCACTGAAGCGCATTTGCAGGTAAGTTTCTTCATATCCCTTGGGCTTTCCTGGTGGCTCAGCCGGTAAAGAATCTGCCCACAATGTAGGAGACCTGGGTTTGATCCCTGGGTTGGGAAGATCCCCTGGAGAAGGAAATGGCAATCCACTCCAGTATTCTTGCCTGGAGAATTCCATGGACAGAGGAGCCCGGTAGGCTACAGTCCATGGGACCACAAAGAGTTGGACATGACTGAGCAACTAACACACACACTTCATATCCTAAAGGGAATTAAATGGAACAAATCACTCTATCTGGAGTCTCATATACACTCCCTGTCATCCCGTGAAGTTCTCAATGTTTGGGTGGCAGCACATGGTAAACACAGCCATGACCCAGTCTCCTGAGATCAGCTTGAGCCTATGTCGTACGTTTGTTCTTCCTGAAGGCAACTATTCACACAGAGAAAAAACAGCATTCCAAAATTCAGGTTATATTTATGTTCAATAATAAACTGTAAGAAATCCATGGCTACTCTAAGTTCCCAAGGACACAAGTGCTATAGTGAAGAGCTAGAGAGCCTAAGGGAGATGATTAAAACACACCCACCGTGTGAATGTGCTCTTCTGTCATGATGGTAAGGCTTAAAGAACCAAGAGTGTTACCTCCAGAAAGAACATGGACCCAATGTTAGCTAAAGTAATGCTTCTCGACTTCAATCTCCATCTCCAGCAGTGCTGTTGATGAATTCTGTTGAACACAGTACCCAGAGCTATTGAATATGTGGGCATCATCACAAAGCCCTGGCAACATGAGCATTTAAAACACAGACAGGTTCCTCTAATAGTACAGATACAAGTCTTTAACAAAAGCACACACAAACACACTTAAACTTGCCACACCAGATCAATGCAGATGCCGACCACCAACAATGGTCAAACAGTAAATATACCAAGTTGCACATGTATGAGACACCAGCAGGTATTTTCTGCTCTAAAGTGACTTAATATAGAGTTCCTCACTCCTGCCTGAAGGTAGTCAAGGTCTTAATAATGCATAATTTGTACAAAGAATGGGGGAACTGTAAAGTTATTTTATTCTTCATAGTTCATTAGTAGCAAAATAAAGCAGTATATTGTCCCTAGATCTGCATTAGACTTTTATTGTTTTCTATTGTTTTTTTTTAAACATATCTAATCTGCTCTGAAAATGAATAAACAGATAAATAGATACATGTGGACACCATATACACGCATAGCAACAATACATATAACTTCAAAGGCCCAACAGCTCTGGCACTAACGGGGAAGCTTGATGCCAATGGCCCCAAGAACTTAAGTGTATAAAGACTACCCCTAAGTGAAAACTCTACAAGGAGAACTCATTGTTCAATTGATCATAAAACAACATTCATAATTACGGTAGAGTGGTTTTCAGAATTCACAAAATGCTTTTACTTGGACCAACCCTGGCAAGAAGGCATTACTCTCCTCATTTAGTAGACCGGGAAAATGAGGTTACAAAAGACAGGGCTCCCTATTTTTTTCCCTGGTGGTAAAAGAGGCTGAGGGTTTAAGATCAGCGGCTTAGACTCTACACAGAGGTAGAGGAAAACCTCTAAATATATGTAGGCCACAATCTATCCTCTCAAAGGCCTGGAAAGTAAACGGGAAGAGAAGGAAGGAAGGAGAAGTAGAATTGGATGATACAGGTGAAGTTGAAGAAATCCGGCACAACAACAACAAGATGTTTCTGTCCAACCGATTTCAGAAAACAAATTCTAACACCTCCCTGCAAAAGTTGGATGCATGCGAAGGAAGTGTAATTCCACACAAATATCAAACTTAAGAGCCATAAAGCTTTTTCCTCTCCAGTGAATCTAGACAATCTTCTAAGTAGCAAAGCCAGGTGATGGGACAGTTTGGGTTTCTGCAGGATGAGAAAAAAAGGAAAATAAAAGAGGTCCCCTGCTCCAGCTGTAGCCCCCAGGCTGGTATCACATAGAAGCACACAGAGAGCTGATGTATCTAGATAACTGCCCCCTTGCTCCCACGCCCTTCCTTCCACAGAAAAAGAAGTGTGTTCAGCAGAATCAGAGCACATGCACTTTGTTTGTGCTTATTAAATAAGAAGAAAGGATCACCTTCAACGATATTAATGATGGACTGGTAGATGAAGGATGCCTGTGAAAATTCACAACATCTGTTTGCTCCACTCTCTTCTCAGCATGCTGCACCTATTCCTCATGCTTAATGATGCTCAGCCACTCTGCAAGTTTTACGAACAAATGTGTGTTTAGCCACATTCATCATTCTGAATGAGCGTTCTTGATGAAGCCTCCACTGGCCTGTTTCGCTCTTTCTGCTACACTTTAACAAATGACAACTGCTCTGCGTATCTTTCATTTGTTAAAAATAAAAAGCTAAGTGAAAGATAGGCCTGGAGGATTTTTTTCCCCTTCCCTTTGACTCCCCCAGAAATTTTTAGCACACCACCCATTGTATTTCTACACTCACTAGCCATGGTCCTGAAGAGGGCATGCTGGGAGACCTTGCCTAGAATATTTGGGGTCAGAGTACCAGTGGCTGTGGTCCACCTACAGAATCCTACCCTAGCAATGGATTTCCTCTCCTTTCTCTAACCACCTACCACTCTTGGAATCTCTATCACACAGCATGGTATTTAAATATGTGCCTTTCTTTATTCTTTGTTGGGCAAGACTTTCAACTAGTAAGTTATCAAGAAATTAGGAACTACTCTTGTGTTACCAAGAATGCTTAAAACATATTAGATCAGAGAGGAGGAAATAAATATATACTTATTAAATTGAGCAATAGTAATTTTCTCCAGTTCTCTAGAAGAAAGCCAAGATGCCTACTTAGTTTTGACAAATGAAGTGATACTTAGGTTATCACAAACTCGGAAACTTCAAATAAACAGACTCAATTTTTTCACCCCAGGAAAAGCTGAACTCACCATTTGAATGAGCCACAGAAACCAGGATAGAATCCAAGAGTTCAAAACAAAAAGTATTATAATATGTTGAGAAGTAATCTTTAAGAATTTATTTTCAAGTGATTGTTTTTATTCCTATCATTTAACCAGAAGCATGAAAAGGAAAAAAAAATGAAGAAGAAGCTGTTTCCTCTGTATTAAATATTCAGAATCATTGGAAATCAGTTTAAATTCCGTTTCATAAGATAATACGCTTTTCTCTGTATTTGCAATGCTGAATTTATTGCATTATATTTGTATTGTACCTGACTCAGCCTGCACTGCCCAACACTTTACAAATGAAATAACTGTAGTATATATTCCATAAAGCCTCACTATCCTATCATGGATTTTAACCACAGTGGTATCTGGTTTTTCCCCCTCCTCATAATGTTACAAACATTTCAAGGAAAACATTTCAGTCATCAAATTTTGTTGCTTCTCCTTCTCTTAACCTTCTTTAAAATGTCCCATGCAGTGACTGTGGTTTTTATGTACTTCATTAACTGAATTGTTAATACAGTTCCATCTAGTTGAGGAAAAAATCTTCTGGGATCAGGTACAAAACGCTTTTAGAATGTACCTACCCAACAACAAAGCTAAACCTTAGCAGACGCTGTGAAGAACGGGTCAAAATCATAAATCAAGAACTCTTAACTAGAATACATCAACAATATACAAGTATTTATCAGGTACTACTTCACAGGTTCCTTGAGGACCACAGTCCACCAAGAGTATTGGAATTTCTTGAGCCCTTGGATCCATATATATCACAGGCTTGGTTGGAGGCAGAATAAAAAATGTACAGTAAAAATAGGTATAAATTAATCTTCAACTTGCAACTGATTTTTGTCCATTCTATTTTGTTTTATAAACAAGCAACAGTAAAGATGTAACTACTGTCATGTAGGCAAACATGAAAATGTCTGACATTTTAAAAAAAGACCTTCAACCCTTAAGTGTTGGATGCAAACACCCTTCAAGGGCCCACTAAATTCCACCTCCTCCATAAAGACCTTCCTAACAACCCTAGCCCATGCGCATCATCCTCTTCTCTGAAACACAGGCAGGGTGACCATCTGTGCCATATAATTTAACCCTACCCAGCACAATTGCTCATTGACCTTTTGCTGTATCTTCTCTACAATTATAACATGATTTTACTAAGGCCTCAGATCTCATATTAGACTTCTTTCATATCTCCCATTTTATCTATACTTGGCACTCTCTGAACACTAAGTTATCTATCAATATGGATATCAATATATCAATATACTCATTTATTGTATCTTACATATCCAGTAAGTTTATGCTTAAGTGTAAGTAGATCTTTATTCTATTAATTCTTTCAACACATTAATTAAGCCCCTTCTCTTGCTTGAGATACTATGAGAGATACAAAGACAAATAAATTCATCTTTGACACCATCTTTGAGAGAAAAACATACATTCAATATCTACTATGACCAATCCCATTAAAAATCAAAGGCTAGAAATACAATAGGAGTTTAAGAAAAAGAAAGAATCATTTGGAGAGAGAAGAAATAAGACTTTCCATCTACAAACATGGCAAATATTTAAAGGACAGAGAATAGTGTTAGCATGTGAAGACATGGGCAAAAATTTCCAGGCAGAGGAAATAACAGAAGAAAAATTATGAAAGCTCCATCATCTGAATGAAGAGGAGAAATTCCTCTTTTTAAAAACACAGGATTTAAGCCAGCCTTACAGGCCGGTTTCGAAAATCCTATGTCCTTACCAAAGGCACCTCTTTTTAACTTCTCATTATCATGCTTATTGTCCTTCAGAAACAAGAGAAACATTGCCTATGAGTTCCCAGTCGCACAGAGTCCCAGAGGACAGGAGAAAAAAATTAATTTCCTCTTCTGAATTCTCCTAGATTCAGTGCTTAAACTTCACGACGTGATTTGTTGAGGTCTCAGCTCGAGCTAACTTCCCTCTTTTGCTTGTGGAGGGCTCAGAGCCCGACACCACCTCCAACTCTCTGGACTTCTATAACCTGTGTTGACTCTTGCAGCCCATTCTGCAGCTGCAGAAAGCCAGCAAAAGCCAATACACGGTCACTCCAAAGGTCTCTGTCTCCAATAGGAGACACAAACCTTTGCGTTACCTGCAGCCTTTCTCAGCCACACTATCCACCCTGGAGAGCATAAGACACTCTTCAGTCAGACCTTAGTTTTTACCATTTAAGTCATCCTAACCCCTCTGTCCACTGGACAGCATGATCTTTCCTCGTTATTCCATCCAAGCAACTCCTAAGAGAAACTATGCTTGAGAATGCTTTTGTTCAAGGTGCTGAGTGTCACAGGTCCACGATATGGTAAGAACACCCACGGCACACTGAAGTCACCTCAACTGAAACTCAGCACCAGACTGCAGTGCCACCTGGGCTCATTCTCTCCTAACTCTCTGACAATGGAAACTCATCATCACTTCTTCTGCAAGAAGTATGTGATTGCAGCGAAAGCCCGGAACCAAAGAATTGTAACAGTGAAGAGTCCTAAAGGGCCTTGGCAATCACTCAGTGTAATCCCCTCATTTTACAGTTGACAAAACTGAGGTCTGAGGCAGTAAAATGGCTTGTTCTAACTTTTAGTTAGAACTTTTAGTTGGACAAGTGAGAGTGAAATCTAGACTTCTGACTCCTAAATTAGTCCTTTCCACAACTACATGGTGTTTATCAACCTAAAAGTTGGAAGAACGGAAAGAACAGCAGTAAGGTAGGTTGAATAACACCCACTTAGTCTTCATCCTAAGCCTTCTCTGGTGGCTCAGATGGTTAAAAAAAAAAAAAAAAATCCACCTGCAATTCAGGAGACCCAGGTTCAAACCGGGAAGATCCTTGGAGAAGAGAACGGTCACTCACTCCAGTAGTCTTGCCTGTAGAATTCCACGGACAGAGGAACTTGGTGGGTTACAGTCCATGGGTCGCAAAGAGTGACTGATGCACTTTTTTTTTTTTTTTCAGTCTTCATCCTAATCCCCGAACCTGTGAATATTACCTTACCTGTGAATATTACCTTACCTGTGAATATTACCTTACATGGAAAATGGGACACAAATGCACCTGGATTATCCAGGTGGACCCAATGTATTTGCAAAGATCCTTCTAAGAGAAACACAGGAGGTGCCAAAGTCAGAGAAAGATGGCATGATGACAAAAACAGATGGAGTGATACTCTTTGAAGAGAGAGCAAGGGGCCACAAACAAAGGAATGTAGGCTATCACCAGAAGCCGGAAAAGACGAACAGATTCTCCGCTCAGACCCTCCCAACAGAAGCAGCCCTACTGACACATTACTTTTAGCCCTGTAAAGCTCACTTTAAACTTCTGACCTCCAGAACTATAAGATAATTAATTTGTGCTACGCCAGTCATCTGTGGTAATTTATTGCAATGGCAACAGGGAAGTAAGCAGGGTGCTACTGTGACAAATAACTAAAAATGTGGAAGTAGCTTTGGAGTTTGACAATGTAGAGAGAGTGGAGAACTTTTGAAGAACATAAGAGAAGAGCTAGATTGCCTTAAGCAGATGGTTAGTAAAATATTAGCATTAGTGAGTCCATTAGTGAGAACTCAGAAGGAAGTGAGGAGTGTGGTAGAGAAAACCAATATTCTCTTAGGGAGTTCTTAAACAGTAATAAACAGACTGTTGATAGGAGTATGAAAGTTAAAGGTGCTGCTAGTGAATGCTCAGAAGGACACAAAAGAACACATTATTGGACACCTGAAGAAAGGGGATCATTTTCACATAGTGGCAAAAAAGATTAACTGAATCATGTCCTACAGTTAGATGGAAAACATAACTTGTAAGCAGTGAAGTTCCTATTTAGCTGAGGATATTTCCAAGGAGCTTTCCTGGTGACTCAGATGGTAAAGACTGTGCCTGTAATACAAGAGAACTGGGTTCGATCCCTGGGTTAGAAAGATCCCCTGGAGGAGGGCATGGCAACTCACTCCAGTATTCTTGCATGGAGAATCCCCATGGACAGAGGAGCCTGGCAGGCTATGGTTCATGGGGTGGCAGAGAGTCAGACACAACTAAGCACAGAACAGTAGCATTTCCAAGCAAGGGGCTTCCCAGGTGATGCAGAAGGATGCAGGAGATGTGAGTTCAATACCTGGGTTTGGAAGGTCCCCTGGAGAAGGAAATGGAAATCCACTCCAGTAGTCTTGGCCTGCAAAATTCCATGGATAGAGAAGCCTGGTGGGCTCCAGTCCATGGGGTTGCAAAGAGTTGGACACGACTGAGCAACTGAGCCCATACACACCTCCAAGCAAAATGTTGACAGTGAAGCCTGGTTTCCTCTCAATGTTTAGGGTGACATACAAGAAGAAAAATGTGAATTAAAGAAAGAATTGTTAGGCAAAAAATAACCAAAGCCTGATGATTTGAGAAATTCTCAGACTATTCATATTGCAAAAGATGCTAAAATTTAAGGATATACCTTCAAGAAAGGATGCCCCAGAGAGAAAACAAAGGGTATAACTATATAACCTTTGGCTAGTGCTTCAGAAAGGTCAAAAGATCAGAGTATTTAATCACATAGAGGGCTCTTTGAAGAGATTATGCAAGTTTCTGATGAATTCCCATCTCAGCAGAAGTCAGAAACAGAGACAGGATTACCCAGAAAAGATCTGTGGATGACCCTCTTGTCTCACAGAATGAATTCCATAACATACACTGGAGACCACAAGGGTTTTGAGAATGTTTCATCAGCAGAAATACCACCACTTAAACTGAAAGGAAAAATAATATGAACTGAAAGAACTCTGTCAGGCAACCACAATTCTATAGACAAGAGACACACTAATGTAACTACTCAGCTGTAAACACATGCTATCTTTTACGAAAAAAGGAAGGATGACCCAGACAATGGAGCCAAAGGCCTGTAAGGCAGATCCTCAAGCCACAGAGGATTATTCCCAGACCTGAAAACCTAATGGAGCTTGCTCTGCTGGATTTAAAAATTGCTTGGGGATGGTAAATTACTCCTTTCTCCATTTTTGAATGGAATGTCTACAACTGGTAGCGTTTGTCTATCCTGCGTGTGTGCTAAGTTGCTTCAGTTGTGTCCAACTCTTTACGACCCTATGGACCGTAACCTGTCAGGCTCCTCTGCCAAGGGATTCTCTAGTCAAGAATACTGGAGTGGGTTGCCATGGCCTCCTCCAGGGGATCTTTCCAACCTAGGGATCAAACCCACGTCTCGTATGACTCCTGCACTGTCAGGAAGGTTCTTTACCACTACCGCCATCTGGAAGCCCCTCATCTCTCCTACTACTGCATTTTGGAAGCAGAGAATTTACTTCTAGCTTCACAGGTCCATGGATGGAGAGTAATTGTGCCAAAGAATGGATTCTACTCCAAGCTTCATTCATAGCTCATATAGATGACTGAGGTAATGAAATTTGGTACTTTTGAGCTGATGAGACTTAGATGGTATTTTGGACTTGAGCCTGTAAAAGTTAAGACTTTGGGGGACCTTGCAATAAGGTTAATGTGTTTTTATATGTGTGGTTGGCAAAATTCTTTGGGAGACAAAGACAGAGTATATTTGTGTTGTTCTGTCCTACTAATTTGTAATAGCAGTGGCAAGACATTAATGAATCAGGGAGAGAAAAGGCAACCCGAGGAGGAGGCCCCCACCACAAGTGACCTTACTTATGCAGAGATCACAGCCCTTGGAAGGAGGGAGGAACCATCTTTATCTTCCTGCTATACCATCCCAGCAAGCAGAGATCTTGAAACATGAGATGCTCTCCAGAGTGCATTTCATGCCTTAATATCTGGCTGCACTATTTCTTCAAAACTCTTCTTTGTCTTATGCCAGTAAGGTATTCCATGGCATGTCAGAAATAGGATAATTGGTACTTTCTGATTTAAATTAGAAAGCATTAGACAACTGTTTCTATGCTATTTTTGACACAAGAGATTGGATAGAAGATTCCAAAACTAGATATCAAAATGTTCAGATTTCTAAGATATTCCAACAGTTTAGGGGACAAAGGGACCAAATATTTTACAATGAGACTGCTACAGAAATTCTGTGATATGTGCTCACCTTATTTATCCAGGAAACTAGAGAAAATGTGATGATGTATTTGGCATCTCAGAATCAAAGTTCATAAAAAATTCAGGCATCTGGAGACAAGACTCAGATCCCTGATATACATGAAGATCAGTAAGAAACCTGAGGTCAACTGCAGTAGACTAAAGCAAAAAAATAGGTATCTCTACTCCTAAGTATCTGTTAGGTTCTTGGAGCATTAAACAGACCATTTTGCTCACAGGAGTCCCTCAGCAGAAGGTACAAAGAGGTTAGACACATTTTCCCTGGTAATCTTCATAAACAGGTAGGTGGCTGGGCTGAAACCCCAAAATACTTCCCAATCTACCATGCTGCCAAATAACTGGATCCAGTGATAAGTGATTATAGAATATTTGTGATGAGAAATATTTGGAAGGAGAAAAGCCTTTTGATTGAACACAGGCTGAGTAGACACTCTTAAAGGCAATAGCGAGTAAAATTATTTTCGTGATAAGCAATCAAATAAAGATGAGATATGAGTCAGTTGACATCTCTCAGCAGCAAAGGTTTTGCTTATTCAAAAATGTATGAATTATATATTTAACATTTAGTGAGTAAGCATTTATTTTATAGGCCGATTGATGAGTTAGTTACCAACCAAAATACCTAGGTGGCATGAGTAGCAAAGAACGCTCCTGCCAATGCAGGAGACATAAGAAACATGGGTTCGATCTCTAGGTCAGGAAGATCCCCTGGAGAAGGAAATGGCAACCCACTCCAGTATTCTTGCCTGGAAAATCCCATGGGCAGAGAAGCCTGGCAGGCTACAGTCCGTGGGGTCACAAAGAGTCAGACACGACTGAAGCAACTTAGCAAACATGATTTAACAACCAAAATAACTTAAAAACAAAGAACTTAGGGAAGAATTGATCAATTTAATTTACCTGAATCTTCCTTCTGGAAAACCTAAAATGATGAATGAATTCTTGTTTTACTAACATATCCTAAAAAACAAAAATAAATAAATCTATTTTTTTCTTTAAAACTGACACAATTGACCTAGAAAGTTGATTTAGAACAGCAGGATGGAGTAAAAAAATAAAGTGGAAAAAGTGACTTTGTTTGCTTGTTTTTAATGTCCTATACTTTTTCATTTTTTTTTACCCTTTGAGGAGTGATTTTTAAAATCTGTGTCTCTCAGAATTGACATTAGTGGAGAAAAGTTGAAGGCCACAGACATCCCACCAAAAGAAAGAAGAAAGTTCTCATGACAGCCTTTCATCAGTGGCCCAGCTGCTGCTTGAATTGCTTACGGCTCCAACTAAAGATGAAAAACTGACAGGGGTAGCATCAGATGGATTCCTTCTTTGGGATGGGGAGCTCAAAAGGATAACCTTCTAAGTCCTAACTTAGATGTCTGTGATTCTTGGACCATTACCTCACAGAAAGGGCTCAGCAGACCATCTAATGTCATTTGGCTCAAACAATATCCACAGAACGCTCATTTCACCGGGACTAACTTTGGACTCTAGTACTAGAGGTCACCTTGTCACAGGGATTCTAGGTGACACGGGTTCTCTAAATATAATGGAACGAGTCCTTCAACTTGGCTGGCCATGGCACCTACCCCTGCAGGCTGAATGGCAGGGCCAGCTGACCCCCAAAGGCTTCTGCCAGCCCCATATTTCCACAGCTCCACATCTCACTTATCTGTCTGGCTGAGTAAATTACTACAAGAAATACCTCCCTCAAAGACCTATAATAAAAAGAGATTCAAGAGGACAACGGCGAAGTGGAGCAGCATTCATGAGAACTCTGAGATGAAAATTCCCAGTCGACCTTAATGCTGGAGAATTTACTTTAGGATGTAAAAATAACACGTACTGCTATATTTCTTCACTTTATTTGCTCTCCTCTGCAGAGATTACTGCTGTGTGCGCAGCGTCGGAAGAGTGGAGAAGGTCAGGTTGACAAAACTTCTTGGTGGGGAATAATCTTTAGCCCTCCAAATATATGCGCCTCACAACTTCTAGGCCACAAAAGCAAACTCTGGTTTGGAAAATGCCAAGTCTCATCTCCAAGGAAACTCAATAACCTCCAAATGGCCCCAAGATCACATTTGTGTGGTTATAACAAACCGTTAAAAACATTTAGGAGTAATTCAGATCGAAAGAGCTTTCAAGGTTATTATTTTTTTTTCTTCTCAGTTTTGGCAAAGACAATATAAACCTCAGTGAAGAAAACGTCGGCTAAAGAAAATAGGAAAATGATAAAATTAGACCTAGTTGAACTTGCTTTTCATCTACCAACAACATCTTAAGAAAATAATAATATTTATGCAGCAAAAAGATATTTCATAGCTTCTCTACAGAAAGAAATTTTTCCTATTTTCAGGCTTGAGATAGTTTGGGTCAGTTCTAAAGAATCAAGTCCCCCCCCACCGCCACCCCCTGCCAAGGAGTAATGTTTTCGCAAACAAACATGAAAACAGTTTGTGCAGATTTCAAAGGAGATGGTATGGGGCACATAAGGAGCTCTATTTAACACATCAGTCCCAAGACTGTATTTAAAAGCCAGAAATGAAAACGGGTTTGAGGAGTGTGTGAGTAAAGTTACTGTGTTCCCCGAAAATAATTGCCCATCAACAACGCCAGCTCTTCGTCTACAGTTCTAAGAAAGTCCAAACCCTCCAAAGAATCCCAGGCGAGCCCAGAATTAAGGCCCCACTGCAGAATGTTACAACAGCTGGAACACCAAAGATCACCATCTTTCAGACCTCATATGAAGCCACAGCATGATAAACAAATTCAATAAAATTACGAATTGGCAAACCGTTTGCAACAAATGTTATTTCCTGGATAACAAGATGGATAACGTACATTCTGCAGCATATGTGAGGAGTTATTGAAAACAGATGTAAATGTTCTCAAACTTGAGTCTTTCTTTGGCACAAATCTGAATACGTTGATTTTACACTTTGCTTTACAGCAGTGCCCCAGAGTGCCTCAGATAGTAACCCTTGGAGTGAAGAGAAGACTTTCTAGGAAGATGTGTCTGCTGGCCTTCCTCATTTCACGATACTTGTGATGGGGAGGGTAGTTGGCCCAAAAGCCTTTCCATAAGGTAGCCAATAAAACTGAATCCTCAATGAAAAAGCAAAAGCAAAGATGAACTGCAAACGGGGGATTGTAATTATATTTAAATGACCCCAGCTAGAAATGTCCTCTGCTAACACACTTATCCTTTAAAGAATGCTCATGACACCCTCCACTCCCACCCCTCCACTTCAAAACCAAAACCCCTTCCCCTTAACTAAGTACCACATCCATACTGAACCTTTTGTTTTTCCCCTTACCTGCTCACCCCCACCCCTGACTTGCTTGTGGCAAAAGCAACCATGTCACTATATTGTACCTGCCACACTATCAAGAATTTTCTAATTGTAAGGAAAACAGTCTCCTGAGCACACACAAAAACATGCAATGTGCAATCATCACATTTTGGAAATGGGGGCCCAGAGAGGTATTTTCCATGAAAAGTAATTTACATTTTTCAGCTACAAATGCATCTTTTCTTCTAAGAAGAATCATCTGTACAACAGATTTGTATCTGAAAATAGAAGGCTGGATTTATGCAAAAATGATCTCAGGGGATCATCGCAGAAACACAAAAAAAGTAATTTTCTGCCAAAATTATGCGGAGCACTCACAAGAGATGTTTTTCAAATATGACCACTAAACACATAAAATACACAAATGAAATGGAATTAATACAAACCAAGAGTTCTACAGCGATCTTAAAGAGTGTAGGGACGTCAGACACACCATCAGAGTAAGATTCTTGAGTTTAAATATTATAGAAATGTCAAAGCCCATAAATTTCACTCTACAAAGAAACTTTTGCTTTCACAAGGAATGGCCTCTCAAGTTTATTTCAACATGCCGCCAGTGTATAGGACAGGAAAGTTAATTCTCTAAAATTCCCCAATTCTATTAATCTTCCCAAATATGAAATTGTTACTATCATCCCCAGAGGAGATGAGTGAATTGAACTCTGAAACTTTCAAGACACTAATTAAAAGAAAGTGCCACAGGCCAGGCATCACAAAACACTAGGAACCTGAACCAGCCAGGTAAGGTACCCTGACACAGAAAATGACCTAGGTCATTTACGAATCAAACGACGGGATTGAGGACATTTTTAATTTCACTACTTTTTAAAATCAGGGATCCCACGTAACTTTCTGTGTGTGAACAGACATAGAAAGTCGAATGGAAGGAGCTCTGAGTTCTTAGGACCAGGCTTGCACTCAGCTAGCACTTAACTTTAGGCAATTCATTAACCTTTCTGAGGTGTCGATTTCTTGGTCTGTGAAAGAAGAAAGCTACCCAAAAACATCTCTCAAGACTCCTTCTAGCTTTAATAGCTCGTGTGTAGTAGATAAATCATGGTAGGATTAAGCAGGAATCACCCCTGAATAATTTTGGAGGAGGTCAAATTCCACCTATGTTATAAGAATGAACTGAGAATCACTTCAGAGGCCCCCAAAAGTCATATGGTACTTTTTCTTCTACCGGAAGATAGGAAATAAGCTCCATTTTATAGACTAGAAAGGGAGCAGGAGACAGAGAAAGTCCCACCTCCATCCGTCTTCACTTTGACATTCCACATGCAGCCGCTGTTTATGTTGGCTGTCATCCCTTGATTTCCACTCCAGTTTGCAGCACAAGGATCACTGGGTAACCTCCGCCTTCAAGAGTCTTACGAGCTCTCAACCCCCAGGCCAACAGTGCCTATGTATCTGGCGGGCTCTCCCTGACAGTCTCTAGCACTTGGCAAGAGAAGATCGAAAAGATGCAGAATAATGTCAACTCGAATAGTCATCCGTTAGGGGAATGGTTCTGTTGCTTACTACACAAGAGTAGGTTATGGTTTCATATATCTCGTTCAATGTGCAATAGATATTTTTTTCAACCATTCATATTAAACTGGTGTAAATGTTTTTATTCCTTGCCACATTTCTGGGTGGTAAGCTCAGGCTCTCCCAGGAATTTGTTTGCTTTAAAATGCCATGCATCTCCAGGCAGCCTTACCTCATAAAAAATGGGCATGTCTTCTAAATGAATTTCCCCTTTTTTTGCAGTTAATAACTAACCCATGCAGCAGAAATACACCATGTGTGAAGCCCTGTTTACTATAGGTGGTAAATCACGTGCCTAACGTCCTGTAATTCATTCTGAATACTGTGACTCCATTCACTGTAACAGGGTTCGCCCTGTGCTGGCAGGCATTAATACCACCCAAAGCTTGTGGGGAATCTGACTCTGATGCAGGGTCTTATCCTAGGAAATGCATTTAAATTGGGGTGGGGGAGTAGAAAGGAATTTTAAGGAAGTGCCACACCAATGTGCACTTTGGAACAAAGACTCTGTTACCCTTCCGAGACCCTTGCCCTCCAGTGGCCCCAGGAGAATGCTCGAGCTTGGGTGGCGTCAGCCCTGGCCTTTTGTGCCATTTGCCCTAGTGTCCATCCATCTCACCTCTCTAGTTTTCACCACTCTCCAAAACTTATACTCAGCCAGGTAAAAACTCATTTCCCAAGGTATCAGGTGATAGCCAAGGTTTTAAGAATGTTTGCTTCCTTGAAATAGCATCTAGCTGATGGGAGCTCTCAGGTGTAAAATATCTTAGTGTGTTCTCAGTAGCTCAGTTGTGTCTGACTCTTTGCGACCCCATGGACAGTAGCCTGCCAGGTTTCTTTGTCAATGGGATTTTTCAGGCAAGAACACTGGAGTGGGTTGTCATTTCCTACTCCAGAAAATCTTCCCAACCCAGGGAAGAATGCATACTTCCTTGAAATAGCTTCTTGCTGATGGGAGCTCTTAGGTGTAAAATATCTTTAGGGCCCCAAATTATTGACATGTACTATGGCACCTCAAGTTCCTGGTTACTCAGACGGTAAAGTAATCTACCTGCAATGCAGGAGACCCAGGTTTGATCCCTAGGTAGGGAAGATATCCTGGAGAATAAAATGGCAACCCACTCCAGTATTCTTGCCTTGAGAATCCCATGGACAGAGGAGCCCAATGGGCTAGAGTCCATGGGGTCACAAAGAGTTGGACATGACTGAGTGACTAAACATTTGCACTTTCATGGCAGCTCACTAGAGCAAGTAGGCCACTTAATTCACTCCATGTCATTATCCTACTTACTTTACCAGCCATAATTCTGTGTCTCTAACATAAAACCTTTAGAGATTCAGCAATCAGGAGCAACGTTTCCATACCCCTCTACTGGATGGTAAGAGGTTCAAACTCTGCCTTTCATCCAGAGTTAATTGTCTGGCTCTACAATCTCTCTTCTCAGTAGTGAAGGGGCTTGAGGTTCACATTTATTTAAAGAGAACAGGCTGGGGAGAGAGGGAAGCACAAACCACTCAATCCTAAAGGAAATCAGTCCTGAATATCATTGGAAGGACTGATGCCGAAGTTGAAACTCCAATACTTTGGCCACCTGATGCGAAGAACTGACTCACTGGAAAAGACCCTGATGCTGGGAAAGATTGAAGGCAGGAGGAGAAGGGGACGACAGAGGATGAGATGGTTGGATAGCATTACCAACTCGATGGACATGGGTTTGAGTAGGCTCCAGGAGTTGGTGATGGACAAGGAAGCCTGGTGCGCCACAGTCCATGGGGTGCCAGAGTCAGACATAACAGAGTGACTTAACTGAACTGAAGCACCTCTGAGACATCAAGGCATCCTTGCTTCTCTCTCCTTGCCTGCGGGAGTAAGAATCAGGGCTTCCCAGACTACTTTTAGGTCTTGCCATGTTTTCCAGAATCCTTTAGACCACAGTTTAGTGACTTTTCTCTGTAAAGGCCCAGAAAATAAATATTTTAGGCTCTGTGAACCATAGTAGCATGAAATCAGACACAGACAACAAACTAACCAGCACTCATGGCCCTTAAAACTTTATTTATGAAAAAAGGCCATGACTTGCTGAACTCTCACCTAGACCAGTGTTGTCCAACAGAAATGCAAAGATATTTCACACTTTTTAGTAGCCACATTACAAACGTAAAGAGAAATGGGCAAAAATAGTTTTAATAATGTATTTTACTTAATCTAATGTATGTTCCAGAAAAACATCTATTTCTGCTTTATTGACTATGCCAAAGCCTTTGACTGTGAGGATCACAATAAACTGTGGACAATTCTGAAAGAGATGGGAATACCAGACCACCTGACCTGCATCTTGCGAAACCTATATGCAGGTCAGGAAGCAACAGTTAGAACTGGACATGGAACAACAGACTGGTTCCAAATAGGAAAAGGAGTACATCAAGGCTGTATATTGTCACCCTGCTTATTTAATTTATATGCAGAGTACATGCATATAACGCTGGACTGGAAGAAACACAAGCTGGAATCAAGATTGCTGGGAGAAATATCAATAACCTCAGATATGCAGATGACACCACCCTTATGGCAGAAAGTGAAGAGGAACTCAAAAGCCTCTTGATGAAAGTGAAAGTGGAGAGTGAAAAAGTTGGCTTAAAGCTCAACATTCAGAAAACAAAGATCATGGCATCCGGTCCCATCACTTCATGGGAAATAGATGGGGAAACAGTGTCAGACTTTATTTTTCTGGGCTCCAAAATCACTGCAGATGGTGACTGCAGCCATGAAATTAAAAGACGTTTACTCCTTGGAAGGACAGTTATGACCAACCTAGATAGCATATTCAAAAGCAGAGACATTACTTTGCCAACAAAGGTTCATCTAGTCAAGGCTATGGATTTTCCTGTAGTCATGTATGGATGTGAGAGTTGGACTGTGAAGAAGGCTGAGCGCCAAAGAATTGATGCTTTTGAACTGTGGTGTTGGAGAAGACTCTTGAGAGTCCCTTGGACTGCAAGGAGATCCAACCAGTCCATTCTGAAGGAGATCAGTCCTGGGATTTGTTTGGAGGGAATGATGCTAAAACTGAAACTCTAGTACTTTGGCCACCTCATGAGAAGAGCTGACTCATTGGAAAAGACTCTGATGCTGGGAGGGATTGGGGGCAGGAGGAGAAGGGGACGACAGAGGATGAGATGGCTGGATGACATCACCAACTTGATGGACGTGAGTCTGGGTGAACTCCGGGAGTTTGTGATGGATAGGGAGGCCTGGCATGCTGCGATTCATGGGGTCGCAAAGAGTCGGACACGACTGAGCGACTGAACTGAACTGAACTGAATGTATCTACAACATTATCATTTCAACATGTAATCAAAATTAAAGGCCAGTGATGAGAATTTTGCATTCTTTCCCCACTAGGTCCTCAATGTAGTTTACACCTATGGCACATCTCAATCTGCCACATTTCAGCTGTTCAACAGGCATATGTGACTAGCAGCTACCACATTTGACAGTGAAGTTCTAGCCTAAACATTTCCTTGCATGTTGCAGGTGTCATGTGCAGAAACAGTCAGGGTCCTCCTGACCACTAAAGGGCTAAGTGCATCATCCCCTCCCTAGATGGGTCCCAAGTCATAGACCTATCTAGAACATCAGCAGTACCGCAGCTGCCAACACAATGACCTGCCCACCAATCACCAAACTTCAGATAAGGTTTATAGAGGGAAGATCTCACATAATTAATGGATTTCTACAAGAGGCCCTTTTTATTAGTCAAAAAAGGGAAGACAAATTTAAAGGCACTTGAGGAGAGCAGCTGAATACGAAAAGCATTTTCCCAAAAACAGTAGCAATGAAAACACTTTTTACTGGTTGAATTTTGCTGCCTCTATCCTCCTTCTTGGAGAGGCAGCCCACTCCAGTGTCCTTGCCTGGAGAATCCCATGGACAGAGGAGCCTGGTGGGCTATAATCCGTGGGTTGCAGAGAGCTGGACGTGACTGAGTGACTAAACCATCACCAGTACCATCCCCCTGCTGCTAAGTCGCTTCAGTTGTGTCCGACTCTGTGCAACCCCATAGACGGCAGCCCATGAGGCTCCCCCGTCCCTGGAGTGGGTTGCCATTGCCTTCTCCACCATCCTCCTTCTACCCCTCAAATGTCATGTGACAGATTTTAAATGTTTTCCTATTGGATCCACAGGTATACCCTTCCCACTACCACCAACAGCAAACTCTTACTCTTAAAGAACCTCTTGAATTTTGACAAACATTCAGGAAATGTCACTGGTGGTGACCTTTTCAGTACTAGGGTCCCCAAATGATGCTATTTCTTCATCTCTGCTCCTGCTGTTTAAACCTAATCCTCCTCCCACAAACAAAGGTTTGTTTAGTGGGATAGAAGGAGGGAGGAAGTTGAGAGAGCTTTCACTACAATTTTTATTGTAATAAAAAGCCATCAAGACATTTGCTTTCTTTCTCTATGTTTTCAACCTACATAAGATTCTTTTTAAAAGCATTTTCTAAAATGTGCCTAAAGTAATCTTTTCCACAGGGAAACACAAACCAAACAAAACAGCTCTTTGTTTCCACTAACATTTAGCAAATAGAAAAGAGCAATACCTGGCACAGGGCTTCAGGCCTAAGGAAGTTGGGGAGGCCAAACTCACTTTTCACGTGGCCCCCTCTTCACTTGTGAGAGGAGAGAACACCAGCTGAGGGATTTCAGCATGCCCCATGATGCCAGTGCCATGATGTCATCAGAACTAGCAGCCAGCCTCTATAAAAGATACCTCCTGGGGGAAGAAGGGGAGCAACAGAAGAAAACCAGGAGTCCTCCTCAATCCGTGACACGTCTGTGCTCTGCCAGGGATGTGGACTGGAAAGAACACGGGGCCAGCAGTTAGGAAACGTCCGTCCCTACAAGCATTCAAGGGTTGGCTCCACTGCCACTTGGCAGGGACGTGGGAACTAGAGGGGGGACCTTTGGAGGAAGGCAGCAGGCTGGCCTAAAGCCACTCTCAAACCCAAGACTGTGACTATGATTTTAAAAAGGTCTTATCCCTCTAGACACTAACTAAACCCAGTTACCCACACACAGCCAGTTTCCTCAACAGTAAGTGAGAATGATTCCACCTACCTGGAAGGGTTACTGTTAAAGGGTAAAAACAGAACACTTCAGAGTCCCTGACAATATAAAAGATACTGGGTACATGGCAGCTATTACATGTCACTATCTGTGAAATTAGGTGATAATACAAGATGTCCTGCATGAGCTGGCTGGGGAGATGCTGCTGGCAGCTAACTCCACAACCCTTGGGCAGCATCTCCATCTTGGCTGGCACAGGTGACCTTTCCCTCTCGTTCTCCCCAAAAGCTAAGGCATGGGTGGTGAACTGTGGCCAATAGGACATGAAAGGATGTTTTTTGGGAGACATTTTATCTCAAATTAAAAGGGACACACAGAAGGAAACATCCCTCCAAACTCTTCAACATTAGATTATTGTGTCTGTCTCTGATTCATGGAACACTTGCACTCAGGTTGTGGCTATGAGGACAGAAGCCTAAGCACCAAGCCAATATGGTAAATCGGCCAGTAAATAGATGGAAGGAATCTGGATCCTTGATGTCAATCACTGGACCAAGCCCTTAAATGCTTCACTTAGCTTTTTTCTTGTGACATAAAGATGTCCTCCATGCTTATATTTTATGGTAAAGAGTATTCTACCCACAGCAAGTGCCCTCTGGTTCTACAGTATAATGAATATAAATTCAACTACCTAATCTCATCATTCCAACACCTTCCTAAAATTGAACTTGTCTTGCCTTTCCTCAGCTTCCTGACAGACCCCAAATACATGTGTCTCTTGTCTCTCATACACACCACACTCATCATCCTTGGGTCTTCACACATTTCGCCATGCAACTTGGAATATATTCTTCTTGCCTTGTCTACTCACCTTTTCGCCTTTCTCTGGAGCCAAATTCAAAGCACAATTACACTAAAATGCCTTTTCTGATCACTTCTAGAACATACCATTTCTTCCCCATTCATTTCTATAGCCCTCAGAGGTTGTGTATCACAAGGTTTATCATAAAAATAATAGAATCAGAGAACAAGGGTCATCTAGTCTAAACTGCTGGATAAGGAGAGAATTTACTCAGGTAACATCCTACAGTAGAGATGATGAGCCTATCTCAGATTAAATACTTTCAGCACAGGGAGTTTGCCATTTTAAAAGAGCAGTTCATTACTCTATTAGAATCTTTTATTAAAACAAGATGTGACTCCTGTAAGGAGTCTTATAACCATTAGGTTATATCCAACCCTTGGATATTCTGGGTTGACTTCTGGACTCACATCCCCTTTCAGAGTAGAACTATCTCAAAGAAAAAAGCGTTGCCTTATCCATATCAGTGTCCCCAGCATTTAACACTGTGACTGTTACGTCCTAGGCATGTGAAATGAGTGCAAGTCACTCAGTTGTGTCCAGCTCTTTGCAACCCCATTGACTATACAGTCCATGGAATTCTCCAGGCCAGAATACTGAAATGGGTAGAGCCATTCTCTTCTCCAGGGGATCTTCTCAACCCAGGGATCGAACCCAGGTCTCCCACATTGCAGGCTGATTCTTTACCAGCTGAGCCGCAAAGGAAGCCCAAGAATACTGGAGTGGGTAGCCTATCCCTTCTCCAGCGGATCTTTCCAACCTAGGAATTGAACCTTCCCGACCTAGGAATGCAGGGTCTCCTGCATTGCAGGCAGATTCTTTACCATCCTCGGCACCTATACTGATAAACACATGAGAGATCTAATCCCATCAACATCGCCTATAGCAGCTAAGAACAGACTCAACATGGTTCAAATTTTCTCTTCCCAGTTTGTAGAACTGGGAGTTAAGGCTGCTTATCAGTTCCAAATGCAAATGCGAACTGAAGGTCCATAAGCTCAGGAACCGTATTGTTTGTCCATGAACATACGACAGCGGAAAAAGCTAACAGGGCAAAAAAATAGAGGCAGAGAAAGCAAATGTACTGAGAGAATAGAGAAGACCTCCACACAACTTCTATGAGCAGAAGGAGGTGTAGCTCTGCAGAGCTTTCTAGATTCCCCCATGGCCATACATTTAGTGTTGGGGTTCCATAAGATGACTCTTTATCTCACATCTTTAGACCAATTCCTGTTTTTTGCTTCAAAAGGACTAAGTTTCCCTAGTAGGTTTCTGTCACTTACTACCAAAAGAACCTTGGCCAAGGCTCTTCAGCTAACTCTGTCAAAGTATGTGTGAGTGTTTATGAAAGTCATTTCTGAGACAAACCAGCTGCAGGCAAAGGAATGGGATGGATTAACTACAACCCTTGACTAAAACATATTAGAATGATTGCACAAAATCACACTACTTAGAGTTCCCTTGCTACACCATAACTCTTTTTCTGCCCACATAAGAAAACCGACCCATATCTTTCAAAAGCAATAAACAGTTGAGCAAAGCTGCAGTCATCCTATCCCCAACTTTCCCTTTGAGAGCCTGAATCAACCCACAGGTGGGACCTCCCATGAGAGTTTCAGCTTCTCAGAGCACACAGCACAGCACAGCAGACACTAATCCTAAGGAGGGCAACCCTCAGCCAAAGAGCAACTATAGCCCCTGGTTCCTTCTTACTTTCCCCTGGGGTCCCTGACTTCCTTTCTGGTGACTCACGGGCTCTTTTGGAGCACCTCACCTTATAAAACCTTTATAGGGTGTTGCCAACCATCTTCAACTAAAAAGCCCCAACATTTCAAGACCTAAAAATAAGTAACCATACTGGCAAAACGACAGGCAGCTGGAGACATCTGGGATAGATAATGCCAACTGGTACCCTCTCCAATAACACCACATGGAAGACTGTATGTTCTACCAAACCAATAAGACCATCTCTGATCTTGAATCAATCATTTCATGATTACTGAGCATTCCCGAGATTGCCTGGGTTCCATCTCACTTCTGTTCCTCACCAGTACATTCTTAAGAAAGTGATTTAACATCTCAGCACCTCTTCTGGGAAAAAAAAAAATTGAGATAACAGGAGTAACTTTCATTGGTTATTCAGTTCAGTTCAGTCGCTTAGGCATGTCCGACTCTGTGACCCCATGAATTGCAGCACGCCAGGCCTCCCTGTCCATCACCAACTCCCGGAGTTCACTCAACTCAAGTCCATTGAGTCGGTGATGCCATCCAGCCACCTCATCCTCTGTCGTCCCCTTCTCCTCCTGCCCCCAATCCCTCCCAGCATCAGACTCTTTTCCAATGAGTCAACTCTTCGCATGAGGTGGCCAAAGTACTGGAGTTTCAGCTTTAGCATCAGTCCTTCCAAAGAACACCCAGGGCTGATCTCCTTTAGAATGGACTGGTTGGATCTCCTTGCAGTCCAAGGAAGTCTCAAGAGTCTTCTCCAACACCACAGCTCAAAAGCATCAATTCTTCGGCGCTGAGCTTTCTTCACAGTCCAACTCTCACATCCATACATGACTACTGGAAAATCCATAGCCTTGATGAGACGGACCTTTGTTGGCAAAGTAATGTCTCTGCTTTTGAATATGCTATCTAGGTTGGTCATAACTTTCCTTCCAAGGAGTAAGCATCTTTTAATTTCATGGCTGCAGTCACCATCTGCAGTGATTCTGGAGCCCAAAAACTAAAGTCTGACACTGTTTCCACTGTTTCCCCATCTATATCCCATAAAGTGATAGGACTAGATGCCATGATCTTAGTTTTCTGAATGTTGAGCTTTAAGCCAACTTTTTCACTCTCCTCTTTCAGTTTCATCAAGAGGCTCTTTAGTTCTTCTTCACTTTCTGCCATAAGGGTGGTGTCATCTGCATATCTGAGGTTATTGATATTTCTCCCGGCAATCTTGATTCCAGCTTGTGCTTCTTCCAGCCCAGCGTTTCTTTAGTTATAAGTGATGATTAAATGAATTAATACATAGAGAGCACTTTAACCTCCTGGCACAAAGCACTGAATAAATGTCAATTTGTGCATCAGCCAAAGTAGACTAGATTATTCTTTAATAACAAACAAACCTTAAATCTCAGCAGCTTAAAGCAACAACGGGTGGGTTCTGTCTCATTCTACATATCTAGTGTGGGTTGGCTAGTGGGGAGGGGGCTCTGGTCACTGCAGCCACTTAGGAAACCAAGCTTACAGAGTCTCCAGCATCTTATAACATTGGTCTCTCAGTAAAAGGCATTTACCATAGCATAAGAAACGCGCACTGTTTACTGGGTCTTAAATACGTCCACCTAAAAGTGACACAAATCACTTCTACTCCCATTGAATTGACCAAAGCAAGGCACACCTGACTTCAGGAGGGAAGGGAGGTGTGACTCTCCTATGTACAAAGAAGGAGAGGGAACCCGAAATGGAAAGTGGTAAGCACTAGCAGCACTGACCACAACTACATCCTACTATTATTACTCTATATCAGACCCTACGCTAGACATCCACCTTCTAGGGAGTATATCACATATGTAAATAACTCTGATAGGATTCTTGCAGATAACAAACCCCTTGCTTTACGCTGGACATTTGGCTTTAATTTCTCTGCACATGTGTATGGCGAGAATTCATTTTTGATGCTGAATCTGGTGAACATCAAAAATGCCAGGTTGTTCAGTTTAAGGATCCCATCAAACCAACTGCTTGGCAAAAGGCAGAAAAGTACCTGGAGAATGGCCTAAACTGATTGTTATTTAGTAGTAATTTTTAAATAATATATTACTTTCTCTCTACTTGGAAAATCAATGGACACAAGCGTTTTTTGTGACCAGTATTTCTGTTGTTTTTGGAAGATATTATTGCAAACTGAAAGAGCAGTGTTAAAATGCACTTAGGAGCTCCAATAATGTGCAACAATTTTCTTCAAACTGCAATAGAAAAAAAATCAACTGAAACATGAAAATTTAAAGCCCTATTACCCGCATTTCGCTCTGTAACATCCCACTTCCCGTCACTTCTAACACGCATCTTAAGTGTGCTAATTGGAAAGGCTCTGCCATGTATACAGCTCTGTTTTCAAGATGACAACTGCTTTGCTTTTATCACTAGGCTCAATACCAAGAGGGGGATCATTTTCAAAATTCAAAGCGTTTTGATCTGGCTGTGTCAATCGGGCGCCTGCACTCGGCTGGTATTCACAGAAAAACACATGAACATTTCAGGCAGTGGGGCCAAGTCTAGGGAGAGGAAGGCACGTCTGAATGACTCAGTGGGAAAAGGGTGTCCCAAGATTAAAAAAAAAAAGGTCCAAAAACTGAAGAGACTGCCAAATGATCCTCTCCTCCTTAGGAAAGCTCACTGAATATGCTACAAATGTTTATTGAAGAGAAAATCTTTAATAAATCCCAAAAAGGAACACGCAGGCAGTTTAAGTACCACCCAGGAAAATGAGCAGAGATGGTATCGGTTTACACTCTTCTCCTCCACAATGACGAAAACACTGGGCAGAAGACAGCTGATGTGTGGTCTGGTGAGTGACTCATGCCGATGAGGAACTCTCAGAAAAACCAACGTTAAAAAAAAAAAAAAAAAAAAAACCAACGTTAATCCATGCTTCTGTGAGTCGCTCCATGTCAGAGCCCTATCTACCAGACCAAAAAGCTGGATCTTCAAGGGCTCTGAGTCCTAGAGAAGGAAGTTCTTCACTTTTTCCCCCTGCACAAGTGACGCAGATGGTTCGCACACGTAGGACTAAGGCTACAGAAGGATCCGTTCAAAGGAGGACACAATGCAAATTCAAGAACATCAGTGCTTCCCAATAGTGACAAACGGCTTAATTATCTACACTGGGGGCCGCGTGTTACAATGTTCACCAAAGTATTCACGGCAATGAAAATCTGGCATTTCCATCGATCAGAGCTTTCTCTAGGACAATACAGAGAGGTGACATTTTGATCATGCCTTCAACTCAATTGTTGGAACAAGCACATGGTGATCAGTGAAAAGTAACAAGTACACAACCTTGTCTTCCAATCAAGAGTTTTCAACAGAGGATTCATGATGAGGGTACCACAGACATCTGAAATTACATGCAAATTTATGTCCATGAGACATCAAGGACAAGCAAAAGGACACATGTACACTTGCCCCCTGACCAGCACAAACACTAGGGGTGCAGACCCTCCTCTCAGTTGAAAAACCCTGTGTAACTTCTAGCGGGCCACTCATTTATGCAGTTCTTCCATATCCGTGATTCCCTAGCCACATGTTCAACCCAACGTCAGATCATGCAGTACTGTAGTATTTACTACTGAAGAAAATCCACCTAGAAGTGGGCCCTTGTGGTTCAATCCCAAGTCACTCAAGGGTCAACCGTACTGTGTGTTTTCTTAAGAACGTCAGTCTCTCAAACAGCCTTGTTGAATAAAACATCTCTATCTCAGATCCACTCAAAGAATATCACTCTCTCCAAATATGAATCCTGAATCTTTTGGAAAAAGCTAAAAGGAGATCTGAGCTTGTTCTAGCTTGGCAAACATCCTTACATCTGGAGCAATGGTTCTAAAGCTTTACTGGTATGCATGGAACTTATTTGGAGAGCTTTTCAAAACATAGACTCAGCTTCTTCACGAAAGAGTCTCATTAAAGTCCCAAGTAACTGAGATGTAAGCAGTCTATGGACTACTCCTCAACAAACTCTGGTCTAATGGTTTCACCCCATGCGTCAGGTGCCACAGACAACTCTGAGTAGACCTCTCTTAAAAGAGAACCTCATAAAAGCAGAGGCCCCACTGCCTTCTGCTGGGGCTCTAGCCGGCTCTGTTGTCATCTCCCTGGTGTGCTGCACACCCTGCTCCCCCGGATCACCTGGCCTCAGAGCTGCCTAGGCCTCAGCCTCTCGCCTGTTCCTGCTCTGCTAACGTGACCCGTGTTACCCAGGCCATCTGTAACACACGTGACATGCTCACCAGTCTGAAGCTGTTCTGGGGAAGCTGGCTCTTGTTCCAAGGGCCACAGTGGCTCTCATCTTGGGCACTGTGGATTCTCCCCAGGACACAGCCATAACCTGTGAACACAAGCTCACTCCAGTTATTTACTGTCAATCAGATCTGTTCCTACTGGGTCACCTGTTCACCTAGAAGAGAGCCAAAGAGATGGAATAATCATATAACATAATTACAGTCTAAAAATGGCGAGGTATGAGGGAATAGTTATGGGGACAAGGTGTCCCACTTGCTGACTAACACACAAAGCCTATGGCCCTGAATTGCAAAGTCTCCTATTCACCTCTCAACTAAACTAGCAAAACAGACTTACAGAGATAATCAGGCCCCAGAAGAAAGTGTGTGTGAATAATGGAAACAAAAAAATATATATAGAGATTCTAGAAGCTCTGTCAATAATCACTGGCTGGATTCCCACTTCACCATTTAACTATAAATCCATACTCACTAAGGATTGTACCACAGATCATAAATACCTGTTTATATCATGTCACCACATTCAGAATTGCCCCCAGAAAATCATTACCTGGCAAAGAAAGTTTGCAGTTTGGAACATGGTAGTAATGAAATGCTCTTCTGCATTTCCTACTCACGGTTGAAAGAGCAGAAAGAAACCTCTAAATATATATATACTTTAGCATACAATCATAAATATCTACTGCCCTTCCCAAAGACACAATGCATGTACTAATTTATACCAGGCTGCTAACTTTTTGTTTCATGCTATATTGATGGACTTGACAGGTTTTCGAAGACTTTATAACTGCAGCAGTGTTGATCTTATTTAAAGAGAATATTAAATCAAATCCCTTGTCATCGGCATAAAATCTCCTTTAGCATCAACAAAAGACGGCAGTTTTTATTGATTCCCTGATACAAAAGATGTATGAAGTGGACGGATGCTGCTCTGCCAAAAAAAAAAGTCACAATTAAAGCCTGTGAAAACTATTAGTCATCGTAAAGGTCATCATCGACTTTTAATGGCGTCCTAAAGGGAAACAATATGCTTCATTTCAACATCAAGGGCACAGAGAATAAAATACTGTATTTCCAGGGTGAATATTGCAGAGAGTACCCGGAAGCCTTATATAAATACTTGTTGTATCAAAAGGCAACCCTAATAAAACAGAATCCACATCACTCAATTCATTGTCCACATTCATGATGAGGGAATTTCCAGGGGGACAGCTGATGAAAAATGCATGCACACAACCAGATGTGCTAAGTCTTACTGAATGAGCTGGTACAGGAAGTGTATCTGCTTCCAGACCCGAGGAGGGATCACAGACTAATCAGGAAGTAGAGATGAGGGTGTGGGCTCCAGTTTTGCCAGCAATGAGCAGGGAATCCCTCTGCCCCAGGCCCTCAGCTTCCATACCTGGAAAGAGACTGAGTCTAGTTTCTTCACTTCCTCTTAGACCAGCGAGAGCACACAGATGTACTTTTGCAGGCTAACTCTGATTGCTGGAGTAACACCTCTCTGGATCTCAGTCTCCTGAATCCTAAAAGGAAAGGGGTCCTGTGCTAAGAAGGATTCTGAATTGGCATCCAAGCAGAGCAGGAAAGAGTGTCCTGGTGACTTAGCCAGGTGCTCCAGGGTTGCCAGAAATGTGCATGGCAGCAGCCAAGCCAGCTCTTAGCCCTAAAATGCCAAAATTATATAAAACTCACCCCAAGAACACAATAAGTGGACATCCTTTTCCTGGTCTTAGGGGAAAAGCTTTCAGATTTTCACCATTGAGTGTGGTGTTATCTGTGGGCTTTTCATATGTTGCCCTTATTATGTTGAGGTGTGTTTCCTCTTACATCCATTTTGTTGAGAGTTAGTCAAACTGATACTGAATTTTATCAAATGCTGTTTCTGCATTTATTGAGATGATCATGTAGGTTTTATTCTTTATTACTTTAATGCAGTGTATCACATCAATTGATTTGTAGATATTGAACCATTCTTGCATCCCTAGAATAACTTCCATTTAATCATGGTATATGATTCTTTTAATGTATCATATAATTTATTTTGTTGAAGATTTTCCCATCTCTGTTATGGGGATATTGACCTGTAATTTTCTTTTCTTATATTATCTTTGTTTGTTTTTGGTACCAAGGTAATACCAGCCTTGTAAAATAAGTTTGGAAGTGTTCTCTCTCCTCCTATTTTTTGGAGAGTTTTAGAAAGATTGGTAGAATTCTTTGAATGTTTGGTGGAATTGACCAATGAAACTTTCTGGTTCTGGACTTTGGTTTTGTGGGAGGTTTTTGATTAGTGATTCAATCTTCTTACTAGTGATATTATGATATACATATTAAAAGATTTATTATGTTTTTGTGCAGAAGTATGACTAAATAGGCAATCTTTATTTTAAAGTGTTATTATGATTAAAACTTATTTTTCTTATGTCTATTTGAGCCTAATTTTCTGTAATAAACACATTTTTATACTGAGGGAAAAAAAAAAACTCACCCCAAGAACATTGTTGTTGTTTAGTCGCTAGGGCATGTCTTACTCTTTTGCAAACCCATGGGCTACAGCTTGCCAGGCTCCTCTCTCCATGGGATTTTCCAGGCAAGAATACTGGAGTGGGTTGCCATTTCCTTCTCTAAGGGATTTTCCTTACCCAGGGGTCAAACCCATGTCTCCTGCTTGGCAGATGGCTTCTTTACCACTGAGCCACCTAGGAAGTCCCAAGTACCTTGCAAAGAGCACCTAATACATTGTCAACTGACTTATGCAAGATAAACTGCTGTCATGTCATGCTGGCTATGTACAAAGTTCAACCTCAGCAAGAGAGGGGGATGGTACTTAACAGTAAAGGATAAAAGTGCCATGAAAATAACCAGGAAGCCAACCATCTAAATTCCATCCATGTTTACTCACACGCTGAGGCCTTAGGACCTCCTCCAAAAATCTCCTATTCATATGGGAATATGCTGCTATTTTCATCCAATGTTTTATATTTATTTATTCAGTAAGGGATTTCTAAGGACCCACTAAGTACAAATAGCTGCACATGAAGTGAGGAAGCCATAAGGAAGGCAGCATGCAGAGTGGTTAAGAGCTTGGACCCCGGACTGAAATTATCAGGCTTCAAAACCCAGCTCCTCCACTTGCTAGCTGTGTGATCTTGGAAAGGTTAATTAACCTCTCTGAGTCACAATATTTGAATCTTCACAAAGAGGACAATACTCTGAATAAGTATTTTTATTATCTCCATTACCATCACCGTCAATACCTTGTACCATTAATGCCAAGGAAGCAGCAGGTCAGATGAGGATACTACACAGCAAGGCCATGGATAATTCTCACAGGGGGCTGCGGAGAGAACACATCCACTATTAAGACAGGCTGCAGGAGGCCTTGAGGAGGAGCTGAGCCAGCAGCACTCCAGAGGATGGGCCACATCTGGGGGGCTACAGTCAGGGGAGGGGGGCTCAAACAGAAGGAATGACATGAACAGAAGTAGAAATGTGAAAATGATGGCAGGCAGGGCTTTCTGACACAAGGGCTTCACTGCAGGGTGCTACTGCTAAGTCACTCAGTCGTGTCCGACTCTGTGCGACCCCACAGACAGTAGCCACCAGGCTCCCCCGTCCCTGGGATTGTCCAGGCAAGAACACTGGAGTGGGTTGCCATTTCCTTCTCCAATGCATGAAAGTGAGAAGCAAAAATGAAGTCGCTCAGTCATGTCCAACTCTAGCGACCCCATGGACTGCAGCCCACCAGGCTCCTCCATCCATGGGATTTTCCAGGCAAGAGTACTGGAGTGGGGTGCCAATGCCTTCTCCGTCACTGCAGGGTACAGTCAGTCAAAACTGTGGAAAGCCTTAAAAGTGGGCTAGGAATTTCACATTTTCCCAGAGTGAGTGTGGAGGTAACGGAAGCAGTGTTCTAAGAAATTAGGGCAATTCCTTACGAAGCCTTAGAAAGGATAAACATCATTACTGGAATCAATGCCTAAAGATGCTTCTCTGTGTACAGGAGGAAAACACACACACACAAGTAAAGTTTGAAAACAGTGCAACACCTTCCTCTTCTTTGGAACCATATGTTGAAGTGCGCCGAATAAAAATACGCTTCCATATCATATACAAATGCACGTTAAGCACGCTATACTTTTCAAAGTGCTTTCAAACACACTGCATGTGAATGGCCCTCAGCCACCCCTGCCGCACCCCTCATCCATCCATCAAGTATCTGGTCATCCCAGTTGACGTCTTCCAGCTGGTACTACCCCAGAAAGACGTTTCCCAGATGAAAGACACATATGTATTTCTCCAGAAGGCAGGACCATCTCATCTGTGACTTTTGGCACCAAAGACCTAGACTGAGAAAGGAGGTGTTGCCTCTACTCGGGCTTGATACTGCTTAAATTCACCAAGACAAGGGCGATTTTTTTCCAAAAAATAAAAGGAACGTCCTCTAACAAATAAACAATTTACAAATGTCCATGTATGGCAGGCCTGCTTAACAAGAACCCAACTGAGCAACAAAAACACACTCTATTGTGATCCATAATACGATCCGAATGTTCAAAAACTGCACTTAACTCATTACTCAGAAATATGTCCCTTGCTCAAAATGGATAGCTCCTTAATTTCACCTCCAAGACAGTAGGAAAAATGACACACCTCTCTTTATGCACTCCCTGTTTAGAATCAGCATAAATATAGGTATATTATGTTTTCCATGTAAGGCCGATCAAAGAACAGCACAATACTGCGCAGCCTCGGCATTATTCTGCCCCATTCCCACAGTCTTCTATATGAATTCTTGTCATTACATCAATTTAATCCCCTGCCATTTTCGGCCACTGTTCATCAGGCTGATGAAAAGCACAATAGCCAGCATTTAATGTGACGGCGCCTTGTTCCAACCTGCCTCCTTTAAAGCAAAAGTTTGTCGGATGCACAAAATTCCCTTTACAGCTCATTTGAGATGCATAAACAATCCCAAAGACAGGAAAGAACAAAAAGAATAATCTGCCGTTTTAAGGATCTGGGCTGCTTGAGGGAAGCCCTGAATTCTGGACTCTCTGTAGATGGCGGGGCCGGGCCATGTCGCCCACTCCACCTCACCCTTCAGCAGATGAGCCCAGGACTGCCCAGGCCCACACCTTCGTCGGGCTGGCTGTGCCTTTGCATCATCTCCTCAGAAGGCTCTAACTCTCCTGACAATCCTGGAGGGGGAATGCAGCTTCCCACCCATGCCCCACACGCCCCTCCACACACAAACCCGGCCATATGCTCACTGCTCACTCCATTTTCCATGCTGTTTCCACTCACTGCGATTTAATACAGCAGCAACAGCCACAGGACGGACCTCAAGCCAAAGTCACAATGAATTGAGAGGTGAGGACATATTCTGCACACTCACCCCCCAACAGGGATCCCAGAGCTCAAACATGGAGAGGCCAGAAGGAGCCCAAGGAAACACAAAGTACACATCAACCTAACGAGAACAATTCTGGAACTGCCCTAAACTCCACCAGGTGACACCTCTGCCAGCAGGAGGTGGTCTTGCGAGGGAGAGAAAAGCAGGACACAGGAAGGAGAGGCATTTTAGAAGCCCAGGACATAGAATAGGAAGAACTGTGGGTCAAGGAACCCCAAGCTACATTCTCTCCCCTAATTTCCACTGTCTAAATAAACCAACCGTGGTTAACACGAGATCCCAGCACACAATGCAACCGTCTTATCCCAAAACCACAGGTGATCACTGTAGCCTGTGATCTATTAGGGGGAGTCAGGGCTTGTAAGCTGGATCACTTGTCAAGGATGGGAAAAAAGGGAAGAAAGGTGATCAACTTTACCCTGATTGGCTATCTAGAATCTTCCGGTAGTGCCATGCTACAGTAACCATACCTCAATGTATTCATGTCTTTACAGGAGTGTGTTTGTTGTTATGACAGACAGATTGGGAGAAAATCCATAATCTTACCAGAATGTTCAAAGATGCTTTCCATATTTGTAGAGGGATGTCTCCCCATTCCCAGGACAATCAACAGCTTGAGAATTAGCCCAGATCTAAATAAATATGAATGATTTTTTATTCATTTAAATGTCTTTAATAAATTTTATTAAACAATAATCAGATAATTTTTATTTTGTACTTGACTTTAAAATATTTAAGTCATTCAAATACAGCTGTTAAATTCTTACAATCATTTTCCCAGCTGCTTTGTATTTTTCACTTCCTAAAGTTTAACTGGAACTGGGGATGGTGAGACGGGAAGAGGAAACACATCTGTAATGGCTATTTAATAAGCTATGCTCTGTGGCTAAATAATTATACACATATTTATAAAGACTCTCATTCTTTTAAAATTAAATAATATCAAAATTTGGTTATGATGGTTATGAATGGTTAACAAGAAATAAAATCTATGAGATTTCTTGAGTTCTCAGTAACCCTGCTTCATGGTTTACCTCACATTCAGGACAAAGCACTTTGCTGCTGCTCCCATCACAAAACATCAGTGAATTCTCAAAGATAACTGAGCGGTCTTAAAACTTTTCTATTAAAAAATTCTGATTACTGACTTCCCTGCTGGGCTTGTGATTAAGAATCTGCCTTGCAACACTGGGGACACAGGTTTGATCCCTGGTCCAGGAAGACGCCACATGCCACGGGGCAGCTAAGCCTATGTGCACAACTACTGCGCCACCCGCTAGAGCCTGCCAGCTGCGACCACCGAGCCCTCACGCTGCAGCGACTGAAGCCCAAGCACCTCGAAGCTGTGCTCTGCAACAAAAGAAATCAACTGCAGTGAGAAGTCCATGCATTGCAACAAAGAGTAGCCCCTGCTTGCTACCAGTAGAGAAAGCCTGGGTGCAGCAAAAAAAGACTTACCACAGCCAAAAAATAGAATAAATAAATAAATCTTCTAAAAATTCCAATTATGAAAATATGAACTTAAATCACGATGCCTCTGGTCTTGTGCATGGGGTGAGCCTTCTCAAATCAAATTATTTATGTCTTGGCCATAATATTAATCTCCCTCCCTCTCTCCTTGCTTTTCTCTCACTCTCATCCTAAAAATCTGAATTGCAAAAGTACCACATACAGAGGTTCATTCAGTAAGAATTGATGGTTACAGAAATCACATAAGGCCTCTGTGGCTTCCAGGAAAGTAACCTGTCTGGAATCAATGACTTCAAAAGCTCCTTTCATCACCACCTTATAGATACCCAGAGTCCTGATCCCTTTGCATGGCCTCAACCACCCCACCAACTCCCAAGTCCAATTCTACTTGTGAATTTTCCTAGCCACCAGGCCAAATTTACTGCCAAGTCAGGTGCCTGGAAATATCGACGCCTTCCTTTTGATTCAGATGCTCCATTCACATCTATCCTTATATGTCTCACTGTGATACATTTTCTTTTTAAAAGATCCTGTAGTCCTGTATGAAATACAGACTGTGCATCTTAGGTAAACCATACTTCTTTCTGACCAACCATGACCTCATCAGTGAATTCATCCAAGAATGACTCAGATTAATACCTGTACTTTCTCCAACCCCTACTTCAAGCCCCTAGCTCACTAAGCCTCTGTACCTGACTGCTAAATGGGCTCCCTGGTTCAATTTACAGATAAGAAAACTGAGGTCCATACGGGCTAAATAATAAGACCCTTGGCCTCATAGAAAATGTCCTTCAACCAGCACTGGAGGAAATAGGTTCTTAAGTCCCTGAAGGGCATTTGTGAAGAGCATCACCAGAAAGGCAGTGCAAGAGGAGGGGAGTGTGTTTTACACCAGAGTTCTCTCCTTACCACAAGCCAGCGTTACCTCCTGTCAGCCTCCTACACTCCCCCAGCCTTCCTGTCTGCAACTGGCAAGACCCTCCATCCACTCCCCTCAGAGCATGCTATCCACACACAGGGACCATTCAACTCAGGCATGGAGAAGATGGCCTTCTCAACCCTTACTCCAAACCCAAGAAACTCAAACTAGCCAAAACAAAGGACAAGATTTTTTTTTTCTTAAACCATATATCCTTCCTACTCATGATGGGTTTCTACCTGCCTCAATTCGATGAATCATCTCCTCCTAAAACACACACATCCCAACAGTAAGCCCCTCCCAGAGCTAGCCCCAGGGCTACAGTCCTGGGGAGCAAGAGCGCGCACATCCTGGGGCTTCGAACATGAGGAGACGGGAAGTCAGAGTGGAGGGATCCTCAGCTGGGGCTGAGAGGAAAATAATCGAACCCTTGCAAATTGCAAAGCACAAGATGCCAGAAGAGATCCCTCACTGTCACAGCTGCTTACCATAGAAATCTCTCCTCCTTTGGGGATGACATCAGCAGACCTGCTTTTTTGTCACCAGTCACTCCGCACTTGCTTTAATTATGCAGCACACCAACAGAAATTTTCTTTCTGATCACATAAATCACATCGCCCTGACACTGGGCTCAATAGGCACGGCTGGAACAATGTGGTGAGAGCTATCGACTCCATCGCTCAAGTCCACAAGGTGTATCATTTAGCCGAGAGTGATAATTAGACGCAGAATATACTGAAAACTGTCAATAGGCATGTCAATAGGAGAACTCTTAGCATCTAACACCCAGTGAATCAATGGTGTTTTTCAGCTATAAAATCAAGAAAATGATAGCTTTCAAATGAATGGTGGAAAGGAAACAGGAGACTCCTTGGGGAGGAATAAAACAGCTCAATTTTCCCTTACTGAGTGCCTCTCCAACTACCTCACTCAATGGAAAAGGTCACAGAACATTACAGCAAAATATCTCTGAAACAAGATGTACAACAGCGCTGGGACATGACATGATGCCTGGGTACCCCACGAAGCCCTCGCGGTCTCTGCCCTGGTGGGAGTGGCGAATAGGGCAGCAGATGGCAGACCAGAACCAGAGGGCGGGGCCGTGAGAGCAGGGAGGAAGGTAGTGATGGGGCACCGGGGAAAAACGAGTACCCCGATCAAACAAAAATGAGACCCAGGGCACAGAGTGGGGGATGGCAAAGGGGGTGTCTGAACCCACCAGAGAGAAAGTGAGCAGTTGGACTGGTTGCTGATGGAAACACCACCTCTCAGCAATGATCAATTACACTTCACAATCAGTGTCAATATTAACAGGCAGTGATTCAATGCTGCTCCAAGTACTCTGCCCATAGGACTTCATTTAATCCTCTGTGCAGTTCTATGCAAGGTGGCATCATTAGCTCCATTTTAAAGGTGAGAAAACTGAGGGACAGATAGGTTAAATAGCTAGCCTGGGGGCACACAGCTGGTAAGCAGCAGGGCTAGGACCTGTACCCACTGAGGTGTGCTCTTGCACATCACAGTTTGCTGCCCCTCGTGCTGGCCTGGCAGCACTCAGCTACACGCACTTGTTCCCTTTTAACAAGAGCAGGGGGCTGGTGGACCTGAGGGATACTGTGTGTCCCTGGGCAAGTCTTGGGATTTCCCAGGGTCTCGGCTTCCTCATGTGTGGGGAGTGGGGGCATGATCATGAGACCTGGGGAGTGTGTTACAAGGTACTAAGCTAAGTGACCTTACACCCTCTCACTCACACCCTGAAACCATTTTATAGATAAGTAAACTGAGTCTTGGAGAGGCTTCATAAACTCTCTGATCTCACAGAATGTGTTAGAACCCAGTGGGTCTGACTCTCCAGTTATGCTCTCAAATGACCACACAAAATTGAAGGCTGCAAGAAGTCTCTGTGCTCAAGTTGTCAGGGACCAATGGTCAGTATGCTTGGTGGTCCTCCACAAATGATGGGAGGAGGGGGAAGGGCAGGGGAAGGGAGGAGAAGAGAAGAACCAGGAGGCAGAAGTAAAGGAGCTGGGAAAGTACACACATTAATGCACACATCTAAACAGGATCGCCAGCAGCTTAAGTAATTACCGAATTAAGAAATGTACATGAGTTGCTACTTCTAGTTTCAACCTAAGGTACTGTCTATTTAACTGATTGTTGGTGCTCTCTTTAGCTGCTTTTACTATATTAAATGGCGGGGGCGGATATTTTTAATCAAACAAAGCAGTAAATCTGATTTCAAGTAACACTAAACATTTACTAAGTGCCAGGTTCTGGACTTGATTCTCTTATTTGATAGAAAGTACCTAATCTTTGTTTTTGAAACTATCACTTTTTAGAAATAATATCCTCTGTAATGTGATTAAAAAAAAGAAAACCCTACCAAAGACACTGCCTTCAGTAAAGTAAACCAGCTGTCAGACCAAGGACAGAAATGGCAATCTTATAATTAACTAATCATTAATGGACATTAGCCAGATGACATTTGCTATGACTTAACCAGAGAGGTATGTGGCTATACACACACAATCTAATACTTCACCACGCCCAAAGCTTCATGCTAGGTCTGCCTCCCCGACTCAAGTGTTCTTCCCTATCATGTGTATTTTCCTATGTAGTGGGAGATTCTTCAAGATCTGATTACTGCGAGGGCAAGAAGGAAGTCTGGAACACAACTGATTCTGTGGGTAGCCTCACCCAGAGGACAGAAGAAGCTCTTAGCAAATAGTATCATTTGATCAAAATCAATCTTTCCCTGGTGGCTCAGTGGTAAAGAATTTGCTTGCTAATACAGCAAATGAAGGTTCCATCCCTGGGTGGGGAAGATCCTCTGGACCCACTGCAGTATTCTTTCATGGAAAATCCCATGGACAGAGGAGCTTGGCAGGCTACAATCCATGGGCTCGCAAAAGAGTCAGACACAACTTAGCAACTACACAACAATAACAAATCAATCCTCATCATCTGTCATCAGTCACAACAGCTCTCCAACTGGTCTCCCTGCTTTTCCTCTTACTCCCTAGAATCTAAGATAAAGGCTTTAAATAATTACATTATTTCTCTATACAAAACCATCCAAGTTTTCTATCGTCTCTCCCAGAGTAAATACCAAAGTACTCACTATGGCTTCTAAGGAACCAAAATGTCATCTTCACTCCAGACCACACGTCTCCTGGTTGCTCCTCAAGCTCACTGACCACACTCCTGCTCAGGGCTTCGCATCTGCTGTTCCCTCTGCCTGCAGTGCTCTTCCTTAAATCCTCCCACGGGGGGCTTGTTCTCATTCTTCTGTTCTCTGCGCAAGGATTTCCCACACCAGCAAGTTCTTACCTTAACATGCTCTCTGAGCACATCCACAAACACACCCACCAGCTCCTGACTGGACTCCTCTGTCTTCAAAACACTGATCACAAGATGACAGCTGTTAATTATTTGTTTACTGTCTCCCTCTTCCTACTAAAAAGGGAGCTTCGGGAAATGGTGACTTTGTTTTTTCTGTTTGTTTTTATTCATTGCTGAACTACAGATGCTAAAACTGTGCTTCATGCACACTAGGCTTTCAATCTACCACAGACGAATACATCCAGATGTGCAAGAAAAAGTTAAAAATCAGTGATGAAAATAGTCAAAGCATCAAAGTTAATTCCAAGCATCTTCAGAGAGCACAGCTGGAGATTTCCCCCAATAAGCATGGAGGTCACTCTTATTAAACGACATTCACCAGGAAAAATAGAGGTAAGGTAAGCCAGGGGTCCACCTCAAGACCCATGCTCACTGGAAGGGGTTTGCATAATCAGAAAAACCCAAGTCACCAAAATAAGAAGAGTGAGAAGAACCCCAAAGTCCTTTCATATTGCTAGCCCTGTTTTCAGCCCTATAGAAGAATATAAGAAGGCTATTCTGACTCTGATAACAATGGAGTAAATTGTGTCAGATCAACTCTCTCTCACAGATAAAAATTATAAACTCTGGGGAAAACATAAGCAACAATTAATTGAAGGCACTGGAGAGCTACCAAAGCAGGCAGAAAATGGAGAAATTCAATGACCTTTATTAAAGAAGTGAACCATATCAGGTGATATCAATGTTTAAATGGCTTTTCCATTGAAATCATGTTGCAGTCTGCACTGCTCAAGGCAGCTAGAACTCAAAATGAAATCTGTAAACTTAAAGAGCCAGAGATCAGGGTTGACCAAGTGGTTGGAAATTATAAAGGGAAATCCCAGAAGAGAGGAGTTACAGAGATAGGAAATTTGCATATACCACTTCACAAACCCCTAGCTCATTCCTGAACTGAGGATTCCCAGGAAAATAAAATTCCAAGTAGCCTGGCAGAAACTAACAAGTGAAAGGCTGAAAGAGCTTCTAGACATTTCATAAATTGCCCATCATGAGGGATCAGAGTTCAGTGTTGTAATTCTGACAAGGCAAAGGGACTTAGTCAATACCTTGGCTTTATATCAAAACCCTCAAATGGAAACACTTAGATGTACAGACTGTGCCCCAGGATTATGACTTTGCACTAAGATCAATAGCAAAATTAAAACAGAGTTCCCTAAGAAGATCTAAAAAGAAGACTTCAGAAGTTTAAGGTTATCAGCCAGTAATGTAAGTGCAAAAATCAATCTAGAACAGAAGTTAACAGTTTTAAGAGGAATATAAGAGAATCCAGAGTCTTAGCAACCTGTTAACACTGTATCTTGAATACAGTAAAAAAAAAAAAAAAATTCTACACAGAAAAATGACTCATAGTCAAAAGAAAAATCAGGCAAGATAAACAGACCCTGAGATAATCCAAATGTTTAAATAAGCAAACAAGACTTTAAAAAAGTTATTATAAATCTTTTCAAGGAATTCAAAGAGAGTCAAAATCAGTTAAAAAAAGGGGAGGGGGAATTTCAAAATAAAATTTTAAACTACAAAGAACCAAATTCTATTTATAACAGTAAAGTATCTAAAAAGACAAAATAAATTACTCAATGATATTAACAGCAGATGGGAATGCTATGGGGGAAAGGGACTATTCAACTTGGATAGAGACCATTAGTATTTGAAGATCAATATTATTTATTTGATAATAGCCTCAGTCAAATATGGAACAATAAGTGGTCTGATACACATGTAACTGGAGTCCCAAAAGCTGAGACGAGAGAATGAGGCAAAAACAGCTTTTGAACAAATCATGGGCAAAAATTCCCATATTTGTGAGACAACAACATACTGATCAAAAAGGCTTTATAAACTAAAGTTGAATGTGTATAAATAAAACCACACCAAGGTTCTATCAACAAAAGAAAGTTCAAAAAGTATCTAAAGGACAAAGACACATTTAATTCAGAAGACCGCAAAGCAACTGATAGCCAGCTTCTTACTAGAAACAATGAATGTGAAAAGTCAATAAAAAGTATCTTTAAAAGAAACAATAAACCATCAATCCAGAATGCCATGTGCAACAAAAATATCCTTCAAAAATGAAGACAAAACACAGAGTTTTACGGATAAATGAATACTGAGATAATTTATTACCAAATGACCTTCATTACACTAAATTATGCTTCATTAACTCTTAACAGAAGTGTTCCTAGGCAAAAACATATCTATAGGGAGAATGAAGAGCATATGAAATGGGAAATATTTATATTAAAGTTATCTTTTGTCAACATCTCTTTAAATGTAAACTGACAGCTTAATACAAAAATTATAAAAAATATATCATGAGGTTGGTTTTTCATATAGATGCAAAACAAATGACAAAACAGCACCAAAAAATGAGGAGAAGGTAAACAGAATGGAAATAAACTATTGTGAGGTTGTTACATTTATATGACATTGTATAATTTTAACTTTTGAGTAGGCTATGGAGAATTAGTTATAATTGAGGATGCAACATCTAATCCATGAAAAACTAAAAAGAAAATAGTTGAAGAAGGTTGAAAAGGGAGGGGATATATGTACACCTATGGCTGATTCAGTTGAGGTTTGACAGAAAATGACAAAATTCTGTAAAGCAATTATCCTTCAATAAAAAATAAATTAATCTGGAAATAGAACTGCCTTATGACCCAGCAATCCCACTGCTGGGCATACACACCGAGGAAACCAGAATTGAAAGAGACACGTGTACCCCAATGTTCATTGCAGCACTGTTTATAATAGCCAGGACATGGAAGCAACCTAGATGTCCACCAGCAGACGAATGGATAAGATAGCTGTGGTACATATACACAATGGAGTATTACTCAGCCATTAAAAAGAATACATTTGAATCAGTTCTAATGAGGTGGATGAAACTGGAGCCTATTATACAGAGTGAAGTAAGCCAGAAAGAAAAACACCAGTACAGTATACTAACGCATATATATGGAATTTAGAAAGATGGTAACGATAACCCTGTATATGAGACAGCAAAAGAGACACAGATGTATAGAACAATCTTTTGGACTCTGTGGGAAAGGGAGAGGGTGGGATGATTTGGGAGAACGGCATTGAAACATGTATAATATCATATATGAAACAAATCACCAGTCCAGATTCGATGCATGATATAGGATGCTTGGGGCTGGTGCACTGAGATGACCCAGAGGGATGGTATGGGGAGGGAGGTGGAAAGGGGGTGCAGGATGGGGAACACATGTACACCCGTGGTGGATTCATGTTGATGTATGGCAAAACCAATGAAATATTGTAAAGTAAAAAATAATAATAATAAATTGATTCCGATTAAATGTCTTGGAAACCCCAAAAAAATAAAATTATTAAAAAGCTACATGAGAAATTAAAATATAATATTAAAAAGTATTTTGCTTACCTGCTGCCAAGTCGCTTTAGTCATGTCCGACTCTGTGCGACCCCAGACACAGCAGCCCACTAGGCTCCCCCGTCCCTGGGATTCTCCAGGCAAGAACACTGGAGTGGGTTGCCATTTCCTTCTCCAATGCATGAAAGTGAAAAGTGAAAGTGAAGTCGCTTAGTCATGTCCAACTCTTCGTGACCCCATGGACTGCAGCCTACCAGGCTCCTCCGTCCATGGGATTTTCCAGGCAAGAGTACTGGAGTGGGGTGCCATCGCCTTCTCCGATTTTGCTTACCTAAAAGGAGGCAAAAAAAGAACAAAACTGTAAAAACAGTTGGGACAAATAGAAAATCCCTTACAAAATGGTAGACTTAAGCCCAAACTCATCAATAATCCAACTCTTTGCAATCCTGTGGACTATACAGTCCATGGAATTCTCCAGGCCATAATACTGGAGTGGTAGCCTTTCCCTTCTCCAGGGGTTCTTCCCAACCCAGGGATCAAACCCAGGTCTCCCGCACTGCAGGTGGATTCTTTACCAGCTGAGCCACAAGGGAAGCCCATGAATACTGGGATGGGTAGCCTATCCCGTCTCCAGTGGATCTTCCCAACCCAGGAATCAAACCAGGGTCTCCCACATTGCAGTAGAATTATTTATCAACTGAGCTATCCAGGAAGCCCCCATCGATAATTAGGTGAGATACAAATGACAAAACACTATGATTAAAAGGAAAAGATCACTGAGCTGAATAAAACATCAAGGCTCAACTGAATGCTGTCTACAAGGATGCAATGATAATATAAAAACAGAAAAAATGTTGAAAGTAAAAAGATGAAAAAATATATACTCTGGGAAATACAAATATTAAAAAGCTGTCATGGCTGTACTAATACCAGACAAAGTAAACTATAAGACAAAAAAGTATGATGAAAGATTTTAAAATGAACGTTTTGTAATGATTTAAGGGTTAGGTCATCTGGAAGCATACAAAGCTTAAATGTGTGTGCATGTAAATACAAGGCTTCAAAATAGATGATGTAAAAATTAGACCTAAAAGGGGAAAACGGCAGATACACAACCATGGCTTGGGAATGCATAACCCTTCTCTCAGTTACTGATAGAATCACATGACAGAACAATCCAGTAAAGATACAGATTTTAACACACTACTGAACAACTTTTATTGACATTTATAGAACACAATATCAAGAACTGCAGAATACACATGGTTTGCAAGTACAAAAGGTATATTCATGAAGACAGACCATGTGATGAGCCATAAAACGTCTTGATAGATATCCAAATAATGAAATCTTAAAGAGTAGATTCTCTGAGAGCAATACAAGTTAGAACTCAATAAAAATTAAAATACCTAGAAAACCTAAAATAATTGAAAACTAAACAGCTCACTTTTAAAAAAAAATCATGGATTAACAAAAACACAAGGAAACATGAAAATATTTTGAATGGCACATTAGTAAAGTACAATATATCAATAGATACAGATAAACGAATGTCCAAGAAAGTTATTTATATTTTTAAATACTTACATTAGAAAAGTAGTTTAAAATCATGATCTAAGTTTCCACACTAATAAGCTATAAGAACCCACAAAACATACAAAAAGAGAAAGAATTAATGCCATAAAAGACAGATAACGGAGAAAATTAACAAAGCCAAAATGTGGTTCTTTTAAAACATTAATAAAATGTATAAATCCAGGAGAAAATATTCACAACCTTGAGTTAGGCAAAATTTCCTATACACAGCACCAACATCGTTATACACGGCACCAAAAAGCTGATCTATTGTATTTCATCCACACTAAAAATTGTACACTTCAAAACATACCATTACAAATACTTAAAAGATGAGATCCAGATTGAGCAAAAATATTTGAAAACTATACACTTGATATGGGAATTGCACCTACAATATACAAAGAACACTTTATACGTCAGTAATAAGGATACATAACCCAATTTTAAAATGGACAAAGATTGCCCGAAAACTAAAAGCCTAATAAAATATTTTCTATCTGGTTCTTTACAAAGTTTGCTTTTTTTTTTTTTTTTTACTCCTGGCTTAAAACTATAAAGGTTTATTGCTCATTCACACTCCATGTTTAATCAGGCGACAGCTAGGAGTTCTGCTCCACGTCATCCTCATTGTGGGACCCGCTGATGGAACAGACTTCAGTAATGACGTTGGTCACTGTGGTGAGGGAAATGATCAAGCTCTGAAGGATCTTCACCAGCGATTAAATAATCTGGCTCCAAAGTAATGCATCACTTTTCCTCCTAACTCCTGAGCCAGAACTCTTCCCATGGCTCCACTCTCACAAGGAGACCAGAGAATACAACCCTAGCATTTATTTGTATATGTTCCTGTAAGTTGAGAAGGACTAGAATATGTGTCAAACAGCACTAATGACTACCACAATTACACTGAGAATCAATCAATCCAGGTGTTTATTTCCAACAAACACGCATAACTCTGCTGAAATACTGTCCTATTGGGTGGAAGTCCTAATCCTAGAAATTCTAAAAGATGCCTCTGACCCTTCCCTCCGGCTTTCATCTCAGTATTTAAAAACAAGTCAACATTGCTTTCTGTCCTCGTGATAGCCCTAGATGGCAAATCTGACAAACCACCACCTTCAGGGTTAATATTCTCAACAGGAGCTCTAGTCCTCAAGAAAAAACCAAGACTGTAATCCAGACTCTGCCAAACCTCCAAAAGCCTGCAGCCTCACCTCTTTCCGCCCCTGGTTCCATATGTGTCATGCTGGAATACACTTATAATCACCTAGGCATATCATACCATTGGTGGATTCCATCCAAACTACTAGCTCCTGAGTTTTCACTGTAAGGAATACCTTTTTCCTACTAGTCTCACCCTTTAAGACTCAGTACAGTCCTTATCCTATCCAGAGTTTTTTGTGATCACCAGTCACAGAGAACTTGACTACTATTGCATCAGACCCAAGGATCATACAACCCCAGTGGCTGCTCTCACATCACATCCAAGGTATTTAATCTCAGTAGTTAATTTACCCCACTGGGTTAAATGACAGATAACTTACACAGTACTCATCAGGAGCCAGGTTTCATGTTACTGATTCATTAAATTTCAGCTCTATTTATCAACCGATAGATAGGTTCTTGTATCATCTCTATTCTATAGATAGGAACCATGAAGCATAGGCACATGACTTAATTTGTACAAGATGCCACAGGTGGTGAATGGGAGAGCTGGGATATGGCTAGTCGCTTCAAGGCACATTTTTAAAAAATAATAATTATATATTTATGTGGCTGCATTGGGTCTTAGTTGCAGCACGTGGGATCTTTCATTGTGGCTCAGATGATGAAGAATCTGCCTGCAATGTGGGAGACCTGGATTCAGTCCCTGGGTTGGGAAGTTATCCTGGAGAAGGGAATGGCAACCCACTCCAGTATTCTTGCCTGGAGAACCCCATGGACATAGGAGCCTGGCAGGCTACAGTCCACGGGATCACAAGGAATCAGACACGACTGAGCGACTAACACTTGCACATTTTTCACTTCTCATGGACTCTCCAGATTGCAGTGAATGGGCTTATCTGCTCTGCAGCATGCAGAATCTTAGTTCCCTGACCAGAGATCAAACCTGTGTCCCTTGCACTCCCAAGGCAGATTCTTAACCACTGGACCATGAGGGAAGTCCAAAGGAACACTCTTAACCACTCCACCCTGCATTCAAACCCTAAGAGCAGACAGGTCCATCTGCCTTTGAGAGTGTAAGGTGTTCAGCAGCAAAAGACAGCATCTCATTCCTTCCTGTGCTCCCTGGATCAGCTGCTTAAATCAGGGTTTGTTTAGATGAGATAAAGGACACCCTTGATTCCTCAAAACCAACCTTTCTGCTAAATAAAGTCCTCTTGACTTGTGGCATTTAGGAAATGGACAGATAATTACCATATATACTTTTTTCTGGATCCCAGCCCTTCCTCCAGGGCTGCTGGCCAGCTTGGAGATGGAGACAAACACCCAAATTACAGATCATTAGAAAATGAGCTACTCTAAGTTGGGACAAGCTCTATCAATTTAGTAATATTTATAGAATCCTGACTATTTGGAAATGTGAGAATTTGGCTTCTCTGTGCAGAAAATGGCACAAAGCTTTCCTAAAAGTTTTTCCTTCCTCACATAATTATGCTTTAAATTGTTAATAGCTATAATTATGGAAGATGGCATTGTTGTGCTTGCAATTTTTCCTATCCCCCTTGGTATTTATTGATGATAAATGGCTTTATTAAAAAATAATGATAATTACCTTGTTTGGTTGTATATCAATATAGTTTCAGTTTTTCTTTATTACCACTATAGAATTTTATGGATTGCCAGCATTTAGTTCTTTTATTGGTTTATATTCTCTTGATGGTATAAAAAGGGGGAGGAGAAATTAACAATAGTTTTACTCCTTCACTTCCTGACTCCCCCTAAACTATCCCAACTCTGTGAAGAAAGCAATCTAGTGCTCCATTCCCATGTGATTATGGGAGGTTATTATTTTTTCTGATAATTCTAATAATTAGCTGTACACCCCAAAAGGGGAAGGGTCTTCCCCCACAATGCACCTCACAAAATCAGCACCGATGGCTCAAAATGAAGCCCCCTTTGCTTGGACCAGAGTTTACAATCAGCTAAATTAATCACAAGAAGATCATACAGGCAAACAGCTAGTCTTAGTGTTCCCCAGAAGAAAACTCCATTTAGTTTGCTAAATATCCCCAAGAATCATCATAGCAAAAGCCCCTTCCCCACAGAAGACATCATGGGTTCTTGGTTAATTCCCTCCCAAAGGAAATTCCCCATTTCCTTTTGAGTTTTCTCTGGAGACTTGAAAGAGTAAGAAGACGACACGTCCCTTTGTTTATCAGTGGCCCCTCACTGGAGAACAAACAGCCCAGTTCATATTCTCAGCAAAACCAACAAACAGGAAAAAAAAGAAACCAAACCGTATCCATGACCCCTACATAAGCAGTGCAAGATTCTTTGCAAACAGTGCATTTCGCAGTGTTTCATCAGGAAGTGAGGTCTGAGTCATTGGCACCAAGAAGAACAGTAGGAGCTCCTATGGTACTTGATAAGAGACTCTTATTTGGAGGGAGAAGAACAAGCAAAAGAACATCCCATAATCAGACCCCCTCTGGCCAACCTTGGGTCATGTTTTCAACCTCTTTCCACCTGTCCTTCCTTCAAAAATGATTTCAGCAACACCTGCCAGGATTAAATGAGTTAAACATCTGGTACGCACTTGTTGTTTAATAATTTAATAACAACTCCTAATAATTGTTTAATCCTTTCTTCTAGCCCACTGGTTCTCAACTGAAGATGATTTTGACCTCTGCCCTGGAGATATTTAACAATGTCTGGAGGCCTTTTTTCTGATCACAACTTGTGGAGGGCCACGCTCCCAGCACCTAATAAGGAGAGGCCAAGGAAAAAAACGAAAGTGAAGTTGTTCAGTCGTGTCTGACTCTTTGTGACCCCATGGGCCATAGCCTACCAGGCTCCTCTGTCCATGGGATTTTCCAGGCAAGAGTACTGGAATAGGTTGCCATTTCCTTCTCCAGGGGATCTTCCTGACCCAGGGACCGAACCCACGTCTCCAGAATTGTAGGCAGATGCTTTACCATCTGAGCCACAAGGGAAGCCGTCTTCCCTAACATTGCATTAATAACTCTTTTCAGAACCTCTTCTAGCTCTGTATAGTACAAATACTGTACTATACACAGGACAGTCGCCCCAACAAGAATTATCCAGCCCAAAATGTTCATAGTGCAAGATTCTAGTCTACTGTGAATTTCCCCCCCCAAATCAGGACTGTTTATTCTCCATATATTTTGCCTCCTTAAGTTAGCAAAGACTTATTGAGAACCTACCATGGGCAAAGCTCTGTGCAAGGCACATCCTTAACTACCTCAAGATTTGGATGCCTGCTGCCATTTTCCCAAAGCAACTCCCATCCTCAAACAGTGTCCAACTCCATGAACATCAAGCCCTGGTTTCCCCTTTCTTCTCAATCCTGCTGTCAGCGGCCCTGAAGTCAGACATGCTGTGTGTCAGAGCAAAGACCTGTATTAATCAACAATTCCAAATATAGCAGCAGCAGTTTGAAAATCAAAGAATGGGCCTTGGGGATATCAATATTTGCATGTTCATAATAAATACTTAACTACACATCTGTGCGATGTTCAATATAGTTGGGGGAGAAAAAGAACATTTATGTTGATTTTTTGTCAAGTTCCATGACTCAAGCATCTGATGCACCCAGGAAATTTAAAACTAAACAGTCATAAAGATGATTTTAAATATATTTATAATGTGCACTTATGAACTGGGGACATGGTTGATTTACTCAGAGGTTTTTCCAACCATCAATTAAACCTACTGCTGCCCCTTGAGTCAGTGAAATAACTTTCCAATCTGTGTATTAAACATTCACTTCTTCCCTATCTTATGCTCCCCCTACAACTCATAATGATTCCAGCTTTAATGTTCAAGGCTTGGTTTTTGTTTTTAATTCTTGTCAATGTTTTACATCTGTATGAACACATTTCTCCATGTGCAAAGACCCCTAGTTACACTCATTGTGAGTTTACAAACTGCCAGGCTCTGCTCTAAGTGTTTTGTAGTCATGATCTCATTTCAATGTCAAAGAACCCCTACAGAAGCAGAATCTATCCCCCCATTTTACAGGAGAAAAACGGGAGGCCCAGAGAGGTTAAGTAAATTGGCCAGAGTTACACAGCTAGGCAGCGTCAGAATGAGTGCCCACACCCTGTGTGTCTGGTTCCAAAGTCTTGTTCTTCACCCTACTCTATAACGGGAGGAAATAGAACCCTCTGTAAAGAGGCAAGTAGCGTGCACACATGTTGACCTAGCAAATCCACCTTAAACGATCATCTACAAACACTAGTTCACATGCAGAAAAACATACACCCCACATACATATATAAGTGTATATGCCACAAAATGTTTACTATTGCATAATCTGTAAAGGAGGAAAGAGGAAACAATCTAAATAGGAAAGCAGACCCATGCTATGGAATGAGAAAATTCCATTCAAAGTAGTGGGGAAGGTGGAAAAAAGGACTTTGCTTCCCCATTAGATGTTCCCCCTTCTTCCTTAGTAACAAAACTGATTTTACTCAGGGTGGCAGGGCACCCAGCAAAGACTGCATTCCCAGTTTGCCTTTCAGCCAGGGGTAGGTAAGTGCTGATACATGTTTAACAACCAGCTCTTCCTTACACCAACTTCCATGGGGTACATTTTCCCACTATGGCCAACTTCAAGCTACCAAGTTGAGACCAAATGGCTCACAAAAACTCCTAAAACCTCATCAATTCTCACAACCACGGATGAACCAGCTCCAGCACATGACTAGCTGTTTTTCCTTCTTTGAATGTGGGACATGTGGCATGTGCTTTTTTTCCCCCTCTTCCATTCTTTCCTCATCTTGCTTGGAAGTCAGATATGACTGGACCTCCAGAAGCTACTTTGAGTCATGAAGCAACTTAGGAAATGATGATGATTCAGAAAGAATGTAGAGAAACAAAAGAGAAGCCTTGTTTCTGCTGACCTCATGAAGCTAAATCATGACTCTTACTTCATCATTGGAAAAAAGAAAGTAAAACTCCTATTTTAAATCCATTCATGGTTTTAGTTTTGTTACATGCTATCTAACTAGTGCAGAGATCCTCAGACTTTGTTTTCACATCTCTGTTACATGTACCTTTTACAAGGAAAAGGTTTTCAGCACTATTTGCAAACAAAACGGGACCAAAAATAATTAAGTCCAGTGGTTAGGTCCTTAGTTGTCAATTCTTGCAACAGCATCCAAGGATCATAGCCAGAGGGAAAAAGAGACCAGGGAAAATCACATGCCTGGCACGCAAACCAACAATGTGGGCATGTCCTGAAAATAAGAGGGATAGAGTGGAATCCAACCAAGTTTGCAAACTGCCAAAAAGATTTCTGGCCAAACAAGATTCAAAGCCTCTTGAGATGAGCCTTGGGTGAAACACACAGCAGGTGATGGGGAAGCACAGGATGTACTGCCAGGCTGACGTCTCCAATCCAAGAAAACGCCCATGAAGCCTACCCGCCAGAAGAGGGAGAGCCGCAAGACTCCACCTCCTGGCTCGAACAGCAGGGGCTTCACAGTGAGGGTGTCCCAATTAAGGGGACCTCAGAAGCATGAACAAGGAAGCAGAAGACAGAGCACTGAACCAGCAAGCATGGAGAAGAACAAGAAAACAGGGAGCCACTTGAGTCTCTCGGCCCAAAGGTGGTCAGGAAGGGCTGCACACAGCAATCTCTGTGGTTAGTAAAGTCCCTGGGGAAAGCACAGCCTAGTGGTGTCTTCACAGTCAAATCCCCCAGGTGGTCACAAAGACTACAGTGAGAGTGACATAGTGCAAAGCCAATCATTGTGTGATTCTTCTGCCCTGTCTTATACAAAGACAGGGCAGAAGTAACTGCAAAGTGGTTCACCAGGTCAAGTCACAAGGCTCCATGTGACACCCTTTGTGTCCAAGAGTAGGATGTGTGCCATGCAAGAGTGGCTAAGCTTACTTTGGACTGTAGCCCACCAGGCTCCTCTGTCCATGGGATTTTCCAGGCAAGAATACTTGAGTGGGTTGCCATTCCCTTCTCCAGTGGATCTTCCTAACCCAGGGTTGACCCTAGGTCTCCTAGATTCCAGGATTTTTTTTACCATCTGAGCCACCAGGGAAGCCCCAAGCTTGTTAGATCCCTGTTTCTGAAGGTGCTACATTCTAAAAGAAGCCAAGCTGTGCATAGACAACAATACCTAGAGAACCTCCATCTAATATTGGATACATATACCTACCTTAGTGGTTAAGAATTCAGAAAAGTAAAAAGCAAAGAGGAATGGAAAAAAATCACAGAGAGAATACAGTTATAATATGTGCATGATATGAGTCTTCAGCCAGGCTTTGAAGGATGGACATCATTTGAGGTAGAAAAAAGAAAAAAATTAGGAACAATTCATTCCATAAGGGAAAATAGCAAACAACGAATGTTTAATATACATTTCCAGTGAATAATAAAAGTAGTAAGAAGAAAAACTGGGAAAGAGAAGAGAATATTACTACATTCATGGGTAATAATGATGAAGGAAAAATGGGAAAAGTTTCATTCTTTCATTCATAAATTGGACAAACATTAAATGTGCACAAGTTAGATGCCTGGGCACTTGTTCTATGGCCTCAAACACCAAACTAAGTGCCCTCATAAGCTAAACAATGGATTCCTGTTGCTCATCAGAATTGATGAAAATCCATGTTTCTCATACTATCGAAAATGGGAAGGTGTCAGGAGGAAAAGCAGCTCAGACTTTTCTAAGACTCTCCAGCTAACACTGAAAAAACATGTAATAATCAGCTACGCAGTAATGAGGCTGCCCCTTGGGCTAAGATACCTCTTTTCTAGCATTTCACAAACTCTGAAGTTGATTCCACCAAGGCCAAAGCAGGGTCAGGGCCAGGACTGGTCAGGTGTCCGAGGTACAGACAATCGTAACCTAAGGGCCAAGCCCATGACATGTGCCCCCTGGGAGGTGGCGGCAGATTCTTCATGATGCTTGATGAATGGAGGGCAAGGGTAAGAGACGCTTACCGTGAGAAACACATGATGGATATTGGTATTTAAAACAGAAAGCAGCACTGGCTTTAAGTTAATGTTTCATATCCAATAAAGAAGGCTAAATATCTATCGTTTTGATAGATTGCTATAAAAGAAACATTAGAGGGGCTCTTAAACATCGTGTTCCAGATCTTCATTACAGGAAATTAATCTTGAGCAGAATATCACACCCAGTATGGCTGGACTCCATGAAGTAGCCAGTTAGATAACATAGGTTGTGCTTCATCTAATACAGACCAAATCAGGAAAGAGTCTAAGGAACAATTTCATCACTACTGCAACCCACAGCACTGCAGGCCAAAGCAGCAGAGAATGTTTTCTAGAAATTCTCAACACAGGCATCATGCCTTTGGAGGAGATACAGAACAGTTTCACAATGTCCTCCAAAAAGCAACACAATGACCGATACTGAGGATTTAATTAGTAGCATTTTCCAACAGCTGAGACTGGAGACAGCTCAAATCTGCATCCCCGGCGGCCCAAGAACAGGGAGACCTTTGCTGCCTCCAGACCCCAGACCAGTTGGAGGACTTCCATTGAATTAATGTTTGGGAAAATGTCTCTGCGACTTTCTTGCAGCAACTTCTCTCACTATGCGGGAAGACGCTTCTCAAAATGGAATAAACTGAGAAGATGGGAAAGAGAAAGACATAAGGCCCAAATACAAACTCATCATATCAGCTAAAAACTGGCCTGAGAAAAAAATGCAAATCTCCAAGAATGAAGACATCTTAAATGTTCAAGGGACAGAGGTACTCTTTGGGCCACACTTGTTAACAGACAGAGAGGCACAGCACACATGTGTTACAAAGGTCTGACAAATCCGTGCCATGCTCCCACTAGCAGAGACTGACATGAGTTCACCAACATAGAAGGCACATGGAGAATCTGGGTGACCAGTGTTCCCTTAATCTCTGCATTCCAGACAGCAAATAGACCAACTACCAGAAGAGCCTACAAAACCAGTCTCTCAATGAGTTAGATATTCAGTCAATAACATTAAAAAAATAAATAAACCAGCAAAACATCCTCTCCTGTGTTATTCTGACCATAGAATCACCTCAATCCAGTTTTGCTCCTCCAGTGGGAAAAGAAGGATTTTCCTCCTTCTGGAGGAATTCAGAGACAGGATAATTCTAGAAATATCCATATTGTAACTGAACATTAAGTATTGTTAGAATAACTCACTGGCAGTGAGGTACTATCTAATCAGCCGAGGAGTAATGAGGCTGCCCCTTTGGCTAAGATACCTCTTTTCTAGCATTTCACAGACTCAGTGAAGTTGATTCCATCAAGGCCCAAGCAGGGTCAGGGCCAGGGCTGGTCAGGTCCAGCTGCAACGTGGATATTTCTAGAATCATTCTGGCTCTAAATTCCTCCAGTAGGGAATTTTCTCCAAAATGAAGCAAGTATCACCCCAGTATACCATTATCATGAACTTCTATATTAAAATATGTCTCTTCTTTTGATACATTCAGCTCACTTGAATCTTAGCAATATTTACCTTTCTCAGCTGGCCAATCATTCACTCACAGTAACCACAGTTACCATGTACGTATCAGACACTCTTTTATATGATTTGTTTTTTATGTATTAACATGCTGTAAGACAGGTACTGTCACTGTGCCCATTTTATTAATAGAGGTGAGGAAACCAGGGCTTAGAAAGGCAATTAATTATCTTGTCTGCAGTCACATAGCAATTACGTAGAAGATGTGGGATCTAACCCAGTAATTCGGCTCTGCCAGTCCTGCTTTTAACCCAGCACTATATTGCATAGGATTTACTTGTTTACTCCAAAGGTGAACCATATGCATCCCAACATATAATGCAGAGAGTAATGGTAAAGAAAAACCCTCTAAGTGTTCTTGGCCACATTTCTCCCCCATGTCTTCCACCTCATATCCTACCCCTAGTAATCTGCAATGAAGTGTCTCTTTTTTTCCCTTGAAACTTTTTTTTTTTTAATGTTGAAATGGCCATTTGAAGTCCCAGCAAGCACAAAAGTAACCCTAAACAGTTAACTTATTGTTTATTTTGACCACGTGGGCATGAGCTTCATACAGACATCTCAGTCAGGGTTCTAGACGTCTAGTCAGGAGTTCTGTTTGACCAAAAGAAAGGGATGAGATTAACGTTATGAGTACTTCCTCACCAGATGCCCAGTCTATCCGCAGTGCTTTTCCCTACACCACTCTTTAATACAAAAGCAAACCCACCAATGGTAATGAACACAATCTCATTTTTCAAGACAAAGAAACAAACTCAGAAAGGTTAAGCATCCTGGTCCAGGAGACTCACCAAGGAAAGATGGTGACTTAAGCCACAGCCTGACCTGAAGCAGAGGCTATTTCTGTGACAGCATGCTGGGTAGTAGATATCCTGTTCTTTAAAACCAGAAACCATTCTTAGATTTTTTCCCCCCTCTGAGCAGTGAGTCTTTACAGATTTACTGGTTGTTAAATGCTACTGACTCTAGCTAATTCCCAAATTAACTAGATTCCTTTCAGAGCTTGTAAAATGTGCTACATACTCAACTTCCGAATTTAGCATGCAAGGTGATGACCACAGCAGTGAGAATGGTGCAACTTTCTCGTTGGAACAATGCACACCGAGAAGCCTCTTTTTAATTTCTACCTTCTTTCATGAGGGCTACGTGAACGAGGACACACCTAGGGTACTGCATATTAATTTCAATACAGCTAATACCCAAAATGTCCCACCAATTTACTCTTCACTGACAATGTTAAAAGAAAATGATTTATGCAGATCAATCATCTGGCTCATCAAGTCCTACCCTGACAGCCAGCCTTCATCATTGCTATTTAAAAGGCACTGCTGACAGAAAAGACCGACTCTTTGATTAAGGGCCCTGTCTGGCTAACCTTTTATTTGAAGAATGATTGCCGCTGAGTGACAAATACTTTTCCATTCATTTCAAGGCAAAGATATTGACATTCAAATTCTTGATGGCTACACTGAGCAGATGCCACTGTTGGCAAGAGGCTTGAGAGCGACAGCAGGTATGCCGTGGCTCTGGGGGCAAGGGCGAGAAAAGAATAAAACGAAACGCACACGTGGGCACTGGTTAAAGGTTCTCAATGAGTGAAAGCCACAAGCCTCTCAGTCAGATCCTCGTTGCTCAGTAGTTATCAAAGAACATCTGTTCAGAGCTGCGCCCCAGTTCTCTTCTTAAAAGTGCCCTTGCGTTACCTTGACCCTACTTGCAACTGCACATGCAGCGAAGAGTGAAAAGGAGCTTGGGGGCATGTGGTTCCCAGCCTTAGGAAGAAACATCCTCTCCCTCTCTGTCCCAAATCACGTGACCCCAGGAGATCGCAAGCTAAAATCACTGGTCTCGCAGGACCTTAAGTGACTAAGAACAAAATGCAAGAGTATCTGAAAAATCACCTAGGAAAGACAAAACAAACATTTTATCCTATCTGCTAGGGAGAAAGAAGAAGAATAAAAAATACAAGAAAGAGTAGGGGTTGACAGAAACAGAGTGACCATAAGAGACAGAAACTGAGCTTTAAAAGAAAACACACAATTTTCCAATTCATTTCAGGTAAAGTTCTACCTTGATCAGTACCATATATACAATATAAATATATCCTCACAGCAGGATTATTCTGCTTCTTTTTATTACTTACGTGTAAACTGTTACCTTAAAGGGAAGTGGGGAAATTACGGCTTAAGGAAAGCTATTTGTGACAAGAGCCATCACAAAGCCTTAAGATTAATCATTTTCAGGAACAAAATGGAAATACCTCAGCAGGTCATCGGCGATTCCTTTTAAATCTCGCAGAGATGAAATGTATGGGTCTAACGTGCTTCACAAAGGACAAGGTACTTAAAAATAAAACAAAAAATCCCTGGAGCTCTGAACCTCCAACCAATTCCCATAGGAAGGAAGGTGGGGGACAGGCGAGACACAGATAGAACCTTTTCCCCTGTCGCCCCAAAGCCCAGCAGGTGACTCAGGCAGCAGAGCATAGGAACGGTTTTCAAAGAGGGAGAAAACTCAGGTTTGAATCCAACCTGTGCTACTGATAGGCTGCGAGGCCTGGAGCAAGTTATTCTTCCCTCCCCAAACTCTTATCCTATCTGCAAAATGGATACAGTAATGTCTATTTTGCAGAGCTATTTGTAGATATTAAAAATTGTGTTAAATAAAGCAACTATTCCTTACTTAAACCCCCTTCCCCTCCCTTTCTTCTCCTCTTGGCTCACCTGTTTGTATGAGAAAGGAGTCCAGAAGAGGTACAGGAAAAACACAAGATTTACTGTTACCAGGCTAAGCTGTGACTCCTGGCATAGACCCTTAACTACCAGTGCAACTGAGCAAGCTTCAGATAAGTTACGTGTTGAACCTCAATGTCCTCCACTTGAAAGGAGAGCAGTCCCAATAGCATACTCCCCTCATGGGCATGAGTTTGGGTGAACTCCGGGAGTTGGTGATGGACACGGAGGCCTGGCGTGCTGCGATTCATGGGGCTGCAAAGAGTCGGACACGACTGAGCGACTGAACTGAACTGAACTGAACTCACTGTGTTTCAGTGAGAACAAACAAGATCATGTTAACGTGAAAGCACTTTCAGTTTTAAATTTGCACAAACATTTGTGGTTGTTACTGTTGTTCTCCAGAAATGGAATATTCCAACCCATTTTGATCTTTTTGCTTATTTATTTCTCCCATCTGTATTTATTGAATAATAAATCAATAAACTTATCAAAAATCATAATGTCATCTTTATTCCTTATAACTGTTAATAGTTGCTTCTGCGGCTGTTTTGAAGAAATATCAGAAACTTAATGTTTCTTTCACAACAAATTGGAGGTTATGATGAACCAGGCATTGGGACAAGGAAGTGAATGGAAAAATGCACAATTCACCCAAGTAGGACAAACAGACAAACCAAGAAAGGATTTCAATATTGTGGCACCGCCTGAGTTAAGTGCAGAGGGTACTAAGAATGCCAGGAAGGGAAGGCATGACAATCTGGGGAATTTGGGAAAGATTTCACTACGGCGACATGAGACCTGGGTCTTCAAGGATACGCAAGTCCTCAACAGGTAGAAAGGAAGAGAAAGGTCATTCAGAGGAGAGAATACCAGGTGCAAAGGTACAGGGGCCCAAGAGAGATCCCATGCTCCAGCAGGGACAAGGGGAAGTTACTGTTTTCAATGTTTCTTCATAAAATATGATACGCAAACTAGTTTACATATATTTTCTAAAAATTATTTTCATGAATGAATATTGAATTTTATGAATACTTTCTTTACATCTAATGATATTTAGTCTATGGGTTTCCTTATTGTGAATTATAAGTTTGGGGATGGAAAACCATCACTGCATTAGAAAATAAACAAAACTTGATAAAATGTATCATAATAAAGAAGAAAAGAAAGACACCCTGCAGACTGAAGACTTACTCCTTGAGGTGATGGGGAGGTTTAAGCTTGAAACCGCTTTGATATGGCCCATGGTTTAGCAACATCCCCCGATGGAAGGCTGGACCCATGCACCTTTGCCACGTTTGCAGTTTCTATTCTGTGCTAGAACTGGAGACACAGCCATGAGAAAGAGTATTCCAACACTCCCTCAGGGAGGGGAGTTGGTGGTCTTACTTGCTTTCATGCTCTGGGAGTAGCTGCCCCCACTGAGCAGCACTCTGGCTTCATGCTTAGCCTCTGACCCTGCCCTTCACACCCAATTTGCTGATGTGGGTGCCTGCTTTCTTGCTTGACCCTACTGTTGCATTATCTATGGCTTCTGGTGCGACCACGGATCACCCGCTTGTGAGTTGAGAGCTCTGTCCTCCGGCTTTCTGCCTTCTCTCCCTCAGCCAGCCTGCTTTGACCTGCAGTGACCCTATGGACCACCCAACGGCTCCTGAAACCATCTGTTACTGTGGGTGGCTCTCTATTCCATGCCCCTGCCTCCTGCTCCCTGTACATACTTCCAGCACAAGTGAGGCAAGCATAATGCTCATGCTCACCAAGTCTTGCTTCATTCTCCTCTTCCGGGGCACAGAGACAACAATCCATCACCTCCCTGACAGTTTGGGTTCTGGTAAATACAAGAAAAAAGGGGCATGAGCCACTCTCAGGCTTGGCCCTTAAAAACATCAGTGCAGATTTTCTGTATCTGTTTCCTAATTTTCTATACTAATTATCACAAACCTGGTGGCTTGATTGAATAGGAATTTATTCTCTCACCTTGATGAAGACCAAAAGCCCAAAGTCAGGGTGTCACTAGACTCACAGTCCCTCCAGAGACTCTATGGGAGAATCCCTCACAGCCTCTTCCAGCTTCTGGCAACTCTCAGTGTTCCTTGGATTATGGCAGCATCACTCCAACTCTGCTTCTGGCTTCACACGGCCTTCACACCTCTTCGTGTCTGTGTCCAAATTTCCCTCTCCTTTCTCATGAAAAGACTGGTTTAGGGTTTAAATCTCACCCTAAAAGCAGTATAATTTAGGATCCATCCAAGATCTCTTAAGTAAAGAATCCTCTCTCTTGCAAAGATACTATTTCCAAATAAGCTCACATTGAGGTTCCAGGGAGGCATGTATCTGGGCGGAGGTGGGGAGGAGGTGTCAATATTTAACCCACTCTAAAGGGCTTCCCTTTGGCTTCCTGATGCAAAGAACTGATGCATTGGAAAAAACCTGATGCTGGGAAAGACTGAAGGCAGGAGGAGAAGAGGACAACAGAGGATGAGATGGTTGGATGGCATCACCAACTTGACAGACATGAGTTTGAACAAGCTCCTGGAGATGGTGATGGACAGGGAAGCCTGGCATGCTAAAGTCCCTGGGGTCACAAAGAGTTGGACATGATTGAGCAACTGAACTGAACTGAACTAAAAGGGCTCCCCTAGTGGCTTAGATGGTAAAGAATTTACCAGCAATGCAGGAGACCCAGGTTCAATTCCTGGGTCAGAAAGATCCCCTGGAGAAGGGAACGGCTACCCACTCCAGTATTCTTGCCTGGAGAATGCCATGGACAGAGAAGCCCAGTAGGCTACAGTCCATGGAGTCACAAAGAGTTGGACACAACTGAGCAACTAACACTTTTACACCATCACTTCCCATGCAACCTTGGAAGTTTTAGGATCCAGGTGGTGCAGCCACCTGATGTCAGAGCCAGATCCCGGAAGGACCATGCCAAGCAGAATTCCCCAACATGAACCCTCCCTGGACATATACAGTGAGCAGAAAACCAAACTCTGTGGTGTGAAGCCACTGAGATTTCAGGGTTAATTTGTTACACCAGCAGAGCCCAGCCTGACTTGGCTACTACTTCAAGCCCTGTGCCCTCCTCCTGCAATCCAAACACTGTTTACAAGCCCAGGGCTGACAGGCAATGTTTTCATTTGGGTTCAGTTTTTGCTCAAAAGCCCTTTTAGGTGGCTCATGCTGAGCGTCCCAGGAATTTCTCCCAGAGCTTTGCTTGGCCTGGATATGACTATTTGGGAGGTTTCGTGTGCTCCCTGGAGAGTGTCATGAGGCTTTGCTGATTCTCAGAGGACAATGTCGTGGCCAGTGTGAGCGAGTTCTTGCTTTTACTGGGGCAGGGAAGAGAGAGAAAGGGGTCAAATGTGAATGCTTTCCAGCTACATTCATCCAAAAGTGAACCAAGAAAAACAGTAGCTAGTGCCCCTCTCCTGCAAAAGTACACCAGGTTTCAAGACATACTGATTTGGGCTAAATTCCCAATTTTTGAGTTTCTTAAACTCAACAGCTACAATGCTTTGAATGTCACCTTTTATCACAGGGCCCTAGTTCTCTTATGTTTTAGAAGAAGGGAGTAAATGCCACCTTTTCCACAAGTGCCTTTCAGGAGTAAACGAAACTAGACACATGCTTAGCTGAGTGTTCTGATCATAGCAGCTACTGGGTAAAGGTGAATTCCCTTTGTTCCTATAAACAGGCCAATGTGTTCCCACCTGAACCTTCTTCTCTTCTGGAGCAAGATGAAAGCTAAGATTACACACAACCATGGTCTTCACCACTGGTCTTGATGACCCCCAAGCATTTTCTCCCTTTTCCCTAGTCCATTCTTTTAGGTACTATTAATATTAGTATATTTCTTGGAAATGGCTTCCAAGATAGTAGATGAACTGGCTAATCTCCTTAACCAGCTTGGTTTTGCCCTTAAACACTCTAGGAGAGTTATTTTGATCCTTCAATTAGGTTGAAAGCTCTCTAAATACAGGACTATGCCTTATCCTATTTCTATAAACTCCACAGGAGTCAGCACAGTGCCAAATTGACCAAAGGTGCAAATTCACTGACCAACCACAGAGAAAACAGAGGAAGGAAAGTTCCTGTGACTAAGACAAGATTTGGCCTCCAGCAACAAATTAGTGGGCCAGTATGAAAGTTAGCTGGTACATGCACAGAGCAGAGAGAGGAGAAACAGCAGTTGAAATATTTAAGAAATGGGCCCCCAAAATGGGAGGCTTCATCTCCACTCTGGGGATTTGATGGATCCCTCCATAAATACACAACTACTGGTCTCTTTATCATACCCCTTTCCCAGCTGGGTCAGCAAAGCTTACTCATAGTTGAACAAAGGCATGGTAATAAATTATATGCTATCGCTGGTATAGCATAAGTTATATAATATGCACGTGTTACAAATTGCTTTGTACTACTTTGTACTGGGCACTATTCTAAGGGTCTTATTACCTACACATTAATTCATTTAGTCTTCACAACTCCACAACATTGATGCTCTTGTTATCAGCATCTTACCATGAAGACACTGAAACCTAGAGTGGTTAACTGGTCCCAAATCACAGAACTAGTAAGTCTCAAGACCAGGAGTCAGATCCTGGCAGTCTGACTCTGGAGTCCATGTACTCAGCCATGAGGTTATACTGTCTCTTAAGTGGAAGAGGTGGAGGTGAGAAAAGTAAGCCTCCAGCCAAAACAGTATCTGGCAGAAGGGCTTACAACTTAAATAGACTCTAAAGAGACAGCCCTTCAACAAAGGAGCTAGTAGCAGGAGCAGGGAACTGATCCAGCAGCCACAAATGCAAGGGGCAGCCCCTACATAGGAGAGAGCTGGTGCAACACTCCTTAACAGTAATGGGAGCTTGGACAGAAGCCACCTCCTAAGCGAACACCTTTGGTCTGAGATGGGACTACCCCAGGATTAGAGCCCAGCACAGCAGGAGCATCTGAGGGCCCAGGAACACACAGTCCCACAGCTCTGAGGGCTTCGGAACACACACACTGAAGGCAAAGGATATCGAAGAGGGTGGGAAGAGGTTCCAGAAAGCCTTGATGGGTCCGTTTTGAGCTTCACATCTCTAATGTAAAAATGGCTCAAGGCAAGAGACAGACAGCATTCCCACCAGCCCTGAGAAGATCAGCAACCCACACCCCTCGCTTGTTTCCCATTACTGAATAAATCATTTCCGTTTCCTCCAGCTTTGGCCCTGCTCCACCATAAACGGAGAGCAAACCAGGGCTTCGCGCTCGACGCTGTCATCAAAAGCAGAGGGGGCAACGGCGTTCTCTCCTAGACTCTCAGCCCTTGTGGGCAATGTCCCCTCCTCCCTCCTCAAGCACATCGGAACGAGCAGTATTTGACGGTTACTTCTTTCATCTCTGCAGCTTTGAAAACCTCAAACGTCATATCAGATCAACAACAAAGAGCAGGGGCTTCGGGAGTTGACAGCATGGCCATAATTAAAGACAATCATCAATAAGCTGCCATGTTAAACAATACCACGTTATAGCTGCTCCAAAACCAACTGTTTACCTTTCAGACTTTTCTATGGAAAGGTTTAAACAGGTGCAGATATGCAAACAGGAGAGAGGACCTTTTCTTCTAAGACAGTGTATAATGTATAGCATGCTGTTCCCTTGTTAATAGTGTCCAAATCATTCACTCCGGGAAAATGACCTCTGGTAACTGGAAAGAATCTAAAAGTAGCACTTCTGGAAAATATGACAGGTACATTGCCAAAGATGAAATGGGTAATGACCCAAAATTGCTGTCTTAAGTTCCTTCTGGCCCATGGACCTCAGTCTTTCTCTTTGTAAAATATGGAGGTTGTATTTTAGGCTCATGTTGACACGTAGAAGCTCTTATCCAATACCAGGCCAACAGACTACAGGAAAACTCCAGAAAGCCTTGAGGGAGGACCAGCCACCTTCTTGCCCTAAAAGGCCTCCAAAAGATTTCTAGAACTTTGAGAACTACTGAACTGAATCATCTCTGTGAGTTCCTTGGAGGATCAAAAGTACACGATTCTCAAGAAGAAAAAAAGTGAACAATGAGTAAAACACTTGCTTTATCTTTGGTCCACAATGTTTTTCTGCTGAAGAGATATGGTCCTGAGTCAATGAATAATAGAAAAGGTAGTTTTAAATAGCTTCTTCTCCACTTCTCCTCGAGTTTTGGGCAGGGCTAACTACATCAATAGCAAAGGGAAAGAGGCAACATTAAAGCAACAATAAGTCTCTAGTTACGAAACTGAGGTAGGCTGGGTATCCACAGCTGGTGCAGCATCCCAGTTCCCAGGGAGTTCTGAGGGGAGCAGGAAGTATGTGTTTCTACAAGGCTCTCCTGCCTCAGAATCTTCTGCCAGCTCCTTGAGGCCTGTGCTTGTCTTATTTCCAATTCTACCTTATGCTGGAGATTTCCAGGGATTCCTAAAGCTCCTAAAAAGTCCCTTCAAAGAGAAGCAGGAACTTTCCCATGAACAAGGCCAGAAGAACTGAAGTAGGAACAAGAGGACTTTCTATGGAGTCATCAAGAGATGGCTCTGGAGCCCCTCCAGCAGACACCCAACTCACTGGAATTTGGGAGGTTTCCCCATGTACAAGGACTGGTTATCACCTCATTTATACAACTCCATCCATGGTTGGGGAGGGGGGTCCACACAGGCTGTGCTGAAGGCCCCACGTAGGACACCACAACTGACGCTGACTCTGGGAACTTTCTGATACTTGAATATAAAACACTGCTAGAATAAGCACAGTTTCGTCACTTATACTTTGGCAAACCAAAGATCTCAAAATGTGTAACAAGAGGAAAATATCCAGTGCACATGTGGGACAGACCTAAAGAATGAGGCTGAATCTGACCTTTATGAAAGTATATTAGAAAATCCTCAACTGAACAGACCTAATGTCATTGCTGGGCCCCCTGTCAGTGGTGGGTGGGGCGGTGGGTGGGAAGTGGGGAGGAAGGGGAATGGGGGGGACTCACAAAATCTCGGAAGATAAAGATCAAGCCACAAAGTGGCTTACTTCTGTGAAGACGGAGTTGATGTTCAGCTCGTCCCAGTGGACAGGTAGATGAACTATACTTCTTGAGTAGGGCTGGGCCCTGGGCCCTCCTCCATCCCTACCACCACTGCTGACATCATTCTTGAGAGCTCTGCTTCCTTCCAGCCCAGAGAGCTTCATTCTGAAAACAATGACCCTTTATGGAGAGCTTTCATCCCAGCTTAAGTTCTGAAAAATCAAAGAGCCAATATGTCTGAGCTGGAGAAAGCATCTCTCAAGAATCTGGGAAAACTGCCTGGAGTGGTTTGTATTTAGTGGTAATATCTTCTCCTTTGACTTGTCAGATTGTCTTGCTGCTTTCAGAATGAAACCAGATATAAATAAACCAAAAAAAAAAAAAAAAAAGTGTTTGCGATAGACTACTGATCCCTGGTTTATTTTATTATTTTTTTTTTTTCAGTTGAGAAGCCTCACAGTTTTCCAAGCATGGTTACGTTATGGTAACACACTTTGTCATAAATTTACTATATCCTTCTGCTTGTCTATGAAACAGTCTGCTCCTCATCTTTCTAAACTTGGACTGGATACAGAACTTTTAACTTAAAATATCTAACAATATGTCATACGCACCAGAAGATACATGACAGCTATTTCTAAGATACATAATATTATTAATTGTTTTGGAGTGGAATTGAACTGTTATGAATCTAAAAAGTATAAAAATGACATTTAGCCATCAACAGTTCTTGAAACATTATATACACAAAAGAAGAAGTACTAACAAGTCCAACAGTACTCATCATTTCAAAATTATACCCTTTGAAGCCAGAATGACATTAAGAGAAACAGAAAGAATGTAAGAACTTAAAATAAAATTGTAATGCTTGAAAATATTAAGCTTATGTTCTGATAAAAATTAAGTGTGAGCTAAATTATTTTTTATGTTTGTGGAAATGTCAAACAATGTGCTGTCTTCTTAAACTATTTAAAGAGCTGTGGCTCAAGTGTGTGGAGAGGATCTGCAGGATACAAACAATGCCGAGCAGAGGAACAAGCTGATTTACTGCAATTTACTTCAATTCACTTAGAATTGACTGAGAACCTACTGAGTTCATGCTGTATTATGTAACATGAAGGATATAATAGAAGATACAGACTCAGACCAGCTTGCAAATTTACTGTGGGGACAACCGAGGTGTATACAATCTTAAAATAATGAAAAAAATCTTGAATTAAATGCTCACATGAGAGCTACTAGTAAGTAAGTAATACACAAGGTTAGAGCAGGAATAACTAAATTTGAGCCAGAGGAACTAAGCTCTTGCCCCACTCAAGACTAGAATTATAGCTGCATCCTAAAGGTAAAACCATATTTAGAAAGATAAAAAGAAGTGCCAATGGTATTTACAGTAGGAGAGGCAGCTTCAATAGAGGCCTAAAGACTGAGCAAATATGGGGGAAGGGCACGCTGAAAGGAGTGACCCAAACAAAGGCCTGGACCTCAGGTTTCCCTCAGGTCAAAAGCGTGGAGAGCATCCATCTGACTCCTCCTTCCAAACTGCTTCTCTCCCTGCTTCTCAGAGCCCCATCTGACTCGGAATTTAAAGTTCCCAGGGTCCCTTTCTCACTAGACTTGCTTCTCAAACCCAAACAGGAGGGACCCTAATGGGTTCCTCATTGTATAAGTCAGAAACTCCCACCCCTGGCTCCCATGACTGTGCTTATTTTAAGAGCTCAGAAACTGGTATTTGTCTTTCTGACTTACTTCATTTAGTATGATCGTCTCTAGGTCCATCCACATTGCCGCAAATGGCATTATTTCGTTCTTTTTTATGGCTGAGTAGTATTCCACTGTATATATGTACCAAATCTTCTTTATCCACTCATCTGTCAGTAGACCTGTGGGCTGTTTCCATGTCTTGGCTACTGTGAGTAGTGCTGCTATGAACACAGGGGTGCATGCATCATTTTGAATTATAGTACTGTCTGGGTACATACCTAGGAGTAGGACTGCTGGATCATATGCTCGGTCTATTTTCAGTTTTCTGAGGAACCTCCGTACTATCTTCTACAGTGTGTGTACCAACTACATTTCCACCAAGAGTGTAGGACAGTTTCCTTCTCTCCATACCCTCCCCAGCATTTGTCATTTGTAGAGTTTTTAATGATGGTCACTCTGACTGGTGTGAGGTGGTACCTCACTGTAGCTTTTATTTGCATTTCTCTAATTATTAGCAACGTTGATTATCTTTTCATAAGCCTACTGGACATCTGCGTGTCTTCTTTGGAGAAATGTCTGCCAAGGTCTCTGCCATTTTTCAATTGGTTTGTGTTGTTGTTGTTGAGTTGTTTGAATTCTTTGTATATTCTGGAAATTAAGCCCTTGTCTAAAATACAGCACAAATAAACCTATCTAAAAAACACAAACAGACTCCTAGACACAGAGAACAAACTAGTGGTTGCCAAGGAGGAGGGTGGGAGGCAGATGGATAAACTAAGAGTTTGAGGTTGGTAGATGCAAACTATTCTATTTAGAATGGATAAACAACAAGTCCTAATGTACAGCACAAGGAACTACATTCAATACCCTGTGATAAACCATAATGGAAAGAAGGTATGAAGGAATGTATGTGTGTGTGTGCAACTGAGTTCCTTTACTGTTCAGCAAGGATTCGCACAACACTGTAAATCGACTATACTTCGGTTTTAAAAAATACAATACAATACATTAAAACAGAGCCCATCAAATCAGTCAGAACTGGAAGTGGCCATGCCCTTCACTGACCTGACATATTACAACCTTTCCATCGCACCCTCTGTGCCACGCTGAGACCAGTGGTTCTCAACCAGGAGGGACTTTGTCCCCTAAGAGACAACTGACAATACCTGAAGATGTCTCTGTTTTGTCACTAAGGACAGGAGGATGTGTTCATATTATCTAGTGGGTAGAGACCAGGCACGCAGCCAAAAGTCCTGAAATGAGCAAGGCAGCCACCTACAACAAAGAATTTCCAGCCTACAATATCAACACTGGTGAGACTGTGATGCAATGAATATTAACATTCTCAATATTCTCTGAATATATCTACATTACATGATGGAACACTTTCTTAAACTTGATCCTGACCCATCAATTTCCAGGAAGCTCAGCTCAACTTCCAAGGTGCTTTCTATGGTGAGGTTGCCTGATCCATGCAGCTCTGATGACTCTACTCCTCGTGCTCCTACCCCGTAAGTAGGGTACACGGAGGAGAGGGGGTACCCCAGCTATGAAATGTGTCCTCCACTCGAGCAAATCATATATTCAGACCTAAACTCAACTAGATACAAACTAGTTTTGTATTAACGTGGATATAGGATACTGAAAGCCAATGATGTACTCTGTACACTTTGTGCCCTTCCAAAGCTAGGTAACACATTATCCAAGCATTTGCTATTTGAGTACTTTCAGTTTTGAGATTGCATAAAGAAACAAAAGTCATCATATCTTGAAAAGATTCGCTTTGAACTGACCTCTTCATCTTAAACCTCTTTCAATCTCTTCACTTGTTTATCTCTGGTCCTCAAACTTGCTAAACCTTCTCATACCCTGTGGCCTTCACATGTGTCTGAAAAGTTTCTCTCCAGTTCTTTCCATCTGATCCACAAGTATCAGTATAAGTGACTTTTCTCATCAGCCTATTCAAAGTACCTTCAATACGGATACTTAGTAGACATTGAAAAACTATTTGTTAAATGGATGAACAATGGATAGATGGATGAACGGGTGAGTAAATGGATGGTTGGATAGATGGAGTTAATTTGTGTGGGAGAGTCTTTTGATACCTACTGTCAATAGCCATCATTCCCTAAGGCCATTTTCCAAGCAATTGTTCCTCTCCCTTGGATCATTTGAGATTGAATCAGTGAATCCAGAGCTAAGCAGGAAAGAGCCTGATTAAGGTCGCTGCACCAACCCCCAGGGATGGCTCCCTGTCATCCATTTTCTCATGCTTTGTGTCAAGTCTTGCCTCCAGCCCCTCCAATGGCAAGGCTTCCCTGACCTCCCCAGGGGTATGTCCACACACTCTCCCCATTGTGAAATCTGTCCTGATTTTCCCAGCCTAAATTCCTCTCTGCTTAACTGCGCCCCATTACTCACAGCTCTCTCCCTCTGGACCACAACAAACAACAGCTCTGGAACTCACATTCTCTTCCTGGCTTCCCACAACTTCCCAATTCCACTCCCTAACCCTTGATGAAACAGCATGGCGTGAGACCATGGAGAAGGGTTTACACAAATGCTCAGAATTAGAACTTGGTCAACACCAGTCTCACCTCCCCCACCCATCTCCCTCTCTCATCCATCATTCCCTCCCCTCCCCTCCCCTCCCCTAGCCTGCACAGAACCAATCTGGCTTTATTTTCCCATTACACAATTCTTTCAAAACATAATTCCTATGCTTGAATAGAAACGTCAAGTTTCTGGAAGGCTACACAAGAGTTGTTAGTGATGGTGGCTTCTGGGAAAGGGAAGGTTGTCGGGGAAAAAAGATTTTTTTTTGTTGTTGATACCTTTTGCATTTTTCACTGTGCACATATAACTATTTTTTCAATTGTGGTATGATATACATAACAGAAGTTTCCATTTTAACCATCTTTAAATGTAGAGTTCAACCACTACCACCATGGAAACAATGTTTTTCAGTAAATTTTTAAATTAAATGTTTATAATGCAGCTCTTGATCAAATAGATACACAAGATAAATAGGAAAGAAGGTGCTCTGCCTGGCATGAGCCACTGAAAACAAAGATTAATGTCACTTAGCCATTTTTGATGTATTACAAACTTTAAAATACAAGGAGAGAGACACTTCATAAAAAATAAAAGGAGAAAAGGAATAAAATACAAAAAATTTGAAAACTACGGTTACACACACACACATTATTTATACTTACGATGGGCCAAAAATAAGCATGTGCGTATTCAATCAAGTATAGAGAACAGACATCTTAACAAAACAGAATTATGGCTATCGCAGCAGTCTGTGAGAAAAATTATTAGCTTTATTACTCAAAAAGTAGTTTGAATAGGAGTCTTCCAGCTGTTCAATCTGATCATCAGAACACTGCCAATTTTCTCTGCCACAGAGTCTTTCTGTGCAGTGGGTAACTTGTTGCAATTAAGGGATTTTCTCACTTCTTAATAATTCTCAGATTTGGAATGTTTTTCTTGTAACCATCCAAGCAGTGGTATCACACTCCGCTCCTCTGATACAATTTTGTAACTTGCTGGAAGTGACAAAGACTGCCACACGTGAAGATGGTGATTTGTGTGTCTCGAGTAGCTGTACTCAAAGTTAAATTTCCCCCATCTGACAGCATGAAGGCTGCAGCAAACCTCTGATTGCAGTTTCTGCAATCAAAACACTCCCTCAAATCCCACAGGTTTCATAGGACATGCACACTTGGCCCGTCCCTGATGAGTTCCAGCTTCCATTAAGTCTGACTTCTCCTCAGAGTAAGTGTTCTTTCAACACTGATATCTCAGGTCTGAATTGCAAGCACTGGCTGGTTCAAGAAAAGCTAGCTATCTACAAAAAAAAAAAAAAAAAAGGCTGTCTAGGAGACCAGTTATGTTTAGTAGTTCAAAAAGAAATTATAACCCTGATTCATTGGAAAAGACCTTGATGCTGGGAAAGATTGAGGGCAGGAGGAGAAGGGGGCAACAGAGGATGAGATGGTGGGATGGCATCACCAACTCAATGGGCATGAGTTTGAGCAAGCTCTGGGAGATAGTGAAGGACAAGGGAGAAGAGTATGCTGCAGTTCATGGGGTAACAAAGAGTCGGACATGACTTAGTGACTGAACAACAGAAGCATTTTTAGTTTGCAACTCACAATTATACCTATATATTTATTCCAAATCTCCCTCTCTCTCCAACCCCAATCACACACACACACACACACACACACACTCACACACACACCCCATTGCATTTTACTATATAACACAGCTGCTTTTCACACTAAACAACCCCAAAGAGCTACGTGACTATCAGAGTCGACATTGTGACATAATGGTAGACTTTTCTAAGTTCAGTGAGGTTGACTTAATGTAACAGAAGCTGAGATTGAGGGACTACAATCTAAGAATAGGGACAAAGCAGAGAAATATCTGTGTCTGACTTTAGCTCAAGACTCTGAAAAATGGTACATGAACAGAAATGAAAATTAACAGCATGTCAGGAGTAACCCACTGGAGTAAGATCTGGAATATTTACATTCAAATACAAACTTCAGTGTTTACCAGCTGAATATCTTAAGTATATTTCAACCTGGTGGTTCCCTTACTTGTATAATGGGGTGGTTATTATCCACCCAAAGTACAAGGTTCTTAAGGGAATAAAATAATGATAAAGCATAGCAGAGAAATTACCATGGCTATTTGTACAATAATTTGCCCCTTTTCTGTTCTTTATGAGCCTCACCTATAAAGTATAGCAATGAGGGAAAATGAGCTGCCCAATACTGATACCCATTCAGCCTCTAGGCCATTAGGGGCTGTATGAGATTCCTATCACTGGGATACCAACCAACCAACATGTTGACTTCCGACGACAGAAATGTATTCTTCCACAGTTTTGGAGGCAAAAAGTCTGAAATCAGTGCCACTGGGCCTGATCAAGATTTCAGCTGGGTCGCACTCCCTCGAGGAGCTCTTGGGGAGAACCTGTTCCATGCCCCTTCCAGCTTCTGACACCTGCCAGCACTCCCTGGCTTGCTGCCACCTCCTCTAATCTCCAAGGCCAGCATCTTTGTCTCTGTTCTGCCTTCACATCACCTTCTCTGTGTATGGATCAAATATCCTTCTGCCCGTCCCCTTCATAAGGATGGTGGTGGTGGTTTAGTTGCTAAGTCGTGTCCACCTCTTTGCAATCCCATGGACTGTAGCCCTCCAGGCTCCTCTGTCCATGGGTTTCCCCAGGCAGGAATACTGGAATAGGTTGCCATTTCCTCCTCCAGGGGATCTTCCTGACCCTGGGACCGAACCTGTATCTCCTGCTTGGCAGGCGGATTCTTTACCACTGAGCCACCAGGGAAGCCCCTCATAGGATATATGTGATTCAATTAGAAACTATTCAGATAACCCAGGATATAATCTCCCCATCTCAAGGACCTGAACTTAATGCCATGTAAGGTAATGCTTACAGGTTCAAGGGACTAAAATTTCACACCTTGGGGAAGGACATTTTAAAGTCTACCACAGGTACCAAAAACACAGAGGGCAAACAGATCAGGAAAAGAAGCTTCTTAAAATTTGAATTATTCCTTGAAGTAGAAATCACAATAATTCATACCCTAATTTATACTGGGATATGAATAAATGTTATCAGTCTTCCAGGCAGCATTAACACAGAGTCATTAAATGGACATGAATTTGGTTTAAGAAATCAAAACCTAAAGGTGAGCCTAGCAGAGGACCCTAGCAGGTGCATGAAAGCCAGGTACAAGGCAATAGAGAAGGATCTGAACCCCAGGGAGGGGCTCAAAACAAAAACCAGACAAACCTCCCTTTCATTTTCTACCTTAGCTGAGAGCCATCCTACATATAAGCCACAAGGGAAATGAGAAACCCTGACTACCAAACATCAATCTGCGAGTTCATTCTTTCATTCCTTGCAACAAACGCTTACGGAGCAAATGTTATGTACAGGACGTAAGAGAATGGATAAAAGTGCTTCCTCTTGTGAGAGCCACATCCTCACAAGAATTAAGTCAATTCAGTGCAGCAACTGTTTACAGAGGACCTACTATGTGGCAGATACTTGGGTGCACATGCCCAAATCGATTCCTGAACTTCCTTTGCAAAAAAAGTTGGGGATTTTCCTAAGAAAGTGGCCTGTATTGAGGTAGACACTCAAGCCTCCCAACGATCTATCCTGCAAAGGTCAGTGCAGAAGCCCAGAGCACATGGGCAAGCCGTTTTCCAGGATATGGTGTAGCACCTAGAGCCACCACTATCTACCTCCTCACCTTGTCAGCCTCACATAACAGATTCTGAGAGCTCCTCCTGTCTCTCTGATTACACACTCCATGCTTCCCACAGGAGGGCTGCATGATGAAGTGGCATTCCATCTTCTCTGCCGGGTCATGTCAGGCTCAACATCACCACACCGAGTGGGCACCCCAGTGGCTGGAGGGGAGCCATTCTGAGCACGTGAAGAATGGGGATGCAGGGGCTGGAGAGGAGAAGGGAAGGTGGCTCCTTTTCATTCTGCATGTGAGCTTCTCTGGGTCCCATAAATTCCTCTACCCTGTATATTTCACTCAGCTGTCTAAATGAGGTTTGCTCATATAGCCACCACTGTGCAGAATCAATCATGCCCTTCTGCACAGAATGTTAATTGTGTGCCTCTCAAAAAGAAAAAAAAAAAAAATAAAGCATACTGCAGAGGCCTTAGAAGAAATTCAAAATCTGTTTTGTTTTTAATTCACCATACTTTTAAAACTGCTATGTGAAGTAAACAATCACAGTCCCAGGCGTGATCCAGCTGCAATCCAGGTGCCTTTTTCAAAGCTGGGGAGAGGAATATTAAGAAACCTCTTCCCACTCCCATCAATTGTTCTACACAACACTTCCCGAGTCAGCTGCCGGCTGCCTGAATAAAGAAGCTCTGAGCCCTCCCAGGAATGAGTGTTCTGGTTAACTCCACACAAAATGGCCCATTCAAATCAACCTGGGCTGCAAATCTCTGTTTGTATCCGGCAGGGGTTGACTCATCTGAGAGGTAGAAAAGGAAAAGAAAAACAAGAGGATCATCTCCTCAGCTTCCTTATACCACAAAGCAGTCTCTACGTGAGGCTGCCTATCATCAAAGAGAAATTCACTACGAGAGAGGCAGCTGAAAAAGTCTACCGAGTCACCATCGAAGTGCCTGCAAATCAGTCATGTCTGTTTCAGGGAATCTTATTTTTTATTCTGTAGAGGTCACATTATTAAACTACAGATCATGATATCATGTGCTTAGAGAGGGCAAAGATGCTTTGAACACACACACACACACACACACACACACACACACACACACACACACACTCTCTAACACCTCTTTGCAGGGAGGGCAAAGAGCTGACTCCACAGCTAGAGACTTCAAGGATCCCATTGTTTTCAAAAAGGCCGGATGGACACTGTGACAAGCATACTGCCTTCCACCACCAATTTTGGGAACATGTGAAAAATACGGTATGCTGCTTGCTGGTATGTGGTCCGAGATGACTCATAAATCTTCCTTTATCTCCTTCGTGGTGTTAGCAGAAAAGGATGAGTTGCTTTTTTCCATCTCATTCTCCCGTCTATCTGTCTGTTAGCCGTGCCCTTGAGCAAAGATTACTGATGCCCTGCCTTTGATATATGACACATCACCCACAGCAGCTTTTCATCAAGTGAATTAACCTGGAAAAATGCAAACCCACCTGCCAGTTGCTTCCAAACTTTGCACAATTCCTTTGTGTACTTCCTCTCTAGCGTGCATCAGGCAGGAAAGCAGCAAGGGCAAGCTCAAGAAATATGGAAAATTAAGAGAATCTAAACCGGGGGCTCTGGGAAATAGTTCACTGGCTGGAGTCGGCTGCTTTTGCATAAGCACTTTCAGAAGAGGTTTAAGTGAAAAGCGCCAGCTTAAGCCACACTTTAGAATGCTTTGCACCTGAGCTGGAAATTGCCATTTTTCCCCAGTCATTTTCCCCCTGTGTGGCTGGAATAATGACCAGAGCCTTGGCAGTCGCTGATGACATGGTTACAGAAACTATTTGGTGATTTCTAATCAATAATCAAGATGGGCTGAGGAGGAGCCTAGAGCAGGAAGGAGTAAGCAGACTGAAGAAAGAGAGGAAGAAAATGAGAGGTTAAACCAGGCAGGAGCGAAACTGAAGAAGAGGAGGGAAAGCAAGGCTGAAATGAATCTGGATTCTTCTGCCAGCCCCTCGCACAACAACTCTATGAAGCCAGATTCATTAACATTTGGTTTCAGAAGGCTCCAAATTACTATGAAAGAGTAAAGGTAGAGAGCAACTTTGATACCTCACAGTAATTCTCAGTCTACATGTTCAAGCAAAAGGCACTTTGGAAAGCATCAAGTCAGCACCTTTGCACCTTCAGCTAGAGAGAGCTGAGGTTCAGAGACAACCCTAGCCATCCAGGGTCACACAGCCAAGCAAGATGGGACTAAGGTTGGAATTCAAGCTCCCCAATTCCAATGCTCTATCCAATGCAAAACACCCCTCCCAACCAGGCTTTAGATTTCTCCCCCAACTCAGCCCACCCTCCCCCCCAAAATAAACATTTATATTGACCTGAAATTTGGTAGAACTTGCTGCATGGGGGAATAAGAAAGATTTCTTATTTTAACTCTATTATACTAGACTGGGTGTCTCTTGTTTACCCAGGTAGTAAACATTTTCCTCACTCTTATCTTTGATTCTGATAATAAAGCAGTTATTCTTTTCAAGGCAACACCCACTATCTGTGACTACTTGAAGGGTTGTGATGAGAAAGATCTTCCCAAAATGTATTAAGAAGAAAACTAAATTCAAAACTAGCAATCATGATTTTTTGTCCATACTCCAATTTTAAGGGAAAGCTACAAAGACTGAGTTTGTTTTTTAAAGGGCATTATTAAAAATCTGTCTTTGGATAGTCCTGACTCAGTATACAGGCAGCCCAATCTTCTAGATGAACATTTATATTTCTGGCCAATATGAACAGATTTTTTGAAATGGTTCTGAAATCTTTCATTGTCAAGGGAAGATTAAATGTTATTATCCACTATACTTTCTAAAGAAACAAAGGTCATTGCTGGATTTTAGAAAAACTTTTCACAAAGAAAACCTGAAGTGAAAGTAGTATCTCGTAAGCATTGGTTAGTCAGAAAATTAAATTATCCAAGACACCCTGTTTCCTGGGCATTCTGGCAAAATTTGAAAATTTAAATAAGAACGGGATAATGTATGCACACCCATCAGCTGATTGAAGTAAAATAGATGGTAATTCCTTCAGGGAGTCAGATTCTTTGCTGGTAGGAAGAAATGAGGTGTCCCTTCTTTCTGGTCAAATTAACACTGCCCATAAAACAGAGCCTCTCTGGCAAAGACAGTGGTAGAAAGTAGATGAACAGGTTACACTGGAGTTTTTAATAAATCTGATCATAGTTGAGATTATACACAGTTAGTTACCCATACAATAATAATAACATATAACATTTATTGAGGGTTTACTCAGTCAGTTCGGTTCAGTCGTTCAGTCGTGTCCGACTCTTTGCGACCCCATGAATCGCAGCACACCAGGCCTCCCTGTCCATCACCATCTCCCAGAGTTCACTCAAACTCACATCCATTGAGTCGGTGATGCCATCCAGCCATCTCATCCTCTGTCGTCCCCTTCTCCTCCTGCCCCCAATCCCTCCCAGCATCAGAGTCTTTTCCAATGAGTCAGCTCTTTGCATGAGGTGGCCAAAGTACTGGAGTTTCAGCTTTAGCATCACTCCTTCCAAAGGACACCCAGGACTGATCTCCTTCAGAATGAACTGGTTGGATCTCCTTGCAGTCCAAGGGACTCTCAAGAGTCTTCTCCAACACCACAGTTCAAAAGCATCAATTCTTCGGTGCTATGTACTGTGTATTCTAATAACTTCATCTGTGTTGCCTTACTTAATATCCCCACATTGTTGAAAGACAGATTTTCTTACTAAGCCCATTTTACAGATAAGGAAACTGTAGCTCAGAGAAGTTTGTACTTTGTTCAAGCATAGCAGCTGGTAACTGGGGGAGCCACGATTCAAATCCAGGTGATCCGGCTCCAAAACCAGTAACATTTTACAAAATCAATGTGATCCAGGTCTCTGTGTTAACACCCCAATCAAGAACCCAGGTACTGCACATCTTTATTAAACATGACTCTGACACTTACCTAGTGACTAAAAAGAACATCTAAGCCCTTGTGCCATTATATTACCCTATTCACCTACTGTTCTTTGAGAAGCAAAACTTTGATATCCTTCAAAAAGGTATGCCAAAACCTCTGGGAAATAATTTTTTAGGCTACATTTTCCTAGCACACTTCCTTCTCAGACAGTCCTCCATTTCATATTGCAATAAATTGTACATAGCATCAAATTTACTAATAACCATTCTGAAATGTACAGTTCAGTGGCATTAAATATATTCACATTGTTTCCAAGTATCACCACTGTTCATTTTCAGAACTTTTTCATCATCCCCAACAGAAACTCTGTCCCCATTAAACAATAACTCCCCATTCTCCCTCCCTCAGTGTAACCATTGTTCCACTTTCTGTCTCTATGAATGCCACCGCTCTAGGTATCTCATATAAATGGCATCATACGACATTTGTCCTCTTGAATCTGGCTTCCTTCACTTAGCATATGTTCAAGGTTCATCCACACTGTAATAAGTATCAGAACTTTCTTCCTTTTAATGGCTGAGTAGTATTCCACTGGGTGTACATGCCACATTTTATCATTTCATCAGACAGACATAGGGATTGTTTCTACCTTTTAACTATTGTGAATAATGCTGCTATAAACATGGGTGTATAAGTATCTGTTCTTGTCCTTGTTCTCAGTTTTGGGGGATATATACTTAGAAGTGGAATTGCTAGATCATACAGTAATCCTATCTTCAACTTTTTGAGGAATGCTTCTTTAACTTCTAAATGCTGTTTGAACATACCTAAATAGTGAGTTCCAAACACACAAAGCCTTACACATTTATGTATATCTGATTCAGTTCTCTGTACACACGAAACTAACACAACATTGTAAATGAACTATATTTCAATAATTTTTTAAAAAAATAAAAATAATTTAAAAACTGGATCCTTAGGTCTAGAGCAATAAAATTTCTCACTGAATTCTCAATGACTATTTTTATAAATGAATGAATGATCAAATCAAACTCTAGTTCTCCAGAGTGAGGGATAAGATAGCACATACCTCCTCATAGAGCCTATAGTACAGCTCAAATCTACACAGCTTCCCCAATCCCTGATTTTTCTCTATCACAAATACACACCCAGGAACATGTTTACCTTGATGCCAAAGAATATTAAAATAGTACAAAGGCCAGCATGAAAAGGGGTGGGGAAAACTCAGTAAAGCATCTTCTGTAGATGGAAAGATTCACTGATAGACCTGAGGTCTTTATCCACCACCCTCATCCTTCTGTATCTACCCATCAGCAGTGAGGAGTGAGAAACCAACCAAGATTCCTTTCCGCTCTGCCCATGCTAGGCTATTATAAAATATGGGGACGGGCCAGAGAAGGGTGATGATGGTGAAGAGAGGCTTTGCTTCCACCGCTATTTGAATATCAATACCTCTTTTAGTTCATTAATTCATCAAGAGGGTATTTTCAACACATTAAATTCAATTTCAAAAAAGAATGAGCTGACACAGTCAAATACACATGACCAAAATCCATAGTGCACTTCCCCAGCTGCCCTTTCCAGCCAGTCTCAGTCCTGTCCTGGGGTCTGGGCATCCATTACTCTGGGCTAATTGGCAGGCCTGATGGAGGAAGGGGAAACTCCAGGCCACCGCCTGGGCTTTTCATTACTTAAGTGCATTCTGACTTGAACTATATTAATGGAGCTCCAAATTTTAACTATTGACGGCTTTCAATAGGAATTTACATTCCTGTCCTCCTGGGGCCCACCAATCACTAAATTCTCACCTGTAGTGAAGACAGCCACAAGGGGGAATTGGTTTCAAAGACGGAAAGCGGTGATAATATATGTGCTGCACCTTCCCACGAGCAAATACACATAATTATCTTTCCCCCCCTCTTTCTACATTAAATTTTCAACTCTTTACTACATCTTTTAATGAAAGCAGTGACTGAAAAATATAAACATGGATACATAATTCCCAATGAATTGGTCTAAGTGTAACTTGTAAAAACTGGATTAATGGTACAAAGCATGTACTTTATAAAAATAGCCTGTAGAAAAAAGCATTAAGCAATTACAACTCCAGCTCTGAAGGCTCCAATATTATAGGGTAATATTTCCTTAATGTTAGACTTCATTAACCCTAAGATAATCTCTCATAAATTTTGCTTATTTTTAAGGAGAAAAAAATAAATTATGTTTATTAAACTACTGAATATGTTTATGAAAACAAGACATAATCTAGTGCCATAAACTTCTTGTCTTTATCTGAATGATCAAGGAGCTCATAAATAAAATATCACATAACAAAGTGAGTGTTAAAATTCATTACTGTAATAGCTATGTTCATGATCTATTTCATTAACATTCCTCCTCTCCTTGGATAAATGGGCTTCTTAGCCTACGAGAGGAAAGCCATTTACAAGACAAAATACTAAGCCGCTTTTTCTCATTTTCCCTTATCTCTTCTATTCCTAACTTTCTAAATTAATTCTTCTCTTAAATCTTATTGTTCCTTCCAGTGTAACTCACAGCACATTAGAGAGAGTGGAGAGAAATAGCAGCAAAGAAATGGGTCTACAGAGTATAAGTTAATTAGGGATCTAAGTGACTGGTGATGAGATTTGATGACACGGAGCCCCAAAGTGAATTTAGAAGCTTATCTTCTTAAAATATTTGAGAATAAAATACAAATAATAGAACCGCAAGAAATATTCAGTATACCAAGGAATCTACACAAGCTTAATAACTAAACTCCATTTCCTGTTTAAACTATATATTGCAGTTCCCATGAACAGGATTTGCTAACCTTTATCTTCAGTGATTTTGCTGGTAGTTTTATTTTTATAGATGTGTGTATATACAAATACTCAGACAGAAAGGTGAGAGCTTTCCTGTGAGTTACCAAAAATAGATAGATGTGCATAGATGGGACCGCAAACCCACAGGTGAAGTGTGCCAACACCAGTCACCGAGTGGACTTCCTAACTAAGGAAACGAACTGCAAAGCAACAAGGACAATGGTTCTCTGTCCTCCCCTGGTCATTTGTTTCATCTTAATTCAACAGAGCCCTAGGCTGCAGCATCCTCTACCCAGATAATAACCAGAGGATGCTGTTTATGATAATGGCAGAAATTAAAACAGAATTTTACAACCGCTGAGCTGAAAGAAGGCAAAAATCCCCACACGAATATTAAACAGTGTAAATAAAAAAGAATCCACTCATTTTTATTCCCAACTACCTACCAATTTGTCTGGCACTGATTCAGAGTAAAGACCACATTCACAAAACTCTACACGTATGTAGAGAGTAAAAGGAATACTTGAACTCAACAAGCATTTATGGAGGGCTTTCCCCTGTATACAAGGAAAACGAGGCACATGGGGAAGAGGAAGGTGGACATATGCCCTCAGGAAGCTTCCTTTTGGTTGGACACAGTCTGGTAGTTGACGCATCCCCATGCGACAGGGGGCGGTCAGTACCGGACTAGAAGGATCACAGTGAAGGGAGTAAGCAGTGCTGGGCAGGCTCCAACCAGGGCTTTAAGAATGAGATGACACTGAGCTGGGGCTTCAAGAGCACGTGAGATTTTGGTTGTCCTAGAAGGGATCCAAGTGGGAGGAACTGCCTGGGCCAGTTTCCTCACAGCAGGCAAGAGACTGGACATGAGACTTCAGTTTCCAACTCCACCTACAGATCAAGCACCAGGAAGCAGTTGTAACCGGCCCTTCCAGAGGGGCTGAGGGCATTCACATCGGGGAGAGAAGAGCAAGTCCCAGGACCCCTGACACTCTCACACCATTTTCCCTTAAAATGGGATGCGTGGTCCCCAAGGTATTTTCTGTGGTACACATCCATACCAGGGCTCAATAAGAAAATTTTCTTCGAAAAGAGATCCACAAACTTAGGTCTGAGTAAAGTGCCCTGTCTTACATAAAAACAGCTCACAATTACAGAGCACTTCCCATGTCTCGCTGCTCTTAGGACTGTACACCACACATTAACTCATTTAATCCCCCAAACAGCTCTACTCTTATCTCCATTGTACATATAAAAAACAGAAGTAAAAGAGAGGTTAAGTGGCTTGCCCAAAGTCACATAGCTAATAAGCAGCAAGGCAGGGATATAAATGCAAGGGGACTGATGCCAGAACCCCAACTCCTAACAGCCACATGGGGCAGAGATTACTGTATGCTCATCCCAGTTCATTTATTCTACATCCTGGGCATGAAACTGAACTACATTTCACAGCCTCCCTGCGTATGACTGAACTCCAGCTAACAGAAGGTGGGACGTGACATATGCCTCCTCCAAGCCTGGCGCATCAAAACTTCCCAGAGAGTCCCTTCCACATCTTCCCTCTTCCTCTGGGTGCTGACTGGTGAAAAGCCTCCAGCAGAGAATTCTAAAGCCCCAGTCATGGGGAGAAGGGAGTCAAAGGAAGCGGGAAAAGACAGAAAGAGTCTGGGTCCCTGAGTCACTGTGTGGAACACAACCTCTCTCCATGCCCAAAATCAGCTGGACTTTATGTCAGTGATAAATAAGTTTCTCTTGTGTTAAGCCCTGGAACTTTGGTTACAGCAGTTGCCTGCCCTGACAGATACATGATACCAATCTGCCTGCTGAATCACCCCTCTGGCCTTAGCCTCTAAATGATTGAAAAAGAGGTTTCAGAGTCATTGCCAAGAATGTGGCAGTTTAGCAAAGTAATGCAGGGACAGTCTAGACTCAGTTGAACCAGAGCTGAAATCAGGTCCTGCAATTTACTAGCTCTGTCACCTGGGACCAGTTACTAAACATTTCTGTGCCATGGAGTCCTAGGTATAAGTACTAAGTAATTCTAGTGAGATTTAAGGGAAAACATTTGTAAAGTACTTAGAACAGTGATGAGCACATAGACAACCCCAAATACTACTATTCTCATTATCCTGTTAAGTCTTTTACAAAAGAATACCTGTATCAGGATTACGTTTGGAACAAAAACAAAACAGTAAATTATCAATGGCCTAAACAAGATACAAGTTTATCTCTCTTGCAGAAAAGAAGCCCAAAGGTACACAAAAGACGTCCATAGGTGTGCCAGTCCAGGGCTGGCATGGAAGCTCCAAAAGGTCATCAGAGACACAAGTTCCTTCCAACTCTATGCTCTGCCATCCCTAGCATGTGGCCCTAGTCCTCATGATCCAAGAGAAATGCTGGTGTTCCAGCCATTACGACCAGTTCCATGCGGCAGAACAGGAGCAAACAGAAAAGAAACACCTATCCCATTTAAAACAACTCTCTGGAAGTTCCCCATAATATTTTCATATGGCCGCACCTAGGTCCTAGATGAGAGGGAGGAGGCGGTGGCAGTACACACAGCTGAAAACCAAGGATTTTGTTAGTAAGAGGATAGAATCAATAAGGTAAAAAATAATAATAATAAGGGAAGCAACCAGAAGTCTCTTCCTCAGCACAACAATGAGTAAAAGCAAGCAAGCTACACTCCCTATCCAAAGCTCTTGTGAATTCTTAAAAAAAAAAAATCCTTAAAATGCAAATACTCAGTACATACCATGGCAGTTTTTACTTTGCCTCTCTACAACATTCTCCACACACCAGCCAGAGTGATATGTTAAAAATTTGAGCCATGCCCCCACTTAAAACCCTCGAAAGGCTTCCCACTGCCAATCAAATTAAGGAGTGTGGATTTACTTGGGGCAGAAGGTCCCACCTGGTCTGGCTCTGTGCACCTCCCTGACCTCATAGCATGCCACAGTGGGCCGCTTCCCACAGCAGTACGGGGCTGGTTTGGGCTGCTGCCTCAGTCACACACTGAACATACCCGCCCAGAGCCTCAGCACTGTCTGTTCTCTCGACCTGAATCTCTCCTTCCCCGGATTTTCCTTTGACAAGCTCCTTGTTGTCACTCAGATCGCAGCCTTCAACACCGTCTTATCAGAGCTTTCCCTGACCCCCTGGTCACACCCTCCCTAACAAACAGCACATCTCCCTTCCTCAACCCTCAGCCTAGCACTCATCACTCTCTGACGTCTATCTTGTTTGCGTGTCTCCTTCCTTATTAGAATGCATGTTTCCATTAGAGGAATGTCCGTCTTACTCACTGTTCCTAAAACGATCCCACCCACTGAAACTCCTAATTATCATCGAAGTGGACATTCATTAATACAACAAATATTCACGGAACACCTGGTGTGTGCTACGTACAATGACATAACGACATGATACTGCCCCACCCAATATGCATGTTTACTACATAAGCGGACTGTACCAACACTGACATTTCTGTCTGAATGATGTTCATTTAATCAATAGACTTTCCTGAGACTCTGAGCACAACAAAATGACAATCAAGGAGTCTGGTAGAGTAACATACTGAATCCATGTTAACAGTAGATGAAAAGGAGGGAGGAGAGACTGTTTTAGGTCATCCAAAGACCCCCAAAGCAAACAGCAGTCAGAGGATTAAAAGAAGCTGCCCATGAGGTCAGGAGTATATGCTGGCCCCAGACACAATCCAGTGTGTGTATACACACACACACACACACACACACACACACACATGTGTATTTTTTTAAAGGATAGATTCAAACCCACATATGTCCTCTGCAAGAAGTCCAGGGAGTACGACTGCAGGAAAAGTTACAAACTGTCTATGGTTCCCATGGACTAGGGGATATGATACAGCAGAAACATGCAAAAGATATACAGAAGTGCTGATGACTGAGGGAGAAAAGGAGAAAGGAGCCGGGTGGGGGACAAAAAAGTGCAGGCGAGCTGGAGGAGGGGAAACAAGAGAAAAAAGGAAAACAAATCAAAGAAAGAACAGCTATTAAAAATGCTGAGTTGAAAATGTTTCAGATGGCCTCTGACATCTAATAAGTCATCTGTCTTTCTCAATACAGAAAAGTCATTACTTACTAGTGAACTAATACCAGCAACTGTGACAAGGAAAAACAACAAAGCTCATAAAAATATAAAAGTTCACCCCTTGCAGTTAGGCGGGAAAAAAAAAAGGAATGTATTCAATTTTTCAGATGAAAAATATCTGAACCGACTGAATTTATTGTAATGCAACTTGTATTATATGTGAGGAAAACGAAAGGGGGGAAAAATAGCCCCTCTTCAACTTTTCCTTGGAAAACAGAATACAATGCATTTTTTGAGAGCCTGAACTCCTCATAGAAACCATTCATAAATATCAACATGGCATCCTGGCTACTGGCCATCAATTCTCATAACAGAGGCATGAATTAATAGTGCCATCTGCCCTGGCCACTAGGACCTCGATATAACCACCTCCTCAGAAGGTATAACCCAGGCCTAATGTTCAGCATGAGGAATGCAGGTCTGATAAAGAAGAATTTGAGAGACTTCAAGGCAGCCAGAGGCACCGGAGGACTCTTGTTCCCTGGAAGAGGCTAGACACAGCAATGTGCATAAACAGACCAGGCAAAGTGACGGCACAAGGAGGTCCTCAAAGGGAAAAGCAGCTCTGTCTTCCCAGAGCCATAGATGTCATCACTATCTTAGGACTCATCTTTGATTCCTGTCTTTCCTCCATTCCTGCAGCCAATCGACTTGCAAGCACTCAATTGATATTAAAAACACAGCCTGAGTCTCTCCACTTCCTTATGTCTTTACTGCCCACTCCCTAGTTCACTCCACCACATCTAATCTCAGAGGTTACCACCATGACCTTCTAACTGGACCCCTGCTTCTATTTCTGCTTGCTGGATTTCCAACCTGCAGTCAGCGTGGTTTTGAAAAACACCAATCAGATTCCATCATTCCACTACTCAAAACCTGTCACCGGCTCCATTGGCTTCCCTTAGCATGTAGAATCACATACAAACCCCTTAACAGATTTCACCATCTCCAAACTGGCTCTGACCCCCTTTTCCTCCTTCAGCCTTCCTCTCCCCACATTCCTACCCAGCCCTTCTGGTCTTTCTCTCCCTTGAACTTGCCTGGGGTCACTGCTCCTGCTGTTCCTTCTGCCTGACCTGCCTCTCTTGCATCTTTACTCAAGAGTTGCCTTTCTGAAGAGGCCTTTCCTGGTCCATTTGTCAAAATCAGGCCTCTTCCTCCAAGTCACTCTCTAATCTACCTTCCTATTTTATTGGGACCATAGGAAATTTTCCCATTAAAAATTTTTTTTTTAATTTATTCATCACCCTCTCCAACTATAAACTTCCCCAACAAGAATGTAAATTCTCCCATCCACTGGTACATGCCCAGCATTCTCAACTGCTCCAACAAGTTCCTGGCACGGAGAAGGTGCTCAATAAAGACCTGCAGAATGAATGAACAATGAGATGAGAGGGTGATAAAGATGAACAGGTCTCGAGGTTACCCAGCCCCACCCATTTTACATAGAGAAGAACAGAGCCAGGGGAAAAAGTCAACCCCTCTTCAGTAACGGTTAGCACACAGCACAGTGCTCTTAACACCATCTGTGCCATTTTCCTATTACCAAGGACCCAGGTTGTAAATCTGATACAATCCCAGATGACATCTAAGAAGCAAAGAACAACTCAATACTGGAAAATGGATAGTATTGTACAAGTAGGAGAAAAATAGAGATAAGGTGCGTGTAGACAGTGACAGCTCAAAGTAGCTACCCATGATCCAACTCAGACTGGAATGGATATCAGAATTGCAGGCATGAGTGGATTCAAGGCAAACCCCAGAAACAACAAACTCTTAAACAAAAAAAGCACATCAGAAGGAAAGCAGCACATTATTTTAACACAGGCTTTCTCTAACACCATCCTGGAATGTCAAGTCTAACACAATGACTACAGAGAGAGATGAGAACACACCCAAGATAAGGCTGGCCCTAGCTTTGCTTCTCACTCAGCTGGGTTAGTTGCTTAACCTCCTTGGACTTCATTTAGGATTAAATCAGCCTGGGCTAGACTTGTGTGATTAGTGTACACTGTATTTGACTATATTCAGGTATAGTCATATACTATTATTCCACATATACTATTTGTGGAATATTTTGATATCAAATTTATTAGAAGAAATTTTGTATCATCTCCAAAATGAAAGCCAATATCATCTGCCAATGATCCAAAAGTTATATACACATCCACATATGTAATTCAAGCTAGGCTGCAGCAGTACATGAACCGAGAACTTCCAGATGTTCAAGCTGGATTTAGAAAAGGCAGAGGAACCAGAGATCAAATTGCCAACATCCACTGGATCACAGAAAAAAAAAAAAAAAACAAGAGAATTCCAGAAAAACATCTACTTCTGCTTCATTGACTAGGCTAAAGCCATTGACTGTGTGGATCACAACAAACTAAAGAAAATTATTAAAGAGATGGGAATACTAGACCATCTTAACTGCCTCCTGAGAAATCTGTATGCATGTCAAGAAGCAACAGTTAGAACCATACATACAAGACACCAGTTCAAAATTGGAAAAGAAGTATGTCAGAGCTGTATATTGTCACCTTGCTTATCTAACTTATATGCAGAGAACATCATGTGAAATGCCAGGCTGGATGAAGCACAAGCTGGAATCAAGATTGCCAGGAGAAATACCAATAACCTCAGATATACAGAGGACACTACCCTCACGGCAGAAAGTAAAGAAGTACTAAAGAGCCTGTTGACGAAAGTGAAAGAGGAGAGTGAATAAGCTGGCTTAAAACTCAACATTCAAAAAACAAAGATCATGGATGGCATCTGGTCCCATCATATCATGGCAAATAGATGGAGAAACAATGGAAACAGTGACAGACTTTATTTTCTTGGGCTCTAAAATCACTGCAGATGGTGACCGCAGCCATAAAATTAAAAGACACTTGCTCCTTGGAAGAAAAGCTATGACAAACCTAGACAGTGTATTAAAAAGCAGAGAAATTACTTTGCCAACAAAGGTCTGTCTAGTCAAAGCTATGGTTTTCCCAGTAGTCATGTAAGGATGTGAGAGTTGGACCATAAAGAAGACTGAGCGCCAAAGAATTGATGCTTTCGAACTGTGGTGTTGGAGAAGATTCTTGAGAGTCCCTTGGACTGCAAGGAGATCAAACCAGTCAATCTTAAAGGAAATCAGCCCTGAATATTCATTGGAAGGACTGGTGCTGAAGCTGAAGCTCCAATACTTTGGCTACCTGACACCAAGAGCTGACTCATTAGAAAAGACCCTGATGATGGGAAAGTTTGAAGGTGGGAGGAGAAGGGGACAACAGAGGATGAGATGGTTGGATGCCATCACCAACTTGATGGACATGAGTTTGAGCAAGCTCCAGGAGATGGTGAAGGACAGGGAAGTCAGGCATGCTGCAGGCGATGGGGTCACAAAGAGTGAGACATGACTGAGCGACTGAACAACAACAACATATGCAACATGAGAACAAAATCCTATTATTAAATTCTAGCCAACGCTCTTAGATGAGTACTGAAGGCTCTGAGCCTAAGACCTGATCTCTGTTTAAAAAAAAAAAACTTACCAAGTGTTAGGAAGGTATTAAAGAGAGACCAGCACCAAACTGCTGCTTTTTCCTGGATGAACCAAAAGGATTGCAAGCAAATTGAGAAGGAAGTCACAATTCCATTGTGTGAACCCATGCTGGCAGACGCTCTGTCTGTGTGCCATCTCAAACCATCTTGCACAAATGTAGATGCATATCCCACTTTGGACAATACTGGTTTCAGCACACAATCTTGAAGGTCTCCACTAATGCTCTACTACTCTGTGACTGAAGATGAGTGGAGGTACCCATATAAGAAGAGAAGCAATGGATGTAATAATTTTGATGAGACTGAAAAAGGATCTCTCAAGAGTAAATGAGAAACAAAGATCATCATAGGGAAGTAAGTAAAGGGATGATGGTGTTAATGACCATGAGTACTTACTATAGGCAAAGGGTCATAAGTAATTTCATCTTCACATCTTTTCTTTGAAGTAGGTAAAAAAAAAAATTTAACATCATTATTAAGATACAATGAGCACACATAAAAAACTGCATATTTAACATAAATGATTTGATGAGTTTAGACATATCCATACTCCAAGGTTCTATCACCATAATCAAGGTAATAAACATATCCCACCATCTCCCAAAGTCTCCTTGTGTCCATTCTTTGTTTTTCGAGGTAGATACAATTATAGTTCTTATTTTAAAGATGAAGAAACATCAAACTTAGCTAAAAAAAAAAAAAAAAAAAACAATGTTCATTATTTGGCATAAGACAATTGAGATTAAATGTCTCCCAAACATTTTGTCCATGACCTAAGATAAGACATAGTAGGTTAAACCATATGAAATTCCCCATATTTGTCTTTTACCTACAGAAATAGCAATTTCATATGTTCAAATTAACGCATTTGGATCCAATATACAAAATATATACATACACATATATACACAAGTGTGCATGCTCAGTCACTTCAGTTCTGTCAGCTGACTCTTTGCGACGCTATGGACTGTAGCCCTCCAGGCTCCTCTGTCCATGGGGTTCTCCAGGCAAGAATAATGGAGTGGGTTACCGTGCCTCCTCCAGGGGATCCTCCCCACTCAGGGAGTGAACCTGCATCTCTGGTCTCCTGCATTGCCAGGCAGGCTCTTCACCACTAGTACCACCTGGGAAGCTCATACACACGTATACAGAATACAAATATTCTGACTGGTATATATACAAATACAGAATACAAATATTCTGATATGTATATGTATGTGTGTATATACCCACAAATGTGTATATCTAGTATGAAAGCTTCATAAACCAATATTTATCCTAATTATGTGCCATAATTAAACCTCTTAATGGCTTTATTTTAAAAATGAAAGTTATATCAAACATTTTAAAAATTGAACTCTGATATCTTCAATTCTTTTCTATTTTTATAATGTTGACTACACCCCACTAAACTGATTTTACAGCTAACAGGCTGCAACTCCCACCTTGAAAAACACTGAATTAAAAGAACTCTAATCATAACCAGGAAAACGACGGAGTCACCTTGAGCCAGACAGCGGCTGGCATTTCATGCTACCCCTCAGGTTGTAAACAATGAGAAGTTTAGCCCTAAATGTTTGCTAAATAAATAGAATTTCTATAATGGGATGGCAAGAATTGCAAAAGAATGCAAGTTGCAAAAGAATGTACAACTTCAGTTGTGTAAAGGAAATATAAGGGAAAACAACTTTGATAGATGTCTATTTTATTTTCTTAAATTGCTAAAGAACAGTAAAAGCCTCTATTTAAATATCTGAGTATGAAGCTAAGTAGCAGCAGCAGCTGCTGCTGCTGCTGCTAAGTTGCTTTAGTCGTGTCCTACTCTGTGCGACCCCATAGATGGCAGCCCACCAGGCTCCTCTGCCCATGGGATTTTCCAGGCAAGAGTACTGGAGTGGGGTGCCATTGCCAAAAATAAGTTTAAAAAATTCAAGGTGGTTTCCTGTTGGGAAAGGATTCAGAGCTAAGGAAGAATAGGACATGGAGTGGAACTCATTTTCATCTAAGTCTTAAGCATAAGGATATTATTTGACTCTTTAAATCACATTCATGCTTTACTTTGAGAAGTTATTTAATCAAAAAATTCAGTCCTAATGGCAATCCAATGTAATGGAGAAAACACTAGATGGAGGCCCTGAAGATCTGTCATCTACACGGTGAGTTCAGGAAAGCTACTTGACCCTTTGGGGCTTTGCTTGCTTCTAAAGTAAAACATAGGATTAGAGTTTGGAGCATCTTCTACCCATAGTATTTTAGGACCCTGTGACTATGAAATATCTGGTGGTGATTTTCAGATCATTTTAATGAAGGCACACTGCATTCCAAGATTATCCAAATGAAAACTCCCAATTTTGCACATAAAAAGTCAGACCAGGCTTAGGAGTCTCACCACAACAACTCAAATAATCTCAGTGCATCCCCTTCCATGGAAGACAAGCCACTCGGGTGCGTTACTCCTTCTCAAGTCTGGCTCCTATCCTATCTCATAAATTACAATTCTATATATTATACTACTTTTTTCACGCTAACCAAGTGCCTTTCTTGGGGTTTCTTTCTTGAGTATTTTCAGTGTAGAGGCAAAATTTACTTGAATAAAACCATAATTAAATCTTTTAGTGGCTGTATTTTATTTCAGAAGATAGGAATTATTGAACATTATTTTTATTGAACCGTCATTTTTATCTTAACTATGGTTTAACCTCATAATCTAATTATTTTTTCTAAACCTACTTTGCAGCTAATAAAAGAAAGTTATGAAAAATTAAATTACATTATAAAGCATGAAGCAAGTGTAGCTATCATGAGACTCTCAGATTGAAAAACTAGCATGAACTAATTCTACACTGTTGAAAAGCCAGAATTTTTTCACCCATATTAAAAAAAATTAAATAAAAAGAAGAAACCTCTTTAAATAGAGTAATAAATCAGGGGATACTAATTCCTGTGTGTAACTTTCAAACCAAGGTTAAATCATCAGAATAGAATACCAACTTTTCAATCACAGCAGAAAGAAGAATCAACCCTAAAAGGCCAGCTGGTAAGGTCTCTGTCAAAGGGATTTGTAAAAGAACTACTCCCTCTCCCCTCTTGTCTGACTTTTACAGCATTTAGTTTTCAACTCTAATATAATATTCTTGCTTTCCTTTAGTTTAGGTCCTAAAAGCTTCAAGTGCCATATCAGATTTAAGTCCCTCAAAAGCATGGCACCCATGCCCTGCAAAACACCTTTATAGATAAATAGCTTAAAAATGATTGATAACTGCATTCACAGTGGCAATTCTTTGCACCATTAGGAATCCTGTGGGCAACACATTCAAGAATTATCTAAACTTCTGACAAATATTTTGAGTCTCTGCATATAGGGACAACCCTTGCTGCAAGTCAGCAGAAGCTACAAAATGTGTGTGTGTGTGTGTGTGTGCGTGTATGCCTAATTTACACTTAGATTTTCCTGAGTTCTGACCTCAAAACTCTGATCTTAGCAAAGACAGCAAGTAATCCCTTCTTTATAGTAGTTTAGATGAAAAATATTTAAAGTCATTTTACAATTTACCCCTTAAGTACAGGGAACAAAGACCACCAAACTAGTTGTAAGGAGAATGCAGTGGGCTGGGATTTTGCTGTTTTGGTTTGTTTAAACAAAACACCTCCACCAGACTGATACTAAATCATGAATTTAATGACCTCTCAACTAACTTCTGTGAGCATGTACACTGTATAAAACATTAGGTACAATGAAAGGTACAAAAGGAATTAACATGCTTCTGCTCCCAAATGAAGAACTGTTAGTCTAGCTGGTGGTGACATGTAAAAATGAACAGAGACCGAATACAGTATCTCTACAGAGGAGAAACTTGGCCAACAACTGAACAAATGCTTTAACCAAGTGATGACATTAACATCACCAGGAAAAGCAAAGTTGAGATCACGACCCCTTGAGATAATGGGATAATAAACCATCTAAGGTGATATTTTCCCTGAAAACCCATAGCCCAATCTAATCATGAGGAAACAGAGCAGACCATCCCAAGTTGAGAGACATTCTACTAAACAGCTGACTAGTACTTTTCAAAACTGTCAAGATCATGAAAAATAAAAAAGGTTGAATTAATAGACCAGAGGAGACTACGCAGACACAACAGCAAAACACGAGGCGGTACCTGGGAGGCAGAATCAGCTGCTGGAATGGAAAAGGGCATTTATGGAAAAATTGATGGAATCCAAATAAAGCTTGGGGTTTTAGTTAATCAGGTTACAAACCTGTTTTCTTAAATTTAACAAATGTACTCTGCTGATGTGAAAAGACAACACTGAGGAACTGAATTAGAGGTTTATAGGAACTCTCTGTACCGACTTTGAAATTTTCTTATAAAATTAGTTATTCCAAAGTTTATTATAAAAAGAAGTCAATTATGTGACTTTCACTCCAATTAACACATATGCATACACACACAAATACACCCATACACAGAGAGAAAGAAGGTAAGTAAAATAGGTCAGTAAGAGGTACAGGGGTTTAAGACACTAAGCTTACATTCAGTCTTATGAAACTGCCATTATTTGACTATTTTCAACCTAAAAACCAGCATTTTCATATGAGTCAACCTAATAAATAGCTGTGGGCTGGAAGACCTCATGGTGAAATGTAGCCCCTCCAGGCTGGATATGAAGGGAACTGGAGATAGCAGGCAGCACACACTGCAGAAGGGGACAGGGCGAGTGAAGGCGGGAACACGCCCGATGTGGTCCGGACGGGGCGGGCATTCACCTGTGTCAGGGGGCAGGCAAGTGACTGCTGTGGGCAGGCCCTGAAGTTTAAGCCATGACACAGAGCCCGGCCTCCCAGTGGCCAGAAACGTCCTCTGGAAGAGCTCTACAGCCGCTAGTGACACTGACTCATGACCGAGTCCTCCCTCCACTGATGCCTCGTTCTCTAGCCCGGAGTGAAGTTTGAGCATAATGGAAGGATCAGAGAAATACAGTAAGTCCCAGACACATGAACAAGTTCTGTTCCAAGAGTGTCTTCATAAGTCCAATTTGTTTGTAAGTCCAACAAAGTTAGCCCAGGTACCCGAATAACAAAATCAGCTACATAATACTGTACTGTAACAAGCTTATAATACTTTTCACACAAACAATACATAAAAAAACAAACACAAAAAAAATATAGAAAATATTTTTAATCTTACAGTGCAGCTTAAAAATCTTACATTTTTAATCTTGTACAGTGTTACAGTACAAGAGTTGGCAACAGGGGCACCTTTGTTATCTTCGAAAGTCCACAACCTGAAGGTTTTTATGTAGGGGACTTACCGTACAAATTGGCAGATTAAGTCCTCACTCTGGCTCTGCCACAAGTGTGGTGAGAATCCCTCAACAAGTCCCGTACTCAGCCTCCGTCTCAGATCCCACCCTGAAAAGGAGGGGAAGTGGAGGATGGTCTCTAAGGCCTCTTCCAGCTCTAAGATGCTAACTCCAACAGGGGATGAAATATGTTTCCTGGCTCTCGGGAGCAACATGTGGTTCACTCGAGTTGAGAGAATGATGCAGGTCCGTGAAAGCAAAAACACTGAGAATAAAAGGGCTGTGTTTTTATACACAAGAGTCTATTCTTTTATGATACATGTCTAGACCCCTCTAAATATTTAAACAACAATACTGTACCAGTATGAAAACTCTCTAAATCAGGCTCTGTGGTTAAGGAGGATATATGAACAGATGTGATCTTATTAAGGCCCTAATGTAACTCACAAACAATTTGTCATATCTGACAGGTATTGTTAAATTATGTCCACCTGCCAGAGGCAACCAGAGAAATTACCAACCGCCTTTATTCTGCTTCTACTCAAAATTCCCTAAAAAACTCCTGTAGATGTGTCCAGGATATGTATTTTTTAAAGCAGTAACCTAATTGTCACCAGCACATAACAGCCAATGTCTCGCAATTCCTTTTCATGTATATTTTATTTATTATGGGCCCAACTGTTTCAACACCCTAGTGGTTCAACTTTAATGTAGCTCAGGAAACCCCCTAAGTAATATCACAAAATGCTTAACATCTGTGAAACTTGGACCCAAAAATGTTCCAATTTTTCCATTGGTTTGGGAGAGGGAGATGGGGGGGGGGGCGGGGGGGGGGCGGGGCACGCTGGCGAGGGTTTTCAGGAACAATCCGGCTCCAGCTCAGTTTTTATCGCCTCACAGGCAGGAAGAACATTTCGGGATTTACCTTACTAAACACTCAGAATTATTTCAAACCATGAAATAATGAACGCCATGCCTGCTTCAAGTCAGTTTAAAAATGAACCCACTTCCTTTCCTTTCTCTAAATATTTGCCTCATCTCTCCTTCTTGCGTTATAATATTTTAATTAAGTAAAACAATGAAAAAAGAGAGGGAAAAGAAAATGAAATGTGAAGCATGTGGCCTATTTCCCAAGCTTTTTCAAAACTTCTCAGAGCTCTTTGGTCTCCAGTGGTGTTTGAAATATTCTTCACCCCACTAAAGAAAGGATGAAAAATTGATCTCCTCCAAACTTCAAATACTGCATATTTCTACAACTACAGACTGCAAGAAAGAAAGGCAGGCTTAGGAGATACCAGACCAAACAGGAAGCAGTTCTCAGAGGGACTACAGCTCAGCTCAGGCAGTTCCATGGGCAGTGTGTGTACACAGAGCTGCTAGGAGAATAAACACCAGCTCTACTTCTGAGAAAAATCAAAGCCAGTCCTGGAGAAACCGAACATGGGAGTCAAACCTCAGTCATTTGGATTAACTTGTAGGGGAAGGTCAAGTTGGATCAACACAAAGCCTTGAGAGTAAAGGGATTTGCTTTGTTTTGTTTTGTTTTGTTTGCAAAATGCAAGTGTACTCATTTCAAGGTTCACCCGGATCCATCCTTCTGGCTTTGTTTCTCAGCAGCCTCATCCCAATTCCATTGTGCATGAACCATTGGGCTCTCACTAGTCTCCATGCAGACTGTAAACCTCCTTCCCCCTTCTCCTGAAATGTCCCATCCCCGCTGTCAACTCGGTGAAGTCCTTCTCAAGTTTCAAGGCCCCACTTCCAAAGTCACCTCGTATACACAGAGAACAGCAGGGATCCCCCAGCACTTTGTGCATACCTGTAAGACGGTAAAGTGGTTCTCACCCAGCCTGAGTGGCATTAAAACCTCCCAGAGAACTTTTCAATAAAACGCTGATCTCCCACCCCATCCAGAACAATTTTGTTCTGAGCATTAGTAAATTTTTTTCAAAGCTTCCCATGGGATTATATCATGCAGCCCAGACTGCAAACCTTTGGTACACACCGAGTTATCACACTGAGTACCCTGTACCCCAGGAATAGCGAGGCTCACCACAAGGCTTGTCAGCAAGGATGGAGAGTGTAGAACCTTTGGGACGCTTCTTTAAGAGTAAGGAATGTCACGTGATTTCTTTGTCCTCCTTTGGGTGAACATCATCAACAGCAGTGCACCTCCCACCCACCTCCAAAAGAGGGTAGAGGTCTAATCAAAAGTGGGAAAAGACTCCCTACTCCACCTCCACTTAACTTCCCACTGCTTCCCCAACAGTAACCTCTCTGCGACTTTTGTGCCCTGGCCCCTTCCTCTCCAGCTAGTCCAACTATGTGGCTGATTCACAGCTTGCTGACCGCTTGCTCCCTTGAAGCCTTCTCCTGTCCACTTCACTTTGCAGGGGTTTACCCTCCCACTCCAGGCCACTTCACTTTGCACCTCTCCTCAAGTGCCTTGATTGGTTAATGATCTCACGGGATGAGTGTATGTGTATGAAAAGCTTTGTTGTGGAGAGAGTACGGAAATGTATATCTTACAGAGATTTTTAGCTCCTGCCCATAGGGCTCACTATGTATAGCAGGCATTCCACATGTATTTGTTGACAGAACCCACAGAGCTGGCCCTCTTCTTTCCAGGCCAGGTTGTGGGTTCAAAAAGAAAGGTAAAGACTAAGAACTGTTGTTGTTCAGTCCCTAAGTTGTGCCCAACTCTGCGACCCATGGACTGCAGCACACCAGGCTTCCCTGTCCTTCACTATCTTCTGGACTTTGCTCAAATCCAAGTCCACTGAGTTGGTGATGCCATCCAACCATCTCATCCTCTGTCACCCCCTTCTCCTCCTGCCCTCAATCTTTCCCAGCATCAAGGTCTTTCCCAATGAGTCAGCTCTTTGCATCAGGTGGCCAAAGTACTGGAGCTTCAGCTTCAGCTTCAGCATCAGTCCAGAATACTCTGGGTTGATTTCCTTTAGGATGGACTGGTTTGATCCCTCAAGGGACTCTCAAGAGTCTTCTCCAGTACCACAGTTTGAAAGCATCAATTCTTTGACGCTCAGCCTTCTTTAGGGTCCAATCCTCACATCCGTGCATGACTATTGGAAAAACCATAGCTTTGATTATATGGACCTTGGGAAAATGGACTGGTTAAAAATTGGGAAAGGAGTATGTCAAGCCTGCTTATATTTATTGTCACCCCATTTACTTATATGCAGAGTACATCAGGCAAAAAAGACTAAGAACAGCACTGCTCTAAAAATCCACATCATAAACATCACAGCAAATACTCCTTGGTAGATAGTATTTGAGGATGACTTCCACAATCTTTGCCCTATGGTTGTACTTCCATGATTATGTCAAATAGTAAAAGTGTATTTGCAGCTACAGTTAACTTACTCATCGATTGGCTGTAAGATATAGAGAATTAACTAGATAATCCAATCATGTGAGCTTTTTTTTTTTTTTAAAGCAGAGATTTTCTCTGAGAAAGTCAGAACCACTTGATGTGTAAGGAGGCGTCAACAGGAGACGGACCTTACTTGAAGAAGTGGCGCGGAGGGAGAGGGGGACCTGAGGAAAGAGCCTGAGAATATTCTCCAGAAGCTCAGAGTGAACTCAAGCAAACAGCCACCAAGAAAATGAAGACCTCAGTCCTGCAAAGATAAGAAACTGAATTCTGCCAACTCCCTGAATGAGCTCAGAAGTTGAGCTCCCAGACTCTCCAGGTGAAAAATGCATCTTGATAAGCATCTTGATTTCAGCCTTAAAAGACCTAACCCAAGAACCTAGGCAAGACTGCCTCCCTTACAGATAATAAACATTAAATAAATAAATGTCAAGCCATTAAGTTTGTGGTAGTTTGTTACAGAGCCACCCCCAACCACTGCCCTCAAACTGGTTAGACGAAAAAAGTCCCTCTTATAAATTAGCAAACATATCTTAATATCCTGATTAATTACATTCCACATATATGAGAGGCTTCAGAAAGAGAAAAAAGAGTAGACCAATGCAAGGTACCCTCAGTGTGCTTCTCACAACCCATTCTATTCTTCTATTGAGAAAGGTGGTAAACTGTCATAATGTCCTCCACATTAAGTCCTATTAATGAAAGCCATTTATGAATTATTAGCAACTGAATAACAAATCATGTCATCTGTCTCAAAGGTTATTTGCTGAGTGCGGTCTGACACTGACCAATAGGAGTTGGAATTCTTAGTTGCAACTCCCTGAGCCTGACATCTGGAGAGTACCCCACCCAGCACAAGATAACTATTCGACCCTTGATGTAGGGATGAGGGCACCCTGGTGCCCATGCCAATCTCCTAGGAGGCCAACAGTCTTCCTGCTTCTTAGCCCCCACCTTGCCTGGTGACAGATGAGAAGCAGGTAGTCACACGGGGTCTCTTGGTGAAGCATTCTGTACATTGGGGTCTCTCATGGGGTCCCCCTAGATCCACAGATCATGCAGGGGCTCCCGAAAGGCCATGTGATCAGCCTCAAGGACCCACCCTAGGGCTGAAGGAGGATGAGCAGCTGTGACTGCCCAGCCCCACCAGCCACCATGCTGCCCGGTAATGCCCCCGGCATACACAAGCTTTCCCAGAAGCCTTTCCTGAAGTCACCTGCCAGCCACCACCCCTCGCCAGCCTGCTCCCGACTGTCTGCGTCAGCATTTGTCTGAACACCGCATCTCCATCATCCATGGGGGAAATTGATGACGACGGCAAGGCAAAGGAATGTAACTACATCCTATTCTAAAAGCACACATTTATTTTCTTTTATTTGAGAAATGTATGCATAATGTATGGCTGTACATAAATGTTTTTACAGAGCCTCTTAAATGATTTACCATGAGGTATGTGTTGATTATAATCTCTGCTTATTTAAGAGGGCCCTGTTTACCCCCATAGTAGTTAATACATTGAGACAGGTTTCAACTAACTGTGACACCCGTAAACAAAAGTTACTGATCTACCTCGTGAGTTATAAAACTTGTAACATGCTGTAAACAGCTCTGTCATTTTATTTAGCATATTGCATTGTGTGAGCCGCCTTATTTATCTAGTGGTAAATCTTTATGTATCAAAAATGCTACAGAAGGCACAACAGATAAATTACAGACAGACACTAACATCTGACTAGTTAATCAAACAAATAGGACATGTAACAAAGAGAAAAGCTATAAATATTGACAACAAGCTGCTTCAGTCACAAAAACATTCAATACTTCAGTTCTCAAGTGTGAGTTTTATATCAGTCCCCTGGAAACAGTTTGTATCCTCCAATAAATTTTTACAGTTGATTCACCTGCCTGATACCCCTCAGCCATTTCCTTCAGAAGCTGTCAAACCCGCCAACGATAATATATGGCCCAACCAACAAGAACAGCTGTAGTCATTCTCTCTGCAGGTTCTCGCACCCTGTTCTGCATAAAATAATACATCAAGATTAATTGATTTCCCGTCAGTCTCACAGAACAGAAAATTAATTTTCATGTAGCTATTTTCCCCAGCATATGAATTTTGTACATGGCAAGTAATTTAAGTTTTTAATTATTCATGAGCGAGGAGGGAGTGGGGGGGAAACATGAGAAAGTGAGCTTTGCCGAACCCCCAAGGCCAGTCCCTGGGCCTGGGTTTGTGCTGAGGCAACAATAGCATTCGCTAATGCCCATATAAATAATATATGTATTAACATACATCTTAGTACAACACCAATTTCTCTCACTCTGACCCGAGACTACCAGGTCACCCTGCGGTACTTTGTCAAAGTCGCCGGGCCGGCCACATGTGACAGGCTGTGGGAAAACACAGGCCGCGGCCGCCATGCTGGAGTGACCTCCGCCGGCCCCTGGGCGGCGGCCGCGGGGCCCCCGCAGGAGAGCAGGTGATTTAACGGGCAGTGTGTGACGTGGGACCAAGCACACGTTGCTAATCAGCCAGGTGCTACCTCAGCGAGCCTTCCATTTGCAGGTGCCACTGACTTGTGAACGAGAAAAATGTAACCATAAAAGAGAAAGCGAGCATGGGACTCGCTCAGGCCCCATCTTTCACAGACGCTCTGCAGACCAGCGTGAGCAAAACTGTCTCCTCGGAAAGGGAAACCGCCACACCGTGAGCACCTCTGGCAATCGAGAATGCTTGCTCAAATGCCAACCAAAATGCTCCCACAGTGCCTCCTTAGAAATTTCACTGGCATACTTCGTAGAACCTGCCAGACAGGCAAATGTACGCCGCCCGCCTCCAGTCACGGAGCTGGATTTAACCCCGTTAGGACCGAACACGGGTTTGGGCTGCTTCACCTCATGCGGCACTCTTGGGCTCGGAGGCAGTTGGCCACTGCAGTCAAGGATTTGGGGTCATTGATTATTGATTGATGCCCTCTTCCACCCTGAATATGATCTGGTGTGAAATCAGGAGATCACTATAAACAGTTGACCTTCTCCCAGTTAAACAATGAGACCCCCCCACCACCACTGTGTAATAATCAGGCAGAGGACAGAATCAAAGTCATGTCACCAAATTCATACAGGCCACAGGGAATCCAAAAGAGACACAAAGAAAGAGAAACTTCTCTCAACCCAATGAGAAGTAGAGAAAGAACATGGATCACTTTATTTCTGAGAAAAGAACCTGGCTTGGGTAACCTGAATAAGCAGCTCTGATTTGGGGCCCTCGGTGGCTCAGCCTGCAACGTGGGAGACTTGGGTTTGATCTCTGGGTCAGGAAGATACCCTGAAGAAGGAAATGGCAACCCACTCCATTATTCTTGCCTGGGAAATCCCATGGCCAGAGGAGCCTGGCGGGCTACAGGCCAGTGGGTCACAAGGAGGCCACACAACTAAAGCCAGGAGCACATGCACACGCCCACCCACAAGGCAAAGGCCCCACCAGTAGGGGGAGCACTTGGTAAGGAGGAGACAAGTGGAGAAGGTCAAAAACAAAAATGAAAGGAACTCAAAGGAAGCCACACAATAACCCCAAAAACCACAAAAATTTACCAGAGGAGGGTGGGGCTGGGGGCAGGAATGACTGATTCCCTTAATTGGGGGATGGAGTTAAGTTGGATGAGAACTTGGTGAAATATTAAGAAAGGCATGAAAATGGAAGTTTCTATGAACATTCTTTTTCTTTACTGTTTTTAACAGCTTCTATAAATGACCACTCTAACCAAAACCAGAGAGTCATCAAAAACTGCTTCTTTGCTAGCCATGCTTCATGCTGGAGGCTGGCACAAAACCGGGCTTCCAGTGTTTCCGTCATAAAACCTGTTTCCCCATAGCCAGTGAGACCTGTGAGAACTCACTTTAACCAGAAAGTTGGCACCTGTGCAGCAGCAGAGCTTACATTGTTTTAATACTGTTTCAGAATAGGGCTTCAGGATTCTATTTCTATTACCTTGATGGCTCCAGACAAAAGGGTAACATGATACATCATGTCAAGCAGCTAATTATTCACACCAAAGACCAGCTCATCAACTTCAGCTGGGTTAAAATTAAAAGGAGGGGAGGCATTCTCCATTGTTTCACGTGATGTATTTACCCAAGGGAGGTTCAATGAAGTTTGCTTAAGTTTTTGTACTTCTGGGTTTCAAAACAAAACAAGATGAGGAAATTAAATATAGTGTTGAGACCCCAACAACAAAGGCCCTAGTCAAGTGCTGCCAAACAAACCCAGGTCACAAGCTGCAACAGTGTCCATGGCCAAGAAAACACGTCCAGGTCCTGCTGACCTTCTTGACTTGTCCATGGCCACATTTCTGCGAGCCACCCAAGCCTCCAGCCCAGCAGTGATGCGGTAAAACTACAAGCCCCAAAGAATGCCAGGGAAATTCTCAGCTAATTACTGCTCACAGCTCAACCTGACATACTCCCTACTTTGCTGAGAGTTCTGCCATCCTGGTAGACTTGAGAAGTTTGACAAAGCAAAGCAGCTACAAAGAGTGAAATAACTCAGGCAATCAGGTGATAACTGGTGTGTGTGTGTGTCTGTGTGTGTGTGTGTGTCTGTGTGTGTGTCTGTGTAGAGAGGGGACATGGATGGGTTCAAGGGAAAAGTATCCACAATGGAGCTAAAACCCCCATCAGCCAAGCTCCCAGCCCAGCCCCGCCTTCCCCACACACCCAGGAGCGCTGCACTTGCCATCTGCATGGTAACAAAGGTGCATTTCAGTTTATACCTGTGTTTGTAGGTTTTCTTCATCAGATGGGGAGGAGGAGGTTTGCTTTATCTCATTTTAAAAATAATCCTATTGAGAACATAAATGAACTCATTATGCACACCATAAAAAAAAATATATGTGTTGGCAATTCTGTAACTAAAAACGTAAAAAACTTTTGAAGTCGACGCTGCTACTGGCATAGCTTAAAGGTCTTTGTTTCTGTAAATTCAATTGAGTGTTTCTATTTCTAAGTCTGGCAAGAGGTTCTAATTATTGTTAGAAGCCTAATTAGCATTTAGTATTACATTACAACAACTGCAGCAAAATTGTACCCATTCTCCAATAAACAGTATTCACAGTATGCAATCAAGCCGCTGTACCGAGCAATGAGAATTAATAGCACCGCACGACAATGGTAAATCCTCCATCTCCCGCTGTGTGTGTTTAATAATTTTTCACTCCTTCCAGATTGTTCCCATCAAGCACAATTCCCAAGGTCCTAATCAACCACCCTCCCCATCAATACTACACAGAGATCTGAGCACTGAAAATTATCTGCAATTTCAAAAAGTGCTTTGTTGCATTATTAGGCCACTGACCTAAGAGGTAATGGGTAAATAGTTTCTGAAAAATGTCCAAAGCACAACATAAATTAAAGCTTATAGTCTTGCCTGCTGTTCTCACCATAGCTATAACTGCAAACTATTACGATTTTTACACAATATTCCTAACTATAATTTTACACCATAATATTGGTGCAAAGCGCCAAATGTTCCACTTTCATGTGTCTTCACTTACTAAACGAGGAGGAGAGTTTGGGGAGGAAGCTGATGTATTTGGTCCCTTAGAATTACTCTTGGCCACCCTCTCTCCAGTCTTGCCCATCTGCCTACCTGCCCTCACACACACACACACACACACACACACACACAGTTTACAATTAACGTGTAAGCAACTTACAGTGATCAAAGGTACAAGCTTTTTCTAAGAAGTTGTGTGTATCAGGCTTTCTGCATCTCACAAACATGTGAGTAGGTTCATGGATTTAGGGCATGATGTTTCAGAGTGGGCGCAGGGGAAAACTGGGAATCTCAGCTGAGAGGACAGCTTATAGCACCTTCTATTGCCTGGTGGCAAGTATAACCACATCATACAAGACCAAGAGAGGAGAAACACTTTATTTCAACAAAATGAAAAGTATACTCTGCGTTAATATGAAGAAAAGTTTTTGACCAGGAAATATGGGACCCGGAGCTCAAGTCAGAGCATCATGCAGGAGCACGGGGCTCTCAGGGTGGCTAGCCTAGAGTCAACACACAACACATCACAGCAATCCTCGTCAAAAGAACACTTCAGTACTAATCGAAGAGTTTGGGCTGGATGATGTGCTGTTGGTGATTATTTGTCATACAAAGGAGTAAAGAGAAAAGGTAATCAAATTGAAAGGGAAGAGATTAAAGTGTCATTATATGCAAATGACATGATACTATATAAAGAAAATCCTAAAGATTTCACACAACTACTAGAACTGATCAACAAATTCAGTAAGCTGGCAGAACACAAGATTAGCATACAGAAATTGGCTGCCTTTCTTTACACTATCAATGAAATACCACAAAAGGAATGTAAATAATCCCCTTTAAAATTGCATTAAAAAAAATACTTAGGGATAAAACCTGACCAAGGAGGTGAAAGACATATCCTGAGAACTACAAAACACTAATTATGGAAACTGAAGATGATTTAAAGAAATGGAAAGATATCCCATGCTCTTGGATTGGAAGAATTAATATTGTTAAAATGGCCATACTACCCAAAGCAATCTGCAGATTTAATACAATCTCTATCAAATTACCCAAGACATTTTTTACATAACTAGGAACAAGTAATCCTAAAATTTATATGAAGCAAAGATATTTCTGACGGCTCAGCCCAACTTAACCAAGTCAACAGCTGAGGGCTTTCCCTGAGCAAAGCTAGATGCTAAATTACCCGGGGGTCAGCCATACTTTACCAAAGAAAATACATCTTGTTTTGCCATTACACATCATCGCCCCTCAAAACAAAAGACATTCACATTAGTAGGTTAATGCCCATCAATGTCTCAAGATTAATGACTTACTGAATAATACACCAAGTGTCCTCCAACAGTGTAATAACACTCTATGCCTCAGTCATGCAGTCACTTATTAATCCATTCAACAAATATCTTTCAAGTGCCCACTACACTTTGAGGCACTTGGGATACATTGCTGAACAAGGAGGGCAAAGATTTCAGCCTTTGTGGAACACGTATTTTAGCACAAGGTACACGAATCATCTCCAAAAATTTCAATAAATAAGTAAATTATATCACATGTTGGAAAGTAATCAGTGGTAACAGGCAGTAGTAAGGGAAGAAGAAAAAGACCAGAATATGAGGATCAGGAACTTCAAAGAGTGGAGACTGTAGTACAAAATCAAGTGGCCAGGGTGGGCTTCTATGAGAAGGTGATTATTTGAGCCAAGACCTAAAAAGAATGAAAAACGCTTGGTAAATGCCTTAAATCGCTAACATTTCTTCTCCTAATTCCAGGCACCCCCTTCACCGTATTTTCTGATACCAAGATCCATTGATCAGCATACTGAGTGGACAGGCACTCCTGCAGGACAGTAGCTGCGTGGCAACATGGCACAGCAGCCATGGGAACAAAATCTATGTCTCTAATCACTTTAGTATCCCAACAAGGAGCACTGTGCCTACAAAAGAGCAGGTACCCAACAAACATCCAGAGTCAACGAGCACACAGTGATTTGACAGTAACTTGTTTCTGTACTCACAGCACCCGAAATGATCCCCTAAATAAGGGTATAATTAATATTTTATGAATAAATTATCCCTCCCCCCAGCTTCATGGAGATATAACTGGCATACAACATATTACAAGTCTGGGCTTCCCTGGTGGCTCAGATGGTAAAGAAGCTTTATGATTTAATATATGTATTGTAAAATTATGAACACAAGAAGGTTAGTTAACACACTGATCACCTCACATCATTTTAATTTATGTGTGAGTGTGTGTACGTGTGTGTGTGTGTGGAGAACTTTAAATATATACTTTCTCACCAAATTTCAAATATATAATATAGTATTGTTAACTATAGTCACCAGGATGTACATTCCATCCCCATAACTTGCTCATCTTATAATTGGAAGTTTATACCTTTTGACTACTTCACCCATTTCCCCCACCAGACCACCTCTGCCAACAACCAATATATACTGTTTCTATGAGTCCAGTTTTTTTTTAGATTTTACATAAAGTGAGATCATATAGTATTTTTCTTAGATTTATTCCACTTAGCAAAATGCCCAAAAGGTTCATCCCTTTTGTCACAAATGACAAGAATTCTTTATTCTTATGGCTGAATAATATTTATATACATATATGTTTATAATGCACATATATAAATATATGCATATATACATTTACATATATACACACATATATTCTCACGTTTCCTTTTCCCATTCATCCATCAATAACTTAGGTTTCTGCATCTTGGCTATTATAGATAATGTCACACTGAACACAAGGGTGCCAATATCTCTTCAAGGTAGTTATTTCATTTCCTTTGGATATATATGCAGAGGTGCAGTTACTAGGTCATATGTGAGTTCAATTTTTATTTTCCAAGGAACCTCCATACTGCTTTCTATAGTGGCTGAACCAATTTACATTCCCACCAACAGTGCAGAAGAGCTCCTTTTTCTCCATGTTCTTGCTACCACTTATTTTTTTGATAACAGCCATTCTTGTGGTTTTGATTTGCATTTTCCTGATAATTATTGACGTTGAGCACTTCTTCATGTACCTGTTGGCCATCTGAATACTTTTTTGGGGAAAAAAAATGTCTATTCCGGTCCTTTGTAAATTTTTCAATTGCATTATTTGCTTTTTTGTTACTGAGTTCTAAGTTTCTCATATACTTTGGATACTAACCCCTTATCAGATAAGTGGTTTGCAAATATTTTCTCCCATTCCATAAGCTGCCTTTTCATTTTGTTGATTTCTTTTGTTGTTCAAAAGAAGAAAACAGGGATTTTTTTTTAGTTTGATACTGTTCTACTTACAGATTTTTGCCTTTGCCCCCTGTACTTTTCATGTCATACTCATGAAGTCATTGCCAAGATCAGTATCAAGGAACTTTTGTAAGTAAATAATACAAGCCTCCAGTTTCATTCTTTTGCACTTGAATATCCAGTTTTTCCAACGCCATTTATTGAAGAAACTATTTTTCTCCATTAAGTATTCTTGAACTATGAACTATGCTCAGTCGCTCAGTCGTGTCCGACCCTTTGCAAGTCCATGGACTGTGGCCCACCAGGTTCCTCTGTCTATGGGATTTTCCAGGCAATAATATGGGAGTGGGTTGCCATTTCCTTCTCCAGGGGATCTTCCCCATCCAGGGATCAAACCTGGCTCTCCTGCATTGCAGGTGGATTCCTTACCATCTGAGCCGCCAGGGAAGTCTGTAAGTATTCTTGAGCCCTTTGTCAAATACTACTTGTCTGTATGTGGATGGGTTTATTTCTGGGCTTGTGATTCTGCTCCTTTGGTCTGTGTGTCTGTTTTTATGCCAGTACCACAGGGTTTTGATTACTACATTTTATCAGAAGGTGTGACACTGCCAGCTTTGTTGTTCTTTCTCATGATTGCTTTGGCTATTCAGAGTCTTCTGTGGTTCTATATAAAATTTAAGATTGTTTTTTCTACTTTAAAAAAATGCCATTGGGATCTTGATAGGGATTGCATTGAGTCTATAGATGACTTTGGTATGGATATTTTAGTAATATTAATTCTTTCAGTCTGTGAGCACATAGTACATTTTATTTATTTCTTCAATTTCTTTCATCAATCTCTTATAGTTGTCAGTGTACAGATCCTTTATCTCCTTGGTTATGTTTATTTCTAAGGGTTTTATTATTTTTGATGCTATTATAAACAGGACTGCTTTCTTTCATTCTTTTTCAGATAACTTGTGTATTAGTATATAGAAATAAAACTGATCCTTGTGTGTTGATTTCATATTCTGCAACTTCATTGGATTTATTAGTTCGAGCGGTTTTGGGGGGATCTTTGGGATTTTCTACTAATATATATGATTATGTTATATGCAAGCAGAGACAATTTTATTTCTTTCTTTCCAATTTAGATGCCTTTTATTTCTTTTTCTTACCTGATTACTCTGGCTATGACTTCCATTACTATCAGACTAAGACTGGCGAAAGCAGACACCCTTGTCTTGTTATTGATCTTAGAAGAAAAGCATTCAACCTTTCACCATTGAGTATGGTGTTAGCTGTGGGTTTGTCATATCAGCCTTTATTACCTTGAGCTACATTCCTTCTATACCCAATTTGCTCAGAGTTTTTTTTATCATGAATGGACATTGAATTTCATCCAATGTGTTTCCTGCATTGATTGAAATGATATGATTTTATCTTTCATTCAAGTAATGTGATATATGACATTGCACATATTGAAATGCATATACTGAACCAAACTTGCATTCCACAGATAAATCCCATTTGATCACACTCTATGATACTTTTACTGTGTTGCTTAATTTGGTCTGCTAGTATCTTGTTGACAATTTTTGCACTGATATTCATCAGAGATACTGGCCTATAGCATTCTTTTCTTGTTGGAAGAAGATCTTATCTGACTTTGTTGGCCTTGCAAAACGAGTTTGGAGATATTCCCTTCTTTTCACTTTTTTGTTAAAGTTTGAGGAGGATTGCCATTGATTCTTCTCTAAAGGTTTGGTATAGTTCACCATGACACCATCTAGTCATGGGTTTTCTTTGTTAGAAACTTTATGATTACTGGCTCAATCTTTTGTTTTTGGTCTGTTCAAAGTTTCTATTTTTCATGATTCAGTCTTGATAAGTTGTATGTTTCTAGCAACTTTTTTCTTCTAGGTCAGGCAAACTGTTGGTATATAACTATTCATAATAGTCTCATGATCTTTTGTATTTCTGTGACATCCATTGTAATTCTCTTTTTCATTTATAATTTCACTGATTTGGGTCCTTTTTTTTCTTGGTTATTTTAAGGTCTTATGCTTTATCTTCTGAAACAACTTAGTTTCATTAATATTTTCTATTGTTTTCCCGTTCTCTATTTCATCCATTGCTGCTTTCATCTATTATTTCATTCCCTCTGGTAACTTTGAGCTTACCTTGTTCTTTCTTTGGTTCTTGAGGTATAAAGTTAGGTTGTCTAAGATCTCTCTTTTTTTTTTGAAGGATACATTTACTGTTATAAAATTCCATCTTAGAACTGACTTTGATGCATCCCATTAATTTTGATACACTGCGTTCCCATTTTCATTTGTCTCAAGATAATTTGCAGTTCCCTTCTCTTCTTGATCCATCGGTTGTTCACAAGTGTGCTGTTTTGTTCCCACATATCCGTGGATTTCTCAGCTTTCCCTTGCTATTCAAGTTTCACACTACTGTGCTCAGAGTACACACTTGATACAATTTCTACCATCTCAAATTTGTTGAGACTCGCTTTACGATCTAACACATGATCTCATCTAGAAAATGTTCCACGTGCACTTAATGTGTTTCTTCTCCGGTTGGATGGAATGTTCTGCATATGTCTATTAAGTCATTTGGTCTACAGTATTGTTCAAATCTGCTTTTCCCTATTGGTTCTCTGTCAGGATTATCTATCCATACTTAAGAATGAGGCATTCAAGCCCACAACTATTATTTCATTGCTGTTTATTTCTCCTTTTAGTTGTTAGTGTTTGCTTTACACATTTGAGTGTTCCACTGTTGGCTACATAAATATTTACAATTGTTATACCTTCTTAATGAACTGACTTCTTTCTTATATAACTACATTCCTTGTCGTTTTTGACCAGTTTTTGCTTGAAGTCTATATTGTTTGCTGTATGTATAACTAACCCTGCTTTCTTCTGGCTACCTCTTGTTTGAAATAACTTCTTCCATCCCTTGACTCTCAGCTTATGAGCAACATATCATTGGATCTATGTTTTCTATCCACTAAGCCATTTTTTTAATTGGAAAAGTTAATCCATTTATGTTTATGGTAATTACTGATAGATAAGGACCTACTATTATCGTTTTGTTCATTATTTTATGGCTATTCTCAAGTTCTTTGGTTCCTTGCTTCTTCTCTTGCTACCTTGCTCTGTGATTTGATGACTTTTGTGGCAGTATGATTTGATTCCTCTGTTAATCTTTTGTGTATCTGCTACACAAAAGATCTTTCTGGTTACCACATGTCTTATATAAAATATATTTATAAAAATAACATCATGGACTGTAGCCTACTATACTCCTCTGTCCATGGGATTTCCCAGGCAAGAGTACTGGAGTGGGTTGCCATTTCCTTCTCCAGAGGATCTTCCTGACCCAGGGATCGAACCCAGGTCTCCCGCACTGTAGGCAGCTACTTTACCATCTGAGCCACCAGTTAAGTCCTCTTAGAACTGAAAGGAAATGAAAGATCCTCTGCTTGCAACAAAGAGGCAATAAACCTAGAACAGAAGTGATACTTTCAAGACTACAGTCCACCTCTCCTAAGTACTCATCATATGACTCTTTACTCTTCAGAGACAAGACAACACGGTAGAGTATCTCAGAGGATGGCAGTTCTCTTTATCCCTCCAACATGGCCCTGTTGGTTGTTCTCTGTCTCCCCATGTGTATAACCTTGGTTCCTCAATAACCACTACTTATTTTCCACTTTGGGCTGAGTCCTACTATTTTTAACTTTTTCCTTACTCCTCCAGGTTCATATCATCTAAGCAAACCAAATATAGCATTTGACACAAGGGGGAAAGCAGAAGACAACTGAATACCCCATAGACAGTCAAAAGAAGAAGCAGCTTGCTGTCTTGGACTTATCAACTAACATATAAATCCAGAAACCCTCTCCTTTGTGTCTCTTGGACACACCAAAGATCAGAGTCAGCTCCAGACAAAGCTAAGAATCCTAAAGGGAAAGCATTTGAGAAGTCTCCTTCTTGAAAATTCCTATTTCCCAGAAGAATGTTGACAAGGAAAGTCCATTTCTGCACCTTCCTTAGGCCTCATGATCCATCAGCTACTTTGGAATGACAAATCCAGTGGTATACAGAAAGCTCTGGTTATCTCCAACATCCTATCCTCCCCCACTCACCACCACCCTCCTTAAAGACAAAGAACATTATAAGATGAGTCTGTTTCTTGAAGGAAAATTGCTTCCCTCCTCCTTAATAACTCCTCAAGAAAGAACTTTCCTCCCACTTCCTTTTCTTTCTAGCAAAAGCAAAAATAACTAAACTTCAAGGTAAGAAACTAACACATGATCCTTCATTCTGCCTCAGTCATGGGCATCTAAATAAGAAAGTCCCTTAAATTAAAAACAAATAAATAAGAAAGCCCCACTAATTTTTGTCCACTCTGTATATGAAAACAAAGTCAAACTGTAGCACCAAAATAGAAAGGCTAAGTGAGCTTGCCCATGAAGTTAGGGCAAGGAGATGAATAACATGTTTATAGGATGGGAACAGTTTACCTGATGATGACAGATAAGCATGAAAAGTATGACAGTGACAAATGTGAAACATACAAACTCCTTCTTAAGAAAGTTCTCACTCAGCAAGAGAAAATTACACAAACTTGCTGGCCTTTCTTGGATGGTAAGACATGGGAATCAACTCATAATAATTGTAATAATAATAACAATAATGACAGCTACCAATTATTAAGGGCTTACCATTGTGCTAAGTACGTCCCATGCATGTTCTCTTCGAAGTTGGGAATTTGGCAGTGGCCTGGGCATGGCTGTCATAATTACTCATGGGGCATCAGCAGTTCATCAAAGCATAGACCAAGTATTCATTCTGATCCATTCCCAAGAGACTCTTACACATGTTAAAATTTGAGACCACTGGATCATTAACACTGGTCCAAATCTAAGGTGATCTTTGTGCCTGTAATTCAGGAAGCATGGATTTGCCTTTAGATTGGGAGCCATGAAGCAGTCTTCCAGTGCATGTCCACCACTGACAGCAAGGCTCCTAAGCCTGAGCTAGAGGAGGCCGCTTCCCTGAGCCGGCTTCTGCCTTCCTTAGGCTGTGCCTTCCCCCCATGGGATACAAGGCCTAGGAACATTTTGGAGTATATCGTCTACTTTCTAAGATGCATTTTGGGTATCCAGAATTCTGCCACTCTCTGCCCAGACGACCCAGAGCTCACTTCTATAGCTGCACATCCCTGATCCATCCTGCAAAAGTAAACCAGTGTCCAACCTTAACATGAGAGATGGTTCTTTATGACGAGCTGAGAATGGACATGTAGGAATTTCCAGACACAGATGCAATAGGCTCCTTTTAGGACAAGACAGCTAGGGGTACACAAGAAGGGGAACAGGCAGTGGACCCAGGGTAGGCTGTGTTCATGCTGCCATGTTCCAGCTTAAAACCCCAAAGAGGTGAAGAATTCTAAACTGAAATCTGGAATTTCAAGTCATTAATTAAAACATGTTTTTCATGACAAGAAGATATAACATAATTAGATATATGGTATGCAGCCTTCCACTTGCACTCAACCAAGAATCTGTAAATGTTAGGAATAAATTTGACCATTGCCTCGCGTTTCTCATCGCGGTTAAGACTCCACGCTGTTTCATGCTTCCTCTTCAACACAGGCGTGCCTCCCTTTAAGCAAACCCAATAGTTGGGTGTCCAGATTTATATAAAAAGACACTTTTATACCAAAGACACTTGAGAGTAGGTGCCCCATTTACTAAAGGATCCCATTATTCAGCAAACTCCCTTGATGCATTTGGTTGAACCAACTGATAAAAATTCATTATTACTGTTGCTTAGTTGCTACATCATGTCCAACTCTTTTGAGACCCTGTAGACTACAGCCCTCCAGGTTCCTATGTCCATGGGATTTCCCAGGCAAGATTATTGAAATGGGTTGCCATTTCCTTCTCCAGGGGATCTTCCCAATCTAGGGATCAAACCTGTGTCTCACTCAGTAGGTGGATTCTTCACCTCTGAGCCACCAGGAAAGCCACACACACAAAATCTCACAAACTCATCTCTTTGTGTGTGAAGTGGTTAGAGAAAAGGACACTAAAGGTTTTCCCCTTTATTATTAAAGTTCACAGATAATATTTAACCTAAAAAAATTAGAAAAAGGAGATAAACAAAAGGAATGGTATAAAAATCATCTTTTCTAGAACTTGACAAAATGAGCACTGTGGGCATGCAGCAGTATTTGTACTTCAGGGTTTTTTAAATGCCATTATGTACACATGAAAACACAGAGATATAGGTGGTTAATTTTATAAGAATTATGTCATTCCATGGCTATAAGCAATTATTTGGTACCACCCACACGCCAGGCACTGGGAAGTCCAAGGTGAGTAAGACATGATTTCTGCCCTTTTAGACAAAGCTTGTGCTATGGCTGAAGAGAACAGTGTATAAACCAATAATTACATTACAGTATGAAATATGCTTTTGGGGATTGCCAGGTGGCTCAGTGATAAAGAATCTGCCTGCCAATGCAGAAATTGCAGGCGACATGAGTTTGATCCCTAGGTCAGCAAGATCCCCTGGAGTAGGAAACGGCAACGCGCTCCAATATTCATCCTGGGAAATCCCATGGACAGCGGAGGCTGGCAGGCTACAGTCCAGGGGTTGCAAAGAGGCAGACACAACTAAGCAAGTGACCGTGGTAGCATGCATGAAAGATACTTTGCCAGAAATCTATAGGAAGGACTAGAGAGGACCCCATAGACAGTCCAGAAAAGGGAATGACTCTTTCTGCCTAGAGAGTAACTTCCCGGTTTTGACAGCACTAATATTCAGACTCTGGGCTTCCGATTCTCACTCAACAAATATTTACTGAGAAATTACTGTGGGCCAAGCACTATTTTAAGAACTGGATACAGTGATGACCAAGACAAAGCTCTACCCTCATGAAGCTTACATAAGCCAACAAATTTGCAAGAAAAAATTTAAATTACATACATTCCCCTTGATATATATATAGTAGGTGTTCAATAAATGGTTGTTGAATGAATAAAGAAATAAAAATCCATGCTAGCCCACCAGTCTGTACTTTCATTTCAAAGGCAGCTGTTGTCCTTGAAGTTACCAGAGTAGACAGTTTTGAAGTTTCAATACACAACCGGGTATGTCTGCTCTGTTTCACTTAAAAATATGAATCCAATAGGCTTAATCCAAAATCTCTAGCTCTGAATTGGGTTACCATGTGTTGTATTTGATTTGTATTTCCATCAGTATCAACCCAAGCATCCTCATATAGACACCAGAAATGTACATGATTTATAGCAAGTCAGTCAAGGCAAAGCCTATAGCTTCCCTTCACATTTTGACGTTATCAGATTACTTCAGAAGCTGGCAGCAGCTACCATAAGTAACAAGCTGTCAGTGTAAATAAATCACTCTCTCAGAAATAACTGCTAAAAAGTATAGATTAGTATGAGCAGAGGTGGGCTTGGACATTTTTTTCTTCCACTTTCCCCTTCCCAACAAGTCTCCCATATATTTAATTTTATATATAAAAAAAATGAATTCATTTTCTTTCTTTAAAAAAAAAAGGTTCCAGCTTAAGATCTATGTAAGAACCTCAAGTCTCAAAAGGAAGGTTTTCAGCTCTGGTGTATAAATCATAAGGCAATCAATCTGCAATCACCTAGAGATGCCCAAGGTATAGGGAACAACTAGTAAGTTCTGTGAAGAGCAACCCATGCCAAGCCAATTTAATTTCCTTCTATGATGGAGTGACATGCTGAGGAGATAAGAGAGAAGCAATAGATAGCAATTCACCTGGACTACAGCAGGATTCTGCCTGGTCCCAATCGGATGCATTTATGATGAGCTGGAAAAAACTCACCTTCAGTTCAGTTCAGTTCAGTTCAGTTCAGTCGATCAGTCGTGTCCAACTCTTTGCAACCCCATGAATCGCAGCATGCCAGGCCTCCCTGTGCATCACCAATACCCGGAGTTCACTCAGACTCACGTCCATCGAGTCAGTGATGCCATCCAGCCATCTCATCCTCTGTCGTCCCCTTCTCCTTCTGCCTCCAATCCCTCCCAGCATCAGAGTCTTTTCCAATGAGTCAACTCTTCACATGAGGTGGCCAAAGTATTGGAGTTTCAGCTTTAGCATCATTCCTTCCAAAGAAATCCCAGGGCTGATCTCCTTCAGAATGGACTGGTTGGATCTCTTTGCAGTCCAAGGGACTCTCAAGAGTCTTCTCCAACACCACAGTTCAAAAGCATCAACTCTTCGGCGCTCAGCTTTCTTCACAGTCCAACTCTCACATCCATACATGACCACAGGAAAAACCATAGCCTTGACTAGCTGGATCTTTGTTGGCAAAGTAATGTCTCTGCTATTCAATATGCTATGTAGGTTGGACATAACTTTCTTTCCAAGGAGTAAGCGTCTTTTAATTTCATGGCTGTAGTCACCATCTGCAGTGATGTTGGAGCCCAGAAAAATAAAGTCTGACACTGATTCCACTGTTTCCCCATCTATTTGCCATGAAGTGATGGGACCAGATGCCATGATCTTCGTTTTCTGAATGTTGAGCTTTAAGCAAACTTTTTCACTCGCCTCTTTCACTTTCATCAAGAGGCTTTTTAGTTCCTCTTCACTTTCTGCCATAAGGATGGTGTCATCTGCATATCTGAGGTTATTGATATTTCTCCTGGCAATCTTGATTCCAGCCTGTGTTTCTTCCAGTCCAGCACTTCTCATGATGTACTCTGCATATAAGTTAAATAAGTAGGGTGACAATATACAGCCTTGACATACTCCTTTCCCGATTTGGAACCAGTCTGTTGTTCCATGTCCAGTTCTAACTGTTGCTTCTGACCTGCATACAGATTTCTCAAAAGGCAAGTCAGGTGGTCTGGTATTCCCATCTCTTTCAGAATTTCCCACAGTTTATTGTGATCTGCACAGTCAAAGGCTTTGGCATAGTCAATAAAGCAGAAATAGGTGTTTTTCTGGAACTCTCTTGCTTTTTCCATGATCCAGCGGATGTTGGCAATTTGATCTCTGGTTCCTCTGCCTTTTCTAGAACCAGCTTGAACATCAGGAAGTTCACGGTTCACATATTGCTGAAGCCTGGCTTGGAGAATTTTGAGCATTACTTTACTAGTGTGTGAGATGAGTGCAATTGTGTGGTAGTTTGAGCATTCTTTGGCATTGCCTTTCTTTGGGATAGGGATGAAAACTGACCTTTTCCAGTCCTGTGGCCACTGCTGAGTTTTCCAAATTTGCTGGCATATTGAGTGCAGCACTTTCACAGCATCATCTTTCAGGATTTGAAATTTGAAATAGGAACCTAGAATGTCAGGTCCATGAATCAAGGCAGATTGGAAGTGGTCAAACAAGAGATGGCAAGAGTGAATGTCGACATCCTAGGAATCAGCGAACTCAAATGGACTGGAATGGGTGAATTTAAGTCATATGACCATTATATCTACTACTGTGGACAGGAATCCCTCAGAAGAAATGGAGTAGCCATCAATGGTCAACAAAAGAGTCCATAATGCAGTACTTGGATGCAATCTCAAAAACAACAGAATGATCTCTGTTCATTTCCAAGGCAAACCATTCAATATCACAGTAATCCAAGTCTGTACCCCAACCAGTAATGCTGAAGAAGCTGAAGTTGAACGGTTCTATGAAGACCTACAAGACCTCTTAGAACTAACACCCCAAAAAGATGTCCTTTTCATTATAGGGGACTGGAATGCAAAAGTAGGAAGTCAAGAAACACCTGGAGTAACAGGCAAATTTGGCCTTGGAATACAGAATGAAGCAGGGCAAAGACTAATAGAGTTTTGCCAAGACAATGCACTGGTCATAGCAAACACCCTCTTCCAACAACACAAGAGAAGACTCTACACATGGACATCACCAGATGGTCAACACCAAAATCAGATTGATTATATTCTTTGCAGCCAAAGATGGAGAAGCTCTATACAGTCAACAAAAAACAAGACCAGGAGCTGACTGTGCTCAGATCATGAACTCCTTATTACCAAATTCAGACTGAAATTGAAGAAAATAGGGAAAACCACTAGACCATTCAGTATGACCTAAATCAAATCCCTTATGATTATACAGTGGAAGTGAGAAATAGATTTACAGGCCTAGATCTGAAAGAGTGCCTGATGAACTATGGACTAAGGTTCGTGACATTGTACAGGAGACAGGGATCAAGACCATCCCCATGGAAAAGAAATGCAAAAAAGCAAAATACCTGTCTGGGGAGGCCTTACAAAGAGCTGTGAAAAGAAGAGAAGCGAAAAGCAAAACTCACTTTAGTAGTACTCAAAGGGCTATAGCAGCTCACCTAGAATCAGATGTTCAATGTCCATACTACACGGGGTGGGGTGGGACAAGTCACGGCCAGCCTAAAGGGCTGAGTGGTGGGGCCATGACCACTGTGCATCTGCTAATGAGTCAATGCTGGGAGGAGCAGCACATAATTGTCTTTGTAGACACCAAATAGGGAGGCATAAACAGAGCTCGAAGAGTTCACAAGACAGTTTCTAGAAAGGTCCTACAAGATCAATCTTACTTTGAGTAAGAGAGAGACAGTGCTCTACGGAACAGCTTGAGTTCTTATCACCTCAAATAAGAAAATGTCTAGGTCATTAAGTTCAGTCACTGGGGACTTTCCTGTGGTCCAGTGGTTAAGACTCTATGCTTCCACTGCAGGGAACTTTGATCTCTGCAGGGAGGACGAGGATCCCACATGCTCTGTGGTGCAGCCAAAAATAAATTCAGTGACTGTGCCAGGAAGCTGGCGCCATGGTGGCTTTCAGGTAGAATATGAAAGGAAATTTTTAGCGATGCATTATGAGAAAGTGAGGATGGCACTGCAAGGGGTTAAAAGCAGACAGATGCACAAGACTGGGGGTTTCATCCCATCACTTTATTTGTCATAGGCCAATCTACAGTGTCTTGTCCTTGTTCAGTCACGACATGTCACCAGAGATGCCAGAGGGCCCACAGAAGTTAACACTCCCTGTGCACAAGAACCCCCTCCCACCCTCAATTTTAATGACTTGGCTTCTCTGCCTGCCCCTCCCACTCCAGCAAAAACACAACACTTTATGTCCCTGTGACTACATTTAAACTGCTTGAGTAATTCTAGTATCCATACCAGGAGCTCTCATTACAGTACCTCGACCACTGGATAAAACTCCTGAGAGGATACTGAAGGATAAACCTGGGGACCTGATGACAAGTCTGTCTCATCTGGGGACCATGCCCTCCTTTGACAGAGAAACAACAAATGAACCTTCCTTCTGACTTCAACAGACACACGGACCAACCTGGCTTTCATGAGTTGACTAATGAAATTTAAACATATTCACTCATTCATTAACTCATTCAAAAATGATCTGCTCACCTACTATCTATGTGCCTGAGTCTTTGCTAACTCTGCTCCCTTTACTGGAGCTTACTGTTTAGAAAGAAAGACAAGTACATGAGTTGTTAAAATATAATCAATGTTATAGGGCTTCCCAGGTGGCTCAGTGGTAAAGAAACTCCCTGTCAACACAGGAGATATGGGTTTGATCTCTGGGTCAGGAAGATCCCCTGGAGAAGGAAATGGCAATCCACCGCAGTATTCTTGCCTGGGAAATCCCATGGACAGATGAGCCTGGTAGGCTATGGGGTCGCAAAAGAGTCAGACACAACTTAGCAACTAAACAACAATAATCAATGTTATGATGGAGGAATAGAGAAGCCAAAGGGAACAAAGAACCAGACGTAATGGGGGAAACCAGGAAAGCCTTCCCAGAGGAAAGGACATTTTAGCTTAGACCTCGAGGGTGATCAAGAGGAGTTACCTAGAGAAAGCAACAGATACAGAGGCCCAGAGGTGAGAAGGTAGAAGGGACTTAGACACACAGAGAGGGGCTCAGCATGGTTGACGTCCAAGGATGGAGAAACTGGTGAGACCACCACCACCCTGGCCTCACAAATCCATAGACCTACTTCTCCATCTACCCTAAATATACACTTCACCCCCAGCAGCCACTATCTCATCATCCCTTTCTCCACACATGCTTAAAGCATCCCAGTCCTAGAAGCAAAGCCACTCATTTGCAGGTTGTATCACCTGACACTCTTTTTCTAAGGCTCTGATAGAGTTTCTGGGTTTGTACCACAATACCCATTCCCCGGGCCACCCTGACCTGTCCCTTAACTTAGCCTTTTTTGTAAACTGGTGTTCACCCTTCATTCAAGTTTCAGATTCATCTTCTCTGCCCTTCTTGAGGACATGGACCCTGTTTTCCAGTTTCCACTTTCTCTGTATCAGCATCGTAAACACACACACACACACACACAGTACTGATCCAAGTACAGAAAGAACTAGGCACATAATATATGTTCAAAGGTACTTGAGACTTTTTTTTAACAACAGTGGTAATTTCTTATGAAAGACTAGATATACTCCCTACTACTTTTCAGAGTGATGGATCTCTTCAATGGCAGCAAGAGAAGTTGTGCCTTTAGGGGGAAGACTGTGCAGTTTGGTGCCGTGGAAAATAGCGCAGGCTTTGGAGTCGGTTTCGCTCATTGTTGGATGTGTTCCTCTGGCCAGTCATTTCATCTCTCTAAACCTCAGTTGCCTCATCTGTGAAATTGGGATCATAACATCCTCAAAAGGTTATTATGAAAATTTAATGAAATAATGCATGTTATTGTCTGGCTTATAGCAGACATTCAAAAAATATGTTTGCTTTCCCTTTTCTCTCTTATTAAGGGAAAAAGAAATCAAAGATGGCCTTACTGCAAATTTGAGTCTAATGTTTTCCCCCAAAACAGATAACTCCATGAAACAAAACCATCTATGAAGCAGAATGAAATGTAAGACATAGCTTCTAACAGATATTTGCATTTTTAGTGGAGACAGGTATACAACAATAAAATTAAATTAGAAGAGCTTTACACCATCACTAGAAATGTCCTTTTTCAATTCCACAAAATAAAAACAGAAAAGAAATTAACCGAGAGAAACAGAAACACCCACAGATTATCATCGTCTCTCGTTATGTAAAACAACACGCTAAAATAACATTTGAAGTTGTTTTTTGGTTTTTTTGTTTTGTTTTTGTATTGTCACGTTAAAGACTATGCGTGCTGTTAAAATACACAATTGTAACATAAACATGGTGTGGACATATAATACACATTTTAAAAGGGAAAATAAAAGCAAGCTATAACCATATGCATGTCTTACTGCAAATAAAGCCTGTGACCTTTCCAAATGAAGGCAAGAATGTATCTCCTCCTGAATCTCCAATATGAGACTCTAACACTCCTATTTCTCCAAGTAGATATTTGGCTTTCAACTTTAAGGCTGGTGAGGAAGCACCTTCATATTTCCTATTTGTCTTTCGTGGTCAGCTGAGCTCAGCTACCCAAACACACTCGCAGGCGCTCAGAGGACAGATTTGTCGTGCTGACCTTTCCTATCTCCTCTGGCTTTTTATCTGATGGAGATTCCATCCCACAAAAACATGACCACAGAGTCAGCACAGGGAGAAATCGGGTAAAGGATGACAAAGATACATACCAGAGAAGCAAGTAGAACCTGAACGCAGGGGACGTTTCAGAGAATCATTCAAGGGAGGAAAGCTAGTGGAGAGCTGGTGCAGCAGACAATCGCAGTGCCAGATTAGCCAGCCTTTACCAGAATGCCAAAGATCAAAGCAGTTTGTAAGGTGGTTCTTACACCTCCTTACATGCTGGCCACATGCTGGCCTCTGTGTGGACTAGAACCCTGGGTGATCCAACCCTGAGAAAACCAGCAGAACAAAAATATCCTCCATGTCTGAAAGTAACTACAGCTCTGAATGAAGAATGACTATAAGTGGATCAGGTACCTGTCACTGGCTCCCCAGCTTGTGGGTTGCAGGAGGTGAGGGGGGGCAGTTACTGATGTTGACTCAAAAACCCTAGAACACAGCAAGCAAGATGTCTCCTGTTCCACTGCAGGCTTATCAAACAGGGCTGCACAAGCATTCATTCTGTGAAACCCCATGGTTTTCCAAAGCAGGGCTAAGGAGCTACACTGGTCATATTTAAATCACTCCAGAAACCTCTGTATCAGGAGGTATCACTGTGTTTTCCCTCCATGTGAGATGAGAGCTTCCCTCCCAGTAGGGGCCTTGGGTCATGAGAAATGAGTTTTTTTTTTTTTTTGCCTTTTGCCGGTAAAAAATCTTCAGACCTGCTGTAAGAACTACTCAGGCATAACAAGTTACAGCCCAGCGGGAGCACCGATTAGCTGGGTTCCATAACCATCAAGTCAACAATCATCTCCCTCCATGCCCTTTCTGCAGGTGGGTGACCAAGGAACACGAAGGAAGTCAGCAACAGTTCAGCCAAAATTAGGTTGAAGAGCGCTATGCGTAAACATGGATGCTCCAGCTTGTCCGTAACTATACTCCTGGGACCCCAGACCTTCAGAACAATCCATTACGCCCACTCACCGACAACCCCCCTGCAACTCTTTTCCTTCTCCGTATGTATTCTCCCACTGTAACTGCATTCGTGCTTACTCTAAGGGCCTCCCTACTCGCGAGGCCCCTCCTGTTTTCACCTGCGCTTGCTGCCCATGGGTCACCCTTTGTACCAAAGCGAGGATGACTAACTCTCCCTCCACAGTAAAGGTGATGCTTGCAGTAATGTTGACTGATTGCACTAAACTTCTTACACTTTCTTTACAGTCCGCCTGGAGATGTTAGTCACACATTGGAAAAGCAATTCCCCAGAGCATAGGGCCACCAGGCAGGAAAAACATACACATTTTTTTTCAACTTACAGAGGGAGAAACAGTCAACCGAGGACCACTGATTCAACATCTCTATTCCAAGAGTCCAGAAATATCCTCTAAGTTTCACTAAAATAAAAAGAGCTTTAGGGACTTCCTTGATGGTCCCGTGGTTAAGAATCCACCTGCCAATGCAGGGGACATGGGTTTGATTCCTTCTCCAGGGAGATTCCACATGCTACAGGGCAATTAAGTCCACATGCCGCGACTACTGAAGCCCGTGCACCCTGGAGCCCATGCCTGGCAACAAGGGGGGCCACGGCAATGAGAAGCTGGTGTGCTGCAACAAAGAGCAGCCCCCACTCAACGCAACTAGAGAAAGCCCGGGTACAGCAACAGAGATCCAGCACAGTCAAAAATAAAAATAAATTCATTTTTTAACTATAAAAAAGAGCTTTAATAATCAAGTAAAAACCCTCCCACCCAGTCAAACAAGAAGGGTAGGTCAAGTCCTTAGAAATAGCTACTAAGATTATCATCCTATTTATTTTTCTAGTCATGTCTGATTCTTTGCTACCCCGTGGACTGTAGCCCACCAGGCTCCTCGGTCCACGGAATTCTCCAGGCAAGAATACTGGAGTGGGTCGCCATTTCCTTCTCCAGGGGATCTTCCCAACCCAGGAATCGAACCCAGGTCTCCTGCATTATAGGCAGACACTTTACCATCTGAGCTACCAGGGAAGCCCAAGATCAAGTTAAAAAACCAAAAAGATGGTTTATCTCTTAGATTCTAACAGGAAGGGCTGAATTCAAACTGACCCTTAGGAAAAGCCATCACGTCCTCTGGGAGCAGCAGGTATGAGGCCTAATGGCCTGTCATAATGAAGGGCCAGTCCCTGATGCGGAAACTAACACCACCATGTGACACAGAGGGATTCATACCACCCCTTCTCAAAAATGGTGGGCAAAGTTTGATGGTTCTTAAAATCATATATCATAAATCCATCACTGAAGATAGTGAGTGATTTATCCTCATGCCCATTCACTCCCGCGGTGTGAGACCGTGTTATGGAAACCCTTGCGATGGAGGGGACAAAGACAAGGAGGGGCCGTTCCTGCTGCTGAGCCTTTCTCTGCAAACCGACCACTCCTATAAGTCCCGTTTCAATCCAGGAGTGCTCGGCTCGGGAAATAAGCAGCAAATCACAGGAACTAAAAAGAACGAACATACAAGTGACACCAGCCTTCAGGAGAAACACACCTGGCTTCTTCCAGTGCCCAAAAGCCAGGTGAAAATGGAAAAGCCCTATTAAATATTTAGGACACGGAGCCACACAGCTCTGTACATCTCCACATGCAGTAGCACCTGCAAACAAAACCAACTTTTTTTAGTACTCATCCAACGTGATTTATGAAGAAAGTTTTTTTTTTAAGTTCATCAAATATGCTGTATGCTGTGTCCCTGAATTTCTGTAGCACATGGGTAGCTTTTGCAATCTTTTTTTTTTTTTAAGAAAACTGCTTATTCTATATTGGAGAATATAAAAGTTAAACAATCTATTTTGACATGGCCTTGGGTTCTGCTCGGAAATGGGCCTCTACAGATGGATGCAGTCAAGCAAAACACGCTCAGGAGCAAATTCTAGCTGAGTCACAGGGCTGAGAGTGCCTCATACTCATCCATCCTGTGGTTCCGTTTCCTAAAACCAGCAGTACAAAAGGGGCGAGAGTCCCCTACTCCACAACTACTCCAGATAGACTTCCCAGTGGCTAGGGACAACACTAAGAACCTCTTAACCCCAGACAGAGATTCTTAGGTGAGAGGAACATAATCCCCAACTTAGAGATGGGGCAACTGAGGTCCAAAGTGAATAAGGTTATAAGACCTGGCAAGACAAAGGTCTCGCCCGGGCGGTGGGGGGTGGGTGGGACGCAGATGGTGAATTTCAACAACAACCCAGACCACTCACCTCCAAACGCCACGTTCTCTCCACTGCACCATGCTATTGTTTAAGTCAAAGAAACTATCAATATTTCTCAGGCTGCAGAGCTGCAGATATAAATCTCTCCTCCCATGCCTTAGATAAATTTTAAAACGAAGAGAGTAAATGGCAATGCAAATACTACTATTAGCTATTTATTATGTTGCAAAGCTTGAAAACAGTCAGGAAAATGGAAAAGTTACTTTTCTCCCTACACAAATTTGTTAATGGGTGGCATAATGGGGAGCCCTGTTTGCTGGCACTCTGTGAAACGTCTACAAATTGCTTCTGCAAAGCATTATAGGTTGTCAGACTAATGTAGTTGAAGATAATTTGGCCTTTCAGTGAATTGAACCTCACAGCACGATTATACTCCACAACCAAGTAGAGTGTCACAATTATTCTTTCATGCTGAATTACCATATAATGTCATGAGTCTACCTGTCATAAGTCCTGTAGCCTGGTTTGAATTTTTTCCCTAAATCCATGGTTCATGGCAAAAAAAAATAATAATATTTTTTGCTTCTAATGGAAATCTGATTGTTTTTATCAACAATAAATTTCATAGCAAATCAAAGGATATGCTTGGACAAACAATCCGATACTCAAGGTTAAAAAACACACAAATAATAAATTGCTGGTGTGTCATGTTCAATTTTTACTATGGCATTACACTGCAATAACCATAACAGGATCTAAATTGTTGTCAGAACATTAAACAAACCCCCATACTTCACAAAGGCATCCTGTCTGAGTAATTCATACAACGGAAACGACTATCAAATTTTCCACTGTCCCACCGCTACACCATACATCAGTGCAATTTTATGTATTTGGACAATTCGTTGAATAAATTACTTCCATCCTGCCTGCTCTTGCCACTTCTGCTAAGAGTCATATCAGTTTTAATTGTCTTTCTGTCTATATGGAGCCATTGTTTTTCTGGCCTTTTCCTGTGCTATTTCCTGAGCACCAAAATAAACTACAAACATCCACCAGAACTGGGGGCAAGGACATACGAGTGCCAGAGAGGGGTGTCCGCCACGTGACAGTGGCTGAACGCGTGTTTGGGAGCATGGCACTTCAGGGCATTTGGTGGGGACGTGGTGTCTTTTCAACATCATCGCTCTAACTGAATGCTAGAGGCACCCCCAAACCCCACGCTCTACTATTTTCATTTGGTTGTTTACCTTCTTGGTTCCTTACCACATTCAACCTGACACAGGAAATAGGCTCAACCAGGTTCTATGTCTCAATTCCACTTATAGTCAGAATCCCACTCGCCAGCCAATTCATGGTTAACACTACAAGCCGCTGTCCTTTGATTTGTGACTCCCCAAGCAAGTGACAAGCCCACCTTTCCAGGATGGCTATCTACCTTTCGTCATGTCGAAAGTACAGCTGCAGAACAAGGAACACCATAATGGGAGCAAATAAACTCTGTGTCTACAAGGTGGAGTTAATGACTTTCTATCCTGTGTGCTTCTCCACACCTTCAATAGGAAACTAAATTGACACTGACCAAAGGGAAGCAGATCAATTGGATGCAACTCTGTTTCCTAAGTAAGATCTTCTCAGGTTTGCCTGTGGTTGGCAACAGTGTATTTCTACAGCCAAAGTCAACCTCCTAGGTTAGATAATTTAATGGAAAGAAGCATGAGTGAAAGCCCCTAGGAACTCCAAGCTAACTTGGGTACCACTGTAAAAATCATTCCATCACCCATATTAGCAATGGCTAATAAATAACCACACACTGAAACCTCACCATACTGGATATTTGAAATCTGATGCTGCCAAAGAAACCATTTTATACTGAGCTACTTTTGCCATTTCCAAGAGGGACTGTCTCTAAAACAGATCCACTGTATACTCAACACTGCCCTCCAATATAAAGTTGGGTTTGTGGTTCCAGTTGGCTTGATTTGGCTTCTCGGGGTGATATAAGAGAAGGGGACCCCATTCAGAGAGGTTATCCCTGTCCTTGGGCACCCATGTTAATTCAGTAGCCTCACTGGGTAGTATAAAGTAACTTTATTTATAACCCCAAAAGCAATAATAAACACAGAACTATGATTTACTCTGAACCTTCCTATTATTAAAACACTTTGTCTTATAGTTTTATTGATTTACAATCTGTCCTACTTACTTTTTTAGCATCTGAAAACAATCAAGGCACAAAGCTGCAAAATGTTTGGACATTAATTGTTAGGAGGCAGCATTTTATTCTAGGCAAGGGGTTTGAGGCCTCGACAGCGATGCATTCTGGTCCTGGAATGATTTATGGTCTTGTAGCAATAACGATGCACCAGGGCCATTAACATATTGGCAGGTCCTAGGATGGATTAGTGGCATTGATTATTTCATGGGCCACTGATACCCATTTGTTACCGGGAGCTCAAAGATGGCCTCTCCCTAACTGAAATCTTTTTATGAGCAGACAGCATTTTAAGTATTAGGAACCTGGGATTTGGGCCATTTTTTATCATCTTGCTGTCGCCTCACCTTAGCATGCAACCAAAAAAAAAAAAAAAAAAAGGTGACAAAAAATTAAAGTTCATTCTTCACTACCAGCCTTAATTCCTCAACTCATCATAACCATGTCTTCTTTAAAAATTAATGATTGCCAGCATTTAGCCACTGGTTGTTGCTATGAAGATCTATGCAAAAAGCAAGGATCCCTATAGAGTCTGTGATATATGGAATACTCTTTATTACTACAATAAAACTTACTGACATTTCAATACTTCTGCAAATAGCATTATAGTATCAATCTTCTGAATTAGGTTGAAAATTAAGTTGTAAATTAAAAGAAAGTGTACTTTGGAATACAACATGATATGTCACCTAGAAAAGGACCTTTGTGCATAACTGAGCCAGGGAACAGAGATGAGCCCAGTGCTGCTCAAACTCTAAAGCCTGATCCAGAAACCCTAATGCTCCGTCACTAGGGACGTTTTCTTTCATTGTAAAAAGTCAAGGGATGTGACAACAGCCTTTTATGAATACAATGAAACACCAAATGTTAATATATTTTTCTCTTTTGCCATATTCTTACCATAAATTTCAAATAGGGCACATGTAGAGTAATAAATTCCTCCTAAAATACACAGAAATTACACATACGCTATGTTTCTAATATGTATATACCCATATAAAAACTGTTTCTGTCTCTGTGCCACCAAATACAAAATTATTCCCATCTCTACCCACTCTAAGCCTGGTCTTCAAAGATGCTCAGAGCACCTGAGTCCCAATACATAATATTGTAATACCCTGCCTAGTTGGTTGCTTCTATCAAAAGCTTTATTCTGGACACTTGAAAACTGAAATCTAGGACATAAGCACATTATGATGGGAAAACACACACCTGGTTTCAGATATCAGCTTAGTGTGATGAGAAAAGCAAAGGTGACCCAGCCGTGGTGCAGGACTGCAGAAGGATATGTTGACCTGAGGAGTTGATGGGAGTTTTAGAGATATAATTATAGAGTCAAATATGAACCTAAATTTCTGGAGGATTCAGTTTGAGACACATATTTGACTTATTTCTGTGTGCACATTTGTAGAAATGATCAGAACTAAAGAAACATTCTGTGTAAATGAATAAATGCCCTCTATGATATTAAAAAAAAAAAAAGATGCTCAGAGCAGAGTTATCCATGGCATTAAATGAAATTCCCAAATCTTGGATGGCTTTGAAACTATTAAGTTTGAAGACTAATGTCACGCATGCTGTAAATTACAAACAGCCTCATATCAGAGCCCACACGAAGTGATTATGCAAAATACTATGGACTTTCAAACACGTATTTGTTGAAAAGTCAAACATCTTAAATCACTTCAACCTATCTTCCACAGCATTCTCTGTACCCACAATATGAGACAGCACAGTTAAAACAGGCCCATAATTTGAAACATCTTGATGAAAATCCAAACTAATTCCTGCCCACAGTGACTGCCCCCCACCACCATGGTTGCTCATGCTCCTTGGACCATTTCTCTAGACTGGAAGGTCTTTCAGGTGGGCACCTATTTCTCCTAGATTACACTGTCTTCATCTTCCAAGGTCTTCAAACAATAAGCCAGGGTGAGTAAATAGGTTTTTATCTGAGGAACCAACTCTACCCCCCTGGTCATGGCAGGCTGTAATGAGAAGGATTCAGAGGCACAGCTTTGGCTCAACAGGAAAAGATGCCATAATTAATTAGCCACATGGACTGACAGCACAGGAGTGAGAGAGATGGTCCAAATGCTGATAACTAATGACTCTGAACTCGGAAGTCAACACACTATCCTTAACTAACCTGAGGACCAGTCAATTAAGCTGAATACAGACTCCTACTTTGAGAGGATTTTCAATAATAGAATGGGCATAAGAAAACAAACTCATCTTCTCCAAGGGAGTTTTAACCATAGATCAAAGGTCTTTTCAGAACCAACAAGCATCATAAGACCTAATCCAAGTCTTTTATTTCACAGATGGAAAAACCAAGACATGCTGGTAAGTGATTCACATAAGGTCTCATTACTACTGGGGAAGAAACTAAATTCTAGGTTTCCTGCACTTGCATCCTCTCCACTACACCAAATGCTTCCTTTTTGTGCCATCTTATTCACTGCTTATTTTTCGTTCCTTCCCCATGTGTATAATTTTCATATTTTACTAAGGTTTCATGTACTATTGCAGACTTCTCAAATTTTGGATTATATGATGAGACATAAACTCAATAATCTATATTACTGCAAATTTTAAGAAAACGATCTTGGAGTATGATGTACGGTAATTGAGGGTTAAGTGGAAAACAACATGAAGAATTTGCCACTTTCTTTGTTAAATTTTGAATCTTATTTTAAATAGAGAAGAAAGATATTGTACATGTATATTTGAGATGTGCAGAGGAATTCTGAGCTTCAGCTTAATTTAAGAGGCCTTTACATTAACCCCCCAACATTAAAATACACAGAGAAAGGAACCCCTTAAGAACCCTCAAATGATCTCTACCATATCCAGCTTACAAATTAATTGGGAAAGTGGACCTTCCATTTCCCCGGTAAAGTCAAGTTCTCAAACACTCTTTACAGCTCTCTGTGATAGAACCCATGTGCTACCCATTCAGACTGAGTAGATCATGGCCTTCCCAGGATAGCAAGGAGATGGAACCAGACCAGAGGGTATCATCACCTTCATTACCTCATCCAGTGATCTGAAAATGCTGTGTGAGAGCCTACGTTCTCCTTCAACATGCAGAAACAGATTCCCAGAAAGGTTCAGACTCCCTGCCTCCAGGGAGAATAATACATGACCTCCTGTAAGAGAACTAGTTTCTCTTCCACTTAAAAAGTTAAAAATTAAATCTCTTTCGGAGATGTACTCCACAACTTGGAAACAATTCTGGGTCACCACTACAAAACCTGAGAAGTTAGCGAAATTCTCTTGCAGATCTAACTTAATTTAAACACACCTAAATGTCAACCTTTTCCTTTTTTTCACTTCCTGGTTAAAATGCAAAGGCACCAGTTACCTTCTCAGGTAAAACCAACCCTATACACTGGTGGCTCAAATGGTAAAGAATCTGCCTGCAATGCAGGAGACCTAGGTTCTATCCCTGGGGCAGGAATATCTCCTGGAGAAGGAAACGGTAACCCACTCCAGTATCCTTGCTTGGAGAATTCCATGGACAGAGGATCTGGGTGGGCTACCGCCCACAGGGTCACAAAGAGTCAGACAGGACTGAGTAACTTTCACTTTCACATACATCAGAAGAATATTCTTCTAGCTGCTCTTATTTAGGTAAATAAGGCCAACCCCATAAAGCTCTTCAGATAGATCGTTTCATAAATTATTGTTATCTCTACAGTTCCTCTAGACTTGAGCCAAATTTCCTACATTCTTCTTAAACCCAATAGACCAGATGGCATTACAGGGCTGGGTGTTAATTGAAGAACAGCTTAACTGTTTGGACATGTTATGCATCTATTACCCAACTGTCAATCTTGTAATGTTTGCTGTATGACTACATCTTTGGGGAAATGAATGCCAAATGAAAATTTACCCTCCTCTATTTCTCTTTTTATTCTCTTTGGGCTCTTTCTGATGATTTGTTAGCCTGCTTCACTTTATTCCACAAGCTCAAGTCAGTCACATAACCAAAATTAACAACCAAGACCCAGGATAGGAGCAAATGTTTACTGATGGAGGTATCTGTCCTCTTTGAAATATTTATCCTTTTTGTCAGCAACCACCTATCATAAACATGACTGTTAATCCGGCTGCAGTAATAAAGAACACACAATGATGGGACGGATCCCATCAGTCCCAACAATACTGATCAGTCTCGTATTTCTAAATTCTACTTCTAATTCTTGGTATACTTTTACTAAATACCCACTCTACTTTTACTGTAAAATCTCATTTGGTCATCTAAGACAGAAGTTTTGGATAAGAGTGAAGTGGACTTCTGTCCTGTTTTTGATGGAGAACCAAACAAGGTTCGTGAGAGGTGCTTAATAAACTACATGCAGACTAAACAAGTACGGGTGGGATTTCTCTACTGGTCCATGGCTAAGACTCTGGGCTTCCACTGCAGGGGGTGCAAGTTCACTCTCTGGTCTAGGAACCAGAATCCTACATGCCACAGCCAATGATAATAACAGTGCGCTGCAAGACTGTTCTGTTTTTCACCCTCCGTGTACATGCCGTGTGCTATATCATCATGCCACACAGGACCTCATAAGGACCATGGGGCATGGACTGAAGTGACAGGGGGCCAGTTCTGAACCTGAGCCCTACACGGACATGCATCTCCTCTGTGAGCCTCCGACATCTGAAATCAGAAAACCTGTGGGTTCCAGACAAAAGAGACAAGGAGAGCAGCAGACCAGGGCACAGACCTGTTACATGAAACAGGGCTTCCCCAGTGCATCTGCAGTCTTGAGATGTAGCAATAACTACTCATCACCGAATGCCACCAGGTGTTGAATGATTTGTTGAGAGGAGCATTGTTGCTGTGATGGCTCACATGCAATAGATGGTGCAGTTGAGGTTATAGGGTCATGTTTGACCACCCTGAGCAAAACCGACCATGTATACAGGAAAAGTTTTTTAATTACAATGTGTTCTTTCAAGTTCCTTTAACATATCCTCTAAGAATCTCTCCCTGCCAGCTGAGGACTACATTTTGAAACAATAAAATATTTTGAAAATCTACAGCTTAATTTCTTATCCAATAAGTAGGATGAACTTTGACCTCACCTATCTCAAGTACTGACCTTTACTCTGGGGTCAGAGCACACATGGGCAGAAACTCAACAATAAGGAATGACACTTCCATCATCCCCCATCAGAGGAATTGTTAGCAAGTGCCCATTTCCTACCCACACTCTTCCCTGTGCTGGCCCTAGGATGAATATGTTCTCTGCTTGGAAGGCCAGGAAGGCAACATCTCATGTTCTTCAGGAAGATAGAACAGTGATCTAAGTTGCCCAGTTGGGTTAGCATGATGAGATACCTCCAGCCACTCATCACCCCGCTTGCCTCCTACCCACTGGTGTCCCACAAATGGGACACAAATGCAGACCATCCCCACAAGAGCCCAAATGCAGGAGGAAATTCTCTTCCAAAAGCACCTTGATGTGTCACCAAGGTGGCCTCTGCAGCGTGGCAATAAGAGCCACTGCCATTAAAGGCAAGTTTCCGTTTTACATGCTCAGGCCTTCTGCGGCAGGATCCCACGATTCCCCCAGAAGCTTGATTTACCATCTTGTCGCCCTGTTTTTATAGGGCTTGATTCTGCAAATGGAACTGATGGAGACCTCAACCACGAGTCACTGAGTCCTCGGGTGTAACTGCAGATTTACAATGCCTATTGAGTCATTCTGTCACACTCATGTCTTCTCAGTGCGCCCCTGGAGGGGACTCCCTAAGGTTTCAGATGAGATCTATTAGCTGCTTCTCTATCCTCCCCCTCTACAAAAAAAAAAAGATGATTCTCCTCGTCCAAGCCCACTTTCCCTACCCGATAGCTGTCGATCCAAGAAGCCCTGTAAGGACCCAATGACTGATGGTGGGGACGAGACAGTCACATGTGGGAAAGCTCACCTGCAGGGTGGCTGATGAGGTATTGTGGGAGGAGGAAGAGGGGATGAGAAAGGGGAGAAAGAAGAGTGTCCTCTGAGTCACGTTGGTGAGATTTTCCACAGCTAATCACACACAAGATGGATTCACTGCTCACTGTGCTCTGCTTACTCATTTTTCATATTGTACTTTTCACTGATCCATCAGCCCGTCCCACCAAGGTCAAACAAAGGGAATGAGAGCATGCACACCACATGGAAATATATTATAAGCAGAGTCACTCACCTTTTACATGGAGCCAATGAGCTCCTGAAATCACCATTTATGAAGATGGACCTGAGCAGACAGCAGGGGAGGGGGATTCAGTCCCAAACGGAGCACCCATGCTCTCCTTTCCTGTGCATGGAAGACAGATGGAGGCCACGCCCTAGCTTAAACCTAGGCGTGTGCAAGACTTTTAACCCATTATCAGAGTTGAAGTTCCACCTCTGTCCTTTTTAACAGAGTTGAAGAAGGTCTTTCAGACAGCATTTGAACAGATCTTAAATGAAGTGCATTGGACAAAGAACTGTTTCAAGCACCCTCTAGGATGCTTTAGGTTGCAAGTAACAGAATATGAAACAAACAAAAGACTCGCTTAAACAATAAGGGTTTATTATATAACACCAAAAGAAATACAAAGTAAGATGCTTTCTAAGGTCAAGTCACCAGTTCATGCTATCACCACGGACCCAGGTGCTGCCCATCTTTCTGCTCTACCACCCTCAACACAAAACCTCCCCTCATGGCTTCTGCAATTCCAGGCATCATATGTAGACACAACCACAATTAGTGAAGGCTCTCTCTTTACTATTGACCATAATAAGATCATATGCCCATGCCCAAACCAATCACAGAAGAGGAGAAAAGAGTTGCTAGGACCAATCATGGTTCACTCTGAGACAGGAGGAAGTGCTTTCCATGATAGATCAGGAAGTTCTTCACTGATAGGAAGGGATAACTACATGAACAGGGAGGGCTCTAAGAACAAGTATAAGGGAGGAGTAAGGTGGTCACTGGGGAGGTCACCAATTCGCCCCAGAACAGATTCCATTTCTACCACAAGATTTTGTACTCAGTATTCCCTCTACTTTTCCCACTGTCTTCATGTCTTCCCTCCTAACATATCTAACAAGTCTCTATTCAAATGTTAAGTTATGCAAGAGACCTTCTCTGACCACTTCATCTAATCATTCTCTACTCTCCAGTTTTCTACATAACACTGTATGTGTATATACGTGTATTTATTTACCATCTGCCTTTCCCCTCTAAGGGCTTCCCTTGTGGCTCCACTGGTAAAGAATTCATCTGCAATGAGGGAGACTTGGGTTCGATCCCTGGGTTGGAGACTGGAAAGGGGTAGCCTTAAATTGAAGAAAGTGGGGGAAACCACTAAATTTAAGGGACTAGATCTGATGGATAGAGTGCCTGACGAACTATGGATGGAGGTTCATGACATTGTACAGGAGACAGGGAGCAAGACCATCCCCAAGAAAAAGAAATGCAAAAAAGCAAAATGGCTATCTGAGTAGGCCTTACAAATAGCTATGAAAAGAAGAGAAGCGAAAAGCAAAGGAGAAAAGGAAAGATACACCCATTTGAATGCAGAGTTCCAAAGAAGAGCAAGGAGAGTTAAGAAAGCCTTCCTCGATGATCAGTGCAAAGAAATAGAGGAAAACAATAGAATAGGAAAGACTAGAGATCTCCTCAGGAAAATCAGAGATACCAAGGGAACATTTCATGCAAAGATGGGCTCAATAAAGGACAGAAATGGTATGGACCTAACAGAAGCAGAAATATTAAGAAGAGGTGGCAAGAATACACAGAAGAACTGTACAAAAAAATCTTCATGACCCAGATAATCATGGTGGTATGATCACTCACCTAGAGCCAGACATCCTGGAATGTGAAGTCAAGTAGGCCTTAGGAAGCATCACTATGAACAAAGCTAGTGGAGGTTATAGAATTCCAGTTGAGCTATTTCAGATCCTAAAAGATGATGCTGTGAAAGTGCTGCACTCAATATGCCAGCAAATTTGGAAAACTCAGCAGTGGCCACGGGACTGGAAAAGGTCAGTTTTCATTCCAATCCCAAAGAAAGGCAATGTCAAAGAATGCTCAAACTATCGTACAATTGCACTCATCTCACACGCTAGCAAAGTAATGTTTAAAATTCTCCAAGCCAGGCTTCAGCAATATGTGAACCGTGAACTTCCTGATGTTCAAGCTGGTTTTTGAAAAGGCAGAGGAACCAGAGATCAAATTGCCAACATCTGCTGGATCATTGAAAAAGCAAGAGAGTTCCAGAAAAACATCTATTTCTGCTTTACTGACTATGCCAAAGCCTTTGACTATGTGGATCACAATAAACTGTGGGAAATTCTGAAAGAGATGGGAATACCAGACCACCTGACCTGCCTCTTGAGAAATCTGTATGCAGGTCAGGAAGCAATAGTTAGAACTGGACATGGAAAAACACACTGGTTCCAAATAAGAAAAGGAGTACGTAAAGGCTGTATATTGTCACCCTGCTTATTTAACTTATATGCAGAGTACATCATGAGAAATGCTGGGCTGGAAGAAGCACAAGCTGGGATCAAGATTGCTGGGAGAAATATCAATAACCTCAGATATGCAGATGACACCATCCTTGTGGCAGAAAACGAAAAAGAACTAAAGAGCCTCTTGGTGAAAGTGAAAGAGGAGAGTGAAAAAGTTGGCTTAAAGCAAAACATTCAGAAAACAAAGATCATGGCATCTGGTCCCATCACTTCATGGCAAATAGATGGGGAAACAGTGTCAGACTTTATTTTTGGGGGCTCCAAAATCACTGCAGATGGTGACTGCAGCCATGAAATTAAAAGATGCATACTCCTTGAAAGGAAAGTTATAACCAACCTAGATAGCATATTAAAAAGCAGAGACATTACTTTGCCAACAAAGGTCCGTCTAGTCAAGGCTATGGTTTTTCCAGTAGTCATGTATGGATGTGAGAGTTGGACTGTGAAGAACGCTGAGTGCCGAAGAATTGATGCTTTTGAACTGTGGTGTTGGAGAAGACTCTTGAGAGTCCCTTGGACTGCAAAGAGATCCAACCAGTCCATCCTAAAGGAGATCAGTCCTGGGTGTTCATTAGAAGGACTGATGCTGAAGCTGAAACTCCAATACTTTGGCCACCTCATGTGAAGAGCTGACTCACTGGAAAAAGACTCTGATGCTGGGAGGGATTGGGGGCAGGAGGAGAAGGGGACGACAGAGGATGAGATGGCTGGATGGCATCACTGACACAATGGACATGAGTTTGAGTGAACTCCGGGAGTTGGTGATGGACAGGGAGGCCTGGCGTGCTGCAGTCCATGGGGCCACAAAGAGTCAGACACGACTGAGCAACTGAACTGAACTGAACCCACTCAAGCATTCTGGCCTGGAGAATTCCAGGCCAGACTGTATAGTCCATGGGGTCACAAGGAGCTGGACACGACTGAGCAGCTTTCACTGCTTTAGAACTATCGTATCTCAATGCCAGAAGAAACGTCTCCAAATGTTAAGCCATCGAGTAGTGAGGGAACCATTGCTGGGGACACACAGAGGTTTGGAGGCTGAGGGTCTCCGTGGCACCTACTAGAGTCAGAGTAACTCCACTGTTAAGGTTTTGCATCAGCTATTTTTTTTAAAGCAAGTTCTTCTGCAGATAGTTGAACTAGTCTAACTCCATTCCTCTCATAGAAAAGGATATTAAGGCTTAGATATGTCAAGTGACTAGCATCCTTCACAATTCTCTGCCCCATGGTGTTTTTCATATCCCTTTACTGGCAGCCACACCATCAGGCTCAGTTCTATCAGTGAGCTCAGACCCATGGGAGAAGGATAAGGAGGCTTTATCTTGTTCAGCTGAGCTTTATTCAACTTTTTAGGGTGTGACAGAGTGATGTGTTCGTGCTTACTAGCAGACAGTTGCATATCTACTGCCATTCACTTCCCCCAAATGCCTAGTTATGTAGAAAATGTCAGAAACTGCCCACTGGAGAGTGTTCTGCTACAAACTTCTTAGTACTGGTGAATTGAGGAATAGGTCTATAATGGTACATGTTCTACTGGTCCATTACTGGGAAGGTCAAAGCAATTCTGGAACTTGACTTTTTCAGTTTTAAAAAAGAATGTTGAGTGAGTCAAGACCTAAGAGTTCTTAGAGCTCTATCTAGTTTGGGTTCAAGGAAAACACAATGGAAAAGAGTAACATGAGTTTGTCACATTGAAATCACTGCTATTAGGAAATCATGTGGGGTTTGGATCATCAGGCTTCATGAGAGAAGTGAAATTTGAGCTCCCCCTTGAAGACAGGGGGCTTCCCTTGTGGCTCAGCTGGTAAAGAATTCACCTGCAATGCGGGAGACCTGGGTTCGATACCTGGATAGGGAAGATCCCCTGGGGAAGGGAAAGGCTACCCACTCCAGTGTTCTGGCCCGGAGAATTCCATAGACTGTATAGTCTATGGGGTCGCAAAGAGTCGGAGACAACTGAGTGATTTTCACTTTCACTTTGAAAACAGGATTTAAATAAGCAGAGGAAAAATGGGGCGAGCATTCCATGAGGGGGATGGTGTGAGAAAAAAGATGGGGGCAGGGAAACAGAAGAGTAAGGGGACTTGTTTCACCGGTGTGGTAGAGTAGAGAAGTAAGACTAATAATACTAATGACATTGAAATATTGCAATAACTTAATGAACTTATACTCTCTAAGGGTCTAGGAAAAAGTCACTCTTACAGGGCAGAACTGGTATTCTGAAATCACTTAAATCAAGTGTTCATAAACCAGGAATAGATGGATAGATGCACAGATGGATGAATGGAAGGGAGGAAGAAAAGGCAATTTAAATTTAATTTAAAAAATAATAACCAAATTGTCGTTGGGATTGACATATATACACTACTGATGCTGTGTATAAAATAGATAACTAACGAGAACCTACTTTACAGCACAGGGAAGTCTACTCAATGCTCTATGGTGACCTAAATGGGAAGAAAATCCAAAAAAGAGGGGAGATATATATATACACACACACACACATATATATATACACACACGTACAGCTGATTCACTTTGCTGTACAGTAGAAACTAACATACATTGTAAAGCAACGATACTCCAATAAAATTTTAAAATAATAGCAATAATAATAAAATTGTCATCAATTGAAAATTAGATCAAAGTTCATCACAGCTCTGTTTATACGGGGGGCTGGGGTGGGGAAGTAACCTACGCTGCCAACAATAAGGGACTTGCAAAGGAAACCTGGACAAATGAGCTGTGCTCCAATAACCACGTTTCAGAAGGATTAAGACATGAGAATATGCTCAAAAACATATTGATACTGGCAAAAAACAATCAGGAAACGATCCTAGTTTTCAATTATGTAATGTGTACTTGTTTTTTTCTAAAAAGACTGAAAGGTATACAACAAAATATTAGCAATGGTTAATTTCCGGGTGGTGAAATCACAGATAATTCTTTTCTTCAGAATTTTTTTTTCAAACTTTCTACAGTCAACATGTATTTTATGTAGGACTGGGCGGGGGGATTGAAATAAATTGAGAGGTATAAAACAAAACTGAGTGAGCCTTCTTTTGTTTATTGCTAATCCAACTTTAAGGCTCAAAAGTCAGGATATTTAGAGGGATGCATCAGAAATATCCAAATGAACTCCAAAGGGACACAGAGGGAAAGGTATCACGTCTGTGGCCCACCTCGCAGAATTCTTGGCAGAAATCTCACCCTATCCTCCTCTATCAGAATCTCTGAGGAGATGGGGCTCAGGCTCCTATAGCCTGCTTCTAGGAAGCGCAGGTGTAGTGATTCTTAGGACATGTGCTGAAAACCATGGAAGCCACAAAACTCAGAATAATGGCAAAAAGAAACCAATTCCCCTCAGTCTGCCTTTACCAATCAGGGATCCACATGAAAAAGGAGTTACCATTCTTCTTTTCCAAAAATTTCCCAGAGTTATCTCAGAGGTTCCAGCTTTTTTTAAATCACAAAAAGAAATCAGGACCCGCTATAACCTGTTGCCGTAAGCTGTATCTCCAGGCCACATGTGAGCCACCTTCAGTAAACTTAATTTTATCACTTGTCACATTTTTTTCAACCTTTGAAAAATTACTCAATACCAGGATTAATACGTGACATAATCTCCAAATGGTTAGTCAGCTCTGAGCTCCTATTATTCCAAAACGATGCCGAGTGCGCACCTCCCAGCGCTGCAGCTTCCAGGCAACCACAGCCTTTAGTCTGCACAAGCAATGAACACGAGGACAAATCTACTTTTAAATAGTGAAAAGACAGATAATTCATGCCATACGTGAAAACATGTCTCACGGACCTCTGTGCAACAGACAACTTATTAATTTCATCTTTTGAAAACTCTTATTCATCATTTCTACCAAGTCAACAGCCTTCTCCCAAAACCTTGCTTTAATTGTGAAGGCAGCTGACACTGAACTCTGGAGTCCTTCAAGGGCCAGAGGTTCTCAAACTCTGTTGCCACTTCATATGTTTTAGTCTTTGTGGAATTGGAGGAGAGAGATAGATGGGACTTCGGAAGTATGTCACAGAAAGAGATCTGCCTCAAAACTACATGTGTAGACATGTAAATTTGCATATTTAAGGGGGAAAACTGCAATATACAGCCAAAAAATGCAAAGACTATTTGTCTTCCCAGGCCATTTCTTTGAAAGGAGATGGAGGAAGAGAGGGAGGTAAAGAGGGAGGGGGAGAAAGATAAAAACTTTTTCATGGAAAGTGGATAAAGGAACTATGAGACCCAACAACACTGATTCTGAAATACAGGTTCCTTCAATGTATCTCAAAATAAAAAAGAGATTTCCTGTAAAGCCCCAGGTTCCTTGAATGTACCAGAAATATAGTGGCTTATCTTGTAACTGCCACACTTAAGGCTGGATTGCCTTAATTTTGGAATAAGTCACCTTTTCACTTTCCCAACAATTTGCATGTGTCTGTGTGTAGGTTTCTTTTGGAATTTTCATTTCACAAATTCTTATCCAAGATTCCTAAATCAACTGGTCTCGGAAAATTATTTTCTTTATTCACACAAGGAAACAAAATCCTAAATATACATTTGAGTATGATATTCAATTACAGTAAATAGATTTACCTTCTATTGCTTCATATAATCACTGATGGCATTATATTTTTTAAAAACCTCAAATAGCTTTTTTCTCACAGACACTTATTTTTTGAAATGATGATTTGTAAACTGTAAACCTACTGTAACATACGCAACACTATACATTGTTTTCTTAGGGGGGGAAGATAACATTTTTTTTCTCTCTCAGTTTTTTTCTTATTTTTTTTTAACTTGAATTTATTGTGGTAGAAACATTTCACATGAGATTCACCTTCTTAATAAATTCTTTTTTACCTAATATAACATATTTGGGGGCTGGGTTGGAGCATATTTTCCACTTTAAAGTAAAATGTGACAAGCATTAAATATTGAGTCCCTCATTAATATATACAGACGGGATAAAGGTAGAAAGCCACCAAGTTTTTCCTGCACAAAGAATTTCCTGCACATCCATTATCATCACTACCACAAGCCTTCATGAAACAACAATAGATCTCCTTCTAGAAACATCAGTCTCAAAAGGAGCAGGTAAATATTATTATTTACTACACTAAGGCAACAGTAACTGATTAAGGTAAATTTAGTGGAAACATTAAAATGATGGCAGGAGAAGAAAATTTATTCTGCAGGAACACTGTGTGAACTTATTGGAAATAATCAGTCACTCAGTTTGAATTAAATGAGTGTGAGTGAATACAGTTGTGGGGAGGGTGGGGGGCGGTGGGCTTAGGAGGGACAGTAATAGAGGGAGGTTCAAAGAGAAAGCCTGGCACACACTAGCTGGAATCTACCAGGTCCCTCTGCCGAGGCTGGTAGAGAAATCTGCAAAATGCAAACAATCCTTGGGTGTTCAGGTAGCAGTAAGTAAATTGCTGTGGGAGCTGAGGGCGGCCATCCTTCAGCAAGCAATTCCTCTCTGTCTTTCATTCTGTTTGTCTGTGTTAAATTCCCCCTCTGCCCTCATCCATTCTCACATCCAGTTGCTCGCTTTGTCCATCCATCAATCCCCTCACTTTGTCAGTGCTGACTTCATCCCGGCGCTCGCCTTCGCCATCGTGGCGCAGCCATCCTGAGGCCGCGGGAGAGTCCCCGCCCGCTGCCTCCTCCCCGCTTCGCGTTCTGCTGACGGAGAGCCCGGCGGCGGCTTGTCGTTTTCTATTGCCCAGGCCAGCAAAAACACTAATACTCAACCTGATTCCTATCGTCCTGCTTTTCACCTTTTCTATTGCGGGGAAATGGAAGCGAGAAAGACGCAAGGAGAGAGAAACGGTGGGGAGGAAAGAAACGGAGTATTGGGGAGGGGGTGGATAGTGGAGAGAGATGTTTGCTGAATTTTCTAGAACAATTTGCACACCAGTCAGGTGGAGGCTCAATCCAGCTTCCTGTACTGCACATCAATAGAAATCACAGGGAGAAAATGTAGCACTAATTAAGGGTTGATAAGCTGTAGTCAAGTGCAGTTTAGGGGGAAAAAAAAAAAAAACAAACAGCAGACAGCCCAGGCCTGCGCAGCCACCACTCAGTACGGCACTTTTATCACTAGCTTAGGATGGAAATTCGGCAGTGCCCTGTTTATTTTTTTTAATGGTTTTACCTTCACAATCAAACAGACAGGCTGGGAGAAAAATATTAGATGATCATTTTTATTCAAAAGATCATTCGCAAAACATTTTGGGGGGAGCTTAGAAAAGCGGAAAATAGTTACCTAGCAACAAAACTATTTTAAAAAACATTCTTCTATTGCCTATTGCCTGATTGTGTGCTCCTAATTCAAAGGTGTATGAATTCAGAGCACCTGCCAAATTAATAAAATATTTCTTCCTTGAATTCTTAATTCTTCATTTTCCCTCCTTAACAAACTTTGCAATCAGCTGTAATTGGGATGATAAAGATTTAAATTAAAAAAAAAACACATTTCTTTAAATTTTACTTGGAGTGGGAAACACAATTTCACTTGAAATACAAGCAATAAAATTAGTAAAACTATGCATACAACCGTGTTTACAAATGACTTTACAGTAAAGGACCTCAGTGGGGTAGGTTTTTCTATATAGGGTTCTAAACAGTGAACTCTAACTGGTGGTAGTCATAACTAGTGTTTGGGAGGTCTTGCTACCTAAATGGCATTTTCATCTATGATATTTAACTCTTGCAACAATTCATTCTCCAGGGACTAGTGCCTGCTTTTTCAGAACTGAGAAAGCTGAGCCCCAGCATTTCAGTAGCTTTCCCCAAATCCTATCACAGCAAAGAAAGGGCAATGGGACTTAAAATTCCAACTCTGTCCAGCAGCTGGGTACATAACATCGTCTAGCCCCAAAGCTTCTTTCTAATTAAAGGGAAAAAAAAGCCTGAAAGATTCCCTGGGATAAAAATGACTGAACTGAATCAGTTTCTGTATTCAAAGTACAACCACAAAACATTGAGATTGACATTCTAATATATTATCCCAAATTCTTACTCAGGAAGGCTCTTCACTTTCTTATTGAATGAAATAGACCACCTTTGCAAACAAACCAAGAGAAGTTTCCAGAAGATGCTTAGAAATGACAGTGTCTTAGGAATAAACGTGCTGCCTTGCAAGACAGCCACTTTGAAGAGCTGAGCACTGGCTGTACATTTTAAGTTCTGGTGTGCAGGTTAGTAAACGCCTCAAAGCACCCTGTGGTCACACTTCGTATCAGTGAGGATTTGGGAGGCAAGCTGCAAGTTACCACCCCAGGCAGGTGAAACCACAGGATGAAGAGCAGAGAGGAGCACGGGCAAGCCAGTGAGACCTCCCTGTGTTTCCATCTCACTCACTCTGCGATGTCACCACACATCGAATCCAAACCTTTGCCCACAGCTCCTGCCTCATTCCTTTTGTTTCTCCCACATGCCCAGATGGGCTTTGGCTGTGACAGAGAGACCAGGGGAAGGAAAAAAAAAAAAAAAGGCAGTAGCAAAAAAGTCTCCTCTGCCGTGCTACTATACACATCAGACATCTCTAATTAGACAGCAACAAAATTTTATTAATAGGATGGACATTATAGAATGAGCTTGTTATAAATGGGCCCTGTCAGGGCCTTATTCAGCTACCAAATGAGTATTCTCAGTTCAGTGCTCTCATCTGAGGCATCACGCCTAGTGCTGGATAACAAATGATTGCTATTAACCGTATTGTTAGTAATGATGGCTGAAAACAAACAAAAACCCATAAATAACAGTCTACAGAAAAATTAACCCATAAACTTGATAGATATCCAGCTGAGAAATAATAAATGACACTTTGGGGCCTGCTGGGAGAAGCTAGTGGTTTTTGTTTTCCTCTCTGTCATTAACACATTTTCTGTGCTAAAAATTAGATTCTGATATATAATTATCAACGCTCCCAGATATTAATTCTGCTATTGCTCCCTCGGTTTCTCTTCTGGCTGGGCTATAATGTTATTCACAGATTACTCTGAGAAAACACATCAAACACTTAACAGAACAGGTCAAAGTGACAAGCAGCTTCTGCTGACAACACCAACCTGCACTGTCTTCTTTTTTTTTTTAAACAGGGACACAAAACAAATTCCTCATATTAATTAACTAGGGTTTCCTTCCAGCCACAACAGGCCGGTACAGTGGGATGTGGGCTACACAAATTCCCCACTTCTCTAATGAAGGCAGCCAAGGGAAGCGAGGAGTGACAAAATTATCTTGCATTTATGGCATTCAAATCCACATTCATTAATGTCTTTCAGAGAGGAGGCAGGGTTCAAAACAACTTTCCAACTGCTGAACCTCTCTCACCTTACCTTCAGCCCCTTCCTCTTAAAGAGCTGCGTGGAAGGGCAAGGAAACACACACACACACAATTAAGCAGGTAAGCATGAAACCTTTCTCAAAAGGAGCCAGAATTTCAATCCCAGAGCCTGAATTAGCACTGCCGCCGAGAAGGACTAACTTCCCTAACGTTACGACTTCTGCACAATTAATTGACCTTGACTGGAATACACTCTCACCTGTCAATGGCTTATATTTGTCAGGAAGCACCAAGAAAAGTGAAATTCACTAGGCTCCTCCATGGACCGACCCATATCCTATAAGCAGACAAAGACAAACACATATACACCCCACCCCCTCGCATTCTCATGCACACATCTCCTCATCACCAGGACTGACGTTATCAATTCAGGCTACTCTAAGAATTTCTTCTACTGCTATCTCTCTGAAAATATAATTGCAAAGAAAATAACTGGGGGAAACTTTATTTTTTTATTAAAACATTCAAGTGTCTGATTTAGAGAATGCATGTAATTGTTAAGTTTGGTTAAAAATAAAATGATGAAATTTAAGAGGAAAGACTCAAAGCATGCCTGTGGGATGGGGGGTGGGTGTGTGGATGCAAATAGGTGAATACATAAGCAAGTATATGATCCATTCCCTAAGCCTGTCCTACTACAGGGGAAGAGAGGCAAGGACTTCCTATCCTTAAGTAAATTCCTTCCATAACAAGCTCCTTTTTCAGTTAGCACAACTGAACATAAAAACAGGAAAATTCTTTAAAATTATGCCATATGACCAAGCCTCTGAAATACAGAAACAAAAATAGGGGGGGATGCAGTATGGGGAGAATGACTACAGAAATGAGAGCACGGATGAAAATAAAGAATGCTCAGAGCTGCTACTGCGTGAAAAGCAGAAAAATGTGCTACCCATTTAGAAAACCTTGCTAATTTCAAACAGTGGTGAGATGCTCTCTCTTTCCTCTCAAGCTCCATCAAGGACTTAGGCCAGCCAATCACCTAAATAATATTTTTGAGATGGCATTTAAAAAACAAACAAACGCTCTCCCATCTCGCATGTGGTGTTTTTAACCCCCACACCTCATCCCCGTGATCCCACTGCCTTGATGACAGCAGCCTCGACTGCAAACCCCTCGCCTCGCATGCACTCCATTTTCTCAGTATCTGACATCGCAATATTAAATAACTATAAAACTAGAAAGCCAAAATAACTAAATCACCTGGCAGCCAATTTCTGAGAGTTAAACCACAAACCCGGAAAATGGTGGAGTGTGTTGAAATAATGTAAAGGAAACCCATAAATTCAAACTTTATGTTCTGTAAAGAACAAATATGAAAAAGGCATCAAAATAATGAAAGATTGTTTATGTATTCTGGCATGAAATGGGAACGTGTTATGAGAGAGAGCAGTGGTGGAGACAGATCGACGGAGCTGACAGTGTGGTATTCATCCTGCGCCGCGCAGCAGACGTCCCGCTAGTGGCAGGAGACAGCGCAATAAATCAAGGGCTCTCGAAGCTGTACCTACAGCTTATTACATCCAAGATGACAAATAAATAATAATCCCTGTCAGAGCGGCCCTTTGCTCAAGGATTGAGCCTGAAACCTTTGGCTCATCACTCCTCATCTTAAGTGAAAACACTAGAACTAGGGAATTGGAGGCCACGCTTTGCTAAGCTCATGAAACACAAAGCGAGCGGGACCTGGGAACTAAGACTGAACAAGAAAGGTCAAGAAAGAGGGAAGGATAAACATTTAAATAATCCTGACCAAGAGGGGGCAAAGCGTCTGAATGAATGTGGTAGGTTAACACATCCTAATCATCGGGGCAAGGAAAAAAAAAATCCAGAAAATGATCTCTTGTCCCCACCCTTAACTGGGAGAAATATCAAGTTTAGGTTAAAGGTGGTATCAAGAAGCAAAGGGCAGGGTCATAGAGGTGCCAGGACCTCAGCACCAGCGGCCACTACCCCAAGCCCCTCCCCACAGTGTCCCGCTCCCACCTTCTTTCAGATCCAAGCAAGTGTTGGAAAACCTTCCCCCATCCCGCAGTAATTGCAGCTCTGTGCAGTCAAAGGAGCAGGGACGGTGCCAGCCAGGGCCCAGGCACAGGAAAAGCTGAGTCACACAACCATGCCCCTGTCTCCCTGCTGGGCATCCTGGTTACCTCCTCTCATTTACATTCTCTCAGTGACTCTTCAATGTAGGGATGATAGACAGCCCTGCTTCTAAATCTGCCTTGCATCCATGGATGTTATGACCTTGAACTTGTCCCTTAACTCTGAGCATTCCTATTTTCCTATTGTTCCTAGCTGGTCAGGTCAAGGGTTTTTCTAAGGACCCTGAACAGTTCTTATAGAGCATCTCTCTGTCTGGGTGGGCTCTACACTTAAAGTGGTTCCCAAATTGGCTTTCCAAGCAAAGTCATTTTTTTTTCTTCCCCATTTGACACATCTCTAGTTCCTCCACTGCCTTCATGAAAGCTATAGAGACAGGCAGTAAAATCTGACAGGGCCCAAGGGGTATGGATCCCAACTTCCCCACACACACACCCATCCTAAACAACTTTAAATATCTTGTCAGCTGCCTTTTAATCAGCCCACTACCAATCCTCCCATGTCTGGGCATTAAAGCAAAACTCTTCTTTGTGATTTGAGAGAACTGCATAAAAGATGGATCTACAAAAGTGCACAGGAATCACCAGAAAGGCCTAAGTCCAAGTGGCTAAAATAAGAGTTTGTGCTATTGCAAAGGGGAAATGATCCCCGGATCCCCACTATAGACTAAGTGATACATGCCAGAGTAGACCTGTCCAGGTGAGGTCAAACCCTACCTCACAAAAGGTGGAGCACCCCACTGAGACTCAGTCTCCTCAGCTACTGATTCCCAGCCAAGAGGACTGTCTTGATGTTAAATGCAATCATATGCTCACCAGTTCCTAAGGTAGTCTGGAATCCCAACAGATCCAGTCCGTATTCCAGTTTGTTTTCCCCCTAATTTTCCATCCTCTACTACAGCAGAATTTTAAATGAATGGTATCATCCACATGATTTTAGATCCTCACGGACCTTCAGACTATCCAAAATGATCAACAGAAACACAAGCTTCTTATGAAAATCATTTTAACCTGGAGAAAATACACAGGCCAGAATGCAGAAGGATCTAAGTCGAGGTTTTAAGAGGTTTTTCACCTGGTAAAGAATCCTTCTGCAATGCAGGAGACACCAGAGACATGGGTTAGATCCCTGAGTCGGGAGGATCCCCTGAAGGAAGAAATGGCAACCTACTCCAGTATTCTTGCCTGAGAAATCCCATGGACAAAGGAGCCTGGTGGGCTACAGTTCATAGGGCTGCAAAAGAGTCGGACACAACTGAGCACCTAAGCATGCATGCACACGTGGGCTATACGTGGTTATGTGACACAACAGTCTCTCGAGCCCAGACATTCTATATCTGGAATTCTATTCCTAAGGAAGTAAACCAAAATAAGGAAAACCCACATGCAAAAAGACAAATATTATATTGTTATCACAGCAAAAAGGAAAAAAAAAAGATATGGATGCAAACTGAAGAGCCCATAGAAGAGGTTCAAAATATGTTTAAAATTATTTTTTTTAATACGGAATGCTTGTTTGATGGAATAGCATGACGTCTTCAAAATATGATCACTACAAAGACAAGGAAGCAAAAGGGCAGAGTGCCTATGAACTAAGGAACAAGAAGATGGCAGGACACAAAACGCAACCTTGGCTCTCGTTTTAAGCAGGCATTGTGCTTTTGGGAAAAAGCAGAAAATACACAAATAATAGTGTATCAGTTCAGTTCAGCTGCTCAGTCATGTCCGACTCTGAGACCCCATGAATCGCAGCACACCAGGCCTCCCTGTCCATCACCAACTCCCGGAATCCACCCAAACCCATGTCCATCGAGTCAGTGATGCCATCCAACCATCTCATCTTCTGTCGTCCCCTTCTCCTCCTGCCCTCAATCTTTCCCAGCTCTTTTCCAATGAGTCAGCCCTTCACATCAGGTGGACAAAGTATTGGGAGTTTCAGCTTCAACATCAGTCCTTCCGATGAACACCCAGGACTGATCTCCTTTAGGATGGACTGGTTGGATCTCTTTGCAGTCCAAGGGACTCTCAAGAGTCTCTCCAACACCACAGTGTTATTATTAGCTAAAGTGGTAGAGCTGTTTTTATTCTTCACTCTTTTCAAACTTTCTATGATGATGCTTCACAACACTGATGTACTTTTTAAAGGACTTTTTAAAATTTTTAAGTAAGGACATTAAATTAAAATTGGAAAACCAGGAGCAAAACCTACAGCCACCAAGATTTTCCAGGCTCCCACTGCCTCCTGTCACTCAGGATGACACCGTGGGCACGTCCTTTGAGGTGGTGGGCAAAGGATGCAATAAAAGCCATTCTGAAACATTCCTCTCCTGGGCCACCTCCCATGGTCCTTTCCAAAAAAGCCCCCACTATGCCGCGACCTATCCTCACAGCCACTTCACCAGCACCAGCTGCTGGCGTCATTTAGCGCCTCGCCCCGTGTTCCCAGGGAACTCCCTTCTAATAAGGAAATTCCAGGTCTCAAAGTCTGAGGGTTTGGAGCCCCTCCTGCAGCCCCTTAGAACATCCTGCTTGCCACCTCCCATGTATGTTCCAAAGAACCATTTCAAACGTGAGCTGTTGAAGACAGCTGGACATCAAGCAAGGAATAGAGATAGAAAAAAAGAGAAAAAGATGTCCTGTAACTATCCTAAGGTCTGAGTCCATTTCCTTGCCCAGCATCAGATTTCTAGTCCCTGGGTCTCCCCCTCCTTTCTATATTTCATTCCCTGAATCCAGTGGGGGAAACTCTCAAGTTGTAGATTAATACCTCAACTTTCTTCATTAACATTCCAATTCAGATAACTTGCTGATACTTTGCAGATTGATATTTCATTGAAAGAAGACTATTGGAGACACTGTCCTTTTACAAAAACAAAGGAAAAGTAACACCGGGTGCCTTGTTCTTTGTCAAATGCTTCAAAGCATAGTTTAATTCACTCAACAACAACAGCAAATTCATGAGATGATGGGACTTTCTTCCACCCCAGCAATTCTCCTCCCATTATCAAGGGAAGAACATTCTCTCCAGGATTCCTATCTATGCAGTGTACATACAGAAACCCTTTATTTACGGCAGTTTAAAGTTAAGGTCATAATTGAGTATTCATATATCCCCACCCCTCTCTCCCTGCTCCCTTGAAGGCACACCTAGTCCTATAAAACCAGTTCAGTTTACAAATGGGCAAACAGAAGTCTAGAAAAATAAAGAACTTGCCCATGACATGCAGCTCCGTTGGGCCTGGGACTGCAGGCAGGTGGCTGGTCTATGCACTGCACCAGGTTAATCACTATGACTGGTTTCCAGACAACACAAAAAAAGGAACCACCCTCCATTTTTCTATGCTGTAGAAAAGTGTGAAAAAAAGTCCATATGATCTACACAACACCAAGACTGCCTCACCAACTCCTTAAATAGTACTAGTACATTCTCAGGTCAAAAAATGGGTCACCAGGAACCTTCAGGGGTGTGAGCAGTGAGTACTGCACCATGCCCAAACCTTACGGCATGCCAAGATTCACTTTTAAAACACATCGTTTGAGACATGTTTGGGCTTCCTGGCTTAAGATGAGTTAACTTTGCAAAAGATGCAAGTAAGAAATAATGCAATCACTTAATATCACTATTTCAAGGTCTTTTAACATAAACATGGCAATTCTGCTAATATATATTACATACATTGGCAACAATACAAGAAAGCTGAAAGGTGGTTATTGTTGAAGTGAAAAAGTCCCAGAATCCCACTAAGAAAATAACATGAGACAATAATGCATATTTCAGGTATACACTATAACTGACTTAAATTATTATGGATGTACTTCATACTTAATTACCTTTCTGAAATATGTCAGGGTATTTTGTCATAAACTCTGCAGAGTCTGCTGTACCTCTACTAAACACTGCTCTGAAATGCAAACCCTTTGCTAATGTTTTTATTTGAATAACTTATTACCCAATATAGCAAGCATCAACACATTTTATAGAACCAGAACCTGGCTCTCTGAAATTCCTCCTACCCTAATGCCAGTCACTGTTGGGAGCATTTAGTTATAAATTGTCTTTCAATAAAAGTAAAAGCTCCCAAAACAACAAAATGAAAAGACACAGCAGCTTAAATCAAGGGAAGTCAATTTCCACATGCCGATCCTAAATATTTCATGGCCCTATTTTATTCTGACATTTGTAGATGACTAAAGTGTTACAAAGGAAATAAAATGCTGATTAAAGAGTTCACTGTCATAAAGGTTACTGAATTGTAAATGGCCCTTTCCATCTTCCTGTTAATAGGTACCCAGCTGTAAACATCATGAAGGATGGGAAGGGAGGGAGGCTTCCCTCCTTTAGGAGCTGTATATACATTAATCACTGAATCACCAAGCCATGCTTAATTGCAAGCTGTATATCACACAAATCCATGGTAAGTAGAAGGAAACTCATTATTGCTGCTTCATAACTACTGGGTACTTCTCATTTTAACCTCCTTACACCTGGGACACTTCTCTGCTTTACAGCAGGAATGCAGAAAAGGTATTACACCACTAATTACAGCCCACACTGGCACCCGCATCTCAGCTGCCTGGAAGAGAAAATGCAGCTCTCTCAGCCACCCCTGGCTTCTGCTTCATTGCTGCTAAGTGAGTTTTAATACGTGGTCTGCTGCCCTCCACTGCCCCCGAGCCCCCTCCTCCCCTATTCCCTTCCTGGGGACAACATGTTGAAATCCATTACTCCTTGAGAGTTTACAGAACTGTTTAAATGATAAAGAAAAAAAAAAACCTGCAGTATATTTTGCTTTGACAAAATTATTGATTTAAATCCCATACAATAGCACAATACTATTTAAAGGTCAACCCAAGAAAAATGAGTTTACACCCGAACAGAGCAGAGCTTATCTGTCATGAAAGTGTAATGATGTGTTTATTCCCTCACCAGGGTGTATATATTTTTCAGGAAGATATAACAGTCTACTTGCAGGTGAAATCTGTTCTTAAGCGGGAATTTCAGGAGATATTTACATTTCAGATGGCGGGGCCGATATCTGAGATACATTTCTACACTTAATAGTCTGTTGAGTATTTATCTTCATTGCCCAAAAATGATTCTTCTCACTCCCAGGTCAAAAACGAGATGTGTACTTGAAAACTATAACCACAGCCCATATGGGAATCTTTCAAAAAGCCTAAAACAGCAAATAGAATGCAAAGGCGGCCATGATAACTGCCTCCCTTGCATGTTGGTGTCTCTTATGTTTCAGAAGCATGGCAGTGAAGTACAGCAATAAAAAGTTCTCAGTTCATTATTTCTAGAAATATCTGTCATTAGTGACTCTGTATAACTATACATATGTTTTTCTTTCTAAAAGGCCAACTAATGTATGATTTACCCCGTGACCACCATCGCCCTTCCCCAGTTGCTTCTGAAGGTACTCAGACCTGGGCCTCATTAGGAGGGGGAAAAGGGAAGGAGTGAATGTGGCCTGATAACCTACATCCAGGGTCATAGCCCCTAAAGCCCCAGTCTACCACCTCTCCATCGAGCTCCATTCAACCAACATTTACTGAATGTCAGGTACTATGCTAGTTGTGGGGACACAAAATAACACAGCCCTTTCTCTCTTGAGAAACTTGATTCATCTGGTAACCATGGACCAAGCACTGATCATGTACCTGGTACGATGAAGGATACAAAGGTGTTGGCTAGGTGAGATTGGTGGGGGCAAGTCAAAGCAATGGGAAAGGCATGTGCAAAGGCCCAGAGATAAGCGAGACCTCTGCAGAGAGCTAACAGAGCATCACACACTTTGACTGAAGGGTGGGGAGGAAGAGGAGAAAGTCCTGAAAACAATGGTAAGACCTCTGAACTTAAGGGAGACCACTGCAAGATCTTAAACCTGAGAGTGACATTACCTGGAGCAGAACGGAAACTGGATCAGACACCAGCAACTGTGATTACTGGAATTTCCCTCCTAAGGGGCTATGGGAGCACTGGGAGCAATGACGGTGGAGGTCAATGCCAGTGTTCCAAGCAATGGACTAAGAAACTCCCTACTCTATCACCGCCACTACACAAGAAGCATACTTCAAGAACTGACCTAAATTCTTTTAAAGACCGAGCTGACTGCGTTCATAATTCAGCTATCAGGTCTACACCCCCTTTCACAGGCGCAGTTGGGCTGGACTAGACGTTACAGCAGATCCGAAATTCTTATTATCGCTCATCATCAAACACCACCCAACTGGCTATTTTCTTGTCATTATTAGCTCCAGCAAAAGATGAACCAGAAGAGACAGCACTTCCAAATCAGGTAGCTCACTAACACTTGGAGTGAAAGCCGCTCTAACAGCTTTGGTCAGGAAGAAGAGTGCAGGTACTAGCCAAGGCCAGGTCTGAGGGGTGGAAGCTTAATTCCTCCCTGTTCCCTACAATCATGGGTGTTAGCACCTTCTGCTTAGTGTGTGGTTTCTCTTCCAGTATTTCTCAAAGGGAAAAGGAGTTGGTGTTCACGAATCTTCTACTGTTCTACGGTTGGCAGATTCTCATGTCCCCTCACACTGGGGCAAAAGCATAAAGCTACCTGACTTATTGGATGAACTGCAGGAAAGTTGGGCCTAGTCCCACAGCTCATCCCACCACATGCATGCATGCATGCTGAGTTGCTTAAGTCGTGTCTCTTTGCAACCCTGGACTGTGGCCTATCAGGCTCCTCTGTTCATGGAGATTCTCCAGGCAAGAATACTGTGAGTGGGTTGCCATGTTCCCCTCCAGGGGATTTTCCTGACTCAGGGATCAAACCCACACCTCTTAAGTCTCCTGTACCGGTAGGCAGGTTCTTTACCACTAGCACCACCTGGGAAGCCCTCATCCTACCATAATTCCTCCAAATACCCTTCCTGCCACAACCATCTTTACCATCACAGGCCAACACAGACACAGCCAGTGCAGGAAACTCCTGCCTTCTCACATCATCCTTGGTATCGCAATTCCTGCTTCTTCCTGTCCCATCTCAACACTTAGGAGATAAGCCAACCCTCCATGTGCACGAGCAAGTTTCACTGGTCCCTTCACAAAATTGTGAAACTGATGATTTGAACAAGCATACTTCTTTACAAGATGACAGCAAAGTGAAAAGATCACCTGCTTTGGAATCAGGCACACCTGGGCTCACAGCTACAGGCCCCCCCCTCATCAGTTATGCTTCCCAAGGTCTCCTGCTTAAACTGGGGTCCTCCATTGCTTCCTTATCCATCCATACATCCATTCACTCAAAAAACCAATAGGTATTTGATGCCTACCAAGTTCAAAGAGTTTCCTTATTTCTCATTTAATCATGACAATAATCCCTTAGATCAACTTTTCCAAATTTGATGATCATGTACCCCAACATATATTAATTTATTACCATAAATATACACACTTACTGTCATACCAGTGTATTCATAAAACATATACAAGACAGGCACTTGAAGGACAGGAAAGAAAACATTATAAATATTTTAAATGCATTTCAACTCATTAGTGATATCAAATCTTCTTTGAGCTAACCAGGTTAACTGATACTATATTTTATGTATTATGTTTCAGAAACCTCATTACAGAGATCTTATATATTTTTGTCTCATTTTTTAAAATACTGGCTTACACTTTATAAAAAGAAAACGTAAAAGTTTAGTTCTAATTTCAGTTTATCCTAACACTTAATTTTAATAAATGAATTACACTTTTAAATACTACTTAAGTATAAATCAATTTCCCATGGTTATTGTAACAAATTACCACCATCTTGTTAGAATTTTTTTAATTTATCATTTTATCAGTTCTAGGAGCTAAAAGTATCACTAGGCTGAAATTAGGGTGTAGGCAGGGCCATACTTCCTCCAGAGACTCTGAGAGAGGGTACATTCCTTACATGTTCAAACTTCTTAAGGTCGCTGGCACCCCTGGGGTTGTGAGCGCATCACTCCTCTCTGATTCTCTAAACCACTGCCTTTTCCTCTTCTGTCTGTGTCAAATCTCCCCCTGCCTGTCTTATAAAGACACTTATGATTCCAATCAGGCCCCACCTAGATAGTCCAGGATAATATAATCTTAAAACTTTTAATTTAATCAAATCTGCAAAGACCTTTTTTCAATAATATAAGGTAAAATTCACAGGTTCCAGGAATTGGGACCTGATACTTTTGAGAGGTTATTATTAATACTGAGGACCACAGAACACACGGAAGAAACTGACCACTGGCTGAGCCTACCTAATCATGAAACTTTTTCCATCTCACTAACCAATGGCACTCAGAGTGTGTTTAAATTCAGTGGGTAAATTTCCACAATCCTTAATTTTGATTATGCAAAATGTATGGCAATTTTATATTTTTACCAATGAATTCAAAACCCACTAACACTCCTTCCTGGGAAGATGTTTTAAATGGTTACAAACTTCTTTTTCCAAATATTTTGAAGTATGTGAAGATGAGCATTTTTATAGATGATACACCTAGATGCTTTTTAGCAATGACCTCACATGAGGATGAAAAACTTTCCAAACATCTGTTTCCAAAATGTTCTCTCCATAGCATGAATCTCTTTCAGAAAGCATTTACTCAAGTGTCTTTTTTTTTTTTTTTTGCCCAACATAATCTGTTAGGATTTATACTCTGGTAGATAAAACAAAAAATTAAGGTTTGAATTTTTGTTAAAGAAAAATGGAGAACTCTTACTTACAATAATTTTTGAAAAACTATTAAGTTCATTCCCATGACAAAATCAAGGACTCTCCTGGAACCAGAGATTTTTGTATTCAACCCCCAAATTATAACAAAGTATAAAGTTTCTCTTATTTGAGGATTTTTCTAAATTAACTACATCATTGACACAACTTAGCGAGTAAGGAACAACAACATCCTACAGCCAGAGACTAATAAGATTTGCAAAATGCTAAAGACAAAAACAGAGGGGAAGATGTCACTATGAACTGCTCTTCAAAGAGAATTCCCAGGCAACCTAGTAAGTAGTCCACCTACTGTGTGTCCCAAGGGCTCACACAGCGGTCTCCCACACCAAGTGAGGGCGCTAGTTCAGAATGAACATCAAATACTGCTCCAGCTTATTCCTTTCTCATCTCTGGATTACAAAACTCAGAAATCTAACACTGTCTTCTGGCATGCCAGTGATTCTGGTGAAATATTCCTTGGGCACAAACTCGTCATTCTAAAGACTATGACCCCTTGGTTAAAGATGAGTGTTCTTATACTAAGGGGGAAAATGATGCTAAGAAAGGCTTAGATTGCCTACAACAGCTAGAGAGTAGGCACTAGAGCCAGGGTTTGCATCCAATCTTCTTATTCCATGTCTGGATCACATTTCACTGCCTGGTAACTCCTCCCTTCATTAACGGGGTAGGAAAGGGGAGGCAGGCAGCCCAGCAGAGTGGTTCCAACACCAGTTGTGAGGCTAGACTGCCTGGATTTGAACCTTGGTTCCATCACACAGTAGCTGTGTGACCTTGGGTATATGAGACTCTACACCTCAGTTTTCTCAAGTATCTATTTCAGAGGGTGATGGTAAGGATGAAATGAGTTAATTCATGTAAGGCACCTAAGACAGCAACAAACACAGAATAATCAAAAATATGCACTCAGATGTTAGCCATGCAACAATATCTATTTCTTAAGGCTATGGGGCAAATGAGAATGCACACAATATACACAGAAAGATATTGAATATGCATGTAAATACACACACATATACACACATAATATAAACAGAAAATGGGGGTGTGCACACATGCACCCATTATATACTAGGCATCTAAGCTTATCTTGAGCTTTTGTTTGGAATTTTGAATGAAATGTGAGGGTCACACAAAAGTAATAAAGTTGACAAGGGTCCTCCATAGGAGCAAGAAGATATCTTTCTGATGCCACACAGGCACACTACCCTCTGCCTCGTCCCCCACAGACATTAGCCATTTAAGAACACAACACCCAAAATTCCAGGCTTTGAGTTATAACACATGCCCTGGTAATACGCACTTATGTCCATAATTATGGGTATAAGAAAGCAACTAATATTCTTCCAACAGGAGGATGCAACCTGGGTTTGCAGTGAAAATCATATGGAAGATACAACTGCATACATGTTAACAATTGCAATATTAAAAAGTTTTCCATCTCTGTATAAAAATATCATTTCTTACTGATCTGCCCCCAATGTCTGAAGCAGTAACTTGAACTAGTTTTTTTAAAAAGTAAACCAGCAGAAACATCAATCAAAACTTCATCTTCTGACTCTACTGAGTCACAGCAAGAAACAGCAGACCATTGTCCAGACCAAATCACCATTTGGTCTCTCACCTTCTCAAAGTAGGAGATATAAATTACAAATAAATCAGTAATCATTTATCCTGTGATGTTTCTCCTGGTTTGACCTCCTTTTAGTGCCTCTGTTCAACATCACACCATTGTCTCAACACCACACTTTAAAACCTGTGTCACAGAATTTTATGAAAGCATTCAAATTCTAGTACTTAAAAAAAAAAAAACAAGGGAATCTGCAGCTTCATAACCAAATACCATCTGCAGGAAAATATGATGGCGGCCAAGGAGTCTGGAAGGGGGAAGCCAAGAAGCTAAGCAGATCCAGAGCACCTGGACAAAGTAAAAGCTGCCAAGCGAGAGGCTGAGGTCGATGGAAAGGCAGTTAGGACGAGACACACAGGCTAAGCAGCAATCCACGCAAGAAATCTGAGGCTCCCCACATGACAGGTGAGAGAGACAAAGAGAAACCATATTGGATTCAAGTCAAGAAACCTGGGTTTGCATACCTGTTTTGCTCCTCTCCAGCGCTCTGACCTTGGGAAATCTATTTCCCCTCTCTAGACCTCTATTTCCTCCTCTGTAGAAGCGAGAGCGTGTTGAACCAGCTTATCTTTTTAGACCTTTACATTTCAATTATTTTGCACTGCTTGTGTACTGCTAAAGCTATTAACACAGTTTTCTTGTGTTCAAAGTTTTTGTTCCTTTTTTTATAACTATCTGTTTTGTATAACCAATCAACAGTACAAGAGGTGTTTACCAAAACTGTCTATTCCACCTGCTTTGGGTCACAAGGTAAGAAGGGAGCTTTGTGATTGGTTCTGCCATGAGCTGAGATATCCTTCCTTTCCCTTTTGTTCAATGTCCAGTGATGTTTAAGATGTCATGCCCTGCTATCTTGAATCCTTCTGTGACTAAATTGATCAGAGGCCCCCTACCAATCCACAATGTGCACAAAGCATTAGAAGAAATACACCTGCCCTGTTTTACGCCTTTGAGATTCTGGAGTTATTTGTCACTGAAGCATTACTTGGGCCTAACTGATACAACAAGCAATCTGAAATTTAAATTATTGTTGCTGTTATTATTTAGCCTCTTATTATTACAGTTATTACCTATAATAAATATTTTTATAATTCTTTGTATGTGTCCATTGCTCCACCAACTTCAAGAGATCTTCTTCAAAGAGCAATGAGCTTATCCAGTAGGAATGAAGAAGGTAAGAACACCATCATCACACTCCAGTTGCATTCAGTTTCAAGAATAACTTCCTAATGCAGCAGACTCTTCAGGAAGACCAAAAAACCAGACCATACAGGGAAATGAAAATGTTTTTAAAAACTAACTGCTGGGTGTAGGTAACGCAGTATTACAGGCCAGGGCACCAAGATTTTGCTCAGATAAAGCATGTGAAGAGGAGACATACCACCTCCTACCTAAGCTCTGAATATGAATTACATCCTTTAGGTCAGTTAACAAAGGCTACTGAAGAGACAGGGAGAAAGGAACAGCTATAAAGGATGAGTTGATGAGGTCTTATTGGAAGGGGAAAAGGGAAAACAAAGAGATACAAGCTTAAAAATTAAAAAAAAAAAAAAAAAAGCTCTGGGGCAGCAGAAATACATATGCATACGCCTGCATATGAGATTTAAGAAGCAAAAGAGCTATATGGTTAAACAATCTCCAACTCCAAAAAGCATAGTAAGAAAAAAAAAGGGGGGATAAAACAAAAGCACTTGTATTTTCATCAATTGATAATTTGCCAGCCTAAGCTTTGGGGGAAAATGGTGTTGTGAATGTTAATAGACATAATACTTAAGAAAACCATTTATCATATATGTTTTTACTGAGTCAAACCCCTGTAGCATATTTCCAGCATTCAAAAAAAGCAAAACACACTCCCTGTCTTTTTGGTTAACCACAGCACTGCTGTTTGACAGAGAAATGGTCAATGTGACCTCAACTCTTTTCTACCCAGTAGCCACTCTTCAGGTACCAGATCTACAGGCCTGACATATAACAGGTAAACAGTAGGGCGAACTTGCCCCTGGGAATGGTACCATGGCTCTCACCCACAGAAGTATGTGCCGAGGAATTAGCAGTCAGACAGTGACTGTTGCCTGGTGATAACTTCTTATTATGTCCAGGAATTTACATGAAGATGAATGTGACTAACGGGCACATGCTCATCCCCACCCCATCAATCACTATCGATTGGCACACCAATTCCTTGCCATAATTAGGCACTATAGACAGGGTGGCAATATTATCTTAAATACTGTGACACTACCCTCGGTACATGACTCTTTTCCACCAGACTCCTACACCGCTGCTCGGACATCTACAACACTGCCTCTGTCATTATGTGGGGTGATACGTGGAAAAGCCGAGGGGATAGAATGTCCCCGCGTGCCACGCCTATCTGAGAGTTACTCCATCCCCTATTAGAGATTTTTTAAAATGGGAATTCCTCCATATCCATATTGAATCCCTGTGTGCAAATTCGAAAGTTGGCAACATGCTGCTCTTAATCTGATTTATGCACCAATTTATTTTATACATTAGGCACACTGTATGCCGGCTGACTGATGCATAAAAATTTCATGCAAAACGGACTCACTCTTGGATGGTGGGTAGGACAAATGACTCCATATACCAAATGTATTCTTGCCCACTATACAAACATTTTGATCTGTTTCTATTTCCCCCTGGCTCCCACTCTGGAAAGCTCAAAACACTGTATCTTAACTTTTTAAAATCCTTTCATGCTAAAAAAAAAAAAAACCCACTTATGCAGAGAACTCTGTGCTCACTGTTTAACTGTGGATCACAGACACACAAACATGCCCAACAGAGGCAGACAGACAGACACGTACCCAAGACACACTTAGGTGATCTGAGGGTTTTAAGAAATTTTTTCTCTACATATCAGAACCACCGTGCATTTTGCATTACTTTTCTAATTACCTTCCCAGAGATATGTTCTCCAACATATTATTAACAGTAAAACTCCTAACAAATTAAAAAAAAAAAAAAAAGCTTTAGGAGTAGGACTTTTCGTTAGGGAAAAAGAAGCTAGAAAAAGCATCTTTCCGTATTTTCCTTTTATTAGAAGTCTCCTTTCATCCAAGAAATATGGGGCCTGAAATAAATTGTACCATCCTGCTTTTTTTTATTCAAATCCTTGCCAGAGCTAGGCAGTATGCTAATGAAAACAGGTTGATAAATGACTCCCTGATATTTTCCAGACATTTTTCTCTCAGAAGTGCTCTAAACTGATGTAGCTCAAAGAGAATAAGGCGCATTAAGTCATTATATCAATTTTTGTTACCCAGATACTTCAGTCCCAGTTAAGCGCTGACAGCCAATATAAAACAAGGCAAGGGCATCATACGACTCCATCGATCAAATCTTGTCGTAGATAGATTGCCTATTACACAAATAGAACTAGTGGATTCAGTTTGTAGTTTTATGCTCTCCAATTAAAGGATAACAGGGTACTTTCCCATAAATCTGCTAATTGCAACTGAATTAATTTAACAAATTTCTCCAAGCACGGAGGAAAAAGCGATTGGTTATAAGCTAATGTAAACTAGCACAGGTTGTCACAAAGAGGCTCCCATAACATCCTTTTGCTATACCTTGATTGGGCAAGGTGTCACAAGTATTTAGCTACATTGTGGTTCTCTGGCAACAGACAGCTGACAAGCATAAAACATTGCACAAATAGGAGATAATTTATTTGTGGTACTTTTTTCCTTCTCCCTCACTCCCCACTCTCCCCCACCCGAAGGATGAAATAACTCCCTCTTTGCATCTAATTAATGCTTCTCTCCAAGCGAAGCTGTTTTTCTAAATCAGAATTACACCAGGCAAAGCACTATATTACAGAAAGGGGTCCCTCCACATCAGGCAGCCAACAGGAGGGGTGATGGGCAAAAGCTAGAGCAGCTGCCTACTGCCTTTCAAAGGAGGAAGCAGCTCAATGCTCCTGAGTAGGGCAGGGCAAATGCATTGCAGGGCACTCTGCTCTCACAAGTTCAGAAATGGGGGTAACTGTGGTCCAGGTGCCAGATTCAAAGCAGATGATCCCAAGCCATAAAATAACGTGTCATGGAAGAATTCCTCGTCTGCACGCTCAGGGTTCTGGAGGCGGATTTGTGCTGAGTGCACAAGGCATGCTCCTGGGCTTCTCTCCCCTCTCCACCACGCCTCCACCAGCAAGCCAAACAGCTCTACCTAGGGGACTCACAGGTGAGTGGGGGTGGGGGACAGGCAGGGAGGAAACACCATTGAAACAGACAGCCCATCTCCCAGACTTGGTGAAAAATGGCAGATTTTAAATATCTTATCCCATTTTGCCCGTATTTTTAGACTGGGTGTTTTTATCATGAGCTTGCATAATGCAGTTGTCATATCCATACTTAGAAGGCACCACCTCTTGCCAAAAGGAAATAGATTTCAGCTCCAAAAGGGGGTAAGGATCCCAGGGACAACAGAGAAAAAGCAAAGGAGCCCAGGCAGAAGGGTCTAGGCAGCAACACCAGGAAGATGGACCTTTCCAACACAAACAAAGGGTGACATCTCCAGCAATTCTCTCCTCTCGTGATCCCAGCTTCAAGCTTCCTTGCTGTGGAAGCTGATTCTTACATTACCAGGGAGAAAAAAAGTCTTGGGGTAGAGCCTCTTCTCCAAAACACATTTCTAATAATTCTGTTTAGCTATTTGTCACTCTGATTTCATAGTAAGTTACGTGAGGACAAGAATCATGTGTGTTTTGTGCTGTGGGTCTGGAGCAGTGGGATGGGCATCATCTGGGGATCTGCAAAGGGAGAGAGGGTGTGGGTGAAGTCCAAGCAGAGAAGTACGGGATGTCAACTCCTACACAGTATCCGTTTGCCACTCTGTACTTCAGTTCAGTTGCTCATCGTGTCTGACTCTTTACGACCCCATGGACTGCAGCGCACCAGGCTTCCCTGTCCATCACCAACTCCCAGAGCTTATTTGAGTTCATCATTACACCACTGAGTCAGTGATGCCATCCAACCATCTCATCCTCTGACGTCCCCTTCTCCTCCTGCCTTCAATCTTGCCCAGCATCAGGCTCTGTTCCAATGAGTCAGTTCTTCACATCAGGTGACCAAAGTATTGGAGTTTCAATTTCAGCATCAGTCCTTCCAATAAATATTCAGGATGATTTCCTTCAGGATTGACTGGCTTGATCTCCTTGTAGTCCAAGGGACTCTCAAGAGTCTTCTCCAACACCACAGTTCAAAAGCATCAATTCTTTGGTGCTCAGCTTTCTTTTTAATCCAGCTTTCACATCCATACATGACAACTGGAAAAACCATAGTTTTGACTAGACAGACCTTTGTTGGCAAAGTGATGCCTCGGCTTTTTAATACACTGTCTAGGTTGGTCATAGCTTTTCTTCCAAGGAGCAAGTGATCTTCCCAACCCAGGGATAGAACCCAGATCTCCTGCATTACAGGCAGATTCGTTACCAGCTGAGCCAGAAGGGAAGCCCACTGTGTTCTTAGCCAGAAAGAAAAGGTAAATATACATTAAGAACACAAAAGAAGAGATGTTTTGAGTAATAGTTATTTACATAAAAAAAAAGCTGTATCAAAGTCAGAAGGCCTAGGTTACAGTCACAGCTTTGCTGCTCACTGGTTGTATGATGCTGAGATCACACCTAAGGATCTCTCCTTCAGAAAAGGGAGGATATCAGAGATCTCAGATCTCATGAAAGCCGGGATATCTAATTACTGTTTTTCAAAATGCAGCTGTACATGACACTGAATTACAGAGTGCTCCTAGCATTTTTTCCTCTAATTTTACATATATTTTGATGCTGGGAAAGACTGAAGGCAAAAGGAGAAGAGGGCGGCAGAGGATGAGATGGTTAGATATCATCACCAATTCACTGGACATGAGCTTGGGCAAACTCTGGCAGATAGGGATAGGGAGGCCTAGTGTGCTGTAGTCCATGGGATCAGAGAGAGACAGATACTACCTGGCAACTGAACAACAACAATAGCCAATTAACAAACAATGTTGTGATCGTTTCAGGTGGACAGCAAATAGACTCAGCCACACATACACACGTATCCATTTTCCCCTCAATTCCTTTTCCATCCAGGCGGCCACATAACACTGAGCAGAGTTCCACGTGCTATGCAGTTGGTCCTTGCTGGTTATTCATTTTTAATATAGCAGTGTGTACAAGCAACCTAAATGTCCATCAACAGAGGAACGGAGAGAGATGTGGTACAAATATATACACTTGGCTTCCCAGGCGGCACTCGCAGTAAAGAATCCACCTGCAATGTAGGAGACCCAGTTCTGATTCCCAAGTCGGAAAGATCCCCTGGAGTAGGAAATGGCAACCCACTCCAGTATTCTTGCCTGGAAAATCCCATGGACAGAGGAGCCTGGTGGGGTACAGTCCACGGGGTCGCAAAGAGTTGGATATGACTGAGAGCACATGCACACGCACACACATATCTACACTGGAATATTACTCAGCCATTAAAGATAATGAAGTAATGCCATTTTCAGCAATACGGATGGACCCTAGAGATCGTCATACTGAGTGAAGTCAGAGAAAAAGAAATACATGACATCCCGTATAAGCAGAATCTGAAAAGAAATTTTACAAATGATTGTACGTATAAAACAGAGAGAGACTCACAGGCTTAGAGAACAAACTTACGGTTGCCGGAGCAGGGGGAAGGACGGGGGAAGCGATAGTTAGGGAGTTTGGGACGGACATGTATACAATGCTCCAAGCATTTTTCAACAATATAACAGAGTACAGTACACCGTATAGAGTAAGGATCAGCACTGTTTTGTGATACTTCTCATTCAGTTATGAAATCTACACACGTGCGTGCAGGCTATAATAGGAAATCTATTTCTTAATGTCAATTAAAAAAAAATTGTTAAAACTGAAAGTCGCCAATCCAGTCCAGCTCAAGGACTGAATGTGAAGATTCTCTGGCTCTGGCATCTCAGGTTCACATGCAGAGTGGCTGCGAGGGCTGGAGCTGGTAGACTGAGGCTCTGAAAGGATCAGCACAAAAGATTCCCTTCCCAGCAGTGGCTCATCTGTCATGTCTGGTGAAAACGATAGACTGGGAATGCCTCACCTTGGGAAAGAGGCCTGTCTTTGAGCAGATAATGAAGTGACTCATTTCAGAAAGGGCCCTGGCATGGTCCGCAGCCCAGGTGGTATGGGGAGCATCCCAGCTCAGAATGAGAGGCCACTTGTCTGCCACCCACATACTCCCCACACAGAACCTGAACCCCAGAACTCCTACTAGGAGGAGAGAATTCACAGCTACCAAAGGCAAAGGCAAACTCCTCCATCCATTGTGAGACAACCATTCCATAGACCAACTTATGATTCACACACAGGCAGATGCAACAGCAAGGGCTTTCTTACTAGGAAGGGCCTGAGAAAAGATGGCCTGGTAAGAATCGTGTCAGCCTGCAAGAACGTGCTGGCCCCTTCTCAACAATCCACTAGGGTGAACTAGGATCTATGAGTAATTCCCCAAACCCTTCACTTTCTTCAGTTATGCTGAGCCAACAATTATTTTTATTGTGCCTTGTTAGGAGTCATGCTCTGATGTGTTTGTTACAAGGAAAATCTAAGGATAAGAAGTGATTTCATATTACAAACATGCTGAGTTGCATCTAAGCTTCTGGAGGGAAAATACTCCTTTGGCTAAAAGATTTTCCATTGTTTGGACACCTGCTGTATGCTGATGGCTTAAGGGTTATGGAACTTGGTTCGTGGAAGATGTAGAGTATGATACTATAAAAAGGAATGACAACATAAGAGCCATTAATGCAGGAAGTAAATTAAGGGTCTGGGAACTCTCCAGTTAGCCAGCCAACAAATATTTCTAGAGCATCCATTCTGCACCAGGTACTGGACCTCGGAACACAGGGTGGCCAGAGCACAGACAGCCTCTTCTCTCAGGAACTCAAAGTCTGGTTGGGAAGAAATGTTAAAGTTTTGTAAATAAACTACGACCATAAAGGAAAAAACAAAAATAATTAAGGGGCTCTTAGTCTGGGGGGGACCTACCTGAGAAAGCGTCACTTTCAAGTTCAGACCTAAAGGTTAAATACAAGGGCAAGTGGAATGTCCAAGCGGAAGACCTCAGGCCCCCTTCAGCCCAGCTCTCCTCTACCTTTATGCTCCCGTTGTCACATTCCCATTGGTGACTCTCTCCACTCTCTCACACACCCAAGTGGCACCATCACAGTACCTCCCTCCTGGCCTCCTGTCCTCCCCAAGCCAGGTCCTTTCATACCTCTCTGTCCCATTGTTCCTTCAGCTTTCCAGCCTGCTCGGGTTCAAATTCCAGCTCTCCCACTTCACCGAGATGTGGCCTGAAGCAAAGGTCTCCATCTGTCTGTGCCTCAAAGTCCTCGTGTGTCAAATAGATATTATAAAGGGCCCACTGATCGTGCGTGGTCATACCCAACCCTTTGCAACTCTATGGACTGTAGCCCACCAGGCTCCTCTGTCCATGGAATTTCCCAGGAAAGAATACCTGGAGTGGGTTGCCATTTCCTTCTCCAGGGAATCTTCCCAACCCAGGGATCAAACCCACATCTCTTATGTCTCCTGCATTGGCAGGTGAATTCTTTACTACTTGTGCCATCTGAGAAGCCCCACACACACACACCTTATATGCTCACTATAAAGATTAAACAATCAAGTGACTGTAGCATCGACTATTTATTATTCAAAACCTATAAATCAAATACTTAACAAAATTGATTTAATTTTTAATGCTTTTATTTTGGGAGGTCATGCAACTTGCAGGATCTTAGTTCCCCAACCAGAGATGGAACTTGATCCCCCACAACAGTGGAAGCACAGACTTCTAACCACTAGACTGCCAGGGAATTCCCTAAAGAAACTGATTTTGATGCAAATTAAAGGGCAAATTTCTCACACAGGAGAAAAAATACTATCTTGAAAATATACATGCACTTCAATGTTCATAGCAGCACTATTTACAACAGCCAAGATATGGAAGCAACTTAAATGTTCACCAACAGATGAATGGATAGACAATGTGAGACATACATATATATGTGTGTGTCATATGTATGTGCGTATACACACACACACACATGCATGTGCCTGCTAAGTTGCTTCAGTCGTGTCCAACTCTTTGCAACCCCATGGACTATAGCCTGCCAAGCTCCTCTGTCCATGGGATTCTCCAGGCAAGAATACTGGAGTGGATTGCCACGCCCTCCTCTAGGAGATCGTCCCGACCCAGGGATCAAATCCACATCTCTTACATCACCTGCATTGGCAGGCGGGTTCTTTACCACTAGGGTCACCTGGGAAGCAGCGCACGCGCACACACACACACACACACACACACACACACACACCACATACACAAGACAAACACACAATGGATTGTCAGTCATAAAAAGGATGAAATTCCAGCACCAACGTGGATCAACCTAGAAAGTATTATACATAGCGAAATAAGTCAGACAAATACTCTGTATCACTTACACGTAGATCTAAAAACCAAAACAAATGAGTTACATAGCAAAACAAACAGAAACAGACTCACAGATGTAGGAAATGAACTAGCGGCTACCAATGAGGAAAGGAAAGGGGGGTAGGGGCAAATTAGAGGAATGGGGTTAGGAACGTAAAACTACAAGAAAAATTAAAAGCACTGAGAACTGCACCTGGCATACAGTAAGCATCCAATAAATGTTAACCATTATTATCATTTTTGTCATTGTGAGTACTGTTATTACTTTATTCATCGTCTGTACCCCACTCGCTCATGAGTCCCAGATCAAATTGTCTTTCTACTGCAAAGCTATCCAAACTTGCTCTAGCCAATACATTATAAACACCACCATCAAAGCTTTTATCACATTATACTGAAATTACTTGTGTATCTCTTGTTCCCTGGATCCCGGGCCAGAGGCTACATCTGATTTATGTTGGTTCCCCAGTGTCTGGAAATTAACAAGCTCTCTACAAACATATAGGAGGATGGGTGAATGAATGAACTGACAATGGATAGCCAGATATATGGGTCAGCCTGGAAAATGCACCCTGAAATTCTCTCTTTCTCTAAGGAGGTATCTCTCCAAGTACTTGAGCAAATGGGTTGAAACCCTCCTCGCCATGTACGGACCTCTGGCCTAAAATGCTACTGCCCATGTTGGCCACCATTTGCAGAGCACCTCGGGGACCAAAGCTGTCCTTTAGAAGCCTCCATATTTGAATCCTCGAGGAGAAATATCTTTTCTCAAAACACTTCTGAAAGTAGTGTGGCACACTTTCTTTAAGCCTCTAGCAAAAATCCCTGAAAGCATCCTTCTATTGTATTTATTGGTATCATTATGTGTACGGTAGCAATCTCAGAGCAGAGCATGACTGCACTAGCTTTATGTCTGGCAAAATCAGTGTATTATCTGAACTCCAAAAGACTATAAAATTAAATTTAAGTGAGTCACTTAACTAGCAGAAGGAGAAAAGATCCAATTTTAAGACTGAAAGAGAAGAAGAAATAATTGCTCTGTTTGGTAGGAGTGTATTATGTAAATAAGGAGAGGGCATGTCAAGAAATGCAGATGCCCAGCCACATTTGCACAGCAATGAGAAACAACTTGGGAGAGAATAGGGCATGTGTTCTCCTTGGTGAGATGAGAATGAGCATCTCCTCTGACTTCTTGAGCTGTATTCAGCAGTCTCACCCACCTGCAAAGCCCACAGTCACTGGGTTCAAACCATGATATGCCATGAATCCTTTTCATGGAAGGGTATGCTGCTGCTGCTGCTGCTGCTGCTGCTGCTAAGTCACTTCAGTCATGTCCGACTCTGTGCGACCCCATAGACGGCAGCCCACCAGGCTCCCCCGTCCCTGGGATTCTCCAGGCAAGAACACTGGAGTGGGTTGCCATTTCCTTCTCCAATGCATGAAAGTGCAAAGTGAAAGTGAAGTCGCTCAGTTGTGTCCGCCTCTTAGCAACCCCATGGACTGCAGCCTACCAGGCTCCTCTGTCCATGGGATTTTCCAGGCAAGAGTACTGGAGTGGGGTGCCATTGCCTCTCCGATGGAAGGGCAAAATGGACCATTAATGTCCAAATAATGTCTCTTTGGCATATTCTTTTCTTTGCATTTCAATATGACAGGTTCTTAAGTCCTTGGAAAATGTTTTATCTGTAATTAAAGGTGGAGGAACTGAACTGGCAATGTTACAAGAAAGTTGAAAGCAAAGTTGGACTAGACTGAAGAAGCATTGGTTGCAACTTGGAACTAAGCCTTCAATAAGCTTCTGCATCCTAATGCCACTTTATAGACAAGAGGTTGAGTCAAAGGACCACAGTAAACCCCAAGCTATTGCTTTCCTCATTTATAAGACTTAGTAATAGCTTCCCATAGTAAAATAGGGCCTCCTTTAAAATGACCACAAAAGTCAAGCTCATTTTGATGTCAGTTACTAGAAAAATGAGGAAGGCAGAGGTAAAAGATATAACCACTCCACCTATCACGTGTCTAGGGGCCTGGACATGACAGAGATCCTTTGACTTAACTCAGACTACAGATTTTACAAACTTTTGAAGTTTCTCTAGGAGATTCGATGGTCCCTCATGAGAATCTATTTTAGCATTTCTTTCACTGGCTGGTAATTTTGGGGAGGAGAGTAGACAAAGCACGAGCTGGAATCAAGACTGCCAGGAGAAATATCAGTAATCTCAGATATGATATGCAGATATGCAGATGACATATCAGATATCAGATATGCTGATGACACCAACCTTATGGCAGAAAGTGAAGAGGAACTAAAGGGCCTCTTGATGAAAGTGAAAGAGGAGAGTGAAAAAGCTGGCTTAAAATTCAACATTCACAAAACTAAGATCATGGCATCTGGTCCCATCACTTCATGTCAAATAGATGGGGAAACAATGGAAACAGTGACAGACTTTATTTTGGGGGGCTCCAAAATCACTGCAGATGGGGATTGCAGCCATGTAATCAAAAAACGCTTGCTCCTTGGAAGAAAAGCTATGACCAACCTACACACTATATTAAAAAGCAGAGACATTACTTTGCCAACAAAGGTCAGTCTAGTCAAAGCTATGGTTTTTTTAGTAGTCATGTATGGATATGAGAGTTGGACCATAAAGAAAGCTGAGCATCAAAGAATTGATGCTTTTTAACTGCGGTGTTGGAGAAGACTCTTGAGAGTTCCTTGGACTTCAAGGAGATCAAACCGGTCAATCCTAAAGGAAATCAACCTTGAATATTCATTGGAAGGACTGATCCAAAGCTGAAGCCCCAATACTTTGGCCACCTGATGCAAAGAGCCGATGCACAGGCAAAGACCCTGATTCTGGAAAAGACTGAAGGCAAAAGGAGAAGAAGGGGCAGCAGAAGATGAGATGGTTGGATTGCATCACCTACTCAATGGACATGAGCATATTCCAGGAGACAGTAGAGGACAGGGAAGCCTGGTGGGCTGCAGTCCATGGGGTCGCAAAGAGTCAGACATGACTTAATGACTGAACAACAATAACCCTGCCTGCTATAGACTCAGAGGCAACTCCTTGAAGAGAGGGAGGAAGTCACAGGTACTTGGTAATCTCCACACTCACAACAGGTGTGTAACCAATCTTTACAGAATGAAGGAAGGTGTTCTTAGGTAACTCTGCCAAAGCAAGGATGCCCAAAGCAGACTGTCTCTACATGCACAAGTCCACTGTGGTAATAAACTCCAGGAAGACCCAAGGTCTGCCTCAGCCAGCTTTCAGGCAGGAGAAAGGACAGGAAGTGAGTACCACCTAGGAACCTTGCCCGACATCAAAACCCAGAGTGCAGGACATTTTATTCCCCATTAATTTGGATATACAGTATTTCTCTGTGATTACTGTAGCAGGCAATGTTCTTATAAGGTTATGGACTGGTTTTGCATCGTTCCATTGCTAGAATTTAATACTGTACTAAGTGTGATATATCTCAGCTGTGATTAATCCTGCCCAGTTCTACAGCAAGTTTCTATAAAAACCAACTTGAAATACAGGACTCTTAAAGCCCTCGCCAAATCTGCAAGATGTGATATGAACACAGCTCTGATCCAGGCAAGCACGTCTAACTTATGCTGAGGGTCTAACTCTGAGACCAGCCACACGTTCACCTTTGTGCTCTGTGAGTAGCTGTTCATCCTACAGTCGGAGGAGAGGAAATTCAGGGAGTGCTGCCCTGGCCTGCTTTACAACAGCATTATTAATACTGCTCAACAACAAAGTAAAATTACAGATAAAATCTGAATAGGCCTATTATTGTTTTTAGAGGGAGCTAAATAAGCTATATAATTTGTTCGGGCCCAGAGCACATGCCATCCACCACGACAGGAGAGAAATGCACGCGGCCGCCAACTCGCCACCAGCGCTCGGCTCCGTGTAAATCCCCTCCTCCAATGTCGTGAATTAAAACAGATGAAAGTTTTAAAATGTCAGGCGAGTCCCTGGGGATGGATATGCTTTATGTTTTTTATACAGTGAACATTAATTTCAAATGGAAAGGGAAAGCAGCCCTCTATCTCCAGCCGTTGGCTCCATTTTTTCTTAAGTTCCATGTGTCCACTTTTAACAGACCAGTCCCGGGGGAATTGATGCTGCGCTGAGTCAAACCGTCGTGCTCAAGGTAAAAGAAAAATCCTGGTGAGGAAGAAAATAAAAATTCACCAGTCCCTTCCAAGAAGCGGCCCCAGTTTGGAATATTTGGCTTGGAGTTCAAGTGCAGAGGTTCAAATCCCACCTCTGACCCTGTCCAGGTGTTTGACCTTTGGAACATCTAGCTTCTCTGATCATTACTTTCTTCCTTCACAGGGTTATCAGATAAATAAGCTAGTACATGTATATATACTATATAATATATAGTATCTGTATATTGTTCTTGTTCAGTTACTAAGTCGTGTCCAACTCTTTGCTACCCCGTGGACTGCAGCACACCAGGCTTCCCTGTCCTTCACTATCTCTCAGAGTTTGCTCAAACTCATGTCCATTGATTTGGTGATGCCATCCAACCATTTTATATGTGTATTTGTATACACACACAAATATTAAGTGCACACATATATGTGTATATATGTTGGTATACATGTATTTGTGTGTATCTCACACACACATTCTTTAGGTTGAAACTTTAGGTTGAACTCTTCATGGTCAGATCAGCTTTTCCCCTATTTAATTTCTATCATGTATTTCCAATCTTATTGAACTGTTCTACAAAGGAAACATGATTGTCATTCACTATGCATTCATTCTCTCACGTAATATATACTAAGGGTCTATTATGTGTCAAGTCCTTTGGGATCCAACAGAAAGCAGGATGCTATCTCTTTGCCCTCTAGAAGTTCATAAGTTAGAGTAGTAGTTCTTTCCACAAGTTGAATCCTCAGTGAAATTCAGAAGCTGGTCCTCCTAGTTTAGGCCAAGGAATTAGTTTGATATCAGGATGATGAGAGGAGAAATAAATGGCATAAACGTTCTGACCTAAGAGTAACAAAGCCAGAGGCCCACAACAGTTTGGATTATGATCCAGTAAACACTCATTCCCCTCCCCTCTACTATGGACAGAGTTCACTTCTCTGCTCCACTGATACTTGATTTGGCCATAAGACTTGCTCAGGCCAGTGAAATCTAATAATGTGATCAGAGCAGAGGCCCTGATCACACTATGATCTGGCTTGGCTCCTGCATTCCATTGATCCACCACAAGAAAAGCATGCTTCATACAGCCTCTACTCTGACGCCTGAGCCCCAGAACCCACACACGGAGCAGAACTGAAGCCCATACACAGCCTGGGGTCGAGGCCAGCTGCCCTGCTGTCTGGAACAGAGCCACCCAGCCTAGATTAGCCAAACCACAGTGAACCTGCAGAATATGAGCAAGAAAATAAATGGGGTTGTTTCTTATGCAGCATTATTGTGGAAATGGCTGACCAATATAAGGTCTAAGCAGAATTCCAATGAGAAAAAGATTGCTTCATCAAAAGCAATCTGACACAATGTAACTACTGGAGCATTAAAGTGAGATTATGGTACAAAACACGCTTTTCGTGGTCAGATCAATCATTCTATCTCAATTCTGGGCCTGGTTTCAGCTCTCTTAGTGTTGAAGGAAATGAACACAAAATAAGCTGATGTTGATGAGTATGATTCAAATCAATAATGTTAATTGGGGTCCTGAGCGTAAGGTAAAATGACTTCAAATCAACAAAAGGTTAATATAGCTTTCTCAACATTCAGTATCACCTACAATAAATCTATAGTGGCCTGAAATATCCAATTTCATTAACAGCACATTTAACATGCTAGAAAGATAGAAACATTCTCCCAACAAAATGTTCTCTCAATGCCTACAAGCATGTTAATTTAAGATTGCAAGGAACAGCCAATCATGTAATTAAGTTATACCTAAATAAGAGGGGGTGCACTCTATGATGATGACTTACTTTAAACTTTATTATCTTCCTGTCCTACCTAAGTCTCCTTTCCCAGAGTAATTTGCGGAATTAGTGGATATTTTCCTTTATAGCCTATTTCAGTCTAGGTAATATTATCTAACAAAGAAAAAAATCATTCAACATTTTTACATAATCAGAGTGAGATGTGCTAAATAACTAAGAGACTTTAAACAGCACTGCAAGGCCCTTGTCCTTAAGAAACTTTCAGTCTGTTATAACTTACAAATGACTAGGTAGCCAATAAAATACATCAACAAGTCATAGTAACTCAACAGCGGTTGGCTTACCTCCCCTTTATCCATCTCTCCTTACTCTCTTTCTTAATATTTCCCTAGATTTCCCCAGCTTTGGTTTGTTTGCAATTGACCCCATTTTCTTGTGCCAGAATGGGGCTCAACTAGCTTAATTTTATCAGCAGAGTCCACTCCCCCAACCACAGTAACTGGTTGAAGAGATAGAATGACCCTATTTCAGTTTGCTATAACTTATTACTATAGACGGGGTGGTCTGGACAGCTTTAACAATAAATATTTGTGTTTAACGTCCTGAAGGTTGCAAGTCCAAGATCAAGGTGCCAGCATGGCCAGGTTCTGATGAGACCCTCTCATGGATGGTAGGTTGCTGACTTCTCATTATATCCTTGCATGGCAGAGGGAGAGAGCTCTCTGGAGCCCCTAAGGCCACTAATCCCATCCATGAAGACTCCACCCACATGACCTAGTTACCTCCCAGAGGCCTGATCTCCTAGGACTGCTACACTGGGGCTTGAGATTTCAACATACGAATGTTGGGAGGATACACACATTCAGTGCATTGCAGACTCCACTTAGACCTACCAGATCAGTGAGACTCAATTTGGGGAATTTGAGACTCAATTTGGGGAATTTGTTTGAGCCCAATGGGAACTGAACTGTCTCCTTCCTGCTAGTTTTGAATCAGGACATACACACTCTTAACTACTATGTGCAACCATCTTGCAATGGATCAAAGCCTCATTATGGAAGAGTTGCTGAGAAATGGAGACAGGACTCCTAGATCTGGTTTGACTGAGCTTCTGACTCACATCTTACCTAATACCACCTCTATCATGAGAACCAACACTGACCCTTTTTTAAAACAGTTTGAGGGGCTTTTTTCATGTGATTTGGAAAAACACACACACACATAAACAGCAGAACATGCAACAGAGCTCCAAAGAAAGAGAAATTACTGTGGACAAGGAAAATATAAATAGAAAAAGTATGGTCTGTCCTGGGCTTTGAAAAAAGGATATACTTTAAATTATCAGGAAGAGGGGAAATGGTGACAAGAGAGAATAGAAGGGGAAAATAAAACAAACTTAGACCTAGATGATGCCATTAGAATGGTAGTTTGTGATCTCAGTGATGTTTAGGGTCATGTTATTAATAATAATGAAATGCCACACATGTACACATCCCTTCACAAGAAAATAACACAGATCACTGTCTTGTCACCCAATGAGAGATGCATGACCATATCCAGAATACAGATGGGTAGAAAAGAGGTAATATCACAAAACATTGCTTTAACTTCTCATAGAACTGGACAAGAATTCTGGATCTGACACCAAGGAGTTGTAGGAATCTTTAGCAAGTGACTCCAATCTGTCTGAGCCTCCATTTCTTCAATTTATGTATAATAATGATGTCTATGCTCTAAAGCTGTGAGAATTAAATGAGGCAATGCAGAAAAGTGGTTACTACAAAGTACAGCACAACATACTTGATCCATAAATAGCAGTCATTATTTCTGTCATTGTTTTAAAAGAATGAAAAACTAGGTTCTGGACTCATTGCCAAAATAGAGGAGTATTAGGACCAATGGTTAGAAATGACAAGTTGGAAGCTTTGGGCTTAATGTGAAAAACAGGTTTCGAACATCTAGTGCTTCCTACAGCCATAAAGGATTGCTTCCAAAGGCCTGAGCCTCCAATTCTGGAGGCTTCCACTCAGCAGAGGAAGACCCTATTTAAGGATGGCCTGGCAGGGGTTTGAGCATCAGAGACATGATTTAAGGATGTGGCCCCAGGGATTCCTTCATTGCCGAGACTTAACTCTATGAGATACCACTGTCCTGCCAGTTTAATTTCCAGTGTCCCCCAAGAACAAGGGATTACCCTATCCTCTCCCCATATCTTCCAGGCCTCAGCCCTCAACAGGGTTTAAAATCACTTATACATTAAATAAATGCTATACAAATTAGACTGGACTCGTTACACCCACACTATTCTTCAATACTGTGGAAAGCTAATTTCAACTGTCACTTACTGGAAGTAAAATGACAAATATCTGTAATATCTGTCAGGTTATGAATGCTTTGAAAAGAGTTATGCAGCTGTCAACATTTTGATGACATTAACAAGGGAAAAGTAAACGAAGAAGAGGAAACAGCATGTTGGCGGAGTACCCAGTCGCCAAACTTCTCTATCACTTACATTAATAAAAAGCAAATTACCCCCATAAAAACCACAAACAACAAAGACTTCTAGAGAAAACTGATATGGGAAAATCTGTTATTAATGCTGCCAACCCCATAGATGAGATCATCAGAACTAGCTTCAACATCTCAGTAGAAAGTGACTAACTCTTTTAAAGGATGTGAAGTCTTTACTCAACTTCTCACCATGATGGTACAGGAATGAATGTGTAAAATCCCTGGGTCAGGGTAATCAATCTTTATGAAAAGCTTCTTGACATACTGGAAGACAATGTACTACATAAACAGTTAAATGTGCATCCCATTTTGACTTGGAGAATCCTATATCCATTATCTTGGCATAATTATTAAAAGTGTCCTAGTTTGGATAATAAATTATGGTGCAGATATAAGCATATCTTTACTTATATGTGAGCAAGTGTGTGTGCATGTGTATGTACATGTGGCTCCACATATATGTATGGGTCTGTGTATACGTGTATACCTATGTGTATGAATAGGTATACATGTGAATGTGCATGTTTGTGTGTGGAACTTGTTTGTTATTTTCTAAGTTGGTCTCATCTTTAACAGTTTAGCTTTGGGAGACAAACACTACATTTTATAATGAGGATTTACCTAGCTATACGACATTGAATTTTTGCCATCCAAGTAAGCCAAAATAAATACGGGAGGCAAAAATAACCTTTTGTTTCATTCATATTTTTATTTGACTACATCTATCACATATAAACTGAATGCGACTGACAAAATCACCTCTCTGGGAAGAGGGATGGGTGGTCCGATTATTAGTTTAGGAAGAGGTTTTAACTCAGTGGGTAGCTGGCTTCAATATAAGACTGTAAGCCAAAATCCACACTGTTAAGCATTATGTGGTATCTATTTTTCCAATATTTCTGCTGCTTCTCCAATATTAGAGAAGGACAAAACAGAAAACAACAATTAAGAACAATCACTGTAAAGGCGGGGTTCCCCTGTGGGCTACAGCGATCACTTTTTGTATACAGAAGGAAGCCATTAGTGCTGTCCTCAGCTCATAGAACGATTCTTTCAACATACACTATGTAGGAATCTATTCTATGCAAAGGATAATATACACTGTGGACTCAGTGAACTGTCACTTTTTAAAAAATTACATAGCTAAGGAAAGCTCAACCATTAAAAATCCATGGGCCTTATTTTTTTAAACCTTGATTCATCTCAATATATGGCTTTTGACCTAGGACATCTACAGCTACATTTTTAAAAACATTCATGAAAATACTCTCTTTCCAAGTCAGGGGATTAAATAAGATGGGAATTCTGACAACCAGATGATGTCCCTCTTTTAGGATATGTCCAGACTAAGAATATCTATACCTCTTTTTGGCCTATAAATTAAGTCATTAACAAATATACACAGTTTGGGAAGGAATGAAATGTTCTGCAACAAATCAAACTCCATGCTGTATAGGGCATTGGCACTATTCCCATGGAAATAAGTAAGTTTCACGACAAAATCACTGCTTTTCTCCAGCACATTCCAGAGATAGCATAGTCTTTTTGGTGTTCCTCATAAATCTGAGAAAATTAAAAGTTAACATGCCATGATATTTTTATTACTGGCTCAAATGCAATAAATATTCAAACATTAGTAAAGACAGAGCTGGTAGTACCACAGGAAAAAACCTCAAGGCTCTCATAACTTGGGCTTTATGGAGTAAGAGATGCCAGTATAGATGCAAGGTGGGGCCAAAAGGAGCAAATGAAAACATGAAGGCTATATACTACGCCATGGTTTGGAGACAGGGATAGCCAACAATGACCTACTATACAGCACAGGGAGCTCTGCTCAAGATTCTGTAATAATGGGAAAATGATTAGAAAAAGAATGAATATATGTATATGTATAACTGAATCACTTTGCTATATACCTGAAACTAAGCAGCACTGTTCATCAACTATATTTCAATATAAATACACATTCAAATTTTAAATAATATTTTTAAATTGGTACCTATTTTTGAAACCATTTTTTTATTACAAGACTTTAATGATGTGAATTTACTTCAGGTGAATTTACTTTGGGAAATTTACTTAAGGGAGAAGTCATTCAAAAGAAATTGGGAATGAAGGTGAAACACAGAGTCAGTGCTACATGGGCTTTATTTCTCCTTTATTTGGGTAGGTAACAACATCTCCAGACTTTCTCATCTGTAAAATAGGGATGATGCCACCTTTCCTGTGAAATAAGGTCTGTGAAAACACACAGCACATGACTTTGCATATACTAGATGCTCAGGGAAGAGGAAAGGGACGCATACTGGGAAGGCGTTGAGACGAGCCCTCTGTCTGAGTCTCCTCCCTGCCCTCTCTGTATACTCTAGACTCCTCTACTTTTCAAATACCAGGAAAAGTAAGTGTACGGACAAAGGAAAGTGTCATTGCCCTAAGTAAAGACTGTTACTATCTTCAAATTGTAAATGGCTTTATGTTTATTAAGTATATTAAAGATGACTTATCTTGCCAACAACAACAAAAATCAGTAACCAGATCAAGCAGAGGTGTGATGGTTCACAGCTAAATGCCATTAGAAGCCAAGAAGAAAAGATAGCCCTATGGGCAGCCCCAAAGAGGTGTTGCCTTTGAGATGAGAAGTGATGGGGAGTTTGTGTCTGCCTGCTGCATGCTGTGTCTGCTGTCTGATGTGATGTGGCCCAGTGCAAACAGAGAGAAAACAACTCAGAGTCAAAAGGAAGTCCTTTAGGGGCCCTACTTTCAGAATAGGAACTGGAGATGATAACAATGACAAAAAGACCAGAACTGGAAGAAATCTCAGGAAACTACTGTCAACCAAACTATCTGTAATATAAGAAACCTGCCCTGTACCAAGCTCATTCAGCTTCTATTTAGATATAGGTTAGCTACAGATTAAGACGACTCTCCACGGGTCTAAGCAACAGACTTCCTCTTAGCAGAGAAGAAAGCACATTCCTCAAGCCATGTGTCCAAAAATGGGGCTAGACCCAGGAACCAGTGCAGGTGCTGATCAGAAATAGAGCTGAGCCTGCAGGCAACACAAGTATCCTGGGATTCTTTCCCCAAGACAGGAGCAAGTTTTTGAAGGGCCTGAATGCCCCTACCATACTTGGGAGTGACATCAACCAAAATCTTCCCCTGCCTGAAAGAGCCTTTATCACTGAACATTACAAAAGCTTTCCATCTCTGTACCACCCTCTGATATAGCAGGGAAATCATGGTGGGCCACTGTGGGCCTTCCTTTGTGGGAAGTGTTGGGGGTGGGGACAGAAAAACACTCAACCTTGCTGATTAGACTTTGAAAGGGCTCTGAGGACATAAACCACACTCCCAAGGAGGGTTCCACAAAATGAAATGGATATGCCTGTCCAACAAAAAAAGAGAGAGAGAGAGAGAGATCTGGAATGAGACATCAAAAATCAACTGCTTTTTTTTCAAACTGAAAGTCATGATCAAAATCAATCTAATGAGTTGTGTATTTTTTTTAATGGAGTGGAATGGAAAGGACTAGGTCAAAATGCAACAGACAGTATCAAAGTACAGCACCTACAGTAAGGCCAGATACACACACATGTGTGCATGCGCACAAGTGAATGAGTGTAATAAATTACAAAGTGAAATGTTCATCTCTGTGAAGGCCGGAGTTGTTCTTCTTTAAGTCGGAAAAACAGTTTCCCGGTGCAACCTTCTCATTTCACAAATGGGTCCTCTGCCACCCAGGAATAAGACATAGTATGTCCACCATTGTAGACAGTTCGTGACAGAACTGGGATAAATCCAGAAAGAAAAGACTCAGCTCCTTACAACCCTCCTTTGCTGCCTCTGTGAAATTAACTCTATTAAAATCTAAGCCATGAAGGTTGCATACACATCCTAGTCCAAAGGAGCTCTGTGCAGAGTTTCACATTTCCTTCCAGAGGCACATATGCGTCCAGTCCCTCTCCCACTCTGCCCACTTGCACATGGGAATCCCCACTAGTACAGGCGACGACTGACCAAGGTCTCAGCTCCTTTTAAGAAATGACTTTGAGAAAACAAATTCTCCTGGGCCTGCTCCTGCTCACACACTGCCACTTTGAGTGTTGGGTATGTATTTGCTCTAAGTAAAATGCTTTGCTTTCATTTGTGTCAGCCGTGCCCATAAATAATAGACTTTATTTGAATTTCATAGCTCCCTCTGAAATTTACTCTACTGAATTTAACAGGAAGAACATAAGATTTCACCAGCATTTTCAAGGACTGAAAACTGTGATCAATACACAGGCTGGCAACCAAACCAACGTTGATTTATTCCTCACAATTACGTGGAAAGGAAAAGGCCACAGCACTGACTTCCCAGTCCTTCCCTTAGAGAAAGAATATGTCATCACCGTCATCACCATCGCGGTCACCTGAGAAAACCCAAGATGAAACTTACATATGCCCTTGGTGGACACGTCCCTCCTGAAGCACCCGCTACCGGCCCCACACACAGATTTGTGACCACAGCCCCCCAACCCAGCAGTTCTGCTGCTCTGCAAAGTTAATAAAAGCAAAGGCAAGAAGTCAAGGAAATCCTGACCCACAAGACTCCCTCCTTGCTTATCATAAAAGTGCCCTCATTTGGGCAATAACCTCAGCACTGCTGTGTGTCAGAAGTGAACAGGAAGGGACAGTTATCTGAGGCAGAGGGCACCTCGTTAAGGTTAACTTTATTCAAGACAGAAAGCTCAAACAGCAACATTCAATCACTGGGTGATGACACTTTTCTAGATAGAGATAATATTCTCTAAGGAAAAAAAAAAAAGGAAAAATGAAACTCTAGCTTCGCCATATATTTATATATCTGGAGGAAGCCATGAGAAAGAAACTTGCATGAGATATAAGAAATTGGAGCTTTCAAACATGCTGTTCCCACCTTATCATTCTTATCTTTTATAAAATACACAAACACACATACACACACACAGCTGCATTTAAAGATAAGGGAACAGAAAGGTGTTGTATATGTTGCCCAGATGTTTCGGAAATCCATTCCCTGTTAAACTTATCTCACCAGAACTAAAGACACCTCTAATCTTTTCTAATGGCTTAATCAAATGAAATAAATGGTTTGGTGTAATATCTTCTTTAAAACTTACACTTCTAGTTGTGCATGCACATGTACACACACACAAAAGCAGGGGTTTTTAAAATCCAAGGAAAAACCAGTACCAGGATTAAAATGCTGTTCATTTAATATATTTTCTTCAAGACAGCAAGCTGGAAAACAAGTCAGTTAAGATTTTTTAAATAGTATCTCCTTTTCTTTTCTGAATCCCCAGACATTTTAAAGAAAGGAAATAGATGGGGAAACAGTGTCAGACTTTATTTTTAGGGGCTCCAAAATCACTGCAGATGGTGACTGCAGCCAGGAAATTAAAAGACGCTTACTCCTTGGAAGGAAAGTTATGACCAACCTAGATAGCATATTCAAAAGCAGAGACATTACTTTGCCAACAAAGGTCCGTCTAGTCAAGGCTATGGTTTTTCCTGTGGTCATGTATGGATGTGAGAGTTGGACTGTGAAGAAGGATGAGCACCGAAGAATTGATGCTTTTGAACTGTGGTGTTGGAGAAGACTCTTGAGAGTCCCTTGGACTGCAAGGAGATCCAACCAGTCCATTCTGAAGGAGATCAGCCCTGGGATGTCTTTGGAAGAAATGATGCTAAAGCTGAAACTCCAGTACTTTGGCCACCTGATGCGAAGAGTTGACTCATTGGAAAAGACTCTGATGCTGGGAGGGATTGGGGGCAGGAGGAGAAGGGGACAACAGAGAATGAGATGGCTGGATGGCATCACTGACTCGATGGACATGAGTCTGAGTGAACTCTGGGAGTTGGTGATGGACAGGGAGGCCTGGCGTGCTGAGATTCATGGGGTCGCAAAGAGTCAGACACGACTGAACTGAACTGAACTGAAGAGTACCTTTCATTTGTTAGTTCAAACATTGGTTACATTCCTACTATGTGTCTGGCAGTGGACTAAGAAAGGAAAAGTAGAGAAAAGGGGGAAATGCTACAAATGGAAAGTCAGAGAAAGTTTTAGAGATAAAGGATGGAAAGTTGTAAAGAAGGGTTGTATAAAAGCTGAGAAAAGAGAGTAAAGAAAGAATACTGACTACCTGTCCAAGCGAGGTCCCAACCCCAAGTAATACCCCCAGACACAAAAGGTCAGAGTGCAGAAAAAAAAGGTTCTACACCCAATTTGTTATCCTTGTGTGAGCTGGTTTCACATTTCTGTTCAGGAATTTATCATGCTTGAACACAGAATTGAGAGTCAAAGCATCCTCTGAAAATACACGGGTTTACATCCAAGTTTGGTCCTAAGACTGGGGCCACCAAAGGGCAGTGCCCAGCTCTTAGGTGAGTATCAGAACAGATCAGATCTGCACAGGCACCAAGCAAGGGCTTTAACTGCTCAACAATTTGTATTTATTGAATGATACAGTAGGACATACATTACCAAGTATTATCTGTTTCTTCAGCTTTAGCTGAAAGTTCCAATATTTTGGCCACCTGATGCAAAGAGCCAACTCATTGGAAAAGGCCCTGATGCTGGAAGAGGTTGAAGGCAAAAGGAGAAGAGGGCAGCAGAGGATGAGACAGCTAGATAGCATAAACAACTCAATGGACATGAACTTGAGCAAACTCTGAGAGATAGTGAAGGACAGGGAAGCCTGCCATGCTCTAGTCCATGGGATCACAAAGAGTCGAACACAACTTATCGACTAAACAACAACAATCTATTATTTCAGCTGAAAAAAAGAAGGTGTTACACGAGGTGACCTGGAAAGTCTTTTCTGGTCATAACAGTCCGGAAGGTACCATCATTAAGCAATTTTCTGATTGCCCTTCATCTACATTTCAGGTGAATAAGGAGGCTTGGATGACAACTCATGCCTCCAAATGATTTTACCCTCAACCCTAAAACCCACTCAAAAGGCTCCATAAAACACACTCTTAAATGAAACTGGTAACCCAGCACACACACACTCTCTGTTTTCAAAGAATACATCACAGAAGCACATGTTTTCTGCCAGGTCCCACACCATATACCAGTGGCAAGGAGGCAGAGGATGAAAGAGACTGTACTTATTGCCTGCATCATTCATATGATGGCATCATTCAATATCTTAAAAGCAATTATAGTCTTTACAGGCAAAAATGGCAAACAGTTTGGATAATCACGTAGCCCCAGAGTGGAACCATCAGAAGCCAATGGTGGAAAGAAAAAATACAAGTAATCTTCATAGTAATGAAGGGAAGAGAAGGCCCTGATAGTTGGAGCTGATGGTTTCTACAGGAAAAAACTGTACCTTGAAGGAGAAAGCTGGTGCCTTCAAAGAAGCCTTGCAGACAAGTGCAAAGAGAAAAGATTCTCTAAATTGTACTGTCACTTACCAGCAAAATCTCAAAGGGGCCACCCTGTCTACCAAGATGCCCCTGCTTCCAGGCTTGTCTGCATAAACCACAGAGCTCTCACAGTCACTCATTTCAATATAAAAATATTCTTCCCTGGTGACCATACAAGAAAATAATACTTTAGGATTATGCTAATAGGGTTAGAAACCACTCATTTGAAATCTGTTTCTTACATGTATGATATTTGCAAGATTTTTCCAGGTTTCAGTCACAGAGTAGCCTGAGGAAAGTAGAGCCTGAAAATGAAATAAGCGGTCTATCCAGGGTATAAAGGAATGGGGTAGGGTAGAGAGTGCTTTCTTGTAAACAACAAAAAAATTACCTATAGAAGGACTCTAAGGGCAGCTATGGAGTAAAGAAAGAGTCTTTTTTAAAAAATTATTTACTTCTTGAAAATGTTAGTTGTTCAGTCATGTCTGACTCTTTGCGGACCCATGGACTGTAGCCCACCAGGCTCCTCTGTCCCTGGAATTCCCCAGGCAAGAATACTAGAGTGGGTAGCCATTCCCTTCTCCATGGGATCTTCCCAATCCAAGGATCGAACCCAGGTCTCCTGCATTGCAGGCAGATTCTTTACCATCTGAGCTACCAGGGAAGCCCAATTTACTTCTTAAACCTTTATTATTTCTTCGTTGTGCAAGCAATTCATGTAAAATTCCCCCCTGAAAGAATAATGAGTAGGAATATTCGAGGAAAGATGCACAGCAGACTGAGTTTTCTTACAGGCACGTTTTCTTTAAGGAAGGCTCGAGGATAGTTTCAGTGCCAAAGAAAACTCAGGAAGAGGATCTGCGGCATAATCCTTGCAGACAACATGTGGAATTATGACCAAGGAGCATAATAAACTTGAATACCACCCTTCCATTTATCAGCCAACAGTACAATTATTTGAGTTGAAGGGTCAAAATTCCCCTAAGCAGTGAAGCTAAGTGATAGGAACATGGGGTTTTATTGTACAATTCTCTCTACCTTATTGAATGTTTGAAGAGTCTCATAATTTAAATTTTAAACTTTTTTCAAACGTTCACAAGCCAAAAAACCTCAATTCCTTCTTCTTCAAAAATGTAGTCCTGACACCCTCTGATCTACAAACTCTATGAGTCTCATCACCTCTTAAGCCACAACCACCACCATAATAACAGGACCAGAGCTAGAGAACCTGCCTGAGCAAGACCAATAAGATTTGTTCCCCCAAATATTCTGGATGAAGTTCCAACCCCAGACAGTCTCTATGGAAAAAGAAAGCTCATGTAAAGGTGGAATGGGAACACAGTGAGCTACAGGGAAGAGAGGAAAATGCAGAGGGGCAAAGAGAAGCAGAAGCGACACTCACAAAACTCCCGGCAGGCAGGGGACCCCCGTGTCCACCCTGACTTGCTAGCTTCTGTTCCACCCCGACTGGAGCTGCAACCCCACCTCCTGCCCTCAGAGCCTCTAAGGTGCAGTTGTTGCTGAGTCACTCAGTCATGTCCGACTCTCTTGTGACCCTATGGACTGTAGCCTGCCAGGCTCCTCTGTCCACTAGTCACCCCTCATCCATGGGGGATACATCCCAAGAGCCCCCTGTGGATGCCTGAAACCACAGATAGTACCAAACCCTACATACACAATTGTGCATTGAACAACACGGATTTGAACTACAGAGGTCCACTTATACACAAAAGTTTTCAATCAATGTACAGTTGGTGCTCCATGTTCATAGGTTCTGCATTTGTGGGTTCAGCCAACTGAGGATGGATCATGGACTATGCTTACACCTTGTGCTTAGTTGCACCCCATAAGGAACGCTGACTATGGGACTTGAGCATCTTTGGAAAACCTGTGACAGGCATTGGAACCAACTCTCCTTGGGTACTGATGGATGACTGGACTATGTTTTTTTCCTTTTAAGTACATACATATGAGAAGGCTTATCTATAAATTAGATATAGTTTTAAATTGTTATAATAAAAACAATTTTAAAATACACAGCTGACCCTTGAACAATGCAGGGGTTGGGGGAGCAGATCCGCGACACGGACAAAAATTCACTTTGAACTTCTTAACAGTCAGTCCTCCTTTCCACAGTTGCACATCCATGGATTCAGTGAACCACAGATCATCAAGGACTACAGGATTTACTATTTAAAAACTCCGTGTATAAGTGGGCCTACACAGTTCAAACCCATGTTGCTCAAGGGTCAACTGTGCTGTAGTAACATTTACATGAATGTGGTCGTCCTCTCTCTCAAATACTTTGCTGCACAAATTTAATGCCTTTTCTATCTTAACCAAGAACTTATTATACACTGTAGCCAGAAGTTTTGCAATTTGAGGTACAACTGGAAAACTAGCATGAATTTCTTTCTCCTTTTCATGATTTCACAGAAAGATCAATTTTTATCATAGATCTTAGTGACCTCAGCACTTTTGTCTTTAGTTTGTCTTTATTTTTCTTATTAACTCAAGACTTTGCACCTTTTCACTTAGAAGCACTTGGAAGTTTCTCTTTGGCATAACCAAATTGCCAGCATCATGACTTTTGTGCTTAAGGGTCATTAGTAAGCAACATAAAGCTAACTTGAACACAAGCAATGCGATACCGTAACAGTCAACCTGATAACCAAAAGCTGCTGCTGCTGCTAAGTCACTTCAGTCATGTCTGACTCTGTGCGACCCCATAGACGGCAGCCCACCAGGCTCTTCTGTCCATAGGATTCTCTAGGCAAGAATACTGGAGTGGGTTGCCATTTCCTTCTCTGAACCGAAAGCTAGTAAGTGACTAATGGGTATGATATATAAGACAAAGGGTGACTGTTCCATGGGCTGGACAAAACAGGACGGTGTGAGGTTTCTACTCAGAATGGCATACAATTTACAACTTATGAATTGCTGATTTCTGCAATTTTCCATTTAATATTTTCAGACCACAGGTAATAGGGCCTACCTATAAGGAGGACTACTGTACTCACTTCCTCATCCATCTTCCTGCCCTCTCCCCTCTTGCTTAGGCTGAGTTCAGTTCCTCATAAATCAAGCAAGTGAGGCTAAGACAAGGGGGAAGGAGAAAAAACTAACCTAGTGATCTGAGGAGAAGGGGACGACAGAGGAGGAGATGGTTGGATGGCATCACCAACTCAGTGGACATGAGTTTGAGTAAGCTCCAGGAGTTGGTGATGGAAAGAGAAGCCTGGCGTGTGGCAGTCCATGGGGTCACAAAGAGTCAGACATGACTGAGTGACTGAACTGAACTGAGTGATCCCAGAGTACCAAACTGGAGAAATCAGAACCTCGAGGAAGGGCTGCCTTTTCCTCCAGAGGCCTCCTTGGAACCAAGAAGAAAAGACGGGATGGAGAAAGAGAGACAGTTCTCAGCAGCCACCCTGCACTACAGCAACACTTAGCCATGCCGTGAACTTTTTTCCACACCTCACAATTTCTTTGCAGGACATAGAGGTGAAATTTATGCAGCAAAGGAAAAAGCAAAATCTAGAAATGTTTTTCTACTCAATTTTTTCTCTTGTTTTATTGAGAAATAACTAACATACATCACCGTATAAGTTTAAGGCATATAGCATGATGGTTTAACTTAATATATTATGAAATTATTACCACAATAGATTCAGCTAACATCCATTCTCTCTGTTTACTTTTAAAATATACGCTCTGGAGTAAAAGGAGGGGATGGTGACGACAGAGGATTTTCAAGCTTTCTTCTCTTTGTACTACTTTGGGCCCCTTGGCTTTCACAAAAAAAGAAAAGAAAAAAAGACCCCGCACATTTCAAAGTCACTTTAACGCTTATAAAGCAAACACACATTCCAAGTTATTCATTTCTGCTAATAAAGGAGACTGATTTTTCCTTCCTAAAGATAATTTATACTCTTGATATTTTGAAAACAAGTGGCCAGTAACAAAGTGGGGATATTACTGACAAGGCTTTATAAAGAGGCAAATACTGCTTCTATGATTACACCACATCTAGTTAACATCAAACAATGTTTCATTAGCTAACAAGACATTTACTTTCAATGAATGAAAACTATAATGAAGAGTTGCTGTATTTTAAAAAGGATTGAATATAATTTTTGCTTTATTTTATGTTGCTATAAAAAAGGGCCTTAAGTGTACTTCTCATCTGCTCCTCTTCTTAAACTACCATAATTTATGCAGATAAATGTTGGATGAATTGCATCAAGAATGCTATTCAGATTGCTACCCATAAAAGTACTTAGCTATCATTTTCTTTTTCTCCTATTTATGTCTTTATATTACAAAAATCAAGCTTCCAACATTAAAAATGATATATTGTCACCAAAAGTACTGGAGCATAACACCGAATAATAAATTATTAGTCTTTGAAAGTTAAAGCCAAGTTTAAGAGATAGTAATGCTTTTGTTATGCCGGACTCCTTTCCAACTGCAGTTGACTGAGGGAAGCTTACAAGTGACAAAAATTGACACTGAAACGCTATCAGTCTGCAGATTTACTGCAAAACTCTGAAGGTACTGTCAAGGGCAGATAAATGTTTGTGATAATTCACAAAATAATTTGACTTTACATAATAGGCGTGGCGCTATGGGACTCAGAAATGCAACCCCTGGTGTCTAAACATAAATAAGGAAAAGTGGTGGGTGCTTTCTCTGGCCTTCCCAGAACCCCAGCCTCTCAGGGGCTCAGGGTAAAGGAAGAGGACAGGCTTCAAGGGGATCACACCATCTGCTTCCTTGCCCACCTCCCCCCAAGAACCTCAGGAAAAAAAAAAATCTATCCTCCAAGAAATCACTACTCCAGCCTTTATCATATTCAAGAAAACAGACCACAAAACCAACAGCTGGGTCACAGCAAAAGCAAATTTATACCCTCAGAAAGAGGAGTGATACCAGTTTATACATGAAAAGACCTGCCAAGCAGAAGATAGCTTTGTGGGGATCCCAAATCTTATATAAGAGGCTAAATAAGGTGCAGGGGGAGAATGCCGGTAGCTCAAAGCTACCAAAAGCATCTTACACCAAAATAGAAGCTTTCAAAGTCAGTGCCCTGGTGAAGCACTTAGGTGCCTACTTGACTGATAACTTCGTCCTAATCACACGATGGGGGAAGACGAAATCAACCATAATTACATAAAGAGGAGGAAGCAGAATGCTGGCCATACTAGATGCATTATAAATATTTGCAAATACATTAGCAAAGCAGCAATTTCCAATTGATTTCTTCATTCCCATTATCCCAGTCTTTACCTGAACTTTTTAAAACTGCTTCTTAAACTGTTCGAGCTTAATCTATTTTATTAATTCTGTATTGCTAGATCACTAATTAAAAGTCCGATTTAAATTCAAGTGAAATTCAGTACAAAAGTTACTATTCTTTACAGTAATTCATTCATGATTTTTTTTTTTAATTGAGCACCTACTTTCCATGAGACACTGTTCAAAGAGTTTAGGATATATCTACAAGGCAAGACAAAGCAGACCAAAAAAAAAAAAAAACAAATAAAAGCCCTGCTTTCATGGTATTTACATTTGGGGATACACCTGAGAATGGCAATATAAACCATGACCCAGACAATAAGTGTTTACCAGTAGCCAGCACAGGCCTGGTAGACCAGGGCCGCTGTCCCTAATCTTCCAGGCCTATGCTGGTGGCGGACTCTGGTCATCAATTAAGAAACACTTTCAATGAGGCAGGACTAAAAATCCTCAACACAGCTTTCCAAGAAGCAAACTCCACTGGCTCACAGCACATGACCAAGAAGGCATGTGTTTGCCAAGATATCCTGGGAAGTACAAGAAGCTTAATACAGAGACCCGGTCCACCATCAGCTTCCAGTCTATTTGAGGCAAAGAGCCTTTTACAAAAACTAACAACTCCTGATACAAGGCATGGAGTGAGTGAATGCAAAGCAAGTAATTCAGGTACAAGTGGTTCAGATCGCCAGGATCAAGGGCAGGGCAGGATATGTCAAGGAGTTTGACATTTCAGCTTCGGAACCCTTCATTTAAACCTGTTGCTTCTAAGGCCCTGGGAGAGGCCTAGACACTGTATATTTTATTTTTATTTTAAAATTGACACAAGGAATGGACAAAATGTGTGGGGAGGCAGTGCTGATGTTAGTGATTATTGCTGGTGGTGATGTCATTTTTAAGGACGAAGGATGGGGCTTTCATCTGGGCCAGCTATTCCTAACGAACCTGCCCCAGGCTAGCATTAATGGCCAAAGTCCAGAAAAAATCCTGCTTTAAAGCATGAGCAGGAAGACATGCTAATTAAAAATGAAAGTAATGTTTCTTCATGTGTAGTGAAAATGAGGAGTTTGGACCAGATCATTTCTCTGGATGTCTCCAGCTCTCTGACTCAAAGTAATACAGGCTCCCAAGTTCCCTTAATAGAAGTGAACATCCTGTCCAACTAAGACTGAGCCTGGCAGGAGAGCTACACTTAAATTCAAACCAAGCCCCACTCACTGAAAGCATTCTGTTTAACCTATATTCTTAACAGCTCATTCTTAGTGGGGTTACAAAATCATTAGAAAAGGACAAACATTACCAAATACAGAACAGGAATAGGGGAAAGAGGGAGATAATGTACACTGCATTAGTCCAATATGTTTATTTCTAATGCAATTTGTATTATAGTATAGCACATAGCTAATCAAGAAAACAGTCACCTCACGGTTTTATGCCTCGTGGAGAATAAAGCAGCCCAGATTTCCACATCCATGCACAACCACTCCTGTTCCTCCTCATCCCAGCCACCTTCCAGAAAAGAGACCTTTAACTACAATTAACTTGCTCAACTGACTCATTAAACCAGTACTTATTTCTCAAGCCAAAGGCCATGGATATACCCTTGAGAAGCTACAGACATGAGACTTTTACCCTTTTAGGTTTAGGTCATAATGATGTTTAAAAAATGAGTAAATTTTTGGTTTAATTAAAAGTTGAGAGGGGACTGAATTCATAGATACCAAGAATTCTTTGGGCTCTGAAATTTTAGGATATAAATATCTAGTCCTTTTGTCAAGTGTGGAGCAGACAAGAAGTGAGAAGGGCAATGAGTGGCATCTTGACTGCTTCGGGTCCCTGGAGCGGTCAGAGTGGTCCTGTCTATACTACTCTTCAGAAATGCCCCTAATTGGAGCCTTAATTGCTGCCTAAACTACACACACAAAAAAAATAGTTATCATTAAACACACGCAACTATTCATAAATAGAGAGCTAGATAATTCAATGTGAACTATCTGGTTAAAAAGCACCCTATCACAGAGGACTGCTATGCAATCCTGGTGCCTGTTTTGGCCTTTGTCTCATTTCTCGTGAACGGATCAACATGTCGGACTAATAATATTAAAAGAACAACAATCTATCTAAATGCTGAATTCTAAATAAATTGGTTCTCTTAAAGCTCTTTACTTCTCTTGTGCCCTGAAAATTTACAGTTAAACAATTATTTTTCAAACAATTACAAAAGAACTTATTTGCAAAACAGAAATAGATGTAGATGTAGAAAACAAATGTATGGGTACCAGGGGATAAGGTGGGGGGGGATAAATTGGAAGACTGATATACACACATCACTATGTATAAAATAGATAACTAATAAGAACCTACTGCATAGCACAGGGAACTCTACTCAGTACTCTGTAATGGCCTGTGTGGGAAAAGAATCTTAAAAGAGTGGATATATGTGGATATATATATATGTATATGCATAATGGATTCACTTTGCTATACACCTGAAACTAACATAAATCAACTATATTCCAATAAAAAATTTAAAGATGTTTTATTTCAATTAGGTTTTAATTTCCTCTATTTAGTAAATTGTGACTGAACAGTCACCAAGAAAATAATAACATAAGGAGTTATGGACTGCAGGTCCAGAATCTGTCTGAAATTCTGGAGACTTTATATATAGAAATGTATATAATTATGTATAAATATAATTAATATATATAACTATATACAACTGATATTTATACACATACAGATATACATACATGACACATATCTGTGTATATATATTAAATTTAATATAGACATGCAATTAAAGTTTTTTTCAGATTTTAGAAAGGTAATATAGTTTATATATAGTATAAAGTAACAGTATAACTAACAGTATAAGCTAGAAGCAACAGTTAGAACTGGACATAGAACAACAGACTGGCTCCAAATAGGAAAAGGAGCATGTCAAGGCTGTATACTGTCACCCTGCTTATTTAACTTATATGCAGAGTACATCATGTGAAATGCTGGGCTGGAAGAAGCACAAGCTGGAATCAAGATTGCTGGGAGAAATATCAATAACCTCAGATATGCAGAGGACACCACCCTTATGGCAGAAAGAGAAGAAGAATTAGAGAGTCTCTTGATGAGAGCGAAAGATAAGAGTGAAAAAGCTGGCTTAAAGCTCAACATTCAGAAAACTAAGATCATGGCATCCGGTCCCATCACTTCATGGCAAATAGATGGGGAAAAAGTGGAAACAGTGGCTTACTTTATTTTGGGGGGCTTGAAAATCACTGCAGATAAGGACTATAGCCATGAAATTAAAGGACACTTGCTCCTTGGAAGAAAAGTTATGACCAACTTAGACAGCATACTAAAAAGCAGAGAAGTTACTTTGCCAACAAAGGTCCATCTAGTCAAAGCTATGGTTTTTCCAGTGGTCATGTATGGATGTGAGAGTTGCACTATAAAGAAAGCTGAGCACCGAAGAATTGATGCTTTTGAACTGTGGTGTTGGAGAAGACTCTTAAGAGTCCCTTGGACTGCAAGGAGATCCAACCAGTCTATCCTAAAGGTAATCAGTCCTGAATATTCATTGGAAGGACTTATGGTGAAGCTGAAACTCCAATACTTTGGCCACCTGATGCGAAGAACTGACTCACTAGAAAAGACCCTGATGCTGGGAAAGATTGAAGGCAGGAAGAGAAGGGGATGACAGAGGATGAGATGCTTGGATGGTACCACCAACTCATTGGACATGAGTTTGAGTAAGCTCCAGGAGTTGGTGATGGACAGGGAAGCCTGGCATGCTGCAGTCCATGGGGTTGCAAAGAGTTGGACATGACTGAGTGACTGAATTAAACTGAACAGTGTAAGCTAAGAGTCTTAGCGGGTACTCGTATTTTTACAATGAAAGAGGGATATTAATACTGTAAAAATAATTTTACAAATAATGTACAATGATGACTCATAAATATAAAATGAACACATGTGAAATATTAACTGAAATAATTAACTAATAAGATGTTCTACCCATTCAGAGGAGAATTCCAAGTACCACACATATATCAGGCAATCAGGAATGCAAAAATGAATTTACAGATACAAAGCTGATAAACACAGAGCAATAAATAACTGCATAATACAGGACACAATTCATCTGCATTTCTATGGGAAAAATGATTTGCATTATTATCAGTTTCTTAAAACTACAGTTTTATAAAATAGATTAAAGACAGCAAGGAAAGGCATAGCTAGTGTAGAAGGACATCCTAAAAAGAACATCCAGGAATCTGGATGTAGCCAGTTTTAAAGACTTTTACAATTTTTCCTGACATGAAAAAGTGATATGAATCAACATTATAGTTTCACATCTCTTCAGGTCAGACTTTGTTATGAATTGCTCCATCTAAGTTTATTTTAAAAACTTTGTCTTCAGAACTTTGGGATTTTGGTCAATTTCTCATGAAGAAAGTGAAATGGTTTTATTATCATTTTAACCACAGGATCTTATGATGGTTCCAATATGAAGAACCAACGTATTTGGGGGGGTGGGTAAACTTAATGAATAAGGACAATGCCTTGTGCCAATGTAATAGAACATCAGAGTTGAAAAAACACTGAGGTATTATGTCAGCTGTGTTCCAGCCCCACCTGTACCATCACTTGGCTGGGACAGATCATCGGTCTACCCTGGGCCTCAACTCCCTGATCTGTACAGAAATTTCAGAGGTCTCTCATATTCTAAGAGGCCAGAATTTTATCACTGACATCAGAAACCTCAAAACTTGGCATAAGAAGAAACTATTCCATTAAGTGCCAAATAAAAATGTTCAAGCTTCTCTCCTCTGTCAAATCCCAGGTCAAAAATCCTTTTTTCTACAGAGGCTTCTTAAATAAATCCAGATTTCAGTTCAACTCTAGCTCCAGTAGGCAGGAGTTGGGTGACCCTAAGCAAATAACTGAGTATCTCTGAGCCTCAGTTTCCATATCTAGAAATTGGAAATAGCCTCTAAATATCTAGGACCTGCTGGGTCTACCTGCTCTTTCCTTATCTTCTCTGCTAGTAGTTCCATTATCACTTCCCCCAAAAAAAAAATTCTCTGCAAAATAGTGGACACTCTTAAGAATTTATAGTTGAATATATTTTTTTCTGTGGTGCTGGAAAAGCCTCTTGAGAGTTCCTCAGACTGCAAGGAGATTAAACCAGTCAATCCTAAAGGAAATCAAGCCTAAATATTCATTGGAAGGACTGATGCTGAAGCTGAAGCTCCAATACTTTGGCCACCTGATGCGAAGAGCCAACTCACTGGAAAAGACCCTGATGCTGGGAAAGACTGAAGGCAAACGTGGGCAATGGGACAGAGGATGAGATGGTTAGTTAGCATCACGGACTCAATGGCCATGAATCTGAGCAAACTCGGGGAGATCGTGAAGGTCAGGGAAGCCCAGTGTGCTCTAGGCCATGGTGTCACAAAGAGTTGCACACAACTTAGCAACTGAGCAACAGCAACAAGTAGTTTTTCTCTAGACATTCAGTAGACTTTCAGTGTGTTTATCCCACTTCCTCAAAATCAGGTACCATGCCTTCAATTTTGCCTTTTTGTACCCTTCACCCTAAAGAAATGAACCTCTGTCCCCCTTTCTTCTGCTAGATTCTCTGATTCATCCTCCAAACCCCAGCTCAGGAATCAGCTCCTCCATACAGATTTCCCTGAGGCACTCAGCTTGAATTAATGCCATCAGGTGGAGCTCCTGTAGCCCCTGGTGCCTCCTGCCACATCACAGAACATAGTGTGATATAAGTTCAATATCACTATGTTCTCAGAAAATTTGTTCCTTTAGGAAAGTCAGAGTATCACCCAACGTTGCTAGCACCAAGCCCAGTACCTGGCATATAGTTGGCACTCAACATAAATACCTGTTTCTAGGTATTTCTAGGCTTCTAGGTTTCTAGGCTTCCCTGGCTCAATGGTAAAGAATCTACCTGCCAATGCAGGAGATGAAGGTTTGATCCCTGGAGAAGAAGATCCCGTGGAGAAGGAAATGGCCACTCAGTCCAATATTCTTGCCTGGGAAATCCCACGGACAGAAGAGCCTGGGGCTAGAGTCCAAGGGGTCACAAAAGAGTCGGACATAACTTAGCGTCTAAACAGCATAAATACCCGCAGAACTGAAATCATCTCCTCTGTAGCACCCAATACAGATTTGCTTCTTGTGAATGAAAATGTGTTGCCAACAGCTGACTCTGCAAGAAAGGGAATGGAGAGGTTTCTGTCACTTGACATTCACTGTTGTCAGTATTGGAAGGGAAGGTGGCGCATGGCTTTGGATTCCAGTGGCGGATAATCAGAGCTGGTTAAAAGAAAAGGAGACATACAGGAGCCAGCCAGCTCAGGGACAGAACCCATGAGTGAGCAGTCTATTTATGCTAGTGGGCATAAATACAGCCTCATTATCTACAGTGGCGGCTGGACCACGTCCCAGAGATTAGAACAGCATTGGGCAAAATATACTGTATGGATTATTCGACCCACAGTGGGGTCCCTGATAAAAAGAGTTCAAGAGAACAAAGTGGGGAAGATTGTCAACTACCCTTCTCTTAGACATACACAATACCTGAGAATATTCTGAGGAGCCTGACAGCTAAGCCAAGTGTTGAACTTTGTTCTGGCTGGGGCTTCCCCAACAGTCTTTCACCGGAGAATCCATCCTTCCTGTGGTATCCCTCACACCATGTTGTTGGGAACGCGGGTCAGAACTGAGACCAGAATTAGATCTATAAGGAGGCAGGGCACCACACAGCTTATGTAGCTCAGGAAAGCACTAAATGGCAGGCCATGCCAACAGACAGGAGCCAAGAGGCCGAGATACGGGACATAGTGGGCAACATCAAGCCCAGAGCAGCTACTCTGGTAACGCAGAGGATCTTCCTTCACAGACTATGGGTGTCTCAAGGAAGACACCCCGCTCAGGTCATCATCATTTTATCTTCAGGGCTTGAATATCACAGTTTGAATGGATTGGGTCCCAGACCTGTACAGTGGCTAGAGAATGCAAGAGGCCAATGTGAGCAGTACCATTGAGATTTTCAGTGGTGGCTGAACTCCAGAATTACCTGGGGAATTATAAAACTGCAGATTTCCCAGACTCCCCCTCCAGACAAATTAAATACTGAGACTCAAAGAATCTCTATTTGCTAGACAGGGGCTTTCAATTACTCCCTACAGGAAAGGCCTATAAGCCTGTCTCCCACTAAAGCAAATCTGGAGTCCTCCTAAAGGAGGATGCAGAGCCCGGACCCAATGAGAGCAGGGTCCTCATGAGGTTTCAACCTACCCTCAACCCCTGTCCCAAGAGTTCTTTATGAAAAATGCCACCAGTTTTCCCCAGAAAATGCCACTCTAGCCTTTCCCTAAAAATAGCTTGGCTTCCTCAGAGGGGTCAGATCCATGGCCTTCAGAGAGAGAAGCATAAACACAACTCTTGCCAAACCAGGCTCTCAACACTTAAATCAGCCTGCTCTCAAGTCCGCATGAAGTTCCAAGAACAAGAAGAGTCTTCTATAAAGGATTTCACAGCAGACCATGATTGTGCAAGGCACCCAGTTCCAGTTCTCAAAATGCTCCATGTCCAGAAGTTCAAGTTAATTATTACTTTACCAAACGCAAGTGAGTTATGTCTTTCTGTCATTTTGGCCCAGATACTCGCCAAGCTGCCAAAACCCCTCACATACCCAAATACCAAAACTATGTAGGAAGGCTACACGACGTCCTCACTAGAGACAAGACCAAATTTTCACTTCATAAATCACTGAGAAACTCCAAAAAGGCGGCCAGTTGAAAAGGCAAGCTATGTTGATGAAATATTTTCTTAATTCACCTCATTCAGAGTAATTGATTTTTTTAACTTCATGAACAAGTCATTTTTAATGTAAATAATAAAGTCGGTTAACCGTGTACTCTTACTGCATGTGGAACGGCAAAGTTTTTATCTGAATTAATTAGGTGATTTTTCACTAATACAGACTTGTTGCTTTTACTTAAGACTTTGTTTTTAATCAAATCCCTTGCCACCCTGACCCTCACTCCACTATTAGCTGAAATGGAAAGCAATGAAGGTTAGTTATAACCTGTTTTTATGTGTGTTTCCTTCCAGAGGATTCAAGGGCAAAACCCTTAGCATCATCAGTATATGATCTATTGAGCTTCTCTTAGACAGGAAAGCATGCAGATCCTAAGAGCTATTTAGAATGTGTTTCAAATGTATTCCATGCCTACGTTATCATGGCTAGGAGTGTCAACCCAAATCCTAAGGTGTATATTACTGCCATACAGCTCTGCACATGTAGGTCCTACTTTTACATGTAAAATTAATGACAGTGAGTAGAAATTCAGCCTATTTTGCCAGAGATGCTAAATTCCTCCCCTTTAAAAGTAGAACAGTCAACCTGGCTAAAAGAAGCAGCCCTCAATTTATGTTTTCTCCTGTTTCCCATCTCCAGGTTCCCCATCCTACTTAGGAGGCTGAAAGAACAGGGTCAGGGGGAACAAAATTACTTTCATATCCTGTAATTTGTCTGCTGTATTGGAACTGAGAAGCAGTCTTATGAAACCCAAGCCTCAATTCTTTTTTTTTTTTTTTCATTTTTACTTTTAGTTTTGAGCACTTCATTTTTTTTTTTTTTTTTGGAATAGAATTATTTTGGCTCTTTTAAGCAACTTTTTTACAAAGTTCAATGAAAAAGGAAAAACAAAGTCTCAACTTCACTATTTCCTCCATGACAAAGGCCAATCTTTACATCACCTGTGGTTCCAATGCCCAGCAAAGGGCATCACATTTGTGGATACGTGTATGCCACTTCTGTGTAAATTCTTTTTGTTTCCACTCACCAAACTCTTCCTGATAAAGCCAAAAGGGGGACAGGGGGACATATACCACATTCCTCGAGGTTACGCTCATCTGCCCGCTTCGGGCTTAGAGGGAGGACCTCAGTTGTTATCACTTGTCTAACTCACAGTGTGGTCCCTGGAGCAGCTGCATTGGTGTCACATGGGAGCTTGTGCTCGGGTCCCAGCCAGACCTCCTGAATCAGAAACCTACCTTTCAACGGCACGTCCAGCAGACGGACATGCATGGCAAAGCGGGAACAGCACTGGTCTGGTGCGAAGTCCCACTCACGCTAAGAACTAGCATCTTCTCTCAGTTCACCCTGCCTCCGCTAGGACCTTCCAGAGTCTAGCTGCGCGGGAGTGTCAAGCCCTGGCTAAGGCCTTGACGGTTTTCAGCAGTCAAGCAGGCACTGCTCAACCCCGGCAGCCATCGAGGAAGCAGGGAGGAGCGCCCAGGGGCGGTGGTGGAAGCGGCCTCCCCCAGCCCGTGACTCTCAACACAGCAGAGTCATTAATTAAGATACGGCCGGCTGCTGGCGAGGCATCACTCCGCGTCCCCTGTCTGCCGGGGACTGGCGTGAGGTGTGAGAATCTGGGTAGCCTTCTCCGTGGCTCTGCCCCACCGGCATTGATTGTGTATGATTAATGATTTAAAGGAATAAAAAGAGAAAGGTCAATTTCTGAGTTCAAGACAGAGCAGCTACATAGGGAGTAATTAAGATACTTGTGTAAGCATGATTAATAAGCACAAACTGGCACTCTGGGCAGTAAACAAGATGCAAGCAGATGGTTAGCATGCAAAAGGTTTTTTTTTTTTCCTTTCCTAAAAGCAATTTTTCAGCAGCTTGAAACTTGGCTTGTGAATTCTTTTCCTCCCCCAAGTCTCAAAAATCTCATTATCTCCACAACCTTCAAGGAAAAAAAAAAAAAAAACTGTAGTGAATACCTTCAATGCTCGTTCATTCTCTCTTTAAAAAACAAAAACTTATTATTTTATTTTATTTTTACAGATAACTTGAGTTTGCTTGTAAAAATGGATGCAACTCATCTTTGTTTCTCTCTGCCTTTTATGTCAGGCATCCCGTGAATTGCCAAGCCTGACAAGGTGGTTCACTGCCGAGTCTTTCAACTCCCACCCAGCACTGCCCCCCCATTCTGTGATGGGCAGAACAGAGGCATCAGTGGTGGCATTTGTGGTGAGAGCTGGCAGGCAGGTGTCAGAGCCGTCCGGCAGGCGCCCCTCACGAACACTAATCAGCCCTGGTGTTCTTTTACAATCCATATCTAATTCGCAAGTTTCATTCTTTCTGAAAAACAATTACTAGGTTTTGAAGTTCATTGTGCATTTACGCAACTGTCTCTTCACATTAACGTAAAGTGGGAACAAGAAAAAATAGAGTCAGCGGGGAACGGACATCAAAAGATGTTAAAAGTGGATGAAGGCTTTATTTTAAGAGTAGTATAATTACAGGTGTGTGCAATATTGTACAATAAATGAAACACAAAAGGTGTATCCTGTATGCATCTTCACGTCTTCAAGGTATTGTGTGTGTGTGTGTGTGTGTGTGTGTGTGTGTGTGTGTGTAGTGAGAGAGAGAAAGAAAGAGGCAGATACAGAAGAGAAAGAGACAGACACATACATTCCAAGGCGGGTGGGAAGAAAGTAAGAGAGGAGGACAGAGGTCATTTATAACTTAGAAAAAGAAAAAGATTCTCCTAGGATCAAAAAACAAACAAGGTATGTATCTGTCTTGGCAAAAAGCAAATACATACATATCTATGTATATATACAGCAAAGACAGAGCTAGGCACACTTAGTTTTCTCCACCTCTGTTAAAAAGAGAAATAGGGAAAAGGGAGGGAGAGGAAGGAAAGGGTAGGACAGAGAAAGAATGAAAAAGGGGGAGGAAGGAAGAAAATAAAGAAGTGAAAAAAATCTGAGTCTTAAGCAAAAAAAAATGGCGAAAGCAAAGGCATATTTGATGAAGGCACCGTAAGCCTAGAACATCTCTCCAAATTCCATTTCTTTAACTTCCTAAGACGCATAGGAAGCCACAGGCCCTGGACCATCTTACCCCAATGCCAGGTTGGCTGTCTGTGACAGGGCAGATTTGCACTCCGTGTCAGCAAGTTGCCATGGGCCTTCCCCAGTTGGCCTCCGTCCAGGGGCCAGGTCTGTGCCTGTCATTTTTGGCCAGACCCAAGGATCATGCATCCTACCTCCTGCCACTGAGACCAGTCCTACTGAGCTACTCTAATCACCAAGTCAGGCCTGAAACTGAAGCCCACAATACTCAGCTTATGTGTCCTCTGGGCTGAGAAGGACCATAAGCAGTGGTTCTTGAACTTAGGGCAGCAAATGGCCTTGACAAGTAGCTGACTTTCTTCTTTACCCAACACACAGAACAGAGAAGAATCCAAGCTTCCTCCAAGAGAACATTCTAATACAGTATTACCACCATGGTTGGTTTCATGCCTCCCCCCTTTATTTTTGTTTTAGACTAATCACCTTCAGTTCAGTTCAGTTCATTCGCTCAGTCGTGTCCGACTCTTTGTGACCCCATGAATGCAGCACGCCAGGCCTCCCTGTCCATCACCAACTCCTGGAGTTCACCCAAACTCATGTCCATCGAGTCGGTGATGCCACCCAGCCATCTCATCCTCTGTCATCCCCTTCTCCTCATGCCTCCAATCCCTCCCAGCATCAGAGTCTTTTCCAGTGAGTCAACTCTTTGCATGAAGTGGCCAAAGTATTGAAGTTTCAGCTTTAGCATCATTCCCTCCAAAGAAATACCAGGGCTGATCTCCTTTAGGATGGACTGGTTGGATCTCCATGCTGTCCAAGGGACTATCAAGAGTCTTCTCCAACACCACAATTCAAAAGCATCAATTCTTCCACACTCAGCTTTCTTCACAGTCCAACTCTCACATCCATACATGACCACAGGAAAAACCATAGCCTTGACTAGACAGACCTTTGTTGGCAAAGTAATGTCTATGCTTTTGAATATGCAATCAGGGTTGGTCATAACTTTCCTTCCAAGGAGTATGCATCTTTTAATTTCATGGCTGCAATCACCATCTACAGTGAATTTGGAGCCCCAGAAAATAAAGTCTGACACTGTTTCTCCACTGTTTCTCCATCTATTTTCCATGCAGTGATGGGACCAGATGCCATGATCTTTGTTTTCTGAATGTTGAGCTTTAAGCCAACTTTTTCACTCTCCTCTTGCACATTCATCAAGAGGCTTTTTAGTTCTTCACTTTCTGCCATAAGGGTGGTGTCCTCTGCATATCTGAGGTTATTGATATTTCTCCCAGCAATCTTGATTCCAGCTTGTGCTTCTTCCAGCCCAGTGTTTCTCATGATGTACTCTGCATAGAAGTTAAATAAGCAGGGTGACAATATACAGCCTTCACGTACTCCTTTTCCTATTTGGAACCAGTCTGTTGTTCCATGTCCAGTTCTAACCATTGCTTCCTGACCTGCATATAGGTTTCTCAAGAGGCAGGTCAGGTTAGTAATTCTTAAATCAACATTTTCCAAAAATGTTAGAAAAATAACCAAAAATGCTTGGAATACTCTAGGTTACTCAAAGAGAAATGGGGTTCTTTCTTACAGAAATCTCCAGTCCCTTTAAGATGCTGTGCTTTGTGAATTGTCCAGAGAGATACTGACCTCACTTCAGAAGCTACCCACTTCCCAAGACTTAAGTTCCACAGAGCACTCTTTGAGAAATGCAGCTCTGCCTTAAAAGAAATCTTTGCAGTAATGAATTTACCCAACATCCATTCCTTCTCTACCCTGAACAGGCCAGTCTTACAAGATTTCCCTTCAGAGATGTATTTTCTATCCCTTGACTCACTTTTTCACCAGCCTGTCCCACCTCCCACTTTTCACTTTCTCTCTGAACCCAAGTGAGCAACTCCAGGGCTCCAACAAGGATCTCATTCATTCAGCACTGAGTGAAAAAGCCTTTGCAGCCCACATGCCTGTTAACACAGTTCTGAATTACCCTGGAGTTTGGCCTGCTCATCTCACACTATTTGCAAATGCAAGCGCAAGTCTCTCTCCAGATGATTCACAGCCATTATTTTATTTGCTCCCAAAGTCATTTAGGAGCAGTTTTTGGAATAGGTGTGAAAAGTCTAAATGCCGTGGAGCAAGAGAGAAAGAGAGGAAAGAAAATGCTCGCACTTGACAGGGTCCGCATTCCCAGTTCACACAGACCTCTCTCAGGATGTACTGTTCAGAAGCAAGCTTACAAAACCACAGGAGGAGATAGACACTGAAGCTCTCCACAGCCTAAGCAAAGCATTAGTAAGGGGAAAAAAGTCAAGAAAGAAATATACATACAAGCTCTTATCTTTGTTAGAATCCTTCCTTCACCTGGGATTCACTACCTTGCACCTATATGGCTTAAACTGCTTCCCCGGTCTATCTCTACTCCCATTTATCCTAGGACCAAATCTGAACACCATTAGAGGTCAAATGCTACTCCCATGATAGCCCTCTCTATTCAAACACACATTTCGTCTTCACCACAATCCTACGGTAGATAGTGTTGTTATTTTCATTTTATAGATGAGAGAAATGAAAAACAGGCTCAGTAAGCTTCCCTAGATCACACAGCTAGAAACCAGGGGAGCTGGGATTTGAACCCCAATCAGTCTGGTTCCACATCCCAGATCAATGCTCACCTGGGTCCTACAGCTATTACCTGGCTCTACCCAATTGTTCAATAGGAGCTTCCCACAGTCCCCACACAACGTTATCTGCCATTCTTCCTCCCACGCTCTCCTTCCTCTTTAACCATCTTGCTGGGATCATGGGAAGTATCACTATCTCTGAAATCGACTCCAAACACCACTGTTCTCCCTGTGAACTCTTACAGCAAGTGGCCCATCTCACACAGCTTAGTGCTAAAGGACACTTTGGCTTGTGTTTTTCATCATTGTTTTCAGTGTGTTAGCTGTTTCACCTCCTCAATTATATCATAAACTGAGGTTTGCAAATAGCGGCTACCAGGCTGAACAAGCAAGCGCACATCCTTCTGTCTGTTGTCTGCTCAGTTATGTCCAACTCTTCTGACCCCATGGACTGTAGCCCACCAGGCTTCTCTGACTATGGAGTTTTCCAGGCAAGAATACTGGAGTAGGTTGCCATTTCCTACTCCAGGGGATCTTCCCAACCCAGGGATCAAATCCATGTCTCCTGCATCTCCTACACTGGCAAGTGGATTCTTTTATTCCTATGCGACCTGGGAAGCCCAGACATCCTTCTACTACTCCTTGCGGTAGCCTTTAAGAAGCAGAATCCTTCTACTACCACCCAATACGCCCTGATTGTGCCAGGATTTCCCTGAGACCAAGCCTATCTCCAAATTTTTCTTTTACACTCCTTTGCTCTCAAGCCTAAGCCTTCATTTTATTGTTTCTCAGGCTGGCCCCACAAATTGAAATAGAACATGATGCTTAATTTTACATCAATCCACTAAGCTGTTCTAAACACTTCAATATTCCCCAAATGTAGTTAAATATATGAACTTGCACTTAGAGTTGTCAACAACGCACTGACGATTTGTTTTATAGTTGCATGTTAATCTACAATCTGTTTAATGCAATCCAATACATTATTCGGGATGGTGATATATAAATTTAAGTCTTAGACCATGAAATATCATTTAGGATTAAGATTAATTTCTTAACAGAGGAAATGCCTGCTCACAAAAGCAAGCAGCTAAGAAGAATTGTGTGCAAAAAGCAGCGTCATTGTCACATCATTGTCTCCAGCACCAAAGGAATGAGCTGTAGTGCAGCCAGTTCTGAAGGGCATGAAAAAAAGAGGGGGAAGGAATCTTCCTGTCCCTAAGCAAAGACTCCTACACTAAATCAGACCCATGAAATAGTTTAAAACATCCACTAATCCAAAGCACCTCTGATTACTGCCTCTTCCTCCTCCCCAAAGCTCTCAAGTAAAAGAACAAAAACAGTAATAGTAATAATAGCAACGATGGCAAACCCACATCATTGTGATCCTATGAAGGAAGTACTCATATTATCCCCATTTGTGCAGATGAAGCAACTGAAGCCAACTAGTAAAGGGCACTGTTGACCCAGGTCTCTGGCTTCAGAATTTGGGCTCTTAGCCACTATCTACTCTGCTAATCACCCCACACAAAACATGAGTCATTGAGTTAACTCCCAAGCCAAAGCTTGCAAGATGACCACAAATTCCTTGGATAAAATAATTGTTTAATACCTCAAGTGAGATAAAGTGCAAGTTACAGTAAGCAAAGGAAACAACAAAAACTAAAAATATTTATTGTACTCAAAAAGTTGACCATTAATAGAAGAAAGGAGGCAAATATTCAAGAAAAGATCTGCAGATCATTAAAGTGCCAAAAGGTGGGTCACATGAGAGGAGCTCCTAGGACGGAAGCTGATGACTGGTGTCTAAGAGGGGCAGGATGGAGACAGTGGGCTAAGCGAAGGGGCAGCTGGAGAGCCCAGGCTCCACACCACATCAGGTCCCATGGGAAGAGGTGGCTTGTGAGCCTGCTAAAAAAAAACATACATGAAACACTCTACCTACCAACAGACACTGCAAGACTCGTATCTTTCAGGATGGGGAATCCAACCAAGGCTCTCTCCCTGCCCAAAGCAACACAGAAATCTCCCCTGAAAAGAGCCACGGGTGACTCCAGTGGAATGCATCCCTCCACAGAGCTCAGTCCAGTCCAGAGGTCAGGCTCTGGTTCACCATAACGCAAGGGCATCAGATGCTTCACACCCTTGACCTGCCTTGAAAACCCAAGGACTCACCCAAGACTCCAGCATCACTAGAAGCCATCAGGGACTACAAGGACATGAGAAGATGGTCTCCATGTCATCAGGTGAGCACTAGGCTGGCCCAGCAAAGACACTGGCAATCATGACAGATGGTCAGCCTCCAAGGCTGTACCCATCACAACCTCTATCAACTTTGAGCTTTGCTGTTGACAAAGCATGATACGTACGTATGTGTGATATGTATTTCAGAAATGTCAAATTCTTAGAGAAGTGTGCTGACAAAGTGAACACATCGTTTGCTCTCCGTATTGATAGACCCGATTTCAGACTGTCAAGGTGCTTTTAGTTATAACAGGAAATGTACAGAGTTAGCTTTGCTCATTTTGACAACCACAAAAAAACATTTATCAGTTCCATGTAATCATTAAATTGTGGAGGTTTCAAAGTAAAAATTGATTCTAGCCAAGTTCTAATATTATTAATGTCTTCATGATAACAAAAACATAACTTTTCAGATAGTTTTGTGCCTTTGAGAGAAAATTTTGGAAATCCAGTCCACTTTGCCAGAAATTTCTTACGTATATGCAACAACTCAAAATAAACTCATAAAAACTAGAGCAAAGTTGATTTTACTGTTTAGCTTCAAGAACATGAAGTGTCACATAACTTAAAATAGTATCATTGTGACTTCAAATCTCTGAGCTCCAAGGATTTCATTTCCCTCTCTCATGTTCTCAAATATGTTTTCTTCATTGTTATTTTAATTGTTTGAAATTTGTGAAATTCCCACTATTTCCTCTGAAAGCTCTTACAAAGCCACTGTCAGATTTCTCACTTTATTGTACTTTCTCTTAAGCTGTGTTACTCTTAGGGAAGCCCTGGTGCTCACATCTGTGCACTGCACAAGACTGCCTTCACCTGCTCTGCTAAACCAACCCCAAGACAAGTTCAAGTCGTTACTAGCAAATCTTCATGCCAGGAAATCTTTAAAGAATAAAAATAAAGAAAAGGAGGGGCGGGGAAGAGACAAAACCCCAACAATGTAAAAGTCCAGGTATTAAGGAAAATGGAAGTGATTCAGAATTGTCCAAGTACAGTGCTGACAGTTAAGTCTGGTTGCCTCTGTCTTCCCATTTATCCTCAAGTTCCACGAGTAAAACTCTATTCAGCCAATTATAATATACTCCTGAGTGAAAACTGTTGGTAGTTCCTATTCAATATCCATGAACAGAGAGGATTGACTAGTGTTCTCTGTCCCCTTGGGACAGTCCTAGAAGATGAGATATCGCCAATGTACGAGTTAGGCTCCAAGAGGTGGAGAAACCTGCTGTGGTCGTACTGCTGTAGTAACAGAGCCAAAGACTAGAGAGACCCTTCTGCCACAGCTTGCTGAAATGACCTAAACCCGAATTCCATTTAGTACATAGCCAAGAGGGAAATCTTTCCACCAAAGATTTGTCTTCCAGCTGGGTCTCTTAGCCAAAGGACAACGGCATATTACAGACAATGCCTCCTCAAGAAGGGCAGTACATTGACTCCCGGGGTGACTTCCAGCTCTGGGAGCAAATGTTCCTCTGAGGACCCGCCTGGGGACTTGAAAAGGCAAATGCTCAACAACTACAAACTGCTCAGCAGACAGAGAGAAGGCTGAGTCGGAGAGAGGTAGGACAGAACGGTAAGATCAGCAGACACCAAGGATTCAGAAAAGAACGCTGTTGCTGCTGCTACTAAGTCGCTTCAGTTCAGTTCAGTTCAGTTCAGTTGCTCAGTTGTGTCCGACTCTTTGCGACCCCATGAATCGCAGCACGCCAGGCCTCCCTGTCCATCACCAAGTCCCGGAGTTCATTCAGACTCATGTCCATCGAGTCAGTGATGCCATCCAGCCATCTTATCCTCTGTCGTCCCCTTCTCCTCCTGCCCCCAATCCCTCCCAGCAACAGAGTCTTTTCCAATAATCAGCAGCCCACCAGGCTTCCCCGTCCCTAGGATTCTCCAGGCAAGAACACTGGAGTGGGTTGCCATTGCCTTCTCCAATGCGTGAAAGTGAAAAGTGAAAGTGAAGTCGCTCAGTCATGTCTGACTCATAGCGGCCCCATGGACTGCAGCCTACCAGGCTCCTCCGTCCATGGGATTTTCCAGGCAAGAGTACTAGAGTAGGTTGCCATTGCCTTCTCTGGAAATGAATGCTAATGGCATTTTATAAAACACCATTTATATTTTAAGCCTAATGCACTGTGAGGTTGATGCACCAATATAAGATCCTGGGCTCAAGATACAAGGAGTGAATTTTCACACACAAGTATCAAGTACTTAGGTTATAAACTAAAACTAAATAAAACTAGCCTTTAAAAGGTCAGCAATGAGAGTCTGTAATAAATTGAAATTATGTCTAAATGGCTCCTTAGTGAAGTATATGTGCTTGTGTATATTTACATTCTCCCAGTCACAGCTCGTGCAAGGGGAACCCACAGACACTCTAACACCCCCAAATTTTTATTTTCATTATTACATTTGGATCTGTACACAACTCCATATATATACTTACCCTACAATTCTCCTGGACTCCCCATTTCTTCTTCGGCAAAGAGGGACATGTGAATTAATTTTAGTTTAGATTTAATTTAGAGTCCTCTCCTATTAGACCTGACTAGACCTCTACCTAAGTAAGAGGAGACAGGAACTGATAAATTCAACACTTCCTTCAAGAAACCAGACCCTCACTCATCACCTCAAGTGACAATTAGCAGTTTTTTCTGCCATACATTATATGAGAAGAACTAATAAGGCAAAGGAATCGAGGGCAGGCTTTTTCCTTCACAATCCTGTCTGAAGCTTAAAAGAAAGTCTGAACACTAATGAATTCTGAATTCATGTCAGCTCAATAGAGAGCAAAGTCTTTTATCTTCACCTGGAATAGGAATGAAAGAAGAGCCCAACACTTCACCCACTTCCCCTAAAATACACTCTGCTTCAGTCCTATTCTTGGCTAAGAAACCCTGGAGTCCATTAAAGCTGGAACAGGTCTAAGCAATCGTCTGATGTGACTATCTGATTTTAAAGAGGAGCAAATCTGAGCTCAGACAAGTGAAGCAACTTGCCCAAAGTCACAAAGCCAGTCTCCTGAACCAACATCCCTGGGCTGGAGTCACTGCTGCTTGACAAAAAGAGAAAAATGAAATATGAGCTCTACTCCAAATATTAAGGATATTTGCCCAAATTTTTTTCTCTGAGTGCTTGTGAAATTCTAAATCAACATACGAAGTAAGTGCCAACTAGAGACAAGCGATAATGAACTCAGAAAGAAATGATCAAAGGGGACCCCACTTCCACAGAATGCTTCCTGGACAAACAAAAGGAACATACATACATACACAAACACACACACACACACACACACACACACAGGACATGTGCCTGCAACAGCCAGATACGGCTTCTCCCATGGATTTCCAAGTATTTGTCAGAATACTCTAACAGAGGACAACTGAATGCACATTGTATGAAAAAGAAAGTCCTAGGCCCAAGATTACAACAGAACCTAGAAGGCTCAGAACCTAAGAAGGAAGGTTTAATGTTTCATGGAACTATTCACAGGCAAGTTTAAAGAAGAAGCAGGTTATCAGACAAAATAGCTCTGCCAGGCACTGTGATGCAGTAAGGAAAACAGCCCACTCCCTACTAGGTTTATCTGCCCTGACAGCTTCTGTCTTGGCCTGGCAGAGGTTGAGTGTCTATAGAGCAAACATAAAGATAACCCACAATGGTTACACACCCCCCTCCACTTGCCAAAGGTCACTAAGGATTGAGCATTTTGCTTCAGTGCCTCCACTAATCCAAAGACATGCCAATCTGCTTACTGTTCCACGACATCAGGAGGTTTGGATTTTACTTATCGAGGGATGTCGGACTCGCTTTGTCAGAACTTGGTGACTATTAGCACAAGGCTGAGTGGCCACGGCTGCAATGAATTTTTAAAAATTATTTGGTCTCAGGACGCCTAGGAAAGAGGATGTGACTAACAAGATGGCGGTAACTATTGTTGGACAACGTTCCACTCTGAGAACATAAAAGCCAAAGAGTGGAGCATTGAGAAATTAAATTCATGGCCTGGAAAACAAGCCAAGATTAAAAAATGTCATGTTGATACAGTAGGTGCTTTGGGAGAGAAAGGGGGAAGATGTCAGAAACTGGATGGATTGCATTTTCATAGCAATGTTGTATGATGGAGGTGGGAAGGGTCAAGTGTATCGATATCCTTTAGTGCCTTGGGGGCACACACCATATCTGTTGTCAAAACCCTGTACAATGCAAAAATCCACCATCTATGGCTCAAAATTCTCAGTCACCAGGACCAACCAACCACTCTTCTCATGAAGGCTTGGCAAGATCAGCTGGGTCCCATGACTTCCTTTGAGGCCACCAGGAGGCGCTGTGAACAGCAGCATGGCTCTCCAATGACGGACAACTTGCATGGATTACTGTCCTCACGTGCCTTCTCTCCATGCAGCTTGAAAATCTCCTTCCATCTGTATCTAAGCCAACATCCTTTCTAATTCTCCTCATAAGAAGAGCTATTCTTTTCCTTGGATATACAACAAAAGCAAATGAATGAATGAGCTTGTTGGAACAGGTCACAAAGCTTCCTACAGACTAAATTCCAACTCATCCTACCTAGACTGAAATTGGGGAAACCTGTTGAGTGAAAGACTACTCGAAGGCTCCCAGCAGTGCTCAGAGTTCTCAAGAGCCGCAAGTACCCTCACCCCTGACTTCTTAGAATAACATCTTCCTCCCAGACGCAAGCTGGGAAGAGATTTGTTCATAAGTTCAAATATGGGTCTCAATTCACCTCATAGCTTATCAGTGCTTACGGGGTCTGCTCAATTCGCCTCCCTTTTCACAGAGCAATGTTTGGGTCAGTGGCTCATACAGCACAGAAACCCCACTGTGAAAATACCCATAAGGCTTCAGGGATGAGAAGGGATAATGCAGAGAGAGAAGAAGATGGATGAGATCGTGTAGGAAATGGTGGCGAGAAGTCCTGGGGCTGAGTGGTTAGTTCCTCTCTTTCCACAACAGTGAAAAAGACACAAAGAAGCTTCCCTGCCCCACAGGGGTAGACCACCCTTTGATGCTGGGGCCAACATCTATAACGCTGCTGACAGTTCTCCCTGGCCCTGTGTGCCCGCCACAGGGGTTCCTGCTCTGACCCTGTCCTCACCTCTGGGCTGACCTCCTCTTTAGTCATGGGGCTGCAGTAAAAGGTTCATCTGAAGGTCAGCAAGATGGTGGCCCTCACACCCACTGAAACCTGAACCTTCCAGTCTGGAGAAGGGCCTTCTTTCCCTCTCTTTTAAGGGCTGAGAGACACTTCCACATCCATTTTTCTCTTTCATCTTCATAATCACCAATATTGTCACCATTTTTCCCTTCTAACAGGAGAGAGAAAGATCCTGTGACCTGTTCCAGAGACTCCGCCAGAAATCAGAATCCACGTCCCACCTCCCAGCCCAAGAGACTCCATGATTCAACTCTGCTGTCTCCTGGGCTTACAGTGAAGGGGGAGAAGGCAGCCATTTTCTGGAGGATGTATAATAGTTGGGTAAGACAGGACCAAGGCCTTCTTTCAGAAGAAACCAGCTGTCATTCTACAGTCCAGTCCACTGGAAAGTCTGCAGCTTTCAACCACCCAGAACATCTGTATCTTCATCTGTAAAGTGGGGATACACCCACCACCCAAATGAGACATAGCACCAGGGAGTAACTGGTACCACCCCTCACACGTGTTAGTCACTCAATAAATCTTAGTTTCCTGCTCCAGCTCCAGAGCAAACACTGTCTTTCTAACCCGGAAAAGTGGCACTGCCTTTCTTCTTAATTGTCAGGTCTGCTGTGAGGTAACCAGCAGCTTCCTTTAATTGCAGGATTGCTCTAGATGTTTTGCACAGGGAGGCTCCAGAGTTTTTGCTAGGCTTGATGGCCAGATAATGAGACTGTATTTCTGTTCACGTTTCCTAAGTAGCCAGGACCAACATCCACATGGTCACATATCTTCGCATGCCGAGCAGCAGAAAATCTGAATGTGAATCATCAAGTTTCTTTAAGAGCCCCCTGCCCAGTCTCAGCTTAGAAAGACCAAATAGAACACAGGCAGGACTGTTTCCTTCAGCTCCTTCCTTTGATTCTAAAAGCAGAGAACACTGATCCATCTACCAGCCTGAGTTGTTGGGGAAACACAGACTCTTATAAGAGGCGATAAAAGGAGAGTGGGAAGCATTAAGTTTCAGGAACAGAGAGCCTTGATGAAAACCCCAGCTTTGTCCTCTCCATGATGGAGGGGTTAGTTCTCAAAAGCTTGGCCCTCTTTTCCTCACTGGCTAAAGGAAGAAAAGAACACCTGAATCCACAGCTGTGAAGGCTGAGTTAATGTACATCCTGATATAATAATTATGAGAAAAAGTATCACAGCCTGAACATCAGCAGACGCCTTGCTCTACACCCTAAACCACAGTTGTTGGATAATCTGGATAGAGGCCAGGCTCCCTTTCTGACAAGCCTAACACTTGGAGGCAGAGTATAAGGCGTCCTTTCAACATCCAGCCTTCAGATTAACAATACCTGTCTTCCGACAAAGCCCCAGGACTTTACCTTCATTTTTCTGGCTCTGGTAGCATGGTGAGGATGAGGGTGGAGATTAGAGCAGAAGCGGGTAAGGTTGGGGTCAGAGAAAGAGAGATCAATAGAGACTTAGAGACTGGCCACCTTGGTCCCTCTCCAAGGCTGATTCCTACTCACAGAGAGGCCCAGCTATGTCTTTGATCCTGGATTCCATGAAACAATTCAGTATATTTATAAATCCTCCATTTACACTTTAGCTTGGGTGCTCAAATGATAAAGAATCTGCCTGCAAAGTAGGAGACCCAGGTTCAATCCCCGGGTTGGGAAGATCCCCTGGAGAAGAGAATGGTAACCCGAGAATTCCATGTACAGGGGAGCCTGGCAGGCTACAGTCCATGAAGTCACAAAGAGTCAGACACAGCTGAGTGACTAAGACTCTGCTTAAAACTGGTTACATGTCATCCAAAGGCTCAAGAGGGGATATATGTATACATACATATATATTTATATATACATACATATTTGTGTCATTGTACAGCAGAAGATAACACATTGTAATGCAATTATACTCCAATTTTTAAAAAAAAGAGTCTTGGTCAAGACACAAATCCAGAACCCAAACCTGAATTGCGGGGGAGGGGGGAGGTCACAAAATAGTCTTGTCTCCGCCTCTTCCTACCTGCCGTCCTCTTTCATCAAGCCAGCAGACACCAGTGGGATGGTCATGAAACTGCATTCTGTCAACTCTCTTCAAAGGCATGCCTCCCTCACCCCTCCCACTGCCCACAGTCATCTCAGCCTGGTTCTTCAGACAAGTCTCACCCGCTATACACAGACACACACACACACCCCACTGCTGCCTTGGCTCACGATGCAAACAACCTAAAGCAACTCACTGGCCTTGGAAGCACAGAGTTGGCCTTGCCCTTCAGAATGATTCCCAGCCTGTGTGAGCCCCTCCTGGTCTTCATGGAGCTGGAAACCACCCATAATTACCTCCATCACAGCCCAAGACTTTAGCAACAAGAGGATGTTTACGTTTGGGGGGGTCTTTAAATTAAAAAAAAAAAAAAATACTGGACACAGCTGCAAGAATTCCTGCTCGAAGTTGTATTGGGTCCATTGCGCCTCAGGATGCACTTTCTATAACTTGTTGCAGCTCATGAAGAAAAGTGAGGAGAGGACACAAGAGAGGCTTCAGAAAAGCCTGGCAACAAGGACCAGGGAGACTCTGGAGAGAAGAAGCGCTGGGCAACCTCCATCTCCCTCATCTGCATGGTGACTGCCAGCCAAGTTTGCTCTCGGAGCTGCGAGAAGGACCAATTAATTTATCAATCTGCACCTCTTTCTGCCATAACATATTTCCCTCTTGCCAACAAAAAATGTGTCCATTATCAGGCCGGTCCCTGTCCTCCTAAGCAGCCCATGCGGCTGTATAATTACACTTCTTTCCTTGACAACTTGCATGATTGTTTTCCTAACAGTATATTACTTCGTTAGTACTTTCCAATATACGTTATTTTTAAACTGTCACTTTTGCCCAACTCATCCCAATTCGCACTCGTCTGTTTATCATAACAATCATTAATAACTGTCAGTCCACGCCATCAATGTAACGAACTCACTCCCTCATTAGCATGTGCTAGCATTTGTTCCGGAGAGGGGGCTGATTATTTTTTACAACAGGCCAAGCCAATTACTTTAGTGAAATGGAATCACATTAATCAAAACTTAACAAGGTGGCAAATTTAAAGATATCAGATTGCAAAAGACAGCATAACTAATATGTCAGTGTCAGGGGGAGCGTGTAGGTATGCAGCAGCTGTACTAAATATATCTCTTCACAGAGGCCACATGAATTTTGACGTTTCATATGATCTGACAACTACCAAAGTGATATTATAGAAGGCAAGAGCCTGGTGCTGCACAGCTCACGATGACTTTTGTAGATTCTGGCAAGGGCAGTGTGAGCAGAGAGGGAGGAGAAGAAAATGGTGGCCGTGCCTATCCGGGCTGGCAGACGGCAGTCCATCACGCCTGTCTGTGCCAAGGCTTTTTCTTTTACACTTTAAATGATGATAGTCATCCATCACTGTCTGACAACTGCTTCAAAACCAGCTGCAAAACATGCAAAGCCCAGCAGTCTAAAATATGCTGACACAACCAACAGAGACACAGACAAAAAATATAGATACATATATTTATTTATATATTCCATAGAAAAGGTTTTGGGGGGAGGTGGAAGGGATCATAAAGGAAAGGGGATGGGGTGGACTACAGAACGTGTAGAAGCAGAGATGGAGTAAAGAGAACACCAGGGCAGTGAAGACAGGGAAGAAAAATGAGCAAGGGAACAAAAGCCAAGAATGAAAAGGAGACTGAGAGAGACAAAGAAAGAGGGAAAGTGATGAATGGAAAAGGGGAGAGGCAGGGAAAATGGGAAGAAAGGAGACAGAGAGAATAAACACAAGTTGCTGTCAGTATTGGGAAGGCAGGAAAGCGAATGCTGCCTTATAAAGGGCTCAGTGCAACCCAGAAAAATTCCTCCAGCTCAGCCTCATCTGTTTCACTGTCTGGCGCTTTAGTCCGAGCCTTTCTTACTTCCTGCCAAGGGAAGACAGTGGGTTGCACGCAGGTCTCTCCTGCCTGCCCCCACCCCACCCCTTCAATCAAGCTCTGCTACAGTCATTCGCTATGCCCAGGGGCTCCTCACCACCCACAGATCAGATCTAACCCTTCAGCACTTGGGCACCTTCACACACTAGGCTGTTCAAAGCTTGTCATCCACACCCCACCACCCACCACCAACCCACCCCTCCTCTCTGGCCTTTTCTACCACTCAGATAGTTCAGTTCTCTGCCCTAACATTTATTAGCTGGATGACCTTAAGTTATTTGACCTCTCCGATGGTATTACTCACAGCTCAAGATCTATCTTACACAGTCAAATAGACAAAAAAAAAAACACCTACAATGCTTGATGCATCAGCAGGCACCATCATTAACAGGGGTCCTTAGGGTAGAGACTTTGTGTCTACTCATCTTTCAGTTAGTTCAAAGTCAGTGAACCCTGGAATCCTGTGAAACTGAACTGGGGTGGAGCCCTCCTTTGCAGCTCCCATTTGTGAGGCTTCTATTCCTACCCCAGGACTTCTTCGGCCATTTACTTAATAAACCAGGGAATTGGCTGGCTGTGTTCAGAGGACAGAAGACAGCCAACATGATTTGTACGCTTCTGATGGGTGAGCTAGCTTGGGAAGTCACCACGGTCCAATGTGATACGGCCAGATGCTTCTTCTTCTGGACCCGCAACCCAAAAGGCCCAGCCACCTTACTGTTACTGTGCATGCAGCCTGTTTATTTATTTACTTATTCCAAAGACGTCTAGAACCAGGTACACTGGGCTGGCAAAGGCCCCATTGTACAATGTGATTAGATTCAGTTATATCACACAGTTCATGAAATTGTGCTATGATTCATTTTTACAACTTAAATAGCTATTTGGTTGGGTTGCCAGGTTGAACGTGATGAATGTGTATGATAAAACAGAACAAAGAGAAGGGCCAGTGCTTATAAACTGAAACATCAGTCAGTATATTAACCCCTTCTCTTCTTAATTGTCATGCCTTCCCAGGGACAACTGCCCCATGGTCACCCTCCTTCAGACCTCATGCCTGGTATCAGATCTGTACCACTCCCAGAGGTGACAATTTAACCTTCTTCCCACGAAGAAAATGCTCTCTAGAAGTTCACCATCTATTCCATCCATCCTAGTCCCTGTGTCAGGATAAGAGGATGAGCTACAAGTATTCCAAATCCAATCCAATCAATCCAAATCCAAGCACTTCTTAGACTCCCAATTTATATTTAGTCCTAAATCCTCTAAGTCAAACATTTAACTCATGCCCAAACTAATGTTAATCTGACCATGGCAGTCCTGCTCAGATATAAGCACATGACCTAATGACCTCAAGCCACGAGAAATAAAGCTGGACTAAAAAAGAAACCATGCATAAAATTCAATTGAAAGAACTTGAAAGACCTGCATCCCTCATCACAGCAATGCCTCTCATGATGCATAAGAGTTTATTTAGATTGTACTAGGGCAGTTCTCTGAACTGTACAAAAAAGATCTTCATGACCCAGATAACCACGATGGTGTGATCACTCACCTAGAGCCAGACATCCTGGAATGTGAAGTCAAGTGAGCCTTAGAAAGCATCACTACAAACAAAGCTAGTGGAGGTGATGGAATCCCAGTTGAGCTATTTCAAATCCTGAAAGATGATGCTATGAAAGTGCTGCACTCAATATGCCAGCAAATTTGGAAAACTCAGCAGTGGCCACAGGACTGGAAAAGGTCAGTTTTCATTCCAATCCCAAAGAAAGGCAATGCCAACGAATGCTCAAACTACCGCACAATTGCACTCACCTCACACACTAGTAAAGTAATGCTCAAAATTCTCCAAGCCAGGCTTCAGCAATATGTGAACCATGAACTTCCTGATGTTCAAGCTGGTTTTTGAAAAGGCAGAGGAACCAGAGATCAAATTGCCAACATCCGCTGGATCATTGAAAAAGGAAGAGAGTTCCAGAAAAATATCTATTTCTGCTTTATTGACTATGCCAAAGCCTTTGACTGTGCAGATCACAATCAACTGTGGAAAATTCTGAAAGAGATGGGAATACCAGACCACCTGACCTGCCTCTTGAGAAATCGATATGCAGGTCAGACAGCAACAGTTAGAGCTGGACGTGGAACAACAGACTGGTTCCAAATAGGAAAAGGAGTATGTCAAGGTTGTATATGGTCACCCTGCTTATTAACTTATATGCAGAGTACATCATGAGAAACACTGGGCTGGAAGAAGCACAAGCTGGAATCAAGATTGCCGGGAGAAATATCAATAACTTCAGATATACAGATGACACCACCTTTATGGCAGAAAGCAAAGAGGAACTAAAAAGCCTCTTGATGAAAGTGAAAGAGGAGTGAAAAAGTTGGCTTAAAGCTCAACATTCAGAAAACTGAGATCATGGCATCTGGTCCCATCACTTCATGGCAAATAGATGGGGAAACAGTGGAAACAGTGTCAGACTTTATTTTTTGGGGCTCCAAAATCACTGCAGATGATGATTTTAGCCATGAAATTAAAAGACGCTTCCTCCTTGGAAGGAAAGTTATGACCAACCTAGATAGCATATTAAAAAGCAGAGACATTACTTTGCCAACAAAGGTCTGTCTAGTTAAGGCTATGGTTTTTCCAGTGGTCATGTATGGATGTAAGAGTTGGACTGTGAAGAAACCTGAGTGCCAAAGAATCGATGTTTTTGAACTGTGGTGTTGTAAAAGACTCTTGAGAGTCCCTTGGGCTACAAGGAGATCCAACCAGTCCATCCTAAAGGGGATCAGTCCTGGGTGTTCACTGGAAGGACTGATGCTGAAGCTGAAACTCCAATACTTTGGCCACCTCATGCGAAGAGTTGACTCATTGGAAAAGACCCTGATGCTGGGAGGGATTGGGGGCAGGAGGAGGAGGGGACAACAGAGGATGAGATGGCTGGATGGCAACACCGACTTGATGGACATGAGTTTGTGTACACTCCAGGAGTTGGTGATGGACAGGGAGGCCTGGTGTACTGTGATTCATGGGGTCACAAAGAGTCAGACACGACTGAGCGACTGAACTGAACTGAACTGAGGGCAGTTCCCTATTGAACGATAAGGTAAATTCTCTAATAAAGCCAACTGTCACTTTATAAACTATAATTTTTTTAAGAATATTGGGTTTCAATTTAAAGAATCATGTAATTTTGGTGTTGGAAGAGGTCTTACCGATTAATTCTAACACTGAGTCATTTTTAGTCATTCACAGAAGGGAAACCTAGGTACACATGACCCATGTACCAATGATGGCTAGAATCTCTCTCCCATCCAATATGCTCTTCAAGCGTGCAACCTTGCTGCTTCCTCATCGGGGTAGACTAATCCCCCTACCCTTGGACCTGGCAGGCTGGAACTCCTTTCACTAATGGCAGTAGGTCATAAATGTGACACAGCTGCCATCTCATTGCTGGAACACTTGCACTGGGAGCCCTGAGCCGCCACAACGGAGATTAAGCTAACCCTCAGAGGTGGCCATACAAGAGGAAGCCAAGCCACATACGGAGGTCACATAGACGGGCGCCAGTGACAAGTCCTGGAATCTTTGAATCACTCAGCCCCAGTGCCCCAACATGCATGTGAATGAGCTTTCAGAGGATTCTGGCCCCAGCTTTGAGCCACCACTGGCCCTCGAGCCTTTCCAGTGGATGCTCCAGGCTTGTGGATCAGACACAACCCACTTCACTGTGTCCTCTCTAAATGTCTGACCCATAGATTCCAGGAACACAATAAAAGGGCTGTTTCAAGTCTCCATGTTTTGAGGTGATGCAGCGACCTAACAGGAAACCTGGGGAAGCAAAGGCCGTATCAGAACCAAACCCAGGTCTGCTGATGGTAGGTTTAGCACTGCTTCTCCTTGATCACTCTGCCACTGCAACATCTGCACAAAGCAAGATACATGTTGCAACACCACACCAACTTACTACACAGTAAATAAGGCAGACACCGAGAAAAGTTTACCTAAAACCCCACTACATCCACAATGGCTAAGCAGAGGTTGCTAATGCCCTTAAGACTAGTCAAATCTCCCCAGATGACCAACCAACAGAAAACCTACATTCTCCAGGAATAGCAGAAGCTGCATATTTGAGCATCCAAATAGAAAAATAATAATAATTATATATATATATACACACATACACAAACACACACACACACACACACACACACACACACACACACACCACCCAGCAGTCACTGACATTCACGGGCCCAGTGATTTGTTCCCAAATATAAAATTCCCTGAAAAGCAATCACTACCTCCAGATAGAGGCCCTTACATCTCTTATAAATTCCATTTTACTTTAAGCTTGGAGAGTATCAACAATCCCCCAACCCGGTCATCTGCCATTTGGGATGGTGACTCAAGTGTAGATCCTCCAGGTGGATACAGCATGAAAATGCATAGGCTGAGCAGATTTAGGATTTGAGGTTGAAATTCAAATGGATGAAGACAGTGGTAAATACCTGAGTCTTATTCTTTCCACATCCTCCCACATGAGGCTCCACAGAAGGGCATATTTTCAGATTCACCTTCTTCTCTTTAAGTGAACTCAGCCGCTAAGAATCTCCATTTCTTCACCACAAACCCAAAATCAAAGACCCAACAACATGGTCTTTCAAGAAGAAAGGCCCAAGATCTCAGCCACCCCAAAGCTCAGTACATCAGGAAGTATGAATATAGTATGCTTTCTCCCCACACTTCCCGTGACTATTTTCTGGATCCAATATTTATCTTTTTTATGGAGTTACTAAAATGAAATTTTTCAAAGGCACAAAAATTAAATCACACTTAACCAAGGCACAAAAATTAAATCACACTTAACCAATCACTTCATCAATTGTCTTTATGGAAAATAAAAACCGGAACTTTAAAATAAATCTTAAAAATACAGTAGCATCAACTCACCACACAGATACAGTCATCATTTGTGGAAGCCTTCCCCTGCAGATCCGAAAAGGACTGATGGCTTCCCCCAACTCTATCATCTAACCAAAACTATAGAATTTCCTGCATCTCTCTAACCTCTCTAGGGCGCACTGGCCCTTTCTTTTCCCTTAGGCACTTCACCTCTTCTTCTCGACCTTAGTTTCTTTCATTGTAACACACTTCAGAGAGAAAGGGACTTGTCCAAGTCACAGAACGCAGCAGGAACCTCAACTCAGGTCTGACTCTCAGTAGACTGTTCCTTTCCCCTCTCCTTCCTTGTTGAGCTTATTCTCTGTGTTCAGCTGCCCTGAGTCTTCCCCATCCAGGCCCTCACAGTGGTCACAGCACAAAAACACCCAAGGGATGCTGAGCCTGGCAGGAGGATCTCCCACCTCTGCACATCAGTGCAAAAGACCCAGGCTCCAAACTGAGAACCTCCCACTCAGATACTCCAGTACCAACTGAAAGAGGAAAAAGACAGAAGTATCCCTAAAATGGCTGAAAACAAAACAACAAAGCTTCCCTCTGGATTCCATGCAGCAAGTCACTCGAGGACAGAAGGCATAGCTTTGCTCTCCTCACATTCTCACCTTGCACCAGACACGGCACGCCTGACCACTGCGCTAACGGAGAGGCTGCAGATGTAGAGAGGTCTCTAATTTATTTCCCTCCCTGATTTATTTTCCCCCCGCACATCACTCTGGTATGACAACAATGCATAATTTGATTACACGTGATATATAAAATCATTGCAGCTGTTCAGAAATACAGCAAGAGAGTTTCAGATCCACACTCAGCAACAGACACACGGACACACACACACACACACACACACACCAGTTGGACTTTGTGCATCTCCTGCTAAAATCACACAGGAGGGGAGAAAATGAAAAGCCCTTCCTACTATTGACTATGTATTTCCAGCATTCCCTTCGCACAGGCTTTGTTGATATATTCAGAATTAAGAGGACCTCCTTTTTGAAAAAACAACAGCCAGAGAAGGTATGATGGTAGCAGACAGCATTTGGGGGTGAAATGACAACACTGCAACAGAAAAGTGAGTGTGTGTACTGGTGAACTTTACTTGACGATGCTGCTGTGAAACCGGGTGTATTTAATTCCCCTTTAAACGGCACGTAGAAGTTTCTCTCCCGCCCGCTCACTCTGTGGGCTACATACCGTGCCTAAGATTAATCCCTCAGGAGTTTTTTATTTCCTATTCTGCCTATCTTTCATCTTCACCCCAGACTAAGCAGATGGATGTGAATTCAAAGTTTTCTGATCTTTAGCACAAGTTATGGAGGGTTATCTTTGGCTGTATATCTTTCCACTGGCAGTGCTCCCTTGGTGATGAAGGATTAACCACCCCAGCTGTCTCTTCCCAGAATGATGCAGTGCCGTGCTCCTCGACACGACAGCATCACTTAATCTTAATGTCCGCTCTCCGAGCGCAGCCGCGCAGGACAAAGCCAATCAACATCAGATGCCACCAAGATGGACCTACTGCTTGGCCCTGGAGTCTCTCACCCTCTCACTCCTATTAATCAACATCATGCAACCCAATCCCAGAGTTCACTTCTCTTAAACCACAGTTAGACTAAGCTAGGGTCCGTGTGAACCATCGGAAGCACGTGGTGGGAGGAGGGCGGTGGGCGACAATCAGATGCCTCAGGAGCACAGCATGCCAAGCCACACCACTGAGACAGACTGTCCTTTTCCTCCGCCCAGCCTCCATCCAACGCCAACACCGGTTCTGGAGCGCTCAACACCGCTTCCCACGCTGGCACTGACCCACATGGCATCACAGAGATCACCTTGGATGCATCCTAACCCACCTTTCAGGAACCCCAAAAGAAACTGAAGAAAGACATGTCCCACTCACAATCCAACTGTATCAGTTCCCCTTTCCTGAATCTCCACCCCTACCAGCAGCTGACATGGGCAAAACTGGGTCTAGTATTTACTTCTTTTTGCCTAAATACACTGAGTCTACCACAGAGGGCAAAAATGGAAACCCTGACACTACCCTGCCCCAAAAAGTGCTCTGCTTGTGTGATGGGTACATACACAAATACATTAAATCCTAAATCCTCCCTCCTTTTCCTTTTCTAAGTTGACGTATCACAGGTAGGGAAAGCAGAATGGTACTCTCAGGTCTTACTCTGGCTCCAAGCAATTAGAGTAACGCACCTCCCTTTTCTTTCTCAAGGAAGGGAACAAAAAAGTCAGCCCAGATCTCAAAGGCAAACGTAATAAAACAGTAAATTATTGCTAGAGTTTACTAAACAAATGCAACCTAGTTAAATTTGGAAAAATCTTCACTTTTGCTTACATTTGCAATTTTACTGCTGAACTACTGGTATTTCTTACTTATGCAACATTAAAATGTATAAGAAATCCTCTTGTGTGCTATATCCAGCAACTACTCTTGATTTATAATACCCAATTTAGGGGGGAAAAAACACAACTAAACCTGATTTAAATCACAGATTACTCTGTAAAACACAAGCAAGGAACTATTCCAAATCCTAAATGTAATTTAAACATATTTATATTTTACAGTGATATATTTTCCCCATTCCTTGTCTTATGACTGTAAACTTTCTATAATTATATAAGCAATTTCCCTGAGGTCACAACATTGATCATAGTTATAAATTGCTCAAGTACAACACACAGTGAGTGGATAAAATACACACTGGACATCGCAAACAGGTTCATCAAATCAGGAGTGGGGCAGGAGAAGATGAGGGAGAGAAGAGTGGAGACAGAGAAGCAGAAAAATGTAACCAACAAATTTTCCAAGAAGTCACTGTACAATGTCACATCTCCTTCTTCAAAGCCACATAGAACACAATTTTTACACACAGTCCCGAGTAGAGCTTGGATATATTATTTTATGATATTCTTAACCTTCTGTCTAGTGCTCTGAAAACCATGTGAGCAGGAAACCTAGGAAACAAACTGTTGATGTCACACAGTTCAAACCCAAGTAAAAACCAAGGACAGAAGTCCTCCACAATTACAATAGCCCTTTTTTCCAGAACAGTAGTTCTCAAACTGTGTTCTCTGGAACTCTGGTATTTCATGGAGGTATTCCCTGGATCAAGCAGGTGAGATCCAGGCTTCCACTTCTTCTCTTCTTTGAAGAGAAGAGCAACTTCTCTTCATCTGTTTGCTCCCTGGGGGGCTTGGTGGAAGAAATTTTCCTTGGGAAAAAATAGTTTTAAATGTTATAAGAAAGAAAAAAAAGGGGAGTTGGAAACTACCACTGCTAGAGATGTCCCAATGAAGAATGAGATCTAAAGCAGCTCTCTGGGAGCTGTTTCCAGTTGTCAGTGATTCTGGTATACAGAGGTAATTCTCTTTGTGAGAGAGGATGAGCGTTCTCGCTGCATAGGATGCAAACGGAGCTGTTGTCAGGTGCCTCGAGTGTCCAGGGTTCCAGACAGACAGGCTGACAGGCCAGCCACCCCTGATGGCTAACAACACCACACTCCATGCCGGGCAGCTGCCTATTAGGAAGACAGCTGAGACCCAGAGGGAAGGGAGCAATCAGCGTGTGACGGGCACTTCCTTGTTCAATGTAAAATAAATTTTAAAAGACCTGTGTTCTCTGAAAGCGAGGAATGCAGCAGTTCAAATTTGTCCTCCTCGACATTTTCGAAGGAAATCTAAGCACGTCTACAGCACAGAAGCCAGGTGCAGCTCTGAGTCAATGACAGAGCTACTGCTGCATGTTTCCAGGAGGATGACCTTTTAGACACTGACAATCTGAAGCAAATCATGTTCTCCGTGTTCCCTTCACTCTACACCTCCGCATCTTCCTCTCCTCCTCCTGTCTCCACTGTCCTACTTACTCACTATTAACGGTTCCCACATAGAGCATATCTGGCTTCCTGTAGCACAACTTTCCCTCACTGGAGGTAATATTCACAATATTTAACTGGCATGGCGCAGGCATGGACCAACAGGAAGAGGAGCTGGCTATGGACAGTGAACAGTCATACACAGAGGTGAACTCAATCCATCAATGTAAGTCTTGACACCAAAAAAAGAGAAACAGTACATCCCACGAGTTAATTCTGAAAGCTTCCAAGTCGGAGTTCAAAACTCCATTCTACCATTCTATTATCTGTTGAACCTTAGGATTATTCGACTCAGAATCTGTCTCTGCCTCTGTATCACAGGCAGGATAGTTCCTGCCCGGGAAAGGTAAATGACTTAACACAGATAAAACTAAAATGCAGCTTAAGTGTTCATAAGTACAAAAGGTTGGCTGGCTGACTTCTGTTTGTGCTTGTCATTTAGAACCTCTGTTTTGTGGGTTCCCCCATAAACAAAATAAAAACAGAAAGTCTTGCACATTAAAGGGGAAAATGCCAGCCCCTGTGTGGACAATGTGAGGGGTGAAATCTCAGATGATGAACTGCAGGTAGTAAAGCTCATACTGCCAGGGTTACTACCCAGACACACAGCAGATTATTATCACTTGATTCGTTTTTTTTAATCACTGTATCAATTTTTATTAAATATATACATATAATTATTTTCATAGCAAAGCTTGATATAGCTCATGGGAAAAATCAAAAAAGCAATTAAAATCAACTGATGATGATAATATAAATATCTAATATTTTACTAAAAATTTACTATATGCCAGCATTGGGCTAAATGTTTTATTATATCAACTAATTTAATATTCATAAGTCTTTGATATAGGTAACGGAGGCTTAGAGTGGTTAAATAATTTGTTTTGACTCATTGGAAAAGACTCTAATGCTGGGAGGGATTGGGGGCAGGAGGAAAAGGGGACGACAGAGGATGAGATGGCTGGATGGCATCACCAACTCAATGGACATGAGTTTGAGTGAACTCCAGGAGTTGGTGATGGACAGGGAGGCCTGGTGTGCTGCGATTCATGGGTTCGCAAACAGTCGGACACGACTGAGCGACTGAACTGAACTGAATGTCACATTGCTCCTAAGTGACAGCATCAGGATTTGAACCAAGTCTGAAACCAAAACTTATATGCTTAAGCTCTGTAGAAGATTGCTTCCCTGAAATAATAGAAGTTCACATTTTGGTCTATTTCCTTCAGATCTTTTTCCTAAGCCTAGAAACAGTTAAGTAGGGAGACAAGCAGGTAGATGAACAAATGCAAAAAATTCCCATTGAGTCATTTAAATTTTTATATAGGATTAATCAATATAATTACTTATATATTAAAATATATTTCATCTAGGCACATCTTCAGTCTCATAAACCTTGAATTTTTTCATGTAAGATAGTTTCTCTATGGGCAAGTTTTATAAATCTCAAGCCCAAGTACTTTCCACTTCAGTTTCACCCATGAAACCCAGTTTCACCCATGAACCTTGGGCATGACTTCTCAAAGATAAGTAAACAGAGTGCAACACAAACCTACAACCCAAGGGTTTCTCTGAAAATAGCAGGGCCACACAGACCAAATATTAAAAGGAAACGGGGGGAAACCAAGAGTTTGATATCATGGAGGGATAGGAGTTTCTGTACAAATATTTTCACCAGTAAAAGCAGCTTGAGGCAACCCATTAAATGTCAATAATGGCCAGCTCTTTCCATCTTTCAAATCAAATCTTTCAAATCTCTTTTTCCATCAATTCCTGTAATTGTAGAACCAGAAACAATCCACTTGGGGCCCATTCTTCATCTCTTTCCTTGTGGGTGCTAGTGGTGGTAGACTTAATTATGGTCAGAAATTAGGCTCACTTGGCACTTTTTTTTTCTTCTCAAGGACAGAACTTTGAATTCTATTCCAGCAGGGAGAGCAGAGAGATTAAAATTCCTCAGAAAACTGAGTTACAAGACTTTGAAAGCTGAAACTACCCAGCAAGTGACAACTTCAATTCTTTCAAAGTTATTAAATTGAGGAGGAAATGGGAAACAAGGCCATCATCCAACAAGAAAGGTCAAGTTCTGCTCTCAGACACTTGGGCACAACTCCCAAGGTTTTAGTCCAACCCTACCGGAAGCTGGCACCTAAAAGTTAAATCATCATAACTGTCGGCAAAGAGCTCCTGAAAGACAACTCCCATCCAACCTGTGATCTGTCGACTACTGAGTGTGCTAACATAAAACATAAGCATTGCACAAAGGTCATCAGACCCTGTCTGCCGTCTTTCCCTGGGAACCACCCCAACTGGTCCTACTTCCTCAGGCACCCACAGAAAAGCAAGCCAACAACTTGCTTCTTGCATTTCTCAGAAAGGGTGGCCAGGCGTCTCATCAACTCTTCAGAGATGGGAAGACTAGCTTTCCACAGGTTTTCAATTTGATAGATTTCAACTATTTTTGAATATGGTCCTTTTCTTCATATATGCATCTTCTTTTTACTCTCTTCAGTAACATCTTATAGCAGCTTTCTTCATGTGAGTCCTGCATTATTTCATAGTAAATTAATTTGTAAGCATTTGATGCTATTATTAGCTGTCAGTGAGATTCTGTCTCCCTGCCCCATTTCACTATATGGATTTTTCTATATATTTTGACTAGTTTATATAACTCCAATTAGTTTGCTTTTTAGTTGACTCTCTTGAGTTTTCCAAATTAGCCACCACTTCACTTAAACATAATGATATTTTTATCTCCTCCTTTTCTTTATATATAACTGTTTTCTATTTCTCATCATACTGCATTAACTAAGGCAATGATTGCAAACTCACGTGCCCACAGGGCCAGGCAGGTAACTCAGCTGAGAAAACCCAGCTAAGGAGGACTTGCAGCAGGTTGAGAATGAGGATGTGTGTCTGTAGGTGACAGGGACATTGTGCTCTGTCCTCGTGTTACATTTAGGAGGACAGGTTTCATCTTGCCAAATTTTCAAGAGAAGCCAGAGATAAGGATTTTCTGCTGAAACTTCCAGTTCTTTAAAGAAGGTTTAAAAGGTTCAAACTATTTTTTTTTTTTTTTTTTTTTACAAACATGGATCAGGCCAAAAGAGAATGTCTGACGGTCAGACTTAGCCCAAGGGTGACCAACCAACTCTAGATGAGAACATCCAGCATTTTAGAAAGTATTGAGTTTAAATCAGAATAGAAATGAACACACTCTTCTTAGCACTGATTTCTTGTAATCTTGGGCCACTAAAGAGGATATTACTGTTTGACTTGAGGTAAAGAATCTCCATCACATTAAGTCTCTGCATCAGTTCAGCTCAGTCGCTCAGCCATGTCCAACTGTTTGCAACCCCATGGACTGCAGCACATCAGGCTTCCCTGTCCATTACCAACTTCTGGAGCTTACTCACACTCAAGTCCATCAAGTCACTGATGCATACAACAATCTCATCCTCTGTTGTCCCTGTCTCCTCCCGCCTTCAATCTTTCCCAGCATCAGTGTCTTTTCTAGTGAGTCAGTTCTTCACATTAGGTGGCCCGAGTATAGGAGTTTCAGCTTCAGCATCAGTCTATCCAATGAATATTCAGGACTGATTTCTTTTAGGATAGACTAGTTGGATCTCCTTGCAGTCCAAGGGACTCTCAAGAGTCTTCTCAAACGCAACAGTTCAAAAGCATCAATTCTTCACTGCTCAGCTTTCTTTATAGTCCAACTCTCACATCCATACATGACTACTGGAAAAACCATAGCTTTGACTAGATGGACCTTTGCTGGCAAAGTAATGTCTCTGCTTTTTAATATGCTATCTAGTTTGGTCATACCTTTTATTCCAAGGAGTAAGCATCTTTTAATTTTATGGCTGCAGTCACCATCTACAGTTATTTTGGAGCTCAAGAAAATAAAGTCTGTCACTGTTTCCATTGTTTCTCCATCTATTTGCCATGAAGTGATGGGACCAGATGCCATGATCTTCGTTTTCTGAATGTTGAGCTTTAAGCCAACTTTTTCACTATCCTTTTTCACTTTTATCATGAAGCTCTTTAGTGCTTCTTTGCTTTCTGCCATAAGGGTAGTGTCATCTGCATATCTGAGATTATTGATATTTCTCCCAACAATATTGATTCCAACTTGTGCTTCATCCAGCCCAGCATTTCACATGATGTACTCTGCATATAAGTTAAATAAGCAGGGTGACAATATACAGCCTTGACATACTCCTTTCCCGATTTGGAAATAGTCTTTGGTTCCTTGCCCAGTTCTAACTGTTGCTTCCTGACCTACATACACATTTCTCAGGAGGCAGGTAAGGTGGTCTGGTGTTCCCATCTCTTTCAGAATTTTCCAGTTTGTTGTGATCCACACAGTCAAAGGCTTTGGCATAGTCAATAAAGCAGAAATAGATGTTTTTCTGGAACTCTCTTGCTTTTTTGATGATCCAACAGATGTTGGCAATTTGATTTCTGGTTCCTCTGCCTTTTCTATATCCAGCTTGAACATCTGGAAGTTCATGGTTCACATAGTGTTGAAGCCTGGCTTGGAGAATTTTGACTATTACTTGGCTAGTGTGTGAGATGAGTGCAATTGTGTGGTAGTTTGAGCGTTCTTTGGCATTGCCTTTCTTTGGGATTGGAATGAAAACTGACCTTTTCCAGTCCTGTGGCCACTGCTGAGTTTTCCAAATTTGCTCACATATTGAGTACAGCACTTTCACAGCATCATCTTTTAGGATCTAAAATAGTTCAACTGGAATTCCATCACCTCCACTAGCTTTGTTCATAGTGATGCTTCCTAAGGTCCACTTGACTTTGCATTCCAGGATGTCTGGCTCTAGGTGAGTGATCTCACCATCATGGTTATCTGGGTCACTGAGATCTTTTTTGTATAGTTCTTCTGTGTATTCTTGCCACTTTGTCTCAATATCTTCTGCTTCTGTTAGGTCCATACCATTTCTGTCCTTTATTGTGCCCATCGTTGCATGAAATGTTCCCTTAGTATCTCTAATTTCCTTGAAGAGATCCCTAGGCTTTCCCATTCTGTTATTTTCCTCTATTTCTTTGCACTGATCACTGAGGAAGACTTTCTTGTCTCTCCTTGCTATTCTTTGGAACTCTGCATTCAAATGGGTGTAACTTTCCTTTTCTCCTTTGCCTTTAGCTTCCCTTCTTTTCTCAGTTATTTGTAAGGCCTCCTCAGACAGCCATTTTGCTTTTTGCATTTCTTTTTCTTGGGGATGGTCTTGATCATTGCCTCTTGTACAATGTCATGAATGTCCACCCATAGTTCTTCAGGTACTCTATCAGATCTAATTTCTTGAATCTATTTCTCACTTCCACTGTATAAACATAAGGGATTTGATTTAAGTCATACCTGAATGGTTAGTGGTTTTCCCTACTTTCTTCAATTTACGTCTAAATTTGGCAATAAGGAGTTCATGATCTGAGCTACAGTCAGCTCCTGGTCTTGCTTTTCCTGACTGTATAGAGCTTCTCCATTTTTCAGTTCAATGCAGTCACTCAGTTGTGTCCAAGTCTTTGTGACCCCATAGACTGCAGCACGCCAGGCCTCCCTGTCCATCACCCGCAAAGAATACAATCTGATTTTGGTATTGACCATCTGGTGATGTCCATATGTAGACTCTTCTCTTGTGTTGTTGGAAGAGGTTGTTTGCTATGACCAGTGCATTCAAGAGAACGCAACACTCTTGTTAGCCTTGTTAGCCTGCTTCGTTTTGTACTCTAAGGCCAAATTTGCCTGTTACTCCATGTATCTCTTGACTTCCTACTTTCGCATTCCAGTCCCCTATAATGAAAAGGACATCTTTTTTGGATGTTAGTTCTAGAAAGTCCTGTAGGCCTTCACAGAACCATTTCAGCTTCTTCAGCATTACTGATCAGGGAATAGACTTGGGTAACTGTGATATTGAATGGTTTGCCATGGAAACGAACAGAGATCATTCTGTCATTTTTGAGATTGCATCCAAGTACTGCATTTTGGACTATTTTGTTGACTATGATGGCTACTCCATTTCTTCTAAGGAATTCTTGCCCACAGTAGCAGATATAATGGTCATCTGAGTTAAATCACCCATTCCAGTCCATTTTAATTCGCTGATTCCTAAAATGTCAATGTTCACTCTCGCCATCTCCTGTTTGACCACTTCTAATTTGCTTTGATTCATGGACTAACATTCCAGGTTCCTATGCAATATTGCTCTTTACAGCATCAGACTTTATTTCCATCACTAGTCACATCCACAACTGGGTGTTGTTTTTGCTTTGGCTCCGTCTCTTCATTCTTTCTGGAGTTATTTTTCCACTGATCTCACATAGCATGTTGGGCACCTACTGACCTGGGGAGTTCATCTTTCAGTGTCCTATCTTTCTGCCTTTTCATACTGTTCATAGGGTTCTCAAGGCAAGAATACTGAAGTGGTTTGCCATTCCCTTCTCCAGTGGACCACATTTTTTCAGAACTCTCCACCATGACCTGTCCATCTTGGGTGGCCCTACAAGGCATGGCTCATAGTTTCATAGAGTTAGACAAGGCTGTGGTCCATGTGATCAGTTTGGTTAGTTTTCTTTGATTGTGGTTTTCATTCTGTCTGCCCTCTGATGGATAAGGATAAGAGGCTTATGGAAGCTTCCTAATGGAAGAGACTGAGGGAGAAGATGGGTCTTGTTCTGATGGGCGGGGCCATGCTCAGTAAATCTTTAATCCAATTTTCTGTTGAAGGGCGGGGCTCTGTTCCCTCCCTGTTTGACCTGAGGCCAGACTGGGGTGGAGGTAAAGAAGATAATGGTGGCCTCCTTCAAAAGGTCCCATGCTCACACTGCCGCACTCAGTGCCCCTGACCCTGCAGCAGCCCACCGCCCACCCACGCCTCTGCCGGAGACTCCTGGACATTCACGGGCAAGTCTGGGTTGGTTTCTTGTGGAGTCATTGCTCCTTTCTCCTTGGTCCTGGTCTTCATAAGGTTCTGTTTGTGCCCTCCAAGAGTCTGTTTTCCCACTCCTGTGTAAGTTCCAGTGGCTCTATGGTGAGTTAATGGCAACCTCCTCCAAGAGGGCTTATGCCAGACCCAGGTCTGCTGCACCCAGAGCCCCTGCCCCTGCAGCAGGCCACTGTTGACCCGTACCTTCACACTTCAGTTCAGTTCAGTCACTCAGTCACATCCAACTCTTTGCAACCCCATGGACTGCAGCACACTAGGCTTCCCCGTCCATCACCAACTCCCAGAGCTTACTCAAACTCATGTCCATCCAGTCAGTGATGCCATTCAACTGCCTCATCCTCTGTCAGCCCCTTCTCCTCCCACCTTCAATCTTTCCCAGCATCAGGGTCTTTTCTAGTGAGTCAGTTCTTCACATCAGGTAGAAGGCAATGGCACCCCACTCCAGTACTCTTGCCTGGAAAATCCCATGGATGGAGAAGTCTGGTGGGCTGCAGTCCATGGGGTTGCTAAGAGTCGGACATGACTGAGCGACTTCACTTTCACTTTTCACTTTCATGCTTTAGAGAAGGAAATGGCAACCCACTCCAGTGTTCTTGCCTGGAGAATCCCAGGGATGGCAGAGCCTGGTGGGCTGCCATCTCTGGGGTCACACAGAGTCAGACACAACTGAAGCGACTTAGCAGCAGCAGCAGCCAAAGTATTGGAGTTTCAGCTTCAGCATCAGTCTTTCCAATAATATTCAGAACTGATTTCCTTTAGGATGGACTGGTTGGATCTCCTTGCAGTCTAAGGGACTCTCAAGAGTTTTCTCAAACACCACAGTTCAAAAGCATCAATTCTTCGGTGCTCAGCTTTCTTCATAGTCCAACTCTCATATCCATACATGACTACTGGAAAAATCATAGCTTTGACTAGATGGACCTTTGTTGGCAAAGTAATGTCTCTGCTTTTTAATATGCCATCTAGGTTGGTCGTAGCTTTCCTTCCAAAGAGCAAGTGTCTTTTAATTTCATGGCTGCAGTCACCATCTGCAGTGATTTTGGAGCCCAAAAAAATAAAGTCTCTCACTGTTTCCATTGTCTTCCCATGTATTTGTACCTTCACAGGAGACACTCAAACACAGTTCTGGCTCAGTCTCTGTGAGGTCTCTGGGTCCTGGTGCATACAAGGTTTGTTTGAGCCCTCTGAGTGCCTCTGGCAGGTAACGGGGTAATTCTAAATGTGATTTTGCCCCTTCTACCATCTTGCTGGGGCTTCTCCTTTGCCCTTGGATGTGAGGTATCTCTTTTTGGTGGGATCCAACATTCTCCAGTCGACAACTGTTCAGCAGCGACTTGTAGTTTTAGAGTTCTCGTAGGAGAAGATGAATGCATGTCCTTACACTCCTCCATCTTACGCCACAAATGCACCTCGTTGTCAGAAGTCACCGTCTCCTCACTGATCTTTCCCTCACTGTGATCTGATCTGGAGATGGAGGAGCAACAGCAGAAGCACTGAGGGACAGCAGGCAGCAACAGACGAGAGGGTGCAGGGGCCGTGGCTCAAGGGCCTCATCATGGTGGATGCCTCACCCAGAATGGTGCCCCCACCCCAGCCGGGAACCCCAGCCACCCCTGCAGGTGCATAAAAGCTGGTTTTGGGGGAATATTTTATCAGAAATAAATTTTGAATTATGTTCAAATAATTTGGCTCTCCGTTGACTCTATGTGATTATTTTTATTAATAATTTTAACTAGCAAAGAAAAAAAAGAATACTTAAGGTATAGGAGAGTTTACTACCACTTTAAAAAATGTAAACAAACTAAGTTTTTTAACTTCTTAGTTTTATTTTATTGGTTCAACCCTTAGTTGTGACTTGCTTTCTCACCCATACTCCAGTAACTTATGCTCGTCTATCAAAGTCCTAGTCATAAAACTGCCACTGACATCATCAGCTTCAAAAAACTATTCACAACTGGATCCATCATCAACTCAGTCTACACAACCAGCTTCAAATTCCAAGGCAATTCCACACCACAATTCACATCTGTATTCCCAAGTCCACTTTGATATAGTTCACTCTTTGGAAAGATGTTAGAATGACAAATCTTCTGGAAACAGGTTTTGGTTGGAGGGTGAGGAGGGGAAACAGTATTAAATAAAAAAGATATAACTGACTCAAGACAGCAAAAGACATTCAGTGCATGAATGTAAAAACATCACTAAACCTGGCTTACAAAATTGTTAATTATACATTTGACAGTGAAATATCACAAACAGCTGGGGCTAAAGAATACAAACCCACACAGGGAGAGGGTAGGAGCAGGGGAAAGTACTCAAACACCATCACAGAGGATGCTTCAACTCAACCTCCTCTGCCGGAGTCACTTTAACACCCACAAAGTAGGTTAACTACTTCACCCAAAGTTCATGAGCCTACTTCCTTACCTCCTAGACCCAGGCTTCTAAGTACAAACTCTAACTTGGAAATCCTTCTCCACCATCTAAGCAAGTTGGGCTGTAAAGTTTGTGGCCACCAGAAAGAGCTTGGTCAGAATCAAAAACCATGCATGTCCTGTGGCTTTAAGAAGAAAAGTCATGACTTTGAGAAATTTAGTCTTAATTTTTTTCAAAATACATCACGAGTCTCCATGCCTTGAGAGACTCCTCCAGAAAAACCCCCAGAGCCTGACATCCCATCTCAAATACAGGCCCAAGTGCTCACCACATCTGCCAGGAATCTGCTCTCCTGGGACACTTCCCCAACCCACAGGGAGGAGTCAGGATCAGAAACACTCACATGGAGTTCAGAAAATTTGCACCAGCAGAGTCAATGACAAGGCAAAGCCTGGTGGGTTTGGGGGCAAGTAGGACAACAGGAGGATGGAAAAAAAGTCTAACTCTTTAGGGACCCCTTCAGCAGTCCTATGCTAGAAAAGACACAGACTCTCCCACACATGCTATAACGGTAACTTAGGTCCCTCCCCATAAGACATATCTGGTGGCCAAAAAAAAAAAAATGCCAACTAGTGTTTAACTCCCTGGTACATTTTAACATAAGTGACAGTCTGAAGGGTACAAGCTTAGATAAAATATTAGCATATTTCCATAAGTGCTATACTTTCTAATAAGCATAAGTTTATTAGTAAAGTAAATTTCAGCAAGTCTAAGATGGTAAATTTCAAAGTCCAAAGGTTGAAGCCTTCCAGAGGGTGGGAAATGATAGCACAACAGTCTCCTCTTCTTTTTAGATGGGATGATGAAACATCTGTATTTGTTTGCCTCCACATAATTTTAGAAAATGCTGAGAACAACCAGATTGTGATTTAAGCTTCTATGAAAAGTAAAGACCACCAATGGACAGCCCAATCCCTTCCCTTAATAATCTTCTGCAAAGATTTCCACATCAGACAAAGGTTTCACATTACTATTCTCTCTGATTCTATCTCAAGCTGTCTTAAAATGTAAAAGGCACCAGAGTAACTAACTTTCCAGGACAAGGCATCAAGCTTCCTCTTCTCCAGGATATGGACCACTTCCATGATGTGAAAGAGCAGAAATGGAAAGATTCCTGCTGGGCAACAAAGATCCAAGAATATTGAGGGCTGATAGAGTAACAGGGGGTGGGGTCCAAACAAGGACAGAGCACATTATGGTGTCCAATACCAATTAAAAAAAAAAAAAAAAACAAATGAAATAAGCATCCCAGGCAGCCCAAGAGGGATGTGTCCAGATGCCAGAATGAGGGAAATCGGTTGAGGGTGGGTCAATGGAAACAGCTTTACCCTCCAGAACACCATGGCAAAAGCCACATCAATGCCAGTTGTAGGATAGCACTCTATTTTACAAAATATAAAACTGTTTCATTGCAAATCTATGGAAACAATGTCACAGGGGCCAAGGGCTGTCACTTTGAGTCAAAGAAGGCCCATTTCAGCATGGCGCTGATGGCCAGCAACGTCAAGGCGAATTACACCCCCACTCACTGAGACAGAAATCAAAGTCAGGAGATGAACGTTTAGCTGGAGACACACCCACAGGAGTTGGGAGAGCCAGTGCTTCCTCCAAGCCATGCCTCTGAGCCATCTATCATAGACTCAGACAAAGGATGTGTTTTTTCCCATAGAAAAGTGGAAAGGGCTGGTGACGGGACAGTCCAAAGGGAGAACTGGGGAGCCGTTCTGAAGGCCAGGATCTACTCTTGCCACATATGGGAGTGGGAGGGAGGGGATGTCACCAGGCTACTGGCTGATGGAACCTGAATGTAAAAAAGGGAGTAATGACTAGAAACTGCAACAGATGGATGCCCAAAGACAGAACTGGAGTTCTTCTTCCAGGTGGCATGAGGTTTCATGAGCTACCTGAGAGTGCTGGTAAGTGACATACAAGGAACACAAGACTTAGACAGGCTACAGATCTTGGGCAAGTCACACACTTTCTGGACCACAGAACAGTTAACAATCCATGAGAAGACTGCATAAATGTGGTCTCATGGCTAGAACTTCCCTACAAGCAGGTCAGAAGGCAGAGCAAAAGGCAAAACCAAGTTCAAGGAGAAGAAAGGAGATCTAATGCACATTCTAAAACAACCATCACTTCCATCCACAGACATGAAGCCAACATACAGGTCTGGGAGGGAAGCAGACCTTAGGGAAACAGATTTATGATATCCACATCTTCAGGAGGGCTAGAGCCAAACTTCTACTGGGGAAAGAGCAAGTTCCTCAGTCTCCTGGATGTAGACCCAATAGTTATTAAAACTGCTGATTCTAAGGATGGAGGCTGCTCAAGCCTTTGTTCAGCCTGAAGATGCACAAAGAATAGTAAGTGTGTGCTCTAATTTAAAAGGAAAAGGAAGAGAAGGGCTATCAGTCATTAAGTAGCTTCTGGGTGCTCATCACTGTGATATGTATGAGTGTGTCTATGAAATTTTATTTAATCCTACCAGTTACCCATTTTACAGACAATCAGCTTAGAGAGAGATAATAAACTTTCCAACAAACATTCAACAATAGTCATGGCTCTTGGATAAGATGGAGATTAAGTCACTAAGAGCCTCACAGAAGATCTCTTCTGCCTGTAAAACTATGGTAGACCTTGAAAGAGCAAGGAGGGCAACAAAGGTTACCCCTCAACCCTTGGGGACCCCCCATTCACACACACACACAATCTTGTGCATTACATGAGAACCAGCAGATTCTACCTTAACAATGAAAGCCAAAGGGTGGCCAGCCCAGCCGAGAGGAGTAGGAGTGGCCACAGGTCTGCCAACCCCACAGAAAGGAATTATCCTGGGCACAGTCTTTCCGTTAGGCAACTTTTAACTTGGGACATAAAAATGAAAAAGTGCCTTTGTTTAAAACCCTTCTGAAATTTCTGATCATGATGATTTATGTAAATAAAATGTTAAATTAAAATGTAGGTGTTAATAAAATTACATATATGATGGAATAGCTGTTCTTTTTAAAACTAGTCTGCAATAAATTTTCTAAATTCTGATTGCAGGTGATTCAAGCCTTGAAAGCTTTGCCAACAATAGCCAGCAGAGGTCTATTACTGAAGTGGTATTAATATAGCTATCATCACCAATTCAAAGCAGATAATAAAGGACTGACACATTTATTATCATTATTAATTAACAGTTTTCTGAGATGGAATTAAATCAATATGCTGCTCTGATATCATTTTAACTAGTTATGCAAATCAAACATTTAGAGCCCATGAACAGATATAAATGCCATTCAAAATTCACTTCACACTTATTACTGTAATATCAGAACTTTCAGGCTTTGCTAGTAAAAAAAAAAAAAAAAGGACTTAATGCTCATTTAATTACACTCAGACATAAAGCTTATGGAATGAAAGTTGAAATAGCTGATTAGTTAGGAAGTCGTAGTGAGGCTATAACACTCGGGATAGACAATGAGATAATAATGTGAAAATGCAGGACTCTGCACAGAGTGGTTCTGGCAGATTCTATTAAAAAGAACAATGACATGTGCAAGAGATTATGTTTTAAAATTACAAAGTTGAGGAGCCTTTCTTAAGTCCAGAAAGAAGAAGCGGGAAGAGAGGAGACAAGGAAAAAGAAGAAAGAAAAACAAACTGGATGTGGGGAAAACCTACAACTCTAAAACTCATCTTTATAAAACAGAAAACTGTCAAGTTCAAAGGTCCAACATTTCTTCCTCACTAGATGATAATGATGACAATTTTCTTCATGCAGAATGCTACAATCACTTCTCAGCTTTTCATATCAGATGACAGCAATGTCTCTCTTTTTAAATATATTTTTAGCTTTTAATTTTTCACTTATGTATGTCTTAGCTCCTCAATGTAATGGTAAGGTCAATAATGATAAAGGCCGTATTTTATTACCACTTTGAGTCCTACATAGCATCAAGTAAAATGTCTTTTCTTTGGTAGATCTGATGTTTCCTTCACTGCAGCACGTCCCAATGTGAATGGTGCTGTTGTCCAATGTTCGGGGAAGGTTTTCCCACCATCCGATCCTGCAATATTTCTGGAGGAACACAGCTTCCTGGTATATTTTATGTCTGTTCCTCTTCCTGCCAGGCTCCCCAGGACAGCTACCTGGAGAGTCACTCTGAGTCAGAGTTCCCTGCTTCTGGGCCCAATAGGGGCGAGAAGAGATGTGAAAGGTTTGACATTTACAGATGTGGGTTACCAATGTGCAAAAGCAATCAAACCCTGAAGGTGGTGGTGGTGGTGGTGGTGGTGGTTGTTTTAGTCACTCAGTCATGTCCAACTCTTTGCAACCCCATGGACCATGCCAGGCTCCTCTGTCCATGGGATTTCCCAGGCAAGAATACTGGAGTGGGTAGCCATTTCCTTCTCCAGGGGATCTTCCTGACCCAGGGATCGAACTCGTGTCTCCTGCATTGGCAGGCAGATTCTTTACCACTGAGCCACCAGGGAAGCCTGGAGCAGGAGGGGTGAGGGCCCCAGGGGCGCTAAAATTACTGCCAGAGAATCTGAACAGCCTCTGTGGCTATCTGGGCAATGAAGAGGCCAGCTGAAGGCAGTGCCAAAAGGCAGTGTGAGGGACAGAATTACTTTCCAAGCCCCCCCCCCCCCCACCAGCCTCAAAGTTGTGGGTCTACCGAAGTAGCTTTTTGGAACTCAGTCAGCACGTCCGGTGTCAGTGCCACTGTAGGGAGGCAGAGGTTCTGCTGGGTGAGTGTTCTGGGGGTCAGGTCACAGACAAACTTAAAGCCCCAGAAAGGAGTGGCCAAAGAGGCCAAATACCGCCTGGGCTATGGATCTGACTTACGATAGAGAGCTGGAGTGTTCTGCAGACTCTTACCAGGCTCTCAGCAAGCAGAATTAAGCTTGGGATTTTTTTTTTTTTTATTGAAAGGACTGAACTGTTTCTATAATGTAAGTTAATATGGGCAATATCTAGCTTTTTTTTGTTGTTGTTCCCTCCAAATCATATTCCCATCTTCACCCTAGAGGAGTCCATCTGATCCTCGGTAGAATCCATTTCAGAGCCAGAAAATGAATAGCACATATACCAACAGAAAATATAGTACAATTGTTCTGCTGTGACCCAAAAGGAACAATATAAAAAGAAGAAAATGAGATTTTATTATCCTTTCCACACTTTCCACTCTCACACTTAGCATCTTAACATTCTTCAAGTTCTTCTCAGGAATATAAAGCTCAAATCACAGACCAGTATCTGTTATGTTGTGCTGTCTTTGCCTGGGAATTTTACAAATTAAAAACTATAAAGGCTAAGAAGTTACAACTATATGCACTTGGATCCTGCCCTGGGAGGGGAAAAATGTACCTGAGTAGTAATGAGAGTAGGGAAATACACAGATTAAAAAAATTGGAAAGATGTATAAGAAAATGTGTAACTGCAGTTAACTTAGAGGAGTCTGATTATGGGTGATATTATCTTCTTTGTGCTTTGGTGTATTTTCCAAGCATTAACAATGCCCATCTTTCCACTGAAGAACATTTACAGAGGGCCAGGGACTAACCAAGCACTGCATAGGATGCTGGAAAAACAGCAATCAAGACAGACAAGGTCCCTGCCCTCTTGATGGAAACAACCTAATAGGGAAGACAGAATCAAACAAGCATTGACAACACAATGATTCGTGCTTTTTTTGTTTGTTTGTTTGTTTAATGAGGATTTACTACTACTTAGATTCTACACATATTTCCTGGGTCTTGAGCGAGTTTGAAACCTTCCAACTTAGAGTGTTTCTATCTTCCTAAAATGGAAAGCAAACCGATTGCATGTGCCTGAGGCTTGAGGAATCACTACATTTTCTACTTTTCCATGGTGAAGGTGCAAGACTTCTTGGACCCAAGACCTAAGCACCTAGGTAAACCATGTTTGTGGTTAGCTGAGCTGAGGCCCTGAACTCTTCTCCTGACTCTCGTGCTAACTAAGCTTTAGCAAGTATTTCCCCAAGACAACTATACCTGAGGCTCTCCACGTTTTCAGTTTCACTGACTTCTACACTGACTGCCTGTAACCAGCCAGACTCAACAACCCCACCTGCGGCCCAAACTTTCTCCACCTGTGACTGCACATGCTCACTCAGACATGTCCAACCCTTTGCGACCCCATCAGGCTCCTCTGTCCATGGGATTTTCCAGGCATGAATACTGGAGTGGGTTGCCATTTCCTCCTCCAGGGAATCTTCGTGACACAGAGATTGAACCGCATCTCCTGTGTGCTCCTGCATTGGCAGGCAGATTCTTTACCACTGGGCTACCTGGGAAGCCCTAAACTCTCCATCAGTCCCAAATATCAAGCAAAAATTGCCCTCAATTATTCTCTTTAATGGAGAAGGCAATGGCAACCCACTCCAGGATTCTTGCCTGGAGAATCCTGTGGACAGAGGAGCCCGGTGGGCTGCTGTCCATAGGGTCGCACAGAGTCGGACACAACTGAAGTGACTAAGCATGCGTGCATGCATGCATTCTCTTTAAGGGCTTCCCAAATGGTGCTAGTGGTAAAGAATCTACCTGTCAGTGAAGAAGACGCCAGAGACTTGGGTTTGATCCTTGGATCAGGAAGAGTCCCTGGAGTAGAAAACGGCAACCCACTCCAGTATTTTTGCCTGGAAAATTCCATGGGCTGAGGAGCCTGGTAAGCTACAGTCCATGGGGTCACAAAGAGTTGGACACAACTGAGCGACTGAACATTAGCAGGAGCCCAGTCGTCTTAAAAGACTTGATATTTAAAAATATATATATATATTTTTTCCCTATCTTTAAATATCTGGAGAATACAAATCTCAGAAAACTGTTAGAGTAGAGAAAAGTTTTAAGGGAAATTGCTTGTTGCTATGTCCATTCTATTCTCCCTCTTCACTCTCCTCCCTGGGAAATTCAATCTCTGGTTCAAGAATAATATGGACAGAATATTTGCGGGTATAAAGATTAATATGTGTAAACGACTCTAAAGATAAACGTTAAAATCTCATTGAGAGGTGAAATATATAAAATACATGCTCACCCTTTAGGGGTAAGGAAAGACTGTTAAGCAAGGGTAAGTTAGCACTGACCACCTGTCAGACCCAATGTCAACACGGTCTTTGACCACTATGGCATGAACCTTCCAGGAGGTCTTGAGATCAGTGAGTGAAGAGTCCAGCCATGAGAAAACCACCTCAATTCAAGGAACAGTATCAGTGGCAGGAAGTTAGGGACAAAGTCCAATAATTGGAACAGTAATTAGGGCATCGACCCAAGATAGGACTGCAGAAAAGTGGATGGGACTTTTGCAGCCAATACAGAGGAGTGATCCCTGCAACCTCAGCCCATCCTCTTCCCCATCAGTTAGCACAGTCCAGCAACCGCCAGGACACACAGGTCAAATGCTGATTCCTTTGCCATGGCATAAACAATTGTGCATGTCTCCCCTTCACCTAGCTATGGGTACCCTATGGATATCCAGGGAAAGCCATGGACAGTAGAAGGCTCTCTGCCCCATTTCCCCATCTGTGCTGCAACCTGCCAAGCAGTTGAAGTTACAGTAAAAATGTCTACAACTTTTATGGAGCCTACTCACCCCATTCCTTAAGCCTTTTTCAAGGGGTCCTTCCTTTTTAGCAACTTAGCAAGAAGCCCAGCCCAGCCTCGAGTCAAAGACAGCAATCTTCTTTCTTTCTTCAGTCCGTAGTCTCTGACGTGACTCTCCCTCTACTTGGTCTTCACCCACCCCATTCTCTTCCTGAGAGCTGTTCTTTGGCCTCATTGGCCTAAGAAATCACTCAAGGGTAAAGGCAGCAAGAAAACCTTTAGCTTGTCAAAGGAGAGTGATTGTGGGACTGTTATCACATGGGACTGCTGCTGCTGCTAAGTCGCTTCAGTCATATCCGACTCTGTGCAACCCCATAGACGTGAAAGTCAATTGGTTCTCTCGCCACTGGCGCTATTTAAGCACAGTTGAGGTTTGTCTGTGTCTGGGCATGTAGGCAGGTGGTAAGAGGCTAAAATAGAGTATCATCTCCTCTTTAAGTTGTCCACATAAATTAAAAGTACATACTGTACTAATAAAAAAACAAAGCACAGGAGTTTAAACTCTAAATTTCCTCCATAAGGTTTTTCTTAAAGTTGGAAAATTCAGGTGAAGATGGGATTAGAGAAGAGGAACTATTGAAGTCTTTTACAGATAGGAGAGTGAGCAGATACTTGTGTTATTTTCTAAGCATAGAAAGATAAACTAACAATCAACCATACTTCATTTATATATATATATATATACACCAATTCATTCATATATATATATATATATACACACACCAATAAAAACAAAGAAGTTAACAAATTACAGCAGGAGATCTACAAATTAGAGAGGTTTTAAGAAGATGAACAAAGTGGGGTGTTCACCTGGGTGAGAAAGTGGGAAAGATGTAAAATTACTTTTTAGAAACAGATGACACCTCTCCCACTGCCTGCAACCCCATCCCACATCCTGATCTATTTCAATCCAGCCTGGAAATAGAAGTGAATGTCCTCCTGAGACACAGTACAGTCAAATCCTGACTACCCCATCTATCACTTAGACAAACCACCTCAATCGTTGTGCCTTGGTTTCTTCATCTTTAAGATGTAGTTAACAATAGTTCTACCTCAGAAGGTTGCTATGAGGATTAAATACAGTTGGTCCATGTAAAGCGCTCAAATACAGTTGGTCCATGTAAAATGCTCAGAACAATGCTTATGTATGGCAAGAGCTCAACACGCCACTAACCGCCATCAGCATGAGTATCACTACCATCTTGGAAAGGTCTTTCCCACTCAAGCTTTACTCCATGTACCAATGATACCACCATCACTATTGAGGTCCCGGTGTTTGCATAGCTTCCAGCACTGAGAGTAACTATATCATCCTTACACAGGCTTATCCTGACCAAACCTATAAATGAGTAAACCTCCATGAATGAGATCACTTGAAAGCAATTTTGAGGGCTTGGTCCTTCAACTCTTTACATAACCAGTATATAATAATGGAGCTTTTTTTGTGGTCTACAAGTCTTCAGGATTATTAGTGCTGCTTTGGTTAGGAAGCTGCAGTCTGATCCCCTGACTAGAAATACTGGCATAATTTATTGCATTATTACTCCTCTGAACTGAAAGCAATTAATTACCTGGAGCAGGATGCACAAGTGAAAATTTATCAGAGGAAAGTGATGAAAAATGTGCCCATTGCTTTAAAATAATAGGTGCTTAATGGTTTTTTTGTTTGCTGGCTAATCTCAGGCATCTTATAAACAACTCCAGCCCTGTTATCAGCTGTGAATCCAGCCCCCACTCCTTCTTGCCCCCCTCTATTATTCTATCATCCCATATCTCTCTTGAGTACAAGAAATGTCTAAAACATTCACCTAAAAGCAGAAGAGAGACTCCATGCCTCTTCTGCATGAGAAAATTATTAATATAATGTAGAAATATGTGATAAAATATATTCCTACATTTATCGCCCATGTTGGTAGCACAAATACATCGACCTGACTGATGTCTCTATCACAGTCAGATCACAGTACCTTGCTTTAAATTTATAAAACTCAGACTCACCCCCAAAAAAGACATTCTAAGGAACATACATACATTAACTCTTGTCTCCAACACCATATGTGATATTCATATATCCTTCCTCTCAAAATCCTCCTACATAATCTCCAAGAATGTTTTCTACCAAGGCCTTCCCTAGTCTTTCTCCTTTTGCCACCATAGACCAAGACCCAGAAAGAGAGGAAACAGACCCAATAACACGTTATTGTATTATTCATAAATTCCATGCACATGTGAAAGAGGGGAACAGGGCTAAATTCATTCTATTTGTTTCTACTTTTCAGAATTATTCACATCTGTATGATTCCGTAATTGTTTCTTCTATAAAGTTATTGGAGTAATTTTGCTCCGTATATTCCCGATCAATTCCCCCTCTCAAGGGCACAGTTGAAAAGTGATATTTGAAAACGGCCTCTGATAGATTGCATGGTTAGTCAGCAGCAGAGACAAACAACCTAATCCAGCACAAATTAGTCCGGCTGCCAGCAATAGTTTTATACAAAGATGTAAATTATGTTGTCAAAATCGGTCGCTTTCTAGCTTGCTGCTCAGCTAACAAGAAACCACTTTGGCTGATAAAGATGAACACTAAGCTTCCCTCTCTTACAAATTTGCAAATCTGCCATTTCAGCATTCTGTTAGCCACAAACAAACAGCCAGCTATAATTGCTCCTTTGCTTCCACGGTGCTATTTCTCCCCGCTCGTGCTGTGCCTTCAAGGCTGCTCTCGAAAATAACAACAACAAAGCCCCAAAGCGCCACAACCAGAAACACTGGTCCCCCATCAGACAAGGATGTCAGAGAAAGCTCAGCTTTTACCCCCAGACCCCTCCCAGCCTGACTGCCTCCCCTGCAGACCAATAGCCCAGCCCACCCACACAGGGCTCGCTGTGTTCTGACTGCGGCCGTGCAGCTCCCCAGTACTGCTACCTAAAGGACTGAGAGGGCAGGGAACATTCTTGACTGAAATGGAAATGGAAACATTCTTATGGCTTTGAACAAGGATCGTTTTTGACAGGGGTCCATCCATTCTTCTTTACTGTACAAGCTCCCGTTCTGGGGAAGGGAGGGGAACAGGGCACACTTTCAAGGGGCCGAGAAGAGCGCTCCACCAGGCTGCCCGCATTAAACTGGAATCAGATAGATCTCATGCTGGACTGAAAATAATAACACATTAGAACGGTAATTATATCCAGCATAAGTCAAATAAATAAATTATAAATTACAATTACCCTTTAAAGTTGCTAGTCTCACTGTTTGCTTTACAATTAACTGCAGGTGCTTCTGTATGTTTTATTATGGTCCCAAAGTTATATATTCGAAAGAATGGTACAGATGATTCCTGTTTATTTGTTAAATTAAAGCATTGTTGGTAAAATTACGGCTTAATTAATATTATGGGTACTGTATAACAAAATAGTTTACCTTGTACATAATTTATTTCCCCCTGCATCTCTCAGCCCAGACCCATTACGGCTCTAAGGCAGCTAAAATAAAATATTCCTCCTTTGCTGGCATTTTTCTAAATAGCAGTTCACTAAATCAATATTATTCACTTGGTATTTTTAAAAGCAGTGTATCTTAATAATTACACAGCATTAGAGTAGGCAATAATTTTACTTGCTAAGCATATTAAATTTAGCAAAGCATCCGTCAAATAGTTGGTTCTTTCTCAGAATGGGTGAGCAGCAAGTGAGTCTGGAACCATGCTCCTTTGGTATACATGTCACACAGAGTTTAAGAATGCGCCTGTGACTCCCTGAGCCAGACCAGCTCTATATATCTTTATTAGTTTCGGTGGTCAGTGCAGTGACCAGTTGTTTATTCTCATTACTCAAGACAAGGTGAGCCACTGGGTAGTGACTGCAATCACAGCTAAAAACATATGACTTTGCAGAAAGTAAAAACTGTAGACAAAGCTACCTGCACAGGGGCTTGGATGCCTCTTCAGGGCACAGGGATTAGGTAAGGCCAGGAAAGAAGACAATTAAATACATACACACATGGTTTTGTGTGCGTGAGTATTTGATCTGTCTTGACCCTCTTACCTCTGGGACATTTTATATTGTTGCATTGTCTTTTATTCACTGTAAAACACCATTACTTTTATATTTGTCCCATCCAAGTTCATGTCTGCATTTATTCTTTCTCAAGCTCACAGAGAACACATTATGAACCTTCTCTCTTCTAATGCTATCACTCCTAAATAAGATAAATCCTCCTCAAAAAAGCAATCAAATTCCATTCTTTCTCATGAACACATGAACACACAAGGAGTTTTTAAAAACGCCATTCATTCAAAGCAGGTGAATTTTATCTGAGCTGTAGGCAATCACCAGCACTACCAAGTCAACACTTGTTCAAGCATCTAAAGGGGCTGTGGCCCTGACTGGTGTGCATTTTAGGTAAATGGCTAAAACCTGTTCATAAACATGGGCTGGGGAAGCAGAAAGAGGTGATGATCAGCAACCAGGGCCTGGAAATGGCCTCTGAATCCACAGAGGACAGCAGCCCACCCCTTCTCCATCTTCCCATTCCCTCTCTCCTCAGGGCAGCCCAGACTTCTCCTTCCAAGGGCCCCAGGAGAGGTCGCACCAGGATCAGGCCACAGCAGAACCTCAGAGAAGCCACTCCCTCAATCTCCTCTGGCCAAAGTCTTAACTACACATGATTCCAAAGAGCTTACAAACCTCAGAGAAAGGTTCCAACGGTCATCTGTGCCCAGGAAGTACATATAAACACCACGGTTCACTTGCCCTCCTCTTCTTGGACAGCACAAGCCGACTTCTACCACTGGGAGAAGGCAGTTCTCTGAATATTTGCTCAACAATGGCCAAGGCACATACCAACCAACAGTGGGCAGAGTAGCTAATCCAACAACGGAAAAGGAATACCTTACTGGGTATCCTCCTGCAAGAACAAGGGTAGTACAGCAGGTAAGGGAAACAAGTCATTCAGTCTAACCTACCAACGGAGCTTACTCTATGCTGGGCACTGCACCAGACCTTGTGGAGAAAGTCTAACATGGGACACAGATCAGTCTCCCAAGGCAAAGGAAATAAAAGCAAAATTAGACAAATGGGACCTACTCACGGCTGAGCGACTTCACTTTCACTTTTCACTTTCATGCATTGGAGAAGGAAATGGCAACCCACTCCAGTGTTCTTGCCTGGAGAATCCCAGGGACGGGGGAGCCTGGTGGGCTGCCATCTATGGGGTCGCACAGAGTCGGACACGACTGACGCAACTTAGCAGCAGCAGCAGCACACTGAGAAGCTTTTGCACAGCAAAGGAAAACATAAACAAAATGAAAATAAAATCTCCATAATGGGAGAAAATATAAGCAAACAATGCAACTGACAAGGGATTAGTTTCCAAAATATCCAAACAGCTCATACTGCTCAATTATCAAAAATGAACAACTTAGTCAAAACAGTGGGTACCAAGACTTAAATAGACTTTTATCCAAAGAAGACATGCAGATGGCCAACAGGCACATGAAAAGATGTCCAATATCACTTATTATTAGAGAAATGCAAATCAAAGTTACAATAACATATCACCTCACACAGTCAGAATGGCAATCCTCAGTAAGTCTATGAATAACAAATGTTATAGAGGTTGTGGAGAAATGGGAACCCTCCTACACCACTGATGGGAATGTAAACGTGTGCGACCACTATGGAGAACAATATGAAGGCTCCTTAAAAAACTAGAGTTACAGTATGATCCAGAATCCTACTCCTGGGCATATATCTGGAAAAGATGAAAACTCTAATTCAAAAATATATATGCACCCCAATGTTCATAGAAGCACTATTTATAATAGCCAAGATGTGCATACAACCTAAGTGTCCATCAACAAATGAATGGATAAAGAAGATGGGCTGTTACTTAGTCATTAAAAAGAACAAAATGACGCCACTTGCAGTGACACAGAGGCACCTACAGATTACCATACTAGGTAAGTCAGACAGAGGAAGATAAATATCATATGATATCAGCTAAATGTAGAGTCTAAAAAAAGTATCATTGAACTTATTTATGAAACAGAAACAGACTCATGGACATTGAAAACAAACTTAATAGTTACCAAAGGGAAAAAGGTGGCAGGGATAAATTGAGAAATTGGGATTAATAGACACACACTACTATATATAAAATAGATAAACAATAAGGACCTACTGTGTAGCATACGGAACTATAATCAGTATCATGTAATAATCTGTAATGGAAAATAATATGTAAAAGAATGTATATGTATAACTGAGTCTTGAAACTAATGTGGTATTGTAAATCAATTATATTTCAATAAGAAAAAAAAAGGATGGGATGCACAGATGTGAAAAAGGAAAACCAAGAAGTTCAAAGTTTTTGCTCAAAATAGCAACAGAAAAGAAGCCACAAATTCTTAAGGGATACTGCCAAATGAAATACCCATCCAGCAATTTCAACATAAGAAATTCATAATTACTAAGATGGGGAGGTTAGGGAAGGAATTACAGAGGGCTGGGATTTGACCTAAGTCTTGAAAATTGGATTAGAGGAAAGGACAGTGTATTCAAGGTGAGTAAGACTCTGCACAGTACAAGCTACAGGGGGATCACAAGGCATCAGATGCCCCAGAACCACTTCTGCCCACCCAGGATCCAGACAAGGAAACACGGAAGTGGACCACCCTGCATTACTGCTGAAGACCAACCGCAGCCAAAATCCACAACAGAACAGCAACTGCACAACTCCTCACCCTCAAAGCCATTCACACCTGGTTCTCAAGGCTTATATTTTCATATGACATGATCTACTTACATCAAAAGTCTTAACTGAAAATGAGTTCAGTTTTTACATAGGGACCTGAATTGTGCACCTTTCATTTACAGTTCATTCAATATTTTCCTTTCCTGATATCTATCATCAAGATTGTGTGAAAGTTTCTCAGTCATGTCTGGCTCTTTGTGACTCCATGGAGTCTATAGCCTGCCAGGCGCCTCTGTCCATGGAGGTCTCCATGCAAGAATACTGGAGAGGGTAGCCGTTCTCTTCTCCAGGGGATCGTCCCAACCCAGGTATTGAACCCAGGTCTCCCACATTGCAGGCAGATTCTTTACCATCTAAGCCACCAGAGAAGCATCATCAAGATTGAGGTGGGCTAAAAATGTGAGTGTCCTCCATGATGAAATGTAAGTAGCCCCTCTGTACACACAACTGTCCTTTCAGGGAGCAGGCACTCTTGGCCTTCTTTCTCTGACACTTCTGGAGGGCCTGCTCCAAGCCTGCTGACCCAGGCCTCCCAACAGCTAAAATGGAAGCAGACCCTGCCCCCACGATGAGCGCAGATAATAATATAGCATGACAGACTGTGTGGCCAAGGTTATTAGAACAACTCTGACTACAAAAAGAAAGGAGAAGATTTGTAAAATAAATGAATGCACTGTGCTAGGCATCTGAATATAAGTTGCCACATTTACATATGAGGACACTGGGGCTTAGGTAAAGCCACCTGTGTACAGAGTCACAGTTCTCAGGTGTGCAGGAGCTCACAGTGAACTTGGACCTACCTGACTCTGAAGCAGCCTTCCCTATATGCCCCTATGCTGCTGCTCTGGTCTGCCCATACCTCTCCTCCCCTCTGTGCTGACCATCCAGAACTGCCCAAGGCCAGGATCTTACCCAGAAGCCTCTCAGTATCAGAATGTACATGGCTTGCAAGCAGCTACTGCTAATCTGACAAAGGGACTTCTGCAAAGGCTGCTGAAGTCAGGGGGCTATCTTCTGCTCACGTACACTTTTCTCAGGGACCATCAGTGCCTTAGCTTGGTGGCTCCCAAACACTGCGGATCACCTCAGCCCCAGCCCCCAGAGGGTCTGGTTCAGCAGGTATGGGATAGGGCCCAGGTATCTGCATTTTTTAAATGATCTCCAGATAACTGATGTTCTGACAGGTTTGAAACCACTGAAACTCCAGCAAACAGAAATTGCGAAAAAAAAAAAAAAAAAAGGAAAGAAATTGCAGACATCCTAGCAGAGAAAATAGTGATATGTTCTACCCTTTCTAGATGCCATCAAATAAAATAATATAAGAGGTGCTCTACAGAGCCCCAACACTGTATCTCAGACATGTGATTTTCCCAGTGTCTAGGTTCATATACAGATAGCTATCCTCAGAGAGACCTCATTAAACCAAAACTTGAGATCATTCAGATACGACCTGCACTAAAATTAACTTTACTCTGTTAATCAAAGAAGGATTATGCATAGTAAAGATAATGGTAAAGAATGTGTTTAAACTTCTAAGAAAAACTCACTCTCTCTCTACACACACACACACACACACACACACACACACACACACACACACACACAATGCATAATCTACCATTTAACTCCTGGACCCAGATCATCTGGTCTGGAAAGTCATAACTTTTGGTCATCTGGGTTCTTGTTGTTAGTTGCTAAGTTGTGTCTGACTCTTTTGCAATCCCATGGACAGAGAAGCCTGGAGGGATTCTCTGGCAAGAACACTGGAGTGGGTTGCAATTTCCTTCTCCAGGGGATCTTCCTAACTCAGGGATCAAACCCATGCCTCCTGCATTGGCAGGTGAATTCTTTACCACTGAGCCACTTGGAAAACCCTGGTTATCTGGGTATCACACTATAATTTTTACTGTATCTCCACAAGAGTTGTAAAGTTATACTATCCCATACTTAATATTTTTCCTTGAATAGACTCGTTTTTCCTACTAATTCAGAAATTAAAATAAAAGAGTTATAGTCATAAGTAATTAGCCAATATTATCTAACATAAATAGAATTTAATTATAAACATAAACAGAGTTATGAAAAATTTTGAAATCCATCCCATGTACCACCTACAATTGTTTCCTATACCACCCTTGATTCAACATTCTGGGAAATGTTTATTTAGAACCAACCATCTCATTTGACAAGAAGACGGAATGGGCATTCAGAGAGGTAATTTGACTAAAGTTACAGCAATCCACTCCAGTACTCTTGCCTTGAGAATCCCATGGACAGAGGAGCCTGGCGGGCTCAGGTCCATAGGGTTGCAAAGAGCTGGACACGACTGAAGCAACTTAGCACACATGTATGCACACAGATACTAGGCATAACAAGCATAACTCTACTCTGTCTCCTAATTCCTTGCTTACTTTTTTTCCTATACTGTGACTATTCAACTGATGCATATAACAAATCTTTGCCATCTTTTCATGAAAATAAGTATCCTAAGTATATCTCGACTGAGCGACTTCACTTTGACTTTTCACTTTCATGCATTGGAGAAGGAAATGGCAACCCACTCCAGTGTTCTTGCCTGGAAAATCCCAGGGATGGGGGAGCCTGGTGGGCTGCGGTCTATGGGGTCACACAGAGTCGGACACGACTGAAGCGACTAAGCAGCAGCAGCAGCAAGTACCTCTACTAGGCAATATTTAAAGATCCTAGTTCAAACAGCTTTGTTTATATCTGAAACTAATTAAGGGGGTTTTCTTTTCTTTTTAAAAGCTTTTGTCATAGAGACTTTTCACTAATTCTTGCACTTACCCTTGCACCAAAAATTTGCTGTTTAAAAAAAAAAAACTGTATAACATTATACTTAAAATTAAGGCTCCCCAGGTGGCACCAGTGGTAAAGAACCCACCCACCAATGCAGGAGACGTAAGAGACATGGGTTCAACCCCTGGCTTGGGAAGATCTTCTGGAGGAGGGCATGGCAACCTACTCCAGTATTCTTGCCTGGAGAATCCCATGGACAGAGGAGCCTGGAGGGCTACAGTTCACAGGGTCATGAAGAGTTGGACGTGACTGAAACAACTTAGTATGCACACATACTTACAATTATACTCTGTGCGCTCTGAGGTTGGCCTTTACATGTTTTACAAAATCCAATGCATATTCTTAAAAAATATTAGTTTATTTAGCAGCTGCACATTATGTATATGACTCAGGTATGGTACATGATGGAAAGCCCTCAGAGAGTCACTGCAGACTTTAGAAGGAGCAGGGGTGAAGGAGAAATCTTCTCTCCTCAAGACAGAATCTTTAGTTTTTCAGAGATGAAGGAAAGGACAATGGCAGTCCTTCATCAACCAGCAAGATTCACCCAATCTGACTGAGGGGTATCAACTAACCACAAGCCACGGCAGCTCTGGAAGAACTGCAAAGCAGTGGCAGAATCTCCAAGACATGGTCCAGGCTTGATAAGCACCTCAGTATGCCTCCCCGGGCAGCAGCCAGCCTCGTCCTCCCCAGACATGCAACACAGGGGCTCCACTAGAGGCACTTTCCTATCTTGCCATATCCTCAGGTTTCAACAAGGACATTTAGATTTTGACTCCAAAAGAAAAAAGTGGGGGTGGGGGACAGATATCTGCAAAACCTCTTTGGAATTAAACAGTGCATGGTGAGTAACCACTATCATTCAGCAGATACATCCCAACGGTGCACCCTGCGTTGTGCTGTCTAATGAATATATAGAACGCAGGTGTCAGGAGGCAATGAGAGTTTGGGTTCCCCTCCACACCCCCACCACCAACTTGCAGAGAGAGAAAAGGCAGCTGGATGGGAATTGGGGGTGAGAGAAGATAGGAGAGGAAGGAGATTCTGGGAGGCAGAATGAGAAAAAAGTGGGGAAAAATGTCCTAGGATTTCTTTCTTCCCTTCCTCGCCCCTCGCCCCCACCTTCACTAGTCTGTGGCATGAAAAAACAATGGCTTTTCTGAAGCCCCGATGCAGACAAGGCAGCTCTGAAAAAAAACTAATGGCCGTGATTAATGACAATGGGCTGGAGGAGAGTGTAGGGACACAGCCGCCACATACATCATCCCTTCCCGTCAGTCTCTGCTCCTCCCGGCCCCTCTTCCTCCTACCAGCAAGGCATTATAACAATGTCTTATCTGCTCCGGACGCTTATTTTCTAGCTGAAATCACAGCCAGCCCCCCACCCAAAAGAAAAACAAAGAGTGGGAAAGAACAGCCAAAAAAAGAATGGTGCTTGAGGAGGGGAAGAAAAGAGAAAGGCACACAAGAGAGAGAGGAGAGGGAGAGACAAAGAGGTGATGGGGTGAACAAGAAAATGGCATGTAAAATAACTATAAGATATTCCAGGGGAAAATGTGCAGGCTGTAATCATTCAAGATTTCAGCAACTTGACTCCTCACATGCTGAAGCCACATTTTCAAGGTCTTATCTGCCATATGGTTCCCTGTTTGGATGATTTATTAGGTGTAGAAAGCACACTGATAAATTTTACTGCATTTCCCTGAATAGGCAACCTATGGTGTCAATAACAAAGCTCAGGCGACTTTAATGAAAACTGCAAGCACCAAAGGGTAACCATTTATTTATGAGTCGCTATAGTATTACTAGGACAAAATTTATCTTCCCTTCTCACGCACTCTGTAGAAACCAAATCTGGTCAAAGTAACGGAGATCACATCCATATGTCAGTGGTTTGCTAACATCTCTCCTGCATGAAACACTGGCTGTTGCTCTGGAGAAATTGTTTGGTGCTTTCAAGTGACCCATTTTGCATAAGAAATCTTGTTTTTACAGGGGAAAAAAAAGGTGAAACATGAAGAACTCTGCAAACACTATAGCCCCAGCAACCACAGTGAAAGGCAACTGTGGGATCCTCTCGTTTTTCTTTTACCCAGAAAATGGGACAGCTGCCCCAGGGGTAAGGGATGAAAAAAGGAAGGTGGTATACAGATGAGGAGGAGAGAGTTTTAGGGATCTGGTCCAATCCATCAATACATTTACCAACGCACACTACAGCATGCCCCTCTATCCGCTCTGTCCTCGGTACACCAGTCGCGAGAGAGTGAAAACAGCCTGCTGCCCACTGCTGCCCGCACTGCCCCCAAATACCTCTCTCTCCTTGGCTGGTGGCTATCAGCAAGTCTGATGTATGTGTTATTTTTACAACAGAGAAACAATCCAACTTTTTAAAACTCCAAAGGCAGCAAAACAAGTGACCAAACTCAGAAGAGGGGAAGAAAATGACAGAAGAGGGGAGGAGCCAGGCCAGGGAGTACAGTCTTCAAGTTGACTCCGGAGCCACAGTTCACTGTGGCAACAAAATATTTGGCCAGATTTTCACATCTACAGTTCTCCCCACTTGTGCAACATGCCTGTCCTCAGTGAAGACAGCTTTGCCCGGGAATGTCAGATGAAGGAAGGGCAAAAAGAAGTTCAACCGCAATAGCACATGTTCAAGGAATGCTTTTAGCACAGCAGAGCAACAAAAGCAAAGCAAAGTGAAAAGGCAGGACCAGGGCTTTGACCTTCATTTCTTTCTCTCCAAAACTCCCACTCTAAAAACCCCCTCACTAGATGATTTTATAGTGGTTTACTGTATACTTTTTAATTTTATAGATCACTATCTGCATCAATATTTCCTCTAATACGGAAATCCATGCTGGCCAGTTCTTATTCATGCTACTGCCTCTCTATATCCACCACTTCAAAAAAAGAGGGTAAATAAATAAGGAAACTCTGGAAATCTGAACAAAATAATCAACATTTTAGATTTAAAAAACCTTCTTTTCACATCACACATAACAATTAGAAGTCATCTTAGTAAGTTCAATCACTGCCACCACTGCTTTTAAAATCTGCTTAAGTAAAATGGCATCAATTAAAGTTTAATGCCTTATAAAAGATCATTCACAAATTATAGTAGAATTAAGAGGGAAGAGGTACTGCTTGGGCTCTGGCCATATTTTGAGAGTTTCTCAACCAGAGAGATTTACAAGAATATTCATTATTGCCGAGATTGCTTCCAATTCAGTCACTGCTTTATTCGAAGAGGTAGGGCTGAAGGATCCAGCATGGTTCAGAGCACACCCAACCAGCTGCACCTCCAGTTTCCTAAATATTTCAACTAGTTTTCAGAGGCATCAGCATAAGTACAATCTCACACTTATTTCCCTACACTCTTTTCCTCTTAATTTTTAACCTCTCGAGTATTTTCAGAGGAAATCTAATCCACTTAAGTCATTTGCACTTAGCTCACAGCAAATGACAAGTTGAATGAATTGTGTGTGTTCCTAAAAGTCCCAACAACCTTTTCTGCCACCCTCTGAAAACTTGTCATTCTTGGGAAGCTCCGTTTGGAGGGGTAATCAACCAACTTGAACCTTAACAGCAAAGAAAACTAGGGGACCAGAGAAGGAGGCTAGAATACCAAGAATGGGTAATGGAAAAGACACCCAGCCAGGGCTCTAGGGGAACAAGAAACCTCCCTCTGAGGGCCTGGTCAACAGAAGCAACTCTTACAGTTGTGTTCAGGTTGCTCATTATGCAATGGTGTGTGGCCAAGGGGACAGGTAGGAACTGAAATCCAGGCTATGCTTCTCTTGCCAAGCTCAGATTCTGGTCAGGGGCTGCATCTACCCAGAGAAAGGGAGGCACCTTTTTCTAATTCTCCCAAAGGCACTGTATGGGTTACCTGATGATAATGTCATGTTCAGAAAACCAAAGTGAGCCAACCACCAAAAGACAACTATTATACAAATCCACTGACATGAGATACCTAGAGTACTCGTATTTATAAAGACAGAAAGTGGAAGGAGGTTCCCCAGGGCTAAGGGAGTGGGGGTTGGGGAGCTGTTGTGTAACAAAAACAGCTTCAGTTGGAGAAGATGAAAAAATTCTGGAGATGGACAGTAGGAATGACTGCACAACAAAATGAATGTACTTAATTCCACAGAATTGTACACTTAGAAGGGCTAAAATGGTCAATTTTATGTTGCCTATATCTTTCTGCAACAAAACAGAAAAGAAAGCCAAAGCCCGCCACTGCCCAGTGACATACCATATGCAGTCTTGGATGAAAAGCCTGAGACGGAGAGTTCCCTGGAGGCCCAGTGGTTAAGACTCCATGATTTCACTGCAAGGGGGCATAGGTTTGATCCCTGGTCAGGGAATTAAGATCCCACATGCCACATGGCCAAAAAGTAAAAATTAATTCATTAAATTGGGCCAAGATATTAAAAATAAAGAGTCTGAGACAGGCTTTCCACCAAACCAGGTCATTTGTCCCATAGCTGAGAGCGTGCGGGGCTGTACAAACATCTAGCCAGGTGAGACCTGCTCATACCACTACTCCTTATGCCCATCTTTTGCCTCCAAAGGACGCATACATCGAGGAACTAGAGCCTCTCTCCAGGGGGTCCCTGCCCCCACAGTGGCAGAACCCTCTCACCTTGCCCTCCCTCTTGGCCAGAGTCCTCAGCCAGCTTTGGGCTCCGTGAGCTGCCGCCCTGTCCCCAGCTTCACCCCACTCCAAGCCCTGGAAAAACAGAGGCCTGTTTTCACCCAAGTCCTCCTCCCCCTCCCCTGCACACACATACACACACACAGCACTTCATTACTTTACACACTTTAAGTTTCCACCAGCACCAGGCCAACTCAGGAAGAAGAAAAGTTCATGACTCCCATAATTTGGAATTTGTGGTAAAATTTAGCCTAAGCTGGGCCAAAGAAAGGGTTTGCCGTGAAAACTCACAATGTAAACAAGGCTTGAGGGGGAAAACATTCAAGCAAAGAGGAAATTATTCTCAAAGGCTTTATTTCAATAATATATTTTATGGAAAATTTATTGCCAACTATAAACACAATTACAGAAAACATCATGTCAGGATTGGGAAACACAGGCCTGCCTCTGCCACGCAAGCATGGGCCAGTCCCCTAAGTCCCCCTGGGTCATGGTCACAGTTTCTGCATCCACAGAGGATGGACAGAGAAATCTCTGAAGTCCTTCTGGGTACCACTGGACTACGAAACTCATATAATGTGCTATGTATATATATACATGTGTGGGGGGGTGTGTACACATGTGTGTGGGGGGGTGTGTACACGTGTGGGGGGTGTGTATACATGTGTGGGGGGTGTATACATGTGTGGGGGGTGTGTATACATGTGTGGGGGTGTGTGTATACATGTGTGGGGGGTGTATACATGTGTGGGGGTGTGTGTATACATGTGTGGGGGGTGTGTATACATGTGGGGGGGGTGTATACATGTGTGGGGGGTGTGTATACATGTGTGGGGGGTGTGTACACATGTGTGGGGGGTGTGTACACATGTGTGTGGGGGTGTGTGTATACATGTGTGGGGGTGTGTGTATACATGTGGGGGGGGGTGTATACATGTGTGGGGGTGTGTACACGTGTGGGGGGGTGTATACATGTGTGTGGGGGTGTGTATACATGTGTGTGGGGGTGTGTATACATGTGTGGGGGGTGTATACATGTGTGGGGGGTGTGTATACATGCATGTAATAATAAGGTCTATCTCTGGGTAAAAACAATGTGTCAGGTATTTTAAAATAATTTTTTATACTTAAGTGGTAAAGCTAGATAATGGTGACGGTTCACAACATTGTCTATATACTAAATGCCACTGAGTCATATGCCTTAAAAATGAGTGAAGTAGTAAATTTTACATGATGTGTATCTTACCACCATTTTTTTTTTAAAGCATTACAGCTATATTTCTTTTAAAACACTAAGCAGGCACACTGGTTTCTGAGCTGTACTTCAGTCCAATTTGTCCAAGTTAATAGGATTCTGAAGTATTAGAAATACACTACCCACTCCACCCAGACGGGCTTTCAGCGCAGGCCTGACATCTTCTGGATGTGCCATGCTTGAGCGAGAACTGGACATACTGTCTGGCCAATGAGATGTCAAGGCCTCACCTTCTACCTACAGGGAAGGCCACACTCCTGACTACTAGTTACTTCCTCGATGAAGATGGCTGTGAATAAGTGTTCCCACGGGAGGACCGCAAAGAGCAGGCATACTGGGGACCCCTTTTCTGCTCAGTGATCACACTGGTGCTTCAGAGTGGTATAACTCACCACAGCACCAACTCAGATCTTCTCCCCAGTCCAGAATGGGGCTCCTTTCAATGGACCACGTGTGTCCACAACGCTTAAGACTGTGGCAAAGCTTCTTGTCCCAGTTTCACAACTTAAAGCTAACAAAATGCTTCCATGAACTTGACAGTCAAGAATTTTATTACAAAGGCGAAAGCTGCTGAATTCTCTTATAATGCCATGCTTACTCCTTCCAGAACTGCGTCCTGGAAGGCAGAGATTGACAACTAAGGAGACTGATGGTGCAGTCGCAGATCTTGCTCAACTAAAGCTCACTTGTTATTTTTTAAATCTCATTCCCCAAAACTGGAGGTTTAAGTCCCAATTAATTGCCTTTGACGAGAACCAGAGTCCTTGACACTTCACTCATGAACAACCCTCACATGAAGGGTAGGGCTGGGGGCGGGGGCAGGGTGCTCTCAGAAAGCCCATTTCCAAGTAGCGGCCTTTAACAAGAGCTTCCCCAGGGCTCCTGGGCATTGCCAGTTCTGGATTTGCAGCACAGATTTATTTGCAAATGACATAACCTCCTTTCATGGCCTTTTAATAAGTCCATTTTGTGAAGTAAATAATGAACTGTCTCCAGAAATTCAAACCTACGAGTATTTCTTTGGAGCGTCCTGGTGCCAGTACTCTGGGCTTTGTTCCTGGATTCTAACCCCACCTCCCAGCCTGGAAAGGGCTAGCTCCACACCACTAGCAGGACCCTCACTGCTAATGATCTCAAGGGTGGCACTGTTACATGCTATGTGAGATTAACTGTGGCCCATGAGTGGATGAGGGAAGGCTAAGGAGAAAACAAAGGTGGAGTGGCTCCTTGAGGGGACCAGGGACCAAGGGAAGGGTCACTGCACTCCAACAAACAGCTGCTGATGTTAAAGGTCTCTGGAGACCAAGACCTGGAATGTGGCCCTTGACCAAGAAGGCAAAGCCAGGCAGCAGCAGTAACAGGAAGAGGCTCTTTGGAAGAAACCGTGAACAAAGAGGAGTTGGACTCCAGTGTGAAGCGCAAACATGATCTGCACCAGTAGTTTTACCCTCAAAGGACCAGGTTCACCAGTTCAGTTCCTGACCCTCACTACTCCACTGCTCCCAAATTAAGTAAGTCCTCAACTACTCTGTAGAGATGAAAGATAAATTAGGACCCCTGCTTTTTAACCACTCTAGTCAATCCCTTTGTATCTGGGTGCCCACTGGAAGCAACCAGAAAGCTAGTTAAAAAGAAATTCCCAGTTTCCACCAAAACCCATGGAGTCAGAATCTCCAGGAGTAGGGCCAAGGAATCTGTGTTTTTAGGCTCCCTGGGTAGTTTCAATACATCCAGTCTATAGACCACCATCTGGGAGCTATAAGTCACTTTTGCCTGCTTTCACATGAGGAATTAGCTTCCATGATAGCTCAGTTGGTAAAGAATCCACCTGCAATGCAGGAAACCTGGTTCAACTCCTGGGTCGGGAAGATCTCATTGCAGAAGGGATAGGCTACCCACTCCAGTATTCTTGGGCTTCCCTTGTGGCTTAGCTAGTAAAGAATTCATCAGCAATGTGAGAGAACTGGGTTCAATACCTGGGTTGGGAAGATCCCCTGGAGAAGGGAAAGGCTACCCACTTCAGTATTCTGGCCTGGAGAATTCCAAGGACTGTATAGTCCATGGGGTTGCAAAGAGCTGGACGTGACTTTCACAGTTGAAAGTGACTTTCGTTTTCACATGAGGAATGAAAGTCAGTGCTGATGTTACAAAGTCTAAGCAAGGCAGGAATCTTCCTTTACACAGAAAAAAATGCTCACATGTAATGTTTTAGTGTGCATTTACTGATGACTAAATATAGAGGGGAGAAAAGGGCTAGACACCCAAGAAAATGGTGTATCAAAAACTAAACCCGGAGGTACCGGGAAATAGAATATCACAAATTATCACCTGCATCAATAGAAAAATAGATTTCAGTATAACGATGTCCCAAGAAATTCAATATTGCATGGAATGACTCTCCATCTGTATTAGCTTTAACAAAACATAATGAAGGCAATAAATCTGCTGAGGGAAAAATATCATGTAGGTCAGTTTTCTTCATTCAAATCTAACAGATTGGAAATTTGCAGAAATTTTAACAGGCATTCACTTCCCTATCATGTGTCTAAAAAGGCTGTTGTTCACAATTAAAGATGGATGGAAACAGTTAAAACCCATAAAAGGACAGTTTTGAAATGTCTAATCACTTTGAAAACAGCCATTTCTATAACATCTTACAATGTTGTGCCAAATACTTTAAACTCATCATTAAAACTGTCCTGAGAATCTCTATTGTAGACTTTGATACCTAATTCGAATTACTGTGTAAATTTGGAAGCTACAAAATCAATTTTCCATAAAATATAATTTGGGCTTCACTAATCCAAACTGGCCTTCTTCCTAATTAGGTTGAATTCATGGGGTTTTATTGTAATGCACTGCCAAAGCACATATAAATAACTTGGAACTTTGTGCTATTTTGGATGATCATATCATCCCATGCCTCCATTAGGAGGGATGACCAGAGGCTGCTAACACAATAAATATTTAATGGATGGCAACACTGTCCCTTGCCCCCAGAAATAGAGAAGCAGACACAAACATACCTTCAGATCTATTTGTAACCCTGCTTTCTGCCTTCTCTCTTGCTCCTGGCAAACAGTGAATTTTTCCAGTACAAAGAGAAATGCCAATCGACTCATTCAAGCCAAAGGTAAACAGAAGGAAAGTGAAAAGAAATACAAAAAAAAAAAAAAAAAGACTGCAGCTGCTTTGGGAGAAGCAGTTTCTGTGCCAAGAGATCATCACTTCCTCTAAAAGTCCCCAGTCCCCGAAATGTTTGAAATCCAAAGGAACAGAAGGGCACAGGGAGTCTGAAGCACTGTGAGCTCACTGGGAGAACCAAAACAGCCTGGGGTGGAACCTCTGCACTTAACAAGAAGCTGGGGGGTCTGTGAGAAAATGCAACTTCAGTTCTAAAAATAGCTTTTCTATTTTTTTCTTTTCTGGTTTTAATACTTTGAACTGTACCTTTGTTTTAAATGCACTTCAGGAGTTCTGACATTTTCTTTCCATTTGCGAATCAATGGAGAGGAAATTAAACCACGTGGTAAGAGTTGACACCACCTGCTCACATACCTAACACAGACATATACACGCAGGGGCACACGTACATGTGATTTCACTTTTGTTCCTTTTAAGAGAGGCTGTCACCAGCGGTGACATCTTCTTATCTCACTGTTAGAAAACGAAGGTTATGTGGAAGGAGATTAAGACTGGGGAGAGAGCAGTTAATTACCATTACAGCCCCCACCATCTTTCTCCTTCAGCTCTTCACATCATGACAAAGAACTTGGGCGTTTGAGGCAGAGGTTCTGTCCCAGCTTCACCTCCTCTTTTTGTGGGACCTATAACAAGTTAACTCATGTCTGTGACTCCCTTTCTTCATCTTTAAAAAGCTGATTAATTCATTTTCATCCCAGCCACTTTCACTCCATCATCAACATCCCAGAAGAACGGGCTATCATGTGCCCAGAAAGGATGGTTCCAGGACACAGGTCCTGGCTGTCACGCTCAACTGGGATCTGAGTGTCCCGCCAGCAGCTTCTCAAGATGTTTAACCTTTTCCTTTTCTGGTCTTCCTACTGCTGGAGGGGGAAAAAAATGCTTAATTTTTCCTATGAAGTAGAAGTTTTCTGGGTTCTTGTCTGCTTGGGACAAAAAAGGAAGACTCTGAAACATCAAATGGAGAACAGGCTGAGTCTTCACTAGGACCCACGGTAAAATACAGCCTGAGGCAAACTGCCTTCTATATTCACATAGCTACCATCAGCTGAGCTAGTAGACATACAACCAAAAACGCCAAGATGAAGAAAGAACTCTTAAAGAGACACTCACACCTCAACTAAGAGAAATGGTGACCAGGGCTTAGAATTTACATTTCTTCCTACTCAGTCCCAAGACTTTATCGTCACACAGTCATGTCAATCCTGTAGCATTCCCCTCCCCCCTTTTTTTAACTCCTTAAAAGGAGGATCCAGAATTGATACAAAGGAAATTGTCCTCAATGTCCTGTTCTAATTCATCATCATAAATTTCTGAAGTAACAAATCTCATTACAGTTCTCCAGGACTCACTCACTTTCAAGGATAAACTTCCAGATGGTTGCTAGGAGCTCTAACTCCACCCAAGAAGCCTGTGGTAAAAGTAACTGGGAGATGGCAGAAGTGCTAATGACAAACAGGGGCACTGACAAATAAGCTGAGTTTCTGAGTCCTCAATGGCACCCCACTCCAGTACTCTTGCCTGGAAAATCCCATGGACAGAGGAGCCTGGTGGGCTGCAGTCCATAGGGTCGCGAAGAGTCGGACATGACTGAGCAACTTCACTCTCATGCATTGGAGAAGGAAATGGCAACCCACTCCAGTGTTCTTGCCTGGAGAATCCCAGGGACGTGGGAGCCTGGGGGGCTGCCGTCTATGGGGTCACACAGAGTTGGACACGACTGAAGCGACTTAGCAGCAGCAGCAGCAGCAACAATGGGTCTGAAAAGTTGTAGCCTCACTCAAATATTACCAGAATTGCATGTCTTTCGCTATATTTCACCCCAAAAAAGCTCAGCACTTTTGCTACAATATTTAATCTGCATTATTTCTTCTCGATTCTTTGAAACCCCTACACTAAAAACTTTTTTCAAGAAACAAAATTTGTCTTCACTTCTGAGTTCTTGGCAATGAACTTGAACTTTAGCAATGAACTTCAACTCCTTGAACTTATACAAATAGGAGACAAAAAGAAAAAAAAAATGGTTAGCTGATTGAATCTTAAGATTGCAAGGTACATTGGGGGTCACAATCCAACTGCTTATTTTTATGGATATGAAATTGAGGATCAGAAAAGTCATTTCCTCATCATTACTCTATGGGGAAAAGACTAGAACCCAAGTCTCCTAGCTTCAAATTCACTGTTTTTCTCCTGTCACATTACCTTGCATAGACATCCAACAATTCATGGCTGGATTTCTAACACCTCTGCTGATACGAATCAAGATCCTTGGTCGTCCTCACCAACTCAGTAGTGATGACATGGTATTTATACACTTGGAACAAAAACTTTATCAAAAAACCTAAATTTTGCCTTAAACTAAAAAAAAAAAAAGTCAGTGACTAAATTGCCTCCTTGGTCAGGCATGATTCTCTAATGGGGCTAGGAGGAACTCAATCTAAATGGCTTCCCCTGAGGTCCCAAGGATGATGTTGTGGAAGATCCATGAATCTCTGAGAGAAAATGCAAAATTTTGTTAATATGCACCTTTGTGGGACAAATAGCCACAGTTATCATTGGATTCACAAATATCTTAGAATATTAGGAATCACTGTCCTAATACATTGCTTCCTATGAATTTACAATAATCCCTCACCTCCATTCATTAATTCAACAATATTTTTGAACACTTTTTAAATATACTCAGACCTGTACCATAAATCTGAAAGTCCTGGCTAGTATTTCACTGGCAAAGTGCCTTGATGCTCCTGGGTATTTCCAGTTAACCATAGTGGACAGAAGTCTTAAAAGTACATTTCTAATAATAAAACAGTCACTAAACTTGATTCAAAAGAGAAGCTCCAAAGATGAAACTTTCATGATTTTCCTTCTTTACCTGAAATCTGCTTTACAAAATACTGACTTTTAAAAAGCTGTAAGGTCAGTCTGACTATATCCAGAATGGTGAAATCCTGAAATATATAAGCCATTGCTATTAAACACCAAGATATAAGGGTCCTCTTTAGTAGAAAACTGGGTTACTGTACAGTTGAAACCTAACTATCCATCATAAACACCTTCAATACATTTGAAATAGCAGGTGGACAGGTTCTTTCACACTGAGGGTCATTTATGAAGCGATCAAAGGCTGTAGTGGGAAAAAGAAGTATGAAGAGGGACAGGGCTTTATAGAATGAATAACTTTTCTCATTCTCAATATTTCTTATATTCTTTTACAACAAATTGCTTGGCTCTTGAGAACAGACCCATAAAAGGAGTGAAATATATTTCTCTATCCTCAATCTGAACTTTTTTTTTTAATAGATAAAGTTGTAATGATCCTTTCCAAATAATATGAGCCAGCACTTCAAAAATTTCCATTGTTCCAAAGATACAAATTACTCTGTGCATCTATGTCCATCAACTGAATGAGGAAGGAAAACAGATGAAAGTCATTTGAAAGACAACCTCTCCTAGGACTCATGCTTGGAAGCTGGAAAAGCCTAGTAATCCCCTACCTACATAAATAGAGTTTTTCAAATGACTAAAGGGGCCAACAACAGAGCAGGGCCAAACACTGGGATGTTATAAAGCAGACTCCATATTAGGCCTTGCAAAAAGAAACCAACACGCAGCTCCTTTAGGGCTGGCCAACCTCTCTATGACATAGCCCTACCTAGAGTGGAAGGGAACCGAAACAAAACAGTGTCTTCCAGCAATTTACACACAATTCCAATGGAATTTCCCCCAAGCTCAGGAAATTTACAGTTTATTCAGTCCATATGCTATCCTAGGTTTTTATTCATTTCCTTTTAACAAAGAGAGCTTAGAGAGAAGCAGCCATTTCTTAGCCATTCAAGATCAGAGTCCCTCCTCCAGTAACCTCAAATCATTAGTGACAGCAACCGTGCGTCACTTGGAATATTTGGGGATTATTTTTTCCTCCTAATAAGAAACTCACTGGATGCACTTTTAGAAATGTCTCAGGAGGCCTACTCAACTCTTCTTCCATTAGCAGCAAATACACAGCAGAGATTTGACCCAGCAGTGCATTCCTTAAACCAGGATTTAGGTAAACTGAAAATAGTTCAATAGGGTGATTATCCCTCACTGAAGATGGTATTCTGAAAGAGGAAAGAGATTACATGGCTTGTCAAGTAAAGCAGATCACCTTCTACTTTTGCAGTCAAGTGGGGGTCTTCCCCAGTGGCTCAGTGGTAAAGAATCTACCTGCCATGCCAGAGACACAGAAGACATGGGTTCTATCCCTGGGTCGAGAAGATCCCCTGGAGGAGGAAATGGTAAACCCACTCCAGTGTTCTTGTGGGCAAAATCCCATGAACAGCAGAGCCTGGTGGGCTACAGTCCATGGGGTTGAAGAGAGTCGGACACAATGTAGCAACTTAAGCATCCACGCAGTGATAATAATAATAATACCTAACTCACAGGGTTGTTGAGATGACTAAATGAGATCACATCTGTAAACCATTCAACAGTGTCTAACATACACAGTGTCTAACATATTCAATGAATATTAAGTTTAGCCATTGTTAGTACTACATTTTTAATTACCAAAAGCAAGGAATACAAAGCAAGATCCTAATGTTTCTTCCCTTGATTCTGCTTCTAATTATATTCTTGAGCACAAAAACTCCCTTATTTGTGCCTTTGTTTCCACCACCAAACTAAAAAACAAACAAACAAACAAACAACACCAACCTCTTTCCCTGGAGGAAGCAAATACCAGAACCACACAGAATATTTTGACAGTGCCCATTATTCCCATCACTTTCTGAAGAACTGGATTATTCTGAATGCTTTCAATCGCTTAGCTCCTAGAATTTCCCATCGTTGTTCCCAAGAGGTCAAATTAACTTACAAGGCAATCAGCCTTCCTGTTCCCTACACTAAGAAGAGAAGTCAGAATTCCCAGGCCGGAGATGTCCCTTTGAGCAGCTCAGAGGCATCTCAAACCAACAGGCAAGAAAGAGCAGCCATTCATGGAACAAATAAGTGATTTGCATTTCCAAGGATGTGGGGAAACATATTAGTTATAATTAGCAAACACGCAGAGTCCCTGTGACAGCTTCACTTTACAAACCCTTGAATGTTTGACAAGAAAAGGTCATGTTTTGTAAAATCCTCAAAAGGTCATTCAATAACAAATCACATGAATGGAATCGCGAGGGTTCAGGGAGGTTAACAGAAACACCACAGGCAGTAAAGTGCGTTTTCAAGGTAAACAAGGAGAGAGGGAAAGCAGCCTTGCCTCAGCTCTGGAAGAGGAGAAATAGAAGCAATCTCTAATTTACCAAACACTATAATTTCAAGACATTTTCTCTGTACTTGGTGGTTTAACACTGAATGTTATTTCTTGTGTTCGGCACACTTGGAGGATTAGCAGATAACAGCTCAACAGTTCTTCAAAAGGTCTGGGCTGACCTTAGCCAAAGCTTTCTTTTATTTTTTTTTTCCTTTTTATTTAGTAAATCTCACAAGTGAATTCCACTTAAAACAAGTAAGTGGCTGCATACACGGAATGCACACACTCACATCCACACACACCCAAGGGAGTGCCCCCCAAATACACATACACACACACACACATTCACACTCACACACACACCCGTGCTCCCCAGATCTGCAAACTTTAGCCCCAGAAGCCTTTTCCTCTAGCACTTTGACCTACTCATGACCTCTTTCTTCCCAGGTCTATTTTCTTCTCCACTAAGAGCCAGCCCTACATCTCTCACAGTCAGGAATAACAAAGGCTTGTTTATATAGGGTAATTTAGCTACAGGATCTGTGGGCAGGCAAGAAGGATGATGCATGTGATCCACAGGTCCAAGGCACAATTCAGAAGTGCAGGCTCAACAGGTTTAAGGGGGGCTCCCAAGGGGCTGGCTGCCTTCTAGAAAGTACAGCCAAGGCACTGGAAGTGAGGAGCATCTATCAGGAAGACTCGGACTCAGGCACACACTTCAGACACAGGGCATTGGGTATTACAATGAAGAAAGCTGTGGAAAGAAGGTGCTAGAGCCTAAGGCCAAGCAGACAGGTGGCACAGACCCCAGGCTTCCCTGAAAGAAGAGTCGCTCTTTAGAACCCTGAAACAGGAGGCAGCATCTTAAGGAACAGGAATAGGACCTGAAGTTGGCAGACATCATGAGTGCTTGCTCTGTGACCTTAAGCAGATGGATTTGACCTTCCTGGGGCTCGGTTTGCCCATTCCCAAAATGGGCTAATACTTCTCGCTTACTTCCACAGATCAGGTAAAGATAAAACAAGTAAAAGGTCACTAGGGAAAGCCACGTGTTAGCTGACACCACCAAGGGCTTGCACAGGCAGCCCTGACTCTTATCACCACTCATTTCTACATCCTGCTCCAGCCTCAGACAGCCACCGAAAAACCACCCTCCAGAGTCTTGATCTGCCCCCTGTTGCAGCCCTGCGCAGCTATTTAAATCTAAATGTTAATTTAAAATTACATAAAATTTAAATTCAGTTCTTTACATTTTAAGTGCCCGGCACTACACATGGGCAGTGGCTACCACACTGGACAATGCTGAGAGAGAGAGAAAGTTTCTCTCACCATCAAGAATTCCACTGCACGCTCCAGTGCAGACCAACCCGCTTTCAAGGGAGGACAGACCTGCCACCCTCTCCCCCACCACCACCCCACCCTCGCCATGCACATCCCCTTTGACCTCAGTCTCTATTATTTCATATTCACCCTGAGACCATCCTCCAGAACAGCCTTGACTGATGATTCAAGCACAGACCTCTCACCTTCAGGATTATCTGCTGACCACCAAGCCCCACCCGCCTGGCAACTGTTTGATCCAAATGACGGTCAGAAACAGGACACTTCACTTTGTCTTTCTTGCCAACTATTTTAGCTTATTTGCCGCGAGTACAGGGTATAATTAATATCACACAGGAGCCAGCATTGTCATTTTTCAAATCATTTCCCTGGAAATGTTCTACACCTCTTAATGGCCCTGCTAATGCTGTAGCTGTCATGTTTTGGACAGCTGCACTTTTACAAGACAAACTCTGCAGCGCCAGGAGCCTCTCTGCAGACTTTTTAGCTCAGAGGCTCAGAGGCCGTGAACGCCAGCCGTAATGGCTAAATGGAAATCTTTGATTAATTCCTTTACCTCTCGGTGCTGACTGCTTCTCAGGTGTCACCTTCCTGGATCCCACCCCCCAACCCCCTCATCCTTCCCTCTCCCCTTGCCCCCCCAGCCCCGCCTCGTCTTTTCTATGCCACCTGATGGACAAGGGGATGAGGGAAACAGGCCAAAGTCACACGACTGATTGAAGCCAGGACGCGCTGCCCAGAGGGGCAAAGGCTTGAATATCTGGATGGAAGCCAGGCCTCCTTGCTCAATGCCATACATTGAAAAAAGTAGGGCCCTCTGTGCCTATTTAATTTTATTTTTCAAAAATATGCCTATTCCTCCCTGTTAACTCTCTGCAAAATGCTCACATTTCTCTATGTACTGGGTACATATGAAAAAGACTGAGGGAGACAAAGGACAATGACAGGAGGGCTATATTGAAGGGTCCCAGGAGCCACGCACAGGCCAGCAAGGACAACGAGAGCCACGCCATGCATTTACTAAGGGACGTAGAACGAAGGTGATTTTCAGCCAGATGGAAAAACATACCGCCCTGTTTGGGGCAGTAATAGCATCCTGCTGCTCCTTTTTACTGGTGAAAATTTTGTTTTTTTGTTTTTCAATCATTGGTTTCAAGTCTAGGGAGATTGTTTGAGTTGGATGTCATGGTTAATTCCGCCCAGAAAACCTAACTACAGGGGCCAGCACTGTCCAGGAAAGCCCTCTCTGCTGAGGCCGTCTGTCTGAAAGGAGCTCAGGCCAGACCTGTCTTAAAAGGCAGCCAGAGCCGTGCAAGGGACACAGCTCAGGTTTTTAGGCTCAACAGCGGCACTGATTCACTGCTCCTCTAATCCCGTGTTTATTAGCGATCCGCAGCCCACGGAGAGACGAGCACACAACTTCCTTTCACGCTGCGTCTGCAAAATGCTCCAGAAAGTTGGACTCATCAGTGAAGCAGCAGGTCCCTTGGTTGAGACCAGCCAGGCCAGAAAAGTGACATGAACAGGATGCTGCTGAACATGCCCGGCTCGCAAATACGCACTGCATTCTCTTCTGCATGATTTGCTGCCATTTAAAAGACAATAAACAGCAACTTTAGATTGCTAACAACGTGTCATTTAAGGTTTGCTGTTGCTCAACATCAAGGAAAATCAATGCCGGCTCTACGGGGGCAGCAAACCCGGAGAACTGAGCTCCATTTCAGGTCTGTTTGAACTCATTTCCTTTCTCCACGGTTGCCCCCTTGTACTCCCCCTCAGGCGTCCCCTCACAGCGGGCTGACAGCTTGACACATTGACAGCTCGCACTGAATGACAACTGATTTGTACAAATTTCAAGCCTTATAAATCTACCTGTCACAACAACAACATAAAAGCGCCCAGGCCCAGCAGGTAATTCAGAAAAAGCTTCCCTTGACAGCACTTTCTGAAAAGCAATGGCGTGCCTCCTGCCAAAAATTCCAACTATCATCCTTGTAGAACTTTGAATAAAAATCCAGGGCCCATTTTCTTGCCAACAGGCTACCAATCGTCTTATTTAAAGATTAAAAAGAGTGAACGGGGGAGAGGTGGGGAGGGAAAAAACAGCCACACAATTTCATTTTATACTGATATGAAAGTAACACCGCCTGCTATGCCAGGATTACCACACCGTTTTTCTCTCCGGTGCTCAGGAGGAGTAAATGAGCGAGGGTTTTTTTACGGTATTTAAACAATATCCCAGATTGCAGGGGCTCTGCCTCCCAGGCTCCTCCCCGCTCACCTGGGTCCAGTCCCGCTGCCAGAGCAAGGCGGTTTGACAGACGAGGGGCTGGGAGGCTGAGGTCCAAGCACACCCCAGGTTTTCTCCAAGACAAAGGCCCTTCAGGGTCCATCACCCCACCTCCCTTGACCACTTTTCTTACTAAAGCATTCAAACTATGTCAAGGTAAACCTTTACCGAAACACTTCAGGGATCAACAGCCTAACACATTATTTCATCACGGAATCTTTATTACAAAATAAGAACTAGAGTTGAATATTTAGGCTTAGGTTTTTTAGGTGTGGTTTTATAATTATGTTAACACTGAAGAGAAAAATCTAGCAAACTACGGTATTTAAGAGAGAGGGAGAGACACTTAGTACATGGGCACTTGAACAGCAAAGAGCAGTTTACAAAAAATTTCCCTTTATCTCTACGATTCAAGCCCTTTCAATTCAAGCTCATACACAGAAAGGTGGGGTTGAATGAGCAGCTCAAGTAATTCTCATGTACCTCATTTGCTCTTGTAGAATCTCTCAGCAGACTCACAGATGGAAAAATGAACTTAATCCTTCCTCTGAAGGTTTGCTGTAAGTGCATGTGGAATGGGGATGCCAAGGAGACTCCGAGGAAGGAGACATGGGCCCAAGAATGAGGGCCAATAAGGAGCATCCAGTTGGCCAAATGCTGAAGCAACAATGGTACCAGGAAAGCATCCTGTCGCAGAGAAAGGCACCTCCTCTCTCCTCCCTTCAGCTGCTGCTGCTGCTGCTAAATCGCTTCAGTCGTGTCCAACTCTGTGCGACCCCATAGACAGCAGCCCGCCAGGCTCCACCATCCCTGGGATTCTCCAGGCAAGAACACTGGAGTGGGTTGCCATTTCCTTCTCCAATGCATGAAAGTGAAAGGTGAAAGTGAAGTTGCTCAGTCGTGTCCGATTCTTCGCGACCCCATGGACTGCAGCCTACCAGGCTCCTCCATCCATGGGATTTTCCAAGCAAGAGTACTGGAGTGGGGCTTCTGCAGGGCAGTCAAATCTGACAGCGAAGAACCCAGATGCTGGGGGTGGGCGGACACTTCAGTTTCAAATCCTGGTTATTCCACTCATGAGTCATATAACTTTGGGCAAATGATATTTACACTCTCTGTGCTTCAGTTTCACCGTCTGTACAATAGGGATCATCATCAGATCTCAGAGAGTATAAGGATTAAATGCCTATTAAAAGTCTAGTTCATAGTAAACAGTATCTGCTCATTTATTGATATGCAGATATATACACACATGTATATTTAAAACCTTAATAGTGTTATACAGGAAAAAAAAGACTATTATTAGTATTATTAGTACTCTCTCTGAGATTCCAGACATAATTAGTTTTCTTCCATGGAGTGTAAGCTTCCAATGCAATTAAAAAAAAAAAAATGTAGGGAATCATCCCTGAAAATGTTTTAATTCATTTGGTTGTAATGTATAGATAAGAGATCAGTGTAGCTGGGCTGGATTTATTTTCTGCCCTTTTATAAATTTCTTTATCTACTCTTTTCAACTTGCTTCTTCATCAGCTCATGACTAATAAAACCATCTAGTGTGGTTGGAAAAAATATTTGTTAATTTAGAAGCACATAATTTACACTGTCTTAACACCATTTATCACTCAGAAGCAGTTTAAATATGTGGATTACAAGAAGAGAAAATTGATACATGTACGATATACCCATAAATATGTAAAGAGATAAATATGTAAGTAGAAAGAGAATACTATGGCCCCCAAATATAGTTCGTGTCAATATTAGCTAGTCTTGAGATTGAGATTAGAGAATAGAGTAAGCTATTATTTGCTCTAAAACCCACTGTCAACATCAGCTGAACCTTAAAATATAACAGATTAGGATTATCCAAATTATATAAATTAATATCCACTCTGTAACATTCTTATTATCCTAATTTGGTTAACGTCAAGACTGACATGAGTCAACTGAACTTGGGATGCCAAAAGGGAACAAAAATCAGCAAATCCATTATTTTGTAATTATTTGTACAACCAAAAGCAAGTGTTTTCATTATGAGCTATTAGTGGCCATAAGTAAATAAAACATGGTTTGAATTTCACAAGCACGTTTGATTCTCAAAAGATTTGTATTTCACACTAAGAAAACCCCAAATCAAATGCAATTTTCATATAATAAAATAACTGATGTCATAAACCAAAACAATTACACATCAAATCTTTATGAGACAGGGAAAAAAAAGGAGCAGTCTATAAAACTGATACCACAATGATAACTTATATGAACTAAACTAGCCTTATTTTTCATCTCTCATCAATTATAAAGCGAACATATAAGAACAGGTGAGGCATAAATAGAAAAAAGCAAAGTATGTCAGCTCAAGTTCATCTTTAATCCACCCAGAGTAAGTAAATTAGATGTTCTTATGTTAACCCTTCTCCTCTCAATGGCACATATGTGGCCTAACAAAATGATAAATAATATTTTGCTCACTATTGTCTTCCTGACATCAATCACTGAGAGTTAACAAACACTGTCTCACATATGCTGGGATCCCCCCTACTATGACCAATTAAGTAACAAATTATTCAATGGAACACTGCAGGGCTGACAAGGCACAGTCAAGTGCAGAGCTGGTCAGTTAAGTCTCACACTGGCCCACTGAGAGTTTGCTTAGAGAAAAATAGGAAATTTTAGATGCAAAACACGTGATCTCTTATGTGCATTTTATATTCCTACTTGTGTATGTTTTGTAGCTACTTGTTTGCCCAAAAAAGAGTGAAACTTTCAAACCTGTTGGTCTTTGGTTTTAGAAACTTTTGCTTTTTGTTTTTGCTTTTCCCTCAGAAACTGTTCAAGGAGCTGCTTATTTCTCCAACTCACCAAGGGCCAAACCTGGCAATTCAGAATGTCACCTACCTGTCAGCCATCGGGGCATAGAAGCTGATAGGCTTTAAGACACAAAGCGTCACTTCTTCAGGACTTGGGAAAAATCACCAACCACCATTCAGGAAGAAAATCCCTACGTCTCTGAGCAGCTTCCCTGTACCCTAGAGCTGGGCACTCTGCTTCAGGATGACCATTCCCTACCACCCGCACCCCCTCCAGCCCTTATTCACAGCTCCTCTAAATGCATGAGTCCATCAACAGGTACGCCCATGGTGACCAAAGGCAAAGTTCGCAATCCTTCAACAACACCATTTTGAGAAGAGCAGCTAAGTTTCTACTCCTCTACGTGGATCTCTGTCTACATTTACTGGGAGAAAAGGACCAACTTCACCCAATTTTTCCCACAGAACCACCACTCACAAGGACAACCCCCTGCCACCTGACATGTACTCAGCACCCATCATGAATCACCATGGCCTCCTCAGCCTCCCTCAGGGAAAAGCCAAGTGCCTGAGACACAAGCTACTTAACCAGGCGCCACCCATGCAGCAAGCTGAAGGCCACCAGGAATCAATGCAGGTGTGGCTTGTCTGGAGCCCCCCAGGGGCAAGAGGGGAGAGCTGGCCGGGAAGTATAACTGAGAGAGGACCCACCCAGCCTCTGGCTTGAACTTCCAAGGAATCAGTAAATTTTTACCACTTAGGACAAGCCATGTTATTTGTAACTGTCAGAGGAAGGAAAATCTGTAATTGTTAAGGGGGATGAAGGCTGTGCAAATTCTTCCCTGTGCAAAGTGAACAGTCAATCACTTTTATAAGGACAGCAACAACTGAAAGTATCCATTCGTATACTTTCCTTTAGTCAACAATATTACCTTTAGTAATCTGGGGAATGTGCATCCATAAATTACAGCAAGTGTTATTGCATTGCTGAATAAACAGCAACATTTCCATCAGCAGCAGCAGTGGCAGCCCCACAAAGGTATAACAAACAGACTCAATCATTTTCTTGTCAAGCTTTGCAATGACTGCAGAGTTTACTGCTGGAGATAATGTTGCTTTCCTCAGCATTGTGAGCCAAACTGCAAACTGCTTATTAAAACAAAACCTCTTTTTCGGAGCAGCATGAGTTGGATAATCACTTATTGCACTCAAGAAAAAACAGGTTTGGTGCCCAGAGGAGGTTAGCAATCAGGCATATGTGTTAACATTTGGTTGGTAAAAACTGGTTAAGAAATAAATTATCCGACACTGGGGTGGGGGGAGGGAAGAAGTGAACTGATTAGCATCACTGGCCCAGACTGACTCTTTTCCTTATGATGTCATTCAGTTTTTTGACACTGTGGTTCCAAGTACTGAGCCTGGTGGAAGCTTGGGGGGTGGGATGTGGGGGTGGGGTTCCAGCGGGGAGGGGGATGGGTAGAGGAGATGATGATGGAGGGAAACTAGAAAGGAAAGGCAACCTGCTCGTCTTCACGGGAAGCATCTCTGGAAGAGACTCTATCCTAAAGGCAGGGGATAAGACTGGAGCAAGGAACAGGAAGGAAACAAGTAAACTTTAAGCACTAGGTATTCGTGACTAAACCGTTTCTGAAGACAGCACCTATTATTACTCTCCGAAGAAATCGCTTGATGTAACTAAGCCATAGATAGTGCTGAAAAAAACCATCCTCAATTTTCCCCACTTAAAATAGACGGACAGCCATTTTCCTGAGCCTAAGGAACAGGGATGCAGAGGCGAGCCTGGGAGGCCTGCAGTGTCAGGGCGCTGCTCTGCTGGGAAAACCATTATCCCCGACTATGGAAAAGCTGCCCCAATACTGTTTTGGCATTTTTGTGTGTGTTTTTTTTTTCCTTTTCATGCCCAAAGATGAATTAATATCAAAGTAGGCGGACCCTCTCCCTCAGCCGTCCCCTCCCCTGTCTCGATGCTGCCGATAGCCTTGTGGCCCCAGATGTCCACCATGCAGGAGGGCAGCCTGTTCTCTGGGTGTCCCTATCAGAGCAGGAAATGAGACTGTGAAGACTTTATTATAACTTTGGGCTACATTCGAGGTTTGACTGCTATCACTGCTCTAAAATGAGAATGAGTATGAAACAAAGAAAGAAAAAAAGAGCACCAATGCAGAGTGGAAAGGCAACTCTAGGAACTGTCATTCGGCTTCAACAATAGAAGGTAGGCAAATGCAGGTCAGGACTGTGCCCGCAACGCCCCTCACTCCTGAAAGGGCTGGCAAGCCCCTGGCTCCCTGCCACTCAACACTTTAAACCTGAACAAGGGCTGTTCCTCACACCTCGCTGGGTCCTCTTCGCCACCAAAGAACCAGAAACCATGCTGCTCCCTCTGCCTGAAAAGTTTTTCCTCCCTTTGCTGAGTTCAGTTTTCCCCTCAGTGGGCAATTCCTCAGAAAAAGGCCTTTCCTGACCACACAACCTCAACTAGCCCCCTGCCCCTCTCCTCAACCCCACCATCCTCCCTGTTTTTCTTTTGACTTCTTTGGATCACTACTTCTACCTGAGATGATCACTTAAGAATTTATTAATATGTTTATTACCTGTCCCCTCCATAAGGTAAACTCCATAAAGGATTTCATTTTATTCAAAACATTAGCCCCAGCACCTGGAATACAGTGCCCAGCATGTAGATGCTCAACAAGTATTTGATAAATTACTTAAAAATTACTCTATGAAGTATAGAAAAACACCCCCATGGACATAAATCAGAGACCTCTCAGACTCAAATAGTGGTTTCTGAGCACAGATTATGGGTCCGGATTGTGGAAAGGATGTGGAGAATCTAAAAATAAAAACAAACAAAAAAAAAAGAAGAAATCTTTATTCTCACATCCTTAAGAATGTACAGAAATAAGTTACTGCTCATGAATTGAGCATGAGCCATAGAAACTTGGTATTCTTTGTTTAAAGTACAAAGATAAAGGGCACTGCCCATGATCTAAATAAAAAGAACCTCAATAAGCAGTTTAAAAAAACCTGGACCCAAGACCAGATTTAATTGGGGCCTATCAATCATCAGGGTACATCTGGTCTCCAGTATATGAGGATAAAAAGGCTTATCCCATTTCTTTTTAAATGTTATTTTTAATATGTAGTTATTGGCACAAAGAAATAAGAAATGAAAATAGCAAATCTCCAACACTCATGTACCCACCCAACTTTATCAATGCTTAACATGTTGAGCCATATTTGGATAAGATTTTTTTTTAAGAAAGAAAATACTATAAGAAGAAATGATTGCCCACCTATTTTATCATGAGGCTCAAGTACAGCTCAAGTCTTAAAAATATTTAAGTCACTATTAAAGGACACAGATTATAATAGTTAACAGCTTCCAACTGTCATCAGTTCTCACCTCTCTTCTTCTGCTGGCATTTTAATTCTCTCCTTACCTCTCTTCCACATCCGTCATCATTATTTCTTTCTGTTCATTTCTCCCGATCCCCTGCTTTACTCTCCATTGTGTTAAATCATGTGATATAACAAGATGCATTCCAAATTTTTTAAAAAACATATTTTTAAAAAGGAAACCATGAAAGTACTAGAACAAAACCAAGGAGTGGAGAAGTCCTTTCTAGTATAACTAAAAATAAAAAAAATTAAAAAAACATAAAATAAAAGATAATATAAAGCAACAAGTCTGCATGACAAAACAGAAAATAAAGCAAATAAAAAGCCACCAACAGCAAATCAGAAGGCAACTGAAAAATGTGGGTGGGGTTGGGGGGGAGCCTGTATCTCTACCAAAAACAAAAGGACTAATTACATACATGGACATGGATAAACACAATTACACAAAAACACACACAGAGCTACAAAAATAAATCATTAAAAAGACAAAAATCCAGTAGTAAAATGGACAAAGGATACAAACTCACAGTTCACAGAAAAGGAAATAAAAATGAGTCACAAATATATAATAGGATGTTTAACCTCATTCATAATAAAAGAAACACAAATCAAAACCCTGAGAAGTCTTTTTCTAACCTACCAGATTACCAAGAATCCAAAAGTTTAATAATACTTTCTGTTGGTGAGGCTGTGGGAAAACAGGCGTACACCTTACTGCTGGTGAGGATTTAAATTAACTCCTAAGCAATGCAATTTGGCAATGTTTATCAAAATTACAAACACATATGGCCTGTAACCTAGCAAGTCTATTTCTGGGTATTTGTTCTATATATAGCCTAGCAAACCTTCAAAAATGACAGTGTAAGGTCACTGATTGTAGTTTTTAACACTGAAAGGAAGCTAACAAGAACACTGTCTATCAGCAGCAGACTGAATAAACAAATTATTATGAATTCATCCAGTGGAACACTATATATCTAATAAAAAGTTCATGAGAAAGCTCTCTGTACTGATATGGAAAGATTTTACTGTTAAGTGAAAAAAGGGGGCAGGACAAAATAATATAAATAGCACTCTATCTTTTGTATAAGTGGAAAAGAAATAATGTGTATTTATTTTTGCTTGTACAAACAAAATTTTTAAAACTCTGAAAAAAATTAAAAAGAAACCAAAAATAGTTACCCTTGGGGGTTACAGTGAGAACTTAGAAAGGTAAGGAATAGAAAAGAAGGAAAACTATTCATAATCTTTCATCTCAATTTTCCTATCATATGCGGGATTATCTCCTCAGGAATTGAAACTGATAAAAAATAAACTTCTACTCACTGAGTGTTAAGAGCATTTTAAAAGTCAAAAAAACACATCTTGGCTAGAGCTGTAGGTAAATAGGAAAATGAAGACCCTGAGCGGGGAAGAACTCACAGGACTGGTCAAGAGTCAAGAAGTGTGGAAGTTCTATGCATTTTGGCCTTGAGTTGACCAACAGGTTACTTAGCACACACAACTCAGCATACTCTTGATGAGAAGACCACAGCTCAAGTTGGTCTATTTTCTTTCTCTGGCCAGGCCTTCATTTTCTACACATCATTGGCCACACACTTCCCAGGCCCTCTCTCTTCCTGCCTCATCCCCAGGTCCTCCCTGTGATGTCGCACTCACCTTTCTCTTCCCTCCTCCAGCACTCTGGTCTGCCTCGAGACAAACTCTCTCTCACTGCACTCCTCCATTACCCCACAACTCACTCTGGACCCCATTCTAACTCCCATCTCTCAGATCTGCCTGGATTCACAGCAAGTGACTGGATCAGTAACCTGGTGCTCCCTTGAGGTTATCAGTAAGTTAAAGAAGATCAAAGGAAAATGGTGCTTCATTTCACTAAGAAAACAGAAGACTCCTCCACTATTTCCCTTTATCCATTCAGTTACACAAAAAGAGGCCTTGAGACAAAATTTGAGACTGCACAAGAGACAGCCAGCATGCACTGCCTCCTGTAAGGATACTGGCTCAGCCCCCTGCCCCAGTGAAGAAGTGACTAAAGAAACAAATCTGCTCCCAACCTTGGGACTAGGGATAGACGGGAGCCAGCAACCTATTAGTTAGGTTGGGACCATCTATCTTCCCAGCCTGTCACATCATCTCTGGAGCCCAATTCTGTCATTCAAACTCAATGACTCTATATATTGCTTCCTACCTCAAGCCACCTAAGATTTGACCACCTAAGTCACCAACTGCCTTAGTCATGGCAACCCTCACAGAAATGCAGCCAGAGGACTGTGGCAAACCTTTAGAGACAGCAAAGAAATGCCTCTTCATCCATTCATTTTATAGCACACAGCATTTTAAATACAGTTTTGGTAAATATGTGCATGTATGTAACAAAGAGGTTAGCAAAATGCTGTTAAATGTGTGGGTTTAAATACTTCAATTAAAAGACAATGCATTATCTCAGTATATTATTTGTCTTAAGGGGCCTCTAAAATGCTCAATGGGTTCCCTTAAACAGAAAAAGAACCCACAAGCCTGGATATCATATATTGAACATGCTTTGCAAACCACTACCAAAAGCTACTTCTGAATGTAAAATTCTGTTTACCCTATATGCATGCCACCAAGTGAACAAGTGAACAAGATTTTATTAGAGGTGAAAAATATTATTAACAAGTATGTGACGCCCTGGAACTTTCAGACACTGTTACCAGAAACGTAAGTTGGCACAAGGAAACTATGAAAAACTTTGAGCAGTTTACACCAACACTGAACAACACATAACTCTATGACCCTGAATTTCTACGCCTTGGTATGTGTCCGACAGAAATAGGTATGTACATTCACCAAAAGATGGATAAGACTGCTCAGAGCAGCACAATTCGCACTAACCAGAAACTACTGGAAAACAACCCAGATACCCATCAACAGTAGAACAGCTTTTAAAAATCTCGCCTATCTGTGCAACAGAATACTATATAGCAATGAGAATGCATGAACCACGGCTACATCAATGTGCATGAATCTCACAGAAACAAAGGCGGACATATGAAGCCAAGATTCGAAGAAGACAATACTACAGGATTCCATTTACATAAAGGTTTAAAATAGGCAAAACTAAGCTCTGCTGTTAGAGGACAGGACAGCAATCAGTCACCCCTGGTGGGAGAAGGGGTACAAGTGGTGCCTGGGGCAGACGCTTGGGGAGCTTCTGGTTCAGGATGCCAACAGTATTCTGTATCCTGGTCTGAGCACCAATTATACTCACGTGTTCACTTTGTGATAATTAATCTGAGCACTTAGGATTTGTTCACTTTTTTAATGTACATTATACATCACCAAAACATTTATTTTAAAATATTTAGAAAAAAAATTTCCTGCAATTACTCTTCAAAGCGTCAGGTACCTGAACTGCTGCCCTAAAGTCATAGGGACCCTTAATTCCTATCATTAGCTCCTGACATGTCCAAATGATTCTTTGGCTACTTGTTAATAACGGAATCAAAATGCACTAATCTCATTATCGCTTGTCAGCAGGCACTGTCAGAACACTGTTGGCCATTAGTCGCCTGCTGCTGCTTTCAGTCAGAGACTTGTAAAGCACCCAAAAGGAGACAAAAACGTTGACAGTTTAGTTTTTCTCTTGTCGCATTCACCTTTCACCAACCTCATGCTGAACCCTTCACATCCTGGACCACAGGCTGCCTTCTCCAAGAGACCATTCCAGACCCCTCCGTACTCAGTCACGTCTGACTCTTTGCAACCCCATGGACTGTAGCCCACCAGGCTCCTCTGTCCGTGGGATCTTCCCAACCCAGGGATCAAACCCGTGTCTCTTGCATCTCCTGCACTGGCAGGCAGATTCTTTATCACTAGTGCCACCCAGGAAGCCCTCAGACCCCTCTAGTGGTGGTTTAGTCACCAAGCCGTGTCCAACTCTTGGGACCCCATGGACTGTGGCCCACCAGGCTCCTCTGTCTATGGGACTTCCCAGGCCAGAATATTGAAGTGGGTAGCCATTTCCTTCTCCAGGAGATAAACCCCTCTAGCAAACACCAAGCTCCCTTTCTCTCAACATAATGCCTGCCTTTTTTCATTCCCTGATAGCTCAGTTGGTAAAGAATCTGCCTGCAACCGAGGAGACCCTGGTTCGATTCCTGGGTCGGGAAGATCCCCTGGGGAAGGGATAGGCTACCCACTCCAGTATTCTGGCCCGGAGAATTCCAAGGACTATATAGTCCATGGGGTTGCAAAGAGTTGGACATGTCTGAGCAACTTTCACTTCACATCACTTCACCTATCTAAACATTAACAAACAACCACTGTGTGCCCAGCTCTGTGCTCAAGATACAACATTGAGTAAATCATGATTCTTTTCCTTTAGGTGCTCACAGCACTGTATGGAAAAGAGACACAAAAACAAAACTATGATAGATACATAAGCAGAGAATACTAGGAGCACTGGAGAGGAACATGTAAGCCAATTTTGAGGGTAGGGGGAAGGGAGATGATTCTTAGAGGAGATTTCTTAGAGGACATAAAATATGCCTTAAAGGATGGAAGTTAGTCAGTGAAATGAAGAGGAAGGCAGCTCCCAGAGGAAATCTCGTGAGGAAATCTCGTCTGGTGTAGAGACGTGGGTGCTAGTAGGCGGGTAACTACAAGAGTAAAATCTGAGCAAGGACAGATGAGGGCAGGCAGAGAGAAGACCATGAAGGTCTTTGCAAACCATGTGAAATGGATGAGCCTTCATGCCAGAGAGGGAGAGCTGTCACTGTGGGTGGTGAGCAAGGGAACGGCAGGGTCAAGTCTGTCACCAAGGAACTGTGTGAGAAGTGAAATTGGAGATACAGAGGCTGGGAGATATCACCATAGACCTGTTTGAACCAGACCACTTGGAGCAGGGTTGGAGAGGAGAAAAAAATTCAATGTCTAGGTGGTAAAATCAGAAGGACTGAGGAACTGATGCATGGTAAGAGAATAGGGAAGGAGAAAGGGAAGTTGTTGAGAACTGACAGCAAGTGAAAAATGTACGAGAGGAAGAGAAGGGCGGGGTAGATGGCAGGGAACACAGGTGCCCTGAGGTTGACCCTGAGGTCAACACAGGAGGCATTAAAGATGAAGTGCCTGTAGGGACTTCAGGAAGTATGTTCAGCAGGAGAGCTGAAAGCCTGAGTATGGCAGCAAGGAGTCTGGGCTAAAGGTAGAAATAAATTCATCAGCACACACAAGAAACCCTAGAGCACACGAAATCACAGCATGCACACGGTGGGCGCATAGTGAGCTGAACACTCAGGAACACCAACTTTAAGGAAGGATGGAGGAAGAAAATCTGTAAAGAGGACAGAAACAGGATGCGCAAAGAGTTTCTCAATGATCAGGACACTGAGAAGTCATCGATGCCAAGGAAGTGGAAAGTTCAATACTCTAAAATGTACCAGCCAGATTTCCAGGATGAATAGACCGAAATAGTTTCATTGAATTTGGCAATTAACATATCATCAATGACTTTAGTCAGTAATTTCAGACTTTACTTCCAGCACCACAGCAGACCAAGCTAAAACAAATCCACATTGCAATATTTGTCAACAAATTGGGATGCCCGATTTCTGAGGCCCTCAAAGGGACAGGACATGTTGCTTTCAGCTGACACAAGATAGGAAACTAAGAGTTATAAATAAAGCTAGACATCTAAGTACTGTCTGATATATAAAAAGGGGACGAAAGAAACTATCTACCAGCCCATAAAATAAGGAGGCATGTTGTTTCTCCGGGCTTGAGGCAAAAAAAAAAAAAAAAAGAGGCCTCTTGCAAGAAACTAAAACTACAAGCCTGCACTAGTCCTGTCTGTAGAGTAATGGTGTTTTAAATCCAAGCTGAAAAATAATATAAAACTGGTGTTAGACTTATGAGAGCTCTGTTTTTCAAAAATAGTAATACTTCCATACTCCACAACCCAAGAGACAACTCTTGACAAATATAAGCTTCCAGTTAAAAATAAATTCTGTAACACACAAGGAAACAAATAACTATGAGGGAGAACCAACCAATCACAAAAAAGAGAATAGAAGTTATAGAAAAATCCAAAAGATCATAAAACAAGATTTTTAAAGTTATAGAAACTGTTATGAGGTAAGATGACATTATGGGGGAAGTTTTGGGAAAAATCGAATATAAAAAAATACACTTATTAAAACTTTAAATGTGATGAATAGACTAAACAGAATGTTAGATACAACTATAAAGAAAATTGATTAAGACAGAGGGTAAATCTGGAAAAAAAAAAATCCAGAATTTAGAGAGAAATAAAAAGATGGTATACCTGGATTTGCAGCAACAAAGATGAACCTAGAGCTAGCATACTAACTGAAGAAAGTCAGACAAAGAAAAATAGGTATCATATGATATCATTTAGATGTGGAATCTAAAAAAATGATAAAAATGAATTATTTATACAACAGAAACACTCACACAGAAAACAGAGTTATGGTTACCAAATGGAGAGTGGGGAAGGGATAAATTAGGAATTTGGTATTAACAGGTACATACGACTATATATAAAATAGAACAAGGACCTACTGTATGGTAGAGGGAACTATACCCAATATCTTATAATAATTGAAGAAAGCTGAGCGCCAAATAATTGATGCTTTTGAACTGTGGTGTTGGAGAAGACTCTTGAGAGTCCCTTGGACTACAGGGAGATCCAACCAGTCCATTCTAAAGGAGATCAATCCTGGGTGTTCTTTGGAAGGAATGATACTAAAGCTGAAACTCCAGTACTTTGGCCACCTCATGTAAAGAGTTGACTCATTGGAAAAAACTCTGATGCTGGGAGGGATTGGGGGCAGGAGGAAAAGGGGACGACAGAGGATGAGATGGCTTGATGGCATCACCGACTCGACGGACATGAGTTTGAATGAACTCCGGGAGTTGGTGATGGACAGGGAGGCCTGGTGTGCTGCCATTCATGGGGCCGCAAAGATTCGGACACGACTGAGCAACTGAACTGAACTGAACTGAATAAAGGAAAATAATCTGGAAAATACTATATGCATATGTGTAACTGAATCACTTTGCTATACACCTGAAACACTGTAAGTCAACTACACTTCAATTAAAAAAAAAAAAAAGATGGCTTAATTGTAAAAAAAGATATGCCAAAGAAGAAAGAATAAGATCCATGATATACTCTTAACAGGAGTTCCAGAAGAAAACAGGAAAAGTAGAAAAGGCAATGATCAAAAAGAACTGCCAAGGATTTTCTAAAAGTGTTAAAAAAAAAAAATTAAATACATGAATTCTTAGACTGAATAAGATCACTGGGTCCTAAGAATTTTAAACTAAACAAATCTATGGATTGATACACAGTATTACAATGAAAAACCTGAAAGTAAGGGGAAAAAACTTTTCAAGCCAAGAAGAGAGAAAATATCATCCCCAAAGTAATGAAAGACTTAGAGCCAACTTCTCACCAGTAACAGTAAACTCCAGAAGACAATAAATTCCTTAGCAGTCTACTTGGGCAGCCATAACAAAATACTACAAACTGAGGTGGTTTAAACAGCAGATATTTATTTTCTCACAGATCAGGAGGCTGGAAGTCCATGATCAAGGTGCTGAGTTTGGTTTCTGGTGAGAACTCTACTCGGCTTGTAGACAGCTGCCTTCTCACTGTGTCCACACATGGCTTGTCTTCTAGACACACTCAGAGAGAGAGATTTCTGGTGTCTCTTCTTCTTACTAGGACACCAATCCTATTTGATTAGGGCCTCACCCTTATAACCTCATTTAAATTCCTTTAATGGGCCTCACCCTTAAAAACCTCATTAAATTCCTCCCTAAAGACCCTATCTCCTAACATAGTCATATTAGTGGTAAGGAATTCAATGTATCAATTTGGGTGGCTGGAGACACAACTCAGTCTATAACAGAACATCTTCAAGGTGTTCAGAGAAAAGTAACCGGAATGCTATACCCAGATGAACTGTACTTACCCTTCAGAAATAAGGCCTAAAGACATTTTCAGACAAAGTGAGAAAATTCCTGTATCTAAACCATTACTGAAAGACCTACTAGAGACTTCTCTGGTGGCCCAATGGCTAAGACTCCACACTCCCAAAGCAGGGGCCCAGGTTTGATCCCTGGTCAGGGAATTAGATCCCACATGCTGCAACTAGAAAATCCAAGATTTCACGTGCTGCAATAAAACTTGGCACAAATTTTGAATAAGTAAAAATAAGTATTAAAAAATCTACTAAACTAACCATGTACTTGGCAATACACTAACTGAAACTAAAAGGAAAGAATGCATGGAAGCAGTAATCAATCAACTAGTTGACAAAATATTCATTCAACAAATACCCACTGAGAAGTCTATCCTATATGCCAGACATGGTTCCATTTGTGGGGATTCTACAATGAATTAAAATCCCTGATTTATTACATGTAATCTGGTAAATGGGGATAAATGCACCAAAGGGAAATAGAACAGGAAAGAAGACAGGGAGGAATACTCAGTTCAGTTCAGTCACTCAGTCGTGCCTGACTCTTTGTGACCCCATGGACTGCAGCACATCAGGCTTCCCTGTCCATCACCAACTCCCAGAGCTTGCTCAAACTCATGTCCATCTAGTCAGTGATGCCATCCAACCATCTCATCCTCTGTCATCCTCTTCTCCTCCTGCCCTCAATCTTGCCCAGCATCAGGGTCTTTTCCAAGGAGTCAGTTCTTCGCATCAGGTGGCCAAAGTATTGTAGTTTCAGCTGTAGCATCAATCCTTCCAATGACTATTCAGGACTGATTTCCTTTAGGATTGACTCGTTTGATCTCTTCGCAGTCCAAGGAACTCTCAAGAGTCTTCTCCAACACCACAGTTCAAAAGCATCAATTCTTTGGTGCTCAGCTTTCTTTATAGTCGAACTCTCACATCCCATGGCTACTGGAAAAACCACAGCTTTGACCAGACAGACCTTTGTTGGCAAAGTAATATCTCTGCTTTTTAATATGCTGTCTAGGTTGGTCATAGCTTTTCTTCCATTAGAGGTTTTATATTGTTAAGTTGAAATATGCATTGAGTATTTGAAAGTAATAATAGAAATGAATTTTGAGGTTTTAAAAGGAAAAAAAAAGGAATCCTAATTTGAAGACAAAGCAAACAAGGATCATTTGGAAGAGATGGGTTTAAAGAGGCTCTGAGATCAGGGCTGGGGAGTCAAGTTTCCAGGCTCTTTCCCTATTTCCCCTTGCCACCTCCAGTGTGCAGGCTGGTCCCCCAGCTGTTGGACCCCAGAGAGAGAAGGTGACTGGATTTACAAGAGTTCTCATGTAGACTCATTAGAAATTAGTGGAAATGGCAGAACCATCTCTTACTTGTATCTCTTCTTAAGAGCAAAGAAACCTTTCCCTAGTGTCTCTTGGTACATGTTCCCTTGGGTTCACTGGTCCAAACAGCTTCACAGGCCCATGCCTATCACAGGAAGGGGAAGAGGATCCCAATACCAGTCTTAGAACAATCCAGATTAAACTCCTGTAGCCAGGTATAGGTAACACAGAGAAAGGGACACACACAGACAAAATTCAAGCTTTTCCGTCAAGGAAGAAAGCAATGCTGACCACAAACAGCCTCTGCTCACCTATCATCTGCCTCAAAATTCACAACATAGTGGTGACTACATGACACTGTCATCACACTTCCACAAAACAGCACACCATCACCCTGGAAATGTGAAAAAGCAACTTTACAGTCAACTAATTTTTTCTACAAGCCCAGCTGCTTGCTGTTGTTACTGTTCCATCAATAAGGCAAGTTTGACTCTTTGCAACCCCATGGACTGCAGCACAGCAGGCTTCCCTGTCCTTCACTATCTCCCAAAGTTTGCTCAAATTCACGTTCATTGAGTCAGTGGTGCTATCTAACCATCTTATCCTAGGCCGCCCTCTTCTCCTTTTGCCTTCAATCTTTCACAGAATCAGGGTCTTTTCCAAGGAGTCACCTCTCCACATCAGGTGGCCAAAGTACTGGAGCTTCAGCTTCAGTCCTTCCAATGAATATTCAGGGTTGATTTCCTTTGGGATTGACTGGTTTGATCTCCTTGCAGTCCAAGGGACTCTCAAGAGTCTTCTCCAGGACCACAATTCAAATCTTTGGTTCTCAGCCTTCTTTACAGTCCAGTTCTCACATCCTAACATGATTACTGGAAAAACCATAGCTTTGACTATACAGATCTTTTTCAGCAAGTGATGTCTCTGCTTTCTAATATGCTGTCTTGGTTTGTCATGGGGCTTCTCTGGTGGCTCAGATGGTAAAAAATCTGCCGGCAATACGGGAGACCCTGGATCAATCTCTGGGTCAGGAAGATCCCCTGAAGAAGGAAATGGCAACCCACTCCAGTATTCTTACCTGGAGAATCCCATGGACAGAGGAGTCTGGCAGGCTACAGTCCATAGGGTCACAAAGAATTGAACAAGAATGAGTGACTAGCCCTTTCACTTCCAGGTTTGTCATAGCTTTTCTTCAAAGGAGTAAGCGTCTTTTAATTTCATGGCTGCAGTCACTATCTTCAGTGATTTTGGAGACCAAGAAGATAAAATCCGTCACTGTTTCCACTTTTTCCCCATCTATTTGCCATTAAGTGATGGGGCCAGATGCCATAACTTCAGTTTGTTGAATGTTGAGTTTTAAGCTAGCTTTTTCGATCTCGTCCTTCACTGTCATCAAGAGGCTCTTCAGTTTCTCTTCACTTTATGCCATTAGAGTGGTATCATCTGCATATGTGAAGTTCTGGACATTTCTCCTGGCAATCTTGATTCCAGCTTGTGATTCATCCAGCCCAGCACTTCACGTGATACTGTACTCTGCATATAACTTAAATAAACAGGGTGACAATATACAGCCTTGTTGTACTCCTTTCCCAATTTTGGACAGCTGCTTTAACAAAGCCCATAACACATGCTCATGGGCCAATACGCATGTTAACCAATCATCATCTCTGTTGTGCTAATTCAACAACCAATCAAACTATAAGGACAACAGGCCCATCCCCAGGTTCCTGAAAATGGCTGATCAGAACACTTCCCATGCAGAAGCCCAGTCAATCTATGCAGATACTTTTAAAGCTTCCCAGATGTCCCTATAAAAATTCTCTCTCTTCAGGCTATACTGCCACTTCCAGATTAGCAGAAATAATCAAATAAATGTGCTTTTTCATTGAAAGGCATTTCCAAATTATTTCAACATTATCAGGTTGAAGGGAGGTTATGGCAATGACTGGCTAAAGTGGATTAAATGCTTTCATTTATCTGAGAAATTGAAGTTATAATAAAATGTTAGAGCCAAAAAAGACTTCCCAGAGACTATTTAATATGACATCCACAATTTATAGATGAGACTGTGCAAGCCAGTAGCACCATTTTTACATAAGATTTAATCCAGGAGAAACCTTTTGTATCTTCGTTATCATGCTGTCCCAGGAACAAGACAATATCCATTCATTCAGTAGTTCTCAACCTTTGCAGCAAATGAGACCCAAATTTTGCATCTAATTTCAGGTTGTTCCTGGGCTCTTTGAAGCTCAACCTAGGGATCCTAAGATTAAAAGTCCCTCCATTAGACACAGCTAACATCCCCAGTTTAGATAAATACATTGAGGTTACTATTTCCTCTATCATTATATGGATGTAGAAAATCATATTACACTAGTTCCCTTTCCTCACCCCTCCTCAATTTTATTATATCTTATCCAGCTACTCTAAACTCAAGAAATTCTATCTATAACATTATTCCAAGAAACAGAAATGGTAATCCCATAGTGTGAGATGATTAAGGGGAAACCTCTATCCATTTTCCAATCCACCACTATATTCCCAAGTCTAACACAACTTCTATCAAAAGATAAGCCATCAGTAAAGGTCTTGCAATGCTGGAGACCGGGTTCAATCCCTGGGTCGGGAAGATCCCCTGGAGAGGGCAATGGCACCCCACTCCAGTACTCTTGCCTGGAGAATCCTATGGAGGGAGAAAGTCCATGGGGTCGCAAAGAGTCGGACTGAGCGACTTCACTTTCACTTTCAAAGGTCTTTAAGTTCCTTGATCAGTATAACCCTTTAATCTTTTAAGATAAATTACAAAACTATCATCTCAAATCCCTTACCATCTAGGAAGGATTGGTCTATTGTTCCCATTTTATACATGAGGAAATACAACTCAGTGACCCGCCTAAGGTCATATGGGTAAGTAAGAGTAAAATTGGGGTGATATCTGGGTTTCTTTGTTGGTGTTCCACTGATACACAACAGCACTTTTTCAACTGGAAATAGCCATAAAAGCTATTGTTAATATACTGTGCTCCTCTGTTGGTGGGAATGCAAATTGATACAGCCTCTATGGAGAACAGTATGGAGATTCCTTATAAAAGTAGAAATAAAACTAACATATGATCCAACAATCCCACTACTGGGCATATGCCCTAAGAAAACCATAAAAAACACACATGTACCCCAATGTTCATAGCAACATTAGCTAGGACACGGGGCAACACAGATGTCCATTGACAGAGGAATGGATAAAGAAGCTGTGTACCACATATACAATATTCAGTTCAGTTCAGTTGCTCGGTCATGTCTGATGCTTTGTGACCCCATAAACACCAGGCTTCCCTGTCCACCACCAACTTCTGGAGCTTAATCAAACTTACGTCTATCGAAAAGGTGATGCCATCCAACCATCTCATCCTCTGTCGTCCCCTTCTCCTCCTGCCTTAGTCTTGCCCAGCATCAGGGTCTTTTCCAAGGAGTCAGTTCTTTGCATCAGGTGGTCAAAGTATTGGGGTTTCAGCTTCAGCATTAGTCCTTGCAATGAATATTCAGGACTTATTTCCTTTAGGATGGACTGGTTGGATCTCCTTGCAGTCCAAGGGACTCTCAAGAGTCTTCTCCAACACCACAGTTCAAAAGCATCAATTCTTCCGGCACTCAGCTTTCTTCACAGTCCAACTCTCACATCGATGCATGACCACAGGAAAAACCACAGCTTTGACTAGACAGACCTTTGTCGGCAAAGTAATGTCTCTGCTTTATAATATGCTGTCTAGGTTGGTTATAACATTCCTTCCAAGAAGCAAGTGTCTTTTAATTTCAAGGCTGCAGTCACCATCTGCAGTGATTTTGGAGGCCCAAAAAATAAAGTCTGTCACTGTTTCCATTGTTTTCCCAGCTATTTGCCATGAAGTGATGGCACCTGATGCCATGATCTTCGTTTTCTGAATGTTGAGCTTTAAGGCAACGTTTTCACTCTCCTCTTTTATCTTCATCAAGAGGCTCTTTAGTGCTTCTTAGATTTCTGCCATAAGGGTGGTGTCATCTGTGTGTCTGAGGTTATTGATATTTCTCCCGGAAATCCTGATTCCAGCTTGTGCTTCATCCAGCCTGGCATTTCTCATGATGTACTCGGCATATAAGTTAAATAAGCAGGGTGACAATATACAGCCTTGACATACTCCTTTCCCAATTTGGAATCAGTCTGTTGTTCCACGTCCAGTTCTAACTATTGCTAACTGTTGACCTACACACAGATTTCTCAGGAGGCAAGTAAGGTGGTCTGGTATTCCCGTCTCTTGAAGAATCTTCCACAATTTGTTGTGATCCACACAGTCAAAGGCTTTGGTGTAGTCAATAAAGCAGAAGTAGCTTGGAAAATCCCATGGATGGAGGAGCCTGGTACGCTGCAGTCCAAGGGGTTGCTGAGGGTCAGACACAACTGAGCGACTTCACTTTTACTTTTCACTTTCATGCACTGGAGAAGGAAATGGCAACTCACTCCAGTGTTCTTGCCTGGAGAATCCCAGGGAAGGGGGAGCCTGGTGGGCTGCCGTCTATGGGGTCGCAAAGAGTCGGACACGACTGAAGCAACTTAGCAGCAGCAGCAGCAGATGTTTTTCCGGAACTCTCTTGCTTTCTCAATGATCTAGCGGATGTTGGCAATTTGATCTCAGGTTCCTCTGCCTTTTCTAAATCCAGTTTGAACATCTGGAAGTTCATGGTTCACATACTGTTGAAGCCTGGCTTGGAGAATTTTGAGCATTACTTTGCTAGCGTGTGAGCTTAGTGCAATTTTGCAATAGTTTGAACATTCTTTGGCATTGTCTTTCTTTGGGATTGGAATGAAAACTGACCTTTTCCAGTCCTGTGGCCACTGCCAAGTTTTCCAAATTTGCTGGCATATTGAGTGCATCACTTTAACAGCAGCATCTTTTAGGATTTGAAATGGACCACAGCCTTGTCTAACTCAATAAAACTATGAGCCATGCCATTTAGGGCCACCCAAGACAGACAGGTTACGGTGGAGAGTTCTGAAAAAAATGTGGTCTGCTGGAGAAGTGAATGGCAAACCACTTCAGTATTCTTGCCTTGAGAACCCCATGAACAGTATGAAGAAATGGAATATTATTTGGCCATTAAAAGGAATGCCTTTGAGTCAGTACTACTGAGGTGGATGAACCTAGAGTCTATTATACAAAGTGAAGTCAGAAAGAGAAAGACAAATATTGTATATTAACACATATATATGGAATCTAGTGAGATGGTGGGCTTCCCTGGTGGCTCAAACAGTAAAGAATTCGTCTGCAATGGGGGAGACATGGGTTCAGACCCTGGGTTGTGAAGATCCCCTGCAGGAGGGCATGGCAACCCACTCCAGTATTCTTGCCTGGAGAATCCCCATGGACAGAGCAGCCTGGTGGGCTACAGTCCACGGGGTTGCAAGGATTCGGACACAACTGAGCAACTAACACAGCACAGAGAGATGGTACTCATGAACCTATTTGCAGGGCAGCAATGGAGACCAGAGAGTAGACTCATGGACGTGGTGGGGAAGGAGATGGTGGGACAAAGGAGAGAGGAGCAGTCGTATAGAGAATTCACACTGTTTATCTATTTTAGATAAACAGTGTGAATTCTCTATACGACTCAAGAGGCTCAAACCGGTGCTCTGTGACAATGCAGAGAGATGGAATGTGGTGGCAGTTGGGAAGAAGTTTTTAGGAGCGAGGGTACATATGTATACCTGTGGTTGATTCATGTTGATGTATGGCAGAACCCAACACAATATTGTAAAGCAATTATCCTTCAATTAAAAAAGAAAGAAAAAAATATACCATGCTCCTTCCACAGCTAAGCAGAACACTCTTTTGGATTATCTGCTTACTTTGAATTATCCATGCTGCTTTTACTTCACTAGCCTAGAGAATAGCACTGGCCATGCCTTAAAATAAAACTATCTCCATACACATGGGCTATCCAGGTGGCAAAAATGAGGTTTTCCACGGCTAATCTCAACACTCTCCAGGTAATCCCAAGTACCTTTCGTATCACCTTGATCTGATTTGTGCTAAAACGAATCCCTTCAGCTGGGCATAATCAAAAAGAGAAAATAACAGTTGTGCAAGTTGTCTGGAGGCACTTTACCAACTTGGATCACTTTCCTGCTCATTTTAGCTGGGTAAATAATAGCTTGATATGTAGTACCTGCTAAGTGAAATGAAAATGGAAAATGTTTTAAAGGGTTTTCACTTAATGTCTTTATGCTACTGTAAATGTATGAAAATTTTATATCTGGGTTTTTATTACTGTTGATTGCTAAACTGACAGGGAAAATAATCCAAGCTGGCACATTAATGAAACATGATTTTTAAGTTCCTTTTTATTTTTTTAAGAACAAAGCTAAACACAATTAAATGGTAAAAAACCACTCCAACTTTTAACTCTTTTAAGATTGAACAGTCAATATCAGATTGTTTTTACAAGCTTTCTTAGCCACTTCACCTTTATCCAGAAAAATCTATTGCTTTCTTCTAACACAGAGGTATGCAAAACTCAGCCCTGGGTTTTCATGTCTGTTTCCCCAATGCCATCACTTGTCTCTCTTCCAAAATTGTGCTTTTAGAGCCTTCAGAAACATTTCTACACAGTCCAGACAGCTATTACAATACAGAGAACTAGAGAGTAGAAAAATCATACTAGAAGAATCAGGGGTGTATGCCAGGAGAGGCTCCATGAAGAGCAGCCATGCCTTCAGGAAATAGGGCCAACGTTAATCCAAGACTCTCAGAAGTGGATTCAGCCCCACCAGTAACAACAAAGAGGAGCCCAACGCCCTTCCAACAATGCTCTCACAGATACTCAGGAACGAGTTGCTTTAAAAGCTCACATTCATTCAAGGGGTTGTGTCACTGGCGGAATTAGTCACACCTGCCAGTGAATAGCAAATAACAGCTGTATAGACACAAGTGAGTTATTGGTCTTAGGCTACAATCTCCCAGGAAGCAAACTGTACAATTTCTGCTGCTCCCAGGCCAACTGAAAGGAATTTAAACTTGCACATGATTGAGTATCTTAATTATGTCATCTTAAAGCATTTCATTACCATAACCAATACCAAAAGTCTGGGAGAAACCCAGCTGTGTCATTCAGACACCCGACCCTAAATTGCAGCAGTCATGACACCTCCCACCCTACTTCTCCATCATCAGAGACTACGTGGGCCTGAAGTGAGCTCATTAGTGGAAGAAGCAGCCCTGTAAACCAAGGTTTCTGACCTGGTCAGTGTTCCTTCCCCTGACTACACTGTTCCCTTGTTTTTATATAAAAGGAAACGGGGAGCTGGGGGATTAAGTATGAGGTGTTTAATGGGATTTCTCCCAATATTTAACTTTGTGAACTCGGCCTGTATTTACCAAATACCTGCTGAAAAATCTAACCTCGTTCAAGATGCTGAGGGTAATACAAAACATAACATGTGGTATGTGCCCTCAAGGAAATTATGTTCTGGGTCTGGAGGCAAAATTTACATCACACTAGTAACATTTACTCACCAGTATTTATTAACAAATGCTACAATCCCTGATGGCTCAGATCGTAGAGAATCTGCCCGCATTGTGGGAGACCCTGGTTCTATCCCTGGGTGGGGAAGATCCCCTGGAGAAGGGCATGGCAAACCACTCCAGTATTCTTGCCTGGAGAATCCCATGGACAGAGGAGCCCGGTGGGCTACAGTCCATGGGGTCGCAAAGAGTCAGACATGATTGAGCGACTAACACTTTCACTGCTTTCACTTTCACAAGCAAAGCACTGAACTAAATGCCTTCAGAGAAACTACAAGACAGCAATTACCCTCCACCACAGAGACTACAACTGAGTAGAGCTGGGCTTGAAAAGGGACCTCAAAGACAACCCAGGGAGCTTTCACACTCAAGCACACCCTGGCGCAAAAACTTTGCCTGTGACTCCCCTAAAATGACTTCCATTTGTCCACTTCCAATTTAAAGTTTAGGGCCCAAAACTGAACACAATATTCTAGGTGTGGTTTTCCTTCTTTTTCAAGGTAATATGCTTCTGCCATTGAGTCGATAATCTCAAGAGCTCCTTAAACACTCACATTCAGATATTTGAAGATGCCAGACAAAACTTAATTTTCCCCCACATCACCTCTACTCTGACACTTCACTCAAACAGCTGATTTGGAGACCCAAAAGCAAATAGAATCTGAAATTTCACCTCTTCTAATCTGCCCACATTCTAGGTGGTAAGAACCCCTGATATTTTGATTCTATTATCTGATTTAACCCTCTTTCCTAGATCTGTCTCCTATTTATGGTATATGTGCTTTCTGTATATTTACCTAACTCACTTTACCTAAATATTTTTTCTCAAGAATCAGGTACAAAATCAAGCTCTGTGGGAAACAAGAAACATTCCTCCAAACCAGCAGAGCTCCATTTGGGTATCCCCTTTCGGTACAGCGGTTTGGCAAAAATCCAGTATTAAATGCCTTCCTCATCTTCAAATATATGATGATTGACACATCTCCATTATATATTAAGTCAGAAAAGAAAAAAGTAAATGATATGACCTGATCTGTGAGCATAAACCCAGACTTATTCATAAACAACTGCTGGTTCACTATCCATTCTTGTAATAATATGTATTAGAATTTCATTCCAGATTTCAAAAGTCATCCTTAGTTACTAGGGGAATGCCAAAGAGAGTAAAGAGTACTTCAGTTTGGCCGGGCATAGGGCACTTGGAGAGAAGAGTAAAGAAGTAACTGGGATCTGAGCACAGAGGACCCTGAAGTCTGCACTAAAGAAATCACACTTCCGGGGAGGAGCCAAGATGGCGGAGGAGTAGGACGGGGAGAACACTTTCTCCCCCACAAATTCATCAAAAGAGCATTTAAACGTCGAGTAAATTCCACAAAACAACTTCTGAATGCCGGCAGAGGACATCAGGCACCCAGAAAAGCAATCCAACTCTTCGAAAGAAGGTAGGAAAAAATATAAAAGACAAAAAAAGAGACAAAAGAGGGAGGGACGGAGTTCCGTCCCAGGAAGGGAGTCTTAAAAAGAGAGAAGTTTCCAAACACCAGGAAACCTTCTCACTGCCGAATCTGTGCCGAGCTTTGGAAGCATAGAGGGCAACATAACAGGAAGAAAAAATAAATAAACAATTAAAACTCGAAGATTGCGAGTCCTACGGTAACTCCCCCAGCGGAGAAGCAGCGCAGACGCCTGCACGCGCCATTAGCAAGCGGGGGCTGGGCAGGGAGGCGCAGCGCGGGCTGCATCGCTTAGAGTAAGAATCTGGCCTGAATACCCTGAGCACTATCTGAGCGAAATAATTTGGGCTAGCAAACCAGACTGTGGGATATCTACCACGCGAAAAGCCAGCCCTAACCTAAGACCGCCAGGCCCGCGCAAGGAACAAAGAATTGAACAGAGATAGCCGGCTGCAGACCTTCCCGCTCCGGTGACAGGCAGCCAGAGCCGGAAGGGGGCAATCGCAGCCCCAGAGAGACATTATCTATAAAACTGTAAGCAGGCTTCTTTGCTAACTAAAACTTTTTGGGGGTCTGGACGGTTAACATCTGCCTGAGAAGGTGCGCCGGTTTTACACCCAGATAACCGAGTGGCGGGGAGGCGATAAGTCGCAGCATTGGCGCTCGCCAAACACCTCATCACTTGAGCTGCTCGGACCTGGGAAGAGCACAAAACTCAGGCCCAACTGAGTCTGCGCCTCTGAGGACTACCGAGTGCCTGAACCTGAGCAGCTTGGACCTGGGAGGTACATGCAATCCAGGGCCAGCCTCGGATTGTTCCCGGTGGAACAACCTAGAGCCCGAGCAGTGTGGGCAGGGAGGCTACACGCGCCGTGAGCGGGGGCAGACCCAGTGTGGCTGAGGCACTGCGAGCGCATGCCAGTGTTATTTGTTTGCAGCATCCCTCCCTCCCTCCCCACAGCGCGACTGAACAAAGAGAAGAAATACAGCTCCACCCATCAGAACACCGACACAAGCTTCCCTAACCAGGAACCTTGACAAGCCACCTGTACAAACCCACACACAGCGAGGAAAAGCCACAATAAAGAGAACTCCACAAACTGCCAGAATACAGAAAGGACACCCCAAACTCAGCAATTTAAACAAGATGAAGAGACAGAGGAATAGCCAGCAGATAAAGGAACAGGATAAATGCCCACCAAACCAAACAAAAGAGGAAGAGATAGGGAATCTACCTGATAAAGAATTCCGAATAATGATAGTGAAATTGATCCAAAATCTTGAAATTAAAATGGAATCACAGATAAATAGCTTGGAGACAAGGATTGAGAAGATGCAAGAAAGGTTTAACAAGGACCTAGAAGAAATAAAAGAGAGTCAATATATAATGAATAATGCAATAAATGAAATTAAAAACACTCTGGAGGCAACAAATAGTAGAATAACAGAGGCAGAAGATAGGATTAGTGAATTAGAAGATAGAATGGTAGAAATAAATGAATCAGAGAGAATGAAAGAAAAACGAATTAAAAGAAATGAGGACAATCTCAGAGACCTCCAGGACAATATTAAACGCTACAACATTTGAATCATAGGGGTTCCAGAAGAAGAAGACAAAAAGAAAGACCATGAGAAAATACTTGAGGAGATAATAGTTGAAAACTTCCCTAAACTGGGGAAGGAAATAATCACCCAAGTCCAAGAAACCCAGAGAATCCCAAAAAGGATAAACCCAAGGTGAAACACCCGAAGACACATATTAATCAAATTAACAAAGATCAAACACAAAGAACAAATATTAAAAGCAGCAAGGGAAAAACAACAAATAACACACAAGGGAATTCCCATAAGGATAACAGCTGATCTTTCAATAGAAACTCTTCAAGCCAGGAGGGAATGGCAAGACATACTTAAAATGATGAAAGAAAATAACCTACAGCCCAGATTATTGTACCCAGCAAGGATTTCATTCAAGTATGAAGGAGAAATCAAAAGCTTCTCAGACAAGCAAAAGCTAAGAGAAATCTGCACCACCAAACCAGCTCTCCAACAAATACTAAAGGATATTCTCTAGACAGGAAACACAAAAATGGTGTATAAATTCGAACCCCAAACAATAAAGTAAATGGCAACGGGATCATACTTATCAGTAATTACCTTAAACGTAAATGGGTTGAATGCCCCAACCAAAAGACAAAGACTGGCTGAATGGATACAAAAACAAGACCCCTACATACGTTGTCTACAGGAGACCCACCTCAAAACAGGGGACACATACAGACTGAAAGTGAAGGGCTGGAAAAAGATTTTCCATGCAAATAGGGACCAAAAGAAAGCAGGAGTAGCAATACTCATATCAGATAAAATAGACTTTAAAACCAAGGCTGTGAAAAGAGACAAAGAAGGTCACTACATAATGATCAAAGGATCAATCCAAGAAGAAGATATAACAATTATAAATACATATGCACCCAACACGGGAGCACCGCAGTATGTAAGACAAATGCTAACAAGTATGAAAGGAGAAATTAACAATAACACAATAATAGTGGGAGACTTTAATACCCCACTCACACCTATGGATAGATCAACTAAACAGAAAATTAACAAGGAAACACAAACTTTAAACAATAAAATAGACCAGTTAGACCTAATTGATATCTATAGGACATTTCATCCCAAAACAATGAATTTCACCTTTTTCTCAAGCGCACATGGAACCTTCTCCAGGATAGATCACATCCTGGGCCATAAAGCTAGCCTTGGTAAATTCAAAAAAATAGAAATTATTCCAAGCATCTTTTCTGACCACAATGCAGTAAGATTAGATCTCAATTACAGGAGAAAAACTATTAAAAATTCCAACATATGGAGGATGAACAACACCCTGCTGAATAACCAACAAATCACAGAAGAAATCAAAAAAGAAATCAAAATTTGCATAGAAATGAATGAAAATGAAAACACAACACCCCAAAACCTGTGGGACACAGTAAAAGCAGTCCTAAGGGGAAAGTTCATAGCAATACAGGCACACCTCAAGAAACAAGAAAAAAGTCAAATAAATAACCTAACTCTACACCTAAAGCAACTAGAAAAGGAAGAACTGAAGAACCCCAGGGTTAGTAGAAGGAAAGAAATCTTAAAAATTAGAGCAGAAATAAATGCAAAAGAAACAAAAGAGACCATAGCAAAAATCAACAAAGCCAAAAGCTGGTTCTTTGAAAGGATAAATAAAATTGATAAACCATTAGCCAGACTCATCAAGAAACAAAGGGAGAAAAATCAAATCAATAAAATTAGAAACGAAAATGGAGAGATCACAACAGACAACACAGAAATACAAAGGATCATAAGAGACTATTATCAACAATTATATGCCAATAAAATGGACAACGAGGAAGAAATGGACAAATTCTTAGAAAAGTACAACTTTCCAAAACTCGACCAGGAAGAAATAGAAAACCTTAACAGACCCATCACAAGCACGGAAATTGAAACTGTAATCAAAAATCTTCCAGCAAACAAAAGCCCAGGTCCAGACGGCTTCACAGCTGAATTCTACCAAAAGTTTAGAGAAGAGCTAACACCTATCCTGCTCAAACTCTTCCAGAAAATTGCAGAGGAAGGTAAACTTCCAAACTCATTCTATGAGGCCACCATCACCCTAATACCAAAACCTGACAAAGATCCCACAAATATCAGGGATCTGGCCTGATATCACTGATATCAGGCCAATATCAGGCCAATATCACTGATGAATATAGATGCAAAAATCCTAAACAAAATGCTAGCAATCAGAATCCAACAACACATTAAAAAGATCATACACCATGACCAAGTGGGCTTTATCCCAGGGATGCAAGGATTCTTCAATATCCGCAAATCAATCAATGTAATACACCACATTAACAAATTGAAAAACAAAAACCATATGATTATCTCAATAGATGCAGAGAAAGCCTTTGACAAAATTCAACACCCATTTATGATAAAAACTCTCCAGAAAGCAGGAATAGAAGGAACATACCTCAACATAATAAAAGCTATATATGACAAACCCACAGCAAACATTATCCTCAATGGTGAAAAATTGAAAGCATTTCCTCTAAAGTCAGGAACAAGACAAGGGTGCCCACTTTCACCATTACTATTCAACATAGTTTTGGAAGTTTTGGCCACAGCAATCAGAGCAGAAAAAGAAATAAAAGGAATCCAAATTGGAAAAGAAGAAGTAAAACTCTCACTATTTGCAGATGACATGATCCTCTACATAGAAAACCCTAAAGACTCCACCAGAAAATTACTAGAACTAATCAATGATTATAGTAAAGTTGCAGGATATAAAATCAACACACAGAAATCCCTTGCATTCCTATACACTAATAATGAGAAAACAGAAAGAGAAATTAAGGAAACAATTCCATTCACCATTGCAACGAAAAGAATAAAAAACTTAGGAATATATCTACCTAAAGAAACTAAAGACCTATATATAGAAAACTATAAAACACTGGTGAAAGAAATCAAAGAGGACACTAATAAATGGAGAAATATACCATGTTCATGGATTGGAAGAATCAATATAGTGAAAATGAGTATACTACCCAAAGCAATTTATAGATTCAATGCAATCCCTATCAAGCTACCAACAGTATTCTTCACAGAGCTAGAACAAATAATTTCACAATTTGTATGGAAATACAAAAAACCTCGAATAGCCAAAGCAATCTTGAGAAAGAAAAATGGAACTGGAGGAATCAACCTACCTGACTTCAGGCTCTACTACAAAGCCACAGGTATCAAGACAGTATGGTACTGGCACAAAGACAGAAATATAGATCAATGGAACAAAATAGAAAGCCCAGAGATAAATCCACGCACATATGGACACCTTATCTTTGACAAAGGAGGCAAGAATATACAATGGATTAAAGACAATCTCTTTAACAAGTGGTGCTGGGAAATCTGGTCAACCACTTGTAAAAGAATGAAACTAGAACACTTTTCTAACACCATATACAAAAATAAACTCAAAATGGATTAAAGATCTCAACGTAAGACCAGAAACTATAAAACTCCTAGAGGAGAACATAGGCAAAACACTCTCCGACATACATCACAGCAGGATCCTCTATGACCCACCTCCCAGAATATTGGAAATAAAAGCAAAAATAAACAAATGGGCCCTAATTAAACTTAAAAGCTTCTGCACATCAAAGGAAACTATTAGCAAGGTGAAAAGACAGCCTTCAGAATGGGAGAAAATAATAGCAAATGAAGCAACCGACAAACAACTAATCTCAAAAATATACAAGCAACTCCTACAGCTCAACTCCAGAAAAATAAATGACCCAATCAAAAAATGGGCCAAAGATCTAAATAGACATTTCTCCAAAGAAGACATACAGATGGCTAACAAACACATGAAAAGATGCTCAACATCACTCATTATCAGAGAAATGCAAATCAAAACCACTATGAGATACCATTTCACACCAGTCAGAATGGCTGCGATCCAAAAGTCTACAAATAATAAATGCTGGAGAGGGTGTGGAGAAAAGGGAACCCTCTTACACTGTTGGTGGGAATGCAAACTAGTACAGCCACTATGGAGAACAGTGTGGAGATTCCTTAAAAAACTGGAAATAGAACTGCCTTATGATCCAGCAATCCCACTGCTGGGCATACACACTGAGGAAACCAGAAGGGAAAGAGACATGTGTACCCCAATGTTCATCGCAGCACTGTTTATAATAGCCAGGACATGGAAGCAACCTAGATGTCCATCAGCAGATGAATGGATAAGAAAGCAGTGGTACATATACACAATGGAGTATTACTCAGCCATTAAAAAGAATACATTTGAATCAGTTCTAATGAGGTGGATGAAGCTGGAGCCTATTATACAGAGTGAAGTAAGCCAGAAGGAAAAACACCAATACAGTATACTAACGCATATATATGGAATTTAGAAAGATGGTAACGATAACCCTGTATACGAGACAGCAAAAGAGACACTGATGTATAGAACAGGCTTATGGACTCTGTGGGAGAGGGAAAGGGTGGGAAGATTTGGGAGAATGGCATTGAAACATGTGAAATGTCATGTATGAAACGAGATGCCAGTCCAGGTTCAATGCACGATGCTGGATGCTTGGGGCTGGTGCACTGGGACGACCCAGAGGGATGGTATGGGGAGGGAGGAGGGAGGAGGGTTAAAAAAAATTTTTTTTAAAAATAAATAAATAAAAGCTCATTTGTCATAATGTGGAAAAAAAAAAATAAATCACACTTCATTCTGAAAGCGGTACAGAGATAACGAGTGGTGTGATGCAGAGGAAAAGCATGATTCCAACATGTAGAAAGAACAAGCCAACAGTAGAGGGCAAGAGAGGAAGGAGTAGGCAGTGGCTAGAGATATAATGATGAGACCCTTATAATGGTTCAGGAAAGAGACTTAAATAATTAGATGAAGCAGTAAAGGAGAGCATCAGAACACATGACGGTGATGGAGACACAATCAAGTGACGGATTAGACAAGGAAGGAAGGGAAGAAGCAGTCAATGATGGTGCTACAGTCCCCCCAGTGATGTCACTAAGCAAAGTAAGGCAGCCAGAGGAGCAACAGCCTTTTGGAGTAAAAGAAAAAATAAGTTAGTTAGGACAGAGTAATCTCAAGGTTCCAAAGGAACATCCAATGAAGTGCTATCCAGAAGTCAACTAGAACAGTGGGTTTATACCTTAGGAGGAAGACAAAGTGGGGCTGGAGATAAATTGAAAATATCTGTGTTTTCTTAATTAACTTATTTTTAATTGGAGGATAATTGCTTTGTAATACTGTGTTGGTTTCTGCCATGTGTGAACATGAATCAGCCACAGGCACACACATGTCCCCTCCATCTTGAACCTCCTTCCCACTTCCCACACCATTCCACCCCTCTAGTTTGTCTGAGAGCACCGGGTTTGAGCTCCCTGCATCACACAGCAAATTCCCACCTACCATTCGCCATCCATTTCACACATGGTAATGTATATGTTTCAGCGCTACTCTCTCAATTAGTCCCAGCCTCTCTGTCCGCTCACTGCCATCACTATTTACAAAGGCTAGGACACGGAAGTAACCTAGAAGTCCACCAACAGTTAAATGGATAAAGAAGTTGTGATACATACATGCAATGGAATATTATTCAGCCATAAAAAGGGATTCATTTGAGTCAGTTCTAGTGAGGTGGACGAACCTAGAGACTATTATACAGCGTGAACTAGGTCGGAAAGAGAAAAACAAATATCACAGTTCAGTTCCATCACTCAGTCGTACCCGACTCTTTGCAACCCCATGAACTGCAGCATGCCAGGCCTCCCTGTCCATCACCAACTCCCGGAGTCCACCCAAAGCCATGTCCATTGAGTCAGTGATGCCATCCAACCATCTCATCCTCTGTCATCCGCTTTTCTTCCCGCCTTCAATCTTTCCTAGTATCAGGGTCTTTTCCAATGTGTCAGCTCTTCACATCAGGTGGCCAAAGTATTGGAGTTTCAGCTTCAACATCAGTACTACCAATGAACACCCAGGACTGATCTCCTTTAGGATGGACTGGTTGGATCTCCTTGCAGTCCATGGGACTCTCAAGGGTCTTCTCCAACACCACAATTCAAAAGCATCAATTCTTCGGCGCTCAGCTTTCTTTATAGTCCAACTCTCACATCCATACACGACTACTGGAAAAACAATAGCCTTGACTAGATGGACCTTTGTTGACAAAGTAATGTCTCTGCTTTTTAGTATGCTGTCTAGGTTGGTCATAACTTTCTTCCAAGGAGTAAACATCTTTTAATTTCATGGCTGCAGTCACTATCTGCAGTGATTTTGGAGCCCCAAAAAATAAAGGTAGCCATTGTTTCCACTGTTTCCCCATCTATTTGCCATGAAGTGATGGGACCGGATGCCATGATCTTAGTTTTCTGAATGTTGAGCTTTAAGCCAACTTTTCCACTCTCCTCTTTCACTGTCATCAAGAGGCTCTTTAGTTCTTCTTCACTTTCTGCCATAAGGGTGGTGTCATCTGCATATCTGAGGTTACTGATATTTCTCCCCGCAATCTTGATTCCAGCTTGTGCTTCCTCCAGCCCAGCGTTTCTTATGATGTACTCTGCATATAAGTTAAATAAGCAGGGTGACAGTATATTGCCTGACGTACTCCTTTTCCTATGTGGAACCAGTCTGTTGACAGGTTTACGGAATTTAGAGAGATGGTACTGATGATCCTATTTGCACAGCAGTAGTGAAAATATCTGTGCTTTTACAAGAGGAAAATGGGCCAGAAAATGATCCAGAGAAAGAATGGCCAATTAAGTGCCAAGAAGATCTAGACAGAGCTATCAAGAAATCAAAGAGAGAAGCTTAAAGAAGAAAATCATGTCTATACATTGAAAATCATGTCTGAAATACTGTAAATAAAATTAAAGAAAGAAAAAAAATTGAGGAAACCAAACAAACTCTCCATCAGATAGGAATGGTCATACAGTGCCTTATGGTATATCAACCATGACACTCTGGCCCTCTAAGGAAAACTTGATAGTTGTCATTCTCAACAAGAAGAAAAAAAAATCATGTCTAATGATAGAGTGAGAAGTGACCATCAGACTTTGTGCTTAGAAGGCCTATAAGAAAGGACTGTAGCTTTAACAGTCCTTCTCAGACTTTAAAAGTACCACAAATCACTTAGGGATCTAATTAAAATGAGGATTCTGAAATGGGTCTTGAGTGAGGCCTACAATTCAGTTTCTGACAAGCTCTCGAGGGATGCCAGGGCTGCTGGCCCATGGACCACACTTAGCAGACAACAGTGAATGGGAGGTGGGCATTGGAGGCAGTGAGTGGAGACTACTTAAGGAAGTTCCGTACAGTTAGAGGACTGAGTGATGGGATACAGCATGAGTGCTAAAGGAATTAAGAATCAGAGGAAAAGTCAGTAGTGCTGGGTCTGTTTTGATTGAAGTATAGTTGATTTACAATGTCATGCTAGCTTTCTGGTGTACAGCAAAGTGATTCAGTTACATACATATTCTCCTTTTTATATTCTTTTCATTGTGGTTTATTACAGGATATTGAATATAACTCCTTGTTCTATACAGTTGGACCTTGTTCATCTGTTTTATATATGGTACTTTGTATCTGCTAATCTCCCTTTCCCCTTTGGTAACCATAAGTTTGTTTTCTATGTCCATGAGTCTGTTTCTGGTTTGTAAATAAGTTCATTTTATCATTTTTTAGATTCCACATTTAAGTAATATTAATATATTTTTCTTTCTCTTTGACTTATTCTAGTTTAGTGTGATAATCTCTAGGTCCATCCATGCTGCGCAAATGGCATTATTTCATTCTTTTTCATGGTTCAGTATTATTCCATTGTATTATATATATCATTTGTGTGTGTGTGTGTGTATATATATTCTTTATCCATTCATCTGTCAATGGACATTTAGTTGACTCCATATGTTGGCTATTATAAATAGGACTGTGCTATGAACACTGGGACACATATATCTTCTTGAATTAGAGTTTTCTCCAGATACATGCCCATGAGTGGGACTGCAGGATCATATCATAATCCTATCTTTTAAGGAATCTCCACACTGTTTTCCACAGTGGCTGCACCAATTCACATTTCCACCAATTGTGTAGGAGTGTTCCCTCTTCTCCACAAGCTGCAGGAGTGTTCCCTCTTCTCCACAATCTCTCTAGCATTTGTTATTTGTAGACTTTTTGAGGATGACCATTCTGACCAGTGTGAGGTGATACCTCAGTATAGTTTTGATTTGCATTTCTCCAGTAATTACTAATGTTGAGCATCTTTTTATGTGCTTATTGGCCATCTGTATGGCTTTTTTGGAGAAATGTCTAGGTCTTCTACTTTTTTTTCAGATTGGGTTATTTTTGTTGTTGTTGTTCAGCTGTACAAGCTATTTATATATTTTGGAAATTTAGCCCTTGTTGGCCACATCATTTGCAAATATTTTCTTCCAGTCCGTAGGTTTTTTTTTTTTCATTTTGCTTGTGGTTTCCTTTGCTGTGCAAAAGCTTATGCATTTGATCAGGCTCCATTTGTTTATTCTTGCTTTTATTTCTATTGCTTCAGGAGAGTGACCTAAGAAACACTGGTATGATTCAAGTCACACAAGTTTTGCCTATACTCTCCTCTAAGAGTTTTATGGTGCCATGTTTATATTTAAGCAATGCATGCATGCTTAGCTGCTACGTCATTTTTCTGACTCTTTGCAACCCCATGTACTAAAGCCCACAAGGTTCCTCTATCCATGGGATTTCCCAGGTAAGAACACCAGAGTTGGTTGCCATTTCCTTTTCCAGGGGATCTTGCCAACCCAGGGATCACACCTGGGTCTCCTACATTGGCAGGCAGATTTTTTTTACTGCTGAGCCACCAGGGAAGCCCATATTATAATTTTTTTAAGTCCTCGGGCCTAGAAACTCACCCTAAGGGCTTTGATAAGTATATTAAGGGGATTCCATATATGATTTTTCAGTTCCTCTGTCCTTTAATCATACTTGACCCGAGTGAGTTAAAGCTTAAAGTGAAGCAGAAAGTGTCAAGTTTGACAACCGAGCTGGTCAGCAAAAAATTAATGTACCCCTTCATGATCATGTGCATTGGTTGGTTCAACACCCAACTGTCTCATTCTCCTTCCAAGATACTTTTTGACTAGAGGGTTGCTCCTACAATGCAATTATCTCTCCCCAACTCATCCACACCTGTTTGATTAGGACTTAGCCTCTGTTGACAGATTTTTATCTTTGGAAATGCTCCCTTGTCTGTGCAAAGAAGAACAAGTGAAGCAAAGGATTAACCAACACACTCTCACAGAAGCAGTCAAACTGGCACTCAGTTAAAAGGCAGAAAACAACAATTTCAGGTGAGCAGTCTCAGCAAACTGCTGCCAAGATCACCAGTAATTCCCTAGTGAATGAATTCTGCATTCAGCCCCTGTCCTCCGACAACTGCCTTTCTGCTTTTAAAGAATAGCTCTATTCTTGAAGGAAGTTTCATATCATCTTGATACACCCTAAGAAATAAAATCCTCCCCTCCAAACCCACAGAGAATGTCCAACCTGTCAAGATCACGTGACAGTCCTAAGACAAGTCAGAACTGCACAGATAAACTCCCTACCCAGGAGGTGTCAGAGCTCTTGCTTCCAGAGTTGGCTAGGAAATCTTTGTGAACCATTATCATTCCTTGGGATGGATCAACCAAAATAATCAAATGAATTGTCAAGAGAGAGGTTGCCATGGGATGGAGCCTAACGGTTATTAAGATAAAATATTTCATCATCCTAAATGGACCACTTTAAAAAGAGGAGTTTATATTTTTAAAAAAATCTCTTTATAACATTTATGTTTTCATGAAATCACAGAATGGTACCATCTGGAGAGACCCTCATTAGAGATCAGCAGAAGGACCACCTATGATGCTCCTTGAAAATGCAAAAGCCCTAGCTTCACCCCACACCATGGACTTCTTGACGCCAAACTCTCCATAAGTGTCTAATTAGGCTCAGTTTATTCATAAGACCCAGAGAAGTTGTGACTTTCCTAAAGCCACGGATGCCTATTTTAAAGTTATACTCCATCTCACTTGAAAAAGTACCTAAAGCAGAAGTCATATGGTTGATAACAGTGTTATCCAAGATGCCCTTCAATAGGATTCAAGTCAATGAACATCTTGAGAATTAGTTTTAGGTCCAGAGCAAAGTCTTATTGAAACACAGAGGGTTTTTTCCCATCATCAAGGTGCCTGAAAACAGTATTCCTCCCTCAAATGAAACAGAATTCACTGTGCCAAAAACCCTCTTGGTCACACCTGAGCCCCCCAAACTGCTTTACATAGCTTAAATTTCAGGGAGGTGTTTTTAAAAGTTTTTCGCGGATAGTAGGCCAATCAGACAAGGAGAAAAACAACAAGAAATCATACTGTGGACTGTCATCTAATTCTTTTTTCTTTCCAAGTTGGTAAATATATTTCCTAGTCCCTTTCCAGAGGAGGGGTATGGGGTGTACCTGTTGTTTGCCTAGTGAAGCAGAACACTGCATACCCGTTCCTTCATCGGAGAACTAAGAAACATGTCATTGTGCGGGCTGTATCCTCTATGCCAGTGGTGTCTTGGAGGATTCAGATACCACTTAATAAGTCACTCACACTAGGCCTCCTGCACATCAGTCTGAAAGGACACATCAAAACACTTTGTTCTCCAAACCTCTTGGGGGCCCAGATGGAAGAACTTAACAAATCAACACAGAGATCCATCCGTTATATGGCTCTAAGGCAGGTGGGGGAGTGGGGCAGGGCCCACTGGAAACAGGAACAACGTGTTTATAGATGGACAGGACACAGCTAGGCGAAACAGGAGAAAAGACACATCGGCATCTTGCCCTATACTTCAATCCCAGTTCCAGCTGGTGTTCAACATTGAACTATAGCCAGTTACCACCCTAACTGAAACTGTGTAATGTTGAATCAGAGCCAGAAGAGCTGGACAAACCAGAACCCATGCCTCATGTTTGCTCTAAATAGTTCATCTCCTTTTGTCTGTTCATTTCCTTTTATTTGTCAGTATCAATCTTGCAGGGCTAGAACATGAGTTTCCGTAGCCACACTGTCTCCTGAAACCCCCCAAATATTTTCATGACCCTTTAAACATCCCTGAGGACTAAAAATCCAGGCTTTACTCGTCACATTTTAACTGGGTATTTGGTCCACTAACATTTAATATAGTTATTGCTATGGTTTGAGTTAAGTCTACCACATTACCTCTGTTTTCTCTTTGTAGCTTGCATTTTTTTCCTTTGTTCCTCCTTTCCTGCCTTCTTTTACAGTTTTTAAGAATATCATTTTAATTTATCTACTGTTTTTTTGTCTGCTATGTCTTGCATTATTTTTTATGAATTGCTCTAAGATTATAATATACATTCTTCATTTCACACAGTCTGCTTAGAGCTAATGTTGTACCACTTCCTGTAAAATGAACAAATCATGCAACCATAATGAGTCTTTTATCTCACCTCCAGACTTTATGTTACAGTTGACATATATACTACCTCTGCATAAACTATACTCCAAAATACCTTAGAGTTTGGTGGTTAAAGATTCCCACGTGTTTTAAAGAAATTAAAAGGAAAAATCTTTGTTTATCACATCCGATGTTCTTCTTGCTTCCTCAAGGTGAGTTTCCATTCTTCAGCTTATATCAATAGAGCCTCCTTTATCTTTTATTGATATGCAGAAGCGCTAGTAATTTTTTTCTATATGAAAATGTCTGTACTTCATCTTCTGGATTTATAGTTTTCTTTTTTTCCCTTTTTTAAGCCCTTTAAAGACATTCTCTTACAATTCTTCCAGCGTCCTTTGTCTCTGGTAAGACACTAAGGTAATTTAGTTTATCTCAGTAACTCCTTTAAGAGATCTATGTCTTTCTCTTCTAGCTGTTTAACTTTTCTTTTGGACATGTAACTGAGTCATACCTAAGTGTGGTTTGCTTCAAATTAATCCTGCTTGGTGCTCTTGAGCACCTATAAATTCATGTTATTCACCAAATTTGGGATATTTTCAGCCATTAGTTCCTCAGTGTTTGGCCTCACCTTCTCATTTCTTCTTTTGGAACTCTATTATGTTAGAACTAATATTAGAACATAAAGTACAGCTTGTGATCCTGCCCAACAGGTCCCTGTAGTTCTGTTTGTGTTTGTTTTTTTCTTTTCTCTGTTTTTCCATTGATCTTTCTAAAATTTCTGACTCTTCCTCTGCCACCTTCATTCTATCATTAAGCTCATCCAATCAATTTTTTGTTTGTTATAATTTCCAGTGCTAGTTTGTGTTACTATTATTAGAACAATAGAATCATATAATACTAATTCTCTAAAACGTCCTATCCTTTCCTACCTTGTGATCATATTTCCCTTTACATCTTTCTGCATATCTGTAATAGGAACTTTATAATATTTATTATTCCATCATCTGGGTCATCTTGGGGTTGGTCTCTACTGACTGCTTTTGATAATGCAGTGAGAATTTTACATTGATCTTGGATGTCTTGAATGATATGCTGTAGAAATTCTTGATTCTGTTAAGTTTCTCTGAATATCGTTTTTTAAGCAAGCCAATATATTGGCTGAAAGCAAACTATAAAACACTGTCTCCCCTGTGGCAGGCAGCAGTTCAAATTTCAGTTCAACTGTTTTATTCTTACTCGTGTGAAATCTACTTATGTGGTTCAGGGTCCAACTACAGATTTGGGCAGATTTTCTACATAGAACCTGGACCTCCACTCACTTGCTCACTCCGTACAGGGATTTCCCTCTTTTAAGCAGCTAAGGTTACCCTAAACCTAGATGTCTCATTATTCAAGCCAAAAACAGTGTGCTTTCTATTAATTTTTCCTTTCTACATGGCAAAGACTACAGACTGCCCTCAAGATAAAACTTGTAAAAAATGAGAAATTTACCCTACTCCTTACCCTCCTTCAAGTGCCAACCCCCCTCCAAGTACTGTCTGCTTCTTCCCCTCTCATTAATTATGTAAGAATAGTAGAGCTCTAGTTTTCTTTACCACTTTCTTGCAAGGCAATAGCGAGCAAACAGCAGAAGATCCACCAAATTCTTCTCATGAGGATCAGCAACTGTTCCCTGTATCAGATATGCATAGATTCTGAAATCCTAGTCCCTCAAGACTGTACGGGACCAGCAGATCAGCCCTCATCAGGCAGAAATACCCTCTCCACAGCTGATGGGAGACATTCTGCTGATGTTACAAGGCAGAGAAGCGAACTGAATTCCAAAATCTGACTTGTCCTTCTATGTAGGGAGATGAGACATCCAAACTGCTTCACCTCTGGCAGAGGACAGGCTGAGGGGCAGCCATCATAAGAGTAATCAAGAAGAAAACAACTGAAATGTTAACAGAAATGTAAATGCTAAACGTGGGCAAGCCAGAGGAGCTTAGAGTTTCTGAGAGTCCTAGATACAAGTAGAGTCTGTACTTACTTACCAGCTTTCTTCCCCCATGGTACTCACAAGACAGATTAAGGCGAAGCAGGAGAAATAGGGAGAAGCCCCGAAATTGTACACAGGCATGAAATCTTGCCTACTTTCAAAACTTTCCCTCATTAAAAAAAAAAAAAAAAAGAATGAAAGAAAACACCAGCCATAATCCACTAAGGAGGAATAGTCCCAGATAAAAGCATACTGCAACTAAACAAGAGCTAGAAGCAAAAGATATCTGCTCCTTGAGGAAAGGGGCAGAAAACCTGTTCAGGTAGAGCAATTTGCATACATAGAAAGCAGAGGCCTGATAATACTGGAAAGGGGACAGAAAATGCTGTCCTACTCAAGAGCATTCATTAATGCGAGACAGAAAAATGTATGCCCGGGACTTACGCACTCAAAACCTGCTTAAGACTGACAGAGCGGGAGGAGACAGAAACCCTCCTGCCACCACAAGCCTCACCACTGAGTAACCAGCAATAGCAGTCAACCCTCAAGGAGGGGAAAAGGCATGGATGGGGCTTAGGCATTTGAGACCTGCCAAGAGCTAAGGATGGAATGGGGACATAAAGAAAACCCTTTATTTCTGCAACTCCCACTAAACCATGACAGTAGCAAGCCACCAATCTGGTACATCTTACAAAATAACTCAGACCCAGCTCAATTACTGACTATTGATTCAACTACCCATGCTAATATTCCAACAGAAGTGTCTCCATTTCTAAGTACTATTTATCTAAATTTCTGCAGTTGTTTTACACACACCATCCAAAGTGTAATCGAAAATTATCTAACACATAAGCAAGGAAAAGAGATTCTTCATCAAAAGATAAAACAGTCAACGTGACCAGAACCAGCAGTGATGCAGATGTTGGGATTAACAGCTAGGGACATAAAATAACTATTACTGCTTATTTTTTTTAACCTAGAGGAAAAGGTGAACATAATGGATGAACAGATGGGTGATTTCCAGAGGGGAAAAAATGGAAACTATAAAAACAAATCTAATAAATATGCTAAAAATAAAAGCATGGTAGTAAAGAGGAAGAATTCCTTCAACAGGCTTATTGGCAGATGACAGCAAAGAAAAGGATTTTTGAACTTGAATGTAAGTGAATAAAAAATTACCCAAATTAATAGTGAAGAAAAGGGTGGAAAAAACAAGCCAAAGCAGAGCATTCAAGAGCTATGGAATGATACCAAAAGGTGTAACGTATATTTGGAATCCCAAAAGCAGATAAGACAGGAAAAATAGTAGGAAAAAAAAATTAAAGAGATAATAGCCAAGAATTTTCCAAAACTGATGAAAAACATCAACCACAATTCAAAGAACCTCAGAAATCCTCAAGTGGGGGGTAAGGACACAGGCACCTCACAGCAAAACTGCTAAAAACAAAAGAGAAAGCAAAACTCTTGAAAGCAAGCAGAGAGAAAAATAAACAAATACAGAAAAACAAAGCTGAGAAAAACGGACTTCTCAACAGAATAAATACAAGGCCAAAAAAAAAAAAGGAACAGCATCACTAAAGTACTGAAAGTAAAGTTCTGAAAGTACTAAAAAAATTATATAAGGAATCCATCCACATTTAAATTATCTTCTAAAAATGAAGGTGGGATAAAGAATTCTTCATCCAAACAAAAACAAAGAAAGCACTGCCAGAATACCTGTACGAAAAGACATTAGAAAAAGTTATTTAGGCAAGAGTCCAGTACCAGAAGGAAATCTGGATACATATATAAAGAAGTAAGAGCTCTATAAATGCTAAAAACATGGAAAATATGATTGACTTTTTTTTCTTTTTATTTCTTTAAAAGATACTGGCTCTGAAAAATATATTTAGTTTGCAAATGCAAACTAGAAAAAAATAAAAGACTAAATTTTTCTCTTAAAAGAAGCAAATTAAAAACATTTTTCCTGGTTTTAAAAAAAGATAACTACTGTCTAAAAAAAAATAATCTCTGGGGTGTAAACATATACAGCAGTAACATGTAAGTCAACAATAAGACAGAGGATGGGCAGGAGGAAACTGAAGTATACCATACTGAGGTTCTTAAACCATATAAAAAGTGGCATATTATTTGAAAACAAACTGCAATAAGATATATAGTATACATGGTAAAGCTAACAAAAAAATACTTTTAAAGGAGAAAGATTTTTAAACCAATAATGGAGATAAAATAGAATTGCAAATATTTATAAAGTAAAGGTAGGAAGGAAAAGAGGGAAATGGAAATAGAGAACCAATGGGGCAAATAGAAAGCAATTTGCAAAATGTGAGATTTAAAATCAAGTATACTGATAATTTTATTAAATGTAAATACCCTAAACACTTCAAGTAAAATGCAGGAATCATGAGATTGGATTAAAAAAAATTCACTATAAATGTAAATTCAGAGATACAGTAAGAGTGTGTGTGTATATATATAAAGTAAATATATATATATAAATAGATATACCACACAAAATTTGAGATCTTTATAATAAAATAATACAAAGTGGGCTTCAAAACAAGGAATATTTTCCAGCACCAAAGAGTCAATTAGTCAATAAGATATAACAATATGTATTCAAGTAAGAGTTCCAAAATACATAAAGAAAATGTGACCAAAATGAAATAAGAAACACAAAAAATCCACAATCATATATAGAGATTTCGTACTCATCTAATTAACACTAAAAAGCAAACCCAAAAAATTGTTAAAGATATAAAAGACCTGAACAACACTATGAGTCAACTTGACATTGACAAAAAAACTCCAACCAGTGATAGCAGGGTCCACATTCTTTTCCAAAAGTCCATGGAACATTCGCCGAGATAAGACTTTTCTGAGCAAATGTTTATAACTGCTTTATGTATAGTAGTGCAAAACCTTAAACAATCCAAATGTCCATCAAGCGGTGAGCTTGTCAGCATATCACAGCACATCCACACAATGAATCCTATTCGGCAACATAAAGGGATGAACATACATGCAACAACGTGGGTCAATCTCAAAAGCATCATGCTCAGGGAAAGAAACCAGGCACCAAAGGCTACACACTGTATGATTCTATCTTCATAACATTCTGGGAAAAGGCAAAACTACAGAAACAAAAACTAAAGCAGTCATGGTCAGCAGTGAGGGATAGGGAAAGACATACAGGGATAGGATGAGGGGGCAACAGGGAATCTTCAGGGTGATGGAAAAGTTCTATCTTGATCATGATGCTGATTACAAAACTGCACACATTTGTCAGAAATCGTCTGTTTCCTTACAAATGGAATTCTTTGTATGTAAATTCTATCTCATTAATCTAACCTTTAAAATAAAAAATGAACAAATATTGTTACCCAAGCTAGACAATGGTATAAAATATGCTAAAAAATAGTGATGATAATAATAAACTCTTCATGTGTTTATTCAGATCAGCAGAGGCCTTGACTTACTTTTCTGGAAAAAAACTTTTTGAGAAATTATCTCATCCTACTTCCTCACGCACAACTTCATTGAAACTTCATCACAAATAGGCCTGCACATCAAAGAATAAATGTCTCCAATGCACACTTAGATCTCTTCTGTACCACAATGATCAAAGAGATAAGAAACCTTATAGATTTCAATAACATGAAGGCACATGAATTCATTTTCATGTCTGTAATGGACCACCCAGAATCTGATGCTAAGTTGTCCTCCTTAAGAACACGAAGCACTCAAGGAGTTCTGGGAACCAGGAGACCATGTGGGGAGCCTCTGCTGAGAACAGATTAACTGTCCTTCATTGTTCAAAATACTGTGGGCTGTCCAGGTCAGAAGGAACCTAAATGGCAGGAAAGAACACCTAGGCTGGGCCCTGGACTTCTGGGTCTGCTCCAGAGTATCAAAGTAAGAATTCCTCAGTCTTCAGTGAGGAAGGTACTGAGAGGTGTTTCTCGGGCAAGGTCAGGTGCAAAGAGAGCCTTCCTTCAGAGAAGGAAAATGCTAGCTAAAACTCCCAGCCCCTTGCTGGTTCCTGCCAGAGGAAGTCAATACTGAACACTCTTTTCATCAAGGTTGTGCGTGCGAAGTCGCTTCAGTAGTGTCCAACTCTTTGTGACCCTATGGACTGCAACCCGCCAGGCTCCTCTGTCACTGGGATTCTCCAGGCAAGAATATTGGAGTGGGTTGCCATGCCCTCCTCCAGGGGATCTTCCCACCCCAGGGATCGAACCCATGTCTCTGATGTCTCCTGCATTGGCAGGCAGGTTTTTTATCACTAGATCCACCTGGGAAACCCCGCTAAAAGTTAATCTGCAAAAACCTTAATACTATCCTGATCTGAAAAAGAGTCTTTAGAAAAGTTCACAATGTTGCAACCAAACCCAAAATAACCTTCTTAATCTATCAAGGGTTCCCAACAGGCCACCTCTAGAAAAACATTTGTCATCTAAGTGATTTTTTTTCCCCTTTAAAATGTAGTCTTTCAGCATAGTGTTTATACTTGCCACAAAGATACAGCGTGATTAATGCAGAAAAAATAAATATGAAAAGTCTTACAATCAAATTAAGGAGGGCACTTGATAAAATGAGGCCTCTTCTTGTGAGTAATTTGAAAGAATAACTGTTTTTCATCACAACCTCAGCTCCCAGCAGGTCCTACAAAAACCAAGCCAGCTGCAGTTCAAGAAAAGGTCCAAAGGAGGACCTACTCAAGGTGTGGGTAAATCTCAACTGTGATTGCAGACCAGGTTTCTATCTCTTTTATCCCCTTTAATAAATCGGGCTTGACCTGAAACTCCAAGAAAGTTAATTTACAACAGTCAATTTTTTTTTCACATAACAGCTCACCTTTCTTTTTCTTTTAAATTTAAACCATTATGACAAATAGAGATTTATTATATACCATAAACACATGTGGCTTGAGCCCTGGTATTTTGTCTGGAAGCTCAGATGGGGCAGTAAGCTGCCGGTGCAATCAAGAAACCCCACATGACATTCCTGATAAAGATGAAACACACACACATTCCACAGCACTTACTGTGGCCAATGTGGTTCTGAGCATGGTGTGGGCACCACAGACCCAGCGCAGGCTGTAAACTGAAAGGTGATTCCACCAGGCCAGGGAGCAGTACTGTCAATTATAGCCACATTACCCAATCAGTGCTGACATCTTCAAAAGGGCTTTTAATTAGAGATGAGCAGAAAGAGGCAGCTCCTCAACACACTTTTCAAACATGAGCCTGGTCTCACCCTCCTCATGTGCTCCTAACATAATCCTGCAAGTGGCTCATGTGTTTTGGTCCAGAGGCACTCGGTCATGCTGAACAGAATCATCCTAAAACCTCTTTACTGATAAGTCAACTGAATCTTGATGAATGTGGGTTGCTGCTGCTGCTGCTAAGTCGCTTCAGTCGTGTCCGACTCTGTGCGACCCCATAGACGGCAGCCCACCAGGGTCCCCCGTCCCTGGGGTTCTCCAGGCAAGAACACTGGAGTGGGTTGCCATTTCCTTCTCCAGTGCATGAAAGTGAAAAGTGAAAGTGAAGTTGCTCAGTTGTGTCCGACTATTCGCAACCCGATGGACTGCAGCCTACCAGGCTCCTCCACCCATGGGATTTTCCAGGCAAGAGCACTGGAGTAGGTTGCCATTGCCTTCTCCCATGAAAGTGGGTTAGGAACCTTTTATTTGCCATGAGGCCAAGACTAGGATGAGACTCCCGGTCGTTCTCCCTTCTCTTACCCAGGCTAAAATGATCTTTAATCGATACCTCTTACAGATCCTCACTGGCAATGATACGTGGTGCTTTACTGGCTAAGCAGGGTTCCCTGGGAGGTAATATTAGCTGGTGGTTAAAGACATCAACCTTGGAGTCAATCCTTGCTCCACCACTCCCCAAATTCTCTAAACTTGTTTTTCCATCTGTAAAACAAGAATACTAGTAAGGACCCTATATGACTCTTGGGGAGATTCAGTGAAATAATATATAGAAGTTACATGGACAGTGGTGATACATTTTAAAAACTTTAGAAATTCTCTATCATAATCTAATCAGTCACATATAGCACAATAGTTAAAAGCTATCAGTAAATGTCATTATTATTAATAAGCTTCCTGTATGTGTAGGATTTCTCTCCAGAACTAGAATAAAGCTTCCTCAACAGAAGAACCTTCACCTTTGATCTTCTTTTGCTTTGTTCATAGATTCCAGGCACATTAACAGCTCACCTTTCTTTTAAATTTTACAACTTTCACACACTCGCTGATCACATCAATTCTACCATTATTCCTTGTAAAACAGACTTATAAACGTACAGATGAAAAAGGAAAAGTAAAATCATCCTTGATCCCAACACTAGAAATAACTAGTTAATATCGATGTATTATTAGTTTTGCTTTCCTTTTTCAATGCTTATACGTGTCTTCAAGTACAACTGATATCCACAGTTGTCATAACTCACTCTTTTAACTTAAGAGGAATTCATGGGTATTTTAACGCTACCGTTCAACGTCATTCAGAACTGGGACCTTGGAAGGCAGCCCAGCACATCACCCTGTGGCTGCATCACCCCCAGTTCTCCTCCATTATCTTGGAAGTGGAGGACACCTGTGATACTAGAGCTCAGTAAGACCGATGAAACAAGATGCTTGGAGTCCCTGTGGACTCCCTGGACACTGTGCCTAACACTGGACAATACTCAACAAATGTCCTGTCTTCCCTCCTTTGAGTATCTGGGGTCTTCAGAGAAACTTCAAAGATTCCAACTGCTACCATGAAATAAGACTTCTCAGCACTGAAAGAGTTGAATCCCAAGACCATCTCTGTAAGTCTTCTACCCATTTTCTTCAGCTTCTCACAAAAGATTTTGGATCATGACAGTCTACATAAGTTTTATGATCACTGTAAATGATAATCCAATTTCTTTATCTCTGTGTCCTTCCAGAATCCAGAGCTCTCAGACTGGAAATTTTGTCTCTAAAGGAGTCTCTATTTCAAATATGATGGACTTGCTTCCCAACCAGTCTTAAGTCCTAGACCATAAAGGGAAACTTAATATTGGAAATAATTTAGGACCTGGGGTCAGGAGACCCGAGTACTACTCCCAACTTTGAAATTTGCTAGCAGCCATCATTTTGAGTAAATAACCTCCCTTTCTGAGTCTCAGTTTTCTCATTTGCAACAGGTAATGTTGCAGTAAGATTATTTCCAGATTCATTATGTCAACAACTTTAGGGCAGTGGCTAATTTATACATTCAGTCGTTTCCTTTTAAAGTCTACTGTAAGCCTATGAGTCTATAGGCTTTGTCCTACAATGTGTTAATAGTGCTGCCATTTTGGTTGTTGTTGTCACTAAGTCATGTCCTACTCTTCGTGACCCCAAGGATGTAGTTCACCAGGTTCTTCTGTCTGTGGGATTTCCCAGGCAAGAATACTGGATCCTTCTCCAGGGAGTCTTCTTGACCCACCGGAGAAGCCTTGTACTATCAAAGCAGAGAAGAAGACAGACTGATGGAGATTAAGCAAAAGCCCACAGTCATGGAGTATAAGCATCATTTGAATCCAGCTGTAGGTGTAAATCCTATGTTCGTGATCAGGAAGTTGTATACATCCCAAATCTTTCGGTTCTGGGCTCCTCCTAGAAACTCCAAGTACTCAATAACACTTGTTGACTGACAGATTGTGGTTTCTGATTCAATCCATGGACGTTTATTGAGAGCTTACTTCTATATGTCCTTCTGCTGAACAATACTAACATTTAGGAGCTGACAGTTCTTTGTTGTGAGCACTGTCCTGTACCTTGTAGGATGTTTAGCGGCATCCCAGCTAGATGCCAGTAGAAACCACCCTTCCAAATGTGCCCATCGATGTCCCCAGAATAAAAGGGTCAAAATCATCATTCATTGAGAACCACCACTCTAAAACAAAACACACTGAAAACACAGGAAAGACGGGCTCAAAGAATAAAGCATTAGTCTAATACAAATGAATAGAACAATAGCAATGCAATCAAGTAATCACACGAAATTCCAACAACACACCCCTTCTTAAAAACACACCTGACTTATGAGCATGCCCTACTGTAGGAACAACACTACCTCACAGACAGTCAGGAGGGGTTTACACTCTTGCACCATTACTAAAGGCAGAGTTAGAGCCAACCATTTCGCTACTAGGATCACCGCAGAAGATGGGGTTTCTCCCTTCCCAAATTAGAGGGGGAAGGCAAGAAAAACTGTTTTCCTAGCCTTCTATATCCAAGTTAGGGTCCTGAAGATGTTTTCCAATAGAACCAATGCTTTAATGGTGAGGTTTTCAGGCTAGCCCACAAAAGCATTTTATCTAAAACGGTGCTCTTTTGCACAGTTTTGTGAGATGCCTGGAAGCCTACCATCATTTAAACCTGTGTTTTGTAAGGATATAAATTCTAAATACACACCACCAAAATTAACAGCAAATTTGGGGATCTGTCCTCTACCTGCTTTTATCCAGAAGTTCCCACCAATATCTCCTTCCTCTCAGGCTCTCCATCGAAACTCATCACGTGAGTATAAACACATACGCTCGGCTTCTTTTCATTCTCAAGTGCATCTGCAGTTGAGCTTTTTAGGGATCTTTGCTGGCACTCTTTTGAAGTTGATTCTTGGTGTGAAACTGACTGAAGAGAGGAGTAAGGAACCCAACTTCAAGTATGCCAGAAAGCACAAGACCCAGTGGGGAAAAGCACTCAGGGATCCCTGTCTCAGAATTAGTAAGTCTCAGTCACTGACAGGAGTGAAAATCCAGAAGTGCAATAGATCATCAGAGACACTTCAGCTTACGATCATATTTTATCAACAAAATTACATTCCAGGAAGGGAAAGAAAGGAGAGGGGAGAATAGGTGTAGGGAGGGAGAAAAAGCCACATAAAAGTTCTGAAATATATCAATGTCCAGAAATGGGAAAGGAAAAAATAAATAAATAAAAAGAAACCTTTGGAGAATTAAAAAAAAAAAAAAAAACATGAAATAAAATGTCTATCTTATTTCAGAATCCTGGAGTAAATAATATTTCTGATGCCCCCACAGAGAGTCAAATCCAGCCAGCAAAACAAACAAAGATACAAATAAATACTGGGCCAGTGAATTAGGGAAAATACACAGAGGAATTTAAAAACGGGATGAGGGTTTTGTTCAGAAATGGGATCCTTCCTCTCTTCTCCCCTCCCCAATTTTATTTTCTTGAAGTAAAATCCATTATTTTGAAAATACCATTTGAAATCCTAAAGAAATAGCAAACCACAGTATTGTGGTATTCCAAAGTAATATCTCTTGTTTATAACCATATAAATTTAGCCCCTGGCACTACAGGGCTTATATAATAGAATAGAGTTATTTTAACAGCGCCCTGTTAAAGAAGAAGCAAAATGTTCAGCTCATTTTCTCCGGTGGGAGGGACACATGGCCTCATGCGAGAGAGCGAACATGCCTAAGTCATTACCGCGGGAAAGCCATCCGTCAAAGCCGGGTCGCTCTGGCATGGCCAACACCACTGGCGAGATCACAGAGGCAGCCTCTGCTTGCAATTACCAGGGAAGGACCTTGGCTCTAGGCAGCCTGCTATCAATTACTACCCTGGCCTCGCCGCTTGGACTTGTCAATTTCCCAGTGTCTTCTGTTTTGTAGCAGTAAGAAAAAGGGCTCCTCCTGACTGATTCTTGGAAGTTTCTCATGTGTTGTGTCACTCCTCGGTGTCATTAACAATTCAATTAAAATTTCACAGCACACAGGCAGGCAGCGCCGGACAGGGGGCGGGAAGGAGCCCTGGCTTCGGAGATTTCCGAAGGGCCTGCAACAGGGCCACGTCGGATCAGGCGAATCCAATCTTGAAATGTCTTTGACTTCACAAGTCAGGCTTGCATGTGTCTCCCATCTGATGCGATGCTGGCTGTCATGTTGGCAAGATGACATGTTTGATGTTCTCACCCCGCTGGGGGTGCAGGGATGGGAAGGAATTTCAGGCTGGCTGGAAACAAAAATCTCACATATTACTTCACTGAAAGTTTTGGCTCTGTAATGGATAATTATAAATATTCATAATCAGCTCTATTAATCTACAGTGAGTTCTAGAAAGTTCTTTTTCTCCATTTTTTTTTCCACTGGGGCCTCCTATTCTCTTGCTTTCCAGAGTAGAGCTGTCTCTAAGAATTTAGAGACAGTATAAATCACAATTAAATTCTTCAGGAAGGTGGAGGACTGGGAACTCTAAGACAGGGGTGGCTGGAAACAAGAGAGACTCGCTACTGTCATTATTAACTCTGTGAAAGTGCAAACACTCCTTTGTCTCGCTGGATGATGGAGCTATACACGCTCACGTGCTTTTAAGCATCCCAAGGGTTTAGGGCAAAACTGAAAAAAAGTTTCAGGCTTAAGACTTCTGAGGCAGCTTTCTCTCTAACCCTCTCAATGAGTTTAGTCATGCAAGGAAAGATTCTTTAAAGTTACCAAAGACTTTGTTTAATGCCTAAGAAAATGCAGACTGTCAGCACCCTTTGTCAGGTTTTGGTGGCTTAAGTCCATTCCCCAATACACTGGTGACCCTCCAACCCCTCATTCACCAGTTCCTTTTTGACATCAAGCGCTGGATAATTGTTTGATTTCCTTCTAGGTAAAAGGAGATTAAATGCCCAGCTGCAACAGCTGACACACAAAAGGGAAAATATAGTTTAACCACCATATTTATCAAGATAATTTTTCTTCCACATGCTGATTAATAACATTAGCCAACCATCCCCTTCAGCTTGGGGAGAGAAGGGGTGGGGAGGGACATGTCCCCCTTAAGAGTATCAGAAACAGGAGCTGACAGTTCAAGGCAAAAATGATTTGCATGTAAATTCTGATCAAAAGCAAGTCTGCACCCTGAAGTTGTCAAGTTTTGCTACCAATTTGACACTTAAATGGGCTATAGCAAAACTTGATTTAAACTGAAGAGGGAAAAAACATGGCAACTCAATTACCCCCTAGCAGATCGGATCTGGCAGCTGAGGTCAAACTTTTCACCCTGCCATTACATTTCTCAATACCTGATGCTTTAAACAAACACTATGTATTCCTCCTACAATCCTGGAGGAAAATGCATTTCTCAGGACTCCCTACTGTGCCCCGGATTAAAAAATAAAGTTTCACTTGTGTGGGATCTGGGGCCATTTTCTCCATTTAAATTTCTGAATAAATCAGGACTTGAGAAATGGCCATTTTAGACTGGGGAAAATAGTCTCTGCCACCCCCCTCAAAAAAAAAAAAGAAAAGAAAAATACTTCACAGGGAAGATTTGTGGAGTACTAAAAGATGATTTAAAAACAAATATTCCCATAGCATTAGAGAGAAAACATTGACCTGTTTTTAGTTTGCTTTTAATATATTTCATATTTGAGCTTCGGCTGAACAGCACATTAATTCAGCAGGGAGAAAAACAGCTAGCTGGTTCCAAATCAGCTCCAAATTTATAGAGGACCAAGCATCTCATAAGGCCCCGGGACACAGGCTCAAATGCAGGAAAGACTCAGTATAACGACCCATCTGGCCTCTGGGATTTCTATCCCACCAGAGTTTAAATGCTCGTGTCTCCTGGGCCATTTAATCCCCCATGGAGCTCTCATTCCTGCAACTTTTTAAACCAACAACTGTTTAAACTCATCTTAATAAGTCCCTCAAAACAGCTCTAAAACTAGTTTTTTGTTGGGTTTGTTTTTTTCTTTTTTTAAGGTCATATCCCTATGTTGATTTTAAGCTCCTTCTGAAAAGTAAGATGTTTAGTGACTGCATTTACCCTAATTTTGGGTACTTGTATTGGGCAATCGGATCTTATACACGGCATCGTCTCACTTATTTAGCCAGTAAATACACTGAGCATATACCAAGTGCTAGGCACTACGCTAAGCCCTAGGGGGCCCAATATGAGTAAGAGCTGGTTACAGCTGGAAATCAGTCACATATACAAGTAATTGTAATAGTACAGGGGAAGCACTGCAGACAGTAATACTTAAAGTATGTGAGAGCAGATATAACTGAGGAATTCATTCCAGGGAAGTAAACATTTAAAATTCCCCTGGTGACTAAGACTTTATCTATATTGACATCCAGTTGGTGGTGGGACAAGTGCCAGTGGGGAACTGAGACATCTGTATGGAAGTTAGCAAGGTGCCACTTCTTGGCAAACAGATGGGAAAACAATGGAAACAGTGACAGACTTTATTTTGGGGGGCTCCAAAATCACTGCAGAGGGTGACTTCAGCCATGGAATTAAAAGACACTTGCTCCTTAGAAGAAAAGCTATGAAAAAAAAAAAAAGAAAAGCTATGACCAACCTAGACAGCATACTAAAAGGAAAAGACATTACTTTGCCAACAAAGCTCCGTCTAGTCAAAGCTATGGTTTTTCCAGTGGTCATGTATGGATGTGAGAGTTGAACTATAAAGAAAGCTGAGTGCCAAAGAATTGATGCTTTGCAACTGTGGTGTTGGAGAAGACTCTTGAGAGTCCCTTGGACTGCAAGGAGATCCAACCAGTCCATCCTAAAGGAAATCAGTCCTGAATATTCATTGGAAGGACTGATGCTATAGCTGAAACTCCAGTACTTTGGCCATCTGATGCAAAGAACTGACTCATTGGAAAAGACCCTAATGCTGGGAAAGATTGAAGGTGGGAGGAGAAGGGGATGACAGAGGATGAGATGGTTGGATGGCATCACCGACTCGATGGACATGAGTTTGAGCAAGTTCCAGGAGTTGGCGATGGAAAGGGAAGCCTGGCATACTGCAGTCCACGGGGTCACAAAGAGTCAGACACAATTGAGCGACTGAAGTGAATTAAAGCAAGGTGAAAATAGGCAAGCCTGTGTGGCCAGGTTCTAGGCAGTTGAAGAAAGTAGGGTCACAGAGCAAGAAGCCTATAGCTTCACCCAGAAACAAACACACAGAACCCCACTCCTCTTGTACCTGGCTTCCCTGTCAGCCTACCACGTCACCCCTCAAACATACAGCGGTCCCACCACTGCCTTCTCTGCGGTGCACTGACCTTCCTGCTGTTCCTCCAGCATGTCAAGCTTGCTCTGGCCCCAGAGCCTTGGCACTTTGTTGTTCCCTATGCCAGCTTCCCAAACCTTGACACAGTTCAAGCTGTCTCATCATTCAGTTCTTTGCCTAAACGTCACTTCTCAGAGCAATGCTCCCTAACAACTCTAAAAGAACCCCTAAACCCACTTCTGAGACACTCTAACCACTCACACTCTGCTTTATTTTCTTCATAGCATCCCAGCCTGAAATTTTATTATCTGTTTCTCTCTCGCCCTCACAGGGTTGTAAGTTCTATTTCCTCAGTTCCTGGTATAAATGGTACAGTAAACATGTGATGAATCTATTAACACTCATCAACCCCCTGATGCCTTTAAGCCAATATCCCTGAATGCATACTGCAAAGAAAATTAAGGCCCCAAACCAAAGTCACCACAGACCTTGTCTTCCTGACCTTTTGCATAAAGAACAAATAACAATTCTGGCCATACCTCATTTTATTGTGCTTCACGTTACTGCACTTCAGACACCGCATTTTTTTTTTTTTTAACAAATTGCAGGTTTGTGGCAACCCTGCATCAAGCAAGTCCATCCATTTTTCTAACAGCATTTGCTCACTCTCTGTCTCTGTCACATGTTGGTAATTCTCACACTATTTCAATCTTTTTCATTATTATTCTACTTGTTATGGTTGTCTGTGATCAGTGCTCACTGATGTTACTATAGCTCACTGAGGGCTCAGAAAATGGTTAGCAATTTTTAAAAATAAAGTATTTTCATTAAACATGTACATTTATTAAAGATATAGTGCTGTTGCACACTTAATAGACTACAGTATAGTGTAAACATAACTTTTAGACACATTTTGTTGCTGTTCAGTTACTCGGTCGTGTCCAGCTCTTTGCAGCCCCATGAACTGCAGCATGACAGGCTCCCCTGTCCTTCCCTGTTTTCTGGAGTTTACTTAAATTCATGTCCTTTGAGTCGATGATGCCATTCAACCATCTCGTCCTCTGTCACCCTCTTCTCTTCCTGCCCTCAATCTTTCCCAGCATCAGGGTCTTTTCAAATGAGTTGGTTCTTTGCTTCAGGTGGCCAAAACACTGGAGCTTCAGCTTTAGTATCAGTCCTTCCAATGAATATTCAGGGTTGATTTCCTTTAGGATTGACTGGTTTGATCTCCTTGCTGTCCAAGGGACTCTGAAGAGACTTCTCCAGCACCATTGGGAAAGTAGAAATGTCCTATGACTCGCTTTACTGCAGTGGTAATAAAGCAAACCCACATTATATCTGAGGTATGCCTATATAAGATGGATGCAAAAGAAGCATTTTTGAAATTCAAATATAGCCAGAGGAGGGAAACCACCAAACATACCCTCCAAAAAACCATTTATCAAAAATCTCTGCGATCTTTCTGAAAAATACACATTTAACTCTAACCAGGATCCCAGGCTTCCCACAAATCACCACCACACAGGGGAAACCATGTGAGAAGTTATGTTCTGCTTCTGAACATTTAAGCATTTTTATCAATGTTATTTGCCAGTATAAATATTTTCTCTATAACTTGATATTGAAAATAGGAGTACATCAAACCAGGACTTATAACATGCAAAGGAAACAGTTCAGGCTAAGGTATTCATGGCTTCAGTCATTCTCATAAAACAACAGATGAAATAAAATGTATGACATTCCCAAAGAGGGAGTTTCTCGTGTAATTCATCTTAAAATGCAATGTTCTGTCATCTCAAGTAACACTTACTGAAAGCAACCATCAATACTTTTTGTCAAAAGCCTGTACTCTGTGTAAAATGTTCCATCAATCTCTATTTACATAAAACAAAAAACTTTCTGTGTGGTTCTAACACACAGTCACGCAGCGTCTCCATCTCCACTTTTCATGCTCTGCTGAAAAATAATTTGACTGACACCAGAAAAATAAAGATGACCCTTGAAGGAAAGCTGTTAGGAAGGGAGAACCTACCGGAAAAAATACCTTACTATGTTGGACACATGTCCTATTAGAGTTTTTTTTTTTTTAATCATATATTTTTTTAATAAAAATTGCATTTTTCTAGGAACCTGCCCCCGCCACCAAACCCTTTTATTCAACAGTATGCAAATAACACTTGCTGACAACTAACAACCCTACAGATTCTAAACTGCAGCAGGCCACCTCACTCTGTTCCAAGCCAGAAATTTTAGCTTTAAGTCCTGCAAAATGTGAGTATCACATGAGGCTAGAAGAAGGTCATCGCCTGGGGATGTTTATAAAACACACAAATTAAGGTATTAGCCTTTCACCCTGAGGGTCTGAAGATCAAATCCCAGCTTAGGTAACAAAACAGAAAGTCTCCCTGCCAACCTTTTCTGAAAACTGGCTTGTTGAAAATCTACAGACCCTTTCACGTGACCCACACTGGGGTGAGGGCTTAGATGACAAAGCTAGAAAACTGCAGGTCAAAACCAAGACAAACTACTCAGTGCCCATCAAAGACATTTGAACTTTGCACCCAGTGACCCTTCCAGCCACCCTTCATCCCACCCAGCTAACCTGAACAGTTGAGGGTTGAGGATTACATAATAAACATCAACACTGCTTACATTTTTTGATTCACAACTGTAAGGTCCATTAGAACATCCATCAACCTTCCGTAATTACTCTTTGCATTCACTCACTCTGCGTGTCTGAGCACCCAGTACTCGGGAAGCCTGGTGTAGGGTGGAGTTGGGCAGCCAGAGCCGGCTTCCAGTGGCACTATACGGTCTCCATGGAACCACTACCTCTCTGAGTCTCCGAACCTTGGTTTCTTCACCTATAATGTGATGGAACTCAGCTAGATTGGCGGTCTTCCAAGTGTGTACTGCAATCTAGGGTGGGGGGAGAGTGGTTCAAAAAACCTCAAGGGCTTTCTCGGAGGAGAGATGAAGAATGAGTGGCAGGGTCCTGGCCCCTCTTGGACACAGCAGCCTCATCATTGTCTGTTACCAGGCTGACAAAGCTGAAGGCCTCATTGCAACCACATCCTTTAAAAAAAAAACAACAACAACACAGAAGAAAGAAAACACTTATGGGCACCCAGAGTGATGGTGATAAACAGCATCTTAGATAGTTAGATAGTTTGGGCTTAAAACGTCCTTCTCTGCTTTTGTTCATGACTTCAACCTAAAGCACATGAGTAGCTAAAATACTAGAGCTTTCACACTCCTTACAAATTCTAGGCTTTAACCAATAATCAGTAGGACATCTAGTATTTGCCCAGCTTACACTGGGTGCAGTGCAGGACATGATGAGGAAACTTGTCCCCAAAGTCCCAAGCCTTGAACACACAGTCCCGTCCAGATCCAAAATGCTGCAACAAGCGGACACCAAGTGTTCCAATAAACAGGTATTGGGCAATATGGGATGGACAAGTAAAGTGAAAATTCTGAGGAGCAGCAGCTCATTAAGGACCTGAGTAGCTATAAAAGGCCTGAAGTCATTTGAACAGCCCTGTAAGGATGGTTAAGATTTGGGTGGCTAAAGGAAGGCAATGTGGAGGAAGTAGGGTAGCCATCTCAGATGCTAAGGCTGACATGAGCAGAGTCAAGTGAGATTCAGGGTCAGAGAGAGTCCTGCAAAGCAGAAGCCAACTGACAAGCAATCAAGGAGGTAGGTTTAGGTTGCATCACACAATCCAAGTCAGTATCCAACCAACCTCTTGTTTTACATGATGCGTAGAGTAATTCGAGGTCTTGGTCAAAGTCCTAGAGTCAGCTTAGTAACCAGGATGGCCCTCATCTGGTGCATTTTCTACTCTATCACACTGTCTCGTCCTACAAGCGCCAGCAGTATTTGTACTACCAAAGGAAGGGGGACCCAGAAACCTGAAGGGAAGTCAGTTCCAACAGTAAGGATGGGTCTACTTCAATTCCATCCCAAGTGATCACTAGCCTCTTACTTGATTTTTTTTTAAACCACACCTAATTTTCTTCTAGGGTTTCATTCTGAAAACTTTTGAATGATAAAGTTGCCTTTGAGGATCCAGTTCCTCCAAAATGATCTTAGGGTTCTGTCTTCTGGGTTATTGCATTAGTGAGCTCGTCTTCTCCCCCAAAATACACTAAAGGCAGAAAAGAAAGATGAAGGAAGCAAAGAGGGAGAGAGTATCTGAACTTAAGTTTTCACCTTTCACAGAGGCATCCATGACTTGAATAGCAAATCTCTAAGCTACTGCTGACAGTCCACCTTGTGAAAAGAAGACTAGAGTGAAAAAGAAAAGTCTACACTGCCACTCCAGGACAGAAGTCAAAACAGAGAAGGCTCACTGAGCATTTACAGTTGTTGATGGATGTCAAGGTTAAGAAGAAAAACTCAGGTGAAATCTTTGTGAGAACATTCTCATCATGCAACAATTCTAAAAAAGGAAAAGACACCAAAGAATGGGCCAAAGAAAGCAACAACAAATTCAGGACAAAGAATTTCTAATTTGGAAGATAAAAAAAAACAGACACCAAAAACAGTGAAGGATTCTAAGACACAGTCACAAAACATTTGTTTCCTGTAAGCATAACCAAGCCCCTTCATGGTAGACAGAGAAATCACCAAGTAACTGTTTTTATTTATTTTAAGATTGGGGTTTGTGTTTTTTTAAATCCAAGTTGTAGATAAAAAGAAATCCTGATGTATAGCTTAATATCTTATTGAAAAAAGAAAAAAACTTTCCCCTAAATCTGACCCCCATTACCCAAGTGTAAATCTAACTAAGCTTAAAAGGGGAGGAAAAAAGAAAACATAATGTCCATTTCCTTTAGAGTCCTATTTTTGGATTCAAAATTCTTCAAAAAATAGTCAAGCGTGAATTATTTAGCCATTCTGTGGTTTGAACCAAGGTTTTATGAGCATTTTCTGTCCATCAGCAATCATGGGTTGGGGAAAAAAGACAGAGACAATGTAATTCAGATGCTATTCTGGGGTTACGTACATAGCCAGACACGATGCTCAAAGTTGACTCGTCCGCCAAGGACTAACACACATTTTGGAAAGCAGTTCTTGCTTGATTTAAAAGCTGAAGATCAGAAACTACAGTCATCTTACATTCTGACTCCTGAAATTGACTCATTGACTCCAGAATCTGCCTGCCAAAAACACACCCAGGACATTACAGAGAAAGCAAATAGAAGCTTCTAGAGTAAGGGTGGCTGGAAACAGTCTTAAAGGCCACCCAGAGCAATGGGACAACTTTTTCTCTAGTTTTTCTTAGCTACTGTTTTCACTACCCCATAAGATAGGCAGTCTCAGAGGGCTGTGTCCACCAAATCTAATATGCACCTAACTGCCCTGCAGTTGTACCTGTAGATGGACAAAGTCATTCGCTGGACTGAACAAAACAGTCACAGATGCATATTACAAGCACCTCCCAGCTGGACACCAGAATCACTTCAAACATATGCCTTCACACACCACGTTCTCTATGAATGAACTAAACTAAGCCACATGTGGAGCAGTTCTGTGACGGTGACTAAGAGATCAGCCTGTCGATGTTAGGAGTAGCCAAGAGGAGAAAGACCTGAAATGAGTTCTTGAGGACATCCTCTGAGCCGCTGGATCAACCTGCCCTGAAACCTATCCAGACACGTAGTCAATAAGATCCCTATACTGTTGAGGCCAACCGAGCTGGGTTTCCTGTCACCTGCAATCTAACAAGTCCTAACACTACAGTGCCCACATGGCATGTACGTTCTAACATTTGTCTTTTTATTCCACTATGAACCTTTCAGTCCACTCCATCTATCACCTCCTACACGGAGCTAACTCTTTCAGTCACAAGTAACTGTTACTTTTCTGTGCCCCGTGGAAAACTTATGACTCTTTTTCTGTGCTTATCCTCTGAGTAGACCCCAGCCTCCGAGTGAAAGCCAAGGACAGGGCGAGCTTGCTCAGCACCTGACTGCTGTAACTGCTCTCATCCCAACCTGACTCACATGAGGCAGCTAAAAGGAAGCTTCCAAAGTTCCCCAGTCCGAGACTTTCCAGAAAGTGATGTCCTCACATAGAACAGCCAAGAAAACATAGATATGCAAAGACGTCATTTACTATTCATACTAACTTTCACCAAGGCAGTGGGAGAAACAGTAAGTTTGAGCGTACCCAGAAGTCTCTTACTCTGACCCAGGGGAACTCACCTATAAATAACAAAAAATTTTCCACTCGTGATATCAACGTTTGGTCTGCTGTACAAACCCTTCCGGACTCTGTTGTTGCCCTTACTCTGAGGTAGAGCCAGATGAACCCTGGGTTACTCCTTTTCTAATTACTGTCAATTTTGCTTGTGAGTTTTCCTTATTAAAAGGACAAGATGTTCATCTGAAGGGTAATGAGTGGTCCACAAACATCTCAGCCTTTCCTGAATCTCACTTTTATCTAGTCAAACCCCCACTCTGTTACCCTGTTCCACCCCCAGTTGAAAGGATGCAGAATATGCTACAGTCTGCAGGTGACTTCTCTTCCCCTAAAATCTCACTGACTGGGATATGCTTTTTGAAATTAACCAACCAGGTGCATTTCCTTTCTACTTGTTGTAAAACAGATTCTTCCTCTGATCAATAAGGCACCCTCAACAAACATGGTTTGTGTCCTGTGTTAAAGTTAGCAAAAGCTGGTCTCTCTCTCTCTCTCTCTCATCAGTGTGAGCCTCTTGAGGGCAAGTACATCTCTTCTTTAAATCCTGCAGGGCTTAGAACTAGGCTTCATACAAAACCAGCCAGTAATTTTCCACCTTGTGTACACATCAAAATCAAGCACAGAGCTCATTAAAAATACAGATTTTCAATTCTCAGTCCAGGAACTCTGAGCCACTTGGTATGGAGCAGAGTCTAGGAATCTGTATTTCTTACAAAGTAAATCTTAGTGGTAAAGCATCCACCTGCCAATGAAGGAGACATAAGAGACGTAGGTTTGATCCCTGGATTGGGAAAGATTCCCTGGAGAAGGAAATGGAAACCCATTCCAGTATTCCTGCCTGGAAAATCCCATGGACAGAGGAGCCTGGTGGGCTATAGTCCATAGGGTCACAGATAGTTGGAAACAACCAAGCAACTGAACACACACACAAAGTAAATCTGTAGGTTGTCCACTGGCCATACTGAGAATTATTAAAGTAGGCCCAAGACTTCTCCCAACAATCTACACAAAATTGCCAAGCATGTGAGTCAGCCACCGTAGAAATAAGTCCTTCAGCTTCATTCAGTCCTTCAAGGACTGTGCACCTGGCCACACCTTGACTATAATCTCAGGAGAGACCCTAAGCAGAACCACTTAGCAAAGTCCCTCTTGGACTCCTGAACCACAGAAACTGTGTGAGATAATAAATGTTTATTATTTTATGCCAAAAATAAAAAATCTTTTAAATTAAAAACTAAAGTAAGCCCTCCATGGGAAATTTTTTACATAAATGAGTACATACCCATTCATTCATGCCACTGCCAGTCCTTTCCCTAGTATACCCAACGATACTTCTTGAATTGCCACCTACAGCTCCTAGACAACAGAGCTTGACTCAGGCAAACTAGCCTCTCTCAACAACAGAAGGAGTACTCTCCCCAAACTTCCTCCTCTGCCCTCCATGCATCAACACCCAGGCTCAAAAGTTACATCTGAGAAATCACAAAAGTGCAAAGACATGAAGCTCATGACAAAAATTCCAGTATTCATCACAGAAAAAAAAAAAAATGGAAACTGAGACTCTAGGACCATTATGGAGTCAGATGACTAAGAACTCCTTTGTCACATTTCCCCAGGGTCTTCTAGATCTGGCTTAAAAGTTGTATTTCTACCAAGAGGTCAAATGAAATGAGATGTTCAAGAATATGATGGAGATTGCAATAGGATCAATTAAAGTCTAAGAGGTCTCAAGAAGGGACATTCACTTCCTTTAAAAATAAATAAACAAACACCACCTTGTGCTGTTCACTATCCAGCTTTCTTATAACAATTCCTGTTGGCTCATCTGGACCATAAGTTCCTTGAGGGCAGGGAATATACATCTCATTTCTCCTGTAATTTCTCCTACACTAAAGAGCATATGCTCTTTACTTAGAACTCTTTATCGGTTAAATTACTTATCTCCATTACATTAAGGTCTTTTTCTCAAGTTTTTATCTTGTTCTTTCATTTGGAACACATTCTTCTGTTTCTTCCTTTTGTTTGACTCTGTGTTGGTTTCTATACAGTAGATGAAGCAACCACCTCTTTCAGTCTTAGAGAGGCCTCATATAGAAGATAAATCTTGTTGTTCAACCCTGCCCCACTCTTTGTCTTCTTTCAAAACTTTGTGCTATTTTTAATAGCTCCCAGTAGGTGAGGATGTGCCATGACCTGTCAGTGCCCCTAAGGGGAAGAGCCTAGCACCTGGATTCAGTCTGATTAGAAGCCAGACCCCCAGGCAGCAGCTTTTAACAGTATGTCAAAATATACAGTCCAGTGGTATCACAACTGTAATCACACTGGCCACCAGAGCCAGGCAGAATGATGGTGTATGCTGGATGGCAGTCATAGAAACTGGGGCTCAGGTCAAGTGTCGAAGCTCTTTTCTGGGAGATACAGGTGAGTTGGAGCAAGGCAGAAGGAGAGAGCCAAGATGCCATCTAAGTTCCTTGAGAACAGCTCTATTGCCACTAAATGTACGCCACACCTGAAGCCTGCGTCTCAGCCTGGAGCACCAGGACAAAGTGGCCTCCTTCATAGAGAGACTAGGGGCTGCGCCTCAGTCCACTGTCTGTTCAGTGCCCTGGGAGTAGCAGCTTGCCAAGAACCATCTCTCCAACTGCCACAGTCCCACAGGAATGCAAGCCCCAGCACTGGCCACCAGAGCCAGAAGATCAAGGGGCATCCATTGAGTGGCAGCCACACACACAAAAAAACACGGCACGGATGTAAAAATCAGCATACCAGATGTGTGCAAAACTCCACTCCAAGAGACACTTTGCTCTGGAATATGACAGAAGAAATGCACAAAGACAATGCCTGCTTTCTGTGGTCTCTAGAAAGGATTACAGTCAGCCCACGGATATATGCTTAATTAGAAGCCTGTCCCTCAGGCCGCAGCCATGATGATTAGCTAATAGGTCTCATTCACAGAAAGACAGAGCTCCTGGGTCTGTTGCCTCTCACTGTACCCCAGGAGTGGCAGCTGTTTAAGAACTCTTTCTCTGTTGATTACAGTCCTGTGGGATTCACAAGCTTAAGCTCCACTGGCCACCAGAGTCAAGTAGTATAGAGGTGTCCCCTGGTAGAAGCCACAAAAATGGGGGTACCAGACAGGCAGATGTGCTCCTTTCTGGGTGACACAAATTCTTAATTATAATCCTTAGGTACCAGGAATGTAAGCTACCCTGGTCTCCAGAGTCAGGCAGTCAAGAGGCATCTTCAGGATAGCACCCACAAACCGGGCACCAGACATGTGTAAAAGCTCTCTTCCAGGAGATGCTCTGGAGCACAGCAAAGGGAGAGCATGAAGATGGTGTCTGCCAGTCCCCATTCCTAGAGAGTGGTCCAGCGGGCTCACCAAACTGGGGGGAAGAATGGATGAACACAGTGAGAACTTCAAAGAGATAGAAACTACAAGAAAGTACAAAACAGAAGTCATAGAGCTGAAGCAGACAACTGAAATGAAAAAAATACACTGGAGGGGTTCAACAACAGACTAAATGAAGCCAAAGAAAGGACAAGTCAACTCAAAAACAAGGCATTGTACCAAGATCATACCCAAACCAGGCAAAGACACCCAAGAATACTACAAGCTAATATTTCTGATGAACAGATGCAAAAATCCTCAACAAAATACCAGTAAACTGAATTCAACAATACATTAGAAAGATTATATACCATGATCATGCAGGATTTATACCAGGGATATAAGGATAATTCCACAACTGCAAATTAACATGATACGCCACATTAACAAAATGAAGGATAAGAACTATATGATCATCTCAATAGATGCAGAAAAGGCACTTGACAAAATTCAACACCCTTTCATGATAAAAACTCTCAACAATGTGAGTACAGAGGATGTACCTGAACATGATAAAAGCCATATACAATAAACCCACAACTGATGTCATAATGGTGAAAAGACCTAAGCTTTTCTTCTTTAAAAAAAAAAAAAAAGTTAGTCACTAAGTTGTGTCTGACTCTTTGCAACCCCATGGACTGTAGCCCACCAGGCTCCTCTGCCCATGGAATTCTCCAAGCAAGAATACTGGAGTGGGTAGCCATTCCCTTCCCTAAGGATCTTCCAGACCTAGGGATTGAACCTTGGTCTCCTGCATTGCAGGCAGATTCCTTTACTGTATGAGCCACCAGGGAGGCTGAGGACAGGAACAAGTCCAGGATGCCCATTATTGCCAATTTATTCAATCTAGTATTAGAAGTTCTAGTCACAGCAGTCAGGGAAGAAAAAGAAATAAAACACATCCAAGTTGGCAAAGAAGTAGTAAAACTGCCATTATTTGCAAATGACAATACTATATGTAGAAACCATGAATACGCCATCAAAAAACTATTAGAATTAATAAATGAATTAATTCAGTAAAGTTGTGGGATACAATACTCAATGTACAAGATTTCCCTGGTGGTCCAGGAGTTAAAAATCCACCTTGCAATGCAGGGGACACAGGTTCGACCCTGGGCCCAGGAAGATTCCACATGCACAGAGCAGCTAAGCCCACGCAAAACAACTACTGAAGCCCATGCCCCCTGAGCCCACGCTCCGCAACAAGAAAAGCCACTGAAATAAACTCATGCACCACAACTCGGAAAGTTGTGGGCCCCACTGGCCACAACTCGGAAAGTTCAGGTCCAGCAACAAAGACACAGCATAGTCAAAAACAAAAATAAATCTTTTTAAAAAAATTAATGTATAGGAATGTATAACATTTCTATACACTGAATAAAAGTATTAGCAAAAGAAATTAAGAAAACAATTCCATTTACCATTGCATCAAAAATAATAAGATATCAAGGAATAAATTTAACCAAGGAGGTAAAATACCTGTACACTGAAAACTATTAAGACATTAATGAAAGAAACTGAAAAAGAAACAAACAAATGAAGATATTCCATGTTCACAGATTGACAGAATCAATTTTGTTAAAACAGTCACACTACCCAACACCATCTACAGATTCAATGCAATCGCTATCAAAATTCCAACAGAATTTTTCACAAAAAAATTGAACAGATAATCCCAAAATTTGTATAGAACCCCTGAAGACGCTGAATAGTCAAAGCAATCTTGAAAAAGAAAAACAAAGCTGGAAGCATCACACTCCCTGATCTAAACTATATCACAAAACCATTATAATTAAATAGTATAGTATTGGCATAAAATACAGATACACTGTTCAATGAAACAAAACAGAGAATCCAGAAAAAAAATCCACACATATATGGTCAATTTATTCACAAATCAGAGGAGAAGGCACAATGGGGAAAGGACAGTCTCTTCAATAAACGGCATTGGGAAAACCGGATAGCCACATACAAAAGAATGAAATGAGACAGCTATCTTACCCCACACACAAAAACGAATTCAAAATGTATTGAAGACTTGAAAAAGGCCTGAAATCATAAAACTCTACAAGAAAACATGGGTGTTAGAACCCTCAGGTGTGTTTACACACACACTTTGCTGACCATTTCTAAGGCCATGCTCACCACAAATGTACGAAATGAGAAAGAACATTAGCTCTATATTCTCTTTTCCAAGTTGTGTCCATTTTTTGTACTGTGCAATCAAAAGCAAAAACAACAAATGCAAAAATAAACAAGGAGGACTATAACAAACTAGAAACCTGCAGCACAGCAAAGGAAATCAACAAAATGAAAAGGCAACGTAGTGAATGAGATAAAGCACTGGCAAACCACACCTGATCAAGGGCTAATGTTCAATATATAGAAAGAGGTCACACAGCCCAATAACAAAACACAATCTGATTTTCAAATGGGCAGAAGATCTGAGTATACATTTTTCCAAATAAGACATACAGATGGACAACCAGCAAATGAAAAGATGCTCAACATCACTCATCAGGGAAATGCAAATTGAAATCACGATGAGATATCACCTCATACCTGTCAGAACAGCTATTATCAAAAAGACAAGGAACTGGCAACCCACTCCAGTGTTCTTGCCTGGAGAATCTCAGGGACGGGGAAGCCTGGTGGGCTGCCATCTATGGGGTCACACAGAGTCGGACACCACTGAAGCTACTTAGCTGTAGCAGCATGAGGAAATAGAGAAAAGAGAATCCTGATGTGTGGTTGGTGGGAATGTAAACTGGTGCAGCCACTTTGGCTAACAGGATGGAGGTTCCTCAAAAAATTAAAACTAGAACTACCACAGGACAGAGCAATTCCACTTCTGAGTATTTACATGAAGAAAACAAAAATACTAACTTAAAAAGATATCTGCACTCCCATGTTCATTGCAGCATTATTTACAAGAGCCAAAAAAATTAGAAACAATGTAAGTGTCCATTGGTGGATGAAAGCACGAAGAAACTGGTACATACACACAATTTTTAAAAATGAAATTTTTCCTTTTGCACCAACACGGATGAACCTTGAGGATATTACACTAAGTCCATTAAGTCAGAGAAAGACAAATACTGGTTAATCTCTCTTATACGTGGAATCTTAAAACAAATGAACAACCATCCCCTCGCCAGTACACAAGCTTACAGATACAGAAAACAGATTGGTGGCTGCCAAAAGCAGCGGGTAGGAGAAATGGGTGAACAATAGTCAAAAAGACAAAAAGAATAATGTACCTGAAAGAAAAAAAAAAAGCTGGGCACATGCTAGGTGCTGGGACCGAGCTGTCCGAGAACAAGACAAGGCAATGAGGAGGTAAAGAATGCTGGCTTTAGAGCCAATGGAGACAAGTTGTATAACACCATCCCACCTTAGTTCCTGCAGTGCTTAGAACCAGGCTTTGTACAAAACAAATCAGCAATCATCATTTATTCTTGGGTCAGTCACTCAACTTGCATTACAGAGCAAAGAAGGGTGGGATGTGTCTGGGGGTGGAAAGGATCAGACTTTCAAGACCCTCGGGTATGTTTACACACACACTTTGCTGATCCTCTCTAAGGCCATGTTCATCAAGCATCTATGAAAGGAGAAGAAACACTAACTCTATATTTTCTTTTCTGGGGCTTATGTTCACATTGTTCCCTATGCCCCCTTTTTTTGAGGTAACTCTGTCCTTCAGGACAAAACTCGATTATCCAGCAAGTTTGCCCTGACCCTCTGATAGTGATAACTGCCTCCTTTGTTGCACCCACAGGCTTCTGTACCACTCCCACCCTAGCACTTTAGCACACTGCATTATACCCTCCTGTCAACTTGTCCGCTCACCCTGCTGGTAAGCTCTTTAAGGACAGGGTTCATGGACATTCTGCTCTCCATGGGAATCCCAGGGACAGCACACTGTCTGGTACATGCAGGCACTCAACACATCGGTTCAATACAAGAATGAATCTTGCTAAGCCTTCATCTTCTCAGATATGAAACAATGTTTCACTTCCAGGACTGCTGTGAGGAGTAGAGAGAGTATGCCAGTACTCCAAAGTCCAGTACAGTTATTCCATAAATTGCAGGTATTCTCACTGAGGGTGCTAATAGTCAACCATTTATTACCAACCCAATGTGATGAAATTGAAACAACCAAATTCAGTGCAAGTGGCTAAACTGCCACGACCAATGGTTTACTAAAGACTTTCTGAGGGATCCATCTTCAGAGCCCATCTTCAGCTTCCAATAAAACCACTCAGGAGGAATACAGAGGAGAGGAATATTTGCTCTTGGTTTCGTATAGCTCCATGTTCATTCCCAGCGAGCCATTACCTGAAACCAAAAGACTAATGGGAGGGAAGGCAGAGAAATGCTGTTCCCACAGAGAAGGGGTGAGGCAAGCTGATTTATGAGGCTAGATTCTAAAGGCGCTAAATACACACAGCCTGGCACTGCAACCCAGGGTGAGGAATTGGGGGGATGCCTTTCACAGCCAGGAAACATCCGAGATGAGTCAACACTAAGATCAGCGGTGGGAAGCGGGTAAAATTCAGGCCCCTTCATTCTGGGCAGAACTCACAGGCGGCCTGTCACTTGTCAACTGACCCAAGGTGCTCTTCACATTTTTATCTCTGAATTCCTGCAATTCTGTGATGCAATTAACTCCTCCCTTGGGAGAGCCACAAATAGAGCATTACTCCATGGAGACCCACCAAGAATTCCCATCCATCATTCTCATCAATCAGTACATTTTTCAAAGTTACGAAAGAGGCCCCTGATCATCATAGAAAGGTTTAAATACATAAAACGTGTAAGATACCTTTGGTATTTTCTCCATGTTTTTAATTTATAAATACTATTGCTTGATTTTTAAGTTCAGCATTATCTATTGATTTCTACTATGGCACACGCTTCCTATGCTACAAACGCAGAGCCTTTGATCTGTCCTTCATTTTCCAATATAGTCATAAGTTGAGTTAGACCATATTTTGCGTTCATAGCTATATCCTTCATACTGGAACACACTCTTTTTTTCTGCGCATTTTTGTTTTGTTTTGTTTTTCCAGGAGTTAACAATTATCTATCAATAGTTTGATACCAAATTCCAGCCAACTTTTAAGGTTTCCTCTCAAAATGTCCAGATGTATCAGCTAATAGCATATTCATCATCCTTGGGAAATCTCCCAGGAAGTTCTCTCTCTGGATCACTCTAAGCTAATGGCTCTCCAGACCTCTTGCACATCTTGAGATCTTCCTTGTTGATCACCCTGAAGACCCCGTCCCCTCTCATCAGCAACATCTTCCTCTTTCTTCTTTACTCTCCTGCTTTGATGGGACATCTCTTCCAGTAGTTTCCTCTGGTGAAATTTTTGAGACATTTCATACTGAATTCATCTACCTTCAATCTTGTCTTCATCCTATCCTCCATCTTGTTTGGTTGATGATAAACTTCTTGGTTAAAAATTTCCTATTAGAATTTTGAAGGCACAGTTGTGTTATATCCTAGCTTCCACTGTTTCTGTTTCAAAGTCTGAAGCCCTTGAGTCATGACTCTACATGTGCCCAGAATTCTGAAATTTCACATTCCTATGTACTGCTGTGAGTCCATTTATATCATGGGCACTTGGTGGATTCTTAATGATGGAACCATATGTTTTTCAGTTCTGGGATATTTTATTGAAATAATGTATTCTTTTTCTCAGGAGCTCCAATTACGTGGACTTACCTTCTTGAGCTCTTTTTTTCCTCTCCTACTTTCATCTGTTTTCCTTTTCTTATTCTACTTTCTACAAAAATTATCTTCTATAGATTTTTCATTTCTGTTCCATGTTTTTAATTCTCAAGAGCTCTTATTTTCTGCATATCGTTTGCATGACATTCTGGTTTTATTTTGGGACTACATTATCTCCTTATCTCGTTTTCTCTCTAAGGATATTAACAACAGGAGTTTTCTGTTAAGCTTTCTTTTCTCAGTATAGTCTCTGATTGTTCCAAGTTTCTTTCATTCTTGTTTGTTCTAACTTCTTTCATGTTAAGAGGCTTCTCAGAGATATCAGGCAATCCTTAGATTTCTGCCCATAGTTAACAATGGAGAATTAAAAATTGACTGGAATCTCCGAAAATGAGAGGGGATTGTCATCTGGATCTTCACTATAGAGTGAAGTGAATTGTCCACTTATTTGAGGAATTTCCAGGGGAAGACATTTAAGATATTTTCTTGGGGGACTTCCCTGGTGGGCCGGTGGCTGAAGACTCCGTGCTCCCAATGCAGGGGGCCAGGTTCAATCCCTTGTCAGGGAACCAGTTCCCTTATGCCGCAATTAGGACCTGGCACAGCCAAATAAATAAATAACTTTTTAAAAAGATACTTCTTTGGCTGGTCTGTTTCCCTGACCCTTGCTTCAAGGTAAAGGCCTTACCACCACAGTTCTAGGATACAAGTAGGTGAAGAGTATTGAGTGTATCAAACAGACTACATGTATGTTTAATTAACATGGAAGAGTAATATGTTCAGTTACCTGATATCTACAGTGAATCCCTACGCTCAGCAGTGGCTGGTGTCTTCACATGCAGAGGCGCTCTGGTTTATTCTACCACTTCAGAAATCTCCACTTTCCATAGTGGAGGAAGATTAGTCACCAGACTAGATGGAATGGGAGAGGGCACTGGAGGTCTTAACATCTTCCAAAGGGACTTGCCACCAACTTCCAGGCTTTGAGGGAATCATATAATATAAATCAGATTGGTTCTCAGCTTTCCCTCCTACTGGTTTAGAGTCCAATTTTTCTCATCCACTTTCCAGCTTGCAAAAACCTATTGCTCACATGAAAAGATAGATGTTCAACACTATTAGGGAAATGCAAATCAAAACCATAATGAGATACCACTTCACATCTACTAGGATAGCTGTAATTTTCTTAATGTATAAAATAACAAGGACTGGTGAGGATGTAGAGAAATTAGAAGCCTCATACATTGCTGGGGAGAATATAAAATAGTGCATCATTTAAATAGTTGGGCATTTCTTCAAATAAACATGAAATTACCATATGACCCTTCCCCTCAATTCCACTCCTAGATATACATTCAAAAAATTGAAAACAAGTGTTTCAACAAAAATGTGTATAAAAAAAGTGCACAGAGGCATTATTCATAATAGCTAAAATAAAGAAACAACCCAAACACTCATCATCTGATAAAGAGAAAAACAAAATGTGGTGTATTCAAATAATGAAATATTATTTAGTCACAAAAAGGAATGAAATACTGACATGCTGCAACATGATGATCCTTAAAAACATTATTCTAAGTAGAAGAAGCTGTATATAAGAGGTCACATATTGTATGACTCCAGAATAGATATTTCACAAAGACAAAGCAAATTAGTGGGAACAGGGGCTGGGGCAAGGAAGAATGGTATTGATACATGATGTTTAACGGGCAGGGGGTTTTCTTTGAGGTTGATGAAAGTATTTTGGAACTAGATCCCTTGGTGGCTCAGACAATAAAGACTCCGCCTGCAATGTAGGAAATCCAGGTTCAATCCCTGGCTCAGGAAGATCCCCTGGAAAAGGGAATGGCTACCAACTCCAGTACTGCCTAGAGAATTCCATTGACGCAGGAGCCTGGTAGGCTATAGTCCACAGGTTACAAAGAGTCAGACACGACTAAGCAATTTTCACTTTCAGACAGAGGTGGTAGTTATACAACATTGTGAACGTACTCAGTTCAGTTCAGTCGCTCAGTCGTGTCCGACTCTTTGCGACCCCATGAATCGCAGCACTCCAGGCCTCCCTGTCCATCACCAATTCCCAGAGTTCACTCAAACTCACATCCATCGAGTCAGTGATGCCATCCAGCCATCTCACCCTCTGGCGTCCCCTTCTCCTCCTGCCCTCAATCCCTCCAAGCATCAGTCTTTTCCAATGAATCAACTCTTCGCATGAGGTGGCCAAAGCATTGGAGTTTCAGCTTTAGCATCAGTCCTTCCAATGAACACCTAGGACTGATACTTTTAGAATGGACTGGTTGGATCTTCTTGCAGTCCAAGGGACTCTCAAGAGTCTTCTTCAATACCACTAAATGCCACTAAACTGTATACTGTAAAGTTATTTAAATGGTAATTTTTCTGTTGTATATATTTTAACCATAAATTTTAAAAATCTTTTGCTGGTGCCTCCACTCATAATCTCCATATTCTATGAGTCAATGCTTTTTACTCTTTTATGGGGCTTCAGTGGGAAACAAAAGATTCATGGGTTCCATATGCCAGTCTCACCCAAAAGTTTACATACAATTTAAAATATGAAATCAAGCATTTACCAAGGTAAAACTTGGCAAATACATACCATTATACAGCTGTACCCTACCATCAAGGAGTTTACAGTCAAGTTGGGATATTTTTAAGTAGTAATAATAATGAAAGAAAACCACAGTATGCAATAAATTGTTGTGGCTAGAACAGTTTAAATAGTATGCCATGAAGATCAAAGCAAAGAGCTGTATCCAAGGATATTTTGAAAGGCTTTGCAATAATCACTGAGTTGGAACCAGGTAAGAAATAACCTAAAAGAAATTTCTCCTGCTAAGTTGGTTTAGAAATGAGGTAAGCACAGAAAAACACAAATATATTTAGGGTACAGTCAAGAGACAAGCTGAGCCGGTCTGTAATGAATTTTTTATAGATGGAAAAAAGCAGCCTGGGGTCAGATCAGGAAGACCTTATTTGTTTATCTGACCATTCCTTTAAAAAAAAAAGAAAAGGCTTCCACATATAATTATCTCAATCCTGGTGTCATCACATCAGGTTAAACGGCTTGCATTGGCCAACCCATTCAAAACCTTCCATACTGGACTTCAGTTCAGTTCAGTTGCTCAGTCGTGTCCGACTCTTTGCGACCCCATGAATCACAGCACGCCAGGCCTCCCTGTCCATCACCAACTCCCAGAGTTCACTCAGACTCAGGTCCATCAAGTCAGTGATGCCATCCAGCCATCTCATCCTCTGTCGTCCCCTTCTCCTCCTGCCACCAATCCCTCCCAGCATCAGTCTTTTCCAATGAGTCAACTCTTCGCATGAGGTGGCCAAAGTACTGGAGTTCCAGCTTTAGCATCATTCCTTCCAAAGAAATCCCAGGGCTGATCTCCTTCAGAATGGACTGGTTGGATCTCCTTGCAGTCCAAGGGACTCTCAAGAGTCTTCTCCAACACCACAGTTCAAAAGCATCAATTCTTCAGTGCTCAGCTTTCTTCACAGTCCAACTCTCACATCCATTCATGACCACTGGAAAAACCATAGCCTTGACTAGACGGATCTTTTTTAGCAAAATAATGTCTCTGCTTTTGAATATGCTATCTAGGTTGGTCATAACTTTTCTTCTAAGGAGTAAGCATCTTTTAATTTCATGGCAGCAGTCACCATCTGCAGTGATTTTGGAGCCCCAAAAAATAAAGTCTGACACTGTTTCTACTATTTCCCCATCTATTTCACATGAAGTGATGGGACCAGATGCCATGATCTTCATTTTCTGAATGTTGAGCTTTAAGCCAACTTTTTCACTCTCCACTTTCACTTTCATCAAGAGGCTTTTTAGTTCCTCCTCACTTTCTGCCATAAGGGTGGTGTCATCTGCATATCTGAGGTTATTGATATTTCTCCCGGCAATCTTGATCCCAGCTTCTGCTTCATCCAGCCCAGCATTTCTCATGATGTACTCTGCATAGAAGTTAAATAAGCAGGGTGACAATATACAGCCTTGACATACTCCTTTTCCTATTTGGAACCAGTCTGTTGTTCCATGTCCAGTTCTAACTGTTGCTTCCTGACCTGCATACAGATTTCTCAAGAGGCAGGTCAAGTGGTCTGGTATTCCCATCTCTTTCAGAATTTTCCACAATTTATTGTGATCCACATAGTCAAAGGCTTTGGCATAGTCAATAAAGCAGAAATAGATGTTTTTCTGGAACTCTCTTGCTTTTTCTATGATCCAGTGGATGTTGGCAATTTGGTCTCTGGTTCCTCTGCCTTTTCTAAAACCAGCTTGAACATCAGGAAGTTCACGGTTCACATATTGTTGAAGCCTGGCTTGGAGAATTTTGAGCATTACTTTACTAGCGTGTGAGATGAGTGCAATTGTGCGGTAGTTTGAGCATTCTTTGCCATTGCCTTTCTTTGGGACCGGAATGAAAACTGACCTTTTCCAGTTCTATGGCCACTGCTGAGTTTTCCAAATTTGCTGGCATATTGAGTGTGGCACTTTCACAGCATCATCTTTCAGGATTTGAAATAGCTCAACTGGAATTCTATCACCTCCAGTAGCTTTGTTCATAGTGATGCTTTCTAAGGCCCACTTGACTTCACATTCCAGGATGTCTGGCTCTAGGTGAGTGATCACACCATCGTGATTTTCTTGGTTGTGAAGATCTTTTTTGTACAGTTCTTCTCTGTATTCCTGCCACCTCTTCTTAATATCTTCTTCTTCTGTTAGGTCCATACTATTTCTGTCCTTTATCGAGCCCATCTTTGCATGAAATGTTGGCATTTCCATTTTCAGCTCCAGATGATAAACCACCATCATAAAATGCATATCCAATGTGCTAGAGAATTTAGTACCACTGGCATGACAGGCCTGGGCTCATGTACCTGCCCAAACTTCCACACAAAAAGCACATGGGAACCACACTTAATTTCTCATCCATCATTTTAACTCAGCCCTGCAAGAAGAAGCAAATAACTGCTGACTGGTACCCAAAATTATCTCTCAAAACTGAAAATGCTCTCTCCCTCCCAACTAAACAGGGATATCAGAGAATCCGAGTGTAGCTGCTGCAAAGGCATAGGTGGTCTGCTCAAGATTTGTCAATGACCTGGGAGAGAGGGTAAAATTATCATCCAAACCTCTGTATCCAGTGTTGGGCTTCCCAACTACAAGAGCTGATGAATTCTCACTATGGCTTTCATGAGCTTCCCAGGTGGTGCTAGTAGTAAAGAAACTGACTGCCAATGAAGGAGATGCAAGACCCTGGGTCAGGAAGATCCCTAGAGGAGGAAACGGCAACCCGCTCCAGAATTCCTGCCTGGGAAATCTCATGCACAGAGGAGTCTGTCAGGCTATACATAGTCCATGGGGTCTCCAAGAGTCAGTTGCAACTGAGCACACACCCACGGCTTTCATAAATTTATATTGAATTTTTGTTGCTTACACCTAAAAGGGTCCTGATTGATACATATCCCCACAAAGCCCCAAGACCATTGGGCTCAGTCATCTTATACTTAATAGCTCCTTCAAAGTCTCAGATCAGTCGCTCAGTCGTGTCCGACTCTTTGCGACCCCATGAATCGCAGCACGCCAGGCCTCCCTTCAAAGTCTAGATCCCATGGAATCAGCTAGTGTTAAAGTTCCTGGGATGCCCTTGTGTCTTCTCACATTAACTCGTACATCTCGAGTATTCAACAAATGCTGGATGAATGGGCAGAATGAAATTAAGACAGAAAAACTAAAAAGTATGAAAGTTTCCGCTTAATTTCTTATCTCTTTACCTTTTTTCTTTTAACTTCAAGTCCTCTGTTCTGATATATTGAAGTAAAGTTTCCAATAGGTCTTGATCTGATGACTACAGGGGCCACAGTTATAAGGGAGAAGTCATCTACACAGAGAATTTCATAAAGATCATCTATATCAACTACCCAGTTCCTAATCCAGTGATCCTGAGAGAGGAACAAACAAGAAAGCAGCGACTAATATTTTGAAAGTATACAAGGCATCATAAGTATTTTATAGACATTCTCTCATACAATCATCACCAGAGTTATCAATCATAGATACCTGATTGCCATTATACAGATGAGGAACCCAAAGAGAAGCTGAAAATATTATCCAAGATTGTACAATTAGACAAAGAACAGATTCAAACTAGGATATTTCTACCTCCTCAATCCACAGCATCTAAGGCATGGAGAAATGTGTTGTGATACAAATCAGCTTCCCAGGTGGGGCTAGCGGTAAAGAACCTACCTGTCCATGCAGGAGACACAAGAGACACGGGTTCAACCCCTGGGTCAGGAAGATCCCCTCTGGAGTAGGAAATGGCACCCCACTCCAGTGTTCTTGCCTGGAAAATTCCATGGGCCAAGGAGTCTAGCAGGCTACAGTCCACGGGGCCACAAACAGTAAGACACAGCTAAGCACACAAACGCAACCTGAGGGCCCCCCAAAGCACCAACTTCTATAATAATGTCTCTTCCCAAGTTTAGAAATTCTCCTGTTATGAATTCATCCTTTAGGTTGCTATGTCCCAGACTCATTTATAATATTATTCATAACTGACATTTGCATAAACTCTTCATTACTCATGCATCATAGAAACTGGACTGAGAGGCCCACGTGGGTATTATTCCTAGAGTGACCACACATCCCAGCCTGGGGAGGTCTCTGCTTATGTCAGTTTTCCCAGTATAATTTCTGATAGCACTCTCTTTCATTTTCAAGTGTCCCAGTTTGGACGATATATCATATGGTCACTGTGGTTACTGCCCACCACACATAGACATGGAGGGGCATCCCCCTATCACAGTCGCTGCACAGCTCCAGCTATGTGTGTTTCAACTGAGTGCAACTGAGTCCCCCTGCCTCCCATTTCAGATGAAATTAAACGACAGGATTACACCAGCTCATGCAGAGGCCCCTGGACAGCAGAACTGGGCACCCGTTTGTTGTTCAAGCATTTTTCTCCTTCAGTAATTACTGGCTGCTCAGCAAGCTCAGCACCGACACCCACATCAGCCACCATGTAATTACGGGAAGACTTGAAAGAAGGATGTCCTCAGCGTGACATGGCCTTTCCCAGGAGGACACGTGCGCACACACATTCACGCGCATGTTCTCACAAGCTCTCTACCCAGGGAGGGCCAATAACAGCAGCAACAGCTTTATACGTAGACAGCACCTTACAATTTACGAGGCTCTTTTACCCACGTCACCCTATTTCCTTTCCAACACCCTCATGATGAGGGAGGGCAAGTGGTCTACGTTCCAGTTTACAAGTGATGAAACTAAAGTTCAAGGAGAAGTAACTGCCCAAGGTCACGCTACTGCAGGAGGGAAAACTGGGACAAGAATGCATGTCTTGTGACTGATGCTTAAACGTCCCCTCCACCAGCCACGTGCATCCAAGCACCGGTGCTGAGCTCACAGTCGCCCTCCCGCCTTCACTCTGAGCAACACTTGAGAGGCGGAGTTCAGCTGCCTTTGTGTCTTCCTTGTCCCAGAGCTCCAGCCTTCTCTCCACCCTTCCACGTGCCCCTTTTTTAGCATCATTTCAACTCAGTTTGAGTTTAGCAAATGACTCTGATCAGCCCCAAAGTAATTAAACCTGGCTTCAGCCCCACAGTGCTAACAACCCCAAGGTACAGGAGACGAAGGAGGGTCTGGTGCCTTGGAGTGCCAGCACCCATGTCTCCTCTGCACCCACAGACATGTGCCTCACCCTCTGTGTTTCAGTTTCCTTTTCTCTAAACAAAGGAAGGTGAACTAAATTAGAGTTGCAATCTGGTGACTGCACCCACTTCCCCAGACGTCTAGAACTGGCCAACAAAGCATTTTTATGTCGCTCCATAAATCCCTGTACATTACCCCTCCATTCCTAATTCTCTTACACGAAGCTGCGCTGCTCTTTCATGTTCTCGGCATGGAGCTTTTCAATTTGTAACCTCTAAACCAGATGACCTCTAAGGGCCTCCCAGTCTACATCCTGTGTTTGAGAGACAGCAGACTCTGAAGCCAGACTACAACTTACTAGCTGTGTGACTTCAACTGAGTTATTAATGGCTTCTGCCCCAAAGTCCCCATCTGCTGAGAATAACCACAGCACCTACTTCAGAGCAATGTTAAGAGGATTCAATAAGTTAATCCATGTAGTGTATGAACTGATGCCTGTCATTAGCAATTACTAATATACTCATTAGCAATTACTTCCCATTACTGCCAGTGCTGCCGTCAAGGAAGAGTTAACAGTGCAACAAATACTCTGGCACTGGAGTAATTCTGGCCTCACTGGACAGTTAAGTATTCCCTCTGCTTCTACCTTCTGAAAGTGACTGTATAGTAGTACTCAGTGTTCCTCCCTTAAATGTTTGGTAGAATTCACCAGAGACCCATCTGGTCTTGGTGCTTTCTCTTTGTTAGGGTTATTATAAATTTTTTAATAGCTATAGACCTCTTCAGATTATTTATTTCCTCTTATGTGACTTTCGGCAGATCACCTTTCACAAAAATTGGTCCAAGTTTCACACAGATTATCAAATTTGTGAGCACAGATTTGTTCATAGTAATTTTTATTATCTTTTTAAAATCCAGGAGAGCTGTACAAATGTTCCCTCTTTCATTTCTGGTATTAATAATTTAATATTAAATAAATTAATATTCAGTAATTTATTAAATTAAATATTCATTGTTATTTATATTTTTCTTATTATGACTAGAAGGCATATAGATTTTATTGATCTTTCCAAAGAAAAGACTTTTGGCTTCACTGATTTTCTTTACTGATTTCCTGTTTTCAATCTATTTCTAATCTAATTTTTATTCTTTTCTTCTCTTTACTTTAGATTTAATTTGCTCTTCTTTTTCAAGTTTCCCAAGGTAAAACTTAGACAATTGATTTAATATCTTTCTAATAAATGCATTCACTGCTATAAATTTCCCTCTAAGTACTGCTTTTGCTGCATCCTACAAATTTTGATAAGCTATATCTATTCAAAACATTTAAAACTTTTTTCTTAGCTTCCTCTTTTCCTCTTTAGAAACTGGTTTATTCCCAAGTATTTTGGAGTCTTTCAGCTATGTCTGTCACTGACTTCTAGTTTAATCCTCAATGGTCTAAGAGCAGACATAAACATGATTACTATTATTTAAAACATGTTTAGGTGTGTTTTTGGAGAAGGAAATGGCAACCCACTCCAGTGTTCTTGCCTGGAGAGTCCCAGGGACAGGGGAGCCTGATGGGCTGCCGTCTATGGGGCCACACAGAGTCGGACACGACTGAAGCAATTTAGCAGCTTAGCAAGGTGTGTTTTATGGCCAAGAATGTCATCTGTCTTGGTGAATGTTCCATGTCAACTTAAGAATGTGTATTCTGCTGATGTTGGATTAAGTAGTCTACAGATTTTTATTCTATTACTCCTAGTTGACTGTTGGTATTGTTGGGTTCAACTATGTCCTTCCTGATTTTCTACACACCTGTTTTCCCAACACTATTTACTAAAGAGATAATCCTTTATCCAAATATAGTCCTAGGGCTTCTTATCAAGTATTAACCATATATGTAGGTTTATTTCTTAGCTTTGCAGTCTGTTCCATTAGCCTATGTGTCCATGTTTATACTATACCATACTGCTTTGATGACTACAGTTTTATAATACAGTTTTGAAATTGGGAAGTATGATGCCTCCTGCTTTGCTCTTTTGAGATTGTTTTGACTATTCAGCATCTTTTGTGGCTCCGTATAAATTTTAGGATTGATTATTCTATTTCTGCAAAAAGCATTGGTATTTTAATAGGAATTGCACTGAAGCTACAGATAGCGTTGGGTAGTATACACATTTTAACAATACTAACTCTTTTAACAATACTAACTCTTCCTATCTATGAACACATGATATCTTTTCATTTATTTGTGTCTTCAGTTCTTTTCATCAGTGTCATACAGTTTTTGATATCGTGATTTCTCACTCCCTTGATTAAATTTATCCTTAAGTATTTTGTTTTTGATACACTGTAAACAAGAACTTTTTTGCAAATAGATCATTGTCATGTAAAGAAAGGCAACAAGGTTTTGTGTGTTTATTTTGTACCCTGAAACTTTAGGGAATTCATTCATTAGTGCTAATGGTTTTGGTGAAGTCTTCAGGATTTTCTATATACAAGACCATGTAATCAGCAAATTATTTTACTCCTTCCTTTCCAATTTGGATGCTTTTCCTTTCTTTTTCTTGCCTAATAGTTTGGGGATGGGCTTCCAGACCTATGTTGGATAAGATTGTTAAAAGTGGGCACCCTTGTCTTGTTCCTGATCTTAGAAATACTTCAACTTTTCACCACTGAGTATGATGATAGCTATGGACCTGTTAGATTTGGTCTTTATTATGTTGAAGTGCATTCTTTCTATACTCAGTTTGTTTGATAGTTTTTACCATGAACGCATGTTGAATTTTGTCAAATACTTTTTCTGCAAGATATAGATCCAAGTTTCTGACCCACATCATTCTCTTCTCTAAAGAAGTTATTTTAAGATTTCTTGCAAGGCAGGTCTACTGGTAACAAATTTCCTCCGTTTTTGTCTGTCTGAGAAAGTATTTCTCCTTCACTTCTGAAGGATAATTTCACGGGGTACAGAATTCTAAGTTGGGGTTTTTTTTCATCCCTCTGAATACTTTAAATATTTCATTCTACTCTTTTCTTGCAGTTTCTAATAAGATATTAAAAGTAATTCTTATCTTTTGCTCTTTTATAGGTTAAGTTTCTTTCCTTTGGCTTCTCTCACAATGTTTTTCTTCACTATTTTCTGTAGTTTGAAATTGATGTAACTAGGTATATTTTTTTAGGCATTTCTCCTGCTTTGTGTTACTTGAGTTTCTTGGATCTGTGGTTTGATATCTGAAATTAGAGGAAATAATTATTGTTTCAAATATTTCTTTTGTTTCTCTCTTCTTCTCTGGTATTCCCATGAGAGTTTATACTTTTTGTAGTTGTCTTACAGTTCTGTTTTTTCAGTCTTTTTTTCTATTTGCTTTTCAGTGTGAGAGATTTCTATTGAGATATCCCCAAGGTCAGAGATGCTTCTCTCAGCTGGGTCCCATCTATTAATAAGCCCATCAAAGGCATTCTTCATTTCTATTAGTGGTGTTGACCTCTAGAATTTCTTTTTGGCTCTTAGAATTTCCACTCCTCTGCTTATATTCCTCATCTGTTCTTGCATTCAGTTTACTTTACCCATTAGAGCCCTTAGCATGTGAATCCTAGTTGTTTTAAAAATCCTGATCTGATTATGTCAACATCCCTGCCATATCAGTCTGGTTGTGAGGCTTGCTCTGTCTCTTCCAACTCTGCTTGCTGCCTTTAGTATGTCCTGTATTTTTTCTCTTGATAACTAGACATAAGACACTAGGGAAAGTAACTGCTGTAAACAGGCCCTTAGTAATACGTGGAAGGAGGGTAAGTATTTTCTTACTCTGTTGTTAGCTTCAGCCTTTTAGCTTCAGAGCCTGTACCTCTGGACTGTGAACTTCACATGTGCTGCTTACTTTTTTCTAGATAGACTGGCTAGAGTAGGTTTTAGTTGGGTACTTCCTTCTTTCAGGGAAGTTAAGCTCTGGTAAAATAATTCTCCTGAGGGCAGACTTTGTGAAGCACAGAATGCATATTTCAAAATTATTCCTTTCCCCCTCCTCCTGCCAGAAACATGATGGACTTCTTCTCCGTTTTCACTGTGGAAACCTGGTAGAGTTCCAGAAGGTAAGACTCATGAAAGTGTAGAGGGCTGCTCAATGACTGGGTCCCCGGGAGTGAGTTATTAACTCTCACGAGTCATCCACGCTGAACCTCCAGCAACGTGTCCATTACAAAGGAGTTTTCTCTACCCAGGCACTGGTCCCCAGGGAGGCTGCTGTTCTGGTAAGTTGAGATTCTCTGTATTCACCTGTCTCACCAGTTCTGAGGGCGCTAGTCTGCTCTATGACCTCATTTCTCTTTCTAAATAGAGTTGCTGGTTTCTCAGTTCAGGTTTTTAGCTGTTGTCAGGATGTGGTAAACTTCTAAGCTTGTTACATGTTGAACTGGAAACCTAAGGCCTTTTTTCTTAATTGAGGTAAAATTCACATCACATAAAATTAACAGTCTTAACAATTAAGCAGCATTTCATACACTCACAATGTTGCACAACTATCACGCCTATCTGGTCCCAGAGACCCATTAAGCAGTCCCTCCCTCCCCCGCTCCTGACAACCACTAATCTACTTTTTATCTTATTGAAATATAGTTGATTTACAATGTTCACCACTAACCTACTTTCTATCTCTATGGATTTACCTAGGCTAGACATTTCATACCAATGGAATAATAAAGTATGTCAACATTTTTGTCTAGCTTCTTTAACTTTGCAAAATGTTTTTAAATTTACCTATATTGGAACATGTATCAGAACCTCATCCATTTTCAGGAATTTTATGTTGTATGAGTATACCACATTTAGTTTATTCATTCATCAGTTGATACACTGCTTTTGCTTTGTATCCTGTTGCTACCCAGAACAAAAGCTGAAGTGCCCTCAGGGCCTGGTCACGCTCACCAGGACCTCTCAGGCCCAGCCACTCTGACCTCACACAACACATATTCCTAACAGACCCTGGACAGACCAACTGCTCCAGCCCCTCCAGAGGAGGACAGTGGTCTTCCTCATACCAGAGACAGAGAAACTTATGACATTTGGAGACTGACACTTTAGCATTTGCTTATTAGCTTTGGAAAAGAGAGGATGCATGTAGTCAGAAAAATGGTGGAATCTTGTCTTGGGAACCAAGGAGGAGAAAAGGAAAAACAGGTAAAAGGGGGTTGCCTTTGAATCAATTGTACCTTATGCAGGAGTAAAGCTAAGTTGTATCGTTTGTACTCTAGAAAACAAATAAATACTCCCAAAACAGGAATGATCACTAATTGTAACAAGGGAGGGATTTCAGAAATCCAGGAAGGCTCCCGAATAAACCACCAAGAGAAACAGGTCCACTTCTACTACTCAGTGTCTTCCTACCCACTGTCACAGATAGAACCACGTCAGGTCCACTTCTACTACTCAGTGTCTTCCTATCCACTGTCACAGACAGAACCACGTCCCTACATGCTGCACGATGTCCACGTCCTTATCCCTAGAACCTGTGGCTATCACCTTGCAAAGCGAAAGGGACCCTGCTTGTATGATTCCGTTAGGAAGCTAGCTGAAGGGAGACCGTTGTCGATTATCCAGATGGGCCCAATATAAGTACAAGGATCCTTTATAAGAGAGAACTTCTCAGAGTCAGAAAAGGAGGTGTAAAAACAGAAGCAGAGGTTGGAATGATGCAGGAAGACAAGCCAAGGAATATGTGCAATCCATGGAAGTCAAAAGGGAAAGGGAATAGATTTTCCCTGGAGCCTCTAGTAGGAACACAGCCCACACCTTGATTCTAGCTCAGTTAAGACCTATTTTGGACTTATGACCTCCAAAGCATAAGATGATAAATTTGTGTCATTTTAAGCCACTTAGTTTGTGGTAATTTGTTACAGTAGGAACAATAGGAAACTAGCAAACCCATCAAAAATACCCAGCCTTCCTGCAGTTTACCAACCTGCCACAACATGTGTTAAAGTGCCCCGTGAAGCTGGTTATCCTCCACGGGGATGATGCCTGTGTCTTTGTGATCTATAGAGTGTGCAGTCTGCATGAGCACACCAACACACATGCAAAAGAAAGAACTGAGGGAGAGAGAGAGCACATGTGTGCATGCGTACAAGCAAACCTGGAATCAGAACAAAAACTGACCCTGAAGTTTGTTGCAACTGGAATGGAGAGAAAAAAACAAAAAGTAAGGATCACAAATTTTTCACATCTGCCATAAAACATTTCACGGCACCACAGAATCACATGGGCCCTGATGAAAGGTTTTAATAAGCAACTATCCGGTGTGGTAAAGCTTAGAAAATGAACTTTCAAGTCGCCTACTTTTCCAGTTAAATGAATCTGATTCTCTCCATAGAGAATTCAATTCCCACAAACCAAGGAAAAAACCCTTTTCCACATAACAAGTGGCATGGCAAAGATAAAATTTGGCTACATAATGACTTCGTTACTCTTGTTGCAAACCATCTGTCAAATTTTGTTTAACAAGTGGGGTAAATTCAAGAGAAATAAATAACAGTTTTCTGCAAAGGCTTATGTGCACACAGGTATACTTTAAATGAGCTATGCTTGACATAAAGTGCATGCACACACACGCACACACTTACTGTCTCAATTTCCTGGCAATGTACTCTTGGTTAAATACACAACCATGAAGCCCAGAGAGAGAGATGCAAATCATTCTTCCTCCTCCCTCCCCACTTCTCACTCTGCTTCCCCCCTCCCTCTCATCTTGTTCCTCTGGGAACTCAGACCCAACCCAGCTCTGCTCCTTCCCAGCTGCCAATTCCCAAGAACCTTCACAACTCACCCTCACAACCGTAGTCCTTAAAACAAACAGGACATAAATCAGCCACAAAAACTAACTCAACTTCAAACCAGCCTGTTCCAACATTAACAGTGCCTTTGTTGTCAATAAACCTATATTTGACTTCTCCTATTTTTGTGTGTATTTTATTTATAAATTACTAATGCTTTTCCTGGAGCAAAATGGTCAAAGTAATAGTCTGTACTGAGCCATATTCCAACAGCTAAAAAAGAAAAAATGCAGTTCAAATTGAGTCAAGGAGAAGAACTATTACCTGTGACTATACAGGCATGTCCCACTCTGCCGGGTCTCCAAGACCTACCCTTCTTATTCCCACCTACCAGGAGCGAGGCAAGACTATGTGGACTGTATGCAGCAGTCATCAGACAGACGGAAAGTGGCGGATATGGCTCTGAGGAGCCCTTCTATCTGGCTGTGCATAGTCTTCAGACAATAGTATTGACATATTCGTTCAAACCGGAGGAAGTGCAAAGGTGGTGGTTTTATACTAAATGAGAACTGACTACAAACCAAGTACATGACAGACTGTCCAGCCCCTTGGGAACTCCAAGAACCTGCAGAAGCAACAGATCTCTCTCTCCCAATCTTCAGAGCAAGCTAGAATATGCTGCTTCCTTGTTGCATGAAAAAAATAAACTGCTTACAGAAGAAAGCATAAGAACAAGTCAAGATTTAACATGAAGTTCCAGTTCTTTCTTTGCTCAGAAACCACAAGATCCAATTCTCTCCCATAGGAAGTTCTCTATATAATGGGTTTGGAAGATGAAGTGACTTATATAAAGGGAATAGGAGAAACAGATGACAATTCAAAGGTCTTGAGTCATTCAACTTAAAGGGAACTTTCTTCTCTGATTTCTGGTTCAACCAGTTTGAAACGTGTGTTGCTTTTACATAACTTGGGAGACAGGACCATAACATGGATGGGTAAAGTCTATCGTCTTGGGATGAGGAGAACAGCTTCTCTCATGCCAAGGCCTTCCCCAAGGACGCCCAATTTGCCAATAGACACAGGGGGGGGTCCCACCTTCCAAATATCACAAGTTCACAGCAGGTAAGAGCAGGAAGGTACCTGAGAGACTGCCTTGTCCAAATCCTTAGTTACCAAGGAAATGGTAGCTCATAGCCCCACAATATGGGGGAAAGGGAAGAGCTGCAACCAGAATTCTGGTTTTCTCACTCCTCCTGTATTTTATTTTCAATCCAAAGAAAGTGGGGGCTCTTCCAGAAGCTGACAGAATAGGTATGTGCGTGGATGCAACCGGAGCAGGAATGGAGATGGTCTGCTACAGAGCCATTGGCTTTCCCTCTGGGATCCAGCTAAGGAGTGAGCAGGTACAATTTGGACAAGTGGCCTGGCCTTTTAAGGGTGCATGGGACAGTTCTGGAAGAGGATAACTCACTCTTCTGCCTCAGGGACACCAAGCCATCCCAACCTTCCTGAGTTTACTCAGCTCCTCCCTCTACCTTCTGCCTCTCTGGCCAAGGGCCTTAATTCTTCTAGCCCTGCCATCAGACCAGCCCCCTGCTTCTCCACAGGAAGAGTCACCCCACTGTCCATTCAGCTGGCTGAGAGTGCAAACCTAGGTTCACAACTTAGCGGGGGGCCCATCTACAGGCACAGAGGCTTTCAGCCTGAAGCTGGTAGATTTCACCTATCTAATCTCCACCAGCCTTTATAATTCTGCTCAAACCCCTCTCCTTCCTTCAACAAGCATTTCTCATATCCTCATATGCTCAGACATCTTGGATCACCCCACCCTCTCCCAGTAGTCTGAAGAAATCATAACAGCTTATATGTCAGGGACAAGTTAGTGTCCAAAATTATGTAAGATACTATAGGCCATGGTGACCCAAATGGTAAAGAATCTGCCTGCAACGTGGGAGACCTGGATTTGATTCCTGGATCAGGAAGATTCCCTGGAGAAGGGAATGCCTACCCACTCCAGTATTCTTGCCTGGAGAACTCCATGGACAGAGGAGACTGGCAGGCTACAGTCCACGGGATCGCAAAGAGATGGACTTGACTGAGTGACTAACACAAAAAAACAAAACATGTAAGATACAGCACCCCTTCTCAGGGACCCACTAGTATCTACACTTTTCTCCACCCTCTGCGCCCAGGAAGTCTCTAGTCTAGTATGCAGTTAGCCAGTTCTTAGATCATCATGTCTTCTTCCAAATCTTTTTTTCTTAACCTGTAGTCCAAACTTCTGAGATTCAAAAGGCAGGATCAGACTTTGTTTTCTGCAATATCATGTTACTGAAGAAAGTTAAAAATAAAATCCCCAGCTTACAGAAAGGGGTCCAGAGGAATGCAGATTGAACAAGAAAAAGAAAAGGTCAGTGGTGATCTAATTCAATATCCTGTCAACACAACCATTTAATGAGTGCTTCTTCTCTGCTGGACATTTTCATTTCTACTCTCTCATTTTAACTCATGTCACAGAGGGGTGAACAGACTCAGATGACCGAGGACTTCCACAGAGCTGCACGGGCCAAGTGTTCACTCCTCAGACAGGTGTACAGTCTCAAGGCTGGGGCTGTGAGCTTGTTCGTTTTCAGGGTAGCGACTCAGAGTGGCTCGACTGAGGGGCCAGGTTTGGGTCCCTCAACCTTCTCATCGAGTACCTACCTCCCCGCTGACTTCCCTGAGCCCATTTCCTCACCTGCAGAATGGCAGTAACAACCACACACACCTACTATCCTAATTCCCATCCTTTCTCAAAGGATCATTGGGGGATTAAGTCAGTTAATACCTGTAGAAGTAGTCAGAGTCGTGTCTGGCTCACCCTGCATTCTCAATGTGAGCCACCATCACCATCCTCATCACCATCTCCCCGGTACACAGCGCAGGGCACATTGCCCACTGCAGCCAATACTACAAATCTATTGGCTTAACTGTGGGGGGATAGGTCCTCTCAGGTACCAACATGCCCATCTGGGAGCATTTCAGGGTGGCTCAGCTTTGACAAGCCAGCCACCCTCTGGGATTCCAGATCATTCCCACCCAGTTCCAGTTCACACGCGCCAGCCCTCTTTCATCCCCTGCACACGTGTGTGCTTTTAGAACTGCAATGACTCACTTCTCAGAGATCTCAGACCTGCCGTGCATCCCCAGTGAGATCTCAAGCCACTTGAAGATGCAGAATTGAGTCCATGAATACAATTCTGTGATCCCCAAAACTGGAGACGTGACTTGGGGATGTGCTTTCCAGCATCTTGTGCTATAGCACACAGCAGAGACCAGCCCTTGGCATTTATCTGTTTGGCTAATTTCCCATTACTCGTTTGTATCAATGTTGTTTCTGGTCCCAGCTATTTACCAATTCAGGTATTTGTTTCTGCCTCACGCACCTAATCGTGCTACAAAATTTGGAATTACTTTAGATAAAAGGAGCCTAGGACACAAATATTTGCTAGCAGGCAAGGTGAAACAAACCTAATGGGCCAGCCTCTTCTTAGTACTTCACTGGAGTCTATGGGAAAGCCAGGCCTTCTTTTTAGCCTGGAGAGCCTCAGGAGACAGGAACCAAAGCTAAGGTTCTGGACAGCAGAGAAAGGAAGGACCAGGCCCACATTCGGAAATAAGACAAAGCGAGGAAACAAGACTTCAGATGGTTTTAGGAAGGTTTCCAGTAGAAAGCCCAATCCTTCCTCAATTCTTACAGAGAAACCGAGGCCAGAAACGTGAAGGGACTTGCCCAGTGTCTGCTGACACAAAAAAAAGGTGAGTGAAGGAAAGGAAAATAATGAATTGCAAAGGATGACTGATCTCAAATAAGGACACACAAACACCAGTCCCAATTCCGCCATACATCCAGACACACCACCTCTCTGGGGCCCCAGGCTCATCTGTAAAGTCAGACTTGGAAGACATGCACAGTGGCACAGTCCCCAGGTACCAGAGACGCCCAGCCACATCCTAGGACCCTCCAAGAGCCCTCTCACAGCCTAGTGTTGTTTCTCAGCACAGTCTTGGAAGTCGTCCTCTAAATAACGCGCGCACTGCACAACTAGACAAGGACACACACACGTATTAAGAGAATGCATATGGATGCAGAGGGGATTTCAACACACTTGAGTTGTTAAATGTTTACTTTGTTTTTTTCCCCTTTTTTCCCCTGGTAAAATTCTCTCTCTCTCTCTCTCTCTCACACACACACACACACACACACACACACACACACACACACATACAAGAAAGGCCCAACCTCTCTGGCCACTGGGGTTTCTGTTCCCAGGCAACACTGTGCCAAGGAGCGGGATGGAAGCCAGCAACGGTGGCCCACGAGGGCCAACAAAGAGGGGCCGAGCTCTCCCACTGTCACCACCCTGAAACACCTGGTCGAGGCTGATTAATGAGATGAGGACCAGATGCTAAAAAACGTCTGCTAAATTAAAAGAAAAGAGAAACAAAGAGAAAAGGAAAGGAAACCAGAAGCCTGCCTTTAATACAGTGCACTTTGTTATCTGTAATGTCTTTCAACCACAGATAACAGAATCAACCACATGGAATCTAAGATGCATGCCAGGTGAAAAAACACCATAAAGACATAATAAAAAGTTCCACCAGTGCCCATAAATTGCTGGGGGACTGTTACAAGGGCAGAGCCATAAATTCTTGATGTTTCCCAAATTAGAGGGTACCAACACATATGCAGATATATTTGTGTGGGTAATTGAGGGCTAAAAATCTTACATTAAACACAGCTCCCTCCTTCAAACGCTGTTAGGGGAGCCTCCAACAGGCACGCACATACAGCACACACTGTAGGAATTCAATTTGGAAACCATCATCTAAAGCACAGAGGAGAACAGGAAAGTCATATTGCTATAATGCTTAGATTATCAATCATCTTGACAGTTTATTGGCTTTATCACCACACATACCATTAAAATGATGTCTGGCCTAGACTGTCAGGAGCAAACATTAAACAGACCAGGATTAAAAAGCAGATCCCAAACAGCACTCCAGTCAAGTTTCCCTTCCACTCTGAAATTAGTTAGAGCTGACTAAGAAACTGGCGCTCGACTTTGAAGAAATATACAGCCCAAAAGGCTGAGAGTCAACTCAGACCTGACGAGCTGATAGGTAATGTCATGTTATGGCAAATCTGACTCTCTTGAGGTTGATTTATCACGTACTCTGTGCAACAGAATGATTGCTAATGGTGGAAGGGAAAGGGAGGAGGGGAAGAAAACACCACCGTCATTGGCCGCCTCTCACAACCAAGGGCTTGCATCCAAAGGGCCAGACCAGCTCCCTGAAGTGGGATGGGTGTGCTAATAAATTCACACGACTGAGCAAACATATTAACATTACCCCCACACAGGTTATTAAAGTAATTTTACAGATTCAGAGGAACAGAATAGGCAGCGGAAGAGGCATTCATAATTCAAGAGCTCTAGACAGCACAAGAGTTACAAACCCTATACGTTTTTAAAATGCTTCTGCATGTGGCACGTTGGCAAGGAAATCTCAACACAATTAAAACTATACTAGCACATCAATAGGGCTCAATTGAGAGCTGTGTACCTACCTTTTACTAGGCCAGGGCTTTATAGACGCCTTAGGAAGAAAGGGGAAATGGGAAATTCAGCACTAATTAAAGGGAACCTTCTGTGCCGAAGGAAAAATGGGGGCATTTCTGAAATATATATATAAAAGGAACTTGTTTTGGAACCTCTGCCAAGGCCTTGGCTTGGTTCACAGTCCCTAGAACTGTTCTCTGTTTGTTTGGAAGTTACAGAGCCATTCTGGTTGTGATTAATAGTTTGCTTTCCTCTACAAGTAAGTCATTAAGAGAAGGGTGGGGTGGGGTGCAGAGAAAACTGAAAGGGGAGGAACTGGCCCAGAAACAATGCAAGTAACGAAATCAGACCACATTTTTTCAATTTTTTTGCTCTCCTGCTTCTTTACTCAAGGGGTGCCCCAAGACCTCTCCACTGAGTGACTCCAACATGACCTTTTAGGTGACAAGACTCATGAGGGCAGCACTTGAGAACCCCTTTCTCTTGTTCCCTTCCCTTAAGTGGGCTTGTCAGTACTTTGAAAATTCAGTTAACTCATTCTTCAGAGAATGCTCTGGAAAAATGACAGGACAAAAGCAGCCACAAGGCATGAAGGAGCCATCCCAGCAGCAATCCTGCTCTCACTGGGTACCCCTGACAACCACGGTCTCCCCCAGTGGGTGGTGCCACCATCCTGTGATGCTTCCAATCAGCCGTCCGTCTCCAAGCAGTGCTGTATGTTCTGTTGGTCACATGTTGGGAAAGAAGGGTGGCAATTCCCTGGTGGCTCAGCTGGTTAAGAATCCGCCTGAAAAGCGGGAGACCTGGGTTTGATCCCTGGATTGGGAAGATCCCCTAGAGAAGGGAACTATTACCCACTCCAGTATTCTGGCCTGGAGAATTCCATGGACTGTATAGTCCCATGGGGTCACAGAGAGTCGGCCATGATGGAAGCGACTTTCATTTTCACACCGTTTGCCCAGGGGGTCATTTCCTATATGTCAGATGTTACCAGATGGGAAAAAAAAGTCATGCCAAAACATAAAGGTTGTATGCAACTGAGTCGACACTGAACTTTACTCCTGAATGAGCATCTGGGCTTGGGAACCCAGGTGGGACCCACGCACATCCTCCAGCATGCGCACACTCAAAAGCATCACAGCCCTTTGTACAAGAGCCAGAAAAGACATAAGTAGGGCAAGGGCAGTCAGCATCTTAAGCTTCTTAACACTAGAAACTTCCTCTGCCATCACCTCTGGCTCCGATTTCCAAAGCACTTTCACTATCAGTGAGGAGGAAATCTCCCACAACTCTCCCTCCTTCCACCCACTCCCCAAACAGGAAACAGACAGAATCTCTGCTTTCACACTCGAAGACATCAAGGCACCAAGAGCTCCATGGGGAGATACGTAGCAACCCACCCATGAAATCAATCATCAAGGTCCCTGGGCACCAGCCAAGAGACCAACATGCTGCTGAGCTCCTTCATGGACACACAGGACTTGAGGAGCATGGCCCAGGTCTCCACACAGCCTATAACCCACCCAGCCAGGTGACACAGCTAGCTCATCACCAAGCAGAAGGGTCGCCACTCTTTCCACCAGCCCCTGAGCTCCTGCCGAGCAGGGCCCATACCTGCTGCAAAAACCAAATCAAGGAGCAGGCACCAGGTATGAATGAAAAAAAAAAAGAATCATTATTTTTTAATCAAACAATAACACACACAAACAATGAAAAGGTAGAGTTAACTGTTGGTTAGTCTGGAAACCCCAGGTTGGCTGCCAATTCAGGACCTTCCTCCACCTAGTGACTGAAAGAAGTCAGCTGGGGGGCAGCAGGAAGCTGAAGAAACTTATCTCTTTTCTCTACAACTCCCTTCTCCTCCCCACCCCACCTTCATAATGCTGATGCTGCATGAGTGCCCACATTTTGGGTCATCCCAGTGCAGCCATAATCAGAACAGTAAGGCAGGACAGGATTAATGGACAGAGGAAATACAAAGAAATGAGATAACTGAAGCCTATTTTAGCTTAGTCTACTTATGTTTCACTGCCTCCTATCTTGGAAATGGCTCTAAAAGCTTTCCAAGAGTCATCCTAACACTAAGTTCACTGGGGTTTTTCTTATTATGAAAAATAATAAGCCTTGACTGTTCTGTGTTTGTATATTAGTTACTTCACAGGAGTGGTAGGGAGAGAGCAGAAGTCAGTATGGCCCAGCATGAACTCTTAGTGAACATGTGCTGGTCACAACTGAAATGTGCAATAGTGATTGGAAAAGCTAAATAAGGTAGTGGGAGAGTTCAACAGAAGAGAGAAGCCATCCGCGTGAGAACTGTCGTCGTCGCACGACACAGACAGGAACGGTGAGCGTGAGTTCACCCCAAGGGGCAGCTGGCGGGGAAGGGGTGGATCCATAAAGGACAGCTTTATGGAGAGAGAAGGAAGCAGCCAGTCCTTGAAGTGTGGGCAGACAGAGAAGGGCAGTCCACGCAGGAAGAACACGGGAGGAGGGTGCTGAAGAGCATGCAGCAAACGTACAGCAGGGGTCCATGAAGGTGTCACAGAGCAGGGTGGAGGCAGCCAAGGCGGGTGGGAGAGACTAGGGATCCCAAGCAGGGCATGAAATGAACATCTCCCACTTGCTCCTGGTCTTCTACCAACTACTGATCCTCTCCCACTGTTTTCTATTAGTGCACCAATGCAGAGATGGCTGATTGTTCCCTGTTTATCTGTAATACATGGCCCTGCAACTGAGGTATGGCCCATGGGATGTGAGCAACTTCTAGGTGACTCTGGGGAGAAGAGATATATCCAGATCGTGGCTGTAGTAGTCAACTGGCTAGAACCATGCTGATGAGGGTAACAGTCTAGAGACGGCAGTAGTACAACTAAAGGATTCTAGGAGCACGACACCACGGAGCCACGGTCCCGGCCCTGCAGTGCTCACACGTGGGCTGGGATGAGAACTTTCCACTCCCATCTTGCTGACCCACTTTTGAGTCTTGTTACAACAGCCATCCCTGAACCATAACTAAAACCACCCTTAATTCATCCAGTTCCAAAGGCAGGCACTCAGGTGTCCGCCTTGATGCCTTCTGGTGCCTCACACCCATAACCTCTATCACCAAGTTCTTCCCATGTTCACCGGTATCTATCACTCAAGTGTTCCCCCTTTATCTCACTGCAATAGTCAAGAACACGATCTATCCACATCTAGTCTGACCTTCTCCTGTCCATGATCACACTGCAGCCACACTGATTCTTTTTTCAGACAAATATGATGATGTCCCCTGATGCAAACTCGCAGTAGTTTCCCACTCTTGTTAGGATAATGACAAAAATCTTTAATACATACTACAGGGCTTGGCACAATCTGATACCTAGCTGCCTCTCTTATACCATACTCCGCACCAACTTGCTACTGACCCTTAATACCTACAATGCATCTTTCTCCCACCACAGGGCCTTTGCGCAAACTGTTCCCAGGGCCTAGAATGAGTTTTCCCCCTTCCTTATTTGGTTAAATCCCACTCATCCTTCAGATCTTAACAGAAGCATCACTTGGTTAGTGAAGCCTTCCCTGACCTACCACATCAGGTCAACTGCCCCTATTATTACATGCACTAACGCATAACTTTATTCATTAATACATACATTTTTACCCATGAGGCTTTCTCATAATATTCTACTCATAATTAGCTGGTTGTCTAGTATGCCTCATTTTCTATTAATCTAGAAAAATATGAAGTGAATATTACATTTGTCTACCACCCCCTCCTCCCCCAAGACTGTTTGTTCAATGAGGACACGGACACCCCTGCTGTTCATTTCTGGATCTCTAGTACCTGACATGATGCTTGGCACAAAGACACTCAAGAAATATTTAATAAATCAATGAACTAACACAAAAAAATGGATTAACAGAGGGTTCTGGTATCTGCTACGCCTCTTACTTCATTAATACTCTTTATCTGTCTGCTCTCTGACTCATCAGACACCCTTAAACTTCCAGGTTGTTGATCTCACCAGGCAAAGCAAAGGTTCTCATAATTAAATTGGGGGGAAATATCCTGCCTGCTCTTCCTCATTCAGCTTTCTTCCCCCCCATAAAGACAACCTACTGTGTGAGAGTGGTTCCTTATTCCCAATACAACTACTGTGGTATCAGTACATAGCCCAAAGGGACTGAGCATCACTGGTACTTAATGATCCATTAGATGGCCACCTTGATGGAAACCAGAAGGTGGTTAATGCTCTAACAAACTAACTCTAAACCAAGGTAACAGAGGGTGACAAAGGGATTATGGCTTCTATAAACCAACAGTCACGGTTTCTAACACTAATATTTCATTAACTGAATGAGAAATCAGGCAGTCGGATTCCAGACCAACTATAAAGTGGCACAACTGAATCACAGGGGCTCTGGCCAGGTTCCCCAAATGTCTGAGTCAACAGGTAGGGTTTTTCCTTGATAAATCCACCACCATCACCCCTTCCCTTCACACACACATCACATACAGCACCAGCAGTCTCCAGCACTGCAAGTTGCAGCTTCCAAAATGTTCCAGAAGCAGCCAGTGAAACTGCTCCAAAAACTAGCTGATTTCACATTCAAATGCAAAATCATTCCTAAAGAAGACAAACACAGTGGTGGCACCTACAATAAATACAACGGGCTATCGCCCGCCAGAAGGTAGCCTCACCTCCAAAACTGTGCATTCCCTAGAGAAAAGGGTTCCTCCTGGCTTCCGCACTTTTACACAGTGATCGCCAAAAAGCCTTCCTGTGCCGCCCTGCTCTGTGTTCCCCTCAGATTAAACTCAAGTAAGGCGGCAAATGATGCCAGTGGGGGATGCCGCAAGTCCACTGCCTCTGCCTGGGAACTGCAGGGCTGGGGAGAGAAGGACAAACTCCATCCAGGGCGAGTGGAGCGGGGAGTGCCCCTGGTAGAGCTGGGGAGGCCTCTGCATGCGCTGAAAGCAGCAACAAAAGGAAACTCAAGCCCATGCTCGCAACCTGCCTGAGTTTAAAGGGCCATTCGGGCCCTGAGGCCATGGGAACCAAGAGTAAATTTATCATACTCAATGCCTCCCCAAGAAACACTGGCTTAGCAAGGGCTCTAATCCCCATTCTGCAGAAGAATCAACTGAGGTACATGGCTGTGCTGTGTGCTTAATCGCTCAGTCATGTCCAACTCTTTGTGACCCCGTGAACTGCAGCCCATGTCCTCGTCCATGGGGATTCTCCAGGCAAGAATACTGGAGTGGGTTGCCATGCCCTCCTCCAGGGGATCTTCCCAAGCCAGGGATCAAACCCAGGTCTCTCACATTGTAGGCAAAGTGTCTACCGTCGGAGCCGCCAGGGAAGCCCACGGAGGCGCATGGCAATGATCCCAATAATTCAAGTCAGAGATTAATTTTTTTCATCTAAAAATCAAGAAGGTATGTAGTGATATGAAAAGATGTTCAACATCACTAATTATCAAACAGATGTAAATCAAAATTACGAGGTACCACCTCCCACTGGTGAGAATGGCCATCATTCAAAAGTCTGCAAACAACAAATGCTGGAGAGGGTATGGGGAAAAGAGAACCCCCCCCTACACTGCTGATGGGAATGTAAGTTGGCACAGCTGCTATGGAGCTCAGTATGGAGGTTCCTCAAAAAATTTAAAACGGCACCATTAAATGACACAGCAATCCCACACCTGGGCATAGATCCAAAGAAAACTATAATTCAAAAGGATACATGGACCCCTATATTCACAGAAGCACTATTCACAATTACCCAAAACATGGAGATGACCAAAATGTCCATCAGCAGAGGAGCGGATAAAGGAGATGTGGCACCTACACACAATGGAATATGACTTAGCCAATTAAAAAGGACAAAATAATGCCATCTGCAGCAACATGGATGCAATTAGAGATCATTGTACCAAGTGAAGTAAGAGAGAGAGAGACAAATACCATGATATCGCTTACATGTGTGATCTAAACTATGGCACAGATGAACCCATCTAGGAAACAGAAAGAGGATCACAGGGAGCACAGACGTGTGGTTGCCAAGCAGGAGGAGGGGAGAGGGATGGACCGGGAGTTTGGGATTAGTACAAGCAAACTATTCCATTTAGAATGGACAGAAAACAAGGTCCAACTGTATGGCACAGGGAACTATGTTCAATCATTATAAACAATAATGGAAGAGAATATGAAAAAGAACGTGTGTGTGTGTAACTGAGTCACTTTGCTATACAGCAGAAATTAAAACATTTTAAATCAACTATACTTCAGTAAGAAAAAAGGGAAGGTATGTAACTTGTTTTCTGGACTGGGTGGCTCTATGATAATCCTCTGCCAAGCCATGCCCACCACCAGGGGAAGGGTGAAATGGATCAGTCAGTGTTACAGAGGCCATGAGAGTGCATTGCTGTCCTGCTCTCTTCTTCCTGGGCACACACTGGACTTCACTCCCCAGTCTCCTTCCAGCAAGGTATAACCAGTTCTCACCAGTGAGGCGTGAAAGGCAGTGAGGGGTGTAACTTTGGGACAGAGGCGGTTGTTAGACTTGGTGTGCCTTCTCCACATTCCTCTGCCCCACCCAATAGAACAACCAAGAGGGCTCCAAAAAGAGCAGGGAGCCACAAGAGGAGAGGAGCCCGGGCCCCTGAGTGATGGCATAAAACACTGCTCCCCTCTTCCACCTCACTCCCGCTACACACACATTCTCACACACACACTGCTTCAGACTTGAAATAAACAGACTTTTACCATATCAAGCCACTAAGACTTGGGGGCTGTCTTTAACAGCAAATAATCTTCTCTTGACAGTAACAAACTTGACTAGCATCTGCTTTGAGGCCAAAGGGCTTCCCTAGTAGCTCAGTTGGTAAAGAATTCGCCTGCAATAAAGGAGACCTAGGTTCGATCCCTGGATTGGGAAGATCCCCTGGAGAAGAGAAAGGCTCCTCCTCCTCCTAAGTCACTTCAGTCGTGTCCGACTCTGTGCGACCCTATAGACAGCAGCCCACCAGGCTCCCCTGGCCCTGGGATTCTCCAGGCAAGAACACTGGAGTGGGTTGCCATTTCCTTCTCCAATGCATGAAAGTGAAAAATGAAAGTGAAGTTGTTCAGTCATGTCCAATTCTTCGCGACCCCATGGACTGCAGCCTACCAGGCTCCTCCATCCATGGGATTTTCCAGGCAAGAGTACTGGAGTTGGGTGCCATTGCCTTCTCCAAAGGCTACCCACTCCAGTATTCTGGCCTGGAGAATTCCATGGACTGTACAATCCATGGGGTAGCAAAGAATCAGACACGACTGAGCGATTTTTCACTTCACTTCACTTGAGGCCTATACTAGTTATGTTTATATAGGAAATTCAACGTCTTAATTATTCTAGGCTCTAGTTAAGGTTAATATTTGGTTTGTATTCTCAGTTGGATCATTGACTCTGGAATTAAAATGTCACTATGGAAAATCCTCAACACAGGAAAGCTACCAGCAAATATTCAAAAGTTGACCCCACCTCCATGTCTAATAGACCTAGCCCCCTCTCACTTTCCTGTTCTTTCTGGTCACTCTTGCAATGGACAGGACACATACATGGAGCTCACTACTTTTACAGGTATACCTTTTATTATGTCCATTAGAGCTTTACTAGTAAGACACACACACACAGACATGCACACACCAGGCAAATATGGGAGCAACTAGGATTACATTTTACAAGGGGATAAATATGAATTCCAATCAGACACTCCTTTGCTTGAGACTGCCAATTAAAAATGCTTGTTTCAAAAGAAAGTTTGTATACAGTTTATTCAGGATGCTTATCATGTTTGCATGCATGCATACTAATTTGCTCAGTCGTGCCCAGCTCTTTGCACCCGCTGGACTATAACCCACCAGCCTCCTCTATCCATGGGGTTGCCCAGGCACGAATACTGGAGTGGGTTGCCACTTTCTTCTCCAGGGATCCTCCCAACTCTGTGATCAAACCCAAGTCTCCTGCATCTCCTGAAGCCACCTAGGAAGTCCTAGCATACGTTTAGAAAGGAGTAAACTGCAGACTGACTCCCGCTGATAGAGAAGAAAAAGACACTTAAAATGGAACATCACCCCAGCACCCTGAATCTCCACAGTACCTCAAAAGGCACACTTCAGCTTGGTCAAAGCCTACATTCAGTTCAGTTCAGTCGCTCAGTCGTGTCCGACTCTTTGCGACCCCATGAATCGCAGCACGCCAGGCCTCCCTGTCCATCACCAACTCCCAGAGTTCACCCAGACTCACGTCCATTGAGTCAGGATTACATTTCTGCAAAGATGTCATGAAAGAGTGGCACCTGCATTGGGAAAATCTGTGTCTTAGAGCAGAGATAAGACACAAAGAGCAGATCTGGCCATCGTCCAGAAAGCTAGTAGCAGGTAGCGTGGTCTCATTCTGGAGTTGGGGAACCAGTGAAAACCCACAGATCAAATCATGTGGCTCAGTATTAGCATCTACTACATCACTTGAAAATCTGTGGGAGAAACTGAATCTATTTCAGAGCTGAATGAACTCTCAGAGATCATGTGTCACCTCTCAGCTATGAGATCCTTACTTGACCTCCCAACCTTGGTCTGTCCATCAGCAGTACATGGATAATAATACCCTGCATCTAGTGGTCATATTCTGAGGATATAATTAGCTAATAGATGCAAAGCATTTAGCAAAAGGGAGCTCGGTTTACTTTAGCTGTCACTAGAGCTCTAACAGTAACCATCTTGAAGGGCTCAACAGTGTATGTCTGTGTCTGTGTGTGTGAATGGATGTGCTTCTGTGTGAGTGGGAAGCCCTGGGAGTGAGCATGCGTCTGTGTGTGAACAGTGTTCCATGGCAGCATGGGAGTCCCTGGAGGGTGACTTCAGGACCCTAAGAAGGAGTCAGTCTCCAGCCCTCCAGCCCATTCAGAACAAGCTCAGTTGGAAGCTCTTCTATGTATCAAGGTTTCACATAACACTTAACTGAAGGGCTCTTCTTGGAAGAAAAGTTTCCCTTCCGCCTTTTTTTAAAAAAAAAAAAAACCATTAAGGACACCGGAGGTTGGAAAACAGAAGTTAATCCAAGTCCTCTCCTTCTCAGCTCAATTATCTTTTCACTGAACCAGGCAGGAGGCTGGGGATGAAGAGCAACCAGGTTTCTTCTCTCTGCCAAGCCTTGGGTTCTAGTGTCCAGACCTTGGCTCTGGCCCAAGGTCACCTCTGGAAACCCTGGTACCACAGGGAAGAAAACAATGTTACCATCACCTCCTTCTCCTGGGGTGCGAACACTCCCTTACCCCAAACTATCAGGAGAAACGCACACTACTTGCTGAGTTAGATGAGGCACTGCTCAGGCCAGCTCCAGACCTGGGCCATGTACCAAGGTAATCAGAGTCACCACTGTAGCCTCATTATAAAAGCAGCAGCAGCCAGCATTCACTTTTTGCCAGGCACCCCATACACCTGACTCCTTGTAAACTTCAAGACAATCTTGTGGAGCAAGATGCTACAATCATCTCCATCTTGCAGAGAAGAAAATCAAGGCCCAGAGAGTAAGTGGGCCAACTTACCCAGCTGGAAAGGATGGAGCTGGGGGCTAACCCAGGCAGCTGGGTTCATTTTGCATCCTCTTCACCAGCCCACAGGTGTCTCCCAATCTTACACCCATGCCTGCATAAGACACACTGGCAATGAGAGACCAACATCACGGGCCAGTCCAGGGCAGCTGCATTTTAGGAATGGGGGGCAGGGAAGATGAGAGATGTGTGGGGTAAGAACTTCACATCTCAAGCAAACTGGGTGTGTAACAAAACTGTCAGTATGGATCCGCTCAGTGCAGAAAAACCACCAGGAAGACGAGACACTTAAGGAAATGCCTGGCTTTCACTTACCCCATCATTTTCAACACCACCCTCCCCTCCTGCCCCCCAGTTCCCATCCTACGTGTCCCAGTCAGCACTTGCCCAGGTGATCCTGCTTCACACAGCACACAGCAGGCACGCATCTTCCCTCTACCGGAAAAAGGAGAACTCAAAAGGCTTCCCAGGGTTCATGTTCCCAAAACCAACTCACCACTCCCCCATCAGGCTTCTGAAAAGAGGATTCACAGGTCACACCCGTGCTCGTACTCTGCCAACTCACCCATCCTCACTCCCCCTTTTAATTTCCCCCATTACGCCTGGATCAGTCTCCTCACCCTGTGCTAATTCCTCTCCCTCTCCAGTGTTTATGCCCTTCAGATGTTTGCAGGCTATTATCATGTACCCACTTAGTCAAGCAGCACACATTAAGTTCTTTTCATCTTTCCTCATAAATCAATCCCTTAATCCCTCCAAGCCCTTTAATCGTACTAGCTGCTCCTCTCTGAACTCCATCCAGTTTCCCCAAGTCTCTGATAATGTTGTGACACGAGGCTGGATGCAAGGCTCCAGCTGCTGACTCTCCAAGCTGCCTGAGCATCAAGGAGCTATGAGTGTCTGTGTGTGTGTCTGTGTGTGTGTGTGTGTGTCTGTGTGTGTCTGTATGTGTGTGTGTCCGTGTGCGTGCGTTCCATCTGGAAAGATGGACTCCTTGCCTTATCAGCTCCCAGTACCCTTTCTGCAGCCACATCATCATGAAGTGACTATGGCTATCTATAGAAATGCAGAGCTCTCAAGCATTTTGGTGCCATACAGAATTTAAAAGGGGAAACAACCCTATAGGAAGTTTTACAGCCCCATAAGATTTTCACTAGCTATCCCAACACACTCCCTAGGAATAGAAATAATGTCTCTGAAATCCAGGGGGATTTAAGAGCCCAGGGGAAGGCCATTTTGGAGCCCCAGGCTATAAGCAAATTAAAACCAAATATCCGTCACTATACGCCCAATATACGTCACCACTATACATCCACCAGGAAGGCTGTAATTCAAAAGACTGACAGCACCAAATGTTGGCAAAGATGCTGAACAACCAGAACTCTCCTCATTGTTGGTGGAAGCGAAAATGGAACCACCACTTTGGAGAAAAGTCCAGTAACTTCTTATAAAACCAAACATACACCTATCCTAGGACCCAGGAATTCTGCCCCCAGGTTATTTACTCAAGAAAAACGAAAATATATGTACACACAGTCTGTACACAAATATTTACCATAAGCTTAGTAGCTGAACCTGAAAGCAGATCAGATGACACTCAGCAGGAGAACGGACAGCTATCATATTCAGACAATAAGAGACTACTCAACAGTAAAAGGAAACAAACTCCTAATATATACAATATAGACGAATCTCAAACATATCGTACTAGTGAAAGAAGCACAAAGAAAACATATTAATACTGTATGATTTCAAATGTAAGAAGTCCTCTAACAGTCCAAAGCAAGCCATGGTTGAAAAAAGTCAGCAGAGTGACGGCCTCTGAAACAGGCAACAGAGAGCGAGTGACAGGGAAGGGCGATGAAGAAATCTTCTGGGTTGAGGTCAGGTTTTACAGGTTTATAGGAGGTTGGACGATGCAGATGTACACATTTATCAAAGTCTGTGTAATACACATTAAAGTCTATATTTGGCAAAAGTAAAAAAAAAACAGGACTTCTCTGGCAGTCCAGCAGTTAGGGCTCCGTGCCTTCACTGCCAGCAGTCTGGGTTTGATACCTGGTCAGGGAACTAAAGATCCTACAGGTCAGGCAGTGCAGCCTACAGATAAATAGGTTAATACAAAAATCAAGCAATATTGGACTCAAGTAAGTGATAGAGTACCAAATGTTTACGGTAAAGAGTACTGATGTCTGCAACTTACATTGAAATGCACCAAAAGAATGATGGGTTGAGGGACGGACAGAGAGATGATGAAGCAAGTGCAGTATCACATTAATGGAAGAACTGGATACCACCCAGGTGGTGGGAGTATGCATGATCACTATACGATTCTTCCCACTTTTCCGTATGACCGAAATGTTTCATAATAAAATGTCAGGAAAAAAAGAAAAAAACGTGACCCTTTCCATTCTTGACTCCTTGTAGACCCTGGAGCCATCAATGCCACACTGACATGCAATCTGTTTATTACTCTGTCACTGTCTCAACCACTTGCTTCTCATTCTAGATACGGGCCCCTCACCATGCCCCCCAGCGCTATACCCTCTCTTCCCCGTCTCCATTTTTTTAGTGTCAATTATCTATATCCTTAAGAGAAATAAAAAGTTCATGCAAGGGTTCTTAATCTGAGATTCCTGGGCATCAGAGTAGGGGGAAGAGTGAGGTCCATGTATCGACTGTAACTGTATGAAAGATTCTATGCATGTATATGTGCATATTTCTGTGAAGAGGTTCCACAGCTCTTTGCAGATTCTCATGGACGCCTGTGGCCTGGAAGGCTCAGGCACAGTCTGAGAGCCCTCTTCAACTGCACCTCCAAACAGATGCTAGGACAGGTAATGCATCCAATTTAGAAAACACCTGCATTTTGGAACACCTGTGTTTTTCTTGGAATACTCATATCATGTAGAGAGAAAAGGAGGCTGCTTGAGAACCAGTCATTGGAGAGCCGGTGCCCCTGAACGGTATCTCCATCCACGGACAGTAAGATCGGGGTTATTCAATGCAAAATCCAACTAAAATCAGGACATACTCTACTGATCAAAAATTTAAGATTATGATCATACATAATAAATCAAATATTTACTGAACACTTAGCATGGTGAATTGCATAAATAATAAATTAACTTCTACTGAGGACCTACTAGATAACGGGCACTTTCTATACGTTTTCATTTAATTGCATTCTCCATTGAGTTATACCCACTAACCTTGTATTACAGTTTTCCTATAAACTAAATGTCAAATAAATTATGCCCTGAAAGTCACCCAGCAAGAGGATTTGAACCCAGGGCTCCAAGGTTCCCAAGTCTATTCTCTTCCGAATCTCTCTAAGCAAGGACTCCAGAATACCACAGTCTGAGTTCCAGAGTCTGGTGAAATCTCCTCCACTTCAAATATTCCAGCCCATTTATTTTTAAAGGTCCTAAAATGACCCTGAAACACAAGCACTTCAGAACGCAAAACGTATTGCCTAAATACTCTTTGTCTTCAGAGGCAGAATGTCTTTTTCATCATACTACATGGAATTATCCAAGTCTTAGTTTGAAAAACTCCACTGCTGCCAAAGCAGAGAATGGATGGGCTGGGGTGTTAGAAGGGACACAGCAATGTCATCTGTTTCACCTCTGTGCTCGGTGGAAGGAGGCCATCTTCCCTGGAGCTTGGGGACCGCCATAAGCATCATGACCTGGGTTTGCAGCAGCTGAGGCTATGCAGAGCTGGCTTACCCCGAGGCACTGCCTTCATCTTCTGAGAAGTCTTTAAAGTCGTCTGTTAGTGGGAAGGTGAATGTATGACACTGGCCTTGACTTCCAGATTCCAGGAATTTCTATGGGCTAGAGAGCACTTCATCCCGCATGCCTCAGGGCTCTGGACCGCGAGGGGGCTGCCCTTTGGCCCAGATGCCTGCAGGGTCTAGGAAAGAGTGACAGTCATGATCCGGTGAAGGGCAGAAAGACAGCTCAGGGCCTTCCAGGAACCACTCTGGCAGCTCTTTGGTCATCTCTTCCTCTGTAAGGCAGGCCTTGATGTTTCAGCTGCATAAAAATGTTATAAGGAGGAGAAATGAAGACTTGGCACTCAAGAAAAGACTTCCTCCAGCCCCGACGTCCTAATATCGATAAAAGCAGGTTAAAATAAACATTAAGGGAAACCTTGAAAGAGAAAAGAAGTCATAAAAGGCCAGTCTGGGGAATGCATGGAACAGGGGAGAGGCATTTTAACTACAGCTTGGAAGATGGTAAAGCATTTGCACGTGTGAGAGAGGAAGGGCATGACCGATGAGTGAACTGATGCACTGTACGGCAGAGTTTGCAGGTGGCCTGTCCCAACATCCACTCTCCCCTTCTCCTTCAGGAATCGAGCCTCCAACTTCAGCAGGGGACACCACCACCCAGGCCAAGTCTGTAATTCTCTGCCTCCCTTGCAGCTAGGTGTAAGCTTACATCCACGTTGCTACATGCATCTTTTAAAAATATTTTTTTTTAAGGGAGGAGGGAATGTGCTCCTTTACCTTTCCTCCCTCCACCAGCATCACATATGGATATGATGGCTGGACCATGTCCATCTTAGACCTTGAGGTTTAGTCCAGAATGCCTACTCCCTAGAGAGAGTGGAGTAGAAAGATGGAAGGAGCCTGGGTCCCTATTGATACCATGAAAGCCATGACATCGGCCCTAGGTCATCAGCCTCTAGACTTCATTAACTTGTGAGAAGTAAACATGAAGCTTGTTTAAGCTGCTGGTAATTGGGATAATCTATCCTAAGCAACTGAACCTAATTTCAGCTGATAGAGAAATAGATGGGTGGCTGGATAATCTCTTTAAGAAGTTGTTTTTGATAACTACTAGCAAAAGTATGATACCTTAGTCACAGTTCTGGTCTCTAACTAGCCCCTATCACCCCAATTAGGAAGTGCTGGTTACTAGAAGAAGTAGCCCGCATACCTCTCCACTTGGCAAAGGCCAAAAGCAAACCACTATTTTTATGCTACTATATCAAATCCACCCTTTCAAACAAACTTACCTGTTCAGGGCATTGAACTTTATATGATAAGGTAGAGAGAAAAGTGAATTCGTAAGTAATTAGGCCTCAGAAGTCCCAGCTCACAGTGAGCTCTAAGATTCCTACATTCCCTTAAGAAAAATTTACAGGAAGAAATGCATGCTTTAAACAAGTAAATTTCAAGCAAGTCAGCCAAAGTGCCTGAAGACCAGAAGCTACAGAATGAGATGATGCAGAATGAGAAACAGGCAGTGGTGACAGGTCTTTCTAGATGCTGTTCTTCCTCAGTTATGACTGAGTGGATGAATATTTCTTGAAATAATTTCAGAGACCAGCCTAAACCCTTGGGGACGTTTGTCCAATATTTGATTCCAAGGTCATCAGTAAGACGTTACCCAACAGCAGGGTAGATGAGGTCAAGGTTCCATCAAGGGCTGGATTTCAAGGACATGACTTAACCATCTCAACCAGGAGAATGGCGGAATGTCCTGCATCGCATCTTCAGCAGTCTCAGCTTCCTCACTGCGTGCTTCAGAGCCTGCCAGCCCTGCCTGCTGCACCAGTCCAAGGACTCTGAGAGGACACCATGTCAACCCATGAGGATTTCCAGGGGCTCCTTTGGCTCCCCACTTGCCTTCTACCCATTCTGACCTCAGGTGTTCAACACACAAACACACCCCAACCATGGGACCCCACAGTCCTCATGTAACACCCCGGGGTCTCTTCACAGAGCTCCTCAAGGACCAGGACTTCTGAGATTCTCAGAAATAATCAAGTTTTCCACTCACTTTCCAATCCTGGAGGACTCAGTCTGCAAGGACATCCCAAGTGAGAAGGGAAAGCCATCTCTTAGGATCTCAGAGGTTCGCTGTTGGTGATAAAGTTTTAAATTGCTGTCCATTATTAACATTAAACTCACAGCAGTCAGCCTGGAGATCTGCAATTATAACAATTCATAAAAACAGCCCCTTTGTTAGTCGCGCTTGAAGAGCTTTTGAAACATAATTGCAACGCAGTGCAAAGTAAAATAAAAATTCAGATTTTCTTTTACCGAGGCCATGAACAATACTGTCCTTTTTACAGCAGCGGAAAGCCTTGAGACATCCGTTATATTCCTTCAATGAGCTTTGTTCAATAAATGCTAAGCCTTGAAGCTTTTAAATGTATTAAAGTGATTATGATATCATCACTCCAAAGGCACTTCAATAGAACATTAAGACAGAAACAATTTTCCTCCACACAAACAGGCATAAGAGTAACAAAAAGTTGATTAAATGCACATTGTATCAAAAATATTTTCAGTGTTTATAGACATATGTAGATAACATTAACTGTAACCCACACCATGGGCAGGGAACAGAAGAGAAAGTAATAAAAGCATTAGTGGGGGGAGAGCAAATTTTAACAATAAATCTTCAAAACAAACTATGGCTTGACTCTGACTTTGCTTGTGGATTTATGGTCAAAGTCACACTACATAAAAGAGAGTAAGGCTCAAAATTAATAAACACAAGAGGAGCGCAAGTTCTTGTTTGCTCTTCTCGTAAGCCCAAAGACGTTCCCTGCTCACATGTGCTATACTTCCTTAAATGGCCTCAATGTGACGGCTGGCAGGAAACATGCATCTGTTTATTTAAAATGTCATCGAACATACTGCAAGCAGGCGGTGACTCTGCAAGGAGCAGATGCCTGGAGCGTCCAACCAGGAGGTGTGGAGAGGTTAGGAAGGAGGCCAAGAGGTGGGGTCAGAGCAAAACCGCAAGATGTAAGACTCTCTTTGTTGCAGGCTCATTACTGAATGCTCTTAGCACAGATAAGGGGATTATGAATTCACATGTGAATTTATCCCCTATTAAACTTTCAGCAGAAGGGTCAGTTGGCTGGAATAGCAAAGTCAAGGCACCATGGTCACATGCCCAGGGAGAAGCAACTGGGAGGGTCTCCTGGCAGATGAAAGTAAGAGAAAGGGGGCAGCTTCGGCCCTTTCTTTGAGTACTTACAGATTAACGTTTACATCTGTGCACTCAGTTTCCTATCCTGCTACTCGGCTCAGCTGTGTCTTGAGACTATGCTCCTAAAGCATTCAAAAACTTGATAGCCTCCGTTTTAGTGGATGTGCAGTAGGGTGTTAGTAGTTACTTTTTGCAGTAGCTGTTTATATACTAAGAGTATCTATCCCTGGTCATATATGGCTCAAAGATTTATCATTTATTGTTTCTGCCTCTTGAGTTTGTTCATGTGATTTTATATGATGGACTTTTACATCTTAAGATTAAGGAGCAAAGTATTCTAAGGAACAGAGAGGGAGACAACTGAGAAGACAGCCAACTCCCAAACCAGTCAAGACTGAATCCCTACATACGACTCAAGAGCTACTCAACCTGTCTTACCCCCTGGGCCAAAGAAGAGTATCTGTGTTTCTCAGTGGAAAATACTCTATAAACAAAGCAGACTATACAAGAAAAGTCACTGTCAAGGCCTTTTATTACCCAACTTGGAGGTCCTTGTGATTTTCTTTATGGGGAGAGTATCCTTGTCCATCACTTCAAGCACTGCTCCTGGGCCCTGGCGGCTTCTTAAACAAGTCCAGAGAAAGGAACACATAACAAAAGGCTAAGAAAAATGGGAAATGAAGACCATACAGTGGGTGACAAGTTCCCCACTCAAGCAAGTAGCCAGTGCTGTGGGCCAGAATTGATTTTCTATACGACATCAGAAAGGATTACCTTTCCTCCATAATACTGCTCAGGGGGTTGCAGTAGAAATCATAATTAATTCAGGAAAATTCAATTCTAAGAGTCCAAGTAACAAATACTTTCCTTATAATATGAAGCACAGTCTCAAAACATGTTAAACAGTCAGTGGGAGCTACAGCAAGCAACACAGTCGATGCAATAAAGACGCAATGCCACACAATAAAACGCTTGTGACACAAATAATAATTCTTCCAGGTCAGGAAAGAATACTATTTTAAAAAATAAATTCAAACTTCAGAAAAAATGCATTTTCATTAATAATGCTGATTCTCCTTCCCTCCTGGTGATGTGGGGTAGGTAGGAGTGGAGTCATTTAATTCCTTAACTATCGTGGTCCATTCGACCAACAAAAATACACTGTGTTAGGGGCAAGTGTGTTAACGTGCTCCTGCTGCAGAGTAGACAGTTGCATAGCCAATGTGACCTAAACCCACAAGAATCTAAAAATATCACTGCAGTCCACTACGAATTAGTCACACCAGCAGAGAATTAGCAACACCCACATTTCAAAACAGATAATCAAAACAGTTTCTTTTTCACTTCAGATTCGATTCCATTGAGTTGTAGGGGGATACTGAGGGGAAAGTGCTGGGTGAGGAGGTAGATATCCCAAGAAGTATTAGTCACTCAGTTGTACTTGAGTCTTAGCAATCCCATGGACTGTTGCTTGCCAGGCTCCTCAGTCCATGGAATTCTCCAAGGCAAGAATACTGGAGTGGGTAGCCATTCCCTTCTCCAGGGGATCTTCCTGACCTAGAGACTGAACCTGGGTCTCCTGCATTGTAGACAGATTCTTTACCCTCTGAGCCATCAGGAAATTCTAGACATCCCAAATCAAGTACCAATTCTAGCATTCATCAACCAGGGGCCCTGCACCAACTACAGCCTCTCTGGAGGGCTGAGGTTCCTTCTTTCTAAAACAGAAGAGCTGACTTAATATGCTTCCATACTCTTTTTCAGTTTCAATATTCCATAACTGTGGCTATTATAATCTCCCTAGAAGATTCTGCTTAGAATTACACTTAAGTGAGTTTCTAATCCTTGACCTCAACAGCTGGGCAAAAGTGAGAATGTGCTAACAAAGAAGATGTCCTTCTGCAATTCACAGTCAAAGGATTATCCCGAAGTAGAAAGTCGGAAGCTGACTCTGTGTGTGTGTGTTCCACGTGGACATACACAAAGCATGTGCCTTCCTGGCCAGAATACTTCACTTCATCATCACAATCCAGTGTTACATCACAGTATAGTGTTAGTAAGTGCCCGTGAGAGGATGCTTCTGTTTAGCTAATTATCTGGGATGAGAAATGGCAATAAGAGCATGGTTAAGGGCTCCCCTGGTGGTCCAGTGGTTAAGATTCTGCCTTGCAGGTGCTGATGAAAGAAATCTAAGCAGATATAAACTGATGGAAACATATACCATGTTCGTGGATTGGAAGAATCAATATTGTCAAAATGACTATGGTACCCAAGGCAATCTACAGATTCAGTGTAATCCCTACCAAATTACCAATGGCATTTTTCACAGAACTAGAACAACAAAAAACAAAAATCTCAAAATATGTATGGAGACACTAAAGACCATGAACAGTCAAAGCAATCCTGAAAAAGAAAAACAGAACTGGAGGAATCAGGCTCCCTAACTTCAGGCTATACAACAAAGCTACAGTCATCAAAACAGCATGGACTGGCACAAAAATAGAAATATAGATCAATAGAACAGGATAGAAAACCCAGAAATAAGCTCATGTACCTATGGTCAATCAATCTATGACAAAGGAGGCAAGACTACACAATGTTGGAAAGACAGTCTCTTCAACAAATGGTGCTGGGAAAACTGGTCAGCCACGTGTTAAAAAAAAAAAAAAGAAATTAGATCATTCTTTAACTCCATACACAAAAACAAGCTCAAAATGTATTAAAGACCTAAACGTGAGACTGTACATTATAAAATTCCTAGAGGAAAACATAGGCAGAACACTCTCTGATATAAATCATAGCAACATCTGTTTTGATACATCTCCCAGAATAATGGAAATAAAAACAAAAATAAACAAGTGGGGCCTATTTAAGCTCAAAAACTTTTGCACAATAAAGGAAACAATAAACAAAAGGAAAAGACAACCCACAGATTAGAAAAAAATATTTGCAAATGATGTGACTGATAAGAGATTAGTCTCCAAAATTTACCAACAGTTTATGACACTTAACAGCATCAATTAACAGCTCACTCAGAAAATGGGCAGAAGACCTGAATAGACATTTCTCCAAAGAGGACATATAGATGGCCAGTAGGCACATGAAAAGATATTCAACATCACTAGTTATTAGAGAAGTGCAAGTCAAAACTACAATGAGATATCAATGAGATACCAGTCAGAATAACTAGCATCAAAAAAATCCACAAACAACAAACGCTGGAGAGGGTGTAGAGAGAAGGGAACCCCTCTACACTGTTGGTGGGGATGTCAATTGGTGCAGTCCTTATGGAGAATAGTATGGAGATTCCCTAAAAAACTAAAAATAGAACTACCATATGACCCTGCAATCCCACTCATGGGCACATACTCAGAGAAAAACATGAGCCAAAAGGATACATGCATCCCAATGTTCACTGCAGCACTGTTTATAATAAACAGCCAAGACATGGAAGCAACCTAAATGTTATCGACAGAGGAAAGGATAAATGGACTACGTATAAATGGACTATGTATAAATACAATGGACTATTACTCAGCCATTAAAAATAATGAAATAATGCCATTCACAGCAACATGGATGGATCTAAAGACTGTCATTACTAGTGAAGTAAGTCAGACAGAGAAGGAGAAACAGCATACGGCATCTCATATTTGGAATCTAAATTATAAAAGAAATTATACAAATGAACTTACTTACAAAACAGAAGACTCACAGACTTAGAAAACAAACTTATGGTTCCTGGGGGGAAAGGCTAGTGCTGGTTAGGGAGTTGGGAAGGTCATGCACACACTGCTGTATTCAAAATGGATAACCAACAAGGATCTATTGTATAGCACATGGAATTCTACAGACCAGAATACTGGAGTGGGTAGCTGTTCCCTTCTCCAGGGGATCTTCCCAACCAAGTGATCGAAACCAGGTCTCCTACATTGCAGGTGGATTCTTTACCAGCTAAGCCACAAGGGAAACGCAAGAATACTGGAGTGGATAGCCTGTCCCTTCTCCAGCAGGTCTTCCCAACCAAGGAATCGAACTGGGGTCCTCTGTACTACAGGCGGATTCTTTACAAACTGAGCTGTCAGGGAAGTCCCCGGCACATGGAACTCACTCAGTGTTATGTGCCAGACTGGAAGGCACAGGGTTTGAGGGAGAATGGATACATGTATATGCATGGCTGAGTTCTTTCACTGTTCACCTGAAACTAACACAACATTGTTAACTGGCTATTCCTTGGTACAAAATAAAAAGTTTAAAGTTAAAAAAAAAAGAAAGAATCTGCCTTGCAAGGGAAGGGACACCAGTTGGATCTCTGGCCGGAGGAAGATTCCACATGCCTCGGGGCAAGTGAACCTGTGTGCCACAACTACTGACCCTGTCTGTGCCCTGAAGCCCAAGAGCTGCCAACTACTGAGCCTTCACCCTGCAACAAGAGAAGCCAGCACAGTGAGAAGCCCACACACCACAATTAGAGAGCAGCTCCCACTCTCCTCAACTAGAGAAAGCCAGTGCACAGCAACACAGGCCCAAAGGAGCCAAAAATAAATAAATAGATACACAGTTAAACAAAACATGGTTGATACATGCACAACCTTTGGAATCAGATGACTGATTCATATTCTACCTCCTTAGACAAATTTCTACAACCTCTTTGAGCCTCTATTTACTCATCTGGAAAATGGGAAGATAATAGTACCTTGCTCATAGAATTATTACAAGACTCAAGATAATCTACATAAAGCAGACACAGTAATTGCCATAATTACTACTTACCACTATTATCTCTATTTATAACCCACTGGGTTGTTCTAAGAGTTAAATAAGAACATATAGTCAGTACTTAGCATCAGTACCACACACACAGTGAAAGCTAACACAGGTTACCCTTACCCTTATATTCCTCTATGCAGTATTGTTATATCATCAGATAAGCTTGCAGCATTTCTCTTTAGTCCAAAACTTCTTGCTTTCCCCACAGTGACCATTTTCAATAGGACAGTTTCAGCACTTAGACCACTTTAGACTCAAATGACAAATCCCAATCAAGTTGACACATTTTGGTAGTTAACAAGGCTTGGTGAGAGGAGCCACAGAGTACAGCCTGGGAGACTTAGGATTCTCCTCTGAGAAGTGTGAAGCTAAGCGCCAACAAGCTCATAGACACCCCCTCATACACACTCTTGACTTTGTACAACCCTACCCATCCACAGCCATTACCAATTCAGGGGAACTCAGAGCCCAGCTTCCTTTCCCAAAGTCTTAGGGCCTGATGACCCCAAATAAACAACTTGAAATCCGTAAGAACAGCTTGACCTGGGCTTGACCTAATTTTGCTCTTCATATTAAACCATGCATGGATGTTTCTGGACACTAAGTTTCTCTACCAGTCCTTTAGTTTCCACAGAGAACAATATACCACAATACTCAGATTTCATTCCAGTCTTCTACCAATAAAATTCCTCCGGGTTTTTTTTTTCCCCCCTAAGAGTTCAAGGGGATCAACACAGCAAGTTTTACCCACCATGGGATGGCAGTTGCAAACCAAGATGTCCCAACCCATTTCCCCACGGTTGAGGCTTTTCAAGATGCAGGCTCTGCTCCGCTCTCTAGGAGCCATGTTATACCACAAGCGTTACATGTTCCTTTGGCTGTAACTCATGCAATTCATCTTCCTGGGAAAGTGTGCAAGATCTCAGGGGGACTTATGGAAGGACTCATGTCAGAACTAAGACAGTATGTGACCACGGCCACAGTTTGTCAGTTTCAGTTGGTTCCTAAGAGAGGGAAGTAAACTGTATGTTAAGGAGGCTCCAGACTATAAACCAGGGTGACGCAAGCATTACGCTTCCAGAAGATAAGGCAGATGGCAGTTCAGCAAGTCCTCCAGGTCCTTCCTTTCCAGAGACATCCTAGCCCACAGTTCTGACTCCCACCTAAATTTCCCCTTGGCTTCAAGAAGGGCACTGCTGCTGACTCTGGAACTTTAAATAGAAGCACATGCGAGAACCACAGGGACAGTGGCAGGACAGCGGCCACCTCATTCCTGCCGCTTTCTTAATTCCTGGCAAGGGAGTCTCAAAAACCAACGAGCGGGAGAAGAGAAATGAAGATGACTCCAATTCTAACTTCTTATCCCTATTATGTAGTTACTTTATTAGAGTTTCCCTAACTCTTCTGCACAAAGGGAAGAGTAAGCTACAGAAAACTAAGTGGCTTTGGCATCAAAAGCTTCCTCCACACTGGCACACAAACACCTGTCACTGCAAAAGATGCCTCTTTATCAAGTCTTCAGACCTACCAGGAGCCAAGCACACTCTGAGCTTTCAGACTATTTTCTTCCAATGTTTTGAAGTCCCTTTCAGTTCACATGAAGGCTAACGATTTCAAAAAGGTGGGGAAAGGAAAGTTCTTTTTTTTATATATATAAGAAAAAGGAGAAGATACTAAGCCATGATTATGAAGTCCTAAAAGCCTTTTAGCTGACAGGGTAAGCTTTGTTGAATAGCCTCTAAGAACCTCTACTGAGAGACACAATTCAGCAATAAAATAGAGGCAACAGCATACACAGCTCAGCATCCCCAGACTCACAAATTCAGGCAGCCCATTTAATGCCACAAAACAGGTCTCTCCCTCAAACAGCCCTTTGGAAGGCTCAAGGTCCAGGGTGGCATCAGATCAACAGACATCTGAGTTCAACCAACATTATGTTCTGCCAACAAAGTCCTCATGTGGGAAAGCACTGCTTATGGAGAGTTGTGGTCAGAATTGAATAAACTGACCTGTTATAATTTCAGTAACTGCTGTATTTCCTGCCATTCTGCCCTGACCAGCTGTAAGAGGATGAAAGTGAGGGAGTGGAGAAGAAATCACAGCCAAGGGCTTCCCTGGTGACTCAGTGGTAAAGAATCAGCCTGCTAGTGCAGGAGACATGAGTTTGATCCCTGATCTAGGAAGATCCTATGTGCCCCAGAGCAACTAAGCCCGTGTGCCACAACTGCTGAGCCTGAGTTCTAGAGCCTGGGAGCCACAACCACCGAATCCATGCATCGCAGAGCCCACGCTCCACCAGAGAAGCCACAGCAATGAGAAGTCCTTGCACTGCAATGAAGAGGAGCCCCCTGCTCTCTGAAACTAAAGAGAAGCCTGCACAGCAACGAACACCCACACAGCCAAAAACAAATAAATAGAATTTAAAAAGAAACCACACCAGGATTATATTAAATAACTTCGCATAACCTAAAATGAAACCATGGTTTCGGCAGCACATGTGATATTTGGCTTGGGTGTGTGAAATACCAGCTTCCAAATGATGGAGTACTCACCCCTATTTCAGACACACCTTTTCTCTGAAACTATCACATTCGGAGAGCTTCAAGCTCCTGCTCCAGACCCATCCATCTAACAACAGAAAGCACCTCTCAAGCTCCTTTCTGACACAAGGCCATCATTCACCATTTGCTGGTACGCACAGTTTTTTGCTGACAAAGCTCCATTACTAGAAAAAGCTCAGTAAGTAAAGCTGATTTGAAATAACTATATATTATACAGAGGCTGGATGAGAAAAACTGATTTGGAGTCTAGAAAATATCATATAAAGAGGCTCCAGAAAGAACTGCTTAATTATTTAAATACCCTCACTTCCTACAGACCACACATCACTTGATATATTCTCACTGTTAAATAGTAGGTAATTTACTGGGGTCATCCGACAAAACAACTCCATATAGCAAGTACATATCAGACACTGTAATTCTTCGGTTGAAACACCCATCTCTCACTGATTAATGTTCCAATACTGAGCTAATGCTATCCAAGGGAAGTATGTACCAATTTCAGCTCTCTGGTGAAGCTGCAAAACTGAGAGCTCACCCGTAGGGCAGCCTGAAAAGCAAATTATCATGGGCTGTCTCTGTTGTTCCCAGGTAGACTTATCACATGGTTGGGAGGGACTCACAAATACACTTATGCATAAGTCAGCTGAACAGAGATGGCTGGTCCCCTGTGACTCTCACTCCTGACTCAACTGCTAGGGCAAGTCAGAGTGCAAAACCTGGGCGACAGGGTGTATACCTTCTCCCTCAGATGTCAGGCTCACCCTCAGCCCAGCTCTGCCCATGCTTTCCCCAGCCCAGAAGGTCCATACAGACTGACTACCTCCTCACTACCTACTTACCCTTCGACATCCACCTCCTGCACAAAGCTTTTCCTCATTATTCAAGCTTTCTTCAGTCTTTCAACTCTTACTACTACCAGTATTTATAAAGTGCAATCAAATTGTCTTAGTAAATTCAAGGTAAAATCTACATCATCTATGTATTCTCTTCAAGTTCATAGTATAATAATGAATAAGAGTGACTAAGTTTCAGGTCATAAATCAAGTGAGTCAAAAATAAGGAATACAAGTAACCTGTTATCAATCATAAGGAAATCAAAATTCATACATTTCTAATTCTACAGCTTGAAAATTGAGATACAACTTTTTGAAGTGCCAGCTTACAAAATGACCATAGTCTAGGTCTTCAAGACCAACTACCCTCTCTGACCACACTCCAGAAATTTTAAATTTAAAAACCTTCTCTGGATGGCAGAAACCAACACAACATTGTAAAGCAGTTTTCCTCCAATTAAAAAAAATTTTAAAAACTCCTTCTCCATCAATTTTTATAACAAGAGAAAAATTAAAATTCACAAATACCTAGAAAATAAAAATGTAAAACATTTCCTGTTTTTACAGGATAATTTACAGGATAATTACAGCAGTGCTCAGAGAAAGATCTCTAGCTTTAAATACACACAGTTCTAAAGAAGATCAAACAGTTAAATGTGCAGCTCAAAAACAAAATAATAACTTAAGGAAAACAAAAGAATTTGTATACATAAAACAATAACAAGAAAAAAATGGTAGCACTAATAAATCGAAGAGTTATTAAATAATAAACTACTAAACCAATAATCAAGGGGAAGAAAAGATAAAATACATTTAGTTAAAATGTGAATATATCTATAACCACAGACACAGAATAAATTGAAAGACACAGCAGTGCCTTTGTGCAGCTTTACTCTAATACATTTGACATCCTGGTTAAACTAGCTACTATCTAGGAATGTAAGTCACCAAAAAGTTAGTGCAGAAAATAAAACCTAAACAGACCAAATACAATGGAAGATATTTATAGTTATCAGAGATAAACCTAATAAATATCAGGCTGCAAATATTTCACAGATATCACTTACCAATTCCTCCAAGGAACAGGTAACTACAATGCCATTCCAATGGTTTCTTCCAGAATAGACAGAAACATTCTGAACAATTTTTACAGTATGTGTAACACTTTACTAGTCTGCCATAACTAAATGCCACAGTTGGGTATCGAATGAAACAAATGTATTTTCTCACAGTTCTAGAGGCCAGGAGTCCATGATCAACGCGCCATGGGGCTGGTCTCTGCTAAGAGTTCTCTTTCCAGCTTGTAGACACTGCATTCTGCCTGTGTCCTCAAGTCGCTTTTTCTCTGTACCTATCCCTCCCTGATATCTCTTCCTCTTAAGGACATAAGTCCTAACGGATTAAGGTCCTACCATTATGGTTTCCCGAAAGGCCTCACGCTAAATATAGTCACATTGGCATGTAGGGTTCAATATATACATTTTATGGAGAAGGAAATGGAAACCCACTCCAGTATTCTTGCCTGGAGAATCCCATGGACAGAGGAGCCTGGCGGGCTACAGTCCATGGGGTCACAAAGAGTTGAATATGACTGAGTTACTAAACCACCACCACCACCATATACATTTTAGGGAGACACAATTCGGTCTCTAAAACACTGAAAACTATCCTGACAAACATGGCACAATAAAACTCCAGCCAACGCTTCTCATGAAAATCAGTACAAAAATTCTAAACATAGTATTATCAAATAGAAGGTAAACACTGAGTATTATTTCAGATTGTACAGAAATATTAAAAGCTTCTCTTCACAATTCAGTTCAGTTCAGTCGCTCAGTCATGTCCGACTCTTTGCAACCCCAAGGACTGCAGCACGCCAGGCCTCCCTGTCCAACACCAACACCAGAAGTTTACCCAAACCCGTGTCCATTGAGTTGGTAATGCCATCCAACCATCTCATCCTCTGTTGTCTCCTTCTCCTTCTGCCTTCAATCTTTTTCAGCATCAGGGTCTTTTCCAATGAGTCAGTTCTTTGCATCAGGTAGCCGAAGTATTGGAGTTTCAGCTTCAGCATCAGTCCTTCCAATGAATATTCAGGACTGATTTCCTTTAGGATTGACTGGTTTGATCTCCATGCAATCCAAGAGACTCTCAACAGTCTTCTCCAACACCACAGTTCAAAAGCATCAATTCTTCAGCACTCAGCCTTCTTTATGGTCCAACTCTTAAATCCATACATGACTCCTGGAAAAATCATAGCTTTGACTAGACAGACCTTTGTTGGCAAAGTGATATCTCTGCTTTTTAATATACTGTCTGGATTGGTCATAGCTTTTCTTCCAAGGAGCAAGCATCTTTTAATTTCACCACTGCATTTACCCTCTGCAGTGATTTTGGAGTCCAAAAAAAAAAAAAATAAACTCTGTCATGGTTTCCATTGTTTCCCCATCTATTTGCCATGAAGTGATGGGACCAGATCCAATGATCTTAGTTTTCTGAATCTTGAGTTTTAAGCCAGATTTTTCACTCTCCTCTTTCACTCTCATCAAGAGGCTCTTTAGTTCCTCTTTGCTTTCTGCCATAATGGTGGTGTCATCTGCGAATCTGAGGTTATTGATATTCCTCCCAGCAATCTTGATTTCAGCTTGTGCTTTATCCAGCCCAGCATTTCACATGATGTATTCTGCATATAAGTTAAATAAGCAGGGTGACAATACACAGCGTTGACATTCTCCTTTCCAAATTTGGAACCAGTCCGTTGTTCCATGTACGGTTTTAACTGATGCTTCTTGACTTGCACACAGGTTTCTCAGAAATCAGGTATGGTGATCTGGTATTCCCATCGCTTTAACAATTTTCCACATTTTGCTTTTATCCACACAGGCAAAAGCTTTAGCATAGTCGATGAAGCACAAGTAAGTAGAACTCTCTTGCTTTTTCTATGATCCAACAGATGTTAGCAACTTGATCTCTGGTTCCTCTGCCTTTTCTAGATCCAGCTTGAACATCTGGGAGTTCTTGGTTCATGTACTGTTGAAGCCTCACCTGGAGAAATTTGAGCATTACTTTGCTAGTGTGTCAAATGAGTACAATTGTGCGGTAGTTTGAGCATTCTTTGGCATTGCCTTTCTTTGGGATCGGAATGAAAACTGACCTTTTCCAGTCCTGTGGCCACTGCTGAGCTTTCCAAATTTGCTGGCATATTGAGTGTGGCACTTTCACAGCATCATAGGATTAAAAATAGCTCAACTGAAATTCCATCACCTCCACTAGCTTTGTTCATAGTGATGCTTCCTAAGGCCCACTTGACTTTGCACTCCAGGATGTCTGGCTCTAGGTGAGTGATCACACCATCATGGTTATCTAGGTCATGAAGATCTTTTTTGTATAGTTCTTCTGTGTATTCTTGCCATCTCTTCTTAATATCTTCTGCTTCTGTTAGGTCCATACCATATCTGTCCTTTATTGTGCTTACATTTGCATGAAATGTTCCCTTGGTATCTCTAATTTTCTTGAAGAGATCTCTAGGCTTTCCCATTCTATTGTTTTCCTCTATTTCTTTGGATTGATCACTGAGAAAGACTTTCTTATCTCTCCTTGCTATTCTTTGTAACTTTGCATTCAGATGGGTATATCTTTCTTTTTCTCCTTTGCCTTTCAATTCTCTTCTTTTCTCAGCTATTTGTAAGGCCTCCTCAACCATTTTGCTTTTTTGCATTTCTTTCACTTGAAAGAAATGGTTTTGATCACTGTCTCCTGTACAATGTTACGAACCTCCATCCATAGTTCTTCAGGCACTCTGTCTATCAGATCCAACCCTTGAATCTATTTCTCACTTCCACTGTATAATCATAAGGGATTTGATTTAGGTCATATCTGAATGGCCTACTAGTTTTCTCTACTTTCTTCAATTTAAGTCTGAATTTTTCAATAAGGAATTCATGATATGAGCAACATTCAGCTCTCAGTCTTGTTTTTGCTGACTGTACAGACCTACTTCATCTTTGGCTGCAAAGAATATATTCAGTCTGATTTCAGTATTGACCATCTGGTGATGTCCATATGTAGAATCATCTCTTGTGTTGTTGGAAGAGGGTGTTTGCTATGACCAGTGCATTCTCTTGGTAAAACTCTGTTAGCCTTTTCCCTACTTCATTTTGTACTCCAAGGCCAAACTTGCCTGTTACTCTAGGTATCTCTTCACTTCCTCCTTTTGCGTTCCAGTCCCCTATGATGAGAGGACATCTTTTTTTTGGTGTTAGTTCTAGAAGGTCTTGTAGGTCTTCATAGAACAGTTCAACTTCAGCTTCTTTGGCATTGGTAGCTGAGGCACAGACTTGGATTACTGTGATAATGAATGGTTTGCCTTGGAAAAGAACAGAGGTCATTCTGTTGTTTTTGAGATTGCACCCAACTACTGCATTTGAGACTCCCTTGGACTGCAAGGAGATCCAACCAGTCGATCCTAAAGGACATCAGTTCTGGGTGTTCATTGGAAGGACTGATGTTGAAGCTGAAACTCCAATACTTTGGCCACCTGATGCAAAGAGCTGACTCATTGGAAAAGACCCTGATGCTGGAACGATTGAGGGCAGGAGGAAAAGGGGATGACAGAAGATGAGACGGTTGGATGGCATCACCAACTCAATGGACGTGGGTTTGGATGGACTCTGGGAGTTGGTGATGGACGGGAAAGCCTGGCGTGCTGCGGTTCATGGGATCGCAAAGAGTTGGACATGACCGAGCAACTGAACTGAACTGCATTTTGGACTCTTTTGTTGACTATGAGGGCTGCTCTATTTCTTCTAATGGATTCTTGCCCACAGTAGTAGACATAATGGTCATCTGAATTAAATTTGCCCATTCCAGTCCATTTTAGTTCATGGATTCCTAAAATGTCAATGTCCACTCTTGACATCTCCTGTTTAACAATTTCCGATTTACCTTGTGTCATGGACCTAATGTTTTAGGTTCCTATGCAATTCTGTTCTTTATATCATCAGAGTTTGCTTTCACCACCAGACACATCCACATCTGGGCACTGTTTTCACTTTGGTTCAGCCTCTACATTCCTTCTGGAGCTATTTCTTCACTTTTCTCCAGTAGCATATTGGGCACCTTCTGACCTGGGGAGTTCACCTTGCAGTGTCATATCTTTTTGCCTTTTCATACTGTTAATCAACTAAACTTAAATGAAATTAAAATATAGAGGAAAAAAACTCAGAAACATTAACCATTTTTCATGATCATTGCTAGTAAATTACATCTCTCTGAATCCAAGCCCTGTATTCATTCCCTATTACAAGATGTCTTTTTCCTCCTTAGATATTAAATTCCATGGATGTTTTACCTTATCTCAGCCAAAACAAGCTCTTAAATCAACAACAAATCTTAAAGACTTAATCTGTTTCTAATGTAGAATTTACCTATGAAAATGACCTACTAGAATGTGAAGTCAAGTGGGCCTTAGGAAGCATCACCTGAACAAAGTTGGTGGAGGTGATGGAATTCCAGTTGAGCTATTCCAAATCCTAAAAGATGCTATGAAAGTGCTACACTCAATATGCCAGCAAATTTGGAAAGCTCAGCAGTGGCCACAGGACCAGAAAAGGTCAGTTTTCATTCCAATCCCAAAGAAAGGCAATGCCAAAGAATGCTCAAACTACCATACAATTGCACTCATCTCACATGCTAGCAAAGTAATGCTCAAAATTTTCCAAGCCAGACTTCAACAGTATGTGAACCGAGAACTTCCAGGTGTTTAAGCTGGATTTAGAAAAGGCAGAGGAACCAGAGATCAAATTGCCAACATCCACTGGATCATAGAAAAAGCAAGAGAGTTCCAGAAAAACATTTACTTCTGCTTTATTGACTACACCAAAGCCTTTGACTGTGTAGATAAAAACAAACTGTGGAAAATTCTTAAAGAGGAGGGAATACCAGACCACCTTACCTGCCCCCTGAGAAATCTGTATGCATGTCAAGAAGCAACAGTTAGAACCGGACATGGAACAACAGACTGGTTCCAAATTCGGAAAGGAGTATGTCAACGCTGTATATTGTCACCCTGCTTATTTAACTTATATGCAGAATACATCATGTGAAATGCTGGGCTGGATAAAGCATAAGCTGAAATCAAGATTTCCAGGAGAAATATCAATAACCTCAGATTCACAGATGACACCACCATTATGGCAGAAAGTGAAGAGGAACTAAAGAGCCTCTTGATGAAAGCAAAAGAGGAGAGTGAAAAAGCTGGCTTAAAACTCAAGATTCAGAAAACTAAGATCATTGGATCTGGTCCCATCACTTCATGGCAAATAGATGGGGAAACAATGGAAACAGTGACAGACTTTATTTTTTCGGGTTCCAGAATCACTGCAGAGGGTGACTGCAGTGATGAAATTAAAAGATGCTTGCTCCTTGGAAGAAAAGCTATGACAAACCTAGACAGCATATTAAAGAGCAGAGACATTACATTGCTGACAAAGGTCCATCTAGTCAAAGCTATGATTTTTCCAGTAGTCATGTACAGATGTGAGAGTTGGACCATAAAGAAGGCTGGGCACCTAAGAATTGATGCTTTTGAACTGTGGTTTTGGAGAGGACTCTTGAGAGTCTCTTGGATTGCAAGGAGATCAAGCCAGTCAATCCTAAAGGAAATCAGTCCTGAATATTTATTGGAAGGACTGATGCTGAAGCTGAAACTCCAATACTTTGGCTACCTGATACAAAGACCTGACTCATTGGAAAAGACCCTGATGCTGGGAAAGATTTAAGGCAGGAGAAGAAGGGGACAACAGAGGATGAGATGGTTGGATGGCATTACCAACTCAATGGACATGAGTCTGAGCAAGCTCTGGGAGTTGGTGATGAACAGGGAAGCCTGGAGTGCTGCAGTCAAAGAGTTGGACACGACTGAGCGACTGTAGTAGAATGATGAAGGTTATACACAGCAATCTAGATAAAAATTAAATCTTAATATGTGATTAACATACTCACTTTTGCCTTGGGACTGCAGATGATGTATTTTCCCTTTTTCTTTCATTTATTCTTGGCTGTCCTGGGTCTTCATTGCTGCATGGGCTTTCTCTAGTTGCACCAAGTGGGAGCTACTTTCTACTTGCAGTGTGCAGGCTTCTCATTGCAGTGGCTTCATCTGTTGCAGAGCACAGGCTCTAGGGTGTTCAGGCTTCAGTAGTTCCAGCTCCCGCGCTCCAAGGCACAGGCCCAGTAGTTGTGGTGTGAAGGCTTAGTTGTTCGAAGGCATGTGGGATCTTCCTGGATCAGGACTCAAACCTATGTCTCCTGCCCTGGCAGGCAGATTCTTTACCTCTGAGCCACCAGGAAAGTCCCATGCTATAACCTCTTAAGCCAACATTATACTTTTTTTTTTTAATTACAGGAAACGTACATTTGTAAAAGATGTCATTTTGTTTCAAGTTAGCAAAGTACTGTAACTGAATGTAAAAATGTATCCTGATACCTTTGGCAGTGGGCCAATTTAGCCAGAACCAATAAACTCTTAAGATCATCATGGAAGATAAAGACATAAACCACATATTTGAGTTGAACAGACTTTAATCACTTAACAAATATGTGTTGGGTACATACCATGTGTCAGGCACCATGCAGGATTGCTGGGACATACAGTACACGGTAATAGACTCAATATTTGCCCTCTTATGAAAACTAGTGTTTAGCTGGGAAAACAGATATAAACAACATATATGCATATGCTGCTAAGTCGCATCAGTCATGTCTGACTCTGCGACCCCATAGACGGCAGCCCAACAGGCTCCCCCGTCCCTGGGATTCTCCAGACAAGAACACTGGAGTGGGTTGCCATTTCCTTCTCCAATGCATGAAAGTGAAAAATGAAAGTCAAGTTGCTCAGTCGTGTCCGACCCTTAGCGACCCCATGGACTGCAGCCTACCAGGCTCCTCCATCCATGGGATTCTCCAGGCAAGAGTACTGGAGTGGGTTGCCATTGCCTTCTCCGATATATGCATATACAGATATATAATTGCAACTGTGCTTGCTATCTTTTCAGTCATCTATCACCAAGATAAATCTGCCTAACAAACTACCCCAGAACACGATTATTCTCATCTATCTGCAAATCTAGTATAAGTTAGCTATGCTAGGCTGGACTCCAGGTTCAGGTCCACTCCACGTTGTGAAGCTGTCTCAGGATGGGCAATGGTGAAAGCTCAAGAGATGCAGACAGAATGTGCAATGCCTTTTAAGGCACACTCTCACTCCACCTATGTAACACATGGCCACGCCTAAGTTCAATGCATCAGGGGAACATACTTGAGGGAAAAATTGCAAAACCACATACCAAAGAGCATGGACATAGGGAGGGCAAGAACTGGGAACATAATGCAATTTGTCACCACATTCCAAGAAAGACAGATGCTATGACAACACCCAAACGAGAGATTTGACCCTGTGAGGGAGGTCAGGGGAGACTCCCCTAAGAAAGTGCAGACGGAACCGAAATCTGCAAGTAGAAATGAACTACGTGAAGGGGGAAGTGAGACTTCCAAGTCAAGAGAATGCACATGTGCAGAGTCCTGATGGCCAAAGAAGACACAACCACTCAAGGCGTTAGGGAACTGCTTTGCCCAAGAGGAGAGGGAAGGACACAGGATGAGGTACCAAGGAGGCGGGAGGCCTGTGCTGCTTGGCAAGGGATTTGTCTTTATCCTTACAGCATAAAACCATTAAAAGATGTTAAGCAAGGAAGTGGCATAATCAGATTTTCCTCTTTACAAGATCACTCTCTCTCTGCAGCATAGAGACTATTTTGGTGGAACAATCAGGAGGCTATAGCAAAAGCCTAGGTAAGATACAAACATGCCTTGAACTAGAATGGTGCTGATGGAGACACAGAGACTGGAAAGTGCTCCAATGACATCATGTGGATGGAAAAGCCTACTATTCTCTCAAATCATCGCTGCCGAGGTCACTACCTACCTCTCTATGGCTAAGCCTGATGACTATTTCAAAGCCTCACTCAACTTCTCCTCTGCAGCATTTGATCCTGCTGACCAGTCCCTCCTATTTCAATTGTTCTATGAGCCTCCAACCCAGACTGTGCTCTCAACTCTAGACCTGTGTATTCAGCAGCCTCCTGAGCACTTGGACCTGGATGTCTCCATAGGCACCTCAAGCTCCATGTGTCCCAATTTCTTCTCCCCTTCATCTCCTCCAGCCTGAAAACCCTGTTCCCCTCCAACTTCCCCATCTCCAAGCCTGCCACCACCATCTACCCAGTTATTCCATCAATAAACCCCATAGTGAGTTATATGTCTCCCAGGCCTCAACCATCCACATCCACTCAAATACTGTCAAAAACTGCCTCCCAAAATCTCTCAGAAGCATCTTCTTGTCTTTCAAACTATCACTGCCCCAAGGTAAGTCTTACAGCCTTCTAATTCTCTCCTAAACTGTACCTCCAGCCTACTCTCTCGAGGACAATGCAAGTGATCTTTCTAAAATACAACCATGGGATTTCCCTGGTGGTACAGTAGTTAGGAATCCACCTACCAATGCAGGGGACACCAGTTTGATCCCTGGACTAGGAAGATCCCAGATACTCCAAAGCAACTAAGCCTATGCACCACAACTACTGAGTCCACTCCCTAGAGCCCGCAAGCCAGCAGGGCCCCAGCGCCCAAGCTCTGCAGCAAGAGAAGCCACCTCAGTGAGAAGCCCACACACCGCAACAAAGAGTAGCCCCCTGCTCACTGCAACCAGACAAAAGCCTGCACACAGCAATGAAGACCCAAGGCAGCCGATAAAAAATAATAATAATAATCAGAAAGACTAAAGTTAAATAAAATACAAGCATGACCTTGCAACTCTCCTACCTAAAACCATTCAGTGGCAACCCCTCATCCTCAGAATAAAGCTCAAATTCCAGAGTTCACAGACCCCTTTGTGATCTGGCCCCTACCTTCCTTGTGTGCCTTGAATACACTCATTTATCCTGGGATTTGGACATGGTCCATGCTGTTCCCTCTGCCTAAAATACCCTTCACTTCCCAACAGCACCTTACTTGGCTTCTCTACTCACTAAAACATAAGCTTCATGAGGGTAAGGCCTCTGCCTGCTTTGCTCACTGCTGTTTGCCAACCATCAGCACAGAGCCTACCCCCATCAAGGGTTCCATAAAGCAAGTGAATGAATGAGTGGATTCTTCAGGTTCACCTAGATAACATCTCCTTCAGCGTGCCTTTCCTGATACCCCCCCCCCTCCTCCCAAGGCTGAATGCTTTTAGATGTCCTCAGAGGGACCTAAGCATTCCCCATGGTGACATCAGTTAACTCTTTACTTGGCCACACCCTCCATCCCCTGCCCCAACTGAAATGTAAGTTCCAAGCAAGTAAGGACTCAGGAAGAGCTCAATCTGTTACAGGAAGCAGCCCTCAGGACTCAAGTAAACCAGAAATGCCTGGAAGGAGGTCCCTGAAGGCATGCAACCAAAGAGAGATGCAAAAGAAGCCAGAAAAGAGGCTGAAGGTGAAAGCCTAGATATGAAAATACGTGCAAGCTTCAGGGGAACACAGGAGACATGCACAGGAGGAGGCGGGGGTAGTGAGGGCAACAGTGGAGAACTGCCATGATCAGGAGGGCTGATGTCAGTCACTGAAGCCCAGCAGCCCTGTATCTATTTCACCCAACACTGGGCACACAGCAATAGCTTCTTTTTACACAGAAATCCATGCTGGCAGGACAGGATCTCCATACCTTATAAAAATGCACCAATTTCCACTGAAACTCATATACATTACTGAAAAAAAAAAATGGTCTTTTTGGACACTTCTGTCATTTTGTTTCAAGGGCACAGACTACATTTAAATAAAACCTGACATGTACGTTAACACCTCTCATAATGGATAGGATTTCATCAAAATCAGTCAGGTCCCTCTAAAGGTATTACAGCCATTTGAATGTAAAATGCTAAGTATCGCAGTTGAAACAGAAACCTTCCTTAATTCAGTCAATTAAATATAGGAATGTGATAAGGATAAAGAATCTGCCTGCTACTGCAGGAGACACAGGTTTGATCCCTGTGTCGAGAAGATGCCCTGGAGGAGGAAATGGTAACCCACTCCAGTATGCTTGCCTGGGAAATCCTGGCAGGCTACAGTCCCCAGGGTTGCAAAAGAGTCGGACACTACTCTGTGACTAAACAACAACACGATACGGGACAAAGAAAAGCAACTCTAGAGGGGAACCCAAGTGAAATCAGATATTGAAACTAAAATAGTTAAAGGGTTGGAGATCCTCTGGTGACAGGCAAAAGTACAGCCTGGTTGGGTCTTCAATCTACTGGTTGTTAACAGTACACAAAGCCACATCGGTCACAAGTCTGAACCAAGGACCTTTTGCCTGAGGTTCGGTTTCCAAAGCATCCACTCAGCACATTCAGATTCTTTAAATATGATGTTCCCTTTGCTATTTTTCTCCACCTGACTCGGGGCAGGCTGTCATGGGAAAGGCTGCCTTCCCCAAGGTGAAGGCAGGCGGCTCTGAGGGAGGTACCGCATACTGCGGCCGAAGGACCAACTGTGCTGTCCTCCGGCCCTTCAGAACAACGCTCTAAAAATCAAAGGGGTGGGACCTCCCTGGTGGCCCAATGGCTGAGGCTCTGCACTCCCAACGCAGGGGGGGCAGGTTCGACCCCTGCTTGGGGAACTAGGTCCTACATGCCTCAACGAAGACTGACGATCCTGCGTGCCACAACTAAGACTCGGCATAGCCAAATAAATAATTTGAGGGTTTAAAAAAGAAAAAGAAATCAATTGGTTTCTTAAAGGGAGCATGGTTCAGAAACCAGAGAAAGGGGAAAGGGAGACAAACAGGAGAAAAGGGAAAGAAGGTCTCGGGAGAGTGATGGCAGTAACCCAGCTTCCCCGTGCATGAGAGGACAGGGGCGTCTCCTCTGCAGCAGCTGAAAGGGGCCACTGTGGATAAGATAAGTAATTAGAAAAGGAATAGTAATTACCACCAATGTGACAAGGAGGCCTGCATGACAGGGAGTTCTGTCAAAGCTCATAATTCTTGCAAATGAGCAGCACGCCCTGGGTGACATGAGTCCTCTCTTATGAATTATACACGTAGCTGCATGTAGTACACGCCGGGCACTGCTCCATCAGAAGGGACCGCTCGCAGTGGGGACAGCAAGACCCCAGGAGTTACACAGGCCTCCTGTCCCCAAGAGGAGAACGCAGAAATCCAGCCATCATGCCAGCCACAGCATGCGAAGACTTGGCTCAAGTGGGAGGCTCCTAGAGACACATGAGATAGCAGAGCCATGATGCACAGAGTTAGGGAGAACTTTGCAGAGATGAGACACTCAAATCATAAGTCTTGAAAATGTAGGTGTTTGACAGGTAGAGGAAACTGCTTTCCCAGGACAGCGGTACTGTGGGCTGAGTTGTGGTCCCCAAAATCCCTACGTTGAGATCCTAACCACCTCCTGGTGTGATACTTCAGAATGGGACTGTATTTGGAGGTGGGGTCTTTAAGACCTTTAACTAAAGGTCTTTAAGTTAAAATGAGGTCTTTAGGACAGACCCTAATCCTATATGATTGGTGTCCTCCGATAAAGAGGACACAGACACACACAGATGGAAGACCATGTAAAGACACAGAGAGAAAGCAGCCAAGGAGCCTCAGGAGAAATCAACCCTGCCGACACCTTGACTCTGGACCTCTAGCCTCCAGAACTGTAAGAAAATAGATCCGTTGTATAAGCCACTTAGTCTGTAGTATTCCATTACAGCAGCCGTAACAGACTGATACAAGAGAGGACAACACAAAGACCAAGAACTGGGAAAACACAAGGTTGTCAGGCCCCTGGCCAGAACTTAGATAACAAGCAATGAAGCTAGGAAAGCCCCTGTAGGACGGGAAGCTGGCCTGGATTTCAAGCAGTGAAAGACTTCGATCAGACAGTGCCTCCAGACCATCCTTGCTCTGTCGACAAGATCTGGAGGGGAGAAGAAACGCAGGCAGCAGAGCAACTGAGACACTTCAGCAATTCTTAAAAGGTTTGGGAATATGAACTGAGAGTTGAACCCGGGATACTGGGAGGAAAGTGACCCATCAGTAACTGAGATAAAGGAGACAAGAACAAACGTGAGAAGGAGGCGGATGCCATCCGTTTTGGATAAGCTGAATTCAGAAAACGAAGATCATGGCATCCTGTCCCATGACTTCATGGGAAATAAATGGGCAAACAGTAGAAACAGTGGCAGATTTTATCTTTGGAGGGCTCCAAAATCACTGCAGATGGTGACTGCAGCCATGAAATTAAAAGACGCTTACTCCTTGGAAGAAAAGTTATGACCAACCTAGATAGCATATTCAAAAGCAGAGACATTACTTTGCCAACAAAGGCCCGTCTAGTCAAGGTTATGGTTTTTTCAGTGGTCATGTACGGATGTGAGAGTTGGACTGTGAAGAAAGCTGAGCGCCGAAGAATTGATGCTTTTGAACTGTGGTGTTGGAGAAGACTCTTGAGAGTCCCTTGGACTGCAAGGAGATCCAACCAGTCCATCCTAAAGGAGATCAGTCCTGGGATTTCTTTGGAAGGAATGATGCTAAAGCTGAAACTCCAATACTTTGGCCACCTCATGCGAAGAGTTGACTCATTGGAAAAGACTCTGATGCTGGGAGGGATTGGGGGCAGGAGGAGAAGGGGACGACAGAGGATGAGATGGCTGGATGGCATCACTGACTCAATGGACGTGAGTCTGAGTGAACTCCAGGAGTTGGTGATGGACAGGGAGGCCTGGCATGCTGCGATTCATGGGGTCGCAAAGAGTTGGACACAACTGAGCAACTGAACTGAACTGAACTGAACTGAGGTAGGAAGGTAGAGCACATTCCACCCCTCACCCTCGCCCTGCACTGATGACACATATTCCCTCCCTGAGCTTGGGTCCACACATGTGCAAACACATCTATTCCTATCTGGGGACCACGTTCACAAGCAGTGATTTTTTTTTTTTTTAATTAATCTATCATGAGGACATCACAACCAGTCAACTTAACCCTAACACAATGGTCTTGAAACATAAACCCAATAAGCAGGAACAAGCCTTGACTCACACCACTTTAAATTCAGATCCCCAGTAATTCCCAAAAGGCTGGGCTCCTATTTCCATTGTGATGGGCCAGATTTGAGAATTCTGAGGTTGTCAGAACATTCTAATGCTTGCAAATTGAGAAAGTTCAAGCGAGAGTCAACCACGTGGGAAAGCAGCAGGGTGGGGGTGGGCAGTTCTCAGAATGCTGTGGTCTTGGACCACTTAAGAAAAACATCATCAAAAATCACTTTCAACACCCACGGCTTCTTTCAGAAGGAGAAAAACATTAAAAAGCACTGCCTATTGGAAAAGAAAGTTGTATAAATCATTTTATTTCATGCTCCATCATTTACTCAGCACAGGCTTCAGTGACACCTCCCGATTAGGTTTAATTTTAAGCCAGCAAGAACACCACACACAGTATTGTCAAAGAAAGTTCCATTTCTCTCCAAGCCTGATGGGTGACTATTGTAATGTAAAACCCTGGGATTTAAATAACACAAGCGGATTCTATTATGAGAAGAAAGTTTATATTTCGGATTCGGTTTACTTCAAAGGAGCCCAGATACCAAACCATGAATTACCTGAAACAATGGGCTTCTATGATCAGCTTTTTGCCTGTTTCTTTAGAAAAAAGACTACCCTACTTGCCTAATGACCAGGACTTGGTGATCCAATTCTCTCTCAGAAGCAGTCCCAGCTTCTCAAAATTTATACTGTTTAGGGAAACTGGAAGACAGAGAAGACCCGGCTTACCCCAGAATGGCCCCTATTCTCTCATTAGGCCAATTCGCCAAGTTTCCAGGGTCCTCCCATTCCCCCTAGGCCTTGGCTCCCACAGACAGTGGTCAGACTACCCCCACTCCGTGGTCATTCCCAGACCACTTGAAGCTGGCAGGAGGATCAACTCCCCAGAAAACACAAAAATATAGCATTTAGGATCAGAATTTTAAAACCTAAGAGGCACAGCCTCCTGGATCTTCAGGCCCACACCCCCTAGGCACCCAACCAGAACTGCCCACTTCACCCTCCCACGAGGTTTCTTTCTGTCCAAGGATAATATGGAGCAGGGCGCTTTGGGGTTCCTGAGCACAAAGCCCTTCCATGTCCCCCATTTCATTGATTATAGGAAACAGCCTTCATTCAGGCTTCATGACCCTCCCTGAGTTCCAATGGGCAGTTGCTAATTAGGGAGTAGATGCAAGACCAGGGAGAAACAAACAATCAAGAGAACCAGCAGTGCAGCCTCAGGGAAGGTCCTGATTCCCCATCCAAGGGTATACACAGCAATATCTTTGAGCTGTTTCACAGATACTGAAACCTCACTCCAGGTGGGAGAAGTTAGCTGTGAACAGTGGTGTGCTGCCCACAACTATGCAGACCCTGGGCCAGTTGGAACCTGAAGGTCGATAATGCTGACTCCTACCACCCGTCCACCAATCCGTCAGAAGAATGTCCACAAGCTGATCACTCCCTCTTTGAACCATTACCATAAAACTTTCCACTGTCCTCTCCAAGTAGGGACACACAGTTTTGAGGCAGAAGGCCACTGGGTCCCCCTTTGCCTAGCATAGTAAAAATAAAGCTATCCTCTTCTATCCACCCAAATTCTGTCTCCAAGATTTGATTTGGCTCCAACGTACAGAGAAGCTGAGCTTTAGGCATCAAGGACCCCATCAAACACATGGGGATCTTACCCTGATATCCCCAGAGGACTTTTACAGCCTCTTAAGAGAGATTTTTGAACACAACTGTGTGCCAGGTGCTATGCTCGAGATAAAGGAATGAGCTTCCACACTCAGTGAGCACAAGTCTGGTTGGCAGACAGCATTGTGAAGCAACATCTGTCCTGCAGTGAGACACACATGGCCAACGACAGACAATCGGGAACAATTTCTTATAGGAAATGACACCAGTACTTACACTCAGGGCCATTTCTCAAGACCACGTTTATCCAATGAATTGAGTACTGTGTCACACATACTCACACATTTAGAGGAGTCTTGCAATCCAACTGAAGGGAGCAGCCTCCCAGAAAATAAGATGCCTTACAAAGTGAAATGGTAGCACACTAGGGGCTTGGGCTATGTCCCACTCTGCATACTCTCCAAAAAGGTCTAAAGCGAACTGCCCTTGTGCCATGCTTACCTGACAGAGGGTCTCTGCTATCATGGTCAGTCTGTTCCACAGCCAAGCACGGCTAGCTTTAAAAGCAAAAACAGTCACTGCCTTACTCCCTCTAAATAAGGCTTCACCCTGCCACCAGATTTTTCCTGCTCTGATCACAAAAATCCCTAATTTCAAAAAGAATTCATCATCTAACCACCCAGGAGAGATGGCAGTGCAGCGGAAGCAGCAGGCAACGTAACTGTACATCCTAAAGTCTATCACATGGGACGCAAGCGCTAAGGGATGCTCTTCAGTGTGGTCCCCAGACCAGGAGCATCAGCATCACCCAGACATACTGAATCTGAAGCTCAATGGGGTACAGCCCAAGAATCTGCCCTTCTAATGAACTCCCAGATGATGCTGATGGTCCAGGAATGCACGTTGAGAACCACTGCTCTAGGGGAAAATTCTCCTTGGCCATTGGTGAGATGACCATGATGACACAATTATAACACCAGTTGCCAAGGCTTACCAAGCAATAACCATAAGCCAGACACTATGCTAAACTAAGTTACAAGCATCATCCCATTTAATCCTATAACCAGCCTTCCACAAATGGATCAGAGCCACAGAATGATGAACAGTGTACTCAGTGTCACAGAAGCCAAAGCAGGGCTGAGATTTGAACCCAACCTCTCTGGAACTTCACCTTCAAGGACAGCCTGCTCATCCACAGCCTAGAGATTCCAATGCAAGACTGGCATGGAAGGCTCTGAGAAATCCTGACACCAAGAAAGCATTTAACCTTGGATACTTGGCACTTCCAAACACGCACTGCCTGTCATCTCTTTGTAGAATGCCCCTTGCTATGACTCCTTCAGCTCTCTAGCACTGCCTGCTCCCATGGCACAGTGCTGACAGCCTCTGCAGCCATTCTCTGTAATTCCATCAGAGCATGTTATCCTGGTCCCAGCAAAAAAAACTTCACATTGGCCCCCCTTTGGTATACAATCCTGGTTCCCCTCACCTTGACATTCACCGCAGTTCACCTCCATCTTGGTATGTACCATTTGTATAGCCCCCCACTTGGTATACACCCCTCATTGGGTTCTCTCATGTGGTTTTACATTGAAGAACAAAGTCACAGCAAGAGGAAAGACCTGTAGCACTTCCAAACCTTCCCAAAATGTGAGATGGTCAAAAAGCTCCCCTTTGGCCCACCATGGAGAACAGAAGGTACAAACCCTAAAATTATCACACAGACCAGACCCCATGCTGGCTACACCCAACCTGACACCCAACCAACATGGCAGATCATACCCCCGGAGCCCTCAGTGCCCCAGCTCAAATCATTCAACTCTCACGTCTAGCCACACCCACTCCCCCTGCCTACCGTTAGGACCTCAGCTAGAGAGGGGAACTGGGGCCCAGACAAGGAACAGATGTGGGGCTTTGCTCTCACTCAGGGCAGAAGGCAGCTTCAAGATGTTTTTTCCCTCCTCAGCACCTCTTGTCAATGCCTGACCCTTGCCAAACTGCAGAGATCCCTGTTTGAAATTAAAAGTACACGCCACATGCACAGCTGACTCAATTTTTCCCTCCTGATTCAGCAGTGTACGGTAGGAATTTTCATCCCCACAAAGGAAACTGTCCAACAATCCAACTCACCAGGCATTTAATGAGCACCCACTATGTGTCTATGTTGATCACTAAAGGGGAGGAGGATGAAGTTAAAGAAATGGTCTCTTGCTATCTGGGAATTGTGTTACTTACAGGGCATTCATTTTCTCTCACCCTGCCTAGGATAGTGTTAATCTATCCTCACTGTGAAGTGGGGATAGCAAACCCCATCTCATAGTGCTCTTAGGAGGATTAAGTGAGACAAGAGTAGAAGGAATTCAGGAACATGAATATGAGACCCGCTTGCCTCCTTCTTTACCCAGTTTTGAGGAGACAGGAATTCATGTGATACCATATAATTTGGTGTCATGTTGGAAAGGGTGGGGTTGCAGAAAGTTGATTTGAGGTAAAATCAACTTTGTCAGAGGGGCCAGCTAGAGGCTACAGATGTTGAGCTGAGGGCTAAAGGCTGGACAGAGCTGCGTAGAGAAGACTCAGGGAAGGAGGAGGCAGGGAGCATTCTTGGTAAAGAGAATGGATCTGAACCTAGGGAATAAGGTGGGCAAGTGGGTGTGAGAGAGGGAACCAATCTGGCAGGATGGTCTTGGATCTTCTAGGGGAAAAGGGTGAAGTTAGGGATCTCTGAAAGGCCCAGCGAGGAAGTCTGGCTTTGAGCCAGAAGCCAGAGTATCCAGGACAAGAAGCCAAGTTCTCTTTCCACGCAGCTTCACTAGCGGGAGGGCAACAGGCTCCCAAACAAGCCTGTGGGGAGACCCCCACCCCAGGCTCCATCTATGCCAGCCTTATTGCTCCTTTGGGGGAACCAAGGGTGGAAGGGGCAATCTCAGGACTCCCCACTCAATTTCCAACATCAAAGAAATTAGAAATAAACATTCAATATTCCAGGAACTGGTTTACATTAGAGTACATCACCATGGGGAGAAAAATCATGTAGTCATTTTAAAAGATTATCATGAATACTATAGAAACACTGGAAAAAAATGCTTTTGACATGTTAAGTGAAAAACAGCAGACCCCAAAGCAATATGTGTACCATTATCTAGAGCTGGGTGTGAGAGGGAGCACAGGCTTGGGACACACGGTACCCAGTTGTAGCACTGACGGCAACTCAGGAGCTGTGAGACCATAAGCAGGTTTCACCTGTTTTTATTTTTATTTAAGATAAAAGGGAGATAATAAAAATGACCCTACAGGGTAGCTAAAAGTTTTCAAATGCCTGGCACAGAGCAGAAGTTCAACTCCCCCCACCAACACCCACCATGTATGCAGGGTGAACTGCAAGTCTCTGGATGAAATTAGGTACCTTTAACAGAAGGAAATAAAGTACCCTGGAGACTTACGATGAGCTTCTTGAAGGTGGAGACTGTGTCTTGCTCACTGCTGGTTCCCCAGACCTCAATAAAGGCAGGAGGAAGGAAATGGGATGATGGATCATTTGTTACGACCACTATCTGCAGTTGTTAAAAAGGCAGTTAGGAAATGCCCATCTCCAGCAGACACCAAGAACAAGACCATGATCAGGCCACTTCTCCTCTATGGCGCCAACTTCACTGCTCAAGCCAGAGAGCGTGTCTGGGCTCACAAACCAACCCAGCCTACTCAGGAGAAAAGCAGCATCTTTGTACCACTGATGCGCACTGGGCCAGGGCGGGTGGCTCAGCAGGGAAGACCCCAGGCTTCAGAGATCCCCCCAGGCCTGGACTGAATCCTCTCCCGGTGTGGAAAAGCAGGGCAGGGCCTGGCCTGGACCTGCCAGTCTCCTCACCATCACCAGGCAGTGATTGCTCCTTCCCCTGGGAAGGATTTCCCCAACGTCATGTGCTCTGGAGGCAGACTATTTAAGGAGAGAAAGGGCACCACCTACACCACAGCCAGCCCAGCCAACTACCTGCTCTACACCCCACCACCTCTGACATCTCAAAGGTCTCCCCCAGCCCCTCTTCCTGAAGGCTGGAATGTCTTGAAAATCATCTCTGTCCCTTAGCTTTAGCTTTTGATGTTCACTAAAATGCAAATAAATGCACGGCAGTAGAACCCATTCTGTCAAACAGCCCTTAATATGAAAGGGTTCCCAAGCTGGTCCTCAGAATGTTTTGATGGTGGCAAAGGGAAGGCAGGAGGGACTTCTCTGGTGGCCCAGGGGTTAAGACTCTGCATTTTCAATGCGGGGGCCCTGAGTTCAACCCCTGGTCAGGGAACTAGATCCCCCATGCCACAGCTAAGAGTTTGCATGCCACAACTAAAAACTCCGCAACGAAAAGCTGCAACGAAGGACCCTGTGTGCCACAACTAAGACCTGGTGCAATCAAACGAATAAAAATAATAATTAAAAAAAAAGGCAGGAAGACAGTACTGGCATCTTGAGGGAACTGGAAGAAAATGTCCATCAAGGGGAGAAGTGTACTGAAGAACCAGGAGTTGGGGGGGTGAGGAGGGGGAGTGACTACAAGTCTTTTGGACTCCGGCATGTTGCCAAGGTCCAGGATAGGTGCCCTGCAGGTGACTAGCCATAGCACACAACTCTCAGGTTGCAAACCTCGCCTGAGGGTGCAAGTGCCGTTACCATGATCCCCAGGCCCCCAAGGCTGGACCCCTCACTCCAGCGCCCGTGTCCAGGGTCTTCCCTTGAACAAGCATGGAGACAACCCTCACCCCTGCACCGAAGTCCAGCATCGTTCTGCTACTCCTAAAAAGAGACAGTCACTGGCTCTCTCACCCCACCATCCTTCTGCATCACCCACCACTTGATACGTAGGGTCAGCACACCCTCAACACACACACAGGCAATCGGTTCAACATCTGCACACCCACATTACCCTACAGGGAGCCAAGAACAAGGCCAGACATAATCAGAGTCATCAGAAAGGAAAGCTGGGGAGACAGAAGGCAGCAGGCACTCTGGGTTCAGGCTCTGTCAACCCATTTCCAGCAAGGCCCTAAGAGCTGCCAAGGCCTTTGGTTGGGGTGGCGGTGGGGGTAGCGGGAGAGTTAAGGCAAATAACTGAAGGCATTTCAATTGATGATGTTCCCCCAGTGACTCACGGTTTCTTTATTGCAACATGCTCTCTATAAAAGCCATTTTCTTCTTGCAGGATCTGCTTGGGCAACATGTGATGTCATCATAAATCATCTCCCTCTTTCCCCCCCCTTTAAAATGTCAGCAGATTTCTTGGAGTTTCTAAAAAGCCCAGAGAGCCAGCACCATCTCCCAGTTTTGGCAGGGAAACGTGTTTTCTTTCCCAAGACGTCTGTCTTCACTTTTTCCCCTTGCTCTCCCGTAGGAGCCCTGTAGAGATAAAGCCTTGAAGAGTACAAAAAGTCACAGAAAGCATTTATGAAAAAAGCTTTCCTTTCTACCCTTTCCAAACGCAGGCTCTTTCTCTTGCTCCCTTTTTTTCCCTCTCATCCTATTTTGGTGCACTTCCAGGGGAAGTCAATGTATAGCGAGTACTTTTAAACAAGGTCTAATACAATCCATGCCTCCCAGACACGGATGCCATTAATCAGAACCAAGGCTTTGTGTGCGAGAGGCCACAGGCTGGATGGGCGCCACAGACCGATAATGCAGGCTGGCCCCTACCTACCCACCCCACCACACCCCACCGCACGGCACCGCACCGCACCCCACCCCACCGCACCCCACCCCACCCCTATTGGGGCTTGGCATTCATCCTCCCTACCCTACCCCCTCCCAAACCCCAGGCCCAACATTCCCCCAAAGACCTTCTGTGAAAGCCTCCACCCACAGGAGGAGAACTTTCCTTTCCTCCAAGTTCACTGGACCAAAAAGAAATAATTATCACTTTAACTGCATAACCTCAAAAGCAAAAGGAACATTCAACCCAACTCAAAGCCACAGAACTTGTAGGGCCATGGCAGGGGAGAGTCTCCTGCTGGTTCAGGTGTGTGTTTGGTCACAATGGGTGTCTTTTGAAGCTCATCTACCTACTGGAAGACTTCCTTCCAGAAGGATCTCTGTGGATAGAGACCAAGGCTGTCTTACCACCTATGTGTAATGATCACACAGGAAAGAAGGTGGTGCTGGATTCCTACGGGTCTTTTTTTACATCCTTGAGCCACAGTCAATAAATTGTCTCTCCATCTCTGCCCTAAAACTAATTACCTAAAGACAACTAGGAAAAATGGAATTTATGTGTGATGGAGAGTAACAATCATCTATGTAGAGTTCTCTGGGGCTATTATGAATGCCCCAAGCACCTTCCCATTCCTTCCTAAAAAACAAATCCTCATCCTGGCCCAACATGCCTGATGCTCTACAGTTACTCCTTGATGCATCAGGATTCATCACAGGTAACATGTGATACTCCCTGGGGATTTTTCACCCTGCTATCAGCTATCTGTACCTAAGTATGAGTAAGTGGCAGGCACCTTAGAAAGGAGAACAGACAACGGAGGTGCCAGACAGCCATATCGAATCCACGGAGGTAACGAACCTGCAACCTTGATGGCTGCTATAGAGTTGCCTCTGGTCCCCATAATTTATCCAAACACAGATGTGATGTCTTCCAGGAGCCCATCACATTATAGACTTGATGGAGCAGCCACTGTCTGTCTCCCCCTCCTCTTTCTCATTACCCTGACTAGTCACATTTCCCTATTAAGAAGGAAGAAGGCAAAAGGTAGCGGAACTCTTAGAGGGAAAAGAAAGAAGGAAAAACAGAGGCAGAAGTCTTTGCTTCACCCCTTCATGTACCTCAAGCACCCAGGATAGCACACTGTATAACATAAGCATTCAGTACACGTTCACAGAATCCAGCACACACCCAAGAAATGGCAAGTGGGGAAGTCAACAACCTTGGTGAGCCAAACCTCAGCTCCAGCTGTTCCACCCTTCCCTGCTGTCACTCACACTGTCCCTTCTGCCAAGAATATCTTTCCTCGCCCTCCCAAATGGCTCATCCTGCTCATCTCTCCAGATACAGCGCAGACATACAGCGGTCCAGGAGCCCTTCCTCCACTACCCTCAGGATGGCTCAACTGCCCCTCCTCCACGTGGTCAGTGCCCTGCACAGCCTTCAGTATTTCATCACTTCAGTGGGTTGTAATCACCAATTCCACACTGTCTCCTCTATAGGGTTGTCAGTCCTCTTGATACCTTTAATGCCTAGCCTTCTAATTGGCACAGGGAAAGCATTTCGTAACTGAACAAATTGACTGAGCCATTGAAAGAAAAAACAGTCACCCAGTAAACCTAGTCACTTAAATTTTGTTTTCTGTTTGGTTTTTCACCTTGCTTTCCATTTCAGAGCAGATGTTTCCAGAGAGATCTACGTCTGGGTTTCCAAAATGCTAGAACAGGAGAAGGCACGAAGGGCGGGATGGTTTAGAAGTGGGAAAGACCCAGGCCCAGTATGAGAAGGGTTCATTCCACAGGAGTCAGGGGCATTCCCTGTCTCTGACAAAGGACCTTTATGGAGTCTGTCCACCAAGCTCGGCCACACCACCTGAAATGGGAAATACTGGGGAGGAGGTAGGGTAGGGTCCAGTCCCACCGCACCACGGCACTGCAACTGCCCTCACCTTCAGGAGGAAAGAGCTGCGGACTCTTTATCAGTCCCTGATGCCCACACGGCTGGCCAAGGCAGTCTGGGGCGGCTTCAACGGATGAAAATGAGACTGTCCATAAAGACACGGTAATGACTATAGAACAGTTGAGGGCTGAGGCCAAACGACCAGTTCCCATGGCACCTGGAAAATGTAGGGAGCTGCTGAAGGAACTTAACTACTCAAAGAAAAAAGATACCCAAGCAGGACCCCACCTCCCGGAACTGCTAGGAGCATCACTACAGACTCAGAGCAAGACGAGAGGGGAACAAAAACCTCTCCCCAAATAAAGCCCAATATATAAGGCAACCACCCTCCAGATCCTCTCCCATCAAATGCCTTATTATTACCTTTTGCAGTCTTGCTTCTGGAAAGTTTCAAAGTCACCACCAACCAACCCTTCTCAATGCACAATGGCATTTAATAATTGCTCACGGTTCTCGCCTGGGAAGCCAGGCAAGCACCCACAATTCATTACACGTGTGACCTTTCGAGCCCTCAGCCCCCAAATGATTTTCACTCACTTTAATCTGACTCCGATTCAAAACAGATCTGCTGTCAGCAGCCTGAACTCCATAGCCCCGTAGATGGGCAGTGCCTACGGCTAATCTTTTAGTGCCTTAATCATAAAATGCAGCACTTCACCAGCTGTTTTTACCCAAACAGCCATGAAAGGGGGTGAGCAGGGTGTTAGAAATGATGAATTATGAACTCCAAAGTAGTATTTCATTAAGCAAGATCGAACGCTAAAACTTTAACTGTGCTCTCTGCTATCGAAAGGTGATTTTATAAAAACCTAAAGAGATTTTCGAAGGCTCTCTGGTTCACAGAGGAGCTCACCTCCCTGCACCAGAGTGGCGGGGGAGGGGAATAAGCACAGGAATGGGGGTCAGTTTGAAATGTTTTTTAAACTGTGGCCACTTTAGATTTTTGCAACATGATGCCAAGCACATTCAACAGGTCTACAAATGCACTGCATTAGCCTAAATTTAGTGGGTGTTAATTGAAATCAGAGCTGCAGTCGTTACCACCGACATGTTTCTAAATACTACCCAATAAATTTTTGTCTGTTTCAGATTCTCTGTGACAACCAGCAATGAAAAACCAAGAGCGGGCACGTAAAACGGTCTTCTTATGTACCTAGTCCCCCAGCACGCGGACAAAAAGATGTCTGTGCGGATCTGGCCTGTGTCTGCGCGCACAGACGTGTGTGTGGATAAACACAAGATCCATGTGCGTGCCTTGCCCATTTTTAGAAGGCAAATGGGGAGACATGTGCACAGACACACAAATATACTCTCTGTGCTCAGGCAACTTCTTTTTCGCTAATGCACCTCCATGGAAAGCAGCATGGGCCTCTCTCCATGTGACGAAAACATTCTCATTTATCGCGAAGGGGGTTGGGGTGCAACTTATGGGCCTTCTTTTTATTCAGATGGGTTATTTCCCTTCCTTTCTCTCTGGCTTGCCTCACTCTCTTCAGGTAAGCCTTGTTTCAATTTAAAAAAAAAAAAAAATTAAAATTTCCTCCAGAACAGAGCATTTAAGGGTCAGCCAGGAAGAGGTCTGCAATACATAGAATTTGAAAGGAAGAAGGCAGGGGCCTGGGGGAAAGGAGAGAAGAGACTGGAAAAAGAGTGGCCGGCTTTCCTAAGGTTCTGAGGTTCCTCAGAAGAACAGCTGTCTCATCCTCCCAATTACCATTAGTTTGTTATTAGTTTACTTGCAAAGAAAAGAAGCGGCTTTGTGCTCTGAGTCATGACTGTAGCTCAAATGAAAAGAAAAGGGAGGCAAATGTCTGGTCCTCCAGCCCTATGTAATTTGCCCTTCTTTGATCCTCCAATGATAATTTGAGGACTTCCCCAGATCCCAATAGGATTGTCTGACTTTGCCTGCAGTCTATTCCATCTGAAAATAAACAATGCAGTCAGCATCCACGGCAGTGGGCCAGGAGGAACCTGGGAGACAAATGTTCACCAGAGACTACCACCACCAAAGGGCCAGGCTGCAGCCCAGCAGCAGATCCTCCCGCCATTTCTTTCCCTACATACACCCCATCGATCTGATTACTCAAATGAGTTATCAGCTAAGGAGCCCCATCACTCCACAGAGTAAACTCACTCTCATACACACATCCCTTCCCATAGTTTGGTACAGGCCTGATATGTAAACATACAACTTACATGTATGTTTATATATCACACACAAAAAGTGTACACTCAGGCCTGCTGCATGCCCCCAAAACACTACCAGGTGCACACAAAAACACACAAGTTCTGTCAACACACACATAAGGTTCAATGCATGCCCTTCCTCAACCACACGACAGTGAGCCTATGTGCACAGCGCATGCACACAAGTGTGCCCACACACACACAGTGCTGACCCCTTCAGAGGAGACAGGGTACCTTGGCCTCAGAGTCCTGTCCCCCAGTCGCATACAGCTCGAGAAAAACCAATGAGTCTGGGCCTCCTCTGAAGGGGCTGGAAACATTGCTACAGAAAAAGAACTTTTTCATGTAGAAATTATTCAGACCAGTCCAGTTCATCCCAGCCCTGAAGCCTTGCCTCTCCTCTGAACTCCACGCTGTCTACAGAAGCCCACCAGATAGTCTGTGAAAAGATGAACTGAACTCTTTGACATTCAAGCTGAGTCTACAAAACAGCAGGTTAGTGTCACCTAGGAATCTGTTAGAAATGCAGAGGCTCAGGCCCAAGGCCGGACCTACTAAATCAGACACTGTGTTGTAACAAGACTCTCAAGGATTTGTGTACACACCCAAGTTTGGGAAACATGCCTTAAGAGTCCAGCCTTTCTACAACCAGGACGTGCTCGGCTGAGATCATCCAGTCCTTACCAGCCCTAAATGCCCAGGGGGTCCCTAGCTCCTGCCGACAGAAGAGCAAGCAGGAGCATTCCTCCACCGTCAGACCTTGCACCTCCTCTCTCACCCTCTTACCAGCAATAACTTGCGTTAACAACACAGCCTCAGGTGTCCAGACTCGCTTGCATCTCTAAACCCACCAGGAGCTCTGTGAAACTAACAGTTTTCTCCCCACTAATTGTCTCATCACTCTACAACTGCTGCTTTTTATTTCATTATGCTTCTCATCAGTCTCAGATAGGAATATAACCGAAAAAGAAATTGGAGGGGAACAATTTCAATATTTCAAAACACATGCAAATCAATGCCCAGAATCCTACCTGGAGTGTTTTTATTGAGACAATTCTGTGCTTGTCTGAGAGATGACCTGATAATAAATAAATTCATATCTTGCAAAGGTAGATTTTCTCCCCACCTGATAAAGCTAATTATACCAGCACAACATAACATCCTCCTAAATGCCTGATAACCTCATCCTGTTACTCAGGAAATATTATTTTTAAATAGGTATGATAGATACAAACTGAAACACTCGGATTTCAATTCCAGTCCCAATTCCCGGATCCCCTCTCTGAGTAATTTAAGGACTTCCTCCAGATAGTTTTTCATATTCTTTTAACTGACATTTTATCTTTATACAGTATCTCACAGAATGAGCACGCACTAAGACAATGACAGCCAAGAAGGCCTGTCATTTCTCATTCCGACAAAGACAGATGTCTTACACTGGCTTATGCCAATAATAGATCCAACAAAAAACAAAAGAGACTACACCTGCCGCTGATGTAAAGGCACCAATTCACATTTGTGACACTCATTTGTCAATTAACAGATTTCTCCCATTGTTGACACACGAGACTTAAAAGATGTGGGCTCGAATGTGATGAATTAAAAAAGACAGATGAGTAAGCTATGAGCTGCAAAGTAATGCTATAATGTGCTTTAGATATGAATATCAACTGACACCCCTGACAGGCCATACAAGGTTTTATTTCATTTTGCACTGTATCTAGGCTTCATACTTTGTCTTCTTTGTTCGCTTTTCATCAAGCTCCTAACATCTCATTCTGACAGCCAGAGACATTTAAGGCACTTTCGTTTCAAATGCAAGTTAGCGTACTTGATTTGTCATTAAAATGCAAAACGATTGCCGTTGCAGGTAAGTGTAGGTATGCTTAAAAGGTTGGATCTGCAAAGGAAAAGCTGAAAACGGTTTGGGTTCCTGTCTCCACCTCCTTCACAAGCCTGGCCACCTCTGGGGGCCACCTGACACCCAGTTGAGAAAGACCTGCCCCGTGGGGGCCTGCGAAGCTTCCCTGCACGGGCAGGAACAACATGTGGACTCAGAGGTGAGCTGGACTTCCCAGACACTAGGCAGATCCCAGATTTACTCACATCTGAGCCAGTCTAAGCACACGAAAAGCATTCGGCCTGTGAAGACAAAGCATGGACAGGCTTAGGTCAAGATGCTCTTCTTTCCCATTGAGCCCCCCTCCCAATCTGATGTCTCCTCCACCTCCTACATGGAGAGAGAAATACACCCCAGACACTCCTGTGGGAGATGGATGAAGGGGCAGATAGGAGCTTCTGGGAAGAACTTATTTTTAATGACCTTTAGTACAGCTCAGTAATTTTACTCTTTTGGAAATTATATTAAGGAAATAGTGAAGACAATGAAACAGAAGATTTATAGGCAAAGCAGTTCATCCCAGCATTTCTTATTAACATTAAATGGTGGAAAACAATACATAAATATATGTCAACCAAAAAGAGAATGGCACGATCACAGTGCATCTGTGAAAAAATATTATGTAATCTCTGGAAAACCACATTATTCAAGAAAATGGAATCACAGGGTATAATGTTGAGAAAAAAAGGATACAAGTCTATACAACTGACCCTGGCACAACGCAGGTTTGAGCTGCACAGAGTCCACTTACACTTGGGTATTTTTTCAATAGCAAGAACTACAGCACTACACAGCACTACACCACAGGCGGAATCCCAGGATGCAGAGGAACTCTGGATACAGTGAGTCAACTACAAGTTACACATGGATGAACCCTCACATTGTTCAAATGTCATGTGAATGAACAGCCTGAAACCCAATTTCGAAAAAAAAAAAAAAATTTTTTTTTTTTAATGTCTTACATGCTCAAATGTTAACAGTGTTATATTTAACTTATATGCAGAGTACATCATGAGAAACGCTGGACTGGAAGAAACACAAGCTGGAATCAAGACTGCCGGGAGAAATATCAATCACCTCAGATATGCAGATGACACCACCCTTATGGCAGAAAGTGAAGAGGAACTCAAAAGCCTCTTGATGAAAGTGAAAGTGGAGAGTGAAAAAGTTGGCTTAAAGCTCAACATTCAGAAAACGAAGATCATGGCATCCGGTCCCACCACTTCATGGGAAATAGATGGGGAAACAGTGGACACAGTGTCAGACTTTATTTTTCTGGGCTCCAAAATCACTACAGATGGTGACTGCAGCCATGAAATTAAAAGACGCTTCCTCCTTGGAAGGAAAGTTATGACCAACCTAGATAGCATATTCAAAAGCAGAGACATTGCCAACAAAGTCTGTCTAGTCAAGGCTATGGTTTTTCCTGTGGTCATGTATGGATGTGAGAGTTGGACTGTGAAGACAGCTGAGTGCCGAAGAATTGATGCTTTTGAACTGTGGTGTTGGAGAAGACTCTTGCGAGTCCCTTGGACTGCAAGGAGATCCAATCAGTCCATTCTGAAGGAGAGCAGCCCTGGGATTTCTTTGGAAGGAATGATGCTAAAGCTGAAACTTCAGTACTTTGGCCACCTCATGCCAAGAGTTGACTCATTGGAAAAGACTCTGATGCTGGGAGGTATTGGGGGCAAGAGGAAAAGGGGACGACAGAGGATGAGATGGCTGGATGTTATCACTGACTCGATGGACATGAGTCTCAGTAAACTCTGGGAGTTGGTGATGGACAGGGAGGCCTGGCGTGCTGCGATTCATGGGGTCGCAAAGAGTCGGACACAACTGAGAGACTGATCTGATCTGATCTGATACTGGTTCATCGTTCAGCTGTAAGCTTGTGGCTTTTTAAACTGTCCTTCTGTATATTTTCCCTGTATTTTTATAAAATGATTACTTTATAACCAGAAATAAAACTTGAAGAGCTAATTTTAGAAAGTAAACATTTCTTTGGCACAATTTCCTGTTCCCTAACCAACCCACCATTTACACTTTCTGGACCTCAATTTCCTCTGTTCAAAGAAAGTGTTAGACCAGTGGTTCTCAAACTGTGTTCCACAGAACCCTAGCATACCACAAGGGGCTTCTGAGTTACTTCAAATGACTAATTTGAATTCAACTTTTAAATTACTTTAACAATTTTTTGTAATTTAAGAGCGGTATGTTCTCTCAAGTACGTTTGATACCAAATTTCAACACACTGCAGAACAGCATATTATCTTGTGCTGACAAATTAATTCATTTTATACAGATCTCCAAGTTTCTTCCTACAATTGTCTAGTTAAAAAATTTCCTGTTATTTGCAAGGTGAAATTTAAGGGGGAAAGAAAATTGTTACCATTTGCAACTACTTACTGAGTGAATTAGTATTTTGATCATGCATACTCTGAACCAAATGCAGGAATAATCTGAACACTGTGGCAACTATAAGATTGCATTCTGTCTCTCACCTCAATATCAAACCCAGGGTTCATCTGAGCAGCTCACTTTAAAAAATACTAAAACCATTTTACTTCATAATAGTCTATATAAATTTTTGTGGAACAAGGATCCTGCCACTAGAAAAATCATTCTTAAAAACCACTGGATTAAACCAACCTATCTCTGTCCCTGTCATGGTATGTGGGTCTATGAAGCACAGCACAGGTACCACGGGATGAGAGGAGGACTGTTATAAAGGCAGTCCAGGTCAATGCCGCTTCCACTGTTACTATATGACACTGCGGGAGGTACTTGATCAGTCTAAGCCTTGGTTTACTTGTAAACAGTTGTTTTTTTAATCATAAAGTTGGGAAGGTTCAGTGAGATAGAACAGTCAGCACTAAATAACTTAGCTGATGTTACATCATTGGTACTTGTGTATGTGGGAGGAAGGAATGGCTGAATAGTGGACAGCTCAACGTGACACAGTTTGCAGACAAAACTGACAAAAATGCTTTTGTCCAGCCAAGAGAAATTTCTTTGCTAAATCCAGAGCAGTTGCTCTCTAGATTGCCTGGCCCATGCTCCTTTCCTCACTTCCTCACCTTCTCTATCATCTGACTAGTTTATACTTCGGAAGCACAGTCTTCTCTTAATAGTAGATCAATCTCAGATCTCCACTTTTTATCTCCCTCAGCACTGTCTAAACATGCACCATCTAATGTTACAATTACTTCTGGGACAAGGCTTCTAAGAAGCCCTTTTTGTAAAAAAAAAAAAAAGCTAACACAGAAACTGTTAGTTACAATAGAAGTGATCAATGCAGATCAGAAATAACAGACAAGGCAAACTTTTACTAAAAGAAGAAAATCAGATAGGATAAACTTAGGGATATGGAAAATAGTCACATGTTCCTGGCAAGGAAATACACCACAGGACTACGATCTCCCTTTTGATTTGTACAAGAGTCACAAATAGCACATGAACCCAAGCGAAATACTCTCCGAGATGATTCGGCTGAAGAAAACAGAAGTATCAAAAATGAAATTAACGACTCCAGGGATAATTGCTCTCTTGGTCCACAACCCACAGGAGCAAAACTCTTCTTACATTCAGTATTTCATTTGATCTTCACACCTCTGATAGGTGAGTACCATTAGCCCCTGTCTGGAAAGTCACAACACAGATTAAATGATTTGCTCAGTAGGTCACAGATCATCTGTGATGGAGTGAAGACTAATAGTTAGGTATCCTGTCTCACGATTTCACTGTTTTTCCACCAAATCAGCTCCAGCCAGAAGTCCCCTGACTTTGTGGTCTCCAACAAAGATGCTGAGCTTCAAACTAGCAAAATTTCAGTTTCTCATTCAAAATTTAAAAATTACAATGACAATAATGCATCATGCAATACATTATATGATGTTAACTTGTTGTGGTAATAATTTTGCAATATACACATGTATCAAGTCATTATGTTGTAGACTGTCACCTAATGCAATGTGATATCAATTATATGTCAATAAAACTGGGGAAAAAATGCACCATAGTTGTGTAGTATTTAGTAATCGACAAAGCATTTGCATCCATATAAGCGATCTCCTGTGCAACTCAGAGATTTCCTGAGGAAAAAAGTGAACAGTATGCTTTGCCTGTGACTGAGAAGAAAACAGAGACTCATGCTTCCTGAAAGGTTGTCTGGATGAACAGCAGCAGCAGTAGGACTCACACCTGAGAGGGATCCAAAAACTACGGAGGCTCAACCCTCAGCTGCTAAGCTGCTAAGTCACTTCAGTCGTGTCCGACTCTGTGCAACCCCAGAGACGGCAGCCCACCAGGCTCCCCCGTCCCTGGGACTCTCCAGGCAAGAACACTGGAGTGGGTTGCCATTTCCTTCTCCAGTGCATGAAAGTGGAAAGTGAAAAGTGAAAGTGAAGTCGCTCAGTTGTGTCCGACTCCTAGCGACCCCATGGACTGCAGCCCACCAGGCTCATCCATCCATGGGATTTTCTAGGCAAGAGTACTGGAGTGGGGTGCCACTGTGAACCCTCAGAGCCCCCTTATTAGAGCACAGTGAGGTTTGCTCTATTTTTGTTGCTGTTGACCTTCCTAAAGGAACAGGGCAAGTTAACCCAACCCAATTTTCTAGACTTCTAAAATACTAGCATCTGATGTAAAGATTCACTGCCTAAAGGTTAACCTACCATGAAATATGATAAGGTCAAATATAAGTTTGGGAAGAAAAACCAGCAACAATCTTGAAGCAAGAACACGGGGAGAGCTGTCCCCTGTTCATGGGCCTGGTAGACAATTTTCCGCTTCTCTACCATTTAGTTACCAACCTACACCAGCTCACCAGGCAAAGATCTCAAAGACAACAATCGATTGGAATTGTGGGAAACACAGTGGAATCCAACACAATGTGGGAGCCAAGGAGGTAGGCTTAGTGGTTGTACAAAACTGCATTTAGACCTTGGCTCCTCCCCAATCAGCTGTGTACTGTGGGGAAAGTCCCTTAAATTCAGCACACTCACATTTCCTGACTTTAAACGGTGAAGAACACCTAGCTTGCCATGAGGACTTAAGAAGTAACCAGGCGAACTTACTTGTAAAGTAGAAAGAGAGACAGACACAGAGAACAAATGTAGGACACCAAAGAAGGGAAGGGGAAGTGGGATGAACTGGGAGATTGGGATTGACATGTATACACTGCTAAGTCACTTCAGTCGTGTCCGACTCTGTGCAATCCCATAGACAGCAGCCCACCAGGCTCCCCCGTCCCTGGGATTCTCCAGGCAAGAACACTGGAGTGGGTTGCCATTTCCTTCTCCAATGTATACACTGCTACATATAAAACAGGTAACTAATCAGAACCTATTGTATAGCACAGGGAACTCTGCTCAATGCTCTTTGGTGACCTACATGGGAAGGAAATCCAAAAATGAGGGGATGTATGCATATGTGTGACTGATTGACTCTGCTGCACAGCAGAAACTAACACAGCATTGTAAAGCAACTCTACCCCAATAAGATTTTTAAAAAGAAAAAAAAAAGGTAATCAGATGAAGCCATAGATGAATGGTAGTTATTGCTATCTTTTTAGACTAGTATCATGTTTTTAAACGTCCACTGTAACAAGTGAGGAATTCCCAGATCAGAAGGCGTCTTCCAATAGAGGGGCACCTGCCATGTGCAGGACCCTGCCCTGGGCACCCCTGAATGAGAAGCTGCTAACTCATTCTGGAAAAGCTCACACTCCATGGAGAGGCGGCAGAGTTACGACACAAGCCCCAAAGCATTCACAGAAATAATACCTTGCAAGCTCTCCCAGGGGAGAATGCCCCCCATGTGCCAGCCCTTCATAAACAATGACACAAGGAAAAACAATAATAAACATAATGATTTCTGAAAGATGAGGTTTCAAGCTGTGGTTCCAAGCCTTCTGGACAAGCTGCAGGACCTCGCTGGGTGTGAAGCAGTAGCCGTCATCTAGAAGAACTGCATTAAGCATTACTCTCCTAACAGGGTAACTGCCACATATGCATGTCAGGGCCGACACTCAGGGCCCACTCAGCCAGGGAATGGGCTGCCCTCCACCAGCTCTCTATCCCACCGTCAACAAACTTCCCAACAGTGGATGCAGTAACTCTGCTTAAGTTCTCAAAGTTGCTGTGGTTCTCAAGGTTTGGCTGTGGCCCTGCATTGTTCTAATAACTTCACCTGAATTAGTCTTCTCTCCACACTGAACATGAGAGCATTTGCCACGGGAAGTACCACATCTCTAAGTTCCAGGTGCTGGGGAACCCGGTATGCCCTGAATATTTACAGACCTGTAATGAGCAGAAGGGACTTCCTAAGAATAATGACCCAAGTCCTCAGCCCTTGCAAACATCTCCAGACAGCTCTGGGGAGCCCTTGCTATCCTGAGTAGGCCCTACCTCCACTCAGCTACATGACCATCTAGGTCATGGCTGTCAGAGCCATTCAAAGACCTTGGAAGTCACTTGGCCCTCAAGTGCATCCATGGAGGAATCCAGTCGTACATGGCAGCTAGAAAGGCCACTGCAACCGTACTGGCAGTCTCCAGAACATGTACCCCAGGCCTGACTTCCACCCACCAGCTAAAGAGGAAGAAGATAAGAAAAACCATCCACTATATCGTTAAATTTACCTCTACAGTCATTCTTCCGGGGTGTCACATAGTGGGCTGGAAAAAATGCAGTGTCCCGCTGAGGCAGGACACCGGACAGAATGACCTTCAGGAGTCACTGGTGGCCTCTGTTTTTCTATACCCCAGGTCAGCCTGACTTTCCCTACCTGAGCCCAGCCTCCAAGAACAGAATTCAGGGTGCTGGTTTGCTACATCCAATTACAACTGGAAGGAAGGTTAGCTTTCCATGATATGATTTCAGCTCAGGCATTTGGGGAGAATTCACAAGAGCCACCAGGACAGACTCACGATTCAGCTGTCAGCACCGATGAAGACAGCCTGCCTTCCCAGGCCCACCCTCCGAGTCTTCATCACTGCCTGCTCTTGGGAGGTTTCGAATCCAGAGGAGGTGAGCTACCACGGTGATATACTTAGAAAGGACAAGAAATTCATTCTGAAAAATAAGTCCCTGAAATAAAATTTGCACTCCACCAGGCAATTCCAACGCACCCCGAAAACTGACGGCCAAGCAGGCAAGTGCCCCCTCCTTCAGCTTCTCAAGGCGGACTGACAGGAAAGGCTCTTGACTTCATCCCCTCTTGCTTCCTGCCCCATCAACCCCACAAAAATGCTTTTCAGCAGATCCAATCATCAGAGCTGCTGCAGAACAAATATAAAAACTAATTAGAATTTCTGAGGAACAAGGCACCTCAAAACTCACATGTTTAAACATCTAGATGGGAGTCTGCCTCGGTGAAACTAAAGAGTGTCTTGGAAAAATGGAGCTTTTGCAAACAGTGTTCTGTTTGAAAAGAATTCACCTAAATTATGCCCTGTGCTGTTATTTTTTAGCAGCACAAGGGCAAAAAAAGTTAGTTCCAATTAGGGCAACTTTAATTGTAAAATAATAAAAATGGAAAGAGGCTTCCTTTGCCACCATCCTACGTTCTTGCTCCACTCACATCTGCTGTACATCTGAGTTTGGAAAAGGAGAAAAGACGGAGTATAAAAACCAGCAGCTGAGTACAGACTACAGACAGCAACAACCCTACAGATGCCCCCATTTTGACAGTGGTCAACAGCAAAAGGGTTTTTCTTCACCAATTTTCTCTCACCTCACTGCTTCTCAGAGGTGCTCACAGCTCTCTCTGGAGGTATACAATATCTGGAAATTATCTATTTTTGGTAAACAAAGCCACACAGAGAAATCATCAATTTGTCTTGAACACATACCAAACTAAATCATGCTCAAACTCCAAGTATCGCCCCCCACCTCTAACTGTGAAAGTCTTTTCTGCTCCAAAGGTCCATGCACTTACTAAAATAATTTGAGACTTCATCAGGAAGGCCATTATGCTGGCAAACATTAAATAATTCAAATGATTCCTTGTATATAAATATTTCACATCAGATATTGATTTCCGAATGAAGTGCACATGAAGAATGACCACACTAAGCAGTGTCCGAGTACATTCTGGTGTTCCAAAATACAGGCAGCATCTTACTGCAACAGAAAGACTGAATTCCACACAAAGTCACACATGATTACATGTACCATCTACATACAAATAAAACTGCTGCCTCTGAGTCCCATTCCTATCAGATTCAGAATGTATCCAGTGGAATCTTCAAAAAGAGCAAAGTAAAAGGCTTTGAAACACATTTTTAATTTATTAAACTGCTTCATTTTCAGGGGATTAACAGGGCTTTGATAAGGTTACAACTGATGCTGAATACTTGAACCGCCATGTCCTGACAACACTCAATTTTAACCTTGGGTGAGACCAAAGTGAGATTTTAAGCACTACCAACCTTTAAAAATCTCTGGCTGCTAGTCCCCTTCCTATATCAAAAAGTAGAGGGAAAAAATCTTGTTTCTAAAAGTTGCAAGGAAAAAAAAAAAGCAGGGCTGAGATGTGACCCCAAGCCTTACAACACGCACAGGTTTTCCCTGAGAGGCACAAACAGCAGTCTTGTTAAAAGAGGTGAACGAAGAACAGAGACGCATGATCAACATCATTACCCAGGGCTCCGGGCAGCACAGAATAAACCAGCTAGAAACACACGCGCACTGAAACCCCAGAACTTTCCAGGCAACCTCAGGAGTGCAACAGCCCAGGATCCCTGCCAACCCTGAAATGTGGAAAGGAGAAAGTGGGTCCTTGCTGGAGCCCCTCCCCTAGCCTCTCCAGAAACACTGGCCGATCCTTCCCTGTCCCTTCCCTGAGTACCCAAAGAAAACAGCATAACAAAAGCGAGTGGGTTTAAACCAAGTGAAATATGTCCACCTCCTCCTACCCCAAGCCAGCAGCACAAAACCGAGCAAATTAACACACACATATAATCCCCAAATGTATCCTCCAGGAAAGTACCACATCATTGATTGAGACAAGATTTCGTGCATGCACAACACATACACATACACATACACACACACACACACACACACACACACACACTCAAACTTTCTTTTACCAGGACAATAGCCGAGAAGAAAACACAACCCCTCAAGACTTAGCAAAAGCTAAATCCTGTCTCCCCTTAGCTGCAGCATTCGGCTGGATGTAGCTAAATTCACAAAATGTTCCCTTGGCATTTAAATTCTCTTTTTCTTTCCTTTTATTCTCCTTGTAAGCAGAGTTGGGGGGTGGGTGATGCATAATACGTCAAAAGACAAAGCAACTTCAAAACAAAATCAGTTATTTGTAAACAATCCTTGTGGGGATTTCTGCCCCTCCTCTCCCCCCACCCCAAGAAAAACAGCCCTGCCAGTTGTAATAGAAAGCCAAGTACAGATAAATCAATTAGCTTGCTAATTTCTCCCCTCTCATTTATTTAGCTCTGCACTGTATTTGTCGTAATTGACTACAATTATGTTAATTACTAACTCCAGTATAATTACTATATTTATTGTCATTGAGCATGCGATGTACCCACAGCAAAGCTGGCATTTGTCGGGCATCAAGAAACCAAACTGTCGAGAGGTGATTCTCGGCAAACTGGCGGATGTGGCTTTGGCAAATGAAAGGGCAAAAGAGATTTCATGCAATGTTAGTTTGAAAGCACCGGTTCATTAAGGATATTAATTTTCTGATAACTACACATTTAAGCATGACACACTCGCGCAGTATCTACAGGATTTCGCAATTATTAATGCGTGACAGTTTCAAATGCTAAGTGAATCAATTAAACAGCAGCATTCACAATTTGAGAAGAGATAACTGCTTCATAACTACCTAGGACTACAATTTTCACATGACAAAAAAGAGCCATTGAGGCGCCTTCAAAACCTGACAGGTCAAGAAAGAAGTTTGAAACAAAAGCACCTTACAACCATCATCTCTCCTCTTTACTTGTCAGATCAACTTTGCTAGAGTCTCCCCAGAAACGGCATCACATGCCAGCTGCCACAAGGTGATTTTTCTTGTCTTGTCAAAGAAATCTTTTATTCTATTTGCTCTGCATTAACATGTTACATTTATTGATCAAGGGCCTGTTCCTCAGCCACAGCAGGGCACTGAGCTCTCCATGCCTACGGGGCTTTGATGTCCCGGTGACATTCGAGCCCGAATAATGCACATACTAAATGGATTTAATGCAGAAATGTGTTTGGGTCTGACAGTTACATTAATAACAGCCCCTCACACTGATAAATATGCAATTGCTACTATTAAGAGTTACCCAATTATGGGGAAAATATTTCTCTACCTTATAAATAAATCCATCAGGAGAAAAAAAAAAAAGTTTTAACAATGGTGCATTTTCTTAAACCACTTCTCCAGCTGCAGAATACAGGCCGTGTACGGGGGTTAACACCCCCTCTCCCCACCCTCCTCGCCAATTGTTTTTAGTAAGTCTTGCTTTATCTCAAAAATGGTTCAGGGATTTTAAAAAAAAAAAAGCTCTTTTGTCGGTCTTCCCTGCTCTACCCGTCTCTTATTTCTTCAGAATCAGAGAAAAAGCAGACACCCAAGAGACTGAAAAATTGGGTTCTGTATAAACTCAGAGAGGAGCTTAAGGGAGGTGGTGCAAAGGTGGGGGGCACATAGCTGATTCCCATAATGATGGGTCTGGAGGAGGAGGTGTCTTTTTCTTTAAACTCTAAAAGGAAACCTGAGCATGTGTGTATGTCTCTCCCTCGTTTAAAACCCTGAGCGACCTTGTGCTGCAGCACTGATGAGGGTGAGAGTGCAAAGGCGAAGAGAAAGCAGCTGGGACAGAAGAGGGCTTTTATGGGGAAAGTCTCGGCCAGGGAGCACTTGTAGTTATCACATCCCTGCAACTAAACACAGACACCCAGCAAAAAAAAAAGCGTAATCGCTCCCCTTTCATCATAAAGGGGCAGGAACAGCTGAAATCACCAACACGGCAGTCCCTGAGGAGACAAGAGGAACAAGGCTTTTCACGAGGTGGGTGTGTGCATGCAAGTGAGTGTAAGTCCAAGCGCGCGTGCACACGCGCGTGCACACGTGCGTGCACACACACACACACACCTTCTTTTCCCTCCAGAACCAAAAGTCATGTACACAGTCATCCGTCTCAAGGTTCTTCATCCCTAGGCTGCGACAGCAGAGCCACGGCAAATGCTAAGCCACTTCTTCCCCTGACAGTGGCCATGGCCATCTAAGGCACACCCAGGGTGGGAGGGAGGTGGTGGCGATAAAACGGATGAGGTCTCTGGGAACCCTCAATTCCCAGCCGACCCAGGCCTCACAAGGTCTTTGTACATCAGGAAGGCTTGGGAGAAACTGGAGAGAGAAGGAAATGTAACAGACACAGCTCTAAGGCTTCTTTGGGCTCCAACCTGGAGCTGTAGGAGCCACTCTGATCCTGCTACTGTGAATTCTACAGGTCATTTGTGATTTTAAAAAACAAACCCCCCTGCAGGGGGGAAAAATGACTGCCCATCTTCAAAGAAAACACTGATTTAAATCACGAGAAGCAATCTAGAATAACTGTAAAGCTGAAGTCAAACCACAGGAGCCATTTAATCCCAGCTCTCCCATTTAACCATCAGTGTGGTCTGAGGGAGATTTCCTCCTTTATCTGGGCCTCAGTGGCTCCATATGTAAAAGGCCGGTGCAAAGACTGAATGAGCTGACACCCAGTAGGTGTTCTGCCCAGCCTTACGTAGCATGTAGCAAGTACTCCATGACACCGGTCCTGTGTTAATAAGAAAATAAACATAATGACTGGTATCACTTATTTGAGCCCTTGTCCCTGGACTCCTTTGCACAACCTAGCAAGTCACCTCTGGGTACTTATCTACGGGCCTGCTTTCTCTCATGAAGCAAGCTGTTCCCAAGCTCTCTCTGACAGGACCCAAAGGTCCTCCTCGACACAGTGCAGCCGGCATGGCAGAGGGAAGGCTCTTTTGTCCAAAGCTGTCTTACTTTGGCCTCACCCAAAGTAAGGTGAGGCCTTACTCCAGGCCTCACCCACTAAATGCTCACCCCATCAATGTGATAGAACCTCATGGTTTAGAAGATGCAAGACCAGTGAGTAGAGAGTCTGAAAGGGTTAAGCTCACCTGTCTCTCCCGGCACCTATTCCCTCAAATCACCACTGCCCCCAGCAGCCACCCTGATAGCACAGAGCAGCATCACCATGTGCATAATGATGACCTCAGAGCAGGGCAGGGCAGAGGGAGAGGGGGAGCAGCCAGCGGGGCCCGAGCTCCAAACAGCTTAGGGGGAGAAACTTTACCAAGAAAGGAAACCCAAGATTTTGGGTTTCTGATCCAGAGGTTAAGATGCCACACTTTCAGAGCAGGGGGTACAGATTCGATCCCTGGTCTGGGAACTAAGATCCCACATGCCACAATGTGAGGCTAAAAAAAATAAGAAAAAAATAAACACAAGATTCTGAAGGAGTTAAATGGGTGAAATGAGAAATAAAAGGCTTTCACTTAAAATGTCTAGGAATTTCTCATCCTGGAGGCAACCCTGTATGGAGACAAGGTTTATGAAAGCCCTTTCTAAACCACACTGCAAGTCATATTTGCACAGAGGAGCACCATGTCTAAGAAAGCTGAACCTCGGGAAAGCCCCATGTCCTCTCAGACAACTCTCACCAATTGCCCACCACTTCCCCAGCTTGGTCTTATACTCTATGGCTCAATACCCCCATTTTCTGGCCAATGGGTGGGAATCTGAAAATTTTGTGGGGAGAGAGGCAGGAAAGTACCATATAAACCTCTTTTGCAGTGGCCTGCTACCCCTCCCCTCACCATCTTCCCTCCCTCCCTGTTTGACTTGAAGCTGGTTTTGGTAATAACACAGTCACAAAGGGCTTCCCTGCTGGCTCAGAGAGTAAACAATCTGCCTGCAAGAGACACAGGAGATGCAGGTTTGATCCCTGGTTTGGGACGATCCCCTGGAGGAAGATATGGCAACCCACTCCAGGATTCTTGCCTGAAAAATCCCATGTACAGAGGTGCCTGGCAGGCTGCAGTCCTAAGGGTCACAAAGAGCTGGACACAACCGAGCAACTAAGCTTGCGTGCACAGTCACAAAGCTCACTTCAGAAAGTGCATAAGTCAAGAACTATAAGTCTTGCAGTCTTGCTACTGAGACATTAAATATTACCTGCCAGCTCGTTTTCCACTTCACTTTTTGACTGTATGTTCAGCTGGCAGTTAGAGACACTAGACTGGCCAATGATATTTTTAGAACCAAAAAAAAAAAAAAAAAGGCGGGGGTGGGGTGGGGTGGGTTACTTTTCATAGCATTGCCCAGCTCAGAGAGAACACGGCTTCTAATATGTAGACCCTGCCTCCTTTAATCACTCAAGGCTTATCAAGACCCTAGAACTATTGTGAAAATTCACCAACAGTTTCTCTTACTAAACCTCGTCTTTCCCATCATCATCTCTTCCTCTCAAGTCTCACCAGCAAGAGCTCTGTTGCCACCCCCACTCCAATATCAGTGAGCTCCCCAAGTAAGACCACTATATTTGGGATTTGAAAACAAATATGAACAAGGGCCCTGATGGCAAAGAAATTGGGTCTTTGATGAAGACCCAATACCAACAGAACATGCCCTTTGAGCTGTTCTCCTAAGAGTCTAGGCAGGGAACTCTCCCTTACTCATTCCTACTGTAATTTGAACAAAGGAATGCTTCTAGTTGGGAATGATGATAAATGTGTGTAAGATAAAGTGGGTTTAGCCTATGCAATGTCAGACAGTTGGCAAACCAAGGTATTTGTACCAGTTAGAAGAGGCTAGGCTATGCTGTATTAAATATTCTGTCTTATGACACAAATTTCTCATTTACAATCTATGTCGAACATAGATCAGCAATGGATTCTGGCCATTTATGGTCAGAACCCAAGACTGACAATCATAGCAAGCAGAAGAGAAAGTTGCAAATTATGTGCTGGCTCTTAAAGTTTCTGCCCATTGGTCATACCAAAGGATACAAAGGTGTGCAAACATACCACATGCAGAAAGAGGAAATCTTGAATGTTTGTGAGGAATCCCAATGACTATCAGAGAGTGAAATCGCCCTTATGGATAGTCAAGGGTGGGTTTTTAGCTTCACTACTGCCATATCTAAGAACAAACCCTGGCTATGCTTACTTAAGACCTATTAATTGTGTTAAGCACTTTATACACAGTTGGCTTCCCTGGTAACTCAGATGGTAAATAATCTGCCTGCAGTGCAGAAGACCCAGGTTCAATCGCTTGGTCAGGGAGATGCCCTGGAGAAGGGAATGGCTACCCAGTCCAGTATTCCTGCCTGGAGAATTCCATGGACAGAGGAGCCAGGCGGCTACAGTCCATAGGTCGCAAAGACTCAGACATGACTGAGTGACTAAACCGCCACTTTATACAGTTACACATTCAATATTTTTCTAACTAGCCCAAGGGCAGTTAAACAACTAGTGACAGTCATAAGATTTCAAGACAGGATGGTCTGACCACGAAGCCTTGGTTCTTTTCACTACACTGCCCATTCTCCCAACTGGGAAGCAAGCTAACAGGCCCACTTCTGCCCAGCCGTTAGTAAATAGGCATTGATGTGGTGGTATGTTCATCCTCAAAGATCTGCCAGTGCACCCAGTGGCCACCTCTCTGCCTGGTGGGAAGAACAGAGCCACGATTTTACTGGAGCTGCCCAACTCCCCAGTCATCACTGTCATCCTTGACAAAGTCAGAGAAGCAGCAAGCTCTCACCTAAGACATCTCCTAAGCAATTCTCCCATCCAGTACATTTACCAGAGTGATGCTAAGTAAGATGCAACTGCCAATAATTTTTAAAATGTAAGCTTCCTGTTTCCATAGACCAATTAAGCCCTCTCAAGTTCATTGTCATATTGACATAGGTGTGTTTGTGTGCCGTGGGAACTCTGCTCTGCCCACTGTGTTCACAAGCTCAGCGGGCAACCTACTCAGGGCCCATGGGAGAGAGAAACGGGCCACCAGAGAGAACACTGTCCTTTCCCAGTCCAGGGAGAAGCAAAATGAAAGCTGCAACAAGCTATTACCAAGTTCTCTTTTCCTTGATGAAGGAACCAGCACTGGTGATGGCAGAGGATTCTCTGTATTGATCAGAGAAGTAAAATATGAAACCTCAAAAGGAAAAAACAAGCAAGCAAAAAAAGAGTTAAAGGAAGAGTTTGGGACAATGGATATTCAAATATTCCTGGTAGCATAGATTGGTATCACCTCTCGGGGGTAACTTGCCATCTGCCATCAAGGCCTTCTGACTATTCTATCCCCAGGAATTTGCTCCAAACAACTAATCAGAGATATTCATCAGTGAGTATCACAAGGCAATTTATAAGAGAGATTTAAACAGTAAAAATCTGGAAACAATTTAACTGTCCAACAATAAGAAGTAAGTATTAGAAAGACTGATGCTTAAATTGAAGCTCCAATAATTTGGCCACCTGATGTGAAGAACTGACTCATGGGAAAAGACCCTGATGCCAGGAAAAATTAAAGGTGGGAGGAGAAAGGGATGACAGAGGATGAGATGGTTGGATGGCATCACCAACTCAATGGACATGAGTTTGAGCAAGCTCCAGGAGTTGGTGATGGACAGGGAAGCCTGGTAAGCTGCAGTCCATGGGGTCACAAAGAGTCGGACACAACTGAGCAACTGAACTGAAGAAATGAGAAACCATTAAAACATGTAATGCAGTATTTATTGAGATGGGAATATGCTTCCAACACAATGTAAGCAATAGCATCATTTAAAAGATATTTGGCATCATGAAACACCCAAGACAATAAAATGTTAACAGTGGAGCTTCCTGGGTGGTAAGATTATCAGCAAAAATTTGAAAGCGAGTTTCTCATACCCTTCTGGTTTTCCCAAGATTTCTATACCGATCATAACTTTATTACTTAGCAGATTGTCTTCAAAAAATAAAATCTAAAGTACACTCTCATGTAGATATAAACACTGGATGGATACGTGATCATTAACACATCCAAGTGCAAGGGACACAACTTCACTCCTCTTGGCTGTTACCTAATAAGCTTCCTAAACCCTCTGTGGCCATTACAGGGGAGATGGCAGGACCCTACCTACCCCTGGGAATCGTGTCCAGAGAGCTGGTCCCAGTTCATTGTCTTTGTGGCTCACCTGGGTCTCATCTTGTCATAACAGGAAGAATGAGATCCAAGTTGAGAGAGTAGGTATGTCTGAGTCTTTTAAGGGAGCCGGAATTTTATTTGGATCTTTGTCTTGCTTCTCTTTCCAACCTGTCAGGGAACATACTTGGTCCAGGGACTTTCATCCTCCCAGGACAGAGTCACAGAAGGAACACAGCCTCAATTTCCAAGACTTTTTGCACAGAGAGGTAACCAGTCTACTACTGTACAACCCAATCAAGGGAGGGATGGATTCATAGCTAATGCAGGAGAGAAGACCCTGAGGTGTAATGGGAAGAAAAAAATAATGTTTCAGAGCTTATAAATCCATAACCACCCTCCCCTCCAGCATGAATGGGTAGCCATAGAGCAAATCAGCAGAAACATCACTTTCATGAACGAAATTAACAATGATGATGGTGAATGGCTTTGAATTAACAGCAAGACAACACAGAAGGATGTCCTGATCATGAGTGGTTAACTGAAGCCTAGTGCCTCTCTTTTAACTAACATCTTGGCAAGAAGTAATATGAATCTAGCCCCACGAGAAATTCTCATGTTAGTATATGCATGGACTAACTCTGGAGGATGACAAAGATCAACTACCAATAGTTACCAGCGCAGGTAGGAACCAGGAAGCAAAGGACATATATGTAAGGGAGAGTTTCTTTTCATTGGTTACAGGTTTGTTCCTTCTAAAAATTGTGCCATGTGTACTATTAAATATTTGTAAATGAATAAGCAGAACTCCTTGCCTAAAAACAAGCTTCAGTCTAAAGCACAAACAGATTGCAGCTGATTCTGTAATTTATGGGAGTAGCAAAATTTGTATTAGCGGCTATGGCTCCATTTAAGGCAACACCCTGACATGACTCTCTGGATGAGATAAGGAAGCCTGCAGAGATGTCCTGTAAGAAGAAGGGGGGTGATCCTTCCAAATATAACAAAGTGAGAAGAATTTTGTGTTTCTGAGGGTAGCCCTGGAAAGAAGATAAGGGACATGGAAAGCAGAGAAAGTGGTTGGGAAAGAGGGGCACCTGGTCACATGCAGGAGACCTGATCCTGATGAGAGGAACAGCCAGGGAGAAACTCCCCAGGGCAAGGGAGTACCCAGAAGACTTCAGGAACAACACTATCCCAGCGTCTCCTGCTGCACGGAAAATTACCACCCTACCTCTCCCAGTACACTTTGAACTGGCATAATACACAGTAATGTTGTACTGAGCTTCAAGGGAGATGAAGCAGGTGTCAAGAGTGGGACCAGATAGGCTGCCAAGACGGAGAACAGAAGACAGAGCAGAGAGTTAGAACCGCGAGCTACGGTAAATCCAGGTGCAGAGCAAATATAGGGTGATATGCTCCCCACCAAATCCCGTGGAAATGACAAGATGGGGCTGGGAAGAAACCTTTTACAAAAGGTGGGACAGGGATCTGCAGTATTTCCTCTGGATATGATGATCCCTTCAGCCTGGTAGGAATCACATTCCCATTTGTGTGGTAGGTAAGTTTATGATCTTTCTCTTCCCTTCTCCCTTTCTCTCCCCAAAGAGGAATTAGACAAGCATCTAAACCATCTTTGAATTTTTATCCAACTGAAGGCAAAGGACCTGCGTAAACTTACATCTTCCTCTGACACCCAAGAGAAACAATGCCACCTCCCCTTATTTACCTAACCCCCAAGTTAGGTAAATAAAACCATCAAAGATGAGTCAATCTCACGATAACCACATCAAGTCAGAGTTACTCTTCCGCATTCTGGTCTGTAACTGCTTCCAGCTTACCCAAGTCCTCATATAAACACTTCCATGAGACCTCACCCCTCCATGGCTCATCCCTGCCCCAACCCAGCTTCAACTCACACATTGACCACAGCACAAGCAAGAACAGGTTCCTGACCAGATCTTTTGAGGGATCATTCCTCAAACTCGACACTTATAAAAACTCTTCTCCTCTCAACAAAAAGTTAACAAAAGTCTTAATTCCTCTCTCTTTTTTTTAACCTATCTCCTTCTCACAAAATTTTCCTGCCTCCAGGCCCCATCATTTCCTATGATAAATCCTTAAAGATCCAGCCTCTCAGAGCCAAGAACCCCTTCTCATCAGAGAGGCAGGGCCCCATAATGTGACAAAGACAGCTCTGTTTCCTCAGACCTGACAGCCTAGTCCCATGACCTGTGACTGCTCATACCCCCTCCCAGGGCCCAGCCTCCTCAAACCCACATCCGGGCTCCCAGGAGCAGGGCAGCCACTGCCTGAGTCAAGAGCCCCAAACACCCAGAGGCCAGTCACATGGGAAGAAGCCTCTGCCCAGGCCTACTCTGGGGAGCTGTTTAAGGTGCACACGTGTCTCAGGCACCATCAGTTGAGACTGTATTCTGTCCCCTTCTTGGGCAGGGGGGACAGACCAAATCTTTCATTTGTTCAGAGTCAGAGTTTATTTGGCACCCTCTTATCACTCTGTATTATTCTGTGACTTTTCTGTTTCCACATCTTCTCAGAAGCCCACAAACCCCTTGAGAGTCAGGGAGCACACTGCGCCCACTCCCTTCCAACACAATTCCTTGGATGCCCCTTCTGTGGAGACGATGCATCTCAGCACAGCCGTGAGCTCCTAAGCACCAGCCCATGAAGCTCTGCTAGCTTCACTTAAAGTCCCTTCCACCCTCTGGTGCCTTCAAGCCCCAAGCTTTGTCCATCTTCGCTGGAATCTGTAATGCCCGAGTGTCCTGCCTTGGAGAGAAGAGACTCCACACTGTGGAGGAAGTAAAGTACCGGAGCCCTGGGGTGGGACTCCAGCTCCTCATCTCTCCTTCCACCTGGAGACAGTCTGTTCCATCAAAGGATAGCACGGCTCTCAAGGAGACACTTAGGAGAAAGCTGTGAGCGGAGCCACCTCCTTAGGAAAAGCCACCACCCGGATTCCTGCCCATTTATCTCACTGATATTCCTAGAACCTCCCAGCACCTTCCCCCAAGTCCCCAGACCAGTCACAATTCAGAACCTTTCAGGAAGAAATAACTGTTTTCTCCATTGGAATAATATAGACAATCACACTTACCTTCTCTGCCAAGTCTGGATCAGTTGTTTGAGCTTCCCTCCCACCTACCCCATGCCAACAGCATTGGAATTACTTTGAAATACCATCTGGGAGAAATCATCATCACAAATATTTAAAGTTTCAATTCATAAAAAGGCAAAGAAGAAAAAAAAAAAAAGAAGAAGAACACACACACTCTACCTGGGATTCAGCAAATCTTTACGCGATGGGGTCATCCACAAAAGCATCCCTAAATGCCCCCAACTCACCTGCCGGTTCTCTCTCTCTTCCTCTCCAAGAGTTTTCTAGTATGACGCATGGGCATCGGGGAGGAAGGAAAAGAACAAAGTGACACTGACGGCCCCCTGGTAGGGACACATGTAAGCCAGAGGACACTCACTGTTTTGTGGGTGCAAGAGGGGAGCCAGAGACCTCGTGAAGCAGAGTCACAACTTTGGGGTCCCTTTGGAGACCTGGGCTGTCTGGCTTTTATCTGCAGGCCTTCACCATTGGGGCCTGGGTCTCCCAGGCCTGGTCTGTCTCATGAAGGTTACATACCTCAGAAGGTTAAAGCTCAGATCAAGCCTCTTTGCAAAGTGTCCACAGTCCCTGCCGAGGTGCTCTGGGATCTCTCTGCAGTCCTGGCCTATGTAGGACACCTGGAAATCAAAATGGAACAGAAACAATGTGGCCAACGGAAATCACCCAGCTGCTCACAGCCCTGCGCCACTGATCCGATGATTGCTTCCGCAACTTGAAACACGCGCTCTGCACACAAGAAGGCCCCATTTGCGGCTGTTTCCCTGATCAAGTCAGCTTCAGGACTTGGCTTCAGGGACTCTGCCAACAGCTCCCCTTTCTTGGTACACTTAGCATGATGGAGACTAATCCCAGCACAAGGGAAATTGGACTGAAATTGGCCGGATTCAGATGTCCAAAAAAAAAAACCCCAACGTCAGAGCATGCTGATATAATCACAGCAATCAGCCTCCCACTCAGGGGCCTTCCCAACAGCTGCCCCTTGGCTCTCCTGCTCCCTCTCCTTGGCTGCCCCCCCACCAAATACCCTGTTATGCACATTACCTCACAAGACACAGCAGATGCACTCACCAGCATTCAACCTGCCGGGTGCTGGAACAAATAGGGCTGGACAACAAAACCTCCCCAGACCGCCAACCCCATCCTATTACCACCATGTATAAAATGTCCTCCGAACTCTGAACACAGCCGACTCAAAGGCGACCGGGCAATGATGGGTGGCCGGAGCTTCCAAGACTCTGTCCTCCAGGGAGCCCCTGGCAATCAACCCCATTCTGCTGGCAGAGGTGTTCCCGTAAGCATTCTTTTACTTACTTTTATTATTATTATTTACCTAGTGTATGCCCAATATTAGGACGCTGAACTGAAATTTGATCCCAAAATTTCTGACTGGGAGGTCAGAGGGCTTTCTCACTGCTCCAAGCACTGAGTTTTTGAAACCTATTTTTACAGGTAGCAGTGAAGGCAGGACTGGCAACTAATTCCAAAACCAGTAAGACAAACCAGTGACCAGTCAGCAGTGGGCCACAATACACGATGCTTTCCCACAAAAGGAGCCCATCCTCAACCGCTCAGTAGAAATTCCAGCTCATTACAAGGCTACAGCCTTGATCCTTTTCGCCTTGCAAACTTTCGTTCTTCACATACAGTCAAGACATCCTGGAATGAGAGGTGTCCTAGGGGTTGGAGGTAGGGGTGGAGGGGTTGTGATTCCTAATTGAGAATAAGAATATGGTGGCCATCTTGCATCTTCAGTATTACGTTAAAATGGTTAAAATTACTCTTGCCATCGTAGAACTATACAACTGCACTTTCATATGGCTCCACCTATAAAACAAGTCACACTGCACCCTGGCACCCTCAATTTTTCAAGTCATCTCTCAACCCTTTCCTATCCAATGGGGACCAATTGCCAACAATATAATATCCTGTGTTCACTATCCTTCAGTAACTTCATTACTGGAAGATTAAAATGGGGAGAAAAGACAGAAAAAAAATAGCTGATTCCAATAAAATAATTTTGACTCAGGAAGATACAGACTAAAAACTAAAGGGCTGTAAGTTCAATATGGTAACCTCTCCCTTCTGTACATAAGAGCCACCTATCTTCTCATGTAACAAATTAAGTCCTGCTTCCAAGCAGAGATTAAGGATTCTCCAGAGAGACTGGAGAATCTAGGGACTTCACTCAGCTGCTCACCATCAGCAGCTGCTTCTGCATTATATGTTCACACTGACCCCTAGGCCCATGGTGCTCACCTGAGAACCTATCCCTTTTACCCATCTTATACATATCAAAATCATTCAAGACCTCCATTATATATGCAGCAGAGAGGCTGAGCTTTCAGTGTGGAAACTGAGTTCTTTCCTCATAGGTTACAAAGGATTAAATTTAGCAGGGACTCGGTCAAAATCCCTCATGCTTTATATGAGGAAACTAAGACTCCAGAGGCCTGCCCTGAATAGAACCTCTTCTTAAGGACAGTCTGGACCACATTCTGCACCAGGAATAAGGACACCCAACATGGAGGCCATGGAATTCTTAAATATGCACATGACAATGTGGATATTCTTGATCAACAAATGCCAGATAGCTATCATCATGTTTTGGCCTCAAAATGAGTCTTCCTAGTTGAAAGATCTAGAACTACCTCATGATGCCATGTCAAAGGTCCCAGAAGAGCATTAGAGCCTGCAGAAAGAGGAATATTGGTTCCCTTTTATTTTCTGTAGAATTCCACTTCAGAGCAAACAAACATTAAGGAGAGTTACCACCATGAAGCATTCAACCACTCACAGCATGTCGGACAAAACTGCCATTAGCTTGTTTTATTCCATGATCTTCACATCACAGAGCGTCCCGGGTGGCTCAGCGGTAAAGAATCCGCCTGCCAAGCAGGAGAAATGGGTTTAATCCCTGGGTCGAGGAGAAGGAAATGGCAACCCACTCCAGTATTCTTGCCTGGGAAATCTGAGGAGCCTGTCAGGCTACAATCCATGGGGTCGCAGAAGTGTTGGAAATAACTGAAAGACTAAACAACATTACTGTATCCCAGGAGAACTAAACAAAGCACAACTTGCTCCTATTTCAGAGAGATGAAGACCAAGTCTCCAAATTTACTAAGAACACCAACTTGATAAGCCATGTATATGTTTGGACCACCCTTACAGTAAACTGGAAGCTTTTTGAGATGGGAGTTAAGTCAACCATGCTGAAGGGTTCAAATTGGCTGGAAAAGGCTTAAAAGCAGCAAGCAGTCACTGCCAGACACGGCAAACAACACCCATAATGAGAGGAGAGACTTATTTAAGTGCTCCTGAGTGGAAGACATTACATCTCAGGATGTCAGGAGACTTCTTGAAGCATGGGACCACCTAACATAAAACAGGAAACTAGAAGAGCCAGACCAAAAATAGTCTGCATCTTCACTAAACAAGAGAAGGGATGTAGAGGTTAACAGATTTAAAGGCCACGGAAGCAAGAGCCCACCCAAAATGAGAAGGCACTGCGTTCAGTCAATTATCTTGATTTTGAGTGAAATGAAGAACAAAGTTTCATACTTTTAGTTTGCCTATCGTATGTAATATGTGCCCCCAAGACTTCGATCGTGTGGAATTACAACAGAAAAAGACATCATTATCAGGGAAATGAAAACATATCAAGTTCAAGACCCCTATAGAGAGGAATACCAGAAAGAAAAATAATATCTTGGCAGGATCTCCACATGTACACACACTCAGCTCTCTGAGCAGAAGCTGCAGAAAATTACCAAACTGCAAGACACGGAAGGTTTGTCTTTGCAGTTGAGATAGTCTGGCTCACAGATTTTGAGGATGGGGGGAGTGTTGTCAATAGTCAGATTGAAAGGAGGTTATTTCAGGATGTCCGCCCCCACTTGGAGGTGAGCCATCCTTAATTTTAGATTTGCAGTACTGAAAGCTCCATGAATAGAAAGAACTCTGGTCATGAATCGGCATCCCCGTGCTGCTACTTAACTAGTTGCATTACCTTGGATGGGCCACAGTCTCATAGACTCTGTTTCTTCTTCTATACACTAAACACTAACCACCTCCAAAAGGTGTTAAGAATAATGTAACAACTCATATTTATTAAAAGCCTCCCACCTGGCTCTTAACTAGTCAGTTCAGTTCAGTTCAGTCACTCAGTCCTGTCCGACTTTTTGGGACCCCGTGAACCACAGCACGCCAGGCCTCCCTGTCCATCACTAACTCTCGCAGTCCACCCAAACCCATGTCCATTGAGTTGGTGATGCCATGCAACCATCTCATCCTCTGTCATCCCCTTCTCCTCCTGCCCTCAATCTTTCCCAGCATCAGGGTCTTTTCAAATGAGTCAGCTCTCCGCATCAGGTGGCCAAAGTACTGGAGTTTCAGCTTCAATATCAGTCCTTCCAATGAACACCCAGGACTGATCTCCTTTAGGATGGACTGGTTGGATCTCCTTGCAGTCCAAGGGACTCTCAAGAGTCTTCTCCAACACCACAGTTCAAAAGCATCAATTCCTCGGCGCTCAGCTTTCTTTATAGTCCAACTCACATCCATACATGACCAGTGGAAACACCACAGCCCGGACTAGACAGACCTTTGTTGACAAAGTAATGTCTCTACTTTTTAATATGCTGTCTAGGTTGGTCATAACTTTCCTTCCGAGGAGTAAACGTCTTCTAATTTCATGGCTGCAATCACCATCTGCAGTGATTTTGGGGCCCTGAAAAATAAATTCAGCCACTGTTTCCACTGTTTTCCCATCTATCTGCCATGAAGTGATGGGACCAGAAGCCATGCTGTTAGTTTTCTGAATGTTGAGGTTTAGGCCAACTTTTTCACTCTCCTCTTTCACTTTCATCAAGAGGCTCTTTAGTTCTTCACTTTCTGCCATAAGGGTGGTGTCATCTGCATATCTGAGGTTATTGATACTTTAACTAGTCAATCCTCATTAAATAAGCCCATGAGTCACATATTTTCCTCATTTTATGTATGTTACAGGGATGAAATGTTAACATATTTAAAGCCCACAGCTTTGTCCTTGGCACCTAGTGGCCACTAGGTAGGTAGTGAATCACACCAGTGTCCCTGTGGAAGGGGTTTTTTACTCCATGTCTCTCAGGTATGAGATTTCAGTATCCCAATTCCAAGTCTGCATTTGTGTCTGCAATTGTATTAATCCCATTACTATAATTGTCCTAAGCTGGTGGAGAAGGAAGACTGAAGCCTTCGTGCTGAATATAAATGATGCATTCATGCCAACAGAAAGCCAAATGGAGTCAGATCCATGTTGAAACATTGTACAGAGAAAAGTGGAGGGAGGACAGCAACATCCCCAAGCATGTGGTGTTACAGGTTTGTGCAACTCCTAAAACCCAGGGCCAGAGCCGCCAGGCCACAGCAGCATCGAAAGCAGTGACTGAGTTTCAGCAAACATCATCCATTTCATCATTTAATTTTATGGGTGTTATGGTTTTCATTTTTACACTGAAGCCATCCCTTTTGGGGGTCTATGGCTTATAAATATGAACTTAGAAAAAGTTTTATCTGGTTTTATGATCGTATACTTAAGCAACATTGAAATAAAAACAGTAACAGTGTGGGCCCATGGGGAGTGGGTTTCCTCCCCCCACCCTTTAGAAGGATCCCAAGTTTGAGAAGGACCATGTGATACACATTCAAGGTGCTGTATCTTACAATGGCTGCAAAAGGCAGAACTTTAAAAAGACCTAACGCCCTGAGCCACCACTCAGATTCACTGACCTTGCAGGTTTAGAATACAGGGCACCTATGACACAAGGGCATTTCCCCCAACTTGCCTGCTGAGCTCTTCCCCTGGCAGCTCCCCAAGGGCCCAAAATGCCTCCCTCACAGGTCACTGCCCTTGGGCTGTCTGGGATGGGCTAAAATCAAGGGGCTCAAGAGAAAACAAAAAAATTGAGCTTTGGAAATAGAGGATGAGAAAGGGAAACATGGGAAGGTTGGCAGGCCCATGTCAACTCTTCTGTGAAGCTGGAAGCAGCTATACCCAGAGACTCCTGGCTCTGAAATGCAGAGACCTAGGTTCTGAGGGTCAGGGACCCAGTTTGGGCAGAGGCCCTTTCCTCTAGCCCTTCCCACTGCAGCCTTATTAACTCCCAGAAAGTCCCTTTTCTCTGCAAGGTAAATAAGACACTTCATTTTAATATCTTTCCCAAGCTAGTACCTCCCTGGCCTGCTAACTCCTGAACTCTAAGAAGAGAGAAACATTCCCTAAGCCTAAAGTAATCTCAAAATCTAATTGTGCCTGACACTACCTGCCTCAAGCAATCCAAGGGGAGAGCTGCAAAACCTCAAAACCATTTCTCTAGGGCATCCGGGAAAAGCAGGGGAGGAGGAGGGCCGGCTCAGTCAGAGCTTATAAGGGACACCTGGCTTCTCCAGCAAGTAAAAGGCACCTGGCCCCCCAGTAGTCGAGTCCAACCCTCCAGCAATGACTAAAAACAACTAAAGCGTCACTACAGGGCTGACAGCAAGTAAAGCTGGGTGTCTATCACCCCACGTGGAAACTAGAGTGTTGCCATCCGCAAGGACGCCCGTTAAAGAAGTCAGGTGCGAAATAAAACTGGAGCACTGTAGCCTTCTACCGGTCTTTGATAAGGGGTTTAGGGTTAGGAACAGGAGCCAGTCTGCAGCGAAGCCCTGCAACCCAGCGCCTGCACGGTGGCATCGTGAATCTCACTGTGTCTTTCAGAGGCTCCTACCTCCGTCGTTGGGAAGAAGAAAAAGAAAACTCTAAACCGACCATTTCTATTCTATAACCGTATTGGTGTAAAGACAAATGTATTAAAACGTTTCTTTTAACAAGGTTCTTTTTTTCCTTCTGATTATGAAAGAAATTACAACTTTTTTGTGGGCTCGAAAAAGTACCGTGGGTTGTGAGAGGTGCCCACTCCACCTGACGGAGAGGTCCGCAGGCTGGTCTCTGGTCACTGAGCGCTGGGGTTGGAGGGGTCCGGGCGACCTGAGGGTCTTCCCGCCCTCTCCTCCCGCGTCTGTGCTCCCCTCAGGCCTGCCTCACTCGGCTGCTGCAGACGCGGCCCCGAGGTGGGGCACGGAGCACCCGTCTGACCTCTGGACGCCGCTCGCCCCAGAGCTCCATCCTCAGACCGACCGTGCCCAGGAGGGGGCGGGGTGGCCCCAGCGGACTTACTTGAGTTCCACTGACCACAAGCCCGGCCATGGCGACGGGGCGGGCGCGCGGTACCGAGTGCCGAGCAGGAGCGCGGTGGCGGCGGCAGCTCGCGGCCGGCGCTTAGTTCCGCACTGGGCGGTCAGCTGACCCGGCGGAAGCCCGAGGCGCGGACCGAGCGTCGGAACCTCGGCTCCGCTGTGCGCCCGCCGCCCGCCCGGGGCCGGGCCTCGCGCAGGTGAGCCTCAGCTACCGCCCCGCGCGCCGCAACAGGTGCCCGCCGCTCCTGCGCCCCACCCTCGGCGGGGGCGCGGGCGAACCGCCTGGCTTCTCGGCGCCCCACCCCGGGCGTCCCAGGACCCTATCGTTCAGGAGGGGTCAAGACAACAGGGATAGTCTCCCATTTCACGCCCAGAGCCCTGCCGCGTTGGTGGGGGCGAACTGGAGGATAGTGGAGTGGGGAGGCCTCCCATCACGAGCTCCCCATCTGAGCCGTTAGCCAGGAGCATGGAGAGCTAGGACTTTCCTCTGTGTCACAATCCGGATTACACAATTGTCCTCAACTGCAGGGAGGAGGGGCGTCTGGGCCGAAACTCCTCTCCCCAACTTTGAGGGTATGAGGGAAGGGGAATAGTTAAGAGATTGAAAGGATACTTGATGGAGTTTCCGTTTGCATGGGGAGCAGGAAGAAATTGAATTTTTCTGTAAGTAAAGCACTGGCTCAGCTAGTAGCACCCTACTTGACAGGAATACTCCCCAGGAAGAAGAGCCAAATGCTGTTCCCAAATTTATTCTCTAATCTCACAGGGAAATGTTAAATGTGAGGCTGCAAGTCATCGGAGGAGTCAGCTCCCCACACACATCTTCCCTGCATCTGGAGGTGAAGGGGGGCCTCTGCTGCCTTCTGTCTGGATGAAGTCAGGCCCTGTGGGCACGCAAATGGATGTTCATGCCTGTCCTCCACTGAAAGGGCCCCAGTTTTCTCCATGCCTGTTTTTGCCTTCACACCTCATCACCAGGATGCACAAAGCTATTCAGTTCAGTCGCATCCAACTCTTTGTAACTTCATGGACTGCAGTATGCCAGGCTTCCCTGTCCATCACCAACTCCCGGAGCTTACTCAAACTCATGTTCATCGAGGCATTGATGCCACCCAACCATCTCATCCTCTGTGGTCCCCTTCTCTTCCCACCTTCAGTCTTTCCCAGCATCAGAGTCTTTTCAAATGAGTCAGTTCTTTGCATCAGGTGGCCAAAGTATTGGAGTTTCAGCTTCAGCTGAATATTGAGTGAATATTCAGGACTGATTTCCTTTACAATTGACTGGTTGGATCTCCTTGCAGTCCAAGGGACTCTTTAAGAGTCTTCTCCAACACCACAGTTCAAAAGCATCAATTCTTCGGCACTCAGCTTTCTTTATGGTCCAACTCTCACATCCATACATGACTACTAGAAAAACCGTATCTTTGAACAGACTTTTGCTGGCAAAAAAATTACCAGATTCCAGTTCAATTTCATGTATCACCCATCCCCTATTGCAACTGAGAGCCAGCCCAGCGGTAACTAGCCTTTCCACCCTGCTCCTTTCATACCAGTGGGCATAAGCACTATTTGAACAGAGAAGGGAAAACTGACTCCTGACACACCAGACTCCAGGTCTCATGAGCATTGCAAGTACCTCAGTTCAGTAGACTTATTGATGACTGTAGCTTCCCACCTCCATCAAAGAGGGTGTTCACAGGCCTTTTCATTGTTCCTGTTTTATCACTCCATAGATCTAAACCTTAGGTCTTAGAAAGCCCTAGTTGTGCAGTTGATGATGATGATTGCGATGGTGGTTCAGCATTTTGTGGCCATCACAGTTCTCTCTCCGGCGTGGCGCTAACGCACTAAAACATGCATCTTTATTGTCAGCACTCTGATGAGTGGGGGTGACTTCAGAGGGTTGACCCGCCTGCTCTTTCTCTCTGTTGGAAGGAGCAGACACAGTAAAGTAGAGCTGTAAGAACACAGACTTGGTTGTGTTTACTTTGGGGGGCTCCAGGAAATGCTGCAACAAAAGGCCCCACTGGCCAAATAAGCAAGCTTGCCCTCCAGAGATAAGGGGGATCAAAGGGAATCTTCCGAGGCCTCCTGCCCTGGGCCAGTCCCTCCGGCTCCTCCCTCCTTCTCTGCTGGACGCACCCTCTCTGGTCCATTGTCCACTTTTGTCTGCCTTTCCTGCCTGAAAAAAGAGGAAGTGATACTCTGCCCTCCCCGGGGACCTTTCCCCTTGGCCTTCCTAAAAGGGCTTTGACCCAAAGGAGACAACATGTGGAAATAAACTGAAACCTACTCAGAAATGAAACTGGAACCCCACTCTTGCCTCCCACCAGGGGGAGGGTGCCTAAGGTCATTTCATCCATGCCCCTGCCTCCATACATGGCTATGTCTTCTGAGCACAGAAAGTCTGTTCTGCAGACCCTATCCACCAATGACACCGAAGTCAGCAGGGGTCTTTGCCACTTTTCCAAACCCCCTCACTGCAGTTCCCTTCTCTACATAGCCCCAGCTATCATTCTAAAAGCTGGATTTGACCCTACCTGAAATCTTTCAATGACCTCCTCCCAGTCTAATAATACAGCCCCAAATCTTGAGCCCCAATCATCATACTTACGTCCCTCAAGACCTTTTATATCCCATCAACCTTTGCCTCTCCGGCCTCCTTTCCTCTGCTTGCCTTTTGGCTGTTGGTTTTGCCTCAAATGCCTCTCCAACCACTCGTCTCCACTAAGTGAACACACTAGGAAGGCTATTTGACTCGGGGAGAGAGCATTGGGAAATCACAAAGCACAAAGTTCAAGACAGCTCATGTTAAAGTGGGCTTTAATGTTAGAAATGTAAACTGATGACAATAGGGAGCTATTGAAAGTTATTCAGCAGAGTAAAAGTCTGTTTAACGTAGTGGAGGAGGGCTCCTCTAGGAACAGACTGGATTCACCTCTCCTTACTCCCCTCAGCTTTGGGAAGTCAGTCTTCAGAACAGAGGAAGAAGGAGAAGGAGCGGGAGGGAGAGGAGAAGGAGAAAAATTATCTGTATCTCTGAACCAAGGAAGATCAGAAGAGTGAGCAGGGCAGGGACATTCTTCTACCTCACCACCTTCTTAACGAAAAAGGGAAATTTAATAGAAATAGCAAAAGGTAAGTTTCTTCAGGTAACATGGACCTCCCCTTGGGAGGGGAGAGAGCAAACTCATATACAGCTGGCCCAGAAGTGGGCAAATGATTCCTTCAGAACACAAGGAGTTTGCAGAAATCAACAGAGAGGCTGAGTCTTCTTGGGGTTTCTCCCTGCATAAAGCTCTTCCTTCCCTGCCCCAGGAGCACCAAGGGGAAGGGAAGGTTCATGCAGTCATCCGGGTTCATCCCATTCCTCAGCCAAGAGAGAGGGAGCTGGAGGACTCCCTGCCTCACCCATTTATTATCACAGCCCCTCTGCCCCAGTTTCCAAAGGCTAGGCCCCATGCCGGGCACTGGGGGCACTCATGACACAGACACACCCTCCAGGAAAGAGGTTCATACTCAGGCATTTAAGGTACTATGTCAACACGAAGTGCTGTAATTGGGGTCCTATTTTCTGAAACCAAAGGTGAGACATGTAGCCCAATTTGTTCAGTACACTCAAGACAGCCACAGGACAGAAAGTTCAAATCAAACCTGGGCTACATTCTGAAGTTCTAACATATGTATATGGAGAGTGAGAAGGCTCAACACATATAACGGGATACTTCCTTATTGCCCTCCATGAAGAGGGCGATATTTTATTCCTACTGTCATCTTTGTTATTATTATTATTCTTTGGCAGACGAGGCCTTTTCCCCTAGAGTCCTTCCTCCGTCACATTCCTGGGGACAGAAAGGAAAATCCTGTTTATTTCCAATCAAGGGAGTTGATTCTAGGGTCGGCCAGAACCAGAGAAACAGGAACTGATTCCTTAAATCTTCCAACTCCATGCATCAGCAGCTGAAAGAAAGACAGGGGCCAGTTAACAAAGTTTTATTCACATTCCTCCCTATCCTTAACTGAATTTCTGTTCGGCCTGGCCTCATTTCTTTCAGGCCCAGCCTCTGAGCAGGTTAAGATGGCTGCTGTAATTAATCACACCCCAGCCCCTAGTTCAGACTCACCACATTCAGATTTCAATTAAAAAAAAAAAAAAGGCAGAATGTCTGCATACAAAATGCTCTTTGTTGCTGAAGCAGACTCATTTCAGTCTAAAAGGGGTTGGGGAAGTATAGGAGAGAGGGGAGTTTTCCAGGGCCCTCTTGGCAGTTTGTGCACACTAGTGAGGCGACTTGAGGATGATCTATACTTCAGAACACCTCTCTGCTTTTCCATTCTGAACAATTCATTTGTTTCATGTATATTAAATGTCATCATAATGCCTGGCATGAGTATTCATTGCACAGATATTAGTTTATTATTATTTACTAGTATCCTAATTATAATTACTATTATTTAATTCTCAGCACCTCCGATTTCCCTTCTCTTTAGATCTTAAAAGGTTCTGTTGTTGTCTCTCTACTGAAGTGCAAATATCCACCAGGAGCAGAGAAGGGAGCAGGTTTGGGGAAGGGGTGTGGGAAGGAGCTTCTGCTTTTCTTCTGTGATTTCTGCGACCTGCACTTACTACTTTTGTAATTAAAGACAAGATAGGAGGAGACCACCAGGGAAAAAAATAAGAATTTACAAATGAGACTGCTATCTGCTGATGTCTTAGCATTATTTTCACAAATCCTGAAGACAGCAGTGAAAAACAAATCATATTCCCCAATTTGCCTGGAACTTGCCAGACACTCCAGGTCCTTAGCTGAGCGCAAAAGAGAGTCATCCCTGATGTGGCGACAGGGGTTCAGATTCGGAAAGGGAAAGGAATCCTTGACCAGACGACACTCTTCAACTTTATACTGGCCAGTGGGGAAGAAGGGAGCAGGGTCTAAGGCCCAGTGACCCTTCCAGAATCCCAGCTTGGCTTGACGAGTTTCTGCCACTTAGAGGAAAAACCTCTCCCAACTTCAATTAATATATATAGAATTCACCAGAGAAAGACAAATATCATGCGATATTGCTTATATAGGGAATCTTTAGAAAGGATAAAAATGAACTTATTTACAAAACTGAAACAAAGTTACAGATATAGAAAATAAACTTACCGTCACTGGGAGGTAAGGAAGGGGGAGGGAAAAACTGGAAGATTGGGATGGATACATTCACACTACTATATATAAAATTATAACTAATAAGGACCTACTGTATAACACAGGCAATTCTACTCAGCATTCTGTAATGGCCTATATGGGAAAATAATCTTAAAAAGAGTGAACATATGTATTTGCATATGAGATTCACTTTGCTGTATACCTGAAACTGGGCTTCCCTGGCCGCTCAGTGGTAAAGAATCCACCTGTGAATGCAGAAGATGCAGTTTTGATCCCTGGGCCGGGAAGATCCCCTGCAGGAGGAAATGGCAACCCATTCCAATATTCTTGCCTAGGAAATCCCATGGATAGAGGAGCCTGGCAGGTTACAGTCCATAGGGTAGCAAGAGTTGGGACACGTCTAAGCGACTGAACAACAAACACCACCTGAAGGTAACGTGACACTGTAAATCAATTACACCTCAGTAAAAAAATTTTTAAAAATTATGAGACGTCAGGCATGTCACTTTAAAAAAAGTATATGAACTCAGAAAATTAAGATTCTGATTCAGTAGGTGGTGCCCTAGCATCTCTTATGTTTCTCAGGTACTTCAAGCAGTGAGGACTTGTAATCATCCAAACTCACTGTGGCTTCAGACGTCATCTGCTCCAGCTACTGCTGTGGAAACCACGGCTGGGAGAGTGAAAGGAAACAGCCCAAGGTCACCCAGCCAATGAGCAGCAGACCCCAGGCCAGCGCTGTGATCTGCTGAACAAAATAACACAGAATTCCTCCTAAGTCCCAGTAAGAACAGGATAAAGAGACGGGAGGAGCGCCAGGAAGATGCCATTTCACATCTAATCACTTCTTGTCACGTTGTAACCATTTTCCTCATATGGAGCCCCACGCTGATGGATCAGAAATAACATTTTCAAAGTTATATCTGCAAGGAAATGGCTATTAATGTTCTTCCTCTCCTTTTAGAGTGCTGAGGAATACATATTAATTTTCTCTCTACTTATATTGCCTATTTGCAAATTGTATTCACTACCCAGTGCTCCAATTTGTCCTACCCATGAAGAGATTAGGATGAATAAATGTGTTCCTGGAAAGAAAAGAAAAGAAAGAATTTGTCACTGAGATTTATTTTTATAATTATTTACAGGGATTATTTTAGAATATATGGGGGCAATAATAATAATGTACATGCAAGGGTTCTGGCATAATTTACCAATACTAATTCTGCGTCTCTTCTCACTTCTTTGAAAGGAACCCCAGCTCTCTCTGCAGCTCTGAGCCAGGGGCCAGAGAGGTGGCAGCTACACCTGACCTCACCGGTGCTGAGGGTCAGATGAAGGGCTGGTCATGCCTTAGAGTGGCCAATGCCCTGGCCTAGGAGTCCTGGGTTCAAGACCTAGCTCTGTACCAGCCAGCTGGGAGCCCATGCAGAATCTTTCACTCCTAATAGCCTCAGTTTCCTTAAATGTAAACTAACAAATCTAAGAAACTATTTATTAGTAAAATAAAAATACAAGTTAAGTAGGACTTCCTTGGTGGCTCAGTGGGTAAAGAATTCGCCTGCAATGCAGGAGACCTGGGTTTAATCCCTGGGTTGGGAAGATCCCCTAGAAAAGGGAACGGCTCCCCTCTCCAGTATTCTGGCCTGAAGAATTCCATGGACTGTATAGTCCATAGGGTCACAAAGAGTCAGACACAATTGAGCAACCTGCGCACATCACACACATAAGTAGGTAAGTAGGTACAGCTCCCCAAAATAAGGAGAGAGAATGTCAACAAATTTCCTGAGCACCTACTACATGACAGGCACCAGGAGCAGAACAAGGACCAAGACAAAGACAGTCCTTACTCCCACGAGGTTTACATGAAAGACACAGGCAACAAGCAGATAAATAATGTAATTTCACGTATGTGAAATACATAATTTCAGGTAGCACTGACATCTGCTATAAAGACAAAAGTAGACAATGCAATAAAGAGTGGGGGCAGGGTGCTAATTTGGGGGGACACAAACTGCACAGCTTCAGATGGCTGTGGGGTGTTCTGGGGAGGCTTCTCTAAGGGGATCAACATTGGAGCCGAAGCCTGAATAGTAAGATGGGGCCAGCAATGAGAAGACTTGGTAGAAGGGTTTTCCAGGCAGAGGGAATAGCAAATGCAGAAGCTCTGCATGTTCTCCCAGTGCCATGTTGTCGTGTTCTCACTTTGCTGTGCTTTCGTGGTGAACCTGGACTCGGGTGCTTCCAAGGGTAGAGTGTCACCCCAACCAGAAAGATGAGTACCCAAGACAGCCGCTGCAGGCTCTGGATGGCTCCTCAGCTTCAGAGCACAGGGGGGCTGAGGCTTCAGGATGCTGCAGCCAGAAGCAGAGACAGGCACAGGCACACAGAGCCCTACAGCCCTGTGGAGCACCTGCGGTCTTCCTGGAGAAGAGAACGCAGAAGGATCACTGACCCTGACAGATGACTACACCAGCACAGACTCTCACAGACACACAAAAGCACACACACACACACACACACACACACACACACACACAGACGTAAGTGCACTCACAAGAGACACACGCCAATGCTGCATTCATGGATTCCAGCTCGTGGCTGCGATCTGAGCCCTGAACCCCAATCTGAGACACATCTTGGTTGCCCATCTACTGCAAACTGGCAGGCAAAGAATACACTGTAGATTTTTGGTACTTATTTGTTTTAGTGTTTTTTTGTTTTTGTTTTTGTTTTTTTCTTTTTGGCCATACTGCATGGCATGCGGGATCTTGGTTCCGCAACCAGGGATCGAATCAGTGCCCCCTGCAGTAGAAGCATGGAGTCCTAACCACTGGACCACCAGGGAATTCCCAAATTATTGGTACTTGAACTCGGAGGGTTTATAGCTTATCCTGAGGTAATGGAAATTCATTCATTCAATTCATTTATTCAAAAATGTTTATTGAGTGCTGGCTGTATGCTTGACACTAATGTCGGGACAAGGCAGTACAGAAGATAAAGTTTCTACTCTTGCAGAGCTTACTTTCAGTAGTAGTAGCGGTAGTGTTAGTCACTCAGTTGTGTCCAACTCTTTGCGATCTCATAGACTGTAGCCTGCCAGGCTCCTCTATCCATGGAATTCTCCAGGCAAGAATACTGGAGTGGATTGTCATTCCCTTCTCCAGAGGATCTTCCTGACCCAGGGATTGAACCTGGGGCCTGCTACGTTACAGGCAGATTGTTTACCATTTGAGCTACGGGGAAGACCTAAAGAGGTAGATATAAAAAAGAAAATACAGAATATGTCAGGTGGTGCTAAGTAAGAGAACAATACAGCAGAAAAAAGGGATAACAAGTACCAGGGGTAGGTGATCCAGTGGTTAAGACTTCACGCTTCCACTGCAGGGGGATGGGTTCGATCCCTGGTCAGGGAACTAAGATCCCACATGCCACAAGGTACAACAAAAAAGAAAAGTGTTAGGGGTAGATAGGGTGATCAGAAGGCCCCAGTAAGAAAGTGGTATGTAGGCCAAGACTTGCCGGAAGTAAGGGAGAACCAGGTGGACATCTAGGAGAAAAATGTTCCAGGCAGCCAGAACAGCAAGTGCCAAGTCCCTGCCAAGCAGGCCTTGGCAGGTTTGGGAAACAGCAAACATGTCAGAGTGGCTGAAGTGGAGTGAGCAAGGGCAAAAATAACAGTAAATGAAATCGCAGGGCAGGGTTTAGGGTGGGGATGGGGGACAGATCATCTATCACCTGACAGACTGAAGCTGGGACTTGGCCTTGCTCTCCAAGATGGGGATAAGGAGGCATGAGCGGAGGACCCACATTTTGTAAGTATTGTTCTGGCTACTGTATTTAGAACGGACCAGGGAAGGGAAGGGCAGAAGCAGGGAAATCAAACAGCAGGCTATGGCAAGAATCCAGGAGACAAGAATCCCTAATACATCTTGAAGATGGCATGAACAGAATTTCCTGATGGATATGACATGGAGGGTATGAGAAACACAGGAGTCAAGGGTAAGTCCAAGATTTTGACCTGAGCAACTAGAAGGATGGAGCTGTCACACTGAAATGGATGAGCAAATTAAGGGAAGCAGGGAATCGGGATCACTTGACCTGAGAAGTTTGATACGACTTTGAGACAGACAAGTGGAAATGTCAAGGAGAAAGTTGAGCATATGAAAGTGAAGGAAACAGATCTGTACCAGAGTTAGAAATTTCAGAGTCCTCAGCTTTTAGATGTCATTTAAAGCCACAAGAGAGGAGAGAGATCTGAAGATTGGGCCCTAGAGTACTAACAGTTAGAAGTCAAGGAAAAGGGGAGGAACCACAGAGAGACTGAGAATGAGCAGCTGGAGAGGTAAGGACCAACCAAAAGCAAGTCAGACCCCAGAAGCCAAAGAAAGAAAGTGATCAAAGGGACGGAGTTCCAGCATAATGACCAATTCAGTCAAGGATCACCAGAGGCTGTTGAAAGCATCGGGTAAACAGGAAATTCACATGGTCTCAAAGTATCATTCCACAGATTGCCTATAAATTACAAAGGGAAGAATGTACCTTTACACTGAAGAGATCTGGCAGTCACCACCTACCCAAGAGTTCAAAGTTGGCATCCAGTGAGGAGACAACCTGACGATACAGACCTCTGATGTGATACAAGAGGAAGTACACACCACCCACATGCTGTTCTTGCCAAAATGTTTGGCCAGAATCTACTCATAGGAAGCAGGCAAATCAAAAAGTGGAACATTCTTTAAGACAACGGTTCTAACTTGGAGGGTATTATGCTTAGTGAAATAAGTCAGACAGAGAAACACAAATATTGTACCTTATCACTCACCTATGGAATCTAAAAAATAAAACAAACTAGTGAATATTTTTTAAAAAAGAAATAGAGTACAGATATAAAAGAACAAACTAGTGGTTACCAGTGGGGAGAGAGAAGCAGGGAGGTGGGGAAGATCAAGGTAGGGAATTCAGAGGAACAAACAACTATGTATAAAATAAGTGAGCTACAAGGATATATGTATAGCATAGAGAATACAGCCAAATTTTTAATAATTACAAATGGAACATAATCTTTAAATTTGTGAATTACTATATTGTACACTTGAGACTTATTATATTATAAATGAACTATATCTCAATTTTAAAAAGTAAAAAAAAAAAAAAAAAAAGACCTTTGGACTAGACTGTCCAAAATGTCATATCATGGGGCCAAAAGCGGGGCTGAGTGTTCTAGATTAAAATGCACTAATCTTGGGAGTACAGGGAGTTGTACATGGTTGTACACGGTTGTACATGTACTTGGTTGTACATGACAACCAAGAGCAACGCATGATCTTTTACTGGCTATTGGAACTGGGGGGAAAAACTAAAAAGACATCTCAGATCATTGGAAATGCTTTAATTGGAACCTTTTAATGACATAACTGATTATATTAAATTAACATCATTTTTCTCAGGTGTGCTAATTGTACTGAAGTTTCATAAAAGAATGTTCTCTCCTTAAGAGATGTGAGCTGAAGAAATTAAGATAAACATCAAGATGCCTACAGCTTGCATATGATTTGGGATTGGAGGGAAACGTGTGTGTGTGTACGAGAGAGAGAAAACAATACATGTTACATGGTAACATTAAGAGCTGAAGAGTCTAGGTGAAGGCACTGGGCATTCATCATCCTGTTCTTAAATTTTTCATAAGTTTGCAATTTTTTGGTAAATAAAATATTGGAATAAAAGAAGGAGTGATTAACCTGTCCAGTGCTACTAAAGGTCAAGTAAATTGAGGACAGAGAATTCACCATTGGGTTTAACAACAGGGAGGTCACTGGTGACCTTGCAGACAGGAAGAGAGCAGAAGAAGTAGGCAAAGGCCAAATCATAAAGAGCTAAACAGACCCCACTGTGCACACAACAGGAGAAAAGTGGTCACGTTTGTGCTGGAGGACCACTGGTCTCACAGTAATGGGAAGGACAGATCAGGAGGGGGCGAGCAGGGACAGGACAATGTCCTCACAGGCTCTGAAAGGACACTCCCACCCCCACAGAGCATGGCGGGGGCCTGATAGGAGAGACTGCAAAAAGTCTGCAGCCCAATTGCCAAAAGTTGATGTCTGTTTGGGAGTCAGGGGTGAGGGAGCCAAGACGGTGCCATTCACCAAAATAATGGGTTGAGAAGGGGCAGAGGGGTCTGATGCATTTAAAAGTCTACAAATTCATAAAGATACAGGCACCCCAATGCTCACAGCAGCACTATTCACAATAGACAAGACATGGAAACAACCGAAATGTCCATCAACAGAGGAATGGATAAAGAAGATGTGGTGTATACACAATGGAATATTACTCAGCCATGAAAATGAATGAAATGATGCTATTTGCAGCAACATGGATGCAACTAGAGGGTATCATACTAAGTGAAGTAGGTGAGAGAAAGACAAATATCTCATGATATCACTTGTATGTGGAATCTAAAATAGGACACAACTGAACCTATCTATGGAACAGAAACAGACTCACAGACATAGAGAACAGACCAGCGATTGCCAAGGCAGCGGGGGTTGGGGGGCGGTACAAAAGATTGAGGCTAGCAGATGAAAGCTTCTGCATATAGAATGGAAAAATAACAAGGTCCTACTGTATAAAACAGAGAACTATATTCAGTATCATATGATAAATCTGGAAAAGAACATATCAAAAAAGAATGTATTATATATAACTGAATCACTTTACTGTACAGCAGTAATAACAATACTGTATATCAATCATACTTCAATTTTTAAAATAAGATAAAGTCTACACACAGTGTGCCCTCCTCTGAGGAAAGCAGGAGACAGGACATCCTAGAATCAACAGCAGCACAAGACAGTAATGTGAGCGCAGCACACTTGAGGACCTGGCGAGCCACTCCCATTGCACTCCATGCACTGCTGTCCGAGCCCAGCTCAGAGTGCTGGGGTGTGCTATGGTGTGACAGTGACCTGGTGGTACCTCTGTTCATAAAGTCTCCTCATCCTGGGGAATTCCTCTCCCCAAACCACTTCCAAGGGCTGCTCACCTTGTTGACAAGGATCTCCAATGTTCCAACCCTTAATGACTGCTTTGGGGTCTGAAACATCATTAAAAGGCTCTCCTGTGTGCTTGGCATTGATGCCTGCAACTTGATGTTGTTATGTGCATTGATTTCTGCCACTATCTTCCCAACTAGGTGGTCAGTTCCTTGACTGTAGGGAACCCAGTTATATTTCAAAATACTCTCAGCCTTGCCCAGAAGAGGTGATCTATAAACTGGGAAATAGAGAAGGAGAACAACAGAGGCAAGAAGACGATGAAGGCCAACACTTAACATGCCCCCTAACGGCTCACCATGCTGACTCCCAGACATGGGGACCACTTCTACCGGTCTGAGTGAAGCCTCTAAGAGGCCACTGCTGCCAGCGCCCCCAGCTCCTAAGTCAGAACCTCTGGTAGGAAGCCTCCCAGAAACAGCCCACGGTTCTCTCTCCCAAAGCTGTTTGCAGTAAGTGACTCACCCAATTAAGAGCATCTACATAACAAAGCCTCACCGGGCTGCAGAGGTCATGCAGACTGTGAAGTGCGTCTTTAGTGCGTGCGTAGAAGGTTCACTAATTACCAGTCATTTCCACCCCTCAAGAGCCTGTCAGCCTTTGAGATGCAGGGGATAAAAGAATCCCCAAATTCCCACCCCACACCAATCACTCCTCTGTCTCCAACCCGCCCCTGCATTTCAAACCTGTGACTAATTAAGTACCAGGGATGGGCCTCTGCCCACCTGGCTCTGTGCCTGGAGGAAGGAAGGAGAGGAAAGAGGTTGCCTCTGAGGGGGTGCAGGTTTTAGTAAAAGGAAACTGGAAGGGGCAAGGGAGCAAAGAGAGTTCTGACAGCGCTGCCTCCTCTCTGTTAAACGAACAGAACTTGTATCGTTTTACCTCTGTTTATAAAGGTGATAAGGGCTTCCCTCATAGATCAGTTGGTAAAGAATACACCCGCAATGCAGGAGATTCCGGTTCGATTCCTGGGTCAGGAAGATCCCCTGAAGAAGGGATAGGCTACCCACTCCAGTATTATTCAGCTTCCCTGGTGGTTCAGACAGTAAAGAATCTGCCTGTAATGTGGGAAACCTGGGTTCAATCCCTGGGTTGGGAAGATTCCCTGGAGGAGGACATGGCAACACACTCCTGTATTCTTGCCTGGAGAATCCCCATGGACAGAGGAGCCTGACGGGCTACAGTGCATGGGATCACAAAGAGTCAGACAGAGCTGAGCGACTCAGCACAGCACAGCATAACAGTGGTAAGTGTCTGCGGTAGAAACTACAGTAAGCAGGTAAGAAGAAAGCTAACTCACTCATAATTCCACCCCCTAAGGTATTGGTCACATAAACACCTTATAGCCTGCTTTCTAGATGACATGCATTTTAAATTTTTTATTTATTTACTTATTTTTGGCCACAGAGCATGTGGGATCTTAGTTCCCAAACCAGGGATTGAACCCTCACCCCCTGCAGTGGAAGGGTAGAGCCTTAACTGTCCTTAACTGGACAGCCAAGAAGTCCCTAGGTAACATACATTAGCCATGGGTGTGTGTATGCCCCTGCTCTTTCATAAATCAGCTTTTTCCATTTCATGAAATACCTCTAAAGGCTCTCTCAAAAGGGGCATGTGAAAAGAAAGCTGTTGGAGATACTGACCTAGGCTACCAGAGAGACGTGTTTGGGCATCAGAGCGTAAGAGGAAGCCAGTGCCAGAATTTCTGAAAGCTGAAGGAGGCCACTGTGAGGCAGGAAAGAGTTCTTACCTTTGGAACTCAAGCGACTTCCTCTCTACAAACCTTAGTTTCCTCATCTAGAAGATGAAAATAACACTGCGTGCTTCATAAGATTACTGTGATGAGGTAAGAGAAATCATGCTTATGAGTCGGACACGACTGAGCGACTGAACTGAACTGATGCAAGCACTGGATATGTTATCCCTCATCTTAGTAAGGATTCATTTGTGGAGCTTCCCTGGTGGTCCAGTGGTTAAGACTCTGTGCTTCCAGAAAGGAAGCCATCTGGTTCAGCCCTAGAGGAGCTTAAAATCTAATTGGGAAGTTGAACACACACATACAAAAGATAAACGATATGAATAGCTTATAAAAGATATCATCAATAAGTAGACAATTAAGTGCCAGATGAGTGGCCCAGACAGTACTCCAGGAGTTCAGAGGTAAGAAAGAACCCGGGGGATAACAGTAATAACCACTTTGAGCACTTTCTGTGTGCCAGGCACACACATGCATTGTTGCATTTCATTTACCCAGTGACTTAAGAGGTAGGTACCATTATTACATCCATTTTGCACAGGAGGAAACTGAAACCTCAGAGAGGTTAAGAACCCTGCCCTAAGTCACACATCTAGGAAGTGTGGCAGTGTGGAATCAAGCAGTGGACCCGGGGCACCCACCACACTCAAGCACTATGATCTACTCCGATGGAGGTAGGGGAGGGGAAGCCAGATACTACAAAACAGAGCCTCAGAAGCAAAGATGAGACCAAGGAGGGTGTCCTGGTATGAGGGAGAAGATCCCACTCTGGCTGGATGGCCAGTCTGCGTGGGCAGTAGATGCTCTCACAGTAAGAAGGTGGAAGGGGAGGAGCTAAGGCATATGAAACTTTTTTCTTTTTTTTTTTTTTGGCAGAACACAGGTCACCCAGGAGGGCTTGAGGCAACAGAAGGTCCGATTAAAGCAGTTTTGGGGAAGTGGGCCTGAGAGGAGACACTTCAGGAGGCTACTAGATGAAGGTGAGGCGGACTGAAGCAGAAGCACCTAGGGGCAGGGGGACCAGCATTCTCCCTAGAAAGGCCTTGTCCCTCAACTTTTTCATTTTCATGACATTTTGAGCCAATCTACATCGGTTTCCATAGCCTCCGGCCTCCTTTTGGCATGTTTACTGACTTATTTCACACTTCAGTTCTGCAAGAGATAGCTCATTCATTCATTCCAGAAGTGCTTGTGAAGCCCCCATGTCAAAGGGAAAATCAATCTGCACAACTTGGTGGCTAGTTAGAAAGGGAAAGAGGCTGAAGATGCTGCTGATGATCCAGCAAAGCTAATCCTCACCAGAATCCCCAATTTCCCCACCTCTCAAGCCTGGTGGAGGACAAGTCTCCGCACAGCAGCCAGCTCCTCAGGCCACTGCTTCCACTTCTCACCCCCACACCCCACCATCCTTGCTGAAAAGGCCAGTCCCCCACCAGCAAATGGCAAAAAGGCTCCCTTTTCTTCTGAAGAAGCAGGGCAGGGAAACTGAAGACATGGCAAGGCCTTTGACTCTACAAGCAAAACTTGGGAGAATGTGGCAGAAGAGCCCCGTGGTAGAAAGAAGGCTCAGTAGCAAAGTTGGGGACAGTGAAAGAAAAAGCTCTGAAGATGTGTTAATGTAGCCAATATTTACTGAATATTGTTGATGTATACGGCAGACTCTGCAGAGAACACAAGTAGGGTGACATCATTTGTGCTTTTAAATAATAAAGGTAAGGGAGAAGAAACGGAAGAAGTAAAGTTAGAAATAGAAACAGAAAAAGAAGAAACACTGAGCCCTGAGACATGAAGCATCCTGGCCAAAGTCAGGGATTGGGAAAAGGATGGAGGGAAAACCTCCTAATAAGCCATGGTTTTTCGGTAGTCACGTATGGATATGAAAACTGGACCATAAAGAAGGCTGACCACCAAAGAATTGATGCTTTTGAACTGTGGTGTTGGGAGAAGACTCTTGAGAGTCCCTTGGACTGCAAGGAGATCACACCAGTCAATCCTAAAGGAAATCAATCCTGAATATTTATCGGAAGGACTGATGCTGAAGTTGAAGCTCCACTACTTTGGCCACCTGATGCAAAGAGCCAACTCATTAGAAAAGACTGATGCTGGGAAAGATTGAAGGTAGGAGGAGAAGGGGACGACAGAGGATGAGGTGGTTGGAGGGCATCACCGACTCAATGGACATGAGTTTGAGCAAGCTGCAGGACATGGTGAAGGACAGGAAAGCCTGGCATGCTGCAGTCCATGGGATTGAAAAAAGTCGGAGACAACTGAGTGGCTGAACAACACCTTCCGTGAGTCTACCCTGTACTCAAACACGAGACCTCAAATGTCTCAGGCCACCACTCGCCCAAGGAAACGTAGCCCAGAGGTGTTCCCATGCCACTGGGCCATTGACTGCACTCCACAAACATCTTTTGAGCGCTGAAGTGCTAGGCACTTAGGCTACTGAACTCTGCTGAGAAGAATGAGAGTTGATTGTCACCTAAGGTGGTTGATTTGATAGTATCTCTGATGCCTTAGAAACTTTAATCAAACTCACTGAGTGCCACTGAGGCTTGTGGGGAGAGAAAACTAGAAGTGAAGGGGAGAAATTCTGCACATTCTCAAACCAGAGGGGATAATCATTTTATTCTCACTGGGCTTTGGTAAGAGGTAAATAACGAAACACTGTGAGGCTCCATAGGACAGGGTAGAAGACCAAGCAGGCATCTCATAAAATCATCTGAACATTATGTTTTCTCACTCAATTCTGGCCTGACTGGCTCTCATTACTGAACTTACCAGTTTTCTGTTGAAATTGTTGCCTGGCGAGGTTGTAGACATTCAGTCAGACTGCTTAGTGTTGGGGTCCTCACCAGTATCACCCGAGGAGCCCATGGGCACCTCTAAGAAGTAATCACCGTCATGGGGATTTAAGTTGGTGCAGCCACTATGAAAAAAAGAGTGTGGAGATTCCTCAAAAAACTAAAAATAGAACTTCATATGCCCCAGAAATCCCACTCTGGACATATATCTGGACTAAACAATAATTTAAAAAGACAGCCCTTGAAGCAAGGCCATTGGTGCTGCTGCCGCCCTGGTGTTTTTGAATCAGGAGAGTCGGGTCTGGGTTGGGGGGTGGGGGGAGGGGAGGGTCGACGGGCGGTCTCTGAGTCCTGGTCCAGTCACTACGGATTGTTTTTTCTTTGGCTGTGAGCTCTCGGGCCACACCTGCTCTTTCAGCTTCAAGGCAGAAGAGGATGGTACAGAGCTCCTGCTGGCTTTGACCATGCTCTGCCTCACTGAGAGAATAATGCGGTAGAAGCCATAGTGCAGAACCATGACCACGAGGAGATCAAAGTCCCTGTGGCCAACCTCAAGTCGTCCTGCCAACCTATGTTCAGTGTGGATGACTTCCAGCTCCAACCACCCATAACCTTCTGCCTGATGTCAGGTTCTGGCCCCGTGTGGATCACTGGGCGGCACCAGACTGTCACTACAAGCAATGATCTTCCTAAGGAAGAGAGCAAAGAGAAGGGGAGTGAGGAGGAGGCAGCTGAGTTATGCCCCATCCTGCCTGCTGTGAAGCAGAGGGGCAGGCTCTAACCCTCTCTGGTGAGCTAGCTGCCGGCCACATGCACCACACACCACGTTCCTGTACAAGTTTCAAGAATTGTGTGACTTCTCCATTGAAGAGGATGGCTGGTGGTGGGGTGGGGTGGGGTGGGTGCGGCCTTGGTCTGGTGCTAGAAGACAGGGGGTCCCATTCTCCATAGGGCCTTGGTATTCTAATCATGTACCTCACCCGGGCTTCCCTTTTCTCCAGGAATGGGAGGAACTCTGAACTTCTAGCATCTCTCTCTTCACTTGCCTATGAGGTCAGAGGTCAGCATCTAAAGCTCAGGACTACACATTTTTAACATTTGTTACATTTTTGGATAAAGGTTGAAGTAAAGTGCGGAGTTTTTTTTGCAAAAAACAAAACAAACAAAAACACACACGTTTCTAGGCTCACAGCAGCACTAGTCACAATAGCCAAAGCATTGAAAAAACCAAAATATCCATCACAGGATAGATGAATAAAGAAGATTTCATAAATATATATACATACACACACACACACACACACAATGGAATACTACTTGGCCATAAAAAAGAATGGAATTAAATCATTTGCAGCAACATAGGTACAACTAGAGATTATCATACTAAGTAAAGTCAGGGAGAGAAAAACAAATATTATATGATGTCACTTAGATATGGAATCTAAAATATGACATAAATGAATTTATCTATGAAACAATCACAAAAATAGAGAATAGACTTGGTTGCCAAGGAGGAGGAGGGGAGGGACAGGGATGGACTGGGAGTTCGGGATTAGCAGATACAAACTGTTACATTCAAAATGGATAAACAAGATCCTACTGTACAGCACAAGGAACTATAGCCAATCTCCTGGGATAAACCAAAATGGAAAAAGAATATTTTAAAAAGTAATGTATGTATGTGAATAACTGAGTGATTTAGCTGTACAGCAGAAATTAACACACCACTGTAAACCAACTACACTTCAATTTAAAAAAAGATGGAAAGAGAGAAAAGAAGTAGTCACCATCAGATCTGTTTAGAAGCCATCCAAGAGGGAGGCTAGGGCAGACCAACATATATTATTGATTGTGAGTGACATAAACTGGGTCTAGCTAGTTTAAGCAAGAAAAGAAACCTATCAAAAGGATACCAGGAAGCTTAGAAAATCAGTAAAAGGTCTAGAGACTCGGACTTCGGAAATGGTAGAGACAGGGGCTCGGAAACGGAGGATGTCACTGATCATACTACAACAGTCTGATTAGACACTGCCTGAGCAGCCGCCACTATCACAGTGGACACAGCAGCGACTGGCCAGTTGCTTCACTGCCTCCCTAAATGGTTAATGCCATTGCATCGGGTCCAATGCTGCTGCTGAGAAGGGTTTATAATCCACCCTAAATTTCCACTCACCTCTTGAGGAGCCTCAGCTGCCAGGGACAGGGAGGAGGATGCGACCACTTCAGCTTCTGTAGTTGGAAACAGGTCCTTTATTCCAACAAGCAGGAAGCAGGATTCAGATGCTAGGCATAAAAAGGAGATAACACTAAGGGTGAGGGGTGTGACCAAACTTCACTCCCAAGTGACTGTGGAAACCCATACTTCAAGAACCTTTGAAGGCAAGTGTCTAACAGGCTTCTCAAACTGTTCTGGCCCACTGTGTGACATTCCAACGGTGGTACTGCTGTGCTGTGCTAAGTCGCTTCAGTCGTGTCGCGTCTGACTCTTCGCAACCCCAAGGACTATAGCCCGCCAGGCTCCTCCGTTCACGGGACTCTCCAGGCAAGAATACTGGAGTGGGCTGTTGTGCCCTCCTCCAGAGGATCTTCCCAACCCAGGGATTGAACCCACATCTCTGAAGTCTCCTGCATTGGCAGACAGGTTCTTTACCACCAGTCCCACCTGGGAAGCCCCCAGTGGTGGTAACACCAAATGGAAATAAGGTTAGTCAGATGGGACAGGTAAATGATATGCCTGGCTGCAAATATTTTTTTTAAAAAATTTCATTGACTTAAACAAATAGTGATTTTATTTTTCTAATGTAACAAAAGTTTTTTGGAACCAGGTGATTCCTAGAAATTGTTGTGTCCCAGAGACATCAGGATTAAGTCTCTCTCTGCTAGTCTCTCAGACTTTTCCTCATGGTCAAAGATGGCTGCTATGGTTCTGGATATTGTATCCAAGCCCATGGAAGGAAGAAAGGAGAAAGAAAGGAAAGGGAAGGGTCACAACAACTGCATCATTTCCTTTGATCAAGAAAACAATGTTTTCCAAAGCTGCCCCTCCTACTTTGCCACTGCCTTACTTTTACTTGTGCGTCATTTGCCCAGACTGCGTCACATGACCATCCCTGGCTGTAAGAATCATCAGACAAAATGGAAACAAGATTGTCATGATTGGCTCCCACCAATTTTGCACCACTGCCTAGCCCAGGCACACTGCTACAATGTTAAGCTGAGGAAGAAGGAAGGAGGTGGATATTAGATAACTTAACTAAATTCTGGTATCAGATTTGGGCATTTTAGGATCAGAAGTTGGACACATGAGCACAGAGAACAAGGGCCTTCCAGGAATAGAGGACAGAGGAGCTGAAAAACACAGAGCATGCAGAGAGAACATCAGACTTGACTGGGGTGTAGACAGCTGTACTTTTGATAATCTATCCTACAGAAGTAAAATAATGGATTTCAAGGATATAGACACAAAAAATATATTAGAGGAAAATTCTGTTAACAACCTACATGACCATCAGCAGGGAAGTGGCTGATTAAGTGAGGTATATCCACTCTGTGGAATACAGGGGGTCCTTGACTTCAATAGTTTGACTTAAGATTTTTTTCAACTTTACAGTGGTATGAAAGTGACAGGCAAACAGTAGAAACTATACTTTGAATTTTCAGTTTTGATTTTTTCCCGGGCTACTGATATGCACTATGATAGCTTCCTGATGCTGAATAGCAGCAGTGAGCTGCCACTCCCAGTCAGCCCCACGATCACAACGGGAAACACCTGATACAACTGTTCTGTACCTGTACAACCTTTCTTTCTTTCCACTTTCAGTACAGAATTCAATAAATTACATGAGATGCTCAACACTCTATTATAAAATAGACCTGTATTAGGTGATTTTGCCCAACTGTAGACTTACGAAAGTCTTCTGAGCATGTTTAAGGTAGGCTAGGCTGAACTATGTTGATAGATTGTAGTTGGTAATCTACCAACTACTAGGTTGGTAGATTAAGATACATTAAATGCATTTTCAACTGGATGATATGTTCAACTTTACCAGCTGAACTACCCAGAAAGCTAGGATGGGTTTATCAGCTAACTCCATCATAAGTCAAAGATTTGTACTATGCAGCTAAAAAAAGGAATAAATTAGCTCTCTATCTATAGACTCATTTTTTACTGAGAAAGAATGAACAAATTGCAGACAACCCTAGTATAATCATTTTTGTATAAACAAGCAATAACATAAGAGCCCCATACATTTGAGTGTAATTTATATGAGCGTGCTGAGCATGGTGCAGGGACAGAAGTTACACCCCAGGCTGTTAACACTGCATATCTCAGGAGACAGAGTGGGAAATGGAGAGGAGACGGGTGAGATCATGTTTTTCTTTACGTATCTTTGAGAGCTTTGCTGGTTGAAGTGAACATAGATTTCGTTTATAACTTTGAAATGCAACTTAATCAAAGCTGTTTAAAAGAAGTTTAGAACTAAATTACAAAGTGTCAAGTGTTACATGTGGACAGTGGAGAGTCACTGAAGATTTGGGGGCAAAGGAATGATGGGAGCAAGAAAATTAAGCTGGTAGGATGATGTATAATATATTAGGGGCAAGAGAGGCCAAGGATACACAGAATTAGAAGGTTTGTGCTGTAGCAGCTCAGCCAGAAGATAATAATGGACTAATAATACAGGGCTAATAACACATAGCAATAATATGTGAAATGAGAAAAAGAAGGAGCCCAGGCTACAGCCTTAGGACATACATGCATGGAGGGTGGGAGCAGCAGTGATGGGGGAGGAATGTCTCCATTAAACTGTGTCACCCAACACATCATGCACTTTGAAAACCAAAATAAATAACTAGAAAACCATACATATTGGTATATTTTCTTCCCCAACCTCCTTGATCATTGACTTGTTTATATTTACAATATAAAGACTCAGAATAGTCATTATTTTTCCATAAGTTTGTGCTATCTCCATTATTAAACTGAAAAAACACCCTGAGATATGAGACAACAAAGAATGCTTACTGGTAACCCCCAAAAGTGAAGTGAATCCCCAAAGTTATCGTTCATTCAGCACAGCTGATGGTACAAATTAGTGCCTTTTTCTTCATTCATTTCTTGAAAGGACAGCTCCAGTCCCTGCCCGGTCAAGTTACCATCCAGTGAAGAGGAGAGCCTCTCATCAGAAAATCCCATGTGGTTAAGTGCAGTGAGCCAGGTGAAGAGGAGGGCAGAAGTTCACTCTAGATGGAAGAGAAAGCCTTAGCAAGGTCCTGAGGTGAGATGCTGTATGGCACCTCTGAGTAACCAAAATGCAGCCACGGGTGGCAAAAACTCAGAATGAGGGGCAGTAGGAGACAGGAGAAACCTAGTCTACCTTTTAAAACAATTCTTAAAGATCACTCTGGCTGCTGAAGAGCTAGAAGAGAAACAAGCAGGGGAGCTCAAAGGTCCAGTTTCCCCATCAGACTGGGAGCTGTCCAGGAGTTGAGCTGAGCCCACTTTATTTATTCCTTTCTCCTCCTCTGGGTGGGCCCCTCCTGCTCAGCAAGGCCTCAGATGCAGGTGGATGCAGTTAACAACACAGCACACACTCCCCCACAAGGTAACTAAGCCCAGCAAGATTCCTCTAGGGTGATGAGTTGAGTTGCTGGGGGTCTGATGGAAAGAAGGGATGAGGATACAGATGAGATGCCCCGAGGCAAGGCCAATTTCTTCTCTCCATGCCTCAATTTCTTTATCTATAAAACAGGCCATTCATGGTACTTACCTCAGAGTTAATGTTAATTAGTGTCCGACAGAAAACAAACGTTCTAACAGAGTTAGCTTTTGTTTTTAACCTTCCTGAAAGACAGATGGGACCCTATGGGCACGAAAATGTTTTCCCTGCTGTCTGAGGTATGACTGGTTTCAGATACCAGAGAATGTTCGAGAACCCCTGACCCAGTCAGGTCTTGGGACTACCAAAAGACCAAAGTTTGACAAAGTTTTACCTGAGAGTTTGGGCCAGGGTATGTGCTTGTAGTCCTTTGATTTAAAAATGCTTAGATACAACCTTAGGCAGGGGAAAGGACCTGTCCACTGTCCTGTGAGTCTCGGGTTGTGCGCCAAGGCGCTGGATCGCGCCGCGACAACCGCTGCCCAGCCGGCGGGGGTGGACCCGGGTGAGCCGGGGGCGGGCAGGCGACGCGGAGGGGTGGGACCGGCACTGCAGCCCGCGGCCCCGCCCCCGGCGGAAGTGCTGCTGGGCCCGCCCCGCCCACCGGAGGCTGATTCCCCTCGCCCTTCCCCCGACCCGCTGTGCCCAGCGCAGTTCGGCTCCTAGGGCGTGTAGGGCCGGGGCCCCACCACCAGTCCGAAGAGGAGGCCCCCGGGGCTGTGTATCTGGCTGTCCCGGGTGGTACGTTCTGTCCCTCTCACTCCCCCGCCCTCCCTTCCATTCCTGCGTTACCGGCGCGGCCGCAAGCGCCGCGGGGAACCGCACAGGTAAAGACTCGGCTAGCGAGGGCTCAGGTGTGGGTCCCTCCCAGGCTGGACGGGCAGGGGAGAGCTGATAGCACGTGCCCAGCTTTTTTTTTTTTTTTTTTTTTAAATCAGAGTGATTGTATTGATTGTGGGGCTCGGGGAGGGCGGACGCAGACCCCAGGAGCCCTACACAGCACCGGGGTGACAGAGGGGGCGGGACTGAAGCCCCCAGAGCTTGGGGGCCGTATCATTCGTGTCCCCGCGTCCTGCGCAGGCTCTGTTGTGTCTCAGAAGTGATGAGCTGGTTGGGTGGGGGCGGGTCGAGGCCGCGGCACAGGACGGTTATTCCCCCACCCGCTCCCCGAGGTGACTGGGGTCTGACAGTCGCCCCGCCCGGGCGCGCAGTCTCAGGTTTGCGGAATGAAAATCAATAAAAACTGAAGCAATGGCAACGAACATGAAACACTTTGGTTGTTATTATTTGCGTTTGTTAAAAGTATTTTTTTTTTAAACTTCCTTCTTGGAAAAGGTGGCTAGGATCAGAGCCTCGGAGACGGACTCAAAATGCCCCCTGGGCTCCCGGCAGGGGGAGGGATCCCAAGCCGCGCAAACTTCCCCGAGCTGCTGTGAGGGATCCAGCGGCGGTGGGGGAGCCCCCCAGGGCGCTGGGCTTCCGGACACGGCTTTCCTCTGCGCCTCATTGTCCGCACTTTAGGGCGATGGTGTGCACCCCCCATCCATTCGCTTCGCCCCGGTTCACCACCCCCACGCCCTGGGGGCCGCGCCTCCTCCCCTCCCCTGAGCTCTCCCCGGCGCTTTAAATAATGATATTTGCATGCAGGGAGCGATTCATAAATATGTCAGGGCCGGTGAAATATAGGCAACATTTCAAACTTTCTATTTAAAAAACATGAATTATGGCCGCGGAAAATGTGTTCCCATTTAAAGGCGATACGAAGTATTTGGTGTCTCGTCCCCGGGCCCATCCATCACGCAGACAATAAAGAGAGTTTTTCGCCCTGACACCCGCGATTTATGGGCGCCCTTCTCTGCCCTCATCACTCACCCGCCGCGGCCGGCCGGGCGACAGGCCCCGCGGAGAGACCGGCGGCCGCCCCCTCTCCCCCCGCGCGCGCAGTTTGCGCCCTCGTCAGCCCCCCAAGACTACCTCTCCCCAGGGGAAGCGCTGCTCTGGGAGGTCCACGGTTGATGGTCTGGGCAGCCAAGTGGGCAGCCCAGTGGGAGACAGAACCACACTCATCCTCTCATCTCCGCGCAAGCCTATCTCAAGGCTGGGATGAGCGGGCAGACGAGCGGCCTTGCGGGCTGGCTCTGCGTCCGGGCCTCGCCCGCCAACCGCGGCAGCGCGGGGGGAAGTTTGCAGTGCAGGCAGCAGGAGGTTATTTACGTGCGTTTTCGAGGTGAGGGGAAAGCGCTGGGCAGGGGACTCTCCAGGGGGGCTCATTCTGCCCGGGAGAAGGCGAGTTGGTCCCAAGCTTTCTTGAGCCCCGCTGGGCGGACGCTTGTGGGCAAAGCTTTCGGCAACTTTTACAAAGTCGCCTTCTCCCTGGTGCGATTCCCATAAACGCATCCTGAGCGTCCGCGGCACCTTGGAAACTATTTCTTTCGGGGCAGGGCCCGAGAAGTTGGCGAGAAATAAGGAAAGGGAGGCGCCTTCCTTCGCGTTTCGCCGGGGACCAAGCTCGGCCACCAGGTACCCTCTTTGCCCACCTCCCCACTTTGCGCTCGGACACACCCCTAAAGCGCGCTGTCGTCTCAAAGCGACCACCGAATCTCTGCTGCAAACTTGCTTTGAAGAAAGTTCGAGCTCCGTCTGCCGTGGAATTTGCTTTCAATTTTCGCCCCGGGCGGACTCGGCCCCGGCGGGTTTCCGAAGCACCGGCAGAAGGTGGGGGCTGCCGGGCACTGCCCACCGGGAGAGACTGCTAAGGCCGAGGGCGCTGATAGTCCAGCCTCCCTCGGAGGCCAGACCTGCAGCCTTCTGGGCACGAGGAGCCACCTCGCGTCCTGAGCTGGGCGGATGGGGCGTCTCCACACCCGGGAACCGGGAGCCGTTTCCTGCTGGATGCCTGAGAGCTGGATTTATTCTGATACACGCAGCGCACCCGCAGCCAGAGAAATTACGTCGATTCTAAAAATGACAAGGTTGAATTTATTAGATTAAGATTCATCTGTAAGTGCAGGGTGATGAAAATTATACAAACAGCTCCAAGTCCAGTGTGAACTGCAGGATTGCTTCCGGCTTCAAGGGCATGTAACATAACATCTGAATATTTAGATATGTAGAGGGATATAAAATAGTATTAAATTCTCGGTGTGTGCACATATAGTTGAATTGGGAAAATTCTGGAGCAAGTGTCATTTTACAGCCTCTGCTTGGGTGTAATCTGGGCTCGAGATAGCGCTTACGTCCAAATAACCACCCAGTGAATATATTCTACAGACAGAGCGAGTTCCGCATCGTCGAGGTGTGCCGCGGTATGTGTACCTCTTTATTTAAATATCTGCGGCGTGGCAGAAGTGATATAAATACATTTTTAAAAAGCAGGCGCGCAGATAATTGAGCCACTGCACGGATACAATATTTCTAGGTAAGGAAATAAATATTACTACTAGGTTGGCTGTGGAAAGTGTGCACAAATAGGGGGGGCTTTCGGGAACGCGTGGTAGGGACCACAGGTTCTGCAGCTACGGGCGCTCAGCAAGCTGAGGTGGACTCTATTGGGATACCCGCTGCCTCGGACCTTGGGGCGACTACTGGGAGAGTCTCCGCCGGAACAGGCAACAATGCCGCACCTTGGGGGTTCTCCCAGATAACGCGTGAAGATTCCGAAGCACTGAAGCCAGCACTCCCGGTACCAGGGCCTCAGGTCCTGCGGGCAGCTCCTCCCCCTCGGACACTTCAAGCACACCTTAATTCTGGCTCCACCAGGCTCCAACAGTGCGCATTTAGGCCTATCGGTTTGGAGTAAAAGCGAAGAATAGGGCGAGTCTCGCTTGGTTCCGAAGCACCTCAAAACTCGAAGTCAGAGGCCAAACGGAAGAAGGCCAAGATTTCACACCCTTACGGAATCCAAGCCGCGCCCGGCCCTTGAAAGGCCAGCTGAGGCTATAGAAGCAGTTATCTGGGCGTATTTACTTATGAAATGTTAGGCACCCCCTCACATACTCAGTACAGAGGCCCAGATGCCCCATAGGTCTCCCCTGCATGTTTGCAAAGCCCAAGCAACGCCACCAGCTAGGTCAGAGACATTGCAGCTGTTAAATTCCAACACCAAATGCTAATTCCAGAATAGGGAGCTTGCCACCCTCCACCCATCTCACCACCTGGTCTTTTTTTTTTTTTTTTCTCACCCCTCCAAATACACCCAACCCTTAAACAGGCGCAGAGCTTCTGACAATCCCTGCTTGAGGAGAAATTAGAAGGACTTGGTACTGAATTCCTGGGAATTGCACACACTCCTGAGGCAACCCTGCCGCAGAGACGTAACCCGGGCCCTGAGAATGCCCTGCTTCAGAGAGTGTGGTTGCGCTGAAGTGGTATATACCGTATACTGAGAGGAGGGAGAGAGAACAGGAGACATTCCCTGGCTAGGAGAACAAGTACAAATGAAGAGGGGGAAAAGGAAGAAAAGGCTGAGAGCCAAGAAAGAGGCAAAAGAGGAAACAAAAAAGACAAGGGGGTGGGGGAAGAATCAGAGGAGGTGAGCCAAGAAGAGTGCAGGCCTTGGTGAGGCCCAGGGACCAGGCCAGGCGCTGGCAACGGCAAGCCTGGTACCTCCCTGGCCCCAGAGGAGGCTAGTGCCGCCGAGGACCGTCCCCCACCAGCCCAGCGAATCTCGGCTCGGCTCCCAGTCCGGAGGGGCGGGCCTGGGTCCAGTGGCCTCCGCGCGCCCTTTCTCTCCCCACTCCCGGGGGACCACGAGGCGGGGCGGGACGGGGAACAGGGGGTGCCCCAAGGGGCGCGCGCCAGTCCAGGACTGTTTGGACGCTCTGGGCCAGGCTTTCCAGCTCGCCGGGCCTGACCTGTCAGGCGGATTATCTTCGAGGGAGATTAATAGGGGAGGCGGGCTGCAATAATAATCGTTTTGTTTGATGTGACAACTCTGATAGGCGTTGATTTACTTACAAACTGATAGGCTTTTAATTGAGCGCCTCCGCCGAGCCCGAGATGAAAGGGAAGCGGCGGTGAAAGGCGGCCCGCCTGCCCTCCGGCCTCAATACTGATTAGCCATCTCGACAGTGAATAGTTCAAGGCATTTTCAAACTTTTTTCCTCAGCTCTCTCTCTTTCCTTCTCCTCCCACCCCCTCCTCAAATATCTGCCAAGCCCACTCCTTTTTTAGAGAAAACAAATCATTTCCATTGTGTGCAAATAAAATCCACAGGACATCCACGCCAATCGCCGCTGGGGGTTGGAGGCATTAGGCCCAGCGCGGAGTCATTAATAACTCCCCCTACCCCCACGGCCTCACGGCCTTCGGGCATTTGACCTCCCCTTGGAGGTGCGCAGGTTCGGCTGCTGCGGCCTCCCGAAAACCCTGGGAGTGCAGACCCCCAGGCGCCCCCGTGCGCTCGGACCTTCGGAGTTCGATTTTTCGAAGAGCGAATGCGCGAAGACCAAGACCCGCGCGCGCGCGCTGCATCTTGCAGGCCTGAGAGCATGTGCGACCACACCGTGGCACGCCTATTCCAAGGGACACAGGGGCCACTCTCTGGTTCCCCCAGCTGCCGGGGGTAAAAAGAAAGCTGCTGGAATTCCAGAAGAGGGAAAGGACTGAGTCTGGAGACGGCTGGCTGGAGAGCTGGGGGGAGGGGGGAAGGGAGGGTCCCCCGCGGTCACCTCACCTCCATCTCTGGACGCCGCCCCCAGCATTCTGTGTCCGGGCCTCGCCGAGAGGCTGCGGCGACGCGGGGCCCATGGCTGGGCTCGCGGGGCTGGGAGATCTGGGCGACATTTCGACAACCACTAACCCAGTGACTCAGACACTAACAGAGCAGCAGGATACAGGCACCCTCAAAAGCTCTGCTCTGCAGACACAGAACCGTCCGGTTGTCAGAAACCGGCACCTGGGACTCGCTCCCCAAAGGTTATTTCAGACAGCCTTCACAACTTCGCGTGTGGCCGCGCCACAGTCTCATGGACTCACCTTCCTCCGTTGTCGCACCGGCAGACACTCCAAAGCCCCTTGAACGGAGGTGTGTTCTTACACCTAAACACATACACCGACAAACTCCTTTTATACACACCGCCTCACTCCCCGCTTCTCCCAAGTATCTTTAGTCAAGTTACCATCTCATGAAGTTTACCAATCTAAAGAATCAAGGGATAAAATTAAAACGCAAAAAAAGAATGCCTACGAGAAATTCTAAAACTCACCCCTAGAAAGTTCTCGGTACCTGTGCGGAGTGGGAGACAGAGACAGAAATGAGGGAGGGAGGGATGGGGTGGTGAGAGTGGAGACCGCGAGCACGCCAAGGGCAGGTCCCAGACCCGACTTCGGCGCCGACGGGGCACCGACCGGGTAAGCGAGGGTGGAAACCGGGTCTCAAGGCCCGGCCCCCCTCCCGCCCCCCCGCGCGGGTACAGACTGGCTCCCGGCTCCCCAGCGCTCCCAGCCCCACCATTTATCAAAGGACTTGACAACAAAAGAAGAGCCGGGGCGGAAAGGGGGGGTGGGGAGGGGAGAGTCAAAGTCTTCCAAGTCCTTCCGAGGAAAGGGATGTACCCTTCTCTCGCCCCCTTCCAGTTTCTGCGAGTTTCTGGAGGTCACCCCACCCCCTCGAATTCGCTCCGGACGCTACCAAAGCCCTGAAAACTCACACAGAGGCACAGGCATTCACACACACTTCTGCACTCAGATCCAGGTACACGGAGGCACGTAGAGCGCCTCCCCTCTGCCTTCCCAACAGCCCGAGTGACGGTGCAAATCGAGGGGAACGCGGCGGTCCCGCTCCGCTTCCCTGGAAGAGCCGGTTGTTCCCACAGGCAGCCGCCGCATCCCCCTCCCCACCCCACCCACCCTCTCTGTCTTGATTCTTCCCTCTGCTCTCCCCGCGCTGGTCAGTCCTGGCTCGGCATTTCAATAAATTCGAGCGAGCAGCCCAGAGTAACCCTGGCTACCAAGACTGCGGGGATGACAGGGGTGAGGGAGGGCTGGAGAGGGGGCCTGATTGAGCCTGGAACGTATCTGCCCCAAACACACACGCCAGGCCTCTTCTTCGCAGCCTCTCAGCCCTAGCCACGATGGGGGACGGGTGTCAAAGAACTGAGGTGGGGGTACCCCACCTCTGACCTCCAGAACTCAAGGCTACGTTGGTAATGTGGCTCTTAGAAAGAAGCCTCCGAGTTTGGAGTCAGGGCACTAGGGAGGAGGGAGAGAGGGCCAGCTGGCAGCCTGACGACTGCACTCAACGTACCCCGAAGGGACTACCATGGCTTGGGGGGTAAAAAAATCTCCCGTGTTGGACGTCGCCACCGCCTATCTCGGATACCGAGAGCGCTCGGGACTCTGCGCGTGGCCCCAAAGGAACGGAATCCCCAGAGGTGGAAGGGTGTTATCTCTCTCTCCAGTACCTAGAGGATTGCGCACACCCCAGGCCAGCGCACCCTTCTCAGCGCCCTTGGCGCACCTGCGCACTTTACTCTCACTATTCATTTTCCTGACACTGAGCGCCTCTTTCTCTTCTTTCATTCTTTTTCTTAGAGCCCCCGCCTCTCATCCCAGGAGGCTGCCCCTCTTTCCCCCTCCTTCAGTTCCCCCTCAGTCTCTTCCTTCCTCTGCGTCTCTCTCTCCCTCTCCCTTTTTCCCTTCAAGTCGCACCCGCCTTGTAATCAGCAACAAAAGCTGACATAAATCACCGGCGGATTGACAAGAGCTGACAAATAACTGATTGATTGCGGTCGAGGAACATTGACAATTGATGGAGGGGTGGAGATGCCCAAAGAACTCGGGAGGGGGGGCGCGGGTAGAAGAAGAGAGGATGGTAGAGGAGAGTAAGAATTGGGGGGGGGGGCGCTGAGTGTGAAACAGAGGAAACATGTGACCCCCCTCCTGCCCCAATCTGCGCATCTCCGGGAGTCACGTGGCCGGGAAGGGCGGGGAACCTAGCTTAGAGCCGAGACTTGCCTCCACCGCCTCCGCTGCCCACCTAGCTTCTGGTTTCTCCGCCGCCGAATCCCGGGAAATCAAAGCGGGCGGGCGGACTTCCTCCAACACTCGCTCCCCACCTTTCCTTACCCAGGCGGCTGCACCGCAGATTTCAATTACTGAGGCAGGGGAGAGAATACTTGGGGGTGCGGACCTCCTTTGCGGCCCTGGAGTTGACAGTGCGGCCGTTGTCCAGACTCCTGCTGGTGCTCCTTCTGAACACCCTCAAACTGTTCCTTGCAAGCACCCTTCTTTTGGTTTCAGTTTATTCTCCAGCTGGGGAAAAGGAAGGACGACCAGGAAGAAAAGATAGGGAGGCGGCAGATAGCAAACGTAGAATAAATGTCCAGCTCGTCCTCCGAGCGAAATCAAGGGAGGGGACACGCAGGGGGAGCGGCGCAGAGGGAGCTGCCCATTAAAACCAGCGCTGAGAGTCCTGGCGGCGGCGGCGGCGGCGGCGCGGGACGCGTCACATCCCCTTGACCCTCCAATCACCTCGGGCTCCCATTTGATTGGAAGGCGGCAAAGGCTTTAATCTCCCCCTCGGTGCAGCTGCTTTTGAAGTGAGTTTCCTCGCCAGAGCCCCGGCTGGACAGGCAGAGGCTCACATCGCGGAGAGCAGCGCCAGCGCCGGGCCGCGAGTGCGCAGCGCAGGGGCACAGCCCGAGGCCGACACGGCTATCCACCCGGCACTCCCGCAGTCGGGCCGGCTCCTCCCGCTCGGCCACGGCTCCGCTGCGGGCCACCCAGGATTATTCGCTTGTGGCTCCAGGCGCCAAGAAGGCGCGCTGGGCGCCGGTGACCGCCGCGCCAGCTCCACCTCCTCCTGCTGCTCCTGCTCCCCCGGCGAGAGCGCAGCCCGGAGCCCGCCCCGCGCCTCCTGGAGCCCTCCCCCCGCTGCTCCCATGCGCGCGGGTGGGTCATGAGCACAGCGCCCTCGCTTTCTGCCTTAAGAAGCAGTAAGCACAGCGGCGGCGGCGGCGGCGGCAGTGCGGACCCTGCCTGGACCAGCGCGCTCTCTGGAAATAGCTCCGGCCCCGGCCCAGGCTCGTCCCCGGCCGGCAGCACCAAGCCTTTTGTGCACGCCGTGCCCCCCTCTGACCCTCTCCGCCAGGCTAACCGCCTGCCCATCAAGGTGCTGAAGATGCTGACGGCACGGACTGGCCACATTTTGCACCCTGAGTACCTGCAGCCCCTGCCTTCCACTCCCGTCAGCCCCATAGAGGTAAGGACCCTATCCACGGATCGCGCTGGGACCACCACCCTGGCTGCCCCTCCACGGGATTTCTTTCTCTTGTGATCTGCAGGGGGTGAAGGTTGGGGGATCGGAGTGATTCAGCTCTGGGATGAGGGGAGAGGATCGTGCTCCCGCACCTTAAAACTAGGGCGGAAAGAGGGGAGGAGGTAGAATGGGGTGTGAATGCTAGGAACCAAGGCAATCAAAACTTGTTTCTCCCATTGGTGTTAAAGCACCTACCTCGACCCAGGCCCCCTCACTCTCAGGTCAGAAGACAGACGGGAGTCCAAAATGCGGTTCCAAAGTCCCGGTCCTCTGGTTCCCCAGAAGCTCGTATTTGTACACAGCCTCTAAGGCGCCAACGACCCGAGCCCTTACTCTGAAGCATTAGGGGTGGGGGTGGGGAGTACAGTTCTGGGTCAAAGAGTCAGAAACCAAAACATTTTTAGAGTTTGTTGGGTTTTTTTAATCCAGTTATCGCTTAGAGAGGACAGGAAAGATCCTGGTGGCGGGGCTGGGGGTGGGGTGGGGGTGCTGTGGCCTTTCTCAAGAAAGAGAATGTGTGTGTAGAAGGGGTGTCGCCTAGACTTGCGCCTCGGGGCTGGAAGGATCTTTACGGGTCGTGGCGGAGGTGCGCTCGAAACCTAGAAGGCAGAATTCTAAAGGGTTTCCCCTTCTTTCTTTGTGCCCCCCCCCACCCCCACTCTGACCCTGCAGCTCGATGCCAAGAAGAGCCCGCTGGCGCTGTTGGCCCAAACATGCTCGCAGATCGGGAAGCCCGACCCCTCGCCCTCGTCCAAACTCTCCTCAGTGGCCTCCAATGGGGGTGGCACGGGCGGTGCCGGCGGCGGCGCCGGGGGCGACAAGGACGCCAAGTCGGGCCCCCTCAAGCTGAGCGACATCGGCGTGGAAGACAAGTCGAGTTTCAAGCCGTACTCCAAACCCGGCTCGGATAAGAAAGAGCCGGGAGGCGGCGGCGGCGGCGGAGGAGGGGGCGGCGGGGGCGGCGGCGGGGGGGTTTCGGCGGAGAAGTCCGGATTCCGGGTACCGAGCGCCACCTGCCAGCCATTCACGCCCAGGACAGGCAGCCCAAGCTCCAGCGCCTCGGCCTGCTCGCCAGGAGGCATGCTGCCTTCGGCCGGGGGCGGCCCGGATGGCAAGGACGACAAGAAGGACCCCGAGGCGGGCGGCGGCGGTGGCGGCACCAAGGGCTCCGGGGGCTCCTCGGCCGAAGGGGGACCCACGGGGCTGGCGCACGGCCGGATTAGCTGTGGCGGCGGCATCAATGTGGACGTGAACCAGCACCCAGATGGGGGCCCCGGGGGCAAGGCTCTAGGTTCGGACTGCGGCGGCTCATCAGGCTCCGGCTCCGGCCCCAGTGCGCCCACCTCCTCCTCTGTGTTGGGCTCTGGGCTAGTGGCGCCCGTGTCGCCCTACAAGCCGGGCCAAACAGTGTTCCCTCTGCCTCCCGCGGGCATGACCTACCCAGGGAGCCTGGCTGGGGCCTACGCCGGCTACCCGCCCCAGTTCCTGCCACACGGCGTGGCGCTCGACCCCACCAAGCCTGGCAGCCTAGTTGGGGCTCAGCTGGCGGCGGCTGCAGCGGGCTCTCTGGGCTGCAGCAAGCCCGCCGGCTCAAGCCCCTTGGCCGGAGCGTCACCGCCGTCCGTGATGACAGCCAGTTTGTGCCGGGACCCGTACTGCCTCAGCTACCACTGCGCCAGTCACCTGGCTGGGGCGGCGGCAGCCAGCGCATCGTGCGCTCACGATCCGGCCGCGGCGGCCGCGGCTCTCAAGTCCGGATACCCGCTGGTGTACCCCACGCACCCGCTGCACGGCGTGCACTCATCGCTCACCGCGGCCGCGGCCGCCGGCGCCACACCGCCCTCTCTGGCCGGCCACCCCCTCTACCCCTACGGCTTCATGCTCCCTAACGACCCACTCCCCCACATCTGCAACTGGGTGTCGGCCAACGGGCCTTGCGACAAGCGCTTCGCTACGTCTGAAGAGCTGCTGAGCCACTTGCGGACCCACACGGCCTTCCCCGGGACAGACAAACTGCTGTCGGGCTACCCCAGCTCTTCGTCTCTGGCCAGCGCCGCAGCGGCCGCCATGGCTTGCCACATGCACATCCCCACGTCGGGCGCTCCGGGCAGCCCCGGGACGCTGGCGCTGCGCAGCCCCCACCACGCGCTGGGACTCAGCAGCCGCTACCACCCCTACTCCAAGAGCCCGCTCCCCACGCCCGGTGCCCCCGTGCCCGTGCCCGCCGCCACCGGACCGTACTACTCCCCCTATGCCCTCTACGGACAGAGACTGACCACGGCCTCGGCGCTGGGGTACCAGTGAGGGCGGTCTCGAGGGCTATCGAGGGAAAGAAAAGAACTGAGGGGTGGGGAGGAGCCGAGGGAGGGGCGGCAACAGGGCCGAGGCGACTGTCACCCGCGCGTGGGGATGACCGGGGCCAGGAAAGGAAAAAATATATATACTGTATCTATCTACCCGAAACAGCGACCGAGACCCGGTGGGAAAGTCCCCTTTCCCCCACCTCTCATCTCCCCACCCAAACTTTATAAAAGTTGAAAAAAAAAATATCGTTTGACTTTTTATAGAAAAAGAAGGAAAAATAATTGAAAAGTGTTCATCTGAGGACTGCATCGGTGGACACTGGTATTTATTTATGTTAGCTCCAAGCGGACCCGTGGTTCAAAAGTGCATTACTTAGTTTGAGCTCTGTAGGTAAAAAGGAAGAAGGGGGAAAAATTAAAACTTGAGGGTTAAAAATGTGGAAAACAAACCCTCCCATCCCTTGTAGATTACAAATAAATACAAAACCGCCACAGAACTAGAGGTCTTCTCTTTAATGTTACTTTAAAATTGCTATGATTGTATATTGTACGTTCTTATTTAATGTCTGATTGAAACACAAATTTACATGCATGTTTGTTACAAAAATGAAAAAACAAAAACAAAACAAGTCACAATTTGTCAGCTCTGATTTCAAATTGCAATTATTTTTAAGGTGTATACCATCAAAAGAGAATGGGTATTTTTTTGTATGTATTCTGGAAGAAAACAAAAAAAAAAAAAGGAAAAACAATTCTATTCCAAAACCTCATTTGCCTTATTTTGTTCTTTAAAAGGAACACTTAACTATTTTTAATTTTTAAGTCCACCCGCTGAAAAGGGGACAAGGTTTACGTCATGTACTAAAATAATAGACAATGTATCGCTTTAAAGATTAAAATTCCGTATATTTGATGTATTAAAAGGTTTTACTTCTTATCTTTTTTTTTTTTTTTTTTTTCCCCCCTTGGTTAAAGAGAAACAAGAGCATGGCAATTTGGCCACAGTGGGTTCCCTGGGCCTCACGGCTATTCCTTCTTCCCAGGACCGTGGTCGAAATTCCGATTGTTTAGTTGGAATTTTCAGGAAGAGGCAAAGGCTTCAGAAGGGCTGGCCTTGGAGGAAATATTTTTAAACGGGATTTCACAATTTGAAAAGATAAGTGTCCTCAGCTAGCGCTCATTTCGTTTTTTTCTCCCAGTAGCTGATTTGTTAAAAGTGAAAGAGGGGAAAGGGGATTTTAAAAAATTTCCCTCTTAAGATTTTGAGGAGTTTGGGTTTCGTTTTGTGCAGAGAGCGGCGCAGGTCCGGACTCGCCCGCCCAGCCTCGGCCCGGGGGAGGTGCCGCTGCCCGCAGTTCCTCTCTGCTTTCCTACCATCATCGGTTACGGGCGGGCAGCCGGGATCGATTGGCGGTCGGAGGACGCTTGGGAACCTGTTTCCTAGGCCTGGGGAGGAGAGCGCGCTGGAGCCCTCTTGTCCCTCCGAGGAAAATGAGTTCGCTTATCCTTTTCTTCATCCGGCTGCCGAGGGCTAGAGGCGGCCACCAGCCGACCCCTCCAGCCAACCCCCTCCCCCCGGGGCTCCTTCCTCTCTCCCGAGTCGGGACCTGCGTCAGGCCGGCGCCGATGCTGCTTTTCCGAAACCCGATTTCTCTGCAGTCTACGCTCTATCCCAGTCTGCGCCGCAGGAGAAAGCGCCGGGGCCCGGGGCCCGGAAGCCCCTTCCAGTTCGACCCCGCAAGGGTCCTGGCGCCCATTGTCAGCCTCGCTGGGGCGACCTGGTGGACGCGGAGCGCCGTTCTGGGTCGCGAGCTCCGCTCGGCAAAGTCGCGGCGCGACCCTCGGTCCCGGCGCGATTTCCGCAGCGCGCACCGCTACCTTCTCCCCAGCTTGCGCGGCGGGACTGAGCTGCCTGAAGAGCCCCTGGAACCAGGCAGAAAAGAGGTCTAATCTTCGTGTGTGTGTGCGCGTGTGTGTTGGGGCGGGGTGGGAGTGAGGGGTCCAAGGCCCAGCCCCCACCCCGACCGCGATCACACACTCATACCCCTACACCAGGGCGCCAGTCCTGCTCTCTGCTTGTTGGGGCGCTCTCCCCGGCGGGTCCGCAGTTTGGTCCAGAGCGCACCTTTTCTGGGATCCTGGGACTTCGGAGTCGCGGCGCTGAGCGCGGACCCCGAACTCTCCTCTCCCCAGGGTCAGGCCGTTCTGGGTTCTCCCAGCCACCGGCCTCCCTCGGCGTCAGGCTCCCCCTGCTGCCTCGGGAAGCTCACCGCCGCTCAAAGGCCGCCCTCGGCCTCGGGCCTCGGTCAGTCAACCGCACGGCCCCCGCCGCCATTTGTTCGGGGGTTGGTGACTCAGATTTTTCCACCCTCCTCCCAGCATCAGCCTCACGCCTGAGGGGCCTTTTCCCGGGTTGTACGCAAAGCGGGCCCGGCGACCTCCGGGACGCCTCTCAGGCCTCCGCCTGGAGAAGACTTCGTAGAGGAAGACTCGGGCTCCGTGCCGCCTACCCGGAGGGGGCAGCCTCCAGCGCCTCCGAGCCGTCTGCCCGCAGCAAGTCCGGGACGCTGCAGCCCAGCTCCCACTCTGGTCCGGCTAAGAGAAGCTGGGCTGGGCCTGGCTGGGCCCGGCTTATCGAGAACCCCGGCCGATGGGGCTGCTTGTCACCTCCAGGCTCTCGGACACACACACTCACACTCAGGATAGGAGGACCTTCGAGGAGGTGGTGCGGCCCGAGTCCCGGGGACTCAAGTGCCCACGGTCGCGACGTAAAAGCCAGGCCCTTGTTCACCCATCACCAGCACCAGCCCCAAGCCCTTGGTCATTCCGACCCACACGCTTTGCCTTCCTTGGCCTCGCATCTTCCGACAGGGCCACCACGCCTCGCCAGCAGGGACCCACTTGGGCGGGAAGGGCCTAGAAATTCCCTAGCCCTGGAATTTCAGGCCTGGGACCGTCAGGGAGACAAACTAGGCCCTCTCGTGCCTTCACGCCCTCTCTTGGTATTTTAGTATAGTAACAAAAAGCAAACCCCAAACGCCTTAAAATTTTAATGAGACCTCCTTCCCGGAGAAGTTACTTAGAGGCAGCAAAATTCCGGAGCTGGGGCCGGGGATCGGGGATGGTCCCCCGACGTGTGCGACGGAGCTGAGTCATCCCAGGCACAGGGTTAGTAAGCAGAGGGTGCCAGTATGTACTGCAGGTCCAATCCAGGCGCGACCCCCTCAGGAAAAAGACGCCCCATCCTCACTGCGCGCCCCTGGCTCTCTCCCCCTGTCTGCTGAACTGCGGCGGGATGCGCCCGGCGGCTACCGCCAAAGCCAGAGCGGAGCGCAGTGTGTCCGCCAGGCGGCGCTGCGGAGCCCGGCGGAGCGGGCGAGAGACACGGAACCCTGGCCAGCGCGCGGGACACAGGCTGGGTGTCAGACAGAGACCCCGCGCCTCCACGTTAGCACGGTTTTCCGAGCGGTGTCTGGTAGCTCCCTCCTGCTAGTTCCTCGCTCCTCTCCCGCTACGAACCATGTCCTCTGCGCTTCTCCACATGCTCTAGCTTCTGCTTTTGTGTTCCCCGTGCTCTTTCTCTACCCCAGAGGAGTTGCCCAGGTGTCCAGGGCCCCTCTCCAAGCCGGGGAGCTCCCATCGCCAGCATCAAGGCTCTGACAGGTCACTTTGTCATAGTGAAGTGAATCTCACCCATTCATGCATCCATTCACTTCCATTCTCTGATTATTTCCTATGACCTAACCCCTCGCCAAGGGCTTCCCATCTCTTTATTCACCCCTGACACAGATGGAGAAACTAAGGCTAAATCCTGGAAGCCAATGGCAAGGCCAGCAGAGAAAGCCCAAGTCTTTCTCTCCATTCAACCCCTGCACCCATCTGTACCTCTGGCAGTGGCACTGAGTGGCCCTGATGTCTTTGTGCTGGGTGGTCTTTAAGCAGTGAGGAAAGGCAAATTAAAAAAAAAAAAAAAAAAAGCCCTTGTGCTTTGGAAAAGGTATAAAAATTGCCCAGAAGGCAAGGCCTGTCCCTGTGGGGCTACCTGATGGCCAGCTTCCTCTGCACGTATTGGCTTAGGGCTCCTCACCTCCCATGCCTAGAGGCCTGGTGATGCTCAGAGTGACTAAAATGCAGACTGACCTGCTCACGCTTATGTCCAGCCCATACTATCCTGTATTATCCCATTTAAACTTCACAGCAATTCCATGAGGTTGACAGAAGGTTTACCCCCATTTTACAGACGAGGAAACAGAGGCTCAGCAGGCAAAGGATACCAGCTAGTGAGTGATGGAGTCTAGGCAGAGGTTCTCACCTTGACTGCTGTCACCTGAGGCGATTTTAAAGTATAACAATGCCTGGGAGGCAGAGACTCTGATTCACCTGGGAGAGAGTGTGGTAGACAGAATTGTTTTTCTTTTTAAGTTCTTAGCATTTTGTTGTTGTTATTTTTCTTTTTTTCCCCTGAACTTTTTGGCCACCCGGCACGTGGGATATTAGTTCTCTGACCAGGAATCAAACCTATGCCCCCTGCAGTGGAAGCATGTAGTCTTAACTGCTGGACTGCCAGGGCAGACCCTTATTTTACTTTTTACTATGGAGGCTTTGGACCATCCACAAAGGTAAAAGGAATGGTATACTAGAGCCCCACAAACCCATCACCCAGCCTCAACAGGTATCAGCTCATGACCAATCTCATCTCCTCTCTACTTCTCCTATTTGCCTGTCCCACACCATTAATTGGAAGTGAATACAGACATCTTATCATTTCACATTCTCAGGTGTTTGTCACTTCCTGCCAGGCTCCCAAGCTAGGGCTCATCCCCCTCTCAGCTGAGGCTTCAATTCAGTTAATGACCATTTCTATCAGACCCAGGGCCCTAGCACTTCACCTACCCTGTGCTGGGGCATCCCCCAAAGTCCTGGGGCTACTGATATCTCTCTCCTCAATGTGAACCCAGGGCTCACCCAGGGGTTGTCTGGGCTGCAGAAAGACTGCTGAGCCCCTGGTGAAGCAGCAGCACTGTGGGATACTCACAGTGCAAAGGGCGTCCAGAGAGTGGGAACAGCTTAAAGCCACATGGTACAGTGTGAAGAGCACAAATTTGGGGTCAGGCTGGTCTAAAATTGAACTTTTCGCTCCACCCACCCCTGGCTCAAACTCTATGACTCAATTTATTTGAGCCTCACTTGTCTCCTCTGTAAAGTGGGGATGAAAGTATTAGTTGCTCAGTCATGTCTGACTCTGCAACGCCATGGACTGCAGCCTGGCAGGCTTGTCTCTGTGCATGGGATTTTCTAGGCAAGGATACTGGAGTGGCTTGCCATTTCCTTCTCCAGGGGATCTTCCCAACCCAGGGATCGAATCTGGGTTTCCTGCATTGCAGGCAGATTCTTTACTGTCTGAGCTACCAACTGATGCCAACTTTATAGGGTTGTTGTGAGGCTTAAATGAAATAATTAATATGAAAATTCCCAATCTTCTGTCTGGCCCGTACTGGCTTTTAGTAAAGATAGATTTCTTTCCTTCTTCTCTTCCCAAAGTATAGTTTCATTATGATCAGCCCCCTCGTTCAAGAATTAACTGTGGCTCCTTGTGGTTCACTGGTTCGAATTCTCACTCTACTATCTGGTCATCTGGCCATGGTTCATCTTCTGACCTGGCCTCTCTTTGCCTGTTCTACCTGTATCTCACCAGTCTTCACAGTCTAGACCCTCTGCCAGCCAGCTAGCCCCCAAACCCCTTTGATGATGGTGCTCATCATACACTACTTCCCTGGAATGCCTTTCTCCCTCCCCATCCTTCCAAACTTTCTCAAGACCCATCTCTTCCAGGAAGCCCTCCGTGTTTCCCCCTGACCACACACTGATCTCTCCCTCAGCACTTAATGCAATGGCAGAGGGTGGACGAATAAAGGCCACCAGACTAGGGATGAGGACACTTGGGTTTGACTGGTGCCTCTTCGTGGTTGTATGACCATGGACAAGTCACTTATGGTCTCTGTGAAACTAGTCTCCGAAACTGATACTTGTCTATGCACATTTACCAACAACAATAATTTAATAAGCAGCATGCATTGCATGTCTACTTCCAGGCACTCATCTAGCCCTATTACTACTACTATCCTCCTTTTACAGGAGAGGAAATTGAGGATTAGAGAGACGTCACATGTCTGTGCTCCAGCACTGGGTCCTTAACCACTGTGCTGCACTGGGCTAGTTCCTGGGCCTGGAATCTTTGTCCTCGGCCTTCTTTTTCTAATTGCCAGTAACTCAACACTCCTATTTCAAATCTCAGGCAGTGTCACCTCCTCTGGGAAGTCCCCCAGGTCCCTCCACTGGATTCAGTGCCCTTTGCTCTCTTTGCTCCTGTAGCACCTGCCCATCCCATCATACTTTCTTTACATTTTGCTCCCAGCCTGAACTCTGAGGCACTGGAGAGGAGGGACTGTCTCCTCTTCTGGTTTCTAGTCGCGCCAGCTGGCTTGGTACCTGGAGCCTAGTAGATGCTCAATAAATGTTAGAGGGAAGGAAGGAAAGGGAGGGAAAGAAGAGACAGAGGGAGACAGAGGAAAACAAAAAGACAGAATGGAGGAAAGATGCAAAAGAACTGGGCTCACTTGGGCAGGATGACTCTTCCAAAGAGAGGAGGAGAAGCAGCAGCAGTGGGCTAGAGGGAAACTTCTGCTGTCTTTGCCCGTGGCACAAAATGAGGCCCGGCAAGCTTCCACATGTCAATTAGAAACTGCATTTGCTGACAATAGTGAAGACCCTTAAAGAGTGGCTTGAAGGAGATAAATACTCTCTTCTCCGAGTCTGGAGGTGGGTGGTCCAAACTAAGAATGGCCCTCAGTCATCAGGGACCCAGGATCCTCTGCCTTCCTCAATGCCAGCTCAATCAGGAAAACTTCATCCTCACGTGGTCTCTGAGTTCAGGATGGTTGCTGGAGCTCAGCCATTATCACCTTATTACAGTCAGCTGGAAGGAGGAGTGAGAAGAGGTAAAAAGGGTCCACCCCTTTTTAATGGGTCTTTCTGGAATCCACAGACAACCCCTCAGCTTATACCCCATTAGGAAGAACCTAGTCACGTGGCCATGCTTAGCTGCAAAGGATGCTGGGGAATGTAATGTTTACCTGGGCACGCTGCTGCCTCAAATAAAGTCAGGGTTCTGATACTCAAGGGAGCGAAAAGGGTGGGAACAGGGACAGGACATTAGACTCCCCTGCAATCCACAGATGGGGTAACCTAGCACTGGAATCAGGAGACAGCTTTCTTGGTGGTGGCCTTCCAGGGGTCACTATTTGATGACTTGCTTCTTTAAACCACAGATCCTTATTGATAAAGTGGGCAGGGGTGGTACTTATAAGCTCTCAGAAGTTGTCATTCTTGTTCCCTCTAGGTGTTTGGAGTTGTATACTGCAATGATTTAGAGTGGGATTTGTCAAAAAAGTAATTTTTATTCCTATAAAGATCTTCGGTTAGAGACCTGATCATTTTGGTCCTTCACCCCACACACAATACCAAGCCAAGAAGGAGGGATCATATTTGTTAAAAAAAAAAAAAAAAAAAAAACATCAAGGAAAACAAAAATCCCACAGGATGAAAGGGAGTAGCATTGTAAACTTACCCCCCACCTCCTTCCACGTTATTTGCAAAAATACAGTCTCCAACTCAGAGCAGAGGCAGTCCAGTGCTCACGCAACTTTGCACTAACTTTACCTTAACTAATTATAGTGTAACTACAGAAAGGTAAAAGAAACAAGACACAAACAAGCAAACGTTATTGCTGAATCATAGTGACACCCAAGTGAGTTCTAATCCTGCCTCCATACACCCAGACAGCGGTGGCCCTTGGGACAGGGTCCTGGGGAGTCAGGAGAGGGGGGCGGAGTAGGGAAGGCAAGAGGAGACTCCTAGGGCTGGAAAGGGTAAGGAAAAAGCAGGAACAGGTATCTGTGCATGTGAGCAGATTGGTTGCCCTGCTGCTGGAAGCTTCCTCGGCCTTAGGTCTCAAAAAGGGAGACATTTCAGGGTTCTGGGCTGACTTTGCGTGTCTCTCTCTGTCTGCCATTTTTCTTTCCCATGCTTCATAAACACCTCTCCCCAGCATTCTCCAAGGGTGATTCCTTTGGTATGGGAATTCTATACCCTCCACATCACTCGTTCTTAAGCCCTTTGTGGGTTGAGGGAAGGATGCAGAAACCACAACCTTTTTTGAAAATTCGATAAAAGCAATGGCCCCTCTCTATAGAAATAAGTACACATACTCAACATTGGAAAAATAATTTCAGGGGGCTCATGGACCTGCAGATTTTCAATCCTTGATCTTAAAGGAAATCCAAGATTTAAATATAAAAAAAAAAAGAAACATGCCCTTGGGAAACACCCTGAGGGACTCTGGGCCTTCCTTTCTAAATTTTTCTCAACAAGGCTATATTCTAAATACTCTGTGGTGATTAACAACTTACGTCAACCTACCACAGGCCAGTGTTAACCTTTGCAACCTTCACAATAATTCTATGAAGTGGGCACCATCATTGGCCGCACTTTATGGTGAGGAAACGGAGGCACAGAGAGGTTAAAGTGACTTGCCCAAGACCGCACAGCCAGGCAGCAGCAGAGCTGAGACTGTGTTCTAGGCTGTTAGACTCCAGGGCCGTTAGTTTCATGCCGATCCCCACTGTGGGGTGGCCTTTACTTCCCTGTACGCTGAAGCCACACAAACTCGCCTGACCCTGATGCAGGTATCAGGCCCCACCCAGCAGCATGCCGGAATCGGCTCATACGGGCTCACAAGAGCCAGCTGTGCACATCTCTTCCCAAATCCCCGTTCTGTGGTGGTATGTTGATAGCTTGAAATTGGCCATGGTGGGAATATTTACACCATAGCAATTCGCAAACACTGTAAGTGAAGACTTTTTTTTTTTCCAGAGAGAGCTGATTATTAAGCATTTATTAGCACATCACTGGACCCACACATTCTAGTCCCACTCCAACTGCTGCAACCTGTACATCCAACCACTCAGACCCCAGTGCATGGGAAGCAAGGATCCTCCTCCCAGTGAGGACGATTTGGATGGGGTCTGCTTCCCCCAGGCTTAGTGCAGGGGGTAGTTAGGGAGAATGCAGCCTCCTCTTTGACCCCAGAGTAGGCAGACTATCTTCCAGTTGCCCTCCCCTGTCCTAGAACCTGGGCCTGGTCAGCTGGAGTCCAGATCCTTTACAGCATCTGGCAGCCCACCTGATATGGCAGGTGGGGGGCAGTGCTTGGCTGCCCAGAAGCTTCAGTGGCCTTCCCTGCCACTGGACCCTTAGTGACTACCACCAGCCAGCTCTGGTTTAACCCTTTCCCTTTGGGGTGAGCCACAGGCAGCTGGACCCTCCCTCCAGCCTCACTAGAAACCAGCTCTGCTCCCTCCTCTACCTTCTGGGAGCACCCAGCAAACTACCCAAGACAGCTGTGACAATGCACTCTCTCTAACTTTGGTCCATAGAGAAACCCCATCCAACAGCAAGGATTCCAGTGGGCCAGGCATAGGGTGGAGCCTTCCCTGGTGCCCTCTCACCAAGCAGAGTCTCGGGCCACAGGAAAGAAATGGATTATTATGATTATTATCATTTAGTGAGCATTTTCCTCATGCCAAGAGCTTTATATTTCTTTATATTATCTTTTTTTTAATCCCTACAAGATCCCTAGGAGATAGTGCTATATTAATCCCCTGTTGGAAAACTGAGATTCAGAAAGGTTAGTTAACATGCCTGAAGTCACACAGCCAACAAGTGGTGAATGAAAATTCAAGGCCAAAGCTGTCTCACTCCAAAGCCCATGGCTTAAAACCTGTGTACTTCAACTGACAGGTTCTGCTTCCTTCCCCAGCCCCCAGGGAAATGTGGGAAGGGCAGCCCCTCTGGCCTCCCTTGGGGTTCCCTGGGGACATCCCCAAGGGCAGAGGGAAGGCAACCTTGGTCACCTGTAGCAAAACCACTGCCCAGTCCAAGGTGTGGTCCACCAGACATAGAAAGCGAGTATTCACTGGCAAGCACATCGGGAGTCCCCGCTGCACACACGGCCTTCTCTCAGGCGTGGAAGCAGTGGGAAGATGACTAGGATACACCAGGTCTGCCCTCAGATAACTTCCCGTCCAGTCTAGTGATTCACAGAAGATATTGTTGCCTTAAGGTGAGCTGTGACAAGGGCTATCTCACTGGAGGCATGGGGTTCAGTTCTACAGGAGGATGCAGAAATCTTCACGGAGAAGGCAGCACTTGATCTGGGTTTGGACAATGACTAGGCGTTCAATGGGTGGAAAATGGGGGATCTTGGGAATCAGGAGAACGGATGAGTGAGATCAAAGGCATGGAGGCAGGACTGCCCATAAGGGTGTTGGCAGGGATGTGGTGGTGGCAAGGGGAGTGGGTGGGAACGTGGTGGGAACAGATGGTGTCCTGTGCTTCAGTAAGCAATGGGGAGACATCAGAGGTCTTTGTGCAGAGGCGTACTGTTATGGGATAGAACAATGAGACTGGAGATACGGAGACTAAGACATCAGGTGGTTCAGACAGAAGAAGGTGAGAGATGAGAGCTGGGGGGCGGCTGCAGGACACGCGAAGCCAGGACCATCCCAGGGCATGGCAAGGAGGCAGGATGGACTGGGCTCAGTGAAGGGCAGGGGTTGGAAAGGAGAGAGGAAGGGCACATGTGATCCTGAGGTCTTAGCCTATGGTATTGGGCTGCACCGCTGTAAAAAAAAAAAGAAGAGAGAAAGCCCCTCCCCCAAATACAGTGACTTAAATCAGATGGATGTTTCTCTCGGGCCTCCGTCATCTATGCTTATGAAGCTGCTTTGCTCCGTGATGTCATTCAGGGGCCCAAGTGCCTTCCATCTTGGTGTTCCTTCATCCCCTCAGGATGCTGTGCTCACTGGTGTGATTAGATATGGGTGCTATTCCGACTCAGGGGAAGGGGAGAGCGGGGAAGTCTGGGGCAAGCAGTGTCCTTCTGAACAAGTGAGGAAGACGTTGCTCATAGTCACCTGGCCAGCTGCAAAGGGAGGCTGTGCAATGTTATTTCTGCCCTGTGACCATGTGCAAGGAAGAAGAGGAGAACAGACCTGGGGTCAGAGGGCTCACCAGGAGTCACCACGTCTGGGTACCTGGAAAAAATTCCAAGGGGCAGCAGGCTTTAGCAGAGAATACACAGTGTAGACTTGTGTAGGTGAAGTTTCTCATGCCTGCAGGGGGTGGAAATGTAAGTTTTTGAGTAGTTAGCAGAAGAGAGAACTGAAATCTGAGGTGCAAGGCAAGAAGAAGAAAATTGGACTAAGCATGGAGCCTGAGACTCTTGAGGAAGTCCTGTGAGGAACAGTCCTGTTGCCAATAGCATTGGGTTAGCCAAAAATTCATTTGGGGCTTTCCATAAAATGTTACAAAAACCCCAAACACATATTTTGGCCAACCCAATAGTTGCTTTTATTTTTCCTTTAAAAATTTTTTTTAATTGAAGTGTAGTTGATGTTTAATATTATATTAGTTTCAGGTGTACTACATTTTGATTCACAGTTTTATAGACTATACTCCATTTAAAGCTATTACAAAATAATGTCTATATTTCCCTGTGCTCTATAACATACCCTTGTTGCTTATTTATTTTATCCATAGTAATTTGTGTCTCTTAATCCCATACCTTTATCTCACCCCTCCGAACTCCCCTCTCCTCAGGGGTTCAGTTCAGTTCAGTTCAGTCGCTCAGTCATGTCCGACTCTTTGCGCGACCCCATGAATCACAGCACGCCAGGCCTCCCTGTCCATCACCAACACCCGGAGTTCACCCAGACTCACGTCCATCGAGTCAGTGATGCCATCCAGCCATCTCATCCTCTGTCGTCCCCTTCTCCTCCTGCCCCCAATCCCTCCCAGCATCAGAGTCTTTTCCAATGAGTCAACTCTTCACATCAGGTGGCCAAAGTACTGGAGTTTCAGCTTTAGCATCATTCCTTCCAAAGAAATCCCAGGGCTGATCTCCTTCAGAATGGACTGGTTGGATCTCCTTGCAGTCCAAGGGACTCTCAAGAGTCTTCTCCAACACCACAGTTCAAAAGCATCAATTCTTCAGCGCTCAGCTTTCTTCACAGTCCAACTCTCACATCCATACATGACCACAGGAAAAACCATAGCCTTGACTAGACGGACCTTTGTTGGCAAAGTAATGTCTCTGCTTTTGAATATGCTATCTAGGTTGGTCATAACTTTCCTTCCAAGGAGGAAGCGTCTTTTAATTTCATGGCTGCAGTCACCATCTGCAGTGATTTTGGAGCCCCCAAAAATAAAGTCTGACACTGTTTCCACTGTTTCCCCATCTATTTCCCATGAAGTGGTGGGACCAGATGCCATGATCTTCATTTTCTGAATGTTGAGCTTTAAGCCAACTTTTTCACTCTCCACTTTCACTTTCATCAAGAGGCTTTTGAGTTCCTCTTCACTTTCTGCCATAAGGGTGGTGTCATCTGCATATCTGAGGTGATTGATAGTTCTCCCGGCAACCTTGATTCCAGCTTGTGTTTCTTCCAGCCCAGCGTTTCTCATGATAACCACTAGTTTATTCTCTGTATCTGTGAGTCTGTTTCTGTTTTGTCCTGTACATTCATTTTATTTTTTTTAAGACTTCACATACAACTAGTAGCACAGAGTATTTGTCTTTGATGCGTTCCACTAAGCAACATACTCCCTAAGTCCATCCACATTGCAGCAAATGGCAGACTTCCGCTCTTTCGGGGACTGAGTGATGTTTCATTGTGTGTATGTACCATCTTATTCATCCATTCATCTGCTGATGAGCGCTTAGGATGCTTCCACATCTTTTGCCAACAGTATTTTCCAAAGACGGTGGCCACACATGCCGCCCCATGCATTTTTCTTATGCTATGAAGTTGTCACTCCTCCTTCAAGCGGTGGGGCTCGAGTTTCCTCCCCTTGAACCTGGGCAGGCCTGTGATGGGAGCAGAAGTGATACCACGTGACTGGGGCTGTCAGGACAGGTGACACCACTTCCTCTAGGGATGCTCAACCAAACGTCCACATGGACAGACTACATGTAGGTGTTGCGGCAACAGCCCAGCTGAGGTCTCAGCCCACAGGAGCGTCAACCACCAGCATGGAGTGATAAGACTCAGGCGATTCCAGCCCCCAGCCTTCAGGCCACCTCAGGTGATCCCGACTGGAGCAGAGACAAGTCCTCCCCACAAAGCTCCACTCAAGCTGCCGATGAACCGAATAAATGTTATTGTTTTAAGCCACTACATTTTGGAGTCTTTTGCTTGTAACAATAGATAACTGATACATGTCAGACTCTCTTTTCCCACCCTAGGAGACTACCCCAAACCTCACAGAAAAGGAATAACCCTGGGTTGACCTTGCCCATCCTCACACTTCTCTATTTGTCTTCTGCTTGACCCTTCTCCTGCCATGACATGTCTGTCTATCTAGCCCCCAGCCTGCTGCTTTGACCAGCCTCGGGAGCCCCAGCATGGCCGCCTCTCTGGCCCCTTTAGGCTGGGTCCCACTGTCCTCCCTACAAAGGACACTTCCAGGCTGCACCCTTTTTCTCTCCATCCCCAGAGGGCCAAGAAGACAGTCGGTGGCAGAGAAATGGTAGGGGAGCAGAAGGTCTTCAAACACAAGGGATGGGAAAGTCGCTGTGTTCCCTTTAATGTATTCACTTCCCCTTAGAATATCTGCATAAGGAACAAATGTTGAACTTGGAGAGACAGACGGATGAGGGTCACAGGGAAAACCTCTGTGGCCAAGAGTTAGACCCGGGGGATCAGGGATAAGAAGGTGGTTAGAAGCCCCACGTTCTGGGGGGATGAGAGACCTCAGGGGGACTTGACTCCAGAGCCAGGATCCCCAACTAGGCAGCCGTGGCTGGGTGGGGCTTGGGAAGGAGGTGAGCACAGTTTCACAGCCAGAGCATTATTGGGGCACCTTGTGAAATGCTCACCACAATCCAGTTAGTTAACCCATTCATCAGCTCACATAGTTACTGTGCCTATGTGTGTGTCCTTACGTTTTGCTTTAGGAGTTTCATGGCAACATAAAAGTCTTACATTTAAGTCTTTAGTTAATTTTTGCATATGTGTAAGATAAGAGTGAAAAAGTTGGCTTAAAGCTCAACATTCAGAAAACGAAGATCATGGCATCTGATCCCATCACTTCATGGCAAATAGATGGGGAAACAGTGGAAACAGTGTCAGACTTTATTTTGGTAGGCTGCAAAATCACTGCAGATGGTGACTGCAGCCATGAAATTAAAAGACGCTTCCTCCTTGGAAGGAAAGTTATGACCAACCTAGATAGCATATTCAAAAGCAGAGACATTACTTTGCCAACAAAGGCCCATCTAGTCAAGGCTATGGTTTTTCCTGTGGTCATGTATGGATGTGAGAATTGGACTGTGAAGAAAGCTGAGCGCTGAAGAATTGATGCTTTTGAACTGTGGTGTTGGAGAAGACTCTTGAGAGTCCCTTGGACTGCAAGGAGATCCAACCAGTCCATCCTAAAGGAGATCAGCCCTGGGTTTTCTTCAGAAGGAATGATGCTAAAGCTGAAACTCCAGTACTTTGGCCACCTGATGTGAAGAGTTGACTCATTGGAAAAGACTCTGATGCTGGGAGGGATTGTGGGCAGGAGACGAAGGGGACGACAGAGGATGAGATGGCTGGATGGCATCACTGACTCGATGGACGTGAGTCAGGGTGAACTCCGGGTGTTGGTGATGGACAGGGAGGCCTGGCATGCTGCAGTTCATGGGGTCGCAGAGTCAGACACGACTGAGTGACTGAAGTGAACTGAACTGAAGATAAGAGCATGTTGATTTCTTGGGCATTTATCCTTGTGCCTTGCATCAAATTCTACACATCCCACATCTGTGGCCAGAGTCTGTTCTCTATGCACCTGGAGGGTTCAATACTAGGACTAATTCCTAACAGACCAAAGGTCCAGCCATTGATCAAGTAGCTGAAATGCTGATTGACTGATAGATCAATTAAACACTTGGCAGGTTGCCAAATCAACAAATGACAGACAGGTGGCAGCCAGGTTGTCTGAGGACTATGTTTGAACCTTATGTATCTTTGTCTCAACCAACACTTAGTACAGGGTTTGGCTCAGAATAAATGCTTAATAAATGGCAGCCGTATTAGTCCTATGGCTCATCTAGCTGCAAAAGAGGCTTGGAAATGCATTTTGTTAAAATCAATTATACATTAGGGTTCTAGGACAGGACAAAAGGAGAATGAAGACTGGAGGGCCATGTGTCATTTACTGTAAGGGGACAGTGATGAGCTCTGGTTAAGGGATGCAGGCATCTGAGGACCACATCTCAAGTTCAGAAGTGAATCTGCATGGAGCTTTGGAATAGGACCACCTCTTCTGCAGAACTTTCAGGGGTTCACAATCTTTCCCTTCGGCCCATAGCATCCTAGGGAGGTACTCAGCCAAAAAGCAGAGAGAAGCTACCTGTGCCCGTTGAAATGATTGCTTTTATTCCCAAAGACCTGACCTTCAGAAAGTATAGTTTTACATCTTTTGTGACCGCTCATCACAAAATCTGACTAAAGTTCCTATTTAAGACCTGATCTCAGCACTCCTGATTACTGTTGATCCTAATTAATTGCAGACAGGACCCATTCAAGGTCACAGGCTTCAATTCAGGAGTAAGAAGCAAAAGTCCTAAAAAGTCTCCGCCCTTGCCCCAATGGCCTCATTCTGAACAAAAGACGACATCGGCCTACAGGCAGTGTGCCAAGCTCCAGGGCCCGGGGTTCAAATTCCGCCTCTGCTCTGACCAGCTCTGTGACCTTAGGCACATTGTTTAACCTCCCACAGAGGCTCAGTTCTTCATCTGTAACATGGGATGAGAATAATAATCCCAACCCCACAGAGTGGTCTCTGTGGTGAGAATAGGACCTGGCATTTACTAAGAACTCAAAAACTCTCAGGTGTTATGAGAAATACAGTCATCCCAGCCTGTTTTCTGCCTCCCCAGCTTCTTGAAGGGTGTCTTTTCCATTTCGCGTGCCCCCTCCTTCTCCTACATGCACAGAGTAGAGAATCCCGCTACCAGGCCACTCTGGATGCAGAGCTGGTGTGAACAGGTCTGTGATTCTCTTCCGACCCAGATGCCCTCCACTCTTCCCTCTGCTTCAGCACACCCCACCCCAAAGTGCTGAGGTGGCCAGGGCTCTGCTGTGGGTGTGTGGTGCACAGGCCCACCCTGTCCACTCTGAAGAAGCATGGCAGGGTTGAGAATCTAACGCACAGACCCCCCACACACACCTTGCATCCAGGCCACCCCTCTCCCAGAGCAAAGGATAACAGGGTGAAAATGAAATTTGCTTAGGAGCATCCCTCCGATTCATTGAGCGTCACTTTTCTGTGTATTTACGGTAATCGCCCCTGCAACAAAAACAGTGACTTCACTGTCTAAATGATAAGCTAATTTGTTACAGCTAATTACTCAAGGACTTCTTTAATCTCAATTAAAAGATCCAAGAGGATTCCTGCCCCCTCTCATCCCAGTGTTCCTGAAGATCCCCCTAATGTATTCTGGATCACAGATTAGTGGGAAGCCAAGAATGGTCCGTGCTGGGCAGAACTGCTAAAATCCATCCCAGCCACGGGAAGCAGTGATTTATTGTGACATGGAATGTGGGACATTTCCCCAGCTTTTGTGATTGTGGTAATGAAGCTGTAAACCAAATAGCATGAAATGAGGCAAGGCCTTACAATTTAATCAGCTCGTAAACAGATCTACTGCATCAAGCAAATGACATTATTATCCATCCGAAGTAAATCATGCTAATCTCGGGAGATAAAATCAACATCGTTAATGGTCACATGTCATATTCATCAACACTAAACCATCCCCTTTGACAGATTAATCCTAACTACAGCTCCCAGGATGTATGGTAATAGGGCTTGTAGCATGCATTTCACTCTGCGCCAGGCTAACCAGCACTCTTAGGCTGCTATTACAAATAATTTTTTTATTGATTTACATATTTTAAAATGCATTTAAGGTGAGGCACCATTAAAAACCCTGTCACCCACCCATATTTCTTCCCTCCATTCCCAGACTTTATTAATAGGAACGGGAAGACAAATGCAGTAAGCCTTATAAATACTTTGTTTAGGACACTGTTAGGGGTAATTAAGATAGGGACTGGGGTTCTTTTTGCCGGGGGGTGGGGACAGGTGAGGAGCAAAGGGGGTGATGGGAAGCCCCCTCTGGTGGTTCAGGGATAAAGGGAAATTGAAGCTCCCTTTGCTTTCTGTTTTCCCCGGAGGAAGAAGGGAGATAAATTCTTTCCCAAGTCTGCTCCCAGAGCCTTCCCTCTCCCCCTGCTCTCACATCCCACCTCTATCCCGTCAACGCAGCCTTATGGTATGTGCATCTGTGCTGGCGTCTCGGGCATTGTATCCTGCCTGCTGACTCCAGACGCCACACGTGTTTATTTATCATGAGGCTGACCCAGGATGAATGCTCCTGGAAAAGTGTCCACTATTCAAAATGTCACTTCCCCTCAACAGGCCGTGCATTATATTGACAGGCGTACTTTCAGAGGCCCCTGAATGACAAGGATGGATGGAGGGCTGCCACAGCAGCTGGCACTGCCGCCCGGGCTGAGTGAGTGAGTCAGTGAGTGAATGAGTGAGTGGGTGAGCGGGTGAGTGAGTGAGTGGGTGACCAATACCCTCTCCATGACAGGAGATACAACATGGAGACTTTCACGGCTGCATCTCTCAGAAGCCAGCAGATAGCACCTCCCCACTTCTTCCAGCCAACCTTCCAGTGGGCCCTTCTGAAGGGCTTCCTGTTCACCGGAAGAACCAGGAGTGGGTGAAGAGCAGGAAGAGGGCTTCTCCTGTCTCTGAGGGAAGAGAGTAGAGGTCCGAGGACCACCACCTCTGGCCACATAGACTTTGCATTGCACACAACGGCATTCCTGAGAACTGTTCACCTGAAGTCACCACTGAGTCAGGCCCACAACAGCCTGGAGGGAAATACAGGAAGCAGATGGATTTGAGAGGAAAATGTCCCAGAATCGAGCTATTAAACCCAGCTGAAGCGCTTCTCCTGAGGCACTGAAAGGGTCCCACCTCGGCTTGAGTGGACTGAGGTAAGCCTCAGACATGTCCAGATCCCTCAAAGTGGGCTTTGCACAGCCTTCCTCCCACCATGATTTCTTTCAGAGGTGGTGCTGACTGTGTTGACAGATGCAACTCAAGCCTGCTGCTGCTGCTGCTGCGGCTAAGTCGCTTCAGTCATGTCCGACTCTGTGCTACCACATAGATGGCAGCCACCAGGCTACCCCATCCCTGGGATTCTCCAGGCAAGAACACTGGAGTGGGTAATTCAACCCTGAACCACCCCCAACCCAGGGCTGTTTTATAAAATTGTATCTATCAATTAGACCAACTAATAAAATGGGGCTGAGTAGAAATTAACTTCAGGGCTTAGGTGGCACCAAGTTCAAGTGGCTGGAACCCACTGAGCTGTAAGAATCTCTAAAAGGCTTTTGTGTCCGGGGTTTTCCATGACTCTTACCGAGAAAAGAGAAGGTGCCTGCTCTGCTTACTAGGGGGCCTGGAGGTTAAGAAAAGGCCTTTCCCTCAGCTGCTTGAACGGAGTCAGTCAGCTGAGAGCAGCGGTCGGTAAACCTTAGTGTGAGTCAAAGCATCTAGGGGCAGATGGGTTCAACCGCTGTACAGAATAGTACGAAGGTGCCTGGAAAACAAAAACTAAAAATAGAACTCCCACGTGATCCAACAATCCCAATCCTGGGCATATATCCAGAGAAAACCATAATTCAAAAAGACATGTGCGCCCCTAAGTTCATGGCAGCACTGTTTACAGTAGCCAAGAGTGGACACAACCCAAACGTCCATCAACAGAAGAGCGGATAAAGAAGGTGTGGTGCATGCCCACAACGGAGTACTACTCAGCCACGAAAAAGCACGGAATGATGCCATTTGCAACAACATGGATGGCCCTAGAGATTATCATAAAGTGAACTCAGGCGAGAGAAAGACAGATATCACAGGACATCACTCATCCATGGATCTAATTTTGGAAAATGATACAAATGAACTTATTTACAAAGCAGAAAATAAGTTCTGTTTTATAAATATACATAATGAAAACAAACTTATGTTTACCAAAGAGGGAACATGGGCTGGGGGGAAAGATAAACTAGGAGCTTGGGATCAACATACACACTACATACATAGAGTATACATATGTGTGTAGTGTGCATGTTTTATATATATTATATATACACACACATGTATATAACAGGTAACTAACAAGGACCTGCTGTACAGCACAGGGAACTCTACTCAATATTCTTCGATAACCTATATGGAGAAAGAAGCCGAAAAAGAATGAATATGTGTATGTATAACTGAATCAATTAGCTGTACACCTGAACTCACACAAAATTGTAAGTCAACTATAATCCAATAAAACTAAAAAGAAGCACCATCTGGGGGCTTTTTAAAACACAGATTGCTGGCCTCTGCCTCCTGAGTTTCTTATCCAGTAAGTCCTAAGTTAAGTCAAAGAATTTGCATTTCTAGCAAGTTCTCAGGTGCTGCTGACGTTGCTGGCCCTGGGACCACACTTTGAAAACCAGGGTTTGTGGGCAGGAACACCCACACCAGGGATGGGCAGAGGGGGGGTGTTGGTGAGGAGCACTGGATAGCCAGGTACAGGTTGCAAGCCCAGAGGTGGGTCATGGCCGGGAAGCTGGGGTCACAAACAGGAAGTGAGGTTGGGAGTGGAACTTCCATGTCTCTGAGGGCCTTCCTGTTCCAGGTCTCTGTGACTCTGAGAGTGCAAGTGACAAAGTGGGCCTGACAAGCCAGAGTTCAGAACCACAGCAGTTAAGACCAAAGGCAGCAAGTGTCCTGGAGACCAGGGTTGAATTTTAGCTCAGGACCCAACTTGCTGTGTTTCCTGCAATCCATCCCTTTATACCTCTCTGGTCTTCGCCTCTCTTGCCTTCCCTGTGAAGAGGGAGTGATGCACTAGATTTCCTTCCAAATCTCTTTTGTGTCTGATAGGTGTGAGCCAGGTCAGTGTTTCCCAAAGAAAACTCAGTGGAACCCCACTCTCTTTGAAAAACGTGCTTTGTGGTCAGATAAGTATGGAAACGTTTTCAAAATATAAGCCCCCTCTTGGACTTATAAATTTATATTGACATATTAAAGACTCTTAAGAGTCCAGAAGTCAGGAAACAAGTTTTACTTTATTTAATCCAGCATTTCTCAAGTTTGTTTGACCACAAAACCCTTTTCCCACTTAACACCTATTAGCATCCATAACACGTATTAGCACTGGGGTTCTACAGAACACACTTTGGGAAACACTGGCCAATGCCGAGGGCTGAGATAAGAGGCGGATGATCAGCATCTTTTCCCCTGTGACCAAAGGCACAGCTACTGCCCCTTGGCTCCCAGCACCTTGATGCATTAGCATAACCAGCAAACATTCACGGAGTATCTGCTACCTGCTAGGGACTAAGGTGGACACTCAGCTAATAGACAGGTGGCTCCTGCCCTCAACACTCTCTAGATGGTGCAGCAGGGGAGAGCCTGGGTCCTGCTTTGGCCTGGCAAAAAACCTTAGAGATTCTAGCTAAGCTTGGGTCTTCTGTCCCTCATTTCCCATGGGCTGACATTGAGGTACCATTGCTTTCACCAGTACGTTTGTGCTTTTCAGTTTCAAGTGCCTGTAAACACATTCATTCATTCATTCAACAGAATTATACTGAGCACTCATAGAATGCCAGATACCGTCATGGGCTATAGTAGAGAATGAAACGGGCAAAACGCCCCGTCCTCATGGAGTCTACACTCTAATAAAGATAAGCAATGAATAAATAAAATACAAGGCACATCAGATGGTAACAAGTGCTAAAGTGGAGAGGGGAGAGGCAATATGAAGGGAGTTTTGCTATTTTAAATGGGGATGGGGGTGTCAGGAAAGGTCTCACTGACTTTATGTAAGAACCTGAAGGTGTGAGAGACTGAGCCAGGGGGAAGAGCATTCCAGAGAGAGGGAGTGTGGTATGTGCAAAGGCCCTGGGGTGGGAATGTGCCTAGTGTGTTTGACACATAGCTAGGAGACAAACATGGCTGGAGAAAGTAAGAGAGGATGAAGAGCAGAAAAGGGTCAGAATGATGATGGGGCCAGCGTGCTAGATCCTAAGTGGGATGGGAAGCCTTTTGAGCAGAGAATATGACACACTAGGGCTTGTCTTTTTAAAATAACTTAACATGCATACAGTGTATGCAAAGTCTCTGCAGAGTGCCAAAGAAAGTGATGACAGGTCATGAAGCTAGAGGTTCCTGGTGAGGGTCATGTGGTCCTTCTGCTGATGGCCACACCTGTCCTGGTATGAAAGAGTAGGATGGGCGTGGGGACAGAGGGAGGAAGGTATGGAGATGGGCAGGAAGCTCTGAAAGCCAACCTTTTCACATATGTATAATATTTCTACTTTGTGCCAAGCCCTGTTAGAGACCCAGTTACTTAGATCCTCTCAATGAACTCTGAATTAACCCTGTGAGGTGGGAAATTCCTATCCTTGTTTTGCATTTGAGAAACTTGTGAGTCAGAGGAGTGACTGACTAGCCAAGTCACACAGTTCACCAGTGGCAGAACCCAGGGCTCCCAAATTCTCTCATCCCAGTGCTCTTCCCTCAATCTCCCACTGTCTGCTGATGTGGAATGGTGTTTGGAGCCCCTTTGCTTTCTAAGGAAGCAATTTCCAGACAGGTAAGTGACCACAGACCTTAGTGTTGACCCCAGACATCCTATAGGGACAAAGTCTGCAAGGCGAGTATCTTAGATTGGAGACAGATGCTGAGATGAGGGAGAGCTGCACACAGCAGGTTTATGGGGAAGTGCCACCTGTAGGGAAACTAGGAAGACAGGACTGGGATGAAGGGAAGTTCAGTCAGTTCAGTCGCTCAGTCGTGTCCGACTCTCTGCGACCCCATGAATCGCAGCACGCCAGGCCTCTGTCCATCACCAACTCCTGGAGTTCACTCAGACTCATGTCCATCGAGTCAGTGATGCCATCCAGCCATCTCATCCTCTGTCGTCCCCTTCTCCTCCTGCCCCCAATCCCTCCCAGCATCAGAGTCTTTTCCAATGAGTCAACTCTTCTCATGAGGTGGCCAAAGTACTGGAGTTTCAGCTTTAGCATCATTCCTTCCAAAGAAATCCCAGGGCTGATCTCCTTCAGAATGGACTGGTTGGATCTCCTTGCAGTCCAAGGGACTCTCAAGAGTCTTCTCCAACACCACAGTTCAAAAGCATCAATTCTTTGGCGCTCAGCCTTCTTCACAGTCCAACTCTCGCATCCATACATGACCACTGGAAAAACCATAGCCTTGACTAGAGGGACCTTTGTTGGCAAAGTAATGTCTCTGGGATGAAGGGAAAGCTGACACCAAATGTGACTGCAACAGAGACCTCAGCCCCCAAACACAGCAGAATAGTCCAGGGGCACCTGGGGACGCCTGTTGGGCACCTGATCCAAGCTAGGCCAATCACAGATGGCTCCGGGAGCAAGGGAGAGAAGCAAGAGAGAAGTCAGTCTGGCTCTGGGTGTTAAATCAAGGCATGAAACCTGGAAGCAGCCATATTCAGCCAACCAGACAGAGGAACAAAAAAAAGATGTTTGGCAGTGAGAGAAAAGACTAAAGCAGTTGCCTAGAGAGAGAAGAGGGAGCTACCCTCTCCTGAAGCCCTGCAGGACTCCAGGACTTTCCTGATGCCCCTCCCAGCCCTTAGACAGAGGCTGTGGACCAGGATGTTGATTCATCTTCTCTGAGTGGAAGCTCTGAGCTCCCTGGAGGCTGTCTCTGCACCACCAGCATCGGCCTTGATCCTCCCAGCATCCTCCCCTCTAATCCTCCCATTTCCCCATTTTCTACTCTTGAGAGTAAGATAGTCTCTCTGATCATCATTTTTCCTTTCCCTGGGTCTTTGTCCCTAAGTCTTTGAAAGTCAAAAGCAAGGATGAGCCTTTTTTTTTTTCTCTCTCTTTCTGCTGCCCCATCTCTTCCCTGAGGCACCCAGTATAGAACAAGCTACCTTGAAAAGAGAGGGGGTCAGGGAGAGACAAAGAGAAGGAAATAGCCAGAACTGTTAAAAATTAAGTAATAGTTCAAATATGTTATTTTACCATGAAACAACAACAATTTTTAAATGTGATTTTTTTTCAGAACCACACCAGCCTCTGGATTTTGCCATAAGCTCCAACCCAGGTAAGCATCAGTGCTCTGAGAGGTCAGAGTCGGGGTCATTCATCTTGCGTGCCAGAACAGACAGCCACTGTTTCCTTGAGAAAAATTCTTATCTTTCTTACAGATTCTCTTCTGGCTCACTGCCCAACAGAAGTAGGGTAGCTATTCATTCTGATAAGTCTTGATTAGGTTTCTTAATTTTCATAAAAGGTAGTCAATTTGACAATCCCTCAGGTTGACTTAAAATGTTGCTTTTTAAATTATTATTATTATAATAACTTAAAATATATATAAATACCGGTATTTCCCTAGTGGTTCAGTGGTTGGGAATCTGCCTGCCAATGCAGAGGACATGGGTTCGATCCCTAGTCCAGGAAGATGCCCACATACTGTGGGGGCAACTAAGCCTGAGAGCCACAACTACTAAAATTTTTAAAGAAATATCTATTATAAAAATGTTACAGAAAGGATTAACTTAAAAGTAAAAGTCTTCTATAATCTTAGCTCCCCAAGATAACCACTTTTAGACATCTGATCTACATTTACCCAGATTTTCTCTTCCCTTCTTACTTTTTCAGTAACACTGATCTGCTTCATTCTTCTTAACAAAATTGCATTGTTTTCTCGACTTTTAAAAAATTATTTTTAAAACCCCCAAATAATACACGATGATAGTAAGGAGAAAATTATAATTCAAAAAGATACATGTACCCCAGTGTTCACTGCATCATTATATACAATAACCAAGATATAGACGCAACCTAAATGTCCCTTGACAGAGGAATGGATAAAGAAGAGGTGGTACATATAAACAATGGAATATTATTCAGCCATTAAAAAGAACAAAATAATGCCACTCGCAGCAACATGGATGAACCTTGAGATTATGATACTAATTGAAGTAAGTCAGACAGAGGAAGACAAATATTGTATGACACACTCATATGTGGAATCTAATTTTTTTTAAATGATACAAATAAACTTATTTACAAAACAAAAATAGACCCACAGACATAGAAAACAAATTTACAGTCACCAAAGCGGAAAGTGAGGAGGGGATAGGGACAAATTAGGAATTTGGGATTAACATATACACATTACCATTTATAAAATAAACAACAAGGACCTACTATATAGCATCAGAAACTATAATAAATGTTTTTAATAACCTATAAGGGAAGAGAATCTGAAAAAGAATATGTATATATACTATATATATATATATGTGTATATATATATATTTATGTTTAATTGATTCTTTGTGCTATACACCTTAAACACAACACTGTAAACCAACTATATTTAAGTTAAAAAAAAAAAAGAAGGTGCTAAAGGGAAAAAAGCAGAGCTGCTATAAAGAAACACTATTCATGGAGAGTAATTTGGGGATGTGTGTATATGTTAATCCCTAATTCCTAATTTATCCCCATCCCCTCCCCACTTTCCGCTTTGGTAACAGTAAATTTGTTTTCTATGTCTGTGGGTCTATTTTTGTTTTGTAAATAAGTTCATTTGTATCATTTTTTAAAATTAGATTCCACATATGAGTGTGTCATATAATACTTGAGGCTGGGGTTAGTCCCTGCATTCCTGTAGTACCTACGTCTTATCCCTGAATAAAGGCAGCCAATGGTGAACTGCACATTTAATCCTCCTCTCCTGGATCTCCCAGAGAGGTGACGTCACCAGATTATGGCCCCAGTTTCCAACGCGGAGGTCTTCACAAGCCTTACCCCTGCCTCGACCACCAGGATGCCATGAGGACATTGACCACTGGATGACCCACACAAGATCCATGCAAAAAAATGTCTTGTTTCTTCTGAGGAGCTGGTTTGCTTTTGCTTTTAGGACCACTTGACATTGATAATTAATCATGTTTCTTATTTTCCATTTTTGCTCTGGTGTCCACAAAGCCCAGAGCCCAATTTTAGTAATTACATAAAACTGGGTATGCATACCCGCTTGCCATTTTTTCCCCTCTCATCTGTGTAGTCTCTTACATTTCTCCGAGCCCTTTAATTTTAAAAATCTTGATTTTTAATTTTTTAACTTCTTTTTCTCTTTTGCAGAGGTTTATTTTTGTTAGTACCCTAGAAAGTCACCTCATTTTTTTTTTAATTGCAGAATAAACCAGAGCATTAGAAAAACAAATTTGGAAGATGCTTTTTTCTGACATACCCCTTTCTGTTCAAATGCCTTCTTTTCCCCTGCCATGTAGATGTGGAGAGGTTTGGAGGGTGCCATGGAGACCACAAAAGTGAGGTGAGGCAGCTGTGGGCTTGAAAGGAGAGATTTGTAGCCCAGATACATAGGCTCACAATTCACTACTGGGCTGTCTAGGTTCCCTTGAAATAAGATGTGGGGGTCTGCTACGTTGCTCAGCAGGACTTCCAAGTCTCGGAACTGCCTCTTGTCCTAGCGGCATCAGCTTGGAAAGCGACAGGGCAACTTGGGACTTGCAGTGCTCCCAGAATCGGACTCCAGGAGGACCCAGGGTCTCCCACTAGTATGGCGGAGAGACGGCAGTGCCTAGAACCCAATGGATTAGGTGCCATCCCGTCTCCTCACATGAGGAATGGCCATGATAAAATAATAACCGGGAACAGTAAGTGACCCAGTTTGAACAAAGAGGCTGAGGATCGATGCTCTACAGCCACTGTCTGCTTTGTGGGTTCCTTTTACTACAACATTATATATTATATGCAAATCACAGCACAAACTTAAGGCCGCTTTTCATGTCAAGCAGCCTCTTTGAGCCTATATGTTATATTTTACAGATCTTGGACAGTAACATTTTTCTTTTTAGTGCGAAGTTGCTCAAGGTTCATCTGAGACTCTTTTAAATTGCTGCTTTCAGAGAAATAACAATGTAAAATGACACGATGATGTATGGCTCCGTACGGCCCGCTGGGGCTGCGGCAGTCGCAAACGCCACTGAACCTCTGGGAATGAAGCGGTCTCCGGAGCGCCATTGTGCAATTGTCCTAACCGGATCATTTTTAATTAGTTGCAATTAATTTCAAGTGACAGCGTCCTGCACTACCAAGTCAGAGAGGTTCCAGCACGTGGGTGGGGTTATTAGGAACAGACAGCTGGTAAGAGGGAAGCCAGAAGGAGGTCTCACTATAGAGCTTTTACCCCCAACAAGATTCCCCAGATTGGGGATGGAGGGATGATCGTTTCCTGAGCAGAGGGAGGGACGTCTTCCTAATGATGCAAATATTCTGATGCTTTCTGGCCCATGTGGGGGCCCTGCTAGGTGGGCATTTATTACTCCCTGCACACACAGGCAAGCATGTTCTGGTGATTATCTTACTTCAGTAACCCCAAGTCGTTCAGCCAGATAACTTCTGCCTTAGTGCAGCAGGAGCAGATGCTGAGATGAAGCTTTGGGCAGGTAGCTTATTTGGGAGGTGACCCCAGGAGTAGGGAAGTGAATCAGGAAGGGGAAGAAAAGGATAAGGGGTGACTTATAAAGCAAGTTAGTCCTGTGGGTACCTGGAGCTCACTCCCACTGGGGACATTCTGGGGGACAACCTAGAACTACATCTCAGAGCTGTTGCCATCCATGGGCTGGAGGAGCTAGGATATTTATACAATGATCCTGTTGGTCTCTGGTGGAGGGCTGCTTCTGAGCTGCTGCACACAAAAGGTGCGTCAGTGGCTGGAGAAAACTCTCAGACAAAGAACTGCAGATGCTGGAGCCAGAAGTCGGGCTCAGAGCACCCACGTGGTAAGGACAAGGGGGTGGGGTGGGCCCTGGCAGTGTCTGCTGTACCCTCTAGGACCCCTTGAAGGTCTAAAGTCACAGTTCCCTAGTACCCCTCGGAAACAATGCCCTCTACAGCATTTATACAGGGAGAAACAGGCAGAGAGGGTAAGTAGGGTAAGTGGGCCATTGAGCCTGGCAGAGAAGGAATGAGAAGTCACGATGCCTGCCTTTCCCCACCCTGCCGCATTGAGGGACCCAGGCTCTTGTGAGCTGCCTGGGTTTCATTCCCTCCAGCCATCCTGGTACTTTCTCCCCTGAATCTAGGATTCAGCAACTCTCTCAATAGGACTGCTTCTAAGCAATGGCTCATACATAAGAGATGAAACTAGAGAGAGTACCCCCTCCTGAGTGCCACATTCTCCAATCCAATGTTTTGGGGGCACACAGTCACTCTTTGCCCCCTACTGAACTGAAGCTTTGGGGCCAAGGGGCTAACCTCCACCTCTAATGCCGTTGCTACTCTAGACAGTGGTTAGAGAACCAAGGCCAAGGCACTTGACCTCCATGCCTTGACTTCTCTGACTTCCAGCTCCTCCCTTGGCTCCCCAGAGCCATACTTCATTGGTTCATCAGTAGGGAGGGAGGTGGGGCTAATGATGCTTGGCCCTGCTCTCAGGAGTAATAAGAACAACTATCACACACGTGTGTCAAACACTACATACACCATATGCTGTTCTAAACATTTTCATATATCATGTTAACTACTTTTATCTTCACAACTCAGTAAAGTAATCCTGTAATGCAACAGGACCTTAACGGGCCTTCCCAGGACAGATTCCTGCTCCACCCCCATCCTCCCACCCCCGCCATGCCTCCTGTCTGTAGAGAAACTTTAGCCAAAGAATAAATTTAATCAGAGAAGTGAGAAAATGCAGAAATAAAGGAAAACAGTCAAACAAGACAAAATAATAATAGTTAACCACTAAACAAAGTCAAGGACTTCTCATTTCCCCTCAAGGGCTGTGGATAATATTCTGAGCCATATCCTTTAAGCTGTTTTGCAGATACGGAAACTCCCACCAGGTGGAAGAAGTTAACTACATGGTGACTGGGCTGCAGCCATGACATAAGCTGCTCCATCGTAAACCATTCCAAGAACGGGCCCCAAGGAAATGGGAACAAACTGACCCTGGAACTGAAGATTAACTGTACCCAAAACAGGCAAGATAATGCAGATCTACTGCATGACTGGTTTCAAGATGATTGTCGGAACTGTGTCATTCCACACCCTTAAGCTCCTCTTTTTTCTTTTTACACCATAGTTTGTTTTTATTTTTTAGTTTACTAGGATGATTAATTACATTGAGAGAATGTAAAAAAGAAAGAAAACTCTTTTATTGGAGTATAGTTGATCACTCCAGTGTTCTTGCCTGGAGAATCCCAGGGACAGCAGAGCCTGGTGGGCTGCTGTCTATGAGGTCGCACAGAGTCGGACACGACTGAAGCGACTTAGCAGCAGTAGCAGCAGCAGTTGATTTACAATGTTAGTTTGAAGTTAGAGAAAGACAGTTTGTACGAAGAATCTTAAAAAAAGGATACAAATGAACTTACCTACAAAGCAGAAATAGTCACAGATGTAGGAAACAAACTTATGGCTACTGGAGGCTAAGGGTGGAGGGAAGGACAAACTGGAAGGTTGAGACTGATGTATACACACTACTATATATAAGAGAGAGAACTGGGGGACCTGGGTTCGATCCCTGGGTTGGGAAGATCCCTTGGAGAAGGGAACAGCTACCCACTTCAGTATTCTGGCCTAGAGAATTCCATGAACTATCCATCCATGGGGTCACAAAGAGTCAGACATGACTGAGCAACTTTCACTTTCATATATAAGACAGATTAATTAATAAGGACCTACTGTATAGCACAGGAAACCCTACTCAATACTCTAATGGTCTATGTTGCTGCTGCTGCTAAGTCACTTCAGTTGTGTCTGACTCTGTGCAACCCCATAGATGGCAGCCTACCAGGCTCCCCCGTCCCTAGGATTCTCCAGGCAAGAACACTGGAGTGGGTTGCCATTTCCTTCTCCAATGCGTGAAAGTGAAAAGTGAAAGTGAAGTCGATCAGTTGTGTCCGACTCTTAGCGACCCCATGGATTGCAGCCCACCAGGCTCCTCTGTCCATGGGATTTTTCCAGGCAAGAGTACTGGAGTGGGGTGCCATTGCCTTCTCCCCTAATGGTCTATATGGGAAAATAATCTAAAAAAGAGTGGATGTGTATATATGTATAACTGATTCACTTTGCTGCACCCCTGAAACTCTTCTTTAAAAGCTCTTGACCCCTGATCAGTAATGGGGTGTTGACCTTTGGACACAAATCTACCTTCTCCCCAGGTTGCCAGCCTCCTGAATAAAGCAAACTTTCCTTTCCTATGAACTCTAGTCTCTTGAGTGTTGGCTTTCAAGTGGTGAGCAGTTGAGTTTGGTAACAATACCATTATGTCCATTTTATGGGCAATAAAACTGGGGCACAGGGAGGTTAGGTAACTTGCCTAAGGTCACCCAGCTACTCAACGATGGAGCCAGGATGTGAACTCAGGCAGTCTGAGTCCTAGAACTTCAGTGATGACATCAACTACATTAGGAATTCTGGACACCCTCTGCACTCCCACTGAGTTCTGTCTCATGCTTCCCCTGAACTGAAATACCCACAAAAAAACCCCTCTCTCTAAAGACTCAGACTGTGTGTGATCTAACCACTTCTCTTTTTATTCTTTTCTCTTTAAAAAAAAAAATGGAAGTGGGTTGTTGCATCCATTCAGGGGACCCCTAGAAATAACTAGAGACTCCGGCATTGCCTCCTTCCTTCCAGGGCCCGGGTTCATTGTCCACCTCGGGTGAGGACTCCAGGACACCGCTTACCTCCAGAGGAGCCAAGTTCCCCTTAATCACCCTTGACGACCCTGTCATCCATTAACTTATCTAAACCCTGTCTCTGTGCTTGACCAATCTTCCCATCTACAAAGGAAGCCTCTTTACCTGCATAAGTCGCTTTGAAGCTACTATCTCACCACGTCAGATATTTTTTTCAAGTCCTCAACATGTCCACTCTTTGAACTCCCGATACATTGTTTTCCAATGGTCCCAGAACTGGGGTGGCTTGTTTGTTTATTCAGTGATTTCACACTAATTTTTTTTACCCTAATCAGCCTTTGGTGGTGTTAGTCGTAAAGAACCTGCCTTTCAGTGCAGGTGACATAAGAGGCATGGGTTTGATCCCTGGATCAGGAAGATCCCCTGGAGGAGGAAATGGCAACCCAGTTCAGTATTCTTGCCTGGAGAATGTGATGAACAGAGGAATCTGGCAGGCTACAGCACACAGGATCGCAAAGAGTCGGACACGACTGAAGCAACTGCTGCTGCTGCTAAGTCACTTCAGTCGTGTCCAACTCTGTGTGACGCCATAGATGGCAGCCCACCAGGCTCCACCGTCCCTGGGATTCTCCAGGCAAGAACACTGGAGTGGGTTGCCATTTCCTTCTCCAATGCATGAAAGTGAAAAGTGAAAGTGAAGTCGCTCAGTTGTGCCTGACTCTTAGCAACCCCATGGACTGCAGCCCACCAGGCTCCTCTGTCCATGGGATTTTCCAGGCAAGAATACTGGAGTGGGGTGCCATTGCCTTCTCCAGAAGCAACTTAAAGCAACTTAGCACACACACAAATCAGTCTTTACACTGACGAGACCTGTGACTTTTCTATTCTAGAGTCAAGGGTCTCTCACGCTGCGTGACAGGGTTTTCTGGATTTTTCGTTACTTGCAGCGGATGCCCCTTTCTTGTGTTGACCCACAGGCGCCTTGTCTCCACCTGAGTTGAGCACTTCAGTCAGCAAGGCTCTTCTCTTCAGAGCCTGGGTAGGGCCATAAAGAGTGATCCCTTCAAGGTTGTATCTAGGGAGCTTACATGTTTATAGGAATACAGTTGACAAGATTGTTCAGGAGATGACAATCATGGAAAGAAGTGGAAAATAGATCTAACAAAGAACTTCATTTAGAAAGGCAGAAAAGCAGGCTTCAGTGGGACTGTGGGATTAAAGTGACCAGACAGGCTTCTTGGAGAAGTTGTCAAGGCTAGAATTCTCCCAACTGTAGCTCCCAGCCGATCAGACCCACAGCCTCCTTTTATTATTGGGTTTGTTGCGCCTCATTTACTACCCCAGGATGGAGAGCAGAGATAATATAACCAATCTATCCACATAATTTCAAAAAAATCAACATATTGACCCAACTATAATATAAAGGAGAAATCAAAGTAAGTTACAATAAAAGAATACATATTTCAATATGTAAATGCTCAGCAACAATAAGGAAGTCAAATACTTACACCTAAACGTGAAACCACACGAGGGGATGGCTGTCAGTGCCTCTGGCCATGGAGAGGGGTGTGCTGGTGACTTAAGGGCCACGAGTACTGTGCCCACATGAACAACAGTTTCTGAAATGGTGACCAATGCTTGGTAAAGTTCAGTACAGAGATTCAGAACAGAAGACAAATTGTCCCCTCAGTTGTCATGGGAGTTCCATTCCTATAAAATTCAGAGTATATTAAAACCATGCAAAGATATTCTGTGTATATATGTAAAACAAAGCTGGATTTAGACTCACGTCATTGTAAACAACGTGTTCTTGCCTGGAGAATCCCAGGGACGGGGGAGCCTGGTGGGCTGCTGTCTATGGGGTCACACAGAGTCGGACACGACTGAAGCAACGCAGCAGCAGCAGCATTGTAAACAAATTTTTCCACCAGGATCAATGTCACACCTAGGACCAACTGCCACTTGGACAGGTTACGCACTGCACAATCATTTACTTCATCACACAAGTGAATACAGTTAGTCCCCTACATATGAATGAATTCTGTTCCAAGGGCACATTTGTAAGTCTAATTTGTCTGTAAGTCCAACAAAATTAGCCTAGGTACCCTAACTAACACAACGGTCTCTATATTACTGTACTGAAATAGGTTTATGATACTTTTCACACAAATATTTTTAAAAAGCACAAAAAAATAAAAACACATTTAATCTTACAGTACAGTATCTTGAAAGGTATAGTTGGACAGGACAACAGCTGGCATACAGGGGCTGGCATCTAGAGAACAAGCAAGAAGAGTTACCGACTGGAGGAGGGGAAAACGGAGGGAGACGGTAGAGCTGAAAAAAGGTCATCAACAACAGGAGATGGAGGGCAATCTGCAATTTCTCTCATGCCCGACATTAACGGCACAGGTTCTGGTTCCTTACTGGATTCAATTCCATCTACCCTCTTGAAACGATGATCCGGTGATGTCTGGGTAGTAGCTTTTTTTTTCCTCCTCATTGATGACTCAGTGGCACTGGACTGCACTCTGAATGCCTGTGGCACTTCCATGCACCATTCCACGTCTGGGTCCTGCGTCTGGGTCCTAACAGTGCCTCCTCAAGTAAAGAAACCCCCTTGCCCTTCCCTGCATTGGGAACCTCTTTGGTTCTTCAGTGATGTCTTCCTCCTCTTGTCTCTCCTTGTTCTTTCTCTGGCCCTCCAATTCTATCAGGCCTTCACCAGTAAGCTCCTTGGGATGCACAGCCACGGTACCATAAAGTGCCGAAAAGCACAACCACTTATAGGGAGGCACGTGTGTGACCATGTACGCCAGAACTAACTACATGAACCAACTTACGGAATTGTCCACGCGAACGCATGTTCATGTATTTGAAAGTTCACAACTTGAAAGTTGGTAAGTTGGGGACTTACTGTAGTGGCCCCTAGGGTTGCAGGGTCCACAGGTACTTGTTTGGAATATTTTCTTTTTTTTTTAACAGAAAAATATGATATTTATTCACTCTAATGATAATGTTTAGTTCTCGTGAATTCTTTTTTTTTAATTCATTGATTTTAATTGGAGGCTAATTACTTCACAATACTGTAGTGGTTTTTGCCATACATTGACATGAATCAGCCATACGTGTACATGTGTCCCCCATCCTGACCCTCCCCATCCCATCTCTCAGGGCCGTCCCGGTGCACCAGCCCTGAGTGCCCTGTCTCATGCATCGAACCTGGACTGGTAATCTATTTCACATATGGTAATATACATGATTCAATGCTATTCTCTCAACCCATCCCACCCTCGCCTTCTCTCCCAGAGTCCAAAAGTCTGTTCTTTATGTCTGTGTCTCTTCTGCTGTCTCATATATAGGGTCATCATTACCATCTTTCTAAATTCCATATATATGCATTAATATACTATATTGGTGTTTTTCTTTCTGACTTACTTCACTCTGTACAATAGGCTCCAGTTTCATCCACCTCATTAGAACTGATTCAAGTGTATTCTTTTTAATGGCTGAGTAATACTCCATTGTGTATATGTACCACAGCTTTCTTATCCATTCATCTGCCGATGGACATCTAGGTTGCTTCCACGTCCTTGCTATTGTAAACAGTGCTGTGATGAACACTGGGGTACATGTGTCTCTTTCAATTCTGGTTTCCTTGGAATGTATGCCCAGCAGTGGGATTGCTGGGTTGTATGGCAGTTCTATTTCCATTTTTTTAAGGAATCTCCACACTGTTCTCCATAGAGGCTGTACTAGTTTGCATTCCCACCAACAGTGTAAGAGGGTTCCCTTTTCTCCACACCCTCTCCAGCATTTATTGTTTGTAGACTTTTTGATAGCAGCCATTCTGACTGGTGTGAGATGGTACCTCATTGTAGTTTTGATTTGCATTTCTCTGATAAAGAGTGATGTTGAGCATCTTTTCATGTGCTTGTTAGCCATCTGTATGTTTTCTTTGGAGAAATGTCTGTTTAGTTCTTTGGCCCATTTTTTGATTGAGTTGTTTATTTTTCTTGTATTGAGCTGCATGAGCTCCTTGTATATTTTTGAGATTAATTCTCTGTCAGTTGCTTCATTTGCTATTATTTTCTCCCATCCTGAAGTTTGTCTTTTCACCTTGCTTATAGTTTCCTTTGTTGTGCAAAAGGAATTTTTGAAGTTACATGGGATGAGGGTGAATTCTTCACTGCGTGAAACTGTCCTGAACATTGTGGTATACAGAAAGCACTCCTGGTTCCCTCCCCACATACTAAATGCCAACATTATTATCACAAATAACCCCCACAAATGCCCAAACTAGCCCCTGGGCAGCACTGCCCCACTAAGAACGACTACCTTAGAGGCATCGGCGGCTCCAGACTCTCCCACAGCTGGTGGTTCCCAGCCTCATCTTGATTTCTCTTTACTGCTTCCTTTCTTCATCCCTTTCTTCCCACCCCTGCCCCAGTCCAGCCTTTATGGCCTCACTTCTGGACCAGCAGAGACATCCGCCTGGGCTCCCTGTTTCTGAGCTCAGCCACTCCAGCCAGGGAACCTGCCCAGCACTACAGAACAAAGACCCCTCTCTCTCTCACCCCCCTGCCCTCAGAGTTCAGCCCCACAGTGACAGTGCTTCTTGCTCTGATTCCATCTTTTCATAGTAATCTTTCCTCTACCCGCTCCCATTCTCCAAGCATTCTCCCCTCCATACTTTGCTCCCACCATTCCCCTTCTTGGGCAACCCCATCCTCCATATCACCTCCTCTCCATCTCTGCCCTTAGGCCCCAACTGATTCATTAGCCTTCCCAGAAGTGCAGAATCAGAAGCAATGTGCTCTCAGGCGTTTCATCTGTGACTTTTGCAGACCCATCACACCCTTGTAGAGTGTTCTTCTTCCTCTGTCACAACCAGAATCTCCCCCAGGGCATAGGCTTATCTCTCTTGGGACCTCTGCACTAGAGATCCAAGGGACTTGAGGTTGGTTGGGTGTAGGGCAGGGCTGGCCTAGGACGGACATAGATTTAACCAACAGGCTGCTGGGGGCCTTTGGTCTCCTAAGTGGCAGCTGACTTGAAGAATGGTGGTTTCAGTGAATTTTTCAATGATGAGGTGGGCCCCATCGTATTGGGGCAGTGAAGACGGCTGTCATTAGAACAAGGAAGGATGATGGTGTGGTCTCCTGGGAGGAAGAGGAAATGATAGGAAGCCCTGAATTCACTCCATCTAGGGTGATTTCAGGGGTGAACTCCATCATTCCCTGGGGTGAAGGAAAGGTATCCATGGGTTTGTATGAGTTTGTGTGGTGTGTGTGTGTGTGTGTGTGCACTAGCTGCTGCCACTGTTGCTGCTGCTGTGTCTGGCAGGAAAGCAGACTATTTAAACCCTCATTGTAGCTTCATCGAACCCAGGGGTGGGGACTTGCCCATGGCATAGGGCTGGAAAGTGGGGGGATTGTACAGGGAGGGCTCTGAGATTTTATTCTGGTCATTTTGAGTAAGACTAGATTGCAGGGGGCAGGAAAAAGGAGCCCCAACTCCCAGTTAAAGCTGAACAGTGGTCCCCAACAATCCCCGCACAGGGCCTGACTCTAATGTCTTCTGATGGGACAAATTGGTGAACACAATTATTAGCTGGGTGACATCAAAAGGCATTAATCTCTGGTTCCCGAGCAGGACCGGCGCCACATTAGAGCCTCGCACCCAGTCATTATTAAGACTTTAGCCCAAGGGTGTAATAAATGTTTTATGGCATGCAAACCAAGGTAATGGAATGCAAATCCCATAATATAGCCATACATTTATTTTCTAATGGAGCAAATGATGATGTATTTTATCTGAGAAGAGCTGCTGATAGGGTCTGCTTGGGAAATGTAAAGTTACCGACCCAAAGGGTGAGTGGGTGGCTCTGCTGGGGTGGGGGCTTGGGCCGAGGGAGGGTGGGAGCCGTGCTAGGACTTCCCAACAGTGGTCAAGCTTTTGTGCACACAGACCACCTAGACAAGCCCATTGCTCTTAAACTCACACCCCCAGACACCCTCCTTTTGGGGAATACATCGAACATTCTGAGGCTTAATTACCTCCCCTCTGCAGTGAGCCCCTCACCTCCCTGGAGCCCCTACCCCCACCCGGAGCTGCATACCAATAAGCTATTCAGCTCATATTGGCTTTCCAAAAATATGGCCGCATTAAGGTGTGAAATGTTCATGGGATCGAGGGGTGCAGGGCTATTTCTCCAGTGGAGTGAGGACTTGGCACTGGTACTGTGTTTATTAGGAGGCCAACACTATTCAGCTACAGCCCTGAGGTTGGTGGGGAGGCCAGGCTGGCTACCCAGGGTAGCTGTGGCCTTGGGCAGGGCTTCAGGCGAGTGAGTCCCCAGGTCTTTCTGACTGCTACTGTTTCTGAAAGAACATTCTGAATAGTCAGCTTGACCAGAAAGAATATAGCATCCCTTCTGCAGTCAGGCAGAGGGCCTCTTCATTCCTAAGAATCTCCTTAGTGCTCTCTCATGTCCAGTCTGTACGCAAATAGTACACACAGTCCCCGGCTGGACAAGGGCTCATGGGCCTAATACTGATAAGTAAGGGCCTGCTCTGTACCTAGATTTATGGGGACACCAAGAAGTTTAAGACCTGTCCCTGCCTTCAAGGTACTGATGATCTAACTAGGGAAAAGGACACATGTCTGAAAAGAAATTAGCAGTCAGGATGCATAGGGTTTAAGAGTCCCCTGAGTGACATATGTGAGGGATACAAGTTCCCTTATAAGTTTTCTCAGGAAAAGGAAAAGATACCACCATTAAGAAGAAGGGGAGGGAAGTAAAAACCCCTGCCCGAGAGGAATCCTGATGGAGATCTGCTGTGTGCTAGAGGTGGTAACTGATGGACAGAGGAGCCTGGCTGGTGACAGTCCATGGGGTCAGATACAACTGAGCACCTTTCACTTTCAGAAGTGGTAAGGACCTCTCAAAGTGGAAAAAACAGGACTTGGGTCTTTACTGCAAAAAGCGCGAGTGTGTGTGTGCATGCGTGCACGTGAACACGTGTGTGTTCACTCAGTCATGTCTTTGCGACTCCATGGACTATAGCCCAGCCAGCTCCTCTGCCCATAGGATTTTTTAGGCAAGAACACTGGAGCAGATTGCCATTTCCTACTACAGGGGATCTTCCCGACCCAGGGATCGCACCTGATTCTCTTAGGTCTCCTGCACCAGCAGGTGGGTTCTTTACCACTGTGCCACCTGGAAGCCCAAAGAGCTCATAGTAGGTGTTCAATTCACATTGGCTTTTGAATACCCTGAAAACAACGATTGTTCTCATTAGCGCTTCAATTCTTGGCAAGTACTTTTGATCTTCTAATATGCCCTTTGTTTTATAGAATAATATTAACATTAATAACAATTAATTGAGAAATTATATCAGGCCCTGTGCTAAGCACTTAATTATCTCACTGAATCTTAAAATGACTCAAAAAGGGAAGTACCTTTATGATTCCTTTCGAGGAATAATAATGAGGAAGCGAGTCTCAGAGTGGGACTTGCCCGAGGGAGTGAGGGCTGGGATGTAACCAGATCTCTCTGCCTCCATAGTTCATCCTATACAGTCTGCCCCTCCAGATCTAGGAAGCAGAGGTCAGAGGAATTAGGAACCATACTGAAGGACACACAGCAATTGGTGTGATCGAGGGAGGGCCTCTGGCTTCAGGCCATGCTGCCTTCTGCACTCCCGTGAGCAGCTCTTGATTTCCGTGTGTGTGTTTTATCCCAGGAGTTGTCTCCCCAGGTCTACTGCCCAACCCTCTGTCTACCTCCAATCAGTCTGTGTCCCCTTAGGATGCACTGTCGCATCCTAGGATAAGTCAAATCATGGATAAACGTGACAAAATAAAGATAACAGTAAATCAGGTGTCCACGAGGATCTGAGCCCACCCATGATTTGAAAATTCTCCATTGACTTCTCTGTGCCTGAGCCTCTTCTCAAATATGGATGCCATATGTGAATAGCCCTTTGGCAGGATACTCAGGCTGGGATGAGCCTGCTCTTGGTCCTGTCCTGGTCTGGCCTACCAACGCCCCAGAACAGGCCTTTGTGGAATATTATCCTCCAAGGCCTAGAAAAGGGACCATGCCCACCTCTGGCGGGGGAGAAGGACAGTAGTATTCAGCTCTGAATTCTTCATGGGTCTCGAGACAGGTGTGGATGCTCAGCAACCTCAACAGGGCCAGGACTGGGGAGGAGATGAGAGGAGTCCAGGCTGCCAAATGAAGGAAGCATTCACTGTCAGAGTCACAGTAGCGCAGGCCTTTTTTTTGGCCGTGCCACACGGCTTGTGGGATCTCATTTCCCTGACCAAGGATCACACCTAGGCCCCCAGCAGTGACAGTGCAGAGTCCTAACCACTGACCCATCATGGAATTCCTGAGCGCAGGCCTTTTTAAAAAGTGCCGTATGGTTATCTGCTCCACCCACTCTATTGCCGGGCTTGGCCCTGCAGTGCTATCACAAATGCAGATGTGCAAAGGAGCCTAGGTCTCCTAACCACTGAGCTGGGGGATGGACAGGCTGACTTCCAATTGGCCCCAGTATCTAAAAAGCCTGGGACTCGAGGACTGAACCAGCAATGGAAATTCTAAGGAAACTGACTTACACAAAATGTAAGCAGAGATAGAATTTCAGCCACTCACATGCTCACTTAACTGAAAGTTCAAGGGTTAAGCCTTAGATGAGGCTGGATCCAGTTACCCATCAACAATCTTTTTCTTTCTATCTCTCAGCTCTGCTTTCCTTGAAATTCTTCCTGGGCACAGTCTAGCTGGAGGCACACGGAGGGTCACTTGGACCAAGGATAATACACACACATGAGAACTGAAGCTGCTCATGGTGGTGCAGGGGGCAGTGTGACCTGAAGCTAAACATGCTCCTACAGGAAGGAGTAAAGGGATGGCTTCACTCTGAGGCTCAGGAAGCATCTACTGTGCAAGAGCAAGGTGACGGCTGGCCAACCCAATGGAAAAAAGTAGTTTCTCCTTCCTGGTAGTTGTGTCAAGAGATTTTATTAGCATGGCTCCCGTACCATGTCCATAACGGAACCAACCACTGTGGCCAGGGGGTTGATCTGCTCTGAGGATCTAGTTCTACTCGTGGGCTGAGCCCAGAGGACCCCAGACATCCAAGCCCATTTGAAACCATGGAGACTTAGTGGAAGTGATATGGGTTCCCCAAAGGAGAATCTGGCTGCTCTCAGAGGAGGGATGAATGCTAAGCAGACAAACTTAAGAGCGATCAACTCAAGAGCTGGAGACTCTTCTAAAACCCCAGCCACACCCAGGCCTTCTCTGGGCAGCCCGGAACACCTGCTGCCCAAATCAGTGTCATTTGTGAGTATCTGCTAGAAGCTTTCTTTAGGCATGAAATGCTTCTTGCTCATCTTCGGCCACCTAACCCTCTCCCTGAAGGGACTGGTCAATGACATGTGCATTACAGTCACTCAGCAGGAATGTGCTGACGTTATGAAAGAATGAATGAGGAACTGTGCTGGGGCTGGGCCCCAAACTTTTATTAACCGCGAGGTTAAAAGCTATCGAGGGTCAGGGGCACCGCAAAGGTGCAGAGGGAGTGAGTCAATTAACACCTGCCTTTTTATTTCCAAATCGAATTGTTGCATGAGGTTTGGGATGATGTAACCACTCGGCAGCGTCAGGACAGGATTTATGAGCTATGGTATGTGGAGCGATGGTTGGAGCAGGCAGCTGCTGAGAGGCTCTTACCCTGACTGCCCTTTCTTGGAAACCTCCCTAAATGATGGTTGGAAGGCATGACAGCATACGTTTGCTGTTATAAACCCATGCCCCTGTGCCCAGGGTGGATCTGAGTTGAGTCACTTTTTCCTAGGCTGGTTTAGGAGAGTATCCGGCTCAGGGATGGCTTTGGACTAGGAGGGGAAAGGAGCGGGAATGTTGAGAAGGGGAGCGGGGCGGGGGTGGGGGGCGGTAGAGAGGACAGGAGATTGAATCAGGCTCCCTGGAATGAGGATACGACCCCACGGAGCCTTCTTAGGTTGGTGTGCATTTGAGTAGGGAGTGGTGGTGGCCAACTAGAGAGTCCACGTGTTAATGTCCATTCATCATCTCCTATCTGAGATGAGCTGAGTTGGCTGCTGCTGGAAGTTTCTGGGAATGAGGCTGGTGTAGCCAGATTCACTGACCACTCCATGGCCTGCTGCAGGGCTTGGGATGGAAGGAAGAAGGCAGGCTTCCCTTCCAGCCCTTCCCACCAGTGCCTGGGTCCGAATGATGGATTTTCAACTGGGCCATTAAATGCTGATTAAAGTACTGGAGAAAAGAACAGGAAAGAAAAAAAAAAAAAAAACAATATCGAGCGTTGTACATACATACACACTCCCACCCCGGCCCCCCTTCCCTTTTCTCAAGCTGCCTCGAAGTTCGTTCCAACCCTCCATTGGAAATGCTATAAAAGGCCAGGTTAATTAAGTCCTATATATTACCAGTGCAAACACTTCCAACTTTATTCCAGCAGCTTAGTGAGTGAGGAGGAGGCCAGGCAAGGTCCAGGCAGCTCAGGGTAATAAAACAGAAGACTCAATTACCTTGTACATTTGCAGTTTTTATAAAAATCATTTCAAGTTCTCCCAATGAAAAGCACAGTGAGAGGGATCGGAATCTCGAAATCCAGAAGGAGGTCAGGGAACCAGGGATTTTAGAACAGTCAAGGGTAAGTCATCTTGTCCATCCCTCTACTTCTGGGCAGGGAGGCCCCCCCACCCTAAGGAGAAGCTCAAGTAAATTACAGAGGAAGGAGGGAGGGAAGGGGATGCCCCAATCAGCACTGAATGTCCACTGGGTCTGGAGGACAATGCTGGTGCTTTATGTAACTAACTCAGGTAGGTATTATCCCCATTTACAGAGAAGCAGACTGAGGCATCAAAGTAACCCCTTGGTACCCAAGACAGGCCCAACACCCAGCCTATGGTACTCTGATTCCTGACTCTCCCTGTAAGCTACCAGGACTTCTATCTGTACCGCATGGTGCAATGTTAAAAGAACAGTCTCTGCAGTTCGTGGATCTAGATTCAAATCTCAGTCCGACCACTGCCTAGCTGTGTGTCCTTGGGCAAATCACTTAACTTCTCCGAACCTTAGTAAGGAGTTTCCTCATCTGTGAAAACAATTTTAGTACCTTCTTCACAGCATTATTAATAGTATTAAATGAACAATGTATAAAATGTTCAACCCAGAGCTTGGAGTATGACACATATTGGTTATTATTGTGATTATCATTATACGAGCTAAGCCCGAACTTGTCTTGACCAGCTCATTATATTTTTCAGAGTGATAGTTAGTGAACCAGTTATACTAGCCACATTCACATGCTAAAGAAAAGGGTTAAGGAGCTCTCTTAGCTTCTTGCTTTACACCACAGGGACCAAAAAGATTCTGCAACTTCTGAGTCTCACCAAAGGGCAGGAACCTCTTTCCTATTAAGAAACCACTTGTTTCACAAGGGCCACAAAATAAGAGCTATATATATAAGTAAAAAACAACTTATTATTTTCTTCAGAAAACAGAAACTGTTCAATATGTCTGCTCTTGCAGAAACAGGAGTATAAAATCTCAATTCAACAGCAGTCCCCAGAGGGAGAAATTATTCTCTGGGCTGTAGCCACAGTGACCCAGAGCAATGTTTCCCGGAAGGCTGGAGAAAGTTAAGCCCAAAGTTCTCTCCTCTCGATCAAATCTCTTGGGGCCTTACGGGATGCACCTGGGTGGGGGTGGGGCTGGGGCGGAACAGCTGGGCAGCCGGGGACCGTGAGGGGAGGCAATGCCTGGCGTGCGGTGAACACCATGTGTGCACTGAATGAATGAAGTAAATCATGCGCACCTCTCAGCTCCTCCTGTGTGGAGAGGTTCCTCTTAAGCTGGGCCGGTGAAGTACAGTGTATTCTCCCAAAATGGCCACAGTAACATTTCCAGTCCCACCTGTCTTTCTAGAACTTTGACATTCTCTTATCAAGAAGTGGAATCTATTTCTCCTCCCCTTGAAACTGGGCTGGGCTTCATGGTTACTTAACAAAATGTTGCAGTCATGATATTGTATAACTAGCAGAGCTAGTCAAAAAAGCCAATATGCTTACACTTGGTTGTTTCATGGGAATCTAGCTACCATAATGTGAGGAAGCCAAAGCTATCTGCAGAGGCCTCATGAAGATATTCTGGCTGAGAGTCCCAGCTAAGGTCCCAGACAACAGCCAGCACCAGCCACCAGACACATGTGTGAGCAAGCCTTCAGATGACTCCAGCGCCGGTGGCTGAGTCACCTTCGGCCTTTGAAACTCCCACCTGAGGATCCCACATCACTGAGCAGAGATCAAGCACCCTTGCTGTATGCTATCTGAACTTCTGCTCCACAGAGTCTAAAAGCGTAACCAACAGTTGTTTCACACCACTACGTTTGGAGTAATTTTTAACCTAGCAATAGATAACCAGAATATCCATCTATGCCTTTCGATGCCAGGTTTAGTTCTGGGGGCTATTATGTAAGAGGGTCATTGACCCACTGAAGAAATTTCCATGCACTGCAGTCACAGTGGGAGGGACTTGGAACTCTAACCCAGATGTTGAAAGCTGGAGATGGGAGCTGGTATGTGGGGAGGGGAGAGGACTTAGTCATGACCTTCCTTTCCCTGAGGAAGGGGCAGGCTTGTCCTGGCAGCATGGCGGCCCAGTGGGAAAGGAGGGGACTTTGGAGTCAGATGGCCCCCACTAACTCTATGGCTTGGACAGGTCAGTCCACTTCTCTGAACCTCAGATGAAGATGATAATGTCTCTCCTGCAGTATGCTTGTGTGGATTAAATAAGATCAATAGAGCTGACTTGCTTGGCACACAGACCCTTAAAAAATATTCTCATGAAAGGTCCTTTGCTGCTGCTGCTGCTGCTAAGTCGCTTCAGTCATGTTCAACTCTGTGCAACCCCATAGATGGCAGCCCACCAGGCTCCCCCATCCCTGGGATTCTCCAGGTAAGAACACTGGAGTGGGTTGCCATTTCCTTCTCCAATGCATGAAAGTGAAAAGTGAAAGGGAAGTCACTCAGTCCTGTCCGACTCTTAGCGATCCCATGGACTGCAGCCTATCAGGCTCCTCTGTCTATGGGGTTCTCCAGGCAAGGGTACTGGAGTGGGGTGCCATTTCCTTCTCTGGAAAGGCCCTTTGGTTGCCCTCAAATCTGCAAATAAATAGGAGGTGCTTATGAAAAGATGCTGCAGGACATTTCTTCTGGGTTGAGTAAGGATTAAAACATAACTCACTTCTCTCAGGGTTTTAATGTATAGAAAACAGGTATAGGAAAGTGAATGTGGATTGAAGTCCCAGCTTTATTAATAGCAGCAAATGCCCAATAATTGCCACAGGAAGGGCTGCAGTTGGAGCCTGGTGTTTTCTCTGTGAGAAAATCTTCAATTAAGGATTCAGATTCTTTGCAAACAAAAGTCCAAGACCAGATGGCTTCACTGGGGAATTCTACCAAACAAACAAATCCTTCCCAAACTCTTCCAAAAGACGGAAGAGAAGAGAATATTCCCAAAGTCATTCTATGAAGCCACCCTCACCCTGTCACCAAAACCAAAGACACTACCAAAAAAGAAAACCACAGACCAATAACTTTGACAAACACAGATGCAAACATTCTCAACAAAATGTTAGCAAACCAAATCTAATGACATGTGAAAAAGATCATACACCATAATCAAGTTGGTCTCATCCCAGGGTCACAGGGATGGTTTAATAAGTGCAAATCAATCAATGCAATACATCATATCAACAAAAGAAAAAAACACATGATCATCTCAATAGAAGCATAAAAAGCATTTGATAAAAGTCAACATCCATTCATGATAAAAACTCTTACCAAAGTGGATATAGAGGGAACATCTCTCAACATAATAAATGCTATTTATGACAAACCCACAGCCAATAAAATACTCAACAGTGAAAACTGAATATGATTCAAAGAAATGAAAAGATATTCCATCCTCTTGGATTGGAAGAATTATTACTGTTAAAATGACCACACCACCCAAAGCAATTTGCAGATTTATTGTGACCCCTATCAAATTAGCCATGACATTTTTCAATGGACTAGGATGAATAATAATAAATAATCCTAAAATTTATATGGAACCATGAAAGACCCAGAATTATCAAAGCAATCCTGAGGGAAAAGAACAAAGCTGGAGGCATAACCCTCTCAGCTTCAGATAATACTACAAACCTACAGTAACCAAAAGAGTGTGGTAGGTAATTCCCTGGTGGCCCAGTGGTTAAGACTCAGTGCTTTCACTGCCATGGCCTGGGGTTCAATGCCTGTTCAGGGAACTAAGATCCCAGAAGCCACAAAGCATGGCCAAAACAGATAAATATTTTTTTTAGAAAAACTAAACAAAAAACTCAGCATGGTACTGGCACAAAAACAAACACACAGATCAGTGGAACAGAATACAGAGGCCCCCAAATAAACAAACACCTACGGTCAATTTATCTTCAACAAAGGAGGCAAGAATATACAATGGAAAAAAGACAGTCTCTTCAGCATATGGTGTTGGGAAAGTTGGACAGCTGCATATAGGTCCATGAAATTAGAACACACGCTCACACTGTACAAAAAAATAAACTCAAAATGGCTTACAGACAAGATGTAATATCATAAAACGCCTAGAAGAAAACACAGGCAAAACATTCTCTGACATAAAACATACCCATCTTTTCTTAGGTTAATCTCCCAAAGCAATATAAATAAAAGCAAAAACAAACAAATGGGACCTAATCAAACGTATAAGCCTTTGCACAATAAGGAAACACACACAAAGACACACAAAAAGACAACTACAGACTGGGAGCAAATATTTGCAAATATTGCAAATATTTGCACTAACAAGGGTTTAATTTCCAAAATATATAAACAGCTCATACAAGTCAATAACAACAACAACAAAAAGAAAACAACCAAAATAAGGGCAGGAGACCTAAACAGACATTTCTCCAAAGAAGACACACAAATGGCCAACAGGCACATGAAAAGATGCTCAGTATCACTAATTATTAGAGAAATGCAACTCAAAACTACAACAAGGTACTGCCTCACACCAGTCAGAATTTAAGAAATCTATAAATATCAAATACTGGAGAGGGTGGAGAAAAGGGATCTCTCCTACACTGTGGTGGGAATGTAAATCGGTGCAGCACTGTCGAAAAGTGTGGGGTTCCTGAAAACACTCAAGATAGAGCTGCAACATGATCCACATTTCCACTCCTGGGCATCTGTTCGGCAAAAGCTGTCATTCAGAAAGATACATGCACCCTGAGCTCGGAGCAGCACCGTTTACAACACCCGAGACATGAAAGCAACCAAAGGTGCAACAAAGGAGAATGGATAAAAAAGACATGGTATATGTGTATGTATCGTGGAATATTATTTAGCCATAAAGAAGAATGAAATAATAACATTCGCAACAACATGAGCAAGCCTAGAGATTATCATACTAAGTGAAGTAAGCCAAAAATAGAAAGACAAATACCATAGGATGTCACTTATATACAGAATCTAGAATATGACATGAATGAATCTATTTATGAAACAGATGCACAGACAGAAAACAAACATATGGTTACCACAGGGGAAAGGGGGTGAGGGAGGGAGAAAATAGGAGTTTGGGATTAACAGATACACACCACTATAGATTAAACAGGTCAACACCAAGGCCCGATTGTAGAGCTCAGGGAACTATACTCCATATCCTGTGATAAAGCATAATGGAAAAGCATATGAAAAAGAATGTGTGTGTGTGTGTGTGTGTGTGTGTGTGTGTGACTGAATCATTTTGCTATGCACCAGAAACTAACACAGTGTAATATTGTAAATCAACTATACTTCAATTTTTTTAAAGGGTTCATATTCTTTCATAGTTATAGGATGATTTAGGCCTTCTATTGTCAGTTTGGGGCTTCCCTGGTGGCTCAGATGGTAAAGAATCTGCTTGCAATGCAGGAGACCTGGGTTCGATCCCCCTGGAGGAGGAAATGGCAACCCACCCCAGTATTCTTGCCTGGAGAATCCCATGGACAGAGGAGCCTGGTGGGCTACAGTCCATGGGGGTTGCAAAGAGTCAGACACAACTGAGCAACTCACACACGACACACAGCAACATCGTCAGCTTTGGTCATTTGTGTTTTGCTAGGACTTTGTCCATTTTATCTAAATTTTCAAATGTACTTTCAAACAGAAGTTGTTCAGCTGCCTATTGAATCAGCCACTGAGTCCTCCCTTCTGTCAAGCCCTCAGAATTGTGCTGTGGGGTCACTGCATGTGCTCCTGTCCAGGGGTCACAGAGATAGTGTTTTTGCCTCCAGTGTAACGGCCTGTGAGTAAACTTGAGCCACACTTTCCTGGACCTCTCTCACCTCCCCAACTTTCCCCCTCCCCACACCCTACTGCCAGAGTGGTGAAGGCACTCTGAGCATCAACAAGTTAGAACTCCTACCTGTAACCCACCCAGAAAGTTCAAGGGAAAACCACATCCCCTCCCAGCCTAGGCTCCAGAAGACAGATCAAGCGTGCCCCTGATGATAAGGGCTTGGGGTTGACCGAGCCGCCTCCCCCACCGCCTTCCAGTGCATCACTCCTTCAGCTTCCTCTCTCCTCACTGATGTCCTCAGCTGGGCAGGGACATCCGTGACCTCACCTTGGCAATAGTCACACATGTCCCAACTCCCATCTCAGTTGCAAGTTTGTTTTTGCACGGAGGACAAGCAGCAGGTAGCGGGCTGGGACCTGGGGAGGAAAGAGGAGCTCATGGGGCAGCAAGGAGTTATCTGTTTATCCCAGAGTGACCTCATCTGTGCTGCTGCTAAAGTAGAAAATGGACAGGTGTCGCCTCAGCCATGGCTTCAGGGAGGCGTGACGGACGCTGCTATTCACCTTTCCCAATGGGGCCCCCTTCCCTCTTGATAGTTTCAGAGAACCCACAAAGGATGGGACTGCTGGGTAGTGTTCCCGAGCCCTTGCCTCCTGGGGAGTCCCCAGCTTGTAGCCGCCAGCCTCCATCTGTCCTCGCCGTTGGGTCCTGCCTGCTACCATGCAGCCCCTTCCCCCAGAAAAGCAGCCATTCCTGAGTTCTCCAAGGGTGCTGCCCTGACAGCCTTAGCAACACTGTCCTCATATCTGCCTGCCCGCTGAGCAGAGGAGACGATACAAGCTGGGAGTCTCAGGGTCAAAGGTCCTGCAGACTCACCCAGGAGCTGGCTACTCGGGCAGCACAGGGAGCTGATGCTTCGAGGGATGACTGGGTGCCCAGCTGGACACTGACGAGGCTAAAGGAACATGATGGAAGACAGGAGAATGGGGGCACATGGTGCTGCTGGAGAAAAGCTGGCCCTGTGCGTGGATAATTAGAACCGAACGTCAGTAAACAATGCCTTTTCCCCTCATTAAGGACAAATCTGTATGTATAATGTGCCTATTTTCTCTTTCATTAATTCATAAATGCCCGTCAGCCCTGGGTCTGATGTGTCTCCTCTCCTACGCAGACGGAGGGGCCCACCTCAGCACCCAGCTCCCGTGAGGGGAAAGACTGCGGGGGCGCTCCTGTGAGATGCCATAGACGCAGCTACGGTGGCTTCCAGAAGGGAGCAGAGAGAGGCCGTGAGGGCAGACCCCAGGCCACCCCTTGCTGTCCCCTCTGAGGCCTCACTCATTCTCTTGATTGATTCGTCTGCCCTTGAGTAGCTTGAGAATGCTGACTCTTGGGAGCCCCTGAGAATGTGGCCAGTCTTCAAGCACTCCTTAGGATGCCCAACAACAGGCTGGGACCAGAAATCCCAAAGATGAGACATCAATTCTGCCCTCATGAAACTCACAGTCCTACAGACAGAGCAGCCAGCACACATGTATATATTAAGGAACGGATGCTGGAAGGAAAGTTCACACAAAATGGAAATCGTCAGTGGAAGTTAGGGAGACACCCCAGATGTATGTCTCCTCAATCAGTCTGGAAACTTCCCTGGGAATTGATAACATGTCTCCATCAACAGGCGAGGTACTTCAGGGTATACTGACCACTTCCCCTCCCAACAGGGGAGTAAAAATCCTCAAGAGGCAGAAACGGTCTCTTCCACCAAACAGGAGATCCTAGAATTAGGAACCATTGCCCCATCAGATTAAAAACTCCCATGAGCGAAGGATCTGTCCAAGAGCAGGGATTGTCTCCCTGTCATTCTCACTCTAGCCTCTCAGGACTGTGAATAAATACAGCCTCCTTATATCACTCCCTCCCTCCTGGGACCCCCAAATGTGTCCTGAACTTGTGCCAGGACTTGAAGGGGTGGGGATGGTGCCAAAGCGAGAGATGACACAACCTCTATCCTCAGGAGCACCCACCAGCTTTTCCGTTTGTGTGGACACTAATCCATACAAACGGGGAGACAGGGGAAGGGGACTGAAGTGACCACTTATGGAGCACTCTCATGGTAGTCACGGGGCACACGTGTGACCTATTGTGTTATCCCACATAAGAGCTCACAAGCCCAGGAGGTGGGCACCATTTTCCCCATCCCACAAATTAAGAACCGAAGACCGAGAAAGGGAAAGGGATTCACTCAAGGTCACGTAGCCCATCAGAGGTAGAACTGGGAATCAAACACTCTGTCTCTTTCCACCACAGCCAGCGTCACCCCAGATGAGTGCAAGAACCTGGTGAGCAGGAGCGGCAAGGGGAGAAGAGGAAGAGCAGCGGGACTGGAGGAGCCAGGCCTGGGGACAGGAGCTTCTGGTGGACCTCAACTGCAGGAACGGCCTGGAGAGGCCAAGGCCACTGGGAGAGTCTCTGAGGGTCAAGCTGGGGGCAGTCCCATCTCTTAAACCCCTACCTTCCCTGAAGAGGGCATGTGGAGGAGCCTCAAGCCTGGTGAGGAACCTTGCTCATAAGTCCAGTTATTCCTCAAAAATGTCATCTCCTGAGACTATTTTAACGTTAGACTGACCTCTGATGGACATGAGGTGGTTCCGCTGTCTGGACAGTATCGCACTCGGCATAATCATCAGTGTGGTTAGTCATTCTAAGGGGCTGGAAAGAACTCAAATATCCAGCCACCAGAGAATGGAAAAAAGTCCATGTATGGAACACTCGGCAAAGTTAAAAGGAATGAAGCAGACCCCCCATATGGGCTTGACATGGCCAAATCTCCAAGACATATATTGTTGAGTGAGAAAAAACAACTCACATGTTGATATATTTACTGTGATATCACTTGCATTAAAAGAGAAGTCTCAAACAAGGTGCCTTCAGTGGCTACATACCATTCTAAAGGGTCTGTAAAATACACATCAGGCTGGTAAACAGTGGTTATCACGGATTAAGAGGGTGGCTGTAACCAGGAGGGTAGGTGATCTAAGGGGATGCTGGCCTGCACAGGGGGACCGCTTGCCCAGGTTTGCCCAGAATGACCTCTGTTTCCTCTGTTGCTGGTTTAACTTATAACAGCACTTCCTTTCACTCTCAAAGATGTTCAGTTTGGGTGATAAGTTAATTAATCTACTTATCTGTAAGGCTTAATTTTTTACAAAAAGAATGTATGAAGTAATCACTTGTGTCATTTCTAACAGTGCATCAGGAGAAGGTCAAGTCTTCCTCTCCTTCTCCAGAGCCCCAGCCCTACTCCTCAGAGGTAAATACTGTTAACAGTTCTCACATCCTTCTCGAAACTGTAACTCTATATCTAACCACATAACCTTGGGAGCCAGTGGTAAAGAATCCACCCGCCAATGCAGGAGATTCAAGAGACAAGAGTTTGATTCCTGGGTTGGGAAAATCCCCTAGAGGAGGAAATGGCAACCCACTCTGGTATTCTTGCCTGGAAAATCTTAGGGATGGAGGAGCCGGGCGGGCTAAAATCCACGGGGTTACAAAGAGTTGGACATGACTGAGCACTCATGCACAAGCTTAAACCACAGAGAAAAAGACATACAGAATTATGCAGCACACTCTGTTCTGAAACATGCTTTTTTCACTCAATCAGGATATTGAGGAAAACTATCATTAGATTCTCAGGTCCCACCAACAGAGCTTCAGGTTCCATGGGTTGACAGTGGTGGCCATGGATGTGTATTTGACAAACTTTCTGCATGATTTTGATACCAATGGTCCATGGACTCCAGGCTAATCTTTGTCCATTAAACAATCATTCATCCATTCACTCAATAAACAATCATGGAACCTCACTCTGGATTTGGCCCTGACTAAGCTTGGAATTCATCAGAAAACATAACACATCCTTGCCCTCCAGGGTGCAGTCTCAGGCCTGCTTCAGGTGAGATTAGTCATCACCAACAGTGGGTTGAACTGGCTATGAGCATGGGCCGTGGGGTCAGACAAACCCAATCCTGGTACTTCCTCTTTCTGACCATGTGACCTTGGGAAAACTACTTAAGCCAATCTTTGCCTCAGTCATCTGGTCTGTAAAATGGACATCATAATCCCCAAATCACATGATGGGCACTTGATAAGTTGAAGCTACTATCATTCATTAAATTAATTATAAAGAATATATATCTATATATAATAAAATTCCTATAGCATTCTTGCCAAGAATGTTTAAACTAAATTATGAGGAAACAATCTGATAATCTGAACTCAGAAATATTCTAGAAAACTTGCCTATATTCTCCAAAAATGTCAGTGTCATGAAAACAGAGAGAGAATCTGTTTTAGATGAAAGAAGATGAAAGAGACATACAACTAAATGCAAATTCTGATCCATGCTTGGGTTATATACACACACATGTGTGTGTATAATATCACTGGGATAATTGGAAGATATGAAAATCAACTGTATACTATATAATGATATTATAGGATAAGGCAATGGCACCCCACTCCAGTACTCTTGCCTGGCAAATCCCATTGACGGAGGAGCCTGGTAGGCTCCAGTCCATGGGGTCGCTACAGTCGGACATGACTGAGCAACTTCACTTTCACTTTTCACTTTCATGTACTGGAGAAGGAAATGGCAGCCCACTCCAGTGTTCTTGCCTGGAGAATCCCAGGGACGGGGGAGCCTGGTGGGCTGCCGTCTATGGGGTCACACACAGTCGAACACAACTGAAGTGACTTAGCAGCAGCAGCAATGTTAAATTTCTTTATTGTGATAATTGCACCATGTAAATGATCTCATTCTCAGGATGTATACTGAAATACGTTGTGCTATCTGCAAATAACTCTCAAATGGTTCAGAAAATCTTACGTGTAGAGATGGGGGAGAAAAAACAAGACACAGAAAGGAAGACAGAAAGAGAAAGTGGAGAATATGTAGCAAAATGTTAACAATTGGTGTATCTAGATGAGTATATGGGTGATCCTATTCTATTACTCCAACTTACTTTGGAATGTAGATTTTACATTTTCCAAAGTAAACAATTTGGAAAAGTGAAATCTAGTGGTTTTAGAAAATGATATTCTGGCTAGTGGCTGACTGGGGAAGGAGGCAGGGACTAGTTGGGGAGCATGGCTGGGAGCTTCCTGACTTCTGTGAATGTCCTATTTCTTGAACTGAGTGAGTTCACATTTAGAGGATTCACTGGGCTGGGCACCTACGATTTCTCCTCTTTTTGTGAGTAGGTAATGTGCCAATAGATACAGTTTATTTAGAATCATCATCCTAATAGAGCATCCTTCCCAGCATCCTATCCTCTGCTCTGGGTCTGTAAATGCAAGATGGGTCCAGGCTGGAGGGAAGGCTGGGGCGGGGCCATTCTTCCTTGAGAGGAAGGACGTGAGTCCAATGACAGCCTGACCCTGCGGGGAGGGGGCAGGCTGCTTCCGGAGGTGCCCCAGCCTGCCCCTCTGGGCCATGCCCACTTCTGCTGCCAGCCCCTGTCGCAGGAAGGTGGCCTTGACTCCACACTTCTCAGGCCCCGTGTTCCCCTCTCTTGTCAGCCCTGTGGGCCCAGAAGGATGTGGGCTTAATGAGGCATCTCATCTTGTGTGAGAAGCGAGTCCAGGGGTCACATTTTCCTCTCCTTGCATTGTTCCCCATGTGCTTGACATGATCTGCTTCACTAGCTGGAGATGCAAATGTAGTCATGTCTCTGTGCTTTGCAGATTAATTGCTGGAGTCTTCATCGCCCTAAATTAACAGAAACAAGAACAACGGCTAACACTTACATGGAGCTCACTACATGCCAGATTCTAACTACTTTATGTATATAACTTATTTAATCTTACAACAACTCTCTGATAGGCAGAGTCATTGCTGTTTTCTCTTAATCCATCTTATAGATGGGGAAATTGTGGCACAGAGAATACATTTGCCAAGAAGGACTGACTGCATAATTAGCAGGGCCAAGTGCAAAATGAAAATGGAAGAGAGTACTTGTTCAAAAATTATTCAATATAAAAAAAAAGAATGAAACAATGCACAATATGGATGGACCTATACATTATCATCGGAGAAGGCAATGGCAACCCACTCCAGTGTTCTTGCCTGGAGAATCCCAGGGACGGCGGAGCCTGGTGGGCTGCTGTCTATGGGGTTGCACAGAGTCGGACACGACTGAAGCAACTTAGCAGCAGCAGCAGCAGCATACATTATCATACTAAGGGAAGTAGACCAGATAAAGACAAATATCATATGATATGTGGAATCTTTAAAAAATGATACAAATGAACTTATTTACAAAACAGAAATAGACTCAGAGACACAGGAAAAAAACTTACATTACCAAAGTAGGGGGGAGTTTGGGATTAACATATACACAGCACTATATATAAAATAGATAAGCAATAGGACCTACTGTATAGCACAAGAAACTATAATCAATATTTGTAATAATTTACAAGAGAAAAGAACCTAAAAAAGAATGTATATATATAGGAAATAGCAACTCACTCCAGTATTCTTGCCTGGGAAATCCTATGGAAAGATGGACCCAGCAGGTGACAGTCCACGAGATCCCAAAGAGTCAGAAACAACTTAGCAATTAAACAACAACAAATATATATATATGTATATGCTGCTGCTAAGTCACTTCAGTCATGCCCGACTCTGTCCAACCCCATAGACGGCAGCCCACCAGGCTCCCCCGTCCCTAGGATTCTCCAGGCAAGAACACTGGAGTGGGTTGCCATTTCCTTCTCCAATGCATGAAAGTGAAAAGTGAAAGTGATGTAACTCAGTCGTGTCCAACTCTTAGCGACCCCATGGATTGCAGCCTACCAGGCTCCTCCGTCCATGGGATTCTCCAGGCAAGAATACTGGAGTGGGGTGCCATTGCCTTCTCCTATATATATATATATATATATATATATATATATACATGTAACTGAATCACTTTGCTATACACTTGAAACTAACACAACATTGTAAATCAACTATACCTCAGTTTTGAAAAAGAAGCCAAAAACTAAAATATGGTTCATAGATTTTTTTTAATTTATTAAGACAGTCAAGATAGCAAGCATTAAGCCCAGCACGGGGCCTGTTTAAGGAAGGCCCCTGTGAGATCGTACAGGTCTGCAACCCATGAGGTCAGGCCAGGGAAGTAGCAGAGCAGGAACTTGAACCCAACAGTCTGACTCCAGAGTCCACCCTCCTAACCACTGTGATATACTACCCCTCTGCCCTTAGGGTCCTTCTCCCCTTACCTTCCACAAGCTGCCCAGGAACTGGAGCCATGTACTCCGTGCACCAGGATGTGTCCAATGTCTGAAAGCCGGGCTTAGATGGAACAGAACAGTCTGCCCGGCCTGCTGCCACAAGGGGTCGCTGTTGAAAACTGGTCCCGCGCAGTTCGCCATCTCCACATCCACAGCTCAGTCCTGACCCAGCCCTGGATACAGCAGGGCTCCACATTTGAACTTCAGGCTACAGCTCTTTTATCTCACACTCTTAAGTGCATCCACTGCTCCCACTGCACGACCTCAACCAGAATGCCTGGGAGTCTCTGCCTTGTCAACTGCTGGGTGGGTACCAGCCTCCCTAACAAGCACCTAAGCCTGCTATTAGCTTGGTTCACCTATCCAGATTTTCCATTTCCTGATCCCGAGGTTCTCCTGTGGGACCCCTTCCATCCTTTCTTGCCAAAGGATCTCAGAGAGGCCCAATTCCGTTCATCAGAAAGGCTCCAGTAATCTTAAACCTCAAAAGGGAAAGGTCAGTCAGGGTCTCAACCTCAGTCCTCCCAAATGCAAATATCCTGCCTCTGTGATCAGCTCAGCAAAACCTTCTCAGAATCACATAATTCCTTTCTTCAGCCTTTTCCCAGAGCAATGTGCTTGCCTACTTTACAAAGCACTGCATAACAAGCAAAGAGCACTACTCATTTGCCAGAAAATCTAGTTTTGTCTTCCCAGGCACTCCACTACACAGAGTTTAACATGACTGGTGCATCAGTGTCACACCCAGATACTTTCTTAATAACATGGGTGTCTAAAAACCATTGGAAAATGAGACTTTAAAGGCTGAAGGATAGGAGAGAGGGCAGAGCAGATGGCCTGTGAGGACTATAACCTCCCTCATGAACACTGGCTAGTGAGTCCAGGAACATCTGGATTACTCTGGGTACCATGGGTATCTCTGTAGTTAAGCCTGCACCATCCAGAGTTCCCCTCTGTATTAGAAGTGGATTCAGCTACAGGTGACAGAATATCAACCAATAGTGGACTAAACTGAGATTATTTTCATCTGACAGAAATCTGGAGGTAGGCAAGTTACTGGCACTGGTTATCAGCTCATGGTGGTGTCAAAACACTTCTCTTGATCCTTCCCTCATAGAGGCTGATGGCTGCTGCAGCTCTAGCCCTTAAGTCTGCATTCAAGGCAAAAAGGAGAAAGGGCAAGAAGGGCAGCACCAGCAGCAAGAAAGGAAAAGCCTTCCTAAGAGCCCACAGGTTTCAGCTCAACGCCCCATTGATCTGAGTTGTGTCCCATGCCTTTCCTGGCTACAAGGGAGTCTGGGAAAGTGAGCCATTTGTCTGGGGCTAAGACACTGTCACCACAAGCAAAACTGGAATGTCGCAGCAAAGAGGAAGATGCCGCATCTTCCCCCTACGGTCGTTCTAGGTGGCACAGGGCTCCACGGCACCTTCTCAAAAGCCCCAAATTCCTACCAAAGGAGCTCCTGCATCCCACGGTCCTCTCAATGCCCCAGGCAAGAAGGGCCCACCCAAGGAGCCGGGATTCTCCTGAGCAGGAGGCCTGCTGACTTCAGCCTTCTCCTTGGTGATTAATGGTGTTCAGCTCTGCGGCGGCGGGGCAGGGAGTGGGGTGGGGGAGGCGGCTAATTAGCTGTAGACTGATTAAGGACAAGGCAGGCAAAGTCCCAGACATGATAAACAGGAACTTTCCATCTTCCTCCCTCCCTTCCTTGTTGCCACCACTATCAACAGCAGAAGCCAGGCCCACGGTACCCCTCATGGCACACCTGGGTGGGAGGCCAGCAGATATCCAGCCACTGCTCACACTGCCCAGTGCCGACCAGGCAACACTGGGTCTTCCTTCAGGTCTCCTGCTCACCTCCAGCTTTTCCCCACCTCCTTGCTCTCGACCAGGTATGGTACCAGGCCGAGGATTTCTAAACCAGCCTCCGTTCTAAAGAATCCACAACTGAGGGCTGTAGAAAGGCAGAAAGGGTGAGTTCACTATGACCTGGAGTCATGGGTCAGGGCTCCATGGAGGGGCTTTGGATAGGTTTTCTGAGTGGAGCGGTCCTGGAGAAAGGGGAGGACACATGCACAGGAGTGGAGGTGAAATGAGCAGAATGCGCTCCTGGGGCAGCGAGGAATCTGGAAACAGGCCCGGAGCAGAACAAAGCCAGAGGCAGGAGGGAGATGAGTACACGGAGGGAGGAAGAGATTAGATACAGTGCAGCCCAGCTCTTCCAGTCTCAGCTCCTCCACAACACGTGATGTCCTCGTGCCTGATGCCCGGAAGGGGAGCCCCAGGGGATCTGCGTCCCCACCTCTGGGTGTGATCCTGATCCTGGCCTGTACCTTTCACTTCAGAAAGCACCTGTAGGCTACCTTCATGCCGCCATTGCCCAGCCAAACCACAGTGGAAAAGCTCTCTGACATGTGAGTCTTCTACCAGATAAGGCTGTGATAAGAACAAAGGATACATTTCACCAACAGATAACAAGAGAAAGTCAGTGAGTGTGATTTCTCAAGTCCCTTCTGTTTCCCCAGGTGGAGACATCCTTCAAGAGGTGGCCAAGGCAAACCCCTATCTTCAGAGGCTTGGGAAGCACCCTACTCCCACCCTACTCTGTCTGGCTCACTCTTACCCATTCTTTGAGTCTCAACTCAAGTTCATTTCTTCCCCTGACCCCTCCAGGATCAGATTTTATGTATCTCCCATCATCAAGTGTAATACAGGACATTAATGCATTTGGATATTAATGCATTGGGGTGACTGTCTTTACTACTATAGATTCAATCAGCAAATATTTACTGAGCCATGAACTGTGCTAAGTTCTGGAGATACGATGAAATACAGACCTGCCCTCGCGGAGCTTGTGGTCTCGGCGTAAGTCTCAGCTGGTACCTAAGTGGGGATCCTAACTCCAGAAGTCAGACTCCTCCCAACCCAAATAAGACAATGCGACAACTCAAGCTCATTCTACTCATGGCCTCAGGCCCCTCCCATGAGGACCTTCACGTGTGGTTGCTCAGGCTGTCCATGACACAAGGGGGCTGGAGTGGATGCTGGTATGTGAATGTGAATATGAAAGTTGCTCGGTCGTGTCCAACTCTTTGCGATACAGTTCATGAAATTCTCCAAGCCTGAATACTGGAGTGGGTAGCCTTTCCCTTCTCCAGGGGATCTTCCCAACCCAGGGATCAAACTAGGTCTCTCTGCAACGTGTGCTGCTCATATTCCTCCTTCAGAGCCTAGGCACTCACTCCTCCAGCTGCCAAGAGTGTTGCCCAGTAATGGTTGGCAACTGAGCCCCTCTCCAGGATTTGTCCTCAGCCAAAGAGAGGCATGTCATTCCCCAGAGTGACATCTGCTCTGCTGTCTGCTCATTTGAAATAACAAAGGCCTGCCCCCTTCCTTGCCTCAATCCAGGAGTTTCCAGTGGGGCTGTATTCCTTACGACCCAATCCTACTTCCCTCGCCACTCACTCAGGGACTGTTCCTGAGACCACTCCCCAGGAAGATGCCTGCATGCAAATCTCAAGTCTCAGAGTCTGTTCCATGGGAACGTGAGAAAGAAACATGTTTGGGCAAAAATCCACCTTCATGTGTGACTGCGTCTGGTGGAAAGGACTCATTTTTTTCTCAACTGCACGAAGATGCTCCTGGCATGACTTAGCAGCAGCCCAGCCCAGCCTAAGAGCTGAACCAGGAGTGCAAACCAGTGCTGGAGGGCCTTGGCACAGTCCTGGGGAGGGAATTGGGCCTTGCTGCCAAGTGATTTAGAAGACTCTGGAGGAGAGTATATCTGTGGTAAGAAGCCCACCAGCTCCTGGAGTCTGATTCCAGCTGATTAAGAGGCACCCAGGGCAAGTATTTCTGCAAGACAGCTGGGAAATAAGCTGAGGGAAACTGTTAACCCGGGATTTTCAACAATGTGGAAGATGTCAGACCAGTCCCAAGCACCCTAACTCAGGCCCAGTGTGTGGGAACTCACCCAGGTGGGTGTGGGAGGAGGGCGGGAGAAGCGGGAAGGAATTAGACTTGCACAAACTTCATAATTGAAATCATTAATAGCAGTAAAATAAGTTGTCCACCCTACATGTAATTTGTAGTAATGTTTGGTTACTGAGATTAATTTCTGGTAATGAAATACTAATTAAACCATTTATTGAGTAATGTATTTGCTTGGCGGTGTTTTATGGGTGTTCGCTTATAAATATTTTAATTACTTTTGCTAAGTAATTAGAATTTACTAAATAATTTCCAAACTATTTATTAATTTCTAGCAATTCTCAGCCAACCAACAAGTTATTGTTTTACTTTATATCAGTAATTAAAGTCTGGGTTTTTTTTTCTTTTTTAGGACTTTGAGTGAAGAGAAAGAGTAATAAATACAGTTTGTTCTATCAAGGAAGTTAGGCATATTAAAGCAAAAAAGGGGGAGACATAAAAATCACTTATAATGCAACATTACTCAAACACCATTAATAAGATAAACATATCTTTGCAGACTTTCCTTACAGGCACATGTTCCGTGCTTTTCAAAATTGAGGCTATACCAACTACATGATTTTTTGCCACCAAACTTCAAATTTTGTATCCTACTTACTATTCAACTAAAGAACTAAACCATTCCAAAGAGTTAAAGTCTCTAACAATTAAAAAGACTTTCTGAAAATGATATTTACTTTTTCTACCTCTATACAACCTACTATATGTCAAATACTATGCAAAGTAATTTATACACTGCTGCTGCTAAGTCACTTCAGTCGTGTCCGACTCTGTGCAACCCCATAGACGGAAGCCCACCAGGCTCTGCCGTCCCTGGGATTCTCCAGGCAAGAACACTGGAGTGGGTTGCCATTTCCTTCTCCAGTGCATGAAAGTGAAAAGTGAAAGTGAAGTCACTCAGTCGTGTCTGACTCTTCGCGACCCCATGGACCGCAGCCTATTATTGGTAGTAATAAACTACTTTGTGGCAGTAGTCAGTGTAAAATTGAGCTCCCCATGTGATACAGTCTTAGCATGAAGTCATCCTTAATAAAATAATGGTCTGAAAGGAAAAAAAAACAAAATAAATGAAACAAGCTCATGGTGAGTGTAGTTCTGGGATCTGCTTTTCTTGCTTGATTATCATAAACAGTTTTCCATTTCAATAAATACAGAGGAGCAGTAATATCTGTTTTCCTAGTTGTATAGTATTCCATGTCCCCAGTTATTATTTAATTATTTAATGCCTAATTGCTGGAAATTTTGGCTATTTTCAGTTTACTACTATAAAGTGTTAGCCACTTAGTCGTGTCTGACTCTTTGCCACCGCATGGACTGTAGCCTGCTTCTGTCCATGGAGTTCTCTAGGCAAGAGTACTAGGCTGGGTAGCCCTTCCCTTCTCCAGGGGATCTTCTTGACCCAGGGATTGAACCTGGGTCTCCTTCATTACAGACAGATTCTTTACCACCTGAGCCACCAGGGAAGCTCCAGCACAGATTCACAAACACACAAATCTATACTTAATAAGATATATTACTTTAAGACTGTAGTTAAAAATCACTACACTCGATTCATTATAACTCAGGTAACCTAGTTGAGTTCAAACTGTGTATATCCTGAGACTCCTGCATTGCAAGCAGATTCTTTACTGTCTGAGCCACCAGGGAAGTCCACTACTATCGTAAATAAGCTTATAAATGAATGACAATATACACAGATCTGTGTGCGCTTGTCAACTATTTCTTTAGAACCATATTCCTAGGAGTGGAATTGATGGGTCAAATTGTAGGAACATTTTTAAGGCTTTTGATTCATGCTGCCCACACGCCTCAAGAAAAACTGAACAATTTATACTCCCATCAGTACAGCTGAAAGACCTTTCCCTGCATTATATGCAATTATTATTATTCTAAATCTCATGTCACTTCTTCTTGCTCTAAGCAGAGAGGTAGCCCAAGAAAGCATTCTGAATCTCAGCACCTCACAAACTGCTATTCCATTGGCTCAGGAGAAACACAGTTGGTTAAGGTCTTCTCATGAAGACCTGCACGCTATGTCATCATAGCTTAAGTAGCACCAAAATGTTTAAAATCACTCCCTACCACGCCATCCCCTCTCCCCCAGTCTCCTCCTTTCCACCCAGGACTTCCCTTCCCTGAAGCCATCAGCAGATGTGGCACAAAGGGCTTGCCTCACTGCTGGCAGATGCCCACAGAATAGGACTTCTCCCTTTATCTCTTGAAAAAATATCTGCCCACCAAAGTCAGTGCCTAAAACTCTACCATCAGTGGCACACACTAAGCAGCTCCCTAAACATTCAGAGGTTATCCCGGGTGACAATTTATGTTCCAATAAGTTTTCCAGAGGCTCTCCCATCTCTTCTCCAATGCTCCTCTCACTTGCTGCCAAGTCACACGGTGCCTCTGGCCATCCCAAGCTCCCATCCTTAACCCTATCTCCCTCCTCAGACAGTCCCACCTTGAAAATTTTTTTTTAGTATGTGTGAGATGCAACCTCCTTCAAATAAACCCAGAAATCTTCTTTTGGAGATATTTCAACAACTCTTTGAATAAAGGAGGGAGGCAAATTCAGGAGGGAAAGGTGAGCATGAACTGAGAGAAGGATCGATACAGAGATAAAAGGGGGGTCACCAACATTGCCCCCTCCCAAAACCAAACCACAAAATGGAGCATACACTCCAAAGAGTGGAGAGTTCCCACAGGCATATCACCATGGTGCCACCATGAATTATTTCCCTCTATTTTTTGCATCCGTTTCCTCTCTCTCCCTAGAACATATCACGTTCCAGGTACTTCTCCAGGCCCTCAAAAGTTGCTCAAAGGAAGGAAAGCTAAGGTGTGAAAAGCCCCCAGCATTGGCTGAACATTGGAATCACCCAGGGCTCTTTCAAAAATACTGATTAATATCTGTATCCCACCTCAAAAATTCTGATACAGTTGGCCTGGTTTGATTTGGGCCTCAGAGTTTTAAATATATCACAGGTTGGGGCTTCCCTGGTGATCTAGTGGTTTAAGATTTCACCTTCCAATACAGAAAGTGTGGGTTTAATCCCTGGTCGGGGAGCTAAGATCCCACGTGACTCATGGTCAAAAAAATCAAAACATAAAACAGAAACAATATTGTAACAAATTCAATAAAGACTTAAACAAAGATGAGTTTGGACTTCATCTACTAGCCAGTGGAGCCTATTAAAGATTTGTAAATCACATAGCACAGTGGGAAACAACACTGATTGGAAAGAAGACCATGTCAAGTAAAAATAATAAGTGAATAACAATAGAGCAGCTTTTGGATTCCAGGCTCTTTTCTTAGACATATACTACATATTTTAAAAGTATATATGATATAAGAAATGCTAAGAAGCTCAGACAGGATAAATAAATAAATAAAACCATACTCACACCAGCATATAAGAGTAAAGCTACCAAAATACAAAGGCAAAGAAAAACCTTAAAAAACAGAGGGAAAAAGAAATATTACCTTCAAAGTAGTAATAATAACAATAACTGGCTTCTCTATAAGAACAGTGGAGGCCAGAACAAGAAGGTGAGTAGGAAAGTACACTTATGTGTATACAAACTACTTTATGTATACTTGTTAAATCATCACAATAACCCTAGAAGGGAGCTACTGTTACTATCACCATTTTAAGTAATGAGAAAAGTGAGGCTTAAAAAACGTTAACACCTTGTTCATGATCAGAGGACAAGTCAACTAAAGAACTGAGATTTGAATCCCGGAGGTCTGGCTCCAAAATCCATGATCTTTGTTTTGCTTCTGGATATGGTGGATTAGCTTATTCAGACCAACCTCTTCACCAAAAGCAACTAGGAAAGCAAGTTTGAACAAAAAGAAAAATTACCAGGGCACTAAAGACTTGAGAGTCCGAGATAGCAAAGATAAACGAAGACAAATGTGTGAACCTGAATATTTGGGAACATTTTCCCCTGCAAGCATCTGCAAATTTGTAGACAAATGTGAGGGTCCCAGAAGCTGAGTAGATATTCGGCAGTCTCCTTGGACTAATTTAAAAAATGAATTCTGGGATGCCAAAAATGGCTAACTTAGAAAACATCTCCAGCTTTCAGTTGGGACATGTAACAAGTTATAGCCAAAAAGTAAGAGCTAACCTTACTTCTAGATTACATAAAGAGATAAGCCATCAGAAAAGCTGAAAACCAGATTTAAACTAGTTCAATCCACAAGTGGGCCTTAGGAAGCATTACTGCGAACAGAGTTAGTGGGGCTGATGGAATTCCAGCTGAGTTATTTAAAATCCTAAAAGATCATACTATTAAATAAGGTGCTGCATTCAATATGTCAGCAAATTTGGAAAACTCAGCAGTGGCCACAGGAAAGGAAAAGGTCTTTGGGATTCATTCCAGTCCCAAAGAAGGGCAATGCCAAAGAATGTTCAAATTAATGCACAGTTGTACTCATTTCACATGCTAGTAAGGTTATGCTCAAAATCCTTCAAGCTAAGCTTTAGCAGTACATGAACCAAGAACTTCCAGATGCACAAGATGGATTTAGAAAAGGCAGAGGAACCAAAGGTCAAATTGCCAACATCTGTTGGGTCATAGAGAAAGCAAGGGAATCCCAGAAAAAGATCTGTTTCATTGACTACACTAAAGCCTTTGACTGTGTGAAGCACAACAAACTGTAGAATATTCTTAAAGAGATGAGAGTACCAGATCACCTGACCTGTCTCCTGAGAAACCTGTATGCGGGTCAAGAAACAACAGTTAGAGCTGGACACGGAACCATGGACTGGGTCAAAACTGGGATGGGAGTACAACAAGGCTGTATATTGTCACCCTGCTTATTTAACGTCAACACAGAGTACATCATGTGAAATGCTGGACTGGACGAATCGCAAACTGGAATCAAGATTGCAGGGAGAAATATCAATAACCTCAGATACGCAGATGACAACACTCTAATGGCAGAAAGTGAAGAGGAACTAAAGAGCCTCTTGATGAAGGTGAAAGAGGAGAGTGAAAAAGCTGGCTTAAAACTCAACATTCAAAAACTAAGATCACGGCATCCTATCCCATCACTTCATGGAAGACAGATGGGGAAAAAGTGTAAACAGTGACAGATTTTATTTTCTTGGGCTCCAAAATCACTGCAGACAGTGACTGCAGCTACGAAATTAAAAGATGCTTGCTACTTAGAAGAAAAGCTATGACAAGTTTAGACAGCATATTAAAAAGCAGAGACGTTACTTTGCTGACAAAGGTCCATATAGTCAAAGTTATGATTTTCCAGTAGTCATGTATGGATGTGAGAGCTGGACCATAAAGAAGGCTGTTGTTGTTCAGTCACTCCGTCATGTCCAATTCTTTGTGACGCCATGGACTCTAGCACACCAAGCATCCCTGTCCATTACTATCTCCCAGGGTTTGCTCAAACTCTTGTCCACTAAGTTGGTGATGCCATCCAACCATCTCATCTTCTGTCACCCCCTGCTCCTCCTGCCCTCATTCTTTCCCAGCATCAGGGTCTTTTCCAATGAGTCAGCTCTTTGCATCAGGTGGCCGAAGTACTGGAGCATCAGCTTCAACATCCATCTTTCTGAGGTAGAAATTGCTAGGCAGTCAGTGTAGGACTGTGAGACCTCGGTGTTGTTTTCAATAAACATCTCGCTCCATTAACCTAACGCTATACCCTTTGTCCCAAATTTCTGGAATGTGTCCTTGGTCTGATATTATCCAGGGAAGGGTAGTAATTAACTTCTATTTCATATGCCCAAAAGGAAAAAAACGGTTATCATTAATCTTTAGCTCATACATCTGGTCCATTGTAAAATGGCCAGGGGTCATGAAAAAGGGTGATGACTTAATCCAAGGAGCAAGAGAAGCCATAAAGATGTTAAGTTAAACATTTTGACCTTTAAACGGATTAGTTAGAAATGACATAGTTTAAGGACAGGAGCCAACCAAAAATGTACAGAATACTGGTAAGGATATAAACTACTGTAAGTCCTGCCTTTGGGGAACTCTTTATCTTCTCTCAGTGCCTATGCTGAGAGCTTTATACCTTCCTTCTCTTCAATAAATCCTATTCACTTACTACCATGAGTGTCTGTGTGTTCGTGAAGTTCATTGTTCGGCTCTGCAAACAAGAACTCAGATTCCCATTTCATTTCCAATGATATTCAGGGTTTATTTTCTTTAGGGTTGACTGGTTTGATCTCCTTGATTCCAAGGGACTCTCAAGAGTCTTCTCCAGCACCACAATTCAACCATTTAAATACCACCCCCAAAATGAAAGACTGTTATAAATCTAACAAATATGTGCAGGATCTCTGTGTTGAAAACTGCAAAATATTGATGAAAGAAAGCAAAGACCTAGATAAATAAAAAGATAATCTGTATTTATGGATTAGAAGAATCAAATTAATAAGATAACAATACCTTCCATTGACCTATAGATTCAATGAAATCCCAATCAAAATCTCTGTATACTCTTTTGAATCATGACTGACCAGTTGATTCTGAAATATATATGGCAAAGGCTTTAGAATGACCAAAACAATTTTGAAAAGGAAGAACAATGTTGAAGGTATAAAACTACCTAATTGCAAAGCTTTAAAAAAAAGCAATGTTGTTGTTCAGTCGCTAAGTCATGTCCAATTCTTTGTGACCCCATGCACTGCAGCATGCCAGGCTTCCCTGTCCTTTAGCATTTCCCTCAGTTTGCTCAAACTCATGCCCATCAAGTCAGTGATGCCATCCAACCATCTCATCCTCTGTTGCCCCCTTCTTCTCTTGCCCTCAATCTTTCCCAGCATCAGGGTCTTTTCCAACGAGTCAGCTGTTCACTTCAGGTGACCAAAGTATTAGAGCTTCAAATTCAGCACCAGTCCTCCCAATGAATATCCAGAGTTGATTTCCTTTAATTGACTGATTTGATCCCCTTAGAGTTCAAGGGACTCTCAAGAGTTTTCTCCAGCACCACAGTTTGAAGGCATCAATTCTTTGGCACTCAGCCTTTTTTGCTGTCCAGCTCTGGCATCCATATATGACTACTGGAAAAACTATAGCTGTGACTAGATGGACCTTTGTTTGTAAAGTAATGTCTCTGCTTTTTAATGTGCTGTCTAGGTTTGTCACTGATTTTCTTCCAAGAAGCAAATGTCTTTTAATTTCATGGCTGCAGTCACCGTCTGCAGTGATTTTGGAGCCCAAGAAAATAAAGTCTCTCACTCTTTCCATTGTTTCCCCATCTATTTTCCATGACGTGATGGGACCAGGTGCCATAATCTCTGTTTTTTGAATGCTGAGTTTTAAGCCAGCTTTTAAACTCTCCTCTTTCACTTTCATCAGTAGGTTCTTTAGTTTTTCTTCGCTTTCTGCCATAAGGATGGTGTCATCTGCATATCTGAGGTTATTAATATTTCTCCCCACAGTTTTGATTACAGCTTGTGCTTCATCCAGGCTGGCATTTCACATGATGTGCTCTACATATAAGTTAAATAAGCAGGGTGACAACATACAGCCTTGATGTACCCCTTTCCCAATTTTGAATCAGTCTATTGTTCCATGTCCAGTTCTAACTGTTGCTTCAGGTTTCTCAGGAGGCAGGTAAGGTGGTCTGATATTACCAACTCTTTAAGAATATTCCACAGTTTGTTGTGATCCACACAGTCTAAGGCTTTAGCGTAAACAATGAAGCTATAGTAATCAAGACAATGTGATATTAGCAAAGAGACAGACATATAGATCAATAGAACAAAACAATCTAAAGACAGATTCAACTGATTTTTGACAAAGGTCAAAGGCAATTTAATGGAGGAAGCCCGGAGAAAGTATAGTTATCTCCAAAAGTGGTGCTGGAATAACTATATGTCCTTATGAAAAAAAAGAAAAAGAAAGAACCTCAACTCATGCCTCACACCTTATATAAAAATTAACTCAAACACTCTTAAGTATATATGCAAGATAATTGAAAGTATGTGCTTACATAAAAATTTCTATATGAATATTCATGGCAACATTATTCATAATAGCCAAAAACAATCCAAATATTTGCTGAATGATGGATAAATAAATCTATGTATTCATACAATGCAACATTATTCAGCAATAAAAAGGAATGACATACCAATACTTGCTACAAAATGGATGAAACTTGAGAACAACAGGCTAAGTGAAAGAATCTATACAGGCGAAAAGTAGATTAGTAGCTGCCGAAGGCTGGGGGAGGGCCTTTGGCAGTGACTACTGGGGTTTCCTTTTTAAGATGATGAAATGCTCTGGAATTAGATAGTGGTGATGGTTGCATAACCTTGTGAATACACTATAAACCACTGAATTGTACATTTCCAAAGGGTGAATTTTATGGTATGCAAATTATATCTCAATAAAATAAAATTTTTTTTAATTAACTCAAAACGGGTCATAAACCTAAATGTATAACATGAAACTACAGAACTTCTCATATCTAGAAATACATGAGAAAATCTGCATAATCCTACATTAGGCGCTAGAAGCACAATCCACAAAAGCATGATCCACAAAAAAAAGAAATAAAAAATAAATAAAATAAATAAATAAGCTCTTGCTTTGCACGATCTTGAGAAAGAAAAATGGAGCTGGAGAAATCAACATTCCTGACTCAGACTACACTACAAAGCTACAGTAATCAGACAGTACAGTAACGGCACAAAAACAGCAACACAGATCAATAGAACAAGACAGAAAACCCAGAGAAAAACCCACATACCTATGGGCTTCTTATCTTTGACAAAAGAGGCAAGAATATACAATGGAGAAAAGACAGCCCTTTCAATAAGTAGTGCTAGGAAAATTGGACAGAATAAAATTAGAACACTTCCTAACACCATACGTGAAAATAAACTCAAAATGGATTAAAGACCTAAATGTAAAGCCAGAAACTATAAAACTCTCAGAGAAAAATATAGGCAAAACACTCTTTAACATAAATCACAGAAATATCTTCTCTGACCCACCTCCAAAAGTAATGGAAATTAAAATAAAAATAAACAAGTGGGACCTAATTAAACTTGATTTGCTTTGGCACAGCAAAGGAAACTGTAAAAAGATGAAAAGACAGCCTCAGAATGGGAGAAAATAATTGCCAATGAAACAACTGACAAATGATTAATCTCCAAAATATACAAGCAACTTGTGCAGCTCAAAACTAGAAAAACAACATACCCAATTAAAAAGTGAAAGGAGGACTTAAACAGACATTTCTCCAAAGAAGAGACACAAATGCCCAACAAATACATGAAAAGATACCCATCATCGCTCATTATTAGAGAAATGTAAATCAAAACTACAATGAGATATCATCTCACACCAGTCAGAATGGCCATCATCAAAATATCTACAGACAATAAATGCTGGAGAGGGTGCGGAGAAAAGGAAACTCTGTTGCACTGTTGGTAGGAATGTAAATTGGTAGAGCCACTATGAAGAATAGTATTTAGAGTCCTTAAAAAACTAGGAATAAAACTATCATGCTGCTACTGCTGCTAAGTCGCTTCAGTCGTGTCTGACTCTGTGCGACCCCATAGACGGTAGCCCACCAGGCTCCCCCGTCCCTGGGATTCTCCAGGCAAGAACACCAGAGTGGGTTGCCATTTCCTTCTCCAATGCATGAAAGTGAAAAGTGAAAGTGAAGTCGCTCAGTCATGTCTGACTCTAGCGACCCCATGGACTGCAGCCCACCAGGCTCCTCCATCCATGGGATTTTCTAGGCAAAAGTACTGGAGTGGGGTACCATTGCCTTCTCTGAAAACTACCATATGACCCAGCAATTCTACTGCTTGGCATGTACCCTGAGCAAACCATAACTGAAAAAGACGAGTGCACCCCAATGTTAATAGCAGCACTATTTACAACAGCTAGGACATGGAAGTAACCTAGATGTTCATCAGCAGATGAATGTATAAAGAAGTACATATATACAATGGTATATTACTCAGTCATTAAAAGGAATGCATTTGAGTCAGTTCTAGTGAGGTAGATGAACCTGGAGCCTGTTATACAGACTGAACTAAGTCAGAAAGAGAACAACAAATATTGTATACTAACACCTATATATGGAGTCTAGAAAGATGGTACTGATGAAATTATTTGCAGGGCAGTAATGGAGACACAGACATAGAGAACAGACTTACAGACATGGGGGCGGTGGGGAGGAACGAGAGGGTGGGACATATGGAGACGGTAACATGGAAACATACAATAATCATATGTAAAATAGAGAATTTGCTGTACGACTCAGGGTACTCAAGTTGGGGCTCTGGAACAACCTAGAGGGATGGGATAGGAAGGGAGGTTCAAGAGGGAGGGGACATATTTATACCTATGGATGATTCATGTTGATATTTGGCAGAAACCAACACAATACTGTAAAGCAATTATCCTTCAATTAAAAATAAATTTAAAAAATTTTAAACTAGGATTAAAACTACCATATGACCCAGAAATCCTGCTACTGGGCATATACCTTGAGAAAACCATAACTGAAAACTACAAATGTACCCCAGTGATCATGAATGTGTTAGCAGTCAGTTGTGTCCGACTCTCTGCGACCCCATGGACTGTAACCCACAAGGCTCCTCTGTCCACGGAGTTCTCCACGCAAGACTACTAGAGTGGATTGCCATTTCCTTCTCCAGGCAATCTTCCCAACCAAGGGATCAAACCTGGGTCTCCTGCATTGAAGGCAGATTCTTTACTGTCTGAGCCACCAGGGAAGCCCCAGAGTTCATAGCACCACTATTTACAAAGCTAGGATATGGAAGCAACACAGATGTCCATAGGCAGATAAATGGATAAAGAAGCTGTGGTACATATACACAATGGTATATGATTAAGCCATAAAAAGGAACATATTTGAGTCAGTTCTAGTGAGGTATATTGTCACCCTGCTTATTTAACTTCTATGCAGAGTACATCATGAGAAACACTTGGCTAGAAGAAACACAAGCTGGAATCAAGATTGCTGGGAGAAATATCAATAACCTTAGATATCTGTGCAGATGACACCACCCTTATGGCAGAAAGTGAAGAGGAACTAAAAAGCCTTTCGATGAAAGTGAAAGAGGAGAGTGAAAAAGTTGGCTTAAAACTCAGAAAACATTAAACCATTAAACTTAAAACATTCAGAAAACTAAGACCATGCTATCTGGTCCCATCACTTCATGGCAAATAGATGGGGAAACAGTGGAAACAGTGTCAGACTTTATTTTTGGGAGGCTCCAAAATCACTGCAGATGGTGACTGCAGCCATGAAATTAAAAGACGCTTACTCCTTGGAAGAAAAGTTATGACCAACCTAGATAGAATATTGAAAAGCAGAGACATTACTTTGCCCACAAAGGTCCGTCTAGTCAAGGCTATGGTTTTTCCAGTGGTCATGTATGGATGTGAGAGTTGGACTGTGAAGAAAGCTGAGCGCCAAAGAATTGATGCTTTTGAACTGTGGTGTTGGAGAAGACTCTTGAGAGTCCCTTGGACCGTAAGGAGATCCAACCAGTCCATTCTGAGGGAGATCAGCCCTGGGATTTCTTTGGAAAGACTGATGCTAAAGCTGAAACTCCAGTACTTTGGCCACCTGAAGTGAAGAGTTGACTGATTGGAAAAGACTCTGATGCTGGGAGGGATTTGGGGCAGGAGGAGAAGGGGACGACAGAGGATGAGATGGCTGGATGGCATCACTGACTCGATGGACGTGAGTCTCAGTGAACTCCGGGAGTTGGTGATGGACAGGGAGGTCTGGCATGCTGCGATTCATGGGGTCGCAAAGAGTCGGACATGACTGAGCGACTGAACTGAACTGAGTGAGGTAGAAGAACCTGTGCGTGTTGCATGGGGTTTCCCTGGTGGCTCAGATGATAAAAGAATCCACCTGCAATGCAGGAGACCTGGGTGCAATCCCTGGGTGGGAAGATCCCCTGGAGGAGGGCATGGCAACCCACTCCGGTACTCTTGCCTGGAGAAACCCCACGGACAGAGGAACCTGATGGGCTATAGTCCATGGGGTCACAAAGAGTTGGACACAATTAGATGAACCTAGAGCCTGTTATACAGAGTGAAATATGTCAGAAAGAGAAAAACAAATTTTGTATATTAACATATATATGGAATCTAGAAAAATGGTACTGATAAACCTATTTGCAGGGCAGCAACAGAGGCAGAAACATAAAGAACAGACTTTGGATACAGTAGGGGAAGGAGAGGGTGGGATGAATTAAGAGACTAGCACTGACATATTTACACTACCATATGTAAAATAGATAGCCACTGGGAAGCTGTTGTATGGGCACAGGGAGCTCAACCTGGTGGTTTGTGACAACCCAGAGGGGTGAGATGGGGTGGGGGAGTGAGGGAGAGGTTCAGGAGGGAAGGGACTTATGTGTACTTATGGCTGATTCACACTGTTGTATGGCAGAAGCCAACACAATATTGTAAAGCAATTATCCTCCAATTAAAAAAAAACAACACAAAAAACTCTTGCTTTCCAAAATACACTGTTAAGAGAATTCAAAAGCAAGCCATAGGCTCAAAATAAATATTTGCAAATTATATTTCTGACAAAGAGTTGTATACAGAATATATGAATAACTCTTAAAAACCCAACAATAAAAAGAAAAAACAAGCAACCTAATAGCTAACTTGTCAGAAGTCCCAAATACACACTTCACCAAAGAAGATATATGGGTGGCTAACAAGCACATTAATAGATGTTCAGCATAACTAGTCACTGCTGCTGCTGCTGCTGCTAAGTCGATTCAGTCGTGTCCGCCTCTGTGCGGCCCCATAGACGGCAGCCCACCAGGCTCCCCCGTCCCTGGGATTCTTCAGGCAAGAACACTGGAGTGGGTTGCCATTTCCTTCTCCAATGCATGAAAGGGGAAAGTGAAAGTGAAGTCGTTCAGTCGTGTCCGACTAGTAGCGACCCCACGGACTGCAGCCTACCAGGCTCCTCCATCCATGGGATTTTCTAGGCAAGAGTACTGGAGTGGCTTGCCATTGCCTTCTCCGAACTAGTCACTAGGGATAACCAAATTAAAACCACCATGAGATACACTACATACCTTTTAGACAGGCTAAAACTAAAAAGACTGACTGACTTGTTTGAATAATTTGGCAGCCAAATTTGAAAATTTGGCAGTTTCTTAAAAAATTAAACATACACATACCGTATGACCCAGCAATCCTACTCCTAGGTATTTATCCAAGAGAAATAAAAATGTATGCTTATGATAAATGAATGTTTATACAAGTTTTATTCATAATTATCCCAAACTGGACACAACCCAGATATCTTTCAGCTAGCAAATGGATAAACAAAGTACAGGACACCTATACAATAGAATACTACTCAGCAGTAAAAAGAAACAATTTATTGATTCACACGATACCATGTATGAATCTTAAATGTATAGTCCTAGGAAAGAAGTCAGACCTGGAAGGCTACATATATCTTCAGGGGTTGGAGTTGGGAACAGAGTTGACCACAGGGGAATTTAAGGGTGATTAACTGCTCTATACCAAGAGTTTTTGGTGGTGGCCCTGTGCCATTCTGAGAGTCACCAAATGACTCTGTGAATTTTATGGACAAAATCCATAAAACAGTACACACAAAAAATAAAGCTTACTATATGTAAACGTTTTTAAAAAATCAAGATATGGAGAGAACCCCAAGTGAAAGGCAAACTGTAAGAAATGAAAAAATGAATATTGTTTCTACAGAAAAATGATAGTATCATGTAAGGTGTAAAATATATGTACAATTGAAACATATGAAAATAAAAGCATAAAAGTTGGAGGTGGAAAATAGAATTAAAGCATTCTAAAGCTTTTGCATGATATGGAAAGTGCTAAAAGTACTACTTTATATTCAACTTTTATTTTATATTCAACTTTAATAAATCAAAGACGTATGTACAGTGCTCTAAGGAAACTATTAAAAATAATAATAAAAGAATTTTCAAATAGCAAGACAATAGAGGGAAGAAATGGAATAATAAAAATATTTGTTTAATCTAAAGGAAGGCAAGAAATGAGAGAAAAAAGAAATACAGAATTCGTGGGATAAATACTGAATAAATAAAATGATAGATGTAAACCCTAATACACTTATAGTTACATTAACTATAACTAAGCAGCAGGCGGCCGCCCTTCCCCGGCCGCACACCCCTAGGAACTCGCGGGCAGGAACTTAGCTGCATTGTCCTGCCTCAGAGAACAAACTCATCTACTGTAGGCCTGGCCTGGGTTGCTGCCTTTGAAAGCAAGGGAAGGTCAGTACAATATCAAGCACAACTCAGCGTGGACTTTCCAGAGAAGTCTTACTTCAACTTTACAAAGAACAAGAACAATATGGACTTCTGCAAGGGAGATTGAAGTCGCCTGAGTTTGAGCGAAAGGATAGTGTGTGCCCAGCCTGTAGCTAACACCAAAGAGGCCAGGTGGCATTAGGTCTTGTATGAGCTACAGCCCTTTCCTGATAACTACGTGGATCGGAGGTTCCTCGAAGAGCTCTGGAAAAACATCTATGCCCAGAAATACCAATACTGGGCTGTGGTGTTTGAGTCCAGCGTGGTGATACAGCAGCTGAGCAGTGTCTGTGTTTTTGTGGTTATCTGGTGGTATATGGATGAGGGTCTTCTGGCCCCTCAGTGGCTTTTTGGGACCGGCCTGGCTTCTTCACTGATTGGCTATGTTTTGTTTTATCTCACTGATGGAGATGAAGGACGGAAGAAGAGTGAGCGGACCCGGAGGGCTGACTTGAAGGGTGCCCAAGTCTTCATTACTTTCACATATGGCTTTTCACCAGTGCTGAAGACCCTGACAGAGTCTGTCAGCACTGACACCGTCTATGCCATGGCAGTCTTCATGCTGTTAGGTCACCTCATCTTCTTTGACTACGGCACCAATGCTGCCATTGCATCCTGCACTCTGTCCTTGAATGTGGCCGTCTTTGCTTCTGTCTGCCTTGCCTCCCGCCTGCCCCGATCCCTCCATGCCTTCATCATGGCGATGTCTGCCATCCAGATTTTTGCCCTGTGGCCCATATTACAGAAGAAACTGAAGGCATGTACGCCCCGCAGCTATGTGGGGGTCACACTGCTCTTTGCATTCTCAGCCTTAGGAGGCCTGCTGTCCCTCAGTGCTGTGGGAGCCATACTCTTTGCCCTTCTGCTGGTATCCATCTCATGTCTCTGCCCTTTCTACCTCATTCACTTGCAGCTTTTTAAAGAAAACATTTATGGGCCTTGGGATGAGGCTGAAATCAAAGAAGGTTTGTCCAGGTTCCTCAGCTGAGTTGGGGACCTCCATTCCGTTACTAAGACAAACTGATAGACCAGCCTTCCAACTAGTAGAAGATTTGAAACATGTATAATATCATGTATGAAACGAGTCGCCAGTCCAGGTTTGATGCACGGTACTGGATGCTTGGGGCTGGTGCACTGGGACAACCCAGAGGGAGGGGAGGGGAGGGAGGAGGGAGGAGGGTTCAGGATGGGGAACGCGGGTATACCTGTGGCGGATTCATTTCGATATTTGGCAAAACTAATACAATATTGTAAAGTTTAAAAATAAAATAAAATAAAAAAAAAAAAAAGATTTGAAGGCAGGGTTCCATTCTGGAAGTGGCGCACTGATGTGGGTGGGAGATCAGAGATCAAAAGAAAATGTTAATAAATGGCTTGGGCGGTGAAGGTGATAATCCTTTCTGTTATCTTATGGATGAAAAAGCTTCCTGGGGCCCTCGAATTATTGCCTCTCATTCTTCTCTGTAATAAATGAAGTGGTGTGGTTTCTATTTATTAAAAAAATAACAATACACAAAAAATAAATAAATAAATATAACTAAGCAAGATAGCCCAATTAAAAAGCAAAATTTTCATATTATGTTAAATAAAACAATTGCAGATGTTGTTCATCAGAGTTGTTGTTTAGTTGCTAAGTCGTGTCCTACTTTTTTGTGATCTCATGTACTATAGCTCATGAGGCTCCTCTGTCCAGGGAATTTCCCAGGCAAGAAAACTGGAGTGGGTTGCTGTTCCCTTCTCCAGGGTACCTTCTTGACCCAGGGGTCAAACTCACGACTCCTGAATTGCAGATTCTTTACCATGGAGCCACCAGGGAAGCCCCTGTTTATAAGAGAGATCCTTTAAAAATAAAGATATATTTTATTAATAACATATTTCTCATAAGCTGTAGTATATCCATATTATAAAATACTCTCCAGCAACTTAAAATGTTACAGATGAATACTTGCCAAAGTGAAAATATTTTCATAACTATTACGACATGAATTTTAAAAATACTGATGAGTATAAATCATGTAAAATTATGTGTATAAAAAATTCTGGAAGGAAATTCATCCAGATATTTTTCATGGTTATTTCTGAGTTGTTGAGCTTCATTCTATTAGTATGTTATAATATTTTTATAACAAGCATGATTAATTTTCAAAAATTTTAATGTCATTAATAAAGAAAACTTTAAGCTGAGTTCATAAAAAAATAAAGATACAGAAAAAATTTTAAGTAAAAGACTAGGAGGGAATCCTATGCAAATACTAACAAAAAGAGAGATGGTGTCACTAAGCTAAAATCAGACAAAATAGACTTAAAGGAAAAAAGCATCACAAGATATTAAGAGTGATATCCACAGTGATTAAAAGCACAATCAACCAAGAGGATTGAGTAATTCTAAATGTATATGCATGCAATAACAAAGCCTCAAAATATGTAAAACTGAAATTGACAGACCTAAAAGAAGAAACAGACATTTCTCAATCATAATGGATTATTTTAACATACCTCCCTTAATAATTCACAGCATATATCAAAGAAGATATAGATTTTTAAAAGAATATTTTTTAATTACTCTAAGTATCACAGCTGACACATATACCTATACAGATGATTAAGAGAGGCCAGTTTTTCTTTAAACTCCTTATTTTTATGTAATACAGAGTGATCCTGCATACCCTTTACCCAGTTTCTCTAAATAGTAACATCTTGCAAAACTGTACCATAACCAGGATATTCACAGAGATACAGCCAGGATATAGACCATTTCCATCCCTTATGCTACACTGTCATAGTCATACCCACTTCCTTCAAGCTCCTACCCCCACCTTAGCCCCTGGTAATCTCTAATCTGTTCTCCATTCTATAATTTTCTCATTTCAAGAGCAGTACATAGATGCAATCATTTAGTATAGAGCCTTTAGGGTTTGGCTTTTTTTTTCACTTAGCTCAATTCTCTGAAGCTTCGTCCAGGTTGCTCTATCAACAGCTTGTTCCTTTTAATCACTGAGTGGTGCTCCATGGTATTGATGTGTCACAGTTGAATCCTTCTCCCACTGAAGGACATCTGAGTTGTGTCCTCTTATTACCTATTGTACATAAAGTGCTATAAAACACTTATGCAAGGGTTTCTGTGTACACATAACTTTTCATTTCTCATTAGTAATGACTTGTTTTCTAATCAGCACACCATTTATTTCCTTTTTTTGTTACAGAGAAAACAGAAATATTTAAATGGAGATCAATCAGCAGAAACAAAAAACAAACCAAGCCAAAAAAGCAAGCAAACCAAAATGTTTCACACTTTGGAACTCAACCAAAAGCACACAACAACTAAGAAAAAATTATTTATTAAAACTATCAATCCATGCATAAGAATACCACGAGTCTAGGGCTGTTCACACCCCATTCCCCTTCCCTCAGTTCTACCAGTGACCTGACAACCAGTAGCTTCACTAGATGCTAGAGGGGGCACATTTTATTTATAGCATTGTCAGTTTACGAGATAATCCCAGCAGCAAGCAAACAGGGAGGCCCATCATCTTCATTAAGCTGAGGTTTTAGGGTTGGTGCAGACAAACAAATGACTAGTGGGCTAGCCAGGAATTTATCAAGAAGTTTCAGGAGTTAAGATAGCCATAAGGGACTTGACAATCTTCTCATATATCCTGGGTTGACCAGAGACTGTGCATGTACAGCAGAGACTAAAGAGGGCCAAAGATACCCATACGTCAATGGTCAACAAAGCCTGTGCACACACGCAGAGATGTGAGGCAATATTAAGGGTGCCAACAAATTTGTAAAGGTTATCTTAGAAAGAAAGTAGAAAATGAAAGGGGTATAAAAAGTAAAGATATAATAGACAAAACCTTTCTAAATGTATTTAAAATATTAATTTGCATATCCAAGAAGCTCAATAAATCCTAACCAGGATCAATACAAGAGGTTCAAAGTTGGATCCACATAGTCAAATTGTTAAAAGCCTAAGACAAAGAGAAAAGCTTGAAAGCAGCAGGCAAAAATCAACTCATCATGTACAAAAGAATAAAAATACACTTAACAGCTGATTTTTCATCACAAAAAATGAAGGTTAGAAAGCAGTGGATCAACATATGCAAAATACTGGAAGAAAAGAAAACTGTTTAATCAAGAATTCTGTATCCTGCTAAAATAATCCTGCAACCATAAAGGTAAAATAAAAGCATTTCTAGATAAACGTATAGAATATTTGTTGCTACCATGTCTGTCTGCAAGAAATACTAACCAGGATAAAAGAAGGTGACCCGAATTAATAACATAAATCCACAGAAACAAAGACTGCCAAAAATGATAAATGCATGAGTATATATAAGAAAACCCTGTATATATATTTTCTATTTTTTCTTAATTTCTTTCAGAAAATACAAGATTGTAACAATAAATAACTCAGTACTGTTTACTTTATTAACACACAGATGTAATAATACATATAACAATCATAGCACAAACAGGAGAATAAAAGATGTGTTAGAAAAAGTTTCTATATTTTACCAGAATTAAGACAGTAATATTCTGAAATAGACTGAAGTAAGTTAAAATGAATACTATCATCTCTAGAGCAACCACTGAGAAAATAACTTGAAGTAATACAGTAAGAAAACAAGATAGAAATTAAAATATTTTTTAACTAAATATATAATTATTTAACATAAAATAGGGCAGTAAAGGAGGAACAATAAAACAAAAAAGATATGAAACAAATAGAAAAATGAGAGGTATAAATCCAGCCATATCAATTATTACATTAAAAGGGAATGAATTAGGAACCCCATTCAAAGGCAGAGATTATCAAACTGGATTTAAAAGGAAAAAGCCAGGACAAACCAAGTGCAGTAAACAAGACCACAGATTCAAAGACATAAATAGGTTAAAGTTAAAAGATGGGAAAATATATTTCAGGAAAATAATAATCATAAAAGAGCAGGAGTAGTTATATTAATATCCGACAAAATAGACTTTAAGACAAGAACTATCACTAGAGATAAAATGGGGAAATTTTATTATGATAAGTTAATATGAAGAAGTAATGATTATAAATGTATGTGCCCCTAACAAGAGAGCTCCAAAATACATAAATCAGAAACTGATGGAAGTGAAAGGAGAAACAGATATTTCAATAATAATAAACAGAGATTTCAACATCTCACTCTTAATAATTGATAGAACAACCAGATAAAAGGATATATAATAATTGAATAACTATCAATCAACTCGACCCAATTGACATTTTATATAACAGCCGCACCCAAAGACTGCAGAATAAACATTCTTTTCAACAGGATATGGCATATTCTTCAGCATAAACCATATGCATGGCCACAAAACAGTTCTCTATAACTTATAAAAGATTGCAATCATATAAAGTATGTTCTGTAATCAGAACAAGACTAAATCAGAAACCTAACAGAAAGAAATAGGGAAAAATGCAAAAAAAAAAAAAAAAAGTATATTAAACAACATCCTTAGAGAAAAAAATCCGGAGAAGGCAATGGTACCCCACTCCAGTACTCTTGCCTGGAAAAACGCATGGACGGAGGAGCCTGGAAGGCTGCAGTCCATGGGGTCGCTGAGGGTCGGACACAACTGAGGGACTTCACTTTCACTTTTCACTTTCATGCATTGGAGAAGGAAATGGCAACCCACTCCAGTGTGATTGCCTTGAGAATCCCAGGGACAGGGGAGCCTGGTGGGTTGTAGTCTATGGGGTCGCACAGAGTCGGACACGACTGAAGCGACTTAGCAGCAGCAACAGAGAAAAAAATCAGTGAAAGGAAAAGTAGAGAAAATCAATGAAGCCAAAAATTGGTTCTTTGAAAAAGTTAACTAAATTGGCAAACCCCTAGCCAAATTATCTAGAAGGTGAGAGAGAAAACAGAAAATACTCAAATCAAGAAAAAAGAAGTTATATACTTACTGATACTATAAAAATTAAAAGTTTATAAGAGAAAACATAAACAACTTTTACGTCATTAGGTTAGACAATTAAGATAAAATGGACACATTTCTAGAAGTACACAAATTACCAAAACTGACTCAAAAAGAATTGAAAATCTGAATAAAGTTACGATGAAAAATGAAACTGAGAGTAATTAAAAATGTTCCCACAAAGAAAAGTCTATACCCAGATGGAATTCGGTTCAGTTCAGTCGCTCAGTCATGTCCGACTCTTTGCGACCCCATGAATTGCAGCACGTCAAGGCCTCCCTGTCCATCACCAACTCCTGGAGTTCACTCAGACTCACGTCCATTGAGTCAGTGATACCATCCAGCCATCTCATCCTCTGTCGTCCCCTTCTCCTCCTGCCCCCAATCCCTCCCAGCATCAGAGTCTTTTCCAATGAGTCAACTCTTCGCATGAGGTGGCCAAAGTACTGGAGTTTCAGCTTTAGCATCAGTCCTTCCAAAGAACACCCAGGACTGATCTCCTTTAGAATGGACTGGTTGCATCTCCTTGCAGTCCAAGGGACTCTCAAGAGTCTTCTCCAACACCACAGTTCAAAAGCATCAATTCTTCGGCACTCAGCTTTCTTTACAGTCCAACTCTCACATCCATACATGACCGCTGGAAAAAGCATAGCCTTGACTAGACTGACCTTTGTTGGCAAAGTAATGTCTCATAACTTTCCTTCCAAGGAGTAAGCATCTTTTAATTTCATGGCAGCAGTCACCATCTGCAGTGATTTTGGAGCCCCCCAAAAATAAAGTCTGACACTGTTTCCACTGTTTCCCCATCTATTTGCCATGAAGTGATGGGACCAGATGCCACGATCTTAGTTTTCCGAATGTTGAGCTTTAAGCCAACTTTTTCACTCTCCTCTTTCACTTTCATCAAGAGGCTTTTGAGTTCCTCTTCACTTTCTGCCATAAGGGTGGTGTCACCTGAATATCTGAGGTTATTGATATTCCTCCCGGCAATCTTGATTCCAGCTTGTGCTTCTTCCAGCCCAGCGTTTCTCATGATGTACTCTGCTGGTTTTAAAAAAGGCAGAAGAACCAGAGATCAAATTGCCAACATCCGCTGGATCATGGAAAAAGGAAGAGAGTTCCAGAAAAACATCTATTTCCACTTTATTGACTATGCCAAAGCCTTTGACTGTGTGGATCACAATAAACTGTGGAAAATTCTGAAAGAGATGGGAATACCAGACTACCTGACCTGCCCCTTGAGAAACCTATATGCAGGTCAGGAAGCAACAGTTAGAACTGGACATGGAACTGCAGACTGGTTCCAAATAGGAAAAGCGTGGCTGAGAGGAGCTACTCCTCACCCAAAGTCAGGGGCGGCAGCCGGCCAGGAGGAGCTACCCCAGGCCCGAGGTCAGGGGTGGCGCCGAGAGGAACAACCCCACGTCCAAGGAGCGGTGGCTGCGCAGGCGCAGGAGGGCCGAGAGGAGCTACTCCACGTTCAAGGTCAGGAAGGGAGGCTGTAAGGAGATACCCCTCCCCCAAGGTAAGGAGCAGTGGCTGCACTTTGCTGGAGCAGCTGTGAAGAGACACCCCACGTCCAAGGTAAGAGAAACCCAAGTAAGACGGTAGGTGTTGCGAGAGGCCTCAGAGGGCAGACACACAAACCATAATCACAGATGGAATTATTGGTAATCAAATATTAAATATTTAAAGGAGAAATAAAACCAGTCTTTTACAAATTCAGGAAACAGTGGAGGAGGGAATATTACTTCCTAGTTCATTCTATGAGGCTAGATTTACCCAGAAAGCAAAGCTAAAGATACCACAAAAAAGAAAATTAATATCCCTCATGAACAGAGACAATAGAATCCTTAACAAAATACTAGCAAACCAAATTCAGCAATGTATCAAAAGGATTAAACACCATTACTAAGTGGTATTTATCATGGGAATGTAAGGTTGGTTTAATATTTAAAGATTAATACAGTATATCATATTAAAAGAATAAAGGACAAACCTCATATAATAATTTCAAGGAGAAACAGACAATCTAACAGTAATAATTGGAAATTTCAATACCTCACTCAGTAGATGTAGAAAAAGCATTTGATAAAATTCAGGGCTAGTTCAAGATTTTTTTAAGTTACGCTGGGACAACTGGATATCCACATGCAAAACAAATGAACTTAGACTCTTACCTCATACCATAGACAAAAATTAACTTCAAATGAATCACAGTCAAAAAGTTAAACACAGAGTTAGCATATGACCTAGCGATCCTACTTACAATACACATCCAAGAAAACTGAAAACATATGTGCACACAAAAACGTGTACATAAATGTTGATAGCAGCATTATTCATAACTGCCAAAAAGTGGAGATAGCCCAAATGTCCATCAGTGAGAAATGAAAAGACAAAACGGTGCAAATCCATGTAAGCGGAATACTGTTTGGTCATAAAAAGGAAAGAAGTTTTCATACATGCTGGAACATGGATGAATCTTTAAAAACATTTTCCTGAGTGGAAGAAACCAGACACAAAAGGCCTCATATCATATGATTCCATTTATATTGAATGGCTATAGTAGGCAAATCCAGAGAGACAAAATGTAGATTAGTGATTTCCAGAGACCAGGCGGAAGGAGGACTGGGGAGTGGCTGCTAATGGGTGTGTTTTTGTTTTTGTTTTTCAGGTGGTGAAATGTTCTGGAATATTAGGCAGTGATGATATTTACACAACTTTGTTAATATATGTAAAAACCACTGAATTTTACCTTTTTAAAGAATGAAATGTATGGCATGTGAGTAATGCCTCAAAAGACTTGTAACATATTTTTTAAAATGAATCATGGACCTAAATCTGCCTAGGACTAGGGCTGGAACCCAGTATTGACTGAAAATGGCCCAAGAGAATGGATTGGGGAGGGGATGATGGAAATGTTCTAAAACTGGATTGCGATCATAATTGCACAATTCTATTATTAAAGTTTACTAAAAATCATTACATTGTTCACTAATAATGGGTGATTTTATGGTATGTAAATTTTAACTCAATAAAGCTGTTCAAAAAACCCCATACCCAGTGAAAACCCACAAAATGTCAGAGTAAACAGTGGACAAAAGTTGGGGTGAAAATTGCACTTAAAAATTAAACAAAGAAGGGGAACCAGTGGGAGGCAGTGGGTAGGTACTAGAGTACAGCATGTTCTATTTTCTGAGCTCTTTGTGGGTTACAGTTTGTGAAAGTTCATCGAGCTATATTCTAATGATATGTGCACATTTCTGTGCATGTATTATACCATAATAAAAAGGTTTAAAAAATGGGAGAGGTCATCGATGAGCCAGTTATCAGAAAAGTTGAGAGGCTCAGCTATACAGCTGTTCTTGGATCCCTAGATTTTTGTGTCCTTATTGCCACCTTCTAACACTAATCCCCATTACTAGAGCTAACCTAAATGAGTTTCTGCCTCCTGGGGAAAATCAAGAACACATGGGAACTGGATCTTAAAGGATGAGTAGGAGTTTGCCAGAGAAAGAATGCAAGGAAGAGGGGTAGACAGAGATAAACCCAAACAAAAGCAAATTGCTCTGAAAAAGTCTGGCATTCTTGCAGACCTAGAGAAGGCTCAAATGAAGGTTCATACCCAAAAGTGGGGTTCAGAGTTGAGGACAGGTGAGAGAAGAGGCGAGAGAGGTAAGCTAGGTGCAGAGGGAAAAGGGTCATCAATTCCCAGACAAGGCACTTGAAATAACTCCTGTGGGAGTCACAGCCAAGAGAGAATTCTAAGCAGGGGTCAGACTTGCTTTTCAGAGAACTCATGTTGGCTGGAGCAAGAAGAGTTCCTCTGAGTTCAGGAGCCATCTACTCGGTTGGTATGTACATTTCTTTGCATATTTGCGTCTATGCCTCTCTGCATTCTTCTCTTCCTTCTCTCTCTCTCCAGGCATTTTCATGTTTCTGCTCCATCTGAGTATTTCTTTCCATTTTTTTTCTCAACACATCACCCCTTGAAGATGTCCTTCAACTGTCTCCATCTTATCTGTACCCAGACACCTTTCAGAGTCCATCTCTGGGATTCATTTTCTCCAGAACACCACCCCCTACCCCAGGCTGAGGTCCTTCACAAACAAGCTCTTCAGGGCCTTCCCAATGTACCAGCAAGGCATCTAGAAGAAGGGCAAGGGCCTGAGCCACCCTCTACTGGGTCCAGAGTGGGGAAGTCCCCATGCCGGCACGGAACCAACGATCTGGGATCACTACACTCTCATCTCAGACATTCTGATACTGCTCACGTTGGGGATGGGGCCAATAGCTCCCAGCGCCCACCCAGCCTCCATCATGAAAGCCTACCGCCCAGATGCTCAGACCTCTGACCTCCTGCTCTGCAGTGCTTCCTGGCATCTGCCCACCTTCCTCAGGGGCTGGACCAAGGGGTTAGGGGGGAACAGCCCCTCTCCCAAGCTGAGCCTGGGACTCCTCTCTGGGACAGTCCCCTTCCCTGGGACAAGAGGGTCAAGCTGCTCTTGGAGACATGACCTCAGAGATGTGCAGCAAGGGCCCAGGCCCAATCTATCACCACGGGGCTATAATTAGGTTTGTTAACATACAGTCGAGTGTAGTCTTGTTGACTAGGAACTTAATCACGTTACTATTGAGTTCCTGTACGCATTGCTCCGGGTGACTGTTTTACTTGTAGAGTTATAGCCAAGCCCAACGGGAGGAAATTAGCTTTGGACACAAGTTTGGAGGGGGGTTCTTTTTCCTCCTGACTTTGTCTCCCTCTCCCCACTTCCATGTGAAAATATTTAGCAAACAGTGACAATGATGAAAAACAGTAGGAAACAAAATGTTCTACATTAGTATAAAACATGAAAAATGCAGCAAGGACCCTTAGCGGTACAACATGTGTTATGCTGGCTGGCAGTCCATTAGCTCTGATAGACATTTCACTTACCTAAGTCAAATATAACAGTCTAGTATTCATTAATATAAGAAGGGGCTGTGGAATCAGAGCTACCATCTGGCTGGGCCGACAGAATAATCTACAACTCATGATTAGGTCTAAGGAGTGGGGTTTCACTTTAATCTTTCTCATTGCTCGAAATTTCCATCTGCGCAGTTCGGCACATCATTTTTCTTCAAGACAAATGTGCTGTTTTTCATGTTCCAAAATTAGATCAGAAGAAAACGATTAATCATGTCACGGCCTGGGAAAGGAAACAAAGCTCCGATATTCAGCTCTCCCCTCACCCCTCCCCACCCGCCGCTCCCCGGGCCCCCGGACGGTTGCAAGTTTCCCTTTTTTTCCCCCAACCTCTGGGTTTTCAGCACAACTTTTGGAGACCCACCGCTAGCGGAGAGAAGGGTGGGACTGAAGGGAGAGGGCGCCGCCGGCTGGACTTGACCGGAGAGCAGGAGGCGAGCGGGGCGGGACCTGGGCCCCTAGTCGGGGTGCTCCTCGCCCCCTTCCGGTGACCGCCAGGGGAGGGGGCGTTGTGCGGGTCTGCACCTATGGCCCCGGGAGCCGCAGAGCCCGGGCGCTGGGCGCTGCCATGGACCCAGAGTGACAAAAAGGGCTGCGCGGCTGCCTCCCCCCTCTGTCCCCTCCCACGGCCGCCACAGCCCTGTCTGTCAGCCGGCTCGCAAGTCATAACAAATCCCTGGCGCAGAGCTGAAGCTGAGCATTTGCCGGAGCGTCATGGGGATGATGAATGACCCGCAGGCCTTTGAAGTGCTCTGCCAGTTCAGCTGGGTCCGCGGTGCTGACAGAGAAATATACACAACAGCGTAACCAATAATGAGAACATTAAACATTCCTGCGCCGTGACAGGCTGACAGAAAAACCCAGGCTCCCATCAATCATCGCGCAGATAGAACCTTGACAATTGGCCCCTCACTGATACCCGCGGTCACCTTGCCCTCTCCCCCGCTCGCCCTGGCCCTCTCCCTTCTTCCTCCCTCTGGTTTTCCTCTTTCTTTCCTTCCTGGCTCCCCCACCCCTCTTTTCCAGACTCTCTCGGAGCCTCTCCACCCTCCCTCCTTTTCCTCACAGTCCTCTGCCCTCGGGTGACTGCCTTCTGGGCCTCTCAGAGGTCAAGTGAGGTTTGAGTTACTTCCATTTGGTTAGGTCGCCCCTGCCTGAAATTAGGCAGAGATGCCACATCCTGGTGAGAAGTGTGAGATCTTCAAGTTTATATTTACAATCCGTGGCTTTTAGCCACATACAAATAACAATAATAAAATAATCACTATAAATAAAACCTCATTTGGAAATATTAAAAGTCTAAAGCAAGATCCTTAGAGAAAGCGAGGTGTGAGGCCCACATGAAGCCGGAGCTCCCTCCTTTGCAGGGGGAGGGTCTCTCTGGGTTCTTCCTGTGTGATTTTGGCCAGGAAACCTCTTTGTGCTGGCCTCTGCCTCTTTCCTTTCAACTGGGCTTATCTGACAGGATCTGATTTCTGATCTGTCTGAAAAGTTAAAAAAAAAAAAAAAACCCAGCAGAGAAACACAAAGATCTCTTCCTTTTTCCCTGGCAGGAAGTGAAATCTCCCCAGATAAAGCATATTGGATGAACCTTCACCCCGCCACCTGACAGAGCTGCCCAACCTCTCAGCCACTCTCTGGACCCTCCAGGATTCCCAACAGAACTTGGTTTGGGTCACATTTCCTGGGCCAAGCCCCTACTCTCTCTGTGCGAAGGTGGGGCATCACCTCAGCCCACACACGCAGATTACCCCTAGCCAGGCCCACTCCCCACTGGCCAGCAGGGGCGCATGATGAGAAGTCAGGTTCCCAGTCCCACCATGAGAACATGGACAAGTCTCAAATTTTCCCAGACCTCTATTTCTTCATCCGAACATGGGCGAAGTCTCTGCTGCAGGGCTCTTTACCTTCTCCAGGTGCAAAGTTATTTTCCTCCTTTTATTCTTAGAGGGCTTTTTTGTTTTCATTTTGGCTTTTGGGGAGAGAAGACATTCTTGACCTTCCAAAAAGTCATGAAAAACTCCCTACAACCTCCACACACATATCCAGAGACAGTGAGCAACAGAGAGGATGGGTCACTTTATAGTCAGCCAAGGATCAAGGGTGTTATGAGAAGTCTGGCAGGGATTTGGGTGTGGAGGCAAGAAGGCCTGTAATAATTCAAATACATTTGCATATTAAGTCAAGTGAGTCAGTTCAGGTGTGAAGAAGAAGCATCTGTTGGGGAAACGTCTGCTCCACACTCTAGAGAAGCTTGTCCTTTCTTCTCTGCCCACCTGGAAAGGCCAGCTCTGTTCCCCCCACCTTTCTGCTTGTTCTGCTTACCTGGCGTACAGTGACCGTGCCCTCCTCGACTTCCTATAACCCCTGGCTCAGATGAGCATCTTGTCTGCTCAACTAGGCTTTAAGCTACTTGAGGGCTAGAATGGTGGTGCCATGCTCTGCTCTTCTCTGGGTCACCTGGGACCAGGATGAGGTCTTGTTCTGAAGTGCCCACTCACCCATAGCCCTCTTCTCTAAGGCACGGCTACAACTAGGTCTGCTCAAGAGGAAAACCTTGCAGGCATGTCTGCACCATATAAGCCTACCGTCTGCCACAGATGATCATTCCAGTAGTGAATGCTTATCCCTGCAACCAATCAGATTCTCTTTTCCTTGAAAATACGAATTCAGGTAGTGTTTGGGGCTGGAGCAACCATGATGAGCCATGGACATGCTGGGAGAAGTGGGGGAAATGCTGATCTTCAAAGTGAAGTAAGAGAATTAGGAGGTGGGCAAAAAGAAGCAGATGAGAAATCCCAGGTAGATCCAGAAGATGGCATAGCTTCAGTTTTTGACTGGCCCATCCCTGGCCCATGAGTCCTGGTTGCACTGCTTCTTGCCCTTGGATACCTGTGAGATATCTGACCTCTGGGAAAGACGTGTGATCCAGGCCTGGCCAGTCATTCTATCCTATTATTCTGCCTATAAAGATTGGCCCAGGGATAGGCATGAGGCCTATGTCAGGCCAATCAGAGTCCTTCCCTGGCTCTTCATAGGTAAATTCTGAAAGAGAGATGTTCTCCATTCCTTTGGATTGAAAATAGTGAGACTAGGACCCCAGAGCTGCCAAGACTAGGCTGCCACTGCCTGGAAGAGGAAACCAGCTGACTGCAGGAGCGAATCAGAGGAGTAGGGCCCAAAAGACAAGTCTGATGACTTCTTCAGGTCCCTGGATCTAGTTAAGCCTGAAGCCCACTCTACCACTGACCTTCACAGCAGGGAAGTCAACACATTCCCTTTCTCGCTTTTACTAGGTTTAGATATGTTTTTGTCATTTGCAATCCAGAATTCTCATGCTGGTGTTCAGGGGATGTGTCAGTTCAAGAGGATTCAGGCTCAGAGGGTAAAGCATCTGCCAACAATGCAGGAGACCTGGGTTAGATCCCTGGGTTGGGAAGATCCCCTGGAGAAGGAAATGGCACCCCACTCCAGTACCCTTGCCTGAAAAATCCCATAGACTGAGGAGCCTGGTAGGCTACAGTCCATGGGGTCGCAAAGAGTCGGACACAACTGAGCGGCTTCATTTCACTTCACTTCACTCTTTTCTTTTTTAACATATTCGTCCATGAATAAAAATCTGCTGAGGCCCAGAACAAGGACGGGCTGCAGTGAGTCTTTTCTGATTTTTTTCCTCCCCCCAAGTCCTCCCTCTGACCTCAGCCCTCATGCCAGGCAGACAGCTCATTTTCAGGCCAGGCTCAAGCAACTTGCACTTCTGAACCCATCAGGATTGGCTCTGCCCTAACGCTGTGGAATGTTGGGCAGTCCACGTCCACCTGCCGGACAGGCATGCCTCCATACTAGCATAGCTTCTGCTTTGTTCTGGACAACACTTCTATCCGACCATGAACAAGAGTGGGCAGGGGGCCAATGCCTGGCCCATCCTAGAATCCTATCTGCTCAGCATGGTGATGGCTCCAGAGTTGAGTCCAGGTCCTGAGCCTGGACAACAGGATCCTTCTAAGGATTTTTTAACTAGACCACATACAGATAGCCTTCATCCTCCAGGGGCACTAATGTGAGACCACAGCTTTGGCAGCCATGCCCCTGCTAAGAGGAGAAGCTGGGTACAGATGATGACATCACCACAGAGAGCAGCAGGACCAGGGAGGGACCTTGAGGCCTGACTTTGCTGGGGACCCCCGTTCCCCTCATCACTGCCCTGTTCCAGACTTGGTGGGTTCAACCTACTCTGGAGAAGCCTCAAGTCAAAAGCCCAGAAGCTATCACAAGGCCAGACCCTGGTAAGTGGGGAACAGGATGGTAAGAAACAAGAATGGGAGACTGAGAAAGGAAATGGAGGCAAACCCAGGGTGGGGAGGAGTAGAAAGTGGGTGCCAGGGTGGTCTGGAGAGAAGGCAGGACAGAGGATGAGGGGCAAGGATGGGAGGGGCAGGGCATGCAGCCAAACTGGTAGATCCATCTGTCCCCCACGATCAGGGGACAGAGGCAGGGGACGGACAGAAAAAGAGAACATCCTGTTCACGTGTTCATAGACTGTGGGGACGTCACCTGGAGTAGGGAGCAGCATGGCATCAGAGAACCAGAGTCTCCAGGCACCAGGGCCAGGGAGCAGCAGCATGGGAGGCAGCAGGCAGGGGGGCAGCTACCCCACAGATGGTCACCACACAAGGAGAGGACCATGAGCCCCTCCTGCAAGGACCAGAAGCTGGCTGTGCATAAGGGCATTTCTGAATCGCTTGGGCAGAAGATAGACTGCATCAAGGATGCTTGGACTGGAGAACCCTGTGGCCTCTTTGGTGTCCTCCCAGCTGACCCACCCAGAGTCCAGGCCACACCCCTTCAGCTGGAGCCTCCACACCTGAGAACAGGAGATTCCAGGAGCACACCTCACTCTCAGTGGTGGGAGCTTAAGGAATGAAAAGCAAGGTTTGCAGAGCTGCTACGGGCTGGGAGGCTCCAGCAGGGGAGGCCAGCTCCTAGGAAGGTCAGCTCCCAGGAAGGTGAGGGCAGCCCCTCTGTCTCAGCCCTGGCCCTCTATACAGGGGCCCTGGCAGCTGGGAGGTGGGTAGAGAGCACTCTTCCCTGCAAGAGAAAGAGAAAATGCAGGGGAAAGATGGCAGCAACACTGAGGAGGTATTGGGACTTCCTCTGTGTCAAGCCAGTGCCCAGCATTCAATGCGCAGCATCCTTTTCAATCCTCATACATCCTGTGAGTGGACACCACTGAGTACCCTCATCTCAAACAGAAGAAAACTAAGGCACAGAGATGCTAAGCAACTTGTCTAGGGTGACAGAGGTGGGAAGAAGTAGCTTTCTGACTCTGTTTGTCTAGCTCCAGAAATGGTGAAGAAAGAAAGAGGAAGTAGACGAAGGTCCTCCATACTCACATGGTTCACAGAGCAATATGTTTTGCACGTATATCTACAGCCCTAGCCCACTGTATATATTTGATGGGAACTGCCTTATATTTATGAGAAAAACCTTTAAAAGTTTAATTTTATAGCTCTAGGCTCTTTATGAAAGTATTTTTATACCTAATCCTATGACTGTGGTAGCACCCAAGAGGCCACCCTATGCAAATGAGGACAAAGAGCGCAAGTCAGGATCCTTCAGAGGCAAAAACCAGGTCTAGAACTCAGGTCACTAGACTCTCTCTCTAGCGTTCTCTGCACTTCAGTTGAATGCAGAGAAATTACTAGGAATTTACCATGAGCTACAGCATCATATCTTCCCCTTTTTCCTGGGTCCTTCCCTGTGGTGTGCTGTTACATCATCTCTTCAGGAAACAAAGAAACCAACCAAAACTTGGCTTGTAGCAATTGCCATTTTCCATACTGCAAACACTCCTACCATGGTCAATTTCAAGGTTCCATTGTGATGTCCCTGAATAGCGCTGGGAGGACTCTAACACAGCACCGTCAAGGAACGGTTCCAGAGCATCTGGTGCTAACTGCAAGGACTTTCCAGTCAACCTTACAGTCTTCCTCCAATTTAGCCTGAAATCAGTGTGTCTGACATCCATGGAGGCCCAGAGTGAAAGGGTTGCTGATGACAGAAGAGGAAAATCTGTCCATAAGGACTTCTAATGCCCAAACAGACCAATGCACCAAAGTCATTAACTAGAAATGTAAATTGTCCAGAATGAATTAAGGAAAATACGTCGCCATGGTTTAGGGAATGGAATCTGGAACCAGATGGGTTCTGTTCAGTCCTAACTAGCTGTATGACCTTGGATAGGTAACTGAATCTATCCATAAAACCAGGATCGCAACAGAGCCAACCACATAAGGTTGTGGGGACTCAATGAGAAATGTGGACAGAAACATCTCAGTGCAGTGCCTGGTGCATAGTAAACACTAAAGAGATGTTACTTTATGACTCAAGTCAGCTGCTATTATCATTTACATCTGGTAGAAAATAAACCACAGTCAATGAGAATGGATTGATCTAGTTGGACTAGAAGCTCCATGAGGGCAAGGACCTGGTCCATCATGATCTCTGCTGTAACCTCGGACATAGAACAACACCTGACATGTTTACTAAGGATGCACTTAATAAATATTAATTGCACATTGAGTATAGCATCTAACGGTCCTTAAATATTTGTATTTCTTTAGCTCTGATTTTAATCACACTGGTTGTTTTTTTTTTTTTTTTTTCAGTGTCTCTTTTGCTGTCTCATATACAGGGTTATTGTTACCATCTTTCTAAATTCCATATATATGCGTTAGTATACTGTATTGGTGTTTTTCTTTCTGGCTTACTTCACTCTGTATAATAGGCTCCAATTTCATCCACCTCATTAGAACTGATTCAAATGTATTCTTTTTAATGGCTGAGTAATACTCCATTGTGTATATGTACCATAGCTTTCTTATCCATTCATCTGCTGATGGACATCTAGGTTGCTTCCATATCCTGGCTATTATAAACAGTGCTGCAATGAACATTGGGGTACACGTGTTTCTTTCAATTCTGGTTTCCTCAGTGAATCACACTGTTTTAAAACAACCATCAGTAACTCGGTTAATGTTTATGTTTAGTTTTTCTAAAAAGTCATTATATTTAAGAGTGGAAATAAGGGCCCACCTTCCCCTCCATTAACCACACCTACAGAAATCTGTTGGTTTGGATTACCATCCAGACGCAAATCCATTTGGTTGCAGGACAACTAAATAAAGGCAAAGGGCTCAGGTGAAACCCTTTCCAGCGTCAGCCCTTCCACACGCCAGGTCCTGAAGTGACAGACACAGCTAATCCCTGCCTGGGTCCTGACCCTTGCCCCCACCATCCATCTGGCAGGCCCAAGGATGATGGGAGAATGTTCAGGACCTGGGTGGCGGCGGGATGGATTCTGTCTTTCACTTCTGCTCTGCTCTCTACCGTGCTCTCCTCCCCCATGCCCACACTCTGTCCCTTCCCCACTCTCCTGAGCAGACCCCAGCCTCCCCCTCCGCAGGCCTCCCTCCTCACCACTCTCAGCTTTCTCTCGCAGGTTCGTTTGTTAGGACATGAAAAATGGCTCTGTGGAATAAAGATGTTTCCCCTCTGATGAGCACATTTGCAGAAGGTATGTCAGAGATCCTGGGGCTGGGGTTGGGCGGCCTCTCAAGAAAGTTGTTTTTCCCCCTCTTCTTTCCCTCCCTCCCCCCTCTCCCTCAGCACCCTCCCCTCTTTGCTTACTTATTGGAAGAGTAATAAATATTGGGCCGACAGGCCCTTCTCACAGTTACAAAGCCTACCTGTAAGCGAGCTCAATAATTAGCAGTCTTGAAGATGATATATGACTTTCATTACCCTTTGGGACTGGAGAGTAAATGAGGACAGAGCTAATTGCCGTGCAAAGCAGTTTGGCATGAATGAGAAAAATGCAGGCCCTGTCTCCTGCCAAAAAAAGGGCCCTATTGCCGCTCTGATCTCAAGGCTGGTTTCTGCCGCAGGAGTTCACTCAGTGTCCATAAATCATGGGCTGCTTACAGCTGGGGCTGCCCTGAGTCGTCAGCGGGCTGTGCGCTGAGTGACAGATCCCAGCCGACTGCATTAGAACTTCAGCTCGCTCCTTTCTTCTCCTCCTCCTCGTCCACTTCCTCCTCCTCTCTGGCCTGACCAGAAAATTAAACCCAGACTCCTCAGCGAGGGGAGGCCTGGGTGAGGGGTGGCGGCTGCTGACTTGGTGAGGGTTCTGGATGCCCAGGCCCAGCTGCTCACTCCCCGCACACCGTCTCTCCCTTCTCCTAAGGTGCCCTGGACCCCAGGCCAGAGGAGGAGGGCTCTGTCCATCCTCCAGAGGAGGCAGGCCCCTCCCGCAATGCTCCAGGCTGAGCTTTTGTCCTTGGTTTGTCATGGAGACAAATGTGGCCTCCCTTTTGGCCGCTTGTCTCCCTCTCCCCCACCACCCTTTCAGGAAATGCTTCCCTTCCCTTAAAGGGGAAGGATGGACACAGCCACATGTGCCTCTGCAGCTGACAGATGTGCACAAGCCACTGAGGGTGGAGGGAGCCGAGGTGGGGCCCGCGGTGACAGGGGGCACACCTCCTAGAAATACTTTCTGCTCCAGCCCTCAGTCCCACCCCTTGGTAGCTCCTCAAGGAGCCCTGCTGCTGAGGGTCCAGGTGGAAGATGCTGAGCGGGCAAAGCACAAGGCCTGTTCCCCTCCGTTCACTTTCCTGGGGGAGAGGGAACGGGGGGGGGGGGGGGGGGGGGGGCGGTGGGGTGGGGTGGGGTGGTCCCTCCCTTGTGGGTGGACACCGATTTCACAGTCAGAGTGGAGTGGAGCTCCCTGGCTTTTCTAGGGCAGTCACATAATTAATTCTTAGTGTGGCCAAATTATATTTGACACTTAATTTAAAACTCAGGGTTCCATAATGCAAAACCCTCTCCTGGCAGGAAGGGTGACATACGCAGTGAGTGTGTGCACGAATTGACAGCCGGGGCTGGAGGAGTGGTTCCCTGTAACTCAGACAGGGGAGGAGGCTGACTTTTATTGATCAGCTACTTTACATCCAGGGATTCCAGGATTTCTGTCTTTCTTTTCTTCTCATTATTCCATTTATTTCCTCATTCTTTTCACAACAACCCTGTGAGGCAAGTGCTCCTTATTGTCTCCAAAGTACAGATAAGTAAACCGAGATCCAGCAAGGTTAATTCACCCAAGGTCATCCTTTTAGAAGAGAGGCCAGGCTCGGGTTCATGATCTTGAGAAGCTTTCACTTCTTTCTGCCATTCATTTCCTCCTTTAAGGACAGGGACCTGCTGAGTCACTCAGTCATGTCTGACTCTGCAACGCTATGGACTGTAGTCCGCCAGGCTCCTCTGTCCGTGGGATTTTACAGGCAAAATACTGGAGTAGGTTGCCACACCCTCCTCTGGAGGATCTTCCCGACCCAGGGATCAAACCTGCGTCTCTTACGTCTCCTGCACTGGCAGGCATGTTCTTTACCATTGTACCACCTGTTTCAGTTCAACTCAGTTCAGTCGGTCAGTCGTGTCCGACTCTTTGCAACCCCACGAACCGCAGCACGCCAGGCCTCCCTGTCCATCACCAACTCCCGGAGTTTACCCAAACTCATGTCCATTGAGTCAGTGATGCCATCTAACCATCTCAACCTCTGTCATCCCCTTCTCCTCCTGCCTTCAATCTTTCCCAGCATCAGAGTCTTTTCCAATGAGTCAGCTCTTCGCATCAGGTGGACAAAATATTGGAGTTTCATCTTCAACATCAGTTCTTCCAATGAACACCCAGGACTGATTTCCTTTAGGATGGACTGGTTGGATCTCCTTTCAGTCCAAGAGATTCTCAAGAGTCTTTTCCAACACCACAGTTCAAAAGCATCAATTCTTTGGGGCTCAACTTTCTTTATAGTCCAACTCTCACATCCACACATGACTACTGGAAAAACCATAACTTTGACTAGACAGACCTTTGTTGACAAAGTAATGTCTCTGCTTTTGAATATGCTGTCTAGTTTAGTCATAACTTTCCTTCCAAGGAGTAACCATCTTTTAATTTCATGGCTGCAGTCACCATCTGCAGTGATTTTGGAGCCCCCAAAAATAAAGTCTGACACTCTTTCCACTATTTCCCCATCTATTTCCCATGAAGTGATGGGACCTGATGCCATGATCTTCGTTTTCTGAATGTTGAGTTTTAAGCCAACTTTTTCACTCTCCTCTTTCACTTTCATCAAGAGGCTCTTTAGTTCTTCTTCACTTTCTGCCATAAGGGTGGTATCATCTTCCTATCTAAGGTTATTGATATTTCTGCTGGCAATCTTGATTCCAGCTTGTGCTTCATCCAGCCCAGCGTTTCTTATGATACACTCTGCATATAAGTTAAATAAGGAGGGTGACAATATATAGCCTTGACGTACTTCTTTTCCTATTTGGAACCAGTATGTTGTTCCATGTCCAGTTCTAACTATTGCTTCCTGACCTGCATACAGGTTTCTGAAGAGGCAGGTCAGGTGGTTTGGTATTCCCATCTCTTTGAGAGTTTTCCATAGTTTATTGTGATCCACAGAGTCAAAGGCTTTGGCATAGTCAATAAAGCAGAAATAGATGTTTTTCTGGAACTCTCTGGCTTTTTCGATGATCCAGTGGATGTTGGCAATTTGATCTCTGGTTCCTCTGCCTTTTCTAAAACCAGCTTGAACATCTGGAAGTTCACAGTTCATGTATTGCTGAAGCCTGGCTTGGAGAACTTTGAGCATTACTTTACTAGCATCAGAGACGAGTGCAGTTGTGTGGTAGTTTGAGCATTCTTTGGCATTGCCTTTCTTTGGAACTGGAATGAAAACTGACCTTTTCCAGTCCTGTGGCTACTGCTGAGTTTTCCAAATTTGCTCACATATTGAGTGCAGCACTTTAACAGCAGCATCTTTTAGCTATTTGAAATAGCTCAACTGGAATTCCATCACCTCCACTAGCTTTGTTCGTAGTGATACTTCCTAAGGCCCACTTGACTTCACATTCCAGGATGTCTGACTCTAGGTAAGTGATCACACCATCGTGATTATCTGGGTCGCAAAGATCTTTTTTGTATAGGTCTTCTGTGTATTCTTGCCACCTCTTCTTAATATCTTTTGCTTCTGTTAGGTCCATACCATTTCTGTCCTTTATTGAGCCCATCTTTGCATGAAATGTTCCCTTGGTATCTCTAATTTTCTTGAAGAGATCTCTAGTCTTTCCCATTCTATTGTTTTTCTCTATTTCTTTGCATTGATCACTGAGAAATGCTTTCTTATCTCTCCTTGCTATTCTTGGGAACTCTGCATTCAAATGGGTATATCTTTCCTTTTCTCCTTTGCTTTTCACTTCTCTTCTTTTCACAGCTATTTGTAAGGCCTCCTCAGACAGCCATTTTGCTTTTTTGTATTTCTTTTTCTTGGAGATGGTCTTGATCCCTGTCGCCTGTACAATGTCATGAACCTCCGTCTATAGTTCATCAGGCATTCTGTCTCTCAGATCTAGTCCCTTAAATCTATTTCTCACTTCCACTGTATAATCATAAGGGATTTGATTTAGGTCATACCTGAATGGTCTAGTGGTTTTCCCCACTTTCTTCAATTTAAGTCTGAATTTGGCAATAAGGAGTTCATGATCTGAGCCACAGTCAGCTCCCAGTCTTGTTTTTGCTGACTGTAGACAGCTTCTCCATCTTTGGCTGCAAAGAATATAATCAATCTGATTTCGGTGTTGACCATCTGGTGATGTCCATGTGTAGAGTCTTCTCTTGTGTTGTTGGAAGAGGGTGTTTATGACCAGTTTGGGCTTCCCAAAACTGGAAGCCTCAGCTGCTTCACAGGGGTGGAAGTCAAGGCCAGACATTGGAGGCATGACACTGAATGCTGGGCTATAGCAGCTTACACAAATATGGGTTAATTGTCTCTCATAACAGGAAGGCCAAGACAGGTCATCCAGGACTGGTGCAGCTCAACAATGACTTCAAGAGCCCAGAGACTCTTTCTATCTTCCTGTCCCACCATCCTTGCATTCTATTGATAGCTTCTCACCTTCTGGTTACAAACTGGCTGCTGTACCAGAAAGCATCATGTCTTCAGTTCAGGTAGGGTAAAGGGTTCAGTTCAGTTCAGTTCAGTCACTCAGTTGTGTCCAACTCTTTGCAATCCCATGAATCGCAGTACGCCAAGCTTCCCTGTCCATCACCAACTCCCGGAGTTCACTCAGACTCACGTCCATCGAGTCAGTGATGCCATCCAGCCATCTCATCCTCTGTCATCCCCTTCTCCTCCTGCCCCCAATCCCTTCCAGCATCAGAGTCTTTTCCCATGAGTGAACTCTTGGCATGAGGCAGCCAAAGTACTGGAGTTTCAGCTTCAGCATCAGTCCTTCCAAAGAAATCCCAGGGCTGATCTCCTTCAGAATGGACTGGTTGGATCTCCTTGCAGTCCAAGGGACTCTCAAGAGTCTTCTCCAATACCACAGTTCAAAAGCATCAATTCTTTGGCGCTCAGCTTTCTTCATAGTCCAACTCTCACATCCATACATGACCACTGGAAAAACCATAGCTTTGACTAGACGGACCTTTGTTGGCAAAGTAATGTCTCTGCTTTTCAATACTGGACATGGAACAACAGACTGGTTCCAAATAGGAAAAGGAGTACGTCAAGGCTGTATATTGTCACCCTGTTTATTTAACTTATATGCAGAGTACATCATGAGAAACGCTGGACTGGAAGAAACACAAGCTGGAATCAAGATTGCCGGGAGAAATATCAATAACCTCAGATATGCAGATGACACCACCCTTATGGCAGAAAGTGAAGAGGAACTCAAAAGCCTCTTGATGACAGTGAAAGTGGAGAGTGAAAAAGTTGGCTTAAAGCTCAACATTCAGAAAACGAAGATCATGGCATCCGGTCCCATCACTTCATGGCAAATAGATGGGGAAACAGTGGAAACAGTTGTCAGACTTTATTTTTCTGGGCTCCAAAATCACCGCAGATGGTGACTGCAGCCATGAAATTAAAAGACGCTTACTCCTTGGGAGGAAAGTTATGACCAACCTAGATAGCATATTCAAAAGCAGAGACATTACTTTGCCAACAAAGGTTCATCTGGTCAAGGCTATGGGTTTTCCTGTGGTCATGTATGGATGTGAGAGTTGGACTGTGAAGAAGGCTGAGCGCTGAAGAATTGATGCTTTTGAACTGTGGTGTTGGAGAAGACTTTTGAGAGTCCCTTGGACTGCAAGGAGATCCAACCAGTCCATCCTGAAGGAGATCAGCCCTGGGATTTCTTTGGAAGGAATGATGCTGAAGCTGAAACTCCAGTACTTTGGCCACCTCATGCGAAGAGTTGACTCACTGGAAAAGACCCTGATGCTGGGAGGGATTGGGGGCAGGAGGAGAAGGGGACGACAGAGGATGAGATGGCTGGATGGCATCACTGACTCAATGGTCGTGAGTCTGAGTGAACTCCAGGAGTTGGTGACGGACAGGGAGGCCTGGCCAATGCTGCAATTCATGGGTTCACAAAGAGTCGGACATGAATGAGTGACTGATCTGATCTGATCTGATCTAGGTTGGTCATAACTTTCCTTCCAAGGAGTAAGCATCTTTTAATTTTATGGCTGCAGTCACCATCTGCAGTGATTTTGGAGCCCAGAAAAATAAAGTCTGACACTGTTTCCCTGTTTCCCCATCTATTTCCCATGAAGTGATGGGACCAGATGCCATGATCTTCATTTTCTGAATGTTGAGTTTTAAGCCAACTTTTTCACTCTCCTCTTTCATCTTCATCAAGAGGCTTTTTAGTTCCTCTTAGTTTAGTTTTAGGGTAAAGGGTTAGAGAGAGGGAAAAAGGAGTTATCTAGTCAAGCCTTTGTCTGCTCATTTGGGAAGAAGAGCCCTTCCTAGCAGACTTCGCCCACAGGAAGGTGGAGACCAGCATGCTGGAGACCAAGGGCACCAAAATGGAAGCCTTATCATCTTATTCATATATGTCACACTCTTGTTCGATATTATCTTTGACAGTTGAATTGATCTAGGCTATTATACAAAGGTTGTTCCCTTTTCACCTCCACCTGCAGCTGGGGCAGGACAGGGCCTCACCCCGACACTGCCCCAAATCTGTGGCACCCATGGGAAAATTCTCATCACTGTTTCCTTATCCAACCAGGGGCAGATTCACTTGCTGGGAGCTGCCTCTGTCAGGAAGCAGGCAAGAGACAGGCAGCACCTAAACCAAGGCCACGGGGGTGGGAGGTGGGGTGGGGTTGCTACGCTCACAGTAACTAGCTCCCTGCCCTTCCCACTGGACTCCAAGGCCATTTCTGGGCTCCTGGCTGCTGCTGTCACCTGAAGATTTCTGATATCTCCCAAACCTTTCTCAAGAGGCTCCTCCACATGGATGGGAAGAAAGGTGGGAGGTTTCTGAGTCCTGTGGCCCCATCTCAGGCCCTCCAGGTACAAATCAGGTCATATCTCCCTTTCCTCCAGACCCCAGAGGCTTCTCATATCCTTGAGAATAAAGCTCAAACTCTTTACGTTGACCTGCAGTAGGGTGACCTGTGATCCCATCGTTATTATAAATAGCACCCTTTCGGTCTCCAATGTGTCCTAGTCTGGATGATAAATTACGTGGTCACCTTATCAAGCAGCAGGCTCTGCATGTTCCCTATCTCTGTCCCCAGACTCCTCTCCTCTGCTCCTTCTGGTTCACATACCTCCCTCCAACCAGACAGAGGATTCCTTGAAGGGGCCAATGCCTTAGGACCCCACCGGGAACACACTGCTCCACTCCCTTCCCCTCTCAGTTCTACTCAGCTCTCAGGCCTCATTTGAGTGTTCCTTGTTCAGAGGGGTCTTCCTTTATCTATCCCCCCAGGGACTTTAATTCTATCACACCAGTGCTGTTATTTTTCTTTATTGCTAGAATCACAGATTTGACGACATGTTTGTTTAATATTTGGTTCTCCACTAGACTGTAAGTGGAGACCCTTGCACCTCCCAAACCTAGCAGAGGCTGTAGACCCACAGCTGTCAAATGAATGAATGAATGAATATACAATGTTTCTTCCAAATGCATACCTCCACCAAGTTCACTGTGATCATCTGCAGTGAGAAGTAATCTGGCACAATTTGAGCTTTGCAGCAACATAACACGTCACTCTGAGCTGCTCGTCACAGGAGGAATTTAAACAAAGGCCATGGTAGAGTGAGAGAGACTGCACTGTAAGGCTTTCCCTGCGCTTGGTATTCCACCTCCGGCAGGATATCAGCCAGACTGCCGCCAAACCCACACCACGACCTACAATGTTTCTGTGAACATCTCGATGTCCCCTTATGGACCTGTGAGAAAATTTCCCTAGAATATAGATTTCTCAGGTCATCAGGGAGGAACCAGAGATCAAATTGCCAACATCCGCTGGATCATGGAAAAAGCAAGAGAGTTCCAGAAAAGCATCTATTTCTGCTTTATTGACTATGCCAAAGCCTTTGACTGTGTGGATCACAATAAACTGTGGAAAATTCTGAAAGAGATGGGAATACCAGAACACCTGATCTGCCTCTTGAGAAATTTGTATGCAGGTCAGGAAGCAACAGTTAGACCTGGACATGGAACAACAGACTGGTTCCAAATAGGAAAAGGAGTTTGTCAAGGCTGTATATTGTCACCCTGTTTATTTAACTTATATGCAGAGTACATCGTGAGAAACGCTGGACTGGAAGAAACACAAGCTGGAATGAAGATTACCGGGAGAAATATCAATAACCTCAGATATGCAGATGACACCACCCTTATGGCAGAAAGTGAAGAGGAACTCAAAAGCCTCTTGATGAAAGTGAAAGTGGAGAGTGAAAAAGTTGGCTTAAAGCTCAACATTCAGAAAACGAAGATCATGGCATCCGGTCCCATCACTTCATGGCAAATAGATGGGGAAACAGTGGAAACAGTTGTCAGACTTTATTTTTCTGGGCTCCAAAATCACCGCAGATGGTGACTGCAGCCATGAAATTAAAAGACGCTTACTCCTTGGGAGGAAAGTTATGACCAACCTAGATAGCATATTCAAAAGCAGAGACATTACTTTGCCAACAAAGGTTCATCTGGTCAAGGCTATGGGTTTTCCTGTGGTCATGTATGGATGTGAGAGTTGGACTGTGAAGAAGGCTGAGCACCAAAGAATTGATGCTTTTGAACTGTGGTGTTGGAGAAGACTCTTGAGAGTCCCTTGGACTGCAAGGAGATCCAACCAGTCCATTCTGAAGGAGACCAGCCCTGGGATTTCTTTGGAAGGAATGATGCTAAAGCTGAAACTCCAGTACTTTGGCCACCTCATGCGAAGAGTTGACTCATTGGAAAAGACTCTGATGCTGGAAGGGACTGGGGGCAGGAGGAGAGGGGGACGACAGAGGATGAGATGGCTGGATGGCATCACTGACTCGATGGTCATGAGTCTGAGTGAACTCCGGGAGTTGGTGATGGACAGGGAGGCCTGGTGTGCTGCGATTCATGGGGTCGCAAAGAGTCGGACACAACTGAGCAATTGATTTGATCTGATCTGATACCTAATCCAATTAAGATTGCATTAAATCCCCCACTCTTCTTTTGGTCTGAACAAGTTCTAGAATTTTAGGACTGATTATCCGTCTTGATAAGCAGGGCTCTGAACCAATTTTAATTTGATTTTTAAAAAATACACCTTCCTCTAGTGAGCAGTCATGTTTAAAAACAACTGGACTGTATGCTGATCTTTCACTGTTATCTGGTTTGTTTCACTTTTTCGATTTCATATTCAGTGCTCCCATTTCATTTAGCTTATCTTTTCCAACATCTCCATCTCCTTTTTTTTTTTTGATGTCCTTTCTCAAGGCTTTATCAAGCATAATAAAAAAGGTTTTGTATGCATATATATAAATAATATATAATATATACTTTAGAAAACTTACGAACTTTTGCCTAATTTAAAAATTTATGACATTTTGATTCCACTTGTTCAACTTAGTGTAAATAGAATGCTAGATTTCTAATTTTAAAAAGTAGATATGCAACAAGCAATGAAGGTTTACTGTACAGCATAGTGAGCTACAGTCAATATCTTGTAGTAACCTATAATGGAAAATAATTTCAAAAATAACATGTGTATACATATAACTGAACCACCTCCCTGTGTACCTGAAACACTGGAAGTCAACTATACGTCAATAAAATATATATGTTAACAAAATGGAAAAAGCACACCTTTCTTCTATTCCAAGTGTCATGGGAATGTTGCTACCTGCCATAGACACAGTTTCATGTACTACTGTCCACCCTTAGATAGAAGGCCACAGAATGAGCTGGATGCTCTGGAGCTGGCCTGGGCAGTGTTAGCCCTTGTTTACCTCCTGACACAGGCGACACGAGCAGGAGAGGAATAGGAGACAGTCCTGGAAAAGACTGGATCTCCTGGAAGTGTGATGGTACAGGCTCTGCTGGAGGCCCATGGAAAAATCCAAAGAGCAAAACATCAAGTCGTGCCCCTCCAAGGCCTGGGCTGGGCTGATAGCAAAAACCAGGCCCATTCTATGCTCAGAAAGCCCAGCATTTGAGCCAGAAACTACAGAAGGTTCAGCCTGGGGCCTACTGGGCTGCTGTGGACAGGGAAAGAGAGACAGGGCCCTAAATGAGCCCCAGCTGATTCAAAATAGGAAAACCACTCTACTTCCCAACCACACTACAAAAGGCAACATCTGTTTGCTTCATCTGCAGCCTGTCCTCAGGCCAGCCCAGGTCTCATGGACTCTGGTGTGGGACATCCAGAAATTTGGCAGAGTGATTGTTTGAAAAGCCTGGAGTTTCACCTGAGCAGACAAAAGGAGGGACTCTGTTCCAGAGGCCAGCCATAGACAGCTTCCCAGACTCCAACAGGATGCATGTCAGATGTGCAGATGGATGTACAGATGGATGTGCAGTTACAGATAACAGATATGCAACCACAGGCTCAGAGATGCTCGCCCTTTCTATAACTGACCCTTCTTCCAGTCAACCCCATGAGCCACCTCAGTCTCCCCCAGAACTGCTGCCTGCCAGTCTGATGGCACTATTGCTAAAAGCCAAAGGGCACCAACACCCTCCGCTTCCAGCCACAGTAAAACAACAAGGACTGGATTTACCCTCCCTCCTGAGACAACTAAAGCACGGTACAGAGTATACGAGACAAATTTTGTGCCACTGAATATCCAACAGAGATGGGAAATCAATGAGGTGAGCCATGCACTTTCCCCAACTTACTGCCTTGAGAGATTTTCCAGGATGCCGCAAAGGGAGGGGGTGCCCCAGGCAGAGCTTAGTTAATGAGTTAAGGAGATGGAGCTATGATGGTCTCTGAGGAAACCAGAGCATCTGACATTTGCAGGATAGAGTTCTGGAGAGGGAAGGGCTGCACAGAGAGACAACCCCAGGGATAGGTGGCTCTCACTTTGATTCCCAGCAGAGTACTGAGTAGTGAATGGTATATAAGGATGTATATACCAAAGGCCAGGGGAAGAACTACCCAAAAAGATTAGAAGAACAAGGATATCTTCTGTTTCCAACAGGCATTGGGTCAAACACTTACAAGGGTCTTGCCTCAGTAGTGAGACAAGATTAATCCTAGATTAATATGATTCTGTTTCTATCTAACAAATCTTAAAAGCAAGACACAAAAAGATCAAATTGTTTCCAAGCATCCAGAACAAAGCCCAAGAAGACTTACAAGAATACAAAGCACCAACAAAGTAATATTCAAAATGCCTGGCATTCATCAAAAGTCACCAGATATGCAAAAAGAAAAAAAATAATAAAGTACAACCAATAAAAAGGAGAAAAATCAATCAGTAAAAATCTGGAACTGATATAAATATTAGAATTAGCAGACAAGAAAACCAAAACAGTTATTATAACTGTATCCATATTTAAAAGCTAGAATAAACAGCAAACATGTTAAGGAGAGACATGGAAGACACAAAAAAGACCCGATAAAATTAGCTTGTCATCGGCAAAGTGTGGAAAAACTCCAGCGGACTACTATATACGTGGATGTTATACCTCATATATCCCCAAAGAAAAGGTGAGGGGAAAGAAGAAATAATGGCCAAAAAATTTCACCAACCTAGTAAAGTTTACTCAAGAAGAAATAGATTTCCTGACTATTCCTGTATCTATTATAGATATTGAATTGGAATTTGTAGTTACAAACTTCCCAGGTCCAGAGACTTCACTGGTGCATTTTATCAAACATTTAAGTAAGAAAGAATACCAATTCTAATTTTACACACTCTTCCAGAAAACTGAAGAGCATAGAATACTTCTGAACTCATTTTATGAAACTAGCATGACTCTGATACCAAAGACTTTATAAAAAAAAGAAAACGATTGACCAATACAACTTATAAAACTTGATACAAAAATTATCAACAAAATTTTAGTAAATCGGATCCACTGGTAAATAAAGAGTAACATATCATGACCAGGAAGGGTTTATACCCCAAAGATGCAAGGTTGATTTAACATCCAAAAATCAATTAATGTGATACATCATATTAAAAGAATGAAGGGGCTAAAAGCTAATTGCTTATCTCAACAGATGCAGAAAAAGAATCCGACAAAATCCAACACCCATTCAAGATGAAAATTTTCAGGCACCATAAATAAAAGGAAACATCTTTGACCTAATAAAGGACACTATCAAAAGTTCACAGCCAGCGTCATAATTAATGGTGAGAGACTGAATGGTTTTCCCTTAAGATCAGAAACAAAATAAAGCTGTTAGATTTTGTCACTCTAATTCAACACTGTGCTAGAGGTTCTAGACAATCCAATAAGGCCAAAAAAGCAAACTGTCTTTATTTGTATATGACAAGATGATTTATATAGAAAATCCATTGGAATTTACAAAAACTTACTAAAACTAATACATTAGTTTAAAAGGTTACAGGACACAAGATTAATTTCAAAAACAATTATGCTTCTATACACTTATAATTAACAATTGGAAATCAAAATGAAAAAATATCTCATTTACAATAGCAAAAATATGAACTACCTAGGGATAAATCTAACAAAAGATGTGTAAGGCCTGTGTACTAGAAACTACAAACCATTCAGTTCAGTTGCTCAGTCATGTCTGACTCTTTGCAACCCCATGAACCACAGCACAGCAGGCCTCCCTGTCCATCACCAACTCCCGGAGTTTATCCAAACTCATGTCCATTGCTGAGGGAAAAATAAGGCCTAAATAGAGAGACATATCATATGTTCATAGGTCAGGATATGGTTAGGATATCACTTCTCCAAAAATTGATGTACAGGATCAAAGCCATCCCAATCAAGATCCTAGCAGATTTAAAAAAAAATTGACAAGCTGATTCTAAAATCCATGTGGAATACAAAAGACTTAGAGTAGCCCAAACAACTTTGAAAAAGAACAAAGCTGGAACTCTATTACTACTTGATTTCAAGACCTATTATAAAGCCACAGTGATCAAGATAGTGTGATAGTGACATTGAGATGGACAAATAGATCAATGGAACAGAAAAAGACCTACACATAAACAGATATGAATTAATTTTCAACAATGATGAAATGGCAATTTAGTGAATAAAAATAGTCTTTTCAACAAATGATGCTGAAACAACTGAATACGTAAATCACGTTCAATCTAGACCTCATACCATCTAAAAAAATTGGGTTAATTAACACCTATCCTTCTGAAACTATTCCAAAAAATTGCAGAGGAAGGACCACTTCCCAACTCATTTCATGAAGCCACCATCACCCTGATACCAAACCCAGACAAAAATACCACACACACAGAAAGAAAAATATAGGCCAACATCACTGATGAACATAGACACAAAATCCTCATCAAAATACTAGCAAACTGAATGTAAAGGGAAGGGAAGTCGCTCAGTTGTGTCCGACTCTTGGCGACTCCATGGACTGTAGCCCACCAGGCTCCTCCGTCCATGGGATTCTCCAGGCAAGAGTACTGGAGTGGGTTGCCATTTTCTTCTCCAAGCAAACTGAATATAACAGTACATTAAAAGGATCATTCACTATGATCAAGTGGGATTTATCCCAGAGATGCAAGGATTTTTTAATATCTGCAAATCAATCAGTATGATATATACCACATTAACAAACTGAAGGATAAAAACCATATGATCATCTCTATAGATTCAGAAAAGGCTTTTGACAAAATTTAACATTCATTTATGATAAAAACTTTCCAGAAAGTGGACATAGAGGGAACCTACCTCAACATAATACAGGATATATATGACAAACTCATAGCTAAGATCATGAGTGCTAAGTTGCTTCAGTTCAGTTCAGTTCAGTTCAGTCGCTCAGTCGTGTCTGACTCCTTGCGACTCCTTGGATCGCTGTATCCAACTCTTTGCAATCCCATGGACTGTAGTCCTCCAGGGTCCTCTGTCTGTGGAATTCTCCAGGCAAGAATATTAGATTGTGTAGCCATGCCCTTCTCCAGGGGATCTTCCTGACCCAGGGACCAAAACTGGGTCTCCTGCATTGCAGGCAGATTCTTTACCGTCGAGCCACTAGGGAAGCCCCAGCTAAGATCAAACTCAGTGGTAAAAATCTGAAAGTATTTCCTCTAAGTTCAGGAGCAAGACAAGGATGTTCACTCTCACCATTATCATTCAACATAGTTTTAGAAGTCCTAGCCATAGCAATCAGAGAAGAAACAAAAGGAATACAAATTTAAAAAGAAGTAAAACTTCACTGTTTGCAGATGACATGTGACTCTACATTAAAAATCCTAAAGATGTTACCAGAAAACTACTAGAGCTCAACAATGAATTTGGTAAAGTTGCAGGATACAAAATTAATATACATAAATCTGTTGTATCTCTATATACTAACAATGAAAGGTCAGAAAGAAAAATTAAGGAAACAACCCCATTTACCATTGCATCAAAAATAATAAAACATCTAGGAATAAGCCTACCTAAGGAGGCAAAAGACCAGTACTCCAAAAACTATAAGATGCTGATGAAACAAATCAACAGTGACACAAATGGAAAGATATACCATGTTCTTGTATTGAAAGAATCAATAGTGTCAAAATGACTATACTACCCAAGGCAATCTAAAGATTCAATCCAATTCCTATCAAATTACCAACTACATTTTTCATAGAACTAGAGCAAAAAAAAAAAAAAAAAAAAAGTTTAACCTTGTACGGAAACACAGAAGACTGTGAGTAGCCAAAGCAATCTTGAGAAAGAAAGACAGAGGATGGATGAATCAGGATCCCTGACTTCAGACTATACTACAAAACCACAGTCATCAAAACAGTATAGAACAAAAACAGAAATATAGATCAAAGGAACAGCACAGAAAGCCCAGAAACAAACCCATGCACATACAGTCAATTAATATGAAACAAAGGAGGCAAGAATATACAATGAAAAAAAGGCTTTCTTCAATAAATTATGCTGGGAAAACTAGACAGTTACAGATAAAATAATGAAATTAGAACATTCTCTAACATCATACACAGAAATAAACTCAAATAGATTAAAGACCTAAATGTAAGACCAGATACTAAAAATTTCCTAGAGGAAAATATGGGCAGAACACTCTTTGACATAAACTTCAGCAAGATTTTTTTGGATCCACTTCCTAGAGTAATGGAAATGAAAACAAAAATAAACAAATGGGACCTAATTAAACTTAAAAGCTTTTGCAGAGCAAAGGAAACCATAAACAAAACAAAAAGACAACCCAAAATACCAATATTTTCTCCAATGGTAGAAAATATTTGCAAACAATGCCACTGACAAGGAATTAATCTCCAAAATATACAAACAACTCATAAGCTCAATATTAAAAAAAAAATCAAGAAATAGGCAGAAAATCTAAAGACATCTCTCCAAAGAAAACATATATGTGGCCAAAAGGCACATGAAAAAATGCTCAACATCATTAATTATAGAGAAATGCAAACCAAACCTACAATGAGGTGCCACCTCACACAGTTCAGAATAGTCATCATCAGGAGGTCTATAAATAATAAATGCTAGGGAAGTAAAAGGAACTCTCCTACACTGTTGGTGGTAATATAAATTGCAGCCATTATGGAGAACAGTATGGAGGTTTCTTAAACTATACAGTTACCATATGAGCCAGCAATCCCATTCCTGGGCTTATATCTGGAGAAAAACAAATAGTTCAAAAAGAAGCACCCTAATGTTTATTGCAGCACTATTTATAATAGCCAAGACATGAAAGCAACCTAAATGTTCATCAACAGATGAATGGATAAAGAAGATGTGGTACATGTATACAATGGAATATTATTCAGCTACAGAAAGTTTTTTCCAGTAGTCACGTATGGATGTGCGAGTTGGACCACAAAGAAGGCTGAGAACCAAGGAATTGACACTTCTGAACTGTGGTGTTGGAGAAGACTTTTGAGAGTCCCTTGGACTGCAAGGAGATCCAACCAGTCAATCCTAAAGGAAATCAATCCTGAATATTCATTGGAAGGACAGATGCTGAAGCTGAAGCTCCAATACTTTGGCCACCTGATGCAAAGGGCTATTCATTAGAAAAGATCCTGATGCTGGAAAAGATTGAAGGCAGGAGAAGAATATAACAACAAAGGATGAGATGGTTGGATGGCATCACCAACTCAATGGACATGAGTTTGAGCAAGTTCTGGGAGATGGTGATGGACAGGGAGGCCTGGTGTGCTGCAGTCCATGGGGTCAAAGAAAGCCAGACACGACTGAGCAACTGAACTGAATAAAAAGAAAATGAAATAACGTCACCTAGAGACAATCACACTAAGTAAGCCAGACAGAGAAAGACATATCATATAATATTGCTTATATATGGAATCTAAAAAAAAAAGGATACAAATAAAAACCTATTTACAAAACAGAAACAGACTCACAGACATAGAAAACAAACTTATGGCAGTGGTAATGGGAGGGAGGGGACATATATATACTTATAGCTGATTGACATTGTTGTACAGCAGAAACCAATGCAGCATTGTCAAACAATTATCCTCCAATTAAAAATATTAAAAAAAAATACAGAAAGAAAATGAAGGGGCAAGAGGGATAAATTAGAGGAGTTTGGGATTAAAATAATACACACTACTACATATAAAATAGATAACCAACAAGGACCTACTATATAGCACAGGGAACTATACTATCATATAATGACCTATAATGGAAGAGGATATTAAATATATATATGTAAAAAAAATCAAAATAGATCATGACTTACATGCAAAATCTAAAACTGTAGAAATTTCAGAAATTTTTTTGACCTTGGGTTGGGGAAAAATTTTTTAGATATGACATTGAAAACATAAGACATAAAGGAAAAAATAATAACTTGGACTTCAAAGTTCAATTTTTCTACTCTTTAAAGACACTATCAGGATAATAAAAAAGACAAGTCATAGACTGTGAAAAATGTTTTGAAATCACATATCTGATAGAGGTATTAAATCTAGAATATATAAAGAACTCTGAAAACTCAGTAATAAGAAAACAAACAACCCAATATGAAAAAAATCAGCAAAAGATCTGAACAGTTTCCCAAAGAAAAACATACATATATAAATGAGAAACAATGGTCAATGCTGCCAAGTCGCATCAGTCGTGTCCGACTCTGTGCAACCTCCTAGATGGAAGCCCACCAAGCTCCCCCGTCCCTGGGATTCTACAGGCAAGAATACTGGAGTGGGTTGCCATTTCCTTCTCCAATGCACTCATGCATGCATGCATGCATGCTAAGTCACTTCAGTCGTGTCCAACTCTGTGCGACCCCATAGGCGGCAGCCCACCAGGCTCCTCTGTCCCTGGGATTCTCCAGGCAAGAATACTGGAGTGGGTTGCCATTTCCTTCTCCACAATGGTCAATCAGATGAGATCAGATCAGTCGCTCAGTCGTGTCCGACTCTTTGCGACCCCATGAATCGCAGCACGCCAGGCCTCCCTGTCCATCACCAACTCCCGGAGTTCACTCAGACTCACGTCCATCGAGTCAGTGATGCCATCCAGCCATCTCATCCTCTGTTGTCTCCTTCTCCTCCTGCCTCCAATCCCTCCCAGCATCAGAGTCTTTTCCAATGAGTCAACTCTTCACATCAGGTGGTCAAAGTACTGGAGTTTCAGCTTTAGCATCATTCCTTCCAAAGAAATCCCAGGGCTGATCTCCTTCAGAATGGACTGGTTGGATCTCCTTGCAGTCCAAGGGACTCTCAAGAGTCTTCTCCAACACCACAGTTCAAAAGCATCAATTCTTTGGCACTCAGCCTTCTTCACAGTCCAACTCTCACATCCATACATGACCACAGGAAAAACCATAGCCTTGACTAGACGGACCTTTGTTGGCAAAGTAACGTCTCTGCTTTTGAATATGCTATCTAGGTTGGTCAATAGGGAAATATAAATCAAAAACACAATGAGACACTACTACAAACCTATTAGTTTAAATTAAAAAGATTTGTCAAGTGTTGGTGAGGATATGAAGGAACAGGAACTCTCACATATTGCTGCTAGGAATGTAGAATGGTATGACCACTTGGAAAACAGTTTGACAGTCTCTTTAGATAGTTAAATATACACCTAGCGTTTCCACCCCACTCCCAGATATCTATCCAAGAGAAATGAAAGCATAGGTCCACAGAAAGACTTGTAGACAAATATTTATAGCAGCTTTATTTGTAATAGTCAAAACCTGGAAAACAGTCAAATATCCATCAGCAAATGAATGGACAAACAAGGGCTGTGAAAGAACAAAGTACCAAAGGGATATACACGCATGTTCATAGCAGTATTCACAATAGCAAAAAAGTCGAAGCAATCCAAATGTCCATTGATGGATGATTAAAGAAAATGTGGTATGTACATGCAGCCTTTATAAAGGAAGGAAATTCTGATGCACGCTGAAACATGGATAAACACTGAGAATATTATGCTAAGTAACATAAATCAGTCCCATTAAAAATTACTATATGACTCCATTGATATGAGGTACCAAGAGTTGTCAAATTCATAGAGACAGAGTATAGAATGGTAGTTGCAGGGGCTAGAGAGGGGTGAATGGAGAGTTACTGTTTAATGGGAACTGAGTTTCAGTTTTGCAATATAAAGAAATCTGTCAATGCATGGTAGTGATGGTTGCACAATAATGTGGATGTACTTAACACTCCTGAATTGTACACTTAGAGATGGCAAATTTTATGTTATGTGTACTTTGCCATGATTAAAATTTAATTTTTTTAAGTGCCAGGAAAATGAAGAGATTCCTTATACCTTGAAAGAATCCTAGACGGCTTCTTGCAGGAAGTGTCATTTGAGTTGGATCCAGGAAGGAGAGTGGGATTTACCTAGAGAACAGGAATTGGCCACCCCACACAGAGGACAGCTCAAACAAAGGCAGAGGGGCTGGAGTAGGCCAAAGGGTGAGGGATCACAAAGCCAGCCAGCAGCTGGAATCCAGGGTTGGAAGGACAAGGCTGAAAAGTAAGACGGGACCCACCCCACGAGGGCCTCCCAGCCTCTGTTAGAGAAGAGAGACATTTGTAAACATCAGCTCTGAGCCAGCCAGACCCACAGCACCGTGGCTCCATCAAGACGGCCATTCGGAAGGAAAAGACATGGGGTCGGCTCTGGACAGTCGTCGAAAAATAAACAAGTCCCTGGACATTCAGGAAACACTCTGCGAAGCTGTGTCCAGGCGGGGCTGTTTGCTTATTTGTGACTTTCCTGCTTTCCATCACCCTGTCAGCAGCCACCCTACCCACATCCTGACCCTGACACCCAGCTGGCCTGGCCTCAGTCACTGGCTTCGGAAGAAAACAGGTCCTTGGGAGGGGAAGGAAGGCCAGAGGGGCAGCAAGAGTGCACATGTAGGGTCAGCAGTGAGTGTGTATGTCAGAGTGCATTTGCACACGAATTGGTAGCATTGTGAGTGGTGCAACATGTGTATGTGTGTAACCATATGTGTCACAGCAGAATAGATGGGGGCCAGGGTGAAGCAGTGTGGAAACTCTAGGCCCAGATGTGTGTGTGTGTGTGTGTGTGTGTGCGTGCATGCACGCACGTGCGTGTGCCCAGTTTTATCCAACTCTCTGAAGTCCCATGGACGATAGCCACCAGGCTCCTCTGCCCATGAGATTCTCTAGGCAAGAATACTGGAGGGGGCTGCCATTTCCTCCTCCAGGAGATCTTCCCAACCCAGGGATCAAACCAATGTCTCCTGTGTCTCCTGCATTGGCAGACAAATTCTTTACCACTAGCGCCACCTGGGAAGCCCTAGGCCCAGATGGGCAGGGTTCAAATCCAACTCACGCAAGTGACTGAGCCTCTTTGTGCCTCAGTTTCAACATCTGTTAAATAGAGCAAATAATATTACTTATCTTACAAGGTTGTGGTAATGACTGAAACAAATTCATGAATGAAAAGCACTTGATCAAATGGTGCCAGTAAAGTAAGATGTGTGATCACTCACTCAGTGGTGTCTGACTCTCTGCGACCCCATGGACTGTAGCCCTCCAGGCTTCTCTGTCCATGAGATTCTCCAGGTAAGAATACTGGAGTGGGCAGCCATGCCCTTCTCCAGGAGGTTTTCCCAACCCAGGGGTCGAACTCACATCTCCTGCGTGCCCTGCACTGCAAAAGGACCCTTTACCCACTGAGCCGCCTGGGAAGCCTCGTACACAGTAAGTGGCTAAAAAGTGCTAGCATAGACACGTGTGTGTGTGTGTGTGTGTGTGTGTGTGTGTGTATGCACACATATATACCAGCGTGTGTTGATGTGAGTTTTGAATATGGATATGTGAGCAGTCTTGCAGTGAGCAGGCATGAGTACTCTCGAGGGTGTACATACCAGGATTCAGGGAAAAGCAGCCACAACCAGTCAGAGGCTGGTGCCCTGGGTACTGCTTCCCCACCTGGCACCCAGCCCTGAAGAGCCCAGAACCAGCATCCGCACAGAGGCAAGCAAGGCCTATGGGCAGCTCCTTCTCCACAGCCCCCTGCCCTGGACAGCAGCCCCCACAACAGGCTGCCTTGGGCTGTTCATGCCTCCTTCGTCTGTTCATTTCCTCAGGCTGCAGGCGTGGGGAGTTTTTGGGTTTTTTTTCCTATCAAAGGCAACTGACCTCAAGAAGAAATCAAGCAAGGGTCAGCTACAAAATCAACTTAATCTGGAGGCTATTTTTCCTTGAAAAATACCAAAGGATCTCAACTCTTCTGCTTTTCAAATCAAGAATAATAAGTGGTGCCAATTCTTTAAAAAAATGTCCTCAACTTTATATTATATGAAACTGTTCATAAAGGGTAAAGCACTTTACAGATGTGAAGAATTCTTCTCTTCTAGAGGCACAGCACACCCCACCAGTGCAGGGGAGGGACTAAGTAGTAAGAGAGGGAAGAGAGAGAGGGAAGAAAACCCACAATGGCAGAGCTGAGAGTTCATCCAGGATGAGAACTTCTTCAACGATGAGAAAAGTGTGCCACCAACTACATCTCTCTGTTCTTGAACTGCCCTAACTTTCAAAGCTCTAGAGGTTAAATTCTAGATGGAAACAGTGGGCTTTGGAATCAGGCTGGCCTGGATTCAGATCCTAGCTCTACTGTCACCAATAGGGCCACCAGGTTAAACGCCATGTCCCTGGAACTGTGAAACCCAGCGACCTTCTTTACCAGGTTTGTGAGTTGGGCTATAGTGAGGTGAAGGGTCAGAGAAGGCGATGGCACCCCACTCCAGTATTCTTGCCTGGAAAATCCCATGGACGGAGAAGCCTGGTAGGCTGCAGTCCATAGGGTTGCGAAGAGTTTGACGTGACTGAGCGACTTCACTTTCACTTTTCACTTTCACACATTGGAGAAGGAAATGGCAACCCACTCCAGTGTTCTTGCCTGGAGAATCCCAGGGACGGGGGAGCCTGGTGGGCTGCTGTCTATGGGGTCACAGAGTCGGACATGACTGAAGCGACTTAGCAGCAGCAGCAGAGGTGAAGGGTGACCCCCAAAAGGATATGTCTATGTCCTTTCTGAGAACTGCTATTTCCTTATATGGCAAAAGATGTGAATAAGTTAAGGATCTTTAGAAAAGGAGCATTCCCTGTATTATCTAGGTGGGCCCTAAATCCAAGGCCAAGTGTCCTCATGAGAGAGAGGCACAGGGAGATTCAAGACAGACACAAAGAGAAGAAGGTGATGTGAAGGTGGAAGCTGAGATTGGAGGGAGAATAGTGATAGTTCTTTTCTCCAAGAATTTGAGGGTGAAATGATGAACATACAGCTAGTTATGGAACTTGGGGATCCTGCTGTAAGATTTGGGGTGATAATATGAACCCCACAGTTGTGACCCAGAAGTCACAGAGTGACAAAGATACAGGATCAGCAACACAGTGAGAACTCTGAGCTTCATGTCTGCCTTAGAGGCCTCAAGGTGTGGTTCTCAGTCTTCCTTACCTCCTGACTCCTGGCAACAGTTTAAAGCTACCCAGTTTCCTTGTCTCTCACTGTCTACCAATATCTATTCCCCACCACCTCTTCCTTTTAGTAACAGCAACGGTTGAGTGTCAGCTGGACACACAGCTGTCCAGCTAGAGACTTCACTTCCCAGACTCCCTTTCAGCGAGGCTTGTCCCTCCAGTCTTGACCGACGGGATACAACAAGAACCGTGTGCGTCCTCAGAAGCTTCTCACCCCTCTTCCTCCACTCCATCCTGAAATCTACAAGGTAAATTGGCGGAGTCCCTTTCACAGCCAGGCAGAGGAGGACAACTTCTAAAGGCACACCCCAACACTGGAGCCACTGGTCACATGAGCCTAAATGAATTTAATTAAGGTGAAATAAAATTTAAGACTCAGTTCCTCAGTCACTATAACCACAATAGACACATGTGGCCAGTGGCTACTGTATTGGACAGCACAGGTAGAGAACATCTCCATCATCACCAAAAATTCTACTGGACAGTGCTGTCACAGGGGATGGAGAGCAACACGACAGAAGGAACCTGAGTCTTGGACAATCCTGAGGAGCAGAGTCACCCTATAGCCCCCCTGCCCTGCTGCCTATCGTTTTCACATTTTTACAAGAGAGAAATAAGTCCTCTATCTTGATCTGTCAGTACAGCCAAACCAATATCCTGATACATACTTAAAAAAAAAAAATCAACCCCTTTTCCATTTAAGTTAGCAGAGGTAATTTCTATTGCTTGTGACTAAGAATGACTGTTACCAAAATGAGCAAAACAAGAAATGTAGCGAGTTCCCTGATGCTCAGTGGTGAAGAATCAGCCTGCCAATGCAGGAGATATGGGTTCAATCCCTGGTCCAGGAAGATCCCACATGCCACAGAGCAACTAAGCTCGTGTGCTACAACCACTGAGCTTGTGATCTAGAGCCCAGGAGACGCAAATACTGAGCTCCTGTGCCACAGCTACTGAAGCCCACATTCCCTAGAGCCCATGCTCCACAAGAGAAGCCACCACAATGAGAAGCCTAGTGCAACAGGAGCATACTGCAGTGAGAGAGTAGCCAGCATAGCAAGGGAGACCCAGCACAGCCGAAAATAAAAAAATAAAATAAAAATATGATGTAAAAGAGGGGTTGCTGATATGGTCGGGGGGAGTAGCAAAGGCTTTCTTGAGCAAGTGCTGTTTACATTGAGACCTTGGCCACATGCTCTGTCCACAGCAGTGGGACCAGGTTGAGCTCTCTGAGTCACACGGTGCCCAAACCAAAACAGTACACAGGATATAAGAGCCCCAAAATCTAGGTTTATTCATCCACAGGAAACAGCTGATCCTAATTCTGAGGCAGGGAATGGACAAGATGAGCCACATCGTATCAACCAGCAAGGACCCTTCAAATACCACTAGCACACTGCGCTAAGTTGCTTCAGTCGTGTCTGACTCTTTGCGACCCTATGGACTATAGCCCGCCAGGCTCCTCTGTCCATGGGATTCTCCAGGCAAGAATACTGGAGTGGGTTGCCACGCCCTCCTCCAGGGGTTCTTCCCAACCCAGGGATCGAACTAGTGTCTCTTATTTCTCCTGCATTGGCAGGAGGGTTCTTTACCCTCCCAGCACCACCTAGGAAGCCCCAAGACCACTAGAGTGGTGCCAAAAGGATTTGGAAGCCAAGTGAAGTGTTCACACCGGACAAAGATGAGACAAGCAAGGCATCAATAACAAAACTAACTGCAATGGATTGAAATTCACCAAATATGTCTCAATCTCCAGGTTCATAACGATGCTAAAAGCAAATAAACTCAAGAGGATGACGGGAAACTGACTCATTCTTTTAAAGACCAGTAGATAAAAGGACAAATCCAGCTTCACCCTGCTTTTCCTAGATGAGCTGTAGCACTGGGAAAGCAGACAGTAGGTGAGAAGCTTCTCCCTGCTAACAAATGCAGAAGGAATATGACAGCTTGCGCGGCCCTTACAAATTTATGAACACAGACACTGAGCATCATACAAAGACAGACAACCAGACACGATGTGTCTCCTGATGGGATAATACACCACCACCACTGACGCAGCCTCGCCAAAACCAGAAATAAAAAACACAATGTGAATCTGATCAGACCTCAACTTTCAATTTACAGAAAATTCAGGGTCCAGAGGAGCTTATTAAACATACAATTGGAAAATCCATGCTGTAAGAATCTCTTCCAGTTTCTTCAACAAGCCAATTTCAAGAAAAACAAAAACAGAAGGAGAAACTTATGGATTAAAAAAGATTCAGATATATCAATTCATCACAATGTGCAGCTTATTTAGATCCTGACTCTAATTAAAAAAAAAAAAAAAAGACATTAATGAAGCATTTGGAAATTTGGATAGTGGCTGCATATTTGATGATCCTGAAGAATTACTACTTTTTTTTTTTTTTTTACATATGATAATGTTATTTTCCGATGAAATTACGTGATGTGTGGGATTTGCTACTCTATAATCTAGAAAGGGCAGAAGTGAACGGGGAGGTGAATGAAAAAAAAAATGGTCATGAGTTGATAAGTGTTTAAGTTGGATGATGGGTACACAGGAATTCATTATACTTTTCTCTTTTTGGATATTTAAAGTGTTCTGATTGACATTTTCTTAATCCTTTGGTATCTTCATCTGTTTGAAATTTTCTAGAAGTATATATTTTAAAAACAATTTGCTACACACAAAATCTCAGAGCATAAACTAAAACAGCTGGACTGAGGCAGACTGTAGTCTCTGCTATCTTCTCTGCCTCACCCAGAGCCACCTTGCCTGCCACCAACCGACCCACCAGGCCCAAGCCTGTCCCACGATGACTTTATCTCAAGGATCTCAGTAGCCTTCCCTACCACTGTGTCTTTTTGTTGTTGCTTTAGTAATCACTTTATTGAGATAAAATTCACAAAGCCCATGAGAATACTCATTGAAAGTATTCAATTCATTGGTTTTGGGTCGAGTCACAAAAATGTGCAGCTATCACCAAGTCATTTCAGAACATTCACAGCTTGTAACATACGGATCCCCGAAGTGCTTAATACCCTCAAGTCTCTGTTCTGTCTCTCCCAGAAGGTTTCTGCAACTTTCATGCCAGCTTTCCTGCCATGATACAAGTTCCCGTATCATTTATCATTTACACACACACACACACATACACACACACAGTACCACCCCATCACAGAATGGTGGTCTTCCAAGCCCAGGCTCAGCAAGACAGGAGACCCGGAGGCATGAAGCTGTGAGCACCTGGGGTCAACAAGGAACCTTAAGTCATCCAGAGTTAAAAGAGGAAGTGAGAAATCCAGGGGGTGCTGAGGAAACTGGACCTGAGGGGGCCCCTAACACTGAAGCGGCTGCAGATGCCCCCATCCAGAAGGATGGGCGCCTCTCCCTCCGCCCCCCTCCCAGACAGGAAAGTCATCGCCACCCTTCTCCTGTCCTCCTGCCCCTCACCTGAGGCCTGCAAATCACACGAGCCACTAAGCCTATCCAGTCACAGCTTTCAAAGCCGTAGTTTCCTTTATTCGAAGACAAGAGATGTTTCCACTGTGGGCAGACAGGCCAGGAGCCCTTTCTCCTTCCTGTCCTCCCTTCCCAGGGAATCAATCTTCTTAAACTTTATCCTCCCAGAGACCATCTGGATGAAAACTGCTCAGGAAATTCAGTCGGGTACTAAGCCCAGTGCTCTCATCCATCTTGCCCTGTCAGAGCCCAGCATTTCAGTCTTAAAGAATTCTTACAGCTGGGGCCGCCACGGGCCTCCTGGCCACAGAAGCAAGCCCTGCCTGCACTCAGAGCCACACCTTCCAGACACGTGAAACTGTAAACTACTTTGCAGTTGTATCCAGCTCTCACCCTCCCTCTGGACCGTAGGTCTCACTCTGCTGTGTCACCCAATTGTAATATGCAGAGAAGTGATATGGTACAATGGGAAGAATTCACAGAGGCTCTGGGCTGGAACCTTTCTTTGTCTGCTGTGTGACCTTGGCAAAGTGGTCTGATCTCTCTGAGTCTCAGTATCCTCATCAGTAAAATTATGGTTAATAACATATGGTTGTCATGCCCTCCTCCAGGGGATCTTCCCAGGGACCAAACCCATGTCTCTTATGTCTCCTGCATTGGCAGGCAGGTTCCTTACCACTAGCATCACCTGGGAAGCCTACTTTAATTTTCTTCAAAGTCCTTAAGTCTACCTAACATATTAGAGAGTAATGTGTTGCCTCTCCGCCCCACTGGAATGTAAGTTCAGTGAGAGCAGGGACCATGTCTGTTTTAGTCTCCACTGTATCTCCAGTGCTGGAACAGTGCCAGGCTCCTAAAAATCACTCAATAAACACTGAACCAATGGAGGAATAAATGGCTGAGTGCATGAACCAGTGCTCATCTCAGATGCTGGGGAAATAGGAGTTATTACTGTTGTTATTTGGAGGTGCTGAGAGAGGCATGAAGGGCCTGAACATTTGGGAAGAGGTGGACCTAAAGGGAGGACAGCTCAGATGTGACTCAAGCTACCTGCAGCCTGTCTGGAAGTCACACTCCACACACCATGACATCTGGCCAAGGCAGATATTGGTCCCCAAAGAACTCCTTGGCCTGAGAGGCCCTTGAGCCACACCCACTGCCTCCAGCGTCTTCTGGGAGCTGGGTCAGGGGAGGTAGGGGATTAGGATGGGCCTGGTCCTGAGGATGGACAGCCCCTCCCACCCACACCTGGACAAGGTGGCCAGCTAGCCCTAGTGATGCGGTGGAGATGAGGCCCTGTCCCCATAGGCAACCCAAGCAGCAGAAGGGACTGGTCACCAGGACTGAGTGTGTGGTGGACACCCAGACCAGATGGGGACCAGGCCAGGCCCAGGCAAAGGAACCAGTGGACAGGGTCATGAGTCTGTAGCCCTGAACTGTGCCCCCCAGGGTCTGGAGTTTCCCAGTTCAGAACAGGCTGGGCCTCAGAGTCATGGAAAAAAACAGCAGATCTGTGTGGAAATCCCAGCTCCATCTCTTTAAACATGTGACTCATGTAACCTCTCTGAGCCTCAGTGTCCCCATCTGTCAAGTAGAAATAATCATATCCACATCAAGATGCTTAATAATAATAATGGTTATCAATCATTTGCCAGCACTTTGCTATGTGCTGAGGTGTTACATCATAGCCTTTGAGCCTCAAAACAGCCCTTTCTTTAGGCATTTCTACTCCTACTTTACAGAGGAGGAAACTGAAGTTCAGAGAGGGTAATAAACAGCCCAAAGGCACACAGCTGGGAAGAATCAGAGCTAAACCGCACCCAAATCTGCTGGTTGTAAAGCCCCATTTTAACCACCATCTAGAGCAGTGATCCCCCACCTGCAGGATCTAATGCTTCATGATCTGAGGTGGAGCTGACGTAATAATAGTAGAAATAAAGTACATAATAAATGTACTGCACTTGAATCATCCCCAAACTATCCGCCCACTCCCCATCCATGGAGAAACTGTCCTCCCCAAACTATCCGCCCACTCCCCATCCATGGAGAAACTGTCCTCCCCAAACTATCCGCCCACTCCCCATCCATGGAGAAACTGTCCTCCATGAAACCAGTCCCCTGTGCCAAAAACCACCAATCTAGAAGAGGCACTTGAGCCCCCAGCACGTGGCCAGGCACACAGATTCCCAATAAATGTGAGTTTTCTTCTCCCTTGAGCCTCCAATCTGGAGGCAGGTGAGCCCAGCTGTGCGGACTGAAGGGGCAGGAAGCCATGTGGCTCTTAGCTGGGCTGAAGCAACAGCAATAGCCCCTACCTCACTCTCAGCCAAGCACAAGCAGCCCATTGGCTTCCTGCTTCCAGTGGGTTGCAGGAAACCCCTTCCCAACACCTCCTCCCCAGCCTGGGTAGGCTGGGGTCATCCCTACAGAGGAAGTTCAGCCAGGTCAGGCCTGCCCCTTTCCCACAGCCCCAGAGTCACCCTCCATAGCTTTTCACTCACCTCCAGGCCAAGAATCCCCCAAGGCCCCCACCCAGGGCCCATGGGGTTATGCTGCCATTGGTGTTGCTCCCTTGATAGGGGACAGCCTAGTTCACATATGACCCACACCAATAAATCAGGGAGGGGTGGGGCGGTAGGGAAATTCATAAATCCATATCAAACAGCCCCCAAATTATGACAGATGACATGGCAGTCATAAAATTGCACAAGCAAAACTCACCAAGTCATTAATTTCATGGCCGTAGAAAATAAACAGACACATTTTTTCGCGGCCCTAATAAATTTTTAAAAACTCAAAGAATGGTCCATCTGCTTCGAATAATTTTTAATTTCCTATTCTGTCTCATTCCCATTAGCTATTCCACTGAGATATTTGCTAAATTCTTTCATTTACCTCCTCCCATCTGTATTCAATTACCCTATTCCCAAATAGAGTGAGTTTTTGTTTCTCCTAAGCGCGGGACAAAATACCCCCGCCTGTACCTTAAAGCAAATGTTATGTGTGTTTTATTATCTGTTAGACCGTATGAGTCATTCTAACTCGATTGCTTGTGCGGAAAGGCTTGGAGAGCAATCTGATTTTGATGTTTTCTGGCTTGGGTGGAAAACACCTGCCCGATTCTCAAAGCTAATCTATTAACGTGGTAAATGCTGTAGCAGATGTTCCTGAGTGAGTGAGAGGCCATGCTGGGCTGTGACCAGGCTGAGTGTCGGGCACACAGTGGAGATCAGAGGCCAGCGACACCACTGGGGGCTGAGCTGTCACAGTTTCCAGCTGGCCCCTGGACTCTGGTTGCCTGGTGTCTCCCAACCGCCTCCCAGGGCTCTCAGAGGCCACTCGAAATGGAAAGACATTTCAAGGTCATCTGCGTCACCCCGACCAGATCCATGTTTTTTATAGAAGCCTGAGGCCCAGAGAAGAGGTAAGACTGCTCAAATCACAGAGCATACTGAAAAAGAAGAAAATCCTTAGAGGCTCTAGTGGGTACGGGGAGCTGAGACGGGGAGAGAGGCAGAATTCTGTGAGCACCTTTTCCACCAGTGCCTTCCACCTGGAGAAACATCATTTAGGGTCTTTTCTGTCTATAAGTCTTTGCAAGTCATCTTTCCTTAATCTGAAGGAGCTGGGCCAGGCCTACGATAACAGATGGGAAAACTAGGAAGCAAGCTGAGGGGCCAAAGCCTTGTTGGGGCAGGAGGGAATGGGGGGAGGTTGGTTTCAACACAGTGATGCAGTAGAACCCACAAGCCCCAGGAACATGGATGTTCAGGCCACGCTACAGACATGGGGAGGATTTGGGCTTAAAACTCAACATAGCAGAAAACTGGAATCATGGCATCTGGTCCCATCACTTCTTGTCAGATAGATGGGGCAACAATGGAAACAGTGAGAGACTCTATTTTCTTGGGCTCCAAAATCACTGTGGATAGAGACTGCAGCCATGAGGCTGGTAGGCACTTACTCCTTAGAGGAAAGGCTATGACAAACCTAGACAGCATATTAAAAAGCAGAGAAATTACTTTGCTGACAGGGGTCCATCTAGTCAAAGCTATGGTTTTTCCAGTAGTCACGTATGGATGTGGGATTTGTACCATGAGGAAGGCTCAGCACCGAAGAATTGATGCTTTTGAACTGTGGTGTTGGAGAAGACTCTTGAGAGTCCCTTGAACTGCAAGGAGATCCAACCAGTTTATCCTAAAGGAAATCAGTACTGAATGTTCATTGGCAGGACTGATGCTGTGCTGAAACTCCAATGCTTTGGCCGACTCACTGGCAAAGACCCCAGTGCTGGGAAAGATTGAGGGCAGGAGGAGAAGGGGACAACAGAGGATGAGATGGTTGGACTCAATGGACATGAGGTTGAATAAGTCCTGGGAGTTGGTGATGGACAGGGAAGCCTGGCGTGCTGCAGTCCATGGGGTGGCAAAGAGTCAGACATGACTGAGTGACTGAACAGAACTGAAAGCCTCATGGGGCACAATCCAGGTAGGTGCACTGTGAGTGTCCATAATCCCTGCAGGCCTCATTATCTCCATGGATGCTGGTGGCTTCTTACTATGGGCGCCTGCAACATTGCCTGAGACCTTTCTCTGGGCTGGGATCATGGTCAGTAGATCCCCAGGACAGGACAAAGGTTCAGGGATTTGACACCTTCAGGAGCAGCCTTAACAATGATGAAGGGCAGTTGGTGTGTATCTACCCCAGCTTCCTTCCCTCTTGGATGTGACAATTCTGAAACGAGTCTATACCAGTGATTCTCAACCATTTGCCTCCCAGAGGACATTTGGCAACATCTTGGTTGGATGGTTGGAGACATTTTGGTTGGATAGTTGCCACTGGTATCTAGTGGGTAGAGGCCAGGATGCTGCTGAACATCCAACAATGCCCAGGAAAGCTCCCTATAATCAAGAATTATCCAGCCCAACAGTCTATAAGGTCCCACAGAGCCGGACATGACTGAAGTGACTTAGCATGCATGCACGCACATGTCAGTAGTGCTGAAGTTGAGAACCCTTGTTCTCTGCTCTCTCATAAAGGTATCCAGTGGAATTGAGTCCCAGATGCCCACAGCAATGACCGGCTCCTTTAGACACACTCTGCTGACTTGTCTCCCCTCCCTGGACCCTTTCCCACTCCCCTTCCAGGACTTCCTGAGACCACCTCCCACACAACTGCTTTCACTCAAATCCTCAGCACGAGGTCTGCTGCGTGGGGCACCCAACTTAAGATCATCCATTACTACAGTCCTGAGGACAAGCGTGGAAGGGTCTTGAAGACTTGGGTTTCTATTTCGGCTATTTACACACTCAATACACACATCCAGTCCCAGTGACACCCATGCTGAATGTGACTTCTTGAGGACACACACATCGGGGCACACCAGACCAGCTTGGTCAGGAATGTCCTTTGGCCCTACTCCTGTGTACCAACTGATTGGAGATATGCTCCCCTTGTAAAGAAATGGAAGACTTGAATACTGATTCAGCACAATCTCTGTCAGAAACCCAGCTGACTTCTTTGTAGAAATTGGCAGGCTGATTCATTGCAGGCAGACACTTTACCACCTGAGCCACCAGGGAAGGCTTATAAAGGATCAGGGATAGCCAAAACAATCTTGAAAAAGAACAACAAAGTAGGAGGACTCATACTTGCTGAATTCAAAATTCGCTACAAAGTAACAGTAATCAAGACAGTGTGGTACTGCACAGGGCTAGATGTGTGGATCAAGGACCTAAAACCGAAAGTACAGATACACCCATGTATCTATGGTCGACTGACTTTTGACAACAGTGTAAAGGTCATTCAGTGGAAAAAGCATAGTCTTTTCAACAATGATGCCAGGACAACTTGATATCCACATGCAAAAGAATGAAGTTGAACCCTTACCTCACACCATAAACAAAAATTAACCCAAAATGGATCAAAGACCTAAATGTAGGTGCTAAAACTTTAAAACTCTTACAAGATAACACAGGGGCAAATCTCCATGATATTGGATTTGGCAAAGTATTCTTAGATATGACCCCAAAAGCATGAGCAAAATAAGAAAAAGAAAAAGATAGACTGAACTTATTAATAAAATTTAAAAACTTTTGTGCTTCAATGGACACTATCAATAAAGAGAAAATGCAACCCATAGAATGGTAAAAAATATTTCCAAATAATATATCTGGTAAGGGATTTACATTATTTGGTATTCATGAATTTAAAACTACTGATTTCTCCTTGTAAATTTAAATTGCATGCATTGACCCTCTATATCTGAAAAGATGACTTTTTGCCTCAAAGTCAATTAATATTTTGTCTGATAGTAACGTAACTATGCCAATTTTCTTTTGGTTTTGGTTTTAATTTTTCTAATAGTTTTTCACTCTTTCACTTACAATTTTTTTATCTGTCCTCATGTTTTACACATGTCTCTGGTTAGCATTTTTCTGATAGTTTTACTTATAATTTTTTATATGTCTTAGACATGTTTCATGTGAGCAGCATTTGGTTATTCTGTTCTTTAATCTGATAGCACATGAATTTTAACTGGAGAGTTCAGTCTATTTATACTTACTGAGCTTACAAATATACTTGACCTTATTTCTACGATCTTGTTTTGTTTTTAATTTGTCCTGCTTCCTAAGAATTTATTTTCATCTTCTTTGTTGCATTATTTTGAATTAATTGAGGTTTTTTACTCATTCCATTTTTCCCCCCTTCTACTGTATAGAGGATGGGCATTCTACTATTTTATTATTGGTGACTCAGCATTTTGAAATTATTACCTAACTTAACTTAGTCTAAAGTTAATCAATATCTTACTCTTCTCTGAAACAATACAAAGTGCTTCAAAACCTTTAATTCCTTTTACTTAAAAGTCCAGGCATTTAGCTCCATCTCCTGTTTAACCCCATGGAACAGACACTGTTTTGGACAGTCAGTGTGTTTGTCTGTATTTACCCCTATTTTTACTATTTTTTCAATTCATCGTTATTTCTGGTATCTGAGACTTTTTTCCTCAGATCACTTTTCTTCTTGGGTTCATCCTTCAGAAACTCCTTGAGTAGGGATCTGTTGGTTATAAACTGTCTCAGTTTTAAGTGAACAGTTTTAAGTTTTACTGTGTCTTTTTGTGCAGTGGGACTTCCCAGGGGGCGCAGTGGTAAAGAATCCACCTGTCAATACAGGAGATGCAAGAGATGTGGGTTCGATCCTTGGGCCAGGGAGATCCCCTGGAGTAGGAAATGGCAACTCACTCCAGTATTCTTTCCTGGAAAATTCCATGGACAGAGGCGCCTGGCAGGCTACAGTCCATGGGATTGCAAAGAGTGAGACATGACTCGGTGACTGAGCATGCACACGCACACGTGCACACACACACGTGTTTATTAGAAATTGAAGATTTGTAGCAATTCTGAATCAAGCAAGTCCATTAGTACTGTTTTCTCTGACTTCATTTGCTCACTTCATCACTCTGCATCGCATTTTGGTAATTCTCACAATATTTTAAATATTTTCCACTATTATATTTGCTGTGGTGATCTGTGACCAGGGATCTTTGATGTTACTACTACAACTCACTGAAGGTTCAGAAGATGGTTGGCATTTTTTGGACTGAACTCATATTCACTCATGTGCAACTCTTTGCGATCCCATGGACTATAGCTTACCAGGCTACTCTGTCCATGGAATTTTCCAGGCAAGAGTACTGGAGTGGGTTGCCATTTCCTTCTCCCATGGATCAAACCCCAGTCTCCCATATTGCAGGCAGACGCTTTACCCTCTGAGCCATAAATATGTTTTAATTAAGGTATGTACATTTTTTTGACATAAAGCTAATGTACACTTAACAGACTATAGTTTAAACAAACAAAAAAATTTTTTTAGCTGCTCTGTGCTGCTTGTGGGATCTTAGTTCCCTGACCAGGGAAGGAGCCCAGGCCTTCCACAGTGAAAGTGCCAAATCCTAACCACTGGACCACGAGGGAATTCCCAAAGCATAACTTTTATATGCACTAGGAAACCAAAAAGTTTGTATGACTTGCTTTATTAAGATATTTGCTTTATCTTCATGGTCTGAACTGAAACTGCAACTTCTTCAAGGTATGCGTGTAAGTGAAAATGTCCTTATTTCTACCCTTATTACTATTTTTTGCATTTTTGTTGATTCACATGCTATAAAATTCACCCTTTGAAAGTGTACAATTAAGTGGCTTTAGTGTATTTGTAAGGTTTAACAAACCTCACCCCTGGGACTTCCCTAGTGGTCCTGTGGTTGAGAATCCATCTTCCAGTGCAAGGGATTCAAGTTCAATCCCTGGTCAGGGAACTAAGATCCCACATGCCATGGAGCAACTAAACCCAAGCGCCACAACTAGAGGAGCCCATGCATCACGCTAAAAAGTACCCACAGCCAAAAAACAAAACAAACAAAAAATCACTACTATCTAATTCTAGAACATGTCATCACCCAAAAAGAAAGCCCATGCTCATTAGCTGTTGCTCCATATTCCCTTCCAGCCTCTGGCAACCACAGATCTACCTTCTGTCTCTATGAATGTGCCTATTCTGGACATTTTATACAAATGAAATCATACAATTAGTGACCTTTTGCGTCTGGCTTCTTGCTTAGCATAATGTTTTCAAGTTTCACCATGCTATTGCATGGATCAGAATTTCATTCCTTTTTATGGCAAGTAATACCCTATTGCATGGATATATCATGTTTTGCTTATCCACTTATGAAAAAGTGAAAGTGTTAGTCAGTTGTGTCTGACTCTTTGTGACCCCATGAACTGTAGCCTGCCAGGCTCCTCTCTCCATAGCATCCTCCAGGCAAGAATACTGGAGTGCGTAGCCATTTGCTTCTCCAGGGGATCTTCCTGATCCAGGGATCAAACCTGAGACTCACGTATTGCAAGCAGATTCTTACTGTCTGCGCCACCAGGTAAGCCCTTATCCATTCATAAACTGCTGTGTATTTAGATTGTTTAGGTTGTTTCTGGAGAAGGAAATGGCAACCCGCTCCAGTGTTCTTGCCTGGAGAATCCCAGGGACGGTGGAGCCTGGTGGGCTGCTGTCTATGGGGTCGCACAGAGTCAAACACGACTGAAGTGACTTAGCAGCAGCAGTAGCAGCAGCAGATTGTTTCTACTTTTTCACTCTTATAAATAACACTGCTATGAACATTTGTGTACAAGTTTTTATATGGACATATATGTCAATTCTCTTTAGTACATACCTAGGATCTGGATTTATTCTTAAAAGATAAATTATCTTTTAAGAAATTATTTCAGTCTTATTAGAGACTGGGGTATACAGTCCTTGGTTGGTGTGAATTTTCAAAGTCCTTTAAAGTCATTATTATTCTGTCTTTCATCGTTACTATTTATACTATTTTAACTAATAGACTTTTAGCCTAATTTCTTTTAATTACAGAAGCTGTGAATGACACAATTTTTTTTTGAATCCATTGGCCTCTGGATTTTGGGCCCAGCACATTCCCACTGTACCACTTTCTTATGGTACAATTTTTTTTTTCTGTTGGATATTTTTAAGATCTCTACTTGCTTTTCATATTCTTTAATTAGTTTATGATGTATTTGTATATGGACTTCCGTTTATTTACCTTGATAGTCTCTGGAATTGCTGAATCTGAAGATTCATGCTTTTCAATAATCATAGAAAATTCTCAGCTACTACCTCTTTGAATATCACCTCTCTCCCATTATTCCTCTAATCACTTTCTAAAAATCTTATTAGACATATATTACATCCTTTCATTTCATCCTCCATGTCTCTTAACCTTCCTAACCTCTTTCATTTTTTATTTCTGTGCTACATTATGATCTATCTTCCAGTTTCCTAATTCCCTCTCCAGCAGTGTCTATTCTATCTAGCTGTTCCACTGGGTTTTTAATTTCATATGTGATATATTTAAATTCCCAGAATCTTTGTTTGGTTCTTTTTCAATTTTTCCCAGTCATGTTTATCATCCCTTGATTCTTCCTTGTCTTTCTTGTGCCACAGAAGCTCAAGCTATACACTGCCAATAAGGTAGATAATTAGTAGAAATTAGGTAGAAGTCCTCAAGGTGTGAGCAGTCTTATTTCCCTGGACTGAGGTTTCCATTTTGTTCCTGGCCTCTCAGTTCCCTTATTTTCTTAAAGGTTCTTCCATTAACAAAAAAGAATTTCAATTTTCAAAAATATTTTTCTAGCATCCTTAGATGATTTGTAGCTGATATATTTATATATATATGCCTTTCATCATCGTATAGATTTTAAGTCCCTTTGTCCCTTTTCCAACATCCATGCTTTCAGAGACTATTAAGCACCTACTATGTGCCAAAAAGTGTGCTGGGAATTCAAGAGAGAGCAAGACAAGGCCCGACTCTGCTCTCACGGTTGCTTCTGGTCTATGGAGAAACTAGACACTTAACCAGGCAACTGTAGCCCACAGCTAATCAGACCTCTGATGGGGGAGGTGTTAGTAGACAAGGCCATGCTGATAGACATGGAGGCCAGGAACACTCTAATAATCACACTGATTCTCTTTAAATTAATATTCAACATTTATTTAAGGGGGAGGAATACCTTACAAAGCAAAACTCAAGTTATTTTCCTACATTAGAAGGCATTAAGGTGACCTGCCTGCTGGTCCACTGGCTAAGACTCCAAGCTCCCCATGCAGGGACCCGGGTCCAATCCCTGGTCAGGGAATTAGATTCTGCATGGCACAACTAAGAGTTTGCATGCTGCAACTAAAAAAGATTCTGCACGTCTCAGCAAGCGACAAGGATCAAACATGCTACAACTAAGACCCAGCACAGCCAAATAAATAAATACTCAAAGGAAGAAAAAATCAACACTTTAACTTTAAAAAAAGAAAAGAAGGCATTAGAGAAGCTGTCTGTTATTATTCAAGCACATGATGTTGCTGGAACATCCGTCTTTTGTGAGGAGGTTTCAGCACTTCCTGCAAGCTAATTAGGAAACTGATTATCTCAGCCACATACAGTAGCCTTCTAGAGGGATGTTCTGGTAAATTACATTTCCACTGATGTTTTAGTTGCTTTCCTAGCCATCCCTTCATTCTCATGTTCTGAGTAAATACTGCTACATAATGAATAGGTTCAAAATAGTGGGTTTGGACTTTACTGGTATTCCAGTGGTAAAGAATCTGCCTGTCAATGCAAGGGACATGAGTTCAATCCCTGGTCTGGGAAGATTTCACATGCTGCCAGGGAAACTAAGCTCATGGACCACAACTACTGAGCCCTTGCTCTGGAGCCTGTGAGCTCCAGCTACTGAACCCACATGCCCTAGAGCCTGTGCTCAGCAACAGGGGAAGCCGCCACGATGAGAAGCCTGCACACCGCAACAGAGAGCAGCCCCAGCTTGCCAAAACTAGTGGAAGCCCACACACAGCTCCAAAGACCCAGCACAGCCAGAAATACATAAATTAATTTTAAAAAATAATAATGGCTTAAAATGATAACTATATGTCATGGTTGAATTATGCCCCCCCCAAAGAGATATATTAAATTCTCAACCTACTTCAGAAAGTCATCTTATTTGAGAAACAGAGTCATTACAGATGTAATTAGTCAAGATGAAGTAATACTGGAATACATGGAAGAGTTAAAAAAGTTAAAGTGTTAGTCATGCCGTCATGTCTGACTCTTTGCAACCCCACGGACTATAGCCCTCCAGGTTCCTCTGTCTATGGAATTCTCCAGGAATAAATACTGGGGTGGGTAGCCATTCCCTTCTCAGGGGACCCTCCTGACCCAAGGATGGAACCTGGGTTTCCTACATGGCACAGATCCTGTATGTCTGTGCCAGGGACCCCTAATCAAATGTGACAGTGTCCTTTATGTGGACACAGAGGCACAGCGAGAACACAGTGTGAAGATGGAAGCAGCGGCCAGAGTGATGCATCCACAGGCCAAGAAAAGGAAGCACTGCCTACAACCCCCAGAAGCTAGGAGGAAGGCAGGAACGATTTGCCCTCAGAGCCCTCGGAAGGAACAAGCCAACACCTTGATTTTAGACCCTCGCCTCCAGTTTGTGGTCATTTGTAACCTACGCAGCTGTAGGAACCTCATATATGATCATTTCTTCTACTCATGGATCTGGAGGTTGCCTGCACTGCAGGCAGTTCTCACTCTGGGTCCATCATGCATCACAGGCAGGATGGCTGAGACTGGGGTCATCTCAAAGGCTTCCTCAAGCACATGTCTCACACTTGGGCAAGGGAGACTCAAACAGCTGGGGATGGATGAGTTGGGGGCCTTGAGGCACCTCTCTCAGGCTACGTGGTCTCTGCACATGGCAGCCTCTGTAGAGATGGACTTCTTACAGGGCAGCTGTCAGCTCCCAGAGCAAGTTCCCAAGAGAATCTGGGAGATGCTACCTGGCCTCAGAAGTCAGAGAACATCGCCTCCATCACACTCTCTTCAAGGAGGGTCACGCAGGCTCAGGGTGAGGGGACCAGACCCCACTTCTTTATGAGAAGAGGGTCTAAGGACTCATAGACCCATTTTGAAGCCTCTGCACCAACTCAGTCACGGGCACATCCAACCTGAGGGAGACAGCACAGTCTGCTTCCCTGAACCCCCAGGAACGAGGAGTTAGCCACATGAGCAGGGCGTGAGGCAGGGAGAGGGGCCACTGTCTCCTGCCCAGGCCCTGAGCCCCCAGCTGATGCCGCAGCACCACCTCCTTCATCCTCACTCACAGCCTCCAGGCTTGGCAGAGCCCAGGGCTCACTCATTCAGTCAAGGCTCTGCACCAGCTTCTGGAGAACACACTCTGCCCAGAGAGCACCCAGGGCAAAGGTGACCCCAGGCTCCTCGCTGCCCACACCCCCAGGTGCTCTATGTTCCTGACAGAGAACCTTCTTTTACTGCTCAGTCTGGGGCCATTTCTGTTCCTGCTTCCCCACTAATCCAGGGTAGACAGGAGGCCCCTCACAGAGGGCTCCCCTCAACACACACACACATCAACCCCCAAGGTTTGAGGGCTCAGTCTCAGAGTCTGGAGCAGTGGTTCTTCCCCCAGCTAACCCCAGCAGTGGCTCTCCAATTCCTTGTGTTCTGATGACTCTTTAAATTCTTCCCCCTACCCCACCTACCTTCTTGTTCAGGAGACAAAGGCATTTCTGGTATTACTGCTAATCAAGAAGGCTTCTTTTCTGTCAAGGGAAATATCCAGCTTTCTGACCACTTAAAGTACTTGGTCTGAAACGCGCGCGCGCGCGCACACACACACACACACACACACACACACACACACATGCATAAATGCTACCTGCCTTTCTTCAAGAGGCCTCTGCTCCCCAGAAAAGGCAAAACAAAGGTTTACCTAAGGTTGCATCACCCTGCCTCCAGTCCTGCCTCCACCCTCAGAGCACCCTCCAAAGCATCAGACTGGTCTGTGTGGGGACAGAAGGGCCCACTGACTAAGTGTCCATTACAGGTCAGTGCTGAGCCATTTGTCCCAGCGAGGGAGGTGTCCCAGTCCTCTCCATCACACAGTGAAGAGGCTGAAGCCGGTGGGGGGTGGGGCGGGGGGATGAGCTAGCCTGTGTCTGAGCTGAGGTTCACGGCTATGTTTGTCTCAAAGTTTATCTCTGAAACCTGTCATCCTTCTTTCTTCCTCTCCCCCTCCTCCTCCTCAACTTCTGCCTCTGTCTCCCTCTCCTTCCACCCCTCTGTCTATTTCTGTGTCTGAGCTTTCTCCCTTTCACTGTAACTCCACATCCAAGAGACTAGAACTGTTTAGAGGCCAGAATCATCTCCAGAATGGGTTCAGTCTTCCCCTTGTCCGTGGTACCAGAATCTGGCCACACTCCATTTGGCAAGGACAGTGGCTACCTGCCACCTCCTTCTCCCCACCCGACAAGGGACCTTTCCCGAATCTCTAAGCTGAGCCCTAGGGTGGATGCATAGAGAGAGAATGACCAAAGACCAGAATGACAAGGGAGATTATTCCCAGTGGCCAGACTATAGCGGGACACACACAGTGGAGACAGGAGTTACATTTTCATCAATTATCAAAATTCCTCCCAACCTGAAAGCTCCAGCTGCCCTTTGCCAGCTGTGTGGCCTTAGCTATGTCACTTATCTGAGCCAATAATAATAATCCCTACTTTAGAAGATTGCTGTTATGATTCAATGAGATAAAGACTGTTGGTTTGTTTGGAAAACTTTGGGCTGCAAATAAAAGAAAATTCAAGCAGGACTTGTTTCAGCAATAAAGATAATCATTTCATATACTGAGATTCTAGAGGCAGTTGTCAGGTTTTGTGCAATGATTCAGAAATGCCACTGAAAATGAGTTTCTTTCTATATTTCTGCTTCACTATCATTAGCTTTAAAAAAAAAAAAGTATTTATTTGGCTGCATTGCGTCTTAGTTTCAATATGTGGGATCTTCATCGTGGCACACGGGCTTAGTTGCCCTAGAGAATGTGGAATCTTAGTTCCCGACCAGGGATCAAGCCTGCATCCCTTGCCCTGGAAGGTCGATTCTTAACCACCGGACCATCAGGGACATCCTTCCTTAGCTTATTGTTTACATTTCATGTTGTTTCCTCATGACTGAAAGATAGCTGTTGCAGCTCCAGACATCACATACCATATTCAAAAAAGGGAAGAAGGGAAGGGGAATAATAATAAGCACTCCTGGGACTTCTCTGGTGGTCCAGAGGCTGAGAGTCCATGCTCCTTGGGTTCAATCCCTGGTTAGGGAGCTAGATTCCCACATGCCACAACTAAAGATGCCACATGCCCCAACGAAGACTCAGGACAGCCAAGTAAGTGAGTATTTTTAAATAACAATAATAATATACACCCCTTCAGGAAATGGATTAAAGTGACCCAAGATCCCACCTTGAGACAGTCTGCCCTACAGCATCATCACTTAATATGAAACTCATTCTCATCTCAGATGCTTCTGCCTTTTGAAAAAGCCTTCAGAGAAAAGTCCCCAGTAGTAGGCCTCAGTGGTAGCCCCCAGTGGTGCCCATTTTACACCATACCAGCCAGTCATCAGCTGCAGCCTGCCCAGGGCATGCTGGGTGGGCTGGCCTTAAGGCTCTCATTCGGCTGAAGACTCGTCTCCAGCAAAGGGGCAGCTGGGAGTCATTAGCACCAACCTCCAGTAGCTGGGGGATGGGGAAACCAGTGGGTTAGAACGAAAACAAGCAGTCTCCTGCCCAGATTCCCGAGCCATCCCCAACATCCTCAGCCACAGAGCTCAGTGTGCAGGAGCAGAGGCCCACCCCTGCCACAACCTTACTTTCCTGGTTCATAAACTGGGTGTGCAGGACCAAAGGGTCCTTTCCAGCTCTGCATGTCCAAGCTTCTGTGATTCTACTTCCGCCTCACCCCACAGTTCCAACAAGGCAGTCCCCTTCCAGTGACGGATTCAGGTGACCCAAGGATCCCACCTTGAGAGAATCTGCCTGCAGCATGGTCACCTACATGAAACTCATTCTCAAGGCTTCCCTGGTGGTCCGGTGGATAAGAATCCGCCTGCTAGTGTAGGGGAAATGAGTTCAATCCCTGGTCCAGGAGAATCCCTCATGCTGCGGGGCAAGTAAGCCTGTGTGCCATGACTACTGAGTCTGCACTCTAGAGCCCACACTCCACAACGAGAGAAGCCATCACAGTGAGGAGTCTGCACACTACAACTAGCCCCCACCTTCCACAATTACAGAAAAGCCCTTGAGCAGCAACGAAGACCCAGTGCAGCCAATAAATAAATAACTACAAATAAAAAAAAAATAAGGAAACTCATTCTCATTGCAAATGCTTTTACATTTTGAAGAAGCCTTCAGAGAAAAGTCTCAATGGTAGGACTCCATGGACATGTGGCACTGGCTTCCTGGCGCTTCAAGTCATATCACAGACCTTCAGAGCTGGAAGGAACATGAGAGAGGCTCCCCCAACTCCAGCCGTACAAGCGGGGAAACTGAGGCCCAGGGTGGAGAAGTGATTTCCTCACCGTCGCACAGCAGAGCCAGGGCCAAGCATTCTTGGCCCTGAGCCTCTTAGCACTGCAGGAGGAGTCCCCAGAATGGAAGGTTCTTTTTTGTGTATGGTGTTCTAATCTTATTCTCTTACCCTAACCCTCAAATGGATTCAAGACCTAAATGTAAGGCCGAACACTATAAAACTCTTAGAGGAAAACATAGGCAGGACACTCTTTGACATAAATCGCAGTAAGATCTTTTCTGACCCACCTCCTAGAATAATGAGAATAAAACCAAAAATAAATAAATAGGACCTAATTAAACTTAAAAGCTTTGGTACAGCACAGGAAACCATAAACAAGACAAAAAGACAACCCTCATAATGGGAGAAAATATTTGCAAATGAAGCAACCGACAAAAGATTAATCTCCAAAATATACAAACAGCTCCTGCAGCTCAAAATCAAAAAACAACCCCAATCAAAAAATGGGTGAAAGATGTAAATAGACACTTCTCCAAAGAAAATATACAAATGGCCAACAAACATACAAAAAGATGCTCAACGTCACTAATTATTAGAGAAATGCAAATCAAAACTAAAACGAGATACCTCACACCAGTCAGAAGAGCCATCATCACAAAATCTGCAAACAGTAAATGCTGGAGAGGGTGTGGAGGAAAGGGAACCCTCTGGTACTGCTGGTGGAAATGTAAATTGATACAGCCTCTATGGAGAACAGTTACGTAGGTTCCTTAAAAAACCAAAAACAGAACTATCATGTGACCCAGCCATCCCACTAATGGGCATATACCCAGAGCAAAGTGTGATTCAAAATGATACACGTACCCCAATGTCCATAGCAGCACTATTTACAATAGCCAGGCCATGGGAACAAACGTCCATCAACAGAAGAATGGATAACGATATATGCCATGGAATATTGCTCAGCCATAGAAAGAAATGAAATTGGGTCACCCGTGGAGATGTGGAGAGACCTCGTCATCACAGAGTGAAGTAAGTCAGAAAGAGAAAAACAAGTATCGTATATTAATGCATATATGTGGAATCTGAAAAAAAACTGGTATAGACAATCTTATTTACAAAGCAGAAATAGAGACACAGACATAGAAAATACACATGGACACCAAGGGGGAGAGTAGGGGTCGGATGGCTGGGACATGGGGATTGATACACACACTGTTGATGTGCGTTAGTCACTCAGTCCAGCCCCATGAACTGTAGCCCACCAGGCTCCTCTGTCCATCAGTCCAGCCCCATGAACTGTAGCCCACCGGGCTCCTCTGTCCATGGAGTTCTCCAGGCAAGAATACTGGACTGGGTAGCCATTCCCTTCTCCAATTCATTGTTGATACTCCGTATAAAACGGATAACTAATGAGAACCTCCTATTGTTGTTTAGCTGCTAAGTCACGTCTGACTCTTTGCAACCCTATGGACTTCAGCACACCAGGCCTCCCTGTCCCTCACCACTCTAGAGCTCTGGAAACTTGACTCAGTGCTCTGCGGTAACCTAAATGGAAAGGAAATCCAAAAAAGGGGGGATATACATATACATATAGCTGATTCACTTTTCTGTATAGTGGAAACTAACAACACTGTAAAGCAAACTATACTCTGATAAAAAAAATTTTTTTTTAAACAAATAAGAAAGGAGGATTCAGAACCAGAAACGCAACTGTCTCAGGAGGGTTCTTCAGAAGCAGAGCCTGAGTCTGGCATTCCCATTCAGATGATTTATAGCAATGGGGGGCATGTAGGGTGGGAGTTGGTGGGGACGGGCAGAGGCTCTGAGGAACAGGGGAGTGAGGGAAGCCGGACAGGGGAGCAGTAAAAGCTAGGCCAGAACAGGGTCTCAGCTGGGGCTGAGCCACAGCCCGGCCCTCCAAGGGTTCTGGACCCTTAAAAGCATCAGCGTTCATCCTACCTTGAGGCTCGGGGTGGCCTTTGGCACCACATCAGCCGGTCATGGCCACAGTCTGTCCAGGTCGTGCAGAGAGGCCGGGCCTTCCAGAAATGGCTCTTGTTAGGCTGAGGTCCCATCTCCACAGAAGGGGCAGCTGGGAGTCATTAACAACAACTCTCTACAGCTGAGGGACGAGGAAACCAGAGAGTTAGGAAGGAAAAAAAGCAGATCTCCTCCCCAGATTCCTGATCCATTCCCGGCGTTCCCAGCCACAGAGCGCAGCGTGCAGGAGCAGAGGCCTGTCCCTGTCATAACCTCATTTTCCCGGTTCATAAGATGGGTGTGCAGAACCAAAGGGTCCTTTCCGGCTCTGCATGTCTGAGCTTCTGTGATTCCACTTCCACCTCGCCCCACAGTTCCAACCAGACAGGCCCCCTGCCCCCCAGATTCCCCACTCGCCCAAGCAGTTGAACAGTGAGTGAGACCAAAGTAGGGCATCCACTCAATCAGGCCTGAACCCCACGAGGCAGGTAAAGGCAACAGTTTCTTGGCGTGTGTACGTCTCCAGCCTGCAGAGCGGGCCTGGGGAGTCAGTATTTCTTGAAATGTAAGTACCAAGACCACACTGAGTTGTCAGTGAATTCATTATCCCATTACGCAGACCTGAATTATTCAGCGCTCTTGAGGCTGCCTGAGGAACGTGCCTGAGCACAGTCGATGCAGTATTAGAGGGATGGATGGAGTCAGGCCCAGGGCATGGTTGGTGCCGGGGTGATGGATCTGCACCCAGAGAGGCTGCCAGGGCTTGCAGGCACAAAGCTGCTTGGCTGGCAGGACCTGGGCGCTGGGTGTTCCTGGGGCCTGGGAAGGGAATCATGTACATACCCATAGTCCTCCTCACCACCTAGGAAACCGGCAGAGTGTATCTTCAGAGCCCTACCTGCTCCACAGGGCCCAGGGACAGAAGATCCAAGCTCCACCTCTTCCTGGCTGTGTTACCTCCAGCAGGTCATTCATCTCGTTGAGTTTTAGTTTCTTTATCTGTAAACAACACAGTGATGGTGCTGAGTCAATATCCAGTCTCTCTTTTAAGTTTAATGATAGAACTGATTTCTCAGTAAACATATTATCCTCTGGAATATAGACTACTTCCAGGCTCAAGTGTGGCCATGTGACTAAGTGTTGATCAGAAGGATGCGAGTACAATAGCCTATGAAACTTTGAAGAAGTTTCCTTAAAGGAAGGAGGTTACATTTTGTCCCTTCCTTTTTCCTGAAAACTGGATGGAAGGTGTGATGGCTGGAGTTCAGGCAGTCATCCTGTTCAGTGAGAAGACACCACAAGATGAGGAAGACAGCGCGGCGGAGGAGAAGCCCGAGTCCCAGTTGACCCTGGAACCTCCTTGCCACCTCTAAGTTGCATCTACACAAAACAGAGATTAACTTCTCTTTTAGATTTTTCTGTCTCTCACAGCCAAATCCAACCCTACCTTGTTGGGCAAGTTCAGGGGTGAAATGAGACATTATAGGAAACTTGGCCACCTCAATAGGTATTTGGGCTTCCCTGGTGGCTCAGATGGTGAAGAATCTGCCTGCAACGTGGGAAACCTGGGTTCAGTCTCTGCGTTGGGAAGATCCCCTGGAGGAGGGCATGGCAACACACTCCAATATTCTGCTTGGAGACTCCTCATGGACAGAGGAGCCTGGTGGGCTATAGCCCATGGGGTTGCAAAAAGCCAGACACAACTGAGTGACTAGGCACAATAGGTATTTTCGTCTAGGATACTTCAGTGGTTAAAAACGATAAGCCCTGAAACCAGAGAACCTGGGTTCAAATCTCAACTCTACCTCTTACAAGCTGTGCAAATTTGGGGACGTTGCTTAACCTCCCTGTGCTTCATCTTTCTTATCTGCAAGATGGGGATAAAAATGGTACCTTCCCCCTTACAAAGTTTATGCGAGGATTAAGCAAGTTAATATGAAGTTAGGAGAAGTGACTGGCATACAGGGATTGCTATGTAAGTATCAGCAATTAGGATCTTTTTTTATACATCCAAGGGGATTCCCTGCATAACTCAGGGACCTGGGTCCCCAAAACATCTCCCAAAGCTTCATCTCAGTGTAGATTTTCCAGTCAAGGTGACTGTGTTCTCAGGGAAGCAATGCCAGAAATATTCTGAGATTCAACCATGACATAAACGGTTTGACCTTGGGCTGGGCAGCAGAGTCTGAGGTCCTGATTTGGAGCCCACAAGAGGAACTTCTGTTTGAAATCCAGATGAAATTCTTATTCAGGAAGAGAGGAAGAAAAACAAAAGCCCATTATGGGCTGTGTACCCTGAACAGGTGTCTCTCCTCTGTGAGCTTCTTGGGAGTGGATTAAACCAGCATCATGTGCCAGCAGCACAAAGACCAGTGTGGAATATGGGGGAAGCTCTCAGGACCTGAGGCAGCAGGGAGTGGTGAGGACTGGGGCAAGGGCACAGGACCCGTGGGGGATGGGGACAGGCACCACACAGCACCTGCCACTGCCCTGCAGCAACACCGGCCCAGTGTTGTCAAATCTGCTGCTCTTTCCAAAGAAACGGAAATCAAATCTGAATTCTATGTGAAGTTTCTGATTGTTTCATGTTGGCTCCATTCACAGAAACAAAATACTGATCAAGGCAAACAGAATATGTCTCCAGGCCAGCTCAGGGGCCACCAGAAGTCAACGAGCACTGAGAGGTCTCCATGCAATGCAGTTGGAATACTTGAGTCCCAAGCTCTGTGTCCGGGTGTCTTGGGGGAAGTGGGTATATGCTTGAGCATGGGGGTGGAAGAAAGGGGCTCGTCATCCCCAGGGAGGCAGGTGCCCTGACCCCTTGCCCCCTCCCCATCTGGGTTTAGGATGATGGCAGTGGGGGTGGGCAGAGGTGGGAGGTTGCCCTGTGACCTCAGGTAATACTCTGACTCCCACAGCTCCAGGTCCCTCCTCTGAGAAACAGACTGGGAAGTCTGAAGCTCAGGCATGAGGCAGTGACCCTGGTCCACCTGCCCCTGCTGAGGTCCTGCCCCTTGGGGGTCTCTGCATTCATGGCTTTGGGGATGCCTGGGGGTCCTTGGGATCTGTGTGTGGCTTGGACTGCTGACCCTGACTCTTTCCTCCCTCACCCTTTGCCACGTGACCTCACAGGGGCTGCCCCATGGAGGGCGTGGAGTACACACACTTGCCCCCCATGAGGAGCTTGGCCAAGTGACTTGCTGGGGCTGTGGGAGCATCAGCACAGCCGACTGAGGCATAGGCTTTCAAAGCACCCGTGTGGTTGGCCTCTTGCACCTGTGCTATCCTCTGGGAAAGAGCATCTTCAGGTAGCTGCTTGTTGCAGAAAGAAGTGAAGTGAAAGTCACTCAGTTGTGTCCGACTCTTTGCAACCCCATGGACTACACAGTCCATGGAATTCTCCAGGCCAGAATACTGGAGTGGGTAGCCTTTCCATTCTCCAGGGAATATTCCCAACTCAGGTTTGGAACCCAGGTCTCCTGTATTGCAGGCGGATTCTTTACCAGCTGAACCACAAGGGAAGCCCAAGAATTCTGGAACGGGTAGCCTATCCCTTCTCCAGCGGATCTTCCCGACCCAGGAATTGAACCGGGGTCTCCTGCTTTGCAGGTGGATTCTTTACCAACTGAGCTATCAGAGAAGCCCTGTTGCAGAAAGATGTGGACCCAAAACCTGAAGCAGAAGCAGTCCAGATGACCCTCCAACCCAGGAGCTAGAAAAGCAGGTGGTCATTTTGGAAGTTGCTGAGACTTGGGGCTGGTGCACAGCCCTGCTGCAGCAGAAACCTGACCGCTATGCTGGGAGGTCGTGGGCTTCCCCAAGCCTGACCCTGGCTCTCCCCTGGTCCTCCACTCTCCTAGAAGCCCCTGCACCCCTGCATGTGTGCTAAGTTGCTCAATCGTGTCCAACTCTTCACGACCCTATGGACTGTGCCCGCCAAGCTCCTTCTGTCCATGGGATTCTCCAGGCAAGAATACTAGAGTGGGTTGCCATTTCCTTCCCCAAGGAAGCTTCCCGACCCAGGGATGGAACCAGCATCCTCTGTCTCCTGCACTGGCAGGGGGGTTCTTTAAAACCATCACCACCGGGGATGCGCTGGCACCTATGGCCGTGACACAAAGAGACTCACTTTGGCATGGGAGACCCCAGGCCATACAGAACTGGAACCAATCCCCACATCCTAGGTGTGAGACCCCACACGGCCCCCGTCTATAGAGGGTGGGTGATCACGCCTACCTCGCGGGGGGATTAAGGAAGGGATGCCTGGTACTCGCACTTGCACTTGTCAGGTGAGAGAGGGATGGGGCAATCCCTGTGAGAAAACTCCCCCTGAGGAAAACGAGGCCTTACCTTTGCAGAGCATGATTTCGAGTTCAGTGCGGAATCTGTAAATCTATCCTGAAAAAAAAAAGCAAACGGTTATCTCAGCACCAACTGTCAACCACCCCTGGGCACAGACCATCCTGCTAGAGTGTCTGTATTAGTTAGGAAGACTTTGAAAGTCAAATAAAAGAATATATAGCTAAATCATTGCTTAAGCACAAAGGGCTCCATTTTCTCACATAACAAGGAGGCTGGAGGTAAGCAGCTGCTGCGTGGTGGTTCAATGTCTGGGCAATGTCTTTGAGGACCATTCAGCAACCTCATTGTTTTTATTTATTTATTTTAATCTTTAACTCTGTTGCCTCATGGTCACAAGATAGCTGCTACAGTTCCAAGCATTTCATCTTTACACAGCATGGGACCATTCTCATGAAAACCCCTCTGAGCAGAGGCTCCACCACAGCCACCCTGGGCAGGAACAGACACCTCCACCTCCGTCACACTTACTGTCACAGCATCACTCTCCTTCCAACCACAGACTCACAAGCTACGTTTGCATGAAAGTCCTGTGCAGTACATTTGATTGTGGGCACCAGGTCCCATGCCTGCAGGGGAGTCTGGGACATGTGTATTTGTCTTAATTTAGGGAAGAAAGGACTCACAACATAGGCCACCATTTCAAGGTGGAGAGAGAAGAGCTGCAGGGGGACTTTTCTTTGCTGTTTCTCAAAAGGACCGCATGAAGTCTTCACCACTGGGCGGCTCCTGAGGATCCGCTGAGGTGTCCGGCAAAAGCCGTGATGCCCAGGAATGGCTGTGATAGTGGCACCCCAGCCATCCCTCAAAGAGAAAGAAGCAGGTAACGCCATGAAACACACACCTGTCATCTACTGGGGACTCCCGGAGACACCCAAATGCCAGGACCTGGGCTGAACCCGTGACATCATATCACAGGTCAACCCCTGGCACGTGGTGGAAGCCTCTCAAGAGAGCTCAGTGAACTTCCCAGAGACACATGAGCTCTGGACTTGGGCCCAGTGGTGAGATGACAAACCCTTATGTGCAGCTGAGATGGAGACAGGTTCATATCCTGGCTCTGCCATTTATATGTCACCTGACTTCTGGGACCCTCAGTTTGCACATCTGGAAAATGGGGACAATGCTAACCACTTGAGAGGGTGGCTGTGAGAAACATGCCTACTGCCCATCCTGTCCATGCAGTAGCAGGGAATCCTTGGTATTTAAATACCTAACACCGTGGTTCTCAAGGAAGGAGGGAAGAGCGCTAAGTAGGGTATTTTAATTGTTACAGCAACTCTGAGAGGCTCGAGGGTGTGCTGAATTTTGCCACCCTCTCATCTCCACCACCACCATCACTCTCACGGTCGTCATCTTCCGCGGCAAGGAGGACTTTGCAGATGGAACTAGAGTCACTAACAAGCTCACCTTGAAATGGAGAGATTGTCCTGGATGAGCTGGATGGGTCCCAGGAATCACGTGAACCCTGAAAAGTAGTAAAGGAAGGCAGAATGAGCTGAAGCACCAGAAGTATTCAAGGTGCCTTTGCTGGCCTTGCGACGGAGGGGTTTTGTGAAAAGGGACTAAATTTGGCCAAGAACTGGAGACCTTGAAGGAGGGCCCAGAGCCCAAGCAGAGCTGTACCCACAGATGCCACCTTGCCTTCCACATGGTGAGACCCTGAGCAGAGGATCAGCCTGGCCTAGCCTGACTCCTGACCTACAGAACCACGAGATTAAAAATGGCATGCTTTTTTAAAGTCACTCAGCGTGTGATAGTTCATTACACAGCACAGAACACTAAGACAGAAGAGTCAAGCTCAATTTTCTAGCTGAGAAACTCTGAGCTCAGACACAAAGTGAGTGGTGGACCAATCAATGTTTGAACCCAAGTCCCTCTGACTCCAGAGCCCATGCTCTCACTTCCCATTTGGCCTGTCCAGGTGAGGAAACAGGCATAAGAAGCCAGGGCACTCCCAGCACTGGCTCTACAGCATTTCAACACAGAGGAGGTAGGAATAGAATATGGGGCCCCAGAGGCCCTTGACTCATGGTCTGTCTGCATCAGCCCACCCCACCCACCACAGCCCCCAGAGTCCATGGACTCACACAGACTCTGGGGGCTTTTGGAGTCACTGCCCCTCAAAGTCTTAGGTGAAAATCTCAGCATCACTCAGCCAGCTGCGGTTGGACTCCAGGCCACAAGCTTCTCTGTGAAGAGGAGGCCTAAAGACAGCAAGCCCCAGACAGAGGCCCACAGGCACCACCTCCGGGAGACCACAGCTGCTGGGGAAGAGGCCCACGAGGGCAGGAAGAGGACTGAAGGGCCCACGGGTGGAAGGAGGATTCCTGGGGCAGGGTCATGGGACTGGGGGCCATCAGCCGGGCAGGGAGGCCTTTGCGGCCCCAACAGAATCCACTTCTGTGTCTTCATGTCTCCGATCTGTGTTCCAAATCAGAGGAAACAGTTGTCCTGTGGGCCAGATCAGACATGAAGATCAAAGATGTATTCAGTTCAGCTGACACGGAGCTTCAGAAAAAAAAAAAATCTAACCCAAATGTTTCAGATTGTGAGGTTTCGCATTAAAAGCCAGATTTCCAACCTCTCTTGAAAAATCAGAAGCTCCGGCCACAACACACACTGCTTCCCACATGGCCGTGCTGGCTGGAGCTGAGTGGCCACCACACCTTCTGACGGGGCGTGAGTTCTGGAGCGCCACAGTCCCTACTGCCCCCTGCCGCCCTCCGCTCGCCTGCCTGCCTGCCGCCTGAAGGTACCTGAATTTCCAATCCTTTAGGCCCAACTTGGTCCCGTGACCTTACTCCTCTGCCCCTGCCCTGCCCAGTCCTGCAGGTCCCTAGGGGAAGGTGCCCAGCCTCTGTGATGTCAGCAAGGCTGGGAGATGGAGTGCAGGAGCCTCTTCCAGATCTGTCTTTGTGAACAACTGTTTCCAGCGACCCAGTCTGGCTAAGAATTTGGCAGGGGTCAAACCCCTTGATTTCCTGGTGTGGACTGACAGCACATATGGGCACCCATCCTCCCTGCCCTCATGAGCCCATGGGCACCTTGGTGCTTAATGTGGCAGTTGCACTTGGCCAAAAGGGCAACTGAGAGAGGCAGAAAAGACCCTCGCCCTCCCTCACCCCTGGGGGCAGCTGCCCACATCCGTGTGGCCCTCTGGGGAGGCCCAGCTCCCACCGCCACCACTGGGGCCACCTCCAAGGAAAGTAATCGAAACCTGCCTTGTCTTTAGCCCCCGGCCTTTGAGGGAAAGGCACTGTAACAGTTTCCGAGGCGACTCATTTTTTGCTCCCCTCATTGTGAGCTGAGATACGGGCACTGTAATGGAAGAGACAAGAAATGAGTAGCGACTAGGGGAGGGAGGTGGAAAAATTAAATTTTGCGTGATCAGCAAGGTTTCAAACAATTGCTCGCCAACTGAAGTGGGTGCCACGTCTATAAGTCATTCTGTTTTATAGACCATTAGGATCTCCAGAGAGAACCTGCATGGAGACCACTGCTTTTTGTTGAAATTAAAATGTCAGAGAAAAAGAAATAGAACAAAACAGGGAATCTGCAATTAATTACCAGGCCATAAAAATTCAATAATCAGGAGGCAGAGCAGCCGCAGGCCCAGAGGTATCAGAGCCAGCGTAACAAGAATGGAATACATTAATCTTTTCAAATTAGTTTTTTAATCTGACGGGGATATATGGTGACATGCCTCCCCTCCCCGGCTGCCCCCCACCTCCACAGGCTCCAGTCTGAAGCCAGGCTCGGGGATGGAGGCTCTGGTGTGAGCTGGGGGGTTGCCCAAACCCAGACCCCCAGACAGGAAGGAGAGTGAGGGTTTGCAGGCCAGGCCGAGCCCACAGCCCCAGTACCACCTGGTTTGGTGGAAGGGTCTCGGTGGAGGTGCCAGGAAAGCACTTCTTGGGAGTCTGGTTTCCTCTGGGTCAAAAGAGCTCACTGTGGGACCCCCCTCCCACCAGGGGGTCAGAGGGGTTAACAAATCAGGGCTGGGGGAGTAAGTGTGAAGTAGTCTCTCTGAGCTTTGGTTTTCTCCTCCAGAAAATGGGAATAATACTTTGGCCACCTGATGCGAAGAGCTGACTCACTTGAAAAGACCCTGATGCTGGGAAAGAGTGAGGCAGGAGGAGAAGGGAATGACAGAGGATGAGATGGTTTGATGGCATCACCGACTCGATGGACATGGGATTGGGTGGACTCCGGGAGTTGATGATGGACAGGGAGGCCTGGCGTGCTGCGGTTTATGGGGTCGCAAAGAGCCGGACACGACTGAGCGACTGAACTGAACTGAACCCACAAGGAGGCTGGATGATAGTGTCTGATGCTCAGTGAAACGCCCCTCGCTGTCCTGACAGGCAGTTCCGGCAGCCAGGAGCCAGAGGCTTCCCCAGCTCGGTGTTCAGAGAGCATTTATTTAGCACTTGCTGTGTGCTCAGCTGGGAGCGGGTGGTGGGGAGAGAACAGTGGCCGCAGTCCTTACCCTGGAGAATAGTCAGGTCAGAGAAACATTTATGGGGACAAGCAGAATGCAAAAGATCAAAAGGCAAGGGGAAACGCACTACCCTTCCCAGCAGGCCGCTTGCCTGGCGATGGGGAACTGGGGGGAACTGGGAGGAACTAGGAGGTCTGACTGGAACCCACCCAGCACCCAGACAACAGGCTCCTCCCGTAACCCCTCCTGGGGGGCCGCGGGCTGATTGGTTAAAGGATCAGCCCTTGGGTCTGCAAGGCGATCCCGCCCCCCACTCCTCGTGGTCTCCTCGTGGTCTACCCGCGTGCCCGGGCTCCCACAGCTCGGGTCAGTTCTGGGCTCCGGGCCTCTTCAGTTCGCCCCGGTCTTCAGCCTCAGCCAAGCCGCCCCCGCACCAGCCCCCGAGCAAGCAGGTCTCTGAGCCTTGCTGGGCCGAGCCTCGCCTGGGAAGCTCCCTGCAGCGGAGCTTCAGTCTGCCCAGTGCGTTTTCTGAAGGGCTGGTGTCAGGGGACAGCCTTGGAGCAGCGGCCGATGGAATTTGACTCATTCAAATTGTAACACTTATAGCCCACTAAGTGCCAGGCTCTGTGTGAATCCTTCACCTGGATTTTTTCACTTCATTCCCCCACCCCCACCCCAGAGAGGTTGGGACTATTAAGAACCCCACTTTACAGAAGAGGAAATTGTGAAGCTGGGATTGCTCACCAGTTCCCTGTGTCCTGTGGTCTCTGAGCTCAGCGTCATGAACACAAGCCAGGACAGCTTCTCTCATTCGCCCACCCCGTTCGGCACACAGCCGGTGCTCTCCTCGCTATTCAGAGGCCAGTATCCCTGCATCCCTGCTGAACAGACCTGCAAGGGAGACTCACCTGCCCTCTGATGTCCCCTCTTCAAGATGTCTTCCCTCCAACCTGTGACCATAACCACGGCTGCCGTTTCTGGAGCACCTACTGTGTGCCAGGCTGTGTGCTCTAGTGTCATTAATGTTAAGATGATGGTCCCAGTTTTACACAAGGAAAAACAGAGATTCAGAGAGACTGATGGGTCCGAGATCTCACACCCAAGTCCAGCTGGCACCCAGGATTCTAGCTAAGGATATTGTCTCAGCACCCCATCAACCAGACCTGCCCCAGGGCTCCTGAACCCCTCCTATGGTTGTGTACCCCCCAGACACACACTCCTCCAACCTGACATCCTTGGTGACCTCCCCCAAGAGGCCTCCTTTGATTCTCTCAGTCACTTCCAGGGCTCCTTTAATTTCTATTATTTTGTACCTGTTACTATCCTATTATACCGACAGTCTACTCACCCACTCACATATGCCCCAAGGGGTTCTCAGAAAAAAACGGTAGCGATGAGGAAAAAGCATAGCCAGAAAGTGAAAGTGAGTCGCTCAATCCGACTCCCTGAGACCTCATGAACTGTACCTGCCAGGCTCCTACATCCATGGGATTTTCCAGGCAAGATTACTGGAGTGGGTTGCCATTTCCTTCTCCAGGGGATCTTCCCAACCCAGGGATCGAAACCGGGTCTCCTGCATTGCAGGCACACTCTTTACTATCTGAGCCACTTCAAATTTTCCTCTGGGACTTAGGCCTCTAGACCTCTGGCGTCGGAAGAAGAAACCCAAACACCTGATGTAGTGCTTCCTCCCTGCCCGGCGCAGTTGCTGAAACGGCCACCAGATGACACCAGAACCCCTCGGGCGGGGGCTTGCAGTAAGGCCATGTGGCCGCCAGATGGTGGTCGAGACCGCGGCTCCGAGGACACTGCCCCGGCAAGGCGGAGCCCCGAGGGTCCGCGGGTCTTGCGGCGGTCCCAGTAGCCCCAGCGCAAGTAACCTGGACGCCAGCTGCCTCCGGCCCGCACCATGACCCAGCCAGTACCCCGAATCTCTGTGCCCGCTGCGCTGGCCCTGGGCTCGGCCGCACTGGGCGCTGCTTTCGCCAGCGGCCTCTTTCTGGGTGAGTAGCGCCGGCTTTCGGTATCCTAGGCAAAGGCCTCGAGGGGAGGCGGGCGGGCGCAGAAGCGAGGCTGACTGCGGCTGAGGCTAACTAACCCCTGGCACTCGAGACCCAGGCCCTGACCCGGCACCACCCCTCCCCGGCAGGGAGATGGTTCCCTCCTTGGCGATCCCGGCAAGAGAAGCGCCTGCTGCCGCCTGAGGACAGCCCCCTGTGGCAGTATCTGCTGAGCCGTTCCATACGGGAGCACCCGGCGCTGCGGAGCCTGCGGCTGGTTAGCAGGGACGAGAGTGGGACTGGGCGCCCAGCTTGGGCTGGGAGGCACCCACGTGGCCGTGTGACCTTGGGCTGCGGCAGTGTCCCTTTCTGGGCTTCCGGGCTCCCTAGGCCGGGCACAGTGAGCGTTCGGAGGGTCCGCCCTTGAGCCACGCCCACAGCCACGCCCCTGGGACTATAAACTTGGGGCGCAGAGGGGTGACTGGCAGAGCTAGTGCGACCTTCTCCTTCCTCGACGCAGCTGACCCTGGAGCAGCCACAGGGGGATTCCATGATGACCCGCGAACAGGCCCAGCTCTTGGCCAACCTGGCTCGCCTCATCAAGGCTAAGAAGGCACTGGACCTGGGTAGGCACACGGCCGGGGACACCGGGGACTGGAGTCACCGGGCTGTCATCCTACTCTGGTCTGAGCCTGTCCGTGTCCATTTTCCCAGGCACTTTCACAGGCTACTCAGCCCTAGCGTTGGCCTTGGCCCTTCCCCCGGCTGGGTGCGTGGTGACCTGCGAGGTGGACGCAGGGCCCCCCGAGCTGGGGCGTCCCCTGTGGAGGCAGGTAAGTGTCCCACACCTGAGCCCTCGTCAGGTCCCTGGAGCCCAACCACTCCCAGCTCCAGGAGAAGGGACATGCTGACTCTGACCCCACTCCTGCAGGCTGAAGAGGAGCACAAAATCGACCTTCGGTTGAAGCCCGCCCTGGAGACCCTGGGTGAGCAACGGAGTGGAAAGGGCCTGGGCGCCATTTCCCTAATGGGACCACTCGGCGTGAGCCAGTGACCCGGTCCGCCAGGCGGGCTTGGGCGTGACAGCCCCCCGCCACCCAGTCCGCGGCCACACGCAGGGTGGCAGGCCAGCGCCCTCGAGTACCTGAATGGCCACAGCGCCTGGGCCGGCCTGGGCGGGGGCTGCTGGCTGCTGGGGCCTGCGGACTCAGCCACCTCTGCCCCTCCTCCCCCGCAAGACGAGCTCCTGGCCGCAGGTGAGGCCGGCACCTTTGACGTCGCTGTGGTGGACGCCGATAAGGAAAACTGTACCGCCTACTATGAGCGGTGTCTGCAGCTGCTGCGACCCGGAGGTGTCCTCGCTGTGCTCAGTGTAAGGGGCAGCCCCCGGGGGGTAGAAGAGACCCTCTTGGCCTGGGTCCATCTTTTCCTCAGGCTTCTCCTCGCCGTTGCTCCAAAGCCCTGCCCAGAACAGTCACTTAAGCTCCTCCCCCAGGGATTCCAGCTGAGTTCCCGGGCTTTCCATTCTGCCCTGCTCAGTTCTGAGGTCTCCAGCTCTCGCCCCGCCTCCTGCTCAGGCTCCCCAGGCCCCGCCCCCACGATGCCCCGCCCCTCCGCAGGTCCTGTGTCAAGGAGAGGTGTTGCAGCCTAAACCACAGGACAAGGCGGCCCAGTGTGTACGAAACCTGAACGAGCGCATTCTGCGGGATGCCAGGGTCCACATCAGCCTCCTGCCCCTGGGCGACGGCCTCACCTTAGCCTTCAAGATCTAGGGCTGGTCCCTAGTGAGTGGCATCAAGGGAGGGGCCCTGAGAACCCAGCCATTACACGCCTGCTTTGAATCTGACAATAAAGTGAGGCCTGGGACACGATCTTCTTGTGCTTCAGTGGTGCAGGGAGGGAAAGCCACTTCTTCGCCAAAAGGGAACCTTTGGCCAGACATTCATCCCCTCCCTGGCATACTCCAGAGGACCCGCTGGCACTAGGGGGCTGTGGCCTGACCACAGGAGCTTCCAGCTGACTGGAGGCAAGATACTAAGTTTTAACTGACCCACCCACATGTAACTAACTGGTTAGAAACCCCAGATCCCTGTGGAGATTTACCTCCAGGGGACCGAAGGGCTGGAAGATTGGTAGAGGCCTCTTGGACTCCCTCTTTACATCTCTTCCTAAGAGAAGCAAACGAGTGAAGTTACTGTTCACTGAAGCTAGGACACTAGTGGAGAACAAACTGGCATCTGGCGGCAGGAAAGGGGCCTCGCACTGGGTACTGTTGTAGGCTACACCAATTCTGCTGGCCACGGGCCCACGTCCTCACAAAACCACCTGGCTTCACCTGTGCAGTGGAGGCCATAGTCACCACCACCTGGGACCAGGCCCCTTGACTGAGGACCTCAGTGTTGACTGGAGTATATACATTCTGTCCTCCCCAGAAGTCCTGGGAACATGAGACATGGGATCAGTGGCCAGAGGTGTGAAGCAGACAGTCCAACAGGTAGGAAGCAATTTTTAACAAGTTCCCCAGAGGGAGACAAAGAGAATGTTAGGTTTTCTTTAAGCCTATGTAAGCTGAGGGTGGGGAGGGGAGGGGAGGTGCTTCATTCTTCTGGTTTAAACCTGTTTACACCTCCCCAGTCTGTAGGAAGATCTTACCTCTACACCAGAAATGAAGATCAGGCTCATATATGAAGTGTTCTTTCCACTAAAACTGCCTCAGGCTTCAGGCAGAAATAGCATCAGCCTAGAATACAATTAGGTTTTGCCACCACAGTAGCCCTGAAGTAGAAGGAAACCTGGAAGAGGCCAGAACCAAGGCCACAGGAGCCCCATGAGCTCACAGCTGACAACTTTCATAACCCTTTGGCGTCTCGGATATACCCTGCATTTCAGACAACCCTCAGGAACCTGGTTGAAAACCTGTTTCCCTCTCTCCCGATCATAAAAGCATACTAGGATGCACATGAGTGAACAGGTCCATTCTACTCTTAAGTACAGACACTTTCACACCTAGCTTGCAGACATCTTTTCTTGTTTTCCTTCCTTCCTAGCAACAGGTCCTGCATGACTCAAAATAGACTGGTTCAAATCCCAACTTACTACCATTAAGTGTGTCTTATACAGTGGGGCACTCCAGCCAGTCCCTTAGGACAAACAGTAAAATCAGAGGGATCTTTGTGCCCCACATTCCATCTGTGTGGACAGCTTATCTGGGTTTCTCTTACCGATTCTTCTTGACCTAGAAATTTTCAGCATGTATCACTTTTGGATAATGAGTCCAAGTACTACATTTTCTTATTTGTTCTCTGTCTACAAACTATGCCACAGATCTAGTATTATGAATGTGTTGAACAAAACTCTTCTCTAACCTTCAATGATACTGTTCCAACTCTCCTCCCATCAAAACTCCCCCTTCCTACTTTTCCAACCAGAATCATCTATTAATTGCTATCATTCAGTTCAAGTTCAGATTAAGGCCAATGGCCACCTAGCTTGAAGCCACTCTGCTCACAAACTTAGGCCCAAGCTTTTCAGTGTCTACCTGGAAAGAAATGAGTTAGACCTCTCACTGGGGCCCATACAGACTGTCTGGGTACTGACACTGTCTACTCCCTATTCCACTTCCCTATACCCAGTCCCATCCCACCTAACGAGGGCCTGGATCATTTCCATAGCAGTAGCCCAAAGGGGTATGGTGTGTATATACAACCTTCAGCACCATCCCTTCATTTCTCTTCATCACTTACTCACTAATCCTTCCTGGAGTTATTAAGGATCCAATGTAATTTTATACAAATTTACAAACTGAAGACATGAAGTCATCTATATTCTTATTTTACTGTAGTCTAAACATTTTATGGAGTTATTCTCGGGTCAGAGGACTCTGTGGCACATATTTATAAAAAGAGCAAAATAAATGCTCACTGGAAAAATAAAGTACTAGCTAGATATCCTACCAGGAATATTTGACCCTAGCTGCCAAGTTTTTAACTCTGCAAATACTTGGAGTCATTAATAACGTATACTCATTTTATTCATAATTTGTAATGTTTCAGGATACCAAAAGTAGTTCTAATGATGGTTGAATATAACAAAAAATTTTAACCTTAAGACATCCACTGATCCATCTCATTCAACGGCAATATTCAACGTTAAAAGGAGCATAAAAACAAACATGCACACAGCTGCACAGTTTTCATAAATGTCTATTTCATTATTGGTGGGTAGCGCATTTAACAGTTAAATACATTTAAATAATGTATAGGTGACTGCATGACTGCAGTATTGGTAACTAGATAGACAACCAATTGAACTAGAAACCAGCTAACAAGTAACTGTCTAAATATTTAAAATACAGCTCTTGTTTAGATCATCCTTTGTTTTGATCACCTTCGGGGGGTGGGGTGGGGAAGCCTGCTGGTCACACTGGAAATATATTAAGGCCAAATCTTCTGATACCCATTTCCAGAGGTTTCTTTCAGCTGAATTAAGCCTCCAATTCCAGGGCAAGCCCAAGTTTGTGGCCTCCAGCATTAATGCTCTTCCCGTCTACCAGGGCAGACAGTGTAAGCTTCACACCTGTAAACAAAAGCAGACAACCATCATGTACCTGCAACACCTCATGGGAGTCAGCAGTCACCTCACAGCCTGTCACTTTTTCTCAGCTTGTCAGCTGACCTACAGTGCCAACCACCAGAGGGCACTTGGGATACCTGATAGACCAGGCAATTCATTTGGCACGATCCTGAGCAAGGAAAGCATCAAGTCACAGAGCATAAAAATGTTAATAAAGCTCAAACAGGAAAAAAAAAAACCAACTCAAAATAGCTCTAGAAAACACAATCATGTTCAATGCACTATCCAGACTAAAAGACAATTTGGACCCCAGGAAAGGAAAAGCTACAATTAAGACACATTCTGGGACAAGTAGGGAGATGTGCACATTGACTATATATTAGGTATTATTTTAAACTGTTCATTTCTTTACCTATGAAAACAGTGCTATAGTTATGATGTCTTTAAAGCGATGCAGTTAAAAATGTCTTACTCTCATATGTATGCTAGGGCTGGTGTGTCTGTATGTTTGCAAAATATACATTTAATTTGTAAGAATATGTGGGTAAAAAAAAGAGACAAGGATTATGTATACAGACAAGGAGAGAGAACACACAGTAAATGTTAGTAACTGGTCAGTGTAGGGAAGATGAGTGTTCATGGCACCATTCTTTTCTTCAGGTTTCAGAGTAGTCAAAGTATGGGGGAAAGGCTGCAAGTGCTTCAGAACCTTGCTAATCAAATGCTGGTTCAAGAGCCAGTGACACCGGCATCACCTAAGAGCGTGTTAGAAAGACAGAACCCCATGCCCCAGATCTATGGATTCTAGTAAGATTCCCAAAGTGATTCAGGCACCTTATTAGAGAAGTACTGCTCTGGAAAACAAGCAAGGCTCCAATTATTATGTAAAGTAAATGAGACTCTAGAGATCAAACAACCAAAGCAATGAGTGAACAATGACTGGAGAAATAAAAATTACTACAAGGCATTTCAGGCACAAGTCAAGAAAGTAAGTAACCAGTCTTGTGCTATGAAGGACAATGTTGGCATGCTAAACCATTTAGGGAAATGTCGTCATAGCTACAACTTCCAAATAGCCCAGCATTAAACAAAAAAAAGAATAAAATATTATAGCAAAAGGTAAACATGTGTTCATTGTACTTCTGTCAATTCTTCAGTATGTCTGCAAGGTTTACAAAAGAAGCTAAGAAATGAAAAGTGATTTTGAAAATACTATCAGAACAATCCTTAAAACTTACCAGGCCTCAGAGTCTGAGTATAGCCCACTCCAATTAAACTAGAGTTGTTGACTTTTGCCTAAGATAAAATGCAAAAACAAACGTAAGACAAATTTTTGAATGGAGAGACAAAGGCCCTAGGTATTTTCCTATCATGCAATCATGACATGTTCACTTTTCCATGTGAGATAATAGTTTAATATTGTATTAAGTTAAGCAAAAACCTTTTCATACTGTTCAAGGCAAGAATACCGAACTGGTTTGCCGTTCCCTTCTCCAGTGGACTACATTTTGTCAAAACTCTGCCATAACCTGTCCATCTTGGGTGGCCCTACATGGCATGGCTCATAGTTTTCTTGAGCTAGACAAGGCTGTTGTGGTCCATGTGATCAGTTTGACTAGTTTTCTGTGATTGTGGTTTTCATTCTGTCTGCCCTCTGATGGATAAGGATAAGAGGCTTATGGAAGCTTCCTGATAGGAGACTGACTGAGGGGGGAAACTGGGTTTTGTTCTGATGGGTGGGCCATGTTCAGTAAATCTTTAATCCAATTTTCTACTGATGGGCGGGGCTGCGTTCCCTCCCTGTTGCTTGACCTAGGCCAAACTATGGTGGAGGTGATGATGTGAGAGTTGGACTCTAAAGAAAGCTGAGTGCCGAAGAATTGATGCTTTTGAACTGTGGTGCTGGAGAAGACTCTTGAGCGTCCTAAGGACTGCAAGGAGATCCAACCAGTCCATCCTAAAGGAAATCAGTCCTGAATATTCATTGGAAGGACTGATGCTGAAGCTCCAATACTTCAGCCACCGATGTGAAGAACTGACTCATAGGGAAAGACCCTGATGCTGGGAAAGACTGAAGTCGGGAGAAGAGGACAACACAGGACGAGATGGTTGGATGGCATCACCAACGTGATGGACATGAGTTTCAGTAGGCTCCAGGAGTTGGTGATGGAGAGGGAAGCCTGGCGTGCTGCAGTCCATGGGGTTGCAAAGCCGGACACAACAAAGCAATTGAACTGAACTGAACTGAAGCAAAAATCAGGCCCCACTTAATTCTTATCTACTAAACTCAAATTGTCAGCAGGACACAAAACTCTTGCTATCTTTGAGGACCCTAAATTGTCTACAGAGCTCAAAATCCTAAGTACTTGCATAAAAATTGTTCTTGCTGAATCTAACACAACAAAACCACACCAGAATGTGAGTAATGGAAGTTTACCAGGCTAACTACACAACATGACATACACACCACCTTCACGATATGGCGTGTGTATAAATTTGTGACTATGACACACACCACTTTTAAGGGTCTTCCTTAAGAATCTAAACCATGCATGTTCTAAATCTCCGAATGATAAGCACTTCCTCTGAAGAAACAGACTGACTACAACTTCTTTACCTCACTTTCCTACACCTCTCATGAACAAACCTGGGTCCTGGCTGCATGTAACTAGACTGTGCTTCAGAAGATATTCTGACGGAGCACTGCTGACCAGTCCAGATCCCTACCCTCCCTGTACAATTCCACTATTTTAGGATTTTAGTCACAGACTTTCAAAGGCTACGAGGAATTCTGGAGAGCAAGACATGGTCAGAAGCTTCTAGCTCCATTCTTTCCCATTTCTAAGACCATTAAGCCACACCAGAGGCCTATGGCTGTAATGGGATCATCTCATCCCAATCTCCATGGCCTAGGCTGCCTAGGCAGGTACCTTTGCTCTTCAGCATTTTGAGCGCTATGGAAACAAAAAGGTAGCAACAAGCAGAGCTTGACATACAGGCAAAAATCACATAAACGACACTTGTGCTCACTTGGCGCTATAGCCAAGTCTTCACGAGCCTCCGATGACCACGTGAGTTAGTTATCTAAGGCAGAAATGCGCACAAGTAACCATCTTGCACCAAACGAATCAAGGGTGCTGAGTAGTTCAGTCACGTCCAACTGTTTGTGACCCTGTGAACTGCAGCCCGCCCAGCTCCTCAGTCCACGGAATTTTTCTAGGTAAGAATACTGGAGTGGGTTGCCCTTCCCTTCTTCAGAGGGTCTTCACAACCCAGGGGTCAAACTTGCGTCTCCTGCATTAGCAGGCGATTCTTTACCACTGCGCCTCTTGGGAAGCCTGCCAAACAAATCAAGAGCCCAGACAATAAAACAGCTCCTACTATTTCAGGAATCAACCACAAAACTGATGGAGCATTATGCAAGGCTTCAAGGGTGATGCTTGATTATAGTAACAGCAGCACAACTTAGGTGGGATATGCTAAATACATTTCCAAATTAATCCTCAGAAGTCATTCACTGAAACACAAGTCCCAAGCTGCATTCTTCCCATTTTAGACTGAAAGTTGCATCTTCTGCTGGTATTGAACCTGTGAGGGTGCCAGAAACATACATTTGAAAAGAACAGCAATGCAGCTACCACAGTATAGTGTGGATCCTGAGGGTTTTACTGCTAAGGTGTAGTTAGAAACAGAGAAGGGGAAAATAAATGAATCACTGTTTTGCCAATGGGAAAAGCATTCTGGGTGCTTCTCATTCTCTCTGATAACAACTCTGCTAAGAAACAAGAATGGGGTTAAAACTTAATTACCTAAACTATTAAAACATATTGTCCCCAGGAATGAAGATCATTTTATGTAACAGAAGTAACTCTCATGAAGGTTTAATTCTCATTCCAGCAAAAACAGTGCCTGACCTGTAACCAACCAACACACAGAATAGTTACTGATCTGCCTGACATTGGAGCCGGTGCTGCATACCCTCAGACACTGCACTCCCTCCTACCACAATCCACTATGACTGAAGGAAGAAACAGCAGAAAATGTCCAAGGACAGGACTAGGGTGGCCATGCAACTCAATTAACCTGAGGGAAAGGGGAGGAAGTTTCTGTAGGACTTCCAGTGCTAACGCTGGGATAGTCCCAGGCAAAGCAAAATGAGCTACCTGGACACCCTAGACAGGAGGGAAACTGAAAGACTTGCATGTCCAGTCCTGGACTATCCTTACTTCCTTCCCTCCCTAGCAGTGGACTAAGTCCTTCTCCTCTCCAAGCTTTAGCTTTTTCACCTGCAAAACAGCATGTGTACTACTGGCTGCTGAGATCAAATCAGAAGATATTTTGTAAACCATTAAAGTCAGACACAAAGTAACATAATACTATTAGTTCCCAGCAAGAATGAGAACTGCCCAGGGCCCAAAACATTGGCTTCCCTGGGCCTGGACAGGATTGGGGCTCACAGTTATCATCTATAGTATTTCAGTGGGCTTCCCAGGTGGCTCAGACGGTAAAGAATCTGCCTGCAATGCAGGAGTTCTGGGTTTAATTCCTGGGTCGGGAAGATGCCCTCGAGAAAGGAACGGCAACAGTATTCTTGCCTGGAGAATCCCATGGACAAAGGGCCTGACGGGCTACAGTCCACAGGGTCGAAGAGGGTCAGACACGAATGAGCGACCAACAGTTTCACTTTTCGTACTACTTCAGTAGCTTGGAGGTTAATTAAAACACACTCCTGTGGCCTGGATAGCAAACATCTAACACTATCTCCACAGAACACCAGCATTCCAAGCTCTAATCTCAATCTGTGTATAAACTGTGGTTCACAATTACAATTTCCAACCACAGTTACAATTTTCAACACAATCTAATAGACCCAAAGATTAAGTCCCACAATGAAAATCCCATTCTAAGCCCACAAGAGTACTTACAGAAATGGAAGCAGTGGGATCCAGTTGATATTTAGCTGCAATTCCAAAGCGAGTGCAGTTGGTTCCTGATGTCCAAGCAAGGTTTACTGAAGTGTCAAGATCTTCACATACTTTCTGATAAATTGATCCTCCAAATTCTGTACCATCATTGCTATGAGATATTTTAAATTAGTCAATCTAGACCAGACGACGTAATAATGTCTAAGGCACATGGCTGACACTATAGCATTACATTTAAATAGAAGCCATTGCTTACATGGGTCTCTAGTGTTTCACTAAAAACTTTCAAGTTTTAAAAACATGAATTGGTCAAATAAATCATGGTATATCCATTCAGCAGAATTACCACGCAGCCACGAACAATCACTAAGAATACATAACACGAACAATCACTAAGAATACATAACGCTACAGGAAAATGATCGTGATACATGAACGTAGTGCAGAAGGTTATGAAACAGTCTTTCTGGCATGTATTTTATATACACACATATAAAAAGGTGAAACATCAAAGCATTAGTAGTTAACAAAAATTATATATCTAGGTGGTGGGATTATGGACAATTCTGGTTTTCTTCTTTTACTTCTGTTACACACCAATGCATCATTTTTGTAAGGGAAAGAATTCTTTAAGTCCTTTCCACATATCCATTTACTTTGGGTTAAGAAAAAACTCTATACACTTTAGGCAATCCTGTCAAACGAGCACCTTACGCATCACAGACAATCACATGGAAGCACCAGTACAATCGGCAGAATCTTAGCTTTTTTCCCTGGCCACACTGTGCAGCTCGTGGCATCTCAGTTCCCCGCCCAGGGACTGAACTCAGGCCATGGCACTGAAAGCGCCAAATTCTAACCAGTAGACCACCAAGGAGAACCCGTCTTAGCCTCTTCCAAAACTCCCAAGCACATCAAGCCTCATGTGAAATGAACATTTACTTTACTCTCTCAGCAAAAAAATTCAGAGTAACATTTTTATACAGAGTAACATTTCTATACACTTCTGAGAGGGCACTCAAGAAATGCCCAAAGATGATCTTTTTTGGACATCAACACCACTCTGAGGTCCCACATCATAATATCCCAAAAAAGAAATACTCACACATTAGTGTGTAGCTGGAAGTCCCCAGTCCTGTAGCCCACTGCAAAGTTATTCCTTGTCAGCTTTGATTTGGCACTGTCAAAGGTCATCTGGTACCCAGCAAGCCAGCCCTCATAACCGAAGACAGCCGAACCATGGATTGCAGGCCCAGCAAAATCAAAGTCAACATCACAACCGAGGTTTATACATTCCCTCTTGTAAGAAGACTTGATTTTACCACTTTTCTTTCTAGAAAAAGAACAAACTGACTTAAAACTGATGCCAGTAAAAACAGATTTATAGACAGAGGGTACAAAATAGATTTAAATCAATCTCACTATAATGGGGAGTAGAGACATACTTCATTGTTTTATTGAAGTTCACTTTATAGTACTTCCCCACACACACGAAAATTAAGGGTTTACAGCAACCCTGCATCAAGCAAATCTGTTGGTGTTTTTTCCAACAGCATCTGTTCGCTTTGTGCCTCTGTGTCACGTTTTGGTAATTCTCACATTTCAAACATTTTTATTATTACTATCTTTGTAACAGTGATCTGTGGTCACTGATCTTTTGATGTTACTACTGAAGGCTCAGACGAAGGTTGGCATTTTAAGTATTTTTTAATTAAGGTATCAGTTCAGTCACTCAGTCACGTCTGACTCTTTGCGACCCCATGGACTGCAGCATGCCAGGCTTTCTTCAAACTCAAGTCCATCAAGTCAGTGATGCCATCCAAATTAAGGTATGTATATTGTTTTTCCCCCAACATAATGCTATTTTACACTTACTAGTCAATATTCTAGTGTAAATGCAACTTTTATATGCACTGGGAAACTAGAAAATCTGGAAGACTTGCTTTTTCACAATATTCACTTTACTACGATGATCTGGAACCAAACTTCCAGTATCTCTAAGGTATGCCTCCAAACAGGTAGCAAGATAATCATAAGAGGCTAAAAAAAGAAAAAAAAAACCCACAGCTCAATGAACTAAAAGCCAAAGGCACTTGGGGTGACTAGACTGCCACCACTATAGGAAGAATGCTTTGCAGAGCTGCTATCAGTCACAAAAACCTATTAAAAAAAAATGTTCATTCCAAGTTAGTGCCACAGTGATAAAAGGCAAATAGCTGAAGGCAAGCCAAGAACCATACTGCTCATGCTCCAAAGGCAAAAACAGAAACTTGCCAACACACGGCACCTGAATGTGTACCTTCCTTAAATACACCAAAGAAAGCTTTAAACTTAAAGCAGATAAAAATGCCCATGCTTACCCTGTGTTTGGCGAAAAGGTGGTATCAAATGTCAGTTTCAAACCTTGGCAAATCTATTTCAAGAGAAAAACAATTTTTTTTCAGTTTATTTCCTTTTTGAAACACAAAAATAAAATAATTAATACTAAAGCACATTTTCAAAATGTTACCTGGTCTTCAATAGCGATTTCTGTTCCCAGAGTGTTATCAGTGTTCCACTTTTCTGTGAAAGTCAGACCATACTCACACCATTTATATTTGGTCTCCAAGGTCCCAGTAACTTTACCAGTGTCTGTATTAGATGAACCAGATGTTGAGAATTCCTAACAAGACAATAAAAAAGTTCAGAAACTTTCTTGTAAGCCTACAATAATATACTTTCTAACTTACACAAATCCACTGAAACCCTTAGTAATTCACTAATACCTTTTTCTAGCTTCCCAAACACTCCTAACCCTCTGCTACTGAGTAAATACAAGAATGACAAACTAGCCTGTTAATTACTGACTACCATCTTGTTACTGCTGACATTTTCAACCAACGAATCAAAAGTTACTGGAATATGATTCTCAAGTGAACAACAAACTATAAAGTTTTTAAGGAAATTTCTGCTTAAGTGATTCTGAGTTTCAAAAAAAAAAAAAAAATCAGTGCGGGGAGAGGGATAGTGAATGGGTATTTTAGAACTGCTTCCAATCTACCCAATATTCAATGAAACACTAAATAGGTCAGTATGGCTAATCATAGACTCCCTCCATTAAAATCAGTTTACACACAATTTACTATGAAATGGTCCCTGAAAACCCCTAAAAGGAAAAGCACTCCACTGAAAGAATATATGACACAAAGTTTTTAATTCTTTGGTAACCTCAATATTCGGTTTTTCTGACATAGTCTTCTTCAGGTTCTACGTCTTTCCAATCATCTTTCACATTTTCAATAAAAAAAAAATTGGTGGCAGGAAATTCCTTGTAACTGGTTCATATCATCCATAATATGAACTATACTCTGTAGAACAGATAATCAGTAAAGAAAAATCTGTGCAGTGACTGATTTAAAATATATCACATAATCTTCTGTTTGTAGCAAATATAAATAACTTGCCAATCCCTAACTGTATACCAACTGAAAAGGAAGGTATAAAATGGAAAGAGCTTATCTGAAATTTAAAATCTGCTACAGATAATCCAGAAATCTAATCTTTATGAGCTCAGTATACAGGCAAGCAGTTGAACTCTTCCCAGATAAAATATTAAAATGCCTTGAGGGTTCTAATTTGACTACCAATGTTATACTCTATATGGGAAAGCCAAATTTAAAAATGGCTGATAATAAACTTTTTAGAGATAAGAAGAGAATTTCAACCTGAAATTGTGATACTTGCAGAATGCGGAAATATCCAAAACTATATCCATAGGAGAAAAGACCAATCATCTTTCACTTACAAAACATCAATTGTGTAACTGCTGCTCTGCAGTGACACAGACTCAATTCCTTAGGTCATATATACTACATAAGAGTCTTACATACTATCTCCTGAAATTACATGCTTTCATCAATAGAAACTGAGTTAAAGCTTGGCACTCAATGCCCATAGTAAAATGCACCAGATTGTGTTAGCAAGAACACTGGATATAAAATTAGGAGTCCTGATATCAAGTTCTGGCTGGCATTTACTAAATGAGTAACACTACGGAAGACACTTTTCCGGGTCTCAGTTACCACAACTTTAAAAAGTTTAAACCTCCTACCTCTGGAGGATTAAATGGGTCTGATTTTGTCAAAGTTTTGCATATTTTCATGTGCTCTACACAAAAGGATATTAAAAAGCAGAGACATTACTTTGTCAACAAAGGTCCGTCTGGTCAAGGCTATGGTTTTTCCAGTGCTCATGTATGGATGTGAGAGTTGGACGCTAAAGAAAGCTGAGTGCAGAAGAATTGATCCTTTTGAACTGTGGTGTTGGAGAAGACTCTTGAGAGCCCCTTGGATTGCAGGAGATCCAACCAGTCCATCCTAAAGATCAGTCCTGGGTGTTCACTGGAAGGACTGATGTTGAAGCTGAAACTCCCAATAGTTTGGCCACCTGATGTAATGAGCTGACTCATTTGAAAAGACCCTGATGCTGGGAAAGAGTGAGGGCAGGAGGAAAAGGGGACGACAGAGGATGAGATGGTTGGAGGGCATCATTGACTCAACTGACATGGGTTTGGGTGGACTCCGGGAGTTGGTGATGGACAGGGAGGCCTGGTGTGCTGCAGTTCATGGGGTCGCAAAGAGTCGGACACGACTGAACTGAACACAAAAGGAATGATTAAAACAATATAAAATATATGGAGCTGTGTTCTAACAGATACTTGAAATGTAAGTATGTATGAAATATCTATTCTTAACCCTGAGTGACAATGATTAATGATTCTTGAGGTCCCACCCAATAGCCCATAGACTGAGCTATGTCTATATGTATATTCATGCTGAGTACATGTCTAGGAGTGCTCAAGACATAAAATGAAGATCACACTATGATCTGGGACCAGAATTGGGTCAGATGACACCACCAGTAGAGCTTATATCTTTCACTCCTCATGAAGACACTTAGGCGTCTACATTCTGGGGTAACCTAGACATCTTTGCAATGCAGGTGAGAAAACAGAACCAGGCATTAATGGGACTACTTGGGGCCAGGTACCTATTTTAAGATCAGTATGTTTTTGAATTACATACATTAAATGTAAATTAAAACATACTGTATCTCATCAGGCTTCTCTAAACCCTTCATGTTCTTAAGTCTAATTTCATAAAATTCCTGTCCACAATAAGCCTTTCTTTTCAAACAAAGATTTTGATTTATCAAACAATCTAGTACTAGATATACTGCTCTGATTATTCCCCAGTTTAAAGTTGATTTTGTCCCTTCAGCCAGCAAGTACAATTTTAAACACTAGAACTGAATCTTCTACTTTTTTTAAGAAGGGCTTTTGTGTTTCAGTAACTTGTTTAAAAGGGGCCAACAAGTTAGAAGAGTGAACACACACAAACACCAAGTCACTGCTTTCTGTAACCTGTTCCCCTGGGCTAGTAAGTCACTCACCCACACTGAATACTCAGGCTTCCTTTCTGACCAAAGAAACCAAACAGATGTGACCAATATAAAACCCCAGAAATCCAAATCTAGGCATTAAGAAACTACAAAATTATTAATTTACGTAAATACCAATTGCATACATTAAGGGAGTTAACTACAGAAAGAATTTATCTAAATAAATAACATCCAATATGCACACACTATACCCATCCCCTAAAGAATCTCAAAAAATTTTAGGAGAAAAAAAAATTGCACAAAATTTAATTTTACTTTACTCTCTTTGAGGGAGTTTGTTAAGCAGAATTAAGACATACAAATATCAAAATATTAACCTCTTTAAAAATACTCAAATTTAAGACTCTCTAAATTCACAAAATACAACTGGAAATTTCCCCCCAAGGAGGGCTGCTAGATTATGACCATTATATAAATAATCAGTACACCCAAATTAAGAGTTATTGAATATTTTTATGCCCAGGACTCTTAAGTATTTTTCCTTTTTTCAAAAGATATTTATTTATCTATTCATTTGCCTGTGTTGCGTCTCAGCTGCAGCATACAACATCCTCTTTTTGGTTACAGCATGCAGAATCCTTTAATTGTACCATGTGGGATCTAGTTCCCTGACCAGGGATCAAACCCAGGCCCCCTGCACTGCAGACATGAAGTTTCAGCCATTGGACCATCATGAAGTCCCCCTGAAGGCTTTTCAAAGGTATTAAATGGGCTACAAAAAAGTTTAACAAGTTTCCTACCTTCAAGCTTGCAATCTTACTGAGTAAACAGAATACCACAAGACTAAGTGTCTTTTCTGAATTTCTTGTGCATGGCTAAACACATGAAAATCAGAAATCATATCTAAAGCCAAAATAAATCAAGATAAAATTCTCTTGAAATGAAATTATCTTTTGCCTCTTCTTTAAAATAAAATGGGTAGACATCTTTCAGTTATGACTATTTTATGTGTTGAAGTTACATAAAAGTTTGTCAGAACTTATCAAATGCCCAACACTCACCACGCCGCTGCACGACTTTGTTTTCACATCCAGTTTCACCAACCCAAAACCTTCAAGTAGAAAGCAAAGAAGAACAAAATGATTCTTTTGTACAATAAGATGCATACCAATGGCTGACTCTACATTAAAAAAGAAAAAGTTCACATATTTACAGGAAGATAAATATGTGTTAATACACAGTATCTAAATGAAAACAATTTTAATTATTCTATAAACTAACATGCAAAGGACAGAACATCTCCAGGAAGCTCTGCCTAGTGTGTCAATGTGTATTTGGCACCCATCCTCAAAAAGGCTTTCAAATCATTTTTAACAAAGCATGTACTAAAGAAAGCTTTTCAAACCTAAATATCAGATCAGACAATCGATTCAATTTAAATACGAGAATTGTCAACAACTTATAATACAGGCATTTACAACATTTGTCCTAAAGGCATACTGCATTTTGGGATTAATAATCTAAACAACTTCAAAAAGAGCTAAAAGGATAGGGAGGGTGGGGTATGAAACAAAATCTTCAAGAAAATCCAAATTTATTTGAAAAACCCCATAATCCTTCAGAAGTCACCACCATAAAAGCCAAAAACAGTAAAAAACAAAAAAAAACAAACACATAATTCTAGTCAACCAAGGCCTAAACTGTATCATTCAAAGTAAATAAAAGCATAATTTTTTTTTTTTTCCCTTAAAGGTAAATTTCTTGAACTAAAGAATGAAAAAATGGAGAAAACTGGGATGGAGGGGGAATGTAGACTCTTACGGTACTCTTTCACCAGGAAAGTTATCTGAAGAAATTATTCATTTCACCAAGCAGTACAAACTTACACATTTTCTAGAATTTTTTAAACAGTTCTTACCAAATCCTTTGTTGAATATATCTCTGGCAGCTTTGCCAAGGTCAGCATATGATGGAGGAATACACATTGCTGGTGGAAAGAAACATTCCTGTGTTAATGTCCTTGTTCTCCCAGTCTGCCCAAAAACTAGCTTAGGACCCACTGCTATCATTAAATCCAAGCAGGCCAACTTGGTTTTTGAAATCACTAGAAGCTACAATAAAACGACAATAAAACTCCATAAGCGAGATATCAGCACCAAAGGCTTATTTCTAAAATGGATAATAACAGTTAAGTAACTATACAAACTTGAGAAACTCCCTCCAGACTTTCTATTCCTAAATTTTCAGTGTTTATAACCTCACTTCCTAGGAAGGGACTAGTACAAAAAATCGAACACATACACATATATACCTATACGTAAAGATGTATCTGCCCAAATTCACTGGAATGGGCCAATTTAACCAAATGAGTTAAAATAAAATACTAACACATGTCCCCTTCCCTCCCCCATTTATCCTTTAGTATCCACACTGAGGCCAAAGCAATATTCTAGAATGGAAAGAGAAAAGTAATTCACATTTGGGCAACCTAAACACTGGAACTTAAAAAAATGCAGCTATATATGTTTAACTCAAGCTTCTGCATCAACTAAACATCCAATACACTTTAAACATATTAATATGACACTCAAGTCCTCGGCCAATGCTATGAGGCTTAAGGGCAAGCAATCTGAGCTCGCCACACCAGCTCATTCATTCTACACAGCGCGTCCACGCCCTTAGGAGCACATGTAATGACCTTGCGCTCTCAGAAGGGTGGTTACTACTTCCTCTAAAAAAGTGACCGGCCCAATCCTCCAAAGGCTGAATCTGACAAATAACTTTTTGCTTCTGAGTTCATCAAATGCACGTCCAAAAACTGAAGGTGAATGGGGCCACAGACCAACTCCCCAGGCCTAGTCCCCCTACCCAAAATCCGTGCCACTCACACCCTCCTCCGCAGAGCCAGGAAAGTCAGACAGTGGACTGGCTACCGAAAGGGGTGAGTTTACAAGCCCTTGGAAAGCATACAAGGAAAGAAGCTGCGGTTTTCTGGTCAACAGGCTTCGGCTGCCGGGACACCGGCGCCCCACCCCGCAGAGAACCCCGCTCGACTTACGCCGCGCGCAGTTCTGTCCGTAGGTCGCCATGGCGAGGCCGTGGGGAGAGGTGATCTGAGGGAGGGACAAGAAGTGCGGTCAGCGGGGGTCAAAAGCGAATCAAGGGGCCAGAAGGGGGTCTCAGATATCGGGAAAAGGGGCCGCGGGGCAGCGCGGCCATCTTAGGGAGTCAGGGCCGACCCCGAGTCCGACTCAGGCGTCTTGCTTGGCCGCCAGGGCCTAGGCCCAGGGTCCGAGTGAGGCGGGCGTGGTGGTACCTGGTGGTCTCCGGGGGGGAAGGGAAGGCGCCGCTGCCGCTCCGCTAGCAGCTGAGGCCGTTCAGTTCGCTCGGCGTCGGGCTGCAGCTGCCGCGGCTGGAGGGCGAAGTGAAGGAGACACCGTTCCGCCCGCCGCAACCCTGTCCTCCCCCCGCCAGGACCCTGCCGCTGCCCCTGGGGCTGCCCGCCGCGCCTGTCCCCGCAGCGCCGCCCCCTGCTCACTCCAACCTGCTCCGAAACGACCACGCGTCCCGAGCGCACCCGTTCCCCTGGGGTGGGCCGCCTCGGTCCCTCAGCGGGGGCCGGAAAAGTAAAAGCTGCCGGACCTTGGGTCAGGCAGCGACGAGGGCAGCCCCAGAGTCGAGGGGGCGGGGAACGGCGGAGGCAGCGCGGGGGGTAACGCGCGGCGGGGGATGGGGTGGAGGCCCCGCGCGCGCACGTCACGGGCAGGGCGGGGCGTCAGGCGCGTGCCTGCGCTGGGCTCGGCGCGACTGGGCGCGGCTGCATAGCCCCCGGTCACGTACATCTCTCCAACTCCCTTTCTCCCCTGTAGATCGCACACCCTGCAGAGCCAATCCCTAGTCTAGGAAGGAGTCAGCTGAGCACTACCTCTTTTACACTGTGCGTGTGCAGCGTGCGCTTCTGAAAAACCCTGTATGTCTCCTGGCCCAGGGAGAAAGGAGTGGAGCACAGGCGCACCTCCTGCTCCTCGGGCACTCCCTACTTCGTCCTGCCTCCCACCACGGTGTAATTGCCCTGCTGAGCAGGACTCGGCCTGAGGAGCTCTCTTGGGCTGCCCCTCCCTGAACAAACTTGAGCATGTCTCGGGGTGCCCCGCCTTGCCTCGATCCCCCGCCCCCACCCGGGCTAAGGCCCTAGGGTTCCTTTTCTGCCGCCTCTGTCCGGGTTAGAGGTAAGATTGCCTTACACGCTCAGAGCACTGAAGAGGTTTTAATGAGTCAATCCTGCTGGAAATTTTAGGAAACACGTTGACCAAGCATTAGAACGCTGCACACAAGTTCACTGGGTGTGCAAGAAGAGAACCAAGGGAATAAGAAAATGAGCCGTCTAATGCGATGTAAGTAGAGTCAGCTTAAGCTTCGGAATCTATTGCCAATATCAGCAATTTATCCCCTCTGTACCCCAGCTTCTTTTAAGTTTAAATGAGATGAAGTGGCCTTTAATAGCCATTAACAACCATAGACTATGAGCAAACCGTTTTTTCCTTCCCGGACTCTGGCTCTGAGAGTCACCTCTGCTCAAATGCTGCCAAGGTTCCATATCCTCCTAAACCAGGAAAAAAGGATAATTAGATAGGCTTCCACAATGCAAACCTGAATAAAAAGCTGCAGGCTGTGATTTCCCTCCCAGAGCAACCCCAGCCAGCAATCTTGCTTCGTCGTGGTTGGGATTACTCATTGTAAAGTGTTAGAAGAAGGTAAGAGTCTTTGCTGGTAAGAGTTGAAGCACTAGAAGAAGTGAAGTGAAGTGAAGTGAAAGTTGTTCAGTCGTGTCCAACTCTTTACAGCCCTTGGACTGTATACTGCATGGAATTCCCCAGGCCAGAATACTGGAGTGGGTAGCCTTTTCCTTCTCCAGGGGATCTTCTCAACCCAGGGATTGAACCCAGGTCTCCCACATTGCAGGTGGATTCTTTACCAGCTGAGCCATAAGGGAAGCCCAAGCACCAGAAGCACTGGTTAATTCCTTCATTCAAGCACAAACAGGTTGGTCTGAAATCAGCCTGGTTCCACAAGGAATTGGTCTGCTCGGGCCATGTTTGATGCTACTGTGAGGCTCCTGGCAGAGAATGCCATCCCGTCACAACTGCAGCATAATACACCACCTCCCAGAAAAACCTAGATTCTGCTCAGGTACCTTCGTTACTTGCAGTAGGGCTTATTCACTCTGTGAACTGTCTAGCATTTATAACCCCCAAAGAATTTCACTGAGCGACTGAACTGAACTGACTGAAATAATTTCACTGTGCCACAGAACATAGATCTGAGGCTTCACCCTCTACAACTCCAAGGAACGAACGTACATAGTACCTAATAACCAGGAGCAGAATCATGAAAATTTATTTCAAAGTTGTATTCAGTAAATATGTCTGAGTGCTTACATCCAAAGCCTTTTGGACCAAAGCATCAGGAGCAGCCACCACTTACAGAGCAACTACCTTGTGTCACTCACAAGGGAAGCAAAGTCCATTCAGACACAGCTCCTTCTCTCAAGGTACTTACAGTCCCTCATGTGGCAAGGTGTCAAGAACTGGGAAGAGTTCAAGATTTTCTCTGGGTGTAAGCTAGCAGGTTAGCCTGCCATAGTTTCACAGGTTCATAGATGCTGGTGAAAGACATGAAACTCGAAGATCAGACAAAGGACTTTATTACTTATGGCTCAGCATGCAGCATAAGGTCTGGGTTCACATCAGTTCCCCTTCCACAGAGGTGTTGCAAAGCACCCTAGGTAGAAACTGCATACCATGTGTTTGTGTCACAGTTGAGGAATTCTAAGCTTAGAAAACCTCCTGCTTTATCAGTTTAGTTCAGTCGCTCAGTCGTGTCTGACTCTTTGCGACCCCATGAATTGCAGCACACCAGGCGTCCCTGTCCATCACCAACTCCTGGAGTTCACCCAGACTCATGTCCATCGCATCAGTGATGCCATCCAGCCATCTCATCCTCTGTCGTCCCCTTCTCTTCCTGCCCCTAATCCCTCCCAGCATTAGAGTCTTTTCCAGTGAGTCAACTCTTCACATGAGGTGGCCAAAGTACTGGAGTTTCAGCTTTAGCATCATTCCTTCCAAAGAAATCCCAGGGCTAAGCATCTTCAAGATGGACTGGTTGGATCTCCTTGCAGTCCAAGGGACTCTCAAGAGTCTTCTCCAACACCACAGTTCAAAAGCATCAATTCTTCGGCGCTCAGCCTTCTTCACAGTCCAACTCTCACATCCATACATGACCACAGGAAAAACCATAGCCTTGACTAGATGGACCTTTGTTGGCAAAGTAATGTCTCTGCTTTTGAATATGCTATCTAGGTAAGGAGCTGCTAACCTGCCCAACCTTTGTCCAAGACACATACATTACATTATTATACTTCAATGGAAATAAAATCTGCCTCTTGTCCCAGAAGTTACCCCTCTCCCCCAAGATTGTTTGCTATGCAAACATTCTTGAGAAGATAGTTTGAGATAAAAGCTGTCACTCATAAGACACACAGAAATAACATGGAAAATTGTCCTACAAATTAGGATGGAGAATTCAAAAGTTGCAAGCATGATGCTAAACACAAGCCAAGAGAACTATGGGCACAGTCAGGCTGAGGAGACTCTAGCACTAAAGTTTGAAAGTAGGACTTATCAAAAGTGGAAAGCCAACAAATCAAGGAAAGAAAAACAAATTCTAGAAAGAGGCTTATGCAAAGCCATACAGGAGTTTGAAATGGCAAGAACTGTTTGGAAACCACAAGTAATTAAGTAAAGCTGGAAAAACCTGTAGAAAAAGTTGCAGGATTAGTCTAAAGATACTGGCTGGAGGCGAATGCCTAAGGTCCTGAAAGCAGCAATTGAGGAGGAGCCTGGGGTGCCTGGGAGCAACAACTTTGACTTGAGCACTTGTGAGGACAGTGGAGCCACGCACTGCTGGAAGGACTGTGGGAAAGAGGGACAGGTGTGAGGATCAAGAGGATGATTCCATTTCAAGTAAGTATGAGGAGCCAGGGACCAGCAACTCTAGAGTTTTCCTATCAGTTCACTTCAGTTGCTCAGTCGTGTCCAACTCTTTGCGACCCCATAAATCGCAGCACGCCAGGCCTCCCTGTCCATTACCAACTCCAGGAGTTCACCCAAACTTGTGTCCATCAAGTGGGTGATGCCATCCAGCCATCTCATCCTCTGTCGTCCCCTTCTTCTCCTGCCCCCAATCCCTCCCAGCATCAGAGTCTTTTCCAATGAGTCAACTCTTCGCATGAGGTGGCCAAAGTATTGGAGTTTCAGCTTTAGCATCAGTCCTTCCAAAGAACACCCAGGACTGATCTCCTTTAGAATGGAGTGGTTGGATCTCCTTGCAGTCCAAGGGACTCTCACGAGTCTTATCCAACACCACAGCTCAAAAGCATCAATTCTTTGGCGCTCAGCTTTCTTCACGGTCCAACTCTCACATCCATACGTGACCACAGGAAAAACCATAGCCTTAACTAGATGGACCTTTGTTGGCAAAGTAATGTCTCTGCTTTTGAATATGCTATGTTGGTCATAACTTTTCTTCCAAGGAGTAAGCGTCTTTTAATTTCATGGCTGCAGTCACCATCTGCAGTGATTTTGGAGCCCCAAAAAATAAACTCTGACACTGTTTCCACTGTTTGCCCATCTATTTCCCATGAAGTGATGGGACCAGATGCCATGATCTTAGTTTTCTGAACGTTGAGCTTTAAGCCAACTTTTTCACTCTCCTCTTTCACGTTCATCAAGAGGCTTTTGAGTTCCTCTTCACTTTCTGCCATAAGGGTGGTGTCATCTGCATATCTGAGGTTATTGATATTTTTCCCGGCAATCTTGATTCCAGCTTGTGCTTCTTCCAGCCCAGCGTTTCTCATGATGTACTCTGCATATAAGTTAAATAAGCAGGGGGACAATATACAGCCTTGACATACTCCTTTTCCTATTTGGAACCAGTCTGTTGTTCCATGTCCAGTTCTAACTGTTGCTTCCTGACCTACGTATAGGTTTCTCAAGAGGCAGGTCAAGTGGTCTGGTATTCCCATCTCTTTCAGAATTTTCCACAGTTTATTTCCCTTATAAGCAGTTACAAAGCCCAGGAGAAAGGTCTTGGTAGAAGGCATTGGCATGAAAATTTTAGCTTTAATTATGATTCAGATATGCAGATGACACCACCCTTATGGCAGAAAGTGAAGAGGAACTAAAGAGTCTTTTGATGAACGTGAAAGAGAAGACTGAAAAAGTTGGCTTAAAACTCAACATTCAAAAAACTAAGATCATGGCATCCAGTTGCATCAGTTTATGCAAATAGATGGGGAAACAATGGAAGCAGTGAGGGACTTTGTTTTGGGGGGGCCCCAAAATCACTGCAGACGGTGACTGCAACCATGAAATTAAAAGACACTTGCTCCTTAGAAGAAAAGCTATGACCAACCTAGACAGCATATTAAAAAGCAGAGACGTTACCTTGCAACAAAGGTCTGTCTAGTCAAAGCTATGGTTTTTCCAGTGGTCATGTATGGACATGACAGTTGGACCATAAAGAAGGATGAATGCCAAAGAATCGATGCTTTTGAACTGTGATGTTGGGAGAAGACTTGAGAGTCCCTTGGACAACAAGGAGATCCAACCAGTCAATTCTAAAGGAAATCAGTCCTAAATATTCATTGGAAGGACTGATGCTGAAGCTGAAACTCCAATACTTTGGCCACCTGATGTGAAGAACTGACTCATTTGAAAAGACCCTGATGCTGGGAAAGGTTGAAGGTGGGAGGAGAAGGGGACAACAGAGGATGAGATGGTTGGATGGCATCATCCAATTGGATGGATAGGAGTTTGAACCAAGCTCTGGGAGTTGGTGGATGGACAGGGAAGCCTGGCGTTCTGCAGTCCATGGAGTTGCAAAGAGTCGGACATGAGTGACTGAGCTGCACTGAATTGAGACAAAACCAGTGGAATCCTACAGTGTTTGTCCTTTCGTGTCTGCCTTATTCTCCTTTGCAGAGTATCTTCAAGGTTCACCATGTTTTAGCATATGTCAGAACCTTTCTCATTTCTAAGGCTAAATAATATTCCATTGTAGGTATGAACTGACTGACTGAATTATAGGTGTGACTAAAATCAGTAAGCAATGTGATAGGAATAAAGCTAGTAGAAATCTTAGGATAATTGGTTGTTTCAGGGAAAAGCTAATGAAGAAAACTGACAAAGACTGGCCTGGTTAAAAAAAAACTCGAGGGGAAATACTTTCTTGGAAGCCTCAATGGGAGAGGGAGTGCTGAGTAGTGTCACATCCTGAGGAGTGGTCAAGTGAGGTCAAGAATGACTGACCATTAGTTACTATTACTGTGTAACCAATCACCCCAAAACTTAATAGCTTCAAACAACAAGCATTTTAGTATCTGAAACTTCCCATGGGTTAAAAATTAAGCTTAGCTGAGTAGTTCTGGCTCAGAGTCTCCCGTGAGGTTCTAGCTGGGCCTAGTCATATGAAGGGCTGATTGTGCTAAAGGATTGGCTTCCAAGGTGGCTCCCTCATGTAGCTCTTGGTAAGAAGCCTCCATTCCTCACCACATGGCTCCTTCCATAGAGGGACTGCTTGAGTGTCTTCCTGACAAAGCCCCTGGTTCCTCTCAGAGCCGGTGATCCCAAAGAGAGACAAAAACCACAATTTGTTACATGATCCCACCTCAGAAATCACATTGTCACTTCTGCCTTATTCTATTTGTTAGAAGTGAGTTAACTAATACCAGTCCACCCTTAAGGCAAGAGAAATTAGTCTCTTCCTTTTGAAAGGAGTGTCAAAGCATTTGTGGATATATTTTAAACTATCATAGTCAACACTCTGGTCACATTACATTTCTTCTACACAGAAAATACACTAACTCCGTCCTAAAACCTCCCTCAGATCTCCACATTCACATCAGCAAGAGGCTTCTCTGGTATCGTTTCTTTAAGTACAGCGGTTCCAGTACAGTTTCCCTTAATCTGAAGATGTATGAACTAAAGAGAAGCTGCCTACTCCCATAAATACACATATCCAACACACACAGAGTAGGTAAGGCACACAGAAACTGCTAAAGAAATCCCTGGTCAAAGCGGGGAAACAGGACATACAGTGGAGTCCACAGCAGTTCTGAAATCCCACCAGGCCAATCTTCAACGTTCCTTTATTATGACTCAGTCCTGTTCCTGACCGTGCCAGATGACGTCACATGGGGAGAGCCAGCCCTAGATATGCACTTTGTCTTTCTGCCCCACAGTGTGAGGGTATACCCTAGCCTATACATGCAAGCTCCATCCTCCCACACATAGCTCACTCCTTGACCATCTCATAGCAGTGTGTCACTGGCAGTTTAGTCCATGCTCAGGAGAAACAACTCTGAGGACAAAGCCCATGCAGGCCCCAGAAGCAGTCCTAGGGCTGTTTCAACAGGGAAAATTGAGATCTGTATTCAGAGTTTGGTCCAGATATGAAGAGGGTGAGCATGGCTTTGATGAGCATGTTTCCTTGGGCCTGCAGACTCCTCACCCTGGAGGAATAGGCACAATCTGAGAAGGTTAGAGTGTTGTTGTTCAGTTGCTAAGTCATGTCGGACTCTTTCTGACCCCATGGACTGCAGCATGCTAGGCTTCCCTGTCCTCCACCATCTCCTGGAGTTTGTTCAAACTCATGTCCATTGAGTCCGTGATGCTATCTAACCATCTCATCCTCTGCCACCCTCTTTTCCTTTTGTCTTCAATCTTTTGAAGGGTCTTTTCCTTTTCGGGTCTTTTCCAAAGAATTGGCTCTTCGCATCCAGTAGCCAAAGTATTGGAGCTTCAGCTTTAGCATCAGTCCTTCCAATGAATATTCAGGGTTAGTTTCCTTTAGGATTGACTGGTTTGGGTTAGAGTGGAGACCCCTCAAGTATGAGGCTCAGGTTGGGGGATCCTCTTGCTCAGGTTTAAGGGATAGGCACTGGGAATCTTTATGCAATTGAAACACACATTTATTGAGGTGAGACAAGTGAAAGAGACAGAAAGAACCCTAAGCTGTGATTATGGTTAGAATATGGGATGTTGGAATATAAGATTTAGCAGTGGACTGGCCTGGGTGGTGAGCAGCCATGGAAGGATGAAGTGGAAGTGAAGTTCCCTGGAGTTGAAGGTGGTGAAGGACAGGTGAGGCTTGGTTGTTGGAGCCGCCCGCTCCCCACACACCCAATATGCAATGGTGGAAGAGGTCCAAGTTGCTGGCAGGGATACAGAAGTTACCAGTATGTTGCAAGGATAAGTAGTAGAGAGGAAAACTGAGTCAGGTCCCAAAGTCCTCAGGGAACACAGGAAGCTGGTCATAAAGGACGACCACAGTGAAGAATGGTAGAACCGTCAGCACGAATCTCAAAGGAGGTGATTTTATAATAGGGAGGAGGAATTAAGACTGTGGCCATGCTTCCTGTCCGCAGGCGCAGCCCTAGGATGTTGGACAACGTAGGGAAATGAGTAGTTCTTCGTGGGATACAGTATATCAGTGGGAAATGGTGGTTTTTGCTATGGTGAGCAGAGTGAACCTGAGGACTTAGGGTAGTTTGTTTACAATGGGAACAAGGTTCTAGAGGGCTCTGGGCGATGTGGGCGCAAGAGGGCCTAGAGAAGCTATTCCACGTTGAAGGTCAGGAAGGGCGGCGGTGAGGAGATACCCTTTGTCCAAGGTAAGGAGCAGCGGCTGCGCTTTGCTGGAGCAGCCGTGAAGAGATACCCCACGCCCAAGGCAAGAGAAACCCAAGTAAGATGGTAGGTGTTGCAAGAGGGCATCAGAGGGCAGACACACTGAAACCTTACTCACAGAAAACTAGCCAATCTAACCACACTAGGACCACAGCCTTGTCTAACTCAGTGAAACTAAGCCATGCCCGTGGGGCAACCTAAGATGGGCGGGTCATGGTAGAGAGATCTGACAGAATGTGGTCCACTGGAGAAGGGAATGGCAAAACACTTCAGTATTCTTGCCTTGAGAACCCCATGAACAGTATGAAAAGGCAAAATGATAGGATACTAAAAGAGGAACTCCCCAGGTCAGTAGGTGCCCAATATGCTACTGGAGATCAGTGGAGAAATAACTCCAGAAAGAATGAAGGGATGGAGCCAAAGCAAAAAGAATACCCAGCTGTGGATGTGACTGGTGATAGAAGCAAGGTCCAATGCTGTAAAGAGCAATATTGCATAGGAACCTGGAATGTCAGGTCCATGAATCAAGGCAAATTGGAAGTGTTCAAACAAGAGATGGCAAGAGTGAATGTCAACATTCTAGGAATCAGTGAACTAAAATGGACTGGAATGGGTGAATTTAACTCAGATGACCCTTATATCTACTACTGTGGGCAGGAATCCCTCAGAAGAAATCGAGTAGCCATCATGGTCAACAAAAGAGTCTGAAATGTAGTACTTGGATGCAGTCTCAAAAACGACAGAATGATCTCTTCGTTTCCAAGGCAAACCATTCAATATCATAGTAATCCAAGTCTATGCCCCAACCAGTAATGCTGAAGAAGCTGAAGTAGAACGGTTCTATGAAGACCTACAAGACCTTTTAGAACACCCAAAAAAGATGTCCTTTTCATTTTAGGGGACTGGAATGCAAAAGTAGGAAGTCAAGGAACACCTGGAGTAATAGGCAAATTTGGCCTTGGAATACGGAATGAAGCAGGACAAAGATTAATAGAGTTTTGCCAAGAAAATGCACTGGTCATAGCAAACACTCTCTTGAAGACTCTACACATGGACATCACCAGATGGTCAACACTGAAATCAGATTGATTATATGCTTTGCAGCCAAAGATGGAGAAGCTCTATACAGTAAACAAAAACAAGACCAGGAGCTGACTGTGGCTCAGATCATGAACTCCTTATTGCCAAATTCAGACTGAAATTGAAGAAAGTAGGGAAAACCACTAGACCATTCAGGTATGACCTAAATCAAATCCCTTATGACTATACAGTGAAAGTGAGAAATAGATTTAAGGGCCGAGCTCTGATAGATAGAGTGCCTGATGAACTATGGAATGAGGTTCATGACATTGTACAAGAGATAGGGATCAAGACCATCCCCATGGAAAAGAAATGCAAAAAAGCAAAATGGCTGTCTGGGGAGGCCTTACAAATAGCTGTGAAAAGAAGAGAAGTGAAAAGCAAAGGAGAAAAGGAAAGATATAAGCATCTGAATGCAGAGTTCCAAAGAATAGCAAGGAGAGATAAGAAAGCCTTCCTCAGCGATCAATGCAAATAAATAGAGGAAAACAACAGAATGGGAAAGACTAGAGATCTCTTCAAGAAAATTAGAGATACCAAGGGAACATTTCATGCAAAGATGGGCTTGATAAAGGACAGAAATGGTATGGACCTAACAGAAGCAGAAGATATTAAGAAGAGGTGGCAAGAATACACAGAAGAACTGTACAAAAAAGATCTTCATGACCCAGATAATCACGATGGTGTGATCACTCATCTAGAGCCAGACATCCTGGAATGTGAAGTCAAGTGGGCCTTAGAAAGCATCACTATGAACAAAGCTAGTGGAGGTGATGGAATTCCAGTTGAGCTATTTCAAATCCTGAAAGATGATGCTGTGAAAGTGCTGCACTCAATATGCCAGCAAATTTGGAAAACTCAGCAGTGGCCACAGGACTGGAAAAGGTCAGTTTTCATTCCAGTCCCAAAGAAAGGCAGTGCCAAAGAATGCTCAAACTACCGCACAATTGTACTCATCTCACACGCTAGTAAAGTAATGCTCAAAATTCTCCAAGCCATGCTTCAGCAATATGTGAACCGTGAACTTCCTGATGTTCAAGCTGATTTTAGAAAAGGCAGAGGAACCAGAGATCAAATTGCCAACATCCGCTGGATCATGGAAAAAGCAAGAGAGTTCCAGAAAAACATCTATTTCTGCTTTATTGACTATGCCAAACCTTTGACTATGTGGATCACAATAAACTGTGGAAAATTCTTCAAGAAGTGGGAATACCAGACCACCTGACCCCCTCTTGAGAAATCTGTATGCAGGTCAGGAAGCAACAGTTAGAACTGGACATGGAACAACAGACTGGTTCCAAATAGGAAAAAGAGTACATCAAGGTTGTATATTGTCACCCTGCTTATTTAATTTATATGCAGAGTACATCATGAGAAGCGCTGGACTGGAAGAAACACAAGCTCGAGTCAAGATTGCCGGGAGAAATATCAATAACCTCAGATATGCAGATGACACCACCCTTATGGCAGAAAGTGAAGAGGAACTCAAAAGCCTCTTGATGAAAGTGAAAGAGAAGAGTGAAAAAGTTGGCTTAAAACTCAACATTCAGAAAACAAAGATCATGGTATCCGGTCCCATCACTTCATGGCAAATAGATGGGGAAACAGTGGAAGCAGTGTCAGACTTTATTTTTGGGGGCTCCAAAATCAGTGCAGATGGTGACTGCAGCCATGAAATTAAAAGACGCTTACTCCTTGGAAGGAAAGTTATGACCAACCTAGATAGCATATTCAAAAGCAGAGACATTACTTTGCCAACAAAGGTCCGTCTAGTCAAGGCTATGGTTTTTCCTGTGGTCATGCATGGATGTGAGAGTTGGACTGTGAAGAAGGCTGAGCGCCAAAGAATTGATGCTTTTGAACTGTGGTGTTGGAGAAGACTCTTGAGAGTCCCTTGGACTGCAAGGAGATCCAACCAGTCCATTCTAAAGGAGATCAGCCCTGGGATTTCTTTGGAGGGAATGATGCTGAAGCTGAAACTCCAGTACTTTGGCCACCTCATGCGAAGAACTGACTCATTGGAAAAGCCTCTGATGCTGGAAGGGATTGGGGGCAGGAGGAGAAGGGGACGACAGAGGATGAGATGGCTGGATGGCATCACTGACTCGATGGACATGAGTCTGAGTGAACTCCAGGAGTTGGTGATGGACAGGGAGGCCTGGCGTGCTGCGATTCATGGGGTCGCAAAGAGTCGGACATGACTGAGTGACTGAACTGAACTGGGTCATGGGGAGGCAGGAAAGGTAGCAGCGGGAGGACACACCAGGAAGTAGGAAGCACAGACAGGACTGAGATGAAAGCTAAGGAGAGCACAGATGAACAGAGGGACTTAAAATGCTTGGGGGACCCACAGCTGGGGGCAAGGGTCATCTTAGGATCAACTGGTCTCAAAAGTCAAGCCAGGACCTGTTGCACATAAAGGACAGTGTGCCTGGTTTTGTGCATGCAACACTGGGGCTGCCATTCTCAGGCACACTGAAATGTGAAAACCTCTGATCTACACTGTCCATCAAGTCCCAGCAGTCCCTAGGGAAAAGAAAAAAAGGGTTAGTTGCTCAGTCACATCCGACTCTTTCCAACCCCATGGACCGTAGCTCACCAGGCTCCTCTGTCCATGACATTCTCCAGGCAAGAATATTGCAATGGGTAGCCATTTCCTTCTCCAGGGGATCTTCCCAACCTAGGGACTGATCCCAGGTCTCCTGGATTGCAGGCAAGATTCTTTACCATCTGAGCCACCAGGGAAACCCTGAGGGGAAAAGAGGAGCATTCTAAAGCTCTCCAGACACATGCCCTGTGGATCCCATTCTGATTTAGTGTATAGTATAAAATGTGATGATTAAAACAGGTAGTAGAGTCATAGCTTAACAGTCAGGACACAATTAAGTGCAAATTTCATGCTGTTCCTCTCAACTGATATCCCAGTGTTCTGGGTTCTGGGTTGGTATGCTCCTGCTAAGCCACTTCAGTCGTGTCCGACTCTGTGCGACCCCACAGATGGCAGCCCACCAGGCTCCCCCATCCCTGGGATTCTCCAAGCAAGAACACTGGAGTGGGTTGCCATTTCCTTCTCCAATGCAGGAAAGTGAAAAGTGAAAGTGAAGTAGCTCAGTCGTGGCAGACTCTTCGCAACCCCATGGACTGCAGCCTACTAGGCTCCTCTGCCCATGGGATTTTTCAGGCAAGAGTGCTGGAGTGGGGTGCCATTGCCTTCTCTGTTGAGTTGGTATAGAGACTGATATAAAAGAACTTTGCTATTTGTCATCCAGTCAGCAATCTGGTCTTGACCAGAGTTCTAATTAGAGCCCTGATTAAACAGTTTAGTTTCTTGAAAAAGTTCACACCTTCCTCTATAAGAAAGTTTAGCCCAAAGTGACAGGAAAAATGCAGACTCCTGGTCAAGAAACTTCAGTGGCTCCCATTTATCTGTTGGATAAGGTCCCCCATATAAGGAACATGGACCATGATTCTACTCTTCATCGCAGTCATGTTTCCCTCCTGCTGCCTGTACTAATTCAAGTCACATATTCCCAAATCACAGTGCTTTTAGTAATATGGCCTTTGCTCTTCAGCCACCGGGAATGCTTCCTGTCCTCACCATTTTTGAGTTAAACCCTCTGAATCCTTTTAAAGCCCAACTCAAATGTATTCCCACCAGTTTTTCTTGACCTACCTGTTACACATTCATTTTCTTCCCTCTGAAATTCTATGGCATTGTTTATATTATGGCATAACATATTACATATTCCCCAATATTTTATTATGAAAATGTTCATACATGCAGGAAAGATGAAAGATTGTTCAGTGAACCCCAACATATCCACTACTTAGATTCTATAATTATCACTGTGCTATATTTGCTTTATCCTATATCTTTCCATCTATCCATTCACCAATCCATCTTACCTTTTTGATGCATTGCAAAGTCAGTTGCAGACATTAGTATACTTCACTCCTAAATCCTGTAGCATACCTACAATATTTGTGTTTTTCTTTAAAGTAAAATTTACCTACATATCATGTTTTTTAAAAAATATTCTGCCTCCTACCTTTCCTATCAAACTCTTTAATGGTGGGAACCATTTCTTACTTTATCCGCCCACCCAGTATCTAATAGTGACACCAGAAAGGATGCAAAAAGAAAGTGAAAGTGTAGTCGCTCAGTCGTGTCTGACTCTGTGACCCCATGGACTGTAGCCTGCCAGGCTCCTCCATCCATGGGATTTTCCAGGCAAGCCTACTGGAGTGGGGTGCCATTTTCTTCTCCAGGGGAATTTCCCCGACCCAGGATCAAACCAGGGTCTCCTGCATTGTGGGCAGACTCTTTACTGTCTGAGCCACCAGGGGGTCCCTAGAAAGGATAAACACAATCAAGATAAACACAGCTAACATATATCAAGCACTTCCTTTGTGCCAGGTATGTACTAAACACTTCATATGCTTTATTTAATTCTTAAAACAACCCTATGAACACAGGTACTATAAAGAGGCCTGTATACCTGTTACAAATGAGAAAAGCCTACAGAGGTTAGGTAACTAGCCCAGTACACACAGATAGCTTTAAGTGCTGGAGACAAAATTTAAACCCAGCTGTGAATCAGGGCACATGCTCTTAACCATTCACATTCCGTCCCCATTGTCAAAACCTTACCCCTTGCAGGAGATTAACCATATACATGGAATGTTCATAGAGCCCACTGCTTTGGACCGGCCTTGTCATGGCCCATTAACAGAGATAGCTGCCTTCAAAAATTTTCCCTGGCGTGAGCTCCATAATGAAGGTAAAAGGGGAGAGGAAAGCTAGCTTGTCACTGGGTCACCGAGAATGTCTCATGACACATCCCACGGCTGTCTGTATCTACTGTGTGGCTGCCCTGTGTCTCTGGGGCTGGTGTGGGAGGCAGTGAAAGGAGGGTGAGGGAGAGTTCGGAGGCCTAGGAAAGTCACAAGGGCAGCTTGACTGGCTGCCGCCTGGACACTCAGTACAGAGGGAAACCAGACAATAGGCCATTATTTCTGGCTGTAGGAGGCTGGTCAGTTTGATACTGGGTGAACCCACCACCCCTTCCACCAATTTCAGTTCTCCTAGACCTTGGATTAGAAGTAAAGCAATTAGATTCCAAATGATTCACATGCTGTTTCTGGAGATGGGGCAATCCCAGGACGGGTTATGGCTGTAAGTAATCAGGGATGAACTTTGATGGTCACTCTTGTGCTCTAGTCACCACTGCCAGATAATACAACTTGAGTGCAGATTCCCTTCTTCAGACCCCTCTCTAAAGCAGCCCAGGTTAGATACAGGTTGAAGTCCTTCACCATATGGCCCATACCTAAGTATCTAAGAAATCGCAGAGTTTTGTTGAATACTAATTACACAGAGCATTAATAGAATTTACATACACAGAGCTCTGTAGTCAAATAGGTTTGGGAACTGCTGTATTAAACTAAGGTTAACTCGTTTCTTCAAGTGGACCTTCACAGAGCTTTCAATTATTGTGCATGATGAGTCTCTGAAAGGAGAAAAGAATATGTTCCAGTTTTTTTTTCCAACAAGGATCTTGAGAACCTAGTGTTCCATTGAAAGTGTGCTATCTCAAATGCCATTCTCAACATAGCTACCCCTGAAACTTAACCAGTTTTTCTAAGGCTATCATGGCAGCCATGGAAATGCAACTGTTCACATCTGCTGCTGTGAGGAGCATGGCAGAGTCACTGCTCTGGCTCCAGTGAAGCCACACAAGCTGCTGCTGCTGACCAAGCATGACAGGGGTATTCATGCAGGTCCATCCCTGCAAGACACGGGACTCCTCTAACAAGATGCCCCTTTGGCCTTGCCGAAACTTCCTTAGAGGTGTATTGCCACCTGGAATTCTTCCTACCCTGTCTTCTTCCTGTATCAAAATCTGAAGCTGCTTCTGCTTTTTGTTCTTTGTCTGTCTCCGGCATATCCCTCAGCAAAACTCTTGTACTTTTAATTCCAACTTGGAATCTGCTGCTCAGAGAATGTAAACTGGCAAACCTATTTCAAACGTGTTTCTAAAGCCCTTCCAGATTCAGCTCCTCCTTGGAACCTCACATCACTTTCATGGCATCTGCTTTTTATGGTCTGCACTGAGAGGCCTCGTGATACAGAAAGGAGGCTCACAGCCTCTAGAAGACAGCATCCCAGGTTCAAATCCCAACTCTGCCACTTGCTAGTGGTATAGCCTCGAGGGATTTCTCCAACAAGCTGCCACTATTACGCCACTATTTCGCAAGGCTTGTAAGAATTAAATGAAAAATTCCACTCCAACCACTGAGCATATAGCAGGTACTCAACAGACTGAATGATAATAAGGGTTTATAGTCATTTGTGTTTTTTCTACTTTCCTTATCAGGTTTATAAAGTCTTGAGGGTGGACAGTGTAATCTTTAACTCCCCTTAAGAGCCTTATTCACAGTGAACTAAAAAATAAGCTGTTAAATTGAGTGGAAAGAAAATGATTCCTTGCAGAAAGAAAGGGGCATCTCAGGGAAAAGGGACAGAAGAGCCAATTAGGAAAGTCAACCAATGGTACAAGAAATGTAAATATTCACAATACATAGTACAGGTATAAGATAGGACATGTGTATATAATTTTATAAAAATATACATATGATATTCAAATATATAAAAGAATCATGCTTTCAGAAATAACTGCCTACAAGAGAGCCAGGAAGTCCAAAGGTGTGCTCCCAGGCTCTTGTGCATAGGTTAGCACTCTGAGCCCTGTAAACACAATCAGGAAGAGCTATTTTAGCAGTAAAAGCCTCATACCCAAGCTTAGTGCAACCAGGAAGAAACGGAAGAAAAGTGAAAGAAGGAAATTGCAAAGATCGATAATAATAAACACCATGTCAATGCATGGACACAGTTAGAACATAGAGAACCAGGGTGGGCTTTCCTGCCTAGTTCAGAGTACTGCCTTCTCATTCAGTACATGGTGTCAGGTCATGTTGGTGTTAGACCCTGACTTGGTAGGGGAAATTTCGCACAGCATAGCAGTGGTAGCCCCTCAAAGTAACCTGTTATGGGGTTGGTGTGGGAGGAAGTTACTGAAATTCTTAGATCTTCTGCCTGTGTGCCCAACTGTGGTTCTGCATCTGAGGAGGGTCAGGAAAGGGCATAATCTGTCCCACGAGCTCACTGTTGCTCTTTGATGGGAGGGGAGGCCTTCACACTGGCCTCAGCTCTTCCTAAAACCTCATTGTGCTGTGCTGTGCTTAGTCCCTCAGTAGTGTCCGACTCTTTGTGACCCCATGGACTGTAGCCTGCCAGGCATCTCTGCCCATGGGGATTCTCTAGGCGAGAATACTGGAGTGGGTTGCCATGCCCTCCTCCAGGGAATCTTCCCAACCCAGGGATCGAACCCAGGTCTCCCGCATTGCAGGGAGATTCTCTACCATTTGAGCCACCAGGGAAGCCCCAAACCTCATTAATTCTTGAAACCCGACTCTAGTATACTTGAGCCAACAGTAGAAAAGCTGTAGGTAGCAGCCTAAGGGGTACAGGCCAGCACTAGTCGCCTCTTTCCTCCCCCAGGAGGCAAGTGTGTTCATGTGTAGCAAGGGTTCTTCCCTTCAAACAGGATGACCTCTATGGCCCATCTAAGGCCCCCCAGTGCCCCAGGAAAGTTCTACACATGATATGTATATAGAAGTAAGCAACTGGCAGGAAGGGGAGTCACCAGGAGGGGTGCCTGTTAAAAGAGTGAGGGCTGCTGCTGTATACAGTTCCCTCACAAGAAGAAAACTATCAAGCTCATGCATTTCAAATCTAGAAGCCAAAGTGTACCAAGGACATCTCCTTCACTGCCTTCAAAACAGCACCCATTTTCTTTAAGCTTCCAGCAATTTTATGAGACAAGCTACAATGAAACTTTTTTTTCTTTTTTACCAAACACCATTTGAATGAATCACTCTGCCCTCTGCAGTGTCAAGGATTTCATGTATAGTTAATTCAGATTCACTAGGTCCAGCTGACAAGAGTTGGTTTGACTGATTCATAAAGCATATTAAAGGAAATTCAGTTTTATTACCTTTAGGAATCTAGTGGGATTATGCTAATAAGTTGCTCCTCAGTATAGGTCTTAAGGGAAATCTGTTTTAATGAACAAATGAGAATATTTTCTCATTCAGTCCATCAATTGTGTATATGGAAATATTTGAAATGCTTGCTCTTGCTTATATGGCAGGATTTCAGTTGAACAGATCCCGTGTTTATAAGTGGTATAAAATGAACTACACACGTTGGTATTCCTTCACAAATTAGTGCAGTCCCAATTAACAAAGCAATGAAACAAAGCTACTGTACTCAACACTCAGAAGGAACACTCAGTTTTCGTATCAGATATTCCTCCATATTCCTCTGGCTAGGGTAGGTGGTGGGGTGGGGGTGGTGGGGATCTCTATTCTTTCAGATTTTGTAACACACATTCCTTCTTCTCCCCCCTCCTTCCTCAAATGTTTATTAAGCAACCAGTATCTGTGAGACACTGTGCCAAAGACTAATTAGAAATCAACAATCTCACAGTCTAGAAAGAAAGACAACATGAACTAATGTTGTAAAGTGCTGCCTGCGCAAGAATTCCTCTATGAACAGAGGACTGTGGGGTTAAGAAGGGACCATCCTGCAAGCATCAGGAACAGTGGAAGGTGTGTGTGTGCGGCAGATAAGGAGGGGAAGGGCTCTGCATAGGGAAGGAATGCCCAGGCATGACCATGCAACATGGCATGTGCAGCAAACTGCAAATAATATGACAAGGATGGAAATTACCACAGATGGGATGTTAGGGGAGGAGGCAGCAGCAAGAGGGCTTTCCTAGCAAGGCCAGGCTGGAGAGGTCAGCTGAGGCCAGATCACAAGCTACCAGACACTGCTTGCTCAGGCTCTACCTCCTTCATGAAAATACAAGCGAGAAACGACGGACATAGACAGTCCAGATCAAGGGAGGGGCATGGGCTGGCTCAGTATTAGGTCCATATCACAACTGGAATATCATATTTAGGATGATGGGGGGCATCAATGAAATGGAAGGGTAAATCTGGACCCTATTGCTTCACCCTGTCACAGGCAGAAATTTAAACTTGTGATTTCTTAATTAAAAAATTTTGACAGCATATGTGTTGGTTCTTTTCAGTTCAGTCGCTCAGTCGTGTCCGACTCTTTGCAACCCCACGAACCGCAGTACGCCAGGCCTCCCTGTTCATTACCAACTCCCAGAGTCCACCCAAACCCATGTCCATTGAGTCAGTGATGCCATCCAACCATCCTGTCCTCTGTCGTCCCCTTCTTCTCCGGCCTTCAGTCTTTGCCAGCATCAGGGTCTTTTCAAATGAGTCAGCTCTCTGCATGAGGTGGCCAAAGTATTGGAGTTTCAGCTTCAGCATCAGTCCCTCCAATGAACACCCAGGACTGATCTCCTTTAGAATGGACTGGTTGGATCTCCTTGCAGTCCAAGGTACTCTCAAGAATCTGCTACAACACCACAGTTCAAAAGCATCAATTCTTTGGTGCTCAGCTTTCTTTATAGTCCAACTCTCACATCCATACATGACCACTGGAAAAACTATAGCCTTGACTAGACGGACCTTTGTTGGCAAAGTAATGTCTCTACTTTTTAATATGCTGTCTAGTTTGGTCATAACTTTCCTTCCAAGGAGCAAGCGTCTTTTAATTTCATGGCTGCAGTCACCATCTGCACTGATTTTGGAGCCCAGAAAAATAAAGTCTGCCACTGTTTCCCCATCTATCTGCCATGAAATGATGGGACCGGATGCCATGATCTCCGTTTTCTGAATGTTGAGCTTTAAGCAAACTTTTTCACTCTTTCACTTTCATCAAGAGGCTCTTTAGTTCCTCTTCACTTTCTGCCATAAGGGTGGTGTCATCTGCATATCTGAGGTTATTGATATTTCTCCTGGCAATCTTGATTCCAGCTTGTGCTTCCTCCAGCCCAGTGTTTCTCATGATGTATTGTGCATATAAGTTAAATAAGCAGGTGACAATATACAGCCTTGATATACTCCTTTTCCTATTTGGAACCAGTCTGTTGTTCCATGTCCAATTCTAACTGTTGCTTCCTGACCTGTATACAGGTTTCTCAAGAGGCAGGTCAGGTGGTCTGGTATTCCCATCTCTTGAAGAATTTTCCACAGTTTATTGTGATCCACACAGTCAAAGGCTTTGGCATAGTCAATAAAGCAGAAATAGATGCTTTTCTGGAACTCTCTTGCTTTTTCCATGATCCAGCAGATGTTGGTAATTTGATCTCTGGTTCCTCTGCCTTTTCTAAAATCAGCTTGAACATCAGGAAGTTCACGGTTCACATATTGCTGAAGCCTGGCTTGGAGAATTTTGAGCATTACTTTACTAGCGTGTGAGATAAGTGCAATTGTGTAGTAGCTTGAGCATTCTTTGGCATTACCTTTGGGATTGGAATGAAAACTGACCTTTTCTAGTCCTGTGGCCACTGCTGAGTTTTCCAAATTTTCTGACATATTGAGTGTAGCACTTTTACAGCATCATCTTTTAGAATTTGAAATAGCTCAACTGGAATTCCATTGCCTCCACCAGCTTTGTTCCTCGTGATGCTTCCTAAGGCCCACCTGACTTTATATTCCAGGATGTCTGACTCTAGGTGAGTGATCACACCTTCTTGATTATCTGGGTTGTGAAGATCTTTTTTGTACAGTTCTTCTGTGTATTCTTGCCACCTCTTCTTAATATCTTCTGCTTCTGTTAGGTCCATACCATTTCTGTCCTTTATCAAGCCCATCTTTGCATGAAATGTTCCCTTGGTATCTCTAATTTTCTTGAAGAGATCTCTAGTCTTTCCCATTCTGTTGTTTTCCTCTATTTCTTTGCATTGATCGCTGAGGAAGGCTTTCTTATCTCTCCTTGCTATTCTTTGGAACTCTGCATTCAAATGGGTCCTTTTAATTCCAGGCAAAACCAAGCAACAGTGCACCAGTGACTCACCAGTGAGATTTGCACTTAAAATACAACAGCCTCAGAGCCAAGACCAGCTTCGTGAAAACAGACTTCAGGACAGTATGGAACTGGGTATTGGCCAAGAAGCCTGGAAAAACACACTCTGAGCTGTTAAAGATGTAAAGCACGGGCTTTCAAGACATAGAAGACCAATGGGAAGGGGCTTTAGAAATAAAATGTAAAGTATATGGGTTATCAACTGCCACAGAACAAACCATACGAAAACTTAGTGGCTTAAAACAGTTTATGTCTATGACCCTGGGCACTGACTGGTCAGTTCTTCCGGTCTCCCTTGGGCTTACTTACGCAGCTGCATGGGTGAGGCGGGGAGTGAACTCAGCTGGGACATCTTGGCCGGAGGGGCCTCTCTCACCTCACAAGATCTTTCATCCCAGGCTCCTTCGTGGCATGGCAGTTTCAAGTCAGCATCCCAAGAAGGTGAAAGTAGTAGCTTCCACAGTCACATAGCAAATCTACCACATTTTATTAGTGAAAGCAAGTCACAGACAGAGCACCTTCAAGGGCTAGGGAAACAGACTTTGTTTCTCGATGGATGAAACAGTGAAGTCACAGTACAAAAGCTTATGCATTCTACCATAGAGGACTTGGTGACATGGCAAAAACACCTGTATGATGTGGGGTGAGTGCAGAGGGCTGAAAAGCAAAGAAAACCTTCCCCAGACTCTGGACCACGCAGAGACAGAACACTGGAAAAACTGAGTGGCTGAGTGGACAAACTTCTGCAGATTCAACCAAAGCCTTCAGAGGGTGCGGTTGACAGCATAATCTAACAGAATGGCCAAATAGGGCCAGCAAGAGAGCCCTGTATCAATAGGGCTTACTGCTCACCCACAGACCCTAACTCTCCAGTAGAACTCACTTTTAGGGAGGTTTGGTTCAAGAGTGGTAATTCGCCTAGTAATAGTATAACCTCAGGACATCCCTGATGGTGCAGTGGATAGGAATCTGCCTGCCAATACAGGGGACATGGGTTCGATCCCTAGTCTGGGGAGATTTCACATGTCACAGAGTAACTAAGCCAGTGTGCCATAAACACTGAGCTTGTGTGTGCTAAGACCCATGAGCCGCAACTACTGAGCCTGTGTGCCACAACTACTGAAGCCTGAGAACCTAGAGCCTGTGCTCTGCAACAGAAAAGGCCACCGGAATCAGAGGTCAGTGCACCGCAGCTAGAGAGTAGCCTCCACTCTCTGCAATCAGAGAAAGCCATGAAATTAAAAGACGCTTGCTCCTTGGAAGAAAAGTTATGATCAACCTAGACAGCATCTAGTTAAATACCTTTGATAAGGTAATTGTCAAAGGTGGGTATCATTTTCCAGTTTCAAAGTACTTTCACAATATCAACTCCCTGGATCCTTATAATCATGATGATGAAGCTATCTTACACTCACGACGTTCCAAGTACTGTTTTATATCTTTTGCATGTATTAACTCATAAATACTCATAATAACCCTAGAGGGTAAGTACTGTCATCAACTGAAAACTGAGAGACAAAGAGGCTTAGGAACTTCCCAAGGTTAACACGGCTAATAATTAGAGGAGCCAAGACTTGAGTCAGAGCCCATGCCCTTAAACCACTGTACTATTCTGCCTTCCATTATATCAAAGGAGGAAACTGACTTTGAAAGTGGTTTGGTGACTTGCCTGAACTCACCCACAGTCCCACTACATCAAAACTAGAAAACTGTGTGAACAAAGTTCCTTCCCTTCTAAGTCAAGACCTATTACAGTGTGATAGCTGAGCTTATCAGCCATTTCTATTTTAAATAATTTTCCCAATGGCAAGGAATATAAAGGATGAGAGGTGGAGCCCAGAGTGGGAGGCCAAAGGCAGTACTAATTCTGAATCTACTCTAAAACATGCTACCCTATGGCTAGGGAAATGAAAGTGTAATGCATTTTATACACGTTGATATTTTCCTCGAGAAGACAATGGCTACCCTTACGTATAGTAGAGGAAGGATGAAGCTGTGAAAATGGGAACTCTTAGTACACTGACCCTAGAAACTAGTTCCCAGGAAAAGGGGTTTGGCAAAGGGAGAGCCCAGGGAGTTATGCTTCCAGTGCCAAGGTACGAAGGCTCCAGGCAGTGTGCAGGGAGCGAGGATACAAACACATGACTTTGCTCTCAGATGTCATTCACCCCCACTCAACTACTGCCCAGGAAAAGACACTTCCTATCCCCAGTGCCTACATTAGAAGCCCAGTCTGTTGCTTTCCCTTTCAAGGCCTCCCTGAGAATGCAGTTACCAATTTCCAGAACCTATCAAATGGGCTATCCCCCTCTACCAAGCCCTGGTCCACTCCAAGGCTTAAGCCAACTTAACCCATCCCATCCCCTGGGATGCTGCAACTCAGAAACTCCTGGCTTAGAGTGGCAGGGTTGTGGTAAGGCTGGACTCTCTAGCTCTGGCCACTGAAAACAAACTATTTTATCAAGACTAGGTCTCTCTCATCTCCAAGTCTTATCATCACTGCAGATATTTTCCCCCCAAGTGTCCTCCATGGACACTTAGGATTCAGAATATTGTCAATTGCTTTGTGAACTGGTACATTATCTGCTCCTGAATATCATGACATAATTGGGTTAGAAGATCTTTTTCTGGCCACCAGGGAAACAAGAGTTCAAGATGGAAAGGGGGAGGGATAAAACTGTCCCTGTTCATGGATGACAAGACTACCTATGTAAAAAATCCTAAGCAATCTACAAAAGAACTTCTAGAACTAATACGTGAGTTTGGCAAAGTCACAAGATACAAGATCAACATCCCTGAATTAAATGTGTTTTATATATATTAGTAATATACAATCAGAAACCAAAATTAAAAGATGAAATGGGGGGATAAAAAGCTAAATATGATACTTGGTGCTTCCCCAGTGGCTCAGCAGGTAAAGAATCTGCCTGCAATGCAGGAGACACAGGACGTGACCCCTGGGTTGGGAAGATCCCCTGGAGGAGGAAATGGCAACCCACTCCAGTATTCTTGCCTGAAAAATCCCATGGAGAGAGGAGCCTGACAGGCTGCATTCCATGGAGTTGCCAAGAGTCGGACACCTAAGCAACCAAGCACAGAGATAATGCTTACAATGTTCAGTGAACTTTCACATCCACCTAAGAGGAGGGAATGAGGGAGCTTTGTGAATACCTGTATTCTCACCCCATCCAATCATGAAATGCTCTTAGGGAAGGGCACCCAGCTTTGAAAATAGGCTTTTTAGGTGATTGACTCCAAAACCAATTTGCATTGCCTGGGAACCTGCCAGAAATGCACATTCCCCCGATCAGTGGAATCAAACTCAGAAGGTAGGATCTAATGTGTTTTAACAATCTATTGTTCTTTGTTCCAGACCGCAACTTCTGTAGTTCATTCTGTGCCTGCGACAAAAGCACACAGGCTGCTGAAGTTTGTAGCGCCCTCTGCTGGTGCCCATCTGCAAAGGCCGACCTCTGAAGTAAAAACAAGGCGCTTGTAACTCTAGTTTGACAGCTTGTGAAGTTTTTTATTCACGCGAAAAGAAAAATCCTGTTTCCTATTACATCCGCTGTGGCTTCATCCCACTGTAGCATTTCTGAGCTCAGAGTGCATTCTCCTATGGCTCTGCTGAAGTTTTCATTCCCTTCTGCACTCTTCATTCTTCTGTGCTCCAGATAAAGGATCCCAGAACTTGGTGAAACTGTCCCCAAGGCCAGGCAAGTCACCCCATAAAGAAAAAGGTGGGTGGATGAGGACTTCCCTGCCTTAGCCCAAAGGCAATGTCACACTCACTACAATGGCTGAGTGGGAGACAGATATAAGTCTCTCCCCTAAACAAAACCAAAACCTCTCAATGGCTTCCTATAACACTGGACGCAAAAATCTAGTTTGCACCAGGGCCTTTGAAGCCTTCATGATTAGAGCCCTGGCTACTTCTCTAAGTTCATTTCCAATCACCCTTTCACTTCTCACTCTTAAGCCAAACTGCCCTTATTGCTTGGAGAACATGCCAAGCCTGCCCCAGAGGCCGGCGCCGTTGCTGTTCCCTCCCTCCTATATATCCATATGGTCCTTCCTCATTTTCTTCATGCCTCTGTGCAAGTCACCTCTGCAGGCCTTTTAATGCCGTCAGACAACAAATGCTTCGTTTCTTTCATCGTGTTTGGGTGTGTGTGTGCGTGTGTGTGTGCGTATGTGTGGGAGAGTGACAGAAAGACAACACTACTTTCGGCTACCTAGAAAGTCAATTCCCACCAGCCGAAGACCACCAGGAATACACGTTAGTCAAAGTTAATTTTCTAAATTAAACTCCCTGTAGCAACAGAGACTGAACAGCATGCAGAAGAGTGGGGAATCTCAGTGAAAGGGTTTTAGGAGGGACTTGTACAGGATTTGGGCTTGTGTTAGGTGATGTTACAGAGGGTTCAAGAAAACAAGAAGGGTGCTAGGTCAGATTGAGTGTTTGCAGAAAGCTGGAGCAATTCAGCATCTTAGTAACTAGTTTTCTTTTTCCCCTACACCAAGGGGACTCTTAGTTTCCCCTTGTGGGGATCTTAGTTTCTAACCAGGGATTGAACCCATACCCCCTACAGTAGGAGTGTGGTCTCTTAACCACTGCACCACTAGGGAGGTCCCTCGTAGTTACTAGTATTCATCAGGAAGGAGGGGTGTATTACTATTTTGTGGTGCACAGTGTTCATTCAGGCTGAATTATGACTGAAGGCCCTTCATGCTCATGCAGAGTCCTCATCTGCTGTTGATGTTCTGTAACATTATATTCAGTGAAAGTGTTAGTCGTTCAGCCATGTCCGACTCTTTACGACCCCATGGACTGTAGCCCACCAAGCTCCTCTGTCTGTGCAATTCTCTAGGCAGAGCTGGAGTGGGTTGCGATTCCCTTCTCCAGGGGCTCTTCCTGACCCAGGGATCGAAGCCGGGTCTCCTGCATTGCAGGCAGATTCTTTACTGCCTGAGCCACCAGGGAATACCGTTGTAACTAAGCTAATTGACAGCTAATAGGGGTGCTTTTTTCTTTCTCATATATTTCATGGTCTGGAAAGTATGTGTCCTGAAGGCAAGGACTTTGTTTTGCTCAGCACTGAAGCACAGTGCTTAAACATTATTTGGCATATAGTAGATGTTCAATAAATGTTAGACAAATATTCTTTCAAAACATTTTCCATACGTCAGGCCCAACACACCTACAATGCAGCCCTATATCTGGGACAGGTAAATTTGAGTCCTTGGAATATCTCATAAGTGATGGTACAGCCAACAACAGCCGCTGGTGAGCAGACAAGTAATAAGTTATATTTTATAGAAATTTAAGACAAGGAGACCAACTGGGTCCTCTGGACTGTCCCTCAGACCAGATAGGACTTACCTTCCATCAGTTCTCAGGGAAGATCATTACCATGAAAAAACTCGCCAATGATAAAAGATGCCAAGTTAAATACTATGCTACAAATAAAACGGGAGAAACACTCAACTTAATGATCATCTTCATTTTCCCATCCAACACCTTATAGCCATATGTCCAATACTTTAACAAAATATAGGACAGAATCTGTGATTTAATCTTCCAGAAAGATTTGCATGTTAATAAAGTTGTCACCATTCTACCATTTCCTTATTATACTGTAATTTAAAAATAATTTTGCAGCTTGTTTACACAGAAAGGGAATTGAGGTACCATTCGGCAAAAATACAAAAGTTCAGTAGTGTTTTATTTTGGCAATGGTGTGGGTCAGTTTTATAAATACACTATGAATTACTGAAATACGCATTTTGTTTATTCCTAAAATGTGTAATTAGAATGTACATATAACATCCCATTACTTACATTAAAAATACCTGGTGCTCAGTTTTGAAAGATAGGCCCCAAAAAATGTAGAAGAAAACTGAAGAATATACTTGTTTTGCTCTACATCAGAAAGTTGGCTGGAAACTTGTGTTGATCAAAACTGAGCATTAAAATAAGAGATCATTTCTTTCCATTTAATCTCTTAAATATGTGTAATGTGCTGCTATGCTATAATAACTTCACCCCCTCCCTTGAAATGTTTTCTTTAAATCAGTGGGTTTGATGTATTCTGGATATTTATCTCCTTGTATTTTAGATATGTGTAGTTGCAAATAGCACCAGGAATTAGATGTCTATACATTCTTAATCTGGCTGAGTAAGCTTTACCAGTCTGCCCCCTTGCCTCATATATAAACTGAGGAAATGGGTCTGCTAATTCAGCTTCTAATTCCTTTGGTTCTGTGCAGCATTTTCAAATCCCTCTTTCTGAGGGAAATACCTGTTTGGGCAGCCAGCCCTTGCATTTTTTTATACTTTGAATTTTGCATGCTTGCCTTAGTATTTCTGAATTGGTTTTTTAAAAGGTATAATGTGTTGATTTTCACTGAAATCATGGTTGTGTCACTACTTTTGTAAATTAACCTGAAATGTAACCTTCACGGTAACTGGAACGATATGCTTGTAAAAGTGTTTGTTCCCTTTTGCTTTTTATCCTCTGTGTACCTCCTTAATCCCCTACCAACCCTTATCTTGTATGAGAATAAGGTGTGTTGAAGACCTGAATGAAAATAATGGGACCTTTTATTCTCTAAATAGTGACATATTATCTTTAGCCACAGATTAAATATCAGACCTAAGAATAAAGATCCTTGGTACTTAAAATAAATAAATAAAATAAATTGCAACAATATCTTTTTGGATTCATCTCCTGGAGTAATGAAAATAAAAATGATCAAATAGGTCCTAATTAAACTTAAAAATCTTTTGCACAGCAAAGGAAACCATAAACAAAATGAAAAGACAACCCACAGAATGGGAGAAAATATCTGCAAACCAAGTGACCAACAAGGATTTAATCTCCAAAATATATAAACAGCTCATGCAGCTTGATGGCAAAAACACAAACAACCCAATAAAGAAATAAGCGGAAGAAATAAATAGGATTTTCTCCAAAGACATACAGATGACCAAAAAACACATGCAAAGATGCTCAACATCACTAGTTATCAGAGAAATGCAAATCAAAGCTTCAATGAGGTACCACCTTGCACTGTTCAGAATGGCTATCATCAGAAAGTCCACAAATAATAAATGCTGAAGATGTGGACAAAAGGAAACCCTTCTACACTGTTGGTGGGAATGTAAATTGGTATAGCCACTATGAAGAACAGTATGGAGGTTCCTTAAAAAACAAAAAATAGAACTACCATATAATCCTGCAAGATTGCTGGGAGAAATATAATTATGCAGATGACACCACTCTTATGGCAGAAAGTGAAGAAAGTAAAGAGGAACTAAAAAGCCTCTTGATGAAAGTGAAAGAGGAGAGTGAAAAAGTTGGCTTAAAGCTCAACATTCAGAAAACCAAGATCATGGCATCTGGTCCTATCACTTCATGGGAAATAGATGGGGAAACAGTGGAAACAGTGTCAGACTTTATTTTTTGGGGCTCCAAAATCACTGCAGATGGCGATTGCAACCATGAAATTAAAAGATGCTTACTCCTTGGAAGGAAAGTTATGACCAACCTAGATAGGATATTCAAAAGCAGAGACATTAGTTTGCCAACAAAGGTCCGTCTAGTTAAGGCTATGGTTTTTCCAGTGGTCATGTATGGATGTGAGAGTTGGACTGTGAAGAAAGCTGAGCACCAATGAATTGATGCTTTTGAACTGTGGTGTTGGAGAAGATTCTTGAGAGTCCCTTGGACTGCAAGGAGACCCAACCAGTCCATCCTAAAGGAGATCAGTCTTAGATGTTCATTGGAAGGACTGATGCTAAAGCTGAAACTCCAATATTTTGGCCACCTCATACGAAGAGCTGACTCATTGGAAAAGACTCTGATGCTGGGAGGGATTGGGGGCAGGAGGAGAAGGGGACGACAGAGGATGAGATGGCTGGATGGCATCACCGACTCAATGCACATGAGTTTGAGTGAACTCTGGGAGTTGGTGATGGACAGGGAGGCCTGGTGTGCTGCGATTCATGGGGTTGCAAAGAGTTGGACGTGACTGAGTGACTGAACTGAACTGATACTCCAACTAAAAAAAAACTAGGTACAAGTATTCTCTTTAGATTGGGATACAAGGCTCTTACAATTGAAATATGAACAGGTAGGTCAAGGTGGTTTTGTATCTCTGGCTCTCTTGGGGAGCCCTGTGAACTGAGTACATATTAGCATTTAAATATCATGCTACTCCAGCAGAGGCCTTTCAGCTATCATCTGGTCTTATTTCTAAGTTACAGCTGAGGGTGATCACTGAGCTCCTCTGAGGCATTCTCTTATGACAGCACCATCCTCAAGTTTCCAGAGTTGGCTCCCACACCACTTAATGCCGGGCAGTTCAGCATTTCAATAGGTTAGGTGCATCGGCACAAGACAGACCATTTTGGATACTAGGTATATCATATCCTACATTCACATTACACCAGCCACAGCAGCGGGCAGCTCATTTGTTTGGTGTCTTGATCTTCCCTGACTGGGTACAAAGGCCTCCTACAAGCTATGCCCAGTCCTGGTTCCCCGACCTACCTTGGGGTCCCTCTGGCCTTTTGTCTCCAGTGATCTTCTGTGTACTTTCCATCATCCTTCCTCTCTCTTTTAGACTTATACTTCTGCTCTTTACCAACTCCTGCTTCAAAGAATTATTCATACCTGTCCAAACAATTTAGACCCTGGCAACAGGCATTCCTAATGCTTCCATTTAAAATAAAATCATATACCCTGTCAATAATTTCCAAACTTATTCTCAAATAAATCCAATTTTTTGCATCACAGTTAGAGCCCTCTAAACCTTTTATCACACCTAGTGGATTTATCCTTCAAGGAGGGTTCAGTTCAAGGTTCACAGGTTTAGTGATTTTTTCTTGGATCCTCAGTGCCCAGTGAGCCCTTCCTCTTTCAAGCTACTATTAAATGAAGACAGTAAACTCGTCTGCCTCAGTGGTTTCCAAACATTTACTTCCCTTATTCTCAACCCTTTTTTCAAGGGAAAGCCAACTAGGAAAGCCATATATGTAAAACACCAACTCTGGATGAAAATGGTACAGGCTTCAACTCCCTTCCAGTACCCGAGATGTTCACCCAGACAGTTTTAAAACTACTGCTCTATTCTGCCAATGAATGTTGTTAGTTCCATTTTTAGGTCATCCTAACCTAAGATTATTAACTCCCTAGAGTACAGGCCCTGTGTTACTGACCTAAATTCAAGTAATAGTTCAGTATGATATACCAGGTACTGAGTCATAAAGGCTTTAATACTTTCATAATGTGGCTCTTAACACAGCGTATGAGGTAGGCACGTCCCCCTACATTTTACACATAAGGTTAAGTGAAGCTGGAAGAAAAGGCCCAATTTAATCTGCAGCAGAGCTTCAACCCATACCTAGGTCCTCAGAGTCTAAATCCACCACATCTTCCATTCTACCAAGCTGCCTCTCAGTCTGTTTTGGACAATTCTTTTCCAGAGTCCCCAAGATACAAGCTGGTGCCAGCACCAGAGAGGCTACAATTAGTAGCGATCATGAAGACAAATTCAGTCATGAATTAATAAACTCACATGGTCTTCTGACAATACTTAGTATTCCCAGAGTTGGCTCACACACCACTTAATGCTGGGCAGTTCAGCATTTCAATAGGTTAGGTGCATCGGCACCAGACAGACCATTTTGGATACAAAGTATATTATATCCTACATTCACATTACACCAGCAACAGCAGTGGGCAGCTCATTTGTTTGGTGTTTCCACGGCTCTGAGTTGCTGAGCTACCCCTAACAACTATTTTCTCTTCTTTTCCTATTTATCATTATCTCCAAAGCTGATCCAACAAGATGATGGTACCTTCCTATAAAATCTACAATTAAAATAAACCCTAAACCGACAAACACAAACTTTAATGTGCCCAGGAAGAAACAGCTGTTTGCTTCCCTTTCCTCCTTCTCAACTTAATCTACAATTATTCTTAAACCATCAGTAATATCACTTTTCTTTCCCTAGTTTGCGGAAAAGAAAGGAGAAAGGGCAAATGGCTTATCTAATAGACAACTAAGAAGTAGTGCATGCCAGGGACTAGACAATACATTAGTATTTAAAGTTGCAGGACCCAATCATTTGCAAAAACAAAAAATTCACTTTATAAAACATAAAGCAGCTGCATTAATAATGCAAAGACATTTAAAGAAGAGACTACAATCCAATTTTCAAATGTTTTATTTTTAGTGTTTTTAAACATTTTAATACAACAAAGATATAAAATAATATATATTAGTTAAATCTGGATTTAATTTAGAATTGAGATATTTACTTATATACAATACTGTGCTTCAAGGTATGGCTACCACAGGAACTTTCACATCTTCAAGTAATACTAGTTTCTCTGCACATTGGGTGACATTTAGGTAGAATTCATAGAACAAAACATGCCCATCTTAGCCCAAGCTAATTTTGCTTCCCCCATTAAGTACCAGTCTCCACTTCTTTTGTTTCATATCAGAAATACTTCAATTGTCCTAACAAGTCATAGATTCTTTGAATAAAAAATTATTAAAATTGAACATTTTAAAGATGGTATTACTAACTGGTAACAATGCTTCACTAGTTCAGACAACCTAGTAGTTCAGATTGAAACAGAGCTGAAATAACAGCAAAATTAACATAGTACTCCCTCTCCTTCCATATTAGGTACAAAACTTCTTTATGCATAAACATGGAGTACACAGAGAAAAAGTCCTTGGCTAATATAAGGTAGAACCATAGTCTAAAAAATTAACTTTGGGGGAAGCTGAATTATGGCTTATAGATTGCACAGATGTTTTAATTCAACTTAATGCAAAATAATAGGCCACATTTTAGTTACTTGAAGTTGGTGGTCTTTGCTGGGGGTGAGGAATAAGTGAGAGGGGCACCAAAACCTATTTCCATAGTAATTTCAGTCATTCAAAGCTATTAAAAGAGAAGGAAAAATCCCTCAACCTCTTTCCTTTCTCACTGGTCACTTGTAGCAACAGTCTGACTTTTGATGTTACTAACAATTTCCTCTACAGCAGTACAGGGTAATTCAGATTAAACATTTCACAAATGCAAACTGTCACAGCCAAGTAAAGACGGCATTACAGTTGACATGCTTTGTTGGCTCTGAAACTCTCTAAATGAAACCAATACTGTTTAAGAAAGCCATGGGACTATTCTATAAAAGAGTTAGCCTATCTCAAATGCCTGCAAAGAACTGGCAAATGATTGTTACTATAATTACTTTTAGTAAGGGATAATTTAAGTCTACAAGAAGACAATCAAAGAATTAAATTTATTAAAGAGTTTAAAACAAGAATATGGTTAATGTTCTAAAACATTATGGAACAAGAATCCTCTAAAAAAAGTTTACTATGAAACTGACAACGAAATTGCTTTTTTACTGAATACAGTCAAAGCAGGTTAGTGTTATGAATATCACTTTGAATATATAAATAACACTTTCCAAACAGGTGTCCTCAAAACATAGGGTCTCATATTAGCTATAAAAGGATTTGGCACCTCTGTCCTTATTAAGTAAGAATTTTAAGCAGGTACAGGGTAGGGAAGAATGCCACTTGCAGTGCCAGAGTTACATCATCAGCAGGTCTCTAGCGTGGAGTTCTGTGAACAGTCCACACTCCTTTAACTGATTGGCTCTGTGGCCGAGTTCACTACATTCTGATTTAAAGTGATACTAATAAACAGACCTAGCATATGGAAAGTGTATTTTTACCTAAGCAATTCTGGCTACAGAGGATTATGGAGAAGACAGGCATGTTGAAAATTCTGCAGCACAGCCAAAAAAGGTTTCTCCCAAATTATGTGGTGATAATAGCAAACTTGCCTTCTTCTAAACCTGATATTCTCTACAAACTTCAACTAACCTTCAGTAACACTGTCCTGCAAGGAATTTTAAAAAAAGAAAAAAAGGTAATGCTGCCCCTAAGAAGACAGAAATTGCATGGAAGACTTTCAGTATAACCTCCAGTTTGCATCCCTGAACAAAAAATTGCCTTGGTTCCCTCTATACCGAAGTCTCAGTGTTTAATGAGGTAAACCTCTTACATGTTTGAAACCGCATACAAGGTGAAAAATCTGTAGATCTAAGGCATGCAGTTTCTCTACCTAGCCACAGTCACAGTCAAAATGTAAATTCTACTTTCATTATGGTTTTAACAAAATTGTTACAAGAAAAAAAGATACAAAGACAAAATCTGGAAATTTCCAGACAAAACAATAAGTAACAAAAATATAAGTTTTATATTAAAAAAAGAAATGGAAAAAAATGTTGTCTCAAAGTTTTCCAAGGAAGAGACCTGGAGATGATTAATGTATGTAAACACTGCCTTGTAATAGTTATAACAATAAATTATAAATCTAGCTTACCTTTTCCTCAAAATGGATATGGTAAAAGGAAGGTTGGGAAGTTATTTTATACTCCTCATTGCAGTCTGCTGTTAGGCACTCTCAGTATCAATAGCTCTGCAAAGTTAGTTGTAATTTTTTTTTTCCTATTTTGTTCTAGAATAAAATCCATATGAAGGAAAGAAGACTGCTGTTAGGAAATTTACCATTAAGTAGTTATTCAACATTCTTGAATTAATGGTGCCACGGATTTTTTCCAAACATTTTTCCAAAAACCAAAATCAGTCCCTTCCTAGCTAAATTCAGGCTTCTTCTGTCATTTGGAAAAAGTGGATGCTATGTATCTTTTGAATTCAAGGGTCAAACTACTCTGCATAGGAAACATCCTTCAACTTTCATGATAATGCACTTTCCTTGGATGAAATGTTGACATTTTCATCCCCAGAATGTACCAGAATCAACAATTTAAGGTATTATCAGATTCTAAAGTATGAGATTTAAAAGCATAATAAAACTAAATTATCTCATGACATTTTCTCAAGTGAAAAATAAAAAAACAATATTCAGAGAAGACCCAAACTGGGGTCACTCAGCACTAGCTGAAACTTGCTTGCATTATATCTGTTTCCCGCCCAATCCACTCAGGCTCCTTTGTAACTTACAGGGGGTGGGAGTATGACTCAAAGTGCAAAAATAAAATATTTCACTATATAAACAGCATGTTTCTGCTAAGTGGCCTAATTTTAGACCTCAATATGCCAGCACCTTTTCTAACTCCTTGTTTTAAAACTGAATGCAAAACTACACAATTAATATTCCAAGTGGCTAAGCTCATGAGTTGGGGTTCAACTTCTAATTCTACAACCATCCTACTATCAGAACTACTGTACAAAATCATTAAAAGTTAAAGTGACAGAGGTTATCACAGAGGTCAAATTACTTAAGGTACTAAATTTCTAGTGTTGTAAACAGCAACTAAGTTATATTACTCCTGACTGCCAAATTAAAGCTAAATAGAAAGAATGTATGTACACAATTGTATTTAAAAATAAAAAACAACAAAACCTTTTCATATCCAAATATGTCTGAGGCTGTCTGATGGTCAAGATGAGAAATTTCAAAAACCAAATAGTTATATTATGCCTGCAACCTGTTATAAATTTCAGACAAAAATTTGCATGCAAACATCCCCATTTAAGGACATAAGAACTTTATCTAACATCTGATAAAAACTCTCATTTTGCTCATTAAATAACATCATTAAAAAGCATAAAATTGGCCTGTCATCTATCCGGCTAACAGTCACAGCACAGTTATTCCAGGGACTTTCATCACTAAAATTAAGCCAATTTTATTTTTATGGATGCAGACATTTTTTCCCTCATGAATACTTACTGATGATCATACTAAACCCTTAGAACAAAAACAGAACTGAATCTTTTGTTAATTTTGGTGAAAAAAATGCCAGCATTATATTTGTACTTTGTCATCTTATATACGGCCTCTTTCATTCTCGTTTCAAGGATCCTGGTATCTTCAGTATACTTTTCTTACAGACAGTTCAGAAGGCAAAAATTAATTTGTCAGTAAAATGGATCACTTCCCAGAGTTGCATTTTTTTTAGAAAGACACAGAGATTCGTTCAAAGAACAAGTACTGCTCATTGGGTAGGGGTTTTTCCTCTGAAGAAAATAAGGAACCTAACAAATTATTAGTATTCTTCTCAATATTTCTTGCCTAGAGTCCTACTGGGGAATTTTTTTTTTTTCTTTTTACATCTTTCAACCAGCAAACTGCTTTAAGTTGATTAGCTTAAGTTCAATAGGCAAATAGTCAAAACGTAAAGCTAAGAGCCTGACTTCAATCATAATATTAAGTCTGCCTAAAGAGAAGAGGCAGAAAACATCTACTTAAACTTCTGTTGACAGACAGGTAAGGACTCTTGATTGTTCTTGTTGGCTTGCTATGGTCACAGCCTTGCTCAGGACAGAGAACTTTGTCAACATATAGGCAAAAAACCATTCAGGAACAACCTGGGGGAGAACACAAAGTTACTTTCAACAATGACTGCATCTTTAGTCATGAGCCCATTACAAAGATAGTCTTCATCCAATTAGTCTTTTCATTATTGCTGGTTTTGAAAATGGCCAGCAATATTCATTTGGGACTGTACCATTAACATTGCACTCAAAAAAAGAAAACATAGGAAACCAAATTCTTGCTCTCCTACTCTGCTGATATGCTCTCGTATTGGCTAGAGTATGGTAGTACAAAAAGAGTCTCGTTGTGATATAAAAGGCAATAAACACATCAATGGAATAATGTTCATGGGCAGCCAAAATGAAGAAGATTCCAAAGAGGTTGAGAACCCAGGATAAAGTGTGCAAGAAATTCCAGCTTCTTGGTGTATCTGAGAAAAGGACAGAAAGATCATTTTAAAATCATTTCTTCCAACATTTCTTCCAATGTTTCTCCGTCATGCGTTTCCTAGATCTGTTTTTCCCATTCTTCATAGAATTTAACACCCTTCCCACAGCCTCCTGTATAGCCAGCCAGTCATTTGCTATGTAGAGAAGCACTAAAGAAATACTTACATTCAGTGACAAAGAAATTCAGCATAGTTAGGACGACTGTGTGGCCACTGAACATGTAATCTCCACAAGTGTGAACGCCAGTTAGGGTCATACCAAAGCCACTCCAAATGGCAAAGGCCCGGTGTAATTTCTCCCATACACTGCCATATACCTATAAAGAAAGCTAAGAATTAGTGTTTCAAATGCTTAGGGCAATAGAGGCTCTTACAACTCCCACTGAAATTCAAAGACTGAATGACAGAGCTAAGCAAAATCAAACAGACTCCCACTGTAATTAACTGCAGACACCAATAATGGGTGGTCAAAGCTTGGCTATACTCAGAAATATTCTGGTAATTTAATGAAATCAATAGCCTCCCAGGTGGTGTAGTGGTGAAGAATCTGCCTGCCAATGCAGGAAATGCAAGAAACGCAGGTTTGATTCTGGGGCTGTGAAGATCCCCTGAAGTAGGAAATGCAACCCATTCCTCCAGTATTCTTGCCAGCAGAATCCCACGGACAGAGGAGCCTGGAAGGCTATAGTCCATGGGGTCGCAGAGTCAGATATGACCAAGCAACTGAGCACACATACAGTGAAATCAATGCAATTCAAACTTCTCTACTAGGACTTCCTTTACTATGAAAAGGTTGTTGTTGTTTAGTCGCGCAGTCGTGTCTGACTCTCTGTAACCCCATGAACTGCAGCACACCAGGCTTCCCTGTCCTACACTATCTCCCAGAGGTTGCTCAAGCTCATGTCCATTGAGTTAATGATGCTATCCAACCATCTCACCTTCCCTTCTCCTTTTGCCTTCAATCTTTTCCAGAATCAGGGTCTTTTCCAATGAGTCAGCTCTTCGCATCAGGTGGCCAAAGTATTGGAGCTTCAGCTTTGACCAGTCCCTCCAATGAATATTCAGGACTGATTTCCTTGAGGATTCACTGGTTTGATCTTGAAGTCCAAGGGACACTCAAGTCTTCTCCAGCATCACAGTTCAAAAGCATCAGTTCTTCAGAGCTCAGCTTTCTTTATAGTCCAACTCTCACATCCATACATGACTATTGGAAAAACCATAGATTTGACTCTGGTTGGCAAAGTAACATATCTGCTTTTTAATATGCTGCCTAGATTTGTCATAGCTTTTCTTTCAAGAAGTAAGTGTCTTTTAATTTCATGGCTGCAGGCACCATCTGCAGTGATTTTAGAGGCCAAGAAAATAAAATATGTCACTGTTTCACTGTCTCCCCATCTATTTGCCATGAAGTGATGGGATGGGATGCCATGATCTTAGTTTTCTGAATGTTGGGTTTTAAGCCAGCTTTTTCACTCTTTCACATTCATCAAGAGGCTCGTTAGTCCCTTTTCATTTTCTGCCATTAGGGTGGTGTCATCTGCATATCTGAGGTTACTGATATTTCTCCCGGCAATCTTGATTCCAGCTGTGCTTCATCCAGTCCGGCATTTCACATGATGTACTCTGCATAGAAGTTAAATAAACAGGGTGACAATACATAGCCCTGATGTACTCCTTTCCTTATTTGGAACCAATCCGTTGTTCCATGTCCAGTTCTAATTGTTGCTTCTTGATCTGCATACAAGTTTCTCAGGAAGCAGGTAAGGTGGTCTGGTATTCCATCTCTTTAAGAATTTTCCAGTTTGTTATGATCCACACAGTCAAAGGCTTTGGAGTAGTCAATAAAGCAGAAGTAGGTGTTTTTCTGGAATTCAGTTGCTTTTTCTATGATCCAATGGAAATTAAAAGCTTACTACAGCACAAAAGCATTGCCAAGTTTTATACCCTATAACACAGTAGTATTTGCTTGCCTGTTCTTGCCAATAAGAAACAGGCTATGACAGAGATAATGGCTACCATTCAATATCCACTTTCCCTTCTTCAGTAGTAACAGTTCTAAAATCAATTAGAAGAGGTGATGAATTCAACTATAACACTGCATTTCTCATCATTCCTTGCAGCTAGGAGTGGCTAAGAGACTAAGTTTTGTACAGTAAGATGGAAAGTGGAAGTCTAGAAGATTTCTGGGAAGGCTACTTATCAATGAAAGAGACAACAGCTTGGAGGAAGTCTTCTTTACCTTTCCTTCTTCCAGCCTACAACTCAGACATGACAGTTAAAGCTCTGGCAGTCACCATGACTACAAAGTGTCCTTGAGGATGCAAGCCAAGTGTTAGGACAAGAGAGCAGAAAGCCAGAAGAATCATGGATTTTTGATAACTCCATAAAATTATCAAACACCTGACGTGAAGTACCTATTTTCAGACTTCTCTTACGACAGAGAATAAATCATTGCTTGTTTATTAAACTATAGCCACCATAAAGTTCCTGTTATTAGTAGCCAAATCTAATCCCAACCCCCACACATAAAACTTAAAAGAGCAATCCATTTTGAGGAAGAGTTTGAGCAATGGTCACTTTTTTTAAAAGGCATTTAACACATCAGATCAGATCAGTCGCTCAGTCGCGTCCGACTCTTTGTGACCCCATGAATCGCAGCATGCCAGGCCTCCCTTTCCATCACCAACTCCCGGAGTTCACTCAGACTCACGTTCATTGAGTCAGTGATGCCATCCAGCCATCTCATCCTCTGTCGTCCCCTTCTCCTCCTGCCCCCAATCCCTCCCAGCATCAGAGTCTTTTCCAATGAGTCAACTCTTTGCATGAGGTGGCCAAAGTACTGGAGTTTCAGCTTTAGCATCATTCCTTCCAAAGAAATCCCAGGGCTGATCTCGTTCAGAATGGACTGGTTGGATCTTCTTGCAGTCCAAGGGACTCTCAAGTCTTCCCCAACACCACAGTTCAAAAGCATCAATTCTTCGGCACTCAGCCTTCTTCACAGTCTAACTCTCACATCCATACATGACCACAGGAAAAACCATAGCCTTGAGTAGATGGACCTTTGTTGGCAAAGTAATGTCTCTGCTTTTGAATATGCTATCTAGGTTGGTCATAACTTTCCTTCCAAGGAGTAAGCATCTTTTAATTTCATGGCTGCAGTCAAGATCTGTAGTGATTTTGGAGCCCAGAAAAATAAAGTCTGACACTGTTTCCACTGTTTGCCCATCTATTTCCCATGAAGTGATGGGACCAGATGCCATGATCTTCATTTTCTGAATGTTGAGCTTTAAGCCAACTTTTTCACTCTCCACTTTCACTTTCATCAAGAGGCTTTTGAGTTCCTCTTCACTTTCTGCCATAAGGGTGGTGTCATCTGCATATCTGAGGTTATTGACATTTCTCCCGGCAATCTTGATTCCAGCTTGTGCTTCTTCCAGTCCAGCGTTTCCCATGATGTACTCTGCATATAAGTTAAATAAACAGGGTGACAATATACAGCCTTGACGAACTCCTTTTCCTATTTGGAACCAGTCTGTTGTTCCATGTCCAGTTCTAACTGTTGCTTCCTGACTTGCATACAAATTTCTCAAGAGGCGGATCAGGTGGTCTGGTATTCTCATCTCTTTCAGAATTTTCCACAGTTTATTGTGATCCACACAGTCAAAGGCTTTGGCATAGTCAATAAAGCAGAAATAGATGTTTTTCTGGAACTCTCTTGCTTTTTCGATGATCCAGCGGATGTTGGCAATTTGATCTCTGGTTCCTCTGCCTTTCCTAAAATCAGCTTGAACATCAGGAAGTTCATGGTTCACGTATTGCTGAAGCCTGGCTTGGAGAATTTTGAGCATTACTTTACTAGCGTGTGAGATGAGTGCAACTGTGCAGTAGTTTGAGCATTCTTTGGCACTGCCTTTCTTTGGGACTGGAATGAAAACTGACCTTTTCCAGTCCTGTGGCCACTGCTGAGTTTTCCAAATTTGCTGGCATATTGAGTGCAGCACTTTCACAGCATCATCTTTCAGGATTTGGAATAGCTCAACTGGAATTCCATCACCTCCACTAGCTTTGTTCGTAGTGATGCTTTCTAAGGCCCACTTGACTTCACATTCCAGGATGTCTGGCTCTAGGTCAGTGATCACACCATCATGATTATCTGGGTCGTGAAGATCTTTTTTGTACAGTTCTTCTGTGTATTCTTGCCACCTCTTCTTAATATCTTCTGCTTCTGTTAGGTCCATACCATTTCTGTCCTTTATCAAGCCCATCTTTGCATGAAATGTTCCTTTGGTATGTCTGATTTTCTTGAAGAGATCCCTAGTCTTTCCCATTCTGTTGTTTTCCTCTATTTCTTTGCATTGATCGCTGAAGAAGGCTTTCTTATCTCTTTTTGCTATTCTTTGGAATTCTGCATTCAGATGTTTATATCTTTCCTTTTCTCCTTTGCTTTTCACTTCTCTTCTTTTCACAGCTATTTGTAAGGCCTCCCCAGACAGCCATTTTGCTTTTTTGCATTTCTTTTCCATGGGGATGGTCTTGATCCCTGTCTCCTGTACAATGTCACGAACCTCAGTCCATCCGGCACTCTATCTATCAGAGCTCGGCCCTTAAATCTATTTCTCACTTCCACTGTATAATCATAAGGGATTTGATTTAGGTCATATCTGAATGGTCTAGTGGTTTTCCCTACTTTCTTCAATTTCAGTCTGAATTTGGCAATAAGGAGTTCATGATCTGAGCCACAGTCAGCTCCTGGTCTTGTTTTTGCTGACTGTATAGAGCTTCTCCATCTTTGGCTGCAAATAATATAATCAATCTGATTTCAGTGTTGACCATCTGGTGATGTCCATGTGTAGAGTCTTCTCTTGTGTTGTTGGAAGAGGGTGTTTGTTATGACCAGTGCATTTTCTTGGCAAAACTCTATTAGTCTTTGCCCTGCTTCATTCCGTATTCCAAGGCCAAATTTTCCTGTTACTGCAGGTGTTTCTTGACTTCCTACTTTTGCATTCCAGTCCCCTATAATGAAAAGGACATCTTTTTGGGGTGTTAGTTCTAAAAGGTCTTGTAGGTCTTCATAGAACCGTTCAGCTTCAGCTTCTTCAGCGTTACTGGTTGGGGCATAGACTTGGATTACTGTGATATTGAATGGTTTGCCTTGGAAACGACACATAATAACAATATAAAAAAACTGCTGTAATTTTATTTGCATTTCTATGTGCAGCATGCTACTATATGCCCTTATGTTATTGCATTTAATTTCCACAAAAATTGTATGAACTGATAACTGTGTAGATTAGGAAACTGGCTTCAGAGAGGTCACACGGCTAATAAGTAAAAAGACATGAACAGAGGGAGTCCAGTTCTAGAGCCCTACATCTTAAAGATTCTATGGCCAATGAACAAGAGGAACAATCTCATTAGAATCGCCAATTCATTAGAAATCTCACCTGATTATACACTAACCAGTTTCCCCCTTCTGTCTCAGTTGATGGCAGGAGAGGGAGAGAAATTTATTATCAGAGAAAAGGAAAGGAGATACTAAAATATACATGGTTTGCTTATTTCCATGACCTCTAATGAGAATAGGGTTAGAGATGTTATGCAAGTGAGAGTAAAAAAATCAAGCAGTGAAGAACAGATTGCTAGGAAGATATCTCAGCCAAAGACAGGAAACAAGTGATGCCAGTTAAAAAAAAAAAAAAAAAAGAAATTATTACACAATACTGTAAATCAACTATACTGCAATAAATTAAAAATACTATAGTACAAAAAAGAAAAGCAATTATTGCCCAATTACTTGTCTCCCTATCCTTTCCAATCATGAAATGCCCCAAATATCTTTCCAGAAAAATAAAAACTGAAACACAATAGAATGAATTGAGACATTTTGACGAGAAATTTGCTTTAACTGTTTCTTTCCTTTCCATCACTAAATTAGAAAAAAAAACAGGCATGTTCTTGGTTCTGTCTCCAAACCCACTACTTTTGGGAATGAGATTTCAAGCAATTACTTTATTACAATGTAAAAGCCCTATGGAGTTCATTGTAAGGGATTTGACTGATAGATAATATTATCTTAACTTTCTAATTTTAATGACTGCTGCAAATACAGGTCAATAAATAGGTTATATTATAATTCAAAGCAATTAATAGTATTTAGGGCAGATCTGAATAGGTATACCCACATTAAGCTAACTGATAATGAAAAACTGTCATTAGAGACAGAAAAAGGGCTGTCCATACTGTAGAGGGATGGTATCTAATTTATTTTTGTAACACATGTTGCAGCCCTATGCATATATATCCTTTTCTTTAGTGGCTGACCCGCAATTAAATTCCTCAGCTACAGGGAATTCTCCTTTCACTGTAACAAGCTTACTTATTTTTTTTTAAAATCTCTTCTAATCGATTTGGGGGAAACTGTTCTATCTCTCCTTCACACTGTGCACAGAAATTCAGCAGATTTTCTAGCTAAAGAATGTCACTTGCTATCCAGTTGTACAAGAATTAAGTCATTAGCCACTGTAGTCCCTGACCCTCAACATACCCTGAAAGGACATCAGGACAGAGACCAGGAATGAGGTACTCTGTGTTCTGCGAAAACAGACAGAATAGGCCTTCAGTACCGGAGAAGGCAATGACAACCCACTCCAGTTCTCTTGCCTGGAAAATCCCATGGACGGAGGAGCCTCGTGGGCTGCAGTCCATGGGGTCACTAAGAGTCGGACACGACTGAGCGACTTCACTTTCACTTTTCCCTTTCATGCATTGGAGAAGGAAATGGCAACCCACTCCAGTGTTCTTGCCTGGAGAATTCCAGGGACGGGGGAGCCTGGTGGGCTGCCGTCTATGGGGTCGCACAGAGTCGGACACGACTGAAGTGACTTAGCAGCAGCAGCAGGCCTTCAGGACAGTTTCTCCCCGCCCCCCCAAGGAGAAAATTTTATGAACACAATTTCTTGCACCCATACTTAAAAAAGCACTGAAATCACTGACTAAGACACCTGTTCCTCATGCCTAGCAGCAACTTTCTACCAAGATGTGTGGCTCGATCACTTTCTCCAAGATCACATATATGCTACCTGCTTCCCTTACTTCTTTAGCATAGTTCCTAAGAGGCTGGTCTCAAACTCAAAGCTCTCACACTGTGCATTTTTATTTCAGTCAAGAGATTAAAGATTGAAATTTAAAATATAAGACCATAAAAGTCTCAGACATCATCTTTCATTAATCAGAATGACAGTGACTTCAAAAATTGATAAAATGTAGTACTGGCAGTGTGATGGGAAAAGTGACATGCACGGTGTGGTGACAGCAGTAAAAAGTGGTCTTTCCTAGTGAAAATGTCAGCAATATGTATCACAATTGCTATGTCCTTTAATTTCATAACTCCACTTCCAGGAATTTATCTTAAGACTATTAAATAAGTGAAATAGCATGTTTATGACAGCATTATTTATAAAGAGTAAGATTTGAAAATAACCTAAATGCATGCCACTTGGACAGTGGTAAATTGTACAATGGAATACTCTGCAGCTATTAAAAAGATGAGGTACAGTTATATGTATTTTTTCAGAAAAAAAGTAAACAACACATTGTTAAGTAAAACATAAGCTGAAGTACAATGTCAGCAATATAATCCTATCTTTTGTTTAAAAAACACTATCTATACAATGTGCAATGTGCAAGCATGGTTAAAAATAGTCTGTGTGGCTATATAAACTTTTAACAGTATTATTTATGGGGTGGGGTGAAAGAAGAGGGAATTTTTAATTTACGTATTTTTATAAAATTTGAAATTTTACAATAAGTTTATGTAACTTGGTAACTAGAAGTACTTTCCCTTTTTGCGGGGGGAGGTGGGTGAAGAAGAAACAAAAGCATCTTTTACCTTAAAAAAATAAAAGATTTCCTTTACACTAAATCCTAAATGTCATTACCCCTTCCTCCTTTCTTACTGGTCAGTCTCTTTATACCTTGAGAAAGTTTATATACCATTCAGCTCAGGGCTATATTTTTAGTTCTTGATCTCCTTTAGCTGCTTCGTCTTCCTTCCTTGGCATTTCAGCTATTTATATTGCAGTGGCAGAACTGACACTTAATTTGTTTTACACTTTACAAACAACATTAAAATAACAAGAAACGTGTTAGTATATTATTAAAATATTTGGGAACACATAACTAAAGCATGGAGGCTTAAAAAAGAGGGCTAACAAATCCTTTTGTCCAAATTTAATGAGTCACAACAGCCAATTTTGTATACAAAGCACAAATGATCTTCAGGATTTAAACAAATTTTCTTTAATAATTCATTACTTTGTTTTTTTTTTTGTTCCCATCTGTATAAGCTATCCTCTCTCAATTTAGCCAGAAGAGAAGGTATGTCTACAGTATACCAAAACAACCTATAAAGTATAAAACAAAAACAAAAAAAAATCAGCCATTATTTAAATACATCTCTGAAAGAGCAAAGTTTAGAGTAGTGGGTACTATATTTTAAATGGAATATGGTTGAACTGCATTGCTTTTTAAAAAAAAAATACTTTATTTTATTTGGCTGCGCCAGATCTTAGCTGTGGCATGGTGGGATCCAGTTCCCTGACCAGGGATCAAATTCGTGCCCCCTGCAGTGGAAGCAGAGGCTTAAACACTGCACCACCAAGGGAAGTCCCCACAACACTTTTTTTTTTTTTTTGAGAGTTAAAGCAGTTTCTTTGATTTTATCGGAATCCAGGACACGACCAGAAAAACACCCGAAACTACATGGAGACAGAAGACGAGACACAAGACTCCTCCCAGCTCCCCAGATCTAGCATGGGGACGATGTGGGGTGAAGCGGCTGGGGCAGACCTTGAGCCCCAGTCCCACAACACTTTGTAAAGAGGAGTGATGAAGACAGTGAAAGGTCCGGAGTCATGTAATATGAGCACCTAAAGACGCTGAGGATGGTGGGAAAGGAAAAACGATAATTGAAAGCTACTTTTTTTCTGTACTTTTTTTCAGCTCTACAGCATTGAACTAGATAGGATCGATGGATAGAAGTAACAGGGAAGCAGATTCTGGCTTAAGACTTTTACCAAATTATTTCTACATGTTTATTACCGATACCAAAAATGCTAAAAAGCACATTTTATTAATAATATTTAAAGCAAAATCTACGCCTTAGTTCATACACACATCTAAGCCATCAACACACTAAGAGTAAGAGGGAAGAATGACAAAGAAGATAGCGGCTACCTTTCCAGTACACTGAAGGTGCTGTCCTGGCACGGAGAGGGAGGTCACAAACATGGTAAAGCAGCGAAGCAAGAAGACAGTGCCCATCAGACTACAAAGCCTTCGCAGAAGTATGGACCTGTGAACAGAGTGACCAAAAAGGAAGAAAGATCAGAAGAAAACAAACCAAAATATCCCCAGGCAACTAATGTTTACTTCGAGGGAGAACAAGCAGGAAAACCATTAGATTCTTTGAAGACAGAAATCTTAGAGACCATGTAAGAGAAGTGTCCAACAGGACCTTCCACAATGATAGAAATGCACTATTTCTGCACTAATAAACCATCTATATGTGGCTCTTGAGTATCTGAAACGTACAAGCGAGGAACTTAATTTTATTTCATTTTCACTAAATTAAATTTGAACAGCCACATGCAGCTCGCACCCACCATGTTGGACACTGCAGACCTAAGAGCGTCATTTTACTTTAAGAAAATATGACTAAGAAAAAGCAAAAGTTACACAAGAAAGAAGATAGTCCCTCGCCTGACACTTAGCTTAGTGTTAGTTAACAGTACTCATATATTGTCATAACTTATTTACTTAATGAGAAGTAAAGTTAAATATGTGATTCTAGGGAATTTTTTTGCTCATTAATGACACTGTAAATTGGTTAATAACTAATTATATAATAAACTCTCTAATTTCTCTTAAATTTAAGCCATAAAATACTGTTTTTTAATACTAAGTTTTACATTAAGCACATCTCTAACAGAAACTTTAAACTGCATGAAATCACTTGTACTGTTAATTTTTTTTAATGTCTTAAGCGAAAACAGATTAGAAGATTCTTAAGTACAGAGACTTTGCTTATACATTTTTTAAATGCTCCTCCCACCCACCCTCAAAAAAGTACTGAACACAAGGTTAGGTAAGTTTCAAACTGCAGTGTGTACACCTGGGATGGAGACCAGAAATCTGGATTTAATTTTTTTCACTTCAAATATACTTGTGCTTTATTGTCTTTCTCCTCTCCTCAAGGAACTAATTATCCATAAGTTACACCTTTTTCAGGCTATCCCCTCAGTATTCCAAAAAATTTAATCTATTTTCTATCTTTAAAAATATATTTTCTTCAAATTATCTTCTGATTCATTAATCCCCTCTTCTGCTGGATTCAACCAGATGTCATACTCATTACTGAATTTTCAATTTCATGGATTTTAAAAAGTGTGTTTGCTTCTAGAGTTTCCATTTTATTCTGTTAAAATTATCTTGAACATAGTCAGCAGGGGCTTTCCTGGTGGCTTCCCTGCTGGCTCAGACGGTACAGAATCTGCCTGCAATGCAGGACACTGTTTGGTCCCTGGGTTGGGAAGATCCCCTGGAGAAGCGAATGGCAACCTACTCCAGTATTCTTGCCTGGGACATCCCATGGTCAGAGGAACTTGGCAGGCTACAGTCCATGGGGTCGCAAAGAGTTGGTGACTAGTGAGCTACTTATACTAGTCAGCAGAATTACTTTAAAATCTGTGTCTGTTACCTCCATTTTCTGGATCCACTGTGGGTCTATTCCATTATTTATTGTATCTCTTAAATTTTAATCATATTCTCTTACATACTTGTGTGCTTTTTTTTTATTATTTACTTGAGTGCCAGATATTGTATATAAAATTTTTTAGAGTTAAATTTATTGATAAGTCTATACTGTCTTCCCAAAGAGAGATCTGATATCTCTTTTGGCAAGTTGTTAAGGGATTTAACAATCTGGGGTCACTTTAATACAATTTTAGAAACTGAAATTATTTCAGATTAGGTTTCCGTCTCTGCAGGATCTGCTTCATTTCTGGTTCACTATTGAAGCTGTGGTACTATAATAAAGAAGAAAAGAAGATAAGAAAGAGAAGAACTAACACTGAATGGAGAGGGTCCCAACTCAAAGCAGAAGGATTCTACCATTTCTTACTTTTCTTAATAGGCCCTGCTCTCCAACATTTTGAGAAACCACAGGAGCCTAAATTGAATACACTATCATCCAGAGAAGAATTAAATTTGTTGAGAGTCAGTTAGCACTACTGACTTGAGAACAGTCTAGCCCATTCCAAGATCCACAGCTTAATCTGGGAGTTCTCCTATCAGCCACTCAACTTGGTTACATACCTAAGGCTTAGTCTCCTTATCTCAGCTTTGGCAATACAACCAGTGTAACCCTGCTTTTTTCAAAGATGTGTATTCATTCCTCTGATTTTACATCATAGGTTATTTTTTCTTTGTTTTCTTCTTCACGTGTATGTGTGTTTGGGGATCTTTGGGATTTTTCTGTCTTCCTGCAAGCTCAGTGATGCAATAAAAATATCTTAACACAAGATTTATGGAGAATTTTCTTATCATATGGTGGAAAGTCCAGAGCAAAGGTTTCTGCCTTCTTTCTTCCAAGTTATCATTTTGTGAGGTTTTTAAAGAAGATAACAAAGAACCTGGGTTTTAACGAGAGCCCAGGTGATTCTAATGAAAGTGGCACAAAGACCACTTTGAGAAACACTTTGTTTGACTAAGTAAACATCAAAACTTGCATTTAGTTGCTGCACTTTGCCAAACCTACCAAGGTTTCCTATATAAACTCAACTCTTGTTCTGAAAGAGTGGATCAATTCAGATCTACAGGGTCTTGTGAGGCAAAGTTAAATCAGAAAGCAGCAGTGATACACGTGTTTTTAAACCACTTCTGGTTTTAAGCAATCTAGTTATAAACATTCCTGCAGAGTAAAAGAGAATGAAGTGCAATATGGCCTAAAAGTGTGACAACAGCAATCGTCAAACTTTCTTTTCACCTTCAAAGCAATGAAATAACTGCTGCTTAGGAGCAAAAGCCCATCGCTGTGGTTTACCTTAAGCACCTCCTGGTGAGGAGAAAGAATAAAAAATCAAGCAAATGTCCCTATTCTTCTTCAGTATCCAAAGACAACAGACAGAAGATCCACAAACTTTGTCAGTTCTTTAATTTTTTCTTTACTATGCCTTAATCCTTGTTGCTTATATATTTTATATTACAGTACTGTGGTGTGTATCTGTTAATTCCATACTCTTAATTTATTCTCACCCTTCCTTTCTCACACACATACTTCCCCTTTGCTAACCATAAGTTTGTTTTCTATGTCTGTGAGTCTGTTTTTCTGTTGTAAATAAATCAATTTATATTGCTTTTTAGAGTTCACACTATGTCTTATTTTTTAAATAATTTCCCCTTTTTAATTATATAAGAAAGGAGCCTTCTCTTATGCTTCTCTTTCTTTTTTAATGAAAAAATTCTTCCCTTTATATTTCTTGTGAAAGTACAAAAGAAGCACCTTTCCTATTCAGCAATTTCCTATATTATCTATAGTAAACTACACTTGCTAGATGTGCATGATGTGCAAAATGATCTCTCTTTTTACTGGGCCTCCTTCAAGCAGAGAATAGTTTCTTCCACCCCAACATCTGACAGAAGACTGTTCCCTGGAGGGGTCCCAACCCTTCTATAGACGGTGACATTTCCAATTTGCTTACAGAGAAAGGGAAGGCTAGACTTAGACCGTTAGTAGTTAGCCCATGGCTATATATCACCATCTTTCCCTGCAAAGTATATTTGGAATATTACTAAATATATAGGTACTACCTCAGGTTGACTCTTTTGCCGATCAAACCCAAAATATTTTTCTGTACCAATAACTGTAATGTTATAATAACTAGAGAAGGAAATTAATAAGGAAACAGCAAAGGAAGAAACAAGGTTTGATGACCTTTACATAAGATAGTCAAAACATTTTCAGTCTTGTAATTTTAAATAAGAGAGGTACCTGTGCTTGTGAAGAAGAAGAACCAGGAGCCAAATATAGCACAGAATCATGCCACATACTTCTGTCATGGCAAAGGCCCATGGAATTCTAGGAACGCTGGAAAGGAAGAAAGTTACATTTTTGGACTGACATGAAGTACATGTATGCAAATGGTGCCACCCTTTTCAATAAGATACTCTTCTAATAATGACCTTAAAAGTATTTTCTTGGGACTTCCCTGGTGGTCCAGTGGCTAAGACTCCGTGCTCCTAAGGCTGAGGACCAGGGTTCGGTTCCTGGTCAGGAAACTAGATCCCACATGCTGCAACTAAGACCTGGCTCAGCCAAATAAAGAAATATTAAAAGAAAAAAAAAAAAAGTATTTTCTTTATCTGTTACTTCTTTTAGAAGATGGTATATGGAAAACCTGAGGAAAAAAAAACTATTTCATAAAATAGTTTTATGAAACTATTTGAACCTCTTTTGTCTGTGATTCCCAGTTATGGTTCTCTGCAGAGAAGTAACAACTCTTTTCTCCTTCCCCATAGCATGACAGACCCAGATACAGGACTGCTCCCAAAAGGGAAGGGGGGAAAAGGCTCACTTCTTAAGTGATATGCATTTCAGAATCCACACTGTCAGGACTTGAACTCAACTACTCTTTTTTTTGGTTGGTTGTTTAGTGTATTTTGTTTTCAAAGTAAATAGAATTTTTGTTTCGTTTTACTTCTTTTCTTGTCTCTCTCTGCCCTCCTTTGTTTTATATTTCTGTTTCTTCTGTCTTTTCCATTGATCTCTCTTTCCGTACTAAATCTGCAGCGCCTGTGATTACCCACCAGTAAAAGACGTGTCACTTTTCTCAATTAAAAAGAAAGAAGGGGGTGGGGAGAAGAGGAAGAAAAAGAACAAGGAAGAAAAATAAAGGAGGAGGAATGAGAAGTGTGGTGGAAAAAGAAGACGGAAATGAATTACTCCAAATAGGTCATCACTGAATGATAAGATTATTGAGTTGTATTTTTATTCTTTGTTAATTTACACTAAAATTTTCCATACTATGGCACATTAATTTTATAACTAAGGAACTAAAGGTATTTTAAAAAAGAAAACATGAAATCTGGAAGATATTAACATTCTACTCAAACCTTATTCAGAGTAACTGAAGAGAGACAATCATCTTCATTCAGGGACTCATCTTTTACCTATTACCTCAAAAAAAAATTCCTCTTGTGTATTTTTAATCTGTTGTTGCCTTATTTATCTAGCATTATGGGGAAAAACGTTATTTCACATAATACAAATTTTCAGATAAAAGATTCCTTTAAATGACTTCTAAAAACTTAAAACTTTTAAAACAATTTTTAAAAAGGTATATATGTAAATGGGCTTCCTTGGTGGCTAAGATAGTAAAGAATCCACCTGAAATGTAGGAGACCTGGGCTCGATCCCAGGGTAGGGAAGATCCCCTGGAGGAGGGCATGGCAACCCACTCCAGTATTCTTGGCTGGAGAATCCCCATGGACAGAGTAGCCTGGGGCTATAGTTCATGGAGTCCCAAAGAGTCAGACACAACTGAGCAACAAAGCACACAGTTTTTATGGTAAAAGTAAAAACTTTTACTGCCTCACCCTCAGCCTAAATGTAATTCTTGCTCCCCAAAGGCAATCACTTTCATTCTTGTGTTTTATTTGACATTGTATCTTCTGATAACACACACAAAAGCACATACAAATACACACACACATTCTCTCTCTCCCCCATGCTCTCAATATTATTTCATAATTCTGTTTCAAATAATTTTTGGCTTTTACTTAATGTAAAATTTTAAGTGTAGTTCATAGTTAAGATAATGGAATACAATCTCTTGTAAAACTTTTTACAATTCTCTGGAGCTAGGAACTTCCTGTTCTGTTTCTTGGGTGCCTATCACCAATTCACCTCCAGACTATTCTATGAATATCAAGAAACTGAGAATTGAGATAGAGAAATCTATCCAAGAGCTCCTTCTTTAGAACGCCTGCATTTTCTACTCCTTCTGCATGGTGTTTCTTAGAGTAAAACTTAACCCTCATCTTGGGAATTCTTTTCTATATTGGATACACTATTTCCTGAATCCCATGTCCTCCTCTGGAGAAGGCAATGGCACCCCAACTCCAGTACTTTTGCCTGGAAAATCCCGTGGACGGAGGAGCCTGGTGGGCTGCAGTCCATGGGGTCGCTAGAGTTGGACACGACTGAGTGACTTCACTTTCACTTTCATGCACTGGAGAAGGAAATGGCAACCCACTCCAGTGTTCTTGCCTGGAGAGTCCCAGGGACGGGGAAGCCCGGTGGGCGGCCGTCTCTGGGGTCGCACAGAGGCGGACTCGACTGAAGTGACTTAGCAGCAATAGCAGCAGCATGTCCTCCTCTTTCTCAATTTACTTCTTAGTTTTGATGTAGTGTATCCTTGAATTATTTTCTCAGATGAGGGACTACAAGATGAACTTGTTTTTAATGTCAAATCTACTGAGGTTTAATTTAAAAATTCACCATTTTTATCTATAGAGTTCCATGAGCCTTGACAAACATTCGGTCATGAATCACCACTACAATAAAGATACGGAACACTTTCATCACTCCAAAAGCTTCTCGTGTCCCTTCACTGTCATCAGTCTCCTCCTTTACTTTCAGCTGTGCGGCCATCACTGATCTGACTTCTGATGCCTACAGGTTTGCCTCTTCTAGAATGGCATATAAAGGCAATCAAACAATGTTTGTCCAAACACCTTTTGTATCTGGCTATTTTCATGTAATATATATCAGATTCATCCATGTAACTGTGTGTACAATTCTTTGTCCACAATTTCCTTATCCATTCACAAGCTATGGGTATTCTTGGCTATTTCCAGGTTTGGGTGATTATGAACAGGTCTTTGCATGGACATATGTTTTCATTTTTCTTGGGCAAATACCTAGGAATGACATCATTGAGTTCTATGTTAAGAATATGTTTAACTTCTTAAGAAACTATCAAGAGCTTCCCTGGTGGCTCAGTGGTAGAGAATCTGCCTGCCAGTGCAGGAGACGGGTTCAATCCCTGATCTGGGAAGATCCCACACGCTGTGGAGCTACTAAGTTCATGTGCCACAACTACCGAGCCTATGCTCTGGAGCGGGGACCCCCAACTACTGAGCCCATGTGCCACAACCTATTAATACTGAAGTCAGTGCACCCTCCAGTATCTACAGTCCTTTTCTCTTCTGCAGGTTTTCCACGGAGAGGAATTTGTTCCCTTGCTTGGAGGATTGGGGCTGGTATGACTGGGGATGGGAAGTTAGTCTGGCTACTTAAGGAAGGGAGCTTGAAGTCTTGTGATCAGTCCATAGATTTATAGTTAATCACCTTGAAAATACAATGAAACACGCCCCTTTGTTCTCATCTGGGAATGGTGTCCCCGAGTCCAGAGACCCTCCCATCAACTATGTTCGAGAACAAACTACCTGTCTTCAGTTGCAGTAGAACAGGTCTTAAATAGATTTTTAACCAGTTCTCCCATATTTAGCTTCTATCTATACCCTGTCTTGAGAGATGCTTAATGCCTCTTGTTTTGAAAGTTTTTCTGGAGCACCGCAGTACCAATAAACTCACCTCTTAGGCGCTGCTAGTCCTTAATCTCACAATAGGCACTTAGCTTTCTACTTTACAAATTTTCATTATTATCACTGCTTCTGCCTTCATTGGATTATTGGGAACCACCATCTCTGCTTTTTCCTGTTTGTTTTTTAGTGAAGCATTGTAAGGAAATTGTCAAATGTGTTTTCAATATCTCAAATTTATTTTGATGCAATGTTTTCTAAAGTGCAGTATACATGTTTTTCCTTTTTTTTCGGGATATAATTTAATTTTCCTTCATAATTCAGAGTCATTACTATGAACACAGACTATTACACTGGACAAGGTAATGACCTCAGGGACTACTGAGAAATTAAAGGCAGTTAAGCCTGAGATTGATGTGGCTTTTCCATAATTTATGTGTGCTTTTTACAGTGCTTCTGTTTCCTCCCTTGTTATTATGGTTATTAGCTATCTCTCCTCACATGTAAGTGGGCCTACCTCTAAAAGCATCTGTTTCCTAATTTTTTGTTTATGATGTGCTGAAGCTCTTGGAATTGTGTCAAGTAAGCTTGACACAACAAAGATCACTGTGAAAGTGATTAGGAATGTTCCCAAGGGAAAACCATAGAGTAATGGGGAAATGAGATCAGGAAGGCAAGGAAGCAAGGCAAGGGTGAAACATCAAGCAAACCTCTGTGGTAAACTCAGGCAAGGGCAACTTTGGCTCAGTTCTGTGGGGAACCTGGGAGACAGTGCAGGTCCAACCTAAAAGCTGTTCCTAACTTGGGCAAAGAGAAATGAAATACATATACCCAACCTCACATCATCGGTTAAGAGCTGCTGCTAAGGATGGAAAGTTCCAAGCATGTCTGGTTCTCTTTTTAAGCAGGCAAAGTGTATCCCAGCAGCCCAAGAGCAGTCCTCTAACAAAGACACACAACTGCTGGATGCTGGGAGTATAAATGTGCAAGAAAATGGAAAAGCAATCCAAGAGGATATGGAAGGAATGCTGACAGCTCCTGCTACTATTCTCCTGTGAATGAAGCTGATATTCAGGAGCATGAGGCTTTGTAGCTGGTGGCACTGTAGCATGTTAGGCAAAATTTGGTTTCAAATCCCCACTGCAAACTGAAAACATATGTCCATACACAACTCTGTATATGAATGTTCATAGCAGAAGTATCAATAGTAGCCAAAAAGTGAACCCAACTCAAACATTCATCAATTAATGAATGGATAAGTTAAATGCAGTATATCCATACAATGAAATAATATTCTGTAATAAAAAGGAATGGTGTACAGATGCATACTACTCATATGGAAGAATCTTAGAAACAGTATGCTAAATTAAAGAAGCCAGACACAAAGTAAGGCCACATGTTGTGTATGGCCATTATATGAAATGTCCACAAGAAATCCATAGAAAGTAGATCTGCTTGCCAGAGCCTAGAGGGAGAAGGGAAATGGGGTGGGACTGATAATATGACTTTATTTAGAGTGTTGAAAATGTTCTGGAAGTAGTGGTGATGGCTGCACAACTTTATAAATATACTAAAACCCACTCGATTGTACACTTTAAAATAAAATCCTCATGATCACTTCCCCTCTTTTTTCTCATTATGCCTTGTTATAGTCATCTACAGAACCTCAGCATTCATTCTCTGATTTGAGATTTGAGTTTTTGGTTCAATATCACTCCAAAGCTTCTTCTGTTGTGATATTTGTTCTTCTCACTCCTCTTTTTACTTTTCCTCCAACTTCTTCTTTGACTCTACTTCAGTGACCTACACCCACTGTTATAAATTGGATCTTGTCATCACCAAGATTATTCTTCACAGCTCAAGGTCAAGAATCCTATACTAACCAACATTTCTTGTTTTTCCATCTTACTCCTCCTAGTTCTCCAACTTTAATAATTCTGAGACCCAAAATCCATAGATCTTAATAACACTTCTTCTGTCCTTCACCTACTTCATATCCTCCCATACCTCCTTATCCACCTAAGTCAGTCATTATACTCACTCACTTTCTTCTTCTTCCTTTATTGTACTGCCTAGCAAAGTTTTGACCCCACCGAAATCCAACTATCTACCTATTCTATACCTGTATCTGTGCAGTTGAGTGGTGAAAAAACACGAAGTCAACCTATTAACTTCAAGCAGGCCCTTAGTGCTGCTGCTACATCACACAAGTCTATTCATTCATAGACGGCCATTTCACACTTATCCTTTCTCCTCAAACCTCTGACCTTCTCTCTCTTCTAAATCTGTTTTCAGAGAAGATAAAGACAATCAGCAGAGTACTTCCTCATGCTCTACCAACACAACTGGCAATCTTATATCTGTTTCCATATTTTCTATCCTCCCCTGTTATGAATGAATAGATCATGTCACTAAGAAAGACCTGCCTCACCCACCTACAAGATCCAACCCCTTGTTATCTACTTAAGGACATTACTCCATCAATTATACCCTCTCATATTCTCTCCCTTAAATTGGGTCATTCCCATCATCAATACAACAGCCACGCTATACAATATGGTCCATCCAAAATAAAACCCTGGTGACTCCTCTCCAAGCTACAGCTCCATTTCTCTGCTGCCCTTACAGGAAAACTTTTAGGGGCCTGTAAGACTTGATTGTTTCCAGTTTCTCTCCTCCCATTTTCCTTCTCTCTCTCACATCATTTCTTTGCCCTTCCTCTTTTTTTAACTTTGAAAAATTCTGATAACAACAACAACAAAAAACTTTAAATAAACACTTTATATTTTTTATTTAAATTTATTCATTGTTTACAATAACATTTGCCCACATTTGCTTTATTTCTCTCTTTCTTTACATACCTACACACACACACACATACTTTCTCTCCAAGACTAAATCTTTCCTGAAAAGTTGCAAACATTGTGACACTTCTTCTCTAAACACTTCAACATATATGTCCTAAGATCAAGGGTACCTTCTTTATAACCCAATACACTATTATACCCAGGAAACTGTAATACTTAGTGTTATATTGTATCATTTGATATGCAATCTATATTCAAATTTTCCTAATTATCCCTAAAATGTTCTTCCAGCAGTTTTTTTTTCTTGATCAAGGATCCAATTAAAGTTCATGTACTGTGTTTGGGTTTGGCTCTTCAACTTCTCTTATAATTCCCTTGAGGAACTTCTTCTTGGTTTTGTTTATCACTATGGGTTCATAGATTCTTAGTATACTATAATTCATTACCATCATTATGCTTCTTGATGTTCTGACTGTCCTAATTTGATTAGTGGGAGCCCCTTAAAACCAGATCATATGTTATTTTGATAGGTTTCCATTGGTTTCCACTTCCTTGCTTTATGGCATAAGATCTATTTCATGCTCATTTTATGCTTACCATGCTCCAAACTTAAAATCAGCCATTTCTCTAAGGAGTCCTGGTCTGTTCCTTTAGTAGAGGTTGGGATTTAGGAACCATGATCTGGATGCTCATGGTGCTTCATTGCTACTGAGTTTTTCTTACAAACCATTTCATCAGTTCACAGAAATCTTCCTCATTCTTTTCTATGATTAGATAATACTCTGTTGTGTAAGTATACCACAGTGTATTCAGCCAGTTTTCTGTGGATAAGCATTTACAGTATTTCCAATATTTATAATTTTTACACATAATGTCACAATGAATAACTTTGTACATATGCTGCTTCATATGTGTGGAGATATACCTTTGGGTATATTCCAGTCTCACATTCTCTCTTGAATCCACTACAATCAGGCTTTTGCCCTGGTCAGGGTCAACAGTCATTTAACCTCATCTTACTTGACCCCTCTGTAGCATCTGACACAGTTAATTATAAATTATTCCTGTCTTCTAAAAATACTTAAAAAACAAACAAACTTGGCTTCCAGAATACTCTCTTGCTCTCTCTGCCCTGACTTCCTCAGTCTTCTTTACTGATTTTGACTTACTCTTCTGACCTCTAGATATTATACTTATTCTTGGGATCAATCTTCAATCTTCTTCCTTTCCCTTCTAAACTCACTACCTAGGAGACATTAACCAATTATCACAGTTTTACTTATGCTCGTAACTCCCAAATTTCAGCCCAGACTCTCTGAACTCTAACTCATCTTCCCATCTCTTACTTGACATCTGATTTGGTGTAAAACATACCTCAAACATGACATGTCTAAAACCAAACCCTCACTTTTTTCTCCAAGAAGTTGGAAGTCTTTCCACAGTCTTCCCACCTCTATAAAGGGCAACTTCATCCTTCCAGATGCTCAAGTCAAAAATCTTGGAATAATCCTTGAATTCTCTCTTTTTCCTACACCTTACATGCAAATCCATCAGCAAATCTTGTTGCAAACACACACACATATATGTGTGTACCACTACTATCCTAATCCAACTCACCTCATCTTTGTCTAGATGAATTCCAATAACTGAACTAACCTCTGCTTTCCCATCCCCATCCTCATGCTGTTCTCAATGCAACAACCATTAGAGTGCCCTTTTAAAATGGGCATTAGATCACTCTGCTCTTATCCTAAATGCTTTTCAATGGCTTCCCTCTTCACTTAGAATGAAAGCTAAAGTCCTTACAATTGTCAACAAGTACACAGACAGTCTGGATTCCTGTCTGCTCTTAGATCTCATCTCCAACTGTTCTCCCCATCTCTCAATTGGTGTTCCTTAAACATGCTAAGCCTACTAACAATTCAGGACTTTTGCACCCTGCTGTTTCTTCTGCCTAGAGTACTCTTATCCACATGCTATCTTCTTTACTTCCTTAGGGTCTTCTGTTGGAAAAAATGTGTACAATAAAACAGGGAAGGAGATACAAGGATCTAACAGTTTCTTAAACAGCTTTCATTCAATTCTTTTTTTTTTTCTTTTAGCATCACCCTTTCTCAAAGCTCATAGTATCCAGAGCTTTGAGAAATCTGCAACTTAGATTGGGTTGTTTCTCAGTTTTCCTGATGGCTGCTTTAGAATTAGGTTACTTTAGCTCTGCTTGTTGCTACTCACCCATCTGCTTTCAAACATTCAAAAATGTACGGCTCTTTTCTCCTCTCTTATCTGCCCTTTCCTTGTGTTTATAATTTATGACCAACAAACAAACATAACTTCTTCACTATGCTTTTTGTCAGGGCTTGAGAGAGAATAAAACATGATATATATGTCATTCTGCCACCTTAACGTGGACACTGTAATTCACTTCATTAAAAAAAAAACCCATATACTATAAGGCACTTTCAGAAGGGTACAATATTTTATAAAAACAAATAAGATAGCAATACAAACTAAAAAGACGTTTTAAAATCACAAATATAAAAAACTATAGTTTCAAGTTTTGTTCTATTCCTATTTTTCATTTAATATACTGTATTCTTTTTTATGCACTCAGTATTTATAAACCAACAGAATACTATCAACAATCAGTTTGTAGCATCTGTGATAATTCTAATTTATTTGATGACACAGGAGACTTCCCCACATTTTTAGAAAAGCAAAACCCTGTTCATCTTTAAAAAAAAAAAAAAATAATAACCTAATTCCATCTATTACAAATAACACTCCAGGAAACCCTTTTAAAATATGAAGTGCCCAAGGAGCTATAACGTAAATATAGAAAATATTACAGCTATAACATAGAAAAATAGAAATATAACATGGAAAAATAAAATAAGGAGTGGTTCTTTCTACTCATCTAGACTTAAGGTCTAGTTTAAGGGAAAAAGGCAATTCCAAAGACTATCTTTACTATTACCAGATAAAGTAAATGGAAAGTATATATCAACCAAAGCAACAGTAATAACCTAATTGTCATGAATATATTATCACTGCTATTATAACTATCTTCTACAAATTTGGTAACTAGAAAGAAAACTTACCTGTCTAAGAATATATCTGGGAGTGGTGGATAGGTCTGCATGTCAGGCACTCGCTCGTGGACAATAACCATTATGAAAGATGTAAATCCAAATACTATGAAAACATATATACAACTCAGTATGGTCTTCCAATACTCTGGGTCCAGTCTTCGAATAGAATGTTTGTTTTTACCATTCACATACTGGTACTGATCAGAATTCAAATCAGTGATGGGTCCATCACAGTCATGTGAAGGCTCCCCATTACAGAGCCACTCTGCACTCTGAAGAGCACTGATAAATGGAGTCATGGGACTCATGGGACTGTCACTGTTGTAGCCCATCTCTTCTAAAACATCAATATGTATTTTCTGCAATTTTCGAACTGAGAGCATTAACCTTTTAATGTCCCCTAAGACTTTGATTTCCAGAGGAGGAGATCGGAGATCATATTCAGTCAATGTAAGCAATGTGATTCCATCAAGTCGGTGCTTGTTGCATAAAACATCCACATACTCAAAAAAGCCTTCATCCTTCAGCCAAACAGCTACATGCTTGGTAGTCCAGCGGCGAATGCAGAGTTGATTAGGAACAGCCATTTCTTCTTCAACTGTCTGTCAAGGGAAAATAGGAAAATAAACAAAAACTCAACATGCCCTAACAACTTCTTTGAGGATTAAACACATAAATACACCAGAAACAGTTATTCATCCACACTGCTATATTGGCTTCTGGACAAGAAAAAAGAAATAAAATTATTCATTAATGAGTAGTTTTCAATAGATTTACATTCTAATAAGTTTATACACATAAATTCAGTAGCAGAGGAAAAGCTAATAACCAAACAGTTTTATAAAATGTTTTTTTGGTAATATTTTACAAGTGGCTTTCCCATACCATAGCAGGCCATAACTTAATTAGAAAAAGACTACTGGTGAGAACAATTGAGAAAAATAACTCAACACTTTCATAAAATGAAATATACAGAAAGATGTGTCATATGTGAAAATAAATCAAATTTTAGAAATCTTCACGTTTGAGGGATAAATATCTCTCCTGCCTCTAAACTGCCTTGTCGTGGTGAAGCAGCGTGAATAACTCAGTGAAGCTATGAGTCATGCAATGCAGGGCCACCCGAGACAGATGGTCACAGTGAAGAATTCTGATAAAACGTGGTCCACTGGAGGAGGCAACGGCAAACCACTCCAGGATTCTTGCCATGAGAACCCCATAAACTGTATAAAAAGGCAAAAAGATATGACACCAAAAGATGAGCTCCCAGCTCAGAAGGAAGAGCGGAAGGCAATCACTAACAGCTCTGAACAGCCGGCTCAATGGAAAGACCCTGATGCTGGGAAGGACTGAAGGCAGGAGCAGAAGAGGGCGACAGGATGGAATGATTGGATGGCATCACTGATTCAATCGACATGAACTTGGGCAAACTCTGAGAGATGGTGAGGGACAGGGAGGCCTGGCGCACTATGGGGTCACAAACAGTTGGACACAACTTGGCAACTGATTGAACTGAACAGCAACTGATTCCAAAAAGAAACAAAACAAAACCAAAAACCCACAAAGGTAGATGGAAAACTAATTTCAGGAAACCCCTTAAGATGAGACATATTTCTATCTACTATACAAATAATTTCTACAATAGATATAAAATCTTTACCAGATATAAATATCTATAAATATCTTAATAGCTCATTTCTTCCTATACCTTGAATATTCCATTACAGAACTTATAAGGAATTTCCTTCTTAAAATATCATTGTGATTTAGTGATAAAACACTTCAATGCCCACAAATTTGAGGGGCTATATTTTATACTGCAATTATAGTAATTTTTTCTTTCTTTTTTTTGTGGCCACACCACACAGCTTGTGGGATCTTAGTTCCTGACCAGGGGCTGAATCTGAGTCCTCAGCAGTGAAAGTGCTGTGTCCTAACCACTGGACCTCCAAGGAATTCCCTATACTTCAATTATAAAAGGAATGTACCATTTCAAAAAATACTAATAATTTTTACTACTTTGATCCCACACAGTTCTGTTTATGTTCTTTTTCTATTTTAAAGTGTTCAGTAACTTGGGCCTGTATCAGGCTTCTAAACTTTTATCAGATACATGGGAGACAAAGGCTTACATGGAAAAACCTAAAGTACTTTCTCAACAACTAAAGTCAGTGGGTTTTCTGACATTTTCCAAATTACTAAAGACCACATTTTCTGCTGAGATGATTTTTAAAAAACACAGTAGGTAAACTTTAAAGCATTAAAAAAGAAGAAGAAAGAATGACACAACAAATACTCACATGCCCACTACCCAGCTTGGGGAAAAAAAAAAAAAATTAAACAGTTCCAATACATATGTTCCGTTTCTTAATTTGAATAGTAGTTATACACTGAATATTCATCAATCCGTACACTTATGAGCTATACTTTACATGTGTTAAACTTGATTTTAAAAGTTTTAAAAACTAAAACAAAACATCAATACCCTTCTCTCCTCCCAGATGTAGTAACTCCTGGTTTTAGTGCTTATCATTCCCTTATAAGCATTCATTTAGTGCTTATCATTCCCTCATAAGCATTTTTGGCTATGAAAACTTTCTATGCTTCCTTATGTGGAGGAAAAGTAAAAAGCTGCCATTTCTGCATTCTTCTAGCCAACACAAACTATTGCCACAAATACTTATAATTACCTGAAAAAGGCAAATACTCAGCTACATAAGTACTTTTTACACCATCAAAAATATTCAGCCAACAAGAAACATGCTCATTAAATGTTTATATTTTGATTACTACAAAGCAAACCTAGTTTTTGGAAACCTTACATCAGTGTTTCCAAACAAAGCTTTTAACAGTATAAAGCCACAACAGCTTTCCAGTCTTAGTCTTTTTACCTACAATATAGCATCACCACCCCAAAGGACAGGGAATTATGATTTATTCACTTCAACTCATGGAGTTTACACACATTGATGTATATAATTTTATATCACTTATTACATATATATAGCTCCATTTAAAATGATTTTTCTATATTTTAATACATATAGACAGCCAGATGGCTTCATCCTACATACTACATACATATCTTTTCCCCAAGGTATTCTCTGACTAAATTACTTCAACCCTGAATATCCAACAAGTACATGCTATGAACTCTGCAACAATTACAATGTAAAAAGTATGAGAGGCTCATCTCATACAAAATAAGGCCAGATTCCTTCTGTCATTTTATTTCTATTTCACTTTCTCATTTTTCTAACAGCTTACCACCAGTGGGTTCCAAGTCACTCCCATCCTTTTAGCCTTGTTCTTCAGTAGAGTTTCATTTCATACACTGCTCAAAATGATCTCTCTCATATTTTTTTTTTTTCTGTCTTGTATCACCTCCAATCTGGCTAACAATCTGTTCTTTATATCCTCAATTTAACTAACAAACAGGCTTTGATGCCGGTGTTTCAGCTGCTAGAAAATATGAGTTGTCGTACAAGAAAGCTCCCTAGAAGTCTTTGAACCTGCTGTGGCAATGCCCTAAAAGCATGACACATTGCCCTGCTGTACTTCATCAGGTCAGGGCATGCCCTTTAATTCTCTACTGCTACATACAGTTAGAGGCCCATATTTAGTTAACACTATGAACACCTGCACTAAAGAGGTATATTAGAAGATGATAAAAGGCTTCAGGACAACATAGTATTTTTGTTGTACCACAGGACCTACAGGGAACAGGAAACTTTTAATGAAGAATATGACAGCTATAGATTTCATACAAATATACAGAATGAAGAAATTAGTAAACATTTCAGAATACTTTCAGCTTTAATCAATAATTAATATGAATCAACTATCAGTTAAAGGGACTTCTGTTTCTGACCAAGATGCAGTAAGAGAAACCAGATTTACTTTTCCACCTGAAACAGCCAAAATATAGACAAAATATATGGAGAGAAAACCAGTTTCAAAACAGTGGGCACAAGACAGCAAGGAGACCCTTGAGAGGAGGAAACAAGGTGAGCCCCACTGCCCCTGCCATGAGTGAGCGGTGTAGGATATAATCTGGGTGAGGCCCAGCAGACTACGTGAGTGGCGATGGAAGTGAAAGTCTAGGGGAATCAAGGTGGTTAGTGTACACGGGATAGAATAATAGAGGGGAGACAGACAGAGAACTTGATATAGACTGAATGCTTATATTCCTGTATTGAAGTTCTGACTCCTAGTGGGATAGTATTAGAAGGTGATTAGGTCATTAAGGCAGAATCCTCATGAACAGAATTAATGCCCTTATATACCCCAGAGAGTTCTCTCAGCTGTTCTGCCCTGTAAAGACACAGATAAAAGAAGACCACCTATGAAGCAGACCTCATAGACACCAAATCTGCTGGCAGTTTGATCTTGGATTCCTTGGCCTCCAGATCCATGAGAAATAGATGTGTTAAGGCACTCAGCCTACAGTAATTTTGTTATAACACTATACGTAGACTAAGATGGAACTCCAGAGATTTGCAAAGAATCTCCCTTGAACAGGCAGCTGAATGCTGATCAACACTTGTATGTGAGGAAACCAAATAAGACTGAAAAAAGAACCACCCAGAAAGATTAGAGGTGATAATAATGCCTAGTACTCACCCAAGATCACTAAAAGCACCTACTGCAAATAAGCAGGCTGGAAAAAAAAAATCTCATGATTCATGGGGCACTGGGCAGAGTACACAGCAAGATCTTTCCATAGTAGAAAGGCAAAATTAACCCTAAAACAGGAGCTCTCAAGTGGGGGCAACTGGCACCCCAAAACATTTGGCAATTTCTGGAGATATTTTTGGTTGTCACAGCTAGGGGCTCATCTAAAGACTAGAGACTAGGGATACTGTTAAAACACTCTGCAATGCATAGGACAGTCCCTCACAACAAAGAATTGGTGCTGATATGCAGAAATCCTGCCCTAAACCTAAACATGTCTCTGGTTCAGCCAAACATATCTTAAAAGCAGAATCAAAAGGATCAGAGTTGTTTTCAAGTAATTTAATTATATCCCTCAACAAAGCGGGAGAATATTAATAGGAATACAAAAGTATTCAGCACCCAACGGGTAAAATCACTATGTCTGGGAACCAATCAAAGATGACCAGGCATGCACAGAAGTAGGAAAACTCACCTACAACATGTAGAAAATCAATTGAAATTGACCCAGAACAGACAGATAATAAAATTATCAGACAAGGATGTTAACACAGATATGATAACTGTATTACATATGTTCAAAAAGTGAAATAGAGATATGGACACATAAGATCCAACTCAAACTTCTAGAAATGAAATTGCAAAGATATGTAATAAAAAACACATTGGATGGGATTAATAGCTGATTAGATACTACTGAGGCACAGTAAATTTGAAGACATAATATGAATTATTCAAAATCAAACACAGGAGAGAGCTTTTTAAAATGAAGAGAACATTATTCAGTCTTTCAAAGGAATCTTGAAGACCTTGTGCTAAATGAAGTAAGTCAGACACAAAAGGACGAATGTTGTATGATTCACTTTAGATGAGGTCAAATTCAGAGAGACAGAAAGCAGATAGTAGTTTCCAGGGACTGAGCAATAGGAGACAAAGGGGAATTACTGTTTGATGGGTACAAAGTTTCCATTTGGGATGATGAAAAAGTTCTGGAAATGGATGACAGTAATGGGTGCACCACAAAGTAAATGTACTTAATGCCACTGAATTATGGACTTCAAAATGATTACAATATTTCGCTATGTATATTGTACCATGATTAAAAAAAAAGAAAAAGAAACAACACGAAAAGAACATCAGTGAGAGGTGGGACAACTTCAAACCATCTAATAGATGCATTTATGTGGCCTGAAGGGAGGAGACAGGAGAGGACAGGAAGAAACATTTTGAAGTACCAATGGCCAGCATTTTTCAACATCTGGTGAAAACTATAAACTCACACCCAAAAAGCTCAATAAACTTCAAACATTAGAACCACACAAAAAACTATACCACACCATAACATAATCAAATTACTCAAAATCAGTGATAATGAGAAAATCTTAAAAGTAAAAAGAGAAGATATATACATTACATACACAGGAACAAAGATAATGATAGCAGATTCCTCACAGGAAACAATGGAAGTTAGAAGACAGTGAAATAATGTCTTTAAAACACCAAAAGGAAAAAAAAAAAAAAAAAAATCAACCTATAATTCTATGACCAGTAAAATGTTGTTAAAAAACAAAGGTAAAATAAACACTTTTTCAGACACACAAAAGCTAAATAATTTCATCTCCAGCAAACCTGAACCACCAGAAATGTGAAAAGGAAGTCCTTCACACAGGACAAAAATGCCATCATATGAAAATAAGAATCTACGCAAAGCATGGAAGAATATCAGAAATGGTAGATACATGGGGTAAATACCTAAGTAAAATACATGTCAACAATGGCACAGAAGTTGGGAGAAACAGACTACTAAAATAAAATTCTTCCAGAAAAGCAGGGAATATTTCTGAATTCATTCCATGAGGCCAGTATTATCCTGATACCAAAACCAGACATGACATTACAAAAAAATAAAACTATAGCCTGACAAGCCTTAAGAACATAGAAGGAAAAATCTGAAACATATCTCAGCAAATCAAATTCAGTAGTATTTTACAAGGATTCATATTTTATATACAAAAACATTGATATTCTACAGCAAGACAAGACAAATTTAAACATAAAATTAAAAAAAAATTTTTTTCTCTGCCTTTGGCCTCTTCCTTCACCACCAAGAACTGCATATCTGCATTATGCATCAACCAAACCTCCCCCATTGGCAGAAACACCTGCTCAGCCATAAAGTGCAACATTCTTCTAGCATCAACAAGACAACTCCTTAAAAGATAACATTCCTTCTTGATCTTGTTAAGAGGCCACAAGACTTTTAGATATGGAGTCTTAAACTGTCAATAATATGTCATTTAATGCACAGCCCTCTGTCTCAAAAAAACAAACAAACAAACACAAAAACTCACATAACTATGCCTACACTTCTAATTGGTAGAACAGCTCTGAGAGTTTTCTGACATGCTGTTCTTGGGTTATAGTCTCCAGTTTGGCTCAAATAAAATTTTCTATTTCTTTCTTAGATCGACTGATTTTCACTGACATGCATCAATTCTTATCAAATTTGGTCTATAAATTCCATGCAGTCCCAATCAAAATCCCAACAAGTTTCTTTGTAGATACTGATAAACTTGATTTCAAAAGCTGATATGGAAATGCAAAGGACACAGAATAACCAAAACAAGCTTGAAAAAGAATAAGATTAGATAACTAATTACAAGACTGACTCATTGGAAAAGACCCTGATGCTGGGAAAGATTGAAAGCAGGAGGAGAAGGGGACAACAGAGGATGAGATGGTTGGATGGCGTCACCGACTCCATGGACATGAGTTTGAGTAAGCTCTGGGAGTTGGTGATGGACAGGGAGGCCCAGCGTGCTGCAGTCCATGGGATTGCAGAGAGTCAGACATGACTGAGCCACTGAACTGAACTGAGTACTGGCATAAAAATAAATCAATGGAACAGAACAGAGAATTGAGAAACGGACCTACATATTTATGGATATATAATTTTATACAGTTGTGCACAGGCAATTCAGTGGAGAAAGAATAGTCTTTTCATCAAATGCTAGATCAAATGAATATGTATATGCAAAAACAGTAATCCATACCTCTCACCACATATAAAAATTAACTTCAATAGATTATAGACCTAAGGTAAAATCTAAAACTAGAAAACTTCTAAAAGATAATATATGAGAAAATCTTTTTGAATTTAGGTTAAGTAAAGATTTCTTAGATATGACAACAAAAACAAAATCCTTAAGAGAACAAGTTGATAAACTGGACTTCATTTGCCTAGCTAGGTGACTTAAGGACATAATTTTATGGTTTTTACTCTACAAATTTCTGCATTGTTTTGATCTGTTAAAGTATATACTTCTATAATAAAGACAGAAAAATATACAGAAGAACAATGTATCTGTTGAAGAACACTGAAATTATAATTTCAAAATTACACCTGCCTCAAGAACTACTACTTTTAATTTTTTAATTTATCTTTCATACATAGTATTTTCTATACATAAAATTTCTACAGAGAAATCATGCCACATGTAATACATTTTTACTTAACATTGTTGCATGAGTTCTGTCTAATGTCATCAAACTATCCTTTGAAAAGGACATTCCATTGTATGTCCATACAATAATCTGCCGATTTCCCAATGTTGGCAACTGTTCACAATTTTATTACTATTACAAACAGTACTGCAGTGTCTTCGGTTAGATTTCTAGAAGTAGAATAACAGAATCAAAAAATTCTGACATGTTATTTGGACACTAACTCCTAGGTAGTCATTAAAGCCTGATCCACATCAAAAAGCTTGACCCACATCAAAAAGCATGACGGTGCCTGTCCAAAATGTTAATGGGTACATAAAGGAAAGATCTCAACTTGAGAGACAACTTAAAAGCAGTTTATTTTGCAATTAAGAAATTAGTCATCAAAGGTCAATACAAGGCACTGAGAACACAGTCCACTCATGCAGAATCGTACCAACAGGCATTACTCAAACTTAGTTCCAACTCATAGATAATACATAAACTAAAGTATCTGACTGTTCTGTACAGATATCTTATCTTTTGGATGGACTCTGACAAATTTTTGAAACCTATTCAAAAATTCAATTTTCAGCATATCAACTTGTTCATTTACTAGCAAATTAATATTTCTCTCCAAATTTAGTTCACATTGATTAGAGATTTCAACAGCTTGACAGCAAAATAATTCATTATTTCCTATGATCTTATCTCCATACTTAACACAATGAAAACAGCTTTCATAAACACAAGAACTTTAAATCTGGTATTTGTTTTTTTTTTTTTAAGTCTTTATTAAATTTGTTACAATCTTGCTTATGTTTTTGCTTTTTTGGCCATGAGGCATGTGGGACCTTAGCTTCCCCACCAGGGATCAAACCTGCACCCAGTGCTTAGGAAGACTAAGTCTTAACCACTGGACCACCACGGAAGTCCTCCCCAAATCTGGTATTTCTTAACAGAAGCATAGCTATTCATTAATCAATGAGTGGTATGCATTCACTGGAGTGATAAGCACTAAATTATTATCTTCACAATAATATAAATAACTCAGTTATGAATACTATATTAAAACTGTAAATACTGTATATTAGGTGTAACAAACCAAGCACAATCAGTCCAGAACTACAAAAAGAGACAATGTCTATCAACAAACTCTCCCTATTCTGCCTCACTAAAGCTCTGTGTTTTGCCCTTCCCTATCTCTGTGACTGATCAGCTACAGGACAATCTGGCCACTGGAAATGATGACTTGACGCAAGGAGTATTACTATCTGTGAATCACTACTGACTCAGTGTCTGTGACAAATACGGTGAAATGGCACTCAGCATCCTTTTCAATCTCCCTCCAGTTGTTTTTTGTACTACAGAGGTTAAAAAACTAAAAATTATCCTCCAGGATCCCTTGCCACTAAGGTTCTAAATGTGAATTAAGTTTAGCCAACTATATCCTCTGACATGAGATGTGGAAAAGTGATGTTGAAAGCTGAGCTTCTCTGTACACCAGTGTTGAATCAAATCTCAGAGAAAGTTTTGGCTGAAGTAGAAAAGAACAGCTTTACTGCTTTCCCAGGCAAAATGGGAAACAGCAGGCAAATGCCCTCAAAACCATCTGTCCCAACTTGGGGAAGACAGGGAGAAATTTTACAGTAATTGTCCAAGAGGGTGTGATCAGCTCCTAGACATTCTTTTGATAGGTTGATGGTGAGGTAAGTAGGAGTCAGCATCATGAACCTTCAGGTCCAACTGGTCTGGGGTCTACATGCTAGTGGACAGAATATCATTGTTAATCATTAACTTCTCCCACCTGGAGGGGGTTTCAGTATCTGCAAAACAGCTCAAAGATGGTGTCGTGTGTATCCTCTGATAGGGAAATAGGACCTTGCCCCAAGGCTGCTCTGGGCTGTTTGTTTCTCCCTGGTCTCCCATCCCTTTCCTAATTAACAACTGCTTGAATCTGCCCACTGGGACTCAGGGAAGGTGACGGAAGATGAATGAAGGCTGTTTCCTATAATCAAAGAAATGCGAGACACAGAAGGGCTTTGTGCCCAGGAACCCCACAGGGACCCCTGCACAGTATCAAAAGCAGAAAGTGAAGTAGGGGCCACATTTTTCTAAAGTTTGGTATCTGCAAGAAAGATTATGGAAATGTTGGGTGTGAGTGTGTATGTAATTCTCCAGTTTACAATCACTCACTTTTTGTCTGGAAGCAGCTGCAGTTGTAGAGCAGCAGTACTGACTTTCCAATGCCTGCATCACATATATGATGATACGTTTCTTCTGTGTGTGTTAAACTATACATACCTGAAATTTTATTGTTTCAATCATTTTTAAGCGCGTAGCACTTAAATCTTCAGTGCATTTAAGTACATCTATATTGTTGTTCAATCATTAACCACCACTTATTTTTAAAACTTTTCCATCATGCAAAATGAAAACTCTCCACTGTTTCTTCCCTCGTGCTCCTGCCAAACACCATTCTATTTTCTGTCTCTATTATTCTAGATACAACCAGTATCCAGAAAACGTCTACTTCTGCTTTATTGACTACGTCAAAGCCTTTGACTGTGTGGGTCACAATAAACTTAAAATCCTTAAATTTTAAGAAAATTCCTAAAGAGATGGGAATACCAGACCACCTTATCTGCCCCCTGAGAAACCTGTATGCATTTCAAGAAGCAACAGTTAGAATCAGACATGGGAACAATGGACTGGTTCCAAATTGGGAAAGGAGTACATCAAGGCTGTATATACACCCTGCTTATGTAACTTCCATGCAGAGTACATCATGAGAAATGCTGGGCTGGATGAAGCAGAAGCTGGAATCAAGATTGCTGAGAGAAATATCAATAACCTCAGATATGCAGATGACAATACCCTTATGGCAGAAAGTGAAGAACTAAAGAGCCTCTTGATGAAAGTGAAAGAGGAGAGTGAAAAAGTTGGCTTAAAGCTCAACATTCAGAAAACTAAGAACATGGCATCCAGTTCCATCACTTCATGGCAAACAGATGGGGAAACAATTGAAACAGTGACACACTTTATTTTTGGGGGGCTCCAAAATCACTGCAGATGGTGACTGCAGCCTTGAAATGAAAAGACTCTTGCTCCTTGAAAGAAAAAGTACAACAAACCTGGACAGCATATTAAAAAGCAGAGACATTACTTTACCAACAAAGGTCCATCTAGTCAAAGCTATGGTTTTTCCAGTAGTCATGTATGGATGTGAGAATTGGACTGTAAAGAAAGCTGAGCACTGAGAATTGATGCTCTTGAACTGTGGTGTTGGGAGAAAACTCTTGAGAGTCCCTTGGACTGCAAGGAGGTCAAACCAATCCATTCGAAAGGAAATCAGTCCTGAATATTCCTTGGAAGCACGGATGCTGAAGCTGAAGCTCCAATACTTTGGCGACCTGATGCAAAGAACTGACTCAATGGAAAAGACTCTGATGCTGGGAGAGACTGAAGGCGGGAGGAGAAGGGGACGACAGAGGATGAGATGGTTGGATGGCATCACTGACTCGATGGACATGAGTTTGAGCAAGCTCCGGGAGTTGGTGGATGGACAGGGAAGCCTGGTGTGCTACAGTCCATGGGGTTGCAAAGAGTTGGACACGACTGAGAGACTGAGCTGCACTGAATTGAGACACAACCAGTGGAATCCTACAGTGTTTGTCCTTTCGTGTCTGCCTTATTCTCCTTTGCAGAGTATCTTCAAGGTTCACCATGTTTTAGCATATGTCAGAACCTTTCTCATTTCTAAGGCTAAATAATATTCCATTGTATGTATATATCACATTTTGTTTATTCATTCATCCATCAATGGACACTTGGGTGGCCTTTAGTTCTTGGCTATTGTGAATAACGCTGCTATAAACATGAGTGTATACAAATATCTGTTCAAGTCTTGCTTTCACCTCTTTTGAGTATACACCCAGATGTGGAATTGCTGGGTCATTTGAGTAATTGCTTAATTTTTTCAGGAATCATCATACCATTTTCAAAGCAGTTGCATCATTTTACATTCCCAAGAGCAACACACAAGTGTTTTAATTTTCCACACCCCTTACTAACACTTGTTTTTTTTTGATTTTTGGTTTTAATAATGGTCCTCCTAATGGGTATGAAGTGGTATCTCCTGTAATTTTGATCTGAGTCCCATTAATGACTAGGGATGTTAAGCATCTTTTTATTTGCTTTCTGGGCAATTGTATATATTCTTTAGACAAATGTCTATTCAAGTCTTTTGCTCGTTTTTGAATTGGTCTGTTATGGTTGTTGTTCAAATGGTGTGTTCTTTAACAGTTCCATACTGGCCTTCTGATACCCTAATATTTACCTTTGCTAACTGCGGCAAAGGTAGCACTCCGCTAGCAGGCTTGTTCAAATCTTGTTCTAGAAGTCATTCCTGGTGGTCCAGTGGCTAAGACTCTGCGCTCCCAGTGTAGGGGTCCAGGTTTGATCCCGGGTCAGGGAACTAGATCCCACAAGCTACAATTAAAGGGTCTGCATGCCACAACTAAAAGATCCTACATCGAGCAATTAAGATCTGGCACAGACAAAACGAAAAACAAAACAAAACAATAGAAGTCATTCTCAGCAGCCCAGTCCACAGACTAGTTTGTCTCTTATAACTGAACCCTGACTGAATATAATCATTTTAGCCCTTCAGTCTTTCAAGTTGTCATCTTTCAAAGCAAGTAAAGTACCCAAAGTTAAAGGCTTCAAACTAACTCATAAGGTCCACAATCTGGTAAAATTCTAGGTAAGGCAAATAACTTTATGCTGTTTCCTTTAATTTCCTGGTAAATTAATTAAGAACGATATGGTTTTATCTGCTCTTCTTATTAAATTTATATACCATTATCCTTGGAATGAATGACATGTTTTATTACAATAGGCTATTCAACTATCTTTTCCTCAACCAAGAACACTATGTCAGTAGAAAAGGACTTTAGAGTAATAAAATGTCCCATTAAAAATGTAAATAAAGCAAATATTCATATCTGGCCATTTCATCTATTAGTTAGGTTCAACAATATCAAGAATAAGAAAAATACACAAATACCACAGTAAAAATTAAAGAAAGGGGGAGAAAAAGGAAAATAAGAATGTATTTAGTAAACAACAAAAAAATATCTAATACCTAGGACAGCAAGAAAGTTTAGTGGGCTTTTGTTAGGTTATTTTTGTTTTATTTTTACAGAAGATAGTATGGATTACCAAGAACACTATTAAGGTCTGTGTGATTAGCGCATAATAGGTTCTCAATAAGTATTATTAAATGAATGTGCAAAAAAGTAGCAGTAATCAAAATAACTGAACTCAATTCCCAAAGCCTTTTTGAACAAGATCATTAAAAAAAATAAAACAAAATCCTGCTTTTAGATTGGTTATTTCATTGTTGAAAGTACACACTCTTAAAAAGATTAAAAATTTTCCTTTTATTTATGCCTATTTTAATTACAAAATTTTATTAAAAATTCTTCAGGACTTCAGAATAGTTTTAAATCAAGAAATTTAGAATGTCTAATTCCCCAGAGACAACCCCTGGTCACTAACTTGGTAAATTCACAAGGAACCAGGATCTGGTATCCAGTCTTGAAGCTTCAAAATATGACCTTGTCAGTACCTCTAAAGTTCATCAAAACCAAGGGAGACTAACAGCAAAATCACAACCAGAATGCCGACACTAGATAAGTGTCTAGAGCGAATGCTCAAACACCTTGTCTCAGACACAACGTTATAATTTGGATATATCTAGAAGGCTGATTTAGTACGCACAATGTTACTTGTAGAGTAAGTAATCAGAACAAGGAAAAACAGATGCTATTAAGCAAAATTTAATCCAGACTCTTATGAGACCTAAAGTACCATCTGTGCCACACAGTGAGTACCTATCTAGAAAAGGCTGTTTCTATCTCCCAGTTTGTTTGTCTCTCTTCTGCACAGTGCAGGATATAAAAAGCCAACTCTCTCTGACTCCTCCTCTGCCTATGCTCTAAGTAAACTACATATATGATGGCTTTCAACCCTGGCTGTATATGAGAATAATCTAAATTTTAAAAACATGTCTGTCCCAACAATCCCCATGCCCCCCTACAGGACAAGTGAGTCGGAATCTCTCAGGATAGAGGAGCTTTACACCTATACATTTTTAAAAGTTCTGCAAGTGATTCTGATACATACCAAGAGTTTCAAAGCACTATGTTACATCACTCAATCTAATTCTGTTTGTTCTTCTACTTCTGGCTTGGATAACTAATCTTTGAGGTGACTGTGCACACCTCTTATACACTTTGAGGTGACTGTGCACACCTATTATACACTGGCTGATTTTATGTTGAGTTGTTGTCTCTCGTATAATCTGCATGATACAACTGAATAAAATATAAACATATACACGAGCTTCCCTGGTAGCTGAGCCGATAAAGAATCCACCTGCAATGTGGGAGACCTGGGTTCAATCACTGGATTGGGAAGAATCCCTGGAGGAAGGCATGGCAACCCACTCCAGTGTTCTTGCCTAGAGAACCCCAATGGACAGAGGAGCCTGGCGGGCTGCAATGCAGTCCATGGGGTTGCAAAGAGTTGGACACGACTGAGTGACTAAGCATAGCACAATGAGGCATCCAATCAGTGGTACAGGGATATGGTGGGCAAGATATTCAAGTACAAGGTATTTGACATCTGCACTTTCATGCACTGGAGAAGGAAATGGCAACCCACTCCAGTGTTCTTGCCTGGAGAATCCCAGGGACAGGGGAGCCTGGTGGGCTGCCATCTATGGGGTCGCACAGAGTCGGACACGACTGAAGTGACTTAGCAGCAGCAGCAGCAGCAGTGTTAATCCTTAAAAATAACATGCCCACCCTCTGTTCTGTCAAAAATCTGCATATAACCTCTAGCCAGCCCTCCAAATGGGCAGTTCCTTCATACCCATGGTTCTGCATCCAGGGATTTGATCAACTGCAGTTATTTACTATTGAAAAAAATTGACAAATAAGTGCCCCTGTACAATTCAAACCCTTGTTGCTCAAGGGTCAACTAACTATATACCTAACTCACTCCCTTTAATTCTAAACTCTTTTCAGTGTATTTTCAGGAAGTAATAACATATCTGTTAAATAGATCAGCTAACATTTAAGGCAGTTACAAAGTGCCAGCATGTTCTAAATATTTTACTAATATGCTCAAATAACCCTCTCAACAACCATATAGATAGATATTATCTTTCTCATCTTACAGATAACTGAAACAGAGAAACTTGTACTAGTAACTAGTACAAACAAGACTCCAACCTAGACAATCTGATTTCAAAGTCCATCTGCTTATTCATTACACCACACCATCTCACAAGAGCTAAGGGTGCATGTAGTTTTGCAGAGCTTGATGCTTATAAATACTGAATATTTTCTAGTTATCAGCAGAAGAATTTATCAAAGGTCTTCAGTTACATCAAAGATTACATTAATGAGGCACTTCCCTGGCAGTCCAGTGCTTAATACTTTGCCTTCCAATTCAGGGGGTGCAGGTTCTATACCTAGTCAGTGAGCTAAGATCCCACAGGCCTCATGGCTAAAAAACCAAAACGGAAACAGAAGCAATTTTGCAATAAATTAAAAATAAAAAATGGCCCACATAAAAAAAAAAAAACTTAAAAAAATGATTACAGTAATGAGACTGCCTGATGATGATGGCTTTCTGTGAATCACAAATTTTGCACTGTTCACTCCCAAACATTTACTGCCTGCTGCATAGAGCTGTCAGCTAGGACGGCACTGGGGACAGTCTTAAGATGCCCTCTTGTTACATTTGTTCATCAACTGGATATTCACTGTGCACCTGCTATCTGAAGGCATACTAGGCAATGTGGCATTGACCTAGACAAATCTGAAGCAGATCCTACCCTGAAAGATTTTACAGGTGGGTATTGAAGAAAGTCATTTCTTAAAAAGATAAAAGGAATTACAGCTGCTAGTTCTTTATATCTATTATCTTATTTAACCCTCTGAAGAATGCTAATAAAGTGCTTACTTAAGTAACTTGCTAAAAATAAAAAAGAGAATTGCCCCAACAAGTAATGCTGAAGAAGCTAAAGTTGAAGACCTACAAGACCTCTTAGAACTAACACCCAAAAAAGATGTCCTTTTCATTATAGGGGACTGGAATGCAAAAGTAGGAAGTCAAGAAACACCTGCAGTAACAGGAAAATTTGGCCTTGGAATACGGAATGAAGCAGGGCAAAGACTAATAGAGTTTTGCCAAGAAAATGCACTGGTCATAACAAACACTCTCTTCCAACAACACAAGAGAAGACTCTACACATGGACATCACCAGATGGTCAACACTGAATCAGACTGATTATATTATTTGCAGCCAAAGATGGAGAAGCTCTATACAGTCAGCAAAAACAAGACCAGGAGCTGACTGTGGCTCAGATCATGAACTCCTTATTGCCAAACTCAGACTGAAATTGAAGAAAGTAGGGAAAACCACTAGACCATTCAGGTATGACCTAAATCAAATCCCTTATGATTATACAGTGGAAGTGAGAAATAGATTTAAGGGCCTAGATCTGATAGATAGAGTGCCGGATGGACTGAGGTTCGTGACATTGTACAGGAGACAGGGATCAAGACCATCCCCATGGAACAGAAATTCAAAAAGGCAAAACAGCTGTCTGGGGAAGACTTACAAACAGCTGTGAAAAGAAGAGAAGCGAAAAGCAAAGGAGAAAAGGAAAGATATAAGCATCTGAATGCAGAATTCCAAAGAACAGCAAGAAGAGATAAGAAAGCCTTCTTCAGCGATCAATGCCAAGAAATAGAGGAAAACAACAGAATGGGAGAGACTAGAGATCTCTTCAAGAAAATTAGAGATACCAAGGGAACATTTCATGCAAAGATGGGCTTGATAAAGGACAGAAATGGTATGGACCTAACAGAAGCAGAAGATATTAAGGAGAGGTGGCAAGAATACACAGAAGAACTGTACAAAAAAGATCTTCACAACCCAGATAATCACGATGGTGTGATCACTCACCTAGAGCCAGACATCCTGGAATGTGAAGTCAAGTGGGCCTTAGAAAGCATCACTACGAACAAAGCTAGTGGAGGTGATGGAATTCCAGATGAGCTATTTCAAATCCTGAAAGATGATGCTGTGAAAGTGCTGCACTCAATATGCCAGCAAATTTGGAAAACTCAGCAGTGGCCACAGGACTGGAAAAGGTCAGTTTTCATTCCAATCCCAAAGAAGGGCAATGCCAAAGAATGCTCAAACTACGACACAATTGCACTCATCTCACACACTGGTTAAGTAATGCTCAAAATTCTCCGAGCCAGGATTCAGCAATATGTGAACCATGAACTTCCTGATGTTCAAGCTGGTTTTAGGAAAGGCAGAGGAACCAGAGATCAAATTGCCAACATCCGCTGGATCATGGAAAAAGCAAGGGAGTTCCAGAAAAACATCTATTTCTGCTTTACTGACTATGCCAAAGCCTTTGACTGTGTGGATCACAATAAACTGTGGAAAATTCTTCAAGAGATGGGAATACCAGACCACCTGACCTGCCTCTTGAGAAATCTGTATGCAGGTCAGGAAGCAACAGGACATAGAACAACAGACTGGTTCCAAGTAGGAACAGGAGTACATCAAGGCTGTATATTGTCACCCTGCTTATTTAACTTATATGCAGAGTACATCATGAGAAACACTGGACTGGACGAAACACAAGCTGGAGTCAAGATTGCCAGGAGAAATATCAATGACCTCAGATATGCAGATGACACCACCCTTATGGCAGAAAGTGAAGAGGAACTAAAAACCCTCTTGATGAAAGTGAAAGAGGAGAGTGAAAAAGTTGGCTTAAAGCTCAACATTCAGAAAACGAAGATCATGGCGTCCGGTCCCATCACTTCATGGGAAATAGATGGAGAAACAGTGGAAACAGTGTCAGACTTTGTTTTTGAGGGCTCCAAAATCAGTGCAGATGGTGACTGCAGCCATGAAATTAAAAGACGCTTACTCCTTGGAAGGAAAGTTATGACCAACCTAGATAGTATATTCAAAAGCAGAGACATGACTTTGCCAACAAAGGTCCATCTAGTCAAGGCTATGGTTTTTCCAGTGGTCATGTATGGATGTGAGAGTTGGACTGTGAAGAAGGCTGAGCGCCGAAGAATTGATGCTTTTGAACTGTGGTGTTGGAGAAGATTCTTGAGAGTTCCTTGGACTGCAAGGAGATCCAACCAGTCCATTCTCAAGGAGATCAGCCCTGGGATTTCTTTGGAAGGAATGATGCTAAAGCTGAAACTCCAGTACTTTGGCCACCTCATGCGAAGAGCTGACTCAATGGAAAAGACTCTGATGCTGGGAGGGATTGGGGGCAGGAGGAGAAGGGGACGACAGAGGATGAGATGGCTGGATGGCATCACTGACTTGATGGACGTGGGTCTGGGTGAACACTGGGAGTTGGTGATGGACAGGGAGGCCTGGCGTGCTGCGATTCATGGGGTCGCAGAGAGTTGGACACGACTGAGCGACTGAACTGAACTGAACTATTTCCTGTTGGTGAGATCACAGAAAAGTTCTTAGGAGTAACATTTGAGCTGAGATTTTAAAAACTGGGCAGAGATGGAGAAAACGTGCACCAGCAGAGAAAACTACAGGAGCAAAGGTATTAAGACAGAAAACAATTGAGAACTGTTAGTATTCTTAGGGCACAGGGAATAGTAGTATAGTAAGTTGAAAATATATACTAGGGCCAGATAATGGAAACTTTGGTCAAATTGAGACTACTCCACAGATAATGCAGAACCACTAGAGATTGTTGGAAAAGAGGATGATATAATCAGAGTGTGCTTTAGAAAGAATACTTGTCAGAAGAGTGTAAAATGATTATGAGGGTTGAAGTTAGGATGAAAAGAAACAAAAATGAGCAAAAGATATGAAGAGGCATGTTATTAAAGAGGATATAGGAATGGCAGATAAGCACATGAAAAGATGTTCAGCATCACTAGCTACTGGGGAAATGAAAATTAAGACTATGATGAGATATCACTATATACCTACTAGAATAGCTAAAATAAATTTTGAAAAAAATTCTGGCAGGAATGCAGAGAAACTGGATCTCTCACACACTGCTGGTGACAAAGTAAACTTATATAGCCATGCTGGAAAATAGTTTGGCAATTTCTTACAGAGCTGAACATAACTTCATCATATGACCTAGCAATTGTACTCTTGGGCACTTATCCCAGGCAAATGAAAACTTATGTCTACACAAAAACCTATACACAAGTGTCCCTAGCTTCATTACTTGTAATTGCTGAGTTTTTATAAATTATTTTTATATATAAAAACAAAATATACTACAATATATGAATAGTCAAACTGTGATGCATCCATACTATGGAAAACACAGCAATAAAACCTTGAATACACACACTAGAAGGGGTCTCAAGGGCATCATGCTGAGCGAAAAAAGTCAATCTTAAAACCTCACATTCTGTATGATTTCATTTGTCCTCAAAATGACAAAATTATACTGGTATAAAACAGTACAGAGGTTAAATGTTATCTGTCAGAGGTTAGAGAGAGTTTGTTGAGGGATGGGGCTAACCCAAGGAAGATCTTCACAGTGATGAAGTATTCCCATATCTTGAGTAGATTAATGGTTACAGAAATCTGCTCAGGAAAAAATGACATACATATACACACACTGAGTCAATGTCAATTTCCTAGTCTTAATATAGTGCTATAATTATGCAAGATGTGGCCACTGAAAGTACATGGGGATTCCTCTGCACTGTTTACAGCTTCCTATGAATCTATAATTATTTCAAAATAAAAAATTTTTAAAAATTTTAAAGGAGAAAGTGTCCTAAAAAGCACACAGCATTTGTAGCATATGCATATATTTAAAAATAAATAAAATACCAAGCTATCAATAGCTTGGTGGACTCTTTCTTTCTCTATATCAAATATTTCTAAATTTTATACAATAAGCATGTTGCAATACTTGATAATCAGGGGGGAAAAGTTCTTTTAAGAAAATAAAAAGCAATATCATTTCTCATTTGTTTGAAGCATATCACACAAACAGATATGACCTGAAAATTAAGAAAATAAATTCAACTCAATTATTAATGCAACCACACACACACATACTAAATAAAAGAAATAGCAAGAAGACCAAGATAATAAGAGATCTGAGTACAAACTGAGCTCCATTATCCATTAACAGTGTGACTTTGGAAGATGACTGAACCTTTGTGTTTCAACAGATCAAGATATTTCAAAAAGAATAATGAGAAATATTAAAATCATGTTTTGTGTCAGGATGAAAGAATTCTTACAATGTTAGAATTGGAAGTGACCTGCAAGATTTAGTACAATTTCTTAATTTACAGCTTAAGAAACCCGAGCTAGAGAGTTAAATATTTCAGACAGCTATTCCACCACAGAATCTGATATAAAAACCACAAAGCATAGTAGTTAAGAGTAGGGGGTCATGGGAGTTTCCTGGTTGTCTACTGGTTAGGACTCCAGGCTTTCACTACTGTGGCCCAGGATCAGTCCCTGGTCAGGTAAGTGGGGTCCTTTTTTTTTCTCCCCGAAAAGAAAAAAATGTACTGGCTCTGGAATCAAACTGCCTGGGTTCAAACTGTGGATTTACCATTCACAAGCTAAATGCTATGTGATCTTACAGAAGTTACTTAACATTTTTGGGAGTCACTATTTTCATACGTAAAATGAGAATACTAGTTCTTTACTCCACAGGCTTGTTGTAAAGAATACAAGGACTAATACAAGTAATGCATTTGTAGTCATGTGTGACAAAGAGAAATTCTCAGTAAATGTAAGCTGGTATTGCCCCCATCAACTCCGCCGTTTGCTGGTGTTGCCCTACACCTGAAATTAAATTAGCATCAGTCATCTATCAACTAATAATCAAACCCACTCTTAACTCTTGAAATCTTTTTGTTAATACAAAATCTTGAAATCTTTTGTTAATACAAAAGAAATGAGTATTTGAAAACAACCGTTAAAATTTTATAAAGGTTTTACTCAAGGTGGAATTATATTTAAGGGAAACAATAGTGCAATTAAGCAACAAAAACTGAAACACAAAGCTGGAATAGTGATTCCAGCTAACCAATGCAGAATTCTATGTCAACATGAGTGTCTCAATCATTTATTTAATATCAAATTTAACTAAACAAAAATATTTCAACAAGAACATACCACTCACCAACGTATTTTAAAAGTATGTCATAGGTTGATGTAATTGATTATTGCTGACACCAAAAGAACTGCTATACTATGACAATTTGGGAATTCACTGGGAAAATTTCCTAAAGTGACAGGCACCAATAAGTGGAAAGACACAAACCACTCCCCTGGTCTTAATTACACAAACACACAAGAGACCTAAATGGCTTCTAATTTATCATTATGCAGTTTTTTAGACATAATGAAGACATTATCAACAAAATAAAACCTTTACTTGTCATGTGTTCTACAGAACCAAAGTCTTTGTCCAGATGGTGATTATAGTGATTTAAATATACTGAATTTTTCTTACAGAATGAAATGCCATCTGAAGTTACACGGGCAGACCTAGAGATTATTATACCAAAGTAAGTCAGATATATAAGTGTCACATGATGCCACTTATATATGTAACATAAAATATGAAACAAATGAACTTAATCTACGAAACAGAAACAGAGTCAGACAGAGAACAGACTGTGGTTGCCAAGGTGGAGGAGGGAGCAGCGGATTGGGAGTTTGCAAATAGCAGACAATTACATATGGAAGGGATAAACAAAAAGGTCCTACTGTACAGCATAGGAAACTATATTCAATATCCTGTAATAAACCGCAATGGAATACATAAATATATAAATAAATAAGCAGGCTGGGTTTTTATTGTAGTTTCACTAGATTGTGTGTGTCTGTGTGCCTGCGTGTGTGTGCATAAATATTCTAAAATACTGGAGTACAGCTGTCTGAAATAACTGTCCACTTTAAATATCATACACTGTCTTCAAAAACCACACATTGAGATACTAAGGGAATATTTCATGCAAAGATGGGCTCGATAAAGGACAGAAATGGTATGGACCTAACAGAAGCAGAAGATATTAAGAAGAGTGGCAAGAATACACAGAAGAACTGTACAAAAAAGATCTTCACAACCCAGATAATCACCATGGTGTGATCACTGACCTAGAGCCAGACATCCTGGAATGTGAAGTCAAGTGGGCCTTAGAAAGCAACACTATGAACAAAGCTAGTGGAGGTGATGGAATTCCAGTTGAGCTATTCCAAATCCTGAAAGATGATGCTGTGAAAGTGCTGCACTCAATATGCCAGCAAATTTGGAAAACTCAGCAGTGGCCACAGGACTGGAAAAAGTCAGTTTTCATTCTAATCCCAAAGAAGGGCAATGCCAAAGAATGCTCAAACTACCGCACAATTGCACTCATCTCACACGCTAGTAAAGTAATGCTCAAAATTCTCCAAGCCAGGCTTCAGCAATATGTCAACCGTGAACTTCCAGATGTTTAAGCTGGTTTTAGAAAAAGCAGAGGAACCAGAGATCAAATGGCCAACATCCGCTGGATCATGGAAAAAGCAAGGGAGTTCCAGAAAAACATCCAGAAAAAAGCCTCTGACTGTGTGGATCACAATAAACTGGAAAATTCTTCAAGAGATGGGAATACCAGACCACCTGACCTGCCTCTTGAGAAATCTGTATGCAGGTCAGGAAGCAACAGGACATAGAACAACAGACTGGTTCCAAGTAGGAAAAGGAGTACGTCAAGGCTGTATATTGTCACCCTGCTTATTTAACTTATATGCAGAGTACATCATGAGAAACACTGGACTGGACGAAACACAAGCTGGAGTCAAGACTGCCAGGAGAAATATCAATAACCTCAGATATGCAGATGACACCACCCTTATGGCAGAAAGTGAAGAGGAACTAAAAACCCTCTTGATGAAAGTGAAAGAAGAGAGTGAAAAAGTTGGCTTAAAGCTCAACATTCAGAAAACGAACATCATGGCGTCCGGTCCCATCACTTCATGGGAAATAGATGGAGAAACAGTGGAAACAGTGTCAGACTTTATTTTTGGGGGCTCCAAAATCAGTGCAGATGGTGACTGCAGCCATGAAATTAAAAGACGCTTACTCCTTGGAAGGAAAGTTATGACCAACCTAGATAGCATATTCAAAAGCAGAGACATTACTTTGCCAACAAAGGTCCGTCTAGTCAAGGCTATGGTTTTTCCAGTGGCCATGTATGGATGTGAGAGTTGGACTGTGAAGAAGGCTGAGCGCTGAAGAATTGATGCTTTTGAACTGTGGTGTTGGAGAAGACTCTTGAGAGTCCCTTGGACTGCAAGGAGATCCAGCCAGTCCATTCTTAAGGAGATCAGCCCTGGGATTTCTTTGGAAGGAATGATGCTAAAGCTGAAACTCCAGTACTTTGGCCACCTCATGCGAAGAGTTGACTCATTGGAAAAGACTCTGATGCTGGGAGGGATTGGGGGCAGGAGGAGAAGGGGACATCGGAGGATGAGATGGCTGGATGGCATCACTGACTCGACGGACATGAATCTGAGTGAACTCCGGGAGTTGGTGATGGACAGGGAGGCCTGGCGTGCTGCGATTCATGGGGTCGCAGAGAGTTGGACATGACTGAGCCAGTGAACTGAACTGAACTGAAAGGAATTTAAAACAATTGGTGAAATTTGGTTCATAAATATATGTGCTGTTTTAGGAAGTTATTCATGATTTGGTATCCAGTAAATTTTTTTAAAAATTACCATTTCCAAGTGATGTATAAAATCTAAAATATAATACCCATCAGATCAGATCAGATCAGTCGCTTAGTCGTGTTCGACTCTTTGCAACCCCATGAATCGCAGCACGCCAGGCCTCCCTGTCCATCACCAACTCCCGGAGTTCACTCAGACTCACGTCCATCGAGTCACTGATGTCATCCAGCCATCTCATCCTCCGATGTCCCCTTCTCCTCCTGACCCCAATGCCTCCCAGAATCAGAGTCTTTTCCAATGAGTCAACTCTTCGCATGAGGTGGCCAAAGTACTGGAGTTTCAGCTTTAGCATCGTTCCTTCCAAAGAAATCCCAGGGCTGATCTCCTTCAGAATGGACTGGTTGGATCTCCTTGCAGTCCAAGGGACTCTCAAGAATCTTCTCCAACACCACAGTTCAAAAGCATCAATTCTTCGGCGCTCAGCCTTCTTCACAGTCCAACTCTCACATCCATACATGACCACTGGAAAAACCATAGCCTTGACTAGACGGACCTTTGTTGGCAAAGTAATGTCTCTGCTTTTGAACGTGCTATCAACGTTGGTCATAACTTTCCTTCCAAGGAGTAAGCGTCTTTTAATTTCATGGCTGCAGTCACCATCTGTAGTGATTTTGGAGCCCAGAAAAATAAAGTCTGACACTGTTTCCACTGTTTCTCCATCTATTTCCCATGAAGTGGTGGGACCGGATGCCATGATCTTCGTTTTCTGAATGTTGAGCTTTAAGCCAACTTTTTCACTCTCCACTTTCACTTTCATCAAGAGGCTTTTGAGTTCCTCTTCACTTTCTGCCATAAGGGTCCCAAGACAAAAAATGGGGAAGAGATTTTTTTTTTTTAATTTTATGAAGTTAATGTTAATCTATTCTCCTTAAAGCAATTGTACATTACAGTTGCACTCACACTAAAATAAGCTTAAATCCAACTTTATCTAATAAAGTTTATTTAATATGCGTAATAGAGACAAATTATACCAGTGTGCAGATCCATAAGTCAGAGCATAAAAGTAATTTTTATGAAAGCAAACCAAAATGTAAGAGGACAAGATTTACTTTGGTCATTTAGCTCTCAGTTTATAGTATTTGGGACTATGCAGCTTTTTAAAAATCTCATTAAAATTGTTTAATCTTAAATTAAAAGACTTTCATTGAGCAAACAAAAAACTATTATTTTCTCTTTACAGTTATCAAAAGATGGTTTGTTTCTTAGTAAGCACCATTTCCAAGTATCTATAAATCTGCTATAATTACAAAACAGTTTCAAAGACCCAGAACCACTTACTACCATATTTGAAACACTAGCAGTAATTTTTAAAAATTTATTTATTCTTAATTGGAGGATAATTGCTTTACAATGTTGTGTCCGGTTCTGCCATGCATCATGTATCAGCCACAGGTGTACATACGTCCTCTCCCTCTTGAACCTCTTTCCTCATCTCCCCACTACGGTGTCACAGAGCACTGAATTTGGGCTCTCTGCGTCATACAGCAAATTCCCACTGGCTATCTATTTTACATATGGTGATATTGATGTCTCAGTGCTACCCTCCTGATTTCTCTCCTTTCCCCACTGTGTCCACAAGTCTGTTCACCATGTTGATGCTCCCACTGCCGCCCTCCATACAGGTTCATCAGTGCCGTCTTTCCAGATTCCATATATATACGCTGATACATGATAACTGTTTTTCTCTTTCTGACTTACTTCACTCTGTACTAGCAGTGATTTTTTTTTTTTTACCCTTCTGCTATATCCCACTCCTGGGCAGTAGAGTCTGGGGCAGCACGTCTGAAATATGTTAAATTGCCTCTTCAGTTACATCATCACTCTCTTGGCTGCACTTCAGCCCCAGACCATGCACTGTTATCTACCGTTATTAAAAAAGTTGTCATGTTTTTGTCAGAACACAAAAGTTTTCTGGCTCCAACTTGCATTTAAATTAAGATTTCCACTGTTAGGTTGCACCTAATTCTGTATCACAGTCAGAACTGTCTCAGTTCAATGAATAAGAATCTTATAGACAACACTGTGTAGGTTACATCCTCAGTTATAGTAAAAGTTTTTACACAACGGCTAAAATTTACTGGTAAGTTTGATGAAGAATACTTAACCTGGCTGCGTGCCAGAGCACACCAGTAAAGAAGTATATAAAATTCAGATTCTTATTCTACTCACTAAAATAATATTTGAGCAGGCTAGTAGTGGTTTGACAGACTGGTAAAGATTTTTAAATATGCTACACCTCTAAATCAAATCAGCATAATGGAAAATGAAAAACTGGCTCAAGACTTCACGCTCCATTACAATATTGTGCAAATACAATGGATTTGGCTCCAAAATTCAATGTATGATTCTGGGAATCTTTGACTTTCATACCAATTTACATTGATGCAACTGACATCAATTTAATTTATTCTCAAAGTTCCACACTAAAACCAGCTTGCAGGCATCTCCAGAAACTCAGTAACACAGTTTAACTTACAGGAAGAACCTAAATTCATGGTTCTCACTTCATACTAGAATTTCTTACCTATCAAGAACTTTAAGAGAACAGAAAGAGGGTCAAGATAATAGACATATTACCACCTCTCTTGTCTCAGCCACAATTCAAAAGCTATACAAAAACTCACAATAAATATTCAAGACAAATATAAAAATAGGTTTCTGCCTCCACAACATTCTTATAGGGCTCATATCATAAAGCACTATTTAATGGTGAAACTCTATGCTGCAACTACTATGACCAAGTTTTCTTGGTTTCTACTATCCCAAGCAAAAGCCAAGATACACTTACATTATGTTACATTCTGCAGTGCGGTGACTTTACTACTAATAGGGTGCAGAATTTAGTGAAGTAACAAAACATTTCAAATATAGAAGCCTGAAGTCAGGGAGATTAAGATCCACTAATGATGGTGCTATGTGTATGGTAGGAGAGGGTAAAGGTACATCACAAATCTATATCCACATCTGCAGATGGTAAATTACCAGACAATGAAAAAGGCAGCATATAAACACTGAAATGTTCTCAAAGGGTGCCTAAGTTAACCTCCTGATTTCTCAAAGCCAAGAGAAGCACAAACACGTAAATAAGAACCACTGTCATGATAATGACCATGCTAGGTACATCCTACTATTAACACCACAGTATTGTATAAGGCCTATAGAATTTTTTAAGAATAACTAGTTAATATGGTTACTGTTACAAGACAAAATAATAATATTCACTAGAACATCTGTGATTCAACAGTTTCCTCAAAACAATGTTCAAATTTCAATTCTAAGAAAAATCATGAAAATGTCTCTAAATCATCTATGGCAAAGTTTTGAAAAAGCACTGAGGATCTAGTGATTAACAAAATAAAAATGCTTACGAGGAACTGTGAAGTGTGAAGAGTCTTTGCAGAATGGCCAAGATGCTACTGAAATCAAAAATGATTATCTAAATATATCTGCATGTTCTGCCATTGCAATCATAATGACTTATTTGGGAGTAATACATATTGTCTTGCCTAAGAGTAACTGCTCTACCATAAAAACGATTTTATTTACAACTAAGTGGCTGTGAAAATTGCCAAGGCTAAACAAAGACAAAATAACTATTAGGCACGTTAATATATTAACTGTACAACTTCATCTAAAAGTTCCTTTAATTCTGCACTAACATTAAGATGTAATCTCAAGAATTTTTATACTTCAATTCAGTGCAGCAAATTTTTACATGCCAAGACTTTTATTTAGAGCTAAGTATGAAGATAAGATCTCTAGAGAATCTCAGTTTAGTGAGGGTAAACAAACAAATAAACAACAGTATATACACTTTCTCAACTATATTAATTTAAAGAAAAAGGAGCTAATTTTTTAACAATAGCTAAAAGCAAGGCTAAGAATTCATCTCTCCTTTGAAGAAATAATTATCAGTCCACTGAGCATTTGAAAATATGACATATAGTGTATACACATACACTAATTTAGTAACTAGCTGCAATAAGTAAATTATCATCTCATTAAGATTAAACTGTTAAGATACCCATTTAGACTAGAAATACCTGATTAAAACTTTGTTTTGAAAAGCCAACAACTTTGTAAACCTGTAACTGCATAAAAAGTTATAAAACAACATATGAGACGTGGCTAGTCAAACACTTCACCAAACCATGTTATTTAACAATTACAAAAAACAAAACAAAAACAAACCTATTTCAACCAAATATAGATATGGTAATCATCATTTTTCTGGCACAATCATGGTTTTGGTACTATGTCTTCCATACAGTAAAAGGCGTCTGTGTACCCACCTATCTCAGTGCTGTTAACTGCCAGCTACAAGCATCCTCTATTCTTACTCTAGATAACTCTACTAAAAATATTATTTCTACAATATCTGCAAAGTATTGGTCCTGCAAATCTGTCAAGGGTACCCTTCCAGTTTTCAAGAGATAACTCCAATTCTGGAGTCATGGGAGAGAGAAAGGTCTGGCAGTCTCCTGGACTGTGATGTTTTCACACAGTTTTATCTACTTTTTTAGGTAGATAAAACCAGATACTTTTAACCCAGATACTTGCAGTGATCGTATTTTTACCTTGTGACCAGTATGTGTCAACTCAAATTGTCAACAGTGAAATCAGTGAGTACTGAGTATCTGCAAAATCTAAGTGTCCAAACTCGTTTTTTAGTTTTTTTTTTTTAATAAAGTATTAAAAAATTTTTTAAGATTACCTAAACTTGTCAGGTATTTAAGACAAAACAAATTTAAATAAAATACAAACGAAAAAAGAAACACGCTATCACTGTTAGAATAAATTCAAAGGATTTATCTTTATATTCAGAATCACTCCTTTCACTATCTTTTCCAAACATCACTTCGTTTTCACTACTTCTCCTAGTCTTTTGGGCAAATCAGTGTTAAAGAACACCCTTCTCACCCCAGATTCTTATAAGGACTCACTGTCCACAAACGAGAAAGCTCCATAATCCAAGTATATTACCCCAGAGATCTTCCATGCTATGAAAGACACCTGTGAAAACGCCAAAGCCCTAAATTAGAGCCCCCAAGGGCTCCTTTTCTGTCGTGACCCCATTTCTCTCTTTCTGGTCTTTAAGGCCAGACGACTTGCCACCTTAGAGCCCCTTCCTCTTCAAACCTAAATCCTTCCCCTAATTAGTACCAACCCCTTAGGTCAGCAATCTCGTCAGTCCCACCCCAGTTCCTTCTCTCTCGCCAAGTGGGAACATCGACCCTGGATCGGCTCTCTTCCCACTGCCAAATCGCAGAGCATCTGCCCCTCCAGTCCTACATTTCCTTGGGACCCTTCGGTCTTTTCCCCCTCACCTCCACCCGGCTTTCCAAAACCTCCATGCCCTGCCTCTTCAAGGCCACATCTCCCTCAGCCTCCACACCCTCTCCCTCGCCCCTCGGCCTCTACTTACTCCTTAGTCTGGGGCCATCGTCACCCGCCTCAGGGCCTCGGCTCAACAACCTCCATTTCCCTCAGATTCCGTTCTAAAGGGGACTCTCCACGCTCCCTCAACCGTCTCCCACGGCCCCTGCGAATTCTGTCCATGGCACCCCCACCCGCCTCCATCCCCGACTCCCCCACTCACCCTTGCTGCACGCGCCCACCCCGAACTCCCCTCTCCTCCACCCCAGCTGCCGCTCACCTCCTTGTTCCGAATCGGGGTCCCCGGACCCGTCTCCGGGTCGGCGTCCGAGCCGCTGCCGGAGTCCGGTGCCCTCCGGGCCTCCCTGGAGAGAGACGCCTCAAGCGGTGGGGGCGGAGCCCGGGTAGGCGAGCCGGAGTGGAGGCTGGGGCGGTGGCGGCTGCGCGCAGGCATCGCCGCAGCCCGGCTCCGGCCGCGGTCTCATCCGCGCCGGCAGCTGCTCAAATCCGAACCGGAAATGCTTCTCGAGGCGGGGAAAATCGACGGGAGGCGGAGCCCTAGGGGGTGGAGCCAAAACCGGAAGAGGCTCGGGGTTCAAGATGGGCGTGAGGGGAGGATTGCGATCTGAAACGGCTGCAAGGAAACTCGAGAGAGATGCATTTGGTCCAAAGCTAACGAGATGAGAGATGAGGCGCTAGTACAGGCGGGGCGGGGCCTATGGGATTAGTAAATTGGGGGCAAGAGGGGCTTTTCCCCAATCCCTTGGCAGGGAGCCAGCTCCTCTCCAAGAGCCAACCTCCAGTCATCATTACCGTTTATTGCCCCTTTACTCTCTTACTGTCCCTATGCCAAATGCCATATAAATATATCGCTTAATCCTTGTTCCACCTCTGCAGGGTATCACAACAGAGAAGGGCCAAGCAACTTTGCCTCAGGTTAGGCAGTTAATATGTGCCGAAGCCAGTATTCCTACTGAAGTCTAACTTAAGAACCTGTGCTCTTCTCGCTTTACTGTACTGCCCCACCCTGAAGGAAGCCCCCACCTCAGGCTTAGCAGTGGCATAAACCAAGTGTAAAACCGCCTTCGACCTGGGCTCCAGCCCCCTCTTCACCTTGCTTCCTCGGGCGGTGCAAGGCAGGTTTCAGTGGCTCTGATGGGAGTGGGGATAGATTTTGGGGTGGACATGAGTGCAGCCTGCTTCCATGGAATGCCCTGGTATGGCCTTTACCCTCAAACCAAACTCAAAGCCAGGTGCAACTGGGAGCCTCCCCACTACAGCTCGTGCCCCACCACAAAGCCTTCATGAAGGTATTTGAGAGTGGGCAAGACATCTCACTTCAGCCTACAAGGACCTCTGGCATAAGGACAAATACAGATCTTTCTCTGTTTTTGCTGTGAGGACAAAAGCCCTTATAGGCAGAGGAATCTCCCTCCCACCCAAAAATATTTTTGATGACAGCCCTTTCTTTGGCTCTTCAGAAGGTCGAGGGAAACATTCAACTCTCCCTTCTGCCTCTCTGGCACACATTTTAGCCTTCTCTTTTGAGAAATCAGCCATCTTCATAACAGAACTATTGTTCAAACTTTCCCCCACAAACCCTGTGGGCACCCTCTAGATGAGGTCCTCCAGGCCTCCTCTCCACATTTCTCAGACTCTGTACCTCAAGAAACTTCCCCTGAGTCCCATAATCCAGAAGCTCATCCAACAGTCATACAGTTTCCACTTAGTATGTGACCCACCCAGACCTGAAGAACTTTTCCCATCATGCATCCTTGGAGCCAACCACCTCCTGCACCTGGATCTCTACCTTAATGCAGTCCTCAGAACCAAATAGCCTTATACAGAACTCTAAATCTATTAACATCTACTATGTGTTGGACTCAGAGTATCTTTTGTTTCAGCTAATCCTTATAATTCTTACTTGAGAGATGAAGAAACTGAGGCTGAGAGGTAAAGTGACTTGCAGAGACATATCTGATTCTCTATTGTCAGGCAGTTTTAGGCTAGGAGGTGACTTGGGGAGGAAAACGTCCTGTTTTCTCTGGAGGCCCCTGTAATTTGCTGAGTCACTTGCTGCTGTCTCACCTGTCCCTGCCAGTCTCTAGGAAGGAGGAATGACACTGGAGAGGCAGAGAGGAGTGACCACAGAGACAGAGGGGTGGGTGGGCTGGCCCATGGCGGAAGCCTCGCTCCCACAGCTGAGGGGAGATGCCGAAGCCACGCCTTGCCCCAGCGTCCTGGAACTGGAGGAGCTCCTGAGGGCAGGGAAGGTTTCTTCCAGCCACGTGGATGAAGTTTGGCCCAACCTTTACATAGGAGATGCGTGAGTGGTAGTTGGCTGAAGGGACGTGGGGGTGAGGACAAGGAGAGACAGTTCTTGGGATCTTTACCAGAGATGGGGTGTTGGGGTGAGAGAAAGGGCAACTGGTTCTGCTCTGAGTTTCCCAAGCCAGGGACTTTCTCCAGGACCCCTTCGTGCTAGGAACAGTGCAGTGATCAGGGGCAGCCACCAGGGGGAGCAGGGACTTTTGCCTGCCTGAAAGAAGGGAGCTCCCAAAGGTTCCCAGAGTCTTCTGGCACATCAGGAAGAACTGGTGGGTCTTGGGGATGGGGTGGGGCAAAGGACCGGGAATCGTGGTGATTTGGGGTGAGAGATGGGGTGGGCAGAGAGCTCCCCTTTCCGGTTCCAGCCTTCCTCCTCTGGCCACAGACTGGGTGAGGAAGGCTGACTGGACGTGAATCAAGGAAGGTGTCACCTTTAAATATTTGCAGATTAGAAGCAGGTATGAGGTAGTGGCCAGGAAGAGCCGATGTGCAGGGCCGGGCATGGGGCAAGAATGGAGGTGCAGCTGGGTCCTAGGGCTGAAGCAATCCTTTCCTTCCTGTCTTGGCCATGGCAGGGGTGGATTGCCTCAGGAAGCAAAGAGAGGCTAAAGCTACATCCCTGTACTACCAGCTCCCCTACTAGAAAGCTCCTGGGTGAGGCTGTGAGCCGTGAACCCCACAAGTTCCTCTGGCTCCTTCTGGACCCTAATGGATTCATCGCTCTGAAGCAGGGGACCAGACAACGCCTCCTTCCCAGACCTTATGGCTTCCCTTCCTCCCCTCCCTAGGGCCACAGCAAATAACCGCTTTGAGCTATGGAAGCTGGGCATTACCCACGTGCTGAATGCCGCCCACGGGGGCCTCTACTGTCAGGGCAGCCCTGACTTCTATGGCAGCAGTGTGAGCTACCTGGGGGTGCCAGCCCACGACCTTCCTGAGTTCGACATCAGTGTCTACTTCTCCTCTGCAGCTGACTTCATCCACCGTGCCCTTAGCACGCCTGGGGGTAGGACCTGGCATCTGAACCCATGCTCTACCCAGCTCAGTCATGGGGGGATGTCCAGTTTCCCCTTTAACATCAGTGCCCTCCCATCCCTAGTTTGTAAAAAGTCATCATGTTTTTAAAATCCTCTGCTCAGTGTCCCAGCACTTTATCCAGTAGCATTGCTCCACAGACAGGGAAAGGGAGGCCTTTTGAAGGCTTTTTGAAGTACAAGGTCATGCCCCAAGTTAGGAGCAGCCCTGGGGCTGGAAGCCAGGTCTCCCAAACAATAAAACAGTTCTTTCTCTGCATCTCTCAGCCTTGGGAGATTGCCATCTGGTATCTAGATGTCTGGTTTCTGCCCCAAAGTACTTTCAAATGGAAAAAAAAGTCTTCTAATACCTGGGTTGCAACAAAGGAGCCTGGGGAAGCTGCCTCGTGTTCATCCTGGGTGAGAGCTGTGCCCCTTGCTACGCGACCCCGGATGAGCCAGTGTTCCTCTCTATACCTCGGTTTCTCATCTGAGTCATGGGAAAGACAAGACTGTGGCTCATAGCACTTTTCAATCCAAAGCATCCTGACCTTCATTTTTCTTCACCCATTCATTCATCAACTATTTATTATCTTCTCTGTGACAGGCATGGAGCTAGATAAGGGGACACTAGATACTTGCCTTAAGCAAAGCAGGGTCCCTGGTGGAAAGACATTCAAAATGTTAAGTATTACATCTGAGCACTACTCAGGTGAGTGAGTAAAAGTGAAGAGCGATGGGAGCACAGGACAGGGTCCTGGATTCGGATCAGGAAGTTGGGGGGAATTCCCTCTACAACAGTATTCATTGGGCCCCATGCAAAAAGGATGAGCTGCTTTGTGATCCAAGTGATACCATGAGTAGTCAGGAAGCCGTATCTCAGTGGAATCCTGACAAATGAGTAGTAGATGTTAGTCAGACTGAGAGAAGGGAAAGACTTTTACAAGTAGTTGAAAGAGCATGTGGGAAGGCTGGAGGCCAGGGACCGCGACAGCTTCAAGGGACTGCAAGTTACCCAGTGTTTCCAGAGCTGAGAGCTGGGGTGAGACAGCCTGCAGTGAAGCTGCAAGGTCAGCAGGGCCAGCCCACAGAGAGTCCTAGAAGCCGTGTTGGGGTGTGTGTACCCCATCCCAAGGGTAGGCATAAGAGGTGCTGATATACCCACTTGACAGATTGGGAAATGGAGGCCCAGACATGTTGAGTGATTTGCAGAGGGTCACAGAATACACCCAAAGCAGAGCAAGGGAAGGAACTTGGGTCCCCACCTCAGCCACTGGGTGGGCTGGCTGGTGGGAAAGGGTCTTTCAGCAGGATGTCTTCCTCAGCCAAGGTCCTGGTGCACTGCGTGGTCGGGGTGAGCCGCTCCGCCACACTGGTCCTGGCCTACCTCATGCTGCGCCAGCAGCTCTCCCTGCGCCAGGCGGTGATCACCGTGAGGGAGCGCCGATGGGTCTTCCCCAACAGAGGTTTCCTTCACCAGCTCTGCCGGCTGGACCAGCAGCTGCGGGGTGCAGGCCGGAGCTGAGGGGCCAGGTGAGGGTTGGGCAGGGTGTGAGGGGCCAAGGCTGGGTGCAGTGACAAGTGACAGGTTAGGTGAGGGCTGGGCAGAGGGCAAGGGTGCAACTAGAATAAGGGCTTGGGTGAGGCCTGGCAGAGGACGTGAATGAGAGCAGTTCAGAGGTTGTGTTTCAGGGTTGAGTGGGGCTGGAAGAGAGGGTTGAAAGGGGCTTGGCCCATTCCCATCCTAGGCCTGGCTCAGGCAGCTTGATCGCCAGTCCCTCCCCCTACTCCCAGCCCACCCACAGATTCTCCAGAGCCAGAGAAGATGGAAAGGCTGGGAAAGAAAGGGGTGGGAAGCATAAAATGGAAGAGGTGAGGCCTTCCAAACTGGTCCTGGTGCTGACCTGCCCTACCTCCTTGGCCAAAAGCCTGTGGGGTTCACCTGAACCCCACCAAGATAGGAGCACAGCTGGTCCTGTACCTGAGGGCTGTCTGGCCCTTCCCACACCCCTGCACGCCCTCCCCTCAGGTCTGGATCCCAGTCCTTGGTGAAACGTGTGGCTGCAGCTGTTGCTCCAGGTTTAGTTAATCATGTCAGCCCCGCGCATCCATTCCCACAATGGAGAAAGAGAACGTGCTCCTGCCGCTGGCCACAACCTCCTCACACAAGCCCTGCTTGATACAAAGTTCTCCTGTCGTCACGCCCTTCAGTTCTTTGCCTTGGACTCAGCACCCAGCTCTCTACCTTCATACCCCACCCAGTGTGATCTCAGATCTGCAGAAGGACCCTCCCTAACCTCCCTCCCTCTCTGATTCTGGGGACCCCAGAGGACATAAAGCCTTCCTGAAGTCTATCCATTTACCTTCTGCCTCCTCCTGTTGCGTGTTCAGTGCATCTGGAGCAAAAGCCCTCAGGCCTTAGGCTGCAGAAAAGGGACAGATCCCCTGTATCTCTGTTATGTCCTCTGCCCAAGCCACCTCCCTCCTGCTAGAGGCCCCAGTCTCCCCAGCTGCCCAGTAGAAGGAGCTTGGCTCTCCCTATGCAGCAGCAATGGTGCATCTCAGGCTCCCAGCCCACAGATGGTTGCCAAGGTGCTGCTGTAATTTCTTTGGCATCAGCTCTGTGTTTTCTTCCTGCTCAACTGAGAGGAGGCAGGGGTGTCTCTTCCTGGGGATGGAGAGGCTGTGGGGCCCCCAGATTGTGAGGCAGCTGCAGAATGCCCACTGCCCTTCTTCTCCCACCATGCCCATGTTGGGGCTGTTCCTGTCTGGCTCCAACAGCTCATCTTCCTTATATTCCATCCCCACTGAGGGCCATCTGAGGGAAGGTTAAGCCTCCAGAAATGCTCTCCACTTCCCCTATCCCAACTCCAGCTCCTGCTACCCATACTGTTCCTTCCTTCATCTCTCCTCAACCCTGACTTTGGCTGTGCCCCACCACCCAGTGGATCAGAAGGGCTGCCAGCTGGAAGTGGGACACTGTCCTGGGCTCTTCTGGGAGTTAGGAGAGTAGCAGCTTTCTCCTCCTGCCAGAGCCTCCCTGGGACATGAACGAATCTCCCCCCTGCCCACCACGGATAAGAGCTGCTTTTGTCTCCGAATGCATAACCAGCCTATGCATGGGGAGCACGTGAGCAATATCAACCCTTTCCCATGTGCTGTTAGGAGGATGAGCATCTTGGGGTTGGGAATTGGGGCAGGAAGGAGGTCTCGGTTAGTTCGAGGGTGAATGCCAGGAAAGAAAATAGGGGTTATAGCTGGGGTTGGGATTAGGCCTAAGGCAAAGCTGGGTGGGAAACTGTTGTGTGGGTTCTGCAGGTGTGGCAGCCGAGAGGGGGATGGGAAGAGCATCTTCCCATCTTGCTCATTTTAGGCAGGTTGTGGGAACTGGGACAACAGCACATCTCTGATCATGCGCAGTCACCCCACTTCCTCAGCCTGGGGCCTTAAATCCTCTGACCTCAGACCTCTGCATTCTTCTTTTCAGGCAGCTGGCTTTGGGGGAGTCACTTGGGCTATAGCCTTGCACAATTCCTGGGGCTACATCCACAAAATAGTCTGTGAAGCTGGGGTCCCCAAGAGTTGTGCAGTGAGCAACCTGTGTGACTGTACACAGTAGTCCTAGGGCTGAAGACTCAGCAGTAAGGGGGCTTTGGGGACAGGTCATCTCTCTTCAAGAGCCTTGGGCCTCAAACTTGCCTCTTTATCTCTTTTGGCACCCATAACCCACTTGATCTTACACAGGGGCTCAAGGCAGAAGCAGGTTTAGCTGGCAGCTCTTGTCCCTGCCCTGGTGAGTCCCGGCCAACCTGAGCCTCGGTTTACCTGCCTGTAACATGGAGTTCATTTCTCCTCCAGAGCTGGGCCTTACTCCCTGCTATGGGGCTCTGCCACTTTGCCCTGGCCCTGCTGGTGCTGCTGGAGGTTGTGGCCCACGTGGATACCCAGAAGATGGTAAGAGCCCAGTGCGGGGCCCGCCCTAGAGCCTGCAACTCCATCCACTTCCTCCTGCTGCCTGCACTCCCTCTCAGCCATGGCCTCCAGTTCTCACAGGTGGGAAGGGGCTGCCCTCTCAGCCAGGCCCTGAGGACTCCTCTCCCAGGGGCTTTAAGTTCCCCTAGGAGTGGGGGGACATGGGAGTGGAGGGGCGGTTCTAAGTGCTCCTGATAGCCTGTGGCCACAGCTGCCTCCATCAGCCCTCGCCAGGGCTCAGGTAGCCACAGTAAGGGCTGAGCCCAGCTTGCTGGAGCTCGGGCTTCAGAGACCCAGAGGAGGCGTGGCTGCAGGTAATCATCTGTGTTGCGGTCATCTGGGGGTGTGAGTGGAGAAGAATACTGAAGCATGGGTATATGAGGAGGGTCTCTGAAGAGTGAGAATTCTTAACAGACCCAAACCCAAGGTGTCTAACTGAGCTGTCAGCCTTGGAAGGGACTTTAAAGGGATGGTGAGGTCTGCTCCAGGAGTGTCTTCTGGGGGAGGGAAGGGGTTCACAGAGAACAGGCTGGTTTCCAGACGCACGGTTTCTGACTGTAGGCCGGGCCTGTTCCAAAGACCTGCTCTGAATGCCACTTAGATCTTTGTCTGTCTTTCTGCCCATACTTCCCTCAGCCTGATCTGGATCTTAGTCTGGGGCCAGTCCTATAACCTTTGGCTCCCAGCGAGGGGCCCCTGGGCCTGGGTTCTGGTGTCAGCGCTGCCAGCTGGGACATGATTTGGCTGTTCTCTTCCCCGCTCTCCCCCTTGGAGACGCCTTCTCGCTTTAACTTGCTGCCCATACTCCACGTGCTCCCCATGAAGACCAAAGAACCTTCCCAATAGGCTTATTCCATCTCCCTAACTCCTGCCCCACAATCCATGACCACATCCACACACGCCACAGGCAGACCCCCTTGCTAGACTGCCTCTGCTCCCAGCGGGGCCAGGTGCCTGGCTGGGCTTGGCAATGACCGTGCCAGGAGACCCGTGGGGGAGTGGGGAGTGGCAGGGGGAGGCCAGAGGAGGGGAGCAGCACATCATGCTTTATAATTAAACTCCAATCAAAAAATAGAAACAGCATCAAGTGTGCAGAGACAGGCGTCTGAAAGCTGGGAGCAAAAAGTGCCCGTCAGAGAAGACCACAGCCTGGGCCAAATACCCCCACAGGTGGGTAAGTGCCCCTACTCTGGGGGCTGCAGAGCATGCTGGGTAAAGAGGGCCAGGACACCTGTGCCTGTGCATGTCGGGGGTGGGAGAGGCAGCTGCACTGGATTAGCGGAGAGATTGGGTCGGAGATAGAGGCACAGATGAAGCCTAGTAATCAGATCAACCTGGGCTTGAATCCTGGCTCCTGTGCTTACTGGCTGTGTGACCTTGGGCATAGAGCTTAATCTTTCTGAGCCTTAGTTTCCTCATCTGTAAAAATGGGGATAGTAAATGTTATCTGCCTCATAAGGGTGCTGTGAGAATTCAGTGAGAAAAATTTAAGCCTTTAGCTCTGTCTGATACAAAGCATATCCTTAGTTAGTGGTAAATACAATAACCATTACTGGATAGAGAAAGACAAATTAAGGAACACAAAGAGAGACCAAGCCTCACTGTCCCATGGGATATGACTGAGGCTTCAAAGGGTAAGAGTGATGATAATAAGAGTAAGATGCACCATTTATTCGGCATCTACCAGGAGGTGGACACTGGGGGAGGTGCCCTTAACACTTCCTTGTCTCATGGCATTCTCACAGCAGCTCCACTGAGAAAACTGGCTGAGAAGGCCACTCAGATCCCAGCTCCAGACCCGAGAACTTGGCCCAGGTCTGCCCTCCTCCAAGGCCAGCATGCAGGGCGCAGGGTCACAGGCAGCTCCCCACTGGCCGCCTGCCTGCCACCCTCCCCAAGGCTTCCTTCGCCAGACTTTTCACTTGTCCTGCCCTGAGCTCTCTGGCCCCACTTCTCCTGTGGCCACAGTCCCATGTGGTCTGCCTGGAGGGGGAGGAGAGAATGAGCAGGAGGGAAGACCGGGAGGGGGTGGATGGCAGACAGCTGCTCCCCTGCCCTGCAGAGGCCTGAGCCTTGGTCTGAGGCTGTGGCATGTCAGGTGGTGTGCTGGGGGGCTGTGTGGAAGCATGAGCTCCTGTGAGGGGGTGGAGACAGAGGCACCGGCGACAGCAACATAGAGGGGAGGAGGGGCACAAAGGCAGAAAACAGGTGTCTGAACTTGTAAACAGCAGCAACTCAAGAGCGGGAAGAGCACCGCCCACAGGGGCAGCTGCTCAGCTTAGGGGGAGACTCAGGAAGGAGGCAGAAGGGGCATCGGAGGGAGCGGGGTGCAGAGCCTATCCTTGCTGGACGTGGGGCCCATGTCTACAGCCACGTCACCCTGGACGCACCCGATCTTGTCTGGACATCGGGCCCAGGTTTCACCCAGCTGTGGCCAAGAAGATGCAGGAGGAGGGGTCAGGCAGGACTCTCAGTCTAGATCTGGGGATGGCAGAAACCAGGGCCTGCTGCAGCCACCAACTTCCCTTCTGTGGGTGTGCCCAGAGCTCTACGGATGAGTCGCTGGGTGGGGGCTGGGCCCTCGCAGGATAGAGCAGACACGTAGCGGGTATATCCATGAGCATTGGGTGTGAGGTCCAAGGTGAGGCCTAACAACGAGTACTCCTATGTTCAAGGAAAAGGCCCCCTTCTCCAGACCTGGGCCTAGACCCTGAGGAGGCTGAGGCTGGGCTGTGGCCTAGCAGCTCTCATCCCCGACCCCTCTGCTGGCTCCTCCATCTCCCAGGAGCCTCCAGGAGGATCAGGGACAAATTCTGTCTCAGCAGGAGTTTGCCGGTCCCAGGCACAGCTGAGCTGCAAGACACCCACTGGACACTGGGTGGCGGCCTTACCCCACACCAAGCTCAGAGGCCTGCAGCTGCGCCCGCAAGGCTTCCCAAAGCCCCATCTCACCCCACCTGGGACTCCTGCGGCCCCAGCTGGTAGCTCCAGACCCATGTGGCTGTCGACCTCTCCGCACGCCAACAATATACACTTTGCTCTTCCCTGTAGTTTCTGCAAACCCAGCCACTCCTCTCTCATTCTCAGATCAGACCTTCCAGATACTTCTTAAAGCAGGCAAGGCCAGTATCTTTAAGATAAGAAAGAGAAATCATGTCCCAGACAGGAGCTAAGACTTGCTCTTGACCTCAGAATGAGCTGTGGTTAGGCTCTCTGCACGCTTTCTAAAGTTCGTTTCCTACCACTTCACGTAGCCTCCCATCTCCCAGGGCCAAGAGCCTTTAACCCCAAAGAGACACCAAGCAGAGAGGGATCCGGAGGTGTGGAAGGACTGCACTTCAGTCCACAGGGGCCTGCGTCTGCTCTCAGGCCCCACCCCCACCGGTTCCAAGGGGAGGACCTGGAATTCTAGCCGCTTCACAGCGTTTGTGTTCCAGGCGGAACCTGCCCCTGCCTCGTTCTGCTCACGTGCTGGGTCCTGTCCCTGCACCCACTCCCCCACTCCTGGCCCCAGACCATGCCGTAGGTAGGTGGCAGGCCACTCTGCCTGCCCTGAGAGGTCACAGTGGGATGAAAGGGAAAGCCGGGTCTTCGCTTCCGCCCTGCCCTCCCACTGCCCGCTGGGTGAGCCTGGCCAAGCCAGTGGCCTCCTGGGTGCCCATTTCTCTTCCTGGTCCTGGCACCGCCAACCACAGAACAAAGAAGTTCTTCCCAGTTTGTACCTTCCCTAGTTACTGGTTGAAGGGGCCAGGGCCAGTTAGCCAAGAGAGGCACTCCTTCCCAGCCCAGCACCAGGCCCAGGTTCTGGTGCCACTGACATCCCAGCTCTGCAGGGTCTCGGATTCCCTCAGCCAGCTGACTCCTGATACGAGCCACCCCACCGCGGTGAGGCCTGACCTGCAGCACTGGCCTGAGTCACAGGGGTAAGGAGGAAAATCCCAGGGCCTATAGGCAGACATGGAACAGCTACAGCAGGCTCCCCTGTAGAGAAAGATGGGTTAGCAACCACTCTGGAGTCCTCAAAGTGGGTAATGCGAAGGCTGGGGGTGGACCTGAAGGCATAAGAATGGGACTGAAACCCTAGCCTTGTTCCTTAGTGACCATACAACTTTGAGCATCACTTAACCAATTATTCTCTCTGACCTTCAGCTTCCTCCTATGTAAAATAGGGACTTTCCATGAATGAGGCCCCAGCGCCCAAGAGGCATCAGTGCATTCAGCAGGGAAGTGCCAACAAGGGTCAGTTCATAGCCCAGGCTCCTTAACTCCAGAGCTGGGCTCTGACCTTCAAGCACCTGAAGGTGGGAAGGGATGGGAGCCTGAGGACCAGCCCTGTAAGCAGCAGAAAAACGGGGCTTGAGATGAGCTGCCCGGTTGTCGGGGTCTAAGTGCCTTCTGTGGGCCACAGCCATCTGGAGTTCTCATCCTTACAAACTCCCAAGTAACCAGAGACATAAGGGGTGGGGTCTGCACTGGATTGCTGCTAAGTCACTTCAGTTGTGTCTGACTCTGTGCAACCCCATAGACGGCAGCCCACCAGGCTCCCCCGTCCCTGGGATTCTCCAGGCAAGAGTACTGGAGTGGGGTGCCATTGCCTTCTCCGACAGGGAGCTTTGAGGGGCCCTTGAACAAAGTTTCCAACACCAGGGGCCTCTGGAGAGGGTAGGGGAGAGGGCTTCCTGGCTCCACAGCGATGACAAGGGGTTGGCTCCTGATTTCCTGTGGAAAGGGTCTAGGCCTCAGCCCCAGTCAAGCTGGTTAATAACCTCATCTGAGATAACTGAGGCCCTTCTGAAGCATCCCAGTGGCACCTGGGCAATGCACATGCCTGGGCCTCCATGTCAGCTGGACCCACCTGTGGGGAGCCTGCCCCTTGCCACTGCAGTGTCCACTCTGTTCTAGGATGGACTCGCTGCAGAAGCAGGACCTCCGGAGGCCCAAGATCCATGGGTCAGTCCGGGTGTCCCCCTACCAGCCACCCACGCTGGCCTCGCTGCAGCGCTTACTGTGGGTCCGTCGGGCTGCCATGTTGAACCACATCAATGAAGTCTGGCCCAACCTCTTCCTGGGAGACGCGTAAGTACGAGCCATGGTGGGGGCTGGGGGGAGCAGAAGGGGACCCTTGCCCGGAGCCTGTGAGGAGCAGAGTTGGCACCCTCTTTGCCTCCGACCATCTCTTTTCACATATTTATTTCCTTTTACACTGTTACTACTTTGGGGAACTAGAACATATCCAAGAAAGTGCACAAAGCCTCAGTTTCAGACCCCAGGTCAAGAAATAAGACATTACTTGTGCCCCGGAAGCCTCCACTGAACCCTTCTCGGCATAACCTTTTCCCCTGTAGATAACCACTGAGTACTGAAATAGTTATTTCCTTGCTTTTCTTTACAGTTTCACCACTTGTGTTAGTTTTGCCCAGCTTTTAAAGTGATAGGAATCGAGGCATGTTGGGTATTTTGTACCTGGCGTCGTCTGCTCAAAATTGGGAGATGCCAGCAGTATGTGTAGCATACAGTTCATTGCTATATATTATTCATTTGCATGTAAATACCACAGTTTATCCACTCTGTTTGAATTGTTTCCACTTTGGGGCTATTATAAACAGAAATTCTAAAAGCATTCTAGTACATGTACCCTAGGAACCACACATGTTTCTCTAGGATATATATATAGACACAGTGTGCAATATGAGTCATTTTCCCTAAAAGTTGTCTTAAAATCTAGAACATATGGATGAATATATGTGGATGTTATAAGTTTTCTTTAATATTTAGAAAATATAGATCAATATCTTATTAACAATATGACAAATATGTATCTCCCCTACATGCACAGATAACCAGTTATAAAATCCTTGACTTAAAAAAAAAATGCATACACACATACATACATAAATGCTTTTTCACAGTTCTTTTTTTTACAAAAATGGTATCATTTTATAATCTCATTTTGTAATCTGCTTTATATAGGAAACTTTTTAAATGGAACCACACAACATACTTTAAATGCACTTTTAAGCGACATTCTATTTTGTTATCCTGTTCTTTTCATAGGTTCTCAGGATAGTACCAACACCTTTTCTTGCTCCCCTGCATCTATCTGCCACATTTTAGTGGGTGTGCGGTATTTCATTCAGCTGTATCAATAGTCTCCTCTTACAGGCTATTTAGTGATTCTCCCTGCCCCCCAATTTTCTCTATCTTAAATGTCACTAGATACAGTTTACATTTGTCTGTGAGCACATTTGGAATTCTTTAAGTTCCTAGGAGGCTGGGGCAAGTGCGCGTTTTTGAGGCTTCTAATGCATGTGGCTGAACTGCCCTCCAGAAAAGTTGGCCTGAGTGAAATGGAGCCCCTTCATTTCTGAATCAGACCAGTTCACTGATTCCAGGTTCTACCCTTGGAAGAGGTCAGCAGAGGAGGCCAAGGGGTGAATTCCAGCACAGCCAGGGCAGACTCAGTGAGCTCTACCCCACCTCCTCCTGTGTCCCTCCAGGTACGCAGCCCGGGACAAGAAAAAGTTGACCCAGCTGGGCATCACACATGTTGTGAATGTTGCCGCAGGCAAGTTTCAGGTGGACACAGGTGCCAAGTTCTACCGCGGAATGCCCTTGGAGTACTATGGCATCGAGGCTGATGACAACCCCTTCTTTGACCTCAGTGTCTACTTTCTGCCTGTTGCTCGATACATCCGAAGTGCCCTCAGTGTTCCCCAAGGTCAGCTGCTGGGGAAAGAATGGGAATGGAGAGGGGTGCAGGCGGGATCTGGGGTTATCTACTTTTCCAATACGTGGATGGTGGGATCCTTTAGCAACCCTCCCACCCCAGGGGGCTCACTACTAGCATTTAGTGAGCAGTCCCTTTGGGGGGAACCTCACCCTTGAGACTAACAATCATAGATATAACTAAGGTCCAGTGTGGTCATCAGGGTAACCATATCCCTCAGTAAGAGGCCAGGTGTTGGCAGAAGGTCCAAGACCTAGCAAGGGCTCTGGAGTGGGTTCCTCTATGCTGAGGCCTTGGTGTGGAGCTGCAGGGGCAGGGGAGAGGGAAGGATGGAGGACAGGGAGGTGGGTGGACACCCGCGAAATCTGATGCAAACCCAGGGGACTCCAGGAGTACTGACCCTCACCATGCTAGAGTTGCAAACGATGCCTGTGGCAAAGGAAGCACCCTGGAGCAGGAGAAGGGGATTCCAGCTGCTACCCTTAGCCCTGCCACTAACATGCTATATGACCTCGAGCGAGTCCCTTTCTTTTCGGGCCTGAGCAGTAAGGGATGCTGTGACAGCTGGGCAGAAGCATCTCCTACTCCCTCGGGGATGGGTGCCTGATGCCCGGCTGGGTCTCCCCACAGGCCGCGTGCTGGTACACTGTGCCATGGGGGTGAGCCGCTCTGCCACAGTTGTCCTGGCCTTCCTCATGATCTGCGAGAACATGACGCTGGTGGAGGCCATCCAGACAGTGCAGGCCCACCGCGATATCTGCCCCAACTCGGGCTTCCTCCGGCAGCTCCAGGTCCTGGACAACCGACTGGGGCGGGAGACGGGGCGGCTCTGACCTGGTGGGCAGCCTGGAATCCTGACCCTCTGGCCGGCACGGCCCACCTAACCAGCCTGCACCTGGGGGCCTTGTTTCCGGTGACCTTGAGATGTAAATAGCAAGTGGGGGCTTAGCTGAGGCAGAGGCAGGGAGAGCTGGTGATGACCTTTAGCAGGTGGATTTTCCCTGACCCAATCCAAAGATTCTTTATGCAAAAGAGAGTTCAGTCTGTCTCTATAATAAAAGGTTCATCATAATAAAGACTTCATCTTCTGGTGAGTTCATCTGCTGGTGAAGGTTCATCTTCTGGTGGTTTGTGGGGCAGTGGCTCACTCCTAGGATGGTCAGGAGGTTCCAGAAGGCTAGACAACCTATGATGGCAGTCTAGAGACAGAGTCTGAGTCCACTGTCTGAATAAAGACCAAAGTTTGAGGCATCACCATCCTTCACATGCCTGCCCTGTATCAAAACCGACTGTCAAAACGTGCTGTGCACACACATGCTGGTATCTCCTGAATCCAGTCAGGCTTTTCATCTTCAGTCTGCTTTCAAAAGCACTGACTGAAATCACAGAAGCCTAACAGAAGCATTAAACAAGAGGGTAGGAGACATGCCAAAATTCTTGGTGAAGGATGGTTATGATAGCGCAACACTGGCTTTGCGTTTCTTCTTGTGCCCTAATAAAATAAAACAGTGCAAAAAGCCCCCAATTCCTCACTGTACGTGAGGTGTTTATGAGGACTAGATGGGCTGGCCTTCCTTTGACCTCTCTGCCGGTTCCTATGGAGCCCTTGCCTCCTCCAGCTGACCCCTGCTGAATGGCAAGGTCTCTTTGAGAGTTCTGGCCTCTGCATCTTCTCTCCCTCTGTGTTTTCACTCCTTGGGGGAGGGGGAGGTCCTCTTGCTCCCACAGCCTCAGTTCACATCTCTAGGTGGATGACTCTCAGACCCCCGTGGTGGCCCAGTTTTCTTTTCTGAGCTCAAAAACCTCAGTATACTACTGGCCACCTTCATTTGAATACTGCACTTGAATTTCAAACTGAACTTTTCATCACCTCCCACCTGGACCCATTCCTCTTCCTAGTTCCCACTTTAGTGAAGGGTTCTGATGGACATTATCGCCCAAGCCAATGGTGGGTGTCACCCTGGACTCCTGCCTTTCTTCCAGTTGGCCTACCAACTCTATCTCCTCAAGCGAGCTCGGATCTGCTCATTTAGCTTCATCTTTGCCGACTACCCAAATTCAAGCCACCTCACCTCTCACCTGGCTTCCTGCTCAGCCCGACGGTCTCTCTGCCTCTAGCCTTGCCCCTCCCAATCTCCACGCAGGCCCCGGACATCTTACTAAAATGAAAATCTGATCTAACACTTACAGCCCCTCAAAGACAGACAACTTGACAAAGTATAAAGATTCTTCATTTTCTGAGAATTTCTCACGTCTCCAGACATTTCTCTAATTCTGTTCCCATACATGCTGTGTAATTAAGAAATGCTAAATCCACCTGCACTTTCCAGAAATGTTCCACTCTCTTACCTCTTGGTGCTTTATACATGCTTCAGGTTACACCGCCTGAAAGCACATCCTCACACGTTTTCACTGGGGTCTCTTTGAGATGTCTCAGTTTAGATGTCACTTCTGGGGAGCCCCCTGGACCCTGCAAACCTCAGTGAAGTGTTCTCTCTCAAGCTACCAAAATGTCCATCTACCCCTTGTGTATCACCCGTCATCTGAATTGTAAGTGCCCGGAACTCTGTCATTCTTTTCCAGCTGGCAGCCTCTCAGCAGGCTTTCTCTGGGCTCAAGGACCCCAAGACTCCCACCCTCTCTGGCTGTAACCCTACCTTCAGGGAGGGTTCTGTGTTACTGTGCCCTCTCTACGGGGGCCACCAGGGGGAGTGGCTCCCCACCTGGCCCCAGGACTGGGCCTGCCTCCATAGGGGACCTCCTCTCCTCCCAGCCCCACCTGCCACGGCATCTCACCATTTGGTCACCCTGACACCCTCTTCCCAGCTCATCTTGTCTCCTTGGGCCACCCATGACATCTCTCTTTGCTCCCCTGCCAAGGCTTTCTGGGGACAGCCCGACCCTCTCCTGGGGGCTTAAGGAGTCTGTATCCTTCGCTGCCATCTGCTCTATTTTCAGAGGGCAAGTCCTTTTCCTTTGTTGCAAATCAAAAAAAAGAGTCACCTCTGAACAAACCAGTAGACCTATTTCCAAGTCATGGTGCTCAACTCAGGGAGCCGAGCACAGGATGTGTTTTAGGACCCACTCACTCCTGCAATTTATGAACCGTACAAACATGTACCACCCTCTCTGGGTCATAGAGACTTAATATCCCCATTTTACAGATGAACAAACTTAGGCTCAGAGAAGCTAAAATGAGGCTGGATGTTGCCTGCCGGATCTAGGATCTCTGGGTTCTAGCCGCGAAGGACAGGTGCTGCCCAGCAGCTCCCGTTCTCCTCCCCGCAGCAGTGGTTCCTAGTCCCAGCTGGCTGCCTCAGGTGCTCTCTGGGCCTCTTCCAAAAGGTAAACACATGTCCCAGCAGAAGTCTGCGCCCAACCAGGCAGGATGGAGAACCTCTCGGCTTTTCCCTTGGGTTAGTGAGGCCTATAATTCTCCAGAGCAGACAAAGCTAATCCTTGCCCCATAGCCCAGCCTGCCCACCCCCAATTCCCTTGGATCCCCTTGCTCTGCCTGACAGCTCAGCCCTTGTTGCTATTTCCTGCTCGTGCATGGTCAGCAGGATCCAAAATAGTGGCTCCAGAAACTAGTCTCTAAATCAACATCCGGGTCTATAACTGTGGGCAGCTGGCCCTTGCTGGCTGGGTGGAGTACCTTGAATCTGGAACAGAGCCGTAGCCTGGGCCTGGGGCGTTTGTTTCTGCAGGTTACCTTCTTGGGGCTCTAAGGGTTGGACTCAGATTCTGGGCATATGGGGTGAAGAAGGCAGGGAAAGAAAAACATGCCCCAGAGCACCCGAGGAAACAGAGGTTGAGCTCCAGATTGGCAGCTCCACCAGGAAGCCTTCCTGCTGCCACACTTGGCCCAGAAAGTCTGTGATAAAGCATCTGCTCCTCCTGTTCTATGGAGCAGGCTCGTGAAAGAAGTGAGGTGTTGTTAAGACCATGAACTTGGACTGTGGTTATATAAGAAGTTAACATTAGAGGAAGCTGCTTGAAGGGTAGCTAAGAAATAAAAAGTTTTTACAATTTGTTGACAAGTACTGAATGCTTTGTGTATGCCAGGTACTATGCTGAGTATATTAGATACATTACCTATCTTTTTTTTTCAGTTTCATCATCATGTTTTATTTCTTTAGGAAAAAAACAGAAATTAAATATGGCAAAATGTTAAAATTTGACAATATTGAGTTGTGGGAGTACAGATATCTGGTTTTCCTTTTTTTGGTATTTTTAAACTATTTCCTAGTTAAAAAATATAAATTGACTAAACTTTTAAAATGAGAAACAACCGATTCTCTATATTTAAAACCCACCAGCAAATGGGTTTTAGGAAATATTCTGTATTTAAATGATGCTGTTATTATTTGCTTTGAAAAAAGTGAAAGTCACTCAGTCCATGGAATTCTTTAGGCCAGAATATTGGAGTGGGTAGCCTTTCCCTTCTCCAGGGGATCTTCCCAACCCAGGAATCGAACACATTGCAGGCGGATTCTTTACCAGCTGAGCCATAAGGAAAGGCCAAAACACTCGAGTGGATAGCCTATCCCTTCTCCAGCAGATCTTCCCAACCCAGGAGTCAAACCGGGGTATCCTGCACTGCAGGCAGATTCGTTACCAACTGGACTATTAGGGAAGCCCATTATTTGTTTTAGGCCTAAAATACTGCAAATTCATGTTATCTTTTGAAAACCTTCAAGAGGCTTGATTATGGCTTATCTTGCATCAAGAAAAAAGGTAATCATGACCAGTTTATAGGGTTTAGATGAAATAACTATGATCAAAGGGAAGCTAGGCCCATCAGTCAAACTATACAACGGACTCTTGAGGAACACAGGTTTGAACTGCTTAAGTCCATTTATAGACAGGTTGTTTCCAAGAGTAAATACTTTAGTACCACACGATATATGGTTGGTTGAATCCACCAATGTAAATCAGTGATACAGATCTGGAGGAACCATGGAAACAGAGGAACTGTGTATTAGGAGAGCCAACTGTAATAAGTTATATACATGAATTTTCAACTCTGTGGGAGGGTCTGTGGCCCTAACCCCCTTGTTCAAAGGTCAACTATACATTTCATTTAATCCTCACAACCCTATGAGGTAAGTCCAATTATCACCCCATTTTACAGACAAGAACATCAATGCAGAGAGGTTAAGACAGATAGCAGCTAACTTTGAGCAGCTTAACCTGAGCATTAAGCAGGCTTGTGGCTCTGACCAACAAAGTTTATCTCTCAGAACACAAGTTGATGGGTGGAAGCGGCAGCAAGAAGGGAGGATGTAGATCACTTCCCCTCTAGTTCCCAGGGCCAGAACCCAGTCACGTCACACCTGGGTGCAGAAGCGGCTGGGAAACGTGGTCTAGCAGGGTGCCCAAGAACAAAAGGAAACTGCAGATACTGGTGATCATGAGTAGGCGTTCCCAGAGCAGGCACTGATACGAGATACGGTGAAGTCGCTCAGTCGTGTCCGACTCGTTGTGACCCCATGGACTGTAGCCTATCAGGCTCCTCCGTCCATGGGATTTTCTAGGCAAGGGTGCTGGAGTGGATTGCCATTTCCTTCTCCAGGGGACCTTCCCAACCCAGGAATCGAACCCGGGTCTCCTGCATTGCAGGCAGATGCTTTACCATCTGAACCACCAGGGAAGCCCCCTGTGAGATATATATAATCAGTTAATTCTTATAAGCCATAGCAGTAGATACTATTTTTAATATTCCCATATTACAGATGTGAAAACTGAGGTTCAAAGAGAGTTTAAGCAAACTTTCTCAAGGTCACTTAGCTAGCAGTGGTAGAATCATACTACAAACTCAGTCAGCAAGCTATTTTCTTAAACACTTTCTGAGCCTTCGTTCTGCGTTGGTCTTTAGTGACTTGCTTGCCAATGGAATTTGGGGCAGAAGTGGTATGTTCTGGGACTTCTAAGGCTGGGTCGTAAGGTGCCTCACAAACTTCTGCCCGGAGCTCTAGGAACACTCTCTTTGGGAGCCCCAAGCTACCCCACAAGACGTCTGACTCCCCCAAGGCCATGAGGCTGGAGCAGCCATGTATAGGGGAACTGGTTGACCGGCCCTGCTGAGTCCAGCCTTCCAGCCGAGACCCCAGACCTTACAGTGACCTCCTCTTGGACCCTTCAGATCAGCACACTTGCCAACTGGATACCATTTGGAATAGGTGTCAGTGCCACGTGGAACAGAAGAACAGTCCACTTGACCCTGCCTGAATTAAGGACCCGCAAAATCATGAGATAAAACAAAATGCTCTCAAGCCACAAATGCTTGGGGTAGTTTCTTACTCGTCAACAGGTCAACAGCAGCAGAGCCAGTCTGACCAGAAATCCCAGCTGTTAAGCGCTAAATCAGCCTCCGGAGGAACGGGTGAATGGAAAAAGGACAGAGCAGTCACATCAATCCACCCAGGTGCTGGGTGCATGAAGGCAGCGTCACAGTACAGGGAGGACAGATGACAGTGAAGCCCTGGCTTCTCTCTGCCAAGAGCCCCACTGGAGAGCAGAGGATGGTTAGAGGCCCGGGGGAATGCTGTTGGTAAAGGCTTTGGGGTGGACAAAGTGGGGAGGCTGCCAGGAATAGAACATCCCCCTCCTCTCTCAAGCTCTGTTCTAAGCTACAGCTACCTAACTTCCAGGCAAACGCACTCCTGCTGACTTCCTGGCCCCCAGGAGGCCCCTGTGGGTCTGCTGGCTTCTGGTTCACAGCCTGGCCTTGACACCTGCTTCCTCCACTTCCTCCCCAGGGCAGCTACAGTATGAACTCTGTAGTCCTGGGGCCTCAGGGAAACCTGGTTTGAAGAAAACTCAAAGGGAAATACCCCACCCTACCGCTAGCTGCCCTGCTCCCCCGTCCCTGGCAGGCAGGAGGAATGGGCTACCAGTGTTGTCCCTTTCCCCAGATCACTCAGTTCTTCTCAGATCACTCAGTTCTTCTCAGGTTATGCCCTCAGGTTTCTGCACTAATCTCTTTATCCATGTTCCTTGAGCTCGCTGATGTCTGGTTAACCTGGCCCTCTCTCCTGGGGAGTTGCTAGAATCTCCCCTCCTCTGAGATTTCCTGCATCCCAGCCCCTACTTCAGAGCCTTCCATCAGCCCATCCCTCGAAACACTTACCCTTTTACAGCCCTGGGCAGGTATGACTCTGTCTCCTACACCCTCTAGAGCCACACTGGGGTTCCTGGGACCCATAACTAGGACTCCATCAGACTAGTTTTCAAGCCTCCCAGGGCTCTAGCTTAGTGCTGTTGACTGCTAGAGCCTCCTGATTCTGGAAGCAACTACGGCAGAGGGTTGCACGTTAAGCAGACATGAGAAAATACACGTGTGTATAAAGAACTGAGGGCAGGTTAATTTCCCCAGGATCACAAGGGTGCTAGCGAGGCACATCTTCACTTGACTGTTGAACTTGCAGGCAGGACTACAAAGCGGAAACTTGGGGTGAGGTGGAGGGGCTCTCACGGCCCCTCATAGACCATCCCACACAGACAGCACTCTGTACAGCCCATGAAAGATCCCTCACTTCAGTGCCTCGTTCCGAGGGACTCCTGGTGTCACACACTCTGTACCCTATGACTCTACGGCTCTGCTGTCCTAGCCGTAGACGGTTGCACCAGGATGGGCACCTGGGCACAGCCTTCAATTTGTTCCCCATGTCCATCCTCCCCTTTTATTTTGGTGAAGAACCTCAATTGTTAGCTGGGTGGCAATGTACCCACTGAAGTGAAAGTGAAGTCACTCAGTCATGTCCGACTCTTTGCCATCCCATGGACTGTATGTAGCCCACCAGGCTCCTCCGTCTGTGGGATTCTCCAGGCAAGAATTCTGGAGCTGGTTGCTATTTCCCTCTCCAGGAGATCTTCCCAACCCAGGGATCAAACCCGGGTCTCCTGCATTGCAGACAGACACTTTACCATCTGAGCCACCAAGTAAGCTCTACTGTGGCACCCAGCCAAAGTAGAATGTTTTTCAACCTCCCTAGTAGGTAACTTTGGCCAAGTGACTATGTTCTATTCAATAAGATGTAGTGAATTACTGTGTGGAACTTCTGATAAGTCTCCCTGAAGGGCAATGTGTGTTCCACTTAAGGGTGAGAATGGGATTGGCCTGGATCCCTCCTAGTCCTGGACTCCACTGCCTCCACACCCCCTTTACATGAGAGAGAAAGAAATGTTTGTCTTGGTTAAGCCCCTGTTTTTCAAGGCTCTGTTACTTGCAGCCAAGCTGGTCTTAACTGTTATTCTCCTGACCCTCAGGTAGTCAGAGGCCTGTGGACTGGTCTGATGTAAGAGGCTGCCATTGATGAAGAGCAGCTGACAGTTGATGAGATCCCACGTAAACCTGGTCACTGGAGTTATGGTGTATTCTGGGAGATACTCCCATTCTCCAGGAGATTCCTTGTTTTCCAGTGTGTTCTTACAATGAACCCCTGAGGTCACTGGAGAGTGAGTTTATCCTTGGGTCCTTGAAAGAACCTCAACTATTTCCTTCCTGAATTTCCATCAGATCCTTGGTATCCCCTGAAAAAAATGAGTTGGGCAGGACAATGGGTCAGTGGAGGCAGGTCTGTCGCAGAAACAGCCACTGCACAGGAGGAGCTAGCCTTACCCCTCTCACTCTCCGTCTGGTTTTGTGCCTCCCAAGAAGCAGCAATACATCTCCAGACAAGGAGATTATAACAGACACTGCCACTGCTGAGCTGAGTGGCCCAGGGTGGGAATGGGGCGGCAGGAAGAACAGGAGCCTTGGACATGGGTTTCCATTCAGACTCCATCCTTTAACCAGCTATGTGAGCCTGGACTGACAGTCAGCTGCTCTGAACCTCACATTCCTCAAGGGCAAAAGCAGGACAGATGCCACACTGCACAGGGCTCTTGTGATGATGGAAACAGGGGAGCAGCCCAGTGCCTGGCACACAGTAAGTCCTCCACAAAAGCTGGTGTTTCTTTCCTTCCTGCTGAGAAAGGCAGGGGCCTTGGGAAGGAATATCTGGATCTCCATCCTTCCTGGCTGGGGAAGGGAGGCCTGGTCACACAGGCCCCAAGAGAGATGCAGTTTTTTTTCCATTAGCTTCTCAGAACAGTGATGGGGCCCAGTGAGGTGGTCACCACCAGCCCATTTCTAAGAGGCCATCATCTGGATTTACTTTCTCATTCTTTTAAGTAATGTATATGATTTATACACTTTTGCCAAGGAGTTTTACACATATAAGAGACTCTGCATTCTATTACATATAAGTTTCTTAGATATTGTTGTAAACTTACATTAGGATATTAGACTGTAATGATAAATGCAGCCCTCTTAGCTAAAGCCCTCATTATCCAAACACTAGAATTTTTGCTTAATGAAAAGAGTTTTACAGGCTCTCCAGACCCCCAGTTCATCTTTATTCTGGTCCTTAACTTAGGGAAGAAGAGAGAAAAGTTAAATGCTTCCCACAGTCTCACACACACACACACACACACACACACACACACACACACACACACACACAGATGCCTGAAGCAGGCTTATGAGAAAAATCTGGAATGTCTTGGAGTTTTTTTTTTTTTTCCAATTACAACTCAATAAAAATGCGCTCGTAAAAGTTCTAGATAAGCAACAGCTTTGCCAGCAGGATGGGGCTACCCACTTCCCAGGGAAGCCTGCCTGGTGTGATGGGCAGGGGACTGAGGGAGGGCAGGAAGCCAAAGTTGGTTGCTTTATGGTCTCCCCTGCCTTCTCCATACAGCACACACACAATGGGCTCCTCTGAGGAACTGGGAACAGCCCGTGCTATAGAGGAGGTGGGGGGCAGCCTCCCTCTTTATGAGAGGCCAGTCTGTCCAGCCAAGAGACCAGCAGGAGTAAAGCCTTATATCAGGCATAATATTTTGAAAATATTCAATGGCTGTGCTTTTATATCATCTCCCCCATGAACAAGTTGCTTAGAAGTAGGGTTGCCAGATAAAATATAGGACACCAGTTAAATCTGAATTTCAGATAAACAACAAATAATTTTTTATTATAAATATGTCCCAAATATTGTAGAGGACATTTGTTCTCATTGTTTAGTCTCTTAAGTCATGTCTGACTCTTCTATGACCCCTGTGGACTGCAGCCCGCCAGGCTCCTCTGTACATGGGATTTCCCGGGCAAGAATACTGGAATGGGTTGCCATTTCCTTCTCCAGATGATTTTCCCAATCCAGGGATCGAACCCAAGTCTTCTGCATTGGCAGTGGATTCTTTACCACTGGGCCACTAGGGAAGCCCACAGAGGAGATGCTTAAAATAAAAATGTATTTGTAAATCAGTCAACCCTACCTGGAAGTCACTTCACTTTTATAGCCCCTGACAAATGGGAAAAAGAGGCCAAATCCAGTAAGAGGAGGCCCAGAGGATTTTCCGGTGAGAAAGAAAAAGGCAGTGAGTGACTGGAGAGAACAAGTACTAGAGGAGGGGCAGGAGCGGTGACCTCCATTCTCTAAGACAGGGTCCCGGGGACGAAGTGAAAGGTATAGAGAGTGCCTTGCTCTTTACTTATTTTTTCTGGAAGGCGGACATTTTGCCTGACATGAGCAGCAGCCAGGCTCAAAGGGCCCCACAGCATCAAGGCTCCCTCCCCACCTTTATGGCTCTTGCAGCAAACCCTGATGTACTACCTCCACAATCCATATTACAATATATCCACAGTTTGGCTTGCACAGTAGAAGAGGATTCTGAGTTTGAGCTTTTAACTGGAAATCTGGGATGTTATTATTTAGCAAATTTAAGTGTCTGAAATTCCCAGCAGGTGGGGAGGGGGCTTGCAGGGAAGGTTAGAAGAGCTAAAGATAAATAGAGTGGCCTCAGTTCCTTTGCACATCCCAGAGGAAAGAAGAACAGCAACATGACGACGGTGGCGCAGCCTCTCCTGCTGTTACCTTTCCCTCCACTTGTAGAACTCTGCCCAGCACGTGAGAGGTGCTCTGGGAAGGGAGTGTGTGTGAATTTTCCACCCGCTCTAAGCCAGACTGACTGTGGCAGTGAGGGTCTCTTCAGGCCCTGGGCACACCTGATGCCCCTCGAGAACTGGCCTCAAGGACAAGTTTGAGACTGTGTGACCAGACACCAAAGTAGTGAAGTTGCTTATGAAAACACGAGCTTCTTTCCTAAGATTCATCAGCAACTTGTGCAGGGAAAAGTTACACCATCACAGTCAGAGAACCTTTATTAAAACAACAGCCCCACTATGTGCTAAGGCCTGTGTTAATTAAGTACTTCATATCATTTCATTTCACAACAAATACCTCAAAGTCAAAATCACCAGGTAGTTCTTTACAATCAGCCCTCAAAACATACCAGGACTCTAACTTTTCAGGAACCCTGTCACTACCATCCTTGAGCCCGTAAGGCACCAGCATCTCTTCCCTGAACCACCAGAGCAGACCCCTCCCGGGTATAATACTTGTTCACCACATTCTATTCCCCACATACCGGTCAAAATGTTCTTAAAATGCACATCAAATCATGTATGCATCCTCCCTGGCATAAAACCCAAACTCCTTACCATGACCACAAGGCCCATGGTTACAGGCGCTCGTATGCCAACATTCTCATTCTTCTTCACTCTGGTGTAACCACACTAGCTGTTCAAAGCATTAGGGTCCAGGCTAGGTTACTGTGAGAGAGTCCAAAGCACAGTGACTTAAGTAACTGTTTATTTCTCTCTGGTGTCACTGTTCAAAGGTAGGTGGGCAGTCCAGATTGGTTAGGGGACTCAGCTCCAAGGGGTCATGCAGGGACCCCGGTGCCTTCCACCTCACTGCTCTGCCAGCCCTGAGAGTGTTGTTCTCGTCTGCCTGGTGGAAGCTGGGTCACGGGCACATCTGTAGCCCATGGCTTTCTACTGCCTGGCTGCTTCAGCATCCCTGGCTTGTTCCCTTAACCCTACTCACACTCTGTATGCAGTCCCTTCATTGATATCTCTTTCTCTAAACTCTCCCTGGTGAATTCTGCCCCTTTTCAGCCTGTGACTAAAGGTCCACTGCACACAATGTGTCAGAGTCAACCCCTCCCTAAAACTCAGCTCAGTTCAGCTTATAGATATATGTGGTGGTGGTGGTTTAGTCGCTAAACTTGTCCGAATCTTTGTGACCCCATGGACTTTGTAGGCCCACTAGGCTCCTTCACCCATGGAATTTCCAAGTCAGGAATACTGGAGTGGGTTGCCATTTCCTTCTCCAGGGCATCTTCCCAACCCAGGGGTCAAACTTGCATCTCCTGCATTGCAGGCGGATTCTTTACTCACTGAGCCAGCGGGGGAGCCCCCATATATTAACATATGTCTACATGTGTATCTATGTGTATATATACGGGTGTGCGTATTTATACTTGTATATACATGTGTGTGCATATGTTTATATATTGATACATGGGTGTCTGTGTGTATTTTCCTATCCCAGACAATGGCCCCGAATCTAACTGGAATTGGCACAAGATACCTGTCATAACTACACTTTCGTGGGTTGGCACTGAACTGAAAACGTCGATGACAGTCTGGAGTAATAGCACTCTCTGTGCAGCGAGTGTTTGTTGAGTGCCTACTGGGTTCACGGATGACCGGTACATTACCACAGATGCTCCCACCTAGCCTTCTTCCCCCAGTGCCAAGGCTGGCCTTCTCGGAGCATCTGTACTGAGTTTCTCAGCTCTTCTGGGCAACCTCAGTCCCTTGTGCACCCCCATCACAGCCCTCGCCTCTCCTGCTGCTGGTGTGTGTTCAGAGGTTTCTGTTTTTCCGCTGGGCAATGAGCTCATCCAGGGCAGGCCCTGGTTTCCTGCTCCAAGGACAGGGCCTGGACTCAGAGTAGGGCATCACTTCAATAAATAAGTGAAGCACACAGGGGGCGTTTCAGCTCCCAACCTAATGGTTTATTAGGATTAAATGTTCATTTAATCCTCTCTAGGGGCTGCTGTCTCTGGGGTCCCACAAAGTCGGACACGACTGAAGCGACTTAGCAGCGGTAGCAGCAGCAGGGGCCTCTTGAGAAACCTATATGCAGGTCAGGAAGCAACAGTTAGAACTGGACATGGAGCAACAGAACTGGCTCCAAATAGGAAAAGGAGTATGTCAAGGCTGAATATTGTCACCCTGCTTATTTAACTTATATGCAGAGTATATCAGGAGAAACGCTGGAATGGAAGAAGCACAAGCTGGAATCAAGATTGCCAGGAGAAATATCAATAGCCTCAGATATGCAGATGACACCACCCTTATGGCAGAAAGTGAAGAGGAACTCAAAAGCCTCTTGATGAAAGTGAAAGTGGAGAGTGAAAAAAGTTGGCTTAAAGCTCAACATTCAGAAAACGAAGATCATGGCATCTGGTCCCATCACTTCACGGGAAATAGATGGGGAAACAGTGGAAACAGTGTCGGATTTTATTTCTTGGGGCTCCAAAATCACTGCAGAGGATGACTGCAGCCATGAAATTAAAAGACGCTTACTCCTTGGAAGGAAAGTTATGACCAACCTAGACAGCATGTTGAAAAGCAGAGACATTACTTTGTCAACAAAGGTCCATCTAGTCAAAGCTATGGTTTTTCCAGTGGTCATGTATGGATGGGAGAGTTGGACTGTGAAGAAGGCTGAGCGCCAAAGAATTGATGCTTTTGAACTGTGGTGTTGAGAAGACTCTTGAGAGTCCCTTGGACTGTAAGGAGATCCAACCAGTCCATTCTGAAGGAGATCAGCCCTGGGATTTCTTTGGAAGGAATGATGCTAAAGCTGAAACTCCAGTACTTTGGCCACCTCATGCAAAGAGTTTTCTCATTGGAAAAGCCTCTGATGCTGGGAGGGACTGGGGACAGGAGGAGAAGGGGACGACAGAGGATGAGATGGTTGGATGGCATCACTGACTCAATGGATGTGAATCTGAGTGAACTCCGGGAGTTGGTGATGGACAAGGAGGCCTGGCGTGCTGCGATTCACAGGGTCGCAAAGAGTCGGACACAACTTAGCGACTGAACTGAACTGAGGGGCTTCTTAACCTATCCAGTGGGAGATAAAAACAATTAACCAGAGTTGAGGGAGAATGAGAACAGCAATGGCTAGTGTATAATGTTTGCTTCATCCAAGCCAAGGGCTTCATATGCATCATTTTATTTAATCTGCATGGTAACCCCATAGGTAAACCGTGTTATTAGATACAATGTACAGGCTCAAGGAAGCAAAGGGACTTGTACCAGCTCAGAGTTGTGGCCGAGACAGGATTTGAATCCAAGTCCTGTTTCACAAGCACATGCCCTTTCCTCCTCCACTCTCCTGCCTCCCACACATGAATAATCACACTGTCAAGCCTCATCAATGTTACTTTGACACACTAACAGGCCGTGAAGAGGAAACAGTCATCTATCTGTAAAATAAACAAGTCCTGGCATGCAGACAGAGGTGCTAATAGAGACGCAATTTACCCATTTGCTGAGATCACTGACAGACTCAAGCAGGGCTCAAACAGCAGTCGTCTGGAAAAGGGGGGGTTGGGGGGGACCCTGACCTACAGCCCATGCCCTGGGTCCTCAGGGCTCCAGAGCCCCCCAGGAGGAGGCTGGCAGCAGGCACTCCCAGTATTTTGACAGCCAGGCAGATAAACAGAGGTATCAATTTCAGAGAAACATCCTCAGCTCTTAGGTCTTCTCTCCAAACACCAAGTCTTCACATCGCTAGGTCATCAAAGTCAAGAGTGATAACGCCACAGTACACATGGCCCTGCTGGCTGCCAGCAAGCTCCCCGGAGAGTCACAGAAGCCTTCAAGGCACCACACACCGGGGACAACCTGGGCTGGAAGGAGGTGGGTCAGGCCTGGATGGATGGAAACCCCCATTGTGATTCCCGTCAGCACAAGGTCTTGTCTCACTCTCAGTGGCCCGGGCTGCCCTGTATGGGAGCCCCCGGCCCCTTGGGCTGTTGAGCACTTGAAATGTGACTGGTCCAAGATGAGATGTGTTATAAGTGTAAGATACTCAGATTTCAAAGATTTCATATAGAAAAAAGCATGTCAAATATCTCAATAATTTTCATACCAATTACATATCGACACTGTAATATTTGAGGTGTGGTTAAATAAAATACATTATTAAAATTAATTTCACCTGTTTCTTTCTACTCCTTAATGTGGCTACTAGAAAAAAATTTTTTTTGGCTGAGTTGCGAATAGGGATTGAACCCAGGGCCGTGACAGTAAAAGAACCAAATACTAATCACTGGACCATGGGGAACTCCCCCTAGAAAATTTTAAGTTGCAAACATGGCTTTGCATTATATATCTTTTAAACAGTGCTGATCTGAAGAATAAAATAAAAGGGACAATTCAAAGTGAACGAAGAAATTTTTATCAAAATGCAAATTAAATGAAAATAAAACATGGGAAACATCTCCACGTGTATTTTTAAAAGAGTTCTTTTTAAAAAAACATTCAAAGTTTCTATTAAAAGTAAAAAGGAATATATAATTGTTGGATATCAAAGTTTTAAATCAAAACAATCTAAATAAACCCCCAAATCTTAACTCAATTCTCTGAAAGCTTTGTTAAATCTTATATAAACAACTGTTACAAAAACAAAATGACGGATGATTCTAGTAGTCAATGTAAAGAAGTGGCATTTCGCTTCACAGTACATCTAGACCTGCATATAATATATATGCTTTAAAGAAGTCTATGAATTGTTTAACACACCAAAATATCCCTCAGCTGTTGTGTGACTGTTGGGAATACCACACTAATGCCAGGTCACCTCCAGAGCCCTGGAGCAGAACGCAGACACCACGGGTGCTCAGCACCTCCAGGTCCGTGTGCTTGCTGAGCCGACGCCTGATTCAGCAGGATAAGCCGTCCCGCTTTCCCGGCTCCAGTCCTCTCTGGGACCCCGAGCTAGCAGTGACACAACCCACCAACCTTCAAGGAATTCAGACTCAGTCACTTCTCATTCCGAGGACACTGAGTAAGGGAAGGGCAAGCACATTCTCTGTGGCCTAAATGGTGTTAATCGCAAAAGCGGATGGAGTTACGGGTCACTAGGTGCCTGTGAGAAGAGCCAGACCCTGGGTGAATGAGTTGCCCACATCCTTTTTAATTTTTAAACTTACATGCAGCAAAGTTCACTCTGCCTTTTTACTGACAAATTCGTACGGTTGCGTCATCACCACTATGACCAACACACAGAACGGTCACTGCGATCCCCAACATTCCTACCCAGGTTTGGCACTGGCAGCTTCTTGCTTGTTTTTAGCCATTCAAATGAGTGCTCAGCAGCATCTCAATACATGTGTGTGTGTGTGTGCGTGTGTGTGTGTGTGTGTGTGTGTGAGTGACACAGAGAGAGAGACAGAGGTGGGGATCTCTAAGAAAGAAGCTCAGCGAAGGGCTCCTTCTTCCAGGGTCTGTGGATGATACTGTCTAGGGGAGTCAAAAAAAAAAACTCCTCTCTCAGATGGGTGACAGTGACTTATCCGGGAAAATGCCATGGTGGGCTTTTTGATAAGAAAGGGAGGCCCCTAGCTTATTCTGCTTGGAAGGCTGAGACTAAGAGGGAGCTGATGTGCTCAGCATAATCACTGGAGAGCAGGAATCTGGGAGGTTCCTGAGGGAGCTCTGGAGGAGAGAGGGAGAGGCCCAGGAGGGAAGGAAAGGAAAGCTGCGACAACTGTGCACACAGCGAGGAGCCTCGTGAACATGGCAGGCACAGGGACGGATGTCTCAAGAGGGAGACATTCCCTGGGAGTGGGGCCCAGCCAACAACTTCCTAAGACTGAGGAGCTCAGACATGGAATCTGGAATTGTCTCCTGCTCTGTGCTGTGGCCCCCTCTGCCACACGCAGTGGAGCTGGGTGGGTGGTGCTTTGGAGGAAGAACAGAAGAGCATGGAGTCGAGCTTGGGGTGAGGCTGGAGGAGAGGAAGGCGACACGTGCCAGTGAGGTGGAGAGGCAAAAAGGCTGCGGGGACACTGCCCCAGAGAAACGAGAGCTGTCCTACCTGGACTCCTTCCAGAGGACAGCGGTCCTTGGAGATGCCGTGGAGGGCTCTGGGCGGGCTGCAGAACACAGGCCTCAGTCCGTTTGCCTTTCTTCTTAACACAAAAGAAGAAAGACCACTGTGGACAGCAGAGGACCTCGAGCCATCAGACTACACCCGTGTGCTGCTGAGATATGGCCTTGGCCCTCTGGGCTCCATCTGGGAGGGCACCCTCTCCCTGGGCTCTGGCTGGATTCAGCATCCGCATAAACTCTGGTGTCCACAGAGCACAGAACCCTCTGGATCTTTTCAACCCAGAAAAGTCAGGTAGTAGTCAAATATCACATACTAGTTTTCCTGCTGCTGCTGCTATAGCAAGCCACCTCAAACTGAGTGGCTCAAAGCAACACTGATCTTCATACAGTCCTGGAGTCAGAAGCCTGATGTGGGTCTCACTGGGCTACCTCAAGGCATGGGCAGAACTACATTCCTTGGGCAGATTCTAAGGGAGAATCCATTGCCTTTTCCAGCTTCCAGAGGCTGTTCTTTAGTTTGTGGCCCCTTCCTCCATCTCCAAAGCTGGTAACAGGAAGCTGAGTCCTTCTCACAAGGACTCAACTCCCTTTTTCAGCCTCTCTCTCCCACTTTGAAGAGACACTCTGATTACATCAGGCCCACCTGGGTGATACAGAGTACTCTCCCTATTCAAAGATCTCGTGATTGGCACTCTTAATTCCACCTGCAACCTTTATTCCCCTCTGCCTTGTAACATATTCACAGGTTCCAGGCATTAGGATGTGGACACCTTTGTGGGTGTGTGCATGAGTGTGACTGTGTGTGTATTCTGCCTACCATACCTTGCCACTGCGCATAAGTGAAATTCTGATCCAGAGTAGTGTCTACCTGTATGTGAAAATGGAGAAAGTAGAGGGAGATTCTGGGGGAAAGGAATTTGCTAATAAAATCACTTGAGTCAGAGAAGGCAGTGGCTTTGGGAGGAAACCTATGTCAAGTGCTGCCATATGTACGTTAAGTTCCTAAGAAGCTACAATGAAAACAACAGCTGTTTCTACAGATCACACTTTGCCTGCACTAGGGCGGCATGCTGTTGCACAGAATCCTGGTGGATTAGCCTCGGAATCTTAAACAGTTAGAGACATCTCTGAGTCCAGCCGATGGTCACCTGGCTTGTTCCCATCCTGGCATAATGGTATGTGTGCTGTGTCCACACTAGGCAGATCCTGGAGCATTCACCCACAGCCTGAATTCTGCCCTGAGAGCTGTGCAGAGAAGGCGGTCTTTTCTCACAGGTGAGCCCTTCAGCTAACTAAAAGATGGAGCAGGTGTCCCCTACTACCACTACTCTTTTCTAATAAACTTTTCCCAGGGCTTCCTATAGTTTCTCATAATTAATTACGTGGTTTCCACTCTTCCCCACCCTTGTCACTCTCCTTTGGGCATCCTTTAATGTGTGAAGGATTGGCAACAGGTAGGGTGTGGGGAGAGAGTCACCAGTCTTCTGATCACAGCATTTAGGGGCTAGTCTAGTGGAGGTGATAATCCAGCAACACATATCAATCTTTCCTTGGCCATCCTTCTAGACAGTGTGAAATACTACCTTGCCCTGTTGATGGTTACCTATCTCTCTATCCATCCCAGATGTCTTTAGCTATTTGATTTTTGCCCGCTCAGCTCAGCCCTTAACTTGGGCTGGGTTTGGGACTGAGGCTGGGACTGGCCCCCCAGGCTCCCAGCTAGATGGAAACCTTTCTTCAGCTTCAGTTAGTTTCAGCATCTCTGACTTCTCCAGTTCTTAGTGCAATTGCAGAAGGGCCTCTGCCTCCAGCACGTGACAGCAGGGACATGTGGACCCTGACAGCTGGACCTCCTTAATACACCCTGTACGCTTAGATCCTGAGTACTCTGCCTTGTGCATATTCTCTGCACCAAGAAATCAATAAAAGCAAAATCTTTCTTAGCAGTTTCGCAATGAAAAATACTAGAAGAGATAATCGCTCTAAATGAAATTGGCAGTCATTAAACATGCGAATTGTGTTTTGGTTTGCTGAATACAAAGTTGTAGAGGGCAATATAATGACCCCAACATAAGAAGACCCTACTAAGTGAAGGATGTAGAGAGACTGGGGACCCCCTACCCACTCCCCCTAATCCTTCACACACTGCTGCTGCTGCTAAGTCACTTCAGTCGTGTCCGACTCTGTATGAGCCCATAGATGGCAGCCCACCAGACTCCCCCGTCCCTGGGATTCTCAAGGCAAGAACACTGGAGTGGGTTGCCATTTCCTTCTCCAGTGAGTGAAAGTGAAAAGTGAAAGTGAAGTCGCTCAGTCGTGTCCGACTCTAGCAACCCCATGGACTGCAGCCTTCCAGGCTCCTCCATCCCTGGGATTTTCCAGGCAGGAGTACTGGAGTGGGGTGCCATTGCCTTCTCCGTCACACACTGAAGGATGCACAAAAAAGGGTGACAGGATGGGAAAGGATGGAAAATCAAGTCACTCATTAAAAGGAACTATAGGAAGCCTCGGAATGATTTTACCAAAAAAATAGAGGAGCCTGGACAGGACTATTCCCCGACCCCTGCAGCCCTAAAAAAGAGGACCATAGCAGTAGGGGTGGTGGTGGGGTCCCAGGAGCAAAGAAGGCTGGGCCAAAGAGATGGGAGGCTGAGAGAAGGAATCGCTAAGAAGAGAGATCTGGGAATGACTGTTGAATTGGGAATATTTTTGGCCTCCTAATACCATCCAGTATTTTTAAAATGTTTAGCATGTATCAGGCACTGGCTATATACTTTCCACACTGTATTTCATGTAACTCTCATTACAACATAAGAGGGTGGCATTATGATTATTTTCCCCACTGAAGCCCAGACGCGGGTTGGACACCTGCAGAAGGTCTCACAAGAAGGGATACAATGCAAATGAACCCAAGCTCCCAGTTTCTCTGGAAGATGGATGTGGTTCACTGATCACCCTGCATGATGTGGCAACCATTCCATTCACTCCTCAGAGACAGCTCCACAAACTCCCAGAAAATACTGGAGTGAAGAGTTCTCCAGGCTGGAGGCCCCCTGCCCTTGCACAGGCACTGTGCCAGCTTGCAAAACACCCCCATTCCAGCTGCTCCAGGACAGAGCCCCAGGCAGGGCCCCGCAGGCACCTGGCCTCATCCATCCCAAGAAAACAAAGCCAGGAAATCCCCCTGCCTGTCCCCGCGTTAGTGGCCATGTGTCCCGCCTCCGTGGCTGGGCTGGGGACAAGCGTGTATGCTCCAGGTACAGGACTCCCAAAGTCAAGGGTTTCAGGTCACACTGGCAAATCATTTTGCAAGCAGATGCCACAGGTCTCCTCACAGACTGGGCAGAACACAAGGTCAGCGTCAGCAGATCTGACCCTAAAAATAGGCTCTTGGATGCCAGAGTGGCTGGGTGTGCGGCCGCCACACGCCCCACGGACCAGCGCCTCCTGACCCGGCCAGGACCCAGTACGCACAGGTAAGGCCCTCTGGTGGGGAGACTGGCATCTCTTGGGTTCAGTCGAGTGTTCTTTGGGGTCCCGGGTGTGGGGATCAGAGGACCCCTTTCCACCTGGTCTCTGGAACAGCAGACACCAGCTGACATCTTCTCAGTTTGACAGGCTTCTTGCTCCGTCTTTCCCTAAAGACTCCCAAGAAATTTTCTCCACTTCTCTTCCTCTAAATCTAAGCTTCCAGTTGAATGACCATTTCTAAAGGATAATAGGGTGGGTTAAATCTCATCGGGTCCTTCTGAGGCACTGGATGCATTGCCTCACATATCATATTCCAGCAAGGTTCTGCATTTATCCATTTAGCCAGTAGAGGGGAAAAAAACCTCAGCAGGAGGTGGGGGGGAGGGAAATGGAGACACCCATGGTGACTCACATCAAGCGTGGGGCAGCACAAATTACAACTAAGTCCTCAAACCCTGTGGATGAGAACGCTTCCTGTGTCCTCGGTAATCCTAAACATCATTTGGACAGAGTGGTTATTTTTGAAGCTTTTTCTTGTCCTGGTGGGAGGGTGGGGTTGGGGATGATTGCTCTGGTAGAGACGAGGAGACTGGGTCACTGAGGGACTTGGCCTCTGGACCAAGACACCAGCGCCTATAGGCAGGAAGGTGGGACCATGTCCTGTATCTCAGACCAAGGCTCTCCCATTAGACCCTGGGCCCTTGTTCTGTGGCCCTAGTGGCCCCTCACGGGCCTGGACCCAAGAGTTGGGAGTGGGGGACTCTGAGTGTTGAGGAAATCTGAGAACATTCCAAGGGGAAACACTTCAAGTAAGATGGGGGAAGGTGCAAGGTGTGTGTGTGGAGAAGCCGCCCCACTAAAGGCCCAGCATCTGAGGGGCTCTGTACTCGGTCTGTGTTCTTATGCCCTGAACCTTCCATCGTGACCTCGTCTTTGTCTTCTTCACAACAGAAGCATTTTGTTCCCACCAAATGACATTTGCCAACAGCACGTAAAGGGCTTCTGAGCTGAATCCTGTACAGGGGAACAAGCTTGGGCCTGGAGGGGGAGGTGGGACGTGGGAGAGGGTCTGAGGAGTCAGGGGGAGGTCAGGGACTCTTCAGGGGCAAAAACAGATCCATGCTGGGGGGTTGGGGCGATGGCCCTCCACTATCTGACGAGCTGGAAGCCCTTGCTGGGGGCATGTCGGTCCTAGGGTGGCACTGGACTGGAGGGGACCCTGAGTCCTAACTGAGGGTGGATTTCCAGTGGCTGCTGACAGCCTCACAGGGGACAAGGGGCAGAGGGGACCCTGAGGCCGGGGGCTTAGTTGTGTTTCCTGTCACCCTGGTGACGCCCAGCTGAGTCCACTTGGGGAGGGGGCAGCTTGCACTCCCTGGAGCCAGGGCTGGCCTTCTCCAGACACTGCAACCCTGTGAGTTGGCAAGGGGTCCTGGCTGGCCACATGTGAGGCGCAGCTCAGAGAGCCTGTCTTCTAGGTAGTCACATGGCCATGTACCTACTACTTGGACCGCAGCAGCCCGGGGAGGGATGTGCCTTGTCACCTTCACTTCAGATAAGCACACTGAGACACAAAGCCTTGGAGTAGCTTTTCCAGAATCACACAGCCCAGACCACAGCGAGGCCAGTGTGCCTCAGAGCCTGGCCACGTAGCCACTGTGCTCAGGTGGCCCTCCGTGAGGTGGGGGTGGGGGACACCTCACCCACTTCCCTCGTTGCCTGAACTCCCGCCTGCACAAGGCCACTCCAGGTCCTGGTGTCAGGAGGCAGAGCTCTGTGCGTCCCCTCCAGCCTGACTCCAGGGCAGGTGACCCTCCATGGTTCTGGACCCACCACTTCCACAGCAAATAGGGGATCAAGTCTCATCGCAGCCTGGCATGGGCACCAGATATTAACAAATTGGAGAGAGACCTTTCTCCTCCTCCCCAAAGCTCTGCTTTTATGTGAGCTTTTTTTTGCTCACCCATGAGCAAAGGAGCCCCATCACCCAGAGGAGGATGTTCAGACGTATTAATGCCCCATCCTGTCTGCCACGACTACCCCCCAAGAGACCTTTGGCCCCCAGCTCTACCCCTATTCCTAACGCGTTCTGGGCTCAGAACTTAGCTCCTAACACAGTGTTAGCAACTGTAAGAGGTGGGAGCTTGGCCTACAGCCTTCACACGGCCTAAAGCCTCCTCTGCACAGCACAGAGAGGTGGACCCAGTGAGTGAGAGTGGTGCGGATGGCAAGTGGGTGGGGTGAGACCATGGTGAGAGCTGCACCCCCACAGTCTACCCCCACATCTTCCCCCATCACGAGGAAGCCTCACATTTTGAGGTGGCACATAATGGGAAGTGACCCTTGAAAGAGAGGGGCTAAAAGGCCAGCTATTCCTGAATTCATGAGCTGTGTAACCGCCTGCAGCGTTTACACCACCACTGCTCGGTCAGAGGCTCTTGCGGTCCCTGTACCACAGCCTCCTCTCCCCTGTGGGGCTGGTCGTGGAGGTCAAGGCAACCCCGGCCGGCCCCCTTGTCTGGGAAGGAAGCTGCATGTGGCCCTCCAGCCTCCTCACGGTTTCCGGGAGGCCCAACTCTGCCAAACCAAGACTGAAAAAAATCAATTAGGAGTTCATAAATTACCACCCTGAAGCACTTTGAAACCATTTGAAGAGTTAATCAAACAAGTTAATGACATCAACCCCATCTTAGAAGGAATATTAAATTACCTCTTTAAATGAAGCCTTCTCTGTTTTTTTTAATAAAAGGATTTTACATTAATTCACATAATTGCCTCCTATTAACATATTTGCCAGAATCCAAAAGGAAAAGAAAAATCTGTTAAACTTGGGTTGTGTCTGATATATGAGGAATTAAATTATAGGCAACAAAAAATTCCTAGGGTTTTCACGTCCAGGTTTTAATATTTTAAAAATCCCACAACTTTTATTTCCTAGTTGGGATCATTTTCGCAGATTTAAGATGCATAAAGACAAGCATGACTTGCGGTAAATTAAAAACATGTATATTCATATACATATACTGCTGCCAAATTCTGCCCTTCCACGTACCCTGGTGGTAGGTATTACTCTCCTAATAGAGTAATTTTCCCAACCACAATAACATTTTTACTCTACCCCTTCTTTCAAGGCATATTCCAAGCCCAACTTGGGTGGTGTCATGACTAACTTTCCCCAAGAGCCCAACGCATTTAGGAAGGTAAATATGTTATGTCCATAAATACAGGATACCTTCAAAGGAAGAGGATTCATTTTTAGAAGATTAAATTATAAACTGTTCTACTAGACCAGAAACTTGTAGAAGGCAGAGACCTCTCTGGCCCAGCCCAGGCCTGGCACTTAACAGAGGAATATGGTGGATTGTGGGGGTGAGCAGGGCCAGGCCTAACTTCTGAGGTGAAGTCAAAAAGCAGCCCTGATGCTGGCCGAATCAGCCTAACCAAGACCAGGCTCAGCAGAGTCAGAGAGTCCCAAGGGACGGGGATGGATGCTGCCCTCTCCACCTGAGGTCTGTCTCCAGTCCAAGGGAAGCTTGGGAAGCAAGCTTCCTTCAGAGGTAGAGTTACCCCCAAAGAGTCAACACCCCACACTTGCACTGGCCTCTTCTAAGTCCCTGCACCTATTGGGTTTTCTTTTTCTTAAAGAAACTGTATACACTTCAGAACCCACAAAACTTGACTCACTTCTGGTTTTCCGGGAAGCACTGAAGGACCAGAATGACTCGGTGACGTGACCTAGGCCTGGCTCTGCCACCAGAGGGCTCACGAAGGCTACAGCCCTGCCACTGGGAAATTCACATAGCCTGGAAGGTGCTCGGTGCTGTGTGTCATGGCAGGAACTCCTGGTCAGGCCTTGTCCTGAGGCCACCTGTCTGTACCTTCAGTCCACAGGTTTAGAAAGTGCATGTACAACACCCAGAACAGTTCTCAAACAGAACCTTCACAGGCTTTCCCCCGCGCCATACACTCTCAAGTATTCTATGTTCATCACAAGAGACCTTAGAAAAGATGGCTCCTTAGAAAAAAGAATAAGCTCATATAATTTCATCATTCAAAATAAGCATATGCTTAGTGTTAATGTTTTGGTGAAATGTATTTTTGTACAAGAACAGAATCAGACTATACATGCTGCTTCACACACTTTGGTCTCTTCTCTCCACCAACACAAGCCTCTTCCCCTTTGATTTCTCAAAACCACAGCAAACACAGCAGTCTGTACCATCTAACAGGTTCACTGAAGTTTCAGGGTGACAACGAGAGGGCTGACAGAGCCAGTGGTTGTTTAGTCGCTGAGTCATGTCCAACTCTTTTGCGATCCCATAGACTGTAGCCTGCCAGGTTCCTCTGCCCCTGGCATCTCCCAGGCAAGAATACTGGAGTGAGGTGCCATTTCCTTCTCCAGGGGGTCTTCCTGACCCATGGATGAAACCCACGTCTCCAGCATTGGAGGAGGACTCTTTAGCACTGAGCCACTGGGAAGACTGATATAGTCAGTTGCTATTCAGTCACTCAGCCATGTCCGACTCTGCAACCACAGAGTTTAGCATGGGGATCCCTGTTCTGAGGAATCCTGTGGCTGTGTGCCCTGGATGCTCCTCACCTGGCTCCCAAGCCCTGCCTCCCACAGCCTACAGCAGTCCCCTCACACCCGCTCTGGGGATGTTCTAGAGGCTCAGAACTCCCCTTGCTTTCTTGTACAGAATAATTTAGCTTTTTGTTCACTCCATCACTTTCTGAAATATGCTTTAGGACTCACCTTTTCCCCATCAAAAGGATCCTTCAATGGTGTTTTTTGGTTAATCGGGAGGCCTATTCTGTGGCTCTCACTCCTGGACATGGCTACCTGGCCAATCTCTGCAGGCTCAAGGGGGTCCACTTAGATACTCAAGTTTCCTGCTGAAATGAATGATGCTCCTTCCATCCTCCACCTTAGAAAGCAAAAGAATCCAGGTTAAGTGTTTGTTTTTGAAGCATCTTCACCCTCTTGTTACAGTTCCATTTTATCAAAGAAGGCAAAGCTCAGGAAGGATGAGACATGTAGATTCGAGTCCTCAGTGACTGCTGAGGCTGTGAGAGTACAGGAGGGCCACCAGCCAGTGAATGTGGGGAGAGAGGGACAGAGAGGTAGAGGAGCCCCAGGAAACAGCCAGGCCCTGGAGGCAAGTCAGATGAAGTGGAAATCATAAATCAAAAGTCACAAGTAGCTTCCAGCCCAGACTGTTCTATTTGGCCAGCACAGTGAAAAAATACAGATGTGGTTATTTCTTATAAAATATGATTATTTATAAAGAATCCCAAAATAGAAGACACACAAAAATATCTTTCTGAGTCCTGCTACTTGTTTACAGTATTTGGTGATTTTTTCCCTAGTTAAAAAAAAAAAAAAAAAAATATATATATATATATATATATATATATATAAAATATAAAGTTTTTTTAATTGAAGTATACTTGATTTACAATATTGTTAGTTTTAGGTGTACAGTACCGTGATTCAGTTATATAAAAGAATATACATATATACATTTTTTTTCAGATTCTTTCCCTTATAGATTATTATAAGACATAGAGCATAGTTTCCTGTGCTATATGGTAGGTCCCTGGTTATCTACTTTGTATAGAGTCATGTGCTTATGTTAATCCTAAATTCCATAAAAATTTTTTTTTACATAAAGTCAAATCATGGTGTCAAAATTATATTTCTAAATTCAGCTTTAGCCCTTCTTCACTGGCAAGGGAAACCTTTAATCAAACACAAGCTGTACCACTGAAAAATCTGACATGGAGTCAGGATTAACGAGGGATCCCAATTTTGATTATTCCTGGAAATAGTTTCTCAAAGCAAGGCTACTGTTTCACAGAGGGAAGCGGCGCTTGGGCCTCATAGGTCAAGTACCACTCAGTCTCTGCGTTCTCTGTTATCACAGTGTCTTTGAATGTTTTAAGATCACAGTGTCTTAAGAATGTTTTAAGATCAGGTATCTTAGTTGGGTTCCCTCCAAGGCCGACCCTAAAACCAGGGTTTGAGAACAAGTTGTTGTGAGGTGCTTCAATAAACAGGATCAGTGCAAAGACCAGAAAATACCCTCAATCAGGGAAATAAAGGGGCTTGAGGGACGAAGTCTTTTGTGTATAACGGAGCTGTCCACTGCAGTGATCCAAACTGAGGAATGGAACAGGACAAGACCAGTCTCTAGTGCAGCTGCCTACTGACTTAAATTTTTTACATCAGCTGATTTTGCACAAAACTCTGGCTTTCTGACTTTTCATAAAAATGACAATATGGGCTTGCATTCCCACATGGAATGGCAAGCTGCTGCCCCCTTCAGTGGGGCCGTTTGCTCGTACTGTGCCACAGTCTGCACCACTCCCTGATGCCTCCTCAGTTCAGTCCAGTTCAGTCGCTCAGTCGTGTCCGACTCTTTGCGACCCCATGAATCGCAGCACGCCAGTCCTCCCTGTCCATCACCATCTCCCGGAGTTCACTCAGACTCACGTCCATCGAGTCAGTGATGCCATCCAGCCATCTCATCCTCTGCCGTCCCCTTCTCCTCCTGCCCCCAATCCTTCCCAGCATCAGAGTCTTTTCCAGTGCTCCTACCTGAGGCCAATAGTTGGACTTTTGCTTGTTTTATTCTTTAACACCCAATGCACTTAACTCCTCTGTTATCTGCCTGGCCCCTCCAGGAAGGAGCCTGAGTCTATCATCCTTTGAGAAGAGGCAAGCTGATGCTGCAAATAAAGGCCAAGTAGCCATCAAGTTGACATTTGATTTCCTGGGACCAAACCTTTCAATATGAAGCTGTAACAGGAACCTGGAGGCCTCTCTTGACAACCTGCCCAGCTCTCATTATGACATTTAGCCTGTGATTGATATTGTATGTGTCATTGAGACCTTGGCAGTTAATCTTTAGGTCAAATCTATGGAAACCAAACAGAGCAGGTTTGTCTTTCCCTTCCACTTTGGCTGTGATCTGGGAAACAGACGCTCCTGGCCTCTATGAGATCCAGAGATTTGGGAGCCATGCAGAGAGATGCACACAAGCCGCCTTCAGGATTTGGAAAGATTACAGGTCTGTGGTTTCTGGACGGCTCTGTGCTTTGTTCTCTCCCCCCCATTCAATCTACATGCTGGAGGATAATAGATCCCAGAGCTCCCTCTGCGTGCCAAGCTGCTCTGGGTAGACCACACCACTTCCGCTTCTGTCTGGAAATCCAGCCGAGGCTTTCAGCACAGGGATGGGGATGGCTCCCTCCACAGTATAATGAAGGAGGACAAGCCTCAGCAAGGGTGAGGTCAGCTTCAGTGATCAAAGGAGGCAGGCAGAGGGTTCAGAATGCAGTTACTTCAGCATCTCCCTAAAATCCCATCTTCTGAAGCCTACTTTGGTAGCAGTCAGGGTTCAAAATGGCTCAAACCTTCACATTTCAGTTCCCAGCTGTGACTCACTGTTAAACAGGAAGAGCTGGTGCCATGGACAAGCTGAGCTCCAGACCTCTCAAAATTAAAGCACCTCAGGCCTGCAGCAGGCAGAGTATGCTTACACTCTCAGGAGACTGGGTGCCTGTGCTGGTTCCTCCACAGACGTTTCCATCCATTCCTTGAAATAACGCCTTCCTGGTGACTGCAAATGCCAGCAGCCATGCCCCAGAGCAGAGATCGGGTCTGAGCAACTCCCTGCTGCAGGGGACTGTCCATCCTGTGTTCTGCTCCTCACTCACCTTCCGTCCTCCTCCAAATTAGCCCAAGGCTCCTTCCTGCCCCATCAACTCCACTAAGCCCCTAGCACAAGCCCCCAGTCTTATTCACTGCCCTCGGTCATCCATTCACTCCTTCCATTCACTCCCTAGGCCATTCCCTCATTCAATAAATACTTTCTGATCCCCTCTTACACGTCAGACACTGAGGCTGCAAACAACACAAAGGAGCATCTTCAGGGAACCTCGGCAAAAGGCTATCTAGCCCCTCTCTTGTCCCAGTCCCACATCCTTATTCGGGGCTAAAGACTTGGGTCTGCACTTCAATGAGAACAAGGAAAAGCATACTGAGCACCCTTCCTACCCTTCTATTGACTCAACAGCTCCTTGACTCTTGAACCACATACTTGGGCAATTATTATCAAACTTTAGTTAGCATGAGACTCACTTGGGAGTTTGTTAAAATACAGACTCCTAGACACCACCCTGGTTCAGGGTACAACTCATGAATCTGCAAGAGCCAGATGATTCTGTGGGAGGTAGCCTTTAGATCACACTTCCACAGACTCCAAAGAGAGGCCTCTGCAGCCCACTGCCCCCACCCCTCCACTCAGGGTCCTGCAGGAAAAAGTCACAGATCCTGACCTCCCATGATCACCAAAGACTGCTAGCCAGTGATCCTTTAATTCATCTACTGTCAACTTGGCTGAATCAAACTTCCCAGAGCAGTAGTTTCAGCCCCTTTCTTCTAAAAAAAAAAAAAATTAATGTAAACTTTCATGCATACAGAGAGTAACAGTGACTACCTGCAGCCCTCATCCTTGGCAAATCCTTCCTCATCACACCTCTATCCATTCCCCTCACCCCATACACAATATATTACATTTTCCAGTGGTATTATTTTTGAAGCAAATCCCAGACATTATATCATTTCATCCGTGAACATTTCACTACATATTTCCAGAAGATCAGACCCCGAGGTATAATTTAACTGTCCTCTGAATCTCCTGCAAAGCAGTTGCTAGATCTAGCCTCTGAGGACTCTGATCAAAGATCCAGCTCTTCCTTTGGTGAAACGCCTTCTGTGGTGGTGGCGGTGTGTTTCTCCATCAGAAGGCCCGTAGCGTCTGATTGTCACTTCTTAGGTCACAGCTGTCAGTGCTCAGCTCCTGCATCCATTAGCTCCTCAGGTGATGTAAAATGGTGCTTTCTTCCTTCTCTATTCAAGTTCTTCTATAAAAGAAAATTCCCCTCATCTACCCAGTAGTAGCGTTTGTATCAGAAAGGAACAACAAATGCTAGATTCTGTTTATTGACCTGTCTTCACAATGAGCTGGTTCCCTAGCATCTTCTAACAGTGAATGATTATTTTACGTATCATCACGACTTAAGTGCTTGACATGTTTCTATCAGCTGCAGTTGTTTTTGTTATTCATGTTCAAACTGTCCCATTTTTGATAAGTGGGAGCCTCTCCGAGATGTGCTCTGGGTCCTTTCAATAGGATGCTACTGGTCTTTGACGTTCCCAGGGATTTTTTACATTTTTAAGTCCCTGGGGCCTGCCCCTCCTCATGCTGTATCCTCCACTCTGACCCCTGCCCTCTCGGCAATTAAAAAAATATATATTTATTCCTTCATTTATTTATTTTTGGCAGCGCTGGGTCCTCATTGCTACGTGTGAACTTTAACTAGTTGTGGTGAGTGGGGGCTATTCTTCGTGGCAGTGCATGGGTTTCTCATTGTGGTGGCTTCTCTTGTTGCAGACCATGGGCTCTAGGGTACTCAGGCTTCAGTAGTTGGGGCTCGTGGGCTCAGTACAGGTTCAGTAGTTGTGGTGTACGGGCTCAGTTGCTCGCTGCATGTGGGATCTTCTGAGACCAGGGATCAAACCTGTGTCCCCTGTATTGGCAGGTGGATTCTTAACTGCTAGACCACCGGGTGAGCCCATGGCAATTATTTTTTTCTCAGAAGACTAAGATCACCTATTACAAACATCCTCAATTTACAGTGTTCCTCATCTCCAAAATGAAGATAATCACAGCACCTATTAATTCGGGTTGTTAAGATTAAATGAGTTAATAATTGTAAAGCACTTGGAATAGTGCCTGGCACACATTAAGTGCTACATAAGGATCTGTTAAATATATGAATAGCATTCCCTCCCCATTTCTCGTCCATGAGTTTCTCAGTGACTCCACCCCTTCTTCTTTCCCTACAGTTTCCCAGCACTGTGAGTACAACCTCCCTTCCCAGGCTGCCTGAGTGTATTGGTCACCCAGCCCACAGAACACACGGTGCCCAATTCCACGGAGATTCACTTCCTTGGGGACAATGGAAACTGTTCACACACATTCTATTCACAGAGGCTGACAAGCTCTACAAACATCCTGATCTGCAGACACAGCTTTCTAGCTTGGAATGTCTCTTCTGGATGACCACTAAATTAACACAACTGCCAGCCTCCTAGTTTGAGAGTGGCCAATGTTGTGTTCAACCTTCTAACAAGTTGACAAACCCTCACACAGCCAAGTTTCCTCCCACCCCAAGGCTTCTGAAACCCTGGAAATGCCTGGCTGCCCAGACCTCACAGGTTCTGGATCCCCAGATGTGCCCTTTCCACTGGACGACAGCTCTCTGCAGACACTGAATACCATGGGTCTGGAAGGCCAGGGACCTTCTGGGCCTTCTTGTTCATGCTCAAAATGGCCTCAGCCTGCAGACTCAAGTCACATAAAGGAAAGAGTAGGCACCAACAAAGGGGAAAAATCTAAAAGAAAGATGGCAAAGAACAGGCTGCCTGCAGGGATTTCTTAGACCCAAAGTCTGTCCTGGGTCTGTACCATATGCCCATGTCAGAGGGCATGTAGCATGCTTGCTCTGCAGGGGACTGGAATGTCAGGGAAGTGTTAACTGCCATCATGACCTTCCTTGTTGACCTCCATAACCTAGGAAAAGGAAGGAGGATCAGAGCAAGCGGGGAGATTCCTGCCACATCTTCAGATTAGCTTTTACCCAACTCTGTCCCTGCTAACCCCAACCCTGATCCTCTCTCATGACCAGCTGCAGAAAGGAAAGAAAATCCCTTGGCTCCAAAATGACATCCGGAGAATCGAAGACAGGCCTCAAGAACGTCTACCCATCTGCCAAGAAGCTGCTGCCGAAGGTGGAGGAGGGGGAGGCTGAGGATTACTGTACTCCTGGAGCCTTCGAGCTGGAGCGTCTCTTCTGGAAAGGCAGTCCCCAGTACACCCACGTCAACGAGGTCTGGCCCAAGCTCTACATCGGCGATGAGTAAGTGCCCAGATTCAGCCTCACGTTTGGTAGCCAGCCCTTCCCAGGTCACAGCCCTTGCTACCTTCCCACCAAGAGCTCTTGCTTTCCAGGTTGGTTCTGAGAGAACTCTTTATCAGTTAGGGCTAGGTTTATTTTCCTATTACAGAAAACTCAGAAAAGGGGCTTAAGTAAGATAGCGGTTGGTGTGTCTCACATAAAAGATGTGGAGAGGAAGGAGAGCTGGCATGGCAACTCCAGGGCCATCAGCAGCTCAGGCTCCCACGCCTGGGCCCCACCATCCCCCAGGTGTGGCTTCCTTCTTCAAGGTTGCTTCATGACCTGACATTGCTAGTAGGGCTCCTGTCACCAACTGTAGGATCCAGACCATGCGAAGGTAGAGGAAAAGGACATCTTCCCGAAGGGAAGTCCACCAAAGACTTCCCCTGCTCCTCGCTGCAAGAGAGGCTAAGAAATGTAGTCTTTTTTTAGCTGGGGATAAGACAAGCAAGAATAAAGTCAGTTCTCAGGTGGGTGGCATAAGAGCACATCACCCTCTGTATCAGGAAGTGTGATAGACCTAGCAAAGTTGAGGTTACTTCCCTTGCTTTAGATTTTTATAGCCACCATGCCCCACTCTTCAAAAAAATGGGAAGTGCCTACTGTAAATAATAATAGTGATAACAGTAATGTTGGTGGTGGTGGTGGTCATTAAAAGTCATGTCTGACTTTTTGCGACCCCATGCCAGGCTCCTCTGTTGATGGGATTTCCTAGGCAAGAATACTGCCGGAGTGGGTTGCCATTTCCTTCTCCAGGGGATATTCCCAACCCAGGGATCAAATCTGTGTCTCCTGCACTGGCAGGAAGATTCTTTACCACTGAGCCAGAAGGAAAATAAAAATAGTAAGACCTATCATTTACTGACTGTTCTGCGCCAGGCACTGGGCTACGCATCTTGCATGAGTGATCTGACTTTATTTTCACTACAGCCCAGTGAGAGGTCATCTCATTACTCCCATTTTAAAGATAAGGAAACCGAGGCACAGAGCAGCTAAATAATGGGCCCAAGGTCCACAGCTTGTTAAGTGGCTGAGAGCTGGATTCAAAAGCAGTCTTGCCTAACTCATAAGCTTTCATCCGGATTAGCGCTCCTGCTCCTCCCTCCACCCCCCAGGATTCCAGTTTACAACTCACCTCTCCAAGGAGTCAGATGGCATAGGACCCATTCATGTGTGATTTTCAATAACTGCTGCTTAAAAATGTCTAGTCATGGGATATCCAGAGGCAGCATCCCTCTTTTTTTCTTACTAATTTTAAATGGAAAAAGTTACAAAAAAATTTTATGCCCTTTTACACTAAATTAAACTAAACAGAGAGTTTTAAACACAAATTGCATAATCTCCCTTTGTCCTCTCTTAATTCTGCCCTGAGTAACCAGTATTAAGCTCACTTTATGTATATCATGGCAAACATAAGGAAACATACGCAAACACTTAAAGGATTTTTATTTCTTTTAAATAATTTTAGCAGGAAAAAAGGAATTAAATGATTCTGTACTTTCAGTGTTCCTTAGTATAGGTGTGCCATAATTTATCACATCATCTCTCAGTTGTGAACATTAGGGGAACCTGGGCTGTCCTAAATAGGGTCTCCATTGTTTACTTTTTAGAAAATAATAGCATTATTGAGATATAACTTACAGTCCGTAAAACTCGCCCTCTTAAAGTATACAGTTCAGTGGTTTTATTATTTCACAGAGCTGTGCAACCACTATCTAATTTCAAAGCATTTTCCTCACCTCAAAAGGAAACCCCAAACCCATTAAGTAATCACACTCCATTCCCCATATCCCCCCAGCCTGAGAAACCCCCAGCCTGCTCTCCCTTTCTATGAGTCTACCTAACCGGGAACTTCACGTGAACGGCCTTTCACGACTGGCTTCTTACGCTTAGCGTCCTGTTGTCAAGGTTCATCCAAGTTGAAGCATGTATTAGTATTTTTTTTTTTCCTGCCAAATAATCTCTGTACTACTTTTGCAACTTTTTTTCACTGCATGGCTTGTGGGATCTTAGTTCCCCAATCAGGGACTGAATCTGAGGCCTTAGCAGTTAAGAATGGAATCCTAACCACTGGACCACCAGGGAAGTCCCTATTTCTGCAACTTTTATGGGAGTCTAGAATTAGTTCAAAATAAAAAATGTATGCACACACTGTGACTCCAAATATCACTTTAAGAAATGAAACATACAGAAATAAGAGTACCAATACATAAGGATATATGGACAACAATGTTTAATACTGAAGTAGCAATAAAAGGTGTGTGTGGGGGATCTGAATATCTTCTAATATTATTAAATAAGTATAGTAAATATACTGTTTTCCTATTTTAAAGGTAATATAAACTCACTGTATAAAGTTATAGACATCTTTATTTCCCTAGGTATAATATGTTGACAAGTGAACTTTCTTCATAAGGGTGTATGGATTGAGATAATATATGGACATGAGTCTGAGCAAACTCTGGGAGACAGTGAAGGACAGGCAACCCTGGTGTGCTGCAGGGCGCAGAGTCAGACACGACTGAGTGACTGAGCAACAGCAACAACGTCAAATACTAGTGTGCTGTCAAGTACAGAGTAAGCGCTAAAAAAGACTAGCTTTAATAATAAGACAGTGATTAATGTTAAAGAAAACTTTTGAATCTCCCAAAACAATCACTGAAGTCCACCACGCCAAAGCCATTCCTGTTAATACTGGAGTAATTTCCTCTTAGACTTTCTATATGCTATTTTTGGTTTAAAATAGTTGCAATCATATGGATTATTCATCTTATCTTTGTCTTTATTCCACACAGCATCATTCAAAAGCTTTCCCCTTATTATATACTTCTCATATACTTAATTATAATAACTATAATTATATATATCAGATGGACATAATTATCATTTATTTAACCACTTTTCCTACTGTTAGATATAGCAGTCATTTTCATGTTCTTGCTTTTATAAATAATGCTGCAGTGGACATCTTTAAGTATAAATATATTTTTAATATTTAAGATTATTTCCTTAGATTTGATCCTAAAACATGGCATAAATGGGGGAAGGACCAGATTGATCCCCAAGAAGCACCTCACTCTTTTGCCCTCCTCTCACCTCAAGAACAGAATGGCTGGGCATTTGCACAATGTTTGGGTCAAATACTGACTCCTATGTGGCCTCAGGCATGTCACTCACACTTTCTGAGCTTCGATTTCTTTACCTATAAGATGTGGGTTTGATGGTTTAATACATTGGATGCTGAGCGCAGTTTCCAGCACTGAGTGTGAACTATTAGAGTTCAGGCAGGTTTTGGAAACTCACCTCACAGTGTGAGAGAAGGTAAAAAACAGTCATCACACTTTGCCACTAAGGGTCCCTGTGTGTCAAGGGCAGCCCTGGGATAGAAAACACCCCCAGTCACATTTCTCCCATGAGATGCTATCATAAACCCAAGGCCAGGTTGGAAGGAAGGTCCCTCCTAATGGGCCTCCTCCAGACAGCTCCCTCCACAGACACCGGCCCGGCCTTCCAGGGACCCAGGTGGCCAAAGGCCGGGGTGGGGTGGGGGGGCAGTGCCACATCAAAGCCCTACAAGCCTGTGGGTTCTAGAATTTCTAAAGCTTTTCTCATGCCTAGCTTATCCCAAGGGGATCATCAAATGGGATGCCTGGTGACTCCAAGCTCCCACTGCTTACCAGCCTGGGGAGGGCAGAGATGCACCCCCCCACCCCGCCCAATACCACCACAGCCTGGCAAGAAGAGGTCACAGATGGGAGAGTGATGTGGTTGATGTGAAGTGCGCTGGCTCAGCGCTGGGGGTCAGTAGGCCCCCCTAGGCAGCCACCTTTTGGATGTCCTCATGGGGAAGTTTTCCTCCCTCAAGGGCTCAAGGCATAGCCACCCTCTCCCATGCCTTGGTAGGGGGTCTGAATCCCCAAGTAGGAACTGGAGGAACAGTGTGGAGTACAGCAAAAGCTGTCCAGTCCAGCGGGGATTGAGGCAGAGAGTTCAAGCCCCAGTGTGGGTGGCCACTCTGTGTGGCCTTTGGCAAAACAACTTATTGTTCTGGGACTCAGTTTCTTTATTTGTAAAATAAAGGGATAATTTCAAAGGTCCCTTCCAGCTCTGAAGTAAAATTCTTTAAGAAATGTCTTATTAAATAAATTAGGCTTTATTAGGCTCAAGCACATACTTGTTTTATTACTTTTAAGTCATTCAAATTAGATTCAAATTAGGTTAACCAAGTGTTGCCCTCCAGAGAACCAGGGACTGGCATCAATGATGAGATAAGAATAATTCATCACCTCTTATCAATCAGCAGTCCCTAAATGGGTGCTTCACAAGTGCTTCAGGACGCTTGAAAGCACTAAATTTCTGTAATTTAAATATTCTCACTTTAATCTCATTCACATCTTTCATTTGCTTAGCAAAATCTTTTTTTCTTTTTTCTCCCTGACAGTCAGCAGGAGGGCAAGTATCCTGGCTACAGTCAAAGTGACTGCAAATTCCCAGGCAGGACAGGCTCCCCACAGCAAGGCATCATTGAGAAATCTCTCCTCCCTCTCACAACAGAGGCAGTCCTGTGAGCCAGTGCCAGGGCTCTGTGAAGTTGCTCTGCTGCTTGAATGGCGAGGACTCTATTTTTATTAAAATTACAGTCGCCTCCAAGGTCTGCCTTTTAGGGCCATCGACAGCCAGCAGCTTCTCCCCATCAAGCCTGACTCTTCAAATGCCTGCACCTGCCCCACTCAGCCTGCGCTCGCTTGCCAAGGGGTCACTCTTTCTCCTCCTTTTTGCTCCCAAGGAGACCATCAGCCTTTGAAGCCAGAGGCATCTCGAAGGTTGGTTGGTCAAAGATGCTGGAGAGGGCTGTTAAGTCGCTAAGTTGTATCCGACTCTTTGTGACCCCATGAACTACCGCACACCAGGCTCCCCTGTCCTACACTATCTCCTGGAGTTTGCTCAAACTCACATCCATTGAGTCAATGATGCCATCCAACCATCTCAACCTCTGTCACCCCCTTCTCCTCTTGCCCTCAATCTTTCCCAGCATCAGGGTCTGAGGTGAAAGCAAAGCAGTGGCTGAGACAGTCCTCAGATGGAGACAGGACCTCTCACTGGTCCCGGACAGCTGCAACCTTTCCCCTCAAAAAGAAAGAAGCAATTCAGCCTTGAGGCACCAAGTAGAGCTAAAATTTGACTGTCTTTTTTTAGGGTGGGCCACGGCTTGACTAGGATGCAGTGAAAGCACAGCCAAGGTTGACAATTTAACATGCTGAATGTCACCTGCAAGAGCCAGAAAATCTGGACTCCGAGCCTCCAAGTACCAAAGGCGACTAAGCACAGCTGGGCACCAGCCATGGGCAAGGTGCTAGGGGAGAGGTGCCACAGGTCCTGCCCCCACTGGGCCTTCTCACACTGGGTGGCAGTATTTTAGCGAAGGCCCCCGGCAATGCCAACCATTTCCTTTCACGGTTAGCCGAATGACTTGTCTAATCATTAATACAACGGGATGTCTTGAAACCAGGCCTTCTACACATTGTCTTTTCCCACTTAGCCTCAATCCTTGGAGGCCTAGAGCCTAGTGGGGTGGGGAAGATGATGGAGAGATTCCTAAGGAGTTAAAAACACGGAGACCACCTTAGGTTTTTGCGACAGTCAATCTCTCCTGAGAACTAAGGATAGAATGTCAATAAAAATCCTGGCATATATTTAAACACTAAGTGAATATATGACACATTCATTACTGAAAATTTACACAACACAGACAAAAGGAAGAACAGTAAAATTCCCTATAACCCCATTACCCAGAGCTAACCACCAATAAATTTCGTTGTACATCTTCCTGTTGCTTGCCACCTCCTCCTTGTTCAGAATTTATCTTTTAACCTTTCAAAGAAACTTGAATATCATCAACATCACTCAACTCTTCAAGAACCTTGCAAGGAAAGTACTGCCAATGTAATTGGTCCTCTTTAACAAATAAAGAAATCTGAGGGTCCCAAAGGTTCGTTGTTCTGGTTCATGCCGCAGTTTAAGCTTACAAACTACACCTGCGTGCCCTGTGCTTTCCGCAGGGTCTCGTAGCCCAACAGCTTCATCATCGGCAAGTAACAGAACACCCAGAAGACAGACCGCTAGTGAGTTCTGCCTTCATATCAGATGAATTGAAGGAGACCAAAAACTAGAATTGTGCCTGTTTTAAAATTCACCTGCGAGGAGTAGGCGTGGCCAAGACTCCAGAGAAGAAGGTCACCATCAGGGTCATGCTCTCAAAATGACGTGCCACCACAACTAGCAGTGTCACACTCACCAGTGTGTCTGTGCTGTGCTTAGTGGCTCAGTCGTGTCTGACTCTCTGCGACCCCATGGACTGTAGCCCGCCGGGCTCCTCTGTCCATGGAGATTCTCCAGGCAAGAATACTGGAGGGGGCTGCCGTGACCTCCTCCAGGGGATTTTCCCAACCCAGGGATCGAACCCAGGTCTCCCACATTGCAGGCAGATTCTTTACCAACTGAGCCACCAGGGAAGCCAGTGTGTGTCACAGGCATCAAAAAATGGCAGGATGTGGGCCATGGTGAACAGGCACCCACAGGTAGGTGTGGGGAGTCGGCAGGTCCTCACAGGTGAGGGTGTGGAGAACCTCCCCATCAGCAGTGGACGCTCATCAACGCCCGGGGCAGAATCCTGGCAACACGGGAGCAGCTGGTGGGTGGCTGGGGCAGACGTGTACATGCATGTGATGTCCCTCCTCCCTTCTGAGAACACACACCTGTGGGAAATGGGCTTCTGGGCGGGTGCTGAGGTATGCAGGACGGGAATCATAGGGCCTGGGGGTCTGAAAAGGCTGGATGCCAGGAGCTCTGTCCAAGGAGACTGTTCCTGTCACCCCTCAAGGTGGAAGGGGTGCTGGGTAAAGCAAGTTTCCTGGAGAAACTGCGAGGGGCTGGAAGGAGAAAGGGAGGGAAGGTCTCTGAGGAAACTGGACCTCAGGAGAAGAGAGTCCCTTCCTTAAGCCTCCAAACCAGATTCAGAATCCACATTTGAGGCCAGAGGTTCACAAGGCAGGGAGAAGTGCCAAAGAGAACTGGGTCAAAAACAGGGATATAACAATGTTCTTCAAAAGTGAAACTGTACAGGGGACCTCCCTGGTGACCCAGTGCTTAAAACACTGCCCTTCCAATGAAGGGGGTGCTGGTTTGCTTCCTGATAGGGGAACGAAGATCCCACACTGCATAGCTAAAAAAATTTAAAAAATAAATAAATAAAACTGTACAAGTCCAACAAATGTAAGAGAACGTGTCCAATGGCATCACTAAAATAAACAAAAACAAGACACCTTTTCTTGTCTATGAAATTAGCAATGAGCAAAAATCAGAATGTAAATTTGAACATGCTTTCTAGAAGATAATTTAGTAGCAAGTATCAGTTGTGTTCAAAACACTCATGCCCAGTGACCCAGCAACTCCACTTCAAAAAAACTGTCTCCCAAGGACACAGAGATGTGTTCAAAGATACAGCAAGTTGTTTGTTTATAGTTACTTATTATAATAACCACTACTCTCTCTCCAGGATAGAGACAGAGAGACAGACCAGAGAGAGAGAACACAAACCTCCAAAGCTAAGGACTTGAGGGAAAACTGAGGTTCATCTATGGGAGGGAATAGTGTGCAGCTACTGCAGGCTGTATGCTGACATAATATGATGTCTACAGTCTATCACCATGCAAAGTTTTTAAACTGTATGTGTGGTATTACCATTATCATAATATTACCATATTACCCCCAACCATTAAATAGAATATACAAATATATTCATGGAAAAACAACTGGAAGACCTTATTTCAAAAGGCAAATAGTCCTTATCTCTAAGGAGTAGAAATACATGTGTTTTTGTGTTGGGGGGAGCATATTTGTCTTCCATGTTCTACAGAGAACATGTGCTAGTTTTGCAGTTAGCTGACACTTTTAAAATGAACAGATTACCAACATCTAGGACTTTTCTTAAACAACCAGCAACTAAGGCTGCTGCATCACCTAGATTCTAGGAGTAATTTCTTAACCCTGGTGGTTTTTTTTTTTTTTTTGAGCTTTTCTCCTTCAACGGAGGCACATTTCTTAGTCTTTCCCACATATCTGAGTAGATGGCCCTGAAAGTTAAGAAAATAAAACAACACAGTGGCAAGCGGCACCCTCCAATCATCCCAGCGACAGATGGGCTGGGTGTCTGGGCCAACTGGGGACCTGCCTCCAAACAGTTGCTGTCTACTAAGAGTCACTTTATGTATCTGCAAATCCCCTTGCTGCCGTTGAGCCCTCACCTAGACTCTGAGTAAGTCAAGCTGGGGGAAGTCTTCAGAGGACACCACCCCCCATTCTGGGCCCAGAGAGCCACAGAGCCCAAAGACCTGCAACATGCCTCAGGATACCCACCAGGTCTAATGCTCCCCATGAACCCCCTTCTCTCTTTCAGACACAGTCAAAAACCAGCTCTGGGAGGGAGGGGTGAATGTGGATGTGTCACGAAATAAGTCTTGTTGCATATCTACCTTGATCCTTGACCCCCAAAGGAGCAAAGTGCAAATTGCTATTTATTCAAACTGCCATTTGATTATGTTGAAACCCAGCTGCAGAACCCAGAGAGACCAGTCTTTATGGTGGGTAGGAACTTCCTGTCAAGGACAGTTAATTTTAATTTTTCCACTGAGCTCAACCTCAAAGTGAGGTTGATTGCTACTCGGCAAGATGGACTGCATTAGTGGAGGCTTTAATTGAGCACAGATCTACATCCCAAAAGCATAATGTTTGTTGTATACATACTTTGGGGCGAGGAGAAAAATGAAAAACAGACTTTTCTGAGGAAAAATTGAAAGCATAATGTGTTTCATAGTCAGCATGGCAGCCCCAAAAGCCAGCTGGGGGGCTCAGTGGAACCCCACACCTCCCTATGCCTCTGTCCCCATGGGCTGTTTGCACGTTTCTAAAAGCTCACTGTGGCTCCTCTCAAGACCAACAAAAAGCCCCAGGAAACCAGTGATAGATGCGGGGCCCTTGGCATGTGTTTCTGCTGCATGGAGGTGCAGGGTGTTGGTCCATGCTGGCATTCAATATGCTCACTTCTGTCCAGATCCTCTTACCAATGGCCTTGAGATGAGCCCTCAGCTGGAGCACACTGCCACTTTTTGGTCTCTTATTGTTACGGTTCCAGACCTTGTCACCTCTTCCCTAAGCTGCAGAACTGGACTTTGCACTGTTGAGGGAGATGTCATCTCAAATCTCAGATGGGACCCACCCGCCTCAAACAGAAAAACCTCTTTCAAACGCAAAAAGCTCTTCTTAACCCCCAAAGGCACATTCTGACTTGTAAGCACTCCATGGTCAGATCCCACACTCCCTCTCCAGACCTTTCTCTCCTCTCCTCTCACATCTTATGCTCTGCCCAAACCAGTCCCTTCCTTCCTGCCCCTATTTCCAATCCATCAACAAGTCTGCTGTGACTCAGTCCAACCACCTTCCTCCCTTGACCACATGACTGTGACACCTCCAAAAGAGATCCCCACTTCTATTTTTTGCTTCCTTTCAATCCATCTCCATGCATCAGCCACACCGATCTTTAAAAAGTAAACAACACTCACCCCTTCCTTAAACGCCTCTGTAGCATGTGGCATCCTACCATACCGAGCATAAAATCCAGACTCTCCCCATGACCTCCAGGGTCCACCGTGACCCAGCCCCCGCTTTCGGTTTCCTCTTGTGCCACTACCACCCTCGCGATTACAGCCACGCAAGTCTCCCTTCTGTTCTTGGCACTTGCTGTTGCCTCTGCCTGAAGAAAACACGTTCCTTCCCCCTCTTCCCTTGCCCAGGCCCCTATCACCTGGTTGTCTTAGTTTCAATGCCATCTCCCGGCAGGGACCTTCCCTGACCATCTTACCTAAAGCAGGACCACAGTGATTCTGCACAGCTTACTGCTATCTGAAATGGACCATTCATTTATTTGCTTTCCAGAGGGACCTTGACTACCTGCTCATTGCTGCAGCATCAGTACCCAGGACAGTGCTTGGCACACAGGAGATTCATTTCCTGAACGGCTTTAATTATCTCCAGCCTCCATCCCTTAGGTTGTACTATTTCTTTGGCTTGGCATGTCCTTGCCTCCCTCTTCTCCTCCATCACCAAGTGTTGGTTGATACCTACAGTAAGGCAGGCTCAAAACCCTCTTTCCAATAAAGTGTTTCCTAGCCCTTCAAGGAATGATAACTCCTGCTTCCTCTGTCCATGTTCCAAGGCCACCTACTTTAACAAGACTTTACTCTTTGTTCCTGAAAAATCTTGCCTAGAAAGATAAGGCTATAAACGAGAAAATAATCTCACTGTTGGCTTCAGGAACTTCCTAAAATCAGTTCCAACAGGCTGCTTAAACAACTCTCTCAGAACAGTGCTTCGCCCGATGAGGCAATGATTTACTTATCAAAGCAAAGAGTTCGTATAGTGTTCACCAATCTCCTGAACATCATGATCAAGAATTTTGCCATATCCTCACACTCGATGACCCATTCTCAACCATTCATTTGACCCTCACCCTTCAAACCCCAGAAATATCCAAGGGATCAGAGGAGGGGCTGCTTTAAGGGGTCTCCTGAGACTCTGTGGAGGTGGCCCTCTCCCTCGCACTTCTTCAGCTTGGCCTAATGAACTGGTTATCTGATGGCCTCAGAGGAGACCTGGCAGCTGACGGTCCACTCCTGCCACCCCTGGAGTGTCCAGCACCAAGTTCTTCCGTATTTGGTGAATGAAAGAGTGAATGGACAAATGAATAGGTTGCCCACTCTCCAACTTCTCTAAACTGCTGAACCAGAAATATAAAAAAGGCAAAGCGGCCAGGGGGTCAGCAAGAGCAGGGCTTACACAAGGGAAGTCCTTCATTTCAGTGGCCAGGCCTATTTAGAAGCTACAATTGATGGCAAAAACCCGCGGACTGAGCTCGAGTTTTCCCCAGATTTTGGCCAGGGCTCTGCCTACAAGCCTCTCTCTCGCGCACCTAGGACAACCGCGCTGGACCGCTATGGGCTGCAGAAGGCAGGCTTCACCCACGTGCTGAACGCTGCCCACGGCCGCTGGAACGTGGACACGGGGCCCGACTACTACCGCGACATGGCCATCGAGTACCATGGCGTCGAGGCTGATGACCTGCCCAGCTTTGACCTCAGCGTTTTCTTCTACCCAGCTGCCGCTTTCATTGACGCTGCCCTCCGCTATGATCACAGTAAGAGACCTTTGTCCGCCTGAGGTCCCACCCCCGCCCGCGGCCACCTCGAGGCCCCGCCCCCAGTCCACGGCCCCGCCCCTCACCCTGGTGGGAAGAGGCATAAGAACGCTTAAAGTAAGCTCCCTTCTCAAATTCTGCCCTGCCAGGGTAGCTGGAAATGTCGGATTCCCTGGAGTCTCTAAGCCTCACTGAACGGTGCTGTTGTTGCTGGGGTTCGGCCTCGGTTGCCACTAATGGGAAGTCGGGAGGGCTCAGAGGAGAGGTCTTAGGCCTGAGTCTCTTCCCTAAGGCACAGCAGCCATCCTTTGAACGCCAGGGGTGGTTGGGAGCCCTCAAAGCTGGGGTGCTGCCAAGATGCTAACTGTGCCTGGGTCCAAACCAGACTAATAGCCAAGGGCCTCGATGCTAGAAAAACCTTAGGAAGCTAATCTGAGTGGAAGTATAGAGACTTCAAATTCTCCTGCTCTCGAGCCTAGCTCATACCCGCCTCTCCCATCCTCTCACCCCAGTCATATTCAGTCTAGTGAACTGTCCTGTGGAAAGCTGACAACCTCAGAAAGACAAATACCATATATCACTTACATGTGGAATCTAAAATATGACAAAAAATGAACCTATCTACAAAACAAACTCTTGGACATAGAGAACAGACTGATGGTTGCCAAGGGGGAGGGGAGGGGCTTGGTGGAGGGATGGAGTGGGAAGTCGGGATTAGCAGAAGGAAGCTTTTATATACAGAATGGATAAACAACCAGGCCCTACTGTATAGCACAACGAACTATATTCAATATCCTATGAGAAACCATAATGGAAAAGAATATTTAAAAAGACTATATATACATGTATAACTGAATCACTTTGCTGTACAGCAGAAATGAATGCAACACTGTAAATCAACTGTATTTCAATTTTTAAAACTAAAGGATGAGGCTTTCAAGAAAAAAATAAAAAGAAAGCTGACAACTTATTCTTTGTAAGTGCCAAACTATGAGAATCTGAGTTTTACGCTCATAATGTCCAAGTTTTTCAAGGTTAATTAATAACCATCTTTAAAAATCACGGTGCTAGTCCTTGTGCTCCAAATGCAGTTTTAGCTGCCCTAATCCAGGTAAAGGCTGCAAGGCTATTTTCGAGAGAAGGGCACAGTGTAGGTATGTATCCGGGTGAGATAATATTCCATGATGACTGCAGGTTGCATTTCAGTGGCATTCCATAGAGGTCAGAGGGGCTTCAAGTCCTTGACCTGTGCTCTGGCTTCAGCCCCATGTGTCACACACTGAATTATGGAGTCATCACATAATTCAGGATATACAGTTACTAAGTCTTTCTGGCCACAAGTAGTTACAATAAAGAGGCTCACTGACTGACCAACTAGCCTGCTGCAGAAGCTGCAACTTGCAGCTGGGCCAAGGCCACATCTGCTGGAGAGTCTCAGACCTTGTTTTTTATTTTGGTTCAGAAAGCAATGTCAGAGTGAAGGGGAAACAACAAAACAACACACGGAGCTGCAGTGCTCGTCTTGGGGGATGCCTCATTTCAAAGTCATCCTTTTTATGAGTCTATTTATGGATCATCTTTCTGTGTTAGGCACATTCTGGGTCCCAAGCAGGATCAAAAAGCAACTGGACTCTGACTCATCACCATAAGGTGAAATTTGCCTTACACTATTTGAAGTTAACTGAAAACATATTTGACATTAAAAAACAAAAAGATTCAACCACCTGATCCTTCCGATTCTCTTTAATGTGCTCAACTTGCCGTTACTATATCTTCAACCATCCCCTTAATGGAAGGGGCCTGGCTTCGGAGAAGACAGGGCTGCTTTCAAATTCATGCTGCACAACTTACTAACAATGTGATTTCTAAGCCTTGGTTTCTCCATCCGGTGATGAAAATATTTACCTTGAAAGGTTATAATGAGGATCAGCAGTAACCCACAAAAAGCACTTAGCCTAGAACCTGGCACACAGCAGGCTCTCAGATGTGTTTGATAAAGAAAGGTTGCGCACTGCGAAGCACATAACCACACCAGCACGTGCATATCATCATAATAAAGTTTCCAATCCCCAAAGGGGTTAAAAAAAAAAAAAAGGAAAAAAGACATTCCAACTTTGAACTTCGGTGGCATAATACACGCATAGGACAGCTTGCCCAGTTCCTGACATGCCATTTTAGAGTCCGCCCCCACTCACGGCTGAATTAGGAAAGAATGGGCTGTGGGGTCATATGCTTATGCCTGGGCAGATCTCAGAGCATCGCTGTGGCTTGTGACAGGCAGACGGTGCGGCCAAAAGCATCATGCTAGCCAAGAAAGCATCAAGAGAGAAAAGCATATCCACAGGTCAGAGGACATGCAGGGAGTGTGAGCCTACACCAGCTGGCTGGGGGTGGGGAGCAGGACTGGACAGGACCCTGTTACCAGGTGGGAGGGCTGATTCCTTTCTCTGTGCCCTTTGTATCTGCATATCTAAAGACTTCCTCAAGCTGAGGGCTCAGACACCAACCCTTCAGGACCCAGGCAGATGCCATAAATGAATGACGCTGGCTGTGCCGGAGGCCATGGGGTGCAGGGAGGGGTTCTTATGGTTAAGCCAAGAGCCCCGTATTCCCTCCACAGGGGACAGCTGCTACTCAGTCCCAGCCAGCAATCATCTTGTGAGAATCAGTGCTGATGTGGTAGATCTGACTTTACAGGAAAAGTTTCCAACCTGGATTTTAACATAAAATTGCTCAAATTTTAAGTGTTGGCAACACGTTGAAAATTTCTTAAAATGCTGCAAAGACCAAACAAAAGAAACCCAATGGCTGTCAGTTTGTAACCTGTGCCCTGAGTAGTCAGAGTAACAAAATAAAATGCTAGTTAGCATCAGCAGAGCCTCCATTAGTGGAGACAGTATGTGCTCGCTTGTATGGCACATGCGCAGGCTGCCTGGATGGGCCTTGTCACACCCTGGAAAACCACAGGATGCTCCTGTAGCATTTAGAGCCAGATGCACTCGTATGTTTCTTATTATACTCTTGCTGTAAGAGGTGTTGACGGACAGTCTGGCCAAAAGGCAAAGAAAGGTGTGTCTTTTTCCGTCTTTCCTGTTCTTCCTTGGCTAGTTCCAGCTTGCTGCATAGTTTCCCACACTGCCCCTCACAGTCAGTCTCTTTTTGAAAAGCAGAAAAGCATCCCTCGTGGTGCTGCGGAGCTGTACTTGTGGTCTGTAGTCAGCCTCACGGGGCCCACCCCATGTCTACCCTACCTTGATCTGACCGTGCTGAAATAACTCACCAAGCAACATCAGTCACTCCTGAAAAATCTTGGGAGATAACAGTGTCTTGCCCTGAGAGCTAGGGAAACAGAGACCCAGAGAAGTCACATGACACAGTGAGGGTCACAGAGTTAATCAGAGGCCAATGGGCATCCCTTCTGTCACTCAGGCCTCACGGAAGAGTCCTTCGTCCCTATTTTCAGCATCTGGTGACTGCAGTATAAGGAGTCACCAAATATCATGAAAGGTGAGACATTCCAGCTGACTGCAGGATCTGAACTGAATTATCATGCTTCATCAGAAAAAGAAGGACAAAATACTGCCACCGGAGCCCCATTGGGACTGCCTTCTCTGCTCTTGGCATGGCATCCTCAGAGCTAAGTTACTGTAGTTTTCATTTAATGAAATCTTCTGAGAAATCCCAGGGCAGATACCACGAGGTTCTAAAGATCAGATTTGAGTGTCACCACTCTCCTTTCTTTGTCTTAAACCAACAGTCCATAGGCTGCTTTTGAAGCCATCTTAAAATCTATTATGAATAAGGAAGGTATGAATAAATAAATGAAGTCTGCATTTGAGGAGGAGGCTGATTCTCTGGTGCTTCTGACTTTAACCAGACCAAGATTTTCAGGGTGTTTAAGAGTCTCCTAACCCACTGCAGCAAGAACAGGCCTGATGCCTGGCAGTTCTAAAACATGCCACATATCCTTTTTCTGAGGACTTCCATGGGTGCAGACCATTTTGGGAGGAGAACGAACTCTGCCTTTGCAGGTTCCAAGGTAGTTAGTGGGAGACAAAGGGCATACCCCTCAAACCGAGGGAATGGGATGGGATGAGCTGGTGATTAACAGGCTTGGCCTGTATGACTGATTGGAGTGACCAAGGCCTACCTTCTGTCACCAGTGAAAACGTGCCACTAGGTAAACAGTAGAGACGAGACAGCTGAACAGCATCAACAATGCAATGAATACGAACTTGGGCAAACTCTGGGAGATGTTAAGGGGCAGGGAGGCCTGGCATGCTGCAATCCATGGGGTCACAATGAGTCAGACATGACTAGGTGACTGAACAACGAGAGATTCTGGATTTGACTTTTCCTCATAAAACTGTGGGAATTCACCTTTTTCGTAAAAGGTCAAAGGAGGAATGCTTAATTGAAATCATTTCTCAAACATAAATTGTGGCCTATCAGTGGACTGAGAAATCAATTTAGAGGCTGTGACTAGTATTTCCTGAAAATTTCAAAAGATTAGGAAAGAACAGAAGCCATCAGCATGCCTGGCATGTGGCAGAAGTGCTAATTATTTTGTAAAACTCTTGTCTGATATACACATACCTGTGAGGCCCCTTTATAGCCTTTAATGTCTCTAGTGGCAGTGGCCTGGGCTTGAATCAGGTCCTGCCAGCTGTGTGACTAAGACACAGCACTTCTGTGCACTTCAGCTGCCTCCTTTGTAAAACAGGGGCACTGATTCTATCTACCTCATCAGGTTGTTGTGAGGACTGACTAAAATGTGCAAAGTGCTTGGAAGATCCGGGGTGGGCTAAGCCCATGTACGCGTTAGCTGTGAATTTTATGCCAGGGGGCAACGCGATGTAACACAGAAGTAGAAAATCACCGATCTAGAAAATGCCAACCCTGACAATGATCCCTTCCCTCAGGGTCCTAACCCTGGCTGGCATCTACCTCACAGAGAGCCGCCGGCTTTCTCTGGTGTGGGCCATGCTGTGAAAAGGCCAAAGGCAGCCTTCCTCCCCTCGTTTCCCCAACTCTCCCGAGAGCAGGTTCTCACCATCCAACATTGGGCCCACAAGGGTGCTGCTTAGCAAGAGACACAGAACAGAGGGAGCAGTGCCCTGAGACACTGGGAACAGCTCCTCTACCCGAGGAGACCCACCAAGCTCACGAGGCTGACGGCACTAGCACTGCCATCGTAAAAGCAAACTCTTTGGCCCTTCCCCTCCTCCCACTTAACAGACTTCAGGCTCCCTGAAGACTTAATGAACTACAGCTTTCGTCTGTTTCAAGTCTTTAGTCATGACAGAAAGAATTACCCTTTTTGCCAGGAAAGGAAGAAATGCTTTAGTTATCAGCAGAGCTGGCAAGAGGCCAGGCAGCCTCTGGAACGGTCTGTGGGGATTAGAATGCCAGAGGTAGTCATTCCACTCCAGAAGCACAGTCATGCCCCTGGGCAGGGCCAGCGCCCCCAAACCCTACCCAGTGCTGAAGAAGCCAGCGCTGCTCTGGCCCTCTGGCCTTTCTAACCAAGGTGCACAAGGAAAAGGCGGCCACACTTGCAGCTCAGCTACCGGGACTGGAGGCCTGCTTGCTTAGCTTGTGCACACTCTTGGAAATGAATCACGATAAAATTAAGTTCTCTATGAGGCTCCTTCCGAATCAGCACTTTTGTGTGTGTGAGTGTGTGTATTCCATGAGGATGAGAGGGACACAGAGCCGCGTCCCCTCAGAAGTGTTCTTTGCCAAGCTCTTTGTATCTCCTGACGGTGCTCCACAAACCCAGTGACATCTGTGAACATCTTTCTCCTTGGTCATCCTTCCAGGCCTGGGGCCTGAGACTTAGGAACAACTTTGGGGTCACACAGCTTAAGCTTGGCCCCAGCAAACAGATCCTAGAACCGCAGGAGAGGGCCACCACTGCACTGGGATGGTGGTATGGCCGTGCAGGGGACAGCCAGAGATGCTAATCGCATTGCTTTCTCTGTCGCCAGGGCACAGTAGCAAGGAGCCACCACACAGGAGGGTCTCAAGAACAAGTTGCTTTGAACTGTTTCCAGCAGTGGCACCATCTTTCTGGGTGACCTCTGGCAGCCATTTTGCCTCCCTGAGGCTGTTTCCCCATCTGTAAAGCAGGGATGAGAATAATGAAACCTTGAAGGTTGTATTAAGGATGAAATGAGATAAAGCATGTTGATGCGCTCTGTGGGCTCTACTCTAGAGCACTGCCAAACGGAGGCCTGAAGGATGGAACGCAGCTTCTCATGGTGGCTTCTCATCAGGCCCAGCTGTTGCCATTGATGGTGACCAAAGGGAGCTTTTTTCTAGTGGAAATTCTTCTAGATCTCCAGTTTTCAAATTTTACAGTCTCAGATCTCTTCCACACTCCTAAAAATTACTGAAGGCCTCAAAGAGCTGTCATTTATGTAGGTTAGATCTATCAATCTTTATTAGAAATAAAAACTGAAAATTTTGAGAATATTCATTAAAAAATAATAAAGTAAACCAACTGCATAAAACAATTTATGAAAAAATTACATTTTCCAAAATAAAGTTAGGGAGACTTGTGGGATTATTTTACATTTTTGCAGATCTTTTTGATGTCAGACTTGAGAGAATCCAAGTGGGTTCTTACATCTGCTTCTGCACACAATCTGTTGTGATACAGTGTCTTGATGGAAGTATATGAAGAAAACCCAGCCTCACTGAGATATGTAGTTGGAGAAAGAAGGGATACCTTAATAGCCTTTTCAGAAAACTGTGGATTTTCTTCTTTGATATTACACCAAAACTTGACAAATGATAGCTTCTTAAAAGGCGAGTTGTGATCTGGGATTTGAAACCATATCTATAAATGTCATACTCTGTTACATGAGAATCCATTGGTCTGTCTTGAACTCTGAATGAATTTTTTTACCCATCATGATTCTGTAATCTCTCACTGGTCCCACAGAAAGTCTTGTTCACTGAGTTAGGCAGATCTTCGAAATGTTGACATTTTTCATTGTACATTGTCTAAAGACACATTTGTTAATATCACTGCTGATCTTAACAGAAAAATCCTAAGAGTATTGTGAAACTGTCAATCTCACAGTGGTAGATACAAGTGTTCCCCAAATTCTACTTTTTGCTTGAAAGCTTGCTTTTTATCACTGGCAACAGATACTGTCAATTGTTTTTTTTTGATGTGACAGGCTCACTTCGTTCACTTCTGATAAAAAGTCTGCCAAACGCCCAAGTTTGAATTACCATAGTTTTTCTGTCATTCATTCTTTTAAGTAAAAATGGTATTTCATCAAACACCATAAGCTGAATTAGCAAAATTCAGCTTGCAACTCAATCTCATAAGCTTTTCCTTGCGATAACAACTGTACTTTGGTTTGCAGCCTAAGTGCTTTATATGTATATCCCATTTCATCACACAGAATATTAAGAAGTGTAACCAAGGGCTGAAATTTGATAAAATTAATTTTTACTGCTTCATCAAGGATATTCTTAAGGGAAGTTGGCTTGTTTTTCCCCCACGAGTGCCTGGTGGTGAACACAACGATTACTAGTCTAGTTCGGTGCCTCTGCTGTGATTCACACTAAGGGACCAGCAATTCCTCCTCCCTGCCTTTGCACCATCATTGCAAAAGTCAAAGCAGTGAACGGGGCAAATATCACTATAGTACTATTGTGAAAATAGTGTTAACTCTATAGATCTCCGCAGAGTATCCTAGGAACCCCCAGGGTCTTAAATCATGCTTAAAGAACCACTGATCTAGATGACGAGTTCATCATCTAGACTGTAAGAATAGTCATCCTGTGGTTGTACTACATGACACGGTAAAATTATTTTTGAAAAATCTTATCTTGTGAATTTTACTGACTTGATTTTGCTCACAGCTGACCTGAGGTTGTGGCCTCTTTTGACAGTTGAGGAAGCTGAGGCTCCACAGGCTGAGTGGCTAACCCCAAACCCAAGTAGTTAGGAGCAGAACTGAGTCTGGAACCCAGGCCTGCAGGAGAATAGGCTAGGGTTCTGTAGGCAGACTGGGTCATGTGGATGCTCACAGATACCATGGCAAGCAGACCATGCCCTCTGTCTCGTAGGACTGTGGGTAACTTTCTCCTTACTGAGGTTAAGTGCATCAGGACTGCAAATGGTGCAGAAAGCCTGACTTTCTCCACAATCCACCTGCAGTCATGGAAGGGATGGAGTGCATCTGCTTAAAGTGGATTATGGTTCATCCATACAGAGGAACTCTGTGCAGCCACAAGAAAAAATAACAAAGAGAGAACTCTTCAGAGGCTGATATACAAAGATCTCCAAGACACACTGTTAAATGGAAGAAGCAAGGTACGGAAAAGTGTGTAAAATTGGCTACCTTCTGGGCAAGGAAAGACGAGAAAAAAGTATGTTTTTGCTATGTATAGGCACAGATACTTCTCCATAAGAAGAAGTGGTAATACATGTCACTTTGGGGAACTGAGGAGCTGGGTGGGAGGGAGACTTTTCAATGGGCACCGTATTATACATTTTGAAATCTGAACTCTACTGGCTGCCCTATTCAAAATAAGCACTAAGAAAATAAATAATATGAATATATTATAAACATGAAGAAATTTTAAGTGAGCACTAAAAAAAAAAAATCATAAAATTTTTACTCCTGCACGCTGATGGAGCTTTCACTTGGAGGCGCTTTGGCAGGTAGGAAGCATCAACTTCAACCCCTCCTCCTCCTCACCGAGGCAACGATAACATCTGTGGGCCTTTGATTTGCGCCAAGCAGTATACCAAGTGCTTTAAGCAAATGCCTTTACAAGGACACTAATGAAGATACTGATGGTATTCCCACTCTACAAATGGGGAAGCTGGGGCTCCCAGACACTCAGTAAGTTGCCCAGGGTCCTACAATATGGGAGAGGGATCAGGATTTGAGCGGGTTCCACCTGAGCCCCACACGTACGCTCCAACCTCCAGGCCACCCTGCCTCTCCAATGTGGGTCTTTCTTCTCCCCTCTCCATTTCAGATAAGATCCTGGTTCACTGCGTCATGGGCCGCAGCCGGTCGGCGACTCTGGTCCTGGCCTACCTGATGATCCACAGGAACATGACCCTGGTGGACGCCATCCAACAAGTGGCCAAGAACCGCTGCGTCCTACCCAACCGGGGCTTTCTGAAGCAGCTCCGGGAACTGGACAGGCAGCTGGTGCAGCAGAGGCGACAGGCCCAGCAGGGTGAGGACGCCGAGAAGTGTGAGCAGGAGCCGTAGGGCCCCCTCGCGGGGCCAGCTGGACGTTTGGGAACGGAGAGGGAAGGCTGAAAACAGCTCTGCCTCGTGACTTCTTTTGTCGCAGAGAAGGGACATGAAACCAAAGCTTGACTCCTTCCAAACAATCCTAAACTTTGCGGGGGCTGGTGAACAGGGGGGCATTCACAGTGGGCTCCGGGACGAGCCCGGCGCCTGGCTTCACTGCAAAATGGCGCGGACCGGCTTCCCGGCACAATTGGTTACAGGTGAGCGCGCAGGCGCCGTTCTTGTTTTTTTTTTGTAAGATGGAAGCAGAGAAGAGTACTTAAAAATCTGTTGACATTGTGCTGTGATTAAACATTTGGCTTTGTCTGAAAGTCACATTCTTAAAAATATAATTTTAAAATATAACTTTATTTTCTAACCACAGAAAAAGTGCCTGGGAGAGCTGTGTTAAACGGTCTGCTCCTGGGGTGGGGACGTGCGGGCGACAGGGATTTCCCTAAAGGCCGCTGCTGCGTCTTCTTTTCGATAGACTCCACATGCTCAGGTCACCATCCGGAGACGCTGCTCTCTGCAAGTTGTAGACAGCAATTTATCTGGGAGGGGTGGGGAGTGGGGGTCCTGAGACCCTGCACAGAGGACCCCTCTTGGCTTCCCCGCCTTCCTCAGGGAGCCAGGGCAGTTCAGAAAGTTGGTCAGTCGTGTCGGACTCTTTGTGACCCCATGGACTGTAGCCCGCCAGGCTCCTCTGTCCATGGAATTCTCCAGGCAAGAATGCTGGAGTGGGTTGCCATTGTCTTGTCCAGGGGATCTTACCGACCCAGGGATCGAACCTGGTTCTCCTGCATTTCAGGCAGATTCTTTTATCGACTGAGCCACCAGGGAAACCAATAATTTTGAAAAGAGACTTTGGGGGACTGGAAATCTTTCATTTTGATTCTAGTCCAAGCAACACGAGCTTGTTTTCAGTCCCCGTATAAAATATTCACAACTGTGTTTGCCCTGGAATGCGCGAACCAGGCAGCCTTGTGAGCCTGCTCCCCACCCCCATGCCCCACTAATCCAATCACCACGATCACGATTCCATTCTTGAGGAGAAAGCAGCAGCAGGAACAAAGCTGGGGGAGATGTCTTCTAGAACTAGAAACTGGATACCAGACAGAACCCAGAGAATGATGCTGATGCCAGTAGTCAAAGAACAGAAAACCTGAAATGATAATGGCCTACGGGGAAAACAGGAAAATGAACCCACTGGGAGCTCAGCAGCTTTGTAAAGCCACCCGAGGGTCACCCCGTGACTTTAGGGGTGCTGCCCTGCTTTTGTGAGCCCTCGTAGGGCTCCCTGGGATTGCCCGTGATCTGCTCTGGGGTCACCTTGGCCCATAATGGATCCTCATAATGACTCAGATTTGGGTGAGGGAAGCCCTATACACAGGCTCTTGGAAAAGAGGTGTGGACCAAAAGCGATTCCAGTGGCCCCTACTTAAACTTTCCCATTACAAGATCACAACAGCTCTTCTACATTCAGTTCTTATCTCCTAGGTCTGACCATTTCTGGTCCAGAAAGAAATATTTCCGTTTTAATGAGATGTTACTTTTATACACCATCGTGAAGTATTTATGAAGCCGTATGTGGGAAGGATAGGTCCATTGGCTGCTGGTGTCCCTCAGAGGGTTCTTGTGGTGTTTTCTCTCCACCTTCCCACATGTTCCCACCTTTGTGGGGCTATGAGTCCTGTCGAGCAAAGCAGAAGTAGATCACTTTGAAGTTAAAGCCTGGCCTCTTTAAGATAGGAGCCAGGGGTAGAGGAAAGGAAGAACAGAAGTTTTTGCAAAAGCGTTTAAATTCTTCAGAAATGATATATTCATTTGGTCAACAAGTATTTGAGAACCTACCGCATGCTAAAAGTTGGGTTAGGAGGCCAGTGCAGAAATGTCTGCTGTAACGACATGGGATGAGGGAAGCAGGTACTGAGGGAGAGATGCAGTGGGGATGAGGCAGGGGAAAACCCGCTTTAGACCTGAGAAGATGGGGTGAGATGAGACTTCAAGGAGAGCACTTTCCAAATGAGGAGGGAACATTCTAGGCTGAGGAACAGCACAGGTGAAGTGGCACCGAGGTGGCAAAGAAGTGTGTTTCTACCCAGTGGGAGTGTGTTTCAGTAACTGCCCATCAGTGAAGCTGGGGCTTGTGGGTGAGACAGGAGATGGATACAGAACGGTAGAGACACTGTATTTTATTCCAAGTGCAAAGAATAACCACAATCAGTTTTTAAGCAGGGGAATGGTTTGATCTATGTTTTAAGAAGATCACTCTGGAAAGAAAAAAAATCACCCTGGCTGAAATATAGAGAATCGATTGTAGGGAGGTGAGGCAACCAGTAAGAGGGTGTTGAACTGTTGACAGGAAAGAGGAAGATGGTCTGGACTAAGATAGCACCAGGCGACTAGCATTCAAGATTATTTTAGAATTATCCTGGAGAACAGACAAAGCCTGCTTTAAGGGACAGGACTGGAAAGTAGTGATTTGGTTTCTTGGTGGTGCCTTAATACTGAGATGGGGTTGACCAGGGCAGAAATGGGGGAAGGAGGGGCTAGAGATCACCAGTTACATCATGTCTAAGACATACAAAAGATGACCCATGATTTCACCTTCAATCTACAGAGAGAGCTCAGAGGAAGATCCACTGTTAGCAATATAATCCTGGGTGCTATCTGCATAGAGGTGGTGTTTGAAGTCATTGTACTGGGTGAGATAATGAGAGAAAACAGAGGAAGCCCTAGTGCCCGAATGCCTGGGTGTTGGAGGAGGGAGAATAGGGAAGATGGAGAAGGGAGAAAACCAGGAGAAGGGAGAAAACCAGGAGTGCGCTGCAAAGAAACTGAAGCTCCTGCTTCATAATGTAACTACTTGTACTGTAAACCAGTATTGCTTGTAACAACAAAGTAACCTATATTTGTATAGCACCCAACAGTTTTAAAAGCATTACGTATGAGTTCGCTAAGCCTTTAAATCAGAGAGCTGACAAGTTATGGCCTTCTCTCAGAGTAAAGTGTTCTAGAAAAAAAGACTATGATTTGGAGAGAATCAAATTCGTTTCTGCTCACAGATTTCAGTTCAGTGTGTTTGGACAATTAGTTAGCTTGTTTGCCCCATTTCCTGCAAAGGATGGATATTTGTGACTTTTTTTCTTGTGATATTGTGAGTCATTTTTTCTAAAATGGAATGTTGGCAAGGAAAGCCAATGCCTTCACACCTGGGTAGGCACCACCTGCGCCAGTAAAAAGGCCAGGCTGGCAACTGACAATCACTTGTTAAAAAATTCTTCTAAATGAAAGAACACATTACTGGGTCTAGAAGGTATGGCCTGTTCATGGGTCTCAACCTAATAATGACTCTGTTTCTCCTGATGAATCCAAGTTCCTGTTTTCTGGGCTCCCTGGTGTCACATTTAAGGCTGAGCTGATTTCTCTAAGTGAGAGTAGGCAAGTGCAGAGCAGGCTCAGATCAGCAGCTTCTCTCCCACCAACCCTTTCCATCTGTGATGAATGTTAGGACTTGGGGCCCGCAGAGGGGCTCCCACTCCTAGGTGTGCTGCAGTCCCTGGGGAGCCTGTAGGACACCAGGAGTCCCCAGTACCGTTCTTAAATTCTGGTGCGGCAGGTCTGAGGCAGTGACTGGGACTTCTCCTCAAGCTCCCTGGAGGACTGTGAGGCAGGCAGAGTGTGGTAAGCCCAGGCGCCACACAAACCATAGGGTGCGGTTACAAGCCATTGCAATACGTGGAACAGAGGACAATCTCAGTCCCCAAAGAACCTTATTTAACACAAGAGAAGAGACTAAATATGAGATGGTTTCCCGGTGGGGCCTGTGGAAGGTTCTGCAGAGTTCCGCGTCAGCTGGTTAGCAAATCCCCCCAAGCCCTCTACCCCTCCTAGGGGCAGACTCTTGCCTGAGGTGTGGATCCACCGGGTTGCTAAGATCCTCGGCAGCTCTAGAACCGATGCCAACAGTTGATTCCAACAACAGCACACCATCACTTCCTGCTCTGAAGGAGGAGGAGAAGTTTCCTTTCCTACCAGAAAAGCACCTTAAACGTTCTCTTCTCCCCTTGGTGACAACAGCCTTTGCAGAAGTGTCTTCTTGGAAGCCCTCCCTCCAGCTACTACAGATGTTCCCCCACTTGCTATACAGTTTTGGGGAGGAGGAATCAAAAGATAAAATCTTGACACTAAGCCCAGACTGCTTCATAACTGTGGGAGAAAAACGGTAAGGGTGAGTGAGTGCACGAGGCAAAGCCCTCCATCGGGGCCCGGGACCCCGGGCTGTGTGCACTGTCCTCCTTCCCACACGGGGCCGAGTCAAGCATTCGTTTCTAGGCTTGTCACTTAATCACCAAATGTTTTAACAGTCAGACAGGGCTTTCTCTGAATGCCAGAATGTTTGTGAACAATGACGTTTTTCCCCCCTAAACTTTAGATTCTAAAAATAACATCCAATCACTCATTCATGACAGAGCAAAACTTGCATGCTTATTCAAGAAAATGATATTTCAAACATTCAAGTCCAAATTGGGTGCTTTTTTTGTTGTTGTTATTACTGTTTATAAAAATGAAGTTTGCTACCAATGGACTAGGCCCTAAGGGGATTTTATACAGACTGTACAAACGAGGCAGCTGGATATTTGGGCAGGATCCCTTTGCAAATGAAGATCAAAGTCAAAAAGAAAAAAACAAATTCACTTTATTTTAAAGACAATGATTGGCATACAGAAGGTATGCACTAGCATAAAATAAACTTTCATGAAAAGCATTAAAATCCATTATAAATTAATTTATTAAATAGGTATTTGGTATATGTGATGGTTTTATTAGATATTACTCTTATTTATTGCCAACCCCTCCCACAAAGTCAAAACAAATCAGAAAATCTCTTAACTCCGATTTACACTAAATAATTTATTTTCCCAAAATGTGAATGTGATCTGAGATGTGACACATGATATACAGTTCAATTGGTCATTCTCTATCAATCATAATATGACAGGACACAAGAGGCTAAAAATGGCTCATCATAATTTATTTTATGTTAAAATGTACAGCTTTTTTTGTTTTGTTTTTGTTTTTTTTTTTGAAGTGACCGACTAAAAAGAGAACAGATAAATACAAGAGTGTCGCTGGCTCCTATTTTATACAAGGATTACGCCTCTCCTGCTTGGCCCTTACAGTCACCCTGTACAGGTACAAAGGCTACAAAAAAGGAAGCGATATAAACAGACACAAATAACTTTTTTTTGCTTTTTTTACATGCGATTTGTAAGCTTAGTTTGAGCTATTCACAAGCTACTTCTCTATTTTTCCTTAAAAAATAACTCCAATATTTTATAAAGATAGAAAAATCTACAGATGGAATGAAAATGTAAAGTTAGAGGCATTTCCATAAAATAGCAACTTTACACCAAATTCACTATTTTTTTAAATCCTGCCAAGTATTTGGACATATATGAAATGTTTCAAAACCTGACAGATAAACACTGAGATATGCTTCATTCAATAAACAGAAGTCTGCATTTATAAAACAGAAAGCTGCCTTTTTTTCCCCAAAGAAATCTGTCACCAAAATGGAAAAGGGTCTCAACTTTACACCAAACATTTAGCAATAAAACCCTTTTGACTAACCAAATGGGAATAGCTTTTATAGCTCTTTACAGTTTTATAATTAACAAAAATATAGTTTTTTTTTTAAACCCTCAAATTAGGGCACCCTAATCAAGGCAAAAAACTTAAGAAATGGCTTACTGTTAGCACAACACTCGTACAGTACTACCAAATGCACTGTCACTAACAAAGACATTAGCGGCATGCTGAAGTGTCACCTCAACGAAATATACAAGAACTGAAAATGGTCAAGGCATTTACATGGAGTGGACAGGGGAGAAAAAAAAATGCTCTAGGTTCAGTATTAAAACAGATAATTTGGGGTGGGGCGGGGCTTGATATCCACATTGTTTAATGGAAGCAGTCACAGCTAGTGGCTGCCTCCATATGTAGTCCAAAGAGAGGCCTTCCTTTGCAGAGAATTTCATATAAAAGTAACAGAAACAAAGGTACCAAAAAAGAAAAAGGAAAAAAAAAAGATAAAAAGAAAAACAACTTTATAAGGCTTTCTGCTGCATACAGCTTTTTTTTTTTTTTTAATAATAAATGGTGCCAACAAATGTTTTTGCATTCACACCAATTGCTGGTTTTGAAATCGTACTCTTAGAAGGTATTTGTGCAGATCAATCCGAGAGATGCCCAGGGGTTTTGTGACAGCCCATGTTGCCTACCGTCTCATGTAGGACCCATTGAGAGACTGTTTGGACATGCCTGTGTTCATGTAGCCATGGTGTCCGGGGGCCGTGTACATCATGTTACTGTGGGGCGGGGTCTGCATTGGCTGCTGGGCATATGGCTGGGTCCCCATCATGCCCATCTGCATCTGCATAGGGTACTGGGGCGTCTGATTCATGTAGCCATGATTGCTGTGGTAGCCACTATTCATCATCGGCTGGGACATGCTGTACCCGTTCATGGCATTGAGGGTGTTCATGTTCATGTTCACAGAGTTGACATTGTAGGCTGGGGATGGCATCAGGTTCACACTCATGTTCATGCCCCTCTGCATCGTTAAAGTCCGTGCAGGACCTTGCATGGCTACAGTCTGGGAGCGCCCATAGATTTGCGACTGATGGGTGGCAGCGGCTGGTGACAGAGACGCCGATTTGGTTCTCATGGAGACGTGGCCCTTGCTGGCAATCTGGGTTTGCAGTCTTTGGCTGTGGGAGATGCCAATATTTGATGCAGCCATGTTCCGTTGCAACAGAGGTGGTGGCAGATTCATTGGAGGAGGAGTCAGGTTGGGGGGTGGGGTCATGGTAGCTTGTGCTTGGGGTCCCCCAGGGACGGAGTGTGGAGACTGAGAAAGCTGAACAAGCCCTGTGTTACTTAATGGTGTGGACAAAGAGGCACTGTTTGCATAGGAAGTTACAGCAGCGGAATGGCTGTAAGGCAATGAATGATCAATAAGTGTATTAGTTAACTGCTGTAGTTTGGCAAGGCTGAAGGTGGCTGACGGCTGTGGGTAATGCCCAGCCCCAAAATCACTCTGACCCATCCGTTCATATAAGCCAAGGTTGGCATTGCCAGTCTCGGGGATCTCAGCCAGCTGCATGGGCGGCGTGAAGTTAGCGGCCATGCTGCACTGTGCCAGCTGCTGGCTGCTGCTTGGGGGCCTCTCCACCACACAGCCTTGAGGAGACTTGACGCTGCAGGTCGGGGGGGAGCTGATGCTGCTCTGCTGCAGCATGCTGCAGCTCCCGCTGATGTTGGACATCTGCTGGGTGACAGCACAGCTGCTCTGTGTCAGACTGCTGGAGGTGAGGTTGCTGTAGGAGCAGCTGTTCTGTGAAGAGCCATTTCCACAAATGCTGCCGCCCATGGTAGAATCATAGCTGCTCGGGTTTTCGTAGTTCTCGGTTGTGCTCTCGATACTGCCCAGGTCACTAAACCCGCTGTCCACAACTTGCTGCGAATGATCCGAAACGGACGGGACGTCCATCATTGGACTGGTCTCCATGTTCTGCAGAGACGGCACTGAGATGGCACTTTGATCTGGGCTGATTTGGGCATAGCTGTTTTCCAGGGCAGGGACGCTTGGGCTACTGACAGAACGTACTGACTGGCCAGGGTGGGAATGGACGGATGAAACTGGGCTGCTGTGGTCTGACTGCTGGCAGTCATCTAGAGTGGCAGAGATCTGTGGGCTTTGGTCTGCATGGGTGTAGTTCTGTAGGCTTCTACAGGCCTCTTGAGTCTCGGCGCAATCCTGAAAGGTGTCGTCCTGTTCACTGTTCTCCTGGGTCAAGGACTGAACCGCCTGGACGGTCTCAGAGTCTATTTCCAAGGTGGCTGTGTTTCCCTCTTTGAACTCAGAATCTACTTCTTCACTGTTCTTTTGGTCCTGCTTCTGTGCCTGCTCTCCTGGGGGTTCCTCATCAGATTCAGGGGCAGTTTCAGTGGCTCCAGCAAGCTCCTTAGGTTCACTATTACACGAAGCTGGGAGGTCAACACCACAGTCCATTAGGACCTCTGGGTTTGAATGACTAGGCTGGACACTAAGGTCTAAAAAAGCCTCCTGGTTTTCCAGTACTTCTTTGAAGGCTTCTCTTGGGTGTTCTTCCTTCTCCACTTCAGCAGACTCCATGTGACTGTCATCCTCATCATCGGCATCATGCCCCTCGTTGTGAGATGGCTCTTCCTCCTCTTCCTCCTCCTCTTCATGATCATCCAAACGCACAGGGTCTTCTTTGTCCATGCAGACTTCTGGCTCCTCTTTTTCCTGACTCTTGGCACCACTGGGGTCTTTTTCTACATTTCCTTCCTCTTCCTCTTCTTCTTCCTCCTCCTCTTCCTCCTCAGGTTTGATTACATCGTCTTCAGGTTTTCCAGCCGGTGATTTATTTGGACTTACAGGTGCACACGTCTCCTCCCTTCCGTTTTCGTCCTGAGGCAGCAGGGGTTCCACGGCTTCCTTGACCCCCTCCTCAATCCTGGTGGAAGAGGGGCTGGATTTGTCTGCTGGAGTCTCCTTCTGTTCTTCCACTGTTACCTGGTCATCAGGCTCCATGGGTGTTTCTGGCGGGGTGTACAAGTTCAGTTTAAATCCAGTCTTCCTCTCTTTGTTTGGCCTCCACTTAGACAGACCACGCTTTGTTCCTTTTGGCCACTGTTTGCACTTCAGAGGTTCGGGATTGTCTCTACTGGCTTCTTTCAAGTTATTTGCACCATCATCCATATTGTCTTAGCGAGGAGACAGAAAGGGGGAGGAAGGAGAATAAAATCTTAGAAAGCATCACCATAAACAATTTGAATTCATTCTTGTAAATAATTTATCAAATACTGATTTTCGATTTAGCACTTTAAGCTTTGATGCTAAAGATATAATAAAACCTGATACAGAATAATATTGTGGTTAAAAAAAAAAACAACTGAGGGAATAACCTAGGTCTGGAAAATAATACATGCTGCACACACCGTATACCTACCCACCCCCCCGACATAACCCATTCTTTACAGAAGGTTGTGCTTTTTTATAGGAAGCACATGAATAATAATGTGCTTATATTATTATATAAGCAACTATAATAAGTTTATTTCAGTTTAACAAACAAAATATTCTCTAACACAAAAGCCTGGAATTCCACAATGTGAAAAGAATCATTTTGAATATTTGCAAATTAGGAAATGCAGGTGAAAGAGGTTAAAGTTAGCTCATATCCCAATCACCACTAAACTGGAGAAAGGAATAGAAGCCTAGCTCGCATATTTATCCTGAGAAAGTGAACTTCTGCTTGTGGACATTTACTGGTTTGAAATGATCTCAGATGACATTATTTTCTTTGATTTGAATATTCTCTCTGGCATAAAAATAAACTATGTACCTCTGAAACAAATGAATAACTAAATAACCAAAACATAAACACATTTCTAATCTACTCCAGGATCATTTCTGCCTGACACACACTATAATGTAATTACCGTGAAATTATTGAACATTTAAAATACAAGTATTCTTTTTATCACTAATTCTATCCACACTGCATTTTGGATCCATGTGCAAATGTGTATGGTTTGAATATTAAATAAGAAACAAACCATAACTGTCAGGTTCATTTTAGCTCAGCTAATCTTATTTTTACTGTTAGTTGTATGTATGTATGAATATAAATATATTTCTATAAAATAAATATATATATTTATATAAACATAAGCAAACAAGTAAATAAATGAATAAATACAAACATAAAACACACAAGTCTTAATATCTTTATAAAATTAATGATCATATCGATCTCCTGCATGCATGCTCAGCTGCTTCAGTCGTGTCTGACTCTTCGTGACCCCTTAGACTGTAGCCCACCAGGCTCCTCTGTCCATGGGACTCTCCAGACGAGAATACTGGAGTGGGCTGCCATGGCCCCCTCCAGGGGATCTTCCCAACCCAGGGATCGAACCCATGTCTCTTACATCCCCTGCGTTGGCAGGCGGGTTCTTTACCACTAGCGCTACATGGGAAGCCCCACTGATCTCCTGGAGGGTTCACTTTAAAGAAAAAGCTTCATAAAGAGAAACAGTCTTATTAGAAACACTGTTTTGGAGAATAAAACAAGATCTAATTAATAACCAGTGAGGAACAGAGATCCCTTCTGCCAGAATGGAGTGGTTTCTAATCCAATCAGCGCAGAGCAGGGTAAACACTGGGCTCACCTATTAATAAAAGGATTACACGTAAACTTACCTGTCTGTATTACATTCAAGCTGGCTAACTGAAAAGACGTGTACTATAGACTGATCCTTCAGAAGTGCAAAGTACAATACCCAGTTAACAGACCTCTCATGATGTTCAAATGGCTTCACTTCTATTCGCACAAACAGGGAACAGGCACACCAGTGACTCTGGACTCCAATTCTCACTCCACATGCTACTAGATCTACTAGCCTTTTTAGGAAAACTCTGCTAATCAGAAGATGAAATTTCTAATAACTATTTTTTAAGAAAGAAGATCCTGAAAGGAATCAGGTATAATACAGCCACTTGGAATTTGTTAAGGCAAGTGGCACAAAGGAGAGAATGAAGGCAGTGATGATTCATGTATAGACTCCTGAGAACACAGCTAAAAAGTGGAATAAGGTTCAAATTCCATGCCAAAAAATGACTAATGAACAGGCTTGGTTCCTCCATACCCAGAGTGAGATGTCATTGCCTCCGCAAAACAGGTATGTAGCAATAGCATTGTTGTTAATTCAGAAAGTCAAGGAGCTGCCTGCTCATGTTCTTAAAATTGTGGCTTTTCAAAGGCAAGAGTGATAACCTGTGGTTTCCAGGAAAGTGAGATGGCCTGTTCTCTAGACTAAAATAAAGTAAGGTTTTGAATAGAGTCATTTCAACTGGAGAGTAGAAAGAATGTCCCACAAATCCTCATCATTCAGCTGGGAGCTCAAGTTCCCAGCCCAACAGGCAAGGGATGGTTTCTTTTAAATAGGGCATCAAAGAAGAGTCAATAATGTTTCTTTTTTTTAGAAGATGGGGTGGGATGTCTCTGTAACAGCAACTGTTAAACAGTAATTTGAAAGGAAAGATAATTTCCTGATTTACACATTATCCTATATTATCAAAGCTAATGGTGATGGTGTGGGTAGGTTTAGATGATTCTTGATAAGAACATCTCCGAAGACACCACTGATTATGATTCATCATCAATTTACTAACATTTGTTTTCCAGGGAAAAACATTCAGTGCTCACATCAATAATAATAATAATATATACTCTGATTTCAGAAGTATTAAATGTCAAAAAAAGTACATATTAGAATCAAGGAAGTGCAATGTGTTTCTTATTGACAGACTTCTAAGTTTTTGAGGATAAGCCAATTTCTGGAAAGTAAGATGAACCCACCTAGAGGGATGTTCTGGCCTTAGAAGTTGTTTAACATAAAATCCAATTCCAGGAAGAAGGGATAGAACCTTTTATGAATGAGAAAGGACAGATGAGCACTTATTTCTGGTGGGTCGGTATCACCTCAGAGATGCCTTTGGGTAGAATTCAGGTGCCTGGTTTTTGGCAATAACAAACAGAAATTCACAAGGGTAAGGTTTTTATAATTCCTCCACTTACTTCTACAAGGGTCAGTATTCTTAAAGCAATGATTGTCTTTTCCTTCCTCTTCCTCTGTCTGTCTTTTCTTCCCAGGCTGATGTTGGAATGCTTTTCTCAGCACTGGCTTCCTGCCATCCTCCTCCACTTCAATCTCACAGGTAGGCTCCAGCTGTGGCATTGGCCTCTCTTCATCTGAGTTGTCAAAGGGCTCATTCAGTACTTCTGTCGTCTCAGAAATGGTCTCAGTTGTTACACTGCTGTTGATCCTCCTGCGTTTACGACCCCTTTTCTTCTTTAGTACAAAAGGCCTCTGAAATTAATTCCAAACATAATACATCAGAGCTCATGAGAAATTACACTGCTGAGTCGATATGCGGCAAACATGTACTGAATGCGTGTCTGAGACTTACACGTAAAGACTTCTGTAATGCCTTTGTACTTAACCTTCCATTTGATGTTTAACATCCCTCTCGGGCGCCTACTACACAGACAAGTGTTTTCCAAATAAAACAGTTGTTTACTCAAACAGATGCTTTGAGAGGGAACATCCTAGCAGCTGCACTGTGGATTTTTAAAAGCTAAGGTTTGCTTTCCTGGCATATTATTTTCGAGTAGTACCTGCTGGCTTCAAAATCCTATACGTTATAGTGATTAAATCATCATGGACATCAGCGTCTCTATGAGTGTTTCAACAGTCAACTAGCCACTGGGTCACTCATTGTAACACTGGATAACTGTTCAAGGAGCACCTACTACGAGCATGGCACTGTAAGACACACGACGGTACACAAGACTAGCCCCTCATTCCCCATCTCACAGGAATTCAGGAACAATGAAAAGGAAAGAAGAAAGAGTACTTGAAGAAAGAATTACTCTGCAGACAACATTAGAGTCATGTACTGGTGGCCTGCAAGGATGAGGGCAGCTGATAATTTTACAAAATATTTTAACATGGACGGCATCTAAAGAAAATGTAAAGACATGTGGAATGTATCTTACTTATGTAAGATATAACAATTTTTTCTAATTGCATTAGAGGTTGGCACAAATGACTTTCCATAATTGAAAACATAAAATATTTTTTCCAAGAAAGATGTACTCAATGATACAAAATCCAAGTATAAGAATAACAGGTAGATTTGCTGCTAAGATGTAATCTGTCAATAATGGGTCTGAAAAATTACTGAAAGTACATTGCAAAGACGAGTACAAAATGCTTGATTAAAACTCAAACTCTAGGTAAACTATATCCAAGAATTACGGAGTCTCACATTTTTAACTGTCCGGATGTTCACTGAAGTGCACATATAAATTTTGATAGTCATATTCTGTATTTTAGTATTTATGATTATTAATCCCTTCAGTCAGCCTGCACTCTCTAATCCATTAGAATTTTCCCAAACGTGGGTTTAGCCAATATGCAGAACTGGTTTTCTTTAGGTTGAGTCCTTTTGTGTGATGGTAGGCACTTAACACGCCATGGATAATTCTGGGTTTTGTTATTTTTGAAGCAAACTTCTTTTGTTATATACATAATACATGGATACATGTTCCTTGTAGAAACCAAAATATGATTCAGAAGCCTAAAGTCCACTCTGTGGGATGCTCTTCTTGTGCCTGCCCCAGCTGCCCTTCCACTTAAACACAGTCAGGTTCAGACGATGGAGCACCAACCACCCTGGGAGTCAGAACAGCAGGGGCTTTGACAGAAGCCACACAGCGGGGCCTTGGGGCAGAGCCTTAACTTGCATTCTCACTATTAGAATATCCTACACTATCTGGCCCCTTTGCGTGTCGCAGAGAGACACTGAAGACAAAGACAGCAGATCTGGGTTGAGCAGTTACCTAAAGACAAAATCAATTTTCTAACTTCTGCACCGGGAATGTGTACCTATAGAAACCACCAGGCTACTACGACTGGAGACTTGTCAAGAATCTGTACTTGCACAAATCCAAAATACCAGCATTAAACTTATGGGCTTAAAATACCTTCTGACAATTCTATGCCAAGGACAAGAGAAGGAAATAGCATCAGGAGCACTGGGCTTGGAGTCTGAGCATTTGTCTGGTTCTGGCTCCATCTCTAATGATTTGTGCGACCTTGGACAAGTCTCCTATCCTCTCTAGGCCTTGAGGTTTTCATCAAAATTGACTGGAGAGTGGTTAAGTGCTCCCCTGGGCCCTTTCCTGTTCCCACAACCTGATTTACTCCAGTCCCGCAAACCAGCAGGTGGCAGTAACTACCAGACTAGCAAGCCGCCTGTCCCTGGTTTCCTGTCACAGCACCATCAAACCACAAAGAGTAAACACAATCATGACTGTAGGATAAAGGCTGAGGATATATGATCCGTGGGACTGGATACAAATAAACTACATCTAAAGAATGGAGAGTGAAACAAATACTAATAGAATATTTGCGATGACAAATAAGATTTGATTGAAACTGACTCACAAGACAGAAAATCTAAACAGACACATACCTTTCTCTTTATGGCAACTGACTGTGGTTTAGTCAATCTTGGAGGAGAGCTTTGGATATTTTCTTCCTCTTCCTCTTCTTCCTCTTCCTCCTCCTCCTCTTCTTCCTCCTCCTCCTCTTCCTCTTCCTCTTCTTCCTCCTCCTCTTCTTCACTGCTCTCTTTAGACAGCTCCATCAGCTGCCCTCGCTCCCCTGCCACTGGCCGGCTCTCCGGGGAATGCAAATATTTATTTTTCGATTGTACTTTTGCAGGTGATTGCCTACTGTTAGCTCTAGATGACAGGATTTCTTGCTCCTCTTTTTCCCAGCAGCTAGCTTGTTCCATTAGCCGCTCGGCCTAAAGGGGAGGTAAAAATGGTGGGTCAGTGTGAGGGCAGTTATACAGTCAGAGCCTTTAAGGATCAAAGGCAAAGGATCTCTAAGTCGTTTCTGATCAGGATAATCAGCCAGTCAAGCAGCATTCCAGCTGCATCATCTCAGAACTCTTTTGCATCAGTTAGGATAACAAATCAAAGAAGATTGGGTTTCATGGGATATTTAGCAGTATTAATGATGCAGCGAATTGATTTGAGTCCTTATCACTACATTACATGCTCACTGGCATGGAGCACTTTAAGCAAATTCATAAACACAATGAATCGATTGACACTGCAGTCTTGGAGCTCAGCACCAAATTTGATCTGATTACATGCTGTCAGTAGTGAAAAATGCTGCTTTGTGATCAATGATAAACGTTTCATTTTTCATACTCAATAAAATTATCATGTCTTACCATGCAACCTCACTTAGGATAAATTAGTGCCATATCATTTCACAAGCTCTCTCTACATAACCAAGCTTTTGACAATGATGTTAATGACCTTAGCTTAAAAATGCTACAAGATTGAAATTACACAACTTAGGTTGATGAACCCAAATTACCTCTTTTTCGGCTTCTCGTTCTTCTTCAGAAACTGCAGCATTAGAAATTAAGATTGGAGTCCACCTCAGACTCTCTGGATCAAGTTCATTGGTCCGGGAACAGGTTTTCAACTTTTCCATGTGGCCCAATATCAACTTTTCCCGTCTAATGATGACAAATCTGTAATGTGAGGAGGCAGAAAAAAGTGCAATCAAAAGCTGAAATTTCATTTCACCTTCCGATACTGATCTCTGCTAGCACTAACATTACCTGGGTTACAAAAAACCAGAAAGCTCTCAATGAAAATGTGGAGCAAACTGAAATTTGACTAGCAAAGAAGTGTCACTGCCTGTTTTCTTTTTAGGAGAAAAGTTTTTGTAATATTGTTGGGGAACCTCTAATATTTAAATAGAATGAATCTGCCTAACTTTAGGGACCCTTTCTGGGGTAAGATGGTTACGAGGCAGCTGGGTCGCCCAGGACACGGGTGCTCACCGGCCATCTCTCTTGTCAATCATGTGGAGGTGCTGCAGAGTGGTGGCGATGTCATGGGGGCACATGCCCGTAGCTCTGCTGATGGCTTTGATGCTGATGTGCCGCTCGTGGTGGTGGTAGAGATATTCTAAGATGACACTCTTCCAGTAGGCCAGGTAGGAGAGACGGCCTAGATCGGAGAGTGGCTTTTCAGGAGACCCTGCTTGGCCTTCTCTTCGAGAAAGCAAATAGCCTAGGGCAGACAAAGCAAAAGTCGACCTCACTGTGGTGTTCTCAGACACTGGAGCAGGGGCCACTCAAAATAATGTAAGACTTACACTGTAAGTAGCAACAGGGTACATCACATCACAACATATCACACAGGAACATCACATCGGAGAAGTGCATTCATTTCATGTATAGTCTCTTCCCAGTTATATTACCGTGGATCTGACATCCACGAGGCTTATGCCCCCGAATCCTTTACAGTAGCCCTGTAAGTCAGTTCATTTAGCTGATGGCAGCGTTTCAGGCATACGTTGTGGCATACTTAACGAATTTAAAGTTGAACACATTACTTCTGATAAGTCTCAACGTCCAAGTCCCCTGACTTCAGATCCTTTCAAAAACTAAATGTCAGGCACTTACTCAGAAATCCTGTCAAGGGACCACCCCGAACATTAATGGGGGGGTTATTTTCCACAGGAAGAACCAAATGACCCTTTAACAGCTGGGTCTTAATAAAAGACAAGGGTCTCTGTTGACTGAGATTCTGTATCGCTTGTTACATTTAACTAGCGGCGGATCTAAAGCTTTGTTTCAGGACTAATAAAAGAACGTCTTTCAAGTCAACTGCTGCAACTCCTATCAGCTCCACTAGCTCTATTTTCACCTCTTTCATGGAAATTAATTTATAATCCAACCGTTGCTCCTACAAATTAAAACAAAACAACCTCCTTAAAACAAACTGTTTCATGTACACGCAGAAAAGCCTTGAGCTTGGTAGGCTTTTGAACACGTACCCGACAGCACTACCGTGAAGGTTCCTTGGCAAAGGAACTTTAAAATGAGAAAAAACTTTAAACCCACTTGAAGGTAATGAATGAAAGCTGGCGGCTGTCTCGGTAATTAAGAGCCACTTACTGAGTAGAGAAGAAATGTTATAAACTAATGATGTCTACCTTGCTCTAATTATCTATTGCAACAGCCTCACCTTCATGAACTTCCTACATTTAAACAAACATCAACTACATACAGTAGGTGGCAGCAATTACAAAATCATGCTGCTTTGTAAACCACCCAAATCTTCAGCGTTTTTCTTCTTTATCTACATTTCCAAAATGGCTGCATTTTCAAGAATTTTCTCAATTTTGGATTTTTTGTTAAAAGGAGAAAGCAATGTCTCTGGTGCATTTTCCTGCCTCTCAGAATCACTGTAAATAATGCAGAAATATACAACAAGAAATCCAGCCTTACCCTAGAAGGGTATAACCACAGCATTTTGCATTTTGATGGTTTTAATCTGAACGCCATTATGAAGATCAGGCACATATTTAACTTTAGGTTTTGCTGAAGTCTTTTGACTTGTCTCTTTAACTCATGTTTAAGTGCAAAGTATTTGACTGAATGCAAACAAGCACCATGAAATCTGACGGTCAAAGCACTGCCGACATGTCAGTTGGCTGCACACAGAGGCTTTCTACAGCGGTGTGCCAGGAATGCTAACAGGGATGGCCACTGTGCTGAACCCAGCCCGGATTATGCCCTGTCAGTGTGCAGAAGCGCTGTCACCAGAATACAAAGGGTACCCGAACCTCAGGACACAGATTACTGGCACATCTGTCACCTGCCTCCTAAGTGCTGGTACATGCTGAGAAATTTACTGGGTCAGCTGGAGGTCCCAGCTCTGTACCTCCGGGGTGGATGGGAGTCAGGGAGGGTGGGGGAAAAGAACCATAGTATCGTGCACATGGAACGATCCATTTTTGTCCACAGGATCCCACAATTAAGTCTGAGGCAGTGACTGTGAAGTTCCCTAGCGCCTCACTGGCTCTCATCTGAACCCCACAGTTGGGAACAGTAAGCACCCCCACCCCGAAGCCCAGCAGACAGATTTCCGTACCACCAAAGTTGCGCCCTCCCAACCTTATGTCCCCTCTGCGACGAGCAACCTTATCCAGGAAGCACATATATTTCTTTGTTCTGTCTTCTCTTCCCATGAGTGCTTTGTTGGGCTAAAGGGAAGCAGCCAGAATTCCCCCCAAAGACAGCTGACACAACTGTTCATGCTTTCACACCCTGAGAGAGTAGCACACACCTTCTCAGGGCCTCAGACCAGACGGGTTAGGCAACCTGGGGCCTTGGAGAACATCCAGGCACAGGCCTTTCAGCACTCGCTGCTCCCACTGTGTTCACTGGCTGTCTCCCCGGGACGCTCCCTTGGACACAGTCTGTGATCTGTGACTGAGCCCCGCCAAGAACGTGTATACCAAGCCCACTGGACGTTCATAGAGAACACCTCTGTGCCGTGCTAGCAAAGGCTGCAAAGGCTACCCACACCTGCCAGCAAGTGCTACTTTCCCCGGTGTGGGAGAGAAAAAACTGCAAGCCCAAACTCCAACCAGAACACACCAAGCAGGTTTCCAAGGATGATGGCCCCACCACACTGCAGACCACACAATGCCACTGTCCAAAGACATCGCAGCACTGCCTGCAGTCTTCCCTTCTCCTCTCTGACTCATGAGCCCCTCAAGGAGCTTACAGCCGTGGAAGGAACTTATACTTGTGCTAAGAGCCATCTGTAAGTTCACAAAGTCTTTTCTCCTGAAGGAGAAATTTTGGTTTAAACGGAATCCATTTCAACAAACAAATGACCAAGGACAAATTCCTGATTCCTTGGTAGTAAAGTCAAGTCATTGGTAATATGTTAAAATATACACAACAGTTTAGCAGGAAAAGTTGCCGTGTCTTTTCCACTCCATTTGTGCACAAGGTTGAAGTAATACATATTTAAATTTTACCTGCAGCAGGCACTTTCCCTCAAAAAAGCTGTAGCTGGTGGCACTTTATGACTCTGACCTTCATAACATGGAATGGTTTAAATCATGAATTTCTTGCCGTCTTGTGTTTCCTTCTACTTTTTCTAGGCTCCTCAAATTAGCATCACTATAGAGCCCAATGACAATAATTTTTAGTAAGAACAGTTACTTACTAAGTGATTATGGCGATGTGGTGGTGAAGTTACAGCTCTTAAGTTTAACTTACCAAAAAGATTCCAAATAATTGATCTAAGATGCAGGGAAATAAAAAGCACTTATCTTGGAAGCCGGTATATTATCCTGAAGCATCTGAAACAAGTACAATACACCCCTGGTGAATAGATTCCTGTGGTGCTCTAATGCCTTTCCTCAACTCAGGATACTTTGAGTCAGAAAACCTGAACTACCCCTGGGGAAACCTGGCTGTTCAGACTGGAAACAAAGTGATGTTTGGAGGACAAATCCCAGTAGCTGCAGTATAATTAATTGCTGGTGAAATTATTCCCTGTAAATTGTGAGCCAGAGGTGCTGGTGAAAAGCGCTTAACTCTGTGAGCAGGAGACTTGTACTTTAAGGCTGTCTGGCCAACACCCCTCACCCACATCAACTATCTTGAGGAAGCTAGCTTCTTATTTGCTTCACTGGAACTACTTACCCAAGAGAAAGTGAGGTCTAAGTTTTAGTGTATGAACCACGCACTAAATTCAAAAGATTATCAAGGTATTTGCTTAAAGGGAAAGGAAAAATAAGGCGAGGTCTGCAAAGAAGTAAGTGTTTCTAAGCTGTATTGCATGGGACCCAAATTCACCTCACCTCTGTTGAGGCTGACCTACCTGTAGTAAGATAAGCAATCCTCATGTTAACTAGCTCTGATCCCCAGTGTTTGAAGAGGTTAATTCTCTCCTAAGGGCAGGGGAAAAAAAGTGGTAGAGAGTTGCCTTCCTGTAGGTAGAGAGTTACCACATTAGGATAAGGAGGGAACAATCTAAGGTCAAGATTTGTTTCTGCAGCCTAAATTCCCAAATTAACTGCACTCCCAGCATATTAAGCGCAAGGTTAACCCCTGATTAGTATGACACACTCCTTTTCTTTTAAATCAGTAGTGAAGTTAATAAGAATGTAGACTAAACCAGAGTGGAGTAATGTTTTCCAGCAAGGGGGTGGGCGCGGGTAAGGCTGTTCCTCTCCAAGGCAGCCACGCTCACCCTTGCACATCGTTATGTTCTACCACCTGGAGCCAAACCATATGCACTTCCTCAAAGACAAAAGGGCAGACTTTGGCAAAGTATTTCCAACTCCCATCTATTTGGATTATATGGGTCTGGAGTAACCAGTTGCTTTTAGGGGAAAATAATCTTTAAGGATTACAAAGTTTTCATCAGACACCTGTTTAGCTCAGCAAACCCCACTAAAGGGTTCCTATCAATAGAGAGCATTGGGTTTGCAAACCTGGGAACTGACACCAGGCCAGGGATTTATGGCTGCTCTGGATCAGAGGAAATCCAGTGGCTCTAACCATGGATCTCATGATTGTGGACAGAAATTCACTGGTCCACACTCGGAAATTCACTGGTCCACACTCATCTATTACTGGTTTCTGGGGTTAAGCAGCTCTGTGACCAAATGGACAAATGGCATGTTATCAGTTTGAACAGTAGAGATAAATCAGTTTGACAGGCTACTTGTCTCCTCAGTGAAATTTTGTGGTGATTCTGCAATTAGTAAAGAAGGAGGCTGAACCTTAGCCTTCTCACTGTTTGAAGAGGAGTATTCTAAATGGCCTGTGATCTGGATCTGCCTGAATCCTTAACTGCGCAGATGTGTCCTTGGCAAAATTGGAAATTTTTAATTTTAAAGATATTCTGTATTTTAAGAGATTGGTTTTGAAGACATGGAAGTTTACGGCAATATTCCCATAATTTTATGGCTTGAATAAACACTGCTTGACCTCTCAGTCTACAGCCTAAAGACCAGTGGTTTTCAGAGTGTGGTCCCCCAGACCAACAGTATCAGCAATCACCTGGCAACTTGTTAGGGCTGTAAATCCTCAGCCTATTCGTCAGAACTTTTGGCGGCAGGACCCAGCACCTGTGCTTTAACAGGCCCTCCAGGTGATTCTGATGCACAGACGTTTGAGGAGCACTGGAATAAACTCTGCTATAAGGCTGCTGGCTTTGATGAGGATGTTACAATGGCCCTGTGCAGTAGGAGGGCCAATGAAAAGACAGTGGCTGAAGAATGTCGGTGAGAAGACCTCACCCAGCTCCTCGGTGGTGGAGAATCTCGAAAGCCCCACCAGACGGAAATTCAGCCAGGGTTACTGAGTTGGAGAGTGGCTTTGTCTGTAGCTTCTATGCCTATGCTTCCCAACCTTCACTGTGCAAACAATCCCCTTCTTGTTACAACTGGATTCTGATTCAGTACGTCTGGAGTGGGGCTTGAAAGTCTGCATTTCTAACAAGTTCCTATACCATGAACCATGCTTGAATAGCAAGGGTTTATACATGAAGTCAGTGATTCTCAAAGGTTTGGGTCTCAGGACCTCTTTACATTAAAAACAAATGGTTTAAGAGCTTCTGTTTATAAGGGCTACATATATTAATTTTAGAAAAAAAAATTGACAAATATTTATTTAAACCCCATAAACCCATTATGTGCTGACATCATTTTCTAAAATACAAAAATAAAATAAAATAAAAAGTGAGAAGAGTAGCAGCACTGTTTAACATTTTTGCAAAACTCTTCTACAACTAGCTTAAGAGAAAACAGCTAGATTCTCCTATCTGTTTTGGTATTCAATCTGTTGTGGTATCACAGGTCATGAAATTCTCGACAACTCCACTGTCCACTCATGGGGGAATGAGAGTGAGAAGGACAAACAGTGTCTTAGTATAACTTTGAAAACACTTATGACCTTGCGGACTCCCTAAAAAGGGCTTCCGAGATCCCCAGCAGTCCCTGGACCATACTTTGAAACCATCTGCATTAAATAAAAAATGAGAAGAATGTGTAAAGATGGGCAACAAGGCCACAAGTATGATAAGTCGATACGACACTTACTGAACACAGTATGACAGATTATAAGAGGCACTACAGGTTGGTTAAGGGCAAGGGTTCTAGAGCAAGACTGCCTGTGATGGAATCCAGAGTCCGCGTGTAACAGCTGTGTGGCCTTGGGCAAGTTATTTAATCCCTCTGTGCTTCAGGTCCCTCATCCATAAAGTGTGGAGAGTAATCAATCATACCTGTCACCTAGGGTTGTCATAATAATTAAATGAATGGATACAAAGCACGTAGAACTGTGCTTGGCATATTACAGAAAATAAGTGTTATTATCATTATTATTCAACATAGTGAATGAAAGAAATCTCAACCTGGTCATTTGATGACTGCTTATCCTTATTGTAGGGGAAAGAAAGAAAATTGGGACAGAAGGAGGCAGCGAACAGCTCCCTTTCCTTTTTCCTACTTTTGCTTGAGGCAGCTGAAAACCATTCCATTCACTCCATTGCCCCATCCCCATCTAACCACCCAAACATAAATTAAATTAGAGGAAGAAGCTATGATTAAAAAAAAAAAAAAAAAAAGGCAAACATATTCTGCCTCAGGAACGATCTCAAGAAACTGGCGACTAAAAGCTCCCAGCAAGCACATTTCTGTGCCTCCAAATTCCCTTTGGTCCTCAAGTCTTTAACTTCAAGGACTACCCTTAGGAAACAGCAAGCGCATCAAACCACAGTAACAATGATGGCTGGAGGGCTTCAGCAAGAACCCGGAGATGGTCCCAAGACAGATGAAACAAAACCCAAATGTTCCAGAAGACTCAAGTGTGTCCCTGGGGACATGGGTTGAGCCAGTGAAACCCAGAGAATGGAGACAGCAAGTCTTTGGAGAGGGAAGGCTGGCTGCCCTGGGTCACACGCCAGTCTGTTTCTCTAAGGTGCCCCTTATGATCTCCCTTTTCAAAGATCCCACAGGCTCTTCCGCAGACTGCGCTGATGCTGGGCTCTTCCTCAGTCACGTGGTGGGGCCACTGGTCTTTTTTACTGAACACCCCTGTCTTGCTTTCAAGACTACATGGAAGAGGAGTGGTATTCCTTCATGCCATGCCCCCACCCCCACCGCCACCCTGGGGAATGTGTATGTGGGGCCTGACACCCCTGCTGCTTCGGGGGTGTGCGTGTGTATAACCATACAGACCGTACTGGAATTTACCAGATGAGTTCCATGAGTCTGTGAGTGGGCGTGGCCTCTCAAAGTGGGTGGTCATTCTCTGCATATACAAACTCACAAACTCATAAATAGGACATCAGGAGGCAGGAACTCTCCTCCCTCTGTGGCATCCTTGTGTTGGAGAAGGTGCACATCTGTGAATGAGTTACCAAGTTGGGGATGACCAGGGCCAGACCCTTGTGAGACAGCCACAGGGTAAAAATGAGTCAATGGTTTTTTAATAACTGATTTAATTGAGTGACACTGTCTCTTTATTTCTCCTTTTTCTATCTTGTGGTCTTGCCCAAAGGTTATCAACCCTGGTTGCACATTAGAATCACTCAACCTTTTAAAAGCTCCAGATGTCCATATTTCATCCAATCACAACTCTTGCCTCTCAAGCTAGGCTGGTCTCAGAAGTGTTAGGGTTTATATTAGGCAAAGGATCTTGGGGACTACTCCTCGGCCAGAATGTTAGAGGTGGTATACCAATCCCACTTCTCTATTTCTGTCTTACCCCACAAAGGGCTGTGGTGGTAGCAGTGGTGCCTAATGAGAGATCCAAGAAGAAGATGAATCCTGGGGGAAACAGAGACACCTGAGAGTTAACGGCAGAGAGGAGAAGAGGGTCAGTTGGCAGAGAACTCTGTGACAGACTTCACAGAAGCTTCACCGATTTAAACATTTAACTGAGAAATACTTGTTTACGTATGCCACGTTACCACACCATCAAGGTCCTGGTCTGGTGTATTAGAAAAATATAATTTTTCTAGGAAGGTGATCATGTATGAAATAGATTCAGTCTCCCAAATTTCTTATTAGGAAGATGAGGCACCTCTGACAAAGAACAAAATGATCAATTTGTCACTATCACTTACTCCCAAACTAAAATCATTTGCGGAAGGCAAGAATTAAAAAAAAAACAACTTTCCTTAAATATATCTGGGAAGTAACTAGTTTTTTTTATGAGGCCCTCGCCTATTGCAAATTAAGTTAAGCTCTGACTCATCACTCAGAGGCACCCTTGGTTAGATAATAGTAATACAGTACTGGTACCATGACATCTGAGGTGACAGAAATTAGAAAAACATGTCAGAAGAATGCCCTCCTTTGGGACCTTTTGTGGGTTTCCACAGTTCAAACCACTTTTAAATTCTGGAAAGTTTTGGGAAAAACAAATTTACCAAAAAAAATTTAAAGATGAAGTAATCTGACATTTAAAAACTATGCCCTTTCTTGTAAATAGGCAAAAGTCCACACAAGAGATTCAATCTGAAAAACTATTTCAAAAACTAAATTTCTTCCAAGTTGAAACTTGGACACAATTTTTATATCAAACTTGCAAAATCCTGGTAACAAAAATTTAACTTTGAACAGTTACAACATTTTAATCACTGCATTAAACCCATACACATTTCAAATAAAGCATCTGCTCAGAGCATGTAAGAGTATATATCCACAATGCTGCACCTGGGTGACCGTTCTCTGTAAAACATTACATCTGAACTCTTCTTTAAAAACGGGAGCTTCTTTTGACCACTGAGCTTCAGTGGAGGGTGGCTGACAAAGTTATTCTAATAGTCTGGTCTAATCCTACCCGGCCAACCAAGGGAGAGCATTTAAACCAGCATGGACACTGGCCACTGATCTCAAACCACATTTGGGAGACAAGACAGACAGAAGAGCAACTTGCCTTTCCATTGTTTCCTCTCCCACAACTGCCCCACAATACTTTGTGTGTGTGTGTGTGTTTCCCAGTTATAATTTTAAAAAACCGAACAAAGTATGTTGTAATTCCAATCATGAGTGACGGACGAGCTTTCCGCACAGCAGATGTAAGAATATAGCAAGACTGAAAAAAGGAAAAAGTGGGAAGCAAAATCTAAAATTTCTCTTTGTTTTTAAAGTACATTTCAAAAAGGGTCTGTCTTTGAGACAACTCTCTAAAACCAAAGCATGGCCTATCACCCCAGCTGACTTAGACAAACAGTGCTATTTCACTGGTCTATAGAAGTCGGAAACTTCTCTTTTCACTTGTTATTTATCTCCTCTAAGCTTTCAAACAGGATTGGAAGTAAAAAGCCTCTGGCAATAAAAGGTGGTCTCCCCAGCGGGTTACAGATGAGCCCATTTTGACAGAAGTGCAGCTTCCTGCACCTGCAGGCTGGATGGGGCAGGAAGCTAGGCTGGGATGAGGTATTCAGTCAAGTCACTGGCTGCTTTGCCGGTGGACTTGGAAGTTTCTAGCCTTTAATCCTATAGGGATCTTAAAGTCCAACTGGCTACAGTTAGATGTTAGCTGCTGGAAAAACAAAAAACTATGAAGCATCATCACTAGCGGTATGAAAAGACATCAGTGACTACCCCTTCAGTTAGTAGGTGATTATCTCTCAAAGTCTACTTTTTAGATTGGCTCCCTAATTCAAGAAGTACTTAACAGCTGAGACTCCAGTAACAATATATTAATATTGGTGGTTTAGTTGCTAAGTCGTGTGTGACTCTTGTGATCCCATGGACTATAGCCTGCCAGGCTCTTTTGTCCATGGGATTCTCCAGGCAAGAATACTGGAGTGGGTTGCCATTTTCTTCTCCAGGGGATCTTCCAACCCAGGAACTGAACCCAGGTCTCATGCATTGCAGCCAGATTCTTTACTGACTGAGCTATGAGGGAACTGTGCTAATATTATTATACTGTTATTATATACATACAGGCTTACAGGTTTAATACTAGTTAATACTGTAGCAAATGCTGTGCTAACAATATATTAATATTAGCACAGTTTTTGCCACAGTATTACTAGTATTAAACCTGTAAGCCTTTATATTCTGTGGTCTCTGGTAATCAAAGAATGTCCATCCAACTTTCAAAAGGTTGGGATTGTTTAACAGTGCGTTCAGCAGTGGAATGCCCACTGTGTTCTAGGCACTTTTCTAGTTAGGTTGTGGACAAACACTACATTTTCCAAATTTAATAAGGAAAAAAGCTCTGGGAATTTAATTTGTTAACCAGTATGTAATGGTTGAACACAAGAACCACAAACTACGTAAATAGGAATTCAAATAGATATGTTAACAGCTAAAGTTCATTTTTAAGAATCAATTCAATATGCTACATGCAAGCAATCAATTACACTGCCATCATCATTTACAAATCAAAGTATAATGCGGATACTCATGGGGGTATATGCAACTAGGTGGAAGTGTGTGATTATGGATGAACAGGCCGAAACTGTAAATTATGTAACTGTCTCTTGTAATTACTCTGCTTGAGAACCAAAAGAAACTTCCTGTATAATTTTGCTGGAGAATGGGGATCGAGATACAGAATTGCTTTTTAGCTGGTTTTAACCCTTCAACAGCTATTTAATTATGTGTGATGAGGTCAAAGAAAGTTTATGCTTAATTTATGAAAAGTCGGCAGGGAGGTATTTCAAAGTAATCCTCTGAAAAGCTCCAGATTATTCATGAAAACTCATGATTTCTCTTCCTCTTCAAGAGAGATTTATCTAAATTATCTGGTAAAATAAACAACATTTAAAACAAATTCACAGGTGTCATTCAATTTATTTCCTCTCTAAAAACATTCATTATGGTCTGTAAATTCTTAATTGGATGCAACTGAAACTTGCAGGGGTAGAAGGCTGTCAGAGTCCTCATACGGCTCTTCTGCTTTGGTAGGGAAAAAAAAAATCTCATTAGCTTCCTTAAATTCATGGGGAAAAGCGCCAATACTGGGCAAACCACAGGGAAGGACTTCTAATCTACAGAGAATCAGCTGTTTCTTTAGAAGGAGGATGCCTGCTTTTGCAACAAATAATCAGCAGAATCTATTCTCATTTTAAGACATTCTAGCCTTTTTCCTTACCTTTCTTAAAAATCTAACTTTTAAACATCTTTTCTCTTCTGTAAGCACTGTTTCTAGTGCCTAAAAATCTGCCCCAAATATCAGAATGCTGAACACTCAGCATTCTTGGTGGAAGGGCAATTTCCTACACTTACAATGTCTGCCAGTATTGCTTTCCCTCATTTTGGATCAAAAAAAGAAAAAAAGGGTGGGGGGCTTCCCTAGTGGCTCAGTGGTAAAGAATCTGCCTGCCCATCAGTGCAGGAGACCCAAGTTTGTTCCCTGATCCTGGAAGATCCCACATGCTGTGGTCCCTAAGCCCGTGTGGCACAATGACTGAGCCTGTGCTCTGCAAGAGAAGCCACTGCACCCCAACTGGAGAAAGCCTGCATGTAGCAACGAAGACCCAGTGCAGCCAAAGATCAAACACAAAAAAGTAAATAAAATAAACAAATTAAGTTATTAAAAGAAAAAAAGAACAAGAAAAGAAGAGAGGGAAGGTGGGGGGATGGAGGAAAGAAAGAAGGAAGGAAGGGAGGGAAGAGAAAAGGAAAAACAATCCCGATGCTGCAGTGTCTCTTCTTTATCTCTTTGGTCTTTCCATTCCATATTCTCTCCTTAGTTCACCCCTATTCTGCACAGACGTTCCTTGCCTGCATCCTCTATTTTATCACCTGGGTTAACATATAGCCCTTCATTTATGTTTCTCTAGTTTTAAGAGCAGAAGCATAATTTACAGGAATGCTGGTTTTCTAACGGACTTAACATTTGAGAGGCTACGATTCTAGTAAATTTCAGGATACTTCCTTCACATAAAAATGATTCTGCATAGCACTGAAATATATACATTACAATGTGTAAAATAGATAGCTAGTGGGAAGGCGCCGTATAACACAGGGAGCTCAGTCTGGTGCTCTGTGACAACCTAGAGAGGTGGGATGGGAGGGAAACACAGGAGGAGGGGATATGGTAGACTTACGGCTGGTTCACATCGCTGTACAGTAGAAACCATCACAACACTGCAAAGCAATTATCCTCCAATTAAAAATAAAAAATAAATGATCCTGCAAAGTCTGACATAAAGGTGATGCCAGTATACCAAATACACTTGTGTGTGCTAAGTCGCTTCAGTCGTGTCCGACTTTTTGTAACCCCGTGGACTGCAGCCCGTCAGGCTCCTCTGTCATGGAGATTCTCCAGGCAAGAATACTGAAGTGGGTTGCTGTGCCCTTATCCAGGGGACCTTCCTGACCCAGGGATTGAACCCACATCTCTTATGTCTCTCGCACTGGCAGGTTCTTTACAGGGGCGCCACCTGGGAATCCCCTTATGTTCATGTAAAAGTCTAAGCTCTAAAACAGATAACACAGGACGTGATCTCCTATTTCAAGAACGTCACTTTCTTTAAAAAAGAAACAAAAACAAAAAAAAGCAAAAATTAAACACAGAGACATATTAAATAAATATATACAGCTTAATAGATTATCATAAGGCAACTGCCCTTATAACCGTCTCCCAGGATCAAGAAGTAGAAGCTTGCCAGCTAGCCCCCTACAAACCTCCCGCCTGTCCCGTCCTATTTACCCTTCTTTTCTTCTTCATAAGTAACCGCAATCATGACTAATAGTAATCTCTTGTGTTTCTTATACTTTTATCACCAAAACATCCCCCTCAAGGACATATGCAAATATATTGTGTATAGTGAGGTCAACTTGCATTATATTTTCCTCAAGATTTCAGCAACTTTTTTCAATACCTTCTACTATATAATCACACTGCATATTTTTTTCAATGTGGACAAATGCATAACTGAATTATTCTTAATCCACCAAACTATTTTAAAGCACTTTATAAACATTAATGTAAAACAATTTTGTTGGAAAAAAGGAACTCCTCTATGGTGTTAGCTCAAAGCAGGACTCAATGTGAATAAGTATTAAACAAGGTTTTTATATTGGTAAACATGAAAATGCAGCACTAATATTAGAGTAGAACCACATGGAACACAAATCCATGAGGGAGAAAAATAATCAGGTTTCTAACTAGTATTTTCCTAACAGAATTCTAAACAAATGTAAGAAAATTGCTTAACCCAAAACAAATTGATATAAAAAAAAAAATTCTGCTTAACAATCAACTGAAATTTTAAATATATTATTTAGAAATTTCCTGGAGAGAGGATGTTTACAATATTCTACTTCAAACATACTACTACAAGCTGCAAAACATGTTTACAAATAGTTTCCTTGAAACCAAAACCAGGTATAGCACTAATTTCAACCAACTGGAACAAAATCTTTCTTGCTCTTGGTTTAATAATGAAAAAATGCTTCCCCTGCATATATCTTAGCTGGGAAAATGGAAACGGAAGTTGGAAGCATTTCCTCCTCTGCAGTGATGCAGCCCAAGTGTGCTTTGCACACACAGCATACACTGGGTGGGTGGGTGGGGAGCATCCTTAGTGAGCCCATTTCCTGTGAGCAAGAACTAGATCATTTATCCTAATGTTTTCATCACCAAGGCCAACCCCGGCAGAGTCTGTGCAAAGCGTGCTGGCTGAAGGAAAGGATGAAGGGATCAACGAATGAAAAATTTAAAAAAAGCAAAAAACCAAAGATGGAGAGGAGATCTGAGATCTGGCTGGGTCAGTCGGACAGGTGCTGTCACTGACACAGAGAAGAGGACACACTACATTTGGGCATTCATTATTTCTCTCCCTCAGCAAACTTTTTGTGGGCTCACCTATGAGTGTGACACTGTGCTCGTGGGTTGGGGTAAAGCAGTAAACAAGTCCTGGCCCCCGTGATGGTGCTGCCGGTGAAGTGAAAGTCGCTCAGTCATGTCCCACTCTTTGCAACCCCATGGACTATACAGTCAATGGAATTCTCCAGACCAGGATACCGGAGTGGGTAGCCTTTCCCTTCTCCAGGGGATCTTCCCAACCCAGGGATCGAACCCAGGTCTCCCGCATTGGAGGAGGATTCTTTACCAGCTGAGTCACAAGAGAAGCCCAAGAATGCTGGAGTGGGTAGCCTATCCGTTCTCCAGTAGATCTTCCTGACCCAGGAATTGAACTAGGGTCTCCTGCATTGTAGGCAGATTTTTACCAACTAAGCTATCAGGGAAGCCCTGACGGTGTTGCCAAGTTCCCTTTATTCTTGAAGGCTAGGTTTTTCTCATATGAACACCTGGAATGGAGCTTGCCCACTAATGGGATTCAAACCTACTTGCTGCAAATGCTGGTCAGTGTAAACAATTGAAACGGGCAAAAGACTTGTTAAAAAAAAATCCACCTGCATGCCAAAACTTGAAACATTCTCAGCTATGTAAGGCAAAATGGTAGCTGCAGGTTGTATGTTTCATATTTACAAAGTTTTCATTGATGCATGAATACAAACTATTCTATAAGAGCTATTTATTTGCTCTTATTTATGACAAGCTTAGTTAAAAAAAAGATACATAAATAAATCGTTAGCTGCACTGCCTCATGCAACTCATTTCAATACATTCAGCAACAGTCACTCTGAATAAATCACTGAAGAGCTCAATTTTCAACCTTGATGTTATCTTTAGCATATTAAAATATACTGTACTTCAGCCCAGCGTAATAAAGCAGTCATGACAAAGGCTTCTAGTACAACATACTATAATGAGAAAATAAGGAAAAATAGCCATTTCCCTTATTATATTATAAACTAGAATCCTATTAAAAGATATGTCATCATTATATTTGATTACACAGGTCAAAACATGTCTTCCAAAACCCAGCCAAAGTCTGAGGATACAGCTGCTGGTTCTATCTTCCAACAAGTGTCATGGTGGAGGTGGGGGGAGCAGCTCCTATCTTAGAAAAGGCCATAAAGGACTTGAGCACCATTTCAAAAGCATAATTTATTATTCCTTAATGGTTGCTCAGCCTGCACTCACCATGGGAGGAGAGCTGCTGGGAAAGCTCTGCAACGAAAGAAACTTCCGTGACAGTTTCTTAGGACTAAAGTTGGAATTCTCCTTCCAAAATAAATGCATGAAGAAACGAATTATCTGATGAAGGCAGGAAAAGATAAATATCTCTTTGACCAACTGTGTGTAAATGTGCATTTTGTCACAGCTCTCAATTCTCTGCTCAAGGTTTATATAGATAATGGACAGCTTCCTTTCTGATGCAACTTATATGATCCTAAGACAGAGGCTGCCCTTGAACAAAAATACGAGACCTCAGCAGAAGGCAGGGTGTACAATCATCTGGAAGAGAGCAAACCACACCTAATTAATTATGTTCTAATAAGATAAAATTCTTCGTCCTAAGAATCACATGTGAGAAGAGAAAGTATATTAAGAAAGTTCTTCCTGAGGTAATTCATTTAACATTTATTCAATAAATAATAAAGACCTGATCAGTGCCAGGGGCTTCTCTGATGGCTCAGCAGTAAAGAACACCTCCCAATGCAGGAGATGTGAGTTCGATCCCTGGGTTAGGAAGAGCCCCTGGAGGAGGGCATGGCAACCCCCTCCAGTATTCCTTCCTGGAAAGTTCCATGGACAGAGGAGCCTGGTGGGCTGTAGTCCATGGGGATGCAAAAGACTTGGACATGACTGAGCAGTGCCAGGCTCTTCTAGGGGTGAGATGACAGAAGAGAACAAAGGCTGTACCTCCATGATGGACAATAAACCAGGAATATATAAAAGACATATGCAACTTTCTAAATGACTTTGCACTTACTCAGCCTAGAGCACTTTTTTTTTTAATAGTCAGTGCCATTGAATAAAAAGAAAAACGATTAAATAAAAATCACAAAAGTAGGTAAATAGCACATGTCAAACATACAGCTCCTTCATTCAATTTGCTTAACTCCTCACAGGCGGTCAGAGTGTTTCATCAGATCATGTACCTAAGACACACTGCCATGGTCTCTTAAAACATCTTTGATGCTTGGCTTGTGGGGCTCACAAATAGGGGAAAGTGAAATATTTATCCTGTAGCCTACCCAACAGAGTTTATGCCCCCAGGGAGTGCTGCATGGCCTCCAGCCAACAGGGAGAAGATAATACTCACATGCCTGCCAGGGTGAAAGGATGAGGCTGCTCAGGGTGAGGTGACTAGCACTAGAGCTATGGAGCCTGCAACATCTCTGGCTAGCTGGACCAGTTCCTGGGTCACTCGTTGGAAAGTGTAGTCCTAAGTTGACCACAATGGCGCAGAGATGCCCAGAGACCCTCACTAGAGCAGTGGTGTCTCCCCAGGGCCTGCCACGCTAAGTATCCAGCTCTTGGGGAGAACCTGTTTGTCCTGATATGGTACTCAACTTGGCTTCAGAGAGAAGCTAGTGACTCCCGTCCAGTCCTGGTTCTTTAGAATTTACTAACGGGTAAAATGTGGCACATTGGAACCCAACCAACTAGATTCCTAACTTAAAACTCCTATTTTCTACAGGAGACAGGCCACTCAGTATCAGAAATTTTGTTCTAAAAAAAGCATGCAATTTTCAGGTAGGATGAAGTTACTCTAAATTTTTGTTTAATAGTTTTCTTAAGTTTTACTTAAATTGTGTTCTGAAAAGTTTGTAAGTGGTAGCTCTTTTAAAGTAATCTATTGAAGGCTGACTGTTCAAACTGAAAGTTGCTAGCTGGTAACCAGAAATACTATCAGATGTATCCCGGTATTTAGATATATAACATTTAAGCTAGTGGCTAGCATCTAAGATACAGGGGAAGACGTTGTCTCTTTGAGAGAGGCAACATGGTTAACATCACCAACATCATATGAACTTTCAACATCACAATATTGTAGGTAGAGATGCAGCATGTGACTTTCTAATTCTGCCTGATGGACCTAGAAAGGCAGAGTAGTAGGGAGAGAAGGTGCTTTCTGTCTAGGTGGTGCTTCCTCAAGAAATCAGCCAAGAGCTATAAAGAGGCTAAAGGAAAGACAAGACTGGGACTGGACTCTCTGAACTACCTACGAGATCTCTGTCATAGAACCAGATCAGGGAAAGAAAGAGGCATGGAAGTTAATCTGTTAATTCTCAGTGAGGATGAAACTAGATATTAAATGGTGTCCAGAAGCATCCTTTCTTAAAAGTTTACTGTATTTCTTATTTTCCTTAAATCCAGGTGTGTGGACTCCTTAAGAATGAGACTTAAATCCACATCTCATTCTTAGGAAAAGTGAACAAGTACAAGGACACTGCTAACCACACTGGTGACACGACCAAGTCCATAACCTGTAGGCACAAAACTGGGTCATTTGCACACGTCTTCTAGCAGCACACACTAAAGACAGATTGAGTTTGTAAATAGTATACATTCCTCATGAAAGTTGAGGGGAAACCTCTCGACACACAAGATCATAGAAAAGATCAGCAAAGGTGATTTCTGGAAATAAGTACCTAACTCATTCCATCATTCATATTTCCTTGCATATTTCATTATGAATTTCATAATGAATTTGAAATTCATTATGGAATTCATTCAATATTAATTTCATTCATATTCAGAACAGAGCAAGTTCTGTTCCATGAAGGACAACCCTGATACATCATACAGTATTTTAATACTCAGTGGAGAAAGCCAAGAATCGAAGTTGCTTACAAACTTTTGTGATTAGCCTACAAATAAACAGTTGTTTTTAAAATGACTGACTGAAGGTAAAGTTAACTGATAATTTATGTAACTGAAAAGCTTGTCATCTGTATACTAGTCTCAAGAAAACTGTAGATTTAAGTTTGTAGACTCCTGGACCCAACTGTCATCTACTCTTTATAGCTCCCTCCCCTAAGAGTAAGTCAAGTCTGAAACAAAGAAGAAAAAGTTAATATAAGATTTAGAATTCTTATGATTCAAATGAGTATGCTTGATTATTTTAAATTAGGAAAGAATACTGAATTTCATCAAATGCCTTTTCTCGTTTGTACTGAACAACCCCTCTGGTTATCCTTTGTTTTCTCATTGGTTTTTCTCCATCAGTGCTCCAGTCTCTCTAAGCTTAAAAACAAAAAAAACCTACAGCCCTTGATAATTAAGCTTTTTTAATTTACTTCTTTAAATTTCACTTATACCACAGTCCTCAAAAGTATACTTTTTACACCTTATCTTAGCCTTCTTCTATGGGGTACCTCAGGAGTGATCTTAGACAAGTTTCCTAGTGTCTCTGTGCCATCAAAAGAGAGAGAACTGTGACCACCTTCTGAGGGTATCTGCAAGGATTAAGTGAGTCTGTGTAATTTGGGTTACAGTACCTCATATATGGCTTTCCAGGTGGTGCTAGTGGTAAAGAACCCACCTGCCAATTCAGGAGACTTAAGAGATGCAGGTTCAATCCTGGCCGGGAAGAGCCCGTGCAGGAGGGCATGGCAGCCCACTTCAGTGTTCTTGCCTGGAGAATCCCATGGACAGAGGAGCCTGGCGGGCTACAGTCCATGGGGTCACAGAGAGTCGGATACAACTGAGGCGACTCAGTATGCGCCCGACACACAGTAAGTGCTTTAGAAATGTCAGCTATGACGATGGATGCTGTTGTTGAAATGCTGACCTCTTTTGGCTTACTTTTCCTACTTCTGGACCCTTGACAATGAGGCTAAAAGCACACATCTCAACATGTGATGTGAGGACAGACTCCTATGATGGTGACTGACACATATTAGACATTTAATGTCAGCGCTGTTGCTGCCATCAATGATTTTTCCTCTTCTGCACATTTTGTGTTCATGACTTCTGCTCACTTTCCCCTTAGGGTTTATGTTTTAACACTATCAAAACCTTTACTTTTATATTTGTCTAATACTACAGATAACAAAACTTTGCCTGGTATATTTGTTGCAAACATCTTTCCTATTATGTTTGCTTTTAAATATTAATATTTTCCCACATAGAAGTTTTACTTTACTATACAGTGAAGTCTGTCTATTTTTTGTGTGTGATTTCTTTCATTCTCTTAATGCTTAGGATGTCCATGACCATCTAAAGACCAGATAAATAATTAGATATCCTTTCTTTTACTTTCTAAATGTTCTTTCTGTTGTTAATCTCTAAGTCTTTAATCTACCTGGAGTTTCTTTTGTTGTACCCTAAATATCTAACAGGATTCTGTACATGCTCACACTTTTGAATATGCTCTTTCCTCACCCTGAATGTTTTCACTTTAACTTCTCATGCCACGAGCTCTCAATATCTATTGTAGAAACATACTGTCCAACAACTGATGTCTCCTCAGTGAACTTAATTAACCACCCAGCAAGAGCTGTGTCTTCATTTCTCTTGCTTGTATTTAGCTGAATGTAGGGTTTCCCAATCAACAAGGTTGAATGAAGAGGTAAGAAATGAATCTTCTCTCATCCTTCTTCATCATCCAGTTTAGAATCAGATAAATGCGTTTACACAAACACACAAGTATGTGCTTTCGCCAGCCTGTTTCACCACTCCCTGGCACAATGTTCTGCAACCTACTGCTGAATCAGCTGTTTTCCCTGGGTCTCTCCTGGGTCAGCACAGGAGCCTGGGTTTTGCATCCTGCTCCCCAGGAAGGGTGTTGGCTCTGCGGGCCTAAGTAAAAGACAGTGCGTCACTGCCCACCCATTGCCCCACCAAGCACAGTCCTGACAACTGAAAGTGTATACAGCAGATTATCACTGCTCCATAAGTATCTGTACCAAAAGAAACAATGAAAGGATAAACAGAAACTAATAAGATTGGTGACCTGAAGGAAAGGCTCAGGAATGGGGCTGAGGAAGGAGTAACACTTCTTTGAGTATACCCTTTCATTCAGTTTCAACTTTGAAAATCATGTTCTTCTATATTCTTAACATTTGAAAACAGTTGTACTCAGGTAAAGCCATGAAGAACTATATACAGTTACTGACCTCTCATTAGAAGGTCTGTTTTATACAGTGATGTGATTAGCAATCCTAAAATGATTTAATGTGTATTCTAGGACTAAGCACATTAATAAATATATTGTAGGTAATGGAAATCAGGTTTCTCACTACGAGAGAGCTGCAAACACAATAATACGGAAGGATAGACGAAAACTCTGCAGAGGTGTTGATCTGAATGCAAAGCTCAGTGAACTCATAACAGGGATGTGTGTGTGTATACATACACACACATAAACATATCTCTCTTCTTTCCTGGTTCTTCCTCCTTGAGAGGCCTTAGAAGTAATGACACCCAGTAGCAGTATGGACACCTAAGTGCTCAGATCTTGGTTTTTACACTGTTTTTCACCATAAAGAGTTAAAGACTTTTTAAATAGAAATGTGTGATTCCAGGGCTGGGTCAGAGAGAGAGTAAGATGAATTTGGCACATCATGTTTGTTGTACCAGAAAGTAAGGAAGGATCAGACGTGTCAGAAGGACACAGGCGCCAGTCTGAAGCAGTTCGCACAGAATAAATCTGGGGCAATCTGAATATCAAAATAAATAATGGCAGCTACAGGTTATAATCCATAGAATAAAATAAAAATTCATTAAGTAATCCATAATTATATAAATTAAAGGATAATGAGATAAATGAAGTGATTATTTAACTAAAAAAATTAATAAAGGAAGCTCTGGGCTTCCCTGGCTGCTCAGCTGGTAAAGAATCTGCTCGCAGTGCAGGAGACCTGGGTTTGATCCCTGGGTTGGGAAGAAGGGAACAGCTACCCATTCCAGTATTCTGACCTGGAGAATTCCATGGACCATATAGTCCATGGAAGAGTCACAAAGGAAGGGCCACAAAGAGTCAGACACAACTGAGCAACTTTCACTTTCACTCACTTTCCTTACAGCAAATATCAACAAGTAACTAGATGATACATTGGGACTTTAAAAATCATTATCTGGTAACTACAAAAGTAATAACTGTTTTAGATAAGAATCATAAATAAACACTAAAAGTAGTAGGTAAAAATTGGATGAGAAACAGGATATTTACTTAATTCCAAAGTATTTCTTACTAGGATATTACTGATTACAAAGGGAAAAGTGTTATTCTATAGTGAAGAAATCTGAAAGGCATCATCCTACACCAGTAACGGGACAAAGAAATGATCATGTGATCCTGCTGGGAGGTGCTCGGGAGGACCCAGCGTCACTTCTGTGTCTTCCCGCCAAAACATCGAGAACTCCAATCTACTCATGAGGAAACATTTCAAACGAGCCCAAACTGAGGGACAATGTGTAAAAAAATGGTTTGTATACTTCAAAAATGTCAAGGTAAGAACAAAACAAAACAAAAAATGACTAAGGTGTTATTCCAAATAACTCAAGAGATATAATAACTCAACATGCGATCCTGGACTGGGGAAAAAAATTTTTTTCCCCCCTGGAAAGGACATAAGTGAAAACTGGCAACATTTGAAATTTGAACAAGATAGGTAGATTAGATAACAGATAATGCTGAATCAACATTAATTTCTTGGTTTTGATAATTTATGGTTTTGTATGAGAGCATTTTTTTCTTTTTTTAAAGAACACACTGAAATGGTAAGGGTAAAAGTGCAACAGGTCTGTAATTTACTCTCAAATGATTCTGGAAAAGAAATACAGAATGACAGAGGGGATGGAGGGAGCAAGAGGAAGACTGAGAACAATAAAGCAAACGTGACAGAATGTCAGTATCTGGGGGTCTGGGGTGGAGTAGATGGGAACTTTCCTCTGAGTCTGAGAGTACTTCAAAATTGAAGGGAGAGCAGTAAGCTGGCAAGGCACGGCTGGGGGGCTCTGGCAGCAGGGACAGGGCACGGCCTGGCAGAGACACGCTACTGCCTCACCCTGGGAGACCTGGAAGCAGGAATCACAGAAGTTTTGAGGGAAGGGGGCTTCTCTGGAGTTGTGAGATGCCTGGTGTGGATGGAGAGTTGTATGTATATGTGTGTGGACACAGAGAAGGGGAGGACTTTGAAATTCTCTAACTGAGGGAGAGAGGGAAATCTTAGAAAGCAGGAGAGAGAGAGAAATAGAGTATCAGCTTCAACCCATGACAAGTCACTCCTTCTGCTATCCACTTCTGACTGAAGTTTTGGGCAGAGTTACAAACCTATAAGTTGGCTTTGAGCAGACTGGGAGTAGGTGCCCTTAGTCACTTGGGCCAATCTGCAGATGACCTCTGGGGAAGCCCTGCTCTGACACATCCCAGACAAGCTGTCCTAGGAAGACACACACAGTAACGTTATTCCAAGGACAGCATTTGGTCCTGGGATGACCATGCCATCTGTTGAGAGCAGTGTTCAGAGCTTTAGAGTCACAGTTCTTTATATTCACTCATCATTTTGTGCCCATGTCTATAATTCTGTGTGCCAGTGGGCAGCTGGGCAGTGAACAGCTTTCTTTCTACTGGTGTCTTGTTTTAGCTTCCTGAACCAGTAGTTATTATAAACCAAATAGAGATTTCATGCCTTACAACCTTCTTTAAATTACTGAAAATACCTGCCCAGACCACAAGACCCTCAGGCTCATGTACAAGTAGAGATAAAATAAATTTAACCCTTAAAAGGTTCCTTAAAAAAAAACAGAGCAGATTTTAGAAAATCTGTAACTCCGGTTATCTGTTTTGCCCTGAGTTCTGAATTATAAGGTCGATAAGGATTATGCGAGGTCATGGGGTTTATCTCCTCCTTCTGCAAAAGACTGGATCTAATCATCACAGAAAGATATTTATCTACTATTATTTTAAGTAACTCCAAACGAGGAGAGGCTATCAATTTTGGCAGCAGCCTACTCTATCTTCTTTAAAATGTGTGCAGCCAAGGAATTATTTTTTGGTTTTAAATTGAATTTGTTTGGTTTATACTAGTCCCCATTTTCTTTGAGCGCTATAAAATTCTTCCCCTGATCTCTTCTCTGAAGAAACAGCACCAATCCCCTTTCAGCTTTATTCAAATCACTCACCATACTTCTTAACCCACTCCAGTGCAGTGATGCCAAGGGTACATGAAAGAGAAAATCTAAAATGACACCTTTTAGCACTGCATTGCCTGGCTGCACCCTAATGGATGGCATTCATCATGATGGCTTTGAGCCATCCAGATAGATTCCACTGTGTTCCCTAGTTGTTTTAAAGAACAGAGTAGACTCTAATACAGTTTTCACTAAAATGGTTAACATACAGATTTGGCATGTGTTCCTGGGTTGTTATTTTATGCAGAAGGCCTCTGTACCAGACCATGCTGAACAAATAAGTGGCTACTATATTTAGAGACCTGCATTTTTACCTGGTAAGTACCAGTCCCTTTTAAACTTTAGGTAGACAATCATCATGGGCAGTGACCATATCACTTTGGAGACTCCATTCAAATGAGCAAAAATACATCTAATGCAGAATACTGAGTGCTCTGCCCTGCTGAATATAAAGAAGGTATCCAAGGAGCTTACAGCAAGCTGGAAGCATGACACTTGTATCAAATAATTACTACAAAAGAATGAATTGAATCTAAGTGCTACACTGCGGAGATATAAAGCCAAGAAAAAAACAGGATGTAATTCTGGGAGATGGGATCAAAAAGAAGAGGCTGGAGGCTCAAAAGGGAGTAGATATGTGTGTATACTTACAGCTGATTTAGTGGTTGTGTAGAAGAAACTAACACAACATTGTAAAGCAATTATCCTCCAATTAAGAAAAAAATAAAAAGGAGGTTCTTGAGCCAGTTCTTAACAATGGGTAGGATTTTGAATAGACTGAGGCTAGAAAAGGAGGAAGTGGTCATTTAAGGAAGGCCCAGCAGAGACAATGGAAATATGGGAACCTGCTCAAAGTATTTGAGGAAATGGAGGTTAATATACAACATAATACATGAAAAAGCCCCAAAGAGAGGCTGGAACTAGCTGTTGGAAGATCACGAATACTGAACTAAGTAGCCTGCCTTACTCTGTAAGCATGCAAATGCTATCCAAAATTCAAGGCTCAAACGGCTGCGAGGCATACCCAAAATTATTAGGGACAACTTGTGAACAGTGGCCACAAAAAGCTCCAAAATAAAACAACTGGATTTGCCTGTAGAACACATTACAACTGGGGCTGTAAAATAAAATGGTGAACTTCTGGTAAGACGACCTTTCGTGGGATAACTAGATCAAGAAAGAAGAGTAAGACTAAGGTAATGAATTAATGACTAGAAATATCATCTGAAAATATAAAAATAATCAATTAAAATACTTCAAAGAAGAATACCATCTTTCAATGTCAATAAATTATACAAATCAGCCCAACACTGCTATATAGTTATTTTTTACACCCAAAATTTCATATTTCAACATCTAATAATATAGATTTAGACTCAACATGTCACTTCGTGGTTTTCCTTGAGTATATTTACATTTTGGTTTTGCATCTGATGTACCTTATGAAGATTACATGATTTGCTGTGTTTTCCTTCTTTCAGTTTAACTCTGGTAATGAAGAAGCACACAGTTCCTAGCAACAGATTTTCACATGGTCAGAAGTGATTACTATCATAAGATACCTGGTCTTCCTGTTACCCGGATAGTTTGAATAAAATCTCCAAATGCAGCCTTAATACTGTATTTACACATCCAATCTAATATAAACAAAGGAGGAAATAAACAACCAACTTTCTTTAAACATTATTTTATGCATACTTTAAAGTAGTATTCGGATTTTCATCGAGGAGACTCAGCAGATACAATGTGTATAAAAAGTATTACTTGGGCAACCTCTAAATACAAACATTTCCATAGTAATTTCCCTAACAGACAAGGGAAATAAACAAAACAAGATATTTATTTCTACTAGAGAGGCTCCAAGGATAGGCTACCTATAGAATTGTTTTTCTAAACAGAAAAATCCCTGTTTCTGCTCTGTACTGCACAAGATTATAGGCAGAATTTCAGAAAGCTGAAAATCCTTTTAAATAACACTTCCTCTGGCTTTAATCACAAATAATTGCCTCTTTTGGTGCTAATGAGCATGAGCCTCACAGAATGGAATGTAATTCTGCCGGTTCATTCAGGGTAATGGCTTTGTGAGCTGGTGACACTGCTAGAGATGGGGTCTCAATTTCCTAGAGTACAATAGTGAGCAGCAATACATTTTTCACTTGAGGAAGATTTTCTAACCTATGTAAATATAAGTAGAAAACCCATTATCTGTTGATAAAAACAACAAAGTAGGTTAAATAAAGTTTTAAGTACTGCTCTCCTTTAATAGCCATCAGCTCCCTGGATCATGAAAGTAAATACAGTACTTCACTTACTGAAATCAATGAGAAACCGTCCAAATCCTTGCCTTTGGTGCTGGGGCATGATCATTATGCAGGAGACATTATACTTCTGCTGGCAAAGTTTTTCCTGAGGGGAGGAGAAACAGATCAAGTATGTCAGAGCGCTGCTAAAGCGGGCAATTCCCTGCACCTGCCGCTGTCCATATACCACGGTCCACTGAGGTGAGCCGACGTGTTGGGTCAGGATCAAGCAGAATAATGCGACCATCTTAATCAATCAAACTATCAGCCAAAAACAAACTACGCACTCCAGGCATGCCTCTCAATTACGTCTTTATTCTTGAAAGTCAGCACCATGAAATATGAATAAAGAATCCAAGGAAATGTGAGTCAAATGAAACAGCACAGTATGGAAGAAAGGTTTTCTACGCTCAAGCAACCTGGGAGATGGGCAGAGAGGGTGGGGGAAGATCCAGAGAGTCACCCAGCGGGATCAGTTAAGAACACCTTGCTAAAGGCCACAGTGAAACTAAAACAGTGTCTGTGTGGGAAGACTTGCACAATACATTTCTCTTATGAATAAACAGTCAAAGTAAAACGCTGGAGAAATAATCTATATTTCAAAGAAGGACAACAAAACAAAAAAGACAACAACAAGAAGAAATCCCCAAGCCTCCAAACCAAAGTGAGGCCAACAGATTACCAACAGTCTGAAACCAGGAGGAAGACTGGAGAGAATATAGTGGAAATGGTTCTTGTAGTTCAGGGAAAATTTGTAATGTTCATGGGCTATGGCATCAGAGCAGCAACATTTTCTTCACAGTACATAGAAGCCGCCAAAACCTACACAGAGAAGACCTGGAAAAGGCTTTTGAGGTTGTGAATGCTCTGGCCAACTATAAACCACAAATTAGATTAACCACAAATGGTACTAACCACATCAAAGAATTACTTTGGAACACCCAGATCTTTAATGAACCTATTTGAAAGATCACAGGAAATGGTGGAGGAAAAAACACTACAGGGCAGCATTAAAGATTTCTTTGTGAAAAAGATGTGCTCCCAACTTTTGCACATTTGGAGCTGTCTGTGGAGTCTCCAAGAAATGACAAGTAAGAAATCCTGTATGTCAATTTTCCTAAGAAACCGGACGGTCCCATCACTGGATGTGTGCACCCACGGCAAGGATTCACATAATTAGTCTGTTTTGCAAAGTCAGACAAATGGGTCACTGTATCTAAAATGAGGGGTACTCTGAGCTAAAGGATTCATCCTTGACACAAGTCTTTTCTCTATTCCAAACTATTTTTACCTGTATGGCAATTTTGGAAATCTAACCCCAAAGTGGTCCTTTCCCCTCATCCTTGCCCCCTGCCTTTAAACACATGTTACCACAGCTAAACTCTAAACAACTGCTCCCTCTTTCCTTCCTGTTTTGAGTCATCATGCTTAGAAAGATATATGCATGTAATGATTTACACTAAACTTTTCTAGGTCATCTCAGCCATCCTTTGGCTATAACATCTAGAATTTGGTTTAATCTCAAAGGGCCACAGTCCTTTAAACTCCAACCGAGATGTTAGAATATGGCTTAATTTGTATCTAGTCTTTTAGCATGGCTGTTTTTTAGATTTTCTTTTACTGCACTTGCAAAGGATATTTTAATATTCCAAGTATGGTAAGAAATGACAGCAGTTGCTGCCATACTATAAAAGAAACAGTGACAAAATGAAAAAAGTTTAGCTTGTTCTAAGTAAAATGTTTGGCGAAGAAAATGGCAACCCACTCCAGTATTGTTGCCTAGAAAATTCCATGGACAGCAGAGCCTGGCACCCTATAGTTCATGGGGTTGAAAAGAGTCAGACTGACCATGCACGCAAATAAAAATGTTGGGTGCCCTGTGACAAAGAGGACTCAAACCCCAAGAGTTACTGTGAACCAAAGACCTAGAGGTCAATTCAACATAAGGCAGAACAATGTCAATGGGCATCACTATTTGTTTTAAAATGCAGATAGATTTAAAGAAACACCATTTTCAAACAGAAAGGACAGTCATGACCATTATTCTTTTTAATTCTTTGGAGAAAAAATTAAAAATTCTTTTAAATTCTTTGGACACATCTATACAGAAGGTAAAATGTTCTATAAATTATATAAATTTCCTAGCTATTGCTTTCCTTTGTATTAATTCTCTATCATCTGTAACCTATTAAATTTAACAGTCTTCTTTTTCATTTTAGAGCTTTACCAAATACATGGATTAAAATGGTGAGGCCGTTTCCCATGAGTGCTGTCACTTATTCCTGTTTCTGTTTATGGTCTCTGGGTTGTTTCTTAAATTTAGAAAAACTTCTGTATGCAAAGTTTTGACCTTCCATGAAAACGACAATTCCATTAGGTGTTCCATTATGCAATAGTAGATTAATTAAAGTTCACTTATCACCTAATATGTAAACATATATCCTAAAATAAATAAGCTATAGGATTTGGAGCATTTATATTCTGCCCTAGAAATCTTATAATTACCATTCTGGCATATTAAACTATTTCCTAAGTACCTAAGAAAATTTAAGGTTAGCCTGATAAATATCTCCAAACTCAGATTCCTTTTATTGCATACAAGTTAATGTATCTCAGAAGCCTTTGAACAGAAGAATGTGAGATAATTGCTCTGAACCACGTGAAAAAGACAAACTATGGCCACTCAATATGTCAAGGGCTCCCCTATATTAATAGCTGGAGATCCTTAGGCTTTCTAAAGAGGAGGCTACTTCAGATCTTAAAACAATAGCAAAGAGAGTAACAGACGAAAGAGTAAAACCAGCCATTATATCAGCTTAACTGTCCAAATGCCAATGTTCCAACTCACTGAGATACTGAAGACCACAGAGGGAATGCAACAAGGAGAAAAGAGAATTATCTTTTAAATGCTACATTATACTGAAACCTTCATGTTGATACCACTTAGGAGGAAAAGGGCACTAAGCTTAAAATTTAGAAAATGAAAGATGCTAGGTGGTCTGCAAGGCAGCAATTATAACATTACATGAATGCTGACAGTCAACACAGCTAACAGTGCTGAGGTCTTTTACACACTTCCTAGGCACAATGCTCATGGTTTTTGTGTATGTGTTTTTCTTCATGAGCTCTGAATAAGAATCTGAGCTTTTCAGAAACATGTCATTTATTCAAATTAGAGTCATAAAAAGGCCTTGTTTGAAGAATTGGACTCTACCAAAAACATTCTGAAAAAGAAAATGAAGGTCATACTGGCTCTTGTTTTACCTTAGAGAAGTATCCAACCAGATGACAGCCCTTTTCATCATTTTTTGTAAGGACATAAAAAAGGAATGGCTCGACATCATAATACAATGTTTTGTGGTCCAGGAAGAGCTTGGCTAACAGGCAAAGGTTTTGGCAATAAATTTTGCTCATATTCCCATCAACCTAGCAAAGAGAAACAGACAACATTATTTAACATCAAAATACCACTCAATATAAAACTGTTTCTTTTATATGGTATTTTGGAAAGCATATACTTATTTTTTCAAATCCCAAACTAAACAATTAACACACTCCATTAACCAAGAAAGTTCACCAGAAAATAGCTGTCATTTGGCAAATCAGAATTCCACCTTTTCTCTTAAATTGGGGTAAATTTAAGGCAGCTTAAATTTCTCTTTACACTTCCTGAAGAAAGGCCACACATTGCTAACAAAGGAGTAATTTTTATTTACTATTTATTACAACTAAAAAAATGAGTAGGCATGCCTTCTCTATTTGAACCAAGTAAACCTGAATTAAAGAAACGTAAACCAATCAAAATGCTGCTTGAGTCGGTTAAACTTTATGTTGTTTCCAAAGGGCTTCACATAAAAATAAAACAAACTATATTATTCTGATTCCTCAGAGACGTGGATGCACAAAAGAGGCTTCCATTTTGGTTTTATCCCAAGCATCATTTTAAATATAATTGGAAAAGATAAAATTTCTATGTTGGGAATACTTACAGAGAAAGTGAGATGAATTTTAACCTACAGTGAGTACCATGATTACAGTCTACTTCTCTTCAAAATAAAAGAATCAAGCTGTGACACTGATGGTTACAGACAGGAGGCGAGGCATAGATGCCAATTTCGTTGATCAAATGTAGTTACTTGTTGAAAACAGAAAGCACAGCAGATTCAAGAAGAATTTCCCTAGCACTTTTCTTACGGGAAATGGATATTTGCTAACCAGAGCTCTTGGACAATGAACTTGATCGTTCTTGAGTCTCCTGTGGACCACACCAGTTCTCATAATGCACAGATTATTTTTAGACTTCATATAACCATTTCCCTTGGATGATACCTAGGTCCCACACATGGCAACATGATCAAATATGGGCAACAGGCACAGAGGATACAATTCTCTCTTTAATTAAAGTAAGTTTTTGGGAGTATGGTCCTTTTGGAAATGGTAGTATATTACAAAAAAGAAAGACAGAGATGTATGTATCCCTGAACCAGAAAAATAGAGAGATGACAACGCTGAAAAGTCTTACCAGTTGTGAAAGGTCTAAAATGACATGCTTTCAAGAGGGATATAGAAAAGATAGGAAAGTAGTAATCTGTGATTATTATTCATTTATTTTATAAGTTACTAAGGATACTGCAAAGACAAAAGTTTCCCACATGCTATACTCTTAGTATTAACTCAGATTCTAAAATAGGGAACTTGGCACTTATCCAATCCAATTCCTTCAATTATTTTTATGAATAAAAAATTTACAGATCTGCTTCTGATTTTTCCCTTCTTATCTATGTATGGTCCCAAAGTACCTACCCTGAATTAGAGCATTCTCATTAGCCTAACAAGATTGATTCTCTTACCCCGAGAAGACTTTTCCTGAATTTATGAGAGGTTCACCCCCTCTGGCAGAGTTATGCTGATTTATTTAACAATTACTTAAAGCCAACAATGTGTTCTGTCCTTTGAGAAACAATGAGACACTGATTTTCATTTTATTTTGGTTAGAAGAAAGCTTCCAAGGCATCAAGGAAGGAGCCAACAGTTAAGTTGAACTTGTGACATTCATTAATTAAGCTTCAACTGAGAACAGCTCTGTTGTCTCAACTGGTTGGGGCTGGCCTGTTAGCATCCCAGGATGAACAACAGGACAGCAACGGGCATCTGCCTCTCCCTTTAGCCCAGTGGTTCTCACTGTGGGTGATTTTGTCCTTCAAGAGACATTGGCTGTCTGGATATTCTGACTAGAGGGGGTTTGGTGCTACTGGCATTTAGTGGGTACAGGCCAGGGATGCTGCTAAACATCCTACAATGCCCGCTATACCAAAGAATCATCCAGCCCAAAACGTAAACAGCCCCCAGGGTGAGAAACCTTGTGCCTCCCGTTTAGTAAGGACTAACACATCAAATCTTCCCAGCAACAAAACCCTTCTCCCTTCAAGCTTGCCAAGAGAGCCTGATTTAACCAGGAGGAGGGGCTTCAGAAAGATCATAAGACACAATACACGTGTTTCTCTGGTGAGTCTTGGGAAAAAGCAATGGGCCCAAGACTGTCTGAGACAGGGAGCCTGATCCAAGAGAGAAACCTAGGCATGACCCTCCCCTACATTAAATTCAATGCAAGACATTACAGACCAGAATTATAGAGAAATGTGGGGGTAGAATAATAAATTTCTAATCTGAACAACTCCGAAAAAGAGAACCCTAAAGTAAAACTATTTCGGAGAAAGAGGAGCTCATATCTGCTGTGCAGGGAAGGCTTGTTCTGAGCACTCAGGAATGAACTCAATGACTGAGATGTGTAACAGAAAGGATAATAAGGCAGGGTGATGGAAGTGGTCAACCAGAGTAAGAGAACTGAGAAGGCCTGTGAATAGGCAATAATAGCAAACAAAGGCATGGACTCTTCAAGGAACAAGTGACTCAGCTAAGCTGGATCCCTGAAACTGACAACAAAACATGATCAAACAATGAAACGATATACCAGCAAAGATCTTCTGCTACTAAATCACTTCTGAAAACACAACATGTCTTCAAGAACACACAACAACAGACACATGGCCACACGGGCTTCCTGTGAACAGCAGAGTTCTCCAGGGGTGGCCACCTACCCAGACTGGGAAGGGAGGGAGTCCCAACATCTGCTGAGGTCTCACCAAAAGGATTATCCACCCTGCCAAGAAGTGGATGGAAACACAGGTGGTTGTGTATTGAGGAGATATGTACAGCTGCTCAATTCCCTGGAAGAGTGAGCACCTGCCAGACACTGGCTGGAGCTGCTGAACAAAGCTAATTTCTCCTGCCAAAGAGAGTAGAATTTACAAAGAGCTAAGGAGATCATAAATTCACTGGTGAATATATCTGGTGCAGACAGGGATTTGGGAGAAGACAAAAAAGTTAATGTGATGAAGTAGGAATTCATCATCAATCTCAAAGGTTGCTTAACATGGTTAGAAAAACACTTCAAAATATGGAGATATTTGAAAAAGCAGTCTGAATTTCAGTGCCAAAATTGAATAAACATTGTACCTTCTATGAACAAATCAGTACATAGTCAACAATTAGAAGCACTAGGTTTCTAATGCTGAGTTTTTTATTTACACATGCTTACCTCAAATACTGAAAGGTCTTTCCTTCGGTAAATTTCATTTGCTGGAGGATGAAACCATCCACATTTCTTTGAGTGTCTTAATAAAATATTTTTACTTTTCATATATTTAAGACAGAATTCACACAGGTAAAGCTTTGGTAATCTGTTGAAATTTTAAAACCAAAGAATATAATCTGATTGGTTATTCCTTTCAGGGGGAAATATTAAACATTGTTCAATTCTCTCTAAGCCACACAAAGGCGGTATAATAGTATCTGAAAGAAGTAGTTTAAAAAGGAAAAAGAAAGCCAGTAGTAGACAGAACGTACAAACTTCACATTATTTTTCATCTGATAGTATTTGCTGTCTTTACTGTGCAAAAAATCATTTCTTTCCTTAGAAATGTCCTACAGAAAAAAGGTTTTCAGACTTGGAACTATGACTCTAAAAACAATGGCATCCTGTCATCCATGTATATTTTTCAAATTTCACACTTAATGTCATGATTTCAATATTACATATAATCAGTGGTGTGTAATGATAACAAATCTTTTCAGAGAGAAGTGAACTCATTATTTTTAAAGTGATCTGTGTACTTATAAGACAGGGAAGTCCTAGAATTTAGCTGTCTCCATTTCTTATGGATGAGGTAACTTTAAGGTTACTATCAGTTATACACAATCTAAAGCACTAAATGCAGTCAAGTCAAATGACCTTATCTCTTCCTACCAATTCCACTGACTCTGAGTAACATTAGACAATCAGCTTTCTCACGTCTGCTGAGTTTTTCTCCTCCTTAGAAATGATACCATTTTGTTAACCAGTGCCCTGCTGTGCTTAGGTGGACACTGCTTGTATTTAAAAGAGAATGCCTGGAAGCATTCTCAAGGGCTTTGGGATATAAACATGGGGAGAAGGGTTTTGGGGAGAACTAGACAGACTCATCATGGAAATCTCAAATCTTAGATTCATATACAAAATGTATCCAAAGCTCTCAGAACAACATGACTTATGATTATCCATACATATAAAAGCTCATTGGTGTTTGGTGTTTTTCAAAAACTGTTTAGGAACACGGAGCTGAGCAATATAAACTGGGAGCAGAAACCAAAACCCCTGACTCTTAGTCTCCCACTTAACTTCTAGAAATCCTCCCCATTTTCTCCAGTTAGATGACTGGGCAGATGCCCATGAGAAAGAGAAAAGGGTGATATCTTTTCTAGAAGAAAAGTAAATTTGTGATTACCAAACTTTGCAGGCTAAAGCATTTGAGAAGATACTAACGAAGTATGCCCTGACATACCTGAAGGAAAAAAAAAATCTGTTCACAAAACACCCATTTTTAGATACATTAATTCAAGACAATTTCACAGCTAATCTTAGTTCAGGACAAAAGAAAATCCTAGTACCATTATTTTGTCTTCATTTTTAGCAAGTTAGTCACAGATGGCTCTAAAAGTCAAGCCTCTGAAGGCTACCCACTCCCACCTATTTTCTTCCACATTCCCTTCTCTTGCTACCCATGCTAAGAGCTAAGCCGCTTTAGTTGTGTCTGACTCTCGCGACCCTGTGGACTGTAGCCCGCCAAGCTCCTCTGTCCATGGGATTCTCCAGACAAGAATACTGGAGTGGGTTGCCAATTCCTCCTCCAGGTCTTTTGTTCTAATTTACGTTAAAAAAAAAAAGAATACTTGACAATAAAATGCCAGAAATCATGAGATAAAACTAACAGGCCTAATTAGGAAAATGCAAAAGGCAACCAAGAAGAAACTACCAAATACTTTACAATGGCTACATTTTTTTTTCTTGATTTGGTTTCTTACACAAACAATATTTCCCCAGTTAATCAAGAGCAAAAAAAAAATGGACTGGAAGTTTAAAGACGAAATTTACAACAATGGTGTAACTAAGGAGCATACGGTGTTTATCGAGAACAACGACTGCTATAAGGTGCTGACAAACGTAATAGTTTTGGAAACACCTGAAATTGACACTCAAAATTTACGTCTTAAAAAATCACCTAATTTCAGTTTTAGAGGGCTCCTTCCTACGTGTGAGACGTCAAGGCTGCACACCCGCCAGGCTTATTCCATTACCTTGCATATTCCTGTGGGTAAGGCGAGGAGTACCAGGTTTGGATTTCATATTTCCCAAATTCTATTACAGAAGGGTACCGGCCACAGTCTTCTACTCCACTTTCACACTCTATCTTCTGTCAGAAAGAAAACAAAATAGAAGTCTCAGAAGAGGATTTCTTCACTTACACTTTGGTTCTTTTACCAATGGATATGAAAATCTACCAACGCTAACCATAATTGTGAATTTTCATGTTGTTGAAAAAAACATTATAGGCCCTTGTGAAACAACAGTCAACTTTGTATCATATTCATATATAAACACTCTTAAGAAACAGTATTACCAATATAGGAAAAAAGTGAGTACCTGTTAAAACATACAAATGTCTATGAACAGTCAATAATCTGCTATAGTGTATTAAATCTGAGGAAATTCTAAGATGATGCAGCTATTACACACTGTCACACTGTTAACAGTTCCTATTTCTCCACCAAGTAACATTTACCCCAACTGTAATTAAATAACCAATTTGAAGTCTGCAGTCTGACACCCATCTCCTTTTACACTCATGCAGGAGGTTAGAACTTTGCCTGCCTGATTCATCGGGACATTCCCAGGATCTAGCCCAGTGCCTGACACAGCCAAGACATGTTCTTGAATGGAAAAGCCAGGGTTACTGGGTTGGATAGAACAGGCTTTAGGTTTAGCAGTAACTTTCAGGTAATTTCTTGCTGTTCATCATGTTTAAATATGAATGCCAGATACAATCTCCCAAAGTGGTAATATTAAGGACTTCAAATCTCAGTGACTGGGGGGCGGGGGTGGCTGGGTGGGTGGTGGTGAGGGTATGGGATATATTTTATCTTAGCCAAAGGGAAAAACACTACAAAGAATGCAGAATGAGGAATGGAAATATCCAATGGCCCCTCAAGGAGAAATAAGCACAAATATTTAGTCCAAGTGGTTTCTACTAAAACTTCAAGTTTTAGTTCAAAGTTCAAAGAACCTTCAGACAGACCCCTACTCCCCACAAAAGGAAGTGAGGTAGAGCAGGTAATCGATCCATAAATATCGTGCCCTGAGAATGTGATCTTGTTCAGCTGCTAAATCGTGTCTGACTCTTTGTGACCCAATGGACTGCAGCATGCAAGGGTTTCCTGTCTTTCACTATCTCCTGGAGTTTGCTCAAATTTATGTCCACTGAGTCAGTGATGCTATCTAACCATCTCATCTTAGGCCGCCCTCATCTACTTTTACTTTCAATTTTTCTCAGCATCAGTCTTTTCCAATGAGTCGGCTGCTAAATGTGGTCTACTAACAGAAAAACTCACAATCCATAATAAATTTGTTTCTGACAAGTCCAATAGCCCTTCCTTTCAACGTTTTGGTGAAAATAAGCTAAGTAGAGTTACTATCTTAGGGAAATCATTTAAAAGAAATTACTGGATATTGAAAATAAAAGTAATTACAACTGATCATGCAACATAATATTGTCTTCACCAATGCCCAGGAGTTAAAATCAGGAGACGTTTTTCGTATTGTTGGCCGTCTGAGCTGGAAGAAGCACCGGTCAATTTAAAAGTGATTTCTTCTTTCACTGAGCTATTTAAAAGGGCTATTTTCTTAATTTGAGCAAGAATAATCAGAAATCTATTCCTTTACCCCTAGAAAGTGAAAGTGAAGTCGCTCAGTCGTGTCTGACTCTTTGGGACCCCATGGACTCTAGCCTGCCAGGCTCCTCTGTCCATGTGATTCTCCAGGCAAGAATACGGGAGTGGGTTGCCATTTCCTTCTCCAGGGGATCTTCCCAACCCAGGGATCAAACCTGGGTCTCCTGCACTGCAGGCAGACGCTTTATCCGCTGAGCCACCAGGAGCATTTTTCAAAATCTGCCTCAACAACTGCTACTCTGGCCTATTTTGTGAGACTAGCTGAGCCATTACCAACTTGTGAGAGTGAAGACAACTCAAAGACAGAACTTTTGAATGTACAGTTAACAGAAATGATAGTAGCAGTTAAAGAACCACAAAGGATTTTGAAGGGGATTCTTTATAAAATCAAGGCAGTTAATTTCACAACAGTCAGATACAAAAGTCATATATTATCTTAGTTTCTGGAATGCAGTGTCCTGGCCTTACCTCCCAAGACAGTTCCTGGGCCTGCTTGAAAACATCCAAATCCTCTTCAGTAACGGTATCCTTGTTTCCAATCACATTTATATCTGTACTTTCCTGTTTGATGCTTATTTTGATTTCCGTATCTGTCATTTAAAACCAGCAGAAAGTGTATTTACTGACTTGCATCATGAATAACCACCATATAATTACCAAAATGGTACCAAATTAGCACAGTGGGCAAATAGGGAATTTTATTTTTTTTAAAGCTTTATAAGCTTTTACGTCTAAGCACTACTCATAGATCCAGCAGTACCTTTTCCCTGCTGTACCCAAATTATTTGAATTATCACTGTCATCTTCTTATAGCTTCAGTAAACAAACGCAGGAAAGTAAGAGCAATACAAAGCAAAATCACAGTTTTCAACCAAGATTAGAAGGCATATCAATGTCTAGGTATAGAATTCCCATGATCATGTTTGAGACAATAAAATCTATCATTCTGTCCCAATGACACAGTTTGGCTTTTGTTTTATATAAAGGATACCAAATGTAACGGGCCAATTTGTTAAATGAAATCATGAAATCAGTTTTCTCCCTGAGGTGAATACACACACAGACACACTCACATCCAAAAAAGCACACATCACAGAATCACAGATCAGGCTCTGTTGAGAAGGAAGCAGGATGAACTTTGTCATGAGAAAGCAATGGACAGAGGGAAACGAGGAGCCCACGTCCGCGCTGCCGGAAGCGCGGACAGCACGAGGCCACACAGCGCTGTGGCTGGAGAGGTGGCGCGGGGAGGAGCGTGGCGGAAGCGCGACAGGGGCTGCTCATGCGGGACCACAGCGCCATAAGCAACGCTATGACGGCATCTGGGGGGGCCCTAGTGTCACTACAAATGGAAGGAAATCACCAGAGTGGGAGAGTATTAGTTGAAAAAACAATGTTTTGGAGGTTTAGTCAGCATTAGAAAAAGGTCAAAGTTTCACTGCTTCTGTATGAAAGTGAAGTTGAGAACAAGAGAAATAGCTAAGACCTATGTGACAAATAGGAATTGATTGATTCTTTTTTTTCCGGGGGTTGGGGAGAAAGGGACGGGACGCAGGTTTGGTTGGAGCTTTGACCTTTTGCTTACCATCATCCTGATCAGGTTTAATCCTTCCGTCTGTCAAGCTCCCCTTCCCTGGTGAGGGGGTCCCCATCTGAGGGGTCACTTTATATTTTAACCTGCCTAGCATCCTGTGCTTTTTAAGGAAAGTTGTTCGCTTGAAGTGAGCAATTGCTTTAAAAATACGCCCTCTAGCCATCCCCCAGCTAGAGGAGGAGGAGTGAGAAATAAACCTACTTCTAACATCTCTTTTTCCAAAGAAATGGGCTTTAGACTTTGCTGTGAGAGGGAATTCGGTTTTACGACGCATACGTTTAGGCGGTGCATAACTTGGGTGTCCCTTTTGGCGAGACTGTCCCTGAGTGGTATAGATATGAGAGAGTCCGTCAAAGAGTGCCTTCAGCTGGCTGTTATTAGTAAGACTGCTAAAGGAGGGCACGCTGGACTGGCTGGAGGAACTCTGAGGAGAGGTAGAAGAAACAGAAGTGCTGGACTTTTGTGAGCTGGGGCTCTGACCAGAGATGGGGGTCGGGGGTGGGAGTGAAGAAAGTGGAGGTTTTAGCTTTTGTGTGGTACCTGGAGCCAACACATGAGAAGTGCATGGCTGTTTCTGAGAGACCTTTTTCCTTGGACGATAGTGCTTTGAAAAGTCTATTATTTCACCTCGTGATCTGCGACCATCAGGTGATGGTGTAAAAAACTTAGTAAGGCCATCAATGAGCCCTTTGGTTTTCTTGTTAACTTTAAGTGTAGAGGCAGAAATGTAGGTGGAGGTGGTGGTGATTTTGGTGGTGGCACCAGGCCGAGTGGGGTCTGTAACAGCCAATCTGCTGCTTGAGTCCTTCCCAGATGCAGCATGACCGGATGAAGGTGTGGTACAGACTTTAGTCTTTTGACCCCTACCAGGTGACCCCCTTCCTGTGAATGCATTCATGGATCCTTCATCACTGGTTACAGACCTAGGCAAAAATTTAGAGAATAGTATCAGCATTTAATAATAAAATTGTAAAGGTATCTAACACAAGTTTATAGCAACTAGATGCAGTCAATGGGCTTAAACTTAAAAAACTGAATTGTGACCCTAAAGCCCTGCTTGTGTGTGTGCCTTCACTGAGGTGCTTTTCTCTGTTGCAGCCACTACGCTAGCAAGTCATGATTCTGCCAGGGCCTGTCCAACAGGTACTGGAAGAATCATGTGGACCCAAGGGGATTATAAGTAAGAAAATTTTTGAGGAGATTAAAAGATCACCCAATGGTTTCATTATAATTAAATAAAAAAATGTTACCCCTTGTGTCATGATACATAATTGTGATTTTCTGAAATGCCTTTAAAAAAAAAAGTATTAAAGGAAAGAAGTCATAAGTATTATCTAGAAGTGCAAGAAGAAACTTATATAATCTCTAGTTAGAAGCAATTTTAACTCCAATGGAAAATTTATAGAAACAGAATTTAGTTATTAACTATAAATTAATTTTTTTTTAAAGTAAACATTAAAAAAATACCCTCTTCCTCTTAGAATTTTATGCTTAGGATGATAAGATAACCAATAATACTCTCTAAGTAGAGGAGACAATTAATTGCAGCATAAAATATTGCTGAAAAAAGGACAACAATAGCAAAAAACTGAAGAAATGGTTAAAGAAAAGCTACAGCGGGTCAGACATGACATGGAAAGTCTGGTGGAGAAGCAGCACATTTACCATGGTCATTATCAGACACCTGGCATCAGAATCTTTACACACTGGTTCTGACTGCTATTTCAGTTCCTGTGATGCTGGTTCTGCTCATACAGCTGTGTGCTCAATGGAGACTGGAGGTCACTCTGCTAGCACAGCTGCCTACAGGAACGGCAGCTGCCTGCCTTCGCCTCAGGCTAGGGCTTGGAAAGCCACCCGTTTTGCAGCAGAATTTTATACAACAGAAACATGTGCATGTGAATTATGGCAGTGCTGGGGCCCGAGAACGGACCTTAAAAATTATCAGTTGAGCTGACGGCTAGTAATGAAGAAATGGAAGCCTGAAAATGATATGATCTTAAATTATAAAAATATCTTAAGTAATTACAAAAAGAAGAGCATAGTTTAGTGGTTATCCTGTACATAGAGATTTGATGAACAATTTCAGCGGTCGCCCTAAAGGGGAGGCTGGCGTAGGTCTATGGAGCAAGCTACTAAGGCCCATCTGAAGCAGCTCAACCGCCAAGAGCTTCGCCCAACGCCACCGAGTCAGCCAAATCAGGTTAGAGCTGGAGATCTCGAGTGTCACACTGAGAGTCACCAGTAAACAACTCATCCAGGATAAAACGTTTTGCATCGGAATGTTACATTTGGACTGTATCTGGAATCGATTGCCCAGAAAGGATAATATGCTTATAAAGCATGTAAAAAGGAAAACTCCCCAGACTGTCTTAAAAATTCCTAAGCTCAAAGGACAATTTTGGACAAACAAAAAGTTAGGATTGGTGCCAGATGTAATTTTCAGCTGTGTCCTTTGTTTAGAAAGTTTATATCCTAATTCAGTTTTTTAAATTGGGCCCTGAGGATACAGTCCCATTTCAAGAACAATGCTTAACACTGGATGAACGCAAAAACACGTAATTCCTACTTCAAGTGATGCTAATATGAAAGATTTTATTCATGAATATGTTTCATGTTTGCCTCTACAAATTAACACAAATTCCACATTAGAATGGCCACCAGTTAGAAGATTTTCATAAAGTTTCACAAAACACTCTAGAAAGGAGTATGCATTTTCTACTTCTCCTTTGGGAGATAGAAGTGCAGGAGGATCCTGTTTTCCTGAGACCAGGTAATAATAAAATGAATTGCTCCAGATAAAACTAAGGGAGAGGGGAGAGTAAGCAAGTAAGACACCTGGTGTTTGTTCACTGTGTGTAGAGTTCCTGTTCATTTCTACATTGCAATGACCCTTTCACTAAGCCCAAAGAGAAAGGCAATGGTCTTACAGACAGCTGCTTCAGATATGCAAGTCTACAGATTTCATTTCTAAACACCTTACCTAATGCTGATATTCAGTTCTATATTCTACATGGGTTAAAAAAACAAACACACTCATTACAACTCTTTTCTCTACTTCTCCAGTAATTCCAGCTAAATGTTCTATTTGGCTTTAATGGCAACCACATGGCCACAGGCTAGAGGAAATGGGGCTAACATAGCATTGGGTTGGCCAAAAAGTATATCGTTTGGATCTTCCCTAAGATGGTATGCAATAACCTGAATGAATTTTTTGGCCAATACAATAGGACTGCATGCTACTGCAAATATATTATTTTGTCTATATGTTTGTATACATGTGCACATACCAAATGGTCCTGTCTAACTCTCTGGAGGCAAACATTAGGACAGTCATTTGCAGATTTCTCAGAAGCTTCTATTTCATAAAAGGGATCTTAAAAAGTTGTAATACTACATTAGCACCAGAAACGAGTATTTTTCTAAAATGTTATCTGGGGTAACAAAAGAGAGTCATTATAGATGTGAACAAATCCCTCTCTTGTTTTAAAAATTCCTATAAAAATATTTATATAATTAAGCTCTTTTAATGCTCAGCCAGTAATAAAGTAGGCACAATGAGTGTTTCCAATTCTTATATTCTGCTTCTGTCCTGCTGCTTGAAAAATGTCACTAAGCATCACAGATACTGGCAACAGAAGACCTCAAAATGCCAACTGTAATTTTAAATGTTATTTTCAAAAAGATTTCTACAGCTTATGCAAAAGAAGAAATATTCCTCATCCCTTGAGTTTGTAAAAATGATGCTAAAAAGTTAATGGGATCTAAGGGGGTTACAATCAACTGTATTTTAAAGCACAACATAAAAGATTTTTTTTGATAAGATCTCAACCTACAACAATCGTTGCTTTAATTTATTTTTCGGTCGTCCAATGGGTTTTGCATATCGTCGTTTTATTTGTGCAGCTTTCTCATGAAGTAGTTTTCTTCCCTTTTTCTTTGGTCTGCAGACTTGGCAAATCCACATCCCTGAATTAATATATATATGAGAAAAATATTTTAATGTTTCATTTTAGGAGAGAGATGAAATATAAAGTGCAGCTGTAATAAGCTGCCCAAGGATGCCTGTACGCAGAACTTTACCCTAGAAGGTGGATCGTTCCCTTTTGTCATTCTGCTCAGGAAGCTGTCACTAAAGGTCAGTTTTCCCAGGGTCAAGGTGATGAGAGCAGAGGGCTGACCCATCTGAGAAGTCTTCCAATAAGGTTTTGCCCAACATGTCACCAAGCCTCCCTCCACCACGTACACACACGTGAAAACCCAGTCTTGTCAGATATTATATATTTTTGGATTTAAGGGAGACATTTTTAAGTCAATCGGAACATTTTTAAGTCAACTGGAACTTCTAGGAAAAAAATACTTGTTTTATCATCTCTTTTTGGGAATTTTCTATACTAAATAAGTTATAATTCTAACATATAGTTTTTAAAGTGAAAACTTAAAACGTTTAAGTACTGTGGAGCTACGATAATTTGAAGTGTGGCATATGGAAGCAGGTCAATGGATAAGAACTAAAAGGCCAGAACAACGGAGAGGTTTAGCATATCATAACAGTCATATTTCAAATCAGTGGGGAAAGGATGAAATGATTCAGAAAGGGGTGCTAGAACAAATAGAAGTCTATCTGGAAGGAAAATAATTACTTCCTATCTTTTATAAACACAAATTCTAGGCAGATGAACATTATGTGACAAAATTAAATGTTATAAGCACCAGGAAAAATACATGGCTATTTTACATAATTTAAGCATGACTGACACTTAAGACTGAAGCCATAAAGAAAAGATTCATGGATTTGACTACATGAAAATATAAAGAGCTTCTGCAAGTCAGTAAGAAAAAGGTGAAAACCCCTAATAGAAAAATGATTAATGGATAAAAACAGGTGCTTTACAAGATGATATACAAACAGCCAATAACCAAACACAAAAAAATGTTCAATTTCACTAAAGAAAATAATTATCAGACATATTTTTTCTATTCTCTAACTGGTAAAAATTTTAAACAGTAACACTGTATTACATTGAATCTAAGCTATTTATGACTACAAGATGCATCTGATTTCAAAGATGTTGAAATGTTTTTTAAAAATGTGTGTCTTAGATTCAATGAAATATAGTAATGGTGAGTGTTGATGATCATACAGGGAAACAGGTATTCTCATACACTGCTGGCTGGCCTGAAAACTAACATGACCTTTCATGGACATAGCCTTCAATCCAGAAATTCCTCCCTGAGGAATTTATCTTAAGGCAATAATTGTTGATGAAAAAATTGGAAATATTTGTAATATTCACTAGATGAAATTGGTTAAATTTTTTTTTTTTAAATATGGGGTTGCAAAATCAGTTATGTTCAGGAACCACCCAGGTATAATATATGTGACTGAAGCAAGCTGGAATGTAAAGCAACAGGTAGCAGTGAGACTGAGGCAGAATGGAGTGCTGGCAAATTCAAATTCAAAAATCTTTAAATATAGTACCAGATCTTCTGTTACATAGTTAAGAGAAGTCTCAATAAAACATTTCTGTGGCCCACAGTCATCATGTTTATAATCTCGGCTCTATATACTACGGAATTCTACACATTCATTAAAAACTATCTTTGGGAGAATATTTAATGATGTGGGAATATGAGAATCTATTGTTAAGAGGGAAAAACCATAAACATGTACAGAATTTTCCACTTCTTTTTAAAAGGGTGGGTGGGGCAGGGAAGGAATTTCTAATTGATTATTCTTTCCATTCCTTTTTGTCAATCGGTATTTTCTAAGTTTTTCACAATGAAAATGTATAAACTTTGTAATAAGAAGGCAGAGTTATTTATAACGTTCAATATACTATCATATGAGAAAAAGAAGGCTAAACTTGGCTGACTGCTCAATAAACAGAGAAGAAAATCCATATTCTATATGGATATACCCATGTAAGATGGTTCAGATCTTCATGTTCAAGATTATCAACGAATGGCCAAGAAAATGGTAATGGCTCCTGTTATAGGGCTTTTTTGGGGTCATCATTATCACCATCATCGAGAACAAGTAATGTTTTACCTCTGAACACTCTACTGAACAACATGGAGAAAACTCTAAACTTTTAACCGACCTAGTCTAAATTTATTCTAATGGGGAGTGGTTTTAAGAGAAGAATCATCTTTTTAGTCGGGTGTCCGAATTACAGTATTTATTATATACATTACCCCCAAATTATAAACTTTTACACTTCTCTGCTCACAACCTGTACTAAACCCACAAGTATAAGGAAGGTGGGAGGGATGAAAAAATGCTTAAAGAACCTATATACTCCTGAGCTGTCAGACATTAGGACTAGGCTAATGTGTACCTAATAAAGCACATTTTTTAATAGGTTTAAAGGTTCACCTTTTGGCATTCTGGAAAGTGGGGGATCACAGCACTCCATATGGAATCCTCTATCACAGGAGTCACAGAAAAGCATATTATCCTGTAATGTAGCATATTAGAGACTAATTGAGACTGAAATCAACTGTAAAAGGCCACAAATTCTTTTGTTATCTGGTTAACAATAATAAAATAAGATAAAGCGGCACCACGATCCCTACTGAAATTTGGTATCACACGCACCTAAACACTTAAAAAGAAAATAGCAGCGATCTACAAAAATGAAAGGCCTTAACACTGAAAGCTAACAATTTACCTGGAGATGGATATTGAGAGCCATACTTACTGCATTTTTGCCTTGGATTCTGCATGCACTGCACGTCTTGCATTCGATGCACTGCCACCTTAAGGCCTTTACATTTGTTGTTAATTCAGGACAAAATTTCAAACAGGATGGGTGCCCTATAAGAATAAAAAAAATAAACTGCTTTATGGGAATGGTGCCGTCGATTTTTTAAACTCACTAATATTTAATAGACAGTGACGATGTCAGCCAAAGAACCTTAGGAACTTGAAAATATGAAAAAAATCAAAGATTCCAAATTATATTTTCCCTTCTGCCCTTCCCCCTAGCACCGATATGTGACAGAGTAACTGTACAAATGTTTTCCCTAAGAGAAACTTGGAAAATGTATACCAATTCTAATCACAAGTCTTGGAGAACTTGAAGATAATGTATGCTCAGATCATGTTCTCATACCTGTGCCTTCTGTTAAATCTCTTGCCCTTGCCCTCTTCATCAACCACCATCTACCCCAAAGCTTTCTGGCCTGCTGGCCTGTGAGCAGAGTGCTGAAGTTCAAATGATTCCTACTTTCTGTGTGTAATGAAATCATAAAACATAAAACAACAGTTAACTAAATAAAAACCTGACGCTGCTTAACATAATACAATGAACAAATGCAAAAAAAGAAAAAAAACTCAGGAGTATACAAAGACTACCCCATTGCTGGGATATACAAAGAAGGCACCACTGCCATCTTGCCCCGGGTTCCTGAATTTAAAATCTGTAAGTGGGAGTTGTTGTTTAAGTCGCTAAGTCACGTCTGACTCTTTGCGACCCCACTGACTGTAGCTCACCAGTCTCCTCTGTCTATGGGATTTTCCAGGCAAGAATACTGGAGTGGGTTGCCATTTCCTTCTCCAGGGGATCTTTCCAACCCAGGGATCGAACCTGGGTGTCCTGCTTGGCAGGCAGATTCTTTACCACTGAGTCATCTGGGAAGCTCTGGAAGCAGGAATAGAAACAGTGAATTTGGGAGTTAAGAAGTTGCAAAGTCCAGGCTACACAGAACACGCCAAGAAGCACACCCTTAGCAAGTGTCCCACATTTTTCTGAGAGTTCGGCTTTTCCACCCTGTTTTGGACACACTTTTCATCTAGCAGCTCTCACCTCACACAGGAAAACTGGAGACCCCAAGGGATAGCACCACTTAAGAAAGTCAGCCAGGCTACACTGAGTAATAGATCTCTCTGAAAGGTTTGGGGAGTGTGAGTCCAGACTCTGGAAGTTTAAAATCTGATGGTCTTTTATCACATAAACCTGAGACCTCCAAATTTGATTTTAGTTTTCTAAATCTGGTCTTAAAATAGTACAGATGTTAGTAAGTCCCATGTGAAAGAACTTATAACCAAGCTGCAAAAGAAACCTGAGGGGTAAAAAAAAAAAAAAAAAAAAAGCAGATTCTGCAATTTCAAAACTGTTTTATAATTTCCTGACTTTGGCAGGCTCATTGTTTAAATATGTATTTTGGGTTGCTGCCAAAAAGGTCCTCCTTCCTAAAGCTTAACAGGTGCTTCATAAAATTCTACCCACCAGGAGATTTGGCTTTTTGAAGTAAAAACATTCAAAAGCAATCATCAATACTGTTAATAAAAGCACACTATTCCTGAGCTAAAAAAAAACACAACAACAACAAAAACCTAAACATCTGTATTTAAGATGTTGAGCAAATAAAATGTTGTCATAGGATTATGACCTCAGGCAGTAGACACCCAGCAGATGCATTTAACCTATGACACTTTTCTTTTACAAGGGCTTCTCTCATTCAAATGAATGTGGGGGGAGGGCGTTTATGTATATATACATGTATCAATCACCTCTTTCTGCTCAGGAACAGCAAACAAAGACAGCTCGCTTCTCGACTTTAAGAAGTATACTCTGAAGAGGGAGGGGAAGGTCTACTTTGATCAGGGTTTTCCCGCCCCCACTTATATAGTGAGGGGTAAAAACTCAAGTTTTAAAGAACAGCAATTTAAATTCCACCCTTAAAATGGGTCCCATCAGCTTAAAAGTATACCATTTACTTCTCTTTTTTCTCCCTTTTTATTACTTCCTGTAAGTCATACATCACTAGCACATATGACCTCAATTTCATGCACTAAATTTTTCTCTACATTAAAATCTGCTTTTGTACTTTGTAGCTTAATATCCAGCAACTAAGGTAATTCACATCACATTATAGCTTACTATTTTTTTCTCACAGATATCCTATAAAAATAATTTTTAATAATTAATTATACTTTTGAAAGTTAATGGATTTCAGCCACTTTCAATCAAGAGCAAGGAATATTCTTCTTCTTATTGCTTCCTCTCACTTTAAATAATATTGCAACTACTACCATTTAAGCTACCCTATCAAATTCTAAAATCTTCAGTCTATCTTTCCTTTAGGCAACAATCTTACCTTTATTTAGCTCAAGAGAACTGGCCATAGATCCCTTCCAGCTCTAAATTTCTATGATTCTGTAAAGGATGCTGAGGGATGAAGAAATATTTCCATTTTATTTTCTTACTGCCAACTTTACACAAAAGACTGTAACTGAGTCTTGATACGCTAGTACACAATCTATAGTAATTACAAAAAGGACAACCATGCTATTAATAATTCAATTCCTTACCTCCCATTCTAGCCATTCTGTAAACTCAACAATCCCCTCTAAAATTTGGGTTCTCTCTGCTGACACAATTCATGGTGGTTTACACACACACACACACACACACACACACACACACACTCATTCTTATACCAGTAGATTTTAAGCACTGATAACTTACAACAGTTTTATCCAGCGAAACCAAAGGAGTACTGTTTAAAATTAAACAAGTACCAATGAGACCACAAGTCGGTAGAAGTGATTTTTGAGTCAAGTATTATGGGAGTAAAAAACCATGGGCTCTGTAGTAGACTGAACAATGCCCTCCAAATATGTCTATTTGTAATCCCTAAAACGTACAAATATATTAACCGACATGGCAAAAGGGGCTTTGCAGATGTGACCAACGGTACAGGCCTTGAGATGGGAGATCATCCTGAATTATCTGTGTAATTATTCCAATCTAATCACAAGTACTTAAAAGCAGAGAACCCTCCAGCTTGGTTAGTAACATGAGACAAAAGGAGGAGGACAGGTTCAACACAGGAGAAGGACTGCACCCAGCGGGGAGTGGGAGGCACACAAGCCAAGGAGTGCAGGTGCCCACTAGAAGCAGGGAATCCGGTTATGTGACAGCAAGAAATGGGGACACTGGTCCTGCATATGCAAGGAACTGAATTCTGTTCACAGCTGTATGGTAATTTGTTATAGCAGCAATGGAAAAACTATGAAAGACTCAAGACATTGGGTCCCTCACATCAGTTATCTGACCAACTACCTGTCCACTGAAGACCCGATGAGGGAAAGGACAGACATTTCAGATCACATGGTCCAGCAGGTGGTTGTTTTGGGAGGAGGGAGCAGTGTAAGGTTCATAAGCTGTTTTGGATATTATCTCTGAGGAGCCCATGAAGTGTCAAGGAGAGGAGTCCTGGAGGTAGGCTGGCTTGGAGATGTGGGCAAGTCTAGCAAGAGATTAGAGGAAGGCCTTCCTAAAAAGACACCAAAAGGATGAGTGAGATCAGAGGGGAGCAGAGGCGGGCAGGGTGGGAGAGAGCAGCATGTGCAGAGTGACAGGAGAACACGGGGACGAACATGGGGACATTTAAGAAGAGGAAAGAAGTTTGATACAACCTCTACATAACCTCATATAGTTATAGGTTATATGACAGGGATGGTGATGTGCAAAGGGGTCAACAGGAGCCCAATCCAGAAGAGTGTTTTGGGCTTGGATTTTTCCTAAGGTTAACTGGTGGACACTAAAAATTCTGTGATTAGATTTATGGTTTTAAAAAGTAATTTATATTAAAAAAAAAAAAGTAATTTATGCTGAAGTATGCAAAATGGATGAGGAGAAAGAATATGAAGAGGAAAGCTAGCTTATTATCATAGCAGCTCTGAGCGGGTCTGGTGAAGGCTGTGGATATACTGAGGACGTAGAATAAATACTGGGATGTACAATCAATGCATTTTTGGTAATTTCTTGCTGTGAGAGAATAGGACAGAGGAGGGCTTCTAGAACTGAATGCGTAGCTGGTGGTGTGTCGTTTGCTGAAATGGGAAATCCCCGAGGAGAAGCAGGATGTCGTTTGTTTGCTAAGATTTCTGTCTTTGCTAGAGTGGTGGTGGTTGTTTTGGGAGGAGGGAGCAGTGTAAGGTTCATAAGCTGTTTTGGATATTATCTCTGAGGAGCCCATGAAGTGTCAAGGAGAGGAGTCCTGGAGGTGCTTATATCTAAGGGTCTGGAACCCAGGAGAAGCTATGAACCAAAGTGAGGAAACACAGGGCCAAGGACGAAAGGCTGAAGAAACTCGGAGGTGATGAAGAGAGGCCAGGGAGCTCACAAAAGATCTGGAAGAACTGAACTGATAGAGAGAAAGCACAGAGAATATGAAATCACAGAAGTCAAAAGATGAGAACGTTTCATGGAAAAAGATTCTCAACAACTCAAATATGACTGAGAGGAGTATTTGGTGTAGATTGAAAGATGTCCACTAGACTTTTTTTTTTTTTTTTGCCAGGCTTCTGGACAGCATGCAGGATATCTTAGTTCCTCCAAAAGAGATTAACTTGTGCCCCCTGCAGTGGAAACTCAGAGACTTAGCTACTTTTCTGCCAGGGAAGTCCCTAGAGTTTTAAAAAAACTTAGAAGGCACCTTTAGAGTTCGCTACATGGAGGTCACTGTTAATCATACCAGCAGAATTTTAGTGAAATAACAGGTCGGAAGCAAGGCTTCTGCTTCCTGTTACTCTGCATGGACTGCCAATCCAGCTGTGGGCTTGTGGAGAGGGGGGCTTCCTCCTCCATCCCTCCTTCTTCTTGGAGTCCATCTCTAGGTTTCTTCCTAGTTAAGGGGCTTCTTCCAAACCCAGTTTTCAATCTGTGTATAGTCGGTGTGAAACTGGACAACTAACTAACCAATCCCTGGGGTATTTTCTCACAGTAACATCAAGAAGCTAGTGACTACATATATGTGTATATTGCACCAACCAGCTCCCTGGGAGCAGAAGGCAGGCAAGTTTTACTCAGGGTTAACACTAATAAAACAAACCCAGGATAGACTTCAGGGCTCCTGAGGACAGACTGGTACGCGACTCCACGTCTCCGGCTTCCTTCACTGTACAAAGGTAATCTTCCAGCTGCATCTCAGCAGCCATGCTGTCTCCAGTGTCAATGAGCTTCCACTTAGAATGATGCTGTAATTTTGAACTGTGCACTTATCTTAGATTTGCTAATTTGAAAACACACATGCACAGAACTCATCTGTAAGTAAGATTTAACCACCCAGCAATCTGAGCAGCAGACACAAAATTTCATTTGGTATAATATCTAATACTTATGTGAAGCTAATTAAAGATAATTTGGTCTTAATGAGGCAAAGAGAATATAACAGTGTTAATTTCAAAGTAGGCTGATCCATGAAAGTCAAGTAAAATCACTTCTTAGTCTCAGCATTTCCATAGACCTGAAGACTATGTGATGAGTCCCACATTCCTATTAGTGCTTCGAACAGCCCTTTGGTGTTTTTGTGTGATGATTTATAGATAGTGATGATCTTCATAGCATTATCTCACTGGATCCTCACAACAGCCCTGTGGATGCAGGATACAGACATCACCCTCCAAACCTCACAGATGTGTACAGCTACGTACGGTTCCATGGCCAGCAAGTAAAGAGGACTGCAGCGCTGCATCTGGGGCTCCTTGCACTATTTACCTCCCTTCACAGTTTTACTACCTGCAAACTTGAATAATTTTTTTTCAAAAGTTTTAGCAGAAAAAACACAGTTAAAGAAAATACTGCCCATTTGCAGCACTGAGCCATCTTAAAAATACAGAAATTTCTAATTGGCTTTACTTTATGATGTAAGCAGAAGGAAACACTTATTACCCAGGTCTGTGAAGTCTAAGCAGTCTAAATGTGACATCATATAAATGATACTTCAGATAGAAAGAGGTGACTAAAAACCAACAGGCACATGTGGGAAACACATTTAAAAGCTCTTTATGGGCTGTTATCTATATTTCCTTTTTTTATTTTGTTTTACAAGGCTATGGTTTGGTTTTGTTTTGTTTTGTTTTTTCACAGAAACGTCTTACATTAGGGATTCCTTTGATCATTACAAGCAGTCTCAATCCGATCCCAGAACCAATGGACTCTAGAGTATGAGATAGTGGTCATTTCTGTAAGGCCAACCAGGGCTACCAGCCACTCTGTAATTCTCACTTCTGAAACTGAACTGGACCATGACACCAGGGCTCCCACCATTACTGGGGGCCACTGCTGAGCCAGGCCAAGCTATTTGATTCTTTTTTCCCTATAATCACTGACATGTCACAACAGAGCACTGTAACTACAAAATCTCCCCAAGCTTTCTAAGAAGAACCATATTTTTCTTTTAGTCCTTCTATTTAAAGACTGCTGCTGCTGCTAAGTTGCTTCAGTCGTGTCCAACTCTGTGTGACCCTATGGACGGCAGCCCACCAGGCTCCCCCGTCCCTGGGATTCTCCAGGCAAGAACACTGGAGTGGGTTGCCATTGCCTTCTCCAGGGTCTTTTTAAATGAGTCAGTTCTTTGCATCAGGGGGCCAAAGTATCGGAGTTTCAGCTTCAACATCAGTCTTTCCAATGAATATTCAGGATTGATTTCCTTTAGGATGGACTGGTTGGATCTCCCTGCAGTCCAAGGGACTCTCAAGAGTCTTCTCCAACATCACAGTTCAAAAGTATCAATTCTTCAGTGCTCAGCTTTCTTTATAGTCCAACTCTCACATCCATACATGACTACTGGAAAAACCATAGCCTTGACTAGATGGACCTCTGTTGGAAAAGTAATGTCTCTGCTTTTTAATATGCTGTCTAGGTTGGTCATAAGTTTTCTTCCAAGGAGCAAGTATCTTTTAATTTCATGGCTGCAGTCACCATCTGCAGTAATTTTGGAGACCAAGAAAATAAAGTCTGTCACTGTTTCCATTGTTTCCCCATCTATTTGCCATGAAGTGATGGGCCCAGAAGCCATGATCTTAGTTTTCTGAATGTTGAGTTTTAAGCCAACTTTTTCACTGTCCTCTTTCACTTTCATCAAGAGGCTTTTCGAGTTCCTCTTCACTTTCTGCCATAAGGGTGGTGTTATCTTCATATCTGAGGTTACTGATATTTCTCCTGGCAATCTTGATTCCAGCTTGTGCTTCTTCCAGCCCAGAGTTTTTCATGATACACTCTGCATAGAAGTTAAATAAGCAGGGTGACAATATACAGACTTGATGTACTCCTTTCCCAATTTGGAACCAGTCTGTTGTTCCACGTCTAGTTCTAACTGTTGCCTCTTGACCTGCATACAGATTTCTCAGGAGGCAGGTCAGGTGGTCTGGTATTCCCATCTCCTGAAGAATTTTCCAGTTTGTTGTGATCCACACAGTCAAAGGCTTTGGTGTAGTCAATAAAGCAGAAGTAGATGTTTTTCTGGAACTCTCTTGCTTTTTCAGTGATCCAACAGATGTTGGCAATTTGATCTCTGGTTCCTCTGCCTTTTCTAAATCCAGCTTGAACATCTGGAAGTTCACGGTTCACGTACCGTTGAGGCCTGGCTTGGAGAATTTTGAGCATTACAAGGGAAGATTAAGTGAACCTAACACTAGAGCCAGATCACATAGGGGAGTCCAGAGAAGCACACTGAACCATACATCCTCTATCCTAAAAAAAGGGACCTGACGATCCCAGGTCTTGAATTTCTACCATGACCCACATCTCAACTCCAAAGCTTCTAGCTCATGCTGTGTGTGTGTGTGGCGGGGTGCTCACAAAATGACTCTGGATATAAGTCTTTTAGACAGCATCCTCAATCCATTCTTCCCCATGTGTTAAAAGAGAAAACGAGACCATTTTTGAAAAAAGAAAACCCAACACTACACCTATATACTCTGGAAAAGTAAGAAACTTTAGGAGTAAAAATATTTCAGTCACCTCTAACTATAAAGGAACTCAAACCTCTCTTTTGGCAGGCTTCAATCTGGGAAAGATGAAGGGAGATTGGTTACATCAGAAAATCTAAGATGTACTTGTTTAGAATTACGCCTTTATACCCTGTGAAAGAAGCCTTGACGATATGATCTGGAAGATAATGATCTCTTATCAACTTAAGTAAGTGTATCACTAGAGGTAAGGAAATATATGAAGGGAACTTTTCTTTCCAGATTTAAGTACGACTTTAATCTGTCTAGGTGCCCAGACAAATAGACACTGAAGAAATAAAACAGTTAAGAGTGTTTTTAAAGTACCACCTTAAAAATCACAAAGGGTAAACCTTAGACAAGAGACCACTACTACTACTAAACACTACTACTAAATTGATCAGGCGGTTACACAAAACAATAATTCATTCAGAATGAGCCTCGTGAGAAAACCCAAAAGATAACTGCAGAGTCAGAACTGATGAGTGAGGCACTAGCTCACCAGGATAAAACAAGGAGAGTGAAGGATTGAGATTTATTAATCCGAACATACAGATAATGTTTCCATGCCCTTTTGCCACCAGCCACGATATGATGGCAGGTGGAAGAGTTTTAATGAATCTGTAAAGCCCATCAAAAAGACTGTCAGAAAGCATTTCTCAAGCAGAGTTTGAAATGTCTTATTTCTCCGAGTCAAGTCCTGAGAGCTGGAGAACCATTTAGGATCTATCAAGTTAAACCTTCATAGGAGGAGGAAGAATCATTACACAGCAGTGTCATTCTTCAGTGTGAAACATTTCCTCCATCCAACCATCACGCAGCTGTCATAAACAATAAGATCTTAAATTTCCTGCAGCAATCAAGGAAAACAATTTGATCCGCCAAAAATAAAAAAAGACCAACAACTGCTGATGTGTAGAGTACACTTACCAGAGTGCAGACCATGTGTTAGGTTATTTACTTGTGTTCTCTTCTTTAGCTTCCACACAACCCAAGATATAAGATGCTATCATTATCTCTATGTTTCCAATAAGGGAACTGAGGCTGAGGATGGTTAACTCATTCGAAGTAAAGGGGCTATGGCCAGCTTTCTAGTTTGGTCTTAACCACTATACTATATTATTGACTTGCTAAACAAGAGAATGCTATTGTGTTTTGCAGATTTGTTGATGTTTTTAAAGAATTAACTATAACTAGAGCAATACTTGGGTGTTAATTTTAAAATAACATTTTTTCAGGGAAAAGTTTCAGTAGGCTAGGAGAAGAAAATTTAAAGATTAATACAGAGGTTGACTTTTAAAAGTTCAGTAACTGCCACTCTGCTGAGTTGTGTATGTGTGTGTATACACACATACATATAACCATATATATCTCTAGGCAACTTAAGAAGGAAGGCTGGCTGGTAAGACACATTCTTTTTAATTATCTTTCTTGCCAAGCCTTGCAGCCTGTGGGATCTTGAGTCTGAACCCTGCCTCCGCAGTGAAGTGCAGTCTTAACCACTGCACCACCAAGTAAATTCCAAGACAAATTCTTTTAGTATAAGCATAATGTGACTTAATTTCCATTACAAAAGTGGAAATGTGCGCTTAAAGTCCTATGCTGAGAAAAAGAGGTGACAGCAATCTTGAAAGCTTTTTGGATATTGCAATGTACCAATGACCCAGTCCTCTCCAGTATTCTTGCCTGGAGAGTTCCATGGACAGAGTAGCCTGGCGGGCGGGGTTGCAAAAAGTCCGATACAACTGAGCAACTAACAATATCCCTACCCAGTAGCTCCTTGATTTCAGTATCACTTTCTGAGTAGACCACTCTTTTCCTAGCTTACTCTGGGCAATTTGAGTTTCTTTTTTGCCTGATGATTTCTGGATTGTTATCAGTGCAGTTGCCAGAATCCTGTGCATCCCCTTCAGTTTGTCACACAGAGCTGGGCTGTAATATTATATTTCACCAGTAGGTGTCAGGACGTGAAACACTATATGCTATTGCTCCTGCTAAGTTGTTTCAGTCGTGTCCGACTCTGTGCGACCCCATAGACGGCAGCCCCCCAGGCTCCCCCGTCCCTGGGATTCTCCAGGCAAGAACACTGGAGTGGGTTGCCATTCCCTTTTCCAACGCATGAAAGTGAAAAGTGAAAGTGAAGTCGCTCAGTTGTGTCCGACCCTCAGCGACCCCATGGACTGCAGCCTTCCAGGCTCCTCCGTCCGTGGGATTTTCCAGGCAAGAGTACCGGAGTGGGGTGCCATTGCCTTCTCCGAAACACTATATATTTCTACTCAAATGTATTAAATTGAGACTTCAGGTTATAAAAACAAGTGATTCTAGCTGCAATCAACTTGAAAATTTAGAATTTTCTACCCTGAATTTACCTTCAAGGTAGAATATTCCACGTTGAATTACCAATGCTGGCACGAAATCTAAGGTTAATTTAAAATATGAATACATAATATTTTATAAACGTATACAACACTGTTTATATCAGTGAGAATATACTCACTTCCCCCCAACCTGTATTTACTTTTTAAATTTAAAGCTTACACTATTATCAAATAATTGCTTTAAATAACAAGTATTTTTGGATAGAGAAATTGCACGTAGCTATAATAGGGAGTCACTTTACACACACACAAAAAATAACAACTTACCACTACTGCCACAATCTGCACAAGAGAGAAGTTCTTCTGGTTTCTTTTCACGATTTGATTCCTTTGTCCCCAGACAGAAGCTACATATTGGAATGGGATCGGCACGGGGCTATGAAAAAATTAAAATGAAAAAACACTTAGCTTTCCACTTCAAAATTAAAAACAAAGTATTAAAAGCGTCTTACATATTTCTTTACCAAAGAAAGAATAGGGTATTCATATCAATATTTTCTGATAATTAAAAAAACCCTCAAATTATTTGATAGTGAAGTACTGCCTGAATAATACATTTAAGTGTAATGCATAAGACTCAGAAATAATTTTTATTAAGCCAATGAAATTTAAAACCTTTATATATATTATGTATTACCTTCCTGAAATGAACATTAAGAATTCATTTGAAGTCTCAAATCGTTTCCATAATCTATATGCCTACAATAAATTGATTCATCTATTCAGTATTACAGTCTATGAATATCATCTAGTCAGACCAGATTGCTTAAATTTCATCAAGTGTTTTAGTACAGGTTACTATTATCCATCAATTAAACATATGACATAAAATACTGGCATGTTAAAAGGTGACATAATAACAGCCTTAGAACTAAAGAAGGGGTTTTCCATGGTGATTCAGTGATTAGGACTCTGCATTTCCACTGCAGGGGGCATGGGTTGGATCCCTGGTCTGGGAACTAATATTTTGCATGCTCCGTGGCATGGCCAAAAAAATGTTAAGAACTTTAAAATTCTGTAGGATCGTTTAAGATGATCAAAAGACCATTAACAAGGCTTTTCTGACACCAACGTCTTCAAAAGTAAACCACACCATGCCACACAAAATGGATAAACTCTCAATCTCTGACATTCCCCTTCAATAAAAGAAACAAAACATTTGTCTAATCCCTAGCACCCCTTTAACTCTCACAAAGGAAACTGCTTTTAACAATGTATAAATCTGCATACATTTTAGTGCCTTCATTGTTATTTATGACTACCAGCAACGCTAGTGTTCCCATCCATACGAAGAGCTGACTGTGCCTACAGGTCTGGTCACATTATTTTGCACAGCCAAACGGTATGAGAACTAAAATTTTACTGCATATTCCAAGCGTCACACGTTGTCTGCTAGCCATCAGAATGTAACTCTAACGCATTTATATTTGAATCTCGTGAATCAAAAATTTAAGGCAAGAAAGCTTAGTATAATCACAAATTTTTTTTATTTAAATGTAAATTAAAAACAAGATTTTGCTAGGCCTAACTTTCCAAATATACATCAGTGTAGAATAAACCTCATTTGTTCAGCCACTCTATTCCAAAAGCCTGATGCACATAGGCACTCAAAATGTTTTTTGCTAACTATATAAAAATATATGTGAATAAATGAAAGAAATATATGCTAGTTTAAAAAACCTTATTCTAAAATAATATTTCAAATAGTAACAGTGATTCCAACAAACATCTTGGTTCAATGTGGCATGTCATCAAAAACCAGAAATCATCTCATGACCAAGCATTTGCAAACTGTTCAATACGACTGTTAATTTCATCTTACAATATAAACTTTCATTATCTTGCCCTTATTTTCAGTTTAATTTGTTCTTTTAATATGCACAGGCTTTACTTTCTGAGGTAACTATGCAAATATATTTTTGTAGCCCCAGTTCAAAAGCAGAGAATAAAACTCGGTTCTAGAAAAACCAAAAAAGACAAGCTACAACAAATTGGTCACTGACTCCTGCCACCATTTTTTAAATGCCAGATAATCAGCACTGCATAATTATGGATCCACAGTTATTACTTGCAAATGCTCAACTGCAGTACCTTGGGAACACTTTTGTTCCTTTAAATAGCAATTAAAAGAACAATCTGGTTTTCAAGTGACAACATTCCCCTGATAGATTCCAGCTAAAACCCAGTCCTTGTACTAATGGGATTCCTACTTTCATTTGATATAACAATGCTCGAGCCATTGCTGCCATCCTTGCAGTGATAAATAATTTACAAAATGTCACATATCATTCATGCAATGAAACAAATCCAAATCTGCAATCCTATTTTTCTTTTCCAGATGAATTTTTCACTGTAAGAAGACATGGCCATCAGCCAGCATTCATGTTCATTTTCGTCTTTAACTAAAGGTAACACAAAGGACAAAGGTTGCTAGTAGTTCATGGCCAGAAAGACCGATGGTTCACACTCTGCTCAATAATAGAAAGCACAGATGATATCACTTCACGCCACATTCAAGCAAGCCCCACCATGCTGATGTATGCTCACAACCATTCATTTTAGGGATAACTATCTCACAATACTCTATAAAACCACTGCATTATACAGAAATGTCTGCTCTGCTGAATTATTGATAATTCAAAGCACTTTTTGCTAACCTCAGTATAGCCGAGTCTAATTAACTTTAAAAAATTGTCACTTGTATGAAATGAAACTTTTACAGTAAGGCATGTAAATTGGGTCATGGGATTATTATGATTCACTATTCTCAATCCGACTACATATAAACTGTTTCAAAAAATAATCCCTGGTAATAGATTAAAATGGATTGCAATCAGAAACAGGTCTGAATAAATGGCAGCTCAATTCCACTACAGACAAATCATGTTTAAGAGGTCTGAAAATGGAACCAAACATCTTCCAGTTCTGAATTCCTTTCTTTGAAATTTCAAAAAGGCATCTTACCTGTTGATCATATTTTCTTATCAACATGCATGAATATTTCAATCTCATCGGGAGAGCAAACACTCATGGAGAGGTATAAACTCTGCAAGCTGCTGGGGACCATTTCTTCCTCACTTCCCACATGATGGTCCTGGGGCAGCTGCTAGGCCAGAGGCCACTCATACACTAGCTCATTTAATCACTTTAACAATCCTGCCAGGAATGTATATTATTATGCCCATCATAGGAAAGAACTTGAGGCTCTAAGGAGTGAGGTAACTCTCCTAAAGTCACACAGGTTCAAGTGTGGAGCTGGGATTCAGACACAAATCTGCCTTCAGTAAAGCCCATTTTCTCCCCTTTATTACCTCCCCTCCTTGTCTCTCCTCTATCAAGAAAAACAAATGTTTAAAAATTATTTTTTCCATTGACGGTAATAATTCTCATGTGCTCATAATCTCTGCCATCCAATTTCTCCCATGACCAAATAGCATGCTTTTAAAATTATTTAAAAAGCAATGTTTAATATGCTACAGATTATTTATTATGGGGAAACAGAAAAACTGGGAAAATGGTACATTTACAATGGAAAAATATGGTAGACACCCCCTTAATCAAGCAATCAAACCTAGCAGCCATTATGGGACAAACTGACATCTGGTGCCTTCCAAGCGTGGCGCTAAAGGACTCAGCACTGCCTGTGCAGTATTCTTGCTGGGAACATTTAGTCTGACTCATCATAAGGAGATAATCAGGCAAATCCAAAGTCAGGGACATGATGTAAAACAACTAGCCTGGGACACTTCAAAAAATGCCAATGTCAGGTAAGACCCCAAAAAAGGGCAGAACCAATTTAGGCAACTAAAGTGTCAGGAAAATGAAATATATAATTTGTGATCTTCACTTGGTTTTCAAAATTTTCAAAAATAGCCATGACCATAAAGAACATTATTTGGATTAGTAGGGTAATATGCTAATAGACAATACACAAACCAGACTCTGACTGATTATACAGGAGCTGTTCTTAGGAGTTATGTGCTGAAATATTTTGGAGTAAAGTGTCATGATGTCTACCACTTGAGCTCAAAAGATGCAGGGGAAAAACCCCTATGTGTATTAGTGTGTTTGTGTGCAGAGAGGGAGAGAGCTAATGCGGCAAATGTTAATGGTTGGTGAATCTACATAAAGGTAGGAGGGTGTCCATGACATGATTCTTTCAATTTTTTCAATTATCCATTCAATGTTTACAGTTTTCCAAGCAAAAGGCTAGGAAGGCACTTATTAAAAAAAAAAAAAAAAGACCTAAAATGAGTTATTATATAGTTGGATTACAGCATTTATAAAATAAAATAACTCAATCCAATTACTGCTTCATAGGAAATGCAGAGGACAGAGGAAGGTATCAGTCTACATAGCAGAGGGATGCGAGTACCAAAACTCTTGAGGACAAATGACCCAGTTTCTTCAACAAATAAATTAAAAGGGAGACAGAATGAGTGAGAGAGGAAGAGACAGAGAAACAGATTTGAAAGAAGAAACAATAGACTAACAGAAATTTAAAAGGCTTATCAGCCAATTATAATGTATAGTCCTTATCTTGATCATGATTCAAATATATTGTAAAACAAAATGCAATGGCCTATTGAAGGAACTGGGGCTAGTTCGCTGGGAAGAGGCTGTTGGGAGGGGACAGTGCGTGTGATCTTTCTGGGGGAGGGGTTAGGTTTGTTCTCCATGCTTCCCATGCCCCAACCCTCCAGCAACAAAATGATTTTTTTTCCTTGCTTCTTTATTTTTCACATTGTGGTAAAATATATATATATATATATATATATATATATATATATAAATACATATAACATACAATTTATCATCTTAACCATTTTAAAGTATACAGTTCAGTGGCATTAAGTATGTTGTACCACCAACATACTGATCTCTAGGACTTTTCCATTTTCCCAAGCTGACACTCTGTTCCCATTAAATACTAACTCCCTATTCTCCTCTGCTGCTGCTAAGTCACTTCAGTCGTGTCCGACTCTGGGTGACCCCATAGACGGCAGCCCACCAGGTTCCCCCGTCCCTGGGATTCTCCAGGCAAGAACACTGGAGTGGGTTGCCATTTCCTTCTCCGATGCATGAAAGTGAAAAGTGAAAGTGAAGTCGCTCAGTCGAGTCCGACCCTCAGCGACCCCATGGACTGCAGCCTACCAGGCTCCTCTGTCCGTGGGATTTTCCAGGCAGGAATACTGGAGTGGGGTGCCATTGCCTTTCTCCTCTAGCCCCAGGCAAATGCCGTTCTGCTTTCTGTCTCCATGAGTTTGAGTAATCTAAGGACCTCATATAAATGGAACCATACGGTCTTCATAATCAGAAGAGGCCATGAGAGGCTGGGTGGACTCTATCAGGATGTCAAGGACACCAGGGTGAAAAAAGGAGTCTCCCACAAGTTGGGATCTGGGACCTTTTCAAAGATCCTTTCCAGATCAAATAGTTAAATGGTTCCGTAGCTAGATAATTTCAAAGGCCCTTCCCAGCTGAGCTCTAATTTTTTTATTGATTCTATTATACTTTAAAAGACATTTTAAGAGTCTTCAGGAACCCTCAATATAAAAATAAAATAGTATTTTCTGAGGAAACATTTTTAAATTCAAGACAACTCATTTTAGGTAAGTTTTATATTTGTTTATGGTTACTTTTATTTCTGCCCTGAAGGGGAAAAAAAAAAAAAGATGCTTGCTAGTCTTGTTAGTCAAAGTAACTGTCAAAAAAAAAAGGTCATGCACAGATGGAGGCAAGAGCACCCAGGCTTACCTCCTCGTTCTGACAATGACACCAAAGGGGGTTTTGTCTCCACAGTCACCATTCACAGTGATCAGGGACATAGTCCTCTCTTTCCACAATCCCTTATGGATTCTTCTCCTGGAGTCATCTACAAAATTTCTTGAATCTACTTCTAAAACAGGGCTTCCCTGGTAGTTCAGCTGGTAAAGAATTCTCCTGCAATTCAGGAGACCTGGGTTCAATCCCTGGGTTGGGAAGATGCCCTGGAGAAAGGAACGGCAACCAACTCCAGTATTCTGGCATGGAGAATTCCATGGACGATTCCACAGGGTGGCAGAGTCGGACACAACCGAGCGACTTTCACTTTCACTTATAAAACATCATTTTAGTAATGCCAAGTGCTGGAAACAATTCCGCACTTCTCATTCATATATTCACACTTGTATCATGAAAAGACCTGAATTTATTTTCTGTTCTCTGAGTCTCAGCTTCCCCCATTTTAAAAAGAGCACAATAGAGTCCATGTTGTCTTGATCCAGGATTGCTAAAGTTCCCATGTGAGTGAGTGTGTGAAGTACTTTGTAGGCTACAAAGTTCTGTTCAAACATTGTTATAATTATTGCAAAATTCACTCAGGCTATAAAAACAAACAGGGTAAACAAACAACTTCAAGTCCTTAATAAACATCAGTGCAAATAATTTGATCTGGAGTCTAGAATTTCTCTATAAAAGGTGGATGTTGGGAGGCTCTGAGCCCCATGATAAGTATTCATCTTAAAGGGTTTTCTGGGTTTTGTTTTTAATGAGTTAATCAGAGAGTACAGGAACAGGGTAGAAATCGCCTCAACTGAGAGTGAAGAGGCCTGGAGCCGATTTAATAAAAGGAAAGCTCAGAGGGAAAGGAAAGAAAAAGACGTCAAAGGAAGAAAAGCACAAACAAACATAAAATCTTAAACAAATAATACCATGAAGGCAAACAAAGATGAATATAAATCTTGTGCACCCCAGTATCAAATGGTTCATCTTTGGAGAAAGTTCTCTACACTTCAGCTCAGACAACTCAATTCAAAATTTCACAACAAGCCGTATGAAAGGGCTGTTTTAAGGCTGCTGTATTTATCTCTTTAATTTGTACCCTCTTATCGTTTCACGCTGAAATCTGAAGTCAAGGTACTGCTTTCCTGTTTCCTGGTTTTCTCAAGTGTCTCACTTGTGCCGAACACGAACCCTGTGAAACAGGCCTGGTGACTCCTGTCTGTCTCTGTGTCACAGGTGAGTTAAATGCTCCCTCTGGTCACAAAGCTATTAAGACATGGCGTCTTGCTGACTCTAAGCTCTTCGCTCTTTCTGCTTCCCATGGCTGGTCCCTCATTTCCTTTGGAGGTGGATTTAGGTACCACCTTATCAGAAGGGCTGTCCCTGACAACTCTCTCCAAAGGGCGCTCCAGCAGCGCCTCTGGATCCTCCGTGCTTTGCTTTATTTTTCTGCCCAGTGTACATCACTATCTGACATATGCTGGATCGTCTGTCTGTTTTGTTTCACTTAGTAAACATTAAAAGAGCAGAGATTTGTTGCTATTGCTCCAGCCTCAAAATACATTTATGGAATAAATGAAAGAACAAACGAAAAGACTGCTTTTTGGTTCAGACTGACTTCTCTGATTTAACAGGCCCTATGTACTGACTACTGTTCTTTATTTTAATGTATATTTTTAATGACTTTAATATGAAGCAATGACTGGTGGCAAAGTGAGTGCCATAAGGTCTAATCTGACTGCTTTTTTCCTATTCTGATCTTCTACAGTGACTGATACTTATGTTTGGACATAATACTTCCGTGGGTCTAATCTGACAAGATAGAAAATTTTAAAAATCAGCTGGGAGGAAAACTGCCTCATCACTCCCACAAATATTAACTATTGGGGCTCACTCACTATAGATTGTATGCAAGATAGATCTGGGGCCACACTCAGGTGCTACTACCTAACACACAAAAAAGAAGTCAAGAAAGATGAATACACCATGGTCAGAGTAACAGAATTATAAAAAAGCATTAATCTGTTCAATCTATTTAAAAAAAGTATTTTACAAGCCTTGGTGTTTTATTATTGGTAATGAATTACTTCCCACAAAACGTACAAGTGACAGCACTGGGACAACGGAGGATGACATTGTTCATGTTTTTGGGTAACATACTTCCTCTTTTTTTATTTTTTGGCTGCTTCAGCACTCTACTTGCCGTTTATCTAATAAAGAGCTAGACTTCATTTCTCACCACTTAACACACTTACTCAACGGATATCTGTCTGAACAGATCAAGCCCACTCCTAATGAGGATACAGATCATGCACATTCAGGATTTTTTCCTTTATAGTGATCGGCTTAAGTCGTGGTCTTGGGAAACAGCATATTTCAGAGTATAACTCTGACAGTTTTTCCGTGATCATTGAAATCATCTTATTTTTTAAGAGTGTTATTTTGTCCCCCTCGGTGGTCAGTGCAGCCACCCCTCTGCAAGAAGAAGATTTGGTGACCACGCACCCTCAGAGTGGCACCGGGGCTACTGCAGATCCTTGGGGCACAACAGAGCTCTGTTCACATGTCCAGCGCCATCTTCTCTACGCTCACATACCCTTTTGCTTTATTCTAAGGCCATTCTTGCATTTCCGTCATGAATCTTAACCTGAGCAGATGCCTAAATAATTTCTTTCGGAAGATAATTGGAGATATACTTATTACAAGACTTTTCATAGGCAACAGTTTTTCCCATAATTTTCCTCTGGCCATAGAGGTTTTATTATATCACCTCCCTTGCTCATTATGCTTCTCTGTGGGTGATTGGTTCTGTGAGGGAGCACTACATCATCCTCACTGGCTCTGGATTGAGTTTCTGTATTACTCAGGGCAAAAGGATTTATTATGGCTAATGTATGGAGATCTTGAATGTGACTGCTGTATTTCACCTCCTTGTCACAGTCAAGGGAGTTCTCTGTATTTTAAGAGTGACAACAAGCAAATTAAATCTAATAAAATAAAAATATTTAAAAGCATCCCTACACATATCCATAAATACATCACCTCTTTTTTCACTTAAGGAATAACGTAGAAACAGAAACAACATCAATGACCACATACCATGAAATTTCCACAATCAAAGGCAGAGTCATAAGTATAAAATAATAAAAAGCTTAGCCACAGAGGAATAAAAAGAGGAGAGAGGGGAAGACTTTCTAAGAATATCAGTCACAATAGCTATCAATTGTGTGGAGGTAACTGAAATGCTCACACCATATCCTGCAGTCTAGAACTTGTTCTAATTAGGCAGGTGTGCCATTTATAAGAGTGCTGATTAAGGAAAGTGATTCTATTGGAAGGAAACAAATCTGATCCTGAACACAGCATTTAACAATAGCATCTCATTTGTTCTTTTTTTCCCCCCCTAGCCAGGGGTGGGCTTGCCTGGAGAATCCCAGGGACGGGGGAGCCTGGTGGGCTGCCGTCTCTGGGGTTGCACAGAGTCGGACACGACTGAAGCGACTTAGCAGCAGCAGCCGGGGTGGGAGTGGGTGGGGGGTGTAATGAGGCCTACAAATGGGGGAGGGGTAGGATAAAGAAACAACTGCCTTTCCCAGGGTTTTTAATTTCTTATCTGGACAGGGACTTGGTTTTTAAGATTTCATCTGAACGTCCCTCCTACACCTCTACCATTAAAAACTGCAGATACTCCATTTATCTTCTCAAGAGGGATCAAAGTCTGACTCAACACAGCTGGAAATTCAACACATGGTTATAGGAAGTCAGCTTAGGATTTACAAACTACTATTTTCAGTGAGTATGTCACAATATTAGCAATATAATATAAACCCTACCCTAGATTTTGAAAAATGGAATTTTAAAATCAATTCATAGTCAAGTGTCACAAATCTTTCAGATTTCTTTTCTTTCCTTTCTTTTTTTTTTTTTTTCTGGAGCAGTTTTAAGTTCACAGCAAAATTCAGAGGAAGGTACAGAAATTTCCCATATATCCCCTTGCCCCCACATATGCATAGTGTCCCCCATTATCAGCATCCCCCACCAGGCTCATACATTTGTTACAACTGATGACCCTACATTCACGCATTATTAGCACCCAGAGCCCACAGTTTACATAAGGGTTCTTTCTTGGTGCTGTACATTCTATGGAGTTGGACAAATTTAAGATGACATGTATCTACCCTTATATTAATAGGGAGTATTTTTCACTGCCTAAAAAAAATCCTCCTGTTCTGCCTATTCATCTTTCCCACCCCCCTCTAATCCTGTTAACCACTAATCTTTTCTTTACTATATCACATAGTTGGAATCATAGGATTGGTTTCCTCAGTTGCCCCAAGGAACCCATTTTAATCTGGTGCCTACATCCAAGGCCACCTAGGCATGATGTGAAGGTAAACATTCTCATTACCAGTTTCACCAACAGAAACCTGCATCATCTGCTCAGAAATATAGGCAACAGAAAGTGAAAGTGAAGTCGCTCAGTCGTGTCCGACTCTCTGCGACCCCACGGACTGTAGCCTAACAGGCTCCTCTGTCCATGGGATTTTCCAGGCAATAGTACTGGAGTGGATTGCCATTTCCTTCTCCAGGGCATCTTCCCAACCCAGGGATTGAACCCGAGTCTCCCACATTGTAGACAGACGCTTTACCATCTGAGCCACCAGGGAAGTCCTAATATAGGCAACTGAACTGACTGTAATCGGGTACAAACAGGGAAGCAGAGTGAAAAGATGAGGCACAGGTAGATGGATATTAACATGGTAGCTGGTCACCTTCTCAATAATATTATCACACCACCAACTCCAACAATGTTCTGCCTCCACAGAGATTTATGTGGCAGCTGAAATGCTATGCACTATTCAACATGTTTTCATTTCTCTTTGGAGTTACATGTTTTCATGTCTTTTTAGGAGTTAAACTGCTGGGTAAAATGGTAAGTATATGTTTACCTTTATAAGAAACTGTCAAGAGTGGTTTCTGAAGTGAATTGCCCCATTTTACACTCCTGGTTGCACTTTGGTTTTGCCAGTCTTTTTAATTTTAACCATTTTAGAGAGTGTGTAAGAGTATCTCATTGCGGTTTTAATTTGCATAAACCTGATGGCTTGTGCTCAATGGCCATTCACACATCTTCCTTTGTACAATTTCTATCAGACTGTCTACCTGTCATCATGGTCTACTGCAATATATTGCCAAACCTTCTCCCAATTAAAAACCTGTTGCCCCAGCTATTGAAATGCTACCAGCAGGCAGCTGTCAGCTGTCACTCCCTTCAGGGACTGCTTCAGTTGCAGAGTCACGTCACCAAAGGATACCCTCCTTCCTGCAGTGGCCCACATCCAAGAACTACACAAAAAGTCAGCCATGGCTGTTATTGAGCTGCATCGCTGCTCAACCCTCTCCTCTGCCCAATGCTGCTTCACTGCAATTCCTCCCACAAGCATAGGTATTACTAAAGGCTTCCCTTAATAAATATCCTACCATAAAACTTTATCTCAGTGTCTGATTCCTAAGGAACACACCCTATAACATCTGTTTTTAAAATGGGTTGTTTGTCTCATTACTGAGTTGCAAGATATATGTTCTAGATACAACTCCTTTATATAAAGGGCTTCCCTGGTGGCTCAGATGGTAATGAATCTGCCAGCAATGCAGGAGACTGGGTTTGATCCTTGGGTGGGGAAGATCCCCTGGAGAAGGAAAGAGCAACCCACTCTAGTACTCTTGCTGGAGAATTCCATGGATAGAAGAGCCTGAGCCTAGCGGGCTACAGTCCATGGGGTCACAAAGAGCTGGACACAACTGAAGGGGCTAACGCTTACTTATATATAAAAAATACATGTACTTTGAATATTTTCTCTAATTCTGTGGCTTATCTCTTCATTTTCCTAACAATTTTTTTTTTTTTTGAGAAACAGCAGTTTTTCATTTTTATGAGGTCCTATTTACCATTTTTTCTACTTTTCATGTCCACTCTAAAAAATCTTTGCCTAATCCAAAGTTACAAAGCCTTTATCATATATTTTCATCTAGTTACATGGCATTCATTTATAAATTAAGTCTATGATGCATTTTTACTTAATTTCTGTGTATGGAGTGAAGTAAGGGTCAAGATTCACTTTTTTCCTTATGTATATCCAGCGATTCCAGGATAATTTGTAGAGATTTTCTTCTTCCCATTGAATTAGTCCTTCAACTTTGGTCTTCTTTTTCAAAATTTGTTTTGGTTATTCTAAGTTCTTTGTATCACCATTTCAATTTTTCAACCAACTTGTCAAATTCTAGAACAAAGCTTGCTTTATCATGATTGTGTTGACTAGGTAGACTAGTTTGGGGAGTGCTGACTCTGTAACATTACTGAGTCCTCCAATCCATGAGCAGGTATATTTCTCCACTTATTTAGGTCTTCTTTCCTTTCTTTCAATAATGGTTATACTTTACAGGGTGCATATTTTGCTAAATTCATCCCTATATACTTTCATATGGTTTGATGCTATTATAAATGGTACTTCAATTTCTGAATGTTCACTGCTACCAAAGAGAAATAAAATTGTGTTACCTCCTACTTTCTGAAAGAATTAATCTAACATTTGTATTGTTAAATATTTTATAGACTTCACCATTAAAGTTGTCTGTTGTCTGACATTTACAGAGTTTCCTTTGTACCACAGTTTTAAGTTTTGATTTCAGTTTCTTCAACAGATATAGAGCTATTCAGAGTTGCCATTTTGTCTGTATGTATCAGCTGTGGTGATGTGGGCATTCAAGGAATTTTCTCATGTAATCTAAGCTGCCCAATTTATTGGCATAAAATTGCTCATAATGTTCCATTATTATTCTTTTTATATCTTCAAGTGATATCCTCTCTTCCATTCCTGCTATCAATAATTTGTTTTCCCTTTATTTTTTGATTGTTCTACCTAGAGGTTTCTGAATTGTATTGATGTTTTCAAAGAATCAGCTTTTGATCTCCCCTATTTACTTTCAATGTTCTTTATATGCAGGAAGATGTTGATTCTTATGCAGAAACCTGATTTGTTATTATCACTATCATTTTTATTCTAATACAACATATAGAGTCATGTGGTTATTCAGAGTGCCAGTCCCTTTTCCTTGGGATGTAGAGCAGAGAGCCCATTCTACTCTGAGAGGCAGGGGAGAGGGAGGAGGTAACAGCTAATGCTTTGGCAGAAGAGGAATCCTATCAATAATTGCTCTCTATTCAGGGGTTCTTAAACAGGTGTGAACATTGGGATCACCTATGTAGTTTTAAAAAAAATGTACATGCCTAAGCCACACACATGGATTTTGATTAAATAGGCAACTCAGACATTTTGATTTTTTAAAAACTTCAAAGAGATTCTGTTGATACCCCAGGTCGAGAATCATAGCTCTGAATGATTAGGACATCAGGCAGTTTATGCTAGGAAGAGTCTGAGAAGTACAAGAGTATACACAGAACTGAGAGGCTACTAAGAATTCACTGGCTACTCTTAATTCCTGTGTGTCTGAGGGAAGATGACTGAGTTTATGGACATGAAGATGCTTTAAAAGTGAAGTAAAAAAAATTGTAAGTGTTGAATGGCTTCAGTTTCTTCAATACAAGGGCCATTTTGTCGATTTAAAGTTGTGTGTGTGTGTGTGTATTTTTTAAATTTAAACAGTAGAAAGACATATCGAATGGGAAATAAGTCTCCATCCTACATTTAATCTCTGGACACTCAAATCCCCTTTCACAAGCTAAAGTGAGATACCTTCATCTTACAAAAATTAAAAGTTGAGGTACATGAAACCCGTTTCATTGCAATAGATATAGAGGTTATTATTCTTTTGCTTCCACAAAAATGTACATATGTGCATTTGCGTGTGCAAATATACCTGTGGAATAAACGCCTAGATGTGAGACTGCTGGGTCACAGAATGCAGGCATTTTTAACAGCATAAAGTTGTGCCACTCTATCACTCCTACCTAACACTTTAGCAACATTTTTCCTTGACAATAGTTGAAAACCATACCATATTTTAACTTAAATTTGTTCTTCAAATTAACTTTAAACAATAGATGAAAGGTCATATTTTAAGTAAAAAAACTAGCAATTTCTTTTACTCCCTAGTATGTGATAATACATAGAGCTGTTCCTCCACAACCATCCATGATTCATAGTTAATTAAAGACCAATGTTCTTATATATCTTCACAACATTTACACAGAGGAAACAAACCAGAGGGAGACGTACTGGCCAAAGGACAGTAAGGACAACACGTGGAACTCTACTCTCCTACCCACTGGTCTTTTAGGATCGGCACAGTAAGAACACCGTCTTCACATTAAAAAGGTAAATGAAGCATGATTATAAGATGACTGCACTGTGTATGTATATATTTAAGAAAATAAGGGATGCATACTAATTTTTGAGACCATGAGTTAAAAGGAGACTTTGCCAAGTAAGTTTGACAGATCACTGGAACTTACAGAGCCAAAGAAATTTGCTACCAGCCCATAAAATTTCAGTGCTTCTTTCCATGGTCCATGTCACAACAAAAACAATCTAAAATCAGTGAGCACAGACTCAACTACAGAAGTACAGTATCAGTACTGGCAGGCATGGTTTTTCTTCCTCCCTTCTTCCCTTCTTTCTAATGAACAGCCTGTCTGTTTTGAGGGCCTGGCTCACGTGATGCTGCTTGGTGGTGCACTGCTGGTAGTCATCTCTAAGTCATTCAGATGATTTTGAGAATGTTGGGGAGAGGCTGGGAAATGATGGAGATAAATACTTTTCAATCTTTAATAGACAGTCTTCCTAGGTAGTGCAGCGGTAAAGAATCTGCCTGCCAATGCTGGAGACTCAAGAGACGCAGGTTCGACCTCAGGGTTGGGAAGATCCCCTGGAGCAGGAAATGGCAACCCACTCCAGTATTCTTGCCTGGAAAATTTCATGGACAGAGGAGTCTGGCAGGCTACAGTTCATGGGGGTCGCAAAGAGTCAGACACAACTGAGCACGCACGCATAAAACACCTGGAGATCTTGTTAAAATGCAGGTTCTGATTCATTAATTCTGGAGTGGGGTCAGAGTCTAAATTTCAAAGAAGCTCTCCTGTGACACTAAGCTGCTGATCTGTGGTCCACACCTTTGAGCAATAAGAATATAGATACTTTTAAAGAGTAACCCCCACGTTAGTCATATTCAACTTTGGGATATGTTTTACCATTTCAATATGAGGATTCACTGAAGAGCAGAACCCTGGAGTTAATGCCCTGCCACAGGAACTATTTTATTAGGCATAGTAACACAGTCTTTGGCTTGGTAGCAGTTGTAGCAGCAGGAGCAGGAATAACAGTAATTAGCAGCAGCAAGCATTTGAAAAGCACTAATAACAGATATTCAGGTAAGCGCTTAATCAATCATTAAAATACCAGAAGGTAGGCACTATTATCTCTACACTACAGATCAGAAAACAGAAGTTAACTTTCCCTACAGTTGGGCTCCAGGATCACTGCAGTCTCCAGTTATCAAGTTCACCATCACTGTGTTCTTAGTAATGAATGTCATCATTTCTCAAGCTGACACATGGGAAAGGGCAATTGTTTAAAGGCCTTATTTTCTAGCTCCTGTAAAGTCCAGCTTAGATAAACAAACAGATCATTGTAACTGATCAGCCTGGGTCAAGGTCAGGAAGAATTTAAAACTGATTTGACACTACAGACAATCTACCCTTAGATAATCAAGACTGGCTGTGAGTTCAGAGGCCAAAGAGACGATAATGTTGTTGTTTTAAATCTTCTGGCTTCATTTGCTAACTAAGGTGTGACAGAGTGGAACAGCTTGCTTTTGAAGTTATCCAAAGACTAACACTGGTTACAATATGAATTCCAGCATATTTGGCTTCGAAGCTACATTTTACGCTTTTTAAAAAGAGATCAAGCTAAATATACAGTTCTCAGTCAAAAAAGCTCTGTAGAGTAACCCGATCTGAGCAGGGGCACTTTAACTCACTGCCAAATAAAAAAGCATGATCGCCTTATTCCACACACAAATACCGTTCTAGGATAGGCCAATTAATCATGAATATAACTTTTCAGACATTACATAATTTCACATAGACTTGCTCCTAATGCCTGCCAAGGAAAACAGCAATTTGTATCACCAGGAATAAATCTACATTTGAAAAGAAATGAAAGTTACAAATATTAAACTGTGTAACTCTGGTCGCCTCTTTCATGCTACCCTTCCTTATAAGTTCTCAATTATTTTATTTTATAAAACTGGCATTAAAAGACAACCTAAAATGATGTAAGCTTTAAAATTACATAAATGAAAATAGAGAAATTCAAGTAATTTTTACATCTACAAGAGTAGCAACCTCGAAGATATGATAAATATTAATAGCACTATGCAAAGTCATGTGCCCACTGCATACTTCTGGGTCCTTCAATATTATACAAAAAAACACTGGTATATTAAATCATTTACTATTAGTTTTAAGAAATTTAAGTTTCATATCTAAAATGATTTCTATTTTCTAAACAAATGTTTCACTGATACATCTCTGGTAAATTAGGAATAAATGACTAATCTGACAGCAATCCAACAATATCTACATTCAATATTTTCAAATATAAACAATCAACATAAGCCTGGTAATTATTCTATTTGGAAAATATACCCATCAGCCCAGGATTAGTTTCAATATGTTTATAAAATTCATTAACAGAATATTACAAGTAGGAAAACTAGGAAAACAAAAGCAATTAATTATCCTCATGCTAAATGATTGCTGTACGGAAGATGCATCAGACTTTAAAGGGATATGTGTAATCTCATGACAGGCTTATCTGAAGCATTTCCTTCCACAGTCATTTTTAAAAAGAATGCTCTCCTTCACACTATTCTTTTTTAAAAAAACTAATTTCTCTTTCATTTACTTAAGGTTGGGGTGGACTAGCTTTTGAAACTTCCCTAAGAAAAATCAGTTGCCTTAATCATTATCACTGAAAAGCAAACAAGTGCCTACACATGCATGTGGGACTCTGTTGCGTATGGAACTCTGGTGCTTTTAAACAAAGACCAAACCACTAACGCCTTCAGGAGGTGTGCAGAAACAAATGCTGTAGTGCACTTCCCCACCTCTATTGAAACCCTTGCCTCACCAGCCAAGATTTTGTTCAACTTAATGTGTTTCGTATTTTATAATACGTAATTTTCATTTTCTAAAAGAGAAATGATATTCTGAATGTTTTTCTAAACTATGTAACTATGCAAGTGAATGCAGATGTGTGCACACATATGCATATATGTATATACACATATATATACATACTGTGTAGATATACAGATATATTAATAGGGTGTGTTCTTCATTCTCTTCCCCTGTTAAAAAAAATAAAAGCTAATATTTATTGCATGCAAACCTGCCAGATACTGTGTGAGGTATTTACATTATTTCAACAAACTCAGCGAGGTGTTCTTATGGTTCCAAACTTATTAAGGAGGAAACTGCAGCCCAGAAAGGTTAAATAATGGACCCCAAGGAGTCCACAGCTGCAAGCGGCAGAGCTCAGATTCCGTGTTAGGAGGCCGACCTCAGAGCCTGCCTTCTTCTCCCCTGAGTGAGTCTCTAAATTAGGAACAGTAACTAGAGCAGGATGGGATACACACATAAGTCAAGGGCAAGGGTCATTCTGGAAGTGGGAAGCAAGAGGTAAGTTTATAACAGGGATGGATATTAGAGGAAGAAGCCACGCAAGGTCTTTTATTGTCAGAGGAGATGAAGAGGAGACCATTGGCAATTCTCTACTTAATTCAAAATGACTTTTACAGAAGATTGGCTTTCAGGAGTTATTTAGAACTGAAGGAAAAAGGACAGTTTGTTGAGGAGAGAATCTAAGAAAATGATCGTGCTTGGGAGACTGTTCAGAAGACTAGTAATGAGTTCACAGAGAAGGTGCTACCTAGAGGAACTGAAACGAATGGAGAGAGAAGGCTAGGGACCTGAGCAGCAGATGAGGGAAATGAGATAATCCAGAGCTTGCTAGAGACTGGCTTTGATGCATGGGGCAAACAGCCAGAGGAGATGCAAAAGGAAATGAGAAGCCCCTGTAAAGATTTAAGGAAGGGGCTGGCGTGGTCAGGAAATTCACCCGGCGGGAGGTAACAGTCCATTCTAGGAACTTGGAGGAGAAGGCCAGGAGAGAATGACAGGCCTAGAAGCTCCTGAGTTCAGTGGATTTCATGATGATTTCATAAAGACGGGTGTTATTCTGGACAAGTCTGTATGTTGAGGAAGGAAAGTCAGCCAGAAATTGCTCTCTAAATTTAATAAAGTTTTCAGAAAAAAACTGCCAAGGCAGAAAACTTCCCAGTGATTCTGCCAGTACAGCTAATTGCTTAGCAATTACTGGCTATGAGCATCACAGAAACTGTAGACATTTTTAAACCCTTACGCTATGAGGAACTATGTCTCAAAGCCCTTGAAATTTTCATTAGTATTTGGGTGTCCTCTGAGCAAATTCTCTACCCATGTCACCAGAAAAAAAAAAGATAATTTCCCAGAGAAAATTGTTATGCTGTCTCCTCCATTAAGCCAGAGTTATCCTCAGCTAAGATGTACATATGAATAATTTATACTCACCTGGAATGGTTAACATATGAGCGTACTGTTCCAAAGATACAGCTGGTTTCTTTAACAGCCCAGATCATAGACATTCCTCACAGTCCTTCTCATTTAGTTAAAGGATAAAATACAAACATTTATGGGAGAAAAACAACTTTAGTAGCTTATTGATTTAGCTCTAGGAGTATTTTCACAACTGAGTCCTTTTTAACAGCATACAACCAGGGGCATATGTCTAATCAATACTGAACATCTACCTTGCAGTTGGGGTTCATGAATTAATCAGAATCTACTCCAACTCAAACCGCCAGACAAAAACAGCAGTGACCTCCATCTCTTTGAACACCCAAACAATGTTATCATTTACTATCATGACAACAAACTTGAACCCTAACCACAAGCACCAAAACTAGTGTCTCTACTCATGAGTTATTTATTTGTAGGGTATCTCTTTTTCCAGAGAATTAATAGCAGGAATTCAGGTTGTCCCATGAAACACTTCCTATATGTATTTGCCGCCACAACATGTAATACTACAAACCAAAAGTTGAGAAAGCACCTGATAAACCCCACACCATGCAGCAAAATTAGGGAGTGTGGGGAATCTGCATCTCTCAGTTGGATTTAATGATCTATTGTTAGGCCAAGAAACCTGTTTCCCTGATCAGCATGTGAAACAATAGAGGATAAAATGGTGTGTAAGCAGAAAGTCTCCCCTTGTAAGCTGCAAATTACCTAAAGGTTTTATTTCTAATTATGGTCATATAATTGCAGACACTTTAAGGAGAAGAGCCTGTTTGTTCTCCCTGGTGTGAGCAACTCTGATCCAAGCTCTCCTGAAGCCAGCAGCCAAGTGGCAGTGGCACAGGTCCAGGAGTCCTGGAGAAGGACAGACGGACAGCTATCCTAAAAAAGAGCTCCTGATGTCACCCAGCAATGAGACGTGAGAGCCTGATAACGCTCCCATCCTCACTCAGGTGTTACGTGTATAAAGTGAAAGGGCTCACAACATTAAGTAGATATTTTTTCACTGGGTAGTGGTCAGCACCATGTTTGATCTCCCATTCTCTCATTTTCTGACCAGGCCTTCCCAAGGCCTTCCTTCTTAGCATAAATTGGCTTCCCCTAAGAATTAGTTCTCCATTTGGTTTGGTTAAGAAAATAATCATATTTCATTAAATTTTCAAAACTTGTTACAGAAGATTTCTGAAAGCCTGTTGACACGCACTGTAGTAAAGAAATTTAAGGCCTAGAATCTGGAATAGACTCCCTGCGTTTGAGCCCCAGCTCTCCCGTTTTCTGGTTGTGTGAACGTAGCCAAGAATTTGACTCCTCCTTTAGGTTCTACATCTGTAAAATGGGAATAACAAAAGTTGCATGAATTAACGAGACCACATATATAAAGTACTACCGCATGTAGTGACTGCTTGGAAGACACTGAGCTGCTGTTGTATTTGGTGTAGGCATTTTGGCCACTCAACATTTTTTCAGCACCTGCTTCTTATTTCAGTTGTACAAGAGCACAGAGTCTCTATCCACTGTGCCATAGAAAATTCAAAGAAGGAGAACATATGACCTGTGCTTTTGGAAGGTTTACAAATTACAGGGAAAAAAGCATACACGCACGATTCAAGAACATGGTTCAGACAACATAATCCCACAGACACATGTGTTTCTTGCTTTCTTCAACAGTATGTTCTGTGGAAGGTTGGCAAGTCACATTCTAAAAGGCCACTTCCTCCACCGCCTTTAAAGGAAAGGTATGGTGAACACTTGAAAATCAAACATCTCAACAACTGTCACATCAATTATTTCTCAATAAAACTGCAGAGAGGATGTCCAGGGGAAGAACTGTCCTATTTTATTGGTTCATATGGCTAAAGAAATATTTGAGCACTTAGTATATATACAGAATACTGTATTTGATACCAAAATTCAAAGTGTTCAAAGTTTTATCTCACTGAAGCTATATAGATAATATACAAATTATCAACAAAAGCATAAAAGTTGGGTAGAGTCAATCCACAGGGCTTCTACAGGGGGCTGAATTTTGATGCAAAATTTCAAATGGGGGGTGGGAGATAGACACAAATAGTAGAGGCTAATGGCAGCAGACTTGGGTGGAAAGGAGAGAGGTGGCAGCTGTAATGATGAAAATACACAAGGATTCATGCAGGAATGAATGACAGGAAAAAAAAAGAATGTCCTTTAGATGGAGATCCAATTTGGCAAGAGCCTCAAATTAAAAAGAAACAAAGCTCTCCCTCACTGACCACCACATCACAGCCTCCCCAGTCCAGAGCTCTTGATTTCCCCACAAAATGCTCAACACCAGTGGCTAATAAGCTATTTTCTAGGACACCCATGCCCTTCTGCTTCCACCTGTTGAGGTCTGTGCTTAATTGTGTTTGTTTTCAAATTTGTTTATGTCAGTTATGCCTGTTACTATAATTAAGCACCTTAATTAAACAGTTATCCAATACCCAATAAACTAGCTATACAAAGAGAGTTGTAGTCTCTATGGACACTTTGTTGAATGTTTTTAGACAGATCTGACTAATAGTGAAAAAAATTATTACAAGACTTAGAGGAAATTACAACGAGAAGAACTCTGCATTCTAATTACTTCACAAGTGCATCTAGGGAAACTGAGACTGAAAGTTGTGGAGAAAAAAGATGGGAAACTCCAACCTATCCCCAAAGACAAGACTGGGAGCTCCACAAAACAAATGGCAAGTATATATACGATACATACTTTATTGTAAGTTAAAATATTAATAAAATGTTGCCACATATATACTGATACAGTTTTTTGTTTCCTACTTTTAAATACCTTTTTGGGTTAATTGGTCAATTCTTATCACATCAAATAAGAAAGCTTCTACTATAATGAAGTCAAGTGGACCACACAATCACACTTGAATTAAAGTTATCAAAAAACTGCACCTGCAAATAGATGGGAAAAATCCTATTCAAATACATAAGTTTTTGTATCTATACTCACTATATCGCATCTGTGTGAGTCAAAAGAACAGGTAAATGAAGTACTGCTGCTACTACTGCTAAGTTGCTTCAGTCGTGTCCGACTCTGTGCAACCCCATAGACGGCAGCCCACCAGGCTCCCCCGTCCCTGGGATTCCCCAAATGAAGTACAAATATCGTTAAATATTTTGCCTACAAAACTTCAATCTGAATATTGAATTTAAATATATATTTGCATTTGTAAATCTGACCTTAATACATTTTAACTTTATTTAATGTAAAATACTTTATTTCTAATACAAAAGAAGTCTAAATAGATATTAAGTATTCTCAAAGTACCTTAAAGTAATCCAGTAAGGATAAATGCTGCAAGGATCATCAGTCTCTGCAAAGCAATCATTTTTCAAATAATATAATGTGCTATTGACTGATGTTAAGATCTAAATAATATAAAGAATGGTAGATACCTCCTGCTTGCACTCATTTTCTTCTTCAGTGGGTTAAAATACAGGTAAGAACCAGCCTAGGATTATTAAAAAGAATTATTTAATTTACTGTGAATTATTTTGAATACACAATTACCACCAATAGATCTGAAACTAGCAGGCCAGGAGGAGCCACATATACTTCCCCATTAATTACTCAGAGCATATTAATCATGATTGCAAAGAATTTGCCCAACTGATAGCTCCTTGGTTTTTTCTGACATGACCATTTCACAGATAATTAGACCATAAAACCACTAAATAGGGATTGTGTCTTGGACTACGTCCTGTACACAATGATGAATACACTGGTGGCGCTCAGTCAATGTATGACTAATGATAACACTGCCATTCGTTTATTTTTCAAATACTTTATGTTCACTGAAAAATATTTATCACAGGATTTCACTGTATGCAAGAGCATCTGTAACACAGGGTAGAAACGGAATGTTTTCAAAACAGAGCGCCTGGAAACATTAGCCAGAACTCAGGCGGCCAGTATTTTGGGATTTTTTTTGGCAGGCGCATAAAACAGATCAGACATTCTGGTTGAAAACTAAATCCCCCAGCAATAGACAGAAGAAACCAATTTCATTCAAGATAAATGATCTTTTTTCAAATTCCATTAAGAGGAAGAATCTCTGTTTGGGAGAGATAGGCATAAAATCATGAAAGACACACATCCAGATACATTAGATGAGGCCCAAAGCACCACCACCCCTCGTACGGCACAGCATTTTCCCATTGCAGAGCCTCACAAGCTTTGCAAATTTTTATTTCATCAATTATAAATCACTAAACAAACCCTGACAATAATGAGAATGTGGCTTGGACAGAAACAGTCTGAACATTTCTAACTCAAGTTCTACCACACAAGAAAAGAGAAATGTATTCAGCAAGGGAAAACAAAGGTTCTTGGCTAAAAGCTCAACTCACCATCTTGTACTTATCAAAGTCATCTTAAGAGGCATTATTCCAGGGTTACACTACCGCTGTTTAAAAACTGAAAAATGTACATGCATTGGCCCAAGGTCAGTGTTCAACAAATACTTGTTGACTTGACGTCTTAATTTTTCAAGAAAAAGACTATGGAAATTTTAAAAATTATGTATAAAAACTAAAGATTCCTGTCTCCAAAAAGACATGTTCATACGTCAAATGACATAAAGGAGCTAAAAACTCAAGGTTCAGGATAAAACCTAGGCTCTCTAAATCAGTGATTCAAAATGTTCTTCCTGACAGAATTAAAAATATTACTAATATTTATTTCTTCTAAAGTAGTGAATTTTACTAAATAATATCTATTTTTCATCTCTTCTTGCACACATTGCACTTAAAGCTGAAATCAACCATACACTATTACACTTGATTACTACTCAAAATATCAAGTATTCTGCTTCACATGCATAATCTTATCCATTCAATCATACCACTAGTTTCTTGGGAGAAGGTCTTATACTTTTATATCCTCTTTGGGGCCTAATGCACCATCAGCATATAAGACTTTTTAAAAATTACTTATCTATCAAGTAAGTGACAATCTAATCAGGGAAAGAGAAAGCAAACTCTTGCTTCTGACATAAACAATGGACATTTGCTTTATTCAAATATCCTGATTCATAAAGTAGGATTAACAATTTCACAAATTTTGAGCAGAGTAAAAAATTTGATATTACAGCCACACAATTATCTTTCTTTGAGTTTTGCCTTGTATACTCTTGCATTATTACATTACCCTTGATGAAACAGAACTGCCAGCTAAAAGAAACGTCCAAATAATAAAATGCCAGGTAGACCAACTGTTTTTCCTAGAGCATTCTTTGTTGATGAATTCAGATGCCTGACTCATGATCTGGGTTAGCTTGCGTAAGCCTGTGGCGTCCTCCTGAATTAAGGGTGGCTTGGAGGGTCTCTCTACCTGCCAGCACTGAAAAGCAGTGCATGACAACTTGGTCTGCATACTTCGTGGCTGGAGAGCACAGCGTCCAAGGGCAAAGATGGCTGTGGAAGCCACCAAACAGTCTCCTGGCAGCACTGCTGTGAACAGCGAAGGACACCAACAACGGTGACTGGGTAGGAAAAACAACATCCATTCCATGCCAGCAGGAGACAGACACCTTCTGAATCAGGGTGAGGGGTGAGGAGCTGGGGAGATGGGCTTTGAGAGAACCCAGAGCTCTCTGCGGCGTCCCCCTCCTCCTAACCCCACCAGTGAGTAATCCAGCCTATCACCACTTGCTGACATTCAGAATCAGAAAGGATCTTAAATTATCTGTTTCTTAAAAAGGAGATTTTCAATTTCCCTAGCAAGTCTGTCAGAGCCAAAAAAAAAAAGGTTTCTTATGGCAGACTTTAGTCAGGCAAGGAGGGGTGTCTCCTGCTGAGCTGCTGGCTCCCCAGTTCAGATTTCCTGAATCATTCAGGCTCTCCTGAGAGGCTTCTTTATACCCACAGAAACAGCGAGGTCTCACTCCACGGGGATCTGCTTCAGGCAGCCCCTTGCCGCTTGACAGATACGACGCCTGATTCATTAGCAGTCAGTACTAGTGGAGTGGGGGTGGGGGTGGGGGTGGGGGTTGAAGCGACGTACAGGAGCCTGAAAGGGGCCTTGTCAAGGACCTCTGCTCGGCCAACACACTAATTGGTAGAGAATAGTTTATTACGTTAACATCTAGGTCAAACCTAGAACACTGGCGTCCTCAGTAAGATGTTGTAATTACATTTCTGGAATGCGTATTCTAAGGAACAACAGCAGTGTAGTGATAATTACTGTTGATGATGATGATTCCACTGCCTTACATTCACTCAACATGCCTGCCTCCTTCCTCATTACTACATTTAATCCTCACAACCTTGTGTGAGAAAAGCAAGAACAAACAGCTCAAAATGAAGGAGCGAGGCACGGAGCGGACCGGACTACAGGTCACTCCTTCCTGAACCAAAACAAGGTCTTAGGGTTCAGTGAGGAAGGTGCGGAAGCAGAGTCATTAGTTAAACAAACCTCTGCCCGACGCCTCTGTGGGAAGCAGCGGGCCAAGCTCTAGGATTTCAGATAAATATTGCACGGTCTTAAAGGAGTTGTGAGATGACAGGGAAGGAATAAGGTGGCATTTAGGCTGGGTCTGGAAGGGTAAGTGCCTGCCATTACTGAAGAAGACTGGAACACACATGTGAAGATGTTCAGAGGCATGGACCCAAGAAAGAACTTGGGTCACGTTAACCCCCTTTTTTTTTTTTTTTCAAAAGGGACTTTCTTGGTGGTCCAGTGGCTTGCAATGCAGGGTAACTGGATTCGATCCCTGGTCAGGGAACTAGATCCCATACGCTGCAACTCAGACTGTAACTAAGACTCAGTACAGCCAAGTAAAGATTAAAAAAAAAAAAAGCCATCATAAAATAAATAAGTAGTTTACATTTTCTCTTACATACAATGGTATTTCCCCCCAATGTTTTTTTTTCAAAAACACATTTTATTTCGACTAGTCTAAAACCTCAAGTACAGTGAGTCCCTTACATACAAACCTTCAACTTGCAAACTTTCAAAGATACAAACATGCGTTCACATGTCCAGTCATGTCAGCCAGTTCACCTGTCTGACATACACCGTCACGTGCATGACCCTCCATAAGCGGCTGTGCTGTGAGTACTTTACTGCACAGTACTGTATAGTGTATAGTCGTACAGTAGCCTCATGTCAAGCCCAGGATGCCTGGAAGCAAGCATAAAAGCAGCACTGATGTGGCCGGTACTGTTACCAGCCCCCGGATGCCAGCTGTTGCACTGTACTATTATGCTTTTCAAGGTACTGTACTGTAAGATTAAAAATGTTTTGATTTTTGTGTATGAATTGTATGAAAAATATTATAAACCTATGATACTCTAGTACCATCAATACATAACCAACTGTGCTAGTTGGGTACCTGGGCTAACTCTGTAGGATGTATGAACAAATTGGACTTAAGAACATGATCTCAGATTGGAACTTGTTTATATGTAGGAGACTTACTGGTATTCATTCAATGTCAAAACCAAATTCAACATTCATTTATTGAGTCTTCACAATATACATATTAGGTGCCCAGTTCCACGCTCACTGTGCCTCGTGCTTGCCATCACAACTGCATGGTTATCTACACAATCACTGGTTTGCTGTCTCCCATCCCTGGACCCCGCCACGGGCTGTGAACCCCACATGGCACAACTGCATCTGTTCTGCTTACTATGTGCCTCCAGCACACACGCCATTACATGTCTGGCAGCCAGTGAGCACTCAGAACATTCTCCCAATGAATGAATGATGTATACTGGGCACTGTGTTATAAAAGAATTCCCACCCCACAGAATACAGACACCTAAAAATTAATGGCAACACTATGCAATGAGTGTTAAGAGGTATTATTAAAGAGCTTTGAAAACACAGACAAAGGAGCAAATAATCGAGTTCATATATCCTCCTACACGTCACCCTGTATAAACAGCTTCTACCCTTAATAATTTGCTTTTATAACAAATACTCATCCAACAGAAACTATGTTATTCTGTGAAGGAAATTTAAGCAATAAAAGTGACTCAATTTCCAGGTATAGGTTTCACAAAATGCTTTATTCTCTGCCAACCACTGTGATTACCAGTGCCTTCGTGAAGATTATGAAAAAGAAATGTTATTATACAGAAAGACTGGAACAAGACTAACCTCTAGACCTACCGAGGAAATCCTCTTCATTGAAAATTTTCAGTGGGAGAGAGGGGGCGGCTTGGGGAGAGAGGAGGTATAGAATGATTATCTCACAATATTAGGCCTTTAGCTTTCAGATGTTAAAACATAGTTTATGCCCCAAAGGCTCAATTAAAACAAAGTTGGAAAAAAAAAAATTCAATAGAGCAAACTGACAGATTTCATCATCTGATTTCATCACAGAGCAGTGAGAAGCATTTAACTGGCCTATGCAGAGATAGAAGAGCAGTTCTCTTGGCTGGAAGGCACTGAATCCAACACTGTTTTTCTTTCCTCCTCCTTTTTTTTTGGCAAAAGGAAAAATGTCCAATCATCATAGTAGAGAGCAAGTCACAGAATTTCTAATTTTAAAAAGGCAATTTCATGGTTAAGAAGTAATGGTTTGATGGTAATGAATACCTTTTCATTTTGAAAACCTGACTATGAGAACATCCAACTAAGACACTTATTTCCAAGGATAACGTCTCTTCCTTTCAAAGTTAAAACTCTTAATATTTACTCAGCTTGGAACATGTTTTTTAGTCATTCCCATTCTTTGAATCTCTGCCTAAAACAAGCTTACGTTTGGAGACACCACTCCCATTGATGTTTATAAGAATGTCTTGCTATTAACCTCTGACCCAATTAGTCACCAAATTGGCAGAATACACTGCTATTTGGAAACCAATAGCTTATGAAGGAAGTTTAAAAAAATCTGCAAAATGAGCTATATTATGACTACTTTATTTATAGTTTTTAAGAAGTATTCCAGGAAATCTACAGTAACAAATCCGGAATAAAGGCAAGCACAGGTCCTTTGTGTGCAACAGGGCAGGGAGTTGTGGCTATTTTAAACAAAAATAAATTTAAAATGTGAAGGTACAGTGCACTCTGTACTTTCGTTGTTTTTCCCCTTTCCTCTCCTGCCACTGTCTCTCTGCATCTCAGTAAAAGAAAACTTCATCTTTCTAGTTACTCAGGCCAATAATTTTGAGGTCTCCTTTTTTCCTAACACTGTATATCGAAGTCCATCTACAAATTCTGTTGGCTCTGCTTCAAACTATATCCAGCTGCTTATCACTACTCTCCACCATCACTCCAGTCTAAGCCATCACAGCTCCTGCTTGGTTTGCAGCCCTGCCTTCCTAGCCGGTCTCCCTAGGGCCGTCCCAAAGTTTCTTCTCAGCACAGCTGCCAGAACATCTGGTTAAAACTAAATCTCTCAGATCATGGCCTTCTTTGCTTAAAACCTTGCAAGGACTCCCCTCTCAGAAAAGCCAGAGGCTTACATTGGTTCCTGAGGCCTGGCATAAGCTGGGGTCTTTCTTCCCCTCTGTCATCCCTAACTACTCTCCTCCTCCACTCCAGTCACACTGGCCTCCCTTCTGTTTCCCAAATAGGTCAGAACACACTCCCAAGAGCAGGGTCTTTGTACTAGCTATTGCCTTTGTCTAGAACACTCCGTCTCCATGCACGGCATGCTCTGCACATCCTTCAGAATCAAATGTCACTTTCTCAGGGAGGTCTTTCCTAATCAAACTAATTAAAATAGCAATCTTGCCTCCCATTCCTGTCACTCACTAACTCTGCTTTATTTATCTCCACAGTACTCATCACCAGGTGACGTGCTATATATCTACTTGTTTATTATCTGTCTCTTCCCATTAGAATGTAAAATGAATTTCATGAGGGCAGAGGACTGTCTGTTTTGTTCCTTGCTGTATCCTCAACGCCTACAACAGAGCCTGACATACAGCAGGTGCTCAGGAAATACTGGTTGATTTAATGGATAAATTAAAATGCCAGACTTCTCCTTCTTCCACGCCTTCTCCTTCTCCATGCTACTTCTAGTAATACAATTATTTGCCCATGATTTAGCATTAAAATTGTTCTGAGTTCATTTCTCAAAGATCCGTTTTAAATATAACTCTTATTAACCTACCTGAGGATATACCCAATAAATAAACAGGAACTTAAGCAACCAGCTTATTCACCTTCTAGCTAAACATTGGAGACTCCAATCTTTCCAATAACCTCTGCCTGCTTCTAAAAGTCTACACTTCTTCTGTGGCAGAGTACAATTTAGACGTGTTTTCCAATCTTTAGTCACTCCCAGACCATCCTCAGCAATTCTGCTTCATCTACACATCAACTGTGCTATTATTTTCTTAACAATGTTTTTAACTTGGCTCACTTATTCTTTAAACAAAACGAATGTAAGAAGAATCTCATCTTAAGCAGTAACAACTATGAAAAGAGAAGTCTGAAGCAGGTTCTGTCCCACTAATATGTATAAAAATAAAAGTAACGACTATAGGAATGAAGGGTTTGTCCACGGTTCACCACCAGTGGTACAAACCATACTCCAGGATTCACTGATACAAGCCAAAAACTTTATACCGAGGCAATATCTTTAGGAAGAAACAGACACACACACACACACCCACACACACACACCCACACACACACCCACATGCTCCCCTTTGCTTTACACCATCTAAGTTAAGAATTCAAGTCCCAAAAGAATCAGATTATCTATAGATTCCAAATATATCATGAAGAAATGTCTAAATTCCTAGTCAGATTGATTCAGACCATCAAAGCTAAGCTCCTAAAGGGAAATCTATTCAACTATCTGTTGGGTCCTTTTCTAAGATGGTATCTGCTAAAATGCTCCGGTAAAGAGCAAACTTGTATGTTTTTCTAGTTAAGTTGTTTTTTTTTTTTTGAACACCCAGTCTGCCTGCATGCCTGTCTGTCTTTTTCCTTCCTACCTAACTTCCTTCCTTGTTTTCTTTTAGAAGTGGGTGGTTGGGGTAAAAAGACCTGGGAGACATTTCCTAAACTTGATGATTTCTTCCTACCAGCAATTTCACAGTTTATTTCTAGTGCTTTATCAAATTTGACTTCTAAAGATTACTTTTCTACTTTAGAGATTGATGGTAAGAAATTTCTGATTGAGAACAATGATCTTTAACAAACTGAAAGGCCATTCTTATATTCGAACACATTTTAAAATGCCAGTAGTAGTCTAAACTTGCTTCAGACAGCCCATACAATCACAAGGGTTTATTTTAAGAAAAAGACTTAGATGGACATATCCACGGAAGCTAATACGAATGTGCTGTTCTTCCAACAAAAAGGTTACTGACCCATCAGTAGGAGTTGTCTTTTCTGGCAGAGATGACAGATTTGCCTTGTCTTATCTACACCCCCTGCTCTGTCCCCATAATGAGCCACGGCACACATGTGCACGACAGCTGGCAACGGGAGTCGGGGTCTGTGGCCATGGGCCAGGGCAAAGCTTACCAACCCACTCAGAGCCCGGACCTATGACCCGGGTCTCATTAGCACCTTGCTCCAAGCAACTGAGCTGCCACAAAAATCAACAGTGGCTTAAGCCATTTTGTTTACAAGTGAAACAAATCAGGTCAGTCTGACAACCAGTAGTTCAAGCAGCCACTAGAGAATTGCCAAAAGTACAGAAGAACCAACGGTGAGGGGGAATTAAAAGGGTCTTGCTGTCCTGCTTTTGCCCTCCACCTTCCAAAGGAAGGATAAATTTGGAAGGGAAGTGAGAATATAATAGGCAAGTCCATTTGTCATACACTAGGTATTCAGTGCATGTTAATAAAAGATAATAAAAGAAGAAAAGCACATCTACAACTTCCTAGGTTATGCCCCTTCTTAGTGGTTAGGACATACTTGAAAGATGCACAAAAAAGAGCAAAAGACAGTTTGTACTTGAGAACTGCACACCTAAAAAATCTATACTCAAAAAATACTTAGATTACAGTAATCCATTTACATTAGGAAACCATTTATCTTAAGGAAAAATGAAAGAAACAAAAATCCACAGCAAATCAAGCTCAAAAGAAATCATTACATAAATATTTTCATTACCAAAATTTTGGATTTCTAAAACATCTAAACAATCTTTCCTTTGATAAGACATACAAATTAAAACTAAAGAATGCTCCCTGGGCACCAGTTTGTGCCAGGGTTTTATCAGCTGGTTTAATTGGGGTTATCCCACCTTGGGATGGAAAAGCAGGGGAGAAGAGAAAAATCAAAGCTATTTTTAAATTATAATAAATCACTCTTTGAGGAACAAAAGCAGTCTTATGAACAAAAAGGAGAAAACATAGGAGGTTGGAAAACTGCCCTTTAATAAGCCAATCAACCAAGTTGTAAAGAACTATCTATCTACTTACCATTATAGTAAATGCTATGTGAGATAGATAAGAAATATTAGGCAAAGTCTTATCCACAAAGCTTACGATCTGGTTAAAAATCCAGGATAAATAAATATTAAAAAAACGAACAATCCAACTAAAATCCTGAACTGCATAGTTGAGGCAGTAAATGCTGGAGGCACTCTTCTGGTGATGGGCGAATAGGCAGTTCATATCAAACTTTCTGTAAAGATAATGTAAAAAGCTGGATAACAAATACATCTTCATAGAAGCACCAAAGAGCTAACCAGACAGGGTTAGATTTGGTGAGAACTGGATGCCAGAGAGAGAAGCCCAACACTCAAGAGCTGCATTTGTCCTCCATTTTTTTTTTTTTTAAACCTATTCAGGAAGAGAGGCTGAGGTGAAACTGTGGTGGCCTCTGGGGCCTAAGAAGTTGGGGTCTTTAGTAGTCCGACCCTTACTGTAAGTTGGGCCACGCGTAAGTGGGGAAGGGAAACATAAGTAACCAGCCTACATACGGATCTGCAGTCCAATTTACAGTGGCTCAGTGGTAAAGAATACACCTGCTAATACAGGAAACTCAGGATCGATCCCTGGGTTGGGAAGATCCCCTTAAAGAATGAACAACAACCTATTCCAGTATTCTTGCCTAAAGAATTCCATGGACAGAGGAGGCTGCCAGGCTACAGTCCATGGGGTCACAAAGAGTCAGATACAAGTGAAGAACTGAACACACACATTACAACGTCTGAACTGTGACCCTGGGATGAGGAGGCCTCAGCCTAAGGCATTAAGGCAGGGCACATGAAAATTCTAGGCCTCAAATTATTTCTATAAAAATGTTTTTTCAAAAACAGTATCCAACATATAATCAAGCACATGGAGAGATAAGACACCGTACGTCAGAACTACCTGAAACATTAAAGGACAGGATCAGACCCGCAGAAATACCAGATATAGGCACACTTTGCTTTATTGTACTTCACAGATATTGCCTTTTCTACAAATTGAAGATTTGGGGCAGACTTGCACTAAGCAAGTCTATCATAACCAATTTTCCGATAGCATTTCCCCACCTTGTGTTTCTATGTCACATTTTGATAATTCTTGTAATATTTCTAACTTTTTCATTACTATTGTTATATTAAGGTGACTGGTGATCTTTGAGGTTACTAATATGCTTGCTGAAGGCTCAGATGAATGGTTAGCATTTTTTGGCAATAAAATATTTTTATTCAAGATATGTGCATCAGTTTTTTATATACACAATGCTAAGGTACACTTAAAAGACCACTGTATAGTGTAAACCTAACTCTTATAAGCACTAGGAAACCAAATAATTTGTGTGACTCCTTTATTTCAATATTACAGAACCGAACCTGCAATACCTCTGAGGTCTGCCGATGCTGAAAATACAAGCTAAGATTAAAAAACAATTACATTATTATAGTCAAAGAGACAAAAACCAAGCTTAAAGATTTGGCAGGGGACCATCAACTAAAAAATGTGACAAATGTGAAAAATAACTAAAAAATTCTATAACTGAAAGACAGTAACTTAAATCAGGAATTCAGTGAATAAGTTTATTGGTAGATTAGATACAGTTGAAGAGAGAACTAGTAAACTGCAATTGAGAAGAAAATTCAAGCATGGCTCAGAAAAAAAGATGAAAAATAAAGAAGAGAAATAAAAGAAAAATCTTTTATTTTTCAAAAGATGAAAAACATAGAAAAATACTGTATGTCCTGTATGCATAGGGCATACAGTGAGAAATTATAACATGTATTTTATTAAAAACCTGAAAAGAGGGAGGAAGGTTCAAGAGGGAGGAAGATTCAAGAGGGAGGGGCCACACGTATAGCTACAGTTGATTCATGTTGATGTACGGCAGAAACCATCACAATATTGCCATTATCTTCCAATTAAAAATAAACTTTTTTTTAAAAAAGAAAAAGATCTTAAACAGAATGTTCTAGGACTAAAGAAAAAAAAGAAAGCTGACACGCGAGAATAAGGAGGATGAAGCAGGAACAGTAAAAAAATAATGGCTGAGAATTTATATGAACTGAGATACCTAGTAAAGTAAAAGTAAAGTAAAAAGTCGCTCAGTCGTGTCCGACTCTTTGCGACCCCGTGGACTAGAGCCTATCAGGCTCCTCCGTCCATGGGATTCTCCAGGTAAGGATACTGGAGTGGGTTGCCATTTCCTTCTCCAGGGGAGAAGTTACTGCTGCTGCTAAAGATACCTAGTAGACCACATAAAAAGATATGAGTATCTAGACATACCACAGCAAAACTTCACAGATAAAATTTGAAGAAAATAGATTAAAATGCAGATTCCTTGGTTTAACAAATGAAGTCATAAGACAATGGACTATCTTCCACACGTTCAAAGAAAATCATTGTTGGTGTTCAGTTGCTAAGTCGCGTCTGATTCTTTGTGACTCCACGGACTGCAGCACCCTAGGCTTCCCTGTCCTTCACCATGTCAAAGAAAACAACAACCCAGAATTCTACACGTAGCAAAAATAATCAAGAAAGAATGCAAAATAAAGATAAAATTATTTGTGCCGGCAAACTTGAACTCAACAAAACTCTTTTTCTCTTACATGACCCAGTCACATGGTTATTCGATGCTTTAACCCGCTGCATTACACACGGGAGGCAGGAGACCGCTTGACGAACGGCACTGCCGTGTCAGTTCATGTATTACAACAAAACCCACTAAGATGCACTGAAACAAGGACAGGAATTCTCCTGTTTTCTCTGCTGTTATATCCCTCACCTAAAAGAATGTCTGTCATGTAACAGGTGCTTAAAGATGTTATAAAATAAATTCATAATATTGACAGAATTTTTAGAAGACTTTAGATTCCATTGTAAGAGTTGAAAATGTTTCCTTTGTTCAGACAATACAATCTTAATGCTATATATTCTAAAATTAGAAACACTGATTACAAATTAAAAGCTTATAAGTATGGTTAACTTGAAACTTTTTTTAAAAAGCCAAACTTACCTCATAAATATGAGACTATATCTACATAATTAAAAAGCAATGAAAAAAGATAGTTCTTAACTGTTACTAGTTTCATCTCTCACTATGTTCTCTACATACCTTACGCTCCATATTTCAATTAAGTGATGTGCCAGTCTATGCAGTCACCATTTTGTCTGTTATGCATTCACGCCAATAATGTTGTCTCTGTCCATAATGTCCTTCTCTTCCATGCCAGTTCTCCAAAAAGAAAAATTCTCTCATTCTTTAACAACCAGATCAAATGTCATTTCTTCAGAAAAGGCCGCCTCAACACTGTCACCCAATGAGCCAGTATGAACTCTCCCCCCTCCATTCAGACGAAACAAAGGCTTTTTACAGAAGGTATTATATGCTACATTGTGCTCAGCACTTGCGTATACACTGTCTACCTTGAGAGCTAGAAGGGAAGGGCCATGTCTTCTCCATTCTTTTATCTTTCTAGCCCCAAGCACCAACCTTAGTGTCTAGGACATAGTGAGTATCCAAAACTGTTTGCTAAGGAGACTGAAAGAAAGAACAGGAAAGTATAACAGACTGGAGAAGACAAAGAAGAAACAACAGCTAAAGGCAACGTAGGATCCTGCACTGGATCTGAGACAAGGAAATTCAGTAGGTGGAAAACTGGTAAAATTAAAATAAGGTCTATTCAGTTTAGTTCAGTCACTCAGTCGTGTCTGACTCTTTGCAACCCCATGAATCGCAGCACGCCAGGCCTCCCTGTCCATCACCAACTCCCGGAGTTCACTCAGACACGTCCATCGAGTCGGTGATGCCATCCAGCTGTCTCATCCTTTGTCGTCCCCTTTTCTCCCTGCCCCCAATCCCTCCCAGCATCAGAGTCTTTTCCAATGAGAAAACTCTTCGCATGAGGTGGCCAAAGTACTGGAGTTTCAGCTTTAGCATCATTCCTTCCAAAGAAATCCCAGGGCTGATCTCCTTCAGAATGGACTGGTTGGGTCTCCCTGCAGTCCAAGGGACTCTCAAGAGTCTTCTCCAACACCACAGTTCAAAAGCATCAATTATTCGGCACTCAGCCCTCTTCACAGTCCAACTCTCACATCCATACATGACCACAGGAAAAACCATAGCCTTGATTAGACAGACCTTTTTTGGCAAAGTAATGTCTCTGCTTTTTAATAAGGTCTATAGGGTAGTTTAATAGTGTTGTATTAATACATTTCTGGCTTTGATAATCATATTACAGCAATGTAACTGGTAAACATTAGGGGGGCTAAAGAGTATATATAAACTACACTATTTTCATAATTTTTCTGTATTATTTATTCAAAATAATTTTTTAAAGTGCTTGCTGGATTGAGTTGTTTTCTCAAATGATAGAAATGTCACAAAGAAATGTTCAGTTTTATACAAAGTGTTCAGCCATACAATGTAAATAAAAATAATGAAATAGGTCAAAGGAACCATTAACCAGATATATACTATCTGAATTTTTACCCAAAATAAATTCATAAACAGTGTGTCAAGTATAACTAAAAAAAAAAACCCAAGCAAATAAAGTATATGAGAACTACAAAGCAAATTTAATAGACCTGAAATTTGTCTATGGCCAGCACAGTCAATCGGAGAAGGCAATGGCACCCCACTCCAGTACTCTTGCCTGGAAAATCCCACGGATGGAGGAGCCTGGTAGGTGGCAGGCCATGGGGTCGCACAGAGTTGGACACGACTGAGCGACTTCACTTTCACTTTTCATTTTCATGCATTGGAGGAGGAAATGGCAACCCACTCCAGTGCTCTTGCCTGGAGAATCCCAGGGACGGGGGAGCCTGGTGGGCTGCCATCTATGGGGTCACACAGAGTCGGACACGACTGAAGTGACTTAGCAGCAGCTTAGCAGCAGCACAGTCAATAAAGATACAGCCTCTATAAGCGCTCTCCGGGTAAGATGTAACGTAGTGATACACAGAATATGGAAATCATTATACATGAAATCCAGTACTACTGTGCAGATGTTTCATTCTGATTCATCACTGCACAAGAAACGAAGCTCTACATAAAGCACTGTGCCATGCTACAGAATACAACAGAAGAATATGTCCTGAATAAAAACTGCTGAGATGGTAGAAATACGAGTCTGAGAGGTCAGTTTAACGTAGAGAAAAAAGCAAATTATCAAAGAAGCACCAATTCAATAAAACACGTAGAACTATAGATGTAAGTGAAAATGCAAACAGATCTACGAGACAGATTACCATCAAGGCATTATGATACCTCTCAGGGTCACAACAACGGCAACACCACTATAAAAAATATAGATTTTTTAAAAACAACCATTGCAAGCAATGTAAGTGAATTTTAAATCGTCTTCGGAATATTGACAACAGTGGCAACAAGCAGCAATATTGAAGTGGCGGATTTGAATTGATCTACCAGCACTTGTAACCTTTAAATTGTTTCAATTTAAGACAAAGGTAACCAGTTAATTCTTTATCTGAAAGACTGGTGATAAAGAACAGAAACAGTCTTTCATTCTATAGATAATTCATTGCAACTTAGTATGTGCCAGGCACTGGGGTAGTATTGGAGACACAGAAAGATCCAGTCCCTGCCTTATTGGGGTTTACAATGAGACCACTAATAAATGTGATGATGTTATATTAGTGAGAACGAGGAAGCACTGGACGCTCAGAGCCTAGTCAAGGAAGGCCTCCCAGACACATTCCAGTTACACTGACACTGAAGACTAAAGGATGAGTGAGAGCCAGCTGGACAAAGGAAGTGAAGGCAGGAAGTGGGGTTCTTGGTGGATGAGGCACCTTATGGGAAAAGTCTAGAAAACACATGGAGCATGGCAGATGAGGGAAGTGAGGAAAATGAACAATGCTAGAGTACACGGCAGGATGGGGTAGTATATGCATTTATCAGCCTGTATAGCATGATTCTCAAGATCACAGAGAAACTTATAAGGATGCTTTTCAAAGCTACATATAGTAATGGTTTATTATTATGATTATCACTACTTTTGCCAAAGAACAGGTTTTAATAAAAAGCTTTATCTCAAAAGATACATTCTTTGCTTCTAAGGGAACTGGACAAGCTTGAAAACAAAGCAGACTATATCAGGGGGGAAAAAAAAATCCATTTGCATTGAGGGTATACTGGAATCATAACCTAACTATGCAGGCCTTTTAAATTGCTGAATTCAAAATAAAAATGGCTCATTATTAAAGAAATTCCTAATTTCTTGAGCCAGTTACTTTGAAAAAGTTACCAAGTTTGGCTGAAGTTCCTTATTCAGAAGATCCTAAAATTTTCTAGAAGAAATAAATTGCTTTAACCTTGGCAGTAAACAATAACTAAATGTGATAAATATGAAATTAACCAAATCCAAATTAGTTCTACACATCTAATACCAAGAAAATTATGTTGAAAGCTACCCACATAACAATTCTTCAATTTAAGAAGAACTCATTTAAATAATAAACCTGATTGAATTTTATTTCTCATTTTTTGGTGAGAACAGCATCTGTTTTCTGTCACAGGTCTTTTAATTTCTGGATTAACTAATTATATGTTGAGAAAGCGCAGTGACATACTACATGAAGAAAATGCTACAGACTTGCTAATAAAATAACACTTAAAGCTCACGTTGGGCTTGAGGGCAGGTCTACTGTATTGGTTTAAGTAGCAGGTGACTCAGGCACCGGGTGTGGGTCTCTGCTGGGGAAGGCCTGGGTGACCCCCACAGGTCAGCTTGCTTTCTGTCTCCAAATGTAGATCTATCCGCTGGCCTCGAGCATACATGTTTTCTTCGTCTATGTGCACTTTCTCAAAGGAGCAAATTTCTAAAATACAAGTTCTTGCTTGACTAATGTTGAATAATGTGCTTCTGTAGCAAGATCCAAGTCTAATTCAATCCTTGTGAAATTCCAGAAGCAATTAACATTATGAGAATATTTTGAAATCTAGTTTGAAGTTTATGTATGGGGTGCTTGATTTCAGATTTCACTAACAAAAGTTATCTGCAGAGTTCCCACTGAATAGCTTGTGACACCAAACTTCTCCCACTGATTACTTGCCTACCCCTTCCCTCTCTTCACATCCCCAAATGCAAGTAACACTTCACATGATACTTATCTCTAGGATTATCATATAACTACCATTTATGGTTAGATTCTTTTTTTTGCACTTGACTGAACAACCCAATCAATAGCAACAAGAACACTCTGTTGTCAAAAGCAGATGCTGCTCCAGCTGCTGGCTCCCCTGGGGCTGATGCTGGGGTACCATGTTTGGAAAGCCCTGCCAGACTGGCCCCATGTGCCATGATCACTCTGCTCCACCACACAGACACAGACATCAGGTAGAGCACTAACTCATATAGGTCATTAATGAATTTGACTGTAATTAGGCAATGTTATAAACCAATATTTATAGCCTCTTTTGTAATTCTGAAAGCCTAAAAACTAGACACGGCTGTCCATATTATAAACTGCACCCATAGTGGTTATAACTGAAATTAAAGAGGGAAAAATAAGAGAAAGCAAATGGTCATATAATATATAACCTTTCTATAATACAGGCAGTGCTAAATACAAGATACATGACTGAGCAATGTTAACAGACTTACAATATAGGAAATTATACATCTGAATGGCTACTTAATAGAAAATCTACTGAAAGTTAGGATTCGTCCTCCAACTCTATCTATCCCCTTCAACCTTTAACTATCACATAAATATATGCAAAACAGTTGAGTAACTTGCCCAAACAGCTTAGAAATTAGGATATTTGAAGGCTGAACTCATTAGCTACTGAAGACACAATTAGAAGGAAACCAGTTTAGAAACCCAAAGGGGATATAATTTTAGAAAATGGAATCTGCTTTTTAAAAAGTAATCACAAACACTTACTGTTTTTTCCCCAGATTACAGACATACACAGTCATTCAAGAAAATGTATCAAAATATTTTTAAAGGAAAGGTAATTTGGAATGGATATAAGAATCACAAATACTACAAAATAATGATTTAAAAATCATGATGAGAAGAAAGACAGGGAAGGCATCAAGGGAAAATGACATGGTTCTATAAAAATGGCACAGAACAGCAGGGGGACTAAATTCTAAAGTGAGTGAAGACAGTTAAAAATTACATTCAATCAACTTTAAAAAATATGTTCATACATACACACAAGTGACACACACACACATATAGGCTGCCATGTAAGAGCTTGAATCCCGGAGGAATGCAAACAGTGTTTATCAACTATCTTCACACATTATACTCTGCTAGGCTATTCAGAGTAATCAAATAAAAATAAAGTTGCTTTGAAGATTTTAGAGGAAGATGTTTTACATAATAAAGTGCCTATTCTCAAAATATTTTTTAAAAAACATATTCTTTCAGGAATGAAGACAAATACCCAAGATTCTCTAGCAAGAATCAAAGAAGAGGATCTTGAAAATGGCAAGGAATACGCTAGACACGATTGTCGGCTCAAGCCCAAGATTAGGGAAGAAATGCTAAGAGAGGACCTAGCTTCTGTATGTACGTGTATTTACTCCCTGCCTTCATCCATAAAATGTAAGTCTGGATATCTGTTTTATACAAGTTCAAGTTTCCAACCTTCAGTAAACTTCCTCTTAAAGCTGAGATGACTTACCAGTGAGGCAGCAGACCTACTGTCCATTAAGTTTTTAAAGTCAGGGAGAACGGCTGAGATGCCAGAAGTCTGAATATGAGCAAACGCCAACAACAACAATAAAGTTAAGGAAGAAAATTCAGAAAGTAACAGGCAAGCAGATACTATACTCCCCCTGAGCAAAAACTTTAGAAAAAAGTAAACAGCTTATTTCTAAGTACCCAGAAATGAAGTATTTTTAGACTCCAAGGTGGAGTCACTTGGGCACTAAACCTCAAAAACTAAGTTCATGTCTCCTGTTTTTAAAATATTTATTTATTTATTTAGTTTTTGGCTGTGCTGGGTCTTCATGGCTGCAAGGGCCTTTCTCTAGTTGCAGAGAGAGGGGATACTCTCTAGTTGCAGCATGCAGGCTTCTCACTGTGGACAGCTTCTCTCGTTGCTGAGCACAGGCTCAAGGGCATGCAGGCATCAGCAGCTGCAGCACATGGACTCAGTAATTGTGGTTCCCAGGCTCTGAAGCCCAGGCTCAATAGTTGTGACGCACGGGCTTCGTTGCTTGGAGGCATGTGGGATCTTGCTACACCAGGATGGAGCCAGTGTCTCCTGCACTGGCAGGCGGATTCTTTACCACTGAGCCACCAGGGAAGCCCCCAATTCATCCGTTAATAAGGCTGCTGGACACTTAGTCAGAGGAAAATGCCACAGACCCAAAACCAAAACAAAACAAAAGGCAGGTAATAAATTCTTTTCATGTTATAACTACAGACAGAGAGAAAAACAAGGTAAGGTAGTTAGGCGAATTCACTAATTTACTGAAAAACTCGAGTTTAACCAAAGTAGACAGATTACTAAAGCAACAACAATGGGATGTATCCCTTTACCTCATCTTACTCAATAAATATATGACCTCACGAAAGCAGTTTTTTGAATGCTGAGTTTTAAGCCAGCGTTTTCATTCTCTTCAGGCTCGATCAAAATCACTGTGGACAGTGACTGCAGCCATGAAATTAAAAGACATTTGCTCCTTGGAAGAAAAGCTGTAACAAAGTTAGACAATGTATTAAAAAGCAGAGACTTCACTTTGCTGACAAAGGTCTGTACAGTCAAGGCTATGGTTTTTCTAATAGTCATGTATGAATGTGAGAGTTGAACCATAAAGAAGGCTGAGTGCCGAAGAATGGATGCTTTCGAACTGTGGTGCTGGAGAAGACTCTTGAGAGTCCCTTGGACAGCTAGGAGATCCAACCAGTCCATCCAAAGGAAATCAATGCTGAGTATTCATTGGAAGGACTGATCCTGAAGCTGAAGCTCCAATACTTTGGCCACCTAATGTGGGGAGCCGACACATTGAAAAAGACCCCGATAGTGAGAAAGGCTGAGGGCAGGAGGAGAAGGGGGAGACAGAGAATGAGATGGATGGATGGCATCACCGACTTAATGGACATGAGCAAACTCGAGGAGATAGAGAAAGGACAGCAGGGAAGCCTAGTGTGCTGCAGTTCATGGAGCAGAGTCGGACACGACTGAGGGACTGAATGACAAAGAAGAAAATAGCAGTAAAACAGAACGTTAGGGGAAAGAAGAGACAGCTGAACACAACAGCACAATAACCTCCTCCCTTCAAGCAGTTTGGGATCTAAGTGCTTCAGGGTGGGGCTTGGAAGCCAGGCAATCTGCTCATCTTTTAAGTATGACAACTGCTCTACTCCTCTGAAACAAGAACAGGTAAAGAACAACAAGCATTCACAAAATGTGCACCAAAAACTTGGGGAAAGAAATTTAAGACTGCTGTAGAACTCAAGCTAGTCCAAGCAAATCAGAAAGCATCTCTGGCCACAGAACTCTTTCCTCAGAAGGCCAGTATCCACCCAGAGCCCTAGAGAACTGAGGGGAAAGACATGCGGCCACGGTGGGGAGGAGTTGAGCCACGGCTTTATGCACAACGTGAGGAGATTATCCAGGAAGGATGTGGGAGTCCAGTTCTGGCTTAACGCTAACCCAAATCTGAGAAGTGCAGCCTGGTATCTAGCCAATAAAGAACTAAACAGGGAATAATTCTGCACAATCAAGAGGATAAACTCCAAAACTGATTTGAGGGAACAGGCCTGGCCTCATTTACATACTAACAAGGCCAAGATGGCCACCTCTTATTTCACTTTTCAGGTTTCTTGTGTCCCCACTACTGACTACTGGGCTTCCCAGGGAGCACTAGTGGTAAGGAATCTGCCTGCCAGTGTGGGACACGCAAGAGACATGGGTTTGTTCCCTGGGTGGGGAAGATCCCCCAGAGAAGGAAATGACAACCTGCTCGAGTATTCTCACCTGGAAAATTCCGTGGACAGAGGACCCTGGCGAGCTACAGTCCATTAGGTTACAAAGTCGAACATGACTGAGTGACTGAGCCCAGCACAAATGACTACCACCCCCTAACCTCATCGTATACATACTGTGGATATTGTGATTTAAAAACCTTGGTTCAGAGTCCAAAAAACGAGAGCAGTTGGGGGAGAATTTGCAGTTGATTTGGGGAAGACGATACAAAGCAGAATCTGAGTTGCTGTGGGTTAAAACCCTGAGGTCTACCAGAGGAAGGATATACATAAATCACAAAAAATATGTAAAAAGGAACTACGAACTTATATTAAGGATTTAAGTGACAGAAAGTTATTTAAACTAGAAGAATATATAAACAAAACCAAACAGAGTCAGGAGGAATACACTGGGTTGATCCATATAAAATCGCTATTTTCACAGATCCAAAAAAGTGCAGTGTCAGCAATTTTATAAGGTTCGCATGTACTTTGCATCGAAAAATTCACGGAAACTGCACTGGAGAGCACCAGAATGAAGAGGAATTTCAGACCCAATATTAAGGAAGCACCTCTGACAAACAGAGCAACCAGTGTGCAAACAGAACAGGGTAATCCCCTCTCAAGAGGTTTCTGTATTAAGTTGCTTCTAAGATCCCTTCTCTTGCCCACTTAGTCTAAGCAATTTCTGGTGGATTCATTTCCATCTGTAGTAAGAGTCGAGAAGACAGGTGACTATGAAACAAATGTATCCTGAAAAGAAAATGGGACAAGAGAAGTTCAGGAAGGCAACAGTGACCATTTCCAACCCATTCAGCCCCCTCTCTGCAGAACCCAGGGATCATCCTGCTCTGACCACAGTGACATCTCAGCCAACATCTTCAGGCAGGGGAAAAAATGAGTCCTATAAACAAATGCTATAAATTTAAAAGAAGGTTTAGGACCAGGAAAAAGCAATAAAGAGATCTGGAAAGGAAGGCTTCACTGATGCAAAGAGACTTGACCTGCAGAACTGTGACTTAGGTAGCTTGGCACACAGACCAGAGAGCACACCAGGGGCTGAAGCCCAAGAAGCAGTCCAGCAGAGCTGGACGGAACGTATGTAAGTGAGCAGAGAGTCTGGGGTGATGAGTTAGAGAAAGGGTGGTGCGGCCAAGACTAGGGACACGGACCATCTTGATTGCCAAGCTCAGGCTGGCACTGTAAGTCTAAGTATGGTTTACAGACAAAACGTAAGACTGAAGTCATAAGTGAAGGGACAGTTCATGTCTTCATGCACAAGTTGTAAGTATTATAATGTTAGGGACTCAGACAAAGAAAAAAGCAAAGCTATGTTTTGATTTCAGTACTGCTTCATTTTTCCGTTATTCAGGTCAGATTCTGCTACATTTTGTTCTTAATGGTTTATAAACTGTATTCAAAATGCCTTATTATTTTTATTACAACAATTTTTTTACACTCTACGATCACAAATGTTATTAGTCCATGTTCACCTAGCAATTCCTCTCTAATGAAAACACCTACCTTGGCTCAAATGTGAGAAAAGCAGTAAACATTTTGGGGGCATTTACTGGCTAGGCAGTGGTGGCATTTCAAGGGGCTGGATGGAAGGAGTACTCCACCCAGGGTGCAGGCAATAATGGGGTATCTTGTCTGCAGAGAATTTAAAAACAGTAATAAACTGACGAAAGTCAGTCTGCTTTTTATTATCACTCTGCACTGGCAATTCTAAACCATTCTAGCCCTCCCTGCTGGGACTGATGGCTCCCATCTCAGCCATCTCTCCTGGGCCCACCACCAGTACTAGCGCTCAGCATCATAGGAAGTGTTTTACATGAACTCTCTTTTACCCTTCATCTTACAGACAGGGAAAGAGAGGCTCGGGAGACAGAGGTAAATAGAGAATGAGGGTTTACCCCAGGCAGCCTGATTCCCAGGGCTGCATGTTTAACCTACAAACTACTCCACTCAGGGAAAAATGAGCAAAACAGCAGAAATCCCCAGTTCAGCTCAGCTGAGAGTCAATAGCCGAGTCTCAATGTCGTGTTTCATTAGCCTGCCGCCTACCTTTTCATCAGTGAATCAACAACTGACTGCCTATAGCTCAGAGAACACTTCTTACTTACTAATTCATTGCCCATTTCTGGACTTTTCCCTAGAGAGCAAGGTAGGTTAACTGCCATATTCCTGGCCACTGTGGCCTGAGGCAAATATCTCTCAGAACAGATGGGCAGTGGTAAAAACCTGCCTCATGAAAACACATTCTGGACTCCTTAGCATTCATTTTAATGAACAAAGACATCTATGTTTAGGTACTGTCAAAATCCTCATAATACAATTTTATCTTAATTGCTTTAATTTTAGACTCTGCCTTTTACCAGGAGTCTTCATAGTGAGAGAATGTAGAATAGAAATAACAAACAATACTCTGGCATTTCTTCAATGGTTAATAATTTAATTGTGCAAACAACTCATTTCCTCTCCCCAGTTTCTCCATCTGTTACGTAGAATGTTAAGTTATAGTCCTCAAAAGTTTGATGAGGGGACTTCCTTGGTGGTCCAGTGGTTAGGATTTGGTGTTTTTTCACTGTCGTGGCCTGGGTTCAATCCCTGGTTGGAGAACTAAGATCCCGAGAACGTGGCCACAAAACAAAACTGTTTGATGAGGGCAGAATTCCCCTAATAATATAAAATCTTCAGGTCATAAAACTACAAAGAGACATCACTGTTGTCAGGATCTTGGCAATTATAGTGAAGACATTTCCCTTCATTCCATTCCTCAATTACTGAAGGGAAAATATTAATTAATCTGCTTTATAAATTTAAACTTAAAAATCAATACATACTGAATATGAGTAGAACTATGTAGCAGCTTTATGCAAAACAGCTTCCAAGCCAAGACTTCCAAACACTGGATGTATTAACACAGCTAAAGAAGAAGGAACCAGAGATCAAACTGCCAACATCCGCTGGATCACTGAAAAAGCAATAAAGTTCCAGAAAAACATCAATTTCTGCTTTATTGACTATGCCAAAGCCTTTGACTGTGTGGATCACAACAAATTAGAAAATTCTTTGAGAGATGGGAATACCAGATCACCTGACCTGCCTCCTAAGAAATCTGTATGCAGGTCAGGAAGCAACAATTAGAACTAGACATGGAACAACAGACTGGTTCCAAATAGGAAAAGGAGTACATCAAGGCTACATACTGTCACCCTGCTTATTTAACTTATATGCAGAGTACATCATGAGAAACGCTGGGCTGGATGAAGCACAAGCTGGAATCAAGACTGCTGGGAGAAACATTAATAACCTCAGATATGCAGATGACACCACCCTTATGACAGAAAGTGAAGAAGAACTAAAGAGCCTCTTGATGAAAGTGAAAGACGAGAGTGAAAAAGTTGGCTTAAAGCTCAACATTCAGAAAACAAAGATCAAGGCATCCGGTGCCATCACTTCATGGCAAATAGATGGAGAAACAGTAGAAACAGTGTCAGACTTTATTTTTGGGGGGCTCCAAAATCACTGCAGATGGTGACTGCAGTCATGAAATTAAAAGACGCTTGCTCCTCAGAAGAAAAGTTATGACCAACCTAGATAGCATATTCAAAAGCAGAGACATGAGTTTGCCAACCAAGGCCAGTCTAGTTAAGGCTATGGTTTTCCCAGTAGTCATGTATGGATGTGAGAGCTGGACTTATAAAGAAAGCTGAGCGCTTAAGAGTTGATGCTTTTGAACTGTGGTCTTGGAGAAGACTCTTGAGCATCCCTTGGACTGCAAGGAGATCCAACCAGTCAATCCTAAAGGAGATCAGTCCTGAATGTTCATTAGAAGGACTGATGTTGAAGCTGAAACTCCAATACTCTGGCCATCTGATGTGACGAGCTGACTCATTTGAAAAGTCCTTGATGCTGGCAAAGATTGAAGGCAGGAGGATATGGGGACAACAGAGGGATGAGATGGTTGGATGGCATCACTGACTCAATGAGCGTGAGTCTGAGTAAACTCCAGGAGTTGGTGATGGACAGGGAGGCCTGGCGTGCTGCAGTCCATGGAGTTGCAAACAGTCGGACACGACTGAGCAACTGAACTGAAAGAAGGTGAGGGAAACAAGAAGCCAGTCAGCAGTGGACACTGAGACTAAAGCAGTGGTAGGCGGGATTCTAGGACGGCCTCTGGGTGTATACAACCTCTGTAATTCCCTCCCCTTGGCAGGACCATGGATATTATGGGTTCTCCCCAGCCCCCAAAGATTAGGTTAAGTTATGTGACCAAGGTAAGGAAATTCTGGAGATATAATTAAGGTCCCAAATCCACTGATCCTCAAGTCCATCAAGATAGAGATCATCTAAGGTGAGCCTGACTTAATTAGACTGAGTTTTTTCAAATAATCAGAGATTGGAAGTCTATAAGAGATTCTCAAAGGATCTTGAAAAAGCACAAAACTATGTTGTGGAGAAGGGTCATATGGAAGAGCAGCCTCTAGAAGCAAAGGCCCTCAACCCTAGGACCATAAAGACCTGAACTCCGCCCACATCCAGTGAGCTTAGATGAGGAACTCAACTTTCAGAAGAGATCACGGCCCCAGCCAACATCTTTATTGTGGCCTGGTGAGACCCTGAGCCAAGGACCCAACTAATCCATACCTGGACTCCTGACCCTAGAAACTGTGAGATAACAAATGTTGTTTTAAGCTGTTAAATTACAGTGATTTGTTAACAGAGTAATTGAAAACTAATAGAGTGAGTCTCCAGATAAGCTGGCAGCATTCATTCAAACACTGTCCAGGACACTGGCATCCCTGCTATGAGACAGAAAAACTAAAATCATCTAGCTCTTCAGGCTAGATGTCATGCCCACTGATACAAGCTTGGCTTCCTACACAGGTCTGCTTTCAGGGAGATAACAGAAACCAACTACCCCCAGGATAATTACTTCTTAGGCAAATAAACATATATACTGGCCCCCAAACTTTATACATCAGTTCTTCAGCTAGGCAAATGTGAGTCTGTGTGACAGAGAGCTCTGTCCTTGATATCCAGAGAAAATAAAAATAAAATCTGACTAAGCTAAGAATTAGCAAGACTCTGGGTTATATTAGTTCTCTATTGCTACAAACAGTGGAGTAAGCAACACCCATTTATTAGTTCATGGTTCTGTAGGTCAAAAGTCCAAGCAGGCTGACTGGACTGGGTTCTCTGCTTAAGGTATCACAGAGTCAAAACGAAGGCGTTGATCAGGCTCTTATCTTGAGCCTCTAGGGAATAACCCACTTCCAAGCTAACTTAGATTGCTGGTGGAATTCAGTCCCTATTGGTTGTAGAACTGAGGTCCCCGTTTCTTTGCTGGCTGTCAGCTGGGAGCCACACTCAGCCTCTAGAAGCAATGCACATTCTGAGGCATATATTCCCTTCCATCTTCAAAGCCAGCAAAACACAATCAAATCCTACTCAAGCCTCAAATCTCTCTCTCTTCCCATTATCCAGAGAGCAAGCTCTGCTATTAACAGGCTCCTCTGATTACATTAGCCCACATGGACACGGCCCACTTTCATCGTCCAAGGCAATATAATTGTGGGCGTGCCAGCTCAACACATTCACAGGTTACACCCACGCTCAAAGCGGAGGGGCTTGTTCAAAGGCCAAAGGTCATCGGGGGGCATTCTTAGCACTCTGCCTACCATACTGGACCACAGCAAACCCAACAAGACAATGAATGCCATCCTGGAAGGCATCCTGAAAAAGAACCAGCTAGCTTTCTACAGAAGACACATATACTACAAGGACTGTCAAAATTTCCACTAGTTTTAAAGCAATTAGTATTTCCCTGTTCCTTTTCTATAAACTCAGCATATTAGCATATATACACACACATATTTTTTATTTCTCTGAGCTGGAAACTTATCAATGTATTTAGAGCATATACAGAAATTATTTCATAAAACAAAGCAAAAGACACCAAATACTGGACATTTATTTTATATGAGTCATTATGTTAAACACAGTGAAAGCTGGAAATACATAAAAGTTAACTCCTCTCGAAGGGACTGATAAATAACACAAGTCAAAGAAAAGATAGTATGAAATGATTAAGGATGCCACACTTAATATTAGTCAGATGTCCAAGAATAACAAAGTCATACCAAACTGCATGGCTTTTAATACAAGTCTCACAGCCCGAGTATACCTACAAACGTCACTGGTGACAGCAGTACATACGAAGGCTTTTAAAATATTACCAATATGGTTCCAAGTTTGGTGAGGGTGTTTAATGTGTATATAATTTTTATGCACAAATAAGAAAACATACGAGAGGAAATATACCAAAGTGATTAGCTATTCGAATAGCAGGAATCACAGGAGATTTTAATTGCATTTTGATTAATTTTAATTTTTCTCATTTTTTTCCCAATAAGCATGTAAGAACACTCTTATAACCAGCATATACACACACACACACACACACACACACACACACACACACACACACACACACACACACATTTATATTGGGAAACTCATGGTATTCGGTCCAAACATTCTTTCAAGCCAAAACCATTTGCTGTACATGTTCCAGATAACACAGTAGCTTTGACATAGCATCCCACTATGTGGAATCTGAATAAGGAAACAAACTTGTTAATGACAGAAACCACATCAGTAAGGATACAAAAAGGTAAAACTACTAAGGACCACTACAAACCGGTGGCGTGAGAGAAAAGAAACGCTAAGTAAACAGAAGCTATGAGGTAGAGGACAAGGTGGAAGGAGAGTGAGGGAACCAGCAGAGGAGAGTGGAGAGAGGAGCTAGAGACTTGCTGTGGAAGGCAGAGACAGAGACCAGAGGGAAAAGAGAATGAATGAATGGCTGGGCAGGGAAGACAGGAGATGGAAGGACAAACAGACAGACAAAGAGCCAGAGCTGGCATGTGCTTCTCCTAGGGCTCCTGTGATTTCTGAGAATTTTCCAGCCCCCTTGGTTGGAATCATTCTTAACAAATGATTTTTCATTGTTTTCAACCAAAATGAGCCCGACTAAAATTACATTAAAAACATTACTCTGTAAGGCTAAAAATTAAAACAAAAGACGAAGCCTTAAATTGCCTTCTAAAAGGCAATTTCTTAATTCAGACATTTTGTTTCTTCAAATCTAACTCCTCCCCAAAGCTGGTGAGAACCTGGTAATCTCTGACCCTCCCCACCCTCAGCACTCACAAACAGAACAATCCCAGCCAGAAAGGGATTTGCCTATTAGCCCCGCTATCTCCACCAAGACAGCAGCCTTATTAAATTACAACTGTTTGAACAAGGTCAAGCACTCAGAGTTTAATTCAAAGTGTTTCCAGGTATAATGCTGTCAGGTCAACTTAAACAAGCCAACAGAGGCTTGGAGCCTGATTAAATATTAAAACAGAATCTTTCACATCTGTTTTTACCCAAGGATGAAATTACTGTACATCACTTCCACCAGCTCATTAATACACTATACACACATCTTGCCTCAAAGGTTACAGGAATATCAATGCTTCAGAGGCCTGCAGTGAAGCCTGCCCACACAGCCAGAAGTGAGGTCACCATATACTTTACAAGACGTCAATATTTCTTTATAAAATGTGAGAGATAATCAGTTAGACACAGACACATTTTAAATTAAAGGATGAAAATCTCCATGAAGTTAAGCCAGTTGCTTTTGATCTGAACCTTTTAGTCATTCATTCAGTTGGCTTTGATAGGTAACCTAATAGCACAGGTTGAACAAAAATTCTGATTCCATAGTAATTATTTTATAAAATGGAAGGCTGTCACATCCAAATAGATGGCCATGGTGATTACCTTTTTCAACTTATAAAAGCACAAATATAAAAGGTACATATAGATATTTCAAAGCACAAACACTTGGGACACTCAGAATACATGTTTCCATGGGGTATTAGCTAAAAGAGTAGTTGAGGATTTGAAAGCTTTAGAAACCACTGTAACAGGGACACCCGGACCAACCGTCTAGAATTACTCAGAGTACTCCTCTGTGTTTAATACCGACCTGAACCCAGAGAACAATTTAAGAACTGTTTTACAGTCCTATGTCACAGACGATGGGTTATTATTGATATTTGTGCTGCTGTGCACACATTCCCCACTCTCTCCTCTTCCTCTAGTGCATCACCCCCTTTCTTCTGGCGAACCCACTTCCACTTCTGGTCCTGGAGAACTGCCAATCATAGTGTCCTCACCCCCAACTCACAGGGATGATTCTCAAAACCATAGTGCCCAGGCATCTGGTGACAACAGCTGGTCTAAGGGGTGGACACATGCCTTAGGAAGGCCGTTTCTATATATGTGTTGGGAGAGAGAAGTCTCTGGAGGCTGGAACCACTTACCTGGCAGGAGGTACGGGCGGCCATTTCCCCGTCGCCAAGGGGAGGGCCTATAGGCACAGTGAGCCCATACGCAGGGGGCAGAGCTACGGATGCACACAAACAGCCCTGACCACATCCTCCGAGCGAGGGCCGCCAACTGAGCCTAATCCACCTCCACTTTCTGTTTTGAACATTAGATGTCTCTAGATAACATTAACGTTAGGTTAATGCCAGATTTATCTGTGTTTAGATATTAGCAATAAGATAACAGGAAAAACATTCTAACCAAAATGCAGCTAAGCTCACATTTCCGCAAGGCCATCCTACTTATCCTTCTTTTTTCTGAAGTTCTATACAACTTCAATTTCTACAACATTACCTTGAGATTTTTATCTTGAACTGTTTCTTACTGTCCCACCTGTGTAATTAATTTAAAGTTTTAAATCTCTTGTTGCTACATATTGAAAAGAATACAAAGGCTGCTTAGGTCTAAGATATTTGAAGTTAGACTAGGATAAGGATGATAAATTCTAGCTATGTGATATGCATTTGACCAAAAATAACGACGCTGGTATTGATGTGTGACTTGGTGAGTCTGTTTCATTGCAACACTGTCACACCTCATATACTCAGGGGTTTTTTTGTTTTCTTTTTTCCAAGAGAACAGATGATCACTCATTTACACAGCAGTGGAGGTCAACTTCACATCTAAAGGAGAGTGGTGACAATGAACAAACCCCGAGCGATAAAATCTTCACAATCCACCTTACGTGCTTCAGGCTAAGAGGCATTCAAGAACCATTCATTGGATTACAGAGTTTTAAAAAATCCATTTAGAAAGGTGATATATTATCTAGTCTTTCATAGAAATAGTGGCTGCTTCCATAAATATATGAAAAAATATTTTCTTTCTTTGGACTAACTGACTATAAATAAAGGAATTATTGGGAGATGAAAAATCAAAAAAAATCATTTTTTTCCCCAAAGATATAATTACATTGGAAAAATAAAGTGACTATCAGCAGAGACCTGCTTAATGCTTCTTTTTTCCTGCCATTTCACAGTATTAAATAGCATTTCTGTGGGAAAACCATGGGACAGGGGCCAGGAGACACAAGCTGGAGTTCTTGCTCTGTCACTGACTGGCCATGTAAAGATAAAACAGATAGAACTTCCCTGGTGGTCCAGTGGTTAAGACTCCACCTGCCAATGCAGGAGACAGGGGCTCAATCCCTGGGGTCCAGGAAGATCCCACATGCCACGGGGCAACTAAGCCCGTGTGCCATGACTACTGAAGCCTGCATACCTGGAGCCCATGCTCCCCAAAAGAGAAGCCACCACAGTAAGTGCACGCACCACAACGGGGGGGTGGACCCCACTCGCCCCAACTAAAGAAAGCCCGCACGCAGCAACGAAGATCCAGCACAGCCATCAAGAAATATAATTTTTTTAAAAGATAAGACAGATACAGCATAAAACTTCTCTTGAACCTGTTTTCTTAGTTGCACGAGGAGAATGATATCTGCCTTACCCACCATCTAAATGGGCAGTAAAAATCCAATGAGATGAAATTTAAAAAATAAATAGTATCACCTGAAAGGAATTCACAAATGTAAGCTGCTGTCTAGAGAAAATAAATTACTTAGTATCATGTGCTATGTGCAAACATGATGCTAATCCTCTTCCAACTTATAAATGAGAAAACAAAGCTCAGAGAGGTTAATCCTAACTTGCGAAAAGTTATGGAGCGGGAAGAAGAAACAGGTCTGTCCACAGCCCAGGCCCCGTTCTTTCCATCACAACCCTGCCTCCAGTTACTAAGAACAGGAAAGCTACATACCTAGACTGGAAAGGACCCAAATTCTAGGTGATTTTGCCTAGTTTACAAATGCATTTCATATGTTTTGAGAGGATGAACATTTTGTAAGAAGCACTTTGTTCTTTTTTACTAAACAAACATGCAGTTTATTATTGACAAAGAAAAGGTCTAACAAATACACATAAGCATCTATTGCATTTTGCTGAACAAAGTAATTTAAAAGTGTCTGTCTTGGTATAGTTAAAATTCTAATTTAATATGGCAAAAATATCTACAACTGAATTATACTTAATTTCCTATGGAGTTTTCAAGTTCTAAAACATAATAGCTCCCAAATTTTCAATTTTCAAAGCCAAAAAAACAACACAGATCCCTGCTTATAGTGTTCATTTACTGAGTGTAAGCCATGAGGAATACATCTTAAATTTTTAATAGAATGTTTTATAGAAAAGCTGAAATTTTTTGACTAGTAATTTAAATCATGATGCAAGCTAAAATCATTTCAAAATCAAGACCGTCTTGGATGAAGTTCACTGCTAAGACACAAAAATAGATGTTGGTCTCATCTCTTACATTCTGGAGGATGTAAGCAGCATGCCTTGCGAAAAGGTAAAAGAAAAAAGTCTCCAAGTAGTGATGACCTAATGGATTTTCATTGCCCATGAGCTTATTGGAAGTAAAAGGAACTGACCAGCTTATTGCAGCTGAAGATGAGAGACCTCTGTCCATGGGCCACCACAGTGGGGAGGGGAGTTGCGATACCACGGCTACTGCTCTCGGTTCTGACAGGTGGGGGTGAGGGGCAGGGGAGCGGACGGGCTCACAGGGGTGCATGCCAGAGTGTGTGTCTGTGCCTGGGCTTGTTTCAAGGGTGGAGAAGGAGGCAGCGAAACCAGAAGGTTAGGTTGCAGGATTACAATAAAAGCATTTGAGGACTTACAAAGAAAAGGCTTTTTGAAATCTTAAACCATTAAACACCAGTCGTGAATAAAACACAAAGTAATTTAAGAGAAAATAGAATTCCAATATACACAATCTTATACCACACACAAACTCACATTTGAACGATATAATTGAGCAGAGTAAACCACACTAAATGTAAAATCAATAAAGACTTTTTCGATTGTTGAGCCCCTACCCCCACCACTACCACCAAAGAAAAGACGCAAAGGAATTTAATGGAAGGAAATTAATCATAATACTCTGGAATCTACAGTGAAATAATTTGGGCATTAGTTCAGTTTACTTGAAATAAGATTTAAAGCAGCACATTTGAAAGAAGCAGAATTCATTAAGCAACCTCTCAAAAGGATCATTTCCTCTAATTATTGCTTTTATAACAGAAGACAAAAGCAATCCAATGTAAGTTCATAAAATCTACAATTAGCTGCCAAAATTTTACCAGATAAAATTAGAAGAGAAAGGATACTTAGACACAAAATTGGCAAAAAGTTCTGCTACTTCTAAAAAGGCATTTGTTCTCTCTAGCCATAATCATTAAACACGCCAAACACTATGGGCTAGATATTGTGGCAGGTCCACGGGAATGAGGACTAAAGAGACAAGGACAAGCTGGGCGCTTTAGAAGTTTACACTGCTTGATTGGAGTGGGCAAAGTATAAAAACCCTCATAATACCTCCAGATAACCTAGACTGTATAAGAGACTCGGGTGTGATCCCTGGGTTGGGAAGACCGCTGGAAGAGGGCTTGGCAACCCACACCAGTATTCTTGCCATGGGAGAATCCCCATGGACAGAGGGACCTGGCGGCTACAGTCCACAGGGCCGCAGAGAGTCAGACAGGACTGAAGCAACTTAGCACATCGGAGAAGCTGCTGGTTGACTGGCTGAGTCTTAAAGGAGCATGAAAAGGTAGAACACGAGGTAAAATAAGGCTCGCCTTACACCATACAAAAGAAACCCGTGTGTGTGAAGGGCACAGACGAAAGGATGAGACGGTATTTTTGAGGCGTCTTTGGACAGAGAGGAGTGGAGAGAATAAGGAGGAATGATGAGGGAGTGCGCAAAGCTGGAACGGCTGATGCCAACCGGATTATGGGAGAAGAGCATTTTAGTCAAATGACGGAATTAATTCAAGTTTCGTGCACTACTCAATAGGCCTACTGGGAAAATGCTGAAGATCTGATCAAAGTCTGTCATATTATTTCCTAAACTTTTCAGTATTTCAAAATATTTAATCATTATGATCAATGTTTTAACTGCAAAAAAAAAAAAAAAAAATACAGTTAAAGGACAGTCACAGTGAAAAGGCAACCTATGAGATAGGAGAAAACATCTTCAAATCTTATATCTGATGAGAGGGCCACATCCAGAATATATTAAGAACTGCTACAACTCAATGATCCAAAGCGAATATTCAGATTCAAAACTGGACAAAAAACTTGAACAAACATTTCTTCAAAGAAGATATGCAAACGGCCAACAAGTGTAAGAAAAGATACTCAGCGTCACTAATCATAAAAGAAATGCCACGAGCACCTCATGTCCATCAGGACGGGCACTATCAAAAGAAAAGGAAATAACCAGTGCTGATGAAGACGTGGATAAATCGGAACTCCAGTGACCTGTGGTGGGAATCTAAAATGGTGCAGCCACTAGGAAAAATGGTACAAAGTTCCTCAAAAAATTAAAAATAGAACTTCCATGTGATCTAGCAATTCCACTCCTGGGAACATAGTCAAAAGAATTCAAAACAGGATCTCAAAGAGACACCTGCATACCCATGTTCGCCACAGCACTAGTCACAACAGTCAGGAGGCGGAACCAACCCAAATGACCATCAGCGGATGAATGAGTCAAGAAAAGGTGGTGTATACATCAAACGGAATATCATTGTCTTTAAAAAGGAAGGAAATCTTGTCGTATGCATCAATACAGATGAACCTTGAGGATATTATGCTAAGTGAAAACAGTCAGTCACAAAAAGATAAATATTACATGATTATTCCACTTACATGAGGTATCTAAAATAAGCTCTTAGAAAGCACAAAGGTGGCTGCCGTGGGTTTTGAGGAAGGGGGAAAAGGGGCAGGGGAATAGTGTTTAATAGTATAGACTTGCAGTTTTACAAGATGAAAAAGTTCTAGAGATCTGTTACATGACAACGTGCACATATTAACACTACTGAACTATGCACTTTAAAAATATACTGTACTGTGTACTTTACACTTAAAAATGGTTGGGATGGTAAATTTTAATGTTTTTCACACACTTTAAAAATAAATAATAGCAAAAACACTCCAAAAAAGCAATGAAAAGTTGCAGAGTTTCAGGCTACTTCATAAGGGGTCCCAAATGCCATCACAGGGCCATGACTTGTACTAGCTATAAAATTAGTTAGCAAGTTTACAATGCTCAGTTTATAGTGAAATTTCACCTTTCTCAGTTGACAAAGTAACTGTTGGCAAGCTGTACACCTGAAATCTGCAGGACACAAAATAAGTGAAAGTGCACTTAATTATAAAGCCCAGCTCTAATCTACTGGTGCTGAGAATATTGACTGTATCATCACGAAAGGATTTTTTCCAAGTTCAGTAACTTAGAACTATATATTTGTAGTTACGAGTTTAAAAAAGAAATTATCTTAAATACAGTCAAACTTTCGGGTACTAAAAAGTCCAGTCTAATCCATATCAAAGCTAATTTCATCTAATGTGAAGCTCTTCCCCTAAGACCAGCAGAGAGGAAAGTGTGGGGAGCCAGAGAATGAAAAGAGGCAAATGGCAGAAAAAGGAAAAGGAAATGCCCATCTATTTGTCTGTGGTCCTCTGGCCTGTAAAACACCTGCCAATTGCTAGAGCCCAAATGCCAGATCTCTCCAGTGAGACCCCGTCTCTGGATCCTCCTTCCCGCTGAGGCAGGCAAGGGGCCCTCTGGCTCGTCTCTCCCAGCTCCTGCCCATGATTCATCCACAGCCTCTTTCTGCTGGGGTCCCACACCAGTCAGCACATGCAGGGAAGTTCTTTCACGAAGACTCAGTGGTGGCCTCCAAGCAGACCTCCTAGCTGGCAGGAAGTGTCTGGCATTTGCTGCCCCCTCTCCACACACTGCTCCCCCAACTCCCCACCCAAGGCAGCTCCAGCCACACAGCTAGTTCCAGGTGAGAGGAAGACCCCAGCCTCTGTTCACAGACACCTCCAAACTCCAGGAGAGGCATGCCACACTCCCTCAGGAGTTCTTCCTTAGGACTTCATCCTAAATCCACAGCAGCACCTGGCTGGTGACTGTGATTCAATAAAGTGTCAATCTCCTTTAGCCATCATCCCAGTCTTTCTGTTATTCTCTTGAGAGAATGACACCCAGAGCGAAATCTTCCTTTCCCTCAAGGAAAAGCATTCTCTCCTCCTAGGAGTTCCGTGCATGTAACTCATTTCCAGTCTTCCTGACAGAGGCTGGGTTGCAGGATGGAGGGTGTAACAGTTGCTAGACCTATTTAGACACCCCTTTACAAGTCCCATGATAGATGCTTCTAGAATCTCTCTTGAGACTATATGGGTGCCTACCACCTATCGGTTATAGCTCTGGACCTTGGCCAGAATTTTAAGCAAAAGAAAAACTCCCATTTAATACACTACCATATATATTTCCTTACTAATAGGATAAAAAATGAGAAGGGCTATATCAAATTGAGGTACTCATTTATCAGGTATTCAAGGTACTTCCATGAAGTCGAAAATTCCTCCAAGAAGAGTTTAAAATTCAACTCTATTAAATATTCAAATAACTGCACCGATAAGCACTGCTGCACAGAAAAAGAAATCAACCCTGCTGAACCCAAAATATTGGCAGGCAGGCAGTGTCATGACACAATAGCTTGAACGGTCTGTCACCCAGTGCTCATTGTCATTTAACTTTCGATCGTGTGCACATAAGCAGGGTTGAGGTATCAGTGCGAAACATACAACAGTAAAAGCTAAGCCCACCTGTATCAACACTGATGTGTACAATGAGGACTAAACACGAAGATGAAATCCTGGCCATGTTAGTAGCTCTGCTGCCATTACTAAGGTCCCTGCATTTTACACCATTCTTTCCAGTTTCAAGCTCCAGGGTGAAAGCAGTCAGCAGGCTGAGCCTAAGGAGTGAGCCCACTCCTGTAACTCCTAAGAGGCAAGACCAGGAAACGCGCATTTGACCTGCACCAGCTTCCATAGCAGAAGGCAGGCCCTCCCCATGGCACACCAGTGGGCAAACCACAGTGGACGCCAAGTGTCTGTTATAGACACTCCTTATCTTCTTCCTTAAAGAACCAGAATATAGGTCAAAACAACACTGACAATGACAAACAATTTTATTTCTGCAAGTCCACATTACATGCTAATAGCATTCCGACTAAAAAATAATTTATAAAAGCATATCACTACCACAGTCTGCCATCATCAGTCAGAGTCAACCAAAAATGAAAGCTCCCAGAAGGGCTAAAATCATTAATGCAACACTGATGACAAAGATGCCAGGAGATTATTTAATTTTTTATGTCAGATCATGTTAATTGTCATGTTTAAATTTGTAAATTGCTGCTTGTTAAACTATCCATTTACTAAAGTAATAAATAATGCATGTTGTGACATATCAGTGAAATTATTATTTTTAAAAACATCACAGACACAGATGAATAACCATTTCAGTGCAACTCCTTGTACCATCAAGGGGAAAACAAGAGGATTTGATAAGTTATATACTGTGGCAGAAAAAGCAAGAATTGTTACTGTATTTTCCTACTCCAAACTGACCCTCCACATTTCAGACTAGGTCCTCCACATTGCAGATACGATCAATTCAGCTCAGCAAGATACCTGGGGAGCCAAAACCAGAAAAATGCCTGGAGGCTTCCTGCCAAAGACAGCCCTCGAAGCAGCAGTACCAGCTAACGTCGAGGTTAAGCTGGCAACGGAAGCAGGGCTGAGTTCAAAAGAAAGGCTGTAAAGAATTGCCAGGACCGGAAGAGCTGTTCTGAATCACGTCACAGCAAAGGGACAGGGATCACAGCTTTCCCTAAACAATGTTCCCAGTAAATCTTTCATGTTCAATTCCACCTCTTCATACAGGGCTCGGTTCTTCACTTTCACTGAATGGAGATAAATGCTAGGATCTCTTATGATCTCCTGGGAAAGAGATGTGGTTATTTGCAAATGCTGGAAGGCAGAGAGTAAAAACAAAGTTTATAGAACACATGTAATTTTAAAATTCAACCATGTGCACGAGGGGAAAAAACCCCAAAACCCCTGTGCTCTACACACAAGATCTGAATATTTATATTAAAAAAAAAAAAAAAAACCTCAAAAACTAAATCGGAAATGACCACTTTAAAAAAAATTAACCAATGATGATACAAAAATATTTAATACTCTGTAACCAAAGGATTCAATGTAAAATATGTGCCTACTGAATCAAAGTTAAACTTCTAAACTTGGCCTTCTTAGCTCCTCATGGCCCAGCTGTAACCTACCTTTTAAAATCTTACTTCCTCCTGCGTCCCTTTTATCTACCTTTTCCATCTACCTATTTACATGCCTGTACCAGCAAGCGGTACTGCTCCCAGTTCCTCATATTCTCCTCTGTGCCCTTGTTCACAGCAATGAGCCCTTCTCCCCTTCCTCCTGCATCACTCCTTAAAAGTCAAGGGGTTCAAATTCCACTCTTCCTCCAGTGACTACCCCAATGACATCTTGGCCAAGAAATCTTCCTGGGTTTCCCAGGGAGTGCTCTTCCCTTCCTCTGGCTCCCAGAGCCCCAGCTGACCTCTTACAAGAAACTACACTCTGTACCTTTTTAACAGTCATTTAGTTTACAGGGGGCTTCCCTTGTGGCTCAGCTGGTAAAGAATCCGCCTGTAATGTGGAAGACCTGGGTTCGATCCCTGGGTTGGGAAGATCCCCTGAAGAAGGGAAAGGCTACCCACTCCAGTATTCTGGCCTGGAGAATTCCAGGGACCATACAGTCCACGGGGTCGCAAAAAGTCGGACATGACTGAGCGACCTTCACTTAGTTTACAGCATTAGCACTACAGTCTGTGTTTACCTTCACAACGTAGCTCTAACTTTATGGGGAGACACCCACACTATGCACTGCGTACAAAGATCTCCTGCTCCGGCCTCCAGAACAGGGCAGACCCCACCCCCAACCTACGGTTCCTGTCTGCCTTGTTACCCGCCTCAGGTATTAAAGCTCATTTACTCCTCTGGCTCTTCATCACCAGGACTTGGTTCTCCACCCAGACAATGCACTTTCTTTCAGAAGCACTGAGTTTAACGCTTTGTCGTTTGACCTGTTTCCTGCTTCACCGTACCATTACCTTAATCAAACAGTGGAAGGGACACCACTGACAAGGCCTGTCCCACGGAACCCCTAGTTAGCAGATGAATAACCCCACGGTTCTTAGCCCTGGCTAACCTGGTACCACCTTGTAGACTGAGCCCTTCAACCTTTCACACTGACAGGAAAGGCGACAATGCCGGCTGGCCCTGGGCCGAGCGCCTGCTCCACGCTTCTCTTGGACCTCAGTACTCAATTCTCTCCCACTGCCACTTCACAGCTCCTTACCTTCTTAATGAGGCTGAACAATCTCTCAGCCATGCAAGCCTTACAGTCTCGGATGAGCTGAGTATCAAATATAAGATAGGGAAAAATGACTCAGATGACACAGATAACTAGGCAGCTCTATCTCCCCATATACATAGACGCACTGATTTAAAAAATGTTAAAATGTGAAAAACATGCTTTGGAATCCATGAAATACATTTAGAACAGAAATGGATTTATTTTGTACATAGATTTCATATGCATAATACATAAAGAATCTATGAAATACAATACATATAGAAATAGATCTAGTTCTGAGGTTTTTTTTTAACATAATGTGATAATTTTGTAATTTATTTTTCTCACTAAGAATGTATTTGGGAGAGCTTACCATACCAGCTGCATACAGATGCACTACCACACTGTTACTAGGCGTGGCATAATATTCTATACGCTGGCTATACCACTGTGCATTTAGCTTTTCCAGTATTTCACCACTGCTCACACAGAGAGAATAAGTGTGTGCCCTTGTATACAGTACTAGACACAAAATTACTGAATCAAAGGTATATGACTTTATTTTCATAGACACTGTCAAACTGCCTTCCAAAAACACCTGAACAATTTATATACTCACTATATATAAAGTACATCCATTTTTTTCTGTCACCAAAACAGAACATTATTAATCTTTTTAACTTCTGTCAATATAACAGGAAAAAAAATATCTGATTGTTCTGCAGAAGGTTTCTCATACGCTCTACATTTATCCTTTGTCTATTACACATGGTCTATTTTCTCCTAGTCTCCTACTTGTCCTTTAATTATACTTGTGATTTTGTCTTTGGTGATACAGAGGTTTCAAATCTTTGCAAATCCAATTTACTCATCATTTCCCATCTGTACCTGAGTTTACTTACATATAGGAAATATTTTCTTCTAACAGTAACTCATTCTTTGCAATTCTGCTGGGTTCTGGCCTGGCAGTGCTTACGGGGAGAATGCGTACACTCCCACGACCCAAACACTGGAAAATTTCCACAGCTATCCTGAGCCCACCTCTGAAATGGGCAGGTGCCAGCCAGTGGGCACCAGGAAGGACCAGCCAGTTCCCTTCCTTAATGTCTGAGGCAGAAGCCTAACCTATTCCAGGCTTGTGTGCCAAACCAGTCAGCCTGACTCCTGACCCAAGGCCAGAGACCAAGGCCCAGACACACAGAGGCGAGCATCCCACTCTCTGTGGCTGAGTTTCTGAACCACGAGTGTCTGGACACCTTACGTGAAGACTGCCAACCCAAGCCCACACACACACACCCACACCCACCACAGCCTCAGAGGTAACCGACTGTGACAGGGACGTGGCACTGCATCCCTGACCTGGCAAAAACAAACCCAGAGTGAGTGTGTGCCCACAGCAGGTAGCTCTGGTGACTGGATCCTGACAGGCCCAGCTGCCAAGACACAGTCTGTGTGACAGGGGCTCCTGTCCCCAGGGGAAAAACCTGGCCCTTCTCCCTCCACATCTGCACCATGAGATCAGATCACTAACTCCAGCTCGCCACTGTTTACACGGCCTCCCTCTCAGCCTATGACCTACTGCTCCCCGCCTGCCTGAGCGTTACCCTTCAGGCCCTCATGACTCACCCAACTGCCAGAAAGAGGGCCCAGGACAGTTAGGTTCCGAGCTCCCTGCCTCCTGAGCAGTGCCTAGTGGCTCAATGGGAAGACGCAGGGTTGCGGAGGGCCACAGATCGGTGGGAACACACACCTCTCTGCTCTAAATTCATGATTAATTTAGCTAAAATCACAGAACTTAATGGACAAGTGAGGTGGCTACACAGAGCAGGAGCAGATGCAGCCTGTTTTCCTGTGGCTTTTCCTTTGCCCCTGGGTTTCCAACTAGGAGTACAGCCAACTGAACTCAGGATCTTGTCAGTTGAAAGGGGAAAAAGCTGAGTTCTTGCTGCAAGTTTTTTAAAAATCTGGCTTACTTACACTCTCTATACTTCTGTTTAAGGGAATATTTATATACATTAAATAATCCTGGCTGTTGAGCCGAACTTGGCATTTATTAAGAATCCCTCCTCAAAGAGGTGAGGAGAAATGCGTGTGCAGAGGTGGGGTGGGGGTGTGGGGGGATTCATGCCCAGTATCTCTCCCTCCAGCTTTCCAGAGTCTTGGGAAAGTCCATCTTTCAGAAACGCTGAAGACCTGAGGGGCCTGCTCAAACACATCTGGAACTCAGCAGAGGTTCTCACAGTGTACACCTGGAGAAATCCCAGTCCCACCTCAACCCTCTCTCATTCCAGATTAATCTTGGATGTTGGGATCTTAATGCTCCCAAATGTAAACAGTTCCTTCTTGGGCTGTTACAGCCCCAGCCAGGCTGCAAAGCCCTGAAGTCGAATCCTGACTTCAATAGTCTGATGATAACACCCTACTTGGCTTGGCATTCTGGGCTCCTTTGGACAGAGCTCACCCCCTCAGCTTATCAAAACCTCCCCAGCAAGACTCAAATAGAAAGCTCCTTGAGGGGACCACCTAAGTTTAATTCACTCCTAAGGCCTCCACGTTTAGTATAGTTCTTTACACACAGGAAATATTTTCTAAATATTTGTTCAATTAATTACATTGGAGTTATTTTTGGACTCATTTGCTTTCTCAAAGAAGTTCATTTCTAATATATTTAGGTCTGATAAACTTACTCCTTTGTTAAATAAGACTTTCCCTATGGCTAACAGCAGCGCTGTTTCAGTTCAGTTCAGTCGCTCAGTCGTGTCCGACTCTTAGTGACCCCATGGACTTCAGCCTAACAGGCTCCTCCGCCCATGGGATTTTCCAGGCAAGAGTACTGGAGTGGGGTGCCATTGCCTTCTCTGCAGCACCACTCTAGATGCAATATAAATCTTGAAAAACTGAACAATTCTTAGCTTGCATCCAATAAGTATCAGATCATCAAACTGCCATGATTAAATTAAAAATATACTGCTCCTTTAATTAAATCAACAGAAGGAAACACTCACTGATCAGCAGAGCTTTTATAATAATAGATTTGTCTCATGACAATGAAAAATTTAAACACAGCATAGTTCTCATCTATCTCTGGTTGCCAAAAGTAGTTTGCTAGGCAGAGGGCAATGCATACTTTAAGTTACATGTCTCCTCTGTCTGGCCAGATAAAATTTCTGGTTAATGGTCGTTTAAGGAACTAATTTTTATATAACCCTTAATGTCTTGGGCCAAGTATGAAAACACTTAGAAATTTTTTCAACCCAGGGATTTTACTACGTGTACATACAAAATCTCTAAGAGTTCAGAATCTGCAACTAGGAGAAAGGTTGCCATGAATATGTTAAATATGTAAATTAGAACAAAGGAAGCCTCTTCTATGTGGCCAATCTCCCACCCCTTCCCACTAAATGTCACTTTCCTTAACAGATAAAATACACACATGGGGAGTGAGAGAAAAGTGATCTTCTGCAGACTTCTAGGAACACTGAGACTTCAAGGTAAAAGATCCAGAAAGCAAGTTACATCACTTTGACAGAAAAGTTTTTCCCACGGTGAAATCAGTAAGAGGGACAATAAATAAACAACGGAAAAAAAAAAAAAATCAAAACCACGGTGGACAGTGGACAGACAAAAGAGGCCTGAAGGTAAAGACAAGATAACAACTTACCAAGGACAGTCAAGGTATAAAACGGCACATTAGAGTCTGAATTTTACACATTTTGAGTGTATATTTGTGACATTCTTACTGGGCTGTCCACCACCCTGTCTAAGAAATTGAGCCTTACCTACTACCCAAGGTCATTCATTTACCACTTCTTACTGAGATGTACTCTACCTTAAGGACCAGTCAAGTGGGTCACAAACAATTTGACTGTCTTCAGGTCAGTTTTCTGCTAAGGCCAATGATTTCCAACTAACTGAAATACATCCCTAAAATTCTGCCAGGAGGGCAGCAGGAGGCATGATGGGCAGGCAACGGACGGGGAGCTTTTAACTTGCATCTCCCTTTTCCTGCTGCCGCACCTCACAGTCCTAAAATGGGGACCATCTTTTTACGCCTGACTCCTTTGCCCTTAAAGAGCTGTTTATCATCATGAAACAAAACTGTATTTTTTCCTTTGGAAATATACATGTTCTGTGACGGGACAGGAAACACTTAAGACCGTGATGGGTAGAACCATACTGGGCTCACAGTACTGATCTTGACTTTACTGGAAATTTTTAAGAGGTTAAAATTTCACCCAGGTAAGAGAGAAACAGATGAGAAACAACTTAATCTCCCATTTTATACATCCATTATTTCAATTCCATTGCTGACTGTCTGTAAACTTTTTACAAACTCTTAGAAACTCAAGCAAAAACAGTGCATGAGTCACTCTCCCAATAGTGTATAAATGATGAGGAATATGTTACTATATGCACACTATCATTCACTGAAATTTTTAGTTAGCTGTTTTTAATAAAGAAAATCCATAAGATTCTGGTACTGATTTCTTAAAATTCAGAAGGAGGTAAATAAAGCACTAATATATCAACTCTCAGAAACCAGGTTTAAAATGTTTAAAACATTAAAAAAAACTAATGTTTTAACCTCGATTTACCAGATATTAGGGAAGAAATTAACTTTTTTAAACAAAGATAATTTTTTAAAGTAAGCAATCTTATAAAATGTTTATCTAACCAAATCCTGGCATTCTGGCTACAGCATCTCTATTGACATACCTAAAAAACCACAAATTACTATGAAATTGGTCTGGAAACATGTGGCCCATGGAGAAAAAGTGTTTAACAAAGAAAGGTTTCTCTCTAAATTACATTAGTATTCACAGAGCGGAACAGCTTGTTACAGATGCATGGCATTAGCCTCACGTTCAGTAATACCTTTACTAATAAGAGAATATATCCAAATATCACACTTCTTTTTTATAAAACGTAATTATCAGCGGCTAGAATTGAGAGCCCAGGGATGAGTTCCAGGATGTCAGATAAGAAGATGGCTGCAGAATGAAATTATCATTAAATATTAACTAAAAGTCAAACATGCAAGAAAATATAAAATATGCATCAGACAGTTTGAGGAAGAGGTTGAGGAAAAAAGAGAGTAAGCCAGATTACTTTAACAGCAAGAGGAGAAATATGAGGAATTTCTATTTGAACAGGAAAGGGATGACAGCAGAGGAAATCTTGAAGGAGGGGCAGGGCTCCAGGCCCTAAGTGAGGTGAAGGGGAGGATTCTGGAAGCCCATCCACATCCAGATCTGGGTCTCAGCATCAGGGAAAGGAGAGGGGAGGGTCTTTCCAATCATACCCTTCCCCCTGTAGACCACCCACCAAGGGCCTGTCTACATTAAGACTGCCTTCAAGGTCAACCTCAGCAGGAAGCCTAGGAGGGCTTTTGGCATCTAAAGCTCCACCCCTACAGTGTGTTGGCCTGCAGCATAGAGTTTAACATGTAAATGATGCCTGAAATAACATATACTTGTTTTCAGTATAATCAGTCAATCAAAAGTATCAGTGAAAGATATCAAATTATTATGTTTTGACAGAAGGACAGAAGATGGAGTCTGGGATGTCTGAAGCTGGCCAGAAGGGAAGGCAGGGAGCTAAGGGCAGTGGAAATGCCAGAAGAGTGAGGGACGTGCAGCTACAGGCCAGCACTTCACTTTACACAAGTTGATCTCAGGAAAGCCTCACGATAAGCCTACAGATGAAGTGGAGAGAGCCAATGAGGGGAATCCTAATCTACCCCCAATCTTGGAAAACTAATGCTGTCTAATGAGAGTCAAACAATAAGTTATACACAGTATCCTTAAAGAATCAGAGTAAGATTTGCCTGAAGACCCAACAATTCTACTCCTAGGTTTATTCTAAGAGAATATAGGTGTGTTTCAGGCTTCCCTGGAGGCTCAGCAGTGAAGAATCTGCCTGCCAAAGTAGGAGACATAAGAGATGCAGGTTCAATCCCTGGATAGGGAAGATCCCCTAAAGGAGGGCGTGGCAACCCACTCTAGTATTCTCGCCTGGAGAATTCTGTGGACAGAGGACCCTGGAGGGCTATATATAGTCCACAGGGTCTCAAAGAGTCGGACACGACTGACGCGACTTAGCACACATGCACATAGATAGATCTATTTTGAAAGATCTGAAAACATGTGTCCACCCAAAAACTTGTACACAAATGTTCGTAGCGGTAAATAGCCAGAAAGTAGAAACAGCCTAAATATCTACCAACTTATAAATGGATAAACAAAATATGACATATCCATATAGTGGAATGTTATTCAGCAATTAAAAGGAATGAATCACTGCTTCATGCTACAACATGAATGAACTTGAAAACATTACGCTAAGTGAAAGAGGCCAGACACAAAAGAGGCCACAAACTGTATGATTCCATTCAAATGCAGGGTCCAAAACAGACAAATTCCAAACAGCCAGTACACAGACTAGAAGCTGCCAGGGGCTGAGGTGACTGCAAGTGGGTACAGGTTTCCTTTTGTAATGAAAATGTTCTGAAATTAGGTAGTGGTAAAGGTTGCATGGCTTTGTGAATATACTAATAAAACCACTGAACAGTATACTTTTAAAAGGGTGAATTTTAGGATATATGAATTATATCTCAATTTTTCAAAAAAATATTTGCTTGAAGACAATAAAATATCCAAAGACTGTCTATCAGAAGGGGAGACTTGTCAGCAACAGAAGCTCAGAAAGGGTGAAGAAACAAAATTGCCGTGTCCAGAGAAGAAGCTTCACCTGCAGAGAGACCAGGAACTTGGTCTGTTCCCGTTAAAAAGGCTTTTTTTTTTTTGCCACTTGTGGCTTGTGGGATCTTAATTCCCTGACCAGGGATCTAATCTGGGCCCTCAGCAGTGAAAGTGCACAGTCCTAACCACGAGACCACAGGGAATTCCTTCAGTTCAGTTCAGTTACTCAGTCATGTCCAACTCTTTGTGACTGCATGGACTAGAGCATGCCAGGCTTCCCCATCCATCACCAACTCCCAGAGCTTGCTCAAATGCATGTCCATCGAGTTGGTGATGCCATCCAACTATCTCATCCTCTGTCATCCCCTTCTCCTCCCGCCTTCAATCTTTCCCAGCATCAGGGTCTTTTCAAATGAGTTAGCTCTTCGCATTAGGTGGCCAAAGTACTGGAGCTTCAGCTTCAGCATCAATCCTTCCAATGAACATTTAGGGCTGATTTCCATTAGGATTGACTGGTTGGATCTCCCTGCAGTCCAAGGGACTCTCCAGAGTCTTTTCCAACACCACAGTTCAAAAGCATCAATTCTTCGGCGCTCAGCTTTCTTTATAGTCCAACTCTCACATCCATACATGACTACTGGAAAAACCATAGCTTCGACTAGATGGACCTTTGTTGGCAGAGTAATGTCTCTGCTTTTTAATATGCTGTCTAGATTGGTCATAGCTTTTCTTCCAAGGAGCAAGTGTCTTTAATTTCATGGCTGCAGTCACCATCTGCAGTGATTTTGGAGTCCAAGAAAATAAAATCTGTCACTGTTTCCAATGTTTTCCCATCAATTTGCCATGAAGTGATGGGACCGGATGCCATGATCTTTGTTTTCTGAATGTTGAGTTTTAAGCCAACTTTTTCACTGTCCTCTTTCACTTTCATCAGGGAATTCCTTAGAAAGGCTTTTCTGAACAGCATTAGCACTACAGAATTCACCCCAGGCTGGAGTGAACAAAGCCCCCCTGGAGTTGAGCAACACTGCAGCCCAAAGACCCTTTGTCAAAAGCTCAGATGTACTAAGCAGCTTCTGCTTCCAGTATGCTCCATGGATCCAATATCACTTATTTCTTGCTGTACATCATTATTATTTAATAATCTGATAATTATTTTGTATAATTTACAATTAAATATTTGATACTATTAAATTAGTACTAAAATTAAATTATTAAGCTGCCTTTCAATCTTTGTAAGCCCAGCCAAGGTGATTTTATCTTCAAGAGATAACTCACTTCTGTATTTTTAGGCCCAAGAGAATATGGTAAGACTAGGGCGACAACCACCCTGGTTTTCCTAGGACTGTCCAGGCTATATAGTACTGAAAGCTCTGCATCCCAGGAAATTTCTCAGTCCCAGGCAAACCAGGATAGTTGGTCACCCTAAATAAGACTCTGAAGTGAGTAACTACACCAAGACAATGTCACCCTATCAAGGGCAGATACTAAACAGAATGACTGACACAAACTCATTCTCACCACCTTTTTCTTTACCTTCAAACCAGAGAGACTGCAAAGTTAAACTCGTGACCTCCCAGAGCACTTGCAGCTTGTGACGACCATGCGACTTAGCTTGAGGCAACGAAGTACAAGCACAGGCCCCTGTGGTGGACAAGATGCCCCATTTCCTGAACAGAAAGGAAAAGCCTCCCCAGGAGAAAGCTTGTGCTGCTGCACCTGGCCCTTTCCCTCTTCTCCCTGGTGGAACACAGCAGTGGTGACTACACATAAAGAAGCTACACTGTGAGAACGAGACGAGTGTGAGGAAGGCCTCAGTGCTAAGGATGGAAAGCAGAAAGATGCAAAGGTGGAATCACGGCTTCTTGGCAGCCTTGGAGTGCCCACCTTGGCTGCTGCAGGAGACAAAAACCCCCTGCCTGTTCAACCTCCACTGAAGCTCTTGACTCTCTACTATCCAATGTCCCTTACCTACAGTATCTGTGAAACTTCTTGAGAAAGAGTCATCAGGCTACTCCAGGTTTAAAGGAAATCATGAGAAACAATATTAAAAAGTGAATTGTTCTCATTTTTATACCAGGTATATATATTTTATTAAAAAAAAAAAAAAAAGCTCAGGGATGGAGTACAGCATGGATCAGACCTGGGATAGGGGTATTTGCTGGTTTGCTGTGTATACAACTAGGAAATGTTTTAAAGCTGAAAGGTTAATAGTTTGTTTCATAGTCAGGAAAGAGGCATGAAGGTCAAATCTACAATATCAAAATGGCCTCTTCAAAATGTCATATAGTTTTCTTGGAAATATTCCATTTTGAATCAACAAATGTTTTTTAACTTTTAAAGCTTCAATAGATACTTAATCTTTCTGCTTCATGGATGAGCAGACTAAGGCTCAGAGATAAAAAGTGAAAGGCCCACATTCACAGTTAGGAGGCAGAGGAGCCAGGACCTAGCACCAGCCCAAAGACTTCCAGCCTCTGACCCAGGGCTGTCAGGGCTGGAGAGGGTGCTTTGAAAGATGCACCAGTTTGCCTAAATGAGGAGAGGACAAGATGAAGCTCCACATGGTGGCACATATAACTTCACCACAGTTTCTTTAAAAAAAAAAAAAAAAGGGGGGTATAAACAAGTCTAAGTTTATTATAAAGAGGCTTTACTCTCTATATAAAGATTTATATATTAACGTATATGTGTGTGTATTAGATAATAAAGTATCTTGTGGATCAAAGTAGTCGAGATATCTATAATACAATTATTAAAAATAAAATGAAAAAAAAATTTGCTGATCAGGGAGAAAACGAAAAGTAAAATTGCTCAAAATACCTAATAAAATGAAGACCAGGCCCCCTTCCTGGACTGATCCTTGAATGTCAGTATTCCCAGAGACCCGCCCTCTCCTCAGCAACCACTGCTCCCCACTCTTCTCACTCATCCCACACAATAGACTAGAGACGTCTCAGTACTTTGGTGTGTCCTCTCGGACACTGCTCCACACCCGAGACCACGCTTCTCCTTGACCTCAGTTGCACACTATTCTCTGCCTCCACTCTCTCTGCCCGACAATCAACCTGTCACACTTCACCGGTCATGTATCTGAAATACAAATCTCTCCTCCTCCGCTTAAAAGCCTACTGACAGAATAAAATCCAAGTTTCTTCACTGGACACAGCTCTACCATCCTCTCAGCCTCATCCTCCCTCACACTCCCCCTCCTCCAAGCCATACACTCTGTTCGGCCATCTGCTGTTTATCCGTCTCCCAAACGTGCATTCTGGATTACACCTCCAAAGTTCTGGGTTCACTATGCCCTGTGCCTAGAATGCCATCCCCACTTCGGGGCTGTCTGGGGCACTCTGACACTAAATCTCAACCTAAAATTTCCTTCCTCTGCAAACCCTTGCCTAGAAAAACAAGTTTCTCTCCTTCTTCATGCCCAGCCCACTTACTTAGAACACAGCATCAGCATGAACGTTAGTTCATAACTAGTTCTTTAGTGAGTAACCAATGCACCCAACTAGAGTCTCCCTGGTTGGCCAGTACATACTATACCCATAATAGGTAGCCAGGAAACAGACAGAAATATTTCATGGGTCACTGACAAAGAGTGAAGCCCATTTATCCTTGAGTTTCTTAAGGAAAAGAGTAGTGTCTTAATCATTTCTGTATCCCTAACACTGGCAAATCTGAGATGCCCAATAACTATGTGCTGAACTCGCCATCATGGCTCCTTACAAATAACGCCACTGAGTTGTGATTTAAAGCCATCCCTTTCTGTGAACTGAGAAATGTCTACTCAGACAGAGGTGTCATTCAGAGAAACTTCATTTTGACAGATGTATTTTTTATTTGTTTTACACTTTTGTACAACCAGCATGCATTATTTTTATAATTGGGTATTTACCTTTGAGGGGAGAGGAAAGAGTGGGCAGAGAGACTGTCAATGTTATTACTCACTGTTGATTATATAGAATTAGAATCCAAAAACATATTATCCTTAAGTTCAGAAAAGGCTGGAGAAATGTTCTCTCTTCATAGCTCTATGCTTTTGACAGTGAGAATCTTAAAAACCATGCTTCTCTTTCCCCTTAGCGTTCAGAATGTTTAGAACTAACTATTTCAATCTAGACATAGGATTTATCTAGTCTTTCATCTTATTTCTGTTACTTTAGAAAAGAAGATTCATATATTAAATATATTTTAATCACCTAAGTCACCTAAAATCATTTTTTGGTTCCAGGCATAATATAACCACCATATATAAAGGTGAAATTTGGCAGAGCCACTTTCAGCAGCATCAAAGCCATAGTAAAGCTTTGGAAAAAAGTACATATCTCTCAAATCTTGGCAAAATAATTCCCCCCTTTTCTAAATTATTTCAATGAATTCTAAAGAGCTTATTCACTTCAAATGGGATCTTAAAACCACCACATATTTAAGCATCATTAAAAATCTAGTGTAAAGTATTACACTGCCCACATTGACACATAAAACCTTAGCACTACATTATTCTTTCTGCTCCCAGAAACCCTTGTAGTTGGCTTACTTTTGCCATGGACTACAAGGCCTCCTTAAATGAGAAATAATTCTCTACAATATTTAACAAAGCAATAACTCCTCAAAATAAAACTCTGCCTTAGTATTTGGAGATGCCTAAGAAATAGTACCATGAAAAGCACACACACACAAGCAAAGATCAGCTTTTGATAAACAAGTCTTTGCATGAGAAACAGTAACATCGGTCACCAAAAAAGAACACTTCTATGTATCTCCCACATTCCATACATAACAGAGGGGACATGATCCTAAGAAGTCAAAGCATATTTTTTTACTGCCATAGTGAAAAAATGGGAGATACATTTACATTTTCAGAGCTGTTCAAAGAGTGGGCAAAGTTGACATGAAGTTGCAACTGCAAATATTTGTTCTTTTCTTGGTTTAAAACTTTCATGATGATAAAAACTCTGTATAAAGAGCCACTAATTAAAAAGGCATCTATTTGTCTTATAGGATGCTTGAATTTGTATGTTTATTTGAGATGAATAAAATGGTACACACTAGAAAGCAATGGGAATTAGAATTTTTAATTTTATTGGTTTAACGAGTTCCTCCTGAGATTTCATTTGTCAAATCTAAGAAGCTCCTTTACACAATAATTTGTTCGACAAGGTAGCAGTATGGTATAAATTAATATCTCCCCTGACCTTGAAAGTAAAGAAGGACAGAGACTTCCCTGGCAGTTCAGTGGTTAAGACTGTGCTTCCAAGGCAGGGAGCTCAGGTTTGATTCCTGGTCAGGGAAAATCCCATGGATGGAGGAGCCTGGTAGGCTGCAGTCCATGGGGTCGCTAAGATTCCCATACGACTGAGAGACTTCACTTTCACTTTTCACTTTCATGCTTTGGAGAAGGAAATGGCAACCCACTCCAGTGTTCTTGCCTGGAGAATCCCAGGGATGGGGGAGTCTGGTGGGCTGCCGTCTATGGGGTCTCACAGAGTTGGATACGACTAAAGTGACTTAGCAGTAGCAGTACCAGGGAACTAAGATCCCACTAAGATACTGCATGACACAGCCAAAAAACAAAAAACAAAGGAAGGATAATGTGTGGTGAAGAAACAGCAAATTAAATGTCTGAGAAAAAGACAATTTTCTATTACTTAATCGAGTAAGAAGGTTCCCTCATTGTGCAAGACTCCTTAAATATCTCAGAGAACTAGCTAAACCAAATTGATTATCGCACAGCACACACAGCCATTTCTGCTACTACTTACCTCTATGCTAACCTGGAATATAGACCTTAAAACTGATTTCTTGCAATAAGCACCACTCCAACAAAAAACTAGGAGTTACTGAGTTCTTATTGTGTGGCAGGGACTGTTTGAAACACTGTGTGCATTTCCTAATTTAATTTACCAAACAGATCTGTGAAATGAGTACTATTCTAATTTATCAAATAAAAAAATTAAAAACATGTATCTCACACAGAGAAGTAACGTCTCAGAATAAATAAATTCACTTACTGCTAGTAAGTCCAGGGCTCAAAAAAGCAGGGAATCAGCTGTTACATAAATTGATATTGGGCCCTTCCCCCTCCCTCCATAAAACATCTTCTCCAGGTGCTCACAGAGCTTTTCCTCCACCTTTCTCTTAACTGCCCTTGGGCTCTGTCCCCAGGCCTCTGCTCTTCTGATCCACACTCCCAGCTCACCCACCCCAGGCCTACCCAACCCCGCAGCCTGACCCCGGGAAGCTCATCCAATCTCAGTCCTTTTAATATCAGCTATATACTAATGGCTCTCAAATTCTCCAGTTCAGACTCTGACCTAAGACTTTGACCATCCAACTGACCACCCTGGGTCTCCACTTGTTTGTCCAACAGGCCTCTGAAACTCATGGCCAGGAACAGAACTACTGAATTACTTTCCTCTACAATCATATTTCTACATCAGCCTCTAGTCTTCCTTACCAGTAAATGGCTCCATCATCCACCTAGATTTATCCCTGTATCCCTTCCCTCTACATCCTATATCCAATCCATTATTTGGTCCTGTTAGCTTTTTTTTTTTTTAATTTTATTGAGGTATAGCTGATTTACAATGTTGTATTAATTTCTGTTGGACCACAAAGTGATTCAATTATACATATATATGTGTGTGTATGTGTATATATACACCCATATATATATATATGTGCTAAGTCACTTCGGTCATATCTGACTCTTTGCCACCCTATGGACCAAAGTGCGCCAGTCTCCTCTGTCCTTGGGATTCTCCAGGCAAGGATACTGGAGTGAACTGCTATTCTCTATACACACACACACACACACACACACATATACACACACACCCTTAAAGGAGTACTGGGACCTCAACTTAAAAACCCCTGAACTTGGTGACCTCAAAGGCCACCTGCTACTTTAAAATGTTATTTTCTAGTTGAAGAACTACTCAATGGTTTTACTACGCTAGGGCTTCCCTGGTGGCTCAGACCGTAAAGAATCTGTTTGCAATGCAGGAGACCCTAGTTCAATTATCCCTGGATTGGGAAGATCCCCTGGAGAGGGAAATGGCAAACTACTCCAGTAATCTTGCCTGGGAAATCCCACGGACAGACGAACCTGGCGGGCTACAGTCTATGGGGCCGAAAGTTGGACATGACTTAGTGAGTAAACCACCACCACCATTATATACGTGTTATATATTTCCTTTCCATTATGGTTTATCACAGGATACTGAATACAGATGCCTGTGCTATACAGCGAACAGGTCCTGTTAGCTTCGTCTCCAAAAAAAATATCCTAAATCTCACTTCCTCGCTTTCCACTCTCCCTTGATGCCCTCGCCACTGCTCTGTCCCGCCAACACCCTTGGCTTGTTTCCAGCTCAGGACCTTGGCCTGGGCTATTGCTTCTGCTTGGGTCACTCTTCCCTGAAGCAAAGCTGCACCTTCAGTTTCACTTGGGTTTGAACTCAAATGTCACCTTCTCAGAGAGGCCTTCCTAGATCAGTCCTCCTAAACCTTTAGAGCACCGATCACTCACAAAACTGAAGGAATCTTAAAGTTTCACTTGGTAACGTGTTTAAAGATAAGCTCCTTGAGGGCCAGAGCTGTTCTGCTCATTGCTGTTGCCTAGAACAACAGCCTGGCACACGGCAGGCACTCAATATTTGCAGACTCCAAGACTGGAAGGGGAGGATGACTATGAAGTCCACAAAAAACACACTGACTTAAAGCCCATCAATCATTAAGAAAATAAACACAGGACAGCCAACAGTAGCCACCCAAGTGAGTTTATCTTCTGCTTTCTTATTCCCACGGGGATTGTAAGACCTGTTTACAATGATCCTGTGCATGGTGCTTCAATTTTCAACGGTAACTCAAAGTAAATAACACATTTTATATCATGATGAGAATACACATATGTACATATTTAACTAAAACTGAAGTTTCATGAAACATTACGTATCCTTTCCACACAGGACATGCTACAACGTTTCTTTTTTACTGTTTTTTATTTTTATTTTTTTATTTTTTTAAATTTTATTTTTAAACTTTACATAATTGTATTAGTTTTGCCAAATATCAAAATGAATCCACCACAGGTATACATGTGTTCTAAAGCTGCTAACAACTACAACATCAATTTCACAACCAATGGATGGGATAGGATTCAGTTTGAAGAACATTTTTAACTCATGCCTATATTTTGTTTCTTCTGGGTAAAGAGAGTAAAATTTCTGCCTACATCTGGCAACTTCAAATGAGCCACTTCACAGCCCTGAGCCTCACCTCACCTGTAAAATAAATCACTATGTTAACTACTCATAAAGTGGCTGCCTTCAGTAGAATGGATTGGGGTGAGAGTACTCTGGGAAGAAGATTCTTTTGGAACTCAGTCTGTTCCCCTAAGGAGACAATTTCAACCTCCTGCTCTTCCCCAGGCCACCACATCCACTCCATCAGCAAGTTCCAATAATTCTAGCTCCAATTCACATTTCAAATCTGTCCTCTTCTCTCCATCCCACTGTGACACCGCAATCCACGTCTCCATCATCCCAACAGCCTCCTTCTGGACTTGTCTACCCCTACTCTGCTGCTGCTGCTGCTGCTGCTAAGTCACTTCAGTCGTGTTCGACTCTGTGTGACCCCATAGTCGGCAGCCCACCAGGCTCCCCACCCCTGGGATTTTCCAGGCAAGAACACTGGAGTAGGTGATCCCCTGTAATTCCTCTCATACACAGCAGCCTCAGAGACCTTTAAAGTTTTGTTTCGGGAAAAAAAAAAAACTTCAAACCCACAGAAAAGTTGCAAGGATATTACAATAAACAGCCATACGTCCTCTAACATATTTGTCACCTTCTATTCCTCCCTGAACTATTTGAGAATAAGCTGCAAAGACCAAGACTCTTCACTCTTCTTAAGAACAAGGACACTCTTTTCATAACCACAAGGAGTTACCAAATTTAGGAAACTTAATATTGATACAATACTATTATCTAATATGCAGTTTGTATTCAAATTCTGCCATTTATCCCAGCACTGTCCTTTAGAGTTAACATTTCCTACCTCCCCCACCTCAATCCAGGATTGCACATTTCATGTAGGTGTCAGGTCTCTGGATAATTTTAAAAACATAAGTCAGATTCTGTTGTTCCCCAACTTTAAACTCCCTGCTGATCTGTTTCTCTCGGTTACAGCCACACAAGCTGCCCTTTTCTTTCCCTTCCCTCCTGGAGCCCCTCAGCTCTTTCCACAGCCGACCCCTCCTCATCTTTTCATCTCTACCCAGGGACTTCCAGGGCACAGTGTCTACAGACACATCCTTGGTTTTCCTCTGTCTCACTTCACTCTTGATTACCTTCCTGTCACTTAACAGTCCGTATATACCTTGTTGGCTTATTTGCTTATCAGCACCTAATTCTGTGAAAAGAGAACAGTGTTTGGCTCAGAGTAGGCACTCAATAAATATTTTTGAGTGAATAAATGAAAGAATAAACAAACGGCTCTTTAAAAAGAGTGGCCTTGTCAAGACCTCACTGTGTAAGATCGCACACAGGAAGGGACAACTCAGTGAGACCACTTCCCCTCTGAAGGGACAGCAATCGCTTGTGGGCCCAGCCGGGGGCAGTCAGCGTGAATGCACACCCTCAGGGAAGCACTGTGAAGGTTTCTAAGATCAATGGTGACAAGAGGGGTTAGCGGGCCAGCACAAGGTGGTTTCAAGTGTGAGAAAGATCCACGTCTTCAGCTTGAAAGGGGAAGGCCACAATATTTTAGAGACAGGGCTGGCTCTGGAGTCAGAAGACGGGGTTAGCTTCCCATCTGTGTGGCCGTAACTCTCTCTGGGCCTCAATTTCCTCAAATGTTTAGTAAGGATAATGCCTCGCTCTTAGCCCACGTGGGAGCAGAGGGTCCTGCAGGTCCTTTGAAACAAAGGGAAACAGGCTCCTGAATAGAGGTGAGGAGCAGTGAACCAGGGCGCACAGCTGAGCAACAGTGAGTGCTCACTTCTGAACCGCAGCCTAAGTGAAATGCCAGCACCGTATCTGGCAGAGTAGGCTCTCAATAGTTCCCTTCTCGCTCTTGTTCAGCCCTATTTGGACCCAGAGGAGAGAGCAGCTCAAAATATGCGAGCATTCAGATACCAACAGAACCTAGAACAAAAGCTGCTTCTGGGCACAGGGGCCCCATCCTCCCTGTGGCGGGAGCAGAGGCTGCATGACCACTTGGGAGGATTCTGCAGAAGAGACTCAAGCGCGGGCTCAGCCCCATGACCCACAAGGTCTTTTTCAACCTCAAGAGTCTGTGATTTCTTAATTGAATTAAGTATGCCCCTGTGGTAGGCAGCATGGATGTTATCAATTTAAGCTTTAGTCTCACTCTCCAAGGAATTGACAATCAGCCTAGAATGTCAGCGCCCACAGAACTGACGAGTTACAGACAGTGCCAAGGAGCAGGATGGACAATAAGGACCACAGTGCTACAGTGGCCCAGAGGAGACCAGGAGACTGTCCGTGAAGAGGTGAAAAGTCTGCTAGGATGCGAAGGCCGGTGCATAACGTAAGGCTATTTAAGGGGTGTATTCTCCGTTAATGAATTCAGTGGTAGTTTTCCTCTTGTGGTGCTGGCTCTGGCCTTAGCTTGACACATGTAGCCGTGTACCGACACGTCCAGGACAGGACGCATGTACATCTGATTGTTGGTTTAACATCCAGCACAGGTACCAGAGCATGTGGCTATTTGGCAAATATTCGGCTATGTGGGGTGAGGTGGCATAGGGTGGTGGGAAGAAGACAGGAAGGGCTGAAGCATCCTCTATGGGACCTAAAGAGCAGGTTGAGCCTGCAGGAGAAACAAGAGGGCCCTGGTAGCAGGCTGTGCCCGGAACACAGCCCCCAGAACCAGGGAGGGTGGTGGCTGGGAGATGGATTCCAGTCTGTCTGTTGTCCAGACACTCTAAAGGGCAACCTTCTACCCTAAACTCAAAACTGGTTTTTAAAATGTCAGAGATTGAAAATGAACTGTTTTTATTTGACTCTTTCAACTTTTTTCCAGTTGCAGGAGTCTACGGATTACTTTGCCAAGATTTTTAAATTACCAAGCAGTTGGCTTGCTTACACATTTCGAGTATCTGATTTATTTTTGACCATCCTAATAATCACTATATATCCCACAGAGTTATGTATAACATACAGAGTCTCTTCTTTTTTTTAAAAAAAAATTATTTTATTGAAGTATAGTTGGCTTACAATGTTGTGTTAACTTCTACTGTATAGCAAAGTGATTCATTATACACATATATTCTTTTCATATCCTTTTCCATTATGGTTCATCACAGGATACTGAATATAGTTCCCTGTGCTATACAGTAGCAGAGTCTCTTCTAACAAAATTCTAGCCTCAGACGTCGATAGATCATGTCTTTTGTACTATAAACACCTGCACTGTTTAATTTGTTCCATTAGCTCACAAGTGTTTCACAGAAGAGAAGTGGCGATTAAAATCATCGCTTTCAAAAGACAATTCATGTTTAAAGAAGCAAAGTGAAAATGAAAAGATCAAATGGATCTATTTGAAATGAGCTGATATGTAACTGTGAGATTCAGTGGTCATCAATAAATAAAGAGACTGCTGCTTGCCCCTCATTCTAGATTAAGATATGGAATAGCCCAAGTGAGAAGCTACTCAACTCTAAAATGTAAACCATAGGCTGCAATTCCAATGACCCACCCTGAGGACTTCTGCTTTTAGGTCTCATTTCTTAAGTCTCTGTATGCTATCTCAGACACAGACAGGATCAGAAAACATACGACACATCTCCTGATCATCCTAAACACACTCTGCCACAACTCTCCAAGTCTGGTGAAAATCTGTCCAACTGTTTTTGGACAGACTCTGTGTTCCTGCAATGGAGTAAAAGACAAACAAAAATTTAATATTAGCTAATAAATAATATAACTCCTTGCGCTCACTCAACAGAGGTGAACAAAGAAAAAAGGCCTCCATCTTCATGGAGCTCTTCCACCTAGGGGGACAACTGAAGTTAAATAATAACCAGACAAATAAATATGCAGTTGTAGGCTGTAATAAGTGCTGATAAGATAAAGTATCGGGTACTTCGCTGGAATTACTTAAGGGACTTCATTTGGATGGGAGGTTCAAAGAGATTAGGAAAAATGTTTTAAAAGAATCACATTTAAAATGGAAAATATTTATGAATTAATAGTATTTTTTTAAAAAAAGCAGAATATACAGCTATGGATATGATTTGACTATAGTTATATAAAAGGGCATGCATAGAGACAAATCTGAAAGAGAAATACAAAATAAAATGGTTATGTGAGGGTGGCAATGTTAAGGACAGTGTTCACATTTCAAAATTTTCCTTTAATGTTGCTTTATTATTTTCACCATAATTAAGATAAGCACAGACAGAATCTAAAGCCCTAAAGAAGTTTCTGCCTACTCTAAGGCTTGACCAAAAATCTGTGGCTTAGATCTTCATTAAAATAGCAGCATGGCAAGAGAGAGGACAAACCCTGGAGGCTGAGAGCCCTGGACCACTAAGGCCCAGGCACTAATAAGCTGCGTGACACTGGACGAGCTACCCTTCCTGGGAGGCTGTTTCATCATCTCTTGAGATGGAACTAATGAGATCTACCTCATAAAGCTGTTGAGCAGATAAAAGAAAAGAGCATATGTAAAGGACCAAGTCCAAAGCCTAGCACACAGTATGTGTTTAATAAATGTTGATAGACATCATGATCATTACTAGCATATAAATCCAAATGAAAAAGTGGGCTTTGAATCAAAAGTCTCCCAGGCCTAACAGATGACCAAACTAGAGAAATCAGATGACTCATCAATCATTGTTAAATGACTTCTCTCTGACAACAAGGAAATCAACTAGTGGCCAGTCACTTTCTCTGAGGCCCCCTACGCTGTACTCTGAGTAAAGCCAAAAAGATGAGTCCAAGAAAAACTTTCCTAAAGATGAAATGAGCCACACAATTTTGGCAATTTACTAAAAACAATTTAGAACCCCTTTATTAAAAATAAAGCCTCCTGAAACAGTTTCCAGAAACTGAGACTAGAATTCATATAAAAATATGGCAGATTCAAAACAAAATAGCCCTACAAAAATTATACAGCCGGAATCTGCCAAAAGATGATATCATGAAGGCATGCTTTTGGTTTCCAGGATATCTGTGAAAATAAACTAAAAAGACAACAACTCCATTAGTCTACCAAGCATTTTCAAACACAGACTCTGCCCTAAAACTAGAATGCTTCTAACATCAAATATTATGATAGGATAATTTTTCCAACTTAAAACATTAGGTTACAAAAATGCACTCATCCAAACACTCAATAAATCACTGCTTTAAATCATTTAGTTAACTGAGCAAGAAGCAAAAACGTTTTTGTTCATTTGCTTCCGTCAGAATAGAAAACAGTGTCAAAGGAGGAAGAAGGCTTTCGCTCCTGCTTTGTTGAATACCTGGATTAGACTGACCACCCTTTAAGATAGCCTTTGTGTGCTTCCAAACCCAAACCAAGCCACACAGAGCAGCTGCTCACTGACCAACTGGTCTGCAGAATTCAATGAATGACAAAAGGTTACCTTAATTCAATAAGATAATCGGCACACATTTACCCACCACCCAGAGTCTAACCATCTGCAAGGCGGCAGAGCCAAATGCCTATAAAACAACTGGCCGTATGCAGACATGTCCTCATGTCCCTCATGTCAACGACGTTTCTCTCTTAGCAACAGCTACAAAGAAGCTGAACTTTCAGAAAAATTTCAAGATTTCATGATCCAACAACTTGTTAGTAAGTTATTTTGAGTGCCACTGAGATTTCCAGGCCAGATGGGTAATATGTTTTATTCAATTGAGTCTTGTGCTGGGATAACAAAATGTGAGACAGACACGATCTGGGTCCTTTCACTGTTCAAGAGGCAAAGCGACCTAGTGGCTTCCAAATAACAGCAGGGACAATGTAGCAGGAAAGAAAAAAATAAAGAGAGAAAGGAAAACAAAAAGATCAAAACCCCAGGAAAACCCCAAGGACAAGAGCAACTTCAGAGCAAGAAACCACTAACTATTTAGACTGCAGAATCTGACATCTGCCTTAAGGCCAAGATGCCATTCAGCTAGACATGCATCTGTAGTGATCAAAACTACCCAATAATAATGATGTTGATGATGATTCAACACAGAAGGTTTAAAAACAAAGACATAATAGGAACTATAAACAGTATACAAGTTTATTTTCTTTCTAACACACTACACTAAAATCAATGGATGCAGCATTTCTCAAAGTGTAGGATTCAAGATGCTTTGAGGTGAGATTCAAGATAATTTGAAGCAATCTACATCACCCAGAATAAGAAAACCGTTGTTCCCTTTGCAATTTTCTCTCATACCTTCTTATTAAGCCAAGAAGAAAGTCTCAGTTTGGTGCTAATACATATTTAACACCTCTCTAACATTTGCTAAATCTTTGAGAGGCCAGCCTGGGCTCCTGGCAGATAACAGTATACAAATATATTTTTAATTAAAAATTTTTAAATAATAACTTTCACAACTATCTTCTGTTTATGATATAGAATACATATTTTCCACTTACAGTAATGAAAAGTTTCCTTTTGCAGTAGATCAAAGTAAAGAAAATAAGGCCATTTAATTTTTAACAAGTACTATTCAGTTCAGTCACTTAGTCTTGTCCGAATCTGCAACCCCACAGACAGCGAGTACTGTAATTATATTTATTTTTCCAAATTTACATTTTTTTAAAATTTCAAGCCTATAGAAGAGTATAAGTACAATGAATGCTTGTATGCCCTTCACCTAAACTCACCAATTGTTAAGATTTTGCCTCATAGCTCTATCTACATCTTCTATCTATCTAAACATACACATGTGTGTGTAAATGTCAGTCGCTCAGTCGTGTCAGACTCTTTGCAAACCACGGACTGCAGGCCACCAGGCTCCTCTGTCCATGGAATTCTCCCCGCAAGAATACTGAAGTGTGGAGCCATTCCCTTTGCCAGGGGATCTTCACCACCCAGGGATCAAGGCCGGGGCTCCTGCATTGCAGGCAGATTCTGTACCGTCTGAGCCACCGGGGAACCACACATACTTTTGTTATGGTTGTTGATGAACCACTTGAAAGTCAGCTGCACCAGCATGACACTTTATCATTAAATACTACAGAAGGTATTACCTAACTCATAAGGAGATAATCTTAGATGACCAAAATACCATTATCACATGAAGAACATTACCAGTAATGCCTTAATTTCCCTTAAGTGTACGTGTTAGACACTCAGTTGTGTCCGACTCTTTGCTTCCCCATTGACTATAGCCCACCAGGCTCCTCTAGTCCATGGGATTCTCTAGGCAAGAATACTGGAGTGGGTTGCTATTTCTTTCTCCAGGAAATTTCCCATAAAATCTGGCCCAAATTCAAACATAACTAATTATCCCCCAATTTCTGGTACAGAATTCATGCATGGCATTTGGTTGTTATCCCTTTAGTAGGGCAATAAGAAAGAAAATATTAAGAAAATAATTAATAGATGGTATATGAAACTGGCAAAAATTGTAATGGAGACACAACTTGGATTTGTGAAAACACTGAACTAACCAAAACCCTGAGAATAGAGGATAGGTAATCTAAATAATTAATAAAGAAAAAAAAACTTAACCTCTGCTATTAAACTAAACTTACAGAATGCAAAGCTATAAGGAAAACACTTAATACCTACTCTTTTTTGATTAGGCCTTGAAAAAGGACAGTCAAAAGATCACTGTCAGAAGAGAGAGGTATATGCCAGAATGTGCTTCATTAAAAATTTCAAAGCTACAAATAAAATAATTAAAAAATTTTTCTCAGAGTTTATACATGTCCAAAATAACTAGCTCATCTCTTTTACTGAATAGGCACCAAGTCAGGTGCTCCAATGCATTATCTCATTAAATCATAATCAACATTTCTACAAAAAAAAATAGACATGTTGATTCCAATTTAGTGGTAAAAATATTTAAATTGTTTTAGTAAAAACTATTACATTATGGTTTGTTACAACAAAGATGTGGCTATATCATGCATTACAATTTATTATATCATAGCTTCTAAAACCCAATATTGTGTTATAACTCTTCCTCAAGCCCCCATGTGCACTCCCTCTCCCTCTCTCTCTCTTTCTCTCTCTCTCTCACACACAATATTGAATACTGTCCTCTAATACAAGCTTAACAAAAAGGCACAAGGAAATACCTTACTAATAAGAATGCTTCTTTACGGAACAGACATGTTTCTAAAATGTGTGAGTGAACTTACTAAGACTGAAAATTTTAAACATGCCAGGAAATTTTGCTATTAAAATATTAAAATCTTTAAACAAATAACACACTATGAACATTTGCAATTCATACTCAGAAAGCAAGAATGGTCAATATTAGAAAATCAGTTATTATAATTCATCATATTAAAGATCAAAGAAAAATCACTCTCTCCATAAATGCTGAAAAGATACTGAATAAAATAAAAAAATCTATACCTGATAAATTTCTTTATCAACAAGATAAATACATAAGACAGTATCATACTTGAGAGATAATGAAGTACTCCCCCAAAACATATCCACTGTCACCAGTATTTTTTAACATCATTAAGGAAGTACTAAAGCTGATAAAAAAAATAAATAAATAAAGCTGATAAAAACAGACTATAGAAAAATTTCAGATATAGAAATTAGCAAGGAGGAAATAGAATTTAAATGATCATTATTTGCCAATACAGCATTACTTGGCCAGAAAACCCAAGATAATAACTAAAAACTATTATGAACAAAAAGAGAACTCAGTAAGGTGGCTAAATACAAAATTAATACATAAAAATCAATAGCTATCTTGTATTTAAAAAATAAAAAACTATCTTGTATTTTAAAAAGAGTCAATTAGAAAGGGTAACAAGTTTCTATTTACAATAGCACCCTAAAAATAGCATATCCAGGAATTAATTTAACAGAAACTTAAAATCCTTCAGTACACATTGCTCATACTCAGTCTACACACTTACATTCACATACAGGACCTTAAATGGATGATAATGGTTATATTACAAAAATATTTATAAACAAAATGTGTTTGGATTTGCTTCAAAATAATTCAGCCGTGGAGGGGCTAGGGACAATGTGTAGGAATATAAATGAAACCTGAGTAGTCATGAGGAATTAGTGTCATGGTAATGCATGAGCATTGCTCTTGATTTTTCATATGCTTTAAATTTTCCACAATAAAGAAAACTTGAAGTAATAAAACATATCAAAAAATGGAAGATACATCTGTTCTTTGGTAGAAGCTTTAGTATTATTGTAAGAATGCCATTCTATACCCTAAAAGCTCCAATAAAATTACAAGAGCTTTTGAAAACTAAACAGCTCATTCTAAATTATACGTGGAGAACTTCCTGGCAGTCCTGTAGTTAAGAATCTACATTTTCAATGCAGGGGGTGCAGGTTCGATCCCTGGTTGGGGAACTAAGGGCCCACAAGCCGTGTGGCACAACCAAATAGAAAACAATAATAATAAATAAAGTCTATGTGGAAAAATAAGCACAACTAACTGTGAAAATTCTGAAAAGGAGAATAAGGGAGCACTAGTTAAGAAAGAGAGAAAGAACAAGTGTTGGTCAGAATGTGGAGAAACTGGAACTCTCAAAACATTGCTGGTAGAAATGTAAAATGATGCAGCCACTGTGGAAAGCAACTAGGGAGTTCCTCAAAAAATTAAACACAGTATTATCGTGCTGCTGCTGCTGCTAAGTCGCTTCAGTCGTGTCCGACTCTGTGCGACCCCATAGACAGCAGCCCACCAGGCTCCCCTGTCCCTGCGATTCTCCAGGCAAGAACACTGGAGTGGGTTGCCATTTCCTTCTCCAATGCATGAAAGTGAAAAGTGAAAGTGAAGTCGCTCAGTCGTGTCCAACTCTTAGCGACCCCATGGACTGCAGCCTACCAGGCTCCTCTGTCCATGGGATTTTCCAGGCAAGAGTACTGGAGTGGGGTGCCATCGCCTTTTCCGGTATGACTCAACAATTCCACACCTAGGTATATATCCAAAAGAAGACAGAACACAGATTCAAATACTTTTATTCAAGTCTTCATGGCAGGACTGTTTATGCTATACAAGAGGTACACCTTAGATTCAAAGATATAAATAATTAGAAAGTAAAAGAAAGGAAGACGATAAACCACGAAAATAATAACCAGACAAAGGTGAAGTGGTTATATTACTATCAGAAAAAAATGTTTTAACATAAATATTGTTACTGAAAGAAAATAAGGATACTGTATAATGATGAAAGGGTCAATGTATCAAGAAAATATAACAATTTTAAACATGTATATAGACACACCTGACAACAGAGCCTGACAATACACTCAGTAGTAGGTAAAACTGGTAATAATGAAAGAAGCAGACAATTCAACAGTAACAGTTGGAGTCCTCAATATTATACTTTCAATAATAAAATAATCAAGCAGAAGATCAGCAAGGAAACAAGTCTTGAACAGAACTACAAACCAAGCAGACCTAACAGATAATCTACAGATGTCATCACACAACAATAGTGGAATACACATTCCTCTCAAGAGCATACAGAACATTTTTCAGGACAGATCATATGTTAGGCATAAATATAAAAGGACTGAAATCATATAAATTGTATTCTCTGATCACAATGGAACAAAACAGAAATCTTAACAACAGAGGTAAATTTAGGAAATTCACAGCCAAGTATAAACGTTTGGGCGATACTGAATGGCAGTGGGATAGTTGGGAAGATCCAATGCCAGGCCAGGAGACAGTCTGATGGGCGCCAGCTCAGGCATGCCCAAGAGCAAACTCACTCTCTTCCAACCGTGGCAGGTTGAACACAGCAAGGGTCTCTGACAAATGCACTTCATGTCATTAAAAACAATAGCTAATTGGGTAAAATACATTCTTTTCTGACCCCTCAGTTTCACAAAATAATCATAAGCAATTAGTGAAATACAGGCTGACATAATAGGCTAGCTAAGGCGCTCTAGAGATGTGCAGAATTTAGACAGCAAATGATTTCCAGGGATATGCACTCCATAAGTCTTTGAAAATGGGAATACTGTACTGTAGAGGCCACTTGCCTTTTGCCTCCTCTGTCCTCCCCTACATTCCAAAGCAAAATTGGAAGACAATTCGGCTAAATGAGGTTAAGTGAAATAAATGTTACAAAGTTAACTGAATCAAAATTGTCAAAGGTAAAAATGAAGCTGAGTATTAAGAGAGATCTAGCTTTCTGACAGATAAAAAGTTATGATGTGATTTTTTTAAGGTATCATAAATTAGTGGGGAAAGTAAGAATTTTATTATATGATCCTGGAACAATGTCAGCTATTAAAAACAACACAACAACAAGAGACTCTTACACCATTTACCAAAATTAAAACTGCACATGATTTTAAGGATTTAAGTATAAAGACAAAAAATTAGAAGGAAAAAACAGTAAATGTCTCTCTGAACTCAGGATGGAGAATTTTCTAAACAAAACAAAACAAAACAGGGCTTCCCTAGTGACTCAGTGGTAAAGAACCACCAGCCAGTGCAGGGGACACGGGTTCGATATCTGGTCCTGGAAGGTCCCACATGCTGAGGAGCATCTAAGCGCATGCGCTACGACTACTGAGCCTGTGCTCTAAAGCCTGGGAGCTGCAGCTCCTGAAGCCCGCCTGCCCTGGAGCCTACGCTCTGCAACAGAAGCCACCGCAGTGAGAAGCCCGTGCACCCAGCCAGACAGCGGCCCCGCTCACGGCAACTAGAGAAAAGCCCGCAGAGCAACCAAGACCCAGCATGGTCATGAATAAACAAATCTTTACTTATTTAAAAAAGACAACAAAAATCACCAAAATTGATAACAGTATACTTCAAGGCACAACTAAATAATATTTGCACACTGAATACAATTACTTAAGCAAAAATGATGACCTAATCATACTGAGATGAGAAGGGCAATGGGAAAGGGAAGGGTGTATGAGAACTTTATCCTTATTTCCCCTGGCAAGAAGTCAAGAGAAAATGTCTAAAACTGAAATTCAAGAAACAGCATTATAAGAATGCTGTTTAAAAACAAAGAACTCTAACTTCCAGAAGAAATGACTAAATATGGTTGAAGAGTTGAAGATGGTTGCCTCCAGGCACAGGAATGAAGGATGGATGACCACAACACTACAGCTACTGAGCAATGACCGCTAAACAGAAACGTGCAAGTCATTCGTAATCACAGAAATACAAAGTAAAGTAAGAGAGATCCACTCTTCCGTCTACCACATGGGCAAGATAAAAAGTAAGGATGAGGCCGCGACTTCCCTGGTGGTCCAGTGGCTGGGATTCTGCAACTCCCAATGCAGGGGGCCGGGGTTTGATCCCTGGTCCGGTAACTAAATCCCACATGCCACAAGTAAGACTCGGTGCAGCCAAATAAATAAATAAGGGTGAAGAAGCAAGTCTGAGCAAGCTCTGGGAGTTGGGGATGGACAGGGAAGCCTGGCGTGCTGCAGTCCATGGGTGCAGTGTGTGCAGTGTCTGCAAAGAGTCGGACACAACTGAGCCCCTGAACTGAACTAAAGAAGCAAGTGGATGCCCAGGGACTCTCTACTCTGCCCAAGAGTGTAAACTGGTACTACCTTTTGAAACGTTTTTTACCATATATTTCACAAGTCATAGAAGAAGAATTAATGTTTATGCCCCAGTATACTCCTCTAATAATCTATCCCATGAGAAATAATTACCCATGCGTACACAAATTTTTAGTAGCAGGATTAGTTGTAATAGTAAAAAAGTTAGGAACATCTTAAATGTTAAGCAACAAAGACATACGAAATACTACCAGTCTTTTAAGGTAACACTTCAAAGAATTAATATGGGGAAAGGTTCACAACATATTTTAAATGTAGAAAGCAAAATACAAAATTATACAGCTAACATCTTTTTATTTAAATAGAACAAATACACAGGTAGGGGAAAAAAGACTGGAAGGAAATACAAACTTTTAATGCTAGTTATCTTTGGAGTGAAATTTACATAGTATTTATCATCCCTGAACTTTTCTGTATTCTCAAAACCTGTACAATAAACATGTACAGGTTTATTGTACATGTACATTACCCTAGAAAATATACTCTTTTTCTTACTATTTAAATAACAAGAAATGAGGGGAAAAACAACAAAGAAACGTAAATTGTAGCCACTGGTGGCCTGCGTGACTACAGCGAGTCTCCAGTAGGAAAGGAGGCCTTCCTTATGAGGTGATAAGGGCATCACTTCTGCTTCAAAGCAGCGAGGCCACGGGCAACTGTGCCTCCCGTAGCGCTAGACTCTGTTCAGCTGCCCTTTCTAGTGCAGCAAAACTACCCCTATGCAGTCTATGCTTTTATCGTCCCCATTTGTCAGCTGGGAAAACCAAGACAAAGGCTACTCGCCCAGTGGAAAAGTCGGGATTTGAACCAAAGCATTCTGCCCCCAGAGCTTCTTTTTCCTAAGACTTCTTTCTCACATGATGTCTAAGATCTCTTTTAGCAACAGTGGGGGCCCTGTCCAATTAACATATTTAGATTGTTTCCTCAACCACAAAGTAGTCCCTGTTTGCTCATCTATAAAAGAAGAAAGTTAGCCCCAGGCAGTGATTTCTAAACTTTTCCTGCACACTGGCATCCCTCCAGAGATTGTTAAAAAGTTCTCGTGCCTGCCTCCCACCCAGACATGGTGTGTTAACAGGTGGGATGAGGTCTGGGCATGGAATTTTTAAAAGTTCTTCCAATGATTCAAACATGCAGCAAAGTTGGGAAACCACTGGTCTAAAGTCAAGTGACCTGCTGAAGGAGGGGAGAGATGAGAGGCTTCAAAAAATACTCATAAAACATGTAAGCCTAACATTCTGTATACAATTTCAGAAGTTCACAACCCCCTAAAAGGAATACTGGGACATCAACTTAAAACCTCTGAACTTGGTGACCTCAAAGGCCACCTGCTACTCTAAAATGTTATTCTCTAGTTGAAGAACTACACAATGGTTTTAATGAATTAGGGCTTCCCTGGTGGCTCAGACAGTAAAGAATCTGCTTGCAATGTAGGAGACTCAGGTTTGATTCCTGGGTCAGGAAGATTCCCTGGAGAAGTGAATAGCTAGCCACTCCTGTAATCTTGCCTGGAAAATCCCATGGACAAAAGAGCCCAGTGGACTCCAGTCCATGGAGTCACGAAGAGTGAGACATGACTCAGCGACTAACACTTAACTAATTCATAACTCAGACAAGGAATGAAAATGATGATTTGAGGCTTTCTGTTCTGAAGCACAAACCCAAAGTCAATTAGTCAATGGCTTCCCTTGGGATGAGTATTTGGGAGACATGAGGAAAGGACTTAGCAGTATAACCCGACATTAGCACTATCCAAGCTGTGTTTAACCAAATGTAAAGATTTCTAGACAAGTGAACAGCTACTGTAAGGAGTGAGGAGAAAGAGGACGGCCCATTATCAAACCATCTTGAGAAACCGTAGGCTAAGCAAGTCAAATTCCAGAATCTCTCAGGAACTTTAAAACTCAGAACATTATTAGCATCTTTATCATCTTAAAGAGTACCATTTCCTTCTACCTCAGGATGTTTGGGAAAAGCTACATTAGATGAGGTCACACTACAAATTTTAAGTCTTTTCAGTGACTCCTATTATAAACACTTAAAAGGCATTTAGAGGTCCAGGTTTATAAGAACTTAATGCATACTCGTTTCAATACCCTTTCTTTAAAAGAAGTTTTCTTCTAGAGGAAAATATAAGGGAGTATAGCATAAGGATTCGGAGAAGGCAATGGCACCCCACTCTGGTACTCATGCCTGGAAAATCCCATGGATGGAGGAGCCTGGTGGGCTGCAGTCCATGGGGTTGCTAAGAGTCAGACAAGACTGAGCGACTTCACTTTCACTTTTCACTTTCATGCATTGGAGAAGGAAATGGCAACCCACTCCAGTGTTCTTGCCTGGAGAATCCCAGGGACGGGGGAGCCTGGTGGGCTGCCGTCTATGGGGTCGCACAGAGTGGGACACGACTGAAACGACTTAGCAGCAGCAGCATAACAATTAAGCGTACAGACTGTGGAGCCAAGACTCCTGGACCTGAATTCTGGCTCCACTTCGCCACACAACAGACATGAGACTTTGGGCAAGTCCTTTAACCTCACGTGCTTCAGTCCCCTCCCTTATAAGAAGGCAAAGAAGTACTACATCACAGGCAAGTACGTAAAGCACTTTAAGTAGTATCTGACTCACAGTAAGCAGTATATAAACGTTGGCTGCTATTACTCATTCCTGAAGGAAATAAATTTTCAATCACTGTGAAAATGAAGATCACCGCACTGGTCGTTTGAAAAGGTACCACACAGCTGTATGTTTATGAATGTTTCAACTGGTAATTCTAACTACAATTTGAATACAGCTTATACTATGTAAGTTGTATAGCACTTAGTACAGAGCTTTATACGTTACAAGAATTCAATAGGCATCTGCTGGTTCCATCCAAGTAAGTGAGAAGACGAGAAGGTGTGAAGTGGCTATACTCCAAGTCGTATGCCAGGCTGAAACACTAGCTCTGACACTTCCTGTGTCCTCTTGGGCAAGGAAACATCTCTGGACTGTGTTTCTTCATTTGTAAAATTCCATCAATAACAGGACTTATCTCTCAGGGTTCATGTAAAGTTATTTTGTATATATTAAATACTTAGAAATTTACCTGGTACCTAGCAAGTACTGAGTATCAATATTTCATACTAATATCTTCTTGCATGTTTTCTGTACAGACTTCAAATCTGAGCTGTTTATTATGCTATTTTACAAGGCACAAGTACCAAGTTTTAACCACATTCTTTTGCTTTTGTTGTGTATCACAGACAGAACTTGGAACTGAAATAGTCAAGGCACAAACAACGTATTTTAGGAGAGTCAAGGCACTTAACTGCAAGATACACGGTGACGTTCTACTATGTCAGATTGTAAAACAACCTAGAAAGCGGTGGTCTTGATGATAACTATTTATTTCTTCTTGCTCTGAAATTTTTAGAAGCTGGAAAAACACACATAATTTGCCCCTGATCAGTGTTCTGCAAACTGCCTATAGCTTGTGTTCCTACCCTAACAAGATTTATTGCTAACCAACATGCTATGCTAAATTGAAAGCAAGACATTACACAATTTTCCAATAAAGAGATGATTTTATATAAGTTGGTATAAATGCTCTGTGAGGAAGTACTTGTTGGCATCTTGTTGTATTTCAGTAGCTGGTGGAAAATAAGTTGGAAAGGAGGTTTACAGAGGGCCAGAGCCCATCAGATGAGATTATCTTTTTTTATCAGCTCTAGGAAGCACATTTACAGGCGGATAACAAACAGTTTTTCTTTAACAACCGAAAAGGTCAGTATTACCAGGGCATGCCAACTAATTGCAGCTACTGCAGAAGATTCTACTGAAACACTATGGAATGAAAGGAAAGGAAGGTTCAATGCCTTTGTCAATCTTGATGTGATTTTTTTTCCTCCTCAGTTTTTACTAAGAACTGAAAGAACATAATAGACATTCACCTGAATATTTTTCTTTTTTTCCCCCAACTTTATTGAGGTATAACTGACATATAACATTGTGACCAAGATATTATTCTTTTTTAAATAAGTCAGTTTCTTTATCAGCCTATTTAAGAGTTCTATGAGGATTCAGATTTAAATAATAGACATAAAACTCTTCAGATGTTACTTAGTCTTCAAAATATCACCAAAGAGTCCCCCACATTATATACGCAATATATTTTCCTGCACTCTGTATTTAAATGAAAGAGCCTTATCTACAACTTTAAATGTACTGTGTTAGAAAACATTTTGGATATCCAGACTCCTATTGGTAAAAACTCCCAAGCTATTACTGCCAAACCCATTCTTCAGTTCTTCGACTCAGAAATAAAGAGACGCTAAGTGGAAGTGGGGGTACTTAGCGGGGGCAGCCCCTGTTCCTGCCCTCATGGAAATGATTCAGGACGTACCATCAGACCTAGAACTCAAGCCGTCTGCCTCCCAGCCTCCACTCCTTTCTAAGCAGACTTAAACCATGCCATTACCCTAGAGCACCACAATCTTCAAAGATCCACAACCTCTTATGCAAAAGTTGATTTAGGTGAGGATATTGAATCCACTGTGTGGCAGGCAGAATAATGCCACCCCCTCTCCCAAGAGCCATTTCCTAATGCCAAGAACTTGTCAATCTGTCACCTTACACGGCAAAATGACCTTTATGGCTGTGATTAAGTTAAAGACTTTGAGATGGGGAGATTATCCTGGATTATCTAAGTGGCCCCAATCTAACCACATGAATCCCTGAAAAGCTGCCCAGGCTGCTGGTCGAGGAAAGATGTGACTATGGTGAAATGGTCAGAGTGATGAGATGCTGCTGACTCTGAAGGTGAAGGGAGAGGCCATTAGTCAGGAAATGCAAGCAGCCTCCTGAAGCGGGAAATGGTGAAGGAACGGATTCTCCCCCAGAGCCCCAAGAAAGGAACACAGAACCACTGACACCCTGACTGCAATCCTATGGGACCCATGTTGGGCTTCCAACCAAAAGAACTGTAAGACAATAAATTTGCAGTGTTTCAAAATACTAAATTTGTGGTGATCTGTCACAGCAAGTAACAGAAAACTAATATACACTGGATGAAAGGTTATTCACATGGTCTCAGAGGATCACGAGATACTGTACAAATTATTCATTACAAAAGGAAAAAGGTGCCTTGATAAAGAGAGGTCTGGCAGACACCACCTTAAGCAACTAATCAAATAAGCACTGCCAGTAATAAGACCACCTTAAAAGATGTGACCAGAAACAGGAAATATACAACATGACCCACGTAGTATTCTTACCAAAAATACTGACTCTGAACTTAATCATAAGGACATAATCAGACTAATTAACAGTAATTGTGGGACATTCTACAAAAATAACTGGGCGAAACTGTTGAAAAATGTCACTGACAGGAGAAGTAAATAAAGATGGAAAACGGGTCCCTATTAAAGGAGACATGATAACCAAGTGTGATGCAAGATGCTTAACTGGATTCCAACTCAAAAACAAAAGCTATAAACGACACTTTGGGGCCATCTGAAGCAATACATGGGGTCGCAAAGAGTCAGATACGACTGAGCGACTGAACTGAACTGAACTGAAGCTGTGACTGTCTATTAAATGTAATACTCTTGTTTCACTGTTGAATTTCTACATGAGATAATACCATTGTGGATACACTGGAAAATGTTCCTTGATATATAATTGTAATTATAATTTAACATCATATTTGCTACTATTTTCAAATAGTTCAGCCATAAGTATGAATATATGTGTATACACACACACACACACACAATAGGGGAAAGAGAGAAAGAACAAGTGTGGGAAAATGTTAACAAGTGGTGAGTCTAGAGGAAAGAAATACAGCACTTATTGTATTACTCTTGCAACTTATCTACAGTATTGCAATTTCATAAATTACAAGGTTAAGGGGGAGACGTCTTCCTGGCTCCCACTGAGTGCGAGTGATGCGTGCTCAGGCATGTCCTTACTCTGTGTGACCCCATGGACTGCAGCCCGCCAGGCTCCTCTGCCCATGGGATTCTCCAGGCAAGAATACTGGAGTGGGCTGCCATTTCCTCCTCCAGGGGATCTTCCTGCCCCAGGGACTGAACTGGGTCTCTTGCTTCTCCCAACTTGGCAGGCAGGTTTTTTATCACTGAGCCACCTGAGAAGCAGCAGGCTGCCTACACTGCCTACCTTTCCCCAGCCTCCTCATGCCTGGCCAGCACTGTAGCTGGAATAGCTCATATTCTTCAAACTGCAGACTCTTCCACTAGCACATTTTGCATTCTGCTGCTTCACTCACATCCCAAGGCTCAACAGCTGCAGCTGGATTTCGATATAAGGTAGAAGCTCCTACATGGTATTAGAATACCAGTTTGGGAAACAAGTTGATCAAATATCCAACTGGAATCATCACTGCAGGTCCTTAAAACTGGATTTTAGTTTGCGAATTCTCTGCTTCTCTTACTACCGTTTCTCTTACCCAGTATTACCCTTACTCTCCGTTTCTTGAAATTCATATTCTCATTTATGATCCAAGACGGTCACAGGCATGGCAGTCAACCATGGACAAAACTCAGGACTGGTGACATCAGAAAGTACTACAGACACATTCAAGTGTCGCCTCTGGCTCGCAGCCCACATCGCTGTGAGCATCACAGACAGCCCAGACAAGGCTCACCTCCTTCCTGCAGGCCTCACTGCTTTCCATATGGCAGCTTACCAACATCAAAGAAGATGCAAGACATTATCTAAATTTACCAGGCTAGTCCCTTTCCATCCCTTGAACTGTGGAAGAGTCACTGATATCTCAATTACCAATTCTGCGATACCTTTTTCGGCATGCTAAGATTCCGTAATGCTAAAACAGAAGAGCGGGGGAGGGTGTCCTGGACTAACAGATGGAGGATTAAGAACAAAAGACCTCAGACCTCCCTGACAGGAGGAACAAGAGCTAAAATGTTTGTACACCTACTGTAATAGCACAGAGGGACAAAAATTGAACTTGTAAATAAAATTAAGTTGCTCTTCTGAAACGCCTGTCTAACTACAGACAGGAAAAGGCCCAGCATGGTTTCTATGTATGCTTACACTGGTTTTAATAGAAAGGACACAATCAAGCCAAAACAAACATCTGTTAACCAGTTAAGTTTGTTAATGAAACAAAATTGCAGCTGGTTTTATCAAAGATCAAAAGTGAAGCAAATTACAGAAAGGATGTATGAACAAAGCTGGTTTCTAAAAAATAATGGCTAAAGAATTCTAAACCCACTTGTCAAATTAACACAAATCCTTCCTGGATTTTGCTTAGACCGCTGATTAGTATTTATTTTGTATCTTTGAAGAAACCAGCCTCACAGTTTAGTATCCTTCACTCTAAAATTTTGCGTGTATAGTCCATTTTGCAGAGTTTTCAATATATTATATTTCACCAAAGAAAAAAAAGTTACACTCTAATTAATACTCTGCTAATTAAAAGGTTCATTTATAAAAGGAAAAACAACAGTATACCGTCTGCAACTCCTAGAGACTTCTCTGGGAAAGCAGTCTAGTCCAGAGTATAAGCCTGGTAACAGTGACTAGCATTTCACAAGGCTCACCGCCAGGCCTCCTCCTTTTACTTATATAAACTCCCCATCACCACCTGAAGACAGTGAGATAAGGGAACCCACACACAAACAAAAACACACTTTCCTCATGGCCCTGCTAACTCAAAACGTCACAAATTACATGGATGACTCATTTGTGAACTTTAATTCAGTGAGCTAATTGATGTTTCGCAGAAGGCAATGGCAACCCACTCCAGTAATTGATGTTTATGTACTTAGAAACATTAATAGATTGGAGAAATCAAAGTACTTAAGTATGCTGATTCACATTTGAAATGCTGGTGTAACCAGAGAACTATTAAACTGTAGTTTCATTAAACTGTAGTTTAATGTATAGGCCAGAAAAATTAAGTTTATAAGTTTATAAACAATACCCGAAGTCATGAATTTTCCAATCAAAATTTGCTATTACAGTGATAAAACAATCACATGTATTCTTTTTATATTACCATGTACAAAGATAAAATACATAAAAAGAATGTAAACTTTTGTTCTGAGATACATTAAAATGTACTATTTATTAAATAAAGTTTGAAAGGAAAGGATGAATAAATATCTCTGCCATCCAAGATACAGTCAGAATAAATCAGCAAACAGCACTTAACTGTTAAACAATGTCAAAGCTATAAAAATCTAGATTTTTCTTAGCACTGAAAGAAATATAGCTGTTATAATCCAAATAGGTATAAGGAATACAACAGTAAATTCCTGAAAGCTGCTCAAAACATCCAAAATTAGTCAAGAAACTACAAAACTACACCCTTAGCATCCTCAATGCTTGAAAGAAAATATCATTAGGAAATCAGAAAATACTCTTCTCTGTATCATGTCAAGGTCAGGAAAAGGCAGCTACAATATCAAACATATCTAAGATCCAAAGAGTTAAAAGGAGTATTTCACACTCATTTTAAGAGTCCAAAATCCTCTAAAGTTTCTATTTTACCTGAAATGTATTTCATTAGAAGTGTACACAAGTCCCACCTAGATACAAGCTCAAAAGTGGAACACACTGTCACCCCTGCGAGTAAGAAAGACACAGGTGTTCTTCATTCCGTCCTTCCCTTGACCTGGCTAACTAGTCTCAGACAATTCCTGGGCGCTCAACGTCCCCTCAGTAACCAGTACTATCTGCTCACAAAAGCAGCGCATGTTATTCCGCAGAACTTCTGAAGCTTAAACACAGGAACAGCATAGCAATCCTCTGCCCTCCCTGACCTGGGAAAGAACATATGGATTCCCCTAGTCGTTCACACGACAGAACAGCTCTCTGTCTGCCTTCAGTCATTCCAAAACTGACTTTGATCCATTCCAATTCCAAAATTCAGGTTACATGGAAGAGTATATTTTGGTGTATTTAGGGCTTTTTCCAACTTTCAGTTGAATGCACACAGCTAAGCACTCTGAGAAATGTGACATCTGCAGTACAAAGCACACCAATTCAAAGAAGGACTGAGAAGGACAACAGAGAGGACGTTTGGACTCCATGATTAGCAGATAAAAGATACACACATTTCCGTCAAAAAGATCCAGAGTTGTCTGCAGCCATGGACAATTCTACAGCTGAGAAACTTCTGGAAGCCTGCCACATCAAAGAACAATATGGACTAGTGAATGGTCCTTCACAAAGTACAGGCGATTGAAAAAATCCCAGAGAGGGAGGAGGGGGGCAGGGAGAAAACTGAAGAAAAGAAAAAATTAAGTTATTTAAATTATGGCATTTACACAACACAGGAAATTGATGTAGGATATACATTAACCTTCTGTTTATGAAAACTCAAAAAAAAAAAGGAAACAGATCTAATATGGAGTCAGATTTGTTCTTCCCTATTACACTTCCTTTAAAAAAAAATTATTCTATTTAAGGAACTATTTCATAGTAATAACCAATAACCATAAATAAAATATCTCCCTAAAAGGAGTGAGGGACAAATAGAATAAACAACTGAACAGGCCAAGAGCACAAACAGTGATTTTTTAATATAGTTTTATCTCTCAGCCCCATTTCTGATCATCTGTGCTCCTTCTGAAACTCATTCTTTTTTTTTTCTTTTTGACAGTATCACTGGTGTGGTAATTATGTTTGAAGCTTTTTCATAGTATTATAATACAGGTATTTCATTTCTTCAAGAAAAAAACATCAAAAGCCCTACCTGATATTAGAAGTGTCTCCCTTTCCAACTACAGCTGCCAAAAATGAGAGCTCCTATTATAATAATATGTACTGCACTAGAAACATACCAAGATTTGACACTTAATAAATTTTAGGAAGATATTACCAATAAAGTGAAATACTGAGGAATCTGCTTAAAACTGAACCAAACTGATTTTATTAAAATGCTAAAGCCCAAAAAGAATACATTTGCATCAGTTCTAATGAGGTGGATGAAACTGGAGCCTATTATACAGAGTGAAGTAAGCCAGAAAGAAAAACACCAATACAGTATACTACCGCATATATATGGAATTTAGAAAGATGGTGACAATAACCCTGTATACGAGACAGCAAAAGAGACACTGACGTATAGAACAGTCTTTTGGACTCTGTGGGAGAGGGAGAGGGTGGGATGATTTGGGAAAATGGCATTGAAACATGTATAGTATCATATATGAAACGAGTCGCAAGTCCAGGTTCGATGCACGATACTGGATGCTTGGGGCTGGTGCACTGGGATGACCCAGAGGAATGGTACGGGGAGGGAGGAGGGAGGAGGGTTCAGGATGGGGAACACGTGTATACCTGCGGCGGATTTATGTTGATATATGGCAAAACCAATACAATATGGTAAAGTTAAAAAAAAATGCTAAAGCCCAAATGTTCAAATAGAATCTTAATGCTACAGAATGCATACTGATAACTAAAGTCTCTCTTAGCATATTTGACTTTTCCAAAGTCCTCATAATCTGACCTAATTGAGCTTTACCATTTTTAATGAGAAACTCTAACACTATCCTTTAGGAGTTCCCTCATCAAGTCAAAGATAAACTTTTATCTTCAGTGGTTTAATTCGTTTCCATATCACCTCACCAAAGAGAGCTTTCTTAAATAAATACAAAGAAGTTATGCTAAGAAGCCAGTATGGTAATATCCAATTTGAATTCTAGACTATCAGAAGATGTGCAATTACATTTTAGAAAGGAAGGAGCCCTTCTATTTTAACTTGCATTGTATTCCTCCTAGCAGTCATGCATAGGAATGATGATGATGTTAAATCTAATTAGACACAGATTTACTATTTTCCCTACTGCTTTTTCATACTGCTAATATTATAAACAGTACCTGCTTTAAAAACTGTAATAAGCTCATTGCAGTTACCAAATTTAAAATGCCAAAAATCTATTAGTTGGGGGGAAAACTGCTTCAAAGCATTTGAGGAATTGAAAGAGATACTTTTATTGTTAATGAAAGCCACACCTGTTGACCAGTATACAGCCCAGTGGTAAAGAAGTCTAGAGTCAGATTGTCTCAGAATCTTGGCTGCACCGTTCACCAGCTCTGTAAGTGACTTTGGATAAACTGCTTAGGTTTTGAGCCTCAGTTTTTCATCTATAAAAGGATAATAATCTATGGCCCTCACAGTTATTGTGATAATGAGGCAATAAATGTAAAGCACCTGGAATAGTGCCAGCATTTAACACTTAAGAAATGTTATTACTTTCACTATTTTTATTTTCTTTTTTACAATTAAATGAAACTAGAGTAACTAGAGTAACAGCTTCTTAAAAGATACTGGTCGGCTAAATTGTGATTGAATGACTTCATCTCTGTATAGTGGCCATTTATATCATAAATGTCCTCCCACACTGTGAATTCTTCAGACTTCTAGCAGAAGAACAATGATAATTTGCCTTTCAAATATATTAGAGCAAGTCCTATATACATGAAGCTATAGGAGAACTAGTCTACATACAGATCCAAGTTCAACAGCTGAAGCAAAAACAATGGAAAGGTAACAATTAATATATATATATACACACATACACATATATAGGTTTTTGTATAACAAACTCAAAAATATTTTCTACAGTATAAAAATGTTCACACTGGCTCTTTGACACTTTAGATCCCTTTGAGAATCTGATAAAAATTACAGACCCTGACCCTAGGAAAACATGTGGATACAAACGACTGTTCTATTTAAGGGGATTTGTTAGCTTACCTACCCCAAACTCATTCATGGACCCAGGATAAGAATTTCTATTACACTGACTTGGAAAGTTTACAGGGTTTTAAACTATTTACCCCTTGTAATCTCAAAGGGCAATATATTCTAATGTAGTTCTTATTACATTTTTCAAGGAAAAATGCCATTGTAATATACAATGGAAGCAATACAGTACATTCTGGCCAAAGTGACTTGATCTGATTTTCATTTATGTTTATTTGTCCTCTTTTAAGAATTAGATTATGATTACTCAATACAATTCCCAATTTCATCAAATAAAAATTACAGGACACATTTTCTCAGCATTCCTTGTTATAGGATGATGCTAACTGGACAATTTAAAGAATAGCATCACAGAAAGAGCAGGAACAATTTGCATGCTAAGCAATAAATCACTCTGTTCTCAATTCTAGACACCTCTGGACAAGAGTCTTAGACTAAAAATACTTTTGTATAGATGCTGTATGAAAAAAATATGATAAGAATGGCAAAAATAACGATGAGCAAGGTTAAAGAGAAGGAGAGGAAAGGGACTGTGGAAAACCTGTAATGATTCCTCTACCACAAGTTAAGATATTCCCCTGGATCACAAAATTATTAAAACATGCTGTTAAATTGCCTAAAGCTGCCTGAATTAGTCCATGTACCTGATAATTATAAAGCTTTAATATATTAATGCCTTAGAGTAATGCATATATTTTTAAAACAAAGACATCCAAAACCATCAAGAAATGGCTCTACATTCCCTTAAGGAATTTCCTTATGGCGTAAGCTTTTATAAAAATATTTAATGAGAAACAGAAGTGCTCAATGTGGCTGTGTCAGAAACAGAAATTAGGATTTAAGTCACTTGCTGTATTTTCTTAAAACAATTGTTATTAAAAAGAAAATTTCATAGGTTTACTTATTTCTTTCTTTATGCCCACATTCTCTCACAAAGAACTGGGGGTTGGTTACACAAACACAAATACCACCCAAGGATAAAATAAATGTTGAGGAAAATTAATAAAATAAAAATACAGTTAAAAAATAAATGCTAGGGTTTAGATTAGTCCATGGAAAAGCAAATCACCTGGTCCCACTTAGTTTGCAAGAGCTGAGCCTCTATCAGCTTAACGCAATGAGGGAAGCAGGGGCTATCTCAAGGGCAACAGTATCCAAAGAGGAAAAACAAGTCCTCAGGAGAACAGCTTTTCCTGACACTGCTTCTATCACTTTTGAAAATGCAGTTTGCTCATACAACCACCACCCTGTCTATCAACAATGGCTAACAGTTTACAAGACATAAAGTTATTAATAACTGGCATCAATACATCCACTCCCTCAAGGGATAGACAGATAAACTGGAGGGCTGAAACCATTATAAACAATTTGTTGCTGCTCTATTTTGGGTTTACTTTGGGTGGTAACTTCAATAGCTTTGAAATAAAATAAAGGATAACCCTACATAACCAGACTTTAAATTGCAGCAGTAATTTTAGGAGAAATCTGCCATAAATGTATAACTATCCTAGAAATAACAGAAAGCCCAGAGAAACCAAAGATTATAAGAAAGATACAGATGAGACAAAATAAACATTCACTTTCACCAGATGAGAAAAGTGAACAAGTAATAAATGACTTTAAATTGAAACAGGCAGGATTTAGGTCACATATTGTAACAGTTCCAGTAATGCACAAGCTATCTGTATTAAAATAATTAATCTTAAAGATTCTTCTTCTCGGAAACAACAATAAAGAGGAAGATAAATCAATTATACCTCATAAAGCTAAAAAAAAAATAAGTAATAATTTAAAGAGAGAAAACCATGCAATGGCCTTTCTTGGATTTTTGAAATAAATATACGATCCTGCCTTGAGTAAAGAGCGAAGTTATCTATCCTGGGCCCTTTAAGCCCCCACGGATTAGCAATTAAGAGTTTAAAAAACAAATCACATAATCATCATATTAAATTCTTAGTCAACCAATGAGGAAGCCCTCAACACCTTGTAGAACAATAGAGAGCGATTTCTATTGTAAAATAAGTATATCTCTTAAAATATAAAAGACTGCGCAGAGGCAAAACATTTGATTTTATCACACTTAACTCAGAACTTGCGTCTGTGTAAAACTTAACTGAAACCGTACAAGTCAAATGGGCAATACTTAGAAAGTACTGACATTTCGTCTGCACTTACCTGATCTTTCTCGTGGGGTAGAAGGCTGACAGGTGGGAGCGAAGATGGGAAAGCACTGGGGTACTTGGGAGCCCCTTTGCCATCTAAGCCTCCGTAATTGACCCTGTACTGCGGTCCGTCTTTCAGTAACCTCCCATTGTTCACTGCGCGTTTGGCCCCCAGTCGCAGCCGCTGCTGAAAGGCTGGGTTGGTGGTGGTGCTTGTGAGATCACTTTGACTTCTGAGATACTTCTCAATGTTCTTCAGGGAGGAGCCATTTGGCTCCTCCAGTCCTTCAATTGCTCTCCTTAGAAGTTTATTCCAATCCACGTTGCGCAGATCATTGCATGATCCTCTAGACCCCTTGGTTGACTTAGGAAAAGTGCCTGGTTTAACTGATGAAAAGCGCCCAGGGTTGTCTGGGTCCTTGTAGGAGGCAAGGCCTTTGTTGGTGACTTTGAGAACTGAGCCATCCTGAACGCTGAGTTCCAGCTGTTCAGAGACTGTCTTCTTATCCAACCCATGGGAAGTGCTGACGGCATGGCAGATTCTCTCTTCAGAGGGCCTTTGCTTTTGCTTTTTTATTTTCTGTATAGCTTCAAGAATCCACTCTGTATAAAGTGGGTTTGCAAGTTTTACCATGGTTGACAAATGACTTCAGTACAAAAGTTACCCATAGAGGTTCTCCTTGTATTTAACAGAACTTGCACATTTAAAAGTCACTTACAATTCAACAAATGGGCAGACTATTCCAGACCATATTAAGCAACATCTCACAAATATCCATCCTTTAGAGATTTAAAAGAGGATGAACAGGCAAAGTTGATAGTTGTCTTATTCGACCAATAGGAAAAACTGCATTCAGGTGAAGAACATCTTTAACCAGGAAATCAAAACCTTAAAAGATAAAAAAGAAGGAAAAACTCTTAATAATGAAACTTCTAAAAATAAAGTAAAAGACTTTTTCAGATGCAAAATGTCCACAGAAATAATGACAAGCAGGTATTATGTAACAAAGCCACAATGATTATATTTTCCAACCAGAAATTGGGTCACAGTCTGAAAAGGAATTTCTTTTAGGATTTTTCATTTGTTATTTATATGAGTAGTTTATGGGGCATTTAAGAGATCATATCTAAGTTATCAATATATATTTAATGGATAACCTTCACTGAAACTAATAAAATTACATGTTAGTGGTTCAAGATATGTATCTACCATAAACATAAAATCAACACCAAAATAAATCTATGGTGCAAAAAATCTGATGGTGGGGATCTTCCTGGTGGTTCAGTGGCTAAGACTCTGTGCTCCCAATGCAGGTGGCCGGGGTTTGATGCCGGGTCAGCGAACTAGATACCACACGCTGCAACTCAAGATCCCAAATGCCACAGCTAAGACCCATCACAGCCAAAAAACTAAATATTTTTTTCTAAAAAAGGAAAAAACTCTGATGGGAGTACATTAAACGTAAAAAGAATCTTAAACTTAAAAAAAAGAAGCAATAGTCCTGACTCTTCTATTTCAGCTAAACATTCTACATATTTCTCAAGTCTCACACATAAGAAAATTTCCCACTAAGCCTCTGCTACAGAACCATGTTCCCCCAGCCCTTTGAAGAGGTTCTGTAACACTCTCTCATCCACAGGTTGCAAGAAAACTGAAATTAATGTGGTAACATAACCCGTCACCTTTTGAATAATGGAGCCCTCTAGGTGTCTCTACCCGCTTAGCTCATTAAACTGCTCAATTCAAGCAAGATTTGTACACATCCTATTCCAGGTAGACACTGACACTGCTTTCTGAGACCCTCCTGATATACACAAAAATCCCCTAGATCTCCAATCTGGGATTGAGAACACCTGCCAAGAGCACCAGCCAAAGCACCCTGGTCTGAGAGTTGAGTCAGAACTGGGCTCTAATCTTGCTCTTCACAGATAAAATCCACATCTTAAAACTCTTTCAAACAGCTTGAAGTTTTCAGAGTGTGCTCACATATAACTTGTAATCTGCAGGATGACTGTATGGATAACCTGATGCTGGGGGAAAGGTGGAACACAGGATAATAGTCAGTGGTAGACTCCAGGCTCACAGGCCCTTATTCTATACTGAAGTCCGTTCCGCCTTCACCTGAGCCTCAACTGCTTGTTCCAGCTATTCTTCCTCTGCAACTAAGACTAGTAGTTCACATGCTGGCCCTACCCATGTCAAGCAGAAAAACCCTGGGTAAACGACTTAAGTTTCTGTCACTTTACCTGTAGAGCAATAATAGTATATCCCTCCAGGACTGTTGAGAGAATTAAGTGAACACATTATCTAATACACAGCACAGAACCGCTATCATCATTTCCACTTAATACAATGCCTACACACTCTGAAAAACGACTCATAAAATTATAAAGTTATCTCTGATTGTTTATTTATATTTAATGTACCTCAAAGAGTACAATGAGCTTCCCTTGTGGCTCAGCTGGTAAAGAATCTGCCTGCAATGCAGGAGACCTGGGTTCAATCCCTGCGTTAGGAAGATCCCCTGGAGAAGGGAAAGGCTACCCACTCCAGTATTCTGGCCTGGAGAATTCCATGGACTGTATAGTCCATGGGGGTGCAAAGAGTTGGTAAAACAATAAAAACAAAATAAAAATGAAATAAAATAAACATTTTAAAAAGGGTAAAATAATGTTTTTCCAAAAAATTTAAGCAGATACACTGAAGAATTTAACATTTGCTTTCAAAGATTCTGTTGCTAAAAAACTGGACCACTGAACTATACTAGCTTGAAAGTGGCAGTTTCAAAAAGGATTTGTCCTTTTTGCAATTAGTATATTATAGTTTCACTCTGTTCTTCTCCATTCAGATTTAGCAACTTCAGACTAAAGAGATCTTATAGGTCATCCAATCCAACTTCTAGTTAAACAGTAAAAGATCCCTTGTTCAATTCCCCAACAGACGGGCCATAAAGTCTCAAAATACTTTCAGTGACTGAGGATTTGTCACTTCTTAAGACAGCTCATGCCACTGTTGGGCAGCTCTAACTGTAATATATCTCTTGCTCACAGAAGCCAAAATCTTTCTTCCCATAACTTCCACCCACTAGTTCTAGTTCCCCTGGAACAAACTCAAGGAATTCTTTAATACTACACTCCTTCATATATTTGAAAACACAATGAGCCTTCATATATTTGAAAACAAGTATCTTTTGAAAACCACTACAATCAAACCCCATTATACTTCCACTCCCACCTTGGACCACTCATATCCCGATTCCTTAACATGCCCACACATTACAGGTTTCCAAGCACCTCCTTCTCATGCTCACTCATTACTTAGGCTAATGCTCATCTTAAAATCTGGCAGTCCAGGCATTATCCAATTATACCAGGGTTACATAAACTTTCTTACCAGCACTGCCACACAACTGGTTCATGCCAAGCATGCAGTCCAACTAAAAATCTCAGATATTCTTTTAAAAAAACTGTTAAGCTGAGGATTTTCATTCTCTACCCCATACAAATTTAATACATGCTCAGATTTTTACACTTATCACAGTTCATCTTATTGGTTTGAGTCTATCTTCCAACTTGTTAAAAACTGTTTTGAATCCTGATTCTGTCATCTATGTCATCTGCAAATCTAATAAGCACTCCCCTTTGTGTCATTACATAAATCATTGACAAAAATGTTAGACTTGGAACACAGTGTGTTTAAGAATGAAATCACTGGCTTTCATCCTGCAACCACTTTCAGGACAGAACACAGGAATCATTCTGCTTTAGCAAGTTTAGAACAGGAAGCTGATCTTTCCAAAGTAAAATGGTTCAGGGCAAAATTTCATTAGAAGACATTTCACCGTGTCCAAGTAATTATTTCATCTTTCATCATTTATTCAGGATGAATCAACTAATTTAATTTGATTGCACAAAATACAACTGCAGGAAGCAGGAAAAGAGGTCACAGAAAAGTATCTAATATTGCAAAGTTGCTTTCAGGCATTTTGGTTACACAGGCCAATGAACATACATTAAAACAAAATACATTTCATAACTAATACTCAAAATACACCTTCATGACAAGCTATTACCACAATCCTAACCCACAATCAAAAGAACTGTTCATCTCCATGACCAACACATTTCAACCAGACTGACACTTTTACATTTGAAAAATACAATGAAAAAAAAGGCAAAATACCAGAATTGGAACTCCAAGTGTTTTAACAGTCCATGACAAAAAAGAAGATTGTCCAGATCGTCAGGCAAATCTGCCAAAAGAAAAAAATGTAAATGTTAATTCGGGCATTAGGACACCCCTTAAATTCAGCAACCATCTCTGGATCTCCAGGCTACTCAATCCAGACAGACACAGTGAGTTTACTGATACACCCTATTTGGTGATAAGTTAGCTCTCTTTGACAAGAAGCCCCACGACAAGTACCTCAGGAAGTAAACTTTCAGGCTTCTTCAAAGCTAGACCTGACCTCCAAATTTTAAAAAATTTGGATTTTTTAAAAATTAAAAAAAAAATCAGGTTTGCGATAGAGACTAAGAAAGTATTTCATCATTTAAAAAAAAAAAAACAAACAACTTGCTATTACTCAAGTAGTCAGGCAGGTATAACATTTTGTCTGGATGGGAAAAAAAAATAGTCAAACATTGTTTAAAGGTCAATATTAACTTTCCAGGCAACATTCGCTATTTACCCCAAGGGTCATCTGGTATCTAAGTACTGGGAGCTATCACGATACGGCCAACAGCTGCAACTAAGAGAAAGGTACACCAGTTTCCACAGTATGTCAGCACAGGACACATTTCAGGTGGTGGTGGTTAGTCGCTAAGTTGTGTCTGAATCTTGCAAACCCAGGGACCACAGACCGCCAGGCTCCTCCGTCCATGGAATTCTCTAGGCAAGAATACTGGAGTGGATTGCCACTTCCTTCTCCAGGGGATCTTCCCAACCCAGGGATCAAAACCGAGTCTCCTGCGCCACAGGTGGTCTCTTTCATCGCCACGAGGGAGGCAAAAAATAAATGTGAAACAACCTATGACAGGCTGTACTTGGATACCGTGCAGACCAACCAAGCAACCTTAGAGCCTCCTTCTCCCCTCCCCTAGCCACAGACACACACCTTACTCCTCAATTTAATCTCAAAATTAGCTCTCCTCTGACACCAACCAACAGAGTTAATTAGGCAGAAGCAGATGTAACCCCACAGCTCTTTGCTACAAGCTGAATCAGTGTTAAAAACATACACACACAGCTAAGAAAGGAACAAAATCATAAGTCTCTTATCTGTAGCCAATTCTCAACTAAACACATGTATATTATCCACTTTGTATATTATCCACTGCAAATTTTTTAATCTTAGGCTGGTTTGTTTCTGACATCCCAATGGCCCCACTGTAAATTGGTATATGTTAAGAGAATAGATTGAAAACCAATTTAATTTTAGTCTAAACAATATTTAACTAGAAAGACAAATCCAAGGCCAAAAAAAATGCATAATTCATTAAAAAGCCAGTTAGAAATGCTTTCCACCCCCTGCCTCCCCTGATTCAGAATTATCCACACCATTTCTTCCAAAGCCACACCATTTCTTCCAAAGCCCTAGGATTGGTCCCATAGGTAGACAGCTCATGCTATCACAAGTATAACCCTAAAAACTGTTATGCTGTTTTCATTTTTTTCTATAAAAGCTTGAAAGTTGGACTAAAAGGCTATCAAAACCAAGAATGAGTCATTCCAAATTAATTCTGGGGACTCATGCTACATCAAAATTAAATTACTCTATTTTCTAAGGTTTTGAATCACTATTTTTAACTACAAAGTAACATGAGTAAATTATATGGTTGTATCATACAGTTTTTAATAAAACACTATTTACATCATTCATTACAAACTATTCTAAACAAATCTAGAGAAATGCTTCGTCCAACACTGAGCTTTTGGCTTCATTAGTATTATAAAAATATCAACACTATTCAGAAATACTCATGTCAGCATAAGAAGAGTCAAAATACCCTGCATCATAAAGTCTATGTGAAGCCTCCTCTAAGCTTTTACTAAGGCTGTGTGTTGTTTCAAAATCAATGTCATAACACTCGAGTCATGAGATTGCGGATGAGCCAAAAGCAGTGGTAGAAAAAAATAAAGATTAATAGTAGAGTTTACTCTTCTGTCATACTGACAAAAGTTATTTTTAGCTCTCCCACTTTTATAGGCTCCTGGATTTTTTCATAGCCTATTATGTAACTGAGTAAGGATCCACAAATCGTAACAATATCATCTGAAAAAGAATATAGACTGTTTAAGGGAAGGGAACTTAACTTCTTTTCTTCTATAACCACCCAGCACAGACTACTAGCACAGTTGCTCCAAAGAGCACTCAGTGAACACACTTCTGGGACATCAGACCTCATCCATACAGTAATACTGGTTTAACGTTCAAATCCTGCGTGCAATTACTTCTCAAAATTAATGCTCAAGACCCAAAACATGTGAACTGGGAGGTGAGGTTATAAACACTACCAAAGAACAACCAGCAAATTTAGTGAGATACTGTTCTGCATGTGCAGCCCTATGGTAGATGCTGTGGGGATAAGAAGCAATTCAGCACAACTTGGTAGTTCTTCAAAAAAATTAAACATAAAATTACTGTATGAGGTCACAATTTCACTTCCAGATACACACCCCAAGGAACTGAAAACAGGGACTTAGATAAGCACAAGTACACTCATGTTCACGACAGCACTATTCCCGACAGCCAAAAAAAGTGGAAACAGGTCAATGTCCATCAACAGATAAATGGGTGAAAAAATATGGTATATCCATACACTAGAATAGTATGCAATCATAATAAGAAATGATGCAGTGGGGGCTTCCCTGGTGATCCAGTGGTTGACAGTCTGCCTTCCAATGCAGGGGACATAGGTTCGATCCCTGGTCTGGGATGATCCCACAGGCTGAGGGGCAACTAGGCCCAGGTACCATAACTACTGAACCTACACTGGAGAGCCCCTGAGCCACAACTACTGAAGCCCTCAGACCTTGAGCCCCTGCTCTGCAACAAGAGAAGCCATGGCAATGAGAAGCCTGAGCACTGCAACCAAGAGGAGCCCCGACTCACTGCAACTAGAGAAAGCCTGTGTGAAACAACGAAGAAAAGTAGCAGAACCAAAAATAAAATTAAACAAACCTTTAAAAAAAGAAAAAGTGATGAAGTAGTGATACATGCTACAACATAGACAAACCTCAAAAATATGTTGTGAAAAGAAGCCAGACACAAAAGGTTACATATCATTTAACCCCATTAATAAGAAACTCCTAGAATAGATAAAGCTAGAAACAGAACATAGATTGGTGGGACCTGGGCAGGGATGGGGGAGATGGTGAGGAGAAACTAATTAATGGGTAAAAGTGAAAAGTAGTGAAAGTCACTCAGTTGTGTCAGATTCTTTACGACCCCCATAGGCTGTAGCCTGCCAGGCTCCTCTGTCCATGGAATTCTCCAGGCAAGAATACTGAATTGGGTAGCTACTCCTTCTCCAGGGGATCTTCCCAACCAGGTGTCAAACCCGGGTCTCCCACACTGTAGGCAAATTCTTTACCATCTGAGCCACCAGGGAAGCCTGGCATAAGGGCTAAGTAAAGTAAAGTTGCTCAGTCGTGTCCAACTCTTTGCGACCCCATGGACTGTAGACTACCAGGCTCCTCTGTCCATGGGACTTTGCAGGCAAGAGTACTGGAGTGGGCTGCCATTGCCTTCTCCAGGCTTAAGGGGTAAGAGACTTTATTTTGGAGTGATGACAATGTTTTGAAAACTGCATAGAGGTCATGGTCACATAACACTGTGACTATACTAAATGTCACTGACTTGTTCACTTTAAAATGCTTTTATGTTATATGAATTTCACCAATTTTTTTTTTTTTTTTAAGAAATAGAGCAATAAACTATAATAATAGCAACCACTGTCTGACACCTACTGTGAGCCAGGCTCTTTACATAGATTATCACGTGCATACGTATGTCAGGTCGCTTCAGTCGTGTCGACTCTTTGAGACCCCATGGACTATAGTCTGCCAGGCTCCTCTGCCCATGGGGATTCTCCAGGCAAGAATACTGGAGTGGGTTGCCATGCCCTCCTCCAAAGGATCTTCCCAACCCAGGGGTTGAACCCCTATCTCCTGCAGCTCATGCACCACAGGTGGATTCTTTACCGCTGAGCCACCGGGGCAAGCCATAGATTACATAATTATCAAGTAAACCTCAAAACCACCCTGTAAGGTAGCATTGTTGCCCACATTTTGCACAAGAAAAACAGATTCCTGACTGTCAAGACCTCAGACCAGTAAGTCATGAAAGATTTTAATTCAGATGCTAAACGCTTTCCTGTCTCTCCATTGGCTTTCAAACTAGGCTCCTTGGCGCTCTTGTGAGAAAGTGCCTGGGCTTTCAGAACCACCTGCAGATGCCCTTGTGGGTTACACACTAGGGCCACCATAATCCCTGCACCAAACAAAGCATCTCTGCCTTAACTATTCTATATTTAATGGTCTTCTCTATAATATTCACTTCAAAGAAAGGGCTCCTCTAAATACAGAAGGAACAAAGTCTGAAAACAACCGTGACTAGTGACTATTCCTCAGTAGTATGGACGGGAGAACATCCCTTGGATGGATGGGACTTAAACTGGACCCTGAAAGGCAGAACTTAGATGAACTGCCTGTTCTCTCCACAGATACCTCCTCAGAAGCCCTACATCACTTTGTCTAACAGGAAACTTTTAGCTTTCTTATCACTTGATATTTCTAATCCGTATTTTGCTTACCTCATCTCCCCTACTAGACTGCAAAATTCTGAAGAACAGGACTCATGTTTGATTCATCGTGGCATGCCCCAAGATTTCCAAGGACCACAACTTGAACGTAAGAGGGGTTCAATGCCTATTTGTGAAATGGATGCACCAGTGAATGAATGAAGGGAAATCTGGGAGAAGGCAGAGAACAAGAACGAGCTGTCAGAATAGAGGGACACTGAGTCCATGTGCATGACTGGAGAAGGGACGTTTTGACTAGGAGGAAGAAATAAAGTTGGACGTGACGAAAACCAGGCTGAGGCATGCGAACACGACAGATGAAGTAACAGAAAGCCAGAACAGGAGTAGCAACACAAGGTAGAGTGGAATGCAAGCGCGTGTGTGCACGCACACACACACACCCCCCCACACACAAATGTGCTGAACGTGTGAATAATTCTGGCTATGGTATTCATCCAGTGTACTTTGAAGGGAAGGATGACTGAAGGAACAAACAAAAGTAATCAGTATGTCATCTCCCCAAATATCAATCTTGTTCAACTTATATTTATGAGCTTAACTCAGCAGCAAGCCCAGAGTAGGCATTCCATAAATGTTAGTTGAATTGAATATTTAATTCCCATCTTTTTAGAATAATACTAAGTCCTTTCTCACTACTCATTAGCATAGAGTTTTCAATTCAAAAGCTAATAATGTTTTCCAAGGATTTCTAAGAGGCTAAATCACCATGAAAATTATAATTTCAACTAATACATATTATATTAATTGGAAGTTTAATTTTTCATGTCATGCTCTCCTAGTTGACAGTATCCTTGTTATGTCATTAAACTATAATTGTGTAAATCTGCTTCAACAAACAATAACTGAACCATCAATAAACTATTATGTCTTCCATAATCCCTAGCAAAGATTAGTTTCAACATCATCATCATAAATTAGTAGAGACTCGTCCCAAATCTCCTGGTGAAGCCTATGAATTCTGTTTGCATAGTCATCCCTAAATTTAAGTGCTCAATAGTTTCAGTCTCTAAACTTTAATTACACTGTCAGGAACCTCACAGGAAATTTGATCCCCGTCTCTAAAACAGGATTTTAGAGACAAGATGAAAAGTCATTCGAAGTCATCAGGCCTTTGGAGCCAGGGTACACTGATTAGTAAGTAATAATGATATCATAACCAAGCACTTTCACTTAAGAAATAATCAACTGAATTTAGAGTGACTTTTTTTCCTGACATTTAAAAATTCCTATTCAATTCTAACCTCAAGTTAGCTTTAGTTGGGTTTTAATGACAAAGGCAAAAAACAATGTATTTGGGAAAAAAATCTGACATCTTAAATTTAAAAGATTATTTTGAAAATACACATCATTTCAGAATTCTGCATTAACTTTATCACACAGTTCCTTAAAACAAATTAAAGCTGCTCTCTGAGAATCTCAAGAAAATTACAGATCTATTTTTAAATAGGAATACAAGTACATACAGACATTTGCATACAATTTCAAGGGCTTCCAGAATCTCTACTGCTCATCCAAGGACCTCTAAAGGTCCACTCACTAACTTAACTTACTTTAACACACAGAGAGGTTGATAGTTTTGTCCAGTTTCACAATAATTATCTCTATATGTGCTTAAAATAAAACATGTTATATTGGAAAAAAAGAAAGTTATTATCATCGGTTTTGGATACTGTCAAACAGGCTCATGAAATCTTATTCAACAAGGCAATGTGCTATGATGGGATGGATCTAGAGAGTTCAGGAATCAAGTCCCCACTTTGTCAGCTACCTAAGCTGTGGGATATAGGGCACGTTACTGAGTCAATCTAAGTCTCAGTTTTCTCACCTGTAAAAATGAGAAAAATGTAGTTTTGTAGACCTGTAAAGAGGAATAACTGAGATAACAAATATGAAAGAACCGAGGCGGAGGACACATAGCAGGAACACAATAAAATACTAGCTCATAAAAGGAAAAAGGGCAATGCAGTCAGCTAGAGACCTGTAAAATCTCATCTAGCTGAACTTCTGTCTATATGACCATTTTCTCCTATGCGATAGGGAAAGTCAGCACCTGCCTTAGTTATAGTTACAGCCAAGAAAAATTCAAGACAGAGAATAGAAAAAAGTGAAGAAGAGCAAAAAGAGATTTGAAATGGTGAGGACGGGGTCAAGAAACGTGTATTTTCCTCATGATCATACATCTTTTAAGGTCAGTAAAGATTTAGAAGATAAAATTGATAGGAGAATATCTACTTAACCTGAGGGCAGGAAAAGTCTTAAAACAAGACACAAAAAGCACTAACCATAAAGAAAATACCATTAAATTTGACTCCATTAAAATTAAGAAGTTCTGTTCATTAAAAGACACCACAAAGAGTGAAAAGGCAAGCCAGAGAATGAAGGAAGGCATTTGCAACACACACAAAGGACAGAGTTTCATATTTAGAGCAAGAACTACTACATAGCTATAAAAAGACACAAGGACCAATTTACAAAAGGGGGAAGGGGTGCAGGGACAGACTTGAACAGGAACTTTACAAATGAGGAAATCCAAGTAGCCAATAAATAAATGAAAAGCTGTTCAACCTCCTTACTAATAAGGGAGAGGCAAAGTGTACCAGATTGGCTGAGCTGAAAAACTAACAGGAGTAAGTCAAGTTGGTGAAGAGTAAGAAGCCAGGGAGCTCAGATATACATACAGATACACAGATATACTGGAGGAAGTATAACCCGGTACAACTCTGGAAAATAGTCAAACTGGTACCTAGTAAAGTTGCAGACAAGTATACCCCATGACTAGGGCAAACATACAGATCATCATCCAAATTCAGAGACTTCTGAGAATTAAAGGTGTTATACTAATTCCAGGAGGAGGAAATGGCAACCCACTCCAGTATTCTTAGACAGAGGAGCCTGGGGTCGCAGAGTAGGACACGACTGAGCATTATACAACTAACACCAGGACAATAGGAATAAGCAGCATTAACATTCACGCTGCCTATGAAGCAGTTTATTCGCAGATGCACACCTCAGTCGGAGACTGTGCACACTCATACCAGGTGATGAGCATGGGAACGCTGGCAGGGAACATTAGTTCACAACTTCCCCACACCAGAAACAACTCAAATATCCAGCAAGAGTGGAACTGATGAGGCTTCCCCGGTGGCTCCTGGCCGTGGTAGAGAGTCTGCCTGCCAATGCAGGAAACACAGGTTCGATCCCTGGTCCTGGCAGACCCCACATGCCAGACAGCAACTACACTCACACGCGGCAACCATGCAGCCTGTGCTCTAGAGCCCGGGAACCACAACTGCTGAGCCCCTGCAGCCTGCAGTCTGTGCTCTGCAACAAGAAAAGTAACTGTAGTGAGAAGCCCACGTACAAAAGCCACCATTAACCACAAACTACAGAAAACCCACGAGCAGCCAAAAATAAAAATAAAGAAATAAAATTATTTTTAAAATGGCCACTTGGACATATTACAGCCTTTCAAAAAAAAGAGTGGAACCAATGATAGAAAAATCGTGGAAGATTACGGGAGTCCCATGAAAAGCTGCTTAACGGCGTTCTGGAAAAGCAAATTAAAGCACTACCAAGAAGAAATCTCCGTTGCTCACACTTCTCCCGTTCACTAGTCATTCACTATTTTATAGGCGAAGACTGATCACTGTAGCTCACACATACCTGCTTCCATAAAACAATTCCTTTTCTCTCACTTGATACAAATACAGGGATCTGTATACAAGAACACTGAAACTACTGTGTAGAGAACTAAGAGATGAAAAGTCACTCGTTAGGAACCCTGGCATTTAAAAACTGTACCAGTTGGCTAAGCCTTCTTCTGACTGGTATTCAACAGTCCATGAAAGTTTCTGAAGTACATTATTTATCCAACTTCCTAAACTACCTTCCAATATTCACCTTATTTTAACTTTCCCTCCCCTGATGCCTTATATCTGACAGTTCCCACCTTATGTGCACAAGCAGTGAGAGAGAGAAACATTTGGTGTAACAGCTATGATGTAACATTCACTCTACTCAAGAGGCCTGGGCTTGACTGGTAGGCAAAATTTCAACTGACCCTGTCATCACCACCAGCCAGTCATTCTCCTAAGTTCCTCCTTTAATGTTAAACCCTCCCTCTGTCTTTATCTTCTCTTTTTAACTATCACTTCACCATCTCAATCTTTGACCCTAAGTTCAAGTTCTCAGGTAAGAATCTTATCCTTTATTGAAAAATGCATTATCCTTTCCTTCTGGGGAAAAAAAAAAATCCTGCCCAAATTCATTTTGATAAATGTGTGAAGAATTTATGAATAAAAAAGAATGGAGTGTTTCACTTCAAGATTATCCGAGAAAATCAATGTACTTTACTCACAGTCATACCACACACACACACCTTTTTTGGAGTACCACAGAACTAGAACACTATCTTGGTGTAAGTTATTCCCATTAGCTACTCCCACCTCCTGTCCATATATGGAGGAGTGTTCATATGCTCTTCTTCACTTTGAATTTCCAGGTACCTCCACCCAAATCTTGGTTCACTGGTTCTCTTTTCCTATTTTGCACATTTGTCACCTAGCCCCTCCTCTGCCTTTGCCCTTTGTCTCCTACCACTCCCTGCACTCAGACCAAAGTACTTAAAAATTCAAAAATATGCAAACACAAGGAGCCTCTTTCTGAGACAGACACCCAGTTCCCCCTTTGCTGACTCCAGCTCAAGTTACACCCAAGAAATCCAAAGTGTGTGCCAAGTTGCGTACCCATGGGTTGTAGGCCACCAACTCCTCTGTCCATGGAATTTCCCTTCCAGGCAAGAATACTGGAGTGGGATGCCATTTCCTACTCCAAGGGATCTTTCAGACCCAGGGATTAAACCTGTCCCCCACCCTCCTGCACTGACAGGTGAATTCTTTACCACTGAGCCACCTGGGAAGCCTCTAACAACCCTGTCTCCCACACTAACATCTCTGCCCATATGCCTTCCCGACTCAATCCAAATCACATTCGCCCAGTCCCACCTACCTTTCTTCACACCTGTCACCTTTTCCCACCTCCTGAACCCCCTGACTCCTAAGAGACTTTCTGTTAGATATATTTTGGGCAAGGGTCACCTCGGGGCAAAATATATCTAATAATTTAGAATATATCTAAATTCTAAGTAGGCTCCCTTGGAATTTAAGTTTGCTCTTCTGTCTTCCGGAGACTCTCTAAAGAATATCCGTTTCCCACCCCTCCATGTTTTTTCCAAGCTTCTATACCCCAAAGCTAGCAAACCTTTCTATTCATGCCGATTCACCCAGATACCTCCTTCCCCCCATAGTAAATGTACCTAACCCCCGTTTCCTCAATACTTCCTCCAAACCAGTATCTACTCTGCACCGCTTTCTCAACACTACTCCATATCCACCACACCCAAATCCATTCTTACTCTGCCTCCCCCCAACCCCCATATCTACAAGTTCACCCTTCTGCACCGTTTCACTTGCCCCTCGGTCCTCCTTCCACATCTCCCAATTCTGCACTCTCCTCACCCTCCCTGATGCACCTGCTTGCACACCTCGTTTCCCCTCACACCCACCCCCTCCCTGGGAGTGCACTTCCCAGACACTCACTGGCCCCCTACCGTTCCTAGTAGGTCCCTCCCACTCAGAAAACCCCTACAAGCCCTCGCCTTCCGACCACCCGAACCCCGCCCCCAACCCGATATCGCTCCGCCCCTCTACCCTCGAGCCCCGCCCCTTGCCCTGGAGGTCCCGCTGAGGGGCGGGGCCTGTCCCTCCTCCCCTTTCCCCCGCCCCCTACCGTCACGCTCAGGGGCAGCCTGACCCCGAACGGCCCCGCGGTGACCCTCGCGCAGAGGCCTATGGGAGGGGCGTCACAAGCCCCCTATTTCCCCCCTCCCGCCCCCCTCCCGCCCAGTCTCCTCCCCCTGGGAACGCGCGGGGTGGGTGACAGACCTGGCCGCGCGCCACCGCCACAGCGCCTGCCGGGGGCGCTGCCGCTGCCTGAGAAAAAAGCCGCGGCTGCCGCCAGGAGGAGGTGCCGTTGCCTCCGCCACCGCTGCCGCCGCCGCCAGGGGTAGGAGCTAAGCCGCCGCCATTTTGTGTCCCCCTGTTGTTGTCGTTGACATGAATCCGACATGACACTGATTACAGCCCAATGGAGTCTCATTAAACCCGAGCCACGGTCCCGCCCTAGTGCTGCTCCATTGGACTAGACCGCAGACACTTAGGGCCACCCGTTGGCCTAGGAGTCTGTCCATCACCCACACACTAACCACTCTGCAGCCCATTGGGGCAGGATCCTGCCGGTCATCTCGCCTCCGCATAGGCACACCCCTCGACCCATCAGCCCCCCCTCCGGTACCACCCCGGGGGAGGGCCCACTGCCAGTACCAATCAACAGACCGCCTGGCCCGCCCCTTCTGGGCACCTATTGGTCCAGCCCTTTTTCTCTCGCCAGACACCACGCAACCTCTACTTCCATCTACCCGCCCCCTCTACCTCTAGAAAGGGATTGGGTCTACTCGCAGGAGAGGTACTTGGCCTTATTGGCTGCAGACGACGCCAATCAGAGGGCCTTTTCCCTTTCCCCTCCCCCACTCAACCCCGAACCCCCTAGCCCGCAGCTAAAGTTTGTGTGAGAGCTGATCGCTGGCGGCGGCCGCAGGATTTAGGGGTGGGAGCGGGCGGGCGCGCGCGGGCGGGCACGCGAAGTTAAAATTCGAGGTTCTCAGTCGCCAGCTCCTGCGGTGGAGCGCGCGGACGGGCGCGCCGCCTGGAGCGTTCCATCCCGCCCCCTCCTCCACCTTCTCCCGTCCTGTCCCGGGCGACTACTCGCCCGCCCCCTGGCTTGCATCCTTACCCCCCACGCACCCCTACCCTGCAAGCCGAGGCCGGGTGCAGGCAGTATGATGTCGCTGCAGCCTCCTCGCCATCCCATGCCGAGGGGGAGCAAGCCCTTACCCGCCGGGCGTGCACCCCCCGGCTCCACACTCGCCCGTGTCTGCAAGCACGTGCACCGTTCGCCGCTGCCTCCAGCCACCCCGGTCCCGGGCTAACCTCGCCTGCAGCCCGGCCAATCGTTTGCTGCCCTTTGTTGCTGCAGCCCGGGTCTCCCCGCTGTCTTCCTCAGCCTCCGCCTCGTCCTTTGCCAGCCGCCCGGGTCCGCAGCGCCGCGCTCCCCCCGCCCGGGACCCACCGCCGCCGCCTCCTTCTCCTCCTCCGCCTCCTCCTCCTCCTCGGCTCCGGGCTGCAGCGCACAGAGCCCGAGGCAGCGCCGCCCAGCCCCGCTCCCCCCGCGCCGCCAGCTAGCCCGCCCGGCCCGGCCGGGGGCGCAGCCTGGACCCCGCCCGCCCCAGTCCCCGCCCCGGGGGTACCTGCCTCCGCCCTGGGGGGCTCCGCTTGCCGCCCTCGGGGGAGGGCGGGGATGCCGGTGTCCGCGGGAGGATGGGGACGCCTGGGCCGTTTGGGGCGGGGAGTGTGCCCGCCTGGGCTGGGACTGAGAGGTGCGGTCCTCGCCAAAGCGCCCCCCCTCCCCGCCCCGCCGCCGTGGGCCCCAAACTTCGTCCTCTGCTGGGTCTTGTACCCTGGGCGGTCGCGGCAGTTTTGGGGTGGGGGATGCTTCGGGAGCTGTGTCTACCCTGATCAGGAGGAAGAGGGAGCAGTGACATTCAGCGACTGCGGACAGGGCACGGCGGCGGCATCCTTGGGTGGGAGTGGGGATGTCAGACGCCGCTGGAGGGGGAAGCTGCCCCTCGATGCCCTCTCCCGGTCTGCGAGGAGCTGGAGAGCTCTGAGCTGCGTTCCCAGTGCTTTCTTGGGCGATGCAGCCGGGTGGCAGAGGGGCTAGGGGCGGGGGGAGACGGCTGGAGGGGGGGCCCTTCCCCCTCTCTTCTAGCCAGCGCTCGAAGGAAGGCTGATGGCGAAGTTCGGTTTTCCAGGCTTCCCCTGGGCCCCCCGAGTTCCTGAGGCCCACAAGAGGGAGGCTGGGGGCTCATCTGGCCGCCCAGGCGAGGCCACTTTGACGCTGCCCACATGCCTCCAGCGCCGTCCAGACTCTGAAGAGAGACTCCCTCGTTCTTCCCGGAGACCGGTGGGATGCTGACAGGGGAGACTTCAGAAAATAGTCAAAAGTAGCCTTGAGAAATGGCTCCTACAGAGTTTGAGTACGAAGTTTCCCTTCCGAGGCGCCATTGCTTCGTGAGGGGAGGAGAACTATGACTTTGTAAAAGAACCAAGTTTCAGGCATGGTGGCCTAGATGGCAAACCACCTGTTGACTCAAGTCTGCCCCAGGGCGATCTTGGGCCCTGACAGGGTGACACATGGTACCAGGGAGAGGAATCCCCAGGCTTCCTGCCCTGGTTGACTCTAGCATCCTCATGGCAGTGACACTGCAGCAGCAGCATCTTCAACTTCACATAGCAACCACTGTGTAAGCTAGGTGGGTACTTTGTTAGAGCAACTTCTCTCAAACAAACAAAAGCAGCAGCACAGCGCAGTCATCGATTGCAGAGCTAAAACACACTTCACTTTTTAAGATGGTTTGCTTCTCTAGGGTGTGAGCAGCCCCTACTTACATGCTTCTTGGCAGCAAGGTGAGAAAAGAACTAAGACAAAGGGTGCAGAATTGGATGAAAGGACAGAAGAGGGGAGAGGGGGAGCAGAAGAGTTGTAATACTACCCTCAAAACTGTCACCCGTTCCATTATAAATCCCTTTTATAGGTGTTTTATTACTTGGTTGTTAGTTTTTAAAACACAAACCTCTTTAGATTAAATCTTGGCATTCACCGGCTCAGCTTGGGGAAACAAAACACAGGGAAAGCTCTGGGCTTGGCTACTTTTGAGTTACATTACTGATAAAACAAACAAACAGCAGGTTGGGTTTCCTTGTAGCCTCTCCTACCTCTTTTATTTAATATCTTCAGTAGCTGGCTCAAGGTGAATTTTTACAAGCCATTAGTTTATAATTCAGTCTAGTTCATTTAGGTATTTCAAAGAGAAGGACATTTATAAGGTATGCTTTTTTTTTTTTTTTTTATAATGCAGGTGTTGGGATTTTTATTCTCCAAGAAATTACTAAGTAAATCTAAGAATCCTGGCACACACTTCGGCCTTTATGTTCTGTTTTGTTGTTGTTTTTTTTCCCGTGGTCTGCCCAGATGCACTTTATTTTGTAACTTAGATTTGAGCCTCCCAGCCTGCATTTTATCTCAAGCAATAAAAATAAACCATGTCTTAATTAAAAACAAGTTTCAAAACTCCATATCTATACAAACTAAAGTATGCTAAAGAAGCAACCAAAGACAATTAAAGCCAAAAGTCCGCATTTAAGATGTCTTCAGCCAATGAATCGTGGGAGATTTATGAGCATCTAACACTTGTTATCACTAATGAGTTAGCCAGATGGATTTCCAGTGCATCAAGACCTGAACAGACACTTTAGATAGAAAAGGGTCTCATTTGCCTAAACTTGTGCTCCCGTAACCCCAGGACCTGGCAAACGCAGAAGATGGAACTATCTTTATCCAACAAATTGATGTGTTTTTTTTTTTTGAGCTTCTTTTCTTAATACAGTTCTCTAACAGGGCATGGCAAGGAAAGGGACTGTGTTGCTTTCCCAATGATACTCCCCTCTAAGCTTACTGGTCCTTTTTGAGAAATCCTGGCTCTTCAGGTAAGTGGGACTGGAAAGGATAACAGAGTCACAGCCAGAGATACATACTTAATGCTTCCTCTAAACCTCTCTTTATCTATAGTATCTCAAAGCCTCAGCTGAGCTAAACAGCTCAATTAATAACTTAATCTAGAAATAACTTGAAAACCAAGCCCAGCGCAAAATTTGCAAGCTGACTGGACTGAAGGATTATGAATCCAGGGGCCCATCTGATGAGTCCTCCCCCTTCCCCAAAAGAGTTGCTAGTGGGCACCACTGACCAGAACTGCTCAATGTGGTCCACAGATCAGCAGCATCAGAATGATCTGGGAATGAGTGCTTAAAACACAGATTGTTTGGCCTAACCCCAGATTCTGATTCAGTAGGTCTACAGTGAGTCTCCCAAATCTACATTTTTAGCCCATGACTTGGCTTGAAGCTTATGATCCCTGATTTGACAACCACTGGCCTAGGCTGAATCCTTGTCTTTCTGCAAAGTAATGTATCTTGTGAGCTTCTTAGCCAGAAGGTTATAGTCCCTAGTATACTGAGATGATTCCATGGTCTGACCTATCTGTCCTTCAGTCCTGAGTAAGAGTGAAAAAGAATGCAGAATAGCTTCAGGAGCTGAAGGGAACTGAAGGGCTTGATCTTTGGGGTTTGTTTACTTGCTCTGAAGCAAGTCAAACAAACACTCTGATAAGGGATCATATCCACAGATGCACCAACAAAGCCTTATGAAAGAAACGGAGGAAGGGAGGCAGCAGGCAGAGACCCTGAGCTGATCTGTCTGGGCCAAAGCTCAGGATGAAGTCTATTTACACTCAATTAGTCACTTAAAAAAACAACAGTCTCCACTGTCCTTCCACCTGCCACTGGGACTGGAAACTGTATCCCCACAAGGTCACAGTGTCTGGTTATGTCAGTCAAGGGCAAAGGGGGTGAAGGGCAATCAGTCAAACCATTAGTTTTAAATAGGCTAGCAAATTCAAGCTATAGGTGTGTATGAAAAGTCTGCATTGTTTTAAATACCAATATTTTGTACTCTTACCCCATTAGTTCCAGCTTAAAAACTTTTAGTGTCATTTAAAAGCATTCTGAACCAAGTCTACACTCCTTAGTCTACCTCTAAGGCTATGCACATCTGCACCCAACCATTATCTCATCTCCGGCTTCTCCCAGCCCCACACACTCCTCCGTGCCCAGCACACACTGTTCCCTCCGCAGTCATGCCTGCCCTCTCTACCTTATCTGATGAAGACCTTGAAAAAAAGATACCTCCAAATCCCCGCTTGGCTGCTGCCTCTTCTGTGAAGTTTCCCTGGTCTTTGTAGGTAGCCCACAGGACTTGAAGCTAACCGGGAGCAATCCAGCTGTGGCGCTTTTGAGTGCTCTGTTATTGTTTGTCAAATTACGGAATAAAAGCACTTACACTCTGTTGTCACATTTTGCCAGTTTGTTGTCCTAATGAGCTTTTCTATTACATGGTCCGGATTTTTCATCTGTAAAACTGCCCTAGAGCCTGACCCATAGAAGCTACTTAACAACCACCACACACACCTGTGGTTCCCATCCCTGGCTGCACATTAGAATCAGCCGAAGGAACTTTTGAATCAGCCTAGCACCAAGTCCCACCTGAGGACACCTAAGACTGTTTGGGGTGGGCCTGTTTATTAGCATTAGTATTTAAGCACCCTGTGCAGTCAACAGTTCAGAACCATTGTTTTATATTTATCAGGAGGATGCCTCAGCATCAAGTGAGAAATTCTGAAGACAAGAGGATGGTGAAAGATTATAAAATTAGCTAAATGTTGATGAGAGGACAGAGGACTCAGGATCTTTTTGGTTTTGTTTTGAGACTTAAGAGAGTATTAATGAAGACTCAGTTTTTAGCACCAGGCTATAAAAAAGAAAAATGAAACAATACCAAGATTTCATTTAATGATTCCCAGTCCTTTGAATTTTAAATTTGGGGAAAATGACAAAGCTGCAAACTTATAATTTTGATAATAAGGACATTTTTTAAAAGACCTAATGGCCATACACTGTCTGCATTACTGGGGCTTCCCAGACAGAACTAGTGGTAACGAACCCATGTGGCATAAGGAGACTAGGCTTTGATCCCTGGGTCGGGAAGATCCCCTGGAGAATAAAATGGCAACCCACTCCAGTATTCTTGCCTGGACAATCCCTTGGACAGAGGAGCCTGCTGGGCTACAGTCCATAAGGTCACAAAGAGTCGGACACAACTGAATTGACTTAGCATGCATGTACGCATCTGCATCACAACAAACTGTGGAAAATTCTTCAAGAGATGGGAATACCAGACCACCTGACCTGCCTCCTGAGAAATCTGTATGCAGGTCAAAACGCAACAGTTAGAACTCGACATGGAACAACAGACTGGTTCCAAATCGGGAAAGGAGTACATCAAAGCTGTATATTGTTACCCTGCTTATTTAACTTATACGCAGAGTCCATCATGAGAAATGCTGGACTGGATGAAGCACAAGCTGGAATCAAGATTGCCAGGAGAAATATCAATAACCTCAGATATGTAGGTGACACCACCCTTATGGCAGAAAGTGAAGAAGAACTAAAGAGCCTCTTGATGAAAGTGAAAGAGGAGAGTTAAAAAGTTGGCTTAAAACTCAACATTCAGAAAAATAAGATCATGGCATCTGGTCCCATCACTTCATGGCAAATAGATGGGGAAACAGTGGAAACAGTGACAGACTTTATTTTGGGGGCTCCAAAATTACTGCAGATAGTGACTGCAGCCGTGAAATTAAAAGACACTTGCTCCTTGGAAGAAAAGCTATGACCAATTTAGACAGCATATTCAAAAGCAGAGATATTACTTTGTCAACAAAGGTCCAGCTAGTCAAAGCTATGGTTTTTCCAGTAGTCATGTATGGATATGAGAGTTGGACTATAAAGAAAGCTGAGCGCTGAAGAATTGATGCTTTTGAACTCTGGTGTTGGAGAAGACTCTTGAGAGTCCCTTGTACAGCAAGGATATCCAACCAGTCCATCCTAAAGGAAATCAGTCCTGAATATTCATTGGAAGGACTGATGCTGAAGCTGAAACTCCAATACTTTGGCCACCTGATGCGAAGAACTGACTCATTTGAAAAGACCCTGATGCTGGGAGAGATTGAAGGCAAGAGAAAGGGACAACAGAGGATGAGATAGTTGGATGGCATCACCAGCTCAGTGGACATGAGTTTGAGTAAACTCCAGGAGTTGGTGACGGACAGGGAGGCCTGGCGTGCTGCAGTCCATGGGGTCACAAAGAGTTGGACACAACTGAGCGACTGAACTGATGCATCTGCATTATTACAAAAAAGAAAGAACTTTCTGAATACAGGATAGTCCCACCCATGAAATGAAAGTGGATGACTGTATCAACATGTACATTTTCTTTCTTCCTCTTTTTCTCCATTTCAATGCAGACTTTGAAACTTTACTTCTGAATCTGGCTACCTGACCAGAGTGCATTCAGGAATCACTGGACTATTTTACACTTTACCAGGGGCAAAAAGTATAGATCATATTTGATCTAATCATCAACAATTTTCTCCAACATGCCCAACTCAATGTGCTCAACTAACTGAAGATGGTTTTCTCTTATTCTATATTTAATACAGAAAGAAAATATACAGCTCAGAGAGATAGTGGCAAAGGAATATGGAAGAGAGCACCAAAATAAAAGTAGGTACCAGATTTGTATCCATCTCTGTCAGCAACTAATGTGTGTCCTTGGACAAATCCAGAGTGGCAACATCTTGAAATTCATCTCTGCTCTTACTAATTTATTATTGGCTTACCTGATTCCCAAAAGGTCATTGTTTTTGTAAATAAAGTTTCTAAAGAACTGATGAAAGAGTGAAACTTCTGAATATGTTTTTTCTTACCGTATCTTTTAATTATAACATATTTATACATATTGTCATAGAAAGTGTGGATAATAAAGAAAAAGGGGAGAAAAGTAAACAGAAATTAGTTGTAAGTCCTGACACCGAAAGATAATATGTTGGCAAGTATTCTAACTTTTTACTTCAATCAATATTTCTATTGTGGCTGAAGTTTGGGATAAATTTTTCAGCTAAGGAAACTGAAAAGTAACTTACTAGGACTAACCAGAATATTCCAACTTCTCAGACAGTTTGTGTGTATGATATCTGTGTGATAATCACTCCAATTTTTTGATAGAATTGCAGACAGAGGGCCTGAGTGAGCCTTTCCAACTATAAGGTTCTCAATGCAGTCCACATCCCATCATTCAAGTTAGCAAGTCAAAAACATCTTAAAGGCAGTCGAGAAGGTCAGCCTGGTGAGCAGTTTAATCTGCTTTACACCTTTCCCAGGATTAGTAACAGAACTGCTTGTGGGAGACCATGGTTGAGAGCTTGCTTGTTCATAACAACCTTGGCCAGAAACTTCAGGGTTGGGATTGGGTTCATTTGTATAGTTCCCAAATTGCCCTGTACATGGTATTAATAAATGATGTTGAGTAAAATAAAAAGTTAAGGATCTGTTATCTATTTGCTTATCTTATAAAATTCATTTAGCAGACTGTAAACTTCCTAAGCTTAAATATTTTCTGTATACGGTCATATACATCATGTGTGCACGCTCCATTGTTTCAGTCGTGTCTGGCTCTTTGTGACCCTATGGACTGTAGCCCACCAGGCTCCTCAGTCTATGGGATTCTCCAGGCAAGGATACTGGAGTAGGTTGCCCATGCCCTCCTCCAGAGGATCTTCCCAACCCAGGAATTAAACATGCATCTCCTGCAATGCAGGCAGATTCTTTACCCACTGAGCCACCTGGGAAGTCCCATATACTTCTTCACAGGCATTCATTCAACATATGAAGGTTGGATGAATACATTCCCTAACCACTGTAAAACTGAGTTTTCTAAAACCATTTTTTCTAAATTATGTATGTTTGTTGGAGAGTTTTTAAACATTAACATTTTTTAAACATTAACATTAATGTTTTTAAACATTTAACATTTCAGCGTTTGATCAATGGGTATGTTTTATTTATTATATACTACATTTGGTTATATATATATATATATATATATACACACACACACACACACACACACGGGCTTCCCAGGTGGCTCAGTGGTAAAGAATCTGCCTGCCAATGCAGGAGGCTCAAGAGACGTGGGTTCAACCCCTGTGTCGGGAAGATCCCCTGGAGTAGGAAACGGCAACCCGCTCCAGTATTCTTACCTAGAAAAATCCATAGACAGAGGAGCCTGGTGGGTTACATACACTCCATAAGGTTGCAAAGAGTCAGACATGACTTACGACATATATATATATGTCAGATCAGATCAGATCAGTCGCTCAGTCGTGTCCGACTCTCTGCGACCCCATGAATTGCAGCACACCAGGCCTCCCTGTCCATCACCAACTCCCAGAGTTCACTCAGACTCACGTCCATCGAGTCAGTGATGCCATCCAGCCATCTCATCCTCTGTCGTCTCCTTCTCCTCTTGCCCCCAATCTCTCCCAGCATCAGAGTCTTTTCCAATGAGTCAACTCTTTGCATGAGGTGGCCAAAGTACTGGAGTTTCAGCTTTAGCATCATTCCTTCCAAAGAAATCCCAGGGCTGATCTTCAGAATGGACTGGTTGGATCTCCTTGCAGTCCAAGGGACACTCAAGAGTCTTCTTCAACACCACAGTTCAAAAGCATCAATTCTTCGGCGCTCAGCCTTCTTCACAGTCCAACTCTCACATCCATACATGACCACAGGAAAAACCATAGCCTTGACTAGATGAACCTTTGTTGGCAAAGTAATGTCTCTGCTTTTGAATATGCTATCTAGGTTGGTCATAACTTTCGTTCCAAGGAGTAAGCGTCTTTTAATTTCATGGCTGCAGTATATACATATATACGTACACACACACAGACATACACATACATACACACAGGTATATATATACTTATATATATATACATACATATACACACAGACTTGAAACCACACCCATCTCAGTTTCTAAGACCAAGAAGACCATACTTTGAGGAAATCCTCCTATTCCCACAACTACTTTAGCTACCCACTTCTGCAGTTTGTGACCTATTATAGTGCTCCATGCGGCTCACTTCAGTAGCCCATGTGACTTGGCATATCTACTAGCTGGGACTGATATCTTCCTTTTTTTCCATTGCGCCACACATCTAATGATAATCTTTAGTAAAGAGTCTATAATGGCTCCTGACTCTGCTTCCTAAATCTTAATTGATGATCTAAAATAACAACTCCAAGTTCAGTTTATTTGTAGTTTGTAGTATCTAATCTATGGCAAGGCAGAGAGATGACTGTTCACCAAGTATTCCCTACGTTCCCCTATATTTCATAGCCTTCCTTTCAATTTGGTTAGATCATGTGGCTAGTTTCAGCCAATGGACTCTGAGCAGAAGTGGTATGTATTACTTCTGGGTCAAGGAAGTTAAGAACCAGGGTAGTGGTTCTCCATTGCCAATCTTTCCTTGCTGAAGCATCTCAGAAGCCATGTGTTACAGACAAGAAGCTACAAGTTGGCAGAGCCACTATCAGCCTGGACCCCTGAGTAACTAAATGGAGAAGACTCCCCAGATCCCACAATTGGGTTTAGTGTGTAACAGGAGAAATAAATTTTGTTGTGTTAAGCCAAAGAGATATGTGTTGAAGTGTGTCTATTACAGCAAGCAGTAGAGTTGCAGAACCTAAATTAATGTATTTCCTAAGTGCAGTACTTTACAAATACCTTTTTAAAAATCTTAGTGTCATTGAGGTAAAAACACTTCCCTCCTCACTAATTATCCTTTTTCTCCAAGCACCCCAGCTGACTGCCCATTGACCAGGGTTGTGATGGATATTCAGGTATATCATATTATGTTGGATTTCCCCCAGAATGCTTTAGTGAAACTGTCGAGATGAAGGGACTTAAACAGTGGATCCAGGACTTCCCTGGTGCTCCAGTGGCTAAGACTTTGGGCTCTCAATGCAAGAGCCCCAAGTTCCTTCCCTGATCAGGGAACTAGGTGCCGCATGCTGCAACTAAGACCCAGGGCAGCCAAATCAATAAATGGATATATTTATTTAAATCTTAAAGATACAATGCTTTTTTTTTTTTTTTTTTAAAGGATGTGTTTCTCCATGTAAATAAAAACTATGGAAAGTCTGGGGTGGTCGTGTCGTTCTCAGGCTAGAATCTACTGTATTTCTGAACACAGTAGAAACACTAAGTTGGAATCACTTTACTACTTTAGCATGGCTTTGTTGGCTACCAAATAACTAATTTTGTCACCACTGTAAGTTGAATTTTTTTAAATATGGGTGTTTCTTGGAAAAACTGCTGCTTCTTAAGAGAAAGACATTCTGCCCCAGTCCACTCCACGTCCTTTTTTGCAGTCTCTCAGCCTAGTCTTGAGCTCTAAGAAATGACAAATGATACAGGAGCTGATTTGCAAGGTGGCTAGGAGAAGTGCATTTTGTTCCTGTCAGTTAAAGAAGGGGGACTCATGTTGGGCATGGTATTGTGTAATTCTGTGGCTCCACTCAAAACCTCTTAGGATAAACAGCGTGGGAACACGGGATGCTGAAGTGGACTGCGGGAACATGTTGGCTGAGCATGGCTTTTAAGTGCTTGGCCTAACAATATTATTAATAACAGCTACCACTTACAGAGTACTTACAGGGCTAAGTGATTTCCCTGAATTGGCTCATTTGATCCTCACAAAAATCCTCTTTAAATACTGCTATTATCCCCCATTTTACAGACTAGGAAACTGTGGCCTTGAGGTGCTGAGTGGCTGTGTGGAGGTCAGAAATCCCTTTACCTGTCCCTTGATGGAGTATGAACTCAAAGCCGGGCCTCCAGCCACTGCTCCATAGGAGTGGCCCTGTGGGGCTGTCTAGGAGTCCAGGCAGCCACTGAGCAACCTGCCCTCCTAGCACTGCCAGCTCAGCGCCTGTGCAACAGAGGCAACCCCTGAGGTGCACACGACCTCACCCAGGCACCCAGGCCCAAGGCTCTTGGTCAGAGAGGAAGCTGGCTCCACCAAGAAAGGGAAGGCACGGGAAGGCTGCAGGCCAGGAAGGCGAAGCAGCCTCTGGGGCAGAAAGAAGGATTCCTGGCACTCGATGGAGAGGAGAAAGTGACAGAGAAGAACCTCCACATTAGGTCTCCAGGAGTCCAGAGGCCGAACCACTTCCAGGCTGTGAGAACATAGGAATACCACTTTCTGGTATGCCAAAGCCTCTCACTTAATTTCAACAAGAATATTTTTTAGAGAGAGGAGAAATGAGTGAGTATACTAAGCTCCTAACAGGTGGGTGCTGAGGCAGGGACTCCGGGGCGCAAACCCGTGTCTGTGGCGCTGTCCCCCACCAGCTACCAGGAGACACTCTGCACCTTCATCATTCCACATCCCACAGTGCCATCTACGTCACTCCGCTGTCACAGCCAAGCCTGGGGTGGCTGGATACAAAGTAACTCCGGAGAGACCTCCCTGAGCAGGGGCTGGGCTCAAAGGGATGGAGCATCAGCTGCTAAACTAACTAAAGTTGCTAAACTAGCCCGGTGGTTGTTTTGTCTTTTAGTGTGAATTCACCAACAGGTTGTGGATGCCTCTGCAGCATGTGAGCGAGTCTCTTTCTGAAAGAATTCACCTTGCTGAAGGGCTGATGTCTGGCAGAGAAAACTCACAGGGCTCAGCTGGCTTTGACAGGAGCCTTCCCTTCCCTGCTCGGTTGCCTCCCACACCACATGCCCCCACCTACCCCAGAAGAGCCAGCCAGGCAGGGCCTGGGGCTGGCATGGCCTCTGCAGTCCAGGATCCTGAGCCCAGACTTCCCTCCTGACCTCCCTGGTGGACATGACCCCAGTGGCCTGTACAGATGGAAGCAGGGAAATCAGCCAGAAGGTTCTGGAAACTGGCAGGCTCCCTCCCGGACAACCTCTGCTCCGTTCTGAAAATGTGCCTGCCTCTGGCGGGGTCCAGCCTGAGCGTCATCACCAGCCTGGCATCAGCCATCATGCAGAAAGGGTCATTTCAGGGAGGATGATCCCAGATAACTGTTACTCTAGCAGAAAGCAATTAACATGTGGATGGGACATTATCCTACGTCCTATGGGTTTGTTTAAGCATCACATCCAACTCCTTGCTGCCACCTTTCTCAGTATGAATGTACTCAGTTTCTGCCATGGTCATCCCATCCTCCTGGACTTGGATCTCCAGTGTAAAGCCAAGGACACGGGAGCAGGCATAACCCATCCGGTTGCCTGGGCGGCTGCTTTAGCCAAAATGAGCCAGTGTTCTTACGGAGACTAGATAGGAATTGATGTGATACATTTTTAAAGAAAGTTTGATATATTTTAAAGAATATATAGTCCAACAAGAACACTTTAACAAATGACAAAGGGCTTCCCTGGTGGCTCAGTGGTAAAAAAATTCACCTGCCCATGCAGGGGGACACAGGTTCAATCCCGGGTCCAGGAAGATCCCACATGCCAGGAGCAACTAAGCCCATGTACTGCAACCACTAAGCCTGTGCCCTAGAGCCCACGCTGTGCAACTAGAGAAACCACTGCAACAAGTAGCCCATGCACCGCAACTGGAGAGTAGCTCCTGCTCAGCACGGATAGAGAAAAGCTCGCACAGCAAGGTAAACCCGGCAGAGCCAAAAATAAATAAACAAACCTGTTTTAATGAGGAAAAGTATAAATAGCTAATAAGCATATGGAAAATGTCCAGACCTCCTAGTTATTGAAGATGTGTGAGACCCTATTTTTCCCTTTCCAAATAAGCAAAATGAAAGCATGGAGTCCCCCGACACTGGCCTGGGTGTGGTTAAGTGTGACACTCTCTCTGGGAGCATAAACTGACGTGAAGTTTCTGGAAAATATCTGACAGCGTTTATCAAGAGCCTTAACAATGCTCCGTGCAGATGAGCGGACTCTAAAGCAGGGCCGTGGGAGCCAAGCAAGTGTGAGTCCTGATCCCACCATTCCAGCTGTGTGCCCGCGGACAAGCCACTTTGCCTACTTTACACTTGTTTTTTCCAGTATGAGAACAACGGGCGCTTCTCCCTGCCTCACAGGGCTGTTGTGAGGCTGAAGGGAAAAAACAGAGGGCTTAATACACAGGGATGCCGCAGTGGCTGTTATTCTAAATTCTCTTTGAGCCAGTAATCCAGACTGTCCCAAAGAAATAATCTGACATGTAGGCAAAGATTCATGTACAAAACATGTCTATCCAGTATTATTTTTTTTTTGCCCTTCCTTGCAACCCCAGCATGTGGGGTTCCCCGACCAGGATCAAATCCATGCCCCCATGCAGAGGAAGGGCACAGTCTTAACCACTGGATTGTCAGGGAAGTCCCTCCAGGATTGTTTATGATCATAAAAACAGGGACACAATGCATCCAGCATTAGGGGAAACGTTAAGAAAGTTATGGTCCAGACATGTGGCTTCAGATAGAAACTCAGCTGATAGCGTATGATACGCCTGGCTCTGTACCTTGCTTTTTTTCACTCAACTGTTAACATTCCGCAAATTCTGTGTCTGTAGGGTAAGTGCCTAGCATTGGGATTATTGAATCAAAAGATGTGTATTTAAAAATGTACACTTATTCAAATGTATTCTTTTTAATGGCTGAGTAATACTCCATTGTGTATATGTACCACAGCTTTCTTATCCATTCATCAGCCATTAAAAAGAATACATTTGAATCAGTTCTAATGAGGTGGATGAAACTGGAGCCTATTATACAGAGTGAAGTAAGCCAGAAGGAAAAACACCAATACAGTATACTAACGCATATATATGGAATTTAGAAAGATGGTAACGATAACCCTGTATACGAGACAGCAAAAGAGACACTGATGTATAGAACAGTCTTATGGACTCTGTGGGAGAGGGAGAGGGTGGGAAGATTTGGGAGAATGGCATTGAAACATGTGAAATGTCATGTATGAAACGAGATGCCAGTCCAGGTTCAATGCACGATGCTGGATGCTTGGGGCTGGTGCACTGGGACGACCCAGAGGGATGGTATGGGGAGGGAGGAGGGAGGAGGGTTCAGGATGGGGAACACATGTATACCTGTGGTGGATTCATTTTGATATTTGGCAAAACTAATACAATTATGTAAGGTTTAAAAATAAAAAAAATAATAATAAATAAAAGAAAAAAAAATAAATAAATAAAAATGTACACTTATGGCCAACTTGCCGCACAGAGGTTCCAACGCACTCTTGGACAAAGATATCAGAAGGGCTGTTTCTGAAGCTCTCATCAGTGTTGTCAACCTGCGTTCTTGGCCAAGGTGAAAGTGGTATTCTATTGAAATTTCAATTTGCATTTCTTTTATTGTGAGTGAGGTTGAGCACCTTTTCATATGTTTAACAGCCATTTGTGTTTCCTTTTCACTGAATTGTCTGCTTTTGGCCTCACTTTCTATTGAGTAGTAGGTCTCTTTTTTTTTCTTCATTTAGCCCTTCAGTTGAAACATATGCAAATTTTCTCCTCCGGTTTATCACTTAGCTTTTAATTTTTTGTGTGGTTTTTGCCATTCAGCTTTAAAATAAAAAACATATTGTCAAGGTTCTAGGAAATTGCTCTTTCTGTGCTGTGACACGCTGTATTGTCCTAATCCATTGACTCTTCTTGCTCTTTTTGAGCTCCTTGAGGGCTGGGACTGCGAATATCTGCTTCATCACTTGAACCCCTGATAAGCACCCAAAAGAACCTGTTCAGTGATTGTGGTTACACTTAGTGAGTAAGTGCCAAACAGCTGTGCCTCCTAGGTAAATCTGCATAGTACACAAGGGAAAAATATTCTCCTGCCCTATCCACTTCTGCCACAAAACAGTCATGGTCAACTTGTAACAAAATGTGTGAATTTCAAGGTATTACCCCAGCCTCTCTGGTGGCTCAGACGGTCAAGAGCCTGCCTGCAATGCAGGAGATCAGGGTTCAATCCCTGCATCAGGAAGATCCCCCGGAGAAGGAAATTGCAAGCCACTCCAGCATTCTTGCCTAGAAAATCCCATGGACAGAAGAGCCTGACGAGCTCTAGTCCAAGGGGTCCCAAAGAGTGGGACACAACTGAGCAATTAACACTTTACTTCACCTCAGCCTCAGATGTTGGCGGCCTCAATATTCAAGGTCACACTGAGAGTTGACCAGTCCACCCAGCCTCCCACCTGGCCCAGCCCCAGCCCACCATCCAAGTGGGACACAGCCCCTCAGGGACTCACTGTGCTGTGGCTCCCAGATGAGTGGGCTGGGGCTGGGGGTGGAGGCAAGTGCTCCCCTACAGGGCCTGAGGCAGCTTCAGAAGACTCTCTACTCTTCTCAGGGACCTAGGAGGAAAAGCAGAATTCCTTTCCAACAGCAAAGAACAGGACCGCCCAGACTGTGCTATGCAAATGATTGACTCCAATCCATAGAAAATTCAGAGCATTCCTGGGCTGACAAGGAAGAATCAAGAAAATTCAACATAAAAAAAAAAAAAAAGGAAAAAGAAGAGTGTACAGAACAACTGTCCACCTTTGGCAGAGGTGGGTCAGGTTGCTGTCAGGGTTTCATTCACTGCTTGCTGTTCAGGGGCAATATTGGGCAGAGGCAGAAAGTTGCACCTTGGCCCCACTGATTTTATTTTGCAGCTCAGCCACTGGTATTGTTTTTTTCTAACAGCTATAATCCAAGAGCAAGGGGCATCGAAGGGCTGTGTTCAGGCATCCAATTCTGCTTTACTCAAATGGTTAGCCTCTTCTTCCCAGAAAGCCTGATGGAGCCACTCTAAATAATGATCTCTACCATACCAGAAATATTGGAAATATCTTTCTATCTTTATATACCCTAAAGGCTTTTTTGGGCAGGTGGCGTGTCGGGTGCAAAGGTGGCAAGAAGAAGCACCTGAAGCAGCCCAAAAAGCAAGCCAAGAGATGGACGAGATGAGGCATGCAAGCAGAAACAGGAGGAGCAGCTACTGCTGCTGCTGCTAAGTTGCTTCAGTCGTGTCCAACTCTGTGCGACCCCATAGACAGCAGCCCACCAGGCTCCCCCGTCCCTGGGATTCTCCAGGCAAGAACACTGGAGTGGGTTGCCATTTCCTTCTCCAATGCATGAAAGTGAAAAGTGAAAGTGAAGTCGCTCAGTCGTGTCGGACTCTTTGCGACCCCATGGACTGCAGCCCATCAGTCTCCTCCGTCCATGGGATTTTCCAGGCAAGAGTACTGGAGTGGGGTGCCATTGCCTTCTCCAAACTAAAGGAGCTAAAAGCCAAAGTCTCAGAGAAAGGCCCCCTGGCCACAGGTGGAATCAAGAAATCTGGCAGAAAGTAAGCTGTTCCTTATGCCTGAGGCAATGATGATTCTTAGTTCCATTCCTGTTTAAATATCTGGATTGCCTGCCATAACATCTATTGCCATCTATAGCTAGAATGAAGTGTTGTCTTGGAATCTATTGTATACTTAAGAGTAAACTTGTGTGGAAAAAAAAAAAAAAAGAAGGCTTTTTTATTTTTATTTTTTTGGCCATATGGCACAGCTTACGGGATCTTAGTTCCCCAATCGGGGATTGAACCCAGACCCTGAACAGTGACAGCAAAGAGCACTAACTACTGGACAGCCAGGGAATTCCCAAGACTTTTTAATTTTTAACTTCTTATTTTGAAAAAAAAAAAAGTAAAATTTACAGAAATGTTGCAAAAACATTTCAGTGAGCTCCCAAACCCTCCTTATCTATTTTCACCAATTGTTCTTATTTTTGCTACATTTGCTTTACCATTCTTGATGCAATATATTAGGGGGTTTTCCCTTGTGGTTCATCTGGTAAAGAACCTGCCTGCAATGTGGGAGACCTGGGCTCAATCCCTGGGTTAGGAAGATCCCCTGGAGATGGGAAAAGCTACCCACTCTAGTATTCTGGCCTGGAGAATTCAGTCCATGGGGCTGCAAAGAGTCAGACACGACTGAGCGACTTTCACTATTCACTATACACTATATACCATTATTATCTTTTTTAAAATTATCTTTTAAATGAACTATTTGAAAGCAAATTGTAGACTTTTACCCCTAAACATTTTCATCTTTGCTGTTAACAGTGAAGACATCCTCTTATAATCACAATACAGTTATTAAATTCAGAAAACTTAACATTGTTAAATTACTGATATCTAATCTGCAGTGAAACTCCAATACTTTGGCCACTTGATGCAAAGAACTGACTCATTGGAAAAGACCCTGATGCTGGAAAAGATTGAAGGAAGGAGGAGAAGGGGACGACAGAGGATGAGATGGTTGGATGGCATCACCGACTCAATGGTCATGAGTTTGAGTAAGCTCCAGGAGTTGGTGATGGACAGGGAGGCCTGGCGTGCTGCAGTCCATGGGGTTGCAAGGAGTAGGACACGACTGAACGACTGAACTGAACTGACCGGAATCTGTAGTCCACACTCAGATTTTACTCAGCAACGTCTGACTCTTTGTGATCTCATGGACTGTAGCCCACCAGGCCCCTCTGTCCATGGAATTTTCCAGGCAAAAGTACTGGAGTGGGCTGCTACTGCCTCCTCCAGGGGATGTTCCTAACCCAGGGATTGAACCCGTGTCTCCTGAGTCTCCTGCATGGCAGGCGAATTCTTTACCACTGAACCACCAAAGAAGTCCCTCAAATTTTGCTAATTGTCCACATAAAGCCTCCAACAGCTCCTTCTTTACCAGACCAGGATCCAATCTTGATTGCATTTAGTTTTTCTCTCTTAATTTCTTTTAATATAGATGAGTTCCTCCACCTAGATTTTATGATCTTGATGTTTTCAAAGATTGCTGGCCAGCTGCTTTGTAGAATTTCCTTTAGTTTGGGTTTTCTGATGTTTCTCTATGGTTAATTTCAGTTTATACATTTTTTATAAAAATATTTTTAATTGCTCATGATTCTTGTATATTATAACCAAATTATCAAATGAGTCATATTTTGAAGCAAGTTTTTTCATTATAGTTCATATTCACTTGTGGCTAACTTCTTAAAACATTATTTCTTATATTTTTGAACTATCTCCTTTTGGTAATTTTAAACATGGTAATTTTTTTTTTGTTGTTTGCATTTAGTATTTGTTCTTTTGAACACAGATCAGAGAGTCTCTCTTGCTGGTTCATTCTCTGTCAGTTTTGTTTTTTATATCTGTTTATAGTAGGGATACTGACATTTTATTTTGAAATAGAAGTCATTCCTCCCATACCATACCATGCACGCATGCATACGTGTGTGCTAAGTCGCTTCAGTTGTGTCTGACTCTTTGTGAGCCTATGGACCATGGCCCACCAGGCTCCCTGTCCTGGGATTCTCCAGACAGGAATACTGGAGTAGGTTACCATGCCTTCCTCCAGGGTATCTCCCCAACCCAGGGATCAAACCAGCGTCTCTTCTGTCTCCTGCATTGGGAGGTCGGTTCTTTACCACTAGCACCATCTGGGAAGCCCATACCACACCATAAGTCTCTCTTATTCTCCTTTGTATCCCTTTATCTAGCAATAATACCTGGTACCACTCAGGAAACCTCTGGGAAACACTGGTTGGATGAATTTAGTGGCTACATACTGAATTTTCTGAATCCAAGTCCTATACAAAAAATAATTTTGGTTTCTATTAATTACTGTACACATTGAGAAGTACAGGAATTCAAGTATTACAGTTTAACAAAAATGTCTTCTACTAATGATTTAAGTGTCTCAATCTTAGTATGAGCCCAAAGTCCACCATCTTTGGCTGAAATTCTGCTTGAGTCCTGGTACATTTGAGGAGGGAGGGTGGGATGAGAGTACTCGTGGTCTGAAGGCAGGCTCTGGGGAAAAGCCTCTTTATAGAAATGAATGCAGAGGCAGGCTGGAGGCTTTCAGGCTCTCCTCAAGGGCACCAAATCTTGAATGTAGAGAATTCGACTTAGTTACTCCTTGGTCTGAACCTTATAACTTGTACTATGGTCCAGCTACCTTAACCTGAAGTTCAACACACCTGCCATTGAGAATCTGCCCACTTCTCCAGGCTCAGGCTCTCCCTCTGCCACGTTCCTCTGTCAGTAACATGCTGTCTCCACCTCCTCCCTGGAGTTTTGATACTTGGTTAATAGAAGGAAAGAGGCTCAACTTAGAATCCTATAAATTTATATCATAATGAAATAGTTTAAATTTATCAATTTGGCAAAGACAAGACAGATTAATTATATGTAAGAAAATGACAAAATAAGTACTTTTATATACTTTTCATATTTTACAGCATCTGTTTAAACTTAAGCAACTCAACTTCTGGGATTCTTTCCTATAAACATACTTGCACAAGTGCAGAAATAAATATGTAAAAGCATGCTCACTGTAACCTTTTTGTAACAATGAAAAGATGGAAACTGCTCTCTCAACTGTCCACCCATAGGGGCTGGTTAAATAGATTACAGCAAAGCATATAGTATAATATAATCTGATTGTTAGAAAGAATAAGATGGATCTACATGATCTAATATGGAACCTGTCAAAAATATATTGTTGAATGGAAAAACAATTTGCAAAGCAGATTAAATATGGTTATTTATATTGTATAATATATTCACAGCAAAAAAAAAAAAAATCTGAAAACGTTCACCAAACTGTGAACAATGATTATTATCTGAGGAATGTGGGATTTTGGAAGGCTGTCACATTCTTTGTACATTTGTGATGTTTCAAATTTTTATAAGAAATATTATTTGAAAATCAGGAAAGAAAATAAAGAATTGAAAACCTCACAAACCAAAAAAAAAAAGGTAGTGTGTGGGGAGCTGGAGGAGGTCCAGATGCAACAAAACTGATCATTTGCTGACAACTGAGGCAGGTCTATAGGGGTTCCTTGTACTTTTGCATGTGTTAGAATATTCCATAATAAAAAGAAAAAAAGGAAAATAAACACCCCAAATCCTAGGACAGGCAGGTGAAGAGGAAGCACAGCCTGTGTCAGTTGGAAAAGGATAGAGTTCCACAGAGTTCATTCAACACCTGTGTTTACATTTCAGTAGGTAGAGAATGAGATATTGTTAACTTTTTTAAAGTATGAAAACTGATTTTAGATAGATTACTTGGTATAATTTGGTTGGAGGAGAGAAGCATTACAGGTAAGGAGACAGACTAGTCATAGAAATCACTTTGCTACAGTTCACTTTGCTACAGCAATAAGGTAGAAAGGAAGGGTCTGTTAGAGGTGCGATGGAGGCTGCATGAAAAGTCATGGTGACTGCTGAGGAGTGGGGAGGTGAGACAGGAGTGCCATGTAACATCTCCGTCCTTCTTCAGAGCCCCTGGGATGCTGCTGGGGCCAACAGACCCAGACAGAGATCAATTTCCTAAGCGCCAGCTTTCATCCACTTCCCCATCAGGGAAACTGCCCAACCTCTGCAGGGGCGTTTTAGCCAGCTCTTGCCTGGCTCAAGCGTGACTGGAACAACTGGCCTTGAACTTGATTCCACTATTTCCTCTCCATTTCTCCCAACACCACCTTCCACTTCTTATAGGGCTCCCTAATGGAGAAGGCAATGGCACCCCACTCCAGTTCTCTTGCCTGGAAAATCCCATGGATGGAGGAACCTGGTGGGCTGCAGTCCATGGGGTCGCTGAGGGTCGGACATGACTAAGCGACTTCACTTTCACTTTTCACTTTCATGCACTGGAGAAGGAAATGGCAACCCACTCCAGTGTTCTTGCCTGGAGAATCCCAGGGACGGGGGAGCCTGGTGGGCTGCCGTCTATGGGGTTGCACAGAGTCGGACACAACTGAAGTGACTTAGCAGCAGCAGCAGCAATGGGCTATGCATGCATGTGTGGGCTAAGTCGCTTCAGGTTCTTTATCACCAGGGCCATCTGAGAAGCCCCTAATGGGCTATAGGAGTTAGCTGAAGGATTTGTTTTCTAATGTTCATTTATTCATCTAATGTTCATTTATCCACTATCTTTAAGTAGGGGGCTTCCCAGGTGGCACTAATGGTAAAGAAACTGCCTGCCAATGCAGGAGACTTAGAGATGCAGGTTCGATCCCTGGGTCAGGAAGATCCCCTGGAGGAGGAAATGGCAACCCACTCTAGTATTCTTGCCTGGAGAATTCCATGGAGAGAGGAGTCTGGCAGGCTACAGTCCATAGGGTCACACACAGTCAGACATGACTGAAGTGACTTAGCACGAACATACATCTTTAAGCAGCAACGAGACCAAGAGCGGAGCACACACAGTAATGAACAGAGAAGACGTCACTGGTCTCCTGGTGCCTACAGTTCATTCTTCCACCATCACATAAGTAGCTTGTTTGCTCTCTCCTTTAACTATTTATTATTATTGCAGTAAAATACATATAACATAAATTTTACTATTCTAACCACTTTTGAGCATACAGCTTTGTGGCATTAATTACATTCATATCTTTCAAGACTGATATTCTATACCTATTAAATAGTAACTTTTTATTCTACCCCTCCCCCCAGCCCCCAGCAACCACTGTTCTACTTTCTGAATCAAAAAATTTGATTATGGGAGGTACCTCGTATAAGTGGAATTAAACAACATTTGTCTTTTTATGTCTGGCTTATTTCACTTAGCATACTGTCCTTAAGTTTCAACCACACTACAGCATGTATCAGAAACTCCCTCCTTCTAAAGGCTGAATTAACATTCCATTGTACATATATACCACAATTTCTTGAACTGCTTCCACCTTTTGACTGTAGTGAAAATGCTGCTATGAACATGGGTATACAAACATTTCTTTAAATCCCTGCTTTCAAGTTTTTGGATATATACCTAGAAGAGGAATTGCTGGATCAAATGGTAATTCTATTTTTTAATTTTTGAGGGACTGCCATATTGTTTTCCATAGCAACTACACCATTCTCACCAACAGGCCAGCACAAGAGTTCCAGTTTCTCACATTTTTACCCACACTTGTCATGTCATTTTCTTGTTTGTTTTTAGTAGCCATCCTAATAGGTATGAAGTGGTAGAAAGGGTTTTAAAATACAAAAAATTTTTTTAAACTAATATTGCTCAAGCATATTATTTTCAAGTCAAAGGTTATTTTCCTCTCCTATTAAGCCACCTTAATCAGAGATAGAAAACTCTGAGAAGGACCAGCAGTTGTAGAACCTTTTTTCCGGGGGTCTAATTCTGCTATTCTGAAAGCAAGACAGCTGGAAGGTTCAATTCACTCAGTACAGGGCTGTCCTTCAGCTTAGTTCCCTCATCTATATAACAGGAATAATAAAAGTATCCACCTCATGGAGTTATTATGAAGAGGCAATGAGTTAATTAATATAAAGCATTTAAAACAGGATTTGACATATTGTAAGCTCTGTACAAACACCTATTAAATAAAATAATAAAAAGTTTTCCAGTTTTGTGGATCCTTTGGAGGTGCTGTCTATTACACTGGAAAGAAACATGAACTGACCAAGCCTTTACCGAAAGCCTGTGTCTAGGATTGTTCTGGCCACTGGGAAGGGACATGGGAGATGCCCCAGGACTCCCTAGGCCTGTGGCTACTCAGTAAGAACAGTTTCTGAACTTCAAGTTTCAGCTTCTCCAGAATTAAACACACAACAGCTCAGTTTGCCCACCACATTCTGGGTACTGTCCTGGGCATTTTCTATGCCATTTCTAATTTTTCCAACAACTTCATAAAGTAGGGATTATTAGTACCAGTTTACATATAATGAAATTAAGGCTCTGAGAGGTTAAGTGACTTGCCACCATGATGGGGAGCATGGTGGGAGCTGAGTCTAGCAGGGAGGCAGGGCCAGTTCATCCCAGAGCTTGAGACCTCCAGGGCTAATGAAGATTCATCTTTTACTTAGCCCTTCCACATGCCAGGTCCAGTTCAAGTCTTCATACATGAGACTCATCATGAGACTCACCATTCATGGAAGAATTCTTCCAGGGAGATATTTTTATAAAGAGGAATCTGAGGCAGAGAGTGGCTAAGTCATTGGTTAGCAAAAACTGGGTTCACTGCAAAGTTTTCAGATACCTGGAAGGGTGGCTAAGCACTGCCAGAGGTGTTCAAAAAGAGACTTTCTGCATCAAAATCACCTGGACTACATATCAAAAATGCATATCCCTGGGCCCCACTCCAGGCCAATCAAATAAAACTCTGCCTAGGAATTGGAAGTTTCAGTAAAGCTTTCCCTGGAGCCTGGAAATAAGAATACAATTGCCCACAGAGAGTTAAACCATGAAATCAGCATTTAAGAATCCAGGCAAGATATGCCAAGTCACCTCTGAGGGGACATATCAATCTTCCCTTTCCCTCTTAACACCAACCAGACTGACTGTATTAACAAATATAAAGGAATAATGAACAGGAGAAAATATCATGACCTCGGCATAGAGAAGCACTTCTTAAACAAGATGCAAAAAACATGAGCCTTGAAAGAAAAGAACTCAGATATTCAACTGTCTAAAAATTAAAAACTTCTGTACAACAAAAGATATCACAAAAAAAAGTAAAGACAAGTCAGAGAAGGGGAGAAGATATTTGCATTACATATAATCAACAACAGATTGTGTATAATCAACAAAAGATTAGTATCTAGAACATATAAAAAAACTTTAAAAAATCAATTTAAAAAGAGGGAGAAATATCTCTGCAGAATAATGATCAAAGGACATGAACAGGCAATTAGAAGAAAAGCCTAAACCACAAATAAACATGTGAAAAGGTGTTCAATTTTACCAGGGATAGGGAAATGCAAATTAAAACCACAAAGAGATATTTCACGGACTGGTTAGGCTGTGCAGCAACTGAAATTTCTACATACACTGGGAGCCAGTGTAAAATGGGATGTGCTCTTTGCAGAGCAGACTGGCAATAGCTAATAATATTTAAGAAGAAAATACCCCCGCAATCCAGTAATTCCCTTCCTAGAAAAATCCTCCCACATGTGCTCTAAGGACAGATTTTTAAATTTCCACTGTGGCATTTTGTATAACAAAAAAGGAGGTAGAGAATTCCCTGGTGGTATAGTAGTTAGGACTCCATGCTCTCACTGCTGAGGCCCTGGGTTCAATCCCTGGTTGGGAAGCTAAAAAACCCAGAAGCCATGCAGTGCAGTCCAAAAAAAAAAAAAGGGCAGTGGGGGCGGGGGTCGGGGGGAGAGAGAAAAACAGAGACAGTTTAAATGTTCATTGTTAACCTAAAACAAAAAAATAGCCAATTATTTTTTACCAGCAAAATGGGTTTATTCAGGAGCAGCTAAGAACTGCAATTCAGGACATACAACTATGGGGAACTATATGCAAGTCCAGTAAGGCTAAGGAGAGGAAACTTACAGAGGAGAAGGAAAAGTTGGGAGGGGATGTTAAAAACAAGTTAATTGGAGGAAACAACAAGTTAATTGGAGGAAACAAGTTTGAGGGAGGGTGGCTTTTCATTGGCTGAGTTATGACAGTCTCTCATTGGCTGAGCTGTTGCCAGGCAAGGAGAAAATCTTTATTCTTCCTGCTGCTGCTGCTGCTGCTGCTGTCGCTTCAGTCGTGTCCGACTCTGTGCGACCCAATGGACTGCAGCCTACCAGGCTTCTCCGTCCATGGGATTCTCCAGGCAAGAACATTGGAGTGGGTTGCCATTTCCTTCTCCAATGCATGAAAGTGGAAAGTGAAAGTGAAGTTGCTCAATCGTGTCCGACTCTTAGCGACCCCATGGACTGCAGCCTCCCAGGCTCCTCCATCCATGGGATTTTCCAGCTGGCACTAGTAAAGTCATGCTACTTTCTGCTGGAGACACAAGGTGTATTTCTCCCTGATGGGATTTGTGTTGACTTGAGTGATACGTGTGTGAGAGGTCCTCTTCCTGACCTCCTGACCCGATAAATACCCAGGTGGGTAATATGGTAGTTCTATTTTTTTAGTTTTTTGAGGAAATTCCATACTGTTTTCTATTGTAACTGCATCAATTTACATTCACATCAACACTGCACAAGAATTCCCTTTTCTCTACATCCTTGCTAACACTTTTTATCTTTTTCACAAAAGCCATTCTAACAGGTGTGAGATGATATTGTATTGTGGCTTTGGTTTGCATTTCCCTGATGACAAGGGATATTGAACACTTTTTCCTGTATCTTTTGGCCATCTGTTTATCTTCTTTGTAAAAATGCCTGTTCAGAGCCTCTGCCCATTTAAAAAATTATATTGTTTGTTTTTCTTGCTATTGAGTTGTATGAATTCTCTATATATTTTGGATATTAGCTGCTTATGAGAGACATGATTTGCAAATATTTTCTTCCACTCAATAGGTGACCTTTTCATTTTGCTGGTGGTTTCCTTCGCTGCTCAGCAGCTTTTTATTTTGATGTGGTCTCACTTTTTGATTTCTGCTTTTGTTGGTTTTTGCTTTTAGTATCAAATCAAAAAATAAATCACTAAGACAATAGCAACGAGCCTGTTTTCTAGTAGTTTTATGCTTTCAGGTTTATATTTAAGCCTTTAATCCATTTTGAGTTAATTCTTGTGGATGGTGTAAGGTAGTGGTCTAGTTTCATTCTTTTCATGTGGCTGTCTGGTTTTCAGTTCTTAAAAGAGATCGTCCTTTCCCCATTGTATATTCTTGTCTCCTTTCTTGTAAATTAACCGACTGTAATATGTATGGGCTTATTTCTAGGTATTATGTTACATTGATCTATGTGTTGTTGTTTTTAATGCCAATACTATACTGTTTTGATTGCTATAGCATTGTAAATACAGTTTGAAATCAGGGAATATGATACCTTCAGCTTCGTTCTTCTTTCTCAAGGTTGTTTTGGCTATTTGGGGTCTTATGTGTTTCCATACAATTTTAGAATTGTTCTGGCTCCATGAAAAATGCCATTGAAATTTTGATAGGGATTGTACTGAATCTGTAGATTGCTTTGGTAATAAGGATAATTTAACTATTAATTGTTTCAATCCATGACCATGGAACATCTTTCCATTTATTTGTGTCTTCAATTTCTTTTCTCAGTGTCTTATAGTTTATAGTTTACAAGACTTTTACCTCCTTACGTATATTTATTGCTAGGTATTTTATTCTTTTTTGAAGCAATTGTAAGTGGGATTATTTTCTTAATTTCTCTAATTGCTTATTATTATTGTTGTTTTTGACTGCCCCCATGGAGCATGTGGGATCTTAGTTCCCTTGCCAGGGATTGAACCTACACCCCCTGCACTGGAAGCATGAAGTCTAACCACTGGGGCTGAGGAAAGTCCCCTGATTACTTGTTATCAGTGCACAGAAATGCAACCTGTTTCTGTTTTTTGGGTTTCTTTGGCCACACCACACAGCTTTTGGGATGTTAGTTCCCTAACCAGGCCCTTGACAGTGGAAGTGCAGAGTCTCAACCCCTGGACCACTAGGGAACTCCTGATTTCTGTATATTGATTTTGTATCTTGCAACTTTACTGAATTCATTTATTAGTTTTAACTTTTTTTGGTGGAGTCCTTGGGGTTTTCTATTTGTAGCCTTATGTCATCTGTAAATAGTGACAGTTTTACTTCTTCCTTTCCAATTTGGAAGACTTTTATTTCTTTTTCTTGCCTGATTTCTGTGGCTAGGACTTCCAATGCCATGTTGAATAAAAGTAGTGAGGATGGGCATCCTTGGCTTGTTCTTGATATTAGAGAAAAAGCATTCAGCTTTTTACCACTGAGTATAATGTAAGATATGGGTTTGTCATATATGGCTTTGCCTATGTTGAGCTATGCTCCCTCTATACTCACTGTGTTGACAGTTTTTATCATGAATGGATGTTGAATTTTGTTAAATGCTTTCTGTTCATCTATTGATATGATCATATGATTTTTATCCTTCATTTTGTTAATGTGGTGTGCCATATTGATTGATTTATGGATGTCAAATCATCCTTAAACCCTTGGAATAAATGGCACTTATCATGGTATATGATCTTCTTTAAAAGTATTTTTTTTCCTTATTAAAAAAAATTTCTTTGACTGTGCTGGGTGGCATGTGGGATCTTAGTTCTTAGACAAAGGAACAAACTTGTGCCCCCTGAAATGGAAGTATGGAGTCCTAACCACTGGACCACCAGGGAATTCTCTTTTTAAAAAGTCTTCATTTTATTTATTTTCAAATTAATTTGATCCTTTTAATTATTGTTGAATTTGGCTTATTGATATTCTGTTGAGAATTCTTCCATTCTATATTCACCAGAGATAGTGATCTGTAGTTTTCCTTTCTTGTCTTTGGTTTTGGTATTTTTCTCATTTCTTAAGGTGAAAGGTTAGGTTATTAATTTGAGATCTTTCTTCTTATTAATATAGGAACTTAAAGCCGTACATTTCCTCCAAAGCACTGCTTTCATTGCATTCCATAAGTTTTGGTATATTGGGCTTTCATTTTTATTCATCTCAAAGTATTTTGTAATTTCCCCTGTGACTTCCTTGACCTACTTGTTGTTCAAGAGAATATTTATATTTTCCACATATTTGTGAATTTCCTAAATTTCCTTCCGCTATGGATTTGTACTTTCATTTCATTGTGAAATGAAAATATGATCAGAAGCATATTTGTATGATTTCAAGCCTTTCAAATTTATTGAAAAAAATTTTATGGCCTAACATATGATCTAATACTGGAAAATATTCCATGAGCACTTGAGAAGAAAGTGTATTCTGCTATTGTTAAAGTATTTTATAGATGTGTGCAAGTTCATTTATAGTGTTGTTCAGGTCTTCATTTTACTTGATCTTCTACCTACTCTTTTCATTATAGAAAATAGGATATTAAATTCATCAACTGTAATGACTGAATTGTCTATTTTTCAATTATGACTATTTTGCTTCATGAGTTTTGGGGCTCTGATAGGTGTATATTTATAATTATTATGTCTCCTTTATATATTGGTCATTTTTTAATTATGTAATCTGCTTTGACTTTAGTAACAATTTTTATTATAAAGTCCACTTTGTCTGACAACTATATGGACATTTCAGCTCTCTTTTGGTTACTGTTTGCATGGTATGTCTTTTTCCATCCTTTTTCTTTTAACTTATCTGCACCTTTGAATCTAAAGTGTATCTCTGGTAGACAGTACATAGTTAGTTCTTTACTCTTTTGGAAAATCTTGGCCTACTGAGTGGAGTATCTAGTCCATCTACATTCAACTACCTTATAAGGTAAGCCTTGGGCTTCCCAGGTGGCTCAGTGGTAAAGAATCCACCCGCCAATGTAGGAGACTCAGGAGATGCAGGTTCGATCCCTGGGTTGGGAAGATCCCCTGGAGGAGGAACTGGCAATCCACTCCAGTATTCTTACCTGGAAAATTCCATGGACAGAGGATCCTGGCAGTCCATGGATTTGCAAAGAGTTTGACATGACTGAACAACTAAATGAGCACAATCCCACACAGGTAAGATTTACACCAGTCATTGCTATTTGTTGACTATATGTCTTATTATCATTATTTTTTATTTCTCTATTTCTCCATTACAGTCTTCTTTTCTGTTCAGTAGACATTTTCTAATGTTCCATTTTAATTTCATTTCTTCTACTATTTTTTTTGAATTATTTTCTTAGTGGTTTCCTGAAGACTGAAGATGTTTCACATCTTGAAACAATCCAGTTTGGAACTGTTCCAAGTTAATTTCAAAATTATACAAAACTTTGTTTCTACATAGCTCCAATTCCTCCCCTTCCTTTGTGCTATCATTGTCAAGCAAATACATCTTTCTATAATATATGACCGTCAACATATATTTTGAATCTTTCACAATTAGTTTATAATTAGTGCTTATGTAGTTGTCTTTTAAATCAGATTGGAGAGAAAAATGGTTACAAACAAACGATACATATATACTGTCTTTCATACATACTTATTTAGTTACCTCTTCCAATGCTCTTTATTTCTTCATGTGGATTCAAAGTATCCTCTGGTGTTCTTTCATTTCAGCCTGAAGAACTCCTATTAGTATTTTCCATTAGATAGGTGTGCTACTGACAGATTCTATCAGTTTTTGTTTATCTGAGAATGTCATGCTACTGCTAAGTTGCGTCAGTCTTGTCCGACTCTGTGCAACCCCAGAGATGGCAGCCCACCAGCCTCCCCCGTCCCTGGGATTCTCCAGGCAAGGAGACTGGAGTGGGTTGCCATTTCCTTCTCCAATGCATGAAAGTGAAAAGTGAAAGTGAAGTTCCTCAGTTGTGTCCGACCCTCAGAGACCCCATGGACTGTGCCTTCCAGGCTCCTCTGTCCATGGGATTTCCCAGGCAAGAGCACTGGAGTGGGGTGCCATTGCCTTCTCCGAGAATGTCATAATTTCACCTTAATTTTTTTTTGCTATTTTAATCTAACATTGTATTTTTTCTTACTGGGGCAAAATATACAGAACATAAAATTTATTATTTTAACCATTTTAAAGTGTACATTCTGTGGCATTAAGTATCTTTACATTATTGTGCAACTATAACCACCATCCATCTCCAGAACTTTTTCATCTTCCCCAGTTGAAACTCTGTGTCCTTTAAACACTAACTCCTCAATCCCTCTTACCCAGCCCCTAGAGAGCACCACCATTCAACTGTGTCTATGAATTTGCCTACTGTATGTACCTCATATAAGTAAAATCATACAGTGTTCTTCTGTGTCCAGTTTATCTCAGCATAATGCCTTCAAGGTTCTTCCACAGTGTGTGTCAGAATTTCATCTGTCTGTATACTACATTTTGTTGTCCATTTATCTGTTGATAGGGGCTTTCCTTGTGGTTCAGATGGTAAAGAATCCGCCTGCAATGCGGGAGACCTGCATTCGATCCCTAGGTTGGGAAGATCCCCTAGAGAAGGGATAGGCTATCCACTCCAGTATTCTGGCCTAAAGAAGTTCATGGGGTCGAAAAGCGTCAGACACGACTGAGCGACTTTCACAGCTGTTGACAGACATCTGGTTTGTTTCCACCTTCTGGCTCTTATGATTAATACTACTTGAACATTGGTATACACATATCTTGAGTTCTCTCTAATGTTTGAAGGATAATTTTGCTGGATATGCAATTCTTGACTGACAGTTTTTTCTTTTAGAACATTGACTATGTGTTCCCACTACCCTTTGGCCTCCATGGTTTCTGAAGAGATGTTAACTGTTGATTTTATTGAGGGCCTTTTGTATGTGACTGTGTATTTTCTATCATGCTATTTTCCAGGTTCGCTCTTTATTTTTTGTTTTCAACTGTTTATTATGAGTCTAGATTTGAACCTCCTTGAATTTATCCTATTTTGATTTTGTAGAGCTCTTGGTTATGTAGATTATTGAATTTTTTCTCAAATTTTGGAACTTTTGAGCCACTATTTCTTCAAATATTCTTTCTGCCCATTTCTCTCTCTCTTCTTGGAATATCCTTATGCATATGTTGATATAATTGAAGGTTTCCTACAGGTCTCTGAGATTCTGTTCTTTTTCTCCATCATTTTTCTTTCTGTTCCTTAGGTTGGATAATTTCAATTGACCTATCTTCAAGTTCTCTGATTCTTTTTTTTTTTTAATAACAACTTTATTGAGATATAATTTACATATCACACAGTTAACCCAAAGTATACAATTCAGTGGTTTTTAGTATATTCACAGAGTTCTACAACAATTACCATAATTAATTTTAGAGTCTTTTTTATCACTGAAAAATAAATCCTGTACACATTAGCAGTCACCTGTCATTTACTCCAAAGCCTCCAGCCATGGGCAACCACAAATCTATTGTCTTTCTCTGTATATTTTCATACTGTGAACATTCCATGTCTTCAATTTAAAGGATTTTGAACAATGGATTTGGCATTGTCACCATACCCAGCCCACCCCCTGCCTGAGTTGATTCGAGTTTTCCTTAATTCCCCCATCACAGAGATACAGGTTTTCTGCCCCTTCCTTTTCCTCTTCCTTTATCTGCTTTCCTATTCTTCTCATCCATTCCTTGACTTCTTTTTCCTCTTTGCTTCTCCTCTCTTATTCCTCCTCTTTGCTCCACACTTTAATTCCACTTCCCTACTCTCTCCCTTGCTCCTCCCACATCTGCTCTAGTGAGGCAACATGACTTAGTGAATACGCTCAGGTTCTGGCAGCAAGAAGATCTAAGTTTGAATCCCAGCACTGCTGTGTGAGTTTGAAGATGACTATTTGCTCACCTGTAAGATGAATTTCGGAGAAGGCAATGGCACCCCACTCCAGTACTCTTGTCTGGAAAATCCCATGGACAGAGGAGCCTGGTAGGCTGCAGTCCATGGGGTCGATAAGAGTCGGACACAGCTGAGCGACTTCACTTTCACTTTTCACTTTCATGCATTGGAGAAGGAAATGGCAACCCATTCCAGTGTTCTTGCCTGGAGAATCCCAGGGACGGGGGAGCCTGGCGGGCTGCCGTCTATGGGGTCGCACAGAGTTGGACATGACTGAAGTGACTTAGCAGCAGCAGCAGCAGCAGCAAGATAAATTTAATAACAAGGAACTAGCAGTGTTGTGGTAAGGAATAAATGAAATAATATATGCAAAGAGTATTACATGCTAAAGGCTCTATATTGAAACATTATCTTTGTTCATTAATATAATACACCATTATTTTTGCTATGAATATATTATCGTTCTTTTTTCTCACTGTTAGATATTTGTATAATTTACTATCCATTGTTTTAAAGCATCTAATTCTTCTGTTACTTAGCCTTGATCCTTTTTTCTCACTTAATGGCATATGGTCCCTGTCTCTTTATTTTTAATTTATTTTTAAAAATATTTATATTTACTTGGCTGCACAGGTATCATTTAGGCATATGGGATCTTTTAGTTGTGGCATGTGGGATCCAGTTCCCTGACCAGGCATTGAACCAGAGCCCCTTATGTTGGGAGCATGAGTCTTAGCCTTTGGACCACCAGGGAAGCCCCCCACTGTCTCTCTGTTTGTATCCCCTCTAATGTGGAGCTCCTTCAGGACAGACCATTTGTTGTTCACCATCAGATGCCAGTGAACAGTGTCCAGACATGAAAAGCACCTAAAAAACACTTGCTAAAAGCCAAATGAATGAATGAAAGAAACTCTTCCCACTCTGGGACAAAAGGACATATCCAGAAGGTCCAGGATTTCTGTTTTTGTTCTTGTTTCCCAGACCTCACAATGGGGCATCAGTGTCTCTGTTTTACTATTAGCTAAGGGCTGACTATGCTATTATTTACTAGAAGTTTAATTTAAATGAACTTGCTGCTTTACTGAAATGTAGCCAAAAGGAAACTTTTATGCCAATATCATAAGCTGAAAAGCCAGTATCACTTGTCTTTGTTCATTAACATACACATTTGAATTGTTCCAAAGTAAAAAAAAAAAAGAAATTCTTAAAGAACTATTTCAAACAAATAAAACAACCCCCCTAAAAACAGATTCCTTTCTGTATCCCCTAAAGTGATCTTGGGTACCATATTTTGGGAAATATTACTTTTCATGAAGCATTTTTCCACATCCAACACACTGGCCATTTACATGACATATGAGAATTTCTGATTTTTTCCTGTCCTCCTTCCCCAGGGTTGAAATGCTATATCCTATGAAAAATGACGTTTTTTTTCATTTCACCTAATTTGAATTTATTGGGGTCAACTTAGGATGGTACAGTGGAGCCACCAGGCTTTGCTGCCAGATACGCATTCTGCTGCCCTTGGGGGCTTGGCCCTTGATTGTTCTTATTTCACTGCACTCCTCTGTTGCTCACCCCTGGGTGAAGTTGCCATGACCTGCCTCTGAGCACATGAGATTTTTAAGATTTCTAAATCTAATTACCCAAAAAGATCAAGATAAGGACTCAGATGAATACTTGGGCTCACTGGGGGGAACATTCATTATTATGTACCATGCCATTGTTTCCAATTAGCCCTGGATTTGTGTTTTATGTTATGGAACATAAAGTATCTCTAAACATGCTAAGAGAATTTTTTCTTGTAAAATATCCTTCATAATTATATCATTGCTGCTGATTTATAATTTCCATTATGCACAAGTTTGCTGAGAGGTTCATAACTCTGCTTTAGTTTCCATAAAGTGCCTTTTTGGCAGGTGGATTGTTGAATTGGATGCAAATCCTATCTCTATATTAAGTGAAAACTTGTTAAGTCACTTTATTTAGATCAAGGAGAGATTTTGATCTGTTTTTGGAGAGGGTACAGACACTTTTTGATCTCTCCACTTCTGACAGTTATAGAAGGCTGTTTTACAAAGAGAAACTCAGGAGGTTTGCGTTCATCCACAGGAATAAGTAATGCTGAACACTGGAAGGCCCTCCTCCTTCTGGGATGCAGAGGAGCAGAACTGCTGGGCCACAGGGAGCTTAGCACCTGTTCTCCTGTGCTCTGCCAGGGAAGAGATGAAGCCTGCCTGTAACTGTGTCCTCTACCTGGGGTCCTGCCCTTCATTCTGTCCCCACTCCCTGGCCCCGGTCACCATAGTTCAGTTCTGGCATGGAATGGCCACAGCATCATTAGTTCTCGCCTCTTGCATAATTTGTTTGGAAAATCTCTGAGGTCTTTGTGAGAGGGACAGGGCCTCTGGCCAATCAAAGTGTCTGGTTACTCTGCCAGTGTCCCAAACTGGCAAGTGACTATGGCAAATAAAACAGTCACTAATCATGAAATATAAAATCTAAACATTCCATCCAGGGAATCCCCCAGAAGTCCAGTGGTTAGGAATCCATGCTCTCACTGCCGAGGGCCCAGGTTCAATCCCTGGTTAGGGAACTAAGATCCCATAAGCCATGAGACATGATTTAAAAAAAAAAAATAAATAAATAAATAAATAAATTAAAATTCCTTCCAGACTTTGAAAGACTACGAGCCAGAAAGTTTTTTTTTTTTTTAGGGGGCCAGTGATGTCAATGATAAAAGTGGTTTTCTGCTTTCCTCATGTAGGTCTTAAGTGGGTGAGAAGGGGAGGGTGGCTCTGACACCTTCTATTTGCATCTGTCCTTTTGAGCACTTTTGTTCCTGGTGACAGCAGCTCAGTGACCACACAAAAGAGCAGAGATACTGCCTGTGATCTGAGTCGTACATCTGTGCTCACATTTTGGTGTTTACACAGAGTAATTTCTATGAAGAAGAATTCGCACATTCCTCATTAACACACTAGTGATTCCTTCTTCCAACTCTAGATGCCAATGACCCATGTTTCAGGAGGCTGTGTTTACCTGGGCTGGTGCCTTTTGTCATTCTGTTTCATCTTCCTGGAAAATCCACTCCCTGTTTCAACTGCACATCTCAGACACCGTCTTTTTCAGGTTGGTTTTCCATCTCTCCCTACTTTAAACACCCATAGCACTCTGTGAGTCTCTTGTAGCGCTTCCCTGACTCTGATACTGGGGTTCTGTGTGGCCTGCGGTCTCTCCCCACTGGGCTGCTGTGTGCACCCTGCAAACAGGACCCGTGTCCTCTCACATCCTGTATCGCAACCCCCATCTCCTCCCCCAGAAGGCTGAGTACATTATTTGTTGAATTAAGCCAAATTGCATCTATCTTTGTTTTCCTGTTTTCTATTTTTTTCCTCCATTTGAAACCTTAGCTTCAGTCGTCACTAGTTCCTGGATATACCTTCTCTTTCTCCTCTTCTACCTCTTCATTTGTTGAGCATTTAATCTTGTACCTTCTAAGTGTCAGGCACTGGGCTAGGCACTGGGGGGGTGCAGAGGAGACAGTGTTACAGTGAACAAAACACTGTTTCAGGCGCCAAGGAGCCCTGGTCCAAGGAGAGGGATGGGGGTGTGCAGAGGCAGACTTCAAGAGGGCTGAAGGTGCAATGGAGAGAAGCCAGGGAGGGTTTCTCAGGGTGCCATGTCTAAGCTGAGACCCTCTGGCATGCTCATGTATTCCCTCTGCCTGGACATACCCTTTAACCCCGGGACCAAATCCATATGGCTGCCCTCCTCTTCATACCCTTGTCCTGGACGTGCCCTCCTGGTCCTCTGACATCTTGATGTCTCTTTTCATTGTCTGAGGCCATTGGCATTTGTCCTTGACATTTTCCCCTCATTCTTCCTGGCTTGGTTCTCAGCTCAATGCAGATGACTTTGAACCTATGTCTCTCAGCCTGCTGGATCCAGCCCTCTGGAAATTCTGCTTTCTCAAACTTTGGCACATTTAGAACATGGTATTTTCCTTTTGAATCCCAGTTCCTGAGACATTCAGAGGTTTTGGGCTGGAGCTGGGGAGAATGCAGGCTTTTTTTTTTTTTTTTGTCTTTTTACATAACCTGCTACAAAGTTTGCCCTCGTCATGTTCTCCTTCTTAGACGTTCTTAGTGGTAGCAGAAGTACAATGGCTGGGCTCAAGCATTGAATTATGAGTATGAGACCCTTCCAAGATGTTATGTGACTGGTAATGTTTCTGACAACAGCTGTTTTCCCAGACCGGGCCCTAGAATGAGGACGTGTGGGGCAGTAGCCCCAGCCAGCTCATGATAGACCTGTAGATGGAGTGGAAATAACCTTGTTGTTATAAACTACTGAGATTTGGGTTGTTGGCAACATACCTTATCCTGACTAGCACCCTGCTATGTGGAGTGAAGTCATATTTAGCACCTTTTCTATTTCAAGCATGCATTTGGGTTTTATAATAGCTCCCATATCCATGTCCACAAACTGTGTAGATGAAATTCCCTAAAGCAATAAGTTTCTCTTTAAACAATGGTTGAAAATATATACACATTGATGTCACTTGTTTTACACAATCCCTAGCTCAGTTGGTAAAGAATCCACCTGCACTGCAGGAGATCCTGGTTCAATTCCTGGGTCGGGAAGATCCCTGGAGAAGGGATAGGCTACCCACTCCAGTGTTCTTGGACTTCCCTTGTGGCTCAGCTGGTGAAGAATCTGCCTGCAATGCAGGAGACCTGGGTTTGATCCCTGGGTTGGGAAGATCCCCTGGAGAAGGGAAAGGCTACCCACTCCAGTATTCTGACCTGGAGAATTCCACGACAGTCCATGGAGTGGCAAAGACTCTGACATGACTGAGCAACTTTCACTAACCTGTGTGAGGGGCTTCCCAGGTGGCACTAGTGGTAAAGAACCCGCCTGCCAATGCAGGAGACAAAGAGATATGGGTCCGATCCCTGGGTTGGGAAGATCCTCTGAAGGAGGGCATGGCAACCCACTCCAGTATTCTTGCCTGGAGAATCCCATGGACAGAGGAGCCTGGAGAGCTACAGTCCATAGGGTCAGAAAGAGTCAGACATGACTGAAGCAATTTAGCACAAAAGCACGCAACCTGTGTGAAATCAGAACAGGTTCCACACTTAATGAGTAAATGCATTAGGCAGGAGCCACACTTACTGTCGAGTTTGCCTTAAACTGCAGCTGTCTCTGCTGTCACACCACACACTGCATCCCATGCGCTGTTCTGAGTCTGCATCCATAGCACACGGAACTGGGCGGCAGCCTCAGGCTTTTTCGTGTCTGCTGTCACTCACTTTGACAAGTCAGAGTGGTGTTTCCACCGGTGTCAGCCCCTCCAATCTCTCTCATTCCTGTTCCAACCTGCCACCAGGTCCAACCTGCCACCAGAGTTCCAAGTCAGAAGAGCTCCTAATGGTCACACCTCTCAAAACTCCAAGACAGAGAAAGGGAAACCAGGTGGGCCCACTTCTAAGTGGCAGAGGACAGACACCTCGATTCCAGCCAAGGTCCGTCCTTGCAGATCCTGTTCCCTCAGCCCTGGAGACTGCTTCCTTTGCCTGAGGCCGGGTGGCTGACATCCCATCTTCAGGGCTAGTCTTCCTACTGCGTAACCCAGCCCCTGAGATTTAAAACTGCAACCAGCTCCTCTCACCTCTCTTAACTCTGCATCTTCCTCGCCTAACATCTTGCTCCATAGCACTTAGTTCCTTATCACATCCATCAGTCAGTCCAGTCGCTCAGTCATGTCTGATTCAGTCACCATTTACTAATTATTGTGTTTATTCTTTTTGTTCCTCCACAAAAGCACTGACATTTTTGTCTTTTGCGGGGAGGGTCAGTCTTTATTCGAAGTAAACAGAACAGTGGCTGGCACACAAAAAAAGATGCTTACTGAATATTTGTTGACTGAAATGAACAGGGTAGAGCCAGGTGCCTGTGATTTTGACAGGATCCCTGAGTGAGTCCAAGCAGAGTAGGGTAGAGAACCACTGTCCCATAGACCCTAGTTCACTGCTGATGTGTAGTAGTTCTTGCTCTTTTCTTGACAAGGACCTAAGTGGCCAAGCACGTTCTGGCTTATTCCTGCTTGTCAAGGACAGCATTCCTCCCACAGCTTTGGCAGAGCAAGCAAAGACAGTTGGTGCTATGGGAGCCCGTGATGACTGCTTTTCCCAGTGCTTGTATTCTAAACGGACACATACCGAAAAAGAACAGATCATGGTGACACAGAATAACTCTTAGTGACTAGTAAGTTTGGAATGAAAGTAGAGAATGCATTTTTTTCTCCTAGTTAAATTTTTGGAGCAGAGGTCTCCCTGGCTTCCTGAGGCTGTCAGGAGAGCTTCTGATACCTGTTGTAGTATTGCTCTTGTCCCAAGCATCTGAGTAGCGACAAGGAGACACAGTGCCATGACATCATCTGTCCTTTGCAAGAGAAGACACATCATAGTTGGCAAGCACGTAGACTCTATTTATAAAAACACTTTACTTAGATATGATTGCCATGTAAAAAAAGCTGTACCTACTGATGTATACAACTCAGTGAGTTTGGAGATAAATATACACCCCTAAAACCATCACAACAATCTAAGCCATAGGCATATTCATCACTTCCCAAAGTTTCCTCTCACCCCCCTTATTTTTTTATTATTATTATTTTTGTGGTAAGAACACTTAATGTAAGATCTATCCTCTCAGCAGTTTTTGAGTAAAATATTGTCAGCAGCAGGCACTGTGTTGTGTGGATTTCCAGAACTTATCTTCATAACTGAAACTTTGTAACCTTTGACCATCGCTTCCCTATTTACCCCTCTTTCCAGCCCCTGGCAAACACCGTTTGACTCTGTGCTGGCTTAGATGGTACAGAACCCAGCTGCAATGCAGGAGACCCAGGTTCAATCCCTAGGTCAGGAAGATCCCCTGGAGAAGGGAATGGCTACCCACTCCAGTGTTCTTGCCTGGACAAGTCCATGGACAGAGGAGCCTGGCGGGCTACAGAGCAGGGGTCACAAAGAGTTGGACACGACTGAGTGACTAACACTTTAACTTCTACGAGTTTGGCCTTCTTAGATTTCACGTATAAGTGATACTATATGGTATTTGTCTTCCTCTGTTAGGATTATTGGGGAAGGCAATGGCAACCCACTCCAGTACTCTTGCCTGGAAAATCCCATAGTTGGAGGAGCCTGGTGGGCTGCAGTCCATGGGGTCGCCAAGAGTCAGACACGACTGAGCAACTTCACTTTGACTTTTCACTTTCACGCATTGGAGAAGGAAATGGCAACCCACTCCAGTGTTCTTGCCTGGAGAATCCCAGGGACGGGGGAGCCTAGTGGGCTGCCGTCTATGGGGTCGCACAGAGTCGGACACGACTGAAGCGACTCAGCAGCAGCAGCAGTTGGGCTTATTTCACTTACCATAATGTTGTCATAAATGGCTCCCTTTCTTTCTTTTTTAAAGGGTGAATAATATTCCTTCAGCTGTATATACCACGTTTACTAATCTATTCATCCATTGATGGACATTTAGGTTGGTTTCATATCTTGGCTCTCGTGAATAATGTCGTAATGAACGTGAAAGTGCAGGTATCTCTGAGATGCACATAGACTCTGAAGAAAACTTTAAATTCTTTTTAATGTTTTTAAAGAGTACCATTTGTTCATATTTTGGGGTCTGATTTGTACTAGTCTTGTGTATTTTTAATCTGTTTTCCACATTCATTCCTTGTGTGTGTGTGTCCTTAGTCACCCATTTGTGCCCGACTCTTCACAATCCCATGGACTGTAACCCGCCAGGCTCCTCTGTCCATGGGGATTCTCCAGGCAAGAACACTGGAGTGGGTTTCCATGCCCTCCTCCAAGGGATCTTCCCAACCTAGGGATTGAACCCAGATATAGGCGGAATCATCTCTACCATCTGAACCACCAGGAAAGCCCAAGAATACTGGAATGGGTAGCCTATCCCTTCTCCAGAGGATCTTCCTGACCCAGGAATCGAACTGGTGTCTCTGGCATTGCAGGTGGATTCTTTACCAGCTGAGCTATTAGGGAAGCCCATATTCATTCCTTATTTTTTCTTTAATCAATAGACAATTTTTTAGAGCAGTTTTAGATTTATACTAAATTCAGCAGATAGTAGGGAAAGTTCCCATATATGCTTTTCCAGCACACACAGTTTCCCTTATAATTAGCCTCTTGCATTAATGTGGTATAATTGCTAAAACTGATAAATCAGTATTGATACATTATTATAAACTGAAGTGCATAAATTACATTAAGGTTCATGCTTTATGTCGTATATTTTCTATGGGTTTTGACAAATGCATAATATCATGCATCTACTATTATGCTATCATAGAGAATAATTTTACTGCCTTAAGAATCTCCTGTGCCCCACTCATTTCTTTTCTCCCTTCCATCCCCAAACTCCCGGCCACCACTGATCTTTTTACTGTCTCTATGTGTGGCAGTGAAGCTACTCAGTTGTGTTCGACTCTTTTGTGACCCCAGAACTGTAGCCTGCCAGGCTCCTCCATCCATGGGCTTTTCCAGGCAAGAATACTGGAGGGGTTTGCCATTTCCTTCTCCAGGGAATCTTCCTGACCTAGGGATCGAACCCGGGTCTCCCACACTGCGGGCAGACTCTATCATCTGAGCCACCAGGGAAGTCCCTACTGTCTCTACAGTTTTGCCTTTCTCGTAATGTCAAATAACTGGAATCATATACTGTGGTGCCGTCTCCAACTGGCTTCCCTTACTTAGCACTCTGTATCTCAGGTTGTTTCATGCTTTTTTTTTGAGGCTTGATCAGTCATTTCTTTTTATCACTGAATACTATTCCATTTTACAGATTACCGTAATTTATCTGCTCACCTTTTGAAGGATACCTTGGTTGCTTTCAGCTTTTAGCAATTATGAATAGAGTTGCTATAAACATTCATGTGCATAGTCTTACCATACTATCCAGCAGTCACACTCCAAGGTATTTAACCTCGTGAGTTAAAAACTAATTTCTGCAGATTTCTGTGCAGACATTAGTTTTTTTTTTTTTTTTTTTTTTAATAGTCAGATCTTTATTTAAAAATCCACTCTGCCAACTTAGCGTTTTCCACCAACTCAAGGAGCAGAAACCTTCACAGGCTTCACAATTTTTTGCTTAGGTGCTGCCTTTGTGGGAGCCTTTGCAGCAGCCATCGCTGTCTTTTTAGATGCTTGCTTAGCCTTTTTTGCTTCCTTGGCAGCCCTGATAACGTGTTTTCGTTGAGCCTTCCTAACTTCAGGTTTCTGATTCCTCTTGGCCATTATATCAGCAAGAGAAGCACCAGTTATGGCCCTTTGGAATTTGACTGCACGGCGAGTTCTTTTTTTTTTAAATTTCTTCCGACTGTCCCTTTCTGTGTTTTCTTCTGTAGAGGACAGTCCAGTTGATCTGATGAGGATTCCTCTTGGAAAGGAATGCCGACTCACATTTTGCATTAAGAAACTGGAAAACCTTCCCGTCGGTCCGGGCGTAGCGCCTCCCGTGTCCTGGGTAGGTCTTGTACCCGCTGAGACTGCACAGCTCGACCTTCATGGCTGCAGTGGTGGGCCAGACATTAGTTTTTAACTCCTGAGGTTAAATACCTTGGAGTGTGACTGCTGGATAGTATGGTGAGACTATGTTTAGCTTTGTAAGAAAATGTCAAACTGTATTCCCAAGTGGCTATACCATTTTGCATTCCCACCAACAATGAATCACAGTTCTTGTTTCCCCACCTCCTTGTTAGCATAGCATTTAACACTGTCTGTTCTTTGGATTTTGGTCATTTTTAAAGGTGTGGAGTTAATTTGCACTCTCTAGTGACATGATATTAAGCATCTTTTCACATGCTTATTTATCATTTGCATAACTTATTTGGTGAGGATCTGTTCAGATCCTTTGATCATTTTTAAACTCAGTTGTTTGTTTTCTTATTGTTGAGTTTTAAGAGCTCTTTGCATATTCTGGATATAATCCCATTCTAGGTATGCATTTTAAAGCTGTTAAAATATAACAACTTTATTGAGATATAATTTGCAAACTTTACAATTCAACCTTTTAAAGTGTGTAATTTAATTGTTTAATATATTTAGAATTGTGCAAACATAACCACAACCAATTTTAGAACATCATCACCTCAAGAAAAAACCCATGACTATTAGCAGTCACTCCCCATTTCCCCCCAACACCTCTACCCTTAGGCAACCACTGCTTTACTTTCTGTTTCTGTAGAGTTGCCTATTCTGGACATTGCATGTAAATAAAATCATATAATAGGTGATGTTCTGTGAATGGCCTCTCTTATTTAGCATAATTTTTAAGGTTCATCTGTGTTATAGGTTTTATCAATACTTTACTTCTTTATATGGCTGAATAATATTCAATTGTATGTGTGTATCATATTTTGTTTATCATTCATCAGTTGATGGATATTTAGGTTTTTCCCACTTTTTGACTATTATGAATAAAATTGCTGTGGACATTTGTATACAACTTTTTGTGTAGACATATGTTTTCATCTCTCTTGAATATATACCTAAGAGTGTAACTTCTGGATCATATATGGTAACACTGTGTTTAACTTTCTGAGGAAATGCCAACTGTTTTCCAAAATGGCAGCACAATTTAATGTACCACTATCAACATGTGAAGATTTCCATTTCTCCATATTCTTGTCAACACTTATTACTGCCCATCTTTTTATTAAGGTCATCTTAGCGAGTGTGAAGTGGTATCTCACTGTGATTTTGATTTGCATTTCCTAATGACTAATGATGTTGAGTATCTTTTCATGTATTTATTCGCCATTTGTATGTCTTTTCTGGAGAATTATTCTCTGTCCATTTTTAAGCTGAGTTGTTTTTCTTTTTGTTATTTAGCTATAAGAGTTATTTATATATTCTGGAAACTAGACCATTATCAGATCTACAACTTGGAAACATTTTTTCTCACTTGCTGCATTGTCTTCTTACTTTCTCTTTGAATCACAAAAGTTTTTAATTTTGAAGAAGTCTAATTTGTCAATTTTCCTTTTGTTGCTTCTGCCTAACCCAAAGTCTTAAAGATTAACACCTATGTTTTATTATCAGAGATTTATAGTTTTAAACTTTACATTTAGGTCAGTGATCAATTTTGAGTTAATTTTTACACGTGGTGCATGAGAGGAAGGGGTTCCGTTTCATTCTTTTAGATGTGAATATCCAGTAACCCCAGGGTCATCTGTTGAAATGACAGCATGTAGACTCTTAATGAAAAAGCGAATGTTACATTCGAAAGAGGCAGAAGAAAACGTAGCCAGTCCTTCTGACTTCATGTTTTCCTTTGGGGCCACCAAAGTGATGGTGAGTCACTCTGGTGATGAATAGTCACTCTGAAGTCAAGTGCTATGGTGGCCATGACCAACTGACCCCATCTTTCAAGGCTCATCTCCTCTATTTCACACCAATTTCCTTCATCTTCTGGCGCACTCAGAACAGAACAGAATCTCCATGAAAGGTCCTGATAGGTCTAGCCTGACCCAGTCTTTGAGTATTTCTCATGGAATCCTGGATCAACTGCTGCCCTCTCTCTGTTTAGATACCTCCTAGTAAGAGGAAACTCACTGGTTTCTAAGTTACAAAGTGCAACTGGTGGATGGCTTGATAATGATAATAATAGCAACACCAACACCAACAACTATTTTTTAAGCCCTTTAATTTTGATGATACATCATAGTTTAATTCTTCTAACAACCACTCTCTTGTTTTCCTGTTGCAGCAACCCTGGAAGCAATGGTTGGAAATGGTGGAGCGATAAGGTGAGAGGTGTCTGAATGCCTAAATTCACTGCAGGGCAAATAGCTACTTTGGCCTGCATTTAACCTTGCGTGAGCAAGATACAAACTTCCTGTTAGGCCTCTGAGACTTCAAGGTTGGTTTGTTCTTGTAGTGTAGACTAATCCCATCCTGAGCGTTAAAGCTGAGTACTGTAACTGCTTCCATTTATTTTCCTCTTGATAAGAGTTCTGCCTTCTAGGGTTATACAGGTGTACACAAGCATATGCCACGTAATCTCAGTTTCTGATACTTGCCATGTTGTTTTATTTGTTATTGTCTCCTGTGTGCTGATCTCATGGCACTGATTAGTTATAATCTCCTTAGCAGGTCAGAGATTATGTTTTATATTTCTTCTTTATCCTGGCTGCTCTAGGCACAAAATTAGTGCTAAAGCAGTGCTAGTTAACTGTTGAATCTGTATTACCCATGAAAAACTATTTATATTTACTCTGGCTTTTAAAGGTTAATATTAATTAGACTTTTAAATTCAGTTGAAGGCTTTATTCTATTTATAAGTCTAGCACATTTTAGTGATTACTTTAAAAATAATAATTTGGCCCCATTTATAGATTCCATTAAATACTTTGAACTATTTAAAACAGCATTTATAAATGTAATATACTCTATTTCCTTTTAAAAGTACTTCAATTATTTAACTGATAAACCCTTCCAAGTACCTAAGTAATTTTTATAAATCTAATAAATTAAACAAATAGATATGGTGAACTTAATTCTTCTGAAATGTTTCACTACTATATATAAACTTGGTAATATTTCTACTTAAAAATTATAAATCTAATCAATTACCTGATTACACATTTTTAATACAAACACAAATTTATAGAAAATTTGAAAGTACAATTTAAAGAACTTTTTTCCAAACCATTTGAGAGTAAGTTGCCAATCTGATGCCCCATCACTTCTGAATATTTAGTGTGTGTTTTTCTACAAACAAGGACATTCTCCTGTGTAACACAACAGAGCCATTAAAATCAGGAAATGAACACTAATATATTCACCATTAACTCCTCAGACTTCAAAAGAATTTTGTCCATAGTCCTAATGATGTCCTTTATAGCACACAAATCAAACTCAGAATCATGTGTTCACTGCTAGCCCTAGAATCATTTCTTCCTCCAAGAAGCCATGGAAAAAGTAGTGTTTAGAAGCCAAGATCTGGGCCTTAGGCGAGCTCTGTGCCACTGGGGTGATGCTGCTCTGGGTCCTTGCAGTAGATAGAAATAGAGGGAATTCTAGCTTCCATTACATTTAATATGTTTCTCTATTTGACTCATACCTAAGTACACAATTAATCTTTCCCACCTGGGCTACCTCTTCTGTTCTCTGCTGAGATTCTGACGCTCTACCCTGAGCTTCTCCTGCAGGGCTCCCCGCTCATCCTGCTGGGGCTCTGATGCTCTGCCTTGGGCCGCTGCAGCCCCTCACTCTTTCTGAAAGCACGACCAATTCTCATTCGAGGTAGCTGTGCCCTATAACGTTGGCACAAACACTGAATTAGTGAACCAGTCTTCAGGGAAATACAGAATTAGGTTCCCGAGAGCCTCTGGTCATAATGGGTTGTCACCTGATCCATACATACCTAGTTTTATGTGTATTTCTGTTTAAAGTACTTTATTTAATAGATACTGTTGATTCACTAACATTGAACTCACAACCAATGGCACTATAATCCACTCCTGCATGAAATTTATCTTCATGTTTTCTCTGTGAGGCACATCAGAGCCTTCTTGCTCTCAGGAAGAGTGGACAGCACTTCAGCACTACACTTGAGGAACCGACCATTTTAAAAAGAGAAAACAGCAACCAAAGGGGTAAAAATGGAAGAAGTTGGCACTTAATACAACCAGAAAGGACACTTATTTAGAGTTGAAGCTGAAACGAGGAGGCATCACACTAGCTTGTTCAGCCTCAGCTGAGAAGGTGAGCTTGTGGTGACTCAGACTTTTCACCTTTGTAACCACTCGCCCAGGCTCACAGGAGCCAGCTGCACAAGCACTTCCCAACCCCACATTCTGAGCCTCCACCAAGTAGTTTGAAATTGACCATGGTGAGTGTATTTACACCACAGAAATCTGCAAATGCTACAAGCCAGGGCTTTTTTTTGAGAACTGGTTGTTCAGCTTTAACCATCACACCATGGCTGGAACCCCATTTATAGCTGCTATACCGATAACTTCAAAACCCCAAAAGGGACAACTCATGTAGCCAGAGACCCTTCCATCCCCTACTCACAAAAGTCTCCAACCCTTCTATCACTTGTGCGGATACTGCCTTTCTTTGTCTCTAAAGAGTGGTCTCCAACCTTTTTGGCACCAGGGACCAACTTTGTGGAAGGCAATCTTTCTAGGGACTGGGGATGGGGGGGATGGTTTCAGGATACTTCAAAGGCATTATGCTTATAGTGCACTTTAGTCTAATCTAATGCTGTTGCTGATCTGACCAGAGGTACTGACTGGTCCACGGTCCAGAGGTTGGGGACCCTGTCTTAAAATATGTAACTTTTGGAATTCCCTGGTGGTCTAGTGGTTAGGGGCCTTCCCTGGTGGCTCAGATGGTAAAGAATCCGCCTGTAATGTAGGAGACCCTGGTTCGATTCCTGGGTCGGGAAGATCCCTGGAGAAGGGATGGGCTACCCACTCCTGTATTCTTGGGCTTTCCTGGCGGCTCAGCTGGTAAAGAATCTGCCTGCAATGCGGGAGACCTGGGTTCAATTCCTGGGTTGGAAAGATCCCCAGTATTCTTGCCTGGAGAATTTCCATGGATTCTCCTCCCCCAGAGGGGCCTGGTGGGGTACACCCCATGGGGTTGCAAAGAGTCAGACATGATTGAGTGACTAAGCACAGCACAGCACAGCCAGTGCTTAGGACTTCACGCTTCCCACTTCAGGGGGCACGGGTTTGATCTCTGTCCGGGAACTAAGATCCTATATACCGCACGGTTTGGGGAAAAAAAAAAAAGTAACCTCAACTCTAAAGATTTACTTTGATGGATTCCCGTCTTCTTTCACCTTCCTAGGACTGTGCAACTCTTACAACAACGGAAATAAAATCTGATTGAGTCTAGGCCATTTTTCTCAGCTTTGTCCCATTCAGTCATGACCTTCAGGTCATTCTACTTCCCCACCCTCCTTTCCCCAGCATCCAGCCCGAAATCCTCATGTTATAAACTTTCCTCATTTCTTTTTTCCTGTTTAGGATCCAGATGAAGGCTCCTTTTGCAGACAAGCCCCCTGGCTTGACAGCTTGGAGCACAGGCAGCCCCTCCCCCATCTGCAGGTCTCCTTAAGCAGAGTGAGCCAGTTCCCTTAACACCTGGCACCAGCATGTGGACAAAGAACTCATGCTGTTGTGCTGAGCCTGGTGACTTAGGCTGTAAAACTGTAGTCCAAGTTGTTAAACCCAGATTCAGGTAGACAGCCAAACAGGGCCAAGGCTGCCCTGAATCTGGGTTTTGGCAGACAGAGCAGTTTCCCCATCTGTGGAGCCTTAGTGTGGCCTTTCTCTCTAGGAGGCAATGCCAGTATAATTTATTGGGCCATAATTGTTGAAAGGAACAGTCCTTCAGGCCATTCATTCAGGCCAAAAATGTTTCTTTATTGAGCATTCTCAGTGTTCTCAGCCTTGTGCTATGTGGGGCGCGCATGCGTGTGTGTGTGTGTTGAGGGGAGACTCACAAAAAAAGGCCAAAATCCAGTCCCTCTTCTGTAGCTTACCAGTCAAGCAACAACAGAAAGCAGAACATGCTAAGGCCAGGTAAGTGGTAGAAACAGTAAATGCTAAAGAATTTAAAACAAGAACTTCTCACAGTAGACTTGAATTTCACAGGGTTTTAAGGATGAATGGGATTTAGTCAGTGAATGGCAAGGTGAGGGCTTCTTACCTGGGAGATGAGCTCATAGAATGAGTACAAAAGGTCCTGGGACACATCCAGGGAGTGGCAAGTTGTAGGCAGAGAGTTCCTAAGGTGAAGGCCCCTGGGGAAGTTCTCCCGATGGAAGAGCTGAAGCTGTGGGCAGACAGGAGGTGGGAGAGAACCTTAAATCACAGGCAAAGGAGTGTGAACTCCATTCTGCAAGAAAGAGGAAACGTTGACAGTTTTCAAGGAGAGGAACAGCATGATCTGGTGTGTGTCATATGGAGGCAAAATTGAGATTTCAACTCTCACCATTGGAGCTATTTTCTCTAAGAGGAGCTTTAGCAATATGCCAAGGTTTCCAGGCTGAGGGGGTCACGAGTGAAGGACAAAGGCTGGAGATATTTCCAACTTCCAACTGTGCTCACTGGGTTGTTCTTCCTGTCCAGTCACTACCTATAGAATGTGTCAGATATAATAATGTGATTCATATCAATAACAAAGTACTAAGTATATAACTGTAAAAGTAATAAATGTAGGTAAAATTCATTGAACAATTCCTATGTGCTAGACCCTGAGCTAAGCATCCTATAGGTATGATTTTGTAAAGTACTCATGTTAACTCGCTTTAGTAGACACTATCATCCTCATTTTACTTAGAGAAAACTAAAGCACAGAGAAGTGAAGGAATTTGCCCAACGTCACACAGCCAGGAAGTAGACGGGGAAAGATGAGATCCCAGCAGTGCCTGGACTCTGCCTACACTGTACGTATTCACTTCTGAAATGAAACACTTCCTCTATGGAGCAGTCCCCAGGGTATCTGGGCAAGATGGCAAGTGAGGGCTGGATATCAATCCAGGTAGATGACTTAATAAGTGGCTGAAGGACCAGGTTCAGAGGGGGCTGGGGAATGAATTCAGAATGCCTCAGAGGGTAGTTTCTAGTGATGTCACAGCCTCTAACTGTTCAATTACTTTAGTGTGGAATTAATTAATTGATTGCAAACGGATGGCCCACAGGACACTTGTTCTATAGATACTTGTATCCCATATGCTGGTAAAAAATAGAGTCTGTGTTTTGAAATCAGTAGACTTTAAAAAAAAAAATCCAGAATTCCAGATTTTAAAAGAAGCTGGTGATCAGGTCATAGTGTATTTGCATTCCTGTAGAGCAACAGTCAGCTGAAGTAAGTAGTAGCTGCTCCTCTGCCAAGGGACTCTTGTTCCCCTGTTCACAGAGCCCACATCACTCAGGGTGTACACTTAAAACCAGCCCCATTGATCCACTCCTGGGCCTCTACAGGTATTTGACTTTTGAAGTCCTGATGACAGATGCTTTCCCAAATTATCACAGATGAAGTGAAAGTGAGAGGGATAGCAAGAAAATGGACAAAAACATCAAGATCCAGAAAGACCTAGTTAACAGATGTGCATCTTTAATAGAGATAAACGTCTTGTAATTTTCTATTACAAGATAAACCTTTAATAGAGATAAATGCCTTGGAATTTTCTATTAAAGTGACTGCATTAGTAGGGACACAGAGATATGGCTTAACAGTAGTAAGTTTAAGAAAAGCCCCACAAGTTTTAGCTGATGAAAGCCTCAATGTGAATCAATAGTATAATGTGAGTACCAAAAAAGGCTGTGATTTTAGGCTATGTTAATAAAAGTATAGGACAAATATTTGGCTTCCCTGTAACAGGGATTAGATGTACTGCATAGCCTCCCAGGAAGAGTATGAATTAATTTCACAGAGTAGAGCCTAAGTGAGGAACGACATTGGCGGAGTATTAGGAAGCTGCTCAAAGCCACTCAGAAACAGAAGAGCTGTTCAGGGGCTAGTGTGTTCTCTGGAAACTGGAGTGTTCAAGCATGAACAGAATGACCACTGGGTAAAAAATGGGGCAGCAAGAGAACCATCAGAGGATGGTGGGTCTTAAAAAAAAATCTCAGGTCCATTTTGATGCTCAACATTCCATGGTTCCAGGTACTAGATGTCTTTTTAAAGAAAGGAAAACGAGTATTAAGCTATTTGTGCCATTTCATATGTGGTGGGTGCTAGTTTAGAAGAAAGCACTGGTTAACTGTGAAAGCATATGGCAATATCTCTGAGAGCCAAGCAGGCCCTGCCCTAATCTCATCCCCTGAGGTCTTCAGATTAAGTTGGGCTGAAGGTGGCATTTTGTTCCATCACCTAGGTTTGTGGGATGGCTGAACTTGCAATGGAGACATGACACACACTGAGGAGAAACAGAGGTTTTGAAGAATTGACAGCTGCCACGTACAACAGTTTGCCAGTCACTGAGGGGCACGGGTCGGGGTGGGGGAGCTGCACAGTCTCAAACCAAATCTGGAAGTCTGCTCTCTGACAACACTTTGTAACCGCTGGGCTAGCAATGAGTCTGTAGTATCCAATACACATAATCAGCACACAGGAGTTGATGCTCTACAGTGGAAAAGAACACAGGTCCTGGCGTCAGACAGCTTGGGTTCAAAGCAGGATGCAGGTTACTCATGTGTAAAAGGATAATAACACCTATGTACCGGATGATTTATATGTATATGTGTGTGTGTATACATATAATGTGTGTCTGTATTTAGTAGATGATCAACAGAAAATGACCAAGGACTTATTTTTCTTTACAGGTATTTTTAAGACCAGACTTGTTTTTCTTTTTTCATTCTATTGTGGGTTTTTGCCTGTGAAGCAGCTTAGACTGTAGCAACTTTGGCACTTTGAAAAAACACATGTTGAGGAGACTGGATGGAGGGATTAGAAGATGTGAGTGCACATTATGGGTAGGATCAACCCCCCACCCACATGCAGAGAGCACTGGCAATCGTAGTAAGAAAGCCCTTATTCGCCACCCAACTCAGTTATCTCCTGTAAGAGGCACCCCAGGAGGAATTTCTGTCACCGGCTCCTCAGAGTGTCACCTTTGGGTCCTCAAACATGCCAAGCATATCTCTAGCCAGGACTTTTTTCTTGCTGTTTCTTGTGCCTGAAACTCTTGCCTCAGATGTGTGTGTGACTCAACCTTCATTCAAATACTGCCTTGTCAGAGGAAACTTGTCTAAGCAGTCTATCTAGGATAGCATCTTTCCCCTTGTCCTGATTTATCTTTCTTACCCTGAAAACCACATGATACATGATGTAATTATTTATTATTGTTCCTGTCTCACTAAGTGTGTGCTCCACGAGAGCAGGGAGCCCATCCCCGGGACCTGGAACTTGTTGGTATATATTAGGTCTCGAGGAACATTTTTTGGGTCATGTGGTTTACAATGGCTTCCTCGATAGCTTTATTGCTTCCCAGAAAACGTCTACCCTAAACCACCCTGAGATCACTCTGAGTAATGGATCTGTAGCCAAACAGCAATTCCTACACAGAGAACACTAACCACTTGGCGCTGGGACTGGCCTGTTTTGTGCTTGGCTCTTCTACCTTTTGCTTCTCTGCTGCTGCTAAGGCTAAACAGTAATGGGCAGAGACCGAGAACAGGAGCAGGGGCCCCTAAAAGAATGAGACACTGATTCCCATAATGGGGGACAGGACCAAGTGCCCTGCTTTTATAGAGCCACACAGAATAATCCTTGCTAATAGGCAGAACTTACCATCCTCTCTTTCAATTGTCCAACTGTCTAGCACCACAGAGCTGGCAAAGCTGTTTATAGATAGGCTTTGATACCCTATCCACAAAGTCGGTCCCTGGTGCCAAAAAGGTTGGAGACCACTCTTTAGAGACAAAGAAAGGCAGTATCCGCACAAGTGATAGAAGGGTTGGAGACTTTTGTGAGTAGGGGCTGGAGTCTACTTTTGACTGCACCACTGAAGGTAAGACTTGAGTGTGTCTCATCAATATGCAGCCACTGCAGTTCACTCACATGGAAGATCATGTTTACTCCTCTGGCCCTCTACAGGGCTGAGTCCATGGAAGCAATTCTTCATCAGCAGTTCCCATTCTATCTAAACTTGTATTTCAAAGCTGTGTTTGGCATAGAGATAAACTTAACTGGTTTGAAGGGTGGCTTTGTGTGTTGGCATTTGGCCTTGCTAGGCAGTGGGAGCTTTTGAGCTGACAATTCAAACAGCTATCTTCTGATGGAAAGTGGTCACATGGATAGGGCTGTGGGTCAAATGAAGAAACATTTTTGGATTAATATGAATGGAATTTTTTTTTTTGCATGACGTTGATTTTAAAAATCTGATAAAAAAGCAGCTCACAGGGTGGGGGAGTGAGGGCTGAAAAATAACATTTGGACTTTAAGATAATTAACTCAGCACTCAGCTATCTTATGTATCCTCCATTTGTCCTTCACAACTTGCAGCCTGTGCCACACGGCAAGCATTTCTTCTTGTCACTAGGGCTTGCCGGCTCGGGCACAGAGAACGGAGTGCGTCCCCCCTGGAAACTCCTTTCCTTCAGGATGCGGGGTGATGGAAATGTGGTGAAAATATGTGTTTGGTGAGTCAGTGCATTTACTGCCCATTTACTGAACCAGAAAAATGGCTGAGGCCCAGACAGGAGACAGGCGGAGATCATAACCTTTTATTAAGGACCTTCCGGCAGGTTATAAACCAACTCTGGAGAAAGCATACACACCTGTTTCCATCTTTGTGACTCACTCAGTAAGATGGTGGGTCCAAGAGTCATTCTTCTGGCCCTAGAAAGTGCCTGGCACAGGATACTCAATAATGGTTGCTTAAAAGAATTAAATGATCACAAAACAGAATTTCAGAAATGGAGGGACTTCAGAGATCGAGTCCAAGAACCTGATTTCATAGAGAAGTGTGTGAAGAGCTGAAATAATCTGCCTAAGATCCCATAAGGCTGACAGCCACCAACAATCAGGGCTTTTGGTTCCTTGCCAGACCTTTTTCCACTAGAAAAACAAACATTTCAGAGCTGGAAGTGGTCTTGGCACTCGTGAAATTGCTTTATGTTTTGTGTGTCTGTGTGTAAATGTGAGTATGTTCTGGGTCACAACTGATTTCTTTCAGCTTGTGGTATAAAAAAAGAAAAAAAGGAAGTTGTCTTTCTAATGCTCTCATTTTACAGATGAGAAGACTGAGGTCCACAGTCAGGACTCTGGGGTTCTCCTGAGTCAAAGTGCCAGGCTCTCCAGAGCTTAGCCAAAGTGCCTGTTGGGAGGAGAGACTATGTCACCCGATCACAGTAAAACACTCCACGAGGACCTTGAGCTTGTGGCAGTGCTTATTAGCACAGTCAGTGCTCAGAAAGTGTTGAATGAGAATAGTACTAAGGGTATTTTGAGGTGGGCCATGTAAAGAACAGTTACAACATTACAATGTCAAAATACACTTTAGCAGAACACTTACATCTAAATGTGTTTCCAACTATCCAGGCTGTGTACATTTATTTCAATATGCTGTTGTTGTTCAAAATCCTTCTGAAAGCTTTCCTTTGGCATTTCCTCCTGAGTTCTTGAAGTCCTATAAAACCAAGGTCCCATTACTTTAGAGCCACATCTTCTTTTTGACTTAAACACAACTTTTTCAGTAAAATTTCCTGTCATGTTCATCATATTTATTCAAAGATGTTTATTACATGTCTTTTGTAGGCTCGTATTACTGACTTCAACTCTGTATGAGCAGAGCATATTCACTGAATGCCAGGCATTGTGTTTATAAGTACATTTTATAAATGATTCATTTGATCTCCCTCAACAACTTTAAAGGGTCAGTATAGAAACTGAGGCTTAGAGAGAGAAAACTGTCCCATAACACAAAGCTGGGAAGAGATGGATTTACATCCAGGTCTGACTTTAGAGTTCAATGGCTTCAACATTCTGGTATTTACCAAGTTAGAATGTACTCTTCAACATAATTTTTAAGGGCTCTGTGGTATTCCATTGTACACATGGACTGATGTACCAAAACAGCCTTCTTCTGTAGAACATTTCTATTATCTCCATTAATAACTTTTTAAAAATTCTTTGATGAATATCCCTGGATATAGATCTTTACACGTGTCCCTTGATCTTTTCTTCAGAAGAAAATTCTAGATACATGTTTTTAAGGCTTTTTAACTGCCTTCTGCAGTATATGAGGTCATTGCTTCCCAGTAGCTATACTATTTTCATTACTGTCAATTTGGGATATATAAAAAGATAACTTCATATGTTTATTAGTGAGGAAAACATTTCTTTTTTTCATTTGTATTCTACTTTTATGAATTGCCTTTTGTTGCATTTTTTAAAAATTGAGATATATGTCTTTTCCCTTCTGTTTTGCACGTTTTTTTCTTTTTTTAATGATTTCATTTGTTTTTGGTTGCACTAAGTCTTTGTTGCTACACGCAGCCTTTCTGCAGTTGTGGAGTGCAGGCTTATCCTTGTGGTGACTTCTCTCGTAGAGCACAGGCTTCAGTAGCTGTGGCACAGGGCGTGGTGGCCTCACAGCCTGTGGGATCTTCCTGGAGCAGGGATCAAACCTGTGTCTCCGGCTTTGGTAGGTGGATTCTTTACCACTGAGCCACCAGCGAAGCCCTGCAAGAGTTTTTAAAATTAAGGACATTTAGCCTTTGTCTACATTTCATAGTGCCAACATTTTATCCTTGTTTGTGGTTTAGCTTTTCATTCTTTTAAATTAAATCTGTTTCAAACTTTTATGCAGGCACATCTACGTACCTTTGATGATTTTTGCTTTGAAAAACATTTATGACTCAAAATTATATAAGCACTTTCTATATTTTCTAGTTATTTTCTTTAAGGTATTCTAAAAAATAACTCATATTTGAAAATTTATATTGATGATTGGTATGCAGTGGAAACTCTAGCTTAATTTTTCCAAAGAGAAACCAACTATCCCAGAACTCTTTGCTTGAATAATATTTTCCCCCTCTGATTTTTAAATTGATATATCTCATTGTATTAAAGTATAGAGCATAATGATTCAGATTTGTAAATACTGCAAAATGATCACCACAATGAGTCTAGTTAACATCCATCACCATAGGTACAGATTTTTTTTTCTTCTGAAGAGAACTTTTAAGATTTACTCTCTTAGCAACTTTCAAGTATGTAATACAGAATTATCAACTATAGTCAACATGCTGTACGTTACATCCCCATGACTTACTTATTTTATAAATTGAAGTTTATAAAGATCCGTCTAGTCAAAACTATGGTTTTTCCAGTAGTCATGTATGGATGTGAGAGCTGGACTATAAAGAAAGCTGAGTGTCAAAGAATTGATGCTTTTGAACTGTGGTGTTGGAGAAGACTTGAGAATCCCTTGGACTGCAAGGAGATCCAACCAGTCAATCCTAAGGGAAATCAGTCCTGAGTGTTCATCGGGAGGACTGATGCTGAAGCTGAAACTCCAATACTTTGGCCACCTGATGCAAAGAGCTGACTCATTTGGAAAGACCCTGATGCTGGGAAAGATTGAAGGCGGGAGGAGAAGGGGACAACAGAGGATGAAATGGTTGGATGGCATTACCGACTCAATGGACATGAGCTTGAGTCAGCTCCAGGAGTTGGTGATGGACAGGGAAGCCTGGCATGTTGCAGTCCATGGGGCTGCAAAGAGTTGGACACGACCGAGTGACTGAACTGATGACTGATGATACCTTTTAACCTTCTTAACCAATTTTACCCACTGCCACTCTACCTCTGATTTAAATGCTATTTTTATCATATACTAAACACATGTATATACTAATACTTACGTCTGTTTCATGGCTTTAATTTTACTGATCTGTCTAGTCTATGCCAAATCTTGCTTCATAACGAATTTAAGAATTAAAAAAGTAAAATATCAGTTTAAGGTGTACAACTTGTTGATATGATATTCATATATGGTAGAAAATTATCACAATCAAGGTAACTGACATAGTCGTCACTTCACATAGTTACTTTTTTCTTTCCTCTTCTCTTTCATTTTTGTGGTAAGAAAACCTAAGATCTACCCTCTTAGCAATTTCAAGTGTAAAATACAGTACAGTAACTACAGCCACATTGTTATTCATGTATTTATCTTTTTTAATGTACCTTGGTAAAGTTTTGTTCTTTCCTTCAGGTAGATCGTCATACATTTTAAAATTTTTTTTAAGTTTATTCCCAGTGATATATATATACATGTACATACATGCAAATATATATGCACACATATATCCAGGGATACCTTGGAGATACTATGCATTCAGTTCCAGACCACTGTCATAAAGTGGAAGTCACAATAAGTGAGCGACATGAATTTTTTTGGTTTTCTGGTACATATAAAATTACATTTACATACTATAGCCTATTAAATATACAATAGTATCATGTATAAAAAGTATGTATCTTTATTAAAAATACTTTACTGTTAAAAAGTGATCCTTGCGTGAGTAGTAATCTTTTCGCTGGTGGAGGGTCTTGCCTGATGCTGATGGCTGCTGACTGATCAGGGTGGTGGTTACTAAAGGCTGGTGTGGCTGTGGAAATTTCTTAAAATAAGGCAACAACAAATTTTGTCACCTCACTGGACTCTTCCCTTCACAAATAATTTTCTATAGCATATGTGCCATTTGGTAGCATTTTACCCACAGTAGAACTTCTTTCAAAACTGAAGTCAATCTTCTCAAGCCCTGCTGTTGTTGTATCAAGTTTATGTAATAGTCTAAATCCTTTGTTATCATTTCAAGTTTTACCCATTAAGGTTTTATCATGAGGTTGCAGCAATTCAGTCTCATCTTTAGGCTCTACTTCTGATTCTAGTTCTCTTGCTATTTTCATCTGCAGTTACTTCTTTTATTGAAGTCTTGAACCCCTCAAAGTCATCCATGAGCAAACCAAATCCTCTGAAACTCCTGTTAACGTTGATATTTTGACTTCTTCCCATGAATCACAATGCTTTTAATGGAATCTGAAATGGTGAATCCTTTCCAGAAGGTTTTCAGTTGACTTTGTCCACATCCATCAGAGGAATCATTATCTACTGCAGCTATAGCCTTACAAAATGTATTTCTTAAATAATAAGACTTGAAAAGTCAATTACTCATTGATCCAAGGACTGCAGAATGGATGTTGTGTTAGCAGTCATGAAAACAACGCTAATCTCTTTGTACATCTCCATCAGAGCTCTTGGGTGACCAGGTGCATTGTCAGTGAGCAACAGTATTTTGAAAGGAATCATTTTTTCTGAGTAGTAGGTCTCAGGAATAGACTTAAAATATTCAGTAAACCATGTTGTAAACAGATGTGCTATCATCCAGGCTTTGTCTTCCACTTATAGAGCACAGGTAGAGTAGACTTAGCGTCATTCCTCAAGGGCCCTAGGACTTTCAGAATGCCAGATGAGCACTGGCTTCAGCTGAATGACACCAGCTGCACTAGCTCCTAACACGAGCCTGTCCTTTGAAGATTTGAAGCCAAGCATTGACTTCTCCTCCCTAGCTATGAAAGTCCTAGGTAGCATCTTCTTCCAGTAGAAGGCTGTTTCATCTATATTGAAAATGTGTGGTTTAGTTCAGCCACCTTCATGAATTATCTTAGCTACATCTGCTGGCTAACTTGCTGCAGCTTCTATATCGGGACTTTCTGCTTCACTTTGAATTAATGCTTTTATGTTACAGAGATGGCCTCTTTCCTCAAACCTCAAGAACCAGCCTCTCCTAGTTTCAAACTTCTCTTCTGCAGCTTCCTCATCTCTCCCAGCCTGCAAAGAATTGAAGAGAGTTGGAGTCTTGCTCTGGATTAGGCTTCGGTTTAAGAGAATGTTGTGGCTGGTTTGATTTTCTATCCAGACCACTAAAACATTCTTTGTATCAGCAATAGGCTGTTTTTCTTTCTTATCATTTGTTTTCTCTGGAGTAGCACTTTTAATTTCCTTCAGGAATTTTTCCTTTGCATTCACAACTTGGCTAACATTTGGCTAAAGAGGCTGAGCTTTCAAGCTGTCTCAGCTCTTGACATGCCATCCTTACTAAGCTTAATCCTTTGATTTAAACTGAGAGAGGTGATTCTTCCCTTCATTTGAACAGTTAAGAGGCAATTTTAGGGTTAGTAATTGGCCAAATTTCAATACTGCTGTGTCTCAGAAAAGTCCAAGAGGAGGGAGAGAGATGGGAGAATGGCCAATTGGTGGAGCAGTCAGAACACACAAAACATTTATCAATGAAGTTCAGCATCTTACATGGGTGTGTTTGTAGCATTCCCCCAAACAATTACAACAGTAACATTCAAGATCACTGATCACAGATCACCATAACAAACATAATAATAAGGAAAAAGTTTGAGATATTATAAGAATTACCAAAATGTGATGGAATAAAGTAAATTGCAATAAAACAAGGAATACATTTTTATGTATTTATGTAAATTATGTATTTATGTAAGTTTTAATATTTATATGTATACATTTTATGTATTTATATAAAATTTCTGTAATTGCTACTTGAATGGGATATGTATCTTCTCATTTTATTTTCAAATGGATTATTGACAGCGAATACTAATTTAGTCTTTCAACAAATACTGTGTGCTAGGCACAGTGCTACATACCCAGATTATACTAGCACATGGTCTATGCACATGGTCTGTGTACAGTATTTATAAATCGTGAAGTATTGATCACTATCCTTGCATTTCTGGGTGATGATGGTAGGTTGGAATGGAATGTTATGGAATGCTTGGTGATGGAATGTTATTTTAATATATTGTACTAACGGATTAGATTTGGCAGTATTCCATTTGGAATATATGTTTATAAATTCCATATAAGTAGCTTAAGTCAGACGAGTCTGATCTGGCGTGTGTGTGTGTGTATTTTAACTTCATAAAATAAGTTGAGAATCTTGCTTTATTTCTATAGCTTATATAGCACTGGAATTAAGTGTTTCATTCTTACTCCTTGACAATCACATTAAATCATAAAGTTCAGAGTAGAAGATTAGAACTGAGATAAGGCACTGGTTTCTTGAATCTCAGACATTTGAAAGAATGTATAAAATTGGGCGAGAACAGAGATTTGTACAACAATAATTCAGATGACAAGAAATGTATTTCTTGTTTTGGTTTGGTCCCCAAATGGGATAACAGTGGCCTTGTATGTTTACTTCCTGAAAGAGCTAATTTTTTTCATCCAGGGAAGATACCAAATATGCTCTCATCCTACAGCTGTTCATACTCTCTGCCAGTAAACACGTGACTGATGCTTTGGGACACGAGTGATGGACTTGCTATGTATGAGGTGAATAGAAAATTCCGGTGATGAACCTAGGGTCAAAAAGCAGCATGATCGTTGTTTCTTTCTCAAAGAATCTCTCAACATCATATACAAATTAGAGTCACACTTCTTGTCTTCATTTTCTGAGTCCTTGTGAATTTGTACAATTGTAGTTAAATCTATCAGGCCAGTCCCATCCCTGCTGCAGAGTCCAATACACAACCAGGCACTGAGCCCCAAACCTTGATTCTGAGATATAATATCAGTTCAGTTCAGCCGCTCAGTCATGTCGGACTCTTTGCGACCCCATGGACTGCAGCACACCAGGCTTCCCTGTCCAGCATTACACCCAGAGTTTACTCAAATTCATGTCCATCGAGTCAGTGATGCCATCCAACCATCTCATCCTCTGTCATCCCCTTCTCCTCCCGCCTTCAATCTTTCCCAGCATCAGGGTCTTTTAAAATGAGTCAGTTCTTCAGATCAGGTGGCCAAAGTATTGGAGTTTCAGCTTCAATATCAGTCCTTCCAATGAATATTTAGGACTGATTTCCTTTGGATAAACTGGTTTAATCTCCTTGCAGTCCAAGGGACTCTCAAGAGTCTTCTCCAACATCACACTTCAAAAGCATCAATTCTTCGGTGCTCAGCTTTCTTTATAGTTCAGCTTTCACATCCATACATGACTACTGGAAAAACCATACCTTTGACTAGACGGACCTTTGTCAGCAATGTTTCTGCTTTTTAATATGCTGTCTAGGTTGGTCATAACTTTTCTTCCAAGGAGCAAGTGTCTTTTAATTTCACAGCTATAACCACCATCTGCAGTGACTTTGGAGCCAAAAAAATAAAGTCAGCCATTGTTTCCACTGTTTCCCCATCAATTTGCCATGAAGTGATGGGACCGGATGCTATGATCTTAGTTTTCTGAATGTTGAGTTTTATGCCAACTTTTTCACTCTCCTCTTTCACTTTCATCAAGAGGCTCTTTAGTTCTTCTTCATTTTCTGCCATAAGGGTGGTGTCATCTGCATGTCTGAAGTTATTGATATTTCTCCCAGCAATCTTGATTCCAGCTTGTGGTTCATCCAGCCCGGCATTTCTCATGATGTAAGTTAAATAAGCAGGGTGACAATATACAGCCTTGACGTACTCCTTTCCCGATTTGGAAACAGTCTGTTGTTCCATGTCCAGTGTTAACTGTTGCTTCTTGACCTGCATACAGATTTCTCAGAAGGCAGGTCAGGTGGTCTGGTATTCCCATCTCTTGAAGAATTTTCCAGTTTGTTGTGATCCACACAGTCAAAGGCTTTGGCATAGTCAATAAAGCAGATGTTTTTCTGGAAGTCTCATGCTTGTTCGATGAATCAGCCGATGTTGGCAATTTGATCTCTGGTTCCTCCGCCTTTTCTAAATCCAGCTTTATAATATAATACTGCTCATAATGTTCTTCTTTATATCCCTGAATGTGTTTTCCAGTTTTTTAATTTATGAGCCTTCTTACCTTACCTGAGAACCTTTGCAGCACTGGGGTTCTGAAATCCTTTCTAATAGCTATTGTATTCATTTTCTATGGTCATGTAGCAAACTGCCACAAACGTAAAACGAGCTCCATTTATCATCTTACTGTTCTGTAGTCAGAAGTCTGGTAGGCTTGGCAACGTACGTGCCTCCAGATCTCAAAATGTCAAAAATCAAGGTGTTCACACGGCTTTGTTCCTTTCTGGAGACTCTGGGTAAGAATCCACTAGCACGTTCACTTTGGTTGCTAGTGAAATATGGTTCCATGTTTGTAGGGCTGAGGTCTAGTTTACTGTCTGGCTGATAGCCTGGAGCCCCCTCAGCCCCTTAAGTTTTCTGATATTTCTTGTCACGTTGCTTCTACATCTTCAAAGCCAGCAATGATGCACTGAGTCTCCACGCTTCAAGTCTGTCTGACTTTTCTTTCTGTTCTCTGCTTGTAAAGGCTCATGTGATTAGACTGGGCTCACCCAGATCAAAGAGAATAATCTCTTTATTTTAAAGTTTGTAACCTTAGTCACATCTGCAATGCCCTTTTACCATTTTATATAATATACTCATATGTTCTAGGGATTAGGGCGTAGGCATCTTTGTGGGATTATTATGTTTATCAAAGTTTTTTTTTTCATCTCTTTATTTTCTACACAGGATATTTTGGAATCATCATGTCCCTTGAAGAAGAAGACAATTCCATCCTTTTGGAAAAAATAAAACTACTGCCCACATCATGCCCCAAACTCACAATAGACATCATGCTTTCAGCTTATTATCATAAAGCTGTTTGATTCTGGCATCAGGCTCATTTGGTGGATTTAATATTTGAGATCACCAAATATTGACACACCATTAAGTGGCACTTGATTAGAAAGCTCGCTGCTGTCTAAATTTTTCCAAGGCCGTGATCTGCAAGATGCAGAGGAAACTCTGATGTAGATGGTGGGCAGAGTTGGGGATGGCATTCTTAGTGATGACAGGAAAATCCTTAAAGGCACAAATTATCCAAGACATGAATGTAATTTATATATGCAAGCTGATTTTAGATAATTTAATTATTGCTTAGCAAATGTAAATGGAGTATTTAAAATCTTTCACACATATTTAAAAAAAAATCCTGCAGTCAAAAAATTCCCTCTAATATATTTTTATTACCTATAGCATTTGTTCTGCGTTAACAATTGAGTAAATATTCATGGAAAACTTCATATGTAGGGTAGTCATATAATGAGCACCACTATGCTCTCCCATCTACCTTTGGCCCATACTTTGCACCAAGCTGTGTTTCTCTGAAACAGCACTGTCCAACAGAAATAGAATGCCAGCCACATATGTAATTTTTCACAGCTTTTTTTGAGACATAATTTACATACCATAAAGTTCACATGTTAAAGCAGATGATTTAATGTTTTTCAGTATATTTATAGAGTTGTGCAATCATCACATAATCTAATTTTAGAACTTTTTCATCATGTCCAACAGAAAAGTTGTACCCATAAGCAGTCACTTCCCATTCTCCCCTACACAGAGGCCTAGTCCACTGTTAATCTACTTTCAGTCTCCAGAGAATTTCCTATTCTTGACTTTCCATACAGATGGGATCATATAGTATGTGGTGCTCTGTGATGGCTCTTGCACTTAGTATAATATTTTTAAGGTTCATTAATATTGTAGCATCCATCAGTACTTAATCCCTTTTTATGGCTGAATAATATTCCAGTGTGTTATTATAGCATATTTGTTTATCCATTGATCAGCATATGGACATCTGAGTTGCTTCTGATTTGGGGCTATTTTGAATATGCTGCTATGGAGCATTCTTTATGTAGAATGTGGATATGTAGAAGTGAAATTGCTGACTACAGATAACTCCATGCTGTGTCAAAAATGGCTTTATCATTTTATATTATCAACACATATGCAATTTAGAAAAGTTTTATTGAGGTATAATTGATATACAATGAAATGTACTAATATGAAGTATATAATTTGATAAGTTTTGACATGTATATATCTGTAAAGTCATAACCATAATCAAGATAATGGTCATAAGCCATCACTCCAAAATTTGCCTCATGCCTCTTTGAAATGCATTTCCCCCATCCTTCCACACTCCATAACCCTGTTATTCCCAAGCAGACACTGATCTGCTTTCTGTCACTATGGTTTAGCTTACAATTTCTAGAATTTTACATAAATGGAATCACCTTTCAACAGGCTTTTTGCAGCATAAGTATTTCAAGCTTCATGTGTTGAACAGATCAATGATTCTTTCTTTTTTATTGATGAATAGCATATATATATTTATATATATTAATTTGTCCACTCATTACTGATGGATATTTGGGTTATTTCCAGTTTTTGTTGGTGTTCAGTTGCTAAATCATGTCCAACTCTTTGTGACCTCATGGACTGTAGCATGCCAGGCTTTGCTGTTCTTTGCTATTTCCAAGAATTTGCTCAAACTTATGTCCATGGAGTTGATGATGCTATCTAACCATCTCATCATTTGTCACGCACTTCTCCTCCTTAGGGCTATTACACATAAAGCTGCTATGAACATTCATGTATAAGACTTTGTATGGACATATGTTGTATTTTAGGGGGGAAAATACCTAAAAGTAATATTTGGATTATGTGGTAGTTACATATCTAACATTTTAAGAAACTTCCAAACTTCTTTCCAAAATGGTTAGATTTTATATGATTCAATGTGACTTTCTTTGAGCTTACCCTACTTAAGATGGCTGATTTAAAATCCTTGTCAAGTTTAATGTCTGGCTTCTTCAGGAACAGTTATATTATATTGACTGCTTTTTCTTCCATGTATGGGCCATACTTCCTTATTTCTTGCATCCCTTGGGGTACAAGAAATGGGACTCAGGCAAGTTAAAATGCCACAAAGCTTACTGTTTTTATCAGGATGCTACTGTTTTTCTTAAAAAAAAAAAAAAAAAAAAAAATGCTTCCCAAGCTGCTTCAAGCTTTTGATTACCATCCAGAGTTCTGAAAAAGTTGATTCTGACAGTCTTTGCCAGTTTATAGTTGTACTTTTAGAGGTGAAAGCTTTAGGTGTTTCTTACTCTATTATTTTCACTGATGTCACTCCTCTAAATTTTAAAGATCTGGTTTACTTTATACTTGCAACCCTACTCTTCCAATCAGCCACATTTCAAGTACTCAATACCTACATATGGCCAATAGCCAACATGTTGGACAGTGTAGGTTTATAAGAAAATTTCTAAGCAGAGTTATTTAAAGGAATATAAATGAAAAGTAAGGTCTTTAATTGCTTTTTTATACTTTTCCATGAAACGGTTTTCATGGCAAGGTAGGGACCCTATGAACCACAGGTTGCAAATAATAATAGCTACCACTACTTAAGCACTTTACTTAGTGCACGCAACACTTTAAGATGTACATGTATTAACACTTTCATTCTTTATAATAACCTAATGGAGTAGATATTATTGTGCTTTAAGAATGCAGAAAGCAAAACATTAAGAAGTTAAACAACTTACCCAAAGTCTCAAGTTAAAAGGTGGTAGAGCCCAGGTGCAAACCTTGAAAGTCTGGTTTAAAGTTCATGCTGTTAGCTACTACTCCATGCTACTTAGCAGACCTTAAAGGAGGAATTCAGAGAAAAATTATTTTGGCCAAAAGAGGATAGGATGGGGAGGAAATAGTACTATATAGAATATTTAAAAATTAAGAAATTCTAATAGACACTTATTAAAAAACATATTCATTGAGGGCTATAATATATCTGTACCTAACCTATTACTTGATATTTAGTAGGCCCCACTCCAGTACTCTTGCCTGGAAAATCCCATGGACGGAGGAGCCTGGTAGGCTGCAGTCCATGGGGTCGCTAAGAGTCGGACACGACTGAGTGACTTCACTTTCACTTTTCACTTTCATGCATTGGAGAAGGAAATGGCAACCCACTCCAGTGTTCTTGCCTGGAGAATCCCAGGGACAGAGGAGCCTGGTAGGAGGCCGTCTATGGGGTTGCACAGAGTCGGACACGACTGAAGCGACTTAGCAGCAGTAGCAGCAGCAGATATAGATACTTTTTACATGAATTTAAAAAAGTATGAATACTTAATGAATATTTGTTGAATAAATGAGTTATTGTTGCATATACATACATTACACTAGGTTTTCACAAATGGCTCACTCCAAGTCATTTTTAAAGGAGAGACACTGAAGCTCAGAGTTGTGGAATCATTCCCCCTCTCTCACTAGCTAGTCAGTGCAGGGATTAGACTAGAGATCAGTCCTCAAATTCCAGATCTTCTACCCTCGACCTTTTTCTGAGTTCAAAAAGGATCAGAGTTACAAAGGATAAAAGCTTATTCCATATCACATGATCAGGTTTCATTTATGTGCATGCAGATTTTGTGACTGGGGAGGGGGAGAGAAGGTATTTCAACTGTGGCAATCTGGATACTCTTTTCACTTGCCTACTTAGTAGTCTTTGAAGAATGGAGCTAAAAAGAAAGGCAGGGAGAGTTCAATTATGGAAAATGTGAGCAGAAGTATAACTGAAGGAGGAAACAGACAGAACAGGCTCCATCTTGAAAGCTGGACTCCGTCTTGGGCTGGACTGTGCACTTTGAGCTATATGCCCAGTATCTGTGGAAACGACATACCAACTGGAAAACCAGGCCCCCTGGATGGAAGAGCCCCAGGGCTTGTACCTAGACTCTCTGTTGCCTAAAAGAATACCCTAATTATCTGTGTAACCAAATAGAATCATACATTCTATTATGCTTATTGGGGTATGACCACAGGCCTATTGATAATTGTCCACTGTTAACTACCTAGGCTTAAGGCATATGAATCAGGGATTAACTTTGATCATATCTTTCTTTTCCTTTGTTCACACTAGTTTCAGGGAATTTGGGGAGGTGGGTTTGGGCACGTACACTTAGGGTATATAAGGTTTTCAGAAAAACTGGTCAGGGTCCTTGGCTAAGAGGAGACTTTCCTTGGGCCCGCCAGTGGAATAAACTGCACTCCACTATCTGCACTGTCCTTCTGAGTGAGTTTGTTTCCCAGAACGCGTGGCTACAACATAACCAGATAGTAACAATTAATAGTTGTTGTAGTAGCGGATATCCTTGGTGACCCTGCCATCTCTAAGCTCTGACTCACTGCAGAGATCTGGAGAACTGAGAAAGGCCTTCCTTGAGCAAACATTTATTAAGCATGTACTGTGTGGCAGTGGATAGTTCTACCTTGCTGCTATGTCGCTTCAGTCGTGTCCGACTCTGTGCGACCCCACAGACGGCAGCCCACCAGGCTCCCCCGTCCCTGGGATTCTCCAGGCAAGAACACTGCAGTGGGTTGCCATTTCCTTCTCCAATGCAGGAAAGTGAAAAGTGAAAGTGAAGTTGCTCAGTCGTGTCTGACTCCCAGCGACCCCATGGACTGCAGCCTACCAGGCTCCTCTGTCCATGGGATTTTCCAGACAAGAGTACTGGAGTGGGGTGCCATTGCCTTAGAAGAAGACATATACACCAATAAAAATCGTATGATACATTGTGATTGTATAAACTACAATAAGGAAATCTGCAATGTACTTTGAGAGGAAAAAAAGGATGGAGCAGGAACTAATTGCCTGGGAGGTTTACAGAGAACTTTTTAAAGGACACACTTATTCCAGGAGTGGAAAGGCTGAATCGAAGAATAGGTGTGTTTACCTTTATACGAAACTTCCATGCCTTTTGCCAAAGTGGTTGCTCCATTCTGCACTCTCACTGGCAGTCGGGCTTCACATCCTCTCCAACATTTGGTGTTGTCATTTAAACTTTTGACTTCTGAGGTTGGATTCTTACACATGAGTAGTTGTAATGGGAAAACAACAATCTGCATAGAGGCAAGAGTGCAGTTATAAGGCATATTTGGGCTCAGGTGAAGGGTTATAAAGAGGGATGGCGGTGGGAAGGCTGTTAAAGTGATTAGGGGTGGATGGCCAATGACCAGACCACGGAGTGTGACTGTTTCTTCTTAGGAAGGCCACCCCCGTGGTGAGAGAGGACTGACTAATGGCCAATAAAGGGGAAGAACTAGAGTTGGGCAAATTAGTTAGAGATGATGAAAGTCTAAACCACACCTGAGAGCAGGAGGAGGTGAGGAAGAGCTTTAGGAGAGGTAGAACCGACAGAACTTGGTGATCAATTAGATCAATGGGCAAGGAAGGGGAAAGTTGGGAATTACTTCTATTAATGGAGATAGAAAAAGTAGAAGTAGACTGGGCTGGGGAGCTCAAGAGAAGGGGAGTTCTGTTTTGATAATCAACTTGCCTGCAGAATATCCCAAGGGGCTGACCTATATAGGTTTTGAGCCTAAAGCTCGGAAGGCAGTCGGGGTTAGAAACAGAGATTTGAGAGTAATTAGATGATAGGTGAATTCGTGGCAGTCAAATTGAACACCTAGGGGGAGCTTATAGTGACAAAAGGCTTGTGGGGGTGGAGGCACCTTGACACAAGAAAAGGACAGAGGTGTTCTGAAAGCACGCTAAGAAGAGGAGGTGAAGGAGGCAAGATAATGAGGAAAAAGTGGCTGGGTGAAAGCTAAGGCGATAAGAAGTCAAGAGAGCATGGTCCTCCAAGTCAGATGCTAAGATGAGGTAGGATGAGGACTGAAAACTGGCTGTTAGGTCTGACTATTAGGAATTTTCTGGTTATCAGGAGAAGGGATGCTACAGAGAAGGTAGGGGCAGATTGCAGTGGGTTTAGGAGTCTGGGTGGGAAGAGGTCTGGTTGGTGTTTACAGAGGTACTTCGTGAATATTCCAATTGCTAGGTGGGTTAGGGAATGAGGAGAGGGTGTTCCATACTCAGAAGAGGAGCTTGGAGGTTGCAAAAAGCCCCAAGAAACCTTGCAGCAGCCCAAGGATTGGCTAATTTTGTCAGAGAATTCATGTGAAACTTACATTTTGAAGTAAATAATATGTGGTTTTGCATCATGTGCTGTTTTACCTTCTTCATGAAATGTTGCTATCAATCATATTTAATAAGCAAGGCAGAAACAATCCAAGTGCCCATCAACAGATGATTATCATCTGTGTATTCCATACATAATGGGATATTATTACTCATCCATAAAAGAATGAACTATCGCCATTATATCAACATGGATGGACCTAAAGAATATTATACTTAGTGAAATAAGTGACACAGAAAAAAATGAATATTACATGACACCACTTACATGTGAGTCCAAAAAGTAATGATAATACAAATGATATTCCAAACAGAAACAAACTCACAGTTATAGGAAGCTAATTTATGGTTACCAAAGATTAAAGGTAAGGGGAGAGAAAATGAAGACTATGGGATTAACGGATACAAACTGCATAAAATAGATAGGCAGCAAAGATTTACTGTATAACACTGGGAATTATATTTGATGTCTTATAATAATCCATAATGGAAAATAATCTGGAAAAACATATAACTGACTCACTTTGTTGTATACATGAAACTAATACAATATTGTAAATCAGCTATACTTATTTAATTGATTTTCCTATTTAAGGAAAATCCTATATTTTTTTGAACATTAGGACAAATTTCAACCATAAGGAAACATTGAAAAGTATTATACAGCAAACATCCACTTCCTTCTATATTCTACAACTAATATTTTGCTATATTTGACTTATCACTTATTTACCCATTTATCTTATTACTTGATGCACTTCACTGTAAGTCAGACATTAATACACTTCATATCTATCAGTATGCACATCATTAACTAGAGTTCAAAATTAGCTTAGTTTGTGTGTGAGAGTTTCAAAAACCACACAGCTTAAGTGGGACATTCCCTGAGTTTCGACAAATGAATATACCTGTGTAACCCCTATTATCGGAGTAGGCAATGGCACCCCACTCCAGTACTCTTGCTTGGAAAATCCCATGGACGGAGGAGCCTGGTAGGCTGCAGTCCGTGGGGTCGCTAAGAGTCGGACACGACTGAGCGCCTTCACTTTCACTTTTCACTTTCATGCACTGGAGAAGGAAATGGCAACCCACTCCAGTGTTCTTGCCTGGAGAATCCCAGGGACGGGGGAGCCTGGTGGGCTGCCGTCTATGGGGTTGCACAGAGTCGGACACAACTGAAGTGACTTAGCATAGCAACCCCTATTATGACATCACTGTCAGCTTAGAAAGTCCCCTCATTTCCCTTCTCAGTCAGTTTCCACTTCTCCCCTCTCCCACAAAGCAGCTCTTGTTCTGAACTTTCGCGCTGCAGGTTGGTTTTACCTGTTGTAGAACTTCATACACAGGGAACCTTACAGTATGCACTCTTTTTCGTATCTGGTTTCTTTCACCCGGTAAAATTTTTTGAGATTGATTCATATTGTTTTATCAGCAATTTCCTTCTTTTGCTGAGTATTATTCCACTGTTTGACTACACCACCATTTTTATCTCTTCTCTTGCTGTTGGGCAACTAACCCAGTTTCCAGCTTTTGGCAACAATGAATAAAAATTCTACAAATATTCTAATACAAGTCTTTATGCAGACATATGCTTTCACTTCTCTCATATAAATACCAGGAGTAGAATGGCTGCAGCAAAGAAGAGGCGCATTTAACTTTTAAGTTTCTTAAAACTTACCCGTGTTTTCCCAAAGTGGTTGTTTCATTTTACACTCTCACTGGCAATGTTGCTTCACATCCTCTCCAACATTTGGTGCTGTCATTTAAATTTTAGTCATTTTAATGCAGTAGTTATCTTACTGAGGTTTTAATGTTTATTTGTCTCATGACTAATGATGTTGAATACTCTTATATACTTAATGACTATTCACGTATTTTCTTTCATGTTTGTCTTTTCATTATTGAATTAGTTTTTTAGTATATTCTGGATATAAGTTCTTTGTTAGATATATGTTGTATTTTATCCTAGCCTATAGCTTGTTTATTCATATTCTTAATGGTATCTTGATGAACGATAGGACTAAGTTTTTTTTGAATGTATCAGTATCTTTTTTTCATGGTTAGTGCTTTCAAAGTCCTCAACAAGAAACTTTTGCCTATCCCCAAGCTGTGAAAATATTATTTCCTTATAGAAGTGTAATAGTTTTAGCTTTTATTACAGCTGTGATTCATTTTTAATTTTTATGTATGGTGTAAGGTAAAGGGTCAAAGTTTCATTTTTTATCCCATAAAGGTATCAAGTTGTAACAGCATTGTATATTGAAAAGATTTTCCTTCTCTCATTCAGTTGCTTTGGTGCTTTTGTAAAATATCAAACCACATATTCAAATTTATTTTACTATTGATAAAATGGTCTCATTCTCCTATTAACACTCTCTTACTCACTATTCTCCTCATTTTGAATTGAGAAAACCAAGGCTTAGGGCAGTTCAAGAACTTGACCAAGGGGACACAAAGTGAAGGACTTCTGGAACTACTCAGTTCAGTTCAGATCAGTCGCTCAGTCGTGTCCGACTCTTTGCAACCCCAGGAATCGCAGCATGCCAGGCCTCCCTGTCCATCACCAACTCCCGGAGTTCACTCAAACTCACGTCCATCGCGTCGGTGATGCCATCCAGCCATCTCATCCTCTGTTGTCCCGTTCTCCTCCTGCCCCCAATCCCTCCCAGCATCAGAGTCTTTTCCAACTAGTCAACTCTTCGCATGAGGTGGCCAAAGTACTGGAGTTTCAGCTTTAGCATCAGTCCTTCCAAAGAAATCCCAGGGCTGATCTCCTTTAGAATGGACTGGTTGGATCTCAGTCCAAGGGACTCTCAAGAGTCTTCTCCAACACCACAGTTCAAAAGCATCAATTCTTCGGCATTCAGCTTTCTTCACAGTCCAACTCTCACATCCATACATGACTACTGGAAAAACCAAAGCCTTGACTAGAAGGACCTTTTGAATCATAAAGAAACTGTTCACATTTTAAACCTACTATAGCCAGTGAAAATATTATTAAATGGACACTTTTTCTGAGGGTAATGGAGTAACAAAAATGAGTAAGTGCATGTTTTTATATTTCAATACAGGTGGTATTTTCAGACTGCTAGCCAAACACATGCTTCTTTTGTAGGCTTGTGTCTATCTAAAACGATCTAGGACTACCCGGGTGGTCCAGTGGTTAAGACTCTGTGCTTCCACTGCAGGGGGCTCAGATTTGATCCCCGGTTGTAGAAGTGCCTCGTGCTGCGTGGTGTGGAAAAAAAAAAAAAACAAAAAACACTGCCCCCAAGCCCCCAAATAATTATGCCCCTAAAAACCCAGACAAAATACAACAAAATCCCCCCCAAACTCCTAAAAACCCAATCTATAATATGCATCCTTTTTTTTTTTAGAAAAGATACAGAATTATAACAGTTGCTTTACATAACTGAGTAAGAACAATAGCTTTTAGCAAAGGTTGCTTGGACTTTAAGATAAAGAATGTATTTCTTTCACCCTGATCTAAAATCAAAATTACTCTTCCGTGATTCACAGAAACAATACTTAAAGGTATATGCCATGAAGATAGATACGAAAATGAGTTGTTGTTGAGTTGCTAAGTCTTGTCTGACTCTGAGACCCCATGGACTGCAGCACACCAGGCTCCTCTGTCCTCCACTGTCTCCTGGAGTTTGTTCAAATTCATATCCATTGAGTCATTGATGTTATCTAACCATCTCATCCTCTGACACCCTCTTTTGCCTTCAATAAAAACTAGAAGAAAACTCAATAGCCACTCTTGTTTTTTTCTTTCTCTTCTCTTCTGCTATACTAATACTTGGGCACCCAGCCTGTTTCCAAATGTTTGGTATTGTTTTCTTTTCCACATCATGGCAGCAGTTTTCAGGCAAACTTGATCACCTGCTGAGACTAGGCCAGCCTCAATAATCTAATTCTCTTACGCAAAGAAATGCATGTGAGTCAGTTCTAATGAGGTGGATGAACCTACAGCTTATTATATAGCGTGAAGTAAGTCAGAAAGAGAAAGAAAAATACCATAGATGGTACTGACAGTCCTACATACATGACAGCAAAGGAGACAGAGACATAAAGAACAGACTTTAGGATTCAGTGGGAGAAGAGGATGGGATGATTGGAGAGAATAGCATTGAAACATATACATTAGCCTATGTAAAATACATAACCAGTGTGAGTTTGATGTATGAAGCAGGGCATCCAAAGCTGCTGGGTGGTCTGCGACAACCTGGAGGGATAAGGTGAGGCAGGAGGTGGGAGGGGAGTTTAGAATGGAGGGGACACACGTATAACTATGGCCCATTCTTATTGATGTATAGCAAAAATCATCATACTATTGTAAAGTAATTATCCCCAATTAAAGTAAGTACATGTATTTTTTAATCTAATTTTCCAGATCACCTAGGTTCACCCCTGAGGCATGGGTTTCCTATGCCCACCCAATTCACCCAACTGTAACAAGCAAATGAATGGCTTGTAAAGACCATCTTTTCCCAGATTCAGGAAAGCAGCCTTGTTAAAACCATTCATACATAATATCCTTTAGGAATGTCACAACCAAAGCATTTATATTTTCATAATTATTGGTTTGACCAAAAAGTTTGTTCAGGATTTTTCTGTAACATCATACAAAAATCCCAAATGAACATTCTAGCCAACCCAATACATAAAATGAGAGTCACTCAACTATTTGAAGCCAACCTGAGACCAGAACCCATGTTTTCTTGACAACTTCACTATCCCTTCCCCCATTCCCAGTCCTGTATGTCTTCCCTCAGCTATCTGTTAAATCAAGATGTTATAAAGGGGAACTAGGTTAGCTATTCATCATTCCAAGATAGAAAAATTTAGCCAAGAGAAGAGGATGCCTGACAGCCAGTTAAGAGGCAGTTTTCTTGAGACCTGGTCAGCAAGGCTAGCAATTATTTTTCCCTTGTCCTTTAATAAAACAGAAAACTAAAAAAAGTATGCCATAAATCCAAGAAAAAAATACACACATCCCAATGACTATTTTGCTAATACAAGAAAGTTATGTGATCTGTGTGCATGTTAATTACTACCAGAAAGCATGCTTCTGGAACCTCTTAAAAATAGTGACTGTCATAAAAGTCTAGCCAGTGAGTGGTACTTATCAATAACCTTGGGGTAAAGGACTTTCTTATCAAAAAAAGAATAGGAAAGGTTTATCAGTGTCAGAACTACTGATCTAAGAGGAAGACATTCTGTAGTAGTTTTAATATGATAAAGATACTCTAACACTCAAAAACTAATTGTCCTTGAGAGACAAAGTTAGAGGACTTTGATTTCAAAACTTACTCAAAGCTCCAGTAATCAAGACAGTCCCGATTGGCATAAGGATAATATACAGACATACAGACTAATGGAACTCAGAGTCCAGAAATAAAACCTTATATTTATGGCCAATAATTTTTGACAAGGGTGCCAAGACCATACGATTAAAGTGAAAGTAAAAGTGTTAGTTGCTCCGTTGTATCTGACTCTTTGTGACCCCATGGACTGTAGCCCATCAGGCTCCTCTGTCCATGGAATTCTCCAGGCAAGAACGCTGGAATGTTCCTTTCTCCGGGGGATCTTCCCGACCCAGGCATCAAACCTGGGTCTCCTGCATTGCAGGCGGATTCTTTATCATCAGGGAAACCCCAAGACAATACAATAGTGGAGAAACTAGTCACTTCTAACAAGGTATAGGGACAACTGCATATCCAGAAGCAAGATAATTAGACCTCCCAACTCAAATATATGCAAAAACTATAAAACTCTTAGAGGAGAATATAGATGTTAATTGTTCATGACCTTGGATTAGGCAATGGTTTCTCAGACATGAAACCAAAAGCACAATTGACCAAAAAAAAAAAAAAAAAAAAAGAGAAACTGGCTTTCATACAAATTAAAAACATCTGGGGAATTCCCTAGCGGTCCAGTGATTAGGACTCCATGCTTTCACTGCCAAGGGCACGGGTTCAATCCCTAATCAGGGAATTAAGATCCCTCAAGCCACACGCGTGTGCACGGTCGTGTCTGACTCTTTGTGACCCCATGGACTGTAGCCAACTAGGATCCTCTGTCCAAGGGATTTGCCAGGGAAGAATAGTGGAGTGGGTTACCATTTCCTCCTCAAGGGAATCTTCCTGACCCAGGGATCAAACCCACGTTTCTTGTGTCTCCTGCATTGGCAAGAGGATTTTTTACCACTAGTACCACCTGAGAAGCCCAATCACAAGCTGCAGAGCCCAGCCAAAAGGAAAAAAAAAAAAAACTATGCTTCACAACCCAAGCAGTGGAAGACAATATTTGTAAATCACATGACTGATAATATACAGAACATACAAAGAATGCTTACAACTCAACAATAAAAGGACAAACCACTCAATTTAAAAATGGACAGTACAGTCCAGGTTTGATGCACAATACTGGATGCTTGGGCCTGGTGCACTGGGACGACCCAGAGGGATGGTACAGGGAGGGAGAAGGGAGGAGGGTTCAGGATGGGGAACATGTATATACCTGTGGCAGATTCATTTTGATATATGGCAAAACCAATACAATATTGTAAAGTTAAAAAATAAAATAAAATAAATTAAGAAAAAAAAGAAAAAAAAAGAAAAATGGGCAATAACTTTGAATAGACATTTCTCCAAAGAAAGAAATCCAAATGGTCAGTAAATACAATATCATTAATAAATAGGAAAATATAGATTAAAAACACAATGAGATATCACTTTATACCCTCCAAGATGGCTATAATCAAACGAGAGTAGCAAGTGTTGGCAAGGGTGTGAAAAAATTGAAACTCACAAACCTTTTCAGTGAGAATGCAAGATAAGGCAGTCCTTTTGGAAAGGTCTGGCAATTTCCCAAAAAGTTAACCATAGGATTACCATGTGATCCAGCAATTCCACTTCTGGTATATACCCCCAAAGAATTGAAAACATACATCCATATAAAAAACTTGGACATGAATGTTAATGACAGCATGATTCATAATAGCCCCAAAGGGTTACCTGGGTCATTAACAACTGAAATGTCCATCAACATGAATGGATAAACAAAATATGGCATATGTATTCAAAGAAATATTATTTGGCAATAAAAAGAAGTACTGAAAATATCATAGGATAAGTAAACTTTGAAAACATGCTAAGTGAAAGAAGCCCGACACAAAAGAAAACATTATTATATGCCTCCATTTTTATGAACATCAAGAATAGGCACATCTAGAGAGACAGGAAATAGATTAGTGGTTATCAAGAGGATGGGGATTGAATTGGGAAGAAAAGGGTTTCCTTTTGGGGTGATGAAAATGTTCTTGATTTAGATATTGGTGATAGCTACACAACTTTGTGGATACACGAAAACCTACTGAATTGTATACTTTAAAATAAAAAATTTTATGGCCTATGAATTTTATCTCAACAATGATAAAAAAGATTAGCACAGAAGACCTAAAAGTCTTCTTAAACATAAAACAAAAACCTGAACACTTTTCTATGAATTCGGTTTTATAACTATGATTTTCTTCTTCTTCAGTGACAATAATCATAACAATAGTAGGTTCTTATTAGACTTGTAACAAGCATTTTGTACCTAGTATCTCCTCTTGAATCATCTCAATGACCTCATACATAGGGGTTATGATTCCATTTTATAGAAAGGAAATTGACGTTCAAGAGGCTAAGCTCTTATCAAGGTAAGTAAGTCTGACTCTAGAGGTTCCATTTTTTTAAGATTTTTTGGGGGGTGGGAGGTATGCTACCCAGCATGTAGGATCTTAATTCCCTGACCAGGGACTGAAGCTGTGCCTCCTGGAGCAGAAATATGAAGTCCTTACCACTGGTCTGCCAGGGCATTCCCCATAAGTTATATCATACCATTCCGTCTTCCTGAAAACAGTGGCTTACTGGTCTCCAATACTAAGTTATTTTTTGATGTGTTATGTTGTTTTTTCTATCTCCATAAACAGATCAGCTATTTCAGGACCCAGGATTAGACAGTTATCTTTCTTCCTTAGTTTGCTGAGTACAGGACAAAGACAGAAAAAAAGCCCTTTATGACAAGTTTTTATTTGTATCAAATACAGAGTACCGTAAGTAAATATAAGATTATGACTTGAATATTGTAATATAGCTTATAATTTGGCAAATTAATTATCCAAAATTTATTACATGTTTGAGTACACACTGATGAACCTGCATAACTTGCAAAGATAAATATTTCTGCACCTTATTTAACCATTTGTCATGTATATATGTGGTACATATATGAACACATGTGTGTATATGTGTATAAACACACTTCTGAATTAAATATATTTGTATAAAAGCTAAAGATTTATGTATTATCTTTAATTCCTTTAAAAAATCTATTATATTAAATTGCATCTGCATTCAAAGCAGAAATGTAAAAAAATGATCACTTTGCTTAGTACACATGAATTTACAATGCAATGGAAAATGAAACAAAAATCAATTGAAATACTATATTTCTGTTTAATTGACATTTACCTGGCACTATCAGACTATGGAAATAAACCTCCTACTTTAGGTTGTTGAGAGAACAAAGATTCTATTGTGCATTACTGTACCCCCTAAATTAAGAATCAACATTATTATAGTAGGAAAGGTGGCATTTAATTTTCTTTTTTATTAATATGGGAATTCTCAGGAAACAATCAGGGCAGTGTCTGTACTCCTGGGATGCAGTTTCATGCTTTTCCATCAGTGGAAGTCTGGCTTCTCAGGAAAGGTGCAGCCAGTCCTTCTAATTATGACACTTGCAGCATAGTGGCCAGCACGGATGCATTCAGTGAGAGGCTTGTCAGAGACCAGCTGAGACAGAAAACCTGGAACACAGACAGAAGGGAGAAACATGAGTACTGTGTAATAGCATCAGAAATGTCATATGGTCAGAACAAAATATGGTCTACATACCTATGCCTTTCTTTAGTCTTGATAGTGAAGTGTCAAACCTCCGGGGTTAGAGGGTTCTTCCCTAAGAATTCTTTTAAAGAGCTCAAGTTGGGACGTAACAACCCATCATCAAGTCAGTCTAGTCTTTCTAGGCATAAACGCTCATGCTTTCCTTTAACTTTGACAATAAAAGGTTGTAAGAAAGAATTACTGGCCAAATAGTATTATCTTTGGTCTTTATAAGCTGAGAAATTATGAGCTCTAAATAGGTTTAGAGCAGAGCTCTAAAACCTCTGCCTATCTCTCTAAATTCCTGTATTGCTGTTATTCCTAGAGAACTGTTATTTGGGAAAAACTCGCTCATCTGGATATCTCTCCAAGAACAAATCTGAGAGTTGAAAAGTTATGAAGGACCATTTATATACCTTTTTCACTCCCAGAAGTATCAGAGAAATAATATCTAGAGTCAAGCACCATGGATCAGTTTGACATTAAAATAAATATGATTAGATAACAATGCTGAGGCCTTTTGCTTCCAATCAAGATGAAATAAAAGAATCAGATTTACCCTTTCTTCAGAAACAACTTTAAAAACAAAGTATATGAAACTAAGTTTTTCAAATATAGTACATCAGTCACAAAAGATACATGAAAGAAGGGAAACAAATGAGGAAAACTACCAGGCCATGATTCATGGAAGGAAAACCCAGGCAGAGCCTGACAGTTACCGAGTTAAGAAGATGGAAATAGGAATCAAAGTACGATAAACATTTACACAGACTGAGAAGGAAAAAAAAAGAGGAGAGACATAAATGGTCACTACTGATAATAAGAGACATCATATCACCATAGCATCTACGCACGCTAAAAGGATAAGGAAACGTTATTAACAACTTAATGCCAACAAAGTGTTATAGAACTATAAGGTGCTCAGATTTGACAAGTAAGACAAACTTCTGGAGATACACAATCTATCAAAGCTCACTCAGGAAGAAACAGATAATCTGAATAGCCTTGTGTTTATTAAACATTTAATTTTAAAATTAAAAAGCTTCCCATAAAGAAAATTCCAGTTCAGATGGTGTCACTGCTGAATTCTACCAAACATTTAAAGAAGAAAAATAATGCCAATGTTATACAAACTCTAGAAAACTAAAAAGGATATTTTCTGACTCACTCTTTGAGGCCAGCTTTACTCTGATAGTATAATCAGAAAAGATGCAAATATTTTAGCAAATCCAATCCAACAGTATATTTAAAAAGATAGTAATTCATGATAAGGTGAAATGCAAGGTTGGTTTAACTTTCAAAAATCAATCAATGTAATCTACCATATTAATCACGAAAATCATAAGGTCATCTTCATAGATGCTGAAAAAGCATTTGATGAAACCCAGGATGGATTTCTAAAAAAAACTTTCAACAAACTAGTAACAGAAGGGAACTTCTATGAAAACCTTGCAGTTAATATCATTCTTAATAGAGGATGATGAAGTGTTTTTTCCCTTAGAATTGAGAACAAGGAAAGAATGTTTGTTCTTAAACGTTGTAATGTAGACTCTAGCCCGTGCATTAAGGCAAACAAAAGAAAGAAAAGGCATCAAAATTGAAAATGAGGTAGAACTGTCTTCATTTGCAGATGGCATGACCACCTATATCTATGGTTCTCAACAGTGGCAATTCTGCCTCCTGGAGAACATGTGGCAATGTCATATTTGTGCCAGAGGGTGCTAATGGCAACTAGAGGGTAGAGCCCAGGGATGCTGCTAAATATCCTATGATGTCAATAATACCCAAACTGAGAAATCCTAGTCTATCTAAAAATTCCTATGGAATCTAGAAAAAAGTTAACTTGAACTACTAAGTTAGTTTAGTGAAGTTGCAGGATGTAAGTAAGATTCCTATACAAAAATCAACTGAATTTTTGTACTAGTAATGTGTGTATATATAGCAATTGTACATGCCAGCAATGAACAGTTAGAAATTGATATTAAAAATACTCTTCACCATACTACCAAACATGTGAAATACCTAAATCTGACAAAAGCTGTGTAAGACCTCAACACTGAAAATGACAAAATAATGCTGAGAAAACAACCCAAAACAAACAAAAAACAATGCTGAGAGATAAAAAACAAGCTAAGTAAGATGAAGAGCTATAAACTATTCAGAGAACAGAAGACTCAATATGGCTATCACCTCTACTGATTCAATGTAATATCAACCAAAATTCCAGCAAGCTTTTCTAAAAGAAACTGACAAGCTGATTCTAAAATTTATGTGGAAATGCAAAGAATTTAGACTAATTAAAACAGAACTCTGAAAACAAGAGTACTTGATTTAAAAATTTACTATAGAACTAAAATAATTTAGACACTGTGGTACAGGCATTAAAATGGACAAATAAATCAGTGAAACTGAACAGTCAATCCAGAAATAAACTTACTTCTATATGGTCAACTGATTTTTATAAAGGTATTAAGCAATTCAATGGAGAAAGGATAATCTTTCTTTTTTTCCATGTTATTATAATAGACTTCTTTTTAAACAAATGTTCTTAGAAGAGCTGGATGGGCCATATGTGAGAACATAAAAAACACATACACTTCTACCCTTCTTCACACCAACCACAAAATTAACTTGAAATGGATCATAGGTCTAAATGCAAGAGCTAAAACTATAAAACTGAAAAGAAAACTTATGAGAAAATCTTTGTGATTTTGAACTTGCCAAAGATCTTAGGACATAAAAAGTGTAAACTTTTATGAAAGAAAAAATAATTTTGACTTTGCTAAATTAAACACTTTTACACAAACATTTTAGTGAAGAAGATAAACATGTCATACAAGCACAGGAAAAGATGTTCAACATTATTATCTGTTAGAAAAATGCTAATTAAAGCCACCATGAAATACCACTGCCCATCGCTAGAAAGGCTAAAATGAAAGAAGACTGACAAAGCAAGTGTTGGCAAGAGCACAGATGAACTGAAACGCTCCAGTACCAATCGCCTGTGCATGTGCTCAGTCATTCAGTTGCGTCCGACTCTTTGTGACCCCATGGACTGCAGCCCGCCAGGCTCCTCTGTCCATGGGATTCTCCAGGCAAGAATACTGGAGTGGGTAGCCATTTCCTCCTCCAGGGGATCTTCCCAACCCAGGGACTGAACCTGAGTTTCCTGCGTCTCCTGCACTGGCAGGCAAATTCTTTACCTCAGAGACACCGGAAAGCCCAAAATACGGATTATGAGACTATAAAGTAAGACTCTTTTTGAAAACAGTTATCGGTGTCTTAAAACATACACCTATCAAAAGACTCCGTCTTTCTATTTCTGGGTATTTAACCATGGTTTGTATTTGAATGTTCAGACCAGCTTCATTTGGCATAGCCCCAAATTGGAAGCAATCCAAATAGTACGGACGCAGTAAATGTGTCCATAGTGATGGTCCATGGGTGTATACATATGTCAACATTTGTAAAACTGTACACTTTAAACATGTGCAGTTTATTGTATGTCAATTATACTGCAATAAAACTACATAAAAAATTGTTGTAGTTACAAATACCATAGTCAACAACAGAAAAACCTGGGGCTACTTCCCCTCTAAGGAAAACCCAAGATGCTATAGCAGTACTCTACGCAGAAGAATAGATGATAATGAGGAACTGTTCTGTAGCCAGACTTTTAGGCCTCATCGGCCCTGGGCAGCTGAGGGGTTAAGGTTAATTTAAAAGCTGTGGTATAGTGACCTGTAGAGAGCATTATAAGAGATTTATGTTCTTTCTCTTCTACCATTCTGACCACACAGGCTTCTCCCTTGTCAGATTTCGGGAATGCTGTATCCAATAAAATAAATAAGTACGCCCAACCAAAGAATAATTAATTTGGTTAATGGAGTGATGTATTTTGAAGACATTTGCTTAGAATGTGAAATCATTCTCTCAAGAGGTTTAGTAAGAGTATTTTATCATTGAGTTTTCAGGTAACAGTCAAAGGTCAATATTAACTTTCAGCCAAACTGTGAGACTAAACGGTTCAGCCCACACAGTGAATGGAGCAGATGCCAAATTCAGTCAGATCGGCTTACAATGGAAACACGTCTATTAGAAGACTTATAAGGAACATCTGTTTTCCTCATTCCTCCTGGTATGTTCTTTCTGAGAAAAAGAAAGCTTATGTTTATGAAATATTTTTGAGAAGCATAAGTACCAGCATCCTCTTTATAATAGAAGAGCTAGTTGATGATTGAAGTGAAGTCCCCTGAAGAGACATTTGCTTTGACAAGTGGGAAAACCTGGATGGAGAAAAAAAGCTTAGACCTTTGCCCTGAGTGAATATCGGTTCTTTAACAAACTATTTTTAAATTCTAACTGAGATGAACTACAGATGTTATATAATCAGTTATAAGTTGAACCTTCATAAAGTAGCTGATATGAGTCTTCACAAGTTGTACAAAATAGTTTAAAAAAATAAAGGAGCTTATATTTAAAGAATCATAGGAAATTATTTCATAATAAGAAACATTCCCAAGATACCTTTTTTATTGCATAAAATATACATAACCTCAAAGTTACCATTTCAACCATTTTAAAGTGTACAATTCAAGGCATTAAGTTTATTTGCAGTGTAGTGTAACCATCATTTCTATCAATTTCCAGAATATTTTCATTATTCCAACAGAAACTATACTTATTAAACTCTCCATTCCCTCCCACCCCTGGCCTTTTGTATCTGCCTTACTTTACTTAGCATAATGTTTTTCAGTACAATTTTTTTAAGTTTAGATTTTTATTGTTAGCTGGCCTAAAATGTATTTTTTAAAAACTACATTTGGAAATAATTTCGAATTCAGAAAACTTGCCAAAAGAAAGAAAACTTGCAAACAATGCAAATAGTATCCATACATCCTTTACCTGGATGTACTTACTGTCAACATTTTGCTCTTTTTGGGCCCATCTTCTCTTTTTTATACAATTTTCTCCACTGAACTAATTGAGAAGAAGTGGCATTTGTCATGCCCTTTACCTTTAAATCTATCTATGCATCTTTCCTGAGAATAAGGCTAGTCTCATGGATAACCATAGTCATCGACTTCAGTAATACTGTTAGAATACTGTTATCTAATTGCCTGTTCATATTCCAGTTTTCTCAATGACCCATTAATACCCTTCATAGCATTTTTCTTCCATCTAGGATAGAATTTAGTCTAGGATTTGTCATCTTTTTAGTTTCCTTTATCTTGAACATTTCCTTCGACTTTTGTGACAAGGACATTTTTGATGAATGCAGTCTTCCCCTACTCGGTATTTAATAGAGTAATGCTCATTTTGGTTTGTCTGATATTTCTTCATGATTAAATTCAGATTATGCATTCCTGGCCAGAATACTAGAAAAATTATGTTGTGTGCTTCTCAAGGGTATCATATTTAGGAACACATTGTGTCTGGCTGCTATTCACTGGTGATAATTTTGATCACCTGATCAAGATGTCCTACTTCTCCACTGTATAGTTATATTTTTCCCTTGCATCTAACAAGGAGTCTGCTGGTAGACACTTTAATACCATGCAAATATTCTGCTCCCTATAAAGAATCCCAATCCCTTCTCCCAAATTTAGTATTCACTCATAATTCCTAACTGAAGCAACTTAAACCATGATGATTTTCTAACTCCAGCACTCCCTTCACATTTACCTGTCAGCTTTCAACAATATATGTAAGAGCTTATCTCTTATCTCATTTACTATTTTTCATCTATTTATGTATCAATAAGGAGGCACAGACTTTTATTTTTTAATCAATAGTTTATAATTCAATACAGCTCTATATGGTGCTCAAAATGTCCCAGTTTTTACCAGTGGGAGCACCTACAAGCTGGCTCAGGTGCCCTTGGATATGCCCTCATAGTATCTTTGAGTACTTCCTTACTTTTTGGAATTATATTCTTGGCTCATCTTAAACCCACCCTATCTCAGCCTTAGAACCTGCCATTTTCCCAAGGATACCTATTTCCTATTAGGGTAAAATGGTATTAGAGACCACAGTGTGGGAGGTAGGTGCATTCTTTGCTTCTAGACCCTGACAGCAAATGAAGCTAGGAAGTATGTACTTATACACATGTACAGATACAGATACACATACATACATACACATTTATGTACGTATTATGTGTACACACATAAATGTGTATGTATGTATATACATGTGTACACAGACCTATTTTAGATATTGAATTGACACCAATACTTTCAGTTCCAATCCACCCTTATAGTGCTCTTTCTTACCTTTCTCCAGTCCATTATTATGATTCTGTACTTTTTTCCATAGTGAAAACCCTAGCTTTCAACAATATCAAAATATTTATTGGCTCAGTTTTATACTATCTCCAAAATAGCTTCAAAATTGCTTCACTACTAATTTTACAAAACCCCAAATCTATTAAAAACAGTTTAGAATTGGTTTGCTGTTCTCCAATGTGCTCAAATACTGTGTTCAGTACGCTCTTTACATTGGTTCTCCTTTTTACTCCACTTCAGAATTGACAGGTTGTTGCTGAACCACGAAAGACACCGGGACTCTTGGCCTCCAGAGAAGAATTTAATCCGGGGCCAGAGATGAGGCTTGATCGCTTAGAGCTTTTGTGTAATAAAGTTGTATTAAAGTATAAAAGAGATAGAGAAAGCTTCTGACAGACATCAGAAGGGGGCAGAAAGAGTACCCCCTCACTAGTGTTAGCAATGGAGTTATATACTTTTAATTAGCTATTACAGTGAATCAAAAGAATGTCTGGAGGTTGTAAAGACCTTACTAGACCCACTCCCATAATTTACATTTTAAGATAACAGGATTAGCCTGAAGGTTTTTTCCAGAAACTGTCCTCAAGCAGGATACATTATTGTTATATAATCCTAAGGAATGTAGAGGGAAAAAATGTTTGTCCTTTCCTCCTCCTTGAGAATTCCAGACCCCTCTCTCCTTGGGAACCCCCAAACTTCTTATCAGCCTGCCTAGGAACTGACTCTTTCAGAATGGTTCACTTACTTAAGACCGAAAAAAATGTTGGGGTCACGATTTCAATTTTCATCCCTCACTTTCATCCTTATTAACTTAATATTTCTTTAAACATATGTAGAATATTAAAAATTCTAAAAAAGGTATGCTCAGAGAAGTGTCACTTTCTTTTACCCTATGTTCTCACCATTGGAGGTACCCAATTTCACTGTTTTTTGGTTTGTCTTCATGAGAAATGCTGGACTGGATGAAGCACAAGCTGGAATCAAGATTTCCAGGAGAAATATCAATAACCTCAGATATGCACATGACACCACCCTTATGGCAGAAAGTGAAGAAGAGCAAAAGAGCCTCTTGATGAAAGTGAAAGAGGAGAGTGAAAAAGTTGGCTTAAAGCTCAGCATTCAGAAAACTAAGATCATGGCATCCGGTCCCATCACTTCATGGCAAATAGATGGGGAAACAGTGGAAACAGTGGCTGACTTTATTTTTTTGGCTCCAAAATCACTGCAGATGGTGGCTGCACCCATGAAATTAAAAGACGCTTACTTTTTGGAAGAAAAGTTATGACTAACCTAGACAGCATGTTAAAAAGCAGAGACATTACTTTGCTGACAAAGGTCCGTCTAGTCAAAGCTATGGTTTTTCCAGTAGTAATGTATGGATGCAAGAGCTGGACTATAAAGAAAGATGAGTCTCAAAGAATTGATGCTTTTGAACTGTGGTGTTGGAGAAGACTCTTAAGTCCCTTGGACAGCAAGGAGATCCAACCAGTCCATCCTAAAGGAAATCAATCCTGAATATTCATTGTGGAAGGAGTGATGCTGAGGCTGAAACTCCAATACTTTGGCTACCTGATGCGAAGAACAAAGGACTCATTTGAAAAGACCCTGATGCTGGGAGAGATTGAAGGCGGGAGAAGGGGACGACAGAGGATAAGATGGTTGGATGGCATCACCAACTCAATGGACATGAGTTTGAGTAAACTCTAGGAGTTGGTGATGGACAGGGAGGCCTGTTGTGCTGCAATCCATGGGGTCGCAAAGAGTTGGACATGAATGAGCAACTGAATTGAACTCCTGTATTTATTTTTGTAAAAGTAAGCAGATAATCTGTGCATTTTATTTCCTCTTTTTTTATTACAAAAGGAGTGGCACAGAATATATGCCCTTTTGCACTTTGCCTTTTTTTCACTTAAAATATCTCCTGACATCACTGCACACTAATACATAAGAGATTTTCCCCATTCTTTTTTACAGCTGCATAGCAGCTTATTGTATGGATACACCACAGTTCATTCACTCCATCTCCTATGTGTGAATGTTCACCAGTTTTTAATGCTTTGAAATTACAAATAATTCTGTAATGAATAACATTTTGCATGTGTGCTTTTGTGCTATTGGGTGTGTGTGTGTATCTTTTGGGTAAATTTCTAGAAGTGGCATTTTTGGGGTTGAAGGATAAATACGTAAGTAGTTTTGTTAGATACTGCCAAATTCCCCTTCCTTGGGGTTAAACCTTTTGCATTTCCACTAGTAATGTTTATGAGCACATGTTTCCCCACAACCTCAATAACAGAGTACACGGTCAAGCTTTTGATTTTTTGCCAATCTGATGGGTTAGAAACATATCTCAATGTAACTTTAATTTGCATCTCTCTTACTATGGGTGAGATTGAAGACCTTGTTCTATGTTTAAAAAACTAATCTCTTTCTGTGAATTGTTTTTTCTGATCTTTTGCTTATTTTTCTGTAGAATTTTTGGCTCTCCCACCCCAGTTTTTTAAAGTTCTCTGTATTTTTAGGATATTATTTCAATAAAGTATTTTTAGGTAGGAAAAATACAATATGCTGTGAGTATATACAAATACTGTGCCAGCAGGTAAACAAAGTGCTTATTCATGTTTCATTCACTGAATGTGATGAATTACAAAGACTGCGGCTAGCAGACACTACAGCAGATAAATATGGCTTGCAGATAAATTAAAAAAGAATTTTGTACTGTTTCAGTAAAGACTCGGCCAAAGAAGAAGTAAAATTTTAAATAACTGACTTGGCATGGGTGTTCAATATGAAAAAGTACTTTAGAAGCTCTTTGTGGGGAGGCCATTAGCTTATGGTCCTTGTCAGTATATCATGTTAAAAACGAATGGTAAGGCTCTGTGTATATGCCTCGCAAAACAACCATGAGAACAGGAACAGGAGGCATACAACTGGTGAACGAGAAACAGCAGTACAGGTTTCCAAATCAAGAACTCACATGCTGAGGCAGTGGTTGTCCCTTTTAACTTGAGTGCCTTCTCTCTGTGACTCTTAACCTCTCTTTGATCCTTTCATGGATAGGCTTACTCCAGGGCCTCTCCCACTTTTGGTCACGTCATGGACCTTAGGTCTCGGGCTGCTGAGGCACAGTACCTGAAGGCTTCTCACTGACACTGAATTTGGTTTCTAGGGCTCTGAATCTTGGAGCAATCACAGACCCAGAGTTCTCAGAATAAACCTCTGTCCATTAACAACCAGAATGGTTTATTATCTTCTGGTTAATTTCATTTGGACTTTTCTTTTACTGCTGTTAAAGAGAGTGGTCAATTTTAGCATTCAATCAGCATGAATTCAGTGTCTGAGATGAGACCTGACACATAATTTAAACTGTGCTGAAAGGAGTACTACGTTTTTTTTCTCAAAGCACAGAGAGGCGTGATGGCTAGTGTGGGCAAAAGGCAATGAGATTTCCTAGCTCAAGTTGTCCATTCCATGTAGTTACTGTAGAAAACATACAACATGTAGAATTTTCTTAGTGTCATCCATAGAAAACAGAAATACTGTCAGTAATTATGAAAGTCTTAAAGACACGTAGCAGCCAGGAAAATTTTAGAAGGAAATGAATGAAATCTACAAGTCAGTATTTTCCTTTTCATATATAGTTCCTTTACTAATATTTTTCGTGGTGGCTGGAACTAAAAACCCAGTAGACTCCATTACTGTTCATTCAACATTCACAGTAAAAACACAAGTTAGGTTTTCTGATTATCATCACATATGGCTACATGGTTTATGTAAAAAAAAAAAAAAAAAAAAAAATCCAACAATTTGAAGAGGTGACCAGTTAAATCCATGCGACGGAATTATAGAAAGCAGTTAACTAAAATGAGTTAGATCTTCATTAAGCTGCTATGAGACAATTTCCAAGATAAAAGTAAATGAAAACTCAAGTAAGCCCTGTATACTCTCATTTGATGAAAACTAGGATATGTATACATATACAAACTTGCACAAACACAGAATATTTATGGATGGATTCAATAAATACCAGCAACCAAAGCTACCTCACAGAGGGGAATTAGAGGCCTGGGGTGGAAGCAATGCTTACCTTTCATTACATATAAATATAGTACTTCTATGATACATATATATTTCCTTTTTGTGCTGTTGTATTTTCTACTGCTTACAGGTATTATTTCTGTAATAAAAACTTTATTAGAAACATTTTCCCATATCTTTAAATATTCTTAGAGACCATGCATTTTAAATGTAGATGCAGTATAATTTACTTAATCCTATTATTGGATATTGCTGGGAGGGATTGGGGGCAGGAGGAGAAGGGGACGACAGAGGATGAGATGGCTGGATGGCATCACTGACTCGATGGATGTGAGTCTGAGTGAACTCCGGGAGTTGGTGATGGACAGGGAGGCCTGGCGTGCTGCAATTCATGGGGTCGCAGAGAGTCAGACATGACTGAATGACTGAACTGAACTGGACTGATTACTGGATATTTAGGTGTATTTCTAATTTTTTTTACTACTATAAATAACATTGTAGTAAGTATCTTTATAACATTTTAGTAACACTTATTGTGCACAATTTAAAATTTTAATTTTCTTAGGATATATTTCTTGAAAGGTAATTAATTTTTAAAATTTATTTATTTATTTAGATGCATCAGATCTTGGTATATGTGGGATCCAGTTCCTTGACCAGGGATAGAACCCAGGCCCTCTGCATTGGGAGCTCAGAGTCTTAGTCACTAGACCGCCAGGGGAGCCCCAAAGGTAATTAATTTTAAGGCTTTTTATTCATATTGCCAAACTCCTTTTCAAAATGATGTTATTAATGTATATACCCAACAGCATTCTTGCTATAAAAAATCTGTTTGATAATTTAAAAAGTGAAAGGCAGAATTTTGTTTTAACTTACAGTTATTTGTTTATTAGGGAGGTTGAAAACTTTTTTTGCTCATATGCTTACTAGCCATTTGTAGTGCTTCTTTTTATGAGCCGTCTGATGACAGCTTTTACTTGTTCTCCTACCAGAGTATTTCTCTTCTATTATTGATTTCTAAAAGACATTCTTCCAGTTTGTCTCCTACTTATGTTGAGAGTACTTCCTGTTATTTTGTCACTCGCCTTTTACTTCTATTGCTACATCGATATATTTATCTTTTAATAGTTTTTTTCACTGAATTTGGGTTGAGACAGGTCTTCCATACCATGAGTTCAGATAAATATCAGCTCATATTTTCTTTTAGTTCACTTATGGTCATTCAATTATTTACTCCATTTAGAAATTGAGTGTCATGATTGGTAGTAACCAACTTTCATTTTTCCCAGAGTTACATTTTTGTTCCACCACTATATTTTAAGTAATCCATCTTGTTCCAAACATTTTCAAACATTTTATTTTGAAATAATTTTAGGTTTACATAAGAGTTGCAAAGATAGTAGAGTACATCTGTACTCATTCTGATTTTATTAAATTCCTACATGTGTTTCCCTCCATTTTTACTCTTTGGTCAGATCTTTGCAATGTATTTTAGAAACATGTTTATTCAAAACAGTAAAAAAGCAAAATTCTTATATGTCTGAAGAATTATGATCATTTCCAGATTTCGGAGATGATTTTTACTTCCTATTTCCTTTTATTTCCTAAATATTCTATAGTAAGTAATATTACTTTTATAATTAGAAAAAAATCAATAAACATTTTAAAGGATAACATGGAACATTTAATTATTCAGAAAATGTTTATGAACAACTCATTCAAGAATTTCAGCTAAGTGATGTTTTATTCTGATAGTTTTCCATTCATGCTTTTAGAATTTATTAATAATTGTAGCCACTTGGGAACAGCTTTCTGTAAAGTAAATCAGTATGAGTGTTAAGTACAATGAAATTGGTCATTATTCTCAGAAGGATTTCTCAAGAACTAAAGATCTTCACTACCTTCTATATTCTGAGGTTTAGGGAAACACAGGCAGTGTTAGAGGAGGCACCTTAGAGAGTTTTTGAGGCAACCTTAGTACAGTATTTCTTCCCCACATGAAGACTTCATTTGTAGATGGCATATGCCAAATACATCAGTCTGCATCTTTTGAAATGGAAATTCAGGGACCAATGCTTCCTTAGCAGGGATTCTGGGAGAATTCCTGCCAGAATTAAGCAGAAAGGTTCACTGTACTTGGATAGAGTGGTCATTATGTGATATCAATCAGTTCAGTTCAGTTCAGTCGCTCAGTCCGGTCCGACTCTTTGCGACCCCATGAATCGCAGCACGCCAGGCCTCCCTGTCCAGCATCAACACCCGGAGTTCACTCAGACTCACGTCCATCGAGTCGGTGATGCCATCCAGCCATCTCATCCTCTGTCGTCCCCTTCTCCTCCTGCCCCCAACCCCTCCCAGCATCAGAGTCATTTCCAATGAGTCAACTCTTCGCATGAGGTGGCCAAAGTACTAGAGTTTCAGCTTCAGCATCAATAGAACAAGCTTTTTTAGTAAAAATGGTGAGATCACTGGCCATAGGATACTGGCCTTAGAATCTCAGAACACTGTAACTGATGAAGTTGGGAGACTTAAGGCACACACACAAACTGAAGATACTAGTAAAATGAGGTGGGTGGGAGAAAGGTCTTTCCATTTTGGCCTTTTTTGTTTTTTTTTTTTTTTAATTTAAAACTCAACAGTAAGTACAGGGCTCCTATATACACTCTCATTGCTACATCCCTTATTTCCCCTATCATTAACGTCTTGCATTAGTGTGGTATGCTGTTAACAATTAATGAACCGATAATGACTCACTGAAGTACATGGTTTATATTAGGGTTCACTTTATGTTGTTCATTCTATAGGATTCAAAGATATATAAAAAAAGAAAATGTCTAATGATTTGTTACACACCATTACAATACTACATAGCATAGTTTCACTGCTCAAAAAACCCCTGTACTCTATCTATTCATACCTCTCACTCCCTCCTCACCCCTTGACAATCACTGATGTCTTTACTCTCTTCATAGTCTTATCCTTTCAGTAAAGGATTCATACAATCTGTAGCCCTTTCAAATTGGCTTCTTTCATTTAGTGTGGTATGTCTGAGTTTCTTTTGTGTCCTCCTCATGGCTTGACAGCTTGTTTCTTTTTATGACTGAATAATATTCCATGGAATGGATATACTACAGTTTATTTATCCAGTCATCTACTGAAGGACATCTTGACTGTTTATAAGTTTTGTCAATTATGAATAAAGTGCTATAAACATTCGTGTGCAGGTTTTTATGTAGGTATAAGTTTTCCATTCGTTTGGGCAACCAAGGAGCACAATTGCTAGATCTTACAGTAAGAGTGTGTTTTTTAAGAAAATGCCAAACCGTTTTCCAAAGTGGCTGTACCATTTTGCAATCCTATCAGCAATGAATGAATGAAGAGTTTCTGGTGCTGTACATCCTCACCACATAGTCTGCACGTACAAACTCAAGATGCTGCTTAATGATATGGGTGAAAGAACGTCTTTTTTCATTAAAAAATAAATCTTAATACTTACTTAAAACTAAAAACCTCTCAAAACATGAAAGTATATGCCTTATGTCCTATAATCACTTATCTATTTCACTGCTCACAGTAAACTTACTATATTTTATGTATGTTGTCTTCAAAGCCACATGATTCATTTTAGACACTGATGGTATTCTCCACAGCTTTGGTTCAGATCCTTGAGGACTAGGTCAATGAGCTAATGAATCATTTGCATTCTAGATATTTATAAAACTATGCTTTCTCTACTATCTTCATCCCTCATCCCACCCCAACTCATCATCAATGTTCTTTATACATGAGTAATATTGAACTACACACTGTATAGTAGTGATGAGTTAATCACATAGTTATTAAGAGATAATATGGGAATAGTAACATAAGTTATCATGTAATTACCTTTGTTCTCAGAGGCATTACCATGTAATTAAAGCAAACCTGATATAATATTTTACAGCAACTAAGAGTGCTGAATTCTATATTCTCCCTGTCCTTTTCTTCGTGAAAATTTTGCTGTCATTTCTAGGTCAATTTGATTTTCAATATTTGGTTATTTTCCATCTGTCTTAGGTATCTACACTTCAGTGATGATTTTATGTGCTCCCTTAGACTGGTCTGCTATACCTTCTAAACCAATGGTTATCAGATATATGCTTCCACACGGCAAATGAGACAGTCAACTTAAAAGCTGTACTTTTATTTTTATTACCCATGCCTGCTCTAAGAGAGGGAATAAGCTATAAATTAAAACACTGACTAATCTGAATCCTCAATTTATTAGACTCATGCCACTATCACGCTAACACTCATATACTTATACAAACTTGTATAAGAAGCAAATGAAAATAAAAACCTAGAATGCTATCAAAAGTATTTTGGTTGATTCAATCAACCAACAGCTACTGAATACCTGCCATTACTAGGTAAGGTGCTAGACATCAAAGGATTCAAAGATGGATAAAACAGTGTTAATCCTTGAGGATTTTACAGTTTTTAGGAAAGCCATATAAATACTTTAAAAATAATCCTGGCAGAAGTGAGTAACATGAATTCACTAGGAAAGAGAGTGCTGGCAGAGAGCTCACATAGGCATCTCCTTCAGTATTCTGGGAGTGTTTCTCTAAGTGCAGTTCCTATACCAGCAGCTTTAGCGTAACCTAACCCCCATCCCAGACGTTATCAAATCAGAAACTCTGAGGACAGGACCCAGCAACTTATCTTTTAACAAGTCTTCCATGGGTTTCTGAATTCTAATGCACGCTCAAGTTTGAGAACCACAGGTCTAAAGTGACAGATAATAAGGGTAGGAAGGAGAATAAACAGTGATTTGATGTGGGTGCTGATGAAAGTTAAAAAGTTAAGAACAATTCTGTGGCTTAAAGCTTAGGTAACTGTGTAGAAAATGAAACAAGGGTTATGCCCCAGGCATACGTATGTATGCTCAGTGTACGTCAAACGCTCTTCATCGGAGTCTCATTGCTACTCCTGTGGAGAAGCTGCATTTCACAACACTTTCAGTAAGAAATAGCAGTAAAGATCCTAGGTAGGACATGACAAAGGCACTGTTATTGGAGGCACTGGACATCCCACTAGGCACTTTAGCAAATCAAATTTAGACATCTACTGGGTAACTTCAGTACACTCTGTGAAATCTTCCTGGGAGCCTCTGGCTTGTATGCTATTGCCTATTAACATCAGGAACTGATGTTCAGGATTATGATCCTGAGAATCAGTTTTCATATTCTGGCACTAGAGGTAAAGAACCTGCCTGCCAATGCAGGAGATGTAAGAGATGGAGGGTTCAACCCCTGGGTTGGGAAGGAAGATCCCCTGGAGGAGAAATGGCAACCCACTCCAGTATTCTTGCCTGGATATTCCCATGGACAGAGGAGCCTGGCGGGCTATAGTCTCTGGGGTTGCAAAGAGTAGTATACAACTGAGCATCCACACACTTATAATAGCAAAGTTCAATCTTTTTTTTTCGCTTTTTCACTTTTATTTATTTTTTAAAAACTTTAAAATTTTGTATTGTGGTATGGCCAATTAACAATGTTGTGATAGTTTCCCGTGCACAGTGAGAGGACTCAGCCACACATATACACGTATCCATCCTCTCTCCAACTCCTCTCCCATCCAGGCTGCCAACAAACAGAGCACAGTTCCATGTGCTACACAGAGGTCCCTGAAGGTTACCCATTTTAAATATACCAGTGTGTACATGTCCATTCCACATTCCCTAACTATCCCTTCCCCCTGGCAACCGTAAGTTCATTCTCTAAGTCTGTGAGTCTGTTTCTGTTTTGTAAGTTAAGTTCATTTCTATCATTTCTTTTTAGATTACACATATAAGGGATGCCATATAATATTTCTCCTTCTCTACTGGACTTACTTCACTCAGTATTCACTCAGTATGACAATCTCTAGGTCTATCCATGTTGCTGCACATGGCCTTATTTTACTCTTTTTACTGGCTGAGTAATATTCCATTGTACATCTTCTTTATCTAACCTTCTATCAGTGGTCATTTAAGTAGCACAGTTTAATCTTAGGTGAAGGTGCCCTGATACTAAAGTATGGTCTAACCTGCTATTTCCTGACTCATTCCTTTTCTGACAAAATCCCTCAATAGCCAAGTTCTTAGATATACTAAGTTTATTTGATGTAGGAGGTAAGTTGGTTCTAACTATGTGTGTGATTAACTGACTTTATATCATACAGTGAATATTTACTGTCTATTCTCTGCCAGGTACTGTGGTGGATCCTGAGGATACATTGGAGAATAAGACACATAGAGACTCTATTCTCTTAAAGCTTGTATTTTAATGGGGGAGATTTTTTAAGAAGCAATAAGTCAGTGAATAAGTTAATAAGTAAGATAATTCCAGAGAATGTTAAGTGCTATTAGGAAAATGACTATGTGCAGCAGTACAGAAGAGTGAATGGAGCCATGTCAGACAGAATGATTAGAGAAAACTGTTAAGCTGAGACTGAGGATGGCAAAGACACTGCCATGCAAAGTAGGGAAGAGCATTCCAGGCCAAGGGAATTCCATGTACAAAGTGTCTAAGGCCTGAAAGAAGGCTTGCATAGCTAGAGCATGCAAGCAAAGGTGAAATTTATGCAGATTTTCTTCAGAATGTTTTTTTAAAAGTGCAAAACCCTTTAAAATGTTTACTAGTTGTATTAGTTTCCTTACAAACTAGGTGACCTAACATATCAGACATTTATTCTCTCATGGTTGTTGTGGCCAGATGTCCAAAATCAAGGGCCCATGATCCCTCCAAAGGCTCTAGAGGAAAATCTCCCCTTGCCTCTTCCAGCTTTGGGTGGCTATTGGTATTCCTTGGGTTATGGCCACATCTCCCTGTCTGCTCTGTCCTCACAGTAACTTCTGCTCTGTGTATTTAATCCCCCTATGCCTCTTTCTTATAAGGACATTTTTGTTGTAATTTCAAGCCCACTGAGATAATCCAGGATAATTTCATATGAAGAGCCTAAACTTAATTACATCTGTAAGACCCTTTTGCCAAATAAGGTAACATTCCAAGGTTCTGGGGATTAAGATATGGACATATCTTTATGGAGGTGAACTTTAGCCCACTACAGTCTGCCTTCTGGACCCCAAAATTTATGTCTGTCCCCTGTGCAAAATATATTCACCCTACCCTAATATTCCCCAAAGTCTCAAACCTAAAGTTTAAACTCTCGTCCAAACATCATCAGTTCAAAAGTCCCAAATCTCATCTAGATCATCTAAATCAGCAACAGGTCAAACCCTGGGGTAAAATTCCTTTGCATCTGTGAATCAGAGAAACAAGACATCAACAGGGCTCCTGCTTTCCAAATGCAGTGGTGGGATAGGCGTATGATAATAGTTATAGACATTCCTATTCCAGAAGGAAGAAAATGGAACAGATATAGAAAGGAGTTCCTTGTCTTGACGATTTTCAGAATTTGGCCAGGCAGAATTCCCTCCCCTGGTGGCTCAGATGGTAAATGCCAAAGACCTAGGTTTGATCCCTGGGTTGGGAAGATCTTCTAGAGAAGGGCATGGCAACCCACTCTAGTATTCTTGCCTGGAGAATCCCATCGACAGAGGAGCCTGGAGAGCTACAGTGCATGGGGTCACAAAGAGTTGGACATGACTGAGAGACTAAGCACATGGGAAGCTACTGTAGTAAGTAAAAAATAGGCCTGAGTTAAAGTGGTAGATCTGATAAAGCAGAAAAACAGATGGATTTGAGATGAGTTGATATGAGATATATCCTTAAAACTGAGTCAAAAGAACTCACTGAAGGTTTGAACAGAGGGAAAGGAAAATATTGAGTATGATCCCTAGATTTCTAGCTTAAGATATAAGGTGTTTGATGTTCCATGTGTTGTGTGATAGATGGATCATGCTGTAGGGAACATTTTCGGAACTCTAAGTACGAGAAAAAGGGTAAAGACAAGGCATGTATGTACACGCAGCCCTTTAAAGGCTCCATCCATCACCCTTTTAAGAAAAACTGCTTAGGGAGGGAGGAGGGAGGAGGGTTCAGGATGGGGAACACATGTATACCTGTGGCGGATTCATTTTGATATTTGGCAAAACTAATACAATTATGTAAAGTTTGAAAATAAAATTAGAAAAAAAAAAAAAAGAAAAGAAAAACTGCTTCACCTTCAGCATTGTTGAGGTGGTCAGTTGATGTATTTTGAGCATACAAATCAACCTCTGGATCAAGGCCAGGACATCTGACCCAAGATATTCTTCCAGTGTCCTATTTATGAATAGCACAAGAAGTAAATTGAGCTAACCTGGTGTTCTCTTTGAGGAGCCAGAATGGAAAAAAAAGAAAGACCAAGAAGGAAGAAGCAGAGATACAGTGAAGCTGAGTAACATTAGTGCATAAGCACTGGAGTAAAGATCCATGAATTTCTGCTGTTGAGGTCTCTAGAACTGTTGGGTTCTAGAATCATCATCTGGCTCCATTCTCAGCAAAAACCTGTCCAGTCATGGTTCTTGCCTGAGATTCCTTTTATGACAGGTAACACTTAATGAGTCCTTACTAAGTATTATGTATTGTGCTTTGTAAACATTGTTACATTCAACCTTTACAATAACCCAAATGAGAGTTACTTTGTCCTCTGTTCATAGATGCGAAAACTGAGGCTCAGAGATGTCAAGTAACTAGTTCCACAACTAGTTAATGGCAGAACCAGGACTCAAATCCACATCTTTTGACCCACTGTCTTAACCACTATGTTATAATGTCTCCTTTAATGCTAATGTGCTTCCTTAAAAAACAATCCTTATTCTGAGCTAGATGAAATGGGTTTCTGTTCCTTTGACCAAAGGAGTCAGATGAAGCCAAAGTATGGCTGCCCTACTAGATCCTGCACCACTCCCTGCTTCCATGACAACAAGCTTCCTCATATAGCTATCATTCTCTAGAAACGAAGAGAACAAAATTAATTACTATATTGTAGGGATTTTAAAATATAAAAAACAGAATGATATATTATAATCATAAATCTATATCCTTTCCTTTTCCTCTGTCTTTGACTACTTCAACATAGAATAAAGATGGAAATACAGCTCTGAAAAATCAATTTCTTCCTCTACCCTCTGAAAAATTAAAAGAAGCAGCTCTAGTGGTGCCCAGTTACATAACAAAATTTTACAATCTGCTACTTCAAGGTTTAAAAGTTTAACTCAGGGTAGAATTTGGCTTATAACTATATAGCATTTCAAAGGCAAAGAAAATGCTTCAATATCTTTCACTGTTTTTTTGACAGAGTCTGTTACTCCTAGGCTTTAGAAATGGTCATTCCTTAGATATCATCATTTTAATGAGTCATTTAGGTAAGCTGGGCAGTAGTGCAAGAAAGCATGAGTTTCTTATAAGGCAGCAAATAAATGACTGTAGATGATGGGGAAAAGACTAATTAAAAAAATCTATAATGGTAAAACTTATTTTTGATAAATTTTCAGTTTATGTTCATCATCCTAGGTATAACTCATTTCAACTGTGACTTATTCTAGTCATTTGCAAGGAGGCAAGTAAAGTGTTTATATGACCACCTTTTATCAAATTCAATAGCTCATATAGTTTTTATAGAAGGTAAGTAACTTCTTAATCTGACTCTTGTCTTTTTCACAGTTGTGCAATCAACTTTTATCTTCAAGATAACGACTTACAGCAAGCTAGAATATTTTAGATTCTTCTTTAATGAAGGAAGGTATTAAGAAACAAGGGTGGCATTTAGTTTTATGCGTCCAGGTCATGCTGCACTACAAAACCATTTAGGTTTACTAAAGATGCTAACTGGCTAATTTTTTTCCTTAATAGGATGTGTTTTAATTACTTTCTAATTGCTTTACTGTTTCTTTAAAATTGATTTTTCAGAAAGACCACGTATGTCTGTTGATATGAGTACAGATCACTGTCTCCTTACATTGTGTTCTAATGTTAGCTTAAATTACAAGAATGAAAAAAAGTCTGAAAAACCCTTAGCCATTAAATTTATATATTTAACAAGTCACGACCTTGAAATCTTGCTCTATCTGAAAGCACCATTAAAAATGCTTGATTATTATTACTAGAGGAAATTTTAAATAAAAGTTAATTAACCTACAAAACTCCCAGGCGGTTAACTGATTTTAGGGGCTAAATTTCTGGTACTTCTAATTATCCTCTGATGGCTTTACTTAGTGTCTCACAACCATGACAGATGACAATGAAAACCTGCAGTGAAATTCATCCACCCTGACACTGTGCTAAGCACCAGCTTCTCCCTCTCCAAGTAAAATCAATACTCTGTTTGAGTAAACACATTTACAGCTTTATTAGGATGTCTTGCTTGTTCTGTAACAGCTACTTGAAGCTGTGGTAACAAATCGACTCAACTCAGTTAAACCTAGAGAGCTGGGTAAGAGGCCCATCGATAAGGTTGTTATAAAAATAAACTGCAGGAGATCAGAAAGCTGGAGCAAACAGTCTGGCAAATGTCAATATTTTCCCTTACAGAGGATGACAAAAACAGTGAGATCATGTGGAAAGCCTTTTTTTTCCCCTTAAAAATGTCTCTTGTTTCAAATGGATGAAGCATTTCTACCTTTTGTGCACAACTCTTCCGAATGAAATTTTTACCTCCTAATTCCCATGTGCATCTGAACAGAAAGCTGATGTAAATACTTGATATTTCTTCTGCCTTTTCAGAATCTTTATTTTCCTTTATATTAAGTGGCTTATTTTGGTCTTCATTGACTTTATAAAATAACCTTATTCAAGTTATCTGGAATACCCATGGTGATTCAGTCTTACCTTCTTTTTATTAATGAAACAAAACTATCACCAAAATTTGGGAATTCACAGCGTTCACTCTTGCCATAGCATCTGAGACCTGATGTTCTACCTTCCAAATTAGGTCTTCCAAATTAACGTATTTAACAAGAGCAAACACTGTTAGCTATAGACAGACGACACAACCTCCTGATGAGTGGCAGTACATAAAAATGTCTGCTACCTATTAGGCGCAAGCCTCCACAGTGGCTACAGCTCTACCAAACAAGAACTCATATACCCTCTTTTAGATGTTCACAGGTTGCTCAAAGAACTAACATATGGCAGGAAATTCCCACTTCAATTTGGCTGGCTTAGACTACCCAGATGTGACAAAGTAATGGTTTCCCCCTGCTGAAAAAGCCTGAGACAGAAGCTTTTTTTTTTTTCCTTTCATTTTCTATGTAGTTTAGTTAGTAAAATTTTGTTTTGACTTCATATTGACTACCAGCTAGTCATGAACTTAAACAACTTGTGACTCATATGTTAAAAAACACAGATTTTTCTGGAAAAAGGAAATCAACAAACATTAAGTTTTGAAATAACTTAAAAAGCTACTGTGCCTGTAAGGGTAAGGTCTGACCTAGCAGATATTTGCATAATGAAAACCAAAGCCTAAGTGGTGTCAGATGGTGTAGTGACTGACATGGACAGGAAGTCAATTCAGAGCGAAGGTTCCTTTATGATAGCTCAGCACAATATGCTCTCCCACACAAAGACAGCGACTGAGCAGTATGGTATAATACACAGGCAGTGATCAGTGCTGTAACAATGAGGATAACTTATTTCCTCTCTCTGGTATCTGAAAATGGAAACTTGTCAAACTCTATTAACATGGTGTGGGATATTACATTTGAATTATAAAAAAAAAAAAATCCCAAACCAAGAAAACCTTTCAGTGCTCCTAATTCAGAAAATAAGCTCCTAAAGAGTACCAGAAAGCAGTATGTTTTACTTGTATGGATAAGGTGCCCTTACACCCCAACCCCTTTCAAAATACTGCTGTAATGATCATTACTCCTTATGGAACAACAACGTACACGATGAGATTAGAATCTGAATTCTAAACCTAACCTGTGAGCTCTTGATGTGGTTCCAAAAATAAAAGTTTAGCACATGCTTCTCTTTATTGTGAAAGCTTTAACATCTTGGATACCCACACACCAAAAACAAAAAAAAAACTACATCAAAGGCTTCTATCCATTTGGGGTATTGACTCTTGACCTATATATTTCCAAAAGGCGTACTTAACTGACAACTTTCATTTGGCTTATGAACATATGTAATTACTGGATCATGAATTAATGAATTAGGAGATCTAGCTTCTAGTATTGCATATTTGCAATTAACTCCCTTTCTTTGGTCTCACTTTCCTCATCCATCAAATGGGGGCTTTTTAACAGATCATGTTAGGTTTTCATAACTAACATCAACCCATTCAAGGGAACTCTTTTATGAACTGCTAAATAAAATGTGGATAAGGTCATATGGGGGATTTGTTTAACCTAATTTCATTTTGATTCAGATAAGACCTCATTTGAACATGGTTTCACTATTGAAAACAGTTTGAAAACCTGAAAACCAGGAAACATGATTTAAAAAAATACTCCCTTTCAGCACTAACATCTTAAGCAATAATAATTAAAAACAAAAAGGCACATCAGGACAAAGTCATAGCTGTGGGAATAAGGAGATGATAGTAAGATTATTTATGCTTCAATTCATATGCAAGATAAGTAATTTTGTTACTATTTAACTCAATTCAAAAACCTGTGTTTGATCAACTGACAATTCTTCACAGCAGGGTGGTTTTAAAATTCTAAGAGCACTTGATGACAGAGACTGGTTTTAATTTGCCATTTATTTCATGGGCTAGAAATAAAAGGTACATATCTTAACTTCATAAAACGTCAATGTAAACTAGATAATTAAATGAAAAATAAATTAAGATCCTGTGTTCATACCCCAGGTTTGGGAACTCATATCTGATGGGATAATAGCTGTGAATTTAGTGATCATGTCGATAAATTTTTGTTTTATTCAGACTTCTGTTGACAGTAAACAGCCATCTGACAACAGAGGTTAGACTTCATACAAGTTTTCATATAGTTTGGATGTTGTTTCTAATAATTTATTTGATTATACTAATAACAAAGCCAATAAAGGCACATGGTAACAAATCCAAACATTCCTGAGACAAGATTTCCAATTGAATTATTTAGCTTTGTGAAAACTTACTATACTGCTCCTACCTTTTTTTTCATTTTGCTATTGACTGATGAAATTTCTGTCGACTGGCCCCAGTCTACAGACTAGTGGTTAGAAAGGCACTTTGGATATTTCTCCTCATTTGGAGGGGAAGACAAGGATATACTAATGGAATTGAGTATAACAAAATGATCAGAGTTAAGAACTTTGCAGTCAAACTTTAAGTTCGAATCCTGGCTTTCACTGTGACCTTGGGCAAATTACTTAATCTCTCGAACCTCTGAGACTAGAGGAACTCCCAGTTGAGCCTGGGCCCAGCTGTCAATTCACAGATTTGTGGAGCTAAATAAATGGTTGTTTTTCAGGTCACTAAGTTTTGAGGGTGGTGTGTCACACAGCAAAACCTAAATGATACTGGCTGTATGAATCAGACAGATAAGGTAGGTAACACTGACCAAATCCATATAATAGCAGCATAAACTGCTGCTGGATTCAAATTAGTTCTATTTGACTCACAAACGTTAAAAGTTGGAAAACTTACACACATAAATTTTATCATGTCACTTCTAAGAAAATCAACTTCAGAAAGTTTTGCTTAGGATATTTCTTCTGCCCTTTTCCACCAAATGAAATCTTATAAATACCAACGCTGTTTCCTTAGAATAAGCATTTCTCAATAGCCTTCAAACACAGGAAATGTAAGGTTGATCTTTGGGCTTCCCAGGAGACTCAGTGTAAAGAATCCACCTGCAATGCAGGAGACGTGGGTTTGATTCCTGGGTCATAAAAGATACCCTGGAGAAGGAAATGGCAATCCACTCCAGTATTCCTGCCTAGGAAATCCCACAGAGAGAGGAGACTGCCAGATTCTTTTTGGAGTCACAAAAGAGTTGGACATGACTTAGCAACTAAACAATAACAAGGTTCATATGTAAGCTTCAGGATCTGATAGCCTACACGGCTCAGCCTGTCTCTAAATTATCCAAATGGAAGACAAAGTCCTTTGGATTCCATTATCTATTAACAATTGCTTCTAGATGGAGGCCATCCAAGATACTATATCTTTGAGGGAACATTTCTAATGGTGAGAAATTTCAGACTTTATCCTAAAATCATCCTGTATCCCATGTGAATGAAAGTTATTTCTCTTTTTTGTTAAGGCTTGAGGATCATCTTTACCTCTTTAGACAAACAAAGGCTTAAATAATCTTTGGCAAGGTTCATGAAATTTGGTCCTGGTCCAATGTCAGCTTATTGAAATCTCTAGATGTGAAACATCAGCATAGCATGTCATGAAGAATCCTAGGACTGTGCAAGGTGTGAATCTCTTTTCCCTTCCCCCTTGCATGAACTTGAGCTGATGTCTGTGTTGTGTGTCAAATTCCTAATGACCAAGTCTGGTGTGCTGCCATCAGGGCATCACAAAGAGTCAGAGACGACTGAGCAACTGTACAACAACAAATGGCCAAGTGTATTCTATTCCTCATTTAATGGTTTTAAGGGAAACTGCTTAAGAAATTGAACACTAAAGACATCCTGCTAGAGATAAAAGACAGAGAAGGGATTGTTGTTGCTGTGGGACATGGTAGGAATATGCAGCAATCTTCTCGGTTACCATGCACAAGTAAATCTTCTGCATACAGTGCGTCATATGAAGGTTTTGGTTTTTGAATAAAGAAGTGTGAGAAATGATATATTCAACATGTACCAAGCTATTTTCTAGTCCTCTGAGTTGATAGCAAAGGAAGGGGGTTGTGCAGGAAAAAAAAAATCATAAGAATTCTGCATCACTTCTTTGTGTAGCATAATGAAGCAGCAGTTTAGAAAAATGGGAGAGTAAGCTATTAATACAAATGTTTGGGAACAAAAGGCAAGGTAAAAATAGAAAATACAAACATAATTTAGATTCCCTATGGTTTTTAGAAATATAGACAGGTGCTACTTGAAAAGGAAGTAGTATCTCTGCTCTAGAAACTTAAATCATTTAAAAAAAAACCATCTTTTCTGAACATAAGTTAGAAAGTGAAGTTAATGCTCCTGTTTATTAGATGAGAAATAGGATAATTATTTACAGTGTGATTGCTAAGTAGCTTTAAAAGTTATTTGCATATTATAGGTAATATCTTTTAGGAAAATTCATTTTCCCTGCAAAAGCTGTCATGGGAATTTGAAAATAAAAATATTAAAGGCAGCACAGTTACTCTACTATCATTCCAAATAAACTGTTCTAAGCTATATATGGCTTTTAACCATTATTTAATGAAGCTTTTTAAATCCTAAGAATGCTGGCCCTTGAGTGAGGTCTCTAGTCTTTTATCTGAGAGTTATATTAATATATATGTGCCTGGGAATAATCTGTCAAAGGTGTACTCAGTCTAAAAATGATTAGCAAATCTAGTCCATATTCCTACAGCTGCCATGAAACATGACTAAATCATATTAGATTAACACAAGCTGGTATTGATAGCCCACTGGGAACATATTGATTAGGTCCCCTTTCATGGTATTTGTTATGATTTTTCTTCTCAGTTTCATTTACTGGGAAGACACAGGGGAAGGGATTTCACTGGGAACAATGACAGTGCCTGTCACAAAATGTTCTCAATGTTTCCATTTGTTACTATGGCAGTGACAAAGAGGGTTCCAAATGAAAAGGCAGACCTGCTGTGACAAAGCACAGCAGGACAACAGGAAGAAATTTTCTACTGACCTGGGAAATTAGGAAATCATACTTAGAGATTATAGAATTGTCTCCATTTCCAAGGGTACAATCGTAGTGCTTGGGCTTTTGAGGGAGAATGTGAAAAGGGCAGTTCCATCAGGGCTGGCAAGTGACACGTAAGAAAAGTGCTGAAGATCTACAAACAGAACAAGGAGGTATGCTTGTAGAGGTCAGAGGTATTTGTCACCGTCACTAAACCCTTAAGATGGAACTATGAATTTAATTTATGTACATTTGGGGTAGTCATTTTAAAATTATACATCAATGATGTAGTCATGTCCCTTTTATGTGGCTAATAAGAATACATGGCACTCTGGTATTGTGATATGCAATATCACCACATGGTAGGTGAAGTCATCATTTATCTAAGAACTTAAATTTGGGACTGGAATACAGTTATGCAAATTCACAAAAGAAAGAAATGCTTTTAAGCCAGCAAAACTTGAAAGTAATAGGAGGAATATTTTAACCATCTAAAGATAAAATGTGTCAATCAGAAAGGAGGTATATTAATCAGGCAATAAAGCACAAAAAAGAAACTACATAACACATGCAAATGTTGCCACTGCCTCTCCATTCATGTTCAAGCCAAAGGAGTATGCTTTCCCAGGTACAGAGATGGAAGTAGGGGATTTTAACCAATGGATTTTTTACTTTTCAAACTAACAAGACCATCTCTATTGTAAGACAGATGCATCAGCCTGGTGCTGTTAAACAGTTGGTTCATATAACTCCCTCCATTCAGATTCCATGCTGGCCAAGCAAGTTTATGATCTGTCTTTCAGTACCTCTGTAGCGCCATCAATTCCACTGCTTAGCAAGAAGTTCCCGGTTCAAACTCACCGGGAATTCCAGTCCTTTGATTCTCTTCCCTTTCTCCTCTTTCTTTTCTGCAACAATCTTACCCTAGAGTTCTCAGAATCCCATCAGATAACAAGAGCTTCTGTTCAATAAATGAAGTCATCGATGCAGACGACAGGAAAATTCTCTTCGGCAAAACCAATTATTATTAGTAAGGCTGGTCTGTGGTTCTGAGTCCTAATGATGAGAATTCCCTAAACGTTTACAGAAGCAGAACAGTTAGTTCATACTGCCTATCTCTGCTAATTTCTAGCTATGAGACTTTGGGCAAGTTACCCAACCCTTCTGTTTCTCAGCTTTATTATCAGTAAAATGGGGTTAAATATGACTTATCCAGGAGCTTTTATGAACATTAAATGAGTTGATACATGTAAAGTGCATAGGATATTGACTGGCTTGGGGCACTACGTGTCACTTATTGCTATTACTGTATTGCTTGACTTAAGTAAACAGAATGTGCTGAACTAGCCAACATTAGTATTCTTTGTTAAGTGAAGTGAACCCGCTCAGTCGCGTCCGACTCTTTGCAACCCCGTGGACTGTATCCCGCCAGGCTCCTCTATCCATGGGATTCTCCAGGCAAGAATACTGGAGTGGGTTGCCATTTCCTTCTCCAGGGGATCTTCCCAACCCAGGGATCAAACCTGAGTCTCCCACATGGCAGGCCGATGCTTTATCCTCTGAGCCACCAGGGAACACTTATTAAAATTCTTATTAAAGAATTCAGGGAATTTAATAACACTTATTAAAATTCAGGAAATTCTTTGTTAAAATAACATTATTTATCTCATTGCATGACTCAGTCTTTCAGGATCTGATTATCTTGTGAAGCAATGAGAGTAGGTTAAATGAAAAAATGGATACCTAATTGAGATATGCAGATGACATGATCCTTATGGCAGAAAGTGAAGAACTAAAGAACCTCTTGATGAAAGTGAAAGAGGAGAATGAAAAAGTTGGCTTAAAGCTCAACATTCAGAAACGAAGATCATGGCATCTGTTCCCATAACTTCATGGGAAATAGATAGAAACAGTGGAAACAGTGGCTGACTTTATTTTTGGGGGATCCAAAATCACTGCAGATGGTGACTGCAGCCATGAAATTAAAAGACGCTTACTCCTTGGAAGGAAAGTTATGACCAACCTAGATAGCATATTCAAAAGCACAGACATTACTTTGCCAACAATGGTCTGTTTAGTCAAGGCTATGGTTTTTCCAGTAGTCATGTATGGATGTGAGAGTTGGACTATAAAGAAAGCTGAGTGCAGAAGAATTGATGCTTTTGAACTGTGGTATTGGAGAAGACTCTTGAGAGTCCCTTGGACTGCAAGGAGATCCAACCAGTCTATCCTAAAGGAGATCAGTCCTGGGTGTTCATTGGAAGGATTGATGTTGAAGCTAAAACTCCAATACTTTGGCCACCTGATGCGAAGAGCTGACTCATTGGAAAAGACCCTGGTGCCGGGAAAGATTGAAGGCAGGAGGAGAAGGGGACGACAGAAGATGAGATGGCTGGATGGACATGAGTTTGAGTAAACTCTAGGAGTTGTTGATGGACAGGGAGGCCTGTTGTGCTGTAATCCATGGGGTCGCAAAGAGTTGGACATGAATGAGCAACTGAACTGAACTGAATTGAGGTTTTATCAGTAAAGTTCTGCCTAGTTTCAGCCTGCCTTCCACTTTCTCTATACTGATTTCAACAATCTGTAGTGAAATCCAGGGTATGATGAAAGTGAATCAAGCGAGGAAGCTGCCAACATATTACAAAAGAGGTTGGCAAACCATAACCTAAGGGTCTGACCCAGCCTGTGGTCTGCTTTTTTACAGTTGGAGAGAGAAGAAAGGTTTTCACAGTTTTAGAGTACTGTAAAAAATGAAAAAACAAAACAAGAAACAAGCCAGAAAACAAATGAGAAGAATATGCGATATAGCCTGTATATGGTTTGCAAGGCCTAACATATTTACTACCTGGCCCTTTAGGAAAAAAAGTTTGCAGGTCCCTGTTCCACACTCTTTCCTTTTTATTTACCTCACTGTACCCCAACCATAAGTATATACTGAGCTTGAGTAAGAAAAACAAGATAAACAGGCTGAAAATCCTCGAAGAGCCCAAGTGCTTTGATGATATAGTTTATTTATCACTCTAACCATAATACAAATGGGTACTGGCTGTTCCTACTTTCCTATCCTAAGAATGACTTTTCTCTTCCTCAGGAAGTCTACATATTCCTACCTTGTACTGGAAACATTATAGGAGGTTAGGGGTCTATGGAGAAGGCAATGGCAACCCACTCCAGTACTCTTGCCTGGGAAGTCCCATGGATGGAGGAGCCTGGTGGGCTGCAGTCCATGGGGTCGCCAAGAGTCGGATGCGATTGAGCAACTTCACTTTTCACTTTCATGCATTGGAGAAGGAAATGGCAACCCACTCCAGTGTTCTTGCCTGGAGAATCCCAGGGACGGGGGAGCCTGGTGGGTTGCTGTCTATGGGGTCACACAGAGTCGGACACTACTGAAGCAACTTAGCAGCAGCAGCAGCAGCAAGGGTCTATAATGGAATTGCTGTTGCAAGGCTAGGAAACCCAGGTCTGAGGATCAGAAGTAGTGGCTAATTAGGCCACCATCATCATATCATCATCATTATATTTATGGTGGCCTCAGGAAGTACCAAACTAAATAGCAAAGAAAGAGAATTCTAACTGTTTTAAGTATTTTTAAATGCTTAAATAATACACACAAAAGTTATAAGTTTATAAGTTTCTGTACTAAGATTACTGGTTTAACCAATTTTTAACCAGGAAATCAATAGTGTCTCCTTAAGGTATTACAGAATTTGAACCAATTCTGGATAAGGTGTTTTTAGGTTACATGGTATTAGATTTTACATGGTATTAGACCTCTGAAGCAGCATGGAATAGAAAAAACAGCTGCAAAATCCTCTAATCACTGGTGAAAACTTTCAGAGCAAAGAAATAAAAGATACATGAATGACAGCAAAGTAGCACAGTATTTGTTGAATGCACATGTACTCTTTCCAAAGAACAGGGCATGGTGCATGCTACCAGTATTATGGTTAACAGTTTAAGACTAGTAATGAAAAGTTTCAAAGAAGGAAACATGAAAAATTCATGCTAGTGAAATAGAATATTAAAATAAAAAGAATATAAATATTTTAAACAATACTAAGTTAAAACCGTTACATAATCTCAAATAAGTTTCCCACAATTCAAATTATACTCCAAGGAAAAAGGACAAGGGTCAGTTCCATTTACCTTTCTTTCTTTGATGTTATGAGAACTAAAGATCAGGAGGGACTCTTCTGGGCTATCATTCAGGAATCTAAAGCTTTCTAGAGATCTTAACCTAGCTTAACTACACTTAGCTAGAAGGAGTTCAGAACTTATGAATCAGATTTTACATCAACCTAAGTCAGGAAGCCAAGTGAAAATGAAGTTGCTCAGCTGTGTCTGATCCTTTGCAACCCCATGGACTGTAGCCTGCCAGGCTCCTCTGTCCATGGGATTTTTCATGCAAGAATACTGGAGTGGAGTGTCATTTTCTTCTCCAGGGGAATCTTCCCGACCCAGGGATCAAACTGGGGTTTCCTGCATTGCAGGCAGACCCTTTACTGTCTGAGACACCAGGGAATCCCTAAGTCAGGAAGCCAAGACTCTGCCAATTTTCTTGATTTTATTTTTGACTACTCACTCCAAAAAAGACTTAGCTCTTATAAACATCCAACCATTGTTTTAGAAACAGATGATACAATCAAAGGATATAATCCAAAGACATCATTCTTAGTTATTAGCATACTATTAATATTCACAACTTGTTTTAAAGAACAACAATGTGTTAACATTTCAGCTAGAAGGGCTATGAATATACTATGTACTATACTTGATGCAGCTTGTTTACACAATATTCTGACAGACACAATTAATCTTGTGAAAATGACTGGGCTATAGCATAACAGTAAATTACCTTTAAGCCCAAAATATGTATTTTTCTATGGTAATATACCCTTCATAAAAATTATAGAAGCATATGGAAAAAATACCAGGAGTTAATTCTTTAAAAGAAGAAATTAAAAGTTATTAAATTAAAAAATCTTGGCCATGTGGCAAAGATAGGGTTAAAGGAAATGTTTAACTTATAAGTAAGAATCATATAAATGAGTCTGTACCTCCAACAAATGCATCTCCAGCTCCATTGGTATCAACAATTTCTGTCTGGTCTTGATCCAAGACAGCAAAAGCGGTGACTTCACTTTCTGCAATTAGAGCCAAAGCAAGGCAGAATGACTTCTCTTTGTAATACTCAATATACAAAGTAACCCAGGAAAGCTTAAAGCTCCTACATCATTCAAAGAGAGAGATGGAACATGAGGTCCATATTCTGTACACGAGCACTTGGGAACCAAGGTGAAAAGCCAGCTGTAAGCAATGTGCTTCTGGTAATTTTCAGCACACAGATGCCATGTGTTTTGTTAAGAGTTATACTGAGAGCGGTTCACATTTTTGAGGAACGATTGCAAATGGCAGCAGCACCTTTTTGGACGGAAAAAATACCTGAACAGAAGCTATGAACTAAAGGAAGTGCTTTTAAGTACTATATCATGGGTCTCTAACAAAACATCAAGCCTGGCCTACAATCCTGCCAGTGAAATCCTATTGTTCAGTCCCTTGGTCATGTCCGACTCTTTGGAACACCATGGACTACAGCCTGCTAGACTTCTCTGTCCATGGGGTTTTCCAGGCAAGAACATTGGAGTGGGTTGCCATTTTCTTCTCCAGGAGATCTTCCCGGACCAGGGATTGAACCCTCAAACCCTCATCTCTTGCAATGGTAGGCAGATTTTCTAGCACTGAGCCACCAGCAGAGCCCCGGCAGTGAAATCTTGGATATAGTTAAAGAGCTATAAATTTAAAAAATAGAAATAATGAATCTTGGGTGTTTCTGTATAGAAAATCACAATGGCACAATAAAAATATAACTACTGTTCTGAATAATACTTCATGCCAATGGCAAGGATTACTGATATTAGTTGGTTTATTACAATTAACCTAATCTGGTTACTTTTTACAAAAGAGCCACTATTTCCTCCAAACTATCAGTCAAACAACAAAAGGAAAAGCTACCTCTGCCTGGGCAGAACAAAAGGGGCAGTGCAATGAACTCTTGTCTTACAGCAGTCTGGACTAGGGCTTGGTTGTTTTGACTACAGAGTAACCGAATACACGACTTTAATCCTGGCAGATGACAGTGGAATGACATTACCGTAGTCTCCCTTATCCACAGTTTTGCTTTTTGTGGTTTTAGTTACCAGCGGTCAGCTGAAGTCTAATGGAAAATTCCAGAAATAAACAAGTCATAAATTTTAAGTTCCATATCATTTTGAGAACTGTCCCAATTTATGCTGCCCTGGATGTGAATCATCCCTTTGTGTGATGTATGCCTCCCATATATCATTCAATAGCCCCCTCGGTTACCAGATTAACTGTCACTGTACTGCAGAGGTTATGTTTAAGTAACTCTTATTTTACTTATCAGTGGCCAAGAGTAGCGATGCTGGAGATTTGAATATGCCAAAAAGAAGCCATGAAGTGCTTCGTTTAAGTGAAAAGGTTTCTAAGATCTACAGTAAGAATGAATCTTCTATCTGTGAAATTGTGAAGAAGGAAAAAGAAAATCTATGCTACATTTGATGTTGCACCTCAAACTACAAAAGTTACGGACATGACTGAGTGACTGATCACACCCACACCCAAAGGAAGGTTACACAGATTCAGGAACAGATCTAGACTGAAAAATATAAAAATTACTGGAGAGGCTGAGTCTGCTGATGAAGAAGTTACTGCCACATTCCTGACAGTGTTAGAACTGATTAAGGAGAAAGGATACCATAAACGCAAGTCTTCAGTGGCAATGAAACTGGGCTCTTCTGGAAGAAGATGCCCAATAGAAGCTACATTCGTAACAGTGCAAAGAAGGTACCAGGGTATAAAACATGGAAGGACAGATGAACTCTGACTATGTGGCAACACTGCAGGGCATGTGATAAAGTCCAGAGTAATATGTGGAGTGTGCAGGACAAAGAACTCACTTGCTCTCAAAAACTGTCAAAAAGCAGGGGTGACAGTCGCCTCATTTATTGGATGGTTTTTTTACTCATGTTTCATCCCACAAGTGAAAAAATATTTACAAGAGGAAAGGTTGGAACTTAAAGTCCTATTAATAATGGATAATGCACCTAGTCAACCTGAACTGTTATAAACATGAAAATGTTGAAGCTAGAAGTTTACAACTTCAAATACAACCTCACTGCTTCAACCCCTTGACCAGGGCATCATTCAGTTTGTCAAGGCCACATATACCTTCCTGGTATTTGATAACATTCGATCAGCAATTGATGCAGACTCCAATCTAGACACAATGCCATACTGGAAATCATTCACTATTACGGATACAATAATATTCATCAAAGCTGCAGTGGATTAATTAAATTAGAAATTGTAAAGGCCTGCAGTCATGAGTGATTTTAAAGGCTTCCTGGGAATCAACAGAAAAGTTAGGAAAATCATTTACACAGTAAGAAGGATTTGCCAAAATGCTTGATGAAGCAGCAGAACACATAGAAAACTATGGAGAAAGAAGTGTTACTAGATGAGAAACTGTAAGAAGTTGTTGAGTCATCAACAGAGAAAGAGAAAGATTACAAAGAAGAGAGTGAAACAGAACCAGCAATTCAGATGATACCAAAATTTGCTAAAGTCTTTGAGATTACACAGACTTTAAAGGATAAAATTAGGGAACAAGATTCTTGGATGGAATGCAGTATTAAGTGTTACCCTTATTATTACTGAAGGATTCAACCATGGCAGCAAAACTTTGATATGTTAAAAAGAGACAACTTCCAATTACCATGTTCTTCTAAAAGATTTCAGTGAAACAAACACAAACAAAAACAAATACCCTTCAACTATCAAGGATCCCCAATGATGGACATCATCTGCTGCTGACACCCAACCATTGACATCATGGCTTGATATCTTCCTTCTGATGTTATCATCAGAAGGTCAATGTTAGCTTAATAATACATCACAGTATGTGTCATTCATCTCACCTCATTTCATCACACAGGCACTGAATCATTTCCTGTCATCATAAGAAGGGTGAAGACCGTACAATAAGATAACTTTGAGAAAGAGAAAGAGACCACATTCATATAATTTTTTTTGTTTTTGGTTGTGCTGTGAGGCTTACGGGATCTTATTTCTCCAACAAGGGATCTAATGTGGGTTCCCTGCAGTGGAAGCATGGAGTCCTAATCACTAGACCACCAGGCAATTCCCATACCATAATTTTTATTACAGATTATTAACTATTATATTATTAGTCATCGTTGTAAATCTCTTACTATGCCTAATTTATAAATTAAACTTTATCATAGTTACGTATGCACAGGGACAAAAAACATAGTATATATAGGGTCTGCTACTCTGCAGGTTCAGGAATCCAATTTGTTGGAACATACCCCCTGCAGGTACGGGAAGCTACTGCATTTGTGATGAAATCTGGCCTTGAGGACATTTGTAAAAGACTGAATAGTGCTTTTTATTGGTGTCTGGAACTTCTCAAACCACAAATTTGCATCCTTTCTGGTGACAGATGTGGCCAAAAATCTGTAACCTTCAATCTCACCTAAGATGAACAGGGAGAGAAAAGGAGATCTTGGAAACTTAAAGGTCTTAATGAAGAACTTCAGACTTTCAAAAAGCATGTTCTGCCTGCTTTTTGCTACCTGCTACTAATGGATACTTTCAGCAAGAGATAAACAATGTTAAGATAATGAGAAAAAGATCCTCCTGGAAAGACTGATACTCCAGAAGAGGACTCATTCACTTAGTGATCCCTATGACTATAGATGCTAAGAAGACTTCATGTTAGACGTATCTATCTAAAAACTCTAAGTACTACCTTTCCACACTTTATAACACGAGACATACATGAAGTTGACAAGTTTTTGATTAATTGGAAGTTAAGGCATAAATATCCAGGATTAAATTTCCTAGGGAGTATGTAGTATAGACTGCTATACAGGCCAAAAAAAGAGATATAAGTAGAGTTTATTGGAAATAATTAGGAAAGGAAAGGGCTACAGTCTGGTTTATGGAAAGGTCTGTACCATAAATATTTATAAAGAAATCTGATTTTATTACTTCCAAGTACAAGTCCTACTATAAAGGGAATTAACAATTATAAACTAGAACGAATAGGCACTAAACAAGTAAAACGAGCTAAGTTAATGACACCATTACAATTTATAAGAGGGTTACATTATGTAATAATATAACATGTCTATAAAACATTTTAGGTAATATAAGAATTAATATAAGAATTAATTACTGGATTAGAGATTTGAAAATAATTATCAATAAATGGTAAGTAAGCCACAATTAGATATAATTCCTTGATTTCCTATTTAAATGTTATTGATTTTTAATTGGATAAATCTTTATGAATAAAACCTAATTCACAATGGAAGAGTTTATCTGAATTATGTTCTTAAGAATCACGACTTTTGGTCTACATTAGCAAAAATTCTAAGTGAATGAAATTTTACTATACTTTTTCTGGATGTATGTGTAGATTCTTAAAATCTTTTATCCTTAGGTGTCATGTGAAGTTCAATTTCCTAAAACAAAGTAGAAATATTTTCTACCTTTTGTACTTATTAATAGAAATAAATATGTAAGAATATTAAGAATGTATAGAGCGCTGTCATAAATTGGTATAGACGTAGTCCAGGCTCTATTATCTGCTGCACCGTGTGTGCTCAGTTGCTCAGCTATGTCCAACTCTTTGCGATTCCACAGAGTATACAGCCCACCAGGCTCCTCTGTCCATGGGATTTTCTTGGCAAGAAAAATGGAGTGGGTTCCATTTCCTCCTCTAGGAGATCGTCTCGACCCAAGCATTGAACCTGCATCTCCTGCACTGGTAGGTAGATTCTTCACCACTGAGCCACCTGGGAATCTTTTATCTGCTGCATACGGAGAGCTATATTATAAGAACTCTTTTCAAAATAATAACCCCCCAAATTCCAAGACCTTGAATGGTGTTTCAAATTATTGAAAGGGGATTAAGCAATGTTCAATAATATTCAATTATATTTTCAGTAAATTCTTATTTTGAAAGACAATGACCTAAGCTGTTTTAGACAGCTATTTTTTTAAAAAATCCACAAACTAAGTAAATGGTTTTTTGCCAGCATGATCTATTTCATAGCCATCTAGTCAATTTATTGCATGAAAATACAAAGTATTTAACTAAATCCAAAGACCCATTTATATGCATGGGCATTATTCAGCTAATGAGGCCCAAGAAACTCACATTACTCTACCTGGGACCTAGTTTTCAAAGGTGTGAAATGGGTCTGGAGTAGCTGTGGGAAAAGTAGTAAAAACAGCCGTTTGCCTTAGTTATAGAAAAATGACACTGTTAGTTCTGATCAAGTACGAGCTTAAGTGCTACTGTCTCTCAATTCCTCCCAATTTTTTTTTATAAAGTGAGAAGAGAAGGGGCTGGGAATTATTATTATTTTTAATTGATTTATTTTTAATTGAAGGATAATTGCTTTACAGCATTATGTTGTTTTCTGTCAAACCTCAACATGAATGAGCCATAAGTATAGATAAATCCACTCTCTTTTGAACCAACCTTCCATCTCCCTCCCCATCCCATGGGAATTATTATTATTCCTATTTTCCAGACTTCTACAGTACCACAAAATCATGTGCTTCCCTAAACAGACAGGAAACAAACACTAACAATTCAGTTGATACCAGATTTGTTTAGCGTCAGTGTCATTTATTAGATAAGACCTTAGGGTATTTTCACTCAGAACAATCAAATTTAACATACTTAAAATACAAAGCAATAAAAATCAAACATTCTCTGGACAGTTTATACAAGCAGATAATTTACTCCTCACTTTACTGTGACATATGCCTTACTTCTCAAGCACTTAAGAGGCCAGTCTGGCTAGAATCAACTATAATGTTAAGTCATTTATACTAGAGATGGTAGTTCATACAAATGCCAAAATAGCTAACTCAAAAATAATAATACAAATTCAGTCACTCAATGCCACGCAACCAGACTAAATGTTCCTGTAGCTTTACCACTACAAAATGAACTATATATTTTAGCCCTATACACAAAGTGCCAAGACAGTTAATATCCTTAGGAAATTTTGTTCAAGGAATATTAAAATGCAATGTGTTGTCACTGTATCACAAATGTCACCTCTAAGTTGCAGTGAAGATAAACTGAAAAAGACAGAAAGCAGGATAAGAAGTAGACAGGCAGATGGTTTTCAGCCATAAAGTAGACTGTAGTCAGTCACCACTTTTGCCACTGCCTCTTGATGAGCATTACCAGTCATGGAAAAAACTGATGGCAAAAATTTCACCAGAAAGTGATAAGCACTACTGTTTAAACACCTGAACTTCTAAGATTCTTTGCTTGTTTTTTATTAACCTTTTTTTTTTGGTGGGTGGGGGGGGGGGCTGTGGAGATAATTTGAAACTGGGCTTCCCTGGTGGCTCAGTGGTAAAGAATCCATGATGTGGATTTGAATCCTGGGTTGGGAAGATTCCGTGGAGAAGGAAATGGCAACCCACTCCACTGTTCTTGTTTGGAAAATTCCATGGAAAAAAGAGCCTGTCGGGTTAGTGGCCATGAGTTGTAAAGAATCAGACATGACTTAGCGACTAAAAGACAATTTTAAACTAGCAGAAAAGTTTGAAGAGAAATACAGAGAATGTTTATTCAGATCTATCAGTTTTACATTTTGTCAAAATTTATCAATCCTCTGATACGTATGTATATACACATACATACATATTTTTATTTATTCTTTCAGGTCATTTGAGCATAACTTGCATATATCATGTCCTTTATTCCTTAGTAATTCAGTGTGTATTTCCTAAGAACAAATATATCCTTTAAGGTAACCATGGTATGGTTGATAAATTTAAAAATTTAATATTGTTATTTCCTCTAATCTATATTCCATAATTGAATTTTATTAACTGTCCTAATAGGCTTTTTTTTTTTTTTTGGGCTGTTCCAGGTCTTAGGTGCAGCACTCAGGATCTTTACTTGTGGCATGCAGACTCTTAGCTGTGGCATGTGGGATCTAGTTCCCTGAGGAGGGATCAAGTCTGGGCCCCTGGCCTTGGGAGCATAGAGTCTTAGTCACTGGACCACCAGGGAAGTCCCTTAATGTTTTTTATAGCACTTTTTTTAAATTCTATAAGATGCAGTCCAGAACCACACAATGCTTTTAGTTATGGGTTGTTTTTTTTTTTTTTTTTTTAATTTAACCTTTCAATTTTTACTACAGATAATATATAACCTATAGACCCCAAATATTATTCTGTGAAAAGAAAGACATGGTATACATTCCACTCCCTAGTCTCTCCTATTTCCCGTTTCTAGTCCTACTATTTTCCAATCTGGTTATCACTGTTATTACTTCCCTGTATATCTTTCCATAATTTCTCTACGCACACACAAGCAAAATACATAGTTATTTTTCTTCTTTTTATTTTAAACAACAACAACAAAAGAATAACACTATGCAGCCTGCCCTGGACTGTGTTTTTTCATTAGGTGATCTTTCTATGTTGGTAAGCAGACAATGTCCCCATTATTTTTTATGGCTGCATAATAGTCCATTAAATGGACATACTATACTTTACAAACAGTCCTTTACTGATGGACTGTTAGGCTGTTTTCAATCTTCAGTTACCACAATGTTTCAAAGCACTAATGCTTTTAAGTAGACTCTAAATCTAATTATTTGACTTAATAGCCAACTCAATAATATCATTCCTACTTTATACTGGGAACTGACACAAGGAAATTAAGTTGTTAAACAAACAGCATGAAATATGCCTGTGTCACAGAATAGGAAAAAAAGAGAGAATCTAGGAAATAATTTTTCTTTTCACTGTGATACACAAACCAGGATATGAGCAAAGACACCCTGCTCAGACTGCTCTAATAAACAGGATAATGAAACAGATGACAAATTCTGCTAATAATACAGATTTATAGAACACTCCTAATTAACAGGGACTTTTGGGGGAATGAAGAACTCTGGGCTAATTTAATTTTCTGATTAAAGAAAAAGCAGAAAGTCTCTTTAGTTGGAAATCTTTCTAAATGTACTAATATAATAACATACCATGACATCCCTGCTTTAATTAGTTTAGTTTATTGAACTCAAATGAAAATTTTCTTTGATAATAGAGAATCTTATAGCACATGTTAATGTTATTATTCTGAACATCAATCCTTATTGTAGTTCCAAACGTATAAGTGCTTTCATGAAAGGCAGAATAAATGGAATGATGGCAAGTACACTGCATTAGGACTCAAAGGGTCCACTGTTTGAGTCTGGTTTTGGCTCAGCTACTTTACTCAACAAATACTTATTAAGAGCTTATCATCTGTCAGGACCTTTGTTAGAGAGGGAGAATACAGATGTGAATAGGACAAATAAAATCCGTGCTCTCACAGGATCTACATTCTAGTCAGGATAGATAATATATAAATAACACAAAAATGAAGAAGATAATTTGAAATAACAATAAATTACATTAAGGAAACAAACAGGATGAAAAAGTATGACTGGGGAAGAGAGTTAATTTAGATGGGTGCTACTTTCTCACTGAGGAGGTGATGTTTGAATTGAGACTACAGTAGCAAGAAGTAGCCACATCAGGGGTAGAATACTCAATATAGAGGACCTGGGCTATAAAAAGCTTGGTTACCCTCCATGTGTGGTATTTTGTTATATCAGCTCAAATGGACTGAAATATACATATTAAATGATAATTATCATATTAAATATTATATTAAATATCACATACACATTAAAATATGATTAATGTAGAAGTTGTCATTTTACACTGGGAGAAGAAAGTTTGTTCAACAAATTGTGATGCAACTATTTAGTAACATTCTGGAAAAAATACAAACTTGTAGAATTATTTTTCTATACCCCATAGTTCATATATAAGTTCCCTACCTGAAGTGTGCTTTACCTACCTTTGATTGGAGAAGCCCACTTATCCTTAAAATTTTAATTCAAGACCCCCCCCCCCACCTTCCCCTTCTCTCTCTTGCTGAGCAACTCATCCTTATAATTAGGTGAGATTGATCAAGACAGGTATCCATGACAAGGGGGCTTGGAGCCATAGTGGGCCAAAGTGATATTAGAGGTGAAGTAGAGATGAAGAGGCGGTGATCAAGACCATTTCCAAGAGAAAGAAATGTAAAAACAAAAACTGGTTGATTGAGGAGGCCTTACAAATAGCTGAGAAATGAAGAGAAGCGAAAGGAAGGCAAAGGAGAACAGGAAAGATATACCCATTTGAATACAGAGTTGCAAAGATTAGAAAGAGAGATAAGGAAGACTTCCTTGGTAATCAATGCAAAGAAATAGAGGAAAACAATAGAATGGGAAAGACTAGAGATCTCTTCAAGAAAATTAGAGATACCAAGGGAATATTTCATGCAAAGATGGGCATAATAAAGGACAGAAACAGTATGGACCTAGCAGAAGCAGAAGATATTAAGAAGAGGTGGCAAGAACACACAGAAGAACTATAAAATGGAGAAGGCAATGGCACCCCACTCCAGTACTTTTGCCTAGAAAATCCCATGGACGGAGGAGCCTGGTACGCTGCAATCCATGGGGTCATTAGAGTCGGACACAACTGAACGACTTCACTTTCACTTTTTGCTTTCATGCATTGGAGAAGGAAATGGCAACCCACTCCAGTGTTCTTGCCTGGAGAATCCCAGGGACGGGGGAGCCTGGTGGGCTGCCATCTATGGGGTTGCACAGAGTCAGACACGACTGAAGCGACTTAGCAGCAGCAGCAGCAGCAGCAGCAGAGATCTCTTCAAGAAAATTAGAGATACCAAGGTAATATTTCATGCAAAGATGGGCATAATAAAGGACAGAAACGGTATGGACCTAGCAGAAGCAGAAGATATTAAGAAGAGGTGGCAAGAATACACAGAAGAACTATAAAAAGATCTCAGTGACCCGGATAACCACGATGGTGTGATCACTCACCTAGAGCCAGATCCTGGAGTCTGAAGTTAAGTGGGCCTTAGGAAGCATCACTATGAACAGAGTTAGTGGAGGAGATGCAATTCCAGTTGAGGTATTTCAAATCCTAAAAAATGATGCTGTGAAAAGTGCTGCATTCAATATGCCAGCAAATTTGGAAAACTCAGCAGTGGCCACAGGACTGGAAAAGGTCAGTTTTCATTCCAATCCCAAAGAAAGGCAATACCAGAGAATGTTCAAACTACTGTACAATTGCACTCATCTCACATACTATCAAGTAATGCTCAAAATTCTTTAAGAGGCTTCAACAGTACGTGAACTGTGAACTTCCAGATGTTCAAGCTGGATTTAGAAAAGGCAGAGGAACCAGAGATCAAATTGCCAACATCCATTAGATCACAGAAAAAGCAAGAGAGTTCCAGAAAAATATCTACTTTTACTTTATTGACTATCCCAAAGCCTTTGACTGTGTGGATCACAACAAATGATGGAAAATTCTTAAGGAGATGGAATTACCAGACCACCTGACCTACCTCCTGAGAAATCTGTATGCAGATCAAGAAGCAACAGTTAGAACTGGACATGGAACAACAGACTGCTTCCAAATCAGGAAAGGAGTATGTCAAGGCTGTATATTGTCACCCTGCTTATTTAACTTATATGCAGAGTAAGCCAGGGTGGATGAAACACATGATGGAATCAAGATTGCTGGGAGAAATATCAGTAACATCAGAAACACAGATGACGCCTCCCTTATGGCAGAAAGCTAAGAGAAACTAAAGAGCCTCTTGATGAAAGTGAAAGAGGAGAGTGAAAGAGCTGGCTTAAAACTCAACATTCAAAAAACGAAAATCATGGCATTCGGTCCCATCACTTCTTAGCAAATAGATGGGGAAACAATGGAAACTGTGACAGACTTTATTTCTTTGGTCTCCAAAATCACTGCAGATGGTGACTGCAGCCATGAAATCAAATGAGCTTGCTCCTTGGAAGAAAAGCTACGACCAACCTAGACAGCATATTCAAAAGCAGAGACATTACTTTGCCAACAAAAGTCCAGATAGTCAAAGCTATGGTTTTTCCAGGAGTCATCTATGGATGTCAGAGTTGGACTATAAAGGAAGCTGAGTGCTGAAGAATTGATGCTTTTGAACTGTGGTATTGGAGAAGACCCTTGAGAGTCCCTTGGACTGCAGGGAGATCAAACCAGTCAATCCTAAAGGAAATCAGTCCTGAATATTTATTGGAAGGACTGATGCTGAAGTTGAAGCTCCAATACTCTGGCCACCTGATGTGAAGAACTGATTCACTGGAAAAGACCTCAATGCTGGGAAAGACTGAGACAGGAGGAGAAGGGGATGACAGAGGATGAGATGGTCGGATGGCATCACCTACTTGATGGACATGAGTTTGAGCAAGCTCCGGGAGTCGGTGATGGACACGGAAGCCTGGTGTGCTGCAGTCCGTGGGATCACAAAGAGTTGGACATGACTGAGTAACTGAACTGAACTGAGTAGTGTTATGGAAAAAATTGAGCAATCAAACATTGATGGCTTTCTCCCTCCCTCCATCCTTCCTGTCCTTCTTTTCTTGTGGTTTAGTCCTAATCACTGCAGTAGGGGGATATAAGATACTACTGGTATTCTAAATGGACCCCTTTCTAAAACCATGTATTTCTTCCTGAGTATAACAGTAAAGATTTTCAAATGGATATGGATGTACAAAGCTATTCTCCATTATCAATGAAGATGTTACTGATACCATTACTTCTAATCATGGGCTTTCTATTGGTAAGATTTCTTTTTGAATTGCTGGTGGTGGCAATGGTAATGTTGTTAAGTCTGCAAAGGAAAAGCTGTATCAGATATGAGGGAACCAATGGCTCCCTTTTTATCCTATGGATTAAGAAATCTTAGAGCAAGAAAGCATTAACAAAATATCACTAATGTTTAGTGCAATCTGGTTTGCAGGGATGATAATGCTTTAAGGTAATGTCATAGGTTTAAAAGGAAACAAAAAAAATTAAAGTCTATTCTATACAATAAAATTAAACTTCCTCAAAGTATGGAGTGAATTTCAGAGGGCTCCCTGACAAATACTGATAAAAGTTATGAGTTCTATTTACTGTCCAATAAACTAAATTGGATTCACAGATCACTTGACTACTTGGAGTACAGCGATAAACACTAGTAAACAACAATTTTGTCCAATTTAAACAGAACACTTTTCTTTATTGAGGCATTTACCAATCTCTCTTGCACTTAAAAGTAGATTAAATTGTATAAACGTATGGTTAATTACCTGTTTGAAGAAAACCTCTCAATTACAATATTTTATATTGCTCTTTAAGCTTGGTTGTACTCCTCACTACTCTTTATGAACAGAATTTGTAGCATCAGATTTTTGAAAAGTTGCAGGAATAGTTTAAGGATCATACTCATACCTATAAGTAGATTAAAAAGAATGGCACAACCCTATTAAAAAATGATAAAGACCCTCTTTCCAAACAGGCTTGTGTCTGTCATCTAATACTGAGCCGATTACTGCTAATGCCTCTTAGAACTGGTTCTACTAATAATCCTTAGTTGCTGCTTCGATTTTCCTGTCCAAAGTGTCATTCTAAATGTCTATTACTCTTCTGAAGTCACCAAATAATTTTCACCATGAGAGGATAGAATAGAAGCCATTAGGTGTCAAGTCTTTATACTTTGCTAGTTATGTTAAACTACTAGATAGTTCTTCAAATGATACAAAAAAACCCCCCAAAACCCAGCATCTTTGTTTCTGAGACTGGAAGAAGATGAGAGATAATTCAATTTAAGAAAACCATCTTGTACAGCTGCAGCGGATACTACTGATACTCTAGTTTATGTAAATGGCACCTGCTAGACTTGGTCTGTTTACAGCCCACAATACCACTTATACTTCCTCAGATGACCCAGAGACAAGATACAAATTGGACAGGCTGTAGATGTCAGTGCTGCAAGGCTGGTGTCCTTAATTGTGTGGGGTGTGACTTCTTGACATTGGTTATATCTGGACAGAAGAAATTTAGGCCTTGCTATTAACAACAACAACAAAAAGTCTCTGTTTTAATACTGACAAATTGCACTAGTATTCCCAAAGAAATAAAGAAGCATCAATAGGCCAGGTATGAATTTATTCACCTATTTTAATAGCACATTTTAGTTAATGTTAAGTAAATGTTCTCTGTGAGCAACATTTGCATCAGCAGTTTAGTTTTTATTTTACCATAGTGGTAGCTGATAAGGAAAGGGAAAAGCCTTTATGTTTCGCATGAAGCACATTCTGAAAGCTTAGAATTTGAGCATCTGTGGCTACGGTTCACATTTTCTGGTAGTGATGGCAATACCCTTAATATGCTGAGAGTGAAGGGAACACATACTGGATCATATAGGTGCCTTCTACCTACATCCAGGTACCCTGGTTTGAAAGGTATGCAGACAGAAACATCTTTAACACCTTCAGGGAAAGTCATGGGCACACGTTTTCACATTCTTTACAGAATAAATGCCATTAAGAAATATGAAAATGTGAAGAGCTTCCCTAGAGGTCCAGTGGTTAGGAATCTACCTGCTAATGTATGGCACACACAGGTTCAACCCCTTGTTGGAAAGATCCTGTGTGCCATGAGGCATCTAAGCCCAAGACCTGCAACTACAGAAGCCCATGCAGCCTAGAGCCTGTGCTCCGCAACAGGAGAAGCCACCACAGTGAGAAGCCCACACACTGCAGCTAGAGAGTAGCCCCCACCTGCTACAACTTGGGAAAGCTCGTGCACAGCAATGAAGACTCCAGCAGAGACACAGTAATTTCTTTAAAAAGAAAGAAAATGTGAACATTTTATCTAACATATTCCAAGTCTATGAAGTCACTCTAGACATCATATAACAAGTCTTTCTTGATTATATGTTTATACATTTAGTGGGAAGAAATGGAGATAATTATTGAAATGTAGCAGAAACCCATTATTAGGTACATAATAAGTATTTGGTGATTGACTAATGGTAGAATTAAAAGACTTCTAAGCTAGCAAACAAATACATTTTCTCATAAAATAATTTTTAGATACTATTTTAATAAAATAGAGGAAACTTCTGTATTTCTCAAATATTTTCTTAGTGGGTACAACAGGGATTACAATTAACATTCTAAATATATAACAATCTAATTTGAATTGAAACCAAATTAGTTTCAACAACACACAAAACCTATGCTTCCATATTGTTCCTTTTCCCTATTATGATGGTGCTACAAATTGCATCTTATGCAGATGTGTCCATTAACATATATTTATAATTACTGTTAAATGTATTTTTTAAATCATGTATGAAACAAAAGAGGAGTTAGAAACTCAAAACACAAGAACACTGGCTATTCACCTATGTAATTACCTTTACTGGAATTATTTCTTTACATGGCTTTGAGTACTGTCCAGGATCCTTTCATTTCAGCCTGAAGGATTTCTTATAGGGCAGGTCTACCATTAATGACATCCACTGGATCATCGAAAAAGCAAGAGAGTTCCAGAAAAACATCTACTTACGCTTTACTGACTACACTAAAGCCTTTGACTATGTGGATCACAACAAATGATAGAAAATTCTTAAGGAGATGGAATTACCAGACCACCTGACCGGCCTGTTGAGAAATCTGTATGCAGGTCAAGAAGCAACAGTTAGAACTGGACATGGAACAACAGACTGGTTCCAAATCAGGAAAGGAGTACGTCAAGGCTGTATATTGTCACCCTGCTTATTTAACTTACATGCAGAGTACATCATGAGAAATGCCGGGCTGGATGAAGCACAAGCTGGAATCAAGATTGCTGGGAGAAATATCAATAACCTCAGATATGAAGATGACACCACCCTTATGGCAGAAAGTGAAAAGGAACTAAAAAGTCTCTTGATGAAAGTGAAAGAGGAGAGTGAAAAAGTTGGCTTTAAATTCCACATTTAGAAAACTAAGATCATGCCATCCAGTCCCATCACTTCATGGCAAACAGATGGGCAACAATGGAAACAGTGACAGTCTTTATTTTTTTGGTCTCCAAAATCACTACAGATGGTGACTGCAGCCATGAAATCAAAAGACACTTGCTCCTTGGAAGAAAAGCTATAACAAGTCTAGACAGCATATTAAAAAGCAGAGACATTACTTTGCTAACAAAGGTCTGTCTAGTCAAAGCTTTGGTTTTTCCAGTAGTCATGTATGTATGTGAGAGTTGGACAATAAAGAAAGCTGAGCGCCGAAGAATTGATGCTTTTGAACTGTGATGTTGGAGAAGACTCTTGAGAGTCCCTTGGACTGCAAGGAGATCCAACCAGTTAATCCTAAAGGAAATCAGTCCTGAATATTCAGTGGAAGGACTGATGCTGAAATTGAAACTCCAATACTTTGGCCACCTGATGCAAGGACTCACTGGAAAAGACCCTAATGCTGGGAAAGATTGAAGGCGGGAGGAGAAGGGGACGACGAAGGTTGAGATGGTTGGCTGGCATCACCGACTTGATGGACATGAGTTTGAGTAAGCTCCGGGAGTTGGTGATGGACAGGGAAGCCTGGTGTGCTGCAGTTCGTGGGGTCACAAAGAGTCAGACACAACTGAGCAACTGAACTGACTGACTGACCAGTAATGAACTCCTCTAGCTTTTGTTAACTGGAAATATCTTAATTTCTCCCTCATTTTTGATGTACTATTTTAACAGATATAAAACTCCAGTATATATAAGCCCTTGTTTTCAGATGGTGAATTACAAATTACCAAAAAAGCTAACCCACCAAGTAGATTTTCCATGATTCACATTGCCTTTTAATTTACTGAAGGTCCAGGAAGATAAAATTGTAGTGTGGGCAAAGATCAATGTTGAACTCAAGCTAGGAAAGCTTTTCAGAAATTGGTTGCTGATTGTACTTTGATAATTAAATACACAAACCTATGATCCTTTTAGGCTCACCTAATTAGTATCAAATGAGTTTACTTAATTATAGTTGTAAATTAAATGCACAGGGTTTGCCTCATCTCAAATAATTACATGTGCATTGTAATGTGAATTATGGAACATTAATTTTTAGTTTATCGATTACTCCCTAAACAGAGACCAGGACTCATTATGATAGAGTTATTATCATAGCAGTTTTGATAAATAGCCCCTAGAAAAGGTTCCTGAATAATGTTTGCATATAAGTTCTTTAAAGGAAAGGTGTGCAAGTGTCAGAATTGGCACTACATATTTACACAAAGCCCCAGCATAGACAGATGTTTTCCTTGAGGTATTTTAAGTGAGAGACATATATATATGGATATGCATGTATATCTATATATATATGCATGCGTATAAAATCTCCACTCTCATTCTTCAGAGCTAGAACTTTTTCAAAGTTTATAGCAGAGGTTGTAACTACTTAAAACTTAAAAAAAAAAAAAAAAGTTTCTAGGCATAATGTTATGTAATTACAGGTCAAAGCATTACCTCCAGCACATCCGTTCTTGGAATCTCTCAGGTGGAGGAAATGATAGGTCAACTGTCATGTTAAGAAAGCTTCAGTTATGTTCACTATACCCAGACCAACCAAAAAATGGGACAAAAACTCTATATATTCTTCTACTCTGTGGATACTTCACTATAGCAATTTTTTTTTCTTCCTCTTGCAATCTTTAAAAAGAAGTGATAGAAGATGAATGAAGAATATTAAAGGTATAAATACAGACTTATCAGGGGGAGAAAATATTCTAAATATTGAAATGTTTCAGACCTAATTTCATGAATAGGCTTCTGGTTTTCCTCATATACAAAATAAATCTAAGTAAAAATATGAGATTTTCTTGTTTAAAAGATATAAACTTTTCAGACCAGTCCCTTGCCTGACTTACTTCAAATGTACCTCTTATTTTTCACATTTTCCTGCTCGTGTTTTATTATGAGACAACTCCCACTGACCACACCAATAACTGTTACCGGACTTATATTATTTCCTCTCATTTTTCTTGGCTATTTTGCAGTGTATGCCAAAAGAAACTCCCTGCTTCCGCAGAGCTTAAAGAATGCACTTGGTTGCTTGCTACAAACACTCAAATTTTGCTCATTAGGGATAGTGATGTTATATGGCTTCAAAAAGCAACAAAGGCGAAGACTGAACAGATATGTCAAGTCTTCCTCTGCATTTACAATTTCTAACTTTGGCCACCATAGTTTTTTTCTCAGTATACTTGTAGTTTTCTGCCATTTCTCCCTTTAAGTATAGAGACTGAGAGGAAGACCTCAGCATAATAATTCTGTTTTAATTCAGCCCAATTTTGGCCTAAAGCAAACATCTAATTACTCGTGATTAATTCTAAAGAACATAACCTACTTTCATGTTCAATGGATCTATGTTAGAATCTAACTAGTGGCTTCCCCTCATTTTTCACTGCCTTTCAGTCTTTTCTGTGTTAACTTAATCCCCAAAGTGACTGAAAAATCATAAACTGCCATTCTCCTACTGCACAAATTATCTATATTATACAACTCACATTTCAAAGGACTTACATTATTAGTCTTGAATTGTGTGTTCAAATTCAGATTGAATTCAGACCTCTCTGTGATAAATGACAAGATGCATGAGGGTTGCCTATGTAATCTAGGCAACCATAATTATACAATTATTGATGAAGTTCCTGTTGATAAACAATGCAAACATTAGGAAATACTATTTTGCAATTAAATGGTGAAGAAAGCTGTTTATTGCCTTCCATTCTCTCCACTGTTAATAAGACTGAAGTTGCAGATGTTCTTGTATGCTGCATTGATGTTAAATGGTGCATGATGCTCTAGGTGGTTCCCATAACCTTGCTTTGTCTACTATGAACTGACTCAATTGATATGATAATAGAGAAAAGAGCTGGGCTGAACTGGCACAATTTGCATAGCCTTGAAATTTGCGATCGTTGGACAGCCAACTGCTCCTAAAAGTTCTTATTCAGTTGTCATTGACAACAATGTGTTAGACAAATAATATTTAGGAATTAATCACTCAGGTGGGGACATCAGTTTACTGAAGCTTTTATCCCATCAAGCAAGTTACTCATCAAGGCATTTCTAGAGCTAATGACAGGGGATTTTATGATAGTCCTTGGGATCATTTACTATTAGATTTAACACAAAGAAAGCAGACATCATTCAGGGTGTCACAAAACAGTAGAAGCACTTACAGCTTTTTGACACAGGAATTATATCTCATAAAGCCTGTATTTTCATCTCATTATTAAATAAATGTTATATTTTAGAGTAAGGAATAATAAAATCCTGATGCTGCTCAATACTTTCCTCATTAAAAAAAATTATATGAGAATCCATACAAATATAGTAGCAATTGGTCTGATGCATGAAAATAAAAGGACACGTTCAGTTCAGTTCAGTTCAGTGTTAGAGAACCTCAAACACTGAAGAAAATCCCAATACATCACAAAAACATTTTGAATAGTAATAGGAGAACAACTAGAGAAACACTGTAACTATAAAAGAGGACTGAGAATCTCTGAGTTTAGAATTTAAGAGCATACATGATGAATGAAAAGATAAGAGACAGTACATATATCTTTGGTGGGTGGACAATGAAACAATCAAGAAGAGAGAAGATGTGCAAATAAATGGGGAAAATGTTATTTAAAGAATAAAAAAAAAACCCATAAAAATAAAAATCCTAGGAAAGCTAGGATGAAAAATTTAGTGCTAATGAAGGTATAATACAAAACAAGAGAACAACTGGGCTATGCTGTAATACCGAGAGGTCAATATGAAAGATTTAACTCCCTGAAAAACAAATTCCATTATCACTACTGGGAAAAGAGGTGGGGTGAAGGAAGTTAGAGAACACCAGATGAAAGAAACTGTGCACACACAGAATTATGTTTTAAAGAAGGGCAATGCAAGTGGCTTTTAAAACAAACCCCACTCTCTACTTTAATTTAAGGTTTAAAGAATAGCATGTTCTGACTTTTTTGTTGTCAGTGTAATTTATGATAAATTTAGGATATAACCCCAAATTACAATAAGACCATTAGTTTTATCTCAAGAAGACTAGACTATATTTCAAGAAGACTAGAATATAAACCCAGGACGGAAAACGGGTCCACGGATACATCGTATTCACTGCTCCTCCTTACTGGGCTCATTCCTGGGGGGAACTATTATACGTTCTGTAATAAGGACTGTACTTCCTACCTGATTATTATCAGGCCACATGACTTGCTTCAGCTAATGCAATGTGAGGGGAGATGATGCAAGAGATGTAGCAACTACTGTGTAGTATTTCATCATGCCTTTACCCCTCTAATGCAAATAACATGCCCCTGATTGGGACTGCCCTTCCGTGTTGATCCCAGACAGGAGAAAACGTGGATGAGGGCCTCAGCTACCAAGTGAAGAAAAAGAATGCAAGAGAAAAAGAAATATCTATTATTGAATGTCATTAAGATTCTGAGGGTTATTTGTTAGTAGGCTGCTGCCTTAGCCTAACCTGGCTAATAAATATATATATAAAAAGGGTAGCACTGCATTATTAATCTTAACATTTCAAAATTATGAGATGAAGACTACAGAATAACTGCTTATTTGAATTTGATAACACCTTCACTGTGTCTGAAATGAAATGCAATATCAGATTAAACATTCAACATGTGTTCTAAAGAGCATCTGGATAAATGTGGTACAGATGGTAAAATGTGTCTATGAGGACGCCCTTTCATGGTTATCTCTGCTCCCTAATAGTTTCTCTAGCAACCTAGAAGAATAGAGAAATATTAGTATGAGTTTAAGCAGGTTTTAGGGGCTTCTGATAGTAAGAGATTAAGCAGTTTGGACCAACCATCCCATGAAGAAGAATTAGAATGGGCAAAAAATATCCTTAAAATGTGCTTGAAGGTACTGATGCCCTAACAAAAGAGTGAAAAATTACCAGGGTAGGACATAAGGGATAATAGAGCCCAGAGAGGTGAGTCTGATGTCTGATATCGCTGGAGGACAAAACTTGGAATCTAGACCCTATAAAGTGAGATGGCCCTCCAAAGAACTGCAGGTTTAGGGTATACAGGAGGTAGACAGGCCTAAGCAATGGACTGTGGTTTATACTCCAATCATCAAAATACCTAAACTTAGATCAAGATGCTTCTAGTATGCCAGTGGACTCGTGCTTGCCAAAAGAAAACACGAATTAGCCTATACCTCGAATTATTTCCACAAAGAATTTTCCAAATACAAAGTCTCAAACACAATAAAAAATAGTAATATAAGAAAAGCAAGAAATTAAAACCACCAGAAATTATACAACAGAAAGTAGCCCCAAGTGGTCCAGATAATGAACCCATCAAACAGAAACTCTGAAATGACTGTACTTACTGATTATAAGTTAAAAACTGAAGATTTTAGCAGAGGACTATAAAGTATGAAAAACAGATAAGAATTTCATTGGTTTAAACAAAAACTGAAAATAAGAATTCAATGAATACTATTTAAAAGAAACTCAGATGCAGCTTACAAAAGAATCAGTGAACTGGAAGATAGGTCAGAAGAAAATATCCAGGATGAGACACAGTGAAGATAGATAAGATGGATTCTACATAGCTACTGAAAGTGAAATTAGAACCAATGCAGAGATTTATAAGAAAGTAAATTTCTGTTTAACAGAAAGAAGAATTTTCTAACAATTTAGGGTTTATAAAACCAAAATGAACAATCTGCTAGGCAGTGCATGTTTTAGAAAGGATTCTTGAATTGAGTTGGGAATGAAATAAGGTGATTCCTATGCCCTTCTAAAGACCTTAGGATTTTATAAGAATTCAGAGAAAAAGTACAATATAATTCTATATATAAAAAATTATGTACTGTAGGCATGCAAGCACTCAGTAGAAAGATGTCTGAAAGGATAAGCACTAAATTCTTAATATCTGTTGGCTGAATGGGGAAATTTCAGTTGACATTTTATGTATGAAAATATGCTGAGATTGTTATTAGTAACTGGGAGATATACTTTTGGGTTCTCGGACATATACAATACTTTTAAAGATTGAGGACCCCAAATGCCATTTGTTTATGTAAGTTATATTTATCAATACTTACTGTATTAGAAATTTTAAAAGAGGGTGGAAAAGTTTATTAATATACCTATTAAATTTTAACATATTTTTATAAAAATAATATATTCCAAATAAAAATATTATTGAAAACTTGCATTTTTGCTAATCGCTTTAATGTCTGATTTAATAAAAGACAGCAGGGTTTTCATATGTACTTCAGTATTAAATCTGTTGCTGTATTACACATTATGCACTCTCTGGAAAACTCTACTGAAATTGAGTCATAAAGACAATGTCTTAGTATTATTGTGAAACAGTTCTGCCTTCATGGAAGACACTCTGAGAGTGTCCTGGATACCTCCAATGGGTTCACACCCTGAAAACTGCTGTATCAAAGTAACAGCTATAGATGTTCCTATGCTGGGATGGTACAACTGCTCATTCTGGACAAGCTGTAACTCAAAGAATATGTCAGTTCTGCTGTGCTCACAGCTGTGTTTAGTGGGATAGGCCAGTAAAGAGTTCATGCTGTGCAGCTTAGAAAGTAAAAGATCCCAAGTGTTTAGATGAAAGCAAGCTGGCTGAGAAGAATGTTTTAGACTTCCCTAGGAGAAGGCATGGAGAAGGCAATGGCACTCCACTCCAGTACTTTTGCCTGGAAAATCCTGTGGACGGAGGAGTCTGGTGGGCTGCAGTCCATGGGGTGGGTCGCTAGAGTCGGACACAACTGAGCGACTTCACTTTCACTTTTCACTTTCATGCATTGGAGAAGGAAATGGCAACTCACTCCAGTGTTCTTGCCTGGAGAATCCCAGGGAGGGGAAGCCTGGTGGGCTGCCATCTCTGGGGTTGCACAGAGTCAGACACAACTGAAGCGACTTGGCAGGAGAAGGCAATGGCAACCCACTCCAATACTCTTGCCTGGAAAATCCCATGGACGGAGGAACCTAGTAGGCTGCAGTCCGTGGGATCGCACAGAGTCAGACACGACTGAAGCGACTTAGCAGCAGCAGCAGGCAGATAAAGTATCACTGTACTGATCCCTTTATATAATAATAGGCCTGAGTTAATTAACCCAACCTATGATTTCTTTGTTGTTACAGCAAACAAAAGTATACAGTTTGCTATAAATGCTAGACAAAGTATACTGGATGAGGCCTAACGTGGGAGAACTAGCAAAGGTCTCCAAAGTGATCATACTCTGATTTCCATGTTGGAATCCTGGTAACCTAAGACTGAGATATATAAGCCCAACACAAGATAGATGGAAATCTGAAGCCTGCCTAGCATGGCAGTTGGCCTTTTCTAGAAAAGTGCACACACACACACGGTCTGAAGTGTACACTACCATGAAAGGACTGATTTAGCCTATTTTATAAGAAACGATATTAACAGGCTGTTGAACTTCTCTCCTACTAGGTTGACAGTTTTGAGGATTTTAAAGAATCTAGTCACAAGTATTATAGATACCATTTCTTCCTTAGTTGGGAATCACAGGGCTCCTCTACTCCAGATAATTTACTATAATAGTTTGATGACAAGGTATTTTATCCTTTTCTTCCAAGCTGTTAAACACTGACTTTGAAATATCATTTTATTTACTTATTTTCATCTTTTTATCTATTATCTTTCCCAACCAGGGAATGAAACCAGGACATGGCAGTGAAAGCCTGGAATTTTAACCACCAGGCCACCAGGGAACTCTCTGAAATACCATTTATGTTTCAGTAACCTTAAAAGTAAAAAATCTGAGAGAATGGGCCCTCTGATACAAGGTTTATGTTGTAGCCCCCTAAGAATTCTTTTAATACTTACATTACACTAATAAATAGAGCGGGGCTTCCCTGGTGATCTAGTGTTAAGGATCTGCCTGGCAATGCAGGGGAAGATCCAACACGCTATGGAGCAACTAAGCCCTCGAACCACAACTACTGAGTCAGCGCACTAGAGCCGGACAGCTGCAGCTGCTGAGCTCCTGTGCCTAGAGCCCGAGCTCTGCAACAAGAAAGGCCAGCTCAGTGAGAAGCCTGCACACCGCAATTCGAGAACGGTTCCCACTCAGCACAACCTGGGAAAACCCGCATGTAGCAAAGAGGACCCGGAGCAGCCAAAAATATATAAATCTTAAGACAAAATCTAGACCAGAGGTTGTCCAACTCTGGCTTATGGGCCAGATCTAGCTATTTCCATTTGATTATGTATTGTTATATAGGGATACTTTCAAACTAGAGGCAGAGTTAAACAGCCTCAACTGAGGTCATATATCTTGACCCTGTACAGAAAGGTTGCTGACTCCTGATCTAGACATATAGACCATTAGAGCAATCTGGACACAGAGACCATTAGAATTGAAAGATACAGTAGAGATTTTCTCGTCAGTCCTTTCATTTCATAGTTGAATAAAATAAAACCCAGAAAATAAAAAAAGCAGCGCACTGAGCACACAGAAGACGAGTGGAAGCTTCCTGGCACATGGAATTCCCACTTTGCTATTTTCTAGCCTACTCATTCCACACTAGGAATGCTCTGCCTAAATCAAGAGTCCTGCCGAGTCTCTTAAAAGCCACATATGGTCTTGGCACAGAAATTGTTTTTTTAACACCTGGGTAACCAGGCTGTGTAGGTCCCAGGAGCACAGCAGTGCCCTTAGCATCAGCTCTAGCTAACCCCTGAGGAGTCAGATCTGAGAGAGAGCTACTTTCAGGGCCCTGCCTCATTAGTCCCTGCTGCCACCAATCTAGCTCAGAGAAAATTGATCCTTCCCTCATGTCTGCTGAACCAAGGCCAGTCTTGGGGAAAGAGGTTTTGTTCATCGAGGATTTGTTAATTAAGTCATCACTGTACTAATGAAACCCCAGAGCTTCAGACACTAGTAGTCTATATTACTTTAGGGTAACTAAATTTGTATACTTAATTAAAAGGCTTGTGTTCTTTTAAAAACAACATAATTTTAAAAATATATAGAAATAAGATATGGAAAACACACAGTACTTATCATCTTACCCCCACCTCCAACATAATCACTTTTGCTGTTTTGACTGTAGTGGCAGGTAATTTAATATTCTGATTTTTGTATACTATTGAAAAGTCCTCAAATTTTAAGTAATTATGTTTCACAAAATGAACAAACACTTTGCATTGTTCATCTAACACAATATGTAAGGATAGTCTAAAATTTCAGTATCATTTTTAATGGTAGCCTTAAGTAAATAACATACTTTATCCATTCCATCAAGTTTTGTTTAATTTTTACTATTATGCATAAAAATGATATAACTGTTTTCACATATAGTCTTATTTTGATTAAATTTTAAGAACTGAAAATACTGTATTAAAGGATATGAATATTTTCACTTATTTGTATTTTAGTAACATTATATAGGCATCTGATTGACTACACCCCCAAGCATCAAATACCAATTCTTTTAAAAGATCCTCTTATATCACATATCCTCAGTTGATCTTTTATCAGAGTCCTTATGTACTCTAATACATCTATGTTCTACCAATAGAATTAACCTTTAAAAACTAGAGTTCAAAGAAAGAAAATAAGAAAAACCAACCAACCAACCTAGAGTTCACATTAGTCTCAACCACAATTAGGATGATGGACTTTCCTGGTGGCTCAGAGGGTAAAGAATCTTCTTGTAATCCCTGGGTTGGGAAGATCCCCTAGAGAAGAAAACAGCTACCCATTCCAGTATTCTTGCCTGGAGAATTCCAGGGACAGACGAGCCTGGTGGGTTACAGTCCATGGAGTGGCAAAGAATCAGACATGACTGAATGACTAACACTTTCACTTTTCACAGCTAGTATGACACTGGGAGAAAGCCATTAATAGTTCAGTTTTTTTTTTTAAAGCTCATTAATAAAAGCAAAAGTGTATAAAGGTAAGAAAAGTATTTAAAGTATTTATTATGATCTGGGGCACTTGAGACATCGATCTTTCTGCATCTCTCATAAGGAAAAACTACTCAAACTAAGGTGGTACTGATGTATTATAAAACCTGCTTGAAGGACAATTTAAATATCCAGTCCACAGAAATACATTCTCAAAAAAAGAAATTATCCAGAATCAGCCGCTAGGCTTCCTCTGTCCGTGGAATTCTCCAGGCAAGAATACTGGAGTGGGTTGCCATTCCCTTCTCCAGGGGATCTTCCCGACCCAGGGATTGAATCTGGGTCTCCTGCATTGCAGGCAGATTCTTTACCACCTGAGCCACCTGGGGAGCCTCAGCACAGATTCACAAACACACAAATCTATACTTAATAAAGCATATTATCTTAAGACTCTGGTTAAAAAATCACCACACTCAATTCATTATAATTCAGGTAACCTAGATTAGTTCAAATTGTGTATATCCACTTAAAAATGACTAGATCTTTTAAAATATGAATAATGGTGCTGCTGCTGCTGCTGCTGTGTCGCTTCAGTCGTGTCCGACTCCGTGCGACCCCATAGACGGCAGCCCACCAGGCTCCCCCATCCCTGGGACTCTCCAGGCAAGAACACTGGAGTGGGTTGCCATTTCCTTCTCCAATGCAGGAAAGTGAAAAGTGAAAGGGAAGTCGCTCAGTCGTGTCCGACTCCTAGTGACCCCATGGACTGTAGCCTACCAGGCTCTTCCGTCCATGGGATTTCCCAGGCAAGAGTACTGGAGTGGGGTGCCATTGCCTTCTCCGGAATAACGGTGCAGGATCCCAAATATTATATCTGACCATTCTAAGATTAATTTCTTTTAATAACAGCTGCACTAAGCTATGATTTGAGACATACTGAAACCTATGGCTCGGAACCCTCTACTGGAGTTTTTGTACAAGGACAAATGTTTCCTAGAGCAAAAAAATTCAAAGAAACACTAAGAAACTAAAAATGCATGCATGCATAGCTGGGGCAAATTATGAACAATATACAAAAAAGCCAAGTCCCAGTTGGTACTTCTGAGGTACCAGAGCAAAAGCAGGGTAGTGTGCGTGATCCTTGCCCACAGCACCACCAAGGGGCTGGGTAGACCACTTAAGCCACCCCTTGAGCCCCAGCCACTGCCCCTACCCTCACTCCATTAACAGGACCAGCTCACCCCCACATTGGGCATTGGGGAGAGATAAAGGGAACTTGTTTTCATTCCCTGTGCTGCGGTATGAGTCCTAGTAAATCTTGGCCTGAATTTCTCCTCTGACCTCTTATCAATTTCTATTGATTAAAGAGTCCAAGAACCTAGGTAGGTAACAGATTGACATCCAGTAAACTGCACATATTAAAGTGTATAATTTGTTAAGTATGTAGTATATATATCCATGAAACTATCACCACAATCAAGACAATCAACATATCTATTACTTTCACAATTACCCCTTGTGTTTTTTAATAAGCTTCTATCTCTTTCTGCCCCCTAGTTCTCAAACACTCATAATGGATCCATAGTATCAAAGTTTGATTTGGATTTTTAATCAATTATTGTGTAATTTTTCAGGTAATACTGACTGCAGTCAGTGGATTGTGTCTTCAAAAATGGATGTGTAACCTGAACAATAGAGGTTCTTTGTAGGAAAATTTCTGAGCTACAGATTCATTGGACCAACAGCAGATTCGAGCATCTGCTAAATGCCAGTCTTCTGTGGAGACTGCCAGCCTTGTCATATATTAACACATAATTATAGATCTAGCATTAGCTGATAATTGGTGGTTCTTGAAACAACAGTATTTTAAAACAAATGAAAGAGGAATTAATTTGATAATTTAGATCCAAACCTTTGGAACATTTGTAACAGTTCTGTTTCTCATTTAGTTACCCTATTTCTTTTCTTCTGAGTTAAGAAAAATTCAGGTAAATTTTCTTTTATTTTACATATTGTAATTTTGAAAAAAAAAAAACTATGCCAATGGTCAATAATCAATTCTAGGTTGTTTGTTGGCTTTAAAAACCTATGATGAGTGTATGATATTCAGAATTTCACCGATGAAACACATTTAGTGTTCAAACATACATAAAAAAAATACTCTCTGGGTATTTCAGGTACACTCAGATGAAAAATATCTATAGGCTGCATAATTCTTAACATGGAGTTCCCATTTGTATTATCATTCTTCTAGTTACTCATACTCTTCTTAGGGTAATTTTTGCCTACTTACGTTGTCATGGCACCTTTTGCCCTTGGCCATGGAATCCTTCCTTTGTCTTTCTAGCTCCTCGTGCCTGTGGCTTCGCCTGGACACACAGACATACTCTGCCACGTCCTCAGTGCAAGATGCTCTCCTCTTCTTTACTTAGGCTTTTGCTCGCCAAACTGCAAATACTCACCTAATGTTTACTCTTGTATAAAACATGTATTAGACTCTTCCATATAATTAGTTGATTCCTCATCCTGTGTCCTTAACCCCTTAAGCATTCATCTGTTAAAACTCTGATTACAACAAACTGTGATTATTTCTCTATACTTCTATTTCATATATTGTGAGTTCCCTACCCAGTGCCTGGAACATAGTAGGTCCTCAATCCCTGTATATGGAATAAATAAATTTTATTACCTTCTTTCTCATTAAATTTCCACCATTCTAGTTCAAATGCTTATAGGTACACATCTGAATCGTTGCTTCCAAACAAGTCTGCCTGATTATAACCTCTCTCTCCTCCATTTGATCTTATACACTAGCATGAAATTATATCACCTAAACTACTGTTCTTATCACACGAGTCCTCTGCTCAAAACTCTTTTAACAGCTTCTTACATCCTTTGAAGTTGGAGCCATCTAACTGCAACCTAAAGTTAAATATTTTTTTTCTCTGTCATCTATTAATTTTCCTTACAAAAACTTTACACTAGACAGATAGGAAATACTTGTTTTCTCTGAAACATTCTGTAATAACTGTGTTTGCTACATTATTCTTTAACAACTAGGTTTTCCACTGATTGTACCCCATTTGAAAGTAAACTTTTTATTGAAGTATAACACATATTTAAAAGGGGTATAAACTGTAAGCCTGAGGCCGGAAGTACTGACTCTAAGACTAAACGGAGACAGAGAGGCTTCCAGGCAACCCTAACAAATCCAGCTTGCAGGCAACACACTAATTGAATGCAGTCATACAAGTGACTACTGTCAAGACCAGTAGAAGAATTGCTCACTTGAGCCTATTCTTGATTACAGAATCATTAATAAAACTTTTTTTTAAGCTACTAACTTGTCAGGTGGTATGTTATGTGGAAACATTCCCTTCGTGAAATTACTAATCCCCTCCAAAGATAACCTGACTTCTATCTCCAATGACTTGAAGATTTTCCATTCTCGTTTGACCCTCAACACTTCTGATGAGAAACCTGCAATTATTCATTGAATGTTTCCTCTGTATGTAATGTGCTATTTTGCTTTAGCAACTTTCTCTCTTTATCGTTTGTTTTCAGTAGTTTTATAATATGTTTAGTTCTGATTTTCTGTGTATTTATTCTGTTTGTGGTATACATTGAGCTTTCCAAATCCTTAAATTCATGGTTTTAATCATGATTATGAAACGTTCAACTATTATTCAATCAAACATTTCTCCTGCCCCATTTTCTCTCTCCTTTCCTTCTGGGATTTTAAATACACATACACTAGGCCCTTTGATATTGTCCCACAGGTTACAGAAACTCTGTTCATTCTGTTTCAGTCTTTTTTTCTCTCTGTTCCTCAGACTTGATAATTTCAATAGATCTGTATTCAAGTTTGCTAGCTCTTTTATCATCTCTAAATTGCTCAGAGCAGGTAGTGAATTTTTAATTTCGGAAGCTGTACTTTCAGTTCCAGAATTTCTATTTTTAAAAGCTTCTATATCTCTGCTGAGATTTTTCTAATTAGTTCATTCATATGAGCATATTTTACATCTTGGAGTATACAGTTAAAACAACTGCTTTAAAACTCCTATCTGCTAATTCCACATCCGTGTCATTTCAGAGCTTGTCTCCATTGATTGTTTTTGCTCTTCAGCGTGAATGTTTCCTTGTAATCTGAGATTATATCCTGAATATTGTGCACGGGATGTGAAACAGAAGTTGGGCAATCTATAACCAGAGGGACAGTCATTTACTTTTCTAAATAAAGTTTTAGTGGAATGCAGCCAAGTCCATTTGTTTACAGATTTTCTATGGACAGTTTTGCATTACAATGGCATAGTTGAGTAGTTTCAAGACCACAAGGCAAGGCCTACAACTCTATAAAATATTTACTCCTGCGCCCTTTAAAAATAGTTGGTTGACCTCTATTGTAAAGACTGGTCATTTATGTATCTTTGAAAAGGATTAATTTTTTTTTTTTTTAAAGTAAGCAGTTGGTGGTGGTGGTTTAGTCGCTAAGTCCTGTACAACTCTTGCAACCCCATGAACAAGAGCCTATCAGGCTCCTCTGTCCATGGGATTCTCTAGGCAAGAACACTGGGGTGGATTGTCATTTCCTTCTCCAGGGGATCTTCCCGACCCAGGAATGGAACCTGGGTCTCCTGCATTACAGGCAGATTCTTTACCGAGCTATGAGGGAAGCCCATAATTATTATTACCCTATTTTTTAAATGAATGTACGGAAAGGACAAGACTTTAGTCCCCAACTTGTGGCACTAAAGCAGCGGCAGAAAGCAGGAAATGGGTGTGGCTGTGTGTCCACTAAGTAAGCAGTTAAACTTAGCTAAACTCAAATTCTAAACTCCTGGTTCCAGCAATGGACAATAACAGAAATTGTCATTCAGTTCTTTTAGCTTTGGTTGAGCTCCTGGAACTTCTCTGTATATGTGTAATTCGGGGGTCATACAAATCTCTTCCTTCTCCACAACTGCAGGACCTTTATGCAGAGTTTCAGGCTACTTTTCTATGGTTCTTTCCTTTCAGGAATTTCTTTGCTCACTTTCTACCTGATGTAGTCACCCCAAACTCTTTATCTGCTCCAGATGTCTGTAAGACTGCATGTATTCTCTTTCAGTTTCCACCTGATTTTCATTGTTTTCCAGTATCTCTCAGTAATTTTTTTAAAGAATATTTATTTATTTATTGGTTGTACTAGTCTTTGTGGTTGAATCAAGTTTTTTCTTAGTTGTGGTGATGAGGGGATACTCTCTAGTTTTGGTGTATGGGCTTCTCACTATGGTGACTCCTCTTGCTGCTGAGCACTCTAGGGCACATGGGTTTCATTCGTTGTGGCTCAAGTGTTGTAATAGTGGCTCCCAGGCTGTACAGCACAGGCTCAATAGTTATGATGAACGAGCTTAGATGCTCTGCAGCATGTGGGAATCTTCCCAGACCGGAGGTCAAACCCACATCTCCTGAAACGGAAGGTGGATTCTTCACCACTAAGTCGCCAGAGAACACCCTGGTATTTTCTGTTCTAATATTTTTCCAGAGTTACAATTGCTACCTGAGAAAGGATTGGTTTGATAGGAGCTATTCCTATCTACTCTTTTGAGTCTGACTACAATTGGTAGGACCTCTGTGAAGTAGTATGGAGCAATATCCAAGTTATATACTTCAGTGATAAAAGCAAAGTGCAAACGAGTATCAACAGTATGCCACCTTTCACATGAAAAGAAAAGGAAATAATAACATTCATGTATCTGTTCCTTTGGGCATAAAGAAGTATAAAAATGAAATGTCCATCAACCAATGAATGAATAAATAAAATGTGGTATCTTCCCGACTCAGGGATCGAACCCAGATCTCCCGCATTGCAGGCAGACGCTTTAACCTCTGAGCTACCAGGGAAGCCCATATTTATACAGAGGTACATTGAATAGCACCCCCCCAAAATTCACATTCATTTGGAATCTCAGGCTATAACCTTATTTGGAAATAACATGTTTGCTGATTATTTAAAATAAGATCATACTAGACTAGAGTCGGAGAAGGCAATGGCACTCCACTCCAGTACTCTTGCCTGGAAAATCCCATGGATGGAGGAGCCTGGTGGGCTGCAGTCCACAGGGTCGCTAAGAGTTGGACACGACTGAGCGACTTCACTTTCACTTTTCACTTGCATGCATTGGAGAAGGAGATGGCAACCCACTCCAGTGTTCTTGCCTGGAGAATCCCAGGGACGGGGAGCCTGGTGGGCTGCTGTCTATGGGGTCATGCAGAGTCGGACACGACTGAAGTGACTTAGCAGCAGCAGTAGCAGACTAGAGTAGGTCCAAAATTCAGTGACTGAAGTCCTTATAATAAGAGGTGAAGTGAAGTGAAGTGAAAGTTGCTCAGTCATGTCCAAATCTTTGCGCCATGGACTATACAATCCACGGAATTCTCCAAGCCAGAATACTGGAGTGGGTAGCCTTTTCCTTCTCCAGGGGATCTTCCCAACCCAGGGATCGAACCTAGGTCTCTTGCATTGCGGGTGGATTCTTTTTTTAAAATTAATTTTTTAAAACTGAAGGATAATTGCCTTATAGAATTTTGTTGTTTTCTGTCAAACCTCAACATGAATCAGCCATAGGTATACATATACCGCTCCTTTTTGAACCTTCCTCCCATCTGCAGGCGGATTCTTTACCAGCTGAGCCACAAGGGAAGCCCAATAAGAGATGAAGATGCAGAGAAATACATACAATAAGTACACGTGAAGACAGAGGCAAAGACTGGAGTGATTCAGCTACAAGCCAAGGAATGTTAGCAATGTTGAAGATTAATTGCCAAGAGCTACCTGAAGCTAGAAAGAGACAAGAAAAGATTTTTCCCTATAGTCTTTGAACGTGGCCCAACTAATATCTCTACGGCTCTATATACTGATATCTGGAGACTTCTAAGTTTCAGAACTATAAGAAAATAAATTTCTGTTGTTTAAGCCATCCAGTTTATGTTAATTTGTTATGGCAGTCCTAGGAAACTAACATGTCATGCAATGCAATATTATATGGCAATAAAAAGGAATGAAGTTCCTTTAGAAATTAAGGAAATGAAGCTCTACTTTTAGAATTTTAGAGATACCAAGGGAACATTTCATGCAAACATGGGCACAATAAAGGATAGAAATGGTATAGACCTAGCAGAAGCTGAAGATATTAAGAAGAGGTGGAAAGAATACATGGAAGAACTATACAAAAAAGACCTTAGTGACCCAGATAATTGCAATGGTGTGATCACTCACCTAGAGCCAGACATCCTGGAATGTGAAGTCAAGTGGGCCTTGGGACGCATCATTATGAGCAAAGCTAGTGGAGCTGATGGAATTCCAGCTGAGTTGTTTCAAATCCTAAAAGATGACGCTCTGGAAGGACTGCACTCAATATGCCAACAAATTTGGAAAACTCAGCAGTGGCCACAGGACTGGAAAAGGTCAGTTTTCATTCCAATTCCAAAGAAAGGCAATGCCAAAGAATGCTCAAACTACCGCATAGTTGTACTCATCCCACACTCTAGGAAAGTAATGCTCAAAATTCTCCAAGATAGGCTTCAACAGTACATGAACTGAGAACTTCCAGATGCTCAAGCTGGTTTTAGAAACGGCAGAGGAACCAGAGATCAAACTGTCAACATCTGCTGGATCACAGAAAAAACAAGAGAATTCCAGGAAAGTATCTACTCTGCTTCACTGACTATGCTAAAGCCTTTGACTGTGTGGATCACAACTGTGAAAAATCCTTCAAGAAATGGGAACACGAGACCACCTGACCTGCGTCCTGAGAAATCTGTATGCAGGTCAAGAAGCAACAGTTAGAACTGGACATGGAACAATAAGCTGGTTCCAAATTGGGAAAGGAGGACCAGAAGGCTGTATACTGTCACCCTGCTTATTTAACTTATACGCATGGTACATCATGCGAAATGCTGGACTGGACAAAGCACAAGCTGGAATCAAGATTGCCAGGAGAAATATCAATAATCTCAGATATGCAGATGACACCACACTTAAGGAAGAAAGCAAAGAAGAACTAAAGAGCCTCTTGATGAAAGTGAAACAGGGTTGAAAAAGTTGGCCGAACACTCAACGTTCAAAAAACAAAGATCATGACATCCAGTTCCATCACTTCATAGCAAACAGATGGGGAAACAATGGAAACAGTGACAGACGTTATTTTCTTAGACTCCAAAATCACTGCAGATGGTGACTGCAGCCATGAAATTAAAAGATGCTTGCTCCCTGGAAGAAAAGCTATGACCAACCTAGACAGCATATTAAAAAGCAGAGACATTACTTTGCCAACAGAGGTCTGTCTAGTCAAAGCTATGATTTTTCTAGTAGTTATGTGTGGATGTGAGAGTTGGACCATAAAGAAAGCCGAGCGCCAAAAAATTGATGCTTTTGAACTTTGGTATCAGAGAAGAGTCTTGAGAGTCCCCTTGAGTGCAAGGAGATCCAATCAGTCAATCCTAAAGGAAATCAGTCCTTAACATTAATTGGAAGGATTGATGCTGAAACTAAAGCTCCAATACTTTGGCCACCTGATGTGAAGAACTGACTCATTGGAAAAGACCCCGATGCTGGGAAAGATTGAAGGCAAGAGGAGAAGGGGACGACAGAGGATGAGATGGTCGGATGGGATCACTGACTTGATAGACATGAGTTTGAGGAAGCTCCGGGAGTTGGTGACGGACACGGATGACTGGTGTGCTGCATTCCATGAGGTCACAAAGAGCTGGACATGACTGAGTGACTGGACTGAAAAAGGAATACTGATAGATGATATTACATGGATAAACCTCTAAAATACCATACTAAATGAAAGAGGACTGATATAAAAGGGAATGTATTGTTTGAAAGTATTATATACTGAGAATATAAATTTAAAAATTTACAGAAAAATATATTGTGTATATCTTTCCATGTTAATAAAAACACCTTCATTACTAAATCAATTTCTGCCATATGGATGTATTAATAAATTAAAAAACTCATAAGACAAAAGGCATAGATAGAGAGACAGGTTAGTGGTTGCCTAGGGCTGAAAGAGAGAGGAACTTAGGAAAAATGGTATGTTTTGGGGTGAAGAAAACTGATTGTAAATAATATTAAAAGTTGACTGTAGTGATGATTGCACAACTTTATGAATATATCCCCAAGACAAAATTACACATTTTAAATGAGTAAATGGTATGGTATGTGAATTCTATCTCAATAAACTATTAGGAAAAAAAGATGAAATACAGGAAGAATAGTCAGAAACTAAAGAGCTCTGCTGCCTACTGGTGGGTACAAAAAGTATGAAAGACAGTGAAAACTGGAATGTGGAAAAAAGGATGAGTGGGGAGAGATACTTCACTGAGTATGTAGTCATGGTAACTTTCAATATATCAAAAAAAAAAAAGTTAACATGAACCAGGATGTGCAGGGAAGTCTCCAGTGTTGGACTGAAGTAGACAATACCAATATGAACCCATATTTTAAAAATACATATACACAGATATAGAAGTAGATCAGATCAGATCAGATCAGATCAGTCGCTCAGTCGTGTCCAACTCTTTGCGACCGCATGAATCACAGCACGCCAGGCCTCCCTGTCCATCACCAACTCCCGGAGTTCACTCAGACTCACGGCCATCGAGTCAGTGATGCCATCCAGCCATCTCATCCTCTGTCGTCCCCTTCTCCTTCTGCCCCCAATCCCTCCCAGCATCAGAGTCTTTTCCAGTGAATCAACTCTTCGCATGAGGTGGCCAAAGTACTGGAGTTTCAGCTTTAGCATCATTCCTTCCAAAGAAATCCCAGGGCTGATCTCCTTCAGAATGGACTGGTTGGATCTCCTTGCAGTCCAAGGGACTCTCAAGAATCTTCTCCAACACCACAGTTCAAAAGCATCAATTCTTCGGCGCTCAGCCTTCTTCACAGTCCAACTCTCACAACCATACATGACCACTGGAAAAACCATAGCCTTGACTAGACGGACCTTTGTTGGCAAAGTAATGTCTCTGCTTTTGAAGATGCTATCTAGGTTGGTCATAACTTTCCTTGCAAGGAGTAAGCGTCTTTTAATTTCATGGCTGCAGTCACCATCTGTAGTGATTTTGGAGCCCAGAAAAATAAAGTCTGACACTGTTTCCACTGTTTCCCCATCTATTTCCCATGAAGTGGTGGGACCGGATGCCATGATCTTCGTTTTCTGAATGTTGAGCTTTAAGCCAACTTTTTCACTCTCCACTTTCACTTTCATCAAGAGGTTTTTGAGTTCCTCTTCACTTTCTGCCATAAGGGTGGTGTCATCTGCATAGCTGAGGTTATTGATATTTCTCCCGGCAATCTTGATTCCAGCTTGTGTTTCTTCCAGTCCAGCGTTTCTCATGATGTACTCTGCATATAAGTTAAATAAACAGGGTGACGATATACAGCCTTGACGAACTCCTTTTCCTATTTGGAACCAGTCTGTTGTTCCATGTCCAGTTCTAACTGTTGCTTCCTGACCTGCATACAAATTTCTCAAGAGGCAGATCAGGTGGTCTGGTATTCCCATCTCTTTCAGAATTTTCCACAGTTTATTGTGATCCACATAGTTAAAGGCTTTGGCATAGTCAATAAAGCAGAAATAGATGTTTTTCTGGAACTCTCTTGCTTTTTCCATGATCCAGCAGATGTTGGCAATTTGATCTCTGGTTCCTCTGCCTTTTCTAAAACCAGCTTGAACATCAGGAAGTTCATGGTTCACATATTGCTGAAGCGTGTTTATATATTCACACAGTTTTTAATCTTACCACAGAAATCTAAAAACAGAGACAATCCAGTAGAAATGAGAATGGCCAGTGCCAATAAAAAGATCAAAGGCTTCTTAGAGAAATGGCTGATCCCATGGCTAGGGCTAAGTACAAGATGATCTTGGAATATCTTGTGTGAGAACATAAGGAAATAAAGAAATGATAGGAGCATGTTGAAAGGGCACAAGAGACAACCTGGAGGTGCTTCCATTGGCCAAATCTAGAACTATCTGAGCAACAAATAATGATACTAATGAATGTGCATCCATAGAATAAAATAAATATCTGTAAGCCCATGCTGATATAAATAAGTAAATGAATAAACAAATGGAGAGAAGAGAAAGCTCCTTCTGATGACAGAATTCCAATTAATAAATATATGACAAATAATAAAAATTAAAAAATCATTATTTGGCTGATACTATAGTAATCATTATTACTAATCAATCAATGAATGTTAAAATTTGAGGGCAAAAGTATAATGGGGGGAGGGGAGATGAAAGACACAATCTCAAAGTATCATTCCACAAAATACTTTGTTGATTAAGAAGAGAAAAACATTAATTTACAATGGAGAAATGTGAGAGGCACCATCTTACGTAAGTAATCAATGTTAATGTCACCACCAATGAGGCAAACGTGTATCATATGCCTCCTGATATGATGTACTGAGGAGAGCAAAATATTATCTGTGTGGTATTCTTGCCTAAAAATGCGTAATGTGAATTTTATCTTGAGGAAACAGTCAAACTCAAATTGAGACATTCTACAAAATAGCTGGGCAGTACTTTTTAAGAGTGTCAAAGTCACAAAAGACAAAAGAAAGACTGTAAAACTATGCCAGACTGTAAGAGAATAAGAGGAATTGACTAATGACTAATGCAATGTGGGATCCTGGATTGTATCCTATGCCAGAAAAAGAACATTACTGATAATTGGCAACATATGAATAAGGCCTGTAGCTTTATTAATACTATTAAATCAGTATTAGTTTCCTGGTTTTGATCGTTTTACTATAATTACACGAAATATTAAAGTTTAGGAAAGCCGGGTAATTAATATATGGAAGATATCTATTATTTTTAACAATTTTGCTGCAGAAATTGAGAAGTTAAAAACTTAAGACCAATGCTGTTACAATCATCCTTGTGTATAAATCTTTGTGCACATGCTAAATTATTCCACAGAATTACTTCTTATAAGTAAAGATACTGAGTCAAAGGTATACATTTTTTAAAGATTTTTGATATGTATTTCCAAGCTATCTTCCAGGAAAGTTGTACAAAATTTCTCCCACCAGCTGCTGCTGCTGCTGCTAAGTCACTTCAGTCGTGTCTGACTCTGTCCGACCCCATAGACCACAACCCACCAGGCTCCTCTGTCCTGAGATTCTCCAGGCAAGAACACTGGAGTGGGTCTCAATTACTTTTCAAACTTCTAAGATGTACCAGATGATCTCTAAGATCATCTCTAGTTCTTATTTGCATCAAAATCTTATTTACATTCCACAAGTTAGTTTACATGTTCCCTTTAGAATATATTGTTTCCATGATCACTAGTATAAAATGAATTCATGCTTGCATTATTTCTACAGTGTATTTTTGGGTAAAATTCATATAATCCTTTCTTATTCTGTTTTCTAGTATATATCTCACCTGCCTTACTCAAGAATAAGGTCTGCCATAAAGGCCGTTTATCTTTGTTTCCAACATTACCTCAGCACAGTAGGTTACACACAGCAGTGGTTCCCTTTAGCACTGTAATAGTTCAACAGGTTCCAAGTTGCTTTCTGCCATGACATGTTCAGACAGCTATCTGCTGACATTTTAAGTCCTGATTTTGCTTGCATGAGGTCCTTCTTCATTTTGCTCTACTTATATCTTTGCTAGTTTTTTGTAGTTTAGGTTGCATTTGCAGAGCTGGGTACCAAGTTTCAGCTAATTCTAATAAGGGTAGAATACTTGTCAAGAGTAGAACATGGACTAACAGACATTCAGATGTAAGCTGTGGTTGCCCAACTGTGACCACAAATCTTTTGTTCTATCTTAATAAGTTGTCTTCTGCATCAGTAAATCCTAAGAACTAAACTGAGATCCGGTCTAGATTCCCTATCTTTAGCCCTGAGTATTAGCCTTCCTAACACTCTAGTCTCTATCTTCTAAATCTAGATGGCTTTCACTCCAAGGTGTTTGCTAGGAATTTTAATATGTGCCAGCTCCTGGGAACCTTCCATTTTAGAAGACCAATGCAGCTTTTATTGGAGAAGGAACTGGCAATCCACTCCAGCATTCTTGCCTGGAGAATCCCATGGTTAGAGAAGCCTGGTGAGCTTTCAGTCCATGGGGTCTGAACTGGAGTCTCCATCTCCGAAGAGTCGGAGATGACTTAGCAACTAAACCAGAAGCTTTTATATAAAAATAAACCTCTGTGAATGACACTGATTGATTCCTGAGAAACAGTTCTTCCATTTTCCTGCTACCATTCCCAGCTCATATAATATCTTAGTGGATTCATACTAGAATTCCTCAGGCTGTTGTACTCCTGTGGAGACTATACCCAAACTGACTTGACACCAGATTTGCTATCAACTTGTGTAACCAGGACATCTTTTTTAAACATCTGCCTCATCTGGGTTAAGTATTTTTTAGTTCTTATTGACTTGGCTTTCCTGAGTTTCCTATGTAACTGATCTACTGTGCCTCCTTCTTGGATCATTAATCAACTTCCCATAATTTAACTTACAACAGTTTTGGCTTGTGAATTACAAAAACAGCACAAGATGTCAATGCCCAGAACTCTCTGGTTGGCATAACTCATCTGGAGAAAAATAATCATCCAAACAGTATCTACTTAATATTTCTGTTTTCCTCTGTTACATAAAATTCAGAATAACTTGATAGACAAAGCTATGCTTTGAAGCTGAATTGAGACTACCATATACACGGGAACACATGGAAAGCTGAGTTGCAAACAGATCCCAGATTAAATGTCAGTACTGTCAGTGGTGACAAATGCCTCCATGCTTTACAGATAAGCTTACAAGTGGCATGCTGGATTGGGTTCTTGCTATCATGTGTCAAAGAAACCTATTGACTTTCTTTATGATCCACTTCTTAAGTTGATATACCAATGAATATCAAGAAGTTTACTACAGCCAACTGTTCCATTAAGGTTGAAAACACACACACACACACACACACACACACACACACACCTCCTTCTCTCCCTCTCCTCTTTCTCTCCTTCCTCCCCCTGCCCCGCCCACCCAATAGTTCTCTGTACTTACAAAACATCCAACCAAACTTGAATATAGAGATTCTTTATAGAGTAGTATAAGAATAGAGATTGATGAACCTGAGGTCATTTCAAAAGAAATCTTTTAAAATTACTCCCTGTGTCAAATTTTCAAAGTAGCTAGAGTCCAGGTTCTAAAAAGTTTAAATCTCTATGGATTTGCTATGAGGGCTTAAGTCTAAATGTGTCAACAGATTCCAGAATAGTTGACTGGAAAACTGTTTATTTGATCCTAACAAATTACACTTTTGATCTTTCAAATAATCACACTACAATTTCTAATTTATGGTAAAATCTACTGCAAGATATGGAAAGTGAAGGCCATGGTTTACTTTCTAGAGCTCATGAGCACATTCAGTACAAATAGCAGTTTAGATTGAAACAGGAACCTTGCTAAGGGAACTATATAATTGTCCCAGGGAACTACACTTTTTGCCTAGACCTCCATCCACTGTTCCTCACCTAACTTCTTAAGACCTACACATCCTCCTCTAGGTATCTAAACACCATCAAGAGGGAGTAAGAATTTTAAAATAATTCCTTCATTAAAATGTGAGTCTCAGAAAGAAATGTTCTACAGAAAATTCAGTGACAAAGATTTATCTGAAAAGTTTCACAAAAAATCTTCTTTGAATCATAGAATATACATTATACATCATATAAATGTAGACTCTTCAGTGAAGACATATTCCTACAGGCCTACATTTTAGGTGTCTCTACCATTCAGTTCTTTTCCTAAAAAAAAAAAAAAAAAAATTTAAGTGGTTATTTATGGCTATGTTGGGTCTTTGCTGCTGTGCATGGGCTTTTTTCTAGTTGTGGTGAGTGGGGGCTACTCTGTAATTGAGGTGAATGGGATCCTCACTGCTGCGGCTTCTCTTGTTGTAGAACATGGGCTCTAGGCACGCAGGCTTCATTAGCTGTGGCACATGGGCTTACTTGCCCTGCAGTGTGGACTCTTCCCAGGCTAAGGATCAAACCTATGTCCTCTATATATCAAGGTGGATTCTCAACTACTGGACCACCAGGGAGGTCCTACCATTCAGTTCTTAAAACCCTTAAACCAAGAATATCTCCTGGAAATGGAGACATTTCTCAAATGCTACCTGCTGCTTCTATGTGGGTTTAAAAATGGGAAACATATAGCTTATCTTATTTTAAACACTATTTTGACCTTCTATATCCAACTTACAGTAATTATTATTATCAGAATTTCCATCATTTTATTAACAGAGACAGTATCGCCTAATTCAGTATAAATTGCAAATTTTATTAATGGGTTACTTATATTTTCCCTCTAATTTAAGGGAAAAATGCTTAATAAAAACCAGGCCAGCAGCAATTCTTTTTGAGAGCACTTTAGTATAAACTTTCTTCATGACTGAATTCATTAGCCTCTTGCATTAGTCTTTGTTTATCATCTTTAAACCAAGCCAATCTTTATTAATTTTCTAAGGCGTTTTCCCTAGTGCGTTCCTCACAGTTTATATATAGCTTCTTTTCTCTACGATTTTTCTAACCCTATCAAATTTGTCTCAGTCTAACCCCATGGGATTGTTCATCACTAATACGTTTTAGAGGGATTATTGCAGCTTTTATTCTTTGGCATTTAATTAAAAAAAAAAAAAAAGGATCTTCATCTTTAGTATTTGTTGATCCCTCTGAAACAGAGCTTTATAAACAAATGTAAGTATAGTTCCTTTCTTTTACTGAATTATGATAAACTGACCACAAAATGTTTCTCAGCCCAAATCTCTTTCTTCTCAGTATGTACTTTAAGCACTTAATCATGTCCTGTGCAGTACAGCATTCAAAGGCCTATTACAACTTACCATTTCATGCTTACCCACAACCCATCTCCATGATATGTAACTTTCTTTGTGATACATCATACCCTTTAAGGCCTCTTTGCCTTTTGATCTTAGTGCTCCATTAACTTAAATTCTTTTGTAATATCAACTTGCCAAAACTGTAAGTATTCTTCAAAGCCTAATTCAAACACCACTTCCTCTGTGAAACTTACAAATTTCTTCATTCTTTATCCTATAAAAATCTGCTCATAAAAGTTGTATACAACTTCTCATGTTGTATTAGTGGGCTGTGTCTCTTCTAGATTCCAAGAAAAGGAGATTTTGTCTTATTTTATCTCTATAACTACAAGTTTTGACATATAGAAGGCATTCAATAAAATAACCTTGACTTGAATTCGTTTGTACTGCTACTTTACTGTTTTAATCTATCGGTATCTTGCCCCTCCAACTTGTTCTTCTTGGAGTTAGATTCTCAGACTTAAATTCTATATTATCCGGCATATTCTTAGCACATGATTTGTGAGTTGGAAGAAATGTCAGAAATAACATAAATCCAAAACATCAACCAATGTAGTAATTCATTTAACTAAATACTTTCGTTTAAATATCTATAATGACTTCCATGACCACATTGACTGGTTTACCCAGGATAGTCCTATTACAATTAATAGTACCCCCTTCCATTTCCAAAAGTATGTAAGTTTTGAAGACAAGTTTTATGGTTATTCAAATAATGAAAAACTATTTCCTCACAAGTACTGGACAGCTGAACAAGCCCTAATTATTATACGTTTTGAATTCTGAACCATGTGAATGTACTGCTTCCTCACAAGGCATTTAAAACATTTTTCCCTTTGTTATAGGTGAGTATGGGTGAAATTCTAGGAAATCATTAAGAGTACAGCCAAAATGCATTACAATGAGTAAACCATATAAACTAGGAGTCCCTACCTTTGGAATCTACTGCCTGATGGTCTGAGGTAGAGCTGAAGTGATAACAATAGAGATAAAGGATACAATAAACGTATAGTGCTTGAAACTAACACAACATTGTAAAGCAACTGTCCTCCAATTAAAAATAAATTTTTAAAAAGGGTTCATCTAAATTTTAATATATGGAAATTAAAATTAATGTCAAAAGAATATTAATAATTAAGGTTGTAGAAAATTAAAAAAAAAAAGGACTGCGCTTCAATCATCCCTAAACCCGCCCCCCCCCCCCCCCCCGCCCCTGGCCATGGAAAACCTGTCTTCCATGAAACTAGTTCCTGGTGCCAAAAAGGTTGGGGATTGCTGATATTAAGTGCAAAATAATGAGACAAAAAAATAGGCCACTTTCTTGGGACAAGAAAAGCTCTAAATATAGGAACTTAAAATAGTTTCATAGAAACAGGGAAAAGCTAAATAAACTTTATGGACCAAGATTAAACAAAGGGGGAAAAGTCCTCAGGAATACTGGCTGCTGTAGGGCTACTTTAAAAATCAATGATGCAAAAATGATGTGAGCTTCTTAAGACATTTAACTGGGATAAACTGTCTGATCCTAATAATAGGAACAAGGCAACAGTTAAGTCTGCATTTAAATAAATTTTTCATATTAAATGTAAAAACACTTTATTCCTTTTAACTGAGGGAAAATTTAGCTGTTCAATTATCTGAATTATACTTATCTGCTACCCTTCCAAAGATCTTTATCTGAGCCAAAAACTTGCATGTGGTGTTTAAGCCAAAATAAAATTTTGCCGCCAAGTTATAATGTTCTGAAAACTGAATTTTGGTGTCTAACTGAACTGCAGAAAAATAACTTACTGGGTATAATCAATAATTACTCTGAAAAATATTTGGTAATATACTTCTTAGGTAAATATCCATTTGTATACTTTCAAGAGCTTTAAATTATAGAAATTGATTATATATAGTCTTAAAACACAACAGATACATTCTCTAAGAATTATTTAAGCTAACGTCTATCTATCTAGGGCTTCCCAAGTGACTCTAAGGTAAAGAATCCGCCTGCCAATGCAGGAGACACAAAAGACATGGGTTCAATCCCTGGGTCAGGAAATGACAACCCACTCCAGTATTACTGTCTGAAAAATTCCAAGGACAGAGGAGCCTGGTAGGCTACAGTCCACAGGGTTGTAAAGAGTCGTACATGATAGAGTGACTGAGCTCACTATCTATCTATCAGTGTGTAGCTAAACATACCTATTCACATACATGAAATGCATTTATATGTACACACTCTTTTTCATCAGAATGTTTTCTAGCTCTAAGAGGTTCTAACTAAAGAGTATTGGAGGGTATTTGGGAGAAACTCTAAAAAACATAGTATGGACTAGTTCATACACAGATGCTTTCTTAGATTAAGGGGCCCCTGGGTGTATTCCTACATGAAGATTTATTGTTATTGATCTTACAGTTAAGTGTGTAATGGGGAAGGAGACAGTGATCATTTAAATAAACATTCTGAGGTACACTGTGAGCCAGGGTTTTTCCAAACCGGGTGCTATCCATATTTTGGGTCAGATAATTCTTTGTTGTAAGTTGCTATCCTGTGAATTAAAGGATGTATAGTGGAGAAGGCAATGGCACCCCACTCCAGTACTTTTGCCTGGAAAATCCCATGGACGGAGGAGCCTGGTAGGCTGCAGTCCATGGGGTCGCTACAGTCAGACACGACTGAGCGACTTCACTTTCACTTTTCACTTTCATGCATTGGAGAAGGAAATGGCAACCCACTCCAGTGTTCTTGCCTGGAGAATCCCAGGGACGGGGAAGCCTGGTGGGCTGCCGTCTATGGGGTCGCACAGAGTTGGACACGACTGAAGCGACTTAGCAGCAGCAGCAGCAGCAGCAGTGGCATCTCTGGCCTCTATCCATTAGATACTAGTAGAATTCCCTAACCCTCCTCTACCTATTCCATTGTGACAACCAAAAGGAAAGAGAACAACTGCTCCAAGTTGAGAACCACTGCTGTAATAAATACATGAGGCACCATAGTACAGAATAGATTACACAAGATTAAGAATCAAAAGGTTAGGTTCTAATCCAGCTGTTTTTGCCTCTAACTTTAGTGTCATGGGGAAATTACCTAACCTAGCAGTTTTCAAAGTGGATTATGGAGTGCAGTATTACCAAATCAGCTAACAACCTTACATAACAAATAGATCAGCCCTCTTAACTTTCCAGGACCATATACTTTTCGAATTTATAATAAAAAGATATTTTTTAAGGACATTAGGTTCTATTGCTATTGCTTGTAACAAACCAACTCATACATCATAAACAACAAGAACAGTTGAAAAAAAATTTTTTTAATTTTTAAATAAATGAAGGTATGAGAGCTGCCAAAGTAGCCAAGACTTGATGGGACAGGACCTCTGAGAAAAGAGAACCTTAAAGAGCTATCTTGATGTGCTAAAAGTTGACTTTCTCCTTCAGGACCTGGCAATTCTTGGTTCTGGTGAATGACTGAGATTATGGGGAACTGGCTTATGCTAAAAGGGATTCCCCTTAGCTCAGCTGGTAAAGAATCTGCCTGCAATGCAGGAGACCCCTGTTTGATTCGTGGGTTGGGAAGATCCCCTGAAGAAGGAGTTCAGTTCAGTTGCTGAGACATGTCTGATTCTCTGCTATGGACTGCTATGGACTCCACAGGCTTCCCTGTCCATCACCAACTCCCGGAGCTTGCTTAAACTCATGTCCTTCGAGTCAGTGATGCCATATGACCATCTCATCCTCTGTCATCCCCTTCTCTTCTCGCCTTCAACCTTTCCCAGCATCAGGGTCTTTTCCCAAGGGTCAGTCCTTTGCATCAGGTGGCGAAAGTGATGGGGCTTCGGCTTCAGCATCAGTCCTTCCAATGAATATTTAGGACTGATTTCCTTTAGGGTTGACTGATTGGATCTCCTTGCAGTCCAAGGGTCTCTCAAGAATCTTCTCTAACACCACAGTTCAAAAACATCAATTCTTCAGTGCTCAGGTTTTTTATGGTCCAACTCTCACATCCATACATGACTACTAGAAAAACCAAAGCTTTCACTAGATGGACCTTTATTGGCAAAGTAATGTCTCTGCTTTTTAATATGCTGTCTAGGTTTGTCATAGCTTTTCTTCCAAGGAGCAAGTGTCTTTTGATTTCATGGCTGCAGTCACCATCTGCAGTGATTTTGGAGCCCAAGAAAATAAAGTCCGTCACTGTTTCCATTGTTTCCTCATCTATTTCCTATGAAGTGATGGGACCAGATGCCATGATCTTAGTTTCCTGAATGCTGAGCTTTAAGCCAGCTTTTTCACTCTCCTCTTTTACTTTCATCAAAATGCTCTTTAGTTCCTCTTCACTTTCTGCCATAAGGGTGGTGTCATCTGCATATCTGAGGTTATTGATATTTCTCCTGGCAATCTTGATTCCAGCTTGTGCTTTATCCAGCCCAGCATTTCACAAGATGTATTCTGCATATAAGTTAAATAAACACGGTGACAATATACAGCCTTGAAGTACTCCTTTCCCAATTTGGAACCAGTCCATTGTTCCATGTCTAGTTCTAACTGTTGCTTCTTGACCTGTATACAGGTTTCTCAGGAGGCAGGTCAGGCGGTGTGGTATTCTCATCTCTTGAAGAACTTTCCACAGTTTATGGAAATGGCTATCTAATCCAGTATTCTTGCCTAGAGAGTCCCCATGGACAGAGAAGCCTGGCAGACTACAGTCCACAGGGTCGCAGAGTCAGACACAACTGAGCAACTAAGTGCACAAGAGGCAACAGAGCCAATGGAGTTTCTGGCCATCTGCAGGCCTGGTGAGACTGCCTGGAGTGAAGGCAATCTGAATTGAAGTGTCATGATCATGAAGGGGAATACAGTGGAGTAAGACTGGTACTCAGGGGTTTTCTCCTTTGAGGTATCTGCCAAATTTGTAAGGCAGCAGGACAAGAGGTCAACAGATTAAGTAGAAGATCTCTAAAAGGCAGAGTAATGTTTTTCGCAGTTATATGGTGCCAAAGAGAACCTACTGGAGAGTAGGGATCCTAGCAAATACCCCAGGATTTTTGGAGACCTGAAGAATTTCAGGAGTGGGGTGGGGGGTGGGGGGGGGGGTGGGGACAGAAATAGATTGAGCCTTATAAAAACTGCAACAAACCCTTGTGTTGGTTCACTTTCTGATCTAGCTTCACTCTAGCTGCCTTCTACAAAAAGACAGTATCATCAACAGAAATGCTATAATTTATTAAGGATAAAAGAAACAGATCTACAGATAACTGAGATAAAGCTTTTGGACATGCAGTTTACTTTTACTATAATTAACATGTTTGAAAAATTAATGACAAGGTAGAGGATAACATTATAAAACTAAGATAAATAAAAAAGAAACAAATAATTTAGAAAAAGAAGAATGTGATTACTGAAATAAGGAAATCAACAGATATGTTGAAATGCAGATAGGAGAAAGCAAAAGAGATAGGATTCGTGAACTAAATGCTAGGTCACTGCAAAACACACAAGCTGAAGCCTGAGGGAAGAAAAAGGATAAAAGATACAAAAAAGGTAAAAAAGACATATGGCACACAATGAAAAAGGCCCAAGATATGTGATTGGTCTCTAATTGGAAAGACAAGAATGCAGTATCTAAGAGATAATTACTGAGAATTTCCCCAAAGTGTTAAGCAACATTAAGAAGATGATCCAGAGTCAAAGATGAAAGAAGCACTAAAAATCCCAACAGGATAAATACAAAACCAAATACAAAATTAAAGTCAAAGAACTGGTGGTTCAGATGGTAAAGCGTTTGCCTGCAATGCGGGAGACCTGGGTTCGATTCCTGGGTTGGGAAGATCCCCTGGAGAAGGCAATGGCAATCCACTCCAGCACTCTTGCCTGGAAAATCCCATGGACGGAGGAGCCTGATAGGCTACAGTCCATGGGGTCGCAAAGAGTCGGACACGACTGAGCGACTTCACTTTCACTTTCACTATAGAGAACAAACTTATGCTTGCCAAGGGGGAAGGATCAAAGTCAGAGATAGTCAGGGAGTTTAGAACTGATGTGTAAACAATGCTAGATTTAAAATGGATAACCAACAAGGTCCTACTGTATAGCACAGAAAACTCAGCTCAGTGCTGTGTGGCTACCTGGGTTGGAGTATAGTTTGGAGGAGAATGCTGCTGCTGCTGCTAAGTCACTTCAGTCGGGTCCAACTCTGTGTGATCCCATAGACGGCAGCCACCAGGCTCCCCCATCCCTGGGATTCTCCAGGCAAGAACACCGGAGTGGGTTGCCATTTCCTTTTCCAATGCAGGAAAGTGAAAAGTGAAAGTGAAGTCGCTCAGTCACGTCTGACTCTTCGAGACCCCATGGACTGCAGCCTACCAGGCTCCTCCATCCATGGGATTTTCCAGGCAAGAGTACTGGAGTGGGGTGCCATTGCCTTCTCCTGGAGGAGAATGGATACATGTAATATGTATCACTGAGTCCCTTTGCTGTACACCTGAAACTATCAGAGTATTGCTAATTACCTATACTCAATACAAGATAAAAAGTCAAAAAACAAACCTACGTTAAGGTCAAAGAGAAATCCCAAAAAGCATTAATAGGAAATGAAAATATGTTCAAAGGACCAAGAATAAGACTAATTGTGGCTTCTCAACAAAGACAAAAGAATCCAAAAGATAATGGAAGGTGATCATTAAAGAGCTCAAGTAATATAACCCAGTATATTGAGTTCCATAAAATAGAAACATTTTCAAGCAAAAACCAAAAGAATTCACACACTAAGTGAAACACTAAAAGGGGGGCTGTTTAGGCAGAAGAAAAATTATGTAATAATTTGTAAATACTTAGATGAAAACATAGAAATGCAAAAGGGAAAGAAAAAAATGGAAGGAGTATATTCAACTGCAAAAGATAACAGTATTTTGTCACTACAAGGCATTAAGATATATGCAGAATTAAAATGAATGACAACAATAATACAAAAGATTAAAAGGTTTAGACGGATTTAAAATGTTCTAAGATCCTACTGTTTTTTTTTTTTTGTATGAGAAGTGGCAAAAGTTATGGTTTATATTTGACTTTAATAGGTCAAGGATAGATTCTGTAATCTTTAGGGTACACATTAAAGATATACCACTGGCAAACATATAGAGATAGAAATGAGAATTAAAAACACCTGATTAATCCAAAAGATGCAGGAAAGGACAGAAAAAAGAAAACAACTATGAGAAAATAGAACATGAATCCAATTATATGAGTTATTTATATTTAATATAAAGATTCCAAAAGATAAAGATTGTCAGAATTGCAAAACAACAAAAAACTATATGCCAACTGCAAAAAAATCTTAAATTAAGACCAAAGAAAGGTAGAAAGTAAAGGAATAGACATACACCAATGCAAATAATAACGCACAGAAAGTTGGCATATTTACACTAATAACAGATACCACAGACATTGAGGCAAGAGGCATTGTTAGAAGTAAAGAGGGACATCTCAAGATGATAAAACATTCAATTTATCATGAAGATAAAAGAATTCTAAACTTATATACAGGACTTCCCTGGTGGTCTACTAGTTCAGAATTTACCTCCCAATGTAGGGGACATGGGTTTGATCCCTGCCCTGGGAGACCCCACAAGCCTCAGAGCAACTGAGCCCACAAAGTCTGCATGCCTAGAGCCCATGCTCTGCAAGAGAAGCCACCACAATGAGAAGTCTGTGTTCCACAGTGAAGACCAGCTCTCGTTCACCGCAACTAGAGAAAGTTCATGTATAGCAAAGAAGACCCAGCGCAGTAGAAAATAAATAAATATATAGTAAACAAAATAACTTATGTGCATGTAATAGGATACCTTCAAAATACATAAATCAAAATTTGATAGCACCAAAAGGAGAAATACACAAATTCAACTCAGAGTAGGACTGTTTAATAAACCTCTCTTCATAACTGATAAAACAAGCAGACAAAAATAAACAAGAATATAAATGGTCTGCACTACAAACTTGACAAATGTGACCTAACTGTATATATAAGGCAATATATAAGAATATCAGCATTTACATTTTTTAATGCCCAAAGAATATGTATAAAATTAACCGTATGGCATGCAGTAAAAACAAAATTACAACAAATTTTGAAGAACTAAAATCATCCAACATATCTGATCACAATAAAATTAAACAAAGTCATAAACAAAAAGATAATTAGGAAATCTCCAGATATTCAGAAATTAAGCAAAACTTTCTAAATAACTTAAGGATTTAAATTTCAAAGATGAAAATTAAACTAGATAATTGAGAAAAATCAATGAAGACAGACTTGATTCTTTATAAGAATAATAATAATTGATCAACCCTGTGGAGGCCATCAAAATGTGCCTCTCAGATCTGCCATGGGCCATAACTGACTGATGGAACTAGCTATGTTCTGAATCCATCACTGCTTTCATGCTGGGTCCATGCTTCCCAACAGCAGGGGACTGAGCACAGCAGGAAGGCAGTGGAGTTTTTTTTTTTTTGCTGTTGTTTCATTTATTTATTTTTTGGCTGTGCTGGGTCTTTGTTGTTGTATGGGCTTTTCTCTAGTTGCAGTGAACAGAGTCTACCCTCTAGTTGGGTCGTGCAGGCTTCTCACTGCTGTAGCTTCTCCTGTATAGAGCACAGGATCTTAAGCATGCAGGCTCTGGGTTGTGGCATGTAGGCTCAGTAGCTGTGGCTCCCAGGCTCTAGAGCACAGGCTCAGCAGTTGTGCCACATGGGCTTAGTTGCTTCACGGCACGTGGGATCTTCCTGGACCAGGGATTGAACCCAAGTCTCCGGCACTTGGCAGGCAGATTCTTTACCATTGAGTCACCAGGGAATCTCTGGAATCCTATTCTTGAGAGGTGGGACTCCATTCGACAGCCTGGCTTGATGAGCAACTATGGATTGAGGAATCCTCACTGATGCTGTCAAAACTTAACTGTATTACAACCTAAGCCTCTTCCTACTTTCCTTCTTTCCTACCTACTTTCCTTCTCTCTAACACAGGGAACAGACCTGCATCACAATTTGACAGGTCTCTTTGCCCCCTCTGACTGCCATCTTATTATCCTTCACAGGTGTTTCCTTCAATAAATCTTTTGATGTTTAACTTCATCTTTTCAAAAATGTAAACAATTAATTATCTGTGGCTGGCTGGGTCTTTGTTGCTGCCCACCAGCTTCCTTTAGTTGAGGCGAATAGGGGCTATTCTCCAGTTGCGGCGTGCAGGCTTCTGTTTACAGCGTCTTCTCTTGTTGATGAGCACAGGCTCCAGGGCACGCAGGCATCAGCAGTTGTAGCATGCCGGCTCAGGAGCTACTGTTCATGGTCTCTAGACCACAGGCTCAGTAGTTGTGGCACATGGGCTTAGCTGCTCTGAGGCATGTGGGATCCTCCTGGACCAGGAATCTAATCTGTGTCTTCTGCATTGGCAGGTGGACTCTTAACCACTGGATAACTAGGCAAGTCCCTCTAATTTCATCTTGGCATCTACTTCTTGGAAAATCCTAACTAAAGTAAACTTCTAGGAAGTGATCAAGGAAAAGAGCAGAAATTTAATTCCAAGATCAAGAATTTTAAAAACAACATTATAAATCCTATAGTAAGCAGGAAGGTGAGAGAATAGTATGAATGATTTTATGCTAATAGATTTTAATATTTAGATGAAGAAAATTCCTGGAAAAAGCACAATTTATCAAAACTAGCATAGAAAGAAATGGAAGCTACACATTCTGATTCAATGAAAGAAGCTGAATCTGCAATGAAAAGTCATCCAACAAAGTACTTCCTAGGCCAGGACATTTTGAAGCGTGAATTCTTTATAATATTTACATAAAACTAACATCAGTGTAATAAAACTCCTCTAGAACAGAAAAAGGCGCTTATCTAATTCATTTTATAAGATCATCATAATGTTCCTACCCAAAGTAACAAAATGTTACAAGAAAGGAAAATTATAAGGCAAACTCTCTCTAAGCAACACTGCAAAAATCAGAAACAAAACATAATTAGATCAAATCCAATGATCTAATAGAAGAATATCACAATTATATTGGGATTATCTCAAGAATGCGAAGGTGGTTTTACCACTCCAAAACCAAGCTATAATTCACACATTAAAAGGAAAAAAAAAAGAAAGAAATCATATAGCAATCTTAATAGATCAGGACAGTTATTGGATAAAACGCAACATTCCTTCATGAATAAAAAATAGTCTTAACAACAATAAAATTCTTAGTAAACTATTACTGGAAGGAAACTTCCTTAATCTGATAAAGAATATCAACAAAGAGAATATAGCAAATATCATTTTTGATGAAGTGCTGAAATGAGACTTCACCTGTTAGAAATGAGACAAAAATGCTCAAAATAACTATTTCAACTGTATTTATATTTGATATGCTGTACTGTGCTAGATAATACAGTTGATAAAAAGTCTGAAAGAAAGCAAACATCTGTGGGACTTCCCTGGTAGCTCAGTGATAAAGAATTCACTTGCCAATGCAGGAGACACTGGCTCAATCACTGACAGGAGAAGATCCCCCACGCTGCGGAACAACTGAACCTGTGTCCTAGAGTCTGTGCTCCATGACACGAGAAGCCACCGCACTGAGGAGCCCGCACATCATAACTAGAGAGTAGCTCCCGCTTGATACAACTAGAGAAAGCCCATATAGCCAAAAAAAAAAAAGTAAATATTTGGGAAAGAAGCAAAATTGTAAATCTGTAAATATTCACAGATGATATCATTATATATATAGAAAATCCTACAGAACCAACAGATACATTACTAAAATGAAAACAAGGTCACTATAAAAAAAAATCTATACATCAATAAAAAAACAAATAGAAGCTGAAATCTAAAAGGATGTCATTTAAAGAGGGGAAGCAACTTAGCAGCAGCACCAGCAGCACTAAAAGACAAAAAACCTGGAATTTAACAAAGATAGATATTATAAGATGATTACACTGAAAATAACAAACATTTTGAGAACAATTAAAGACCACTTAAAATATCAGAGGGAAATACTCTATGGATTAGAAAACACAATATTATAAAGGTATCAATTCTCACTAGCTGAAATGCAGATTCAATAAAATCTCAAAAAAAATTCTATTAAGAATTTGACACAAAAAATAAAACTTGAGAGGAGGTGATAATAAACAGATTCTGGAATTTATGTGGAAATGCAAAGGACCAAGAAGAACCAAGAGAGTCCTGAAGAACAAAGTTAGAAAGCTGATAATAATCAGATAATAAAGGTGATTATATAAACTAAGTAAATGACAATGTAAACCAGTATAAGAATAAAGAGACAATGGAATAGAATAGTCAAGAAAAAGAATCACAGATACAAGATCATCTGAAATATGACAAAGGTATCAATTTAGTGCAGTTAGGAACACAATGATGGGTCAACTGGTTATTCATATGGGAAAAATGAATGAATCATGCCTTCTGGATCACATCATATACAAAAACTAGCTCTAATTCTAGATGGACTGTGGATCTACATGAAAACTTTTTTTAAAATAAAACATTAGGAAAAAATAACAGGAAAATATGAAGACATGAGCTTGGCATATGTAAAGATTTTCCTCAAAAAAACAGCAAAGTTTATTTACCACAGAAGAAAACACTATAAATTTGACTATATTAAAATTAAAGGCTTTTCTAAGATACTTGCATCCTAAGGTTCACTGCAGCACTATTTACAACAGCCAGGACGTGGAAGCAACCTAAATGTTCATCCAAAGAAGAATGGATAAAGAAGATCTGGTATACATACATACATACATACATACATATATATATATATATATATATATAATGGAATATTACTCAGAGTAGTCATAAAAAAAGAATGAAATAATGCCATTTGCAGCAACACAGATGAACATAGAGAGTGTCATACTGAATGAAGTAAGTCAGAGAAAGAAGGACAAATATCATATGATATTGCTTACACGTAGCATCTAAAAAAAAAAGCGTACAAATGAACTTATCTACAAAACAGAAATACAGTTACACATGTAGGAAACAAAACTTGGTTACCGGGGGAAAGGGCGGGGAAGATAAATTAGGAAATTGTGATTGGTATAACACACTACTATATATAAAATAGATAACTAATAAAGACCTAACTGTAATTGAACTCGATTCAATGCTCTTTAATGGCCTTTATGGTAAAAGAATCTTAAAAAGAGTGATATATGTATATGTATAACTGAGTCACTTTGCTGTACAGCAGAAACTAACACTACAGTGTTAATCAGCTATACTCCATTAAAAATTACATTAGTTTCAGGTGTACAACAAAATGATTTGATATTTACATACATTGTGCTACAGGAAATAAGAATACAAAATAGAATTTTACAGTAAATAAATAAAATTAAAGGCTTTTCTAACCAAAGACTTGCATGTTGACTGTAAGAATTATAATCAATAAGACAACAAATAAGCACAAAAACTTAACAAGAACTTCACAAAACTAGATATTCAAATGTTAATAAGCAGACGAAAATGTGCCCCACCTCATTACAACATGAAAATTTTAATTAAAAGCACAATGACATACTAGTATATACTCACCAGAATGACAAAACTAAAAAGATGGATAGTATCAAATGCTGGTGAAAATGTGAGGGGGAAAAGTCATTCTATATAAATTAGTACCGTCAGTTTGGAAAATTCTGAATTGTTAACTATGGTAGTGGTTACATAAACATATGCATTTGTCAAAACACAGAAAGTGACACTATAAAGAGTAAATTTTTTACTTATTTAAAAAACAATTATCCTTCAATTAAAAAATAAATTAAAAAAAACCCCAAATATGAAAGGAAATCAAAGTAGAATACAAACTCTAATAAATATAACTATTACAAATGAATAATGTAACCATATTGAAGTGGATGGAATAATAAGAACTAACTTAGAGTTACTTTTGGATAACACCATCTTGACTGCAGGGAGATCAAACCAGTCAATCCTGAAGGAAATCAGTCCTGAATATTCAATGGAAGGACTGATGCTGAAACTGCTATATTTTGGTCACCTGAAGCAAAGAGCTGACTCATTGGAAAAGACCATGATGCTGGGAAAGATCGAGGGCAGGAGAAGGGGATGACAGAGGATGAGATGGTTGGATGGTATCACTGACTCAATTGACATGGTTTGAACAAACTCCGGGAGTTGGGGATGGACAGGAAGGCCTGGCGTGCTACAGTCCATGGGGTCACAAAGAGTCGGACACGACTGAATGACTGAACTGAACTGAACTGACTAGATACCACACGGTCAAAGACAAAAATAACTGTAAACTAACACTGTATGTCAAGGAAATATGTTTCACACAAGGGTATGGGAAAGCAATTAAAAACTACTTTGTTGTTTAGTTGCTAAATTGAGTCCAATTGTTTTGTGACCCCATGGACTGTAGACTGCTAGGCTCCTCTCTCTATGGGATTCCCCAGGCAAGAATACTAGAGTGGGTGGTCATTTCCTTCCCCAGAGGCTCTTCCTGACCCAAGGATTGAATATGCATCTCCTATATTGGCAGGCAGACTCCTTACCACTGCGCCACCAGGGAAGCTCAAAAACTACTTTAGGATGAAAAAAATACTAACTATAGCTTATATAACAAAACCAGAAATTTCAATATCAGAGTGAGAAGTTATAAATAAGGAAAGGAAGACGGTCAGAAAGAACTTTATTGTTCCAACAATAAACTGGAATCAAAGGTATCAGTCTGAACTCATGGAATTTAAATATATACATGGATAGAGAAATAAATATAAACAGGTGTAGAGTCATGGGTCAGAGAAGGCAATGGCACCCTATTCCAGTACTCTTGCCTGGAAAATCCCATGGACGGAGGAGCCTGGTAGGCTGCAGTCCATGAGGTCGCCAAGACTCGGACACGACTGAGCGACTTCACTTTGACAGGACTGAAGCGACTTAGCAGCAGCAGCAGCAGCCAATCTATTTGTAAGAGGGCCTAGAAGCAATGATTCTTAAGTAGCAATGAGCATATCTAGTACCCAGATTTGGCTTTCTAAAAACATGTGCTAGTAAAAGGAGCTAGGGTTATTTGAAGAAGTAGTTGAACATCTTATGTTGTGAAAAAGGAAGGTAGTGCTTAAAAAAGTATGGGGACAGAGCAGGATAAAAAGCCTATACATTGGGTGATTCTATTTTAAAAAGAAGCAAAACAAATTGTGAGCAGTAGAAGTGAAAATAATGGGTAAATTTGGTGGGGGTAATGATTTAGGAGGGGAGTTCAAGGTGTGGGTTCTAAAGCGCTAGAAGGGTTCTTCTACTTGATTTGATGGTCACTGGCATAGGTATGAAAATCGTAGGTATGATGTGCCAACATAATGAAAATCTGAACCAGTTGTGTATCTGTACTATATTTCAAAACAAACCATATAATCTATTTTATATTTTGATTACAGTGGCTGTTCCATGTTAATTGGTAAAATATATGTGCATTCTACCATATGTAATCTATACCTTAATAAATCTGATTAAAGGTCCTTTAAAAATAAATTCTATGATGAGGAGAACATTTGCCTAGTGTAGGCTGTCTTCCATTTTGCTTTCTAGCTTTGATAGAAAGGTGGGTGTTCAAAGAAGTCTCATTTCTTGACAAGCCTGAGATCACTAAACCATACAAACCATGCCCCAAAGATAATACTTTGTCAGGAACAAGACAGTTTCACATATGTCATTTTAAATTATTTTGAACCTCTGGATTAAAGAACTTTGTCTTTTGTGGTTACAAAACATTTTAAATGGAACATGAATTAATAAGTTACCTTTTTACGTTAATAGTTAAGAAAAATACATATTGTGTAAAACCTTATCTGGTAAGAACTTTTTCCTAAGAATGCCATGCATAGATGTTCGGAAAGAATGCTACTTAATTTGTTCCATCCACATCATTACCAGTACCTATGCCAATAAGAACAAGATTTAAAATTGGTTTGGCTGTAGTGGAGAACATTTTCAAAGTGATTTATAATAATATTTTATAGCAGTAGCAGTTGTGATGATGTGCTGACATTATTCTTTCAGCTGCTGAGATTGTTTTTCCTTTAGAGTTCGCATTTTCTTTTGCACACCTTCTGTGCTTTATGCCTACCAGAATTGCAAATCATACTGAGCTTTTCTTAGAGAGTAATAGACAGCCTTGAGTGTTTTCAAAGAACATGAAAACTTAACTAGCAAATGGGGTGACAAGTTTAAGGACTCAAGAACATGAAAACAAAAAACTTCAATAACCCCATTTACTCATAAGAAAATGACAAAAGACACTATGATGTGTCTATCCTAAATTACGAACTTCCCAGAGGCAGGAGACTATTTAAAGTAGTATGTATATAGATTGCTTTTTATTGTGGATGAGTCCTTGTTACTTTGTGATTTATTGAGAAGGAGAAGGATTCAACAAGGCCTGACTTATTGAGGCATCAGATGCTTAGCTGCTAAAGATTTTGTTTCCATTATCCCACAGGATCATAGAACTTGAAGCAACGTTATCAAATCACCTAATCCAGTGGCTCTCAAAGTGAGAGAAGAGGATAGTAGCATTGCTATATCACCTAAGGGGCTTCCCTGGTGGCTAAAACAGTAAAGAATCCGCCTGCAATGCTGGAGATCTGTTTAAGATTCCCTGGGTCGGGAAAATCCCCTGGAGAAGGGAATATCCCCTGGAGAAGGGAATGGCTATTCTAGTATTCTTGTCTGGAGAATTTCATGATCAGAGGAGCCTGGCAGGCTACAGCCCATGGGGTTGCAGAGTCGGACTTGACTGAGTGACTAAGTGCACACACATTATCACCTAAGGGAGTTTTTTCAACAAATTCACAACCTTGCACTTCTCTTCCCCCAGACTCTATCACCTCCATTCTTATACATCTTCTTGAGGATATATATTCTAACTCCTCACAGGGATGTATCAGGTTGAGGGGAAGGTGTTTTTATGAAGGGAGGGCAATATTTACCAAAAGCCCATTAGGTGATTCTAATATAACAGCACCAGTTTTCCAATTGAGAACCTCTGACCTAGTCTGTTTTTTTCTTTTAGGGCACAATTACAATTCAAACAGCTCAGAAAGCACTCTGGAAGTATTCAGAAAAGTCTACAGCTTATTCTTCAGTGTCCCTATTTTATTGTCTCATAACAGCTACTATGTAAAATGTGTTATTTTCAATTCAGAACAAAAGTCCTATTGCTTCTTCCAATTTTCTATGATATATTTAGTACAGAAACTTGGAAAAACTTAAACTTGCTACGAAGATATAAATATGTATATATGTGCATATATGTACATATTTATACATGTGTATGTAGAAAATCTTTTTTTCCACTACAATCCTTATTTTAGTAAGATTATATTTATGTTAATATTTGAAGACCTTATTAGCAGCTGCTTTGCGGTAGGTAATCTTCAGTCTTAGTTTTTCTAAAGTTTATAGACACAGAAATGATTTCCCTAACCTGACTCCCATGTTGCCAACAGGTTCATTCAACATTTATTAAAAGGATCAAAATGGATAGAATCAACTTTTCTTTCCTGCCTTCATCCCTAGTCTCTTGCTCATTATTTTCCAGTCCCTCTCCAATCCCCTCACTCCCCAAAAAGCTCAGAACTCAATTAGCCTGCAAGCAATGAACCAATGATTAGTATGTGACAAAACCTCTGGGCTGGAAGGATAGAGGATGGATTCCCAAATGAAATAGAAGTGACCAAAAACAAAACAAACAAAAAAAAGGAGTAAGTGGAAAAGTCTTTAGATTCACAAGCAATTTATGGAAGAGGAATTCAAAGAATTACATTTATAATATAAGAGAAAACAGTTTATTGACTCTATCTCAAAAGGAGAAAGGTCTCCAGAATTAAATACCAAGAAACTAATTTTGTTACATTATTGCTAAATGCCACAAACTTAGCAATGATCATTGAAAAGTACTCTACAGCACAAGGTTTAAGGAACAATGATTCCTAATTAGTGTTTTAATAAGTGTGTTAGCATTGCCTTGTAACATTCTGGAATGTCACTTACAGTAAATTAAGGGATACTTTCTTTCCCCATCTTCCATTAGTATTTTAATGCTAGGAGGTGGGAAAAAGCTGATCCATATTCAAGAGGGAAGGAGGAAAAACAATAACAAATTGGCATCTCTTCTGTGAATTGCCCCACAGGCCAAGCATTTTTATGTTCTTAATCATTATTAAATGACTTAACATGACACCCAGAGCCTGGCAAATGATTGCATCCTGACATAAGAACGAATTACAAATGAAATGAAAGATCAAGCCGTATTAGAGGATTGCCTCTGGGAAATGAAAATCTTTAATTCTCTTTTATTATTGACATTTATTTGGCTGCCATGAATAACAACACAGCAAAGAGATTCAGCTATGCTTCTGCATTGAATAGCTTATCCCAGGGCTCAAAACTGCATTAACATTTATCATGTTTGCTTTTGTAGCTGACACCACTGAACAGATTCTCTATCCATCTTGTATTTATCATGCATTGCAGATATAGTGCATCCTCTAATTTAAGTTCATTTTCATAGAGTAGGAACAGCAAAGATTAGCCAGTGTCTTTCCTCAAATAAATTCCTGCTGGTAAGCATCCCTAAGCATGGTTTAATAGATTTAATAAAGAACAAAATGAGTTGACAAGGAAATTCAGTCATAGGAAGGGGAGGCTAATTTTAAAGGTTTCAATTTTGGGAAAATTGTGCAAATTCACAATGAGGAAGACACTTGTACAATATGTAGATCTGGAATATATAAAGCCTTAAAATAAATGTCTCCATAAAGAGCAACAAATTGCATGTTTTGAATCTGAAGGCAGTATACCAGTTCCTGTAAGATAAAAAAATCTGCATGTTTTTCACTTTTCCAAAAAGAGTTCATTGCTAAGACAGGAAGAGGCCACATGGTATAGGAAGACAGCAATCCAGGTAGTTATTATTAATGCAGGGCTATCTTTTCATGACCCTTTTCTCCCTTGTACACATTTACAACATGGCTTTTCCTGTCACAACAATTAAAGATTATATACTACCTGGTGCCTTTGCTTACATGATCCTCTTTGACTGGACTGCCCTCCTTTCTTTAAGTTCCTCCTAAAATTCAAGACTTAGCAAGGATATCAATGTGTCTTAGGAAAGGTCCTTAATAACTCTGAATTTTGTCTGAAAAATTTTTTTTTTACTTTTCTTTCTGTTTCATTTACTTTTAATTATGGAGACTTTAAAACATATGAAGAAGTGGAAGTAATAACATAATAACCATCCCCCATATATCCATCACCCAGCTGCCACAATTATTAACTCATGACAAATCTATTTCTATAACAGTTATAAAATAGATGGCTGAGTAAAAACAGAAATGAGGTTTTCTTCTTGAAGTTTAAAAATAAGAAAGTAACTTATTTCTGAATTCTACTTGCTCATAATCAGATAAGTTTATTTTATTCAAGCATGATACTTGGTAAGTAAAATTTATTTATTTATTTATTTTCAGGAAAGACATTTCTAGACTGACAATATCTCCAAAGTTTCAAAACAAATAAACAAAATCAAAGTGGATTTACTCAAGTGAATTTTAATAAATATAAGTTCTTGAAAGATTTTTTTACTGGGAGAAGACAGCTGTATTTATTAAAATAAACAATAAAAGGTACATTTTTACAGACATAGAACAAACAGTCCTCAAATTTGCAAAGGACCACAAACTACCCTGAATAGCAAAGCAATCTGGAGAGAAAGAATGAGGCTAGAGGCATCACACTTCCTGATCTCAAATGACATTACAAAGGTAGAGTAGTCACAGCAGTACAGTTCTGCAGAACAAGACACACACACAGGCCAACGGAACAGAACGGAGTCCAGAGACAAACATGCGCATAAGGTCAATTCATTTATGACAAAAGAGCCAAGAGGACACAAGAGGGAAAAGATAGTTTCTTCACAATAAGTGGTATTGGGAAAACCAGACAGCCATAGGCAAAAGAATGAGACTGGACCACCATCGTGCAACATACATAAGCATCACCTTAAGGTGAATGAAAGACTGGAAGCCAAGACTTGAAATCAAACAACTGTTAGAGGGAAACAAAGGGAGTAAGCCCTTGACATTGGTCTTGATGATGAATTTTTGGATTTGACACCAAAAGCAAAGGCTAAAATAACAATAATAAGTGGGAGTTAAAACTAAAAAACCTCCTATATAGCAAAGGCAACTATTAACAAAGTAAAACGCAACCTACAGAATGGGAGGAAATATCTCCAAGTCATATACCTCATAAGGGGTTAACATCCAAAATACATAAAGAACTCATACAACTCAACAGCAAAAGAGCAAACAATCCAATTTAAAAAGGGACAGAGGATCTGAACATACAGTTTTTCAAAAGAAGACAACAGATGGCCAATAAGTACACGAAAAAGGTACTAAAAATAACTACTCATCAGGAAAATACACATCAAAATTATAATGAGGTATCATCTCAGACCTGTTAGAATGGCTAAACTACCATAAAGATAGGAAATACCTGTTGGCAAGAATGTGGATAAAAAGGCACCTTTTTGTACTGTTAGTGGAAATGTAAATTGGTGCCGCTGCTATGAAAAACAGTATGGAGGCCCTTCAAAAATAAGTAGAACTACCATAAGACTCAGCAATTCTACTTCTGCGTCATGAACGAAACAAAAACACTAACCCAAAGAGATATCTGCACCCCCATGTTCGCTATAGTGTTATTTATAATAGCCAAGACATGGAAAACACCTATGTGTCCACTGATAGACATTTAGGATGGACAGACTTCAGAATGGATAAAAATAATGTGGTATATATACATCAGCTCACGCATGTGTGCACACACACGGTGAAATATTATTTAGCCACAAAAAAGGAAATGCTAGTATTTGAAACAATATGAATGAAACTTCAGTACTCTACACTAAGCAAAGTAAGTCAGACAGACAAAAACTGCATGATCTCACTGATATGTAGAATTAAAAAAAAAATAATAAAAAACTCCAAGTCACAGATACAGAGAACAGATTGGTGGATGCCAGCAGCAGGAGTTGGAGGAGGGGGTGACAGTGCGTAAAGTACATGGAGGAGATTTTAAAAAGAAAAATGTACACTGCTTTGAGTAATTTATAATAGAAAGTATATAACATTTTAAAATAATGATTAATCTCCATAATACCGGGTTTTCCCCACAGCTTCCCCACGTACCTGTAGCCAGTATGGTGTCCTCTCTCCCTTGGGTGAAAATCACAATTCGCTGCCTCTTTGAGTTGACTTTTGGCAGAGCCTGTGTCTTTCTGGCTATTTCTTTAATGTCTTCAGTCTATTAATAGAAAGGAGGAAAAATATGCTCATAACCAATACAATAAACTAAAATTTTATAGTAGATTAAGGATTTAGTTTCTCATGCTCAAAATAAGAGAGACTTGATCATAGAATTACATAAAAATTTTAACTACATACAGAAGTAAACAGAATAGTACAACAATCTTCAAGGAACCTATCATCAAGCTGCAATGATTTGAAATTTATGATGAATCTTATTTCTATTTATCTACCTACCTTTCATATTATTCTTAAGGAAATCTCAAATACTATATAATGCCACATGTAAAATGCTTTATTATGTATTTCTAAAAGGTAATGATTCAAACATAACCATCTATTATATTTTTAATTAATGATAATTCTTTAATATCAACAGAAGTCAGTTTTCAAATTTCCAATTAATGAGAGATTTATAAAAAAGAGTATTACTGAATTATTTTAGAGGCTTACAGAGAGAGCATAATTATGCTGATTCTGGAAATAATGCAGTTAATATAATAAATTTTTCAAAGAACTAAAATGAGATGCTAACCATTTTCTAGAGACTTAGCTTTTTTAAAGATAAAGTTTAAAAAAGTACAAATTAGTTCTAGAAACCCTCACGCTGTTTTTCATGATCACACAGGCTGCAAAGTTTTACATCATAAATGTTCTGTCTTGAAATCTAATTCTTGAGCTATGGGTTAGATTTTTAGAATCATGTTTTCAACTTTTTTGAATTAAAAAATGTATTTTCATTAGCTTTTTAAAAAACTAATTTATTTTATTTTTCTGGTTATGCTGGGTCTTCATTGCTGCGTGCACGCTTTCTCTAGCTGCAGTAAGCAGGGGCCATCCTCTAGCTGTGGTGTGCAGACTTCTCACTGCGGTGGTTTCTCTTGCTGTGCAGCACAGATCTAGGCACACGGCTTCAGGAGTTGTGGCTCCTGGGCCTAGAGCTTGCAGGCTCCAGTACTCGTGGCAGGTAGGCCCAGCAGTTGTGGCATGTGGGCCCATAGTTGCAGTGAACAGGCTTAGCTGTTCCTCGGCTTGTGGCATCTTCCAGGACCAGGGACTGAACCTGTGTCTCCTGCATTGGCAGGCAGATTTCTTATCCACTGTACCACCAGGGAAGTCCTCAACAATTTTAGATAATTTAAAAACCCATGTTTGAATTCAGAGGGCTGCTAAAATTGTGCATGGTCTGGAGTTTGTTGGTAGCTTCTTCTATCACTGTGCAAAGTTTAAAAAAGGTATGGAGAGAGAAATATATACCAGAGTGGAAATATATCTAATAAAAGAAATTAATTAGGATATATAGGACAGAAAAATTTAGGTAGGCAAAGCAGACAAGTCACAGTGGCTACAGACAACATCAGAAACCATTATGTTTTTAAAGGTATGACAATCTTTAGTGAAATATTTGTATGCTGTTTAGTCACAAAATACTTAAGATTCTGGATGATATATGAATCTAAGCTTCTCCTAAACCTAACATCATGATTCCTGAGGACTGCTATTTCTGGGAAAAAAAAAAAAAATAGTCTTTTGTGGTTGGACAATGCTGCTGACCTTTTAAACATGCTGACTATTTCACTTTTGTTTGCTTATTTTAGAAAAGAACTATGCCTGAAACTCTGATAAGATGAGAAAAGAAATTCCCTCAGTTTGAGGGGAAAGACTATTAAAAATGACCAGTAACATTTGAAAGTGAAGTTGCTCAGTCGTATCTGACTCTTTGTGACCCCATGGACTGTAGTCTACCAGGCTCCTCTGTCCATGGGATTTTCCAGGCAAGAATACTGGAGTGGGTTGCCATTTCCTTCTCCAGAAGATTTTCCCAACCCAGGGACTGAACCTGCGTCTCCCGCATTGTAGGCAGACACTTTACCGTCTGAGCCACCAGGGAAGTCTATCCCCCCAAATGACAATGTCTTATAATAATAATGCTTCTAATAAATATATACATTAAAATTACATATAGTATTCAAATCTCTTTACTACAGACATATTTCACTAATATAGGATTTTTGCTTATGATTGAGTACAGTTCATTTTTAGTAAAGATAGGAGGCAAACTCCAGAAAGATTCACTTTACCACCTTAGGAGTAGAATTTTATGCATGTACTGGATGATTTTTAAGTAGAGATCCTTCTTAAAAATGGTATAAGGAATAAATTAAGAGTGAGATTTGGTTGCCTTATACCAACCCTGTGAAAAAAGAGAATCTTTTGTGGGAGTTTTGGTAACCTAATCAAAGCAACATTTTTAACCTGCCTCAAGTTAAACCTTATAAAAACAGCAATTCAAGATTGAAACAAACTTTTCAGATATAAATTTTCACAGAAAGAATAAGCTTTATTCTATTTGTATCCATATCTATAGCTTCATTGTGCACCAAATCAAAGTATCCCACACTAAGCTTTGAGGAGTCATTGTTTTGCCCTCAACAGATGATTCCCATCTAGTATAAAAGCTTTTCTTAAAACTTCAATTTTGTCTTCCTAACAACATATATTTCGAGTTCTGTAAAACTTGAAAACATGAACCTCTTCCTTATCTCCTGGTAGTTCTTTCTCCCATATATCTGCTCTAACATATCTTAACAGAATGATGAAATTACAAGGGATTTTAGAGTATGACACAACTGGATTTACTAATTTTGATGTTGTTGTTCAGTTGCTCTGTCGTGTCTGACTCTTTGCAACCCCACAAGCTGCAGCACGCCAGGCCTCCCTGTCCAACACTCCCGGAGCCTACCCAAACTCATGTCCAATGAGTCAGTGATGCCTCAACCATCAGTGCCTACCCAAACTCATGTCCAATGAGTCAGTGATGCCTCAACCATCAGTGAGATCCAACCATCTCATCCTCTGTTGTCCCCTTCTACTCCTGCCCTCAATCTTTCCCAGCATCAGGGTCTTTTCAAATGAATCAGCCCTTTGCATCCGGTAGCCAAAATATTGGAGTTTCAGCATCAACATCAGACCTTCCAATGAACACTGACTATAGGAAAAACCATAGCTTTGATTATATGGACCTTTGTCAGCAAAGTAATGTCTCTGCTTTTTAATATGCTGTCTAGGTTGGTCATAGCTTTTCTTCCTATTTGTGTGACCTCAAATAGTAAATTTTTATACACAGAAGATCTGTATAAAAAATCTTAATGAACTGGATTACTACAATGGTGTGGTTAGTCACCCAGAGCCAGACATTCTGGAGTGTGAAGTCAAGTGGGCCTTAAGAAGCACTGCTGTTAATAGAGCTAGTGGATGCGATGAAATTCCAGCAGAACAATTCAAATCCCTAAAGGATGATGCCATCAAGGTTCTGCATTCATTATGTCAGCAAATCTGGAAGACTCAGCAGTGGCCCCAGGACTGGAAAAGGTCAATTCTTATCCCAATCCCCAAGAAGGGTAGTACCAAATAAGATGCTAAACACTGGACAGTTGTACTCATCTCCCATGCTAGTAAGGTCATGCTTAAAATCTTGCATGCTAGGCTTCAGCATTATGTGAACCAAGACCTTCCAGATGTCCAAGCTGGGTTTAGAAAAGGAAGAGAAACTAGAGATCAAATTGCTAACATTTGCTGGATTATAGAGAAAGCACGGGAATTTCAGAAAAACATCTATCTCTGTTTCACTGACTATGCTAAAGCCTTTGACTGTGTGGATCATGATAAACTGTGGAAGGCTCCTAGAGAGAGAGGAATACCAGATCATCTTACCTGTCTCCTGAGAAAACTGTATGTGGGCCAAGAAGCAACAGTTAGAACCCTTTACGGAACAAGTGATTGGTTCACGATTGAGAAAGGAGTACGACAGGGCTGTCTGCTGTCACCCTGTCTGTTTAACCTATGCACTGAGCACATCACGAGATATGCCAGGCTGCATGAGTTACAAGCTGGAATCAAGATAGGCAGGGGGAAACATCAGCAACCTTAGATATGCAGATGATACCACTCTAATGGCAGAAAATGAAGAGAAACTAAAGAGTCTCTTAATGAGGGTGAAGGAGGAGAGTGAAAGAGCAAGCTTAAGACTAAATATTAAAAAACTAAGATCATGCATGGCATCCAGCCCCCCTTACTACATGGCAAATAGAAGTAGTGACAGATTTCCTCTTCTGGGGCTCCAAAATCACTGTGGATGGTGACTGCAGCCATGAAATCAGAAGACGATTGCTTCTTGGCAGGAAAGTGATGACAAACCTAGACAGTGTGTTGAAAAGCAGAGGCATTATACTGCCGACAAAGGTTTGTATAGTCAAGGCTATGGTCCTCCTAGTGGTCATGTACAGTTTTGAGGGCTGGACCATAAAGAAAGTAGAATGCCAAAGAACTGATGCTTTTGAACAGTGCTGCTGGAGAAGACTCCTGAAAGTCCCTTGGACAGCAAGGAGATCAACCAGTCAATCTTAAGGGAGCTCAACCCTGAATACTCACTAGAAGGACTGTAGCTGAAGCTGCAGTATTTTGGTCATCTGACGCAAACAGATAACTCAGTGGAAAAGTCCCTGAATGCTAGGGAAGATTGAGGACAGAAGGAGGAGAGGCTATCAGAGGATGAGACAGGCTGGATGGCATCACCGACTCAATGGACATGAGTTTGAGTAAACTGTGGGACTTGGTGATGGAGAGGGAGGCCTGGCGTGCTGCAGTCCACGCAGTTGCAAAGAGTTGGACATGACAGGGCAACTGAACAGCAAAGCAGGTAAATATACCTCTCTGAAACTCCATTTTCTTATCTACAAAACTAAGACAATAGTAATTGTCTTAAAAGATGTTGAGAGTGAAGTATGCTAAAATTGGTGGGCAAAAGTCTGAAGAGAAACAGGTTATTTGTTTAGTCTTATAGTATCTCCCTCTAAACTTATTCATTACAGAAGGAAAAATAGAAATGCTAATAGTGAAGAAGGTTGACAGACATCCCTTTACCCCAGGGATCAACTTTAGTGATGCTTAAATTAGTGGGTAAAATGGGATATCTGCACAGGTATCACCCCCAAGATATTTTATCAACTACAATGGGAAAATACTTAACTTCATAGAGCATAAATACCACCTTAACCTAGTGATCACAGTTAACATCACCAACAGTAAGACATTGGGATATCATGTATATCCCTGTTATGATGCACTGATAAGGGCACAATGCTGCTGCTGCTGCTAAGTCGCTTCAGTCGTGTCCGACTCTGTGTGACCCCACAGACGGCAGCCCACCAGGCTCTGCTCTCCCTGGGATTCTCCAAGCAAGAACACTGGAGTGGGTTGCCATTTCCTTCTCCAACGCATGAAAGTGAAATCGCTCAGTCGTGTCCGACTCTTTGCAACCCCATGAACCGCAGCACACCAGGCCTCCCTGTCCATCACCAACTCCCGGAGTCCACCCAAACCCATGTCCATCGAGTTGGTGATGCCTTCCTACCATCTCATCTTCTGTCACCCTCTTCTCCTCCTGCCCTCAATCTCTCCCAGCATCAGGGTCTTTTAAAATGAGTCAGCTCTTTGCATCAGGTGGCCAGAGTATTGGAGTTTTAGCTTCAATATCAGTCCTTCCAGTGAACACCCAGGACTGATCTCCTTTAGAATGGACTGGTTGGATCTCCTTGCAGTCCAAGGGACTCTCAAGAGTCCTCTCCAACACCACACTCCAAAAGCATCAATTCTTCTGTGCTCAGCTTTCTTTATATTCCAACTCTCACATCCATACATGACTACTAGAAAAACCATAGCTTTGACTAGGTGGACCTTTGTTGGCAAAGTAATGTCTCTGCTTTTTAATATGCTATCTAGGTTGGTCATGAATTTCTTCCAAGGAGCAAGTGTCTTTTAATTTCATGGCTACAGTCACCATCTGCAGTGATTTTGGAACCCCCCAAAATAAAGTCTTCCACTGTTTCCCCATATATTTTTGCCATGAAGTGACGGGACCAGATGCCATGATCTTAGTTTTCTGAATGTTGGACAAACCTAAATTGAGGGACATTTTACAAAATGACTGACAGGCAGTCTTCAAAAGCATGAAGATCATGAACAACAAGGAATGCGTGAGAAATTGTCTGATAAGAAGAGACTAAGAAGACAAATATATGCAATGTGTGACCCTGGACTAGATTGTGGAAGAGAAAAAAGAAATTAGAGGAAAAACTGGTGAAATGAGAATAAATTCTACAGTTCAGTTACTAACACTGTACTAATGTTGACTTCCAGGTTTTGATCATTATACCTTGGTTCTGTAAGATGTTTACATTAGGGGAAGCTAAGTGAAGGTATCCAGAAATTCTCTGCACTATTTTTGCAAATTTTCTGAATCTAAAATTGTTTCAAAATAGAAAGTTTAAATCGTTTTTTTGTGTGTGTGTATGAGGAGGAAAAATAAGGTAAGTGAAAGAGCTGAATGTAGTATTTAGCACATGCCAAGTACTTAATAAATATTAATGTATTTCCTATATTTACTGTCATTTAAATATGCTCCAAAACTGTCAAATCCTAAGTTGCCTGAAAATCCCTAGAAAGGACCTCAAGATTTTTTTTTTTTGGCTGTGGTGGGTCTTCAGTGCTGCCCATAGGCTTTCTCTAGTTGTAGCAAGTGGGCTCATATTTGTAACACATTTAGTTGCTTAGTTGCTCAGCAATAGGTAGGAACTTCCTGGACCAGGGATCGAACCAGTGTTCTTGCATTTCCAAGAGGTGGATTCTTAACCACTGGCCCACCAGGGAAGCCCTCTGAAGAGTTCTGAGTATTGAGAATTCAATTATGTTATCCAGTAAGGGAGGAGAAAGAGAAAAAAGGAAGAAAAAGTAGAAGGAAGCTCACAATTTAAATATGAGCCATGTATAAACAGCTATGAGCACTCTAAAATACTCATTACCTCTTAACCAGTCTAGACAGTATGTATTACTATGTCCCTATTTTATAGATGCAGAAAGCAAGAGCCATGTATATAGCTCTAAAATATTCATTAAATCTTAACTACTCTAGGAAATAGGTGCTATTACTATATCCCCATTTTATAGATGAGGAAATTGAGTCACAGAGAGGTTAAGTAACTTCCCAAGGTCATAAACATACTAAGAAGTGGAGCCAGGACTAGCATCCACAAAGTCTTGATTCCAACACTCTTACCTGTTATCCACAGATCATACTGCGTCTATGAATTCTGGTTATGTGATTTCTGTTGTGATCACAAAACTAAAGCATCTTCACGTTAAATAATTATATGGAACAGTCACAAGTCACTGCTGATCCTGCATTTAAACATGATATTTTTCTTAATTATTCTGGTTTATATTTTACCCTAGTGAATTTCAACTTCTGAATTTCCAGATATTTCTCATTTTCCAAGGTCATTTGAAAATCTGATTTCCTCCTCCAATATGTTAGACTGTGAGAAAGAAGTTTAGTTTATAAAGATTACCAGATTCAAGACAGCTGAGCTCAGATTCTGATTCCATTATCTGTTAGCTATGTGACTCTGAACATGTTATGTAGTTTATTTTTTTTCTGTTCAACTGATATGGCAATACATGCCCTACCTACCCCTCCAAGGTTTGTATGAATATTAAATGTATGAATGATATGTTAGAAAATGTTTTGTAAACTTTGAATCATTTCATAAATGTCAAATTATGCTTTTATTGTCACTGGTGGTCACACATTTTAAATTTAGCATTGTTTTCCAAATTAATATATTGTCTTCATTCCATTTTTAACAAGCTGATGATACAAATGTAAAAGAATACTGTCACCACCTATCTACTCCTATAGAAAAGCAAATATGGTGTTCATACATATCGCCCCATTTAATCACACATATTCTGCTTCGTGTAATAATCAGGGTGGTCATACGACGTGTCAGTCTCCATCCTGTCTCATACCACTTCCTCGCCACTCATTCCTTTGCAGGTGCACTGGCCTCCTGTCACCACCTGGAGTGCACAGTACATTATGCTCTCTTGTGTCTAAAGTCCTGTGAACTCTTGTTCCCTCTGTCTGGTTTGTTTCCCTGTTGCTTGTTTTGCTTTTTTCTGTCATAGCTAGATATTTGTGTTTTTTAGTTTTACTTCCTCAGAGAGTCACTCCAATGATCAGAGTATCTAAAATAGGAGACTCCCACCTTTTCCTTTACCGTACACTTTCATTCTTTCTATCTTGTTTTCAGGGTCTATCGAAGTGTTAGGCACAAAGTAAGTGCTCAGCAAGTATTTGTTGAATGAGTAAGTGATTAAATCAAGAGAATCACGACTATTATATCTCTTTCTGTTAACTGAGTGCTTTTTTAACTGTTATCACTTGGGACTCAGTCACTTAGGGAAGCAGCACTGTACTCTATCAACAAACATGATCTAATTTAGTGTCTCATTTCCAGAAACTCTTGGTGATCGTTCACTGTGCATTCTTTCTATTTGTGAGGAACACAGGAACATTAGAAAAATCTTGGAGAACTTTTGGTAATCAATACCTTCTGAAACTCTCTGTGGACTTACTATCCAGTGCTAATCAATGGAAGTTTCTGTGAGGATGTCATGATCTACATCTGTCCAATATGGTAGTTACTATCTACATAGGCATGCACTTGAGATGTGCCTACAGACTAAGGAAGTGAACTCGTAATTTTATTAAATTCAAATAGCCACACATGCCTTGTGGATGCCTATTGGATAGCACTTTCAATACTTTCTTCTCTCAGTGGTATAAGATGATAGAGCTGTCATTGGTCAGAGAAAGACTACAAGCCTGGAAGTCTCTGGGCAGAGTCATGGGCTGCAGGGAAGTGGGAAAATGGAAAAGGATTGCTTTATTTCCTCTACGGTTAGAAGTATTATATTTTAGAGCTCTAAAATAAGAAAATTAAAATTTGCTGCTTGGAGTAAAACCGAGTAACTGATACAGTAGAAAAGGTGTGAATTCTCTTCATTGTTTGGCATATACTCTATTGCACTGAGAATGAGAACACAAAGAATAGTTTTATTTAGGTTTTGGAGGTATGTTCTTCACTTTAAATCAATTTTCAATAGTGCTTTTAAGAGGTTTCATAATGAAACATATTGCTAAGTGCCTCATTTCTATTTAGGTTCTAAAAATACAAACCTTTAATCGGTTCAACTTAAGATAAGGTTGGTTTAAAAACACACTGCAGTCTGAACCGATTTTTCAAAATAATAAAAGGCCCCGTGAAACTTTTTACACCAAGAATTGTCATTTTAAATTCTTAGCAGGTCTATCATTTAAATCAGGCACTATGCAATTTTCCCTCAGCCTACATATATATATATATATTCGTCTCTCTTCTGCTTTGTGCTCTGGCCAGTTCCAGTTTTTATCTCATTCTCCAGTGTACTCCTAAGCTGCTGCTTCTTACTGAAAATTGCCCAATTCACTTTAAAGATTAAAGATTTTTTTCTTAAAGAAAGATTATCTGAAATTTGCAGAGAAGCTAACCAGAATATCATAAACAATGTCACTGAGGATATTTCCTGATGATAAACACTGGTTATTTTTAGAGGCATTTGGACTGGTCTCTTAGCAGACAGATCACTAGTGGCAACACTCGGTGGCTTTGGGAACTGATTGGGATTTATAACAGAAAATGAAGGTAGGACTTACGGGAAGAAAAAGTGCCCACCTTTCCTTGCTCTTTAATTTTTTCACTTCTCTCCTCTCATTCACGTCCCAAATTAAGAGGTAAAATTAAAGTTGGGAGGAAATAGATACAGATTTTGTCTAGTTTGTCACAAGACTTGAAAGCACTGACACATTCCCACAGACATTAAACTGTTAAATGATTTATTCTTGTTTGAGTCTTTAAAAATACTGAGATTCAAATCTATGCTTTCATATTACTATCTAACCAACTAAGGAAACTTCAATGACATTTTAAAATCATTCAGTTTCTCTAGATAGCATTCAGTACAAGGGTTATATTTTATTAAAAATACCGACTTCGGGGTATTCTAATCAAGGCTCTTACAGATTCTGAAATACTTATAGTATTTTAGGGAACCCATGAAGGGATACATCAAGACACTGTATGCTTTATACAATCTAACACATCATTGTCAAATTACCAACTGAGTTTTGCTATGTCAGGAGGTAATAAGGTATACTATTATAATCATCACTTTGTTCATATGTTGTAATCAGTTATGGCAGATTTATGGTAAAAAGAAACAACTTTAGAGTCAATAAGTAAGAACTAATGGAAAGGTTAATATGGTGCTGGTTAGTAGAAAATAGAAAAAGTAGCTTGTTGCTAAGACTGAATTTAAACCAGGCATATTCAAAGCATGTAGCTCAAAGGGACAATAAAACTATGAATTAGTAAGGTTTAATAAATTATTAAAATTATTATCAGGTACTACAGAATCATTTGTTATACAACATGTTACATTTCTAAAAGTGGTTATTTTTTAGAACTGAAATACATTTCTAAATGTTAGCACATAAAATAGGACACAAATTTATACTCTATATATGTTTTATTTGAATAATTTTTATGTAACAACAGAGAATATTAATTGTTAATACTGAAATTTAGAATCAGTGAAACTTTTAAAACATGACTTAAAATATTTACTTATAGTTTCACGATCAAAACATTTGTCTTTCTAAATTGAACGTTCCCCTCATTACATTTAGCCCTCTACAGCAATTGCCAGTTTGGGAAATTACAAAGGGAAACTTAAATTAGATAAAAATTACTTGGAAATCTTTATTGCTTCTTCATGTGACTCGACCTTATATTCATGAGAATATGTTAAAATAAAAACAGGAAACTCCCAAGAAACGATGATAGTTTCCATTAATTGAGCACTATGAGGCAGCTTCCTGCCTTGATAGTTTTTATATAGGACTTTGAGAGCAGAATACTTATACCACATGCTCACTATCTTCCCCCAAGAAAAAGAAGCACCTTGGTTGTCAAGTCCTATGACATGGATAACATACACATGTATCACTTTGTTGCTTAATAACAAATCTGTCTTTAGTACATTTAAATAACATTTCCTTCACAATTTTATAAAACACCTTTTTCTAAAGAGTTCAAAGTGAGCTTACTAATATATCCAGTCAATGCTCACAGTTTCTGTACATGGTAGACAATACTGAGTATGCAAATAAGGAAAGAGTTTCTATATATTCCAGATCTAGTCAGGTTAAATTTAAAAAAACTTACATCCATCAAACATTCCAAGTTGCTATATAGAACATAATATTCTACAGAGTTCTGGCTAAATAAATATGATAGTCATAAAAATCACACACTCAGTTAATCTCTGTCAGTTAACCTGGGTTTAGATTAGTCAGTGTGTCCCAACAATCCATTGGAAGGTAGATACTACATATGTAAAAACATGGTCTTGGCTATTAATTTTGCCAACAACAACTATATGGAGTTTGGAATCTCAACAGGATAATATTTCTATAAGGAAAACAGAATTCATTATCTGAAAATTAAATCAATTATCAATTTTGTGTTTCAGAAAATGTATATGTTTTATGCTATCAAAGAAAAGAGGAAAAAGAAAAAAAAGATTCAAACAGGAAGTTCATATGAGAAGGATTTAAACTAGTCAGTTCCTAACAACAGTTAAGTATAACCTTTGGAAATTAATTTACATAATGATAATCTACATGTGGTAAGGTTGAAATTATTTAAATGACATTATATTTCACTATTTAGTGTTGCTCCACCACTGCTTTAGCAGTGAATTCTTATGAAATGTAATGCAGCTAATGAGGTAGCTTTTTAACTGAACAAACTGACAGGCCCCATATCTGCAGAGGCAGCTTGAAACCGTGCCCAACCTCTTGGCTTCCCAAGAGGCTTTTCAAAATTCAATAAATAACATCTGTAGGCGATGTTGGGTGCAGACCTAGCAGAGTGCGTCATAACACTGTGCTGGCAGAACAAAGAAACCATGACGACTGCCAAGTTTCCATGGCAACTGCTGCGAGGCTCTGAGAGTATAATAGCACATCAATCACTGTCCAAAAGAACTTCATTATCAGCTAGAAAAAACCTTTAGGATCTGTTTAGTGTGCAATTGTGGGTTAACTCACCTCAAAGCCTTGCTCTCTAGCAAAAGCGGCAGCTTCCTGAAATAAAAAAAAGAACAGTTAATTATAAAGTGCTAGGTAATGAAGAAATAATCCATTTTGAAACTCATTCAAACAGTCTTCTTTTTACACAATTATCTCAATATACTCACATAGTTCAATTTTTATTCTTACACGGAAAAAAAAGATTTCTTTTTTCCTTGGCATAAAAAAAAGGCAGCAAATGTCAACACACTTCACAAGCTGAAATAAAGAAGATGTACTACATATTTTTACTGTAGCTGTCACCATGAGTTCAGATGTTTTGACCCCGACAAAGAAAATCATTTGAAACCTAAGGAAGATGCTGATGGTTATGTTTTTAATTAAAACAATACCTTTCAGAAAACTCTTCTGTAAGAAGAATGTTTGCTAATAAATGTATAGATTAGATTCAGAAAACCCACCTTTTGTAATCTCTGATGAAATTTATTCAGGCAAAGGTTATCAATGGATGCTCAATTCATTAGGTTAAAGAATGATGGGGAACTGCTTATTTCATGGAATCGAAGTATCAAAGATCATATGCTGGTCACGAGGAGCAAAGTATAACTTTACAGCGGAAGAATCAAGCAGTCATCACTTTAACCCAGTGATCAATCTTATTACCTAATATTCTGATCACCAAATAGTCTGTGGCTTCTGTCATAATGTAGTATAAGGTACAGAGCACCATCTATAAAGTTTTTAACATGAATTAATCAAAACTTTATTCAATAACTTGTAGTCTACAGGAAATATATAGAGGATAGAAGAACAAGTTAAATGATACACTGAGAAGGCTAATAAACAAATCCATAAGGTAGGACATTAGACAGGACAAGTACCTTGGTCTTTGTAGTAAGTCAACATCATGATAAAATGTACAGGAGTAATGTACACATTTTAATCGGAAACTGTTTTGAACACACCAGTTATAAAATACATTTTGGGTAAGTTTGATTATGAAATGGAAATCAAATAATATTAGGAATTATCAACTTGATATGAAAAAATCCTAGATTTTCAGGTGTATCCTGAAGTATCCTGGGATAAAATGGCATGGTATATGTAATTTATTTTAGAAAACTTAAAAACAAAAAAAAGAAAGTGAAGCAAAAATGGCAAAATATTAATGTATCTAGATGTATTCAGTATTACTATCTTTTGCCTGTTTGAAAATTTGTGTAATAAAATGCCTACCCCCTCATTTCTCTCTGATTTAAGATGACAGGGTAACAAACGCTGAATATTTTTTAAAATTTAGTTAAAAATTTTTAAACAATGTTTTTCTAGATATTAAATATATCTTAAGGGCATAATCTGATGAACATTATTATATAATCTAATGCCCTTATAATAGGCTATCAAATGACAAAACCACATCTGTGTAACCAAATCCTTTCCTTTTCTTCACTCCCTGCTTTGTGCATATATTTTCATTTTAGTACTGATACAGAAAATGGAGGCAATATTACTTTTCAATTCCACTTCCCTCTTGAAGATGGAAAAAAAAAACTGCAGACAACTGTCAAGAGTCTCTACATCTTCACTTACATTCCTCCAAAATTATCTTTGCCAAGAGATATTAATAGAAGGATGGGATGTGAGCCTGAGTAGTGAGCAGATCCAACTTAACTAAAATGACTGCTGCACCAAACCATGTAAGGCAGAAACTACAGTTAATGTCTCCAGCACAAATCTGGGTACTATCTACATGTTAAGGAAAACACAGAGAAAAGAAGTATGTATGCACTTATCGTCCAATATACTAATACCATGTAAGTTTAAAGAACCACTCTGAGGGTCTGAGAAGATTGAAAAATACTATTACAATCAAACACTGAAGTTAATAGAAAGTGATAAGCTGAAAGTACAATTCCTTAGGCTGTTCACTAGAGAAGCATCAAACTGATTGAGTTAACCTTAGTTGATACAGATAAAAAAATTAAATCATGATCTTGACAACTGGTGTAAGGATGGTTAGCCTTCTTGACAATTTACTTACACCAGAATCTTGTATACCAGACAGTCAATAATATTTACTAGCTTGGATGTCAAGGAAAAGGATAGGGTTCAAAAGATAGCAATGTAGAATTTTTCCAAGTTGTCCAACTCAAGAATTAACCAAGCTAATTCTTATATGAAAAAAACAATAAAATAGCTTTGTGAGAACTACTTATTTATATGGAGCTTTATCAGAGGCATGAAAGAAACCTAAAGGACTGTAAGACAAAGTTAATATGACAAGTCTGTACAACTAAAATTGTACTAAGACATAAAGACTCAAAAGTCACATACAGTAGATAGGTTGCCTTTTTAATGTCCAGTTTTGCTCCCCAAAGTAAGACGCAATAGACTGTGATCTGTTATGGTACAATAGAACTGACTAATTGCAAGAAGGCACATTGACCAATGTCAGATCATTATTCTTCAACGAAACTGAGCCCTAGGACTCTTCCACATCTGTAAACTATTCCAAGCACTAACGTATTTCTGACTGAGGAAGGACATGCTGAAGAAGTCTATTCAATTTTCTATCTTAGCGCCCCCTCACACAGGTTTGCAGAGCTGTGCCCTATCACTGAAAAGCTAAGCACTTGTTCTATAGCTTAAAAAGATCTTATCTCCTGACTTCCTCCCACCTTCCTTTGATCTTGGGTTGGTGCCCCCAGTCAATCCATTAGTAAAGGCAGCTGGCTCACATCACTGCAGACTTTCCCACAGCTAACCTCTGATCTGAAGGTGTCTGTAGATACAACGATGGAACAACATTTATTTTTCCCTCACAGCAAAACAAATAAAACAACACAGAGGAACAGTTTGACCCAGTAAGAATCTGAAGGAGAATTTTAGTCCTAAGATTCACTGCATGGAGGGATAAAAAGAAAAGGCATTAGGTCAGAAATCAGGGAAGAAAAAAGGCATAAAGGGTGGGCAGAACAGTAAGGCAGGTTCCAAATATCAGGGGTAATTCCAAGTGAACTGATCACACTAAATTGAAAAGGACTTTTTAGCGTGCCTTCGCAGTAAAAGTGAGAAAAGAAAACAAGCAAGTCCCCATCTGTGCTGCCCCAGGGCGCCACGTACTGAGTTTCACAAATCTAATGAAGCAGTCAGGTTAAAATCCAACCGCAGAGTGGATGTGACATGTGGAGAACAGCTAGGGTTAGAATAGAGGAGCATGGCGGTTCCTAATGCAGGTGATTATCCATGTGATAATCATTATATTTACAGGCTTTCCATTTTAGATCTGACATCAAAAATCACAAAGGAGGAGGGATTAAGGAAATAAACAACCGACACAGAGGCTTTCCTGCTCCCCTGAGAGTGTAGCACTTTCATTCATGCATGACAAGCAACAAAAGCAAAACGAAACAGGCCAGGAAAGAGTATTTCTGAGAAGGCTGGATTTCACATTAACACTACTTTCCATTTTGATAACTTTCACTATTATTCAGTTTCTCACACAGGTCACATTTTCAAAATCAGTTCCCATTGTTGTCTAAGCTATAATACAGTATCATTTTTGGTTTACAATGAATGATACTCACATATGTCTTTTTACAACAACAAAGTCATTTTTTTCCTTCCTGGAATTAAGTGTTGTGAATAAAATGACATATAATTAAAGTCTTAGGCTCTCATCTACACCACGCTATTTAGGATTTGCAGTAGGCTCCCTGCTTCACCGACCAGGCTAAAAGGATGAAACAACCACCAAGTACAGGTTTTGAGCAGAGGTTTAAAAAATAAAGCTGAAATTCATGGTTAATGAAAACTATGGAATACTTACATGAAGAACTATTTAAAGGGATTAGCAAACCACTATTAAAAAGCACGGTTCTCAGGGTATATAGGAAAGGAAGGAACAACTCCAGTGTGTGTCTGTGTGTATGAAAATACAACAATTTCCTTTATATCTAAGAAGAAAACTATTTTCTTTGCATTTTGCCTGATAACACCTTGATTTTAATTTATGTAGAATTATCTGTAGTCACTGTAAAACTAAAACCATAAGTAGGCCATATTGTTATTCTAATTATTTGTTACTAGTTACATTGAGATACAAATGATTTCTGTATTACTGGCCTTATATCCTGAGACTTTGCCAAATTAACTTACTGCTTGTAGGAACTATCCTTTTCCTTCAGGGAAACAAGATGTTCCTACTACCCAAACCACAAAGTTATTTTAAGAATTTAGCAACATGCCTTAAAATCTTCTCTCCATGCCTTAAAATCCTCTCTCTTTCCTCCAGGGCAATCTGAAGGGTGTAACTACTAACTACCCACCACTATCTTAGCTCATAACCCTTGCTCTCCTACTTCTGGCTCTACATTTCAAGGCACTGAACACATCTCGAGCTATTATCTGCTTGCTTATGTTACCACTCTGTTTTTTGATATTGGACACGAGGGATCTTGGGTGTTGACTGAAACTAACTTAGGACCAAAGAAAGATAACTTCTGACTATCCACAGAAGGCAGCTCATCCATTCAAAACAAGCTATTTTGCTGCTCCAATGCAAACAGGAAGCAGAAAACTCACTGGAGTTTGCATGGTCTTCACTCAAGTCACAGGAGTCCAACCAGAGCTCTGGGAAAAGCCAAGGGAGAATGGAACCACCAAACAGTTCTGCTATTTTGTTTGTTCATCTCTCCATCCAACTAGTATTTACCCTGCAAGGATAGTTTTAGGCTAACAGATATTATAATGCTAGAGATACATCAGTGTTACAGCTGTTATACACCTTATTAGACTTTGACTTGCAATATTTGAAACAATACTGTAAATCCTAAATGGTGTGGTGTACATGAGAGTCTAAGATGGAATGATATCTATGTCTGTCTCTATATAAATCTATGTATAAAAATCTCTGCATATAAAGAATATTCATATATTTTTATACAATTATATGTATGAAGCCTTCTTTGAAGGTGTTAAATGCAAGATAGTACTGGTCAGGAAGCAGTTACAGCCAAATGGAAAGAGTAGTTGGCTTAGAAGACCTACACTAAGGTTGTCATTTTATAGCTCATTTGATATGTAATCTTGGGCAAGTCACTCAGTATATATTAGTAAAACTGAGGCCAACAAAACTGACTGGATTATTACTAGGAATAAGGAAAATATTTAATGTGAACTATAAAATCATATCACCTATGAAATTCAAGCTTTTGGTAATATCTTAGGAAAATTTAAGCAAATGAATTTCAGAGCATCCAGAGTACATTCCATGATTTGTCCTATCTGTGGATCATATGTGTATGTAGCAGGAAGCCTCTAAATTGGTTGCCTACTGTGTAGGTCCCTAACTGGTGGTATTCAAGTCCTTGTAAAATTTCCTCCCCTATGTGTGTTGTCTGGACCAAGAGACTCACTTTTAACAAATACCTGACCAAAAGTGATGGGATGTCTTGTTTGTTCGTTCTCTTGCTCACACGCTCTCTCTCAGCTCTCGCTCTAGGGGAAATAAGCCGCCATGATGTGAGTTCCCCCATGGAGCGGCCCATAACTAACCATCAGAGAGGACCTAGGGCTTGCTAACAGTCACGTGAATGAGCTTGGAAGTGAATCCTCCCCAAGCAGTGATAGGAATACAGCCCTGGCTGACATCCTGACTTCAGCCTTGTAAGAGACTGAATTGAGAGGCACCAGACTAAGCTGTGCCCAGTTTCTCTATCCACATCTTATACATGAGGAACCTAAGCCTCTAAGAGGTTAACTAACATGGTCCAATTCAGAAAATCTCTCTATTCAGATTATGCTAATCCTTAAAAAAATCCTCGCAAAAGTCAAACCAAACAAGCAGGGCTAACAGATCAATCACAGGTGAGAAAATAAAGGAAAGATAATTTAGAAACATATTATCTAAATGGTTTTCTATACTTGATTGTGATGAACCATTTCTTAGTTGTAGCAGTGATACACCTCTGAGTCATGCTGACATTTAATGATAAAGAACTATCTGCTGTTTATTTTTTTTCCCTAAGTCAGCTCAGTTAAGTTGCTCAGTCATGTCTGACTCTTTGTGACCCCATGGACTGTAGCACTATGAAGACTTATATTACTTAAATCCTAAAAGATGATGCTGTAAAGTGCTGCGCTCAATATGTCAACAAGTTTGAAAAACTCAGCAGTGACCACAGGATTGGAAAAGGTCAGTTTCCATTCCAATCCCAAAGAAGGGCAAAGCCAAAGAATGTTCAAACTACTGCACAGTTGTACTCCTCTCACATGCTAGCAAAGTAATGCTCAAAATTCTCCAAGCCAGGCTTCAAAAATACATTAACTGTGAACTTCCAGATGTTCAAGCTGGATTTAGAAAAGGCAGAGGAACCAGAGATCAAATTGCCAACATCTGCTGGATCATGGAAAAGCAAGAGAGTTGCAGAAAAAAAAAAAATCTACTTCTGCTTTATTTATTACTCTCAAGCCTTTGACTGTATAGATCACAACAAACTGGAAAATTCTTCAAGACATGGGAATACCAGACCACCTTACCTGCCTCCTGAGAAATCTGTATGCAGGTCAAGAAGCAACAGTTAAAACCAGACATGGAACGACAGACTTGTTTCAAGATGGGAAAGGAGTTCGTCAAGGCCGTATATTGTCCCCCTGCTTATTTAACTTATACGCAGAGTACATCATGTGAAATGCTGGGCTGGATGAAGCACATGCTTGAGTCAAGATTGCTGGGAGAAAAGTCAATAACCTCAGATATGCAGATGATACCACATTTATGGCAGAAAGCGAAGAAGAACTAAAGAGCCTCTTGATGAAAGTGAAAGAGGAGAGTGAAAAAGCTGGCTTAAAACTTAACATTCAAAAAATAATAGGCTTATGGCATCTGGTCCCATCACTTCATGGCAAATAGATGAGGAAACAACGGAAAGAGTGACAGACTTAATTTTCTTGGTCTTCAAAATCACTGCAGATGGTGATTGCAGCCATGAAATTAAAAGACACTTGCTCCTTGGAAGAAAAGCTATGACCAACCTAGACTGCATATTAAAAGGCAGAGACATTTCTTAGGCAACGAACACCTCAGCTATGGTTCTTTCAGTAGTCATGTATGGATGTGAGAGTTGGACTATAAAGAAAGTTGAGCATCAAAGAATTGATGCTTTTGAACTGTGGTGTTGGAGAAGACTCTTGAGAGTCCCTTGGACTGCAAGGACATCAAATCAGTCAATCCTAAGGGAAATCAATCCTGAATGTTCATTGGAAGGACTGATGCTAAAGCTGAAACTCTAGTACTTTGGCCACCTGATGTAAAGAACTGACTCATTTGAAAAGACCCTGATGCTGGGAAAGACTGAAGGTGAGAGGAGAAGGGGACAACAAAGGTTGAGATGGTTCGATGGCATCACCGACTCAATGGACGTGAGTTTGAGCAAGCTCTAGGAGTTGGCAATGGACAGGGAAGCCTGGTGTGCTGCAGTCCATGGGGTCCCAAAGAGTCAGACACAACTGAGCGACTGAACAGAACTAACTGATACTGCTTAAGCCTCTAAATATTTCTTCATGCTATCCTTCACACTGTGAGTTACTTTTACCTTGTACTATTTACAAAATGTACTTTGTACTTATTTATTAAAATATTTACATATTTTCCTATGAGATTGCTTTAATGGTATACTACTTTTAATATTAAATTATTTGTGAAGAGTAAAAGTTTTAACTTGTAAATAAACAAAGGCTGGAGAATATTTTTAAGTAAATATAAATCTGAGAAACCCCTTTTAAAATGTTTCATTCATGAAAATATCTGTACTGGTTTTTCAAAGAACATACAACTTCTGGGAGATTTTCAACCTGTGCTCTGGCATTTATTACCATATGCTTCCTGCCTGCAGAATGCTGAATAGAAATATTATTTAACATTTATTGAGTGTCAAAAACTCTGTGGGGCAATGTATAAGCTATAAAGACAAGCATGGCCCCTATCCAATGATAAAAATTAAACAGTGTATAAAGTATACCTTCATAAACATGACTGAAAAAAATTACTTAGCTGAATTATAAGCCAAATAAATTAGGTTCAGTTTAGAACATACTTAATCTTTTCACAAAATGATTTACTAGGTGATGTGTCTGTTTTACCACGGAAAGCTGTTCATCACTCCCACTGTTATGCATATTTAATGATGGTAGGTAAAGGAAAGCAAGTTTAGGAAATGTATTTCATCAAAATTTGATTGACTAGCTATTTGGGCTAACTTGTAGAATAATCCAAGTCTTTCAGCTGCTAAAAAAAAAGAGGAGAGGTGATAGGATAAGAAAACGATTAGGGGAGTAGGCCTCTTATTGGGTGTTTTATTTCCATTTCTAGTGAGATACCATGTGCGTGGCATAATGAAGACACTCTACAGGTGTCAATTATTTTCCTTATTTCATTTGATCCTCATAAAAATCCCATAAAATAGGTATTTTTCTCCTTTCATAAATAAAATCTGAAGGTTCAGAGACATTAAAGTACATATCCAATACCAAATAAAATGTATTCATAATAGCTGGCATCTGGATCTGATGATTTCTGAATGGTTTGTGCTGGTCTGCTACTGATGAACTCTTTTAGCTGTTTTATGTCTTTACCTCATTTTCATTTCTGAAAGATATTTTTGCAGGGTATAGAATTTGAGATTGACAATTTTTCTCTGAGTTTCAGCTTGTACTGTTTCAGATGCATTGTTTTTTTTTTGGTTCTGGGCTCTAGAACACTGAGTCAATAGTTGTGGCACGTGGTTAGTTGCTCTGCAGCAGGTGGGATCTTCATGAATCAGGGATCAGACCCATGTCTCCTGCATCAGCAGGCAGATCATCCCTGAGCGACCAGGGAAGCCCTCAGATGCATTCTTATCTTTGTTTCTCTGTATCGAATGTATCTTTAAATATCTGTTTTAAGATTTTTTATCACTGATTTTATGCAATGTGATTATAATGTTCCTTGGTGTAGTTTTTTTCCTTGTTTCTTTTGTGGTTTGTTGAGCTTCTTTGATTTCTGGGTTTATAGTATTCTTCAAATATGGAACACTTTCACTCTTTTTTACTTCAAGTATCTTTTTGTTTCTCCTCTCCAGGACTCCAAATATATATGTTAGGTCACTTGAACTTGAGCAATCCCTGTATTATGCTATTAGTAGAATACTTATAAGTTTTAAAACAGACATTTTTCTTCTTTACTGCATTACCAGTGAAGAACTGAAGGGCTATGGAGACCAGGCTACAGCTTGTTAACCTTAAGATAAGTAAAATGTATCTTTAGACAGATCTTACTTCCCTCATTTATTGGAAAAAGAAAAAAATCTAAAACTCAAATCACTTATATTAATAAAAAACAGTAAAAGACAAGATAAATAATTGATTCTTACAAGTTTAGATACATGTTTATGTGGGGAAATGAGAAAGGTATTACTGATCAGTGTTAAAAATTAGATCAAAAAAGGAAAGGAAGACCTTAGGATGGGGAGAGATTGGCATTTTTATTAAGTATCTTTTATATAATTCTTTTCTCTCATATGTGCACCAATATCCTTTATTTTTTCTATATTTCATGCATTAAGCTTCTTAAAGTTCCTAAGCTTCCTATCACACCTTCCTAAGGTCAAGGCGTGATAATCACTGCTACATAGATTCCACCCTCTATGGCCACCCTAATGACCCTAACAGCAGAACCTATCATAAAAGCTGCTCTATTGAGTCTCTTGGTCTTTTGAGGGAGAAGAGGAAACAATCAGAAATCATAATAACATTCACAATCCAAAATATTACTGATGAACTTAAAAAGAAACTTATAGGACCACATTGTGACTTAATAACATAACAAAAAATAGTTAAAAAACAAACAAAAAAACCCATCTAATTAGATGCTGAGAAGTATCTAATCTCCTACCTCTGGTTGGGGATGGCGGTCATGGGTGGAAAAGGTAGTTCTTCCTCAGGTCATAATTTTTAAACTACGGATATGTATATAACACATTCCATCCAAGTATCACCAAAACCCAGTATTATTTTCATTTTTGCCAGGTGACTCACAATAATTATGCAGAAAGTATACAGAAGCACTATGCCTTAGAAACAAGTCTAATATAGACAAAATTAGAATTTTCATAATGGCCACTGGGAAGAACAAGGTTAGGCATGGTGGTAACAATCAATACAGGTCTCTCAAGGAAAAGAAAAAAGAAAGCGAAGAACACACCACCACCAACAAAAAAAAACCCACAACAAAAATGAAACTACACAGAAGTCAAAGGGAAAAAAGTCAGGCTATTAAAAAAATAATTACAGAAAGATGATAGGAAACACCCAACATAATATGTATCTCCATAAATATTTAACTGAAAGCATAACTCCCCTACCCTTCCTCTAGGATAAATAGGTTTAAAAAGATACTTTTGAAAAGCCAGTATTGCATTTGATAGTGAAATGGGAGATAATCATCTTAAGTCTACAAATTAGAACCAAGAGATATTTATCTACCTTGAAAACCTTTCTTTTTTTTCCTTTTGGGCCACCCCATGTGTGATGGAACCTGTTGTCCCCTGCAGTGGAAGTGAGGAGTCCTAACCACTGAACTGCCAGGGAATTCCCTTCCCCCACCTCCTCCTCGCAAACCTTTTGTCAGAATTTGAGACAACACATTTAATCCAAGTGCTTGCCTATGTGCTTAGGAGTCTCTGTAACAAAGTATGAGTTTCCATTAGATACCAACAACACACTGGGAAATGAAGGTAATTCAGCACAGAGGTAGTAACAACGTAGGGCATTTTTATTGTACTGAACTTTATAAAGTGATGGGCTGACAAATGGGATTTTTGTTAAAAGTATTTTTGACTTACTGTACATAGTATTATAAACCGGCTTCTACCTATATCCATTTCAGAAACTTTTCCCATTGGTCACCAATCCTGGCTTTCTCCTTCACCTTTCTGAATAGGACTTGATCCCTTTTCTAGAGTGATGAAGGATTTCTCCATAGTGTAAAAGTTAGGAATACTTATTTTAAGAAATATTTATTTTCTATTTTAAGAACAGCCATTTCCTTCTGTTTCTTCAGAAGCATAATTTTAATCCCTGTCCAAATTTCTTTGCATCACCAATTAGTCTTCATTTCCTGAATAAATATTTTCCCTCTTTCTAGTCTTTGGTCAGTCTTCCCACTTACTCCTACATATTTAAGCCCTCTTGCTTGCATTTTTCCAATTTTATTGGATAATTTAACAGATGAAAAACTGAAATTCTTTTTTTTTTTTTTTTGATGCTTTAGAGTGTGAATTTTTCCACCCTCTCCGAGAAACATTCCTCTCTACTTTTCTGTTACATATATATCATCTTTCCCTTTCTCTCTCACCTTCCCTGTTGCTTATCTTCAAATTCATTAACTTCCCTAAACGTAGTCTTACCTAGAAATTCAGCTATCAACTTTTCAATCTTTCCTCTCTTCACATTTTTTAGGGGTAATTTCCTTTATTCCTTTTTTTTGGTATCATCCTCAGATATACTTCCTCACTTCGAGAGTCCCTTTGACATTTTCTTTCTCTTCACATTTGACAGCTTCCAAGTTCTGCCAAGTACATTTTATAAGCACAATGCCTATACAGTCTTGTCATTCTTACCCACAGAAACCTAGGTCAGGCCTGTATTATCTCTTGCCTAGATTACTGCCATAGTCTCTTAAATGCGTATTTGAATGCATCCTTAAACCCAATCATTAGATCCACCTTCCTAAATATCAACTCTAATTAGCCTTTGTTCAAAAAGCTACCTACTGCTTCCTGATAAAGTACTGATAAAAGTTCCAAAGCCTGACTTTCAAAGGTCCTCCATAAAGTGTCCCTACTTTTTCTTTCTAGCCTGATCTTTTACTATTCCCTTGTACATGTACCAGATGCCACTCAAACTAGAATACTTGTTATTCTCTGAACATGCCTCAGGCTTTTTTGCCTTCATGCTACTTTGCACATGTAGGCACTAAATGAATTAGAATACCCTTCAACCACCCTTGTCAAAATCCTACCAATCCCTCCAGGGTTAGTTCAACCATCTTCTCCTTAATGGAAGCCTTCTTGAATTGTTCATGGTCTTTCCTTCCCATCTCCAGAAGTGGCTTTCTGCACTGCAGAAGAGTTTTGCTAAAATTGTAAAGGTTTCTTTTTTTGGCAGTTATGTACAGACTGGAAATAGTTATTTGTATAGACAGCTTATCTACCTTACTAGATTATAAATTCTTAGCACAGAAACTTCTTTATTTTATCTCCTCAAAACATCTAGTATATTGCTCTGCCCAGAACAGATAATAAATCTTTGTTGATTTACCAAATGATAAGGACAGAGCACTCACCTACATTAAGCAAAGAAGAACTACCTCTACATTAAATCAATGACTTGATTTGTTGTGCTTCATACTTCTGTTTTAGAGATCTTGGTGCTCTGTATGTTTCTCTGTTATTTCTTACACTGCTTTACAATTTATTTACCTGGTGTATTTTCTCCCCTAGCTTATGAGTTTCTTAAGAACTAATTTTTATATCGTATCTTAGAATTATGCCTCACACAGAGTATGAATTAAATAAATGAGAGCTGGAATGAGTTAAGCTGTTTTAAAAGAAACATATTTTAAAAGGTAAAAGATCTTTCTACTCATGTATATTGAGCTTATCTGGAATGAAATCTAAGATTTGGCCAGCAAATTGCTGGCCTTATGTGTTCCGTGACAGTATTCATTTAATCGGTATATCGTGCTATTTCTGCAGTTGTCCTGCTCTGGGAAGTTACCATTAAGGATTTTGGCACTTGTCTCTTTCCAAGTATCACACAAATAATCACGGAAATAGTTTTTCCTGGAAGAATGGTTAACTCTGAAATATTAAACTATGTTTTCAAAGATAGGCACAGTCTAGACGTCACTGCCAGATAGAGGATATCAAAGGGCCTAATACAGCTCAACAAAGATAAGCACCAATATTTATAATGGAAGTAGCAAGAACGGCTACAAAGAAAACCAACAAAAATAACTAAACAAAACCCACAAAACAACCTCTTCCATACAGATTAAATAACAGGGATAGATAGCAAGTCTCAACTCAGGTCTGAGGACTTGATAAGTTATCTACTAGGTGGTTTTATGATAAGCTACTATTTTACTTTGCTGACATATGTGATAATTAGAGAATTTATAGCACATGGGATAGAAATAGAAGTCTAAATGAGCTTACAACCAGCAACAACCCATTATGGTGGATTCACAACTTTAAAATGGTATTTTCTTCCTTTAGTAAATGAATGCTAATACATCCAATGTAATACATATCATTTTTCACTGTCAGTGCACATATCATTATAGATAACACCCCGTTCATGTGCAGTTCAAGACCTAATGTTAAATTTTCTGATTTCAAAAGAAGAGAAACTGATCTTCATAAATTGATCTTATGTGTTAAGTTTTCCAAGTGTTAGCTGCTTAATCATGTCCAATTCTTTGCGACCCTATGGACTGTATGTAGCCCACCAGGCTCCTCTGTCCCTGGAATTCTCCAGACAAGAATACTGGAGTGGGGAGCTCTTCTTTTCTCCAGAGGATCTTCCCTTCCCAGGGATCAAGCCAGGTCTCCCACATTGCAGGTGGATTCTTATCCATCTGAGCCACCAGGGATGCCCAAGATTTCCAAGAACAAGATCTAATTTAGATAGTGAACCTTTGGAAACAGAAGCTAGAAGCAATGATAGCATACCTAAAAACTTCATTGTGAAAGGAATGATCTGAGTTACACTTCTAATTAACAGGCACTATACCTCACAAAAAAGGAAAGTCAATTCTTCACTAGACAGAGCAGATTAGACATGGTTTGGACACAACAGGGGCCTGCCTGAGATGTGCTCACCAACTCAGAAGAGTCTGGTAATTAGGCAATATTGGATTAGCCGTTGCAAAATGAAGGTAAGGAGCACATTGCTATATCTCTCACTTCCACTTCAAACAGAGTAATTCACTATATCACTGCCATGGTTAACATTCACTTGGACAACCAACACCAAACAGTGGATTTATTATTATAGAGATTTTCAGTTATCAATAACTTCTCTTCCTACTCCGATACCTTTACATTCAATTCAGTTCAGTCGCTCAGTCATGTCCGACTCTTTGCGACCCCATGAATCGCAGCACGCCAGGCCTCCCAGTTCATCACCAACTCCCGGAGTTCACTCAAACTCATGTCCACAAGTTGGTGATGTCATCCAGCCATCTCATCCTCTGTCGTCCTCTTCTCCTCCCGCCCCCAATCCCTCCCAGCATCAGGGTCTTTTCAAATGAGGCAACTGTTCGCATGAGGTGGCCAGAGTACTGGAGTTTCAGCTTTAGCATCAGTCCTTCCAATGAACACCCAGGACCGATCTCCTTTAGAATGGACTGGTCGGATCTCCTTGCAGTCCAAGGGACTCTCAAGAGTCTTCTCCAACACCACAGTTCAAAAGCATCAATTCTTCAGCACTCAGCTTTCTTCACAGTCCAACTCTCTCATCCATACATGACCACTGGAAAAACCACAGCCTTGACTAGACAGACCTTTGTTGGCAAAGTAATGTCTCTGCTTTTGAATATGCTGTCTAGGTTGGTCATAACTTTCCTCCGAAGGAGTAAGCGTCTTTTAATTTCATTGCTGCAATCACCATCTGCAGTGATTTTGGAGCCCCCCAAAATAAAGTCTGACACTGTTTCCACTGTTTCCCCATCTATTTCCCATGAAGTGATGGGACCAGATGCCATGATCTTCGTTTTCTGAATGTTGAGTTTTAAGCCAACTTTTTCACTCTCCTCTTTCACCTTCATCAAGAGGCTTTTTAGTTCCTCTTCACTTTCTGCCATAAGGGTGGTGTCATCTGCATATCTGAGGTTATTGATATTTCTCCCGGCAGTTTTGATTCCAGCTTGTGCTTCTTCCAGCCCAGTGTTTCTCATGATGTACTCTGCATAGAAGTTAAATACGCAGGGTGACAATATTCAGACTTAACGTAATCCTTTTCCTATTTGGAACCAGTCTGTTGTTCCATGTCCAGTTCTAACTGTTGCTTCCTGACCTGCATATAGGTTTCTCAAGAGGCAGGTCAGGTGGTCTGGTATTCCCATCTCTTTCAGAATTTTCCACAGTTTATTGTGATCCAGGCAGTCAAAGGCTTTGGCATAGTCAACAAAGCAGAAATAGATGTTTTTCTGGAACTCTCTTGCTTTTTCCATGATCCAGCGGATGTTGACAATTTGGTCTCTGGTTCCTCTGCCTTTTCTAAAACCAGCTTGAACATCTGGAAGTTCACGGTTCACGTGTTGCTGAAGCCTGGCTTGGAGAATTCTGAGCATTACTTTACTAGCGTGTGAGATGAGTGCAATTGTGCGGTAGTTTGAGCATTCTTTGGCATTGCCTTTCTTTGGGATTGCAATGAAAACTGACCTTTTCCAGTCCTGTGGCCACTGCTGAGTTTTCCACATTTGCTGGCATACTGCGTGCAGCACTTTCACAGCATCATCTTTCAGGATTTGGAATAGCTCCACTGGAATTCCATCACCTCCACTAGCTTTGTTCGTAGTGTGTTTTCTAAGGCCCACTTAACTTCACATTCCAGGATGTCTGGCTCTAGCTGAGTGATCACACCATCGTGGTTATCTGGGTCATGAAGATCTTTTTTGTACAGTTCTTCTGTGTATTCTTGCCACCTCTTCTTAATATCTTCTGCTTCTGTTAGGTCCATACCATTTCTGTCCTTTATCGAGCCCATCTTTGCATGAAATGTTCCCTTGGTATCTCTAACTTTCTTGAAGAGATCTCTAGCCTTTCCCATTCTGTTGTTTTCCTCTATTTATTTGCATGATCGCTGAGGAAGGCTTTCTTATCTCTCCTTGCTATTCTCTGGAACTCTGCATTCAGATGCTTAAATCTTTCCTTTTCTCCTTCGCTTTTCGCTTCTCTTCTTTTCACAGCTATTTGTAAGGCCTCCTCAGACAGCCATTTTGCTTTTTTGCATTTCTTTTCCATGGGGATGGTCTTGATCCCTGTCTCCTGTACAATGTCAGGAACCTCCGTCCATAGTTCATCAGGCACTCTATCTATCAGATCCAGTCCCTTAAATCTATTTTTCACTTCCACTGTATAATCATAAGGGATCTGATTTAGATCATAGCTGAATGGTCTAGTGGTTTTCCCTACTTTCTTCAATTACCCTCTGCTAATTAATAGGTAGAGAGTAATTTATTTTTCTTCTTTGAAAGGATGGCAAGAAAAGTCAAGATTCACAAAAAAGCAACGGTACATTCTTAAGAAGCAAACTACATAAACTGCATATATGAAAAAATACTAAAATCAAGTTCTATAAAATCAAGTTCTATTTAAGGCTTTTCAGGAGCATCCTAAATTCCTCAGTGTATTATCACGCACAGCATCTGAAAACATAGCTGCCACAGAACATGGCATAATTTTATGTGTAACTGCATAAGAAAAAAAGCCCTCATGTTAGTCCCTCCAAAGCAAAATATAAACATTGTATATTTTACAGTTTTTGCATAAAATGTGAAATTTGGTGACTGTAATAGGCTTAGAACAGGCATTTCATAACAGGTATTTTGTATCTCCAGCCTCTATGTAATCACCATGACAATGTTAGTCAGATACTATTGATTGCTGGATAGGCATGGGAGTTGTTGGACTTCTCTTGGTTCTAACGACCTGGACAGATTTTTGACTACCTATTGTAGGAATATAGGGAGGGTAGCAATCCCTATCTTTCATAAGAAATTTAGCAACCCTATCTTTCATAAGAATTTTTAGGTACTTTTTATTTCCAAAGTTATAAGGCACTGTGCAAGAATATGAGGATTCTGTGCAAGAATTAGGAAGGATAGGAGGGTACAGAAAATGACAGGTGTGTCCTGTCAGCAGCAAGTGGTCCAATTTGGGTGGATCAGAAGGTATGAATACAGGACTCGAAAGCACTAAGATTTGAAAGGTAGATTTACACTGTAATGAGTTAGTAGACTGGATTTAATTCATTTAACTATGTGGTAGACAGATGGAGGAGGTGAGAGATATTATAGTTTCTGAGTGGATAGGCACCCTAAATAGGACTACACTTTAGAAAGAGTGATTTACCTAGTGGCAATATACAGACTGGATATAAAAGGGAAGACAGGAGAAGATTTTTAGATGGCAGATCAGAGAACAGGTGATGAATACAAAATAATTTAACTCAAAGAGTAAAGTATAGAAATGACAAGTTACAAAATATACACAATATAATAAATTTTGGGCAAATCTTTTTATTTAGGCTTTCCTTCCAAGTTACATAAAATAATGAAATAAAATCAAAGAATCCTGGACTTGGAATCAAGAAACTTGGATTCTAGTTCTTTCTTTGTCTTACTTTGCCTCTAGTGTGACTGTGGGCAAGGCAAACTCTCTGTTTCCTCATCTTGAGGATGAGAGGCTTAATACTTTCTAAAGTCTGTCTAAGTCTAAAATTCAATTACTATACAAATGAGTTTTTGGAAGGTCCCTAAGAACTACAGAAAGCCTATTAGAGAAAGCTCCTTAAGCAGAAGGTCCAGAAACTCTACCAAGAAATGACTGGACTAAATCAGTGAGATTTAAATATCTGTCAGTTTTTACTGCTTATATCTTTTTGCTAAAGGTAAAGCAACATTTTAGAAGATAGTGTGGGGCTTCCCTGATAGCTCAGTTGCTAAAGAATCCGCCTGCAATGCAGGAGAACCTGGTTTGATTCCTGGATTGGGAAGATCCGCTGGAGAAGGGAAAAAGCTACCCAGTCCAGTATTCTGGCCTGGAGAACTCCATGGATTGTATGGGGTCACAGAGTTGGACAGGACTGAGTGACTTTCACTTTTGGAGAAGGTAATGGCAACCCACTCCAGTATTCTTGCCTGGAGAATTCCATGGTCAGAGGAACCAGGCATGCTACAGTCCATGGACTCTCAAGAGTCGGACACGACTTAGTGACCAAACCACCAGAAGGCAGTAAAAGATTCATTCCTTCTTTCTGAAAGCCAAAATTCAAGACACCTTTTGCCTTATTCATGTATATGAAAACAAACTCTTGCCAAGAGAAACAAATTGCAAAATACAGAGGTTGGAAAATGTGAATCATCACTGGTATTAAAATCAACATTTAATAATTATGTTGCAGTTTCAAATGACTGCTGAATCCCACTAGGTTTAAACATAAATTTAATAAGAATTTATGACTGCATGAATGGCATTTAAATGTATTCAGAAGTAGAAACAAGAACCATCTGATAGAGAAGTGATGGTGGTTAAAATGAAAAGAAGGTGAAAGTAAAGACATAAGGAGGCCAGGTGAAGGAGAGTAAGGATGTAGAAATAGGCTGCAAGTGAATGTACACTGTAGTACACTGAGGCAAATGCTTACAAATTTATCTTTTGTACTATGCATTTTCATACTGTATGGATTCTGAGTTAACACTACAATAAAAGATGGGACACCTGTCATTTAAGAAGCAGAAATTATTTTAGCAGAACTTTATGCCAAGTTCTTAAGGATTTTTAGAACATATGGAAATATGCACCACATGACTGAAAATAACAATTTGGCCTTTATTTCACATCCAATTTGGATTTTAGTTAACCGTTTTCTAAAGTTTTTATCTTATTTTTAATCATATTCATTAATCTGAAAAACAGAATTACAAGTGGTGCCTTATTAAGACAAGATTTATGCTTTATTGTTGATATGATCACTTGTTTAAAAATCGCCAGTCTCATAATCAGCAATCTTGAATTGTTAAAATATTTAACTCTCTCCTTCAGTTAGCTGGGAATAGTATAGAACTCAACAAGCCCATAGAAAGGATACAGTAATGTTCCTGGAGTTAGGCTATATTCTAAGACCCATCATTTGACTTTCCAGGCTCTAATCTGCCCCCTCTTCTTTTTGAACTCCTCTACTTTCACCTGATCTTGGGGCTCCCAGGGATTTAAAACCGTATTTTAAAAAATTCAGGGCCTCACAAGGACCTTTTCTCTCCATGCTACCAATACTCAGCAATTTTCTAAGGATCCTCGGGCACAAAATAGGGAAGGGAAAGAGTAAAAAGTCAATCTTGAAGGGTCAACAGAAAATATCCAACAGAGAAAATTAAATATAAGCTACTAAAGCTACCAACCTTAGCCAAAACTTTCATGCAGAGGAAGCAGCAGAGCCGCTGAACTTCCATAGCTAACGGCTAGGGATCTCAGCAGAGCCAATGTGGACAGAAGATAGAGGGTGGAGATTGGTGGTAATTCCCTGAGTACTATACTTGGTGTAAGAACTCTGGGTAGGTGAAGGAAAGCACCCCAATAATGATGTGCGCTTAATTTCCCAGGAAAGCAATTTAAAATTGTACTAAATTTAAGGAAAATAAGATTCAAGCGACAACTTTTTGGGTGGAGACAAATGTGAAATTAAGGAGTAAGAATAAAACGAACACAGAAAAGCCTACATCCAATACAAAATAATGTTTATATAACCAAGAACATGAAGGTATAGTACATAAAAATTGAGAAATATATATACCAAAATGGTGAGAAAATTCAAAGAGCTTTAAAAAAATTAGAAGGGTTTGTTGGAGAAAAAGGATTTCTCTGCTAGACCCTGAAAGATCATCCTGAGAAGAAAAACAAAGTAAAAGCATAAAAATATGAAGTATTATAGAATTGTAAGAAAATCACAGGATGGGGCACATGGTCCAATAAAGAGAACAGATGAAATACCATTAACTTTCCTAGGCTTGAGAACGTTTTCAGGTTTTGAAAATTAAAGGTAGAATGTTATCCAGTGTTTCCTTTTTTTCAAGAGGCTTTCCTCCAAATTTTGATGGGCTCATTGAACTTAATATTAATAGCATTTTCTGGGAGATTTCTGATTTTGGCTTTTGACTCTAAGCAAACAAATGTGAGAAGCCAAAGCTGTAGAAACAGAGAGATGCCTGGGGAAGTTGATAAGTGAAATAGATTGCTTTTCTGGAAATACTTGTTAGGAAATTATTACACAACAGCATCCACTAAAGTGGTAGCTTTCAAGGTTTCTTGACAGCAACCACAGTAAAATATTCACTTTACTTTGTAACATGCCACACACAGACACAGGTATACATGCATTTACATAAATGTACATTCTTATATCTTTATACTTACTCCATTCAGAACTGGTAATTTTGTCCCATAAAGTGAAACTAAGAATATCATTTACAAAGTAACATGGGCCTTTGGAACTCAGACTTAAAAGTTCCTTGAGGGCATTTTATATTGATTAGAGCATAATAAGTGCTCAGTATACTCATCCATCCTTTCACTTACCACTATGTACCAGGAACTAATAGCAACTCAAAATACAGAAGAAACTATTAAGCAGGATCTAACTAAGATTTGGTGGTGTGAATGAAGAAGGAATCTTTAAAGAATGAATAATTTAGTGGGTGAATAAAAGTTAATACTACAGGTCAAGGCAGAGGGAAAAGAACATGAAAGAAGTCTGAGACAAGAAGAGAAATAGGTCAACAGTTTTTAAAACTGCAAATAGGCCACCGTGACAGGAGATTGGTTAGTGGAAAGATGGTGTGATGGATTCTGAATTTTGTTCACGAAAAAAAAAAACAAAAAACCAAATCCTCAAAACACAACAGAACCAAACAAAGAAAAAATGGTATCTGTTGAATATAAAACCAAATACAGAAATCAAATTTAGTTTTGCCTTTGACCTGGTTTGCAAGAACAGCTTTAAAGTTATAGAGCATAAAATATAATGCAAGTGTACTTGACACAAAGAAGGCTGATTTAATTTCTTGCCAAAGCAGGCATTTATTGAAAACACATGTACCACACTAAAAAGGATCCTAAAATTTTATGTGCCACATTTGATAAGAGATTTAATTTATATTCTGGAATTTAGCTAGAAGCCTGGATTAGTGATGCAGCAACATAATAAGGACTTCAATTTTTTTTAGTTATGTTGTATTCACTTGGTCACTGGCAGTTTCAATTAGTTCAAACCAATATACCGATCTCAAAACAAAGGTTAAAGGTCAGGAACAATGAGACTAAGAGCATGAAATGAAAGAATCAGCCTGCCAATGCAGGAGGCTCAGGAGATGTGGGTTCCATCCCTGGGTTGGGAAGATTCACCTGGAAAAGGAAATGGCTACCCATTACAGTATTCTTGCATGGGAAATCCATGGACAGAGGAGCCTGGTGGGCTACAGTCCATGGAGTCCCAAAGAATCGGACATGTATGAGTGACTAACACACACACACACACACATCAGGAAGTGGCCAAATTAAAAAACAAAAACCATGAATCACGTCTCTATACTTTCCCAGTACAGATACTTTCCATAATTAATGCTGGTGTTTCCTGTATCATTTTCCTACTAGACTATCCATCTTGCTCACCACTGCATCAAGAGAAGTGTTAGGCACATAGCAGTCATTTACATATTTTTGAATTAATATACGGTCTTTACGGACCTTAAATGGGAGGTTATGCAAGTACTCAAGAACATCATATATACACTGCTAGGTCGCTTCAGTCATGTCTGACTCTGTAAGACCCCAGAGACGGCACCCCACCCGTCCCTGTGATTCTCCAGGCAAGAACACTGCAGTGGGTTGCCATTTCCTTCTCCAATGCATGAAAGTGAAAAGTGAAAGTGAAGTCGCACAAGTCGTGTCCGACTCCTAGCGACCCCATGGACTGCAGCCCACCAGGCTCCTCTGTCCATGGGATTTTCCAGGCAGGAGTACTGGAGTGGGGTGCCATTGCCTTCTCCATCATATATACACAATTAAGCACACAAAAAAACTCAAAACCAAATTTCAGTTAAACTTTAATTATACACCATAATATCAAAGGGCAAACTAGGGATCCAGTATAAAAAATTACAAGGAAAAGGTAGCAGGCAAGGCAATGGAGAAATATTAAAACTGTGTCACTAATCCTTATGAGAGCACTTAAAACATGTTTTTAATCCTCCAAAGAGGACAAAATTCATTCTCATAAAAGCCATCTCTACAAATTTCATTAAATATCCAGATTTTAAGTTGTATACTCAAAGAAACATATATATAAGTACCAAGATCTCTCATATATAATAATATTACAAACTGACAATTGAACTAAAAATGGAGTATTTTCAGTGCTCTATCTACACTCTTAGATGAATCTTGCAGGGCTTTAGGGGAAAGACTAACTCAACTACAATATATCCCTAAATGAGATGTTTCAAGTATTAAAACAAAATTAAATTTCACAGTCTTTCTGGGCCTTAGATTTTACACCTGCAAAATGAAGGGATAGACTGATTACTTCTTAAGGAGATCTATTTTAAGACTAGCAACAAAGGTTAGTTTCTGAGTGTGAATGGTGCTAATGTAAATGATTCTTGAGGTTACCAGTTGTAGGGGAACTATTATTTTTGTGAATTACAGCCAAGATAACAATGATTGCTTAATTATGTCTAAATGATTCTGATGGCTGACACGACTGAAGGGACTTAGCAGCAGCAGCAGCAGCAGCAGCAGGGGCACATCATCTTGCTTAGGCTGAACTATTTTTCCCAGTTATTCAACCAAGCACTAATCTATCTGCTGCTGGGATGGAATTTTGCAGATGAAATTAGAGTCCCTAATCAGTTAAAGTAAATCCCAAGTGGGACATAATCAGTGAGCCCTACAAAAGAGAGCTTGTTGTTTAGTCACTAACTTGTGTCTGACTCTTTTGCAACTGCATGGACTGTAGCCTATCAGGCTCCTCTGTCCATGGGACTTACCAGGCAAAAATATTGGAGAGGTTGCTAATTCCTTCTCCAGGGGATCTTCCCGACCCAGAGATCAAACCCACATCTCTGGTATTGGTAGGCAGACTCTTTATCACTGAGCCCCCAGGAAACCCAAAAGAGAGCCTAGGCTTTCCCTAAACAGAGACTCTATCCCACATACACCCGTAGGATTTTAACCTGCTCATCATCTTCTGTTCTTGAGTAGACTTTAAACTTTAGTCAGCCTTCAGAACTGTATAAGCCAATTCTTTGTAAGAAATCCATATTATCTATATGGTTCTACTGGTTCTGCTCCTCTGCTTCAATTTTGATTCATATAATGACATCACATAATGATGCTGTATAAGCTACAAAGAGTGAACACTTTAAAATATTTTAACTGTTCCCATCAATTTCAATGAAATGTGTAGATATGAGGAGTAGACACATATACAATGTGCAGATAAAGGGTGTATTCAGATGTCACTCCAAGGTGTACAAAGGTAAACAAACCTAGACTCTCATGGTTCATCTTCTCCCCAGACTTTTAATTTTCTCATTGTCTCTCTCCTTCCCTATCCAAAACTAAGATGAGGAGAGGATTAAAATTTATTCACACTGAAGTATTAATACGTGACAACACTTGGTATTTAAAATTTCCACAAGGTACGTCTACTTTAATAAAAGTGAAAGCTTCAACACAAAGGAGTATCTGGCAAATGGTGAAATAAGCAAGCAAATAAGGATATTCTCCAACACATATAAATTCACAAACTCTCAAATGACCACGTATTCTGTCTATCTATAAACTGGCTACCTCCAGGTATCTTTTTTTTTTATGATTTATTCATTTTGTGATTCTAGAAATGATCACAGCCAAACCTTTCACACCAGTAACATTTTCTTACCATATATTACTTCTACAGAAGAAACTTATACTTTTTATCATTCTGTATTATTTTGGTTTGGGTAGGGAGTCTTTGTATATTATCGGGCAATTATCATTTATTTTATTATTTAACTTTTGATGTACTTATGCCATATATTCCAAAGAGATCATGAGCTTCTTGAAGAGAGGGTTACAACTCAGACTTAAAAAAAAAAACACACAAAACACAAACCAACTAGTGTTTTTTCTTTTAAGAGTGTAGCAATAAATCAATAAGTATTTATTAATTTGATAATTTGCAGAGTACTATGCAAAATAAGGATAATTGTGGTTTGTCTCTTATCTAAAGGAATTTTTTTCCTGTTTATGAGAAATGCTAGTACTCATGTTTTCATAAGACCATAACTTGGAAAGACATACATGTTTTAGCCACAAAACTAAAAGTAAACATAAAGACACATAAGAGACAAAATCAAATTTCAGAAAAGGACAAATCATTTGTTCCATATAGGTTTTTACTTTGGCTTTTACATGTTACATGTTACCTTAACTTTAAGGCAATATTCAGAAATGATTAGTAATAATTCTTGAGAATTTGATTATGTTACAAGTTACTCTGCTTTACCACAATATTTAGAAGAAGCTGCTAGTCATTCTAGAGACTGTGGCCTATTGCTAGCCTAAAACCTCACTGCTGGAAGTATGAGGATATTCCTTGATTGTACATGCAGTACTGACCAATTGTTTCCAGACACTTGGTGTGCGATAGGACTCGAATGATTAGATTCTGAAAATAAGTGAATAAAATGGATACTTTAGACCCAGATGAATACAATACTAAAATTTAAAGGTTATAAGCTAAAAAGGAAAACCAACAAATGTGATTACATACAAATGAAAAATTTCCATATATAAGAAAGCACCAAAAATAAAGTGAAAAGACAAGCTGTGAGAAATATTTACAAGTCAGGAATGTATTAGGTATTATTTCCCTAAAAAACAAAGCGGGGGGGGGGGGGGGGGGCCCGTGGATAAACACTGTAGTAAAAAACGCATCATTCAAAAGCAAGCTGAGCAAAGAATTTGAGAGATGACAGATTAAAATAGAAATGGCTCTCAAACTTATGAACTTCAACAATAACTCCAGAAATGCAAATTAAAACAATGAGATGTCACTTTAAATTGATCCTTTTGGCCAATCTTAAAAACACACTTAAATTCGGAATATGATTTGGCAGAAACTCTCAGGAGGGCAACTGGAAAAATTTAATATAACTAAAAATCATTGGCAATTCTACTTCTAGAGATTGGTCCTATAGAAAAATGCACACTTAAGTACACAGACATATATTCACTACAACACTATAACAACAAAAAAAATAGAAAACACCCCACCAGCCTTCAATAGAAAAACAAACTATAGTGTATGCATACAATAACATGAGTACTATAAAAAAAATACCAAAGAGAAATCAGTACTAACAGGAAAAGAGGTCTATGTATTTTGTTAGGCAAAAAGCTTTAAAGCAGAATTACAGTGCAACCTCATTAAAATGAATATTAAAAACACTTTTCAAGATAAAATAATTTGGAAGGGATACCTAAAATTAACAACAGAGATTATCTCACGAGATGTGGTGGGATTGTGACAGAGTTTCCTTTTGGCATTATCTAGTTTTGTAAAACCCAATTTCTAAACAATGACTAAGCAAAAAGAAAGTTCAATATAACCATGACATCCTCAGTCATTTGTTCTACCTTGTTGTATACTATTTGGGTAGGGAAGTATCTGATACTGTAAAGTTTATGTAATACTAAATCACATTTTTTAAATTACAAGGGGGATGAAAGGGCAAACGCAAATATACCCTCAACATATATCCCATCAGTAATAGGTAGTCAAATATTGATATATATATATGCTTATTTAGCTTTTTTTTGGGGGGGGGAGAAGGCAATGGCACCCCACTCCAGTACTCTTGCCTGGAAAATCCCATGGACGGAGGAGCCTGGTAGGCTGCAGTCCATGGGGTCGCTAAGAGTCGGACACGACTGAGCGACTTCACTTTCATCGACTGAGCGACTTCACTTTCATGCACTGGAGGAGGAAATGGCAACCCACTCCAGTGTTCTTGCCTGGAGAATCCCAGGGACGGCGGGGCCTGGTGGGCTGCTGTCTATGGGGTCACACAGAGTCGGACACGACTGAAGTGACTCAGCAGCAGCAGCAGCATTTAGCTTTTTTAATTGACTAATTTGTGTCTGAAGATCAATGATTCACCTGCTACAAACTTCAGTCAAGAATATAAGGTAAAATAGGTGGAAAATTAAGCACTACGTTCCTCTGTTATTTATGTGCTGTGTTCAGTTGCTTTAGTCATGTCCTACCCTTTGCGGTCCCATCAACCGTAGCCTGCCAGGGTCCTTTATCCATGGGATTCTCCAGGCAAGAATAATGGACTAAGGTTGCCATGCCCTCCCCTAGGGGATCTTCCCAACCCAGGGATCAAACCTGCATCTCCTGTGTCTCCTGATTCTTTACCTGCTGAGCCATCAGGGGAGCCTCTACTATGTTATATTATAGCTATTTCTAGTAGTTTCAACAAAGAAGTTTACAAGTTTTTAATTCATACTTCCAGTGAAATAGGTGTAATGTAGCTGGCAGCTCATGTAGAAATTCATTTTCTTATTTTGTACGTGTTAGAGGTTGTTACAGAGCAGCACCATTCTCTAATGTGTCATAGTTCTTGGGACTGTTGAAAATAAATATCTGGTAAGATCCAGAGTAACAGGCATGTGCTCCTATTTTATTTCTGAGGTCTGACAGCCTTCTACATACTCTAAAGAATGCAAGAGTAGGGGAGACGTGGGGACCTGACAGCATCAATCACGAAATCTGAAGTCCTTTTTTTACAGATACACTGCGGTGTAACCTACACTTAAATCTCACAGAGCAATTAATGGTCCTAAAAGGGAACTAACTGCATGCCTCCAGCTGTGCCTGGCATCCTTCTCTTCTCAAATTCTAAAACAGACTCCATTTTTTTAAACTTAGTACATAAAAGAAGACAGTGGGAGAAAAGCTAAGATTGGATAAGGACTGGTCAATAAGACTGAAAAATGTTTCCATGAATGCTATATATATGCCCCTAGGTCAAATCTTCTGAGTAGTAGTGATGCTCCATAGAAGACACTTGGTTAAATATACAATAGCAGAGTCCCTGCTGGTCAAAGCTAGTGAAGCTGTTCTTTTAGTACAGTGGCAAAGAATACAAATTATATAGTACAAGAGAGGTTGGAGACTTGAAATACTCTCCTGCCAACTGCTTTTTACTTTGAAAGATTTCTAAATCAGTGATAAGCTATCTGCACTGAGAAGGGAATGGAATATCCTCTAGTTGTATATGCAGTCCTTATGTACAAAATAAGCATGGTTCATATGGCATATTGCTGTTCTCTATTTTAGAACTAGCACAGGAACCATGTGATGTGTTCATTGCTATGGTAACTACATTTCAGTGGCGAACAGAGCAAACAGGCATGTAAAACATGTATAAGTTGTCAATATGTAAGTAATTGCTGCCCTGGAGCTGCAATAACTTAAATTCCCTTGTTGCACGACTTATCAGAATAAAACTCTACACCTTCTATTTTTTTTTTTAAATCACATTTAATAAGTGTTCACTCTCTCTAATGCCTGCTCCGTTCAAGAAAACAAATGAATATTGTCTTTCATCCTAGGGTTTTAGTTGCTTCATAAAGAACTACTGATATAACTATTACTACCACTATTACAGATCTAGGCTTCTAAAAAACAAGTGCAATGTCCTATGTGATTTAAGGCTGGATGAAGTCTCAGTCTTGGTCAACAGAAAAAATGCTCCGACTATCTTCTCTAGGGTTTTGAGTCTACTGTTAGGACCAGCTAGGTCAAGTTTATAGTTGATTATAGGGGAAGAAATCTCTGATTTGGCACCAGTGTTATTTAAATCTTCCAAGTGCTTTCTTACCAGAGCAATCTAGAAAAAAAGATCATCCAAAGATTTTGACTATTTTTAGAACAGTCTTATTGTCCTGTATTTTAATGAGATATTTATAATATTGTATACTTAATTTTAAACTTTCTGTATGATGTCACTTAGGAATGTAAACCTTAACAAGTTTCTCTGACAATTCTCTCTCCCTCACCCTTTCCCCTCCTCCTTTCCTCTCTTTCAATCCATCATTCTGACTTTGTGGTGTTTTTGCTCAGTCCCTAAGTCATGTCTGATTCTTTGTGACCCCATGAACTGCAGCACACCAGGCTTTCCTGTCCTTCACTATCTCTTGGAGTTTGCGCAAATTCATGTCCATTGAGTCAGTGATGCTATCTAAGCATCTTATCCTCTGCTGCCCTCTTCTTTTGCCTTCAATCTTTCCCAGCATTAGGATCTTTTCCAATGAGCCGGCTCTTCACATCTAGTGGCCCAAGTACTGGAGTTTCAGCTTCAGTCCTATTAATAAATATTCAGGGTTGATTTCCTTTAGGATTGACTGATTTGATCTCCTTACACTCCAAGGGATTCTCAAGAGTCTTCCTCAGCACCACAGTTCAAAAGCATCAGTTCTTCAGCACTCAGCCTTCTTTATGGTCCAACTCTCACATCCATACATGACTACAGGAAAAACTATAGCTTTAACTATACAGACCTTTGTCAGCAAAATGAGGTCTTTGCTTTTTAACATTTTGTCTATATTTGTCATAGCTTTTCTTTCAGGGAGCAAGTGTCCTTTAATTTCATGGCTGCAGTCACCATCCACAGTGATTCTGAAACTCAAGAAAATAAAATCTGTCACTGCTTCTACTTTTGCCCTTTCCATTTGCCATGAAGTGATGGGACTAGATGCCACGATCTTAGTTTGCTGAATGTTGAGTTTTAAGCCACCTTTTTCTTTCTTCTCTTTCACCTTAATCAAGAGTCTCTATAGTTTCTCTTCACTTTCTGTCATTGAAGTGGTATACTGTGCCTATCTGAGGTTGTTGATATTTCTTCCAGCAATCTTGATTCCAACTTGTGATTCATCCAGCCCAGCATTTTGCATGATATACTTTGCATAAAAAATAAACAAGGTGACAATTATACAGCCTTGTCATACTCCTTTTCCCATTGTGAAGCGGTTCCATTCAAGGTTCTAACTGTTGCTTCTTGACCTGCATACAGGTTTCTCAGGAGATAGGTAAGGTGGTCTGGTATTTCCAATTTATCAGCTTGCTGTGATCCACACAAAGGCTTTCACATAGTCAATGAAGCAGAAGTAGGTGTTTTTCTGGAAATCCCTTGCTTTCTCTATGATCCAATGAATGTTGGCAATTTGGTCTCTAGTTCCTCTGCCTTTACTAAACCCAGCTTGTACATCTAGAAATTCTCAGTTAACATACTGCTGAAGCCTTGCCTGAAGGATTTTGAGCATAACCTTACTAGCACAAGAAATGAATGCCATCGTCCAGCAGTTTGAACATTCTTTGGCATTGCCCTTTTGAGGACTGGAATGAAAACTGATCTTTTCCAGTTCTATGACCATTGTTGAGTTTTCTAAATTTGCTGGCACATTAAGTGCAGCAGTTTAATAGCATCATCTTTTAGGATTTTAAGTGCTCAGCTGGAATTCTATCACCTCCCCGAGCTTTCTTTGAGTAAGGCTTCCTAAGTCCCACTTGACTTCACACTCCAGGATGTCTGACTCCAGGTGAGTGACCATACCATCATGGTTATCTGGGTCATTAAGACCTTTTTTGTATCGTTCTTCTGTGTATTCTTGCCTCCTCTTCTTAATCTCTTCTGCCTCTGTTAGGTCCTTACAGTTTCTGTCCTTTATCATGTCTATTCTTGCATGATATATTCCCTTAGTCTCTCATTTTTCCTGAAAAGATCTCGAGTCTTTCCCACTCTATTATTTTCCTCTACTTCTTGCATTATTCAAAGGCCTTCTTATCTCTCCTTCTTATTCTCGAACTCTGCATTCAGTTGAGTATATATTTCCCTTTCTCCATTGTTTTTTGCTTCTCTTCTTTCCCCAGCTATTTGTAAAGCCTCCTCAGATAACCACTTTGACTTCTTGCCTTTTTCTTTGGAATGGTTTTGGTCACTGCCTCCTGTACAATGTTATGAAGTTCCACCCAAAGTTCTTCAGATACTCTGTCTACCAGATTTAATCCCTTGAATCTATTCGTCACCTCCACTGTACAATCATAAAGGCTTTGATTTAGATCATATCTGGAGAGCCTAGCAGTTTTCCCTACTTTCTTCAACTTAAGCCGAAATTTTGCAATAAGGAGCCCATGATCTGAGCCATAGTCAGCTCCAGGTCTTATTTTTTCCTGACTGTATACAGCTTCTCCATTTTTAGCTACAAAAAATATAATCAATCTGATTTTGGTATTGGCCATTGTGTGATGTCCATGTGTATAGTCATTTGTTGTGTTGTTGGAAAGGATGTTTGCTATGACCAATGTGTTCTCTTGGAAAAACCCTGTTAGCCTTTGCTCTGCTTCATTTTGGACTCCAAGGCCAAACTGGTCTATTTTTTCAGGTATCTTCTTACTTTTGCAGTCCTATCCCCTGTGATGGAAAGGATGTCTTTCTTTGGTTTATGAGACAGCTAAAGGGATCTCACACCAATGACTTAAATTATGCTTTTATATAATACACACTTCGGGGTTCTTTTATAAAGAATCATATTCTGTGGGAAATAAAACACTGCTAAATAAACAAATACTAATACCAAGATGGACTTCTGAAAAAACCCATCAGAACTGTTTACTATTCATAGTAAATGACAATGTTATAAGCTTAACCACATCTTATAACTTGCCATTAACTTAGACCTGGAGGTTGTTATTTTTTTTTAATTGTAATAAACTTAGAAACTATAGTATAATTTTATTGGAACTTGGAGAAAAAATACAGGTTAAATAAAGCAGGTTATATTTATAATCAATACACTTTATACATACAACTATCATACATAAATTAAGTTGGAAAGACAATAAACTTGTGTATAAAAGAGTAATCCACTTTCTGCTATATCAGCAATAGCAATGTTTTCTTCAAACTCACTGGTTCAGTTGCACCATACAGAGCATACTGATCTTCAGACACCAAGAAATGTCTCGAAGATCCACTTCATTCTACTGTGTTAAAACTTTCTACTCTGCAGCTATTGGTATAAGTATATAACTCATATTCTACTATAAAAATGCAAATCATATAGCTTACTATACTTACAGAAATAGAAAGTATTTCTAATGGTATCTGTATTTCCAAGTCATAATTTCAACTTTGTTAGAAGTTTTACATATATGTGAAGTCACTCATGATTTTGCTGATTTAACTACTACTACAGATTGTAGTTAAAGGATGAGAAAGAGGGTTAAGAAAAAGGGACCAATTTTTTTTTCAACAATATTATATAGCAACATAAATTAATAAATTTTAGCTACATATAGCAACATGGATGAATATCAGAACCATTTTACTGAATGAAAAGAAAATTCAGGAGACTACATTTATATCATTTCTATAAAAATAAAACAGAACAACAATATATTGTATAAATATATACATATGTATACATACACATATATATTCCAGATAATGTAGAAGTCAAAATATAGGCAGTAGCTTTGGAGGAGACTGAAAAGAGTTTTAAATGTATCAGATGAGGAAAGAAGCAGAGGCATTTACTTGTAAGATATATGTTCTATACATTCTTTGATAGATATTAATTATTTATAATGAGAAAAAAGGAAAAGAATAAGAAAAAAGAAAAAGAGTAAACTGATGTATAATTACTCTTTTATGGGCAGCACATCACAGTTCACGTTTTACCACAAGCAAGCATTAGAGAACAGAGTGTAGGAGGCTACCACAGGAAAGCAACTTGTTTCACTAAATAGAAGACCATACTCAATAAGACAAATAATTCATGCTTTTTCATAGAGAATATTTATCCTATTTGCTTATATAACCTGTCATATGTAAGCATATGTAAAATAGCATTAAAAAGAACTGTTTCTTTTTTCAGAAAAAGTTGGGGATTTACTTTTCCTGTTAAAAAATGATGAGACTTATTATGAGAGATGCTTGCTTGGCTTGCAATTGGCTGTCATTTATAGCACTTTGTATTTTCTTGTAATTGAGTTATAGTTTGCAAACAACATGATGTACCCGTCTTAAATGTTCACTCAAAACAAGATATAGAACATTTCCATAATCCTAAAAAGGTCTCTGTTGCCCTATACCAGTCAATATATACTTACTGATTTATATCAGATAGCTTTTGCTTATTTGGATGGATTAATACAGAGCACAAATATTATATTATGGATCTTACTTCTTTGAGATTTATCCCTGTGGTGGGGGGAGGAGTAACAGTAGTTTATTCCTTTTTATTGTTGAGTAATATATTACTGTATGAATATATCACATTTTGTTGAAAAATTATCCTTCTGATGGTCACCTATTTTCTGTTATAATATTTTTCTGCAAGTCATTTTGTGGACATATATTTTTGCTCTCCTTAGGTAAGTAACTTGCTAGGTAATAGGGTAGATGTATGGTTAAGATTATATATATATATATAAACCCTTCCAAGTAGTTTCTTAAATTTGCGATACTACCAGCAAAGAATGAGAGCTCCAATTGTTCTACATCCTTTCCAACACTTGGTAGTTCTTTTAATTTCAATCACTAAAGTTGGTGGGGAATGGTATCTCATTGTGCTGTTGATTTACATTTCCCTAACGATTAATGATGTTGAGCCTCTTTTCAGATCCTTATTGGCCATTACATTATTTCCCTTTGAGAGGTGTCTATGTCTTTTGTCCACTTTTTTCCTCTATTGTGTTTTTCTTATTTGTAGAAGTTCTTTATATATACTATATACAAACCTTGTCAGATACATGAATTGTAAATGCTTCCGGGAACTTGCAGTTGGCCTATTCATTATATTTATGGTGTCATTTAAAAAAGAAAAAGTAGCTTTATTAGGATATCAACTTAATTGTAAAAGTCACACATTTTCAGAGAACAGTTCAATGGTTTTTGCAAACATTTGCAAACATCACAATTCAGATTTAGAACACTTTCATTAGCCCCAAGAGATATTTCCACCTCCATTTACAGTCAATCTCTTTTCCACCCCTAGTTTACTATTTGAACTGCTTTAGGCATAGAAGACATTTTCAGTTAATGAGCCATTTAAAAAATGTAAGTAAAAATAAAGAACAAAATGTCTTTATTTCAAATAAATTTAAAATAATAGCTCCTAGCAGTGACTTATGAAAACAATTCGTATTAGGTTTGTCTAACATTACCACCTAACTAAATCTTTTCAATCAGTGTAAAAAATTAGTGGAAAGGGCTAAGGTATCTCACTATTTAACGAGGATAAATGTGGCATATTTCATAGTTGGCTAGGAATTAAAGAGTAGGGGAGGAAACCAAGTTTTTTCTAACCATTAAAAAGACCCTAAAATATGTATGCAACATATATCTGAATCTGTAAGCCTAAGGTATGGATACTTACTAAGTAATAGGCAGAAGATCAGAACAAATAAGGATTCAAAATGTCTTCTAGCTTTAGTTAAATGTAGGTTTCTCTACTTTTCATATTCTTTACAGTGTGGAAAAAAATTACACATAACCATATTTCCTTCCACTAGCCTTCCTTGCCAAACTTCTCATAATTCTTAAGTCCACTTTGTACTTTATCTTTTCCCTTTCATTAATGACGTCTTTTGATGAAACGACCTTAATTTTAATGATTCCAACTTATCTTTCTTCCTTGTTAGCACTTTAGCACTTGGTGTCTTTCATCAGGCATGGCCTATTAAGACCATATTTTCCTGAGTTCTTCTGGAAGCTTTACTGTTCTATATTTATTTACAATCCATATACAATGGATTTTCGGTGTAAGGTAGGAATCAAAGTTAACTTTGTTTTACCTGAACATTCAGGAGATCGCCAGCACCATCCTTTCCTCTCAAGTTGCCAGTGGTGCCTTTTTGTAAATTAGGTGACTGTACATGTGTGGGTCTATTTCTGAACCCTATCCTTTGTCTATTAGCTTATACTTAAGTCAACTCCACACTGTCTTAAACATTTTATATAGGACTGTGTAGACAAAATAAAAACTTTACCTAAAATCACTATGTAACAGGAACTAACATAGTCTTGTATGTCAATTATACTTCAAAAACAAACATACAGAGAAATACATAGAAAAAGAGACTAGATTTGCATTTACAGAGGCAGGTGGCATGGTGGGTGGGGACAGAGGGAAAATGGGATGAAGGAAGTCAAAAGGTACTATAAACTTCTACTTATAATATAAATAAGAACTAGGGATGTAATGTACAGATAAATACAATGAACATTGTGGTATGTTATACACAAAAGTTGTTAAGAAAGTAATTCCTAAGAGTTCTCATCAGGAAATTTTTTTTCTATTTATTTAATTTCATATCTATATGATGATGAAAGTTCACTAAACTTACTATGATAATCATTTCATGATGTATATAGGTCAAATCATTATGCTGTACACCCTCAGTTCAGTTCCGTTCAGTCTCTCAGTCATGTCTGACTCTTTGTGACCCTGTGGACTGCAGTACGCCAGGCTCCCCTGTCCATCACCAACTCCTGGAGCTTGCTCAAACTCACGGCCGTAGAGTCGGTGATGCCATCCAACCATCTCATCTTCTGTCGTCCCCTTCTCCTCCTGCCCTCAATCGTTCCCAGCATCAGGGTCTTTTCAAATGAGTCAGCTCTTCGCATCAGGTGGCCAAAGTATTGGAGCTTCAACTTCAGCATCAGTCCTTCCAATGAATATTCAGGACGGATTTCCTTTAGGATGAACTGGTTTGATCTCCTTACAGTCCAAGGGACTCTCAAGAGTCTTCTCCAAGACCACACTTCAAAAGCATCAATTCTTCGGTGCTCAGCTTTCTTTATAGTCCAACTCTCACATCCATACACGACCACTGGAAAAAACATAGCTTTGACTAGATGGGTCTTTGTCGGCAAAGTAATGTCTCTGCTTTTTAAAATGCTGTCTAGGTTGGTCACAGCTTTTCTTCCAAGGAGCAAGCGTCTTCTAATTTCATGGCTGCAATCACTCTGCAGTGATTCTGGAGCCCCAAAAGATAAAGTCTGTCACTGTTTCCATTGTTTACCCATCCATCTGCCATGAAGTGATGGAACCAGATGCTATGATCTTACTTTTCTGAATGTTGAGTTTTAAGCCAGCTTTTTCACTCTCCTCTTTCATCAAGAGGCTCTTTAGTTCTTCTTCACTTTCTGCCATGAGGGTGGTGTCATCTGCATATCAGAGGTTATTTTTTTTTAAAGGCCTAAAATGTATTTTAATAAGTTCATGTTGCATTATTTCATTTCTCAGAAAAACTTCAAAGGTATTAGGGACAAATCAAACATGATACACCAATAAAAAATGCACAGCATAACTACCTAAGATAGGCAAAGCTGAGACCTACCGTCTGACACTCAGCATACAGCAGCCCTGTTCTCAAGATTGTACTAGGCCTATCCAGAAAGCTGTGAATGGCAACATCACAGACACAAAAGGGCCATTTCTGGGTTGTCCTTACCCAAGAAAAAGATGGAGGCAAGTTTAACACAAGATTTTTTAAGATACACTAAATGAAAATCTCTAAAAGAAAATGTCTTCCTTGGGACATGAAAGGGTAATATATGGGACATAACAGAACCGTATGTATGTTGTATGTCACCTCTGTGGACATGTGCCTGAATTCCCACCTGGGAGTGATTGGAACAGTGGGGCCAAGGTCACTGGGGGATGTTTGGTTTTTGTGGTATATGTGGCAGGATCTCTGGGGTGAGACATTGCACTAAGTCGTGTCCGACTCTTGCGACCCCATGGACTGTAGCCTGCCAGGCTCCTCTGTCTATGGGATTCTTCAGGCAAGAATACTGGAGTGGGTTGCCATTTCCTTCTCCATATCTGAGGTTATTGATATTTCTCCTGGCAATCTTGATTTCAGCTTGTGCTTCATCCAACCCGGCATTTCTCATGATGTACCCTGCATAAAAGTTAAATAAGCAGGGTGACAATATACAGCCTTGACGTACTCCTTTCCAGATTTGGAACCAGTCTGTTGTTCCATGTCCAGTTCTAACTGTTGCTTCTTGGCCTGAATACAAATTTTTCCGGAGGCAGGTCAGGTGGTCTGGAATTCCCATCTCTTTAAGAATTTTCCACAGTTTGTTGTGATCCACACAGTCTAAGGCTTTGGCATAGTCAATAATGCAGAAGTAGATGTTTTTCTGGAACGCTCTTGCATGAACCAGAGGATGTTGGCAATTTGATTTCTGGTTCCTCTGCCTTTTCTAAATTCAGTTTGAACATCTGGAAGTTCACGGTTCACGTACTGTTGAAGCCTGGCTTGGAGAATTTTGTACACCCTAAACTTATATAATTCTGCACGTCAATTCTATCTCAATAAAAATAGATAAGTTTACTTAAAAAGCAATTCAATTACATTTGAATATAACTCATTATAAACTAAGGTTCAAATGTATATTAATAAGCAACAAGATGCAAATTAAAAAGACTAATATTGCTATTGAAAGTGAAAAGTGAAAGTCGCTCTGTTGTGTCTGACTCTTTGTGACCCCATGGACTGTAGCGCACCAAGCTCCTTGTTCCATGGGATTCTCCAGGCAAGCATACTGGAGTGGTAACTTTTCTCTTCCCCAGGGGATCTTCCCGACCCAAGGACTGAACTCAGGCCTCCTGCATTGCATGTAGAATCTTTACGATCTGAGCCATGAGGGAAGCCCAACATTGCTGTTAGTATTTTCCAAATCAATCCACATTTACTCTATCCCTATACCAATCTATTGAACACAACATACTTCTGTCAAAGCATGATCTAATAATGTTACTATCACTGCCTTAAAACCTCTAATATTTTTCTGTTGTTGATGCAAGGTGGTAAGACCTGGGGAGTGGGGAGCAGTTACTAAGTCTATTGCAATAATCCAGGAAGTGATAAGAGCATTATGAACTAGGAAGAAGTTAGAAGAGGTGGTATCAGGTAATTAGACTTTCAATATAGACTGATCACAGATTCAAACACAACTATTTTGATTAAAGCGACAATGGATACCAAAGCTCCTTGACTGCAAACCACTGGATAGATACCTCTGACCTAAAATTTCCACTTCAGATTTATAAACTAAGAATGACAACTAGACATAAATGTCCTCAAAGAATCCAGAAATAGTCTCAATCTTAATGTACATGGCATATCTATGGCTATTAAAAGCTCCATTATAACTTCAATGAGTTAACATATAAATATACCTATTATAGGTATAAATTATACCTCTTTGTGACAGCCCAAAGAGAGTTCTATAAACTCAGGGGGAAAATTAATGAATGAAGGAAAACTTCATAGAATAAATTACATCAATCCCTCAAGATACAACATGTCCCTCGAGACACAATGTAGAGACAACTCTACATTCATCATGGTCAGGTATTTAAGAACACACCCTTATTTTATATGAATTCAGAACAAAGTACTTTCTCTCCATAATATTTAAGTCTGTACTTATAAATTAAGAAGTACCTTAATAATGTCTGTCACTCCCACTAGACTATAAAATCCTTAAGGGTAGGGACCATATCTGTTCTTATTCAACTAAGTATCCCTAATATTGGATATGTAGTAGACACTTAATAAATCACTATGAAATAAATGAATAAAAAAGGGAGGAAGTTAAAAAATTTTTGTGAGGTTTTCCAGCATCATGGAAATTTGATCCTCATCAACTTAGTTGTAACAGGTAAGTCTTGTTTAAAAAAGAAAAAAAAGAGTCCCAGTTGTATTCATAGTGAAAATTCATTTATTCATTCAGAAAATACTGAGTGTCTACAGTGTGCAGATACTGTTTAACGGGTTGGAAATACAGCAATGAATGAGACACAAAGCTTTCATCCTTGTGGAGCATACTCCATTCTTGCATTCATTCAGTGGCTTTCTGAAGCCATTTTTTCTGTGTAAAACATCTTTACTCTATACCATGAAGGTTTCCTGAACATTCAATCTTCTGATATGCTTGCCAGGTAAAATACTAGATTACCAGTTAAATTTGAATTTCATATATGCAATTAATTATTTTTTAGTTTAATTATATCTCTAACATTGTGAATTCCATCTGAAATTCAAATTTAAACGGACATCTTGCATTTTCTAAGCTGTTTCTGGCAATCTTGTTAATTGGTAATTTTCCCCCTTTCCAAATTTCCATTCTAACTATATTCAGGATCACAGAGTTTAACACTCAATTATTGTCTTCTGTAGGAATTTTGTTTTGTTGCTACATGTTATAAGCACTTAAAAAATACTTGATAGATGAAGAAGACAGAAACGAAAATTACACTGAAAATTCATTTACAGAGATGTTCTTCAGAATGGTACTTGCAATACTGAAACAATCAGAAACAGTAAAAACGTTCAACAATACAAGATTAATGAAAATAAATGACATTATACAGCAACCTAAAATGATAACTGAAAGAACAATTAATGACACTGGAAAATAATGAAAGTTTAATGCTAAGCGGAAAAGGAGAAATAAAGTTACAATAATGGAAGTAATTTCAATTCGTTAAAACTTTGCATATGCCCAACAGTTTGCTACATTCTTTACAAACGCCAATATCATGACAGGAAACACTAAGGAACTGTTTCAGATGAAAGGAAACCAAAGACATAGGACAAATAAAGGTAACGCACAATCTTGAACTGGGTCTTGGAGTAGGGAAACAAAATTACTAGAAAGAACATTCCTGGAAGACAAGAAAAATCTGAATATACGCCGAGTATCATATGCAAAAAGAGAAGACGCTCAAAGCTTATGGGAAAAATTTATTTGTATTCTTCTTACAACTTTTCTTAAATTTGAAAATCATTTCAAAATAAAAACTTTAGGGACTTCCATGTGGTCCAGTGGTTAAGATTCTCTGTTCACAATGCAGTGGGTCTGGGCTAGATCCCTGGTCAGGACCCTAGATGGCACATACCTCAACTAAGAGTCTGCATACCATAATAAGATCCTGAATGCTGCAACTAAAAGCTGCCACATGCCCCAATGAAGACTGAAGATCCTGAGTGCCACAACTAAGACCCAGTGCAGGCAAATAAAAAGTAAAAAAATCTTTAAGCTAAAAAATATGTATGAAAAAAACACTGTGAGGAAACACACAAAAATTGTTTAGAATAAGTAATGCTGAAATGAAAGTTAATTTATCTTTGACTGTTTCTACATTTTATTCTCTATATGAGCATGCATTATTATTATAGTTGGAAAAGAGTTAAAAATCACTTAAAAGGTGGTCTGATAAAATATATAGTCCATGACTTGTTAATTTGTCTTATTTATCGACTTTCAGGATAAAAATTTATTTTTAACATATTAAAAAAAGATCATTACAAAATAAATTAGAAGACTGAACACATTCATTTCTAAGAATGAAGGTTCCCAAAAAGTATCCGATCATCTGGAAGTTTGTCCATATTCTCTCCCACTTCTATTTCTACTCTTCTCTCTACTATCCAAGATGTTCTATTTTCTTACAACACAGCTTTTCTTAATTTTTAAAAGCTCTACTATAAAACTAATCTAGGCATGAGTAATCTTTTTAGAAATGTTCCCTGGACTTGTTACCTATTATACAAAGAGATAAAGGGACTATGATAACTAAATCAATGACATCATGGGAGTAATGTTCTGATTGTTTATAACAAAAGAAAAAGAAAATACAGAACTCAGTATAAATCTGAGAATAGCTAGACAAATAGAGATAAAAATATTTAAAAATTTTTTATTTGGAGTAATAAAGTTTGGTTAAGTTCTACAGTACAGCAAAATGGATCAGCTATGCTGCTGCTGCTGCTGCTAAGTCGCTTCAGTCATGTCTGACCCTGTGCGACCCCATAGACGGCAGCCCACCAGGCTCCCCTGTCCCTGGGATTCTCCAGGCAAGAACACTGGAGTGGGTTGCCATTTCCTTCTCCAATGCATGAGAGTGAAAAGTAAAAGTGAAATTGCTCAGTTGTGTCCGACTCTTTGCGACCCCAGGGATTGCAGCCTATCAGGCTCCTCCGTCCATGGGATTTTCCAGGCAACTGTACTGGAGTGGGTTGCCATTGCCTATACTTATACATATATTCCCTCTTTTTTGGATTTCCTTCCCATTTGGGTCACCAAAGAGCAGCTATACAGTAGGTCCTCATTAGTTATTTACTTTATACATAGTATCAACAAGTGCGTATATGTCAACCCTAATCTCCCAATTCACCCACACCCCCTTTCCTCCTTGGTGTGGGGTGAATTGGGATCCTCTACAATTCCCTAGGGCTTCCCTTGTGGCTCAGCTGGGAAAGAATCTGTCTGCAATGAGGGAGACCTGGGTTCTATTCCTGGGTTGGGAAGATCCCCTGGAGACGGGAAAGGCTACCCACTCCAGTATTATGGCCTGGAGAATTCCATGGACTGTATACGCCATGGGGTTGCAAAGAGTCAGACTCGACTTGAGCAACCTTCACTTTCACAGTTCCCTACTTCTGTGTCTCTATCTCTTCCTATGCTCTTGCCATACGGATATTAATATACTAAAATCACAATTTAAAAGGCCCCTTCTAAATCTTCCCCTCTCCTAAAGTTTCCACTTCTTTCATTTGTTATTTGAAAACTAGTGCTAAGTACCATTCAGTTGTGACAACATTGCTTCATAGGTTTGTATCTTTTCACCTATTTTATAGCTGGTCTAAATTGTTCTGAGCAACAAACAGAAGTTCTACTGATTTATTTTGTGGTATTCCTTGTAGTGCATTTTGGGGTTCAATATATCAAGAAATGTAGACTCTGACTTTACATAACAAATGTGAAATTTGATTAGGAAGGAGTAAACTGAATTTACCTCCAAGCCAGAATTGCCCCCTTGAAAGAGGTAGGTACTGAAGAGGTCATTTTTAAACTAATACCAGGCTGAGAGAAAGAAAACTTATGTTTCCCTGTGCTATAAAAAATTAATTTTGTACAAATTATCAACCCTATTTGGCTTGATGTTGTAATAAAAGAACTTTACTTGTCAAATTAAATATTCCACCTTAATATGACTAATTAGTACTAATATGAATAAATTAGTACTAATATCCACTCTATTAACAGATGTCTCCACACTTAATATTTAGTTTCATTCAGGTCAATTACTGAAAATACACACTGCTTCTTAAAAGGCATTTTTCATTATAGTTCAAAAGGAATAGTAACATTTATAACAACAGTCATGGGGGATACCATATCTATTTGGCTTAAAAATATCTAACATCAATCCTATGAGCGTCATATTTTTGAAAAAACATTAGGACACTCTTCCAAAGAAAAAGAATTAAAAGTTGGAGGAGCCAATCATTTCCTGAGTATAGAAAAAGATGATACGTTTAAATCTTGTTTCTTAGGGAGCAAAATCTGACAAGAGGGAGCTGAAGTTTCAGTTCCCTTGTCTCCCTTCTCTACACTATGAACTGAAACCAGAGAGTAACAAGAGGGCTGACAAAATGCTTCTGGTGGAAACTATGGTCCCCTGGGCTTGTGAAGTTAGTACAGGGTTACCACAAAACTGAGGCTCTTAAAACTATTCATATGAACTGGGACCCCTAAGCCATACCTGAATTTCATATTGTGAAAACATACTGCAGATTCTTATTTTCAAAAAGTTGAGAGAAAAAGGATGGTGATAAGCAAGTGACTGTGTAATAGCACTGCTGACATTCTAAAAGGATTTTACAATACAGATGTAGAACACAGTGCCTGATACAGAATATTCTCTTAATAAATAGTGGTCAAATTGAAGGACAATATTTAATTACCTAAAAATAGTTTAAATGTGTCAAATATAGCCTAAAATAGCTAAAAGTTTAGTTTGGGGGATTCATATTTATGACCAATTCTTAAATTCTAAATCTTCCTAAGATCAAAAGTAATGATTAAAACAAAACAAACAAACAAAAAAAAACAGCGGTTACTAAGCAGGAAAATCGTATTTAAAAAGACAACCATTCTATACAATTTGCAAAGATTTAAACTCCCAGCAACGGGGGAAAAAAAACCTCACCCATTCATTTATTAAATGTTTAGTAAACGCATATTATTTGTTAGGCGGTAGTACTATAATAATGAACAGAAGTCTACTGTGAATGAATATATTAGTGTAAAAGAAAATAAACATGTAATTACTAAACTATGCAAGTGTTAAGAAAAATGTGTTATAATTACACATAAAATATCACTAAATCAAATTTTTAAAATGACTAAGTGAATTGGGATGGAGGAGAAGGGGAGGAGAAGGTAAGGGAAGTAATGCAAGTTTTAATGGATAATTAGAAGTTTGCCAGAAAGAATTAGAGACATTAAAGATAAAGAAAGAAGGACTGAAAGATGAAAAAACATGAAGGCAAAAATTAAATGGTGCACTCTGGAAAATCTGACCAGTTAGGAAGTTCAGGATAAAGAGGGATTTGCAGGAGAAAAGAAAATAAAGATAAAACTATTAATATATAATGAGGATTCATTCATATTCATTGAATGATTTTACACAAGCAAAAATGAGATGTAAGTCTTTAAAGTTCATATCTTAAGAAATGATCATTTTTTAATTTACTGGATTATTTTTATTGTGCTAAAATAATAGGCTGATAGGTGCTGAGTCAATTATAGTCTTAATTCAGTTTAATTCTTGCAGCAACCAACTTTTTGAAATAAGGCTAAACTCTGACCCTTCTAATGAATTCTATTTGATGGCAGTGCCTTAAAAATAGTCAATAACCAAACATTAAAATAACTCCATTAGAAACAACATTCATGTATACAGCTGTTGTGAGTGAAAAGTATTCCAAATGTGGACATTAAACATAACCATTTTAAAAACATCAAAGCTAGGAAATTACTGTTGATAACATACTATAGAACCTATTAAAAATTCCCCAATTATCCTCTTAATGTCAAACAAGAAAGCTACAGAAAAAATTTAAGCTGAGTCAAAAAATAGACATTTTAAAAATTCTAAAAATAGCCGTAGGCTCCTTTATATGTCATATAAATTTAGCTTTTATTTACAAGTCAGTCAATTTCATTATAATTTTAGTCATAAGAAAATATTAAAATTCATTAAGCAAAAGTTTAAATATTGTCATTGCCTTTATATCATGGCATACCAGACAAATAATACTATAATAGTGCCACATTTATAGAACAGTAATTAAAACATTCTTTGGCATTGCCTTACTTCCAAGCCAGGCTTCAACAATACGTGAACCGTGAACTTCCAGATGTTTAAGCTGGTTGTAGAAAAGACAGAGGAACCAGAGATCAAATTGCCAACATCTGCTGGATCATCAAAAAAGCAAGAGAGCTCCAGAAAAACATCGATTTCTGCTTTATTGACTATGCCAAAGCCTTTGACTGTGTGGATCACAATAAACTGTGGAAAATTCTGAAAGAGATGGGAATACCAGACCACCTGACCTACCTCTTGAGAAATCTGTATGCAGGCGAGGAAGCAACAGTTAGAACTGGACATGGAACAAGACTGGTTCCAAATCTGGAAAGGAGTACGTCAAGGCTGTATACTGTCACCCTGCTTATTTAACTTATATGCAGAGTACATCATGAGAAACACTGTGCTGGAAGTAGCACAAGCTGGAATCAAGATTTCCGGGAGAAATAACAATAACCTCAGATATGCAGATGACACCCCCCTTATGGCAGAAAGTGAAGAGAACTAAAAAGCCTCTTGATGAAAGTGAAAGAGGAGAGTGAAAAAAGTTGGTTTAAAGCTCAACATTCAGAAAACGAAGATCATGGCATCTGGTCCCATCACTTCATGGGAAATAGATGGGGAAACAGTGGAAACAGTGGCTGACTTTATTTTTTTTTGGCTTCAAAATCACTGCAGATGGTGATTGCAGCAATGAAATTAAAAGACGCTTACTCCTTGGAAGAAAAGTTATGACCAACCTAGATAGCATATTGAAAAGCAGAGATATTACTTTGCTAACAAGTCTGTCTAGCTAAGGCTATGGTTTTTCCAGTGGTCATGTATGGATGTGAAAGTTGAACTGTGAAGAAAGCTGAGCGCTGAAGAATTGATGCTTTTGAACTGTGGTGCTAGAGAAGACTCTTGAGAGTCCCTTGGACTGCAAGGAGATCCAATCAGTCCATCCTAAACGAGACCAGTCCTGGGTGTTCATTGGAAGGACCGACGCTGAGGCTGAAACTCCAATAACTTTGGCCACCTCATGTGAAGACATGACTCATTGGAAAAGACCCTGATGCTGGGAGGGATTGGGGGCAGGAGGAGAAGGGGATGACAGAGGATGAGATGGCCAGATGGCATCACCGACTCGATGCACATGAGTTTGGGTGAACTCCAGGAGTTGGTGATGGACAGGGAGGCCTGGCGTGCTGCACTTCATGGGGTCTCAAAGAGTCAGACACGACTGAATGACTGAAATGAACTGAACTAAAAAATTCAAATAAAAAGTAACTGAAATCCTGAGTAACACAGAAAAGCATTACTGCCTAAAATATGATCATCTCCACAGCAATTCAAACCATTTCAAATCACAGGATTTTTTTTTTTTTTTTTTTAACAAATGATGAGTTTAGGAATGATTAAAAGACCTTTCATCCTTACAGAGGCAATGTAGTTTGGTGATGAGAGGGAAATGAAGGGAGGAGGTATTTGGTGGGAATCAGAAGAGAAAAAGAGGAAAGGAAGGAAAAGATGCACAGAACTTACAGTTAAATAACTTTTGGCTCTTTCCAAATCCTTCCCACAGCCTATCTTTACAACATGTCACTGACATTAGAAGACTCCCTTGTGCTGTAGTAAATCTCATTTTTTTTCCAGGTGAGTAAAATACATCAGAAAGACCCTGAGTAGCAAGTTAAATCTAGAAACTAAGCAGCATTGCAATGCCACAGCATTATCTTAATTGAAATTTCATTATCCTTAACAGAAAATAAATCAGAATCTTATAAGAGCACCATACGTTTTAATTTTTATGAAGGGGTTATGTATCTTCTCTGAAACATCATTTCCTATTTGCCTGGACTGACCTTATAATAACCTTAGATTTTGTCTGTATCATAGGCTCCTCTCACTTTCTTTGCTTATACTGATAGAAAAGAGACAGGAATGGAAAAACCTATACAAACAGTCAGAGGAAGGTGACTTCCATGTTTCCTTGGAAGAAACTAGACACTTTTGTATACTTAAAAGGGTAGGATTACCATTTTAGATACAGCCTTATTTCCCATATTCATGTTGGAAATACCTTAATATGAGGAAAGAAAAGACCATCTCTTACACTGTCAGAATATGGATCTGGTGACAACCTGGCTCTCTGAAAGTGTTTGGAAATCATGTTATCTTAAAGAATTAGATTTGATAAAAAGATACAAGAACTCAGAAAGGAATTCTTTGAGGATAAAATGTGCACAGACTTGAGAGAGAAAGGAAATTTCCCCCCAAATTAAAAATAATACCTTTATAAAGATAGTCTTCTAACCAAACAGAGACTACATGGATGACGATGTATGCCTGTATAGCACTTATTATATTTGGTGCACATAATTTAAAGATTTACACAGATTTTCACATTGAAATTGCAAATGACGTCTTTGCATAGACACTGACAGAATACTTCAGATAAGATAGAGTTTACCAAAAATTATTTACAATGAAAACTATTTCTGTTTTCCAATTCTTAATTTTTATAACGTAATTTAAAAAAGAATAAAAAAAAAAAGAATCAATGGCTATTAGAAAGATTGTTGTTGTTTAGTCGCTAAGTCATGTCTGACCGTTTGTGACCTCATGGACTATGCCTGCAAGGCTCCTCTTGTCCATAGGATTTCCCAAGCAAGATTACTGGAGTGGGTAGCCATTTCCTTCTCCAGGGGATCTTCCTGACGCAGGGATCAAATCTGTGTCTCCTACATTGGCAGGTGGATTTTTTTTTTAAACCAGTGAGCCACCAGGGAAGCCCATTAGAAAGATAAAGAAGAATTTAACGGTGTAAACAATAAATGTCAATAAAGGTCCCCTTCCTTTCCAGGCAAAAAGAAGAAAAAGTTAGCCTATTCCACCTAGTTTAGTAAAAAAAATGATCAGGATTTAAGCTTAGAAAACATGGATTGAAATAACGAAAGCCAATTTTACATTTCTTTCAGTGTCCTGATGCATCAAGTAGCATTCCTGTTTTTGGCTGCACATCACTGATGTAAGATGATTTAAGAGCTAGTAAGCCACAACAAAAACTACAACAAAAAAGTGCAGAGCTGTATTTATTATTTTATAATTCATTGATTGATAAAATATTTTTTTAAGTTAAATCATCACTTACAAAAGAGAGTCATTTCAATTTTCCTGGTCAGCACTAGAGATTTTTAATATACTGAATCCTCTGTAGGATCCATAGGTTTAAAATGGATTTCCCTGTAAGAAAATGTACAGTGTGGGAATATTGCCAGCAAAAGGATGGATGAAACCGAGTAACACATAATCTTTATAAATAGAAATCATCTGTGAGATTCAAAACACTAGGTCTATGAGAAGGAGTTTTATCTAAAATGTAGCATTCTTAATATCTATGAAATAATGTAACTGAATTCTTCTGCCCAATTTTCTACCTGTATTTCATTATTTAAACTCTATCTCAAAGCACACTGTACCAGTAATATGACGTTTCACTGTGGAATTAAGTGGTAACTCTTGACAAAGCAGTTATTATCATGAGATAATTGACCTTATTTGAGAGTTAAGTATCCTGAAGCAAAGTTGAGGGTACTTAATCCTGGCAGGTTAATTATCCAGTGATTACAGAGACTTGAAAGGTATTATTCTTAAGAACCATTTGCAAGATGACACTATTCAAAAAAAAAAAAAAAAAACCCTTAATTTAATAAAAATGAAAACAAGAAGAAAAATCAAATTCTTTAGTCATGTACTGCTAGATAATGACTACAAAGCAGACTGCATTAGCAGACATCAATGAATATAATTACCTGCATGCAGAATGTCCTTCATTAAGCTGATTACATGTGACTCTAGGTAACAAATGGTTGTGGCTCAAGGGAAATGCTTTAAACTTTGAAGATGTCAGAAACAAATTAAAATACAAACATTTAAGTAATTTATATATTAAAACTATCTTAACAACAACAACCAATAAATTCAGGTGTGCAGTTTAAAAGTACAAAATGCAATTTAACAGATTATCAATATTTTTAATTGAGGTATCATAGAAATTTATCACTATGAATTTCTAAAAGTAAATCACACAAATCAAAATTACAATGAGATAATGAGATGCTACATTACACCAATAGGATGCTACTGCAAAAAAAGAAGAAAAAAAAAAAGGAAAATAACAAGTGCTAGCAAGGTTGTAGAGAAACAATAACCCCTGTGCATTGCTGGTGGGTATAAAACAGTGTACCTGCTGGGGAAAACAATTTGGTGGTTCCTCAAAAAGTTAAAAGGAGAATTATTAGCATATGACCTAGAAATTCCACTTCCACTTATCCAAAAAGCATGAAAGCAAGGACTTGAACAAATACTTGTAATACCAGCGTTCACAGCAGTATTATTAACAAAAGTCAAAAGGTAAAAACAAACTGAATATCCATCAACAGATGAATAAACAGACAAAGGGGAAACTCTGATACAACACTGATGAACTTTGAAAATATGTTAAGTGAAATAAGCTGGAGAGACAACTATGGTATGATCCCACTTTTTGAGCTACCTAGAGTAGTCAAATTCATAGAGAAAGTAGAAATGTGATAACCCAGCACTGGCAGAAAAGAGGAATTAGCAGTTATTGTTTAATGAGTACAAAGCTACTGTACTGGAAAGATGAAAAAGTTCTGTGACTGGATAGTGACGATGATTGCACAACACTGTCAGTGTACTTAAATGAATTATACACTCAAAAATAGTAAATTTGTTATGTACTTTTTTACCATGATAGAAGAAAGAAAAAAAGTCACATCAGTTAATACTTTATACTTTCTTTTTATCATATTAATGGAGCACTGGTATTCCTGTGAACACTTGTACTTTGTTTCAGAATGAGCTCAACCGAATATTTTCAGATATCCCTTAGAGAAGAATATTCTTTTCCCAGGGCATATCAGACAGAGAAAAGAAATAGTAGAAGTAAAAGAAGGGGGAAAATCTAGCTTATAAAACATTATAGTCAAGCCTATTAACAATGAAAAAGACTATTGAAAGTTAATGTTTGGGACTGTAATATTCTAGATTTCAGAACAAGGACCTGCTGATTTATAACAAAACTGGTCAGTGTTACTGAATATCAGAATGTTAGATTCATTAGAAAATGAATCCATGGTTTTTGAAAAAAACATTCTTAGGTTATAAGGAAAATTTTAAAAGATCATCTAGTATTTCTATATAAATCCCTCACTTTACCTATCAGGAGAGGAAAGGAACAGTGGTTGGCTAATAAATCAGCAAATTGACTAAATTTAAAATTTTTAATTGAAAAAATCTATCGACATTTTCTTAATACATATAAAGATACATCATTTGTTAATATTTACAGTAGAGTCAAGGATTTCAGTGTATATATGCTGACTGATACTCCAGAGTCTATCCTACAGAATCAGATCCACAATTCTTAGTTCATGGATTCCACTTTCAGTTTCTTTAAAGCAGAATCAAAACTTGAAGACTTCTATGAAACACCCCTGAGTGCAGATATTTATGGGTTCTTCAACCTTTACTCTTTCAAACTTTGTGTGCTCACACCTAATTCAAGAAGCTTTTTAAAAATTATTACTAATTTAGTGTTGGCACCACAGGCTCTGTTTTGTGTGCAGGGTTTCTCTAGATCTGGTATGGGCTTCTCTTGTTTCAGAGCAAAGGTCAGAGGTATACGAGCTTCAGTAGTTGCAGCGAGTGAGCTCAGTAGTTGTGGCACATGGGCTTAGTTGCCCCGTGGCTTAGGGAATCTTCCTAGACCAGCAATCAAACATTGGCAGGTGGATTAACTATTGGACCACCAGGGAAGTCCTCAAGAACAATTTTTTAAAGCAATTTGTCTTTATTGAGTTTTGTCCCTGAACTTAATTCATTAAATTAATTCACATTTCAAAACATGAACTCCTTATTGCCAAATTCAGACTTAAATTGAAGAAAGTGGGAAAAACTACTAGACCATTCAGGTATGACCTAAATCAAATCCCTTATGACTATACAGTGGAAGTGAGAAATAGATTTAAGGGACTAGATCTGATAGACAGAGTGCCTGATGAACTATGGACGGAGGTTCGTGACACTGTATAGGAGACAGGACTCAAGACCATCCCCAAGGAAAAGAAATGCAAAAAAGCAACATGGCTTTCTGAGGATGCCTTACAAATAGCTGTGAGAAGAAGAGAAGCGAAAAGCAAAGGAGAAAAGGAAAGATACACCCATTTGAATGTAGAGTTCCAAAGAATAGCAAGGAGAGATAAGAAAGCCCTCCTCAACGATCAATGAAAACAATAGAATAGGAAAGACTAGAGATCTCTTTAAGAAAATGAGAGATACCAAGGGAACATTCCATTCAAAGACGGGCTCAATAATATTTAACTTATATGGAGACTACATCACGAGAAATGTGGGGCTGGAGGAAGCACAGTGGCTGACTTTATTTTTTGGGCTCCAAAATCACTGTAGATGGTGATTGCAGCCATGAAATTAAAAGACGTTTATTCTTTGGAAGTAAAGTTATGACCAACCTAGATAGCATATTAAAAAGCAGAGACATTACTTTGCATACAAAGGTCCGTCTAGTCAAGGCTATGGTTTTTCCAGTACTCACGTACTGATGTGAGAGTTGGACTATAAAGAAAGCTGAGCACTGAAGAATTGATGCTTTTGAACTGTGGTGTTAGAGAAGACTCTTGAGAGTCCCTTGGACTGCAAGGAGATCCAACTAGTCCATCCTAAAGGAGGTCAGCCCGGGGTGTTCATTGGAAGGACTGATGCTGAGGCTGAAACTCCAATACCTTGGCCAGCTCATGCGAAGAGCTGACTCATTGGAAAAGACCCTGATGCTGGGAGGGACTGGGGGCAGGAGGGGAAGGGGACGACAGAGGATGAGATGGCTGGATGGCATCACCGACTCGATGGACATGAGTTTGAGTAGACTCTGGGAGTTGGTAATGGACAGGGAGGCCTGGCGTGCTGCAATTCATGAGGTCGCAAAGAGTCAGACACGACTGAGCAACTGAACTGAACTGAACTGTATTTTATAACTGCATAAAAATAAAATTATTCAAGTGAGTCAATCAAATAATTGCAGTAAAAAGGCTTAGGAACAAATAAATTGACTCTCGATCAGAAAAAAAAAATTTGTAGGAAAAAAAAGCTGGTCGATCAGAAAATAGTCTAAATAGCTTAACATTTTTTCCTTATTCACTTGGTACTACTTATGATGTTTTAACAATGGAACAGAGAGTGCATGTTTTTCAAGAAAGTTAAGTGAAACTTGAGAGGCAGAATAGTAGTACTCCAAAGGACACCTTCAACAGTACATAACAAAACCTCAGTACAGTTGACCCTTGAACAAGACTGTTTGAACTGTGGAGGGTTCCATACAGGGGCAGATTCTTTTCAGTAGTAAATACTGGACCACTACTCGATCTGCCTTTGCTTGGAACCTTGGGTGGGGAGCCAACCATAAACTATAAGCAGAATTTTTATTGCCTTTACAGTTGGCACCCCTAACCTTTGTGTTTTTCAGAGGTCAATGGTACTTACTATGAATCAAGCCAAAACTTCCCGTGCATTAGAAAACCAGCCACAGTACTGATGTGCAAATTAAATGATGATTATTGTGGATGCCCAATGTAATTTTAAAGCATTATTTAATGATAAAGTATGATAATTTAAAATAATCTGTCAAAATTAAAAGTCAGGACTATCAAAATACTCCTCCTCTGACTTGATACTGCCCTTGAAATACAAGGGATCTTTCATAGAAATACAAGAAATTTGGTATGTGGTGAACCAAACAAAAAATTGGCAATTCATTTTTTAGGGGAGATACCTCAACTTCCTTCACCTATTTCATGTCTTCATTTTAACACTGATTCTTTAGAGCTTTTTATTTGAATAACTCAAGGTTAATTTTCTCCATTTTTAAACTTATGTAAACAGAATCACACAGTACATATATTTTCAAAACAGCTGTATAAGATATAATTCAAATATAATTATCTGCACAAATTAAAGTATCTAATGTTTTGACAAAAGCGTGAAGTCCTGAAACCACAACCACAATCAAGATAAGGAATAAATTCATCACGTCCATTTGTGATCACTGCCTCACAGCATAACTCCTTCCCAAGCAACCATGAATCTACAAATTTTGAATTTTCTAGAACTTAAATGGAATCATACAGAATGTAGTTTTTGTCTGGCAGCTCATCTTTCACTCAGCATAAATATTCAGATTGTGTTGGTGTATGTATATTCATCTGTGTTGGTGTATGTATAAATACATTTCTTTTATAGAGTAGTATTCTACTGCATAGATATATCACAATTTATCTAGTCACCAGTTAATGAACACTAAGTTGCTTCCAGACTGAATATAATAAAAATTCCTATAAGCATTTGTGTATGTGTCTGTATGCATATATATTTTCACTTCTCCTGGGTGTATACCAAGGAATAATACAGCTAGGTCAAATGGTGGGTATATATCTAACTTTATAAGAAACCATTTTTTCAAAGGAGTTGTACCGCTTTACATTTTCATCAGCAATATCTGACAGTTCAACTAGCTCATGCAAATATTTGGCATGGTCAAACTTTTTAATGTTGAACACTTGAATAGCTACTGTATGCTGTATTCAGTTGTATTTTGTATGGCTTGAAGCTTACTTTTTTGGGTATGGATATTCAACTGGTATAGTATAATTTGTTAAAAAGACTATTCTCTACAGAATGGCTTCTGAAATTTTGAAAAAAAAATCAACTGTTGGTCTAATGGATCTATTTGCCTATCTTTATTCTATTTTAGGATTTTTATCAAGGAGTATTTATTTTGATACAGTTTCTTTTTAAATTATTTTTAATTGAAGGATAATTGCTTTACAATATTGCTTTGCTTTGTCATACATCAATATGAATCAGCTATAGATATACATATGTTCCCTCCCTCTTGATGAAAGTGAAAGAGGAGAGTGAAAAAGCTAAAACTCAATATTCAAAAAACTAAGATCATGGCATCCAGTTCTATCACTTCATGGCAAATAGATGGGGAAACAATGGAAACAGTGATAGACTTTATTCGCTTGGGTTCCAAAATCACTGCAGATGATGACTGAAATTAAAAGATGCTTACTCCTTGGAAGAAAAGCTATGACCAACCTAGACAGCATATTAAAAAGCAGAGATATTACTTTGCCGATAAAGGTCCATCTAGTCAGAGCTATGGTTTTTCCAGTAGTCATGGATGGATGTGAGAGTTGGACTAAAAAGAAAGTTGAGTGCTGAGGGACTGATGCTTCTGAACTGTGGTGTTGGAGAAGATGCTTGAAAGTCCCTTGGACTGCAAGGAGATCAAACCAGTCCATCCTAAAGGAAATCAGTCCTGAATATTCATTGAAGGACTAATGCTGAAGCTCAAACTCCAATACTTTGGCCACCTGATGGGAAGAACTGACTTACAGGAAAAGACCCTGATGCTGGGAAGACTGAAGGCAGGAGGAGAAGCGGACAACAGAGGATGAGGTGGTTGGAAGGCATCAGCAACTCAATGGACATGAGTTTGAGCAAGCTCCAGGAGCTGGTGATGGACAGGGAAGCCTGGTGTGCTGCAGTCGATGGGTCGCAAAGACTCAGGCATGACTGAACAACTGAACTGAACTGAACCTCCCTCTAGAATCTATCTCCCACTTCCCACCCAGCCCACCTTTCTGGATTGTCACAGAGCACTAGTTTGAGCTCCCAGAGTCATACAGCAAATTCCAACTGGCTAACTATATTACTGCGATTCATGGGGTTGGAAAGAGTCAGACACAACTGAGCGACTGAACTGAACTGAACTATATTACACGTGGTAGTGTGTATGTTTTCATGCTACTCTCTCCATTTGTCATACCTTCTCCTTTCCCTTCTAGCGTCCAGAAGTCTGTTCTCTATGTCTGTAGCTCCACTGCTGCCCTGCAAATAGGTTTGTCAGTACCATCTTATGCATTTCAGATATATGCATTAATAAACGATATTTGTTTTTCTCTTTCTGACTTACTTTATATGATAGGCTCTAGGTTCATCCACCTCATTAGAACTGACTCAAATGCATATCAGTCTCATCTTATGCATTCCAGATATATGCATTAATAAATGGTATTTGTTTTTCTCTTTCTGACTTACTTTACTCTATATGATAGGCTCTAGGTTCATCCAGCTCATTAGAACTGACTCAAATGCATTCCTTTCTATGGCTGGGTAATATTCCTATATACACACACACACACACACATATATAATATTCCTATATATATATATATACATACACCACAGTTTCCTTATCCATTCATTTGTTGATGGATATCTAGGTTGCTTCCATGACCTAGCTATTGTAAACAGTGCTGCAATGAACACTGAAATACATGTGTGTTTTTCCAGTTATGATTTTCTCAGGGTATATGCCCATAGTGGGACTGTTAGATCATATGGTAGTTTTATTCCCAGTTTTTTAAGGAATCTCCATATTGTCATCCACAGAGGCTGTATCAATATACTTCCCACCAACAGTTTAAGAAGGTTCCCTTTTTTCCACATCCTCTCTAGCATTTACTGTCTGTAGATTTTTTAATAAAGGAAATTCTGACTGATGTGAGGTGGTATCTAATTGTAGTTTTGATTTGCATTTCTCTAATCATAAGAAATGTTGAGCATCTTTTCATGTGTTTATTAGCCTTCTCTATGTCTCTGGAGAAATGTCTGTTTAAGTGTTCTGCCTACTTTTTGATTGAGTAGTCTATTTTCTGGTATTGAGTTGTATGAGCTGCTTGTATATTTTGGGGATCTTTTCTCAGTTGTTTCATTTGCTATTATTTACTCCCATTCTGAGGGTTGTCTTTTCACCTTGTTTATAGCTTCCTTTGTTGTGCAAAAGCTTTTAAATTTAATTAGGTCCCACTTGTTTATTTGTTTTTATTTCCATAATTCTAGGAGGTGGGTCACAGAGGATCCTGCTGCGATTTATGTCATACGGTGTTCTGCCTATGTTTTCCTCTAAGAGTTTTATAGTTTCTGGTCTAAAACTTAAGTCTTTAATCCATTTCAAGTTTATTTTCGTGTACACTGTTAGGAAGTGTTCTAATTTCATTGTTGCACATATAGCTATCCAGATAAAAACCATGTGATAATCTTAACAGATGCAGAAAAAGCTTTCAGCAAAATTCAGCACCTATTTATGATTAAAAACTCTTCAAAAATGGGCAGAGGGGGACCTACCTCAACACAATAAAGGCAATGTATGATAAACCCACAGCAAACATTATTCTCAATGGTGAAACACTAAAAGCTTTTCCTCTAAGATCAGGAACAAGACAGTGATCCTGAACAGTGTCCACTCTTGCCACTATTATTCAACATAGTTTTGGAAGTTCTAGCCAAGACAATCAGAGAAGAAAAATAAATAAAAGGAACCCAGACTGGGAAAGAAGAAGTAAAACTCTGTTTGCAGATGACACGATATGACTATACATAGAAAAACCTAAAGATAATGTTCAGGAAAGTCGTGGGATACAAAATCAATACACAGAAATCACTTGCATTCCTATAGACTAATAATAAAAAATCAGGAGAAATTAAGGAATCAATTCCATTTACCACTGCAACAAAAAAGAATAAAATACCTAGGAATAAACCTGCCTAAAGAGACAAAAGAGCTGTATGCAGATAACTGTAAGACACTGATGAAAGAAACCAAAGATGATATAAACAAATGGAGAGGTATCCAAATATCCATGTTCTTCCAATATTGATTGGAAGAATCAATATTATGAAAATGATAATACTACCAAAAGGAATCTACAGATTCAATGCAATCCCTATTAACTTACCAATGGCATTTTTCACAGATTTAGAACAAAAAATTACAATTCATAGGGAAACACAAAAGATCCCAAATAGCCAAAGCAAGCTTGAGAAAGAATGGAGCTAGAAGAATCAACCTTCCTAACTTCAGACTATACTACAAAGCTACAGTCAATACAGTATGGTACTGGAACAAAAACAGAAAGATAGACCAAACCCACACACCTATGGGCACCTTGTCTTTGACAAAGGAGGCAAGAATATACAATGGAGGGAAGATAATCTCTTCGATAAGGGGTGCTAGGAACCTGCCTATCTTTAGGCAGGTGACACACTGCATTGACAGCTTTCTAAGTCCTGACGCCATGTAGCGCAGGTCCTCTGACTTTTTTTCAATCGTGTGTGACTATTCAGTCCAATGTTTTTCCACACTAATTTTAGAATAAGCTTGTTGACATCTACAAAACAAACAAAAAAACCTGTTGGGATTTTAAATTAAATTATGTTGAATCCATAGACCAATTTGAGAACTGACATCTTCACAATTGACTCTTAAAATCCACAAACAGGCCTTCTCTCTCCACTTACTTAGCTCTTTAATTTTTCTGAACAATATTTGGTAGTAAGTGATACACAAGTGTTGCACATCTTTTAATTTATCCCAGAGTATGTTATACATCTTTTTGGTAATGAAAATAGTGATTAAAAATTTCTGAGTGTTTGCTGTTACTATATAAAAATACAAGTGCTATTTGTGTGTTTATCTTATATCCCACAACCTTGCTGAACTCATTTTTATTTCTAATATCTTTGTAGATTTAATAGGATTTCTATAAAGACAACCATTATGTTTAATAATAGAGATAATTTTTCTTCATTCTTTCTAACCTGGATATTTTTCATATGTTGTTAACATTGGCTAAAACATACATGACAATGCTGAATAGAAGTGGAGAGAGCGAACATCCTTGCTTTGTCCCTGATATTAGAGAAAAGCACTCAGTTTTTCATCATTTAAGTATGATGTTAGCTGTATATTTTTTGTGAATGTTTCATATTGGGTTGAAGAAGGTCCCTTCTAAGTACTATGAGGGCTTTTTATCAGGGATGGATGTTGGATTTTGACATCTTCTTTTATGTATCTACTAAGATGGTAATGCTTTTTATTTTTACTAAGTTGAACTATATTGATCAGTAAATCAACTGAATATTCCTGGTCACAATGAAGTATCCTTTTTTTGTATTATTGGATTGGGTTTTCTAAAATTGGGGTGGGGTGGCAATGTCAAAATCCAACATCCATTCTAGAAAAAAGCCCTCAGTATTCTGAATATGAATAGAAGGAAACTTCATACCAATACAGGGGACCATATGCATGTTGGGATAATATTGTTATAAGGCACAAAAGAAGACACATTCTAGACTAATTTTGCCCCAGAGATGTTCTAAGTACTCTATCTGAAGCCCATGAATTATGATAAGGGTCTCAATTCTAGCTAGTACAATAAGGATGGTTACAGGCTGTCTGTGCACTCTGAAGATTATGCCCAAAGATCTTCTCAAGTGTTGGTTTTTTCCCTCAGCCTTCATTAGTTTCCTCATGGCTGATCAGTACTCAGCTCAAAGACTTGGGTGGGACTCCGCAAATCTCCTGTGTTCTTTGTCTATGTAGCTCTTTCCCTTCAGGTACTGTGAACTGCAAACTAGCTGGCTAGCTGTTAGACTTCCCAAACTTGCAGCTCCATTTCCTCAACTGAAAGAGACTGTTGAATTCTACGTGGGTTCTCCTCTGCAATGAACTGGGAACCCTCTTCAAGTGGTAAGCTGGGTTAATCAAAGGGCACACATCCTATGAAAGAAAAAAATGGCACTAGGTAGAAAATAAGGGCCAAGTGTATTTAGTTTTGGCTAGGTATTGGCATTTTGAGAATTTATATTAAACACAGTAGATTTGGGGGAGAGGTTTGAGGGATAAAGAGGTGGGGGGAAGGACAGAGCAATCCTGAATGTATACGCTGAGAAATATATTTCACACTTCATTGCAATTTATAAGTTAAATGCCCCCTTTTTTCCCTAGAGAACTGAAAATAGTTTATTATTACTAGAATATTTGAGGAAAACAAAAAAAGATGAGATCAAAGAGATAAATCTTATAATACCATATTTTTTATAATCAAATATGATATCATTTTTATTTATCCTTATTAAATTTCATCACTTAACTGGTATTTCTAATCTATTAAAATTGTCAGAAGTCTCATTTTGACATTTAATTTATTTGATAATTTATTAACATGTTCCATTATTTGCATTCTCTATATCTACATTATCCACAAACACAAGTTTATCTGAATCATTTATAGTGAAGCATATCAGTATTAATTTGTCAGAAGAATTTTTTGAGACTGGTTCAATAATTATCAAATATATCAAATTGCCCTATATCCAATATTCATTATTCTATAATCCATATTATGACAAATCATCTCAAATATACTATATATGTATATCACTGCTTATTGGACTGTCATACAAGTACTACATATCTAGTGAAATGAATTCATATGAATAACAATCATATCAGAAAAGTTAAAGTCATCCTGACATGATTTGGAGTTCTGTTGTTGTGTTGTTTGGTTGTTGTGTTTGGCCCTTTGCGACCCCATGGACTATAGCCTGCCAGGCTCAGGATTTTCCAGGCAAGAATACTGGAGTGGGTTGCCATTTCCTTTTCCAGGGAATCTTCCCAACCCAGGCGGAGAAGGCAACGGCACCCCACTCCAGAACTTTTGCCTAGAAAATCCCATGGACGGAGGAGCCTGGTAGGCTGCAGTCCCTGGGGTCGCTAGAGTCGGACACGACTGAGAGACTTCACTTTCACTTTTCACTTTCATGCATTGGAGGAGGAAATGGCAGCCCACTCCAGTGTTCTTGCCTGGAGAATCCCAGGGATGGGCAAGCCTGGTGGGCTACCATCTGTGGGGTCGCACAGAGTCGGACACGACTGAAGTGACTTAGCAGTAGCAGTCCCAACCCAGGAAACAAACCTGCATCTCCTGCATTGCAGGCAGATTCTTTACTACTGAGCAACCAGGGAAGCCCTTTTTGAGCCATGTAGTAGCTTGTAATTTGACTACTTCCTCTTCTAGGTAAGGAAAAATAATTTCCCTAATAAGCTATACTAAGTTCTAGTCAAACTTTAAAGTTTACTGATTTGTAGAATCAATTTTTAAAACTGTGATAAAATGTACATAAGGTAGTAAACTTTTACCATTTTAACAATTTTAAGTGTTAAATTAACTGACATTATATTCACAATGTTCTGCAATCATTTCTACTATCCATTTCCAGAAGTTTTCTGTCATCCCAAACAGAAGCTTTGTACTCATTAAATAATAACTCCTAATTCCCCTTTCCCCTCAGTGCCTGGTAACCACTGTTTTGCTATCTCTCTCTGAGTTTTTCTATTTTAAATACTTCATTTCAGAGGAATTCTTATAGGAAAATCCAATATGTGTCTGCTTGTATAGGTAGGGCTAATTTCACTTAACATAAGTGTCTTCAAGGTTCATTCAGATTTTATCATGTATCAGGTAAAAGATTTTATTTAATTTATTCTGTATTTTACCAGAATCCATTCCTTTTAAAGACTGAATAATATTCCACTGTATTTAATATATCACATTTATCTATTCAACCACTGAAAAACATTTGCTTTGCTTCCAACTTGTGGCTACTGTGAACAATGCTGATAAACACTGGTGTAAAAGCATTTGAATCCCTGCTTTGAAGTTTTTTTTTTTTTTTTTTTTAATACCTATAAGTGGAATTGTTGGATCATATGGTAATAGTAAAAACAAAGAATATGGCATCTGGTCCCATCACTTCATGGCAAATAGATAGGGAAACAATGCAAGCAGTGACAGGCTACTTTTTTGGGCTCCAAAATCACTGTGGATGGTGACTGCAGTCATGTAATGAAAAGACATTTGCTCGCCAGAAGAAAAGCAATGACAAACCTAGACAGCATATTAAAAAGCAGAGACAGTGCTTTGCCTACTTTGCCTACAAAGGTCAATCTAGTCAAAGATATGGTTTTTTCAGTAGTCATGTATGGATGTGATAGCTGGACAATAAAAAAGGCTGAGCGCTGAAGAACTGATGCCTTCGAACTATGATGCTGGAGAAGATTTTTGAGAGTCCCCTGGACAGCAAGAAGATCAAACCAGTCAATCCTAAAAGAAATCAACCCTGAACATTCATTAGAAGGACTGATGCTGAAGCTGAAGCTCCAATACTTTGGCCACTTGATGCAAAGAGCCAAGTCATTGGAAAAGACCCTGATGCTGGGAAAGATTGAAGGCAGGAGGAGGGGATGACCGAGGTTGAGATGGTTGGATGGCATCACCGACTCAATGGACATGAGTCTGAGCAAACTCCAGGAGCTGGTGAAGGACAGGGAAGCCTGGCATACTGTAGTCCATGAGGTCACAAAGAATTGGACATGACTGAGTGACTAAACAACAACAATGGTAATAATTCCCTGTTTAACTTTTTGAGGAGCATCAAATTGCTTTTCACAGCAGCTGCATCATTTACATTCCCAGCAACCATGCACAAGGGTTTCCATTTCTCAACATTCTTGGCAATACTTGTTATTTTCCATTTTTTGACAATAGCCATCCAAAAGGGTACCAAGTAGTATCTCATTTTGGTTTCATATGCATTTCTCTAGTGATCATTGATGGTGAGCATCTTTTCATGTGTGCTTATTGCCAGTCTGTATGTCTTCTATGAAGAAATGTTTAAGTCCTTTGATAATTTTTAAACTGGATTGTTTCCTGTGTCGAGATATATTTGAGTTGTTGAGATATACATTAATCCCTTATCAGATGTATTTATTTTCTTCCATCCATGTGTTGTCTTTCACTTTCTTGATAGTGTCCTTTGATGCAAAAAGGTTTTTAATTTTAATGAAGTCCAATTACTTTTTTTGTTGATTGCACTTTTGAAGTTTTTTTAAACAATAAAGAACATTTTTATATTATCAGCATTTTCTGCAAAACTAATCATTCTTAGGCCTCTATTCTTTTCTATTCTCCTATGTCTCAGCCAAACTTTCAGCACTGCTCCTTCATTCTGTAAATGCTTTCCATCATTTTTACATATGTTTTACAAATGTGAGCTCTTATTAAACAGCTTTCTGTATGTTCTCCAAGCTTTTTATTCTTGTTAAGGCTCTTCTTTATTTTCCTTTTAATTAAGGTCATTTGAGATTTTAAAGTCATAACTGAATTTTTGCTGGTATTCAACCCTCTCAAGTTTTACTTTCCAAATCTCATTCTTTAGAATGACATTTATCTTTTTTAAAAGTTTTAAAGTTTGTCTTCTTAAAGTCTAAGTATTGCCATTCTACTGTTTCTGACTATAAAGGACTCTGGATTCAAGTATCAACTTCTCCCAAGCACTCTCAGACTGCTATACTAATGACCAACTCGTTAACGTTATTTAAAGAGTCTAGAATAGCACTTTTCTTAAGAGCTTCCTGTACCTAGAAAATAACATTGACAATACGGAAAATCTGAAACATAGATTTCAGTCAAATGAGACCTCTAGCAGATACCTAGGAGATCAAGGTTTTTACCACTATTTTTTCTCATTATGTCAGTTTGTTGGTCATTAAGAATGTAGCATGTCCTTCAATTGGTTAAGGGCCCTTAGAAGATATCCACACCATATGATTTCCACACCAATAACCCACAAGTTACTTCCAGGTCAAATTTTATGTTATTCTAGGCAGACAATATAGTTATTTTATTTAGATATAAAATTGGTGAATATAATCAAACTAAGTTAGAATCATAGAATCTGAATCAGAATGGACTTCTGAGGTAATTCACACAACTTCACACATTCATAAAAGGAAGATATAGCAAACGTCTCCTTTTTTTCTATTTCAAGGATTTTTATAGTCCACAAGTATTTATGGATTTTTATAGTCTACAGGTAAGACAGAAGGTATGAATATTAAATAAGAAAAAAATTTTGTTTTTCACTAAAGTTTGAATGAAAGAAATTATAATCTCGATTAAACACATTTAACTACAAATTACAATATACAACCATATAATCATAATTTATTAAACTGACTCAAGACCTTGAAAATGTACTTAACTTCATAAAACATTTATTTTAACTAGATATCACGTATCTTAATCCATGAAAATTTCAAACAAAAACATTATTTTACAGTTCAGAAAACAGTTTATGTTAAGGGCTAAGGATTAGGGGAAGGCTTGACCGACAAAGATGATGAAAATGTTTTTTATCTTTCTTATGCTTACAAGTCACATAACAGGTATACATTTGCAAGAGCTCACAGAAATGTTATAGGAGCTCATAGGAGTGAATGTTACCATGTGTAAATTAGCAACCTGAACAACCAAATTTTTTAAAAGACTAATTGTTTATTATGTAAGGAATTAGTATATTCTAAAGGAAATACTGAAAATAATGAACTATATTGGACCAAACTGAGGCCATTTTACTGTGTAATTCTCAAGTGTACTTATGCAGTTATTTAAGTTTTTATTTATGTATTTCTAAACACATACACAAACAGAAACCAAAAGCAAGGTACTTTTATCTAAAAAAATTACTCACCATCTCGTTTCCAAAAAGTATGTCAACAAAAGGCATAACTTTCATCAATGATTCCTTGTAGAACTGACTAATAAATGGTGCAGACAGATTCAAAGTGAAAATTCTGTTGTTTTCAGAAGCATGGTGAGCCACTTTTAAAACCGACTCTGGAGAAACTGTGAGGAAAAAACCCTGGATAAAGAAAAAAAGGAGAAATTAGAAATGCTATCTCCACAGAATCATTCTCAGTGAGAATACAAGTAAATCTATACAAAATACAGATGAATCACAAGCTGGAATCAAGACTGCCAGGAGAAATACCAACAACCTCACATATGCAGATGCTATCACTCTGATGGCAGAAAAGTGAAGAGGAAATTAAAAAGTCTCTTGATGAGGGTGAAAGAGGAGAGTGAAAAAGTTGGCTTAAAACTCAACATTCAAAAAACTTAGATCATGGCATCTGGCCCCATCACTTCATAGCAAGTAACAGATTTTTTGCCCTGGGCTCCAAAATCACTGTGGACGGTGACTGCAGCCTTGAAATTAAAAGACGCTCCTTGGAAGGAAAGTTATGTCAAACCTGGACAGCATATTAAAAACAAGAGACATCACTTTGTCAACAAAAGTCTGTATAGTTCAAGCTATGGTTTTTTCAGTAGTCATGAATACATCTGAGAGTTTGACCACAGACAAGGCTGAGCGCCAAAGAATTGATGCTTTCAAATTGTGGTGCTGGAGAAGACTCGTGAGAGTCCCATAAAATGCAAGGAGATCAAACCAGTCAATCCTAAAGGTAATTAATTTTGAATATTCATTGGAAGGACTAATGTTGAAGCTGAAGCTTGAATACTCTGGCCACCTTACGTGAAGAGCTGATTCACTGGAAAAGACCCTGATGCTGGGAAAGATTGAAGGCAAAAGGAGAAAGGATTGGCAGAGGATGAAATGGTTACGCAGCATTAACAACTCAGTGGACATTAATCTAAGCAAACTCCACAAGACAGTGAAGGACAGGGGAGCCTGGCATGCTGCAGCCCACGGGGGTCACAAAGAATTGGACATGACTGAGCAACTTAACAACACCAACAACATACATAATACAAAAGCCTCTACAAGTGAAAGTGAAAGTGAGAGTTGCTCAGTCATGTCTGACTATTTGCAACTCCACGAACTATACAGTCCTGGAATTCTCCAGGCCAGACTACTGGAATGGGTAGATGTTCCCTTCAATAGCAGATCTTCACAACCCAGGGATTGAACCCAGGTCTCCCTTATTGCTGGCAGATTTTTTTTTACCATCTGAGCCACAAGGGAAGCACAGCCTCTACAATGTAAACCTTAAAAATGCAATTATAAAATGCAAAGCAGGAAACTATAGCATTTGATCAGGAGAAAAGTTTATCATATGAGTAGTGTATGCTTAATATGTGCCATTTCATTAGAGAAGAAGAGTTACCTTAAGTTACAAAAGAGCTATTGAAATGCTCACTTATAATGAGAGACTAACGACATCCCTCTTGCAAACTCAAAAAGTTTAAAGAGAAAATAAGATTTTGAACATTAAAAAATCAACTTTCTGGCAGAAGTCATGTGTACTGGGGTATATTTTTGAAGGGTATCTTTCCCTTAAAAATCTTGAAGTATTTAGAAAGAACTTTGTAATTATCTCTTACTAAAGTATTGCTAATAAAATTATAAGAAATATGTTCTCCAATCAAAATAACATAAAATTTTCTCATCATTTAAAATTCTAATCCATTAATTCTTTACCAATATTCAACTCTTTAGAAAGGTAACATCATTTATTATTAGGTAATATCATTTAATCTTTTCATCTTCATTTTTTAACCAAATACCATGTCACTTGCGAACTATGAGCATTCAAGCTGCTTTGCTATTTTTGTCACTTGGAGAATTAAGATGAACAGTGTATATAGCATCTTGTCTCCATAGTAATATGGATGTATTTGCTCTTTAGTCTTTCATTTAATGAGGAGAGTTTAAAACTCTCCCCTCCTCCTAATTCTCCCCAAACTGTTTCAGCATGAAATAAAAACCTCCCAGAGTTAGCACTCTGCCAGCTGTGGATTAACCACAGACAGCCATAGAATGGTCTACATAAATAGTAACCTGGTCAAATAATTAGGCTTCTCACCAACTTCAGACTGAAAATTTGATCTGTGCTAAAATACATCTGATTGTAATTTAAGGTACAGAACAGTATGCCCCTGGAGTTTAAATTTGGCCTCATTCCAAATGTGTGTATGTTGTATGTGTGTTAACTTTAAAATGCAACATAAGAGCATGTGATGTGGACAGCAGAATTTCCATTTTGTCAATTTTACAAAGAATATACAAAAAAAAGGTCAGTTTTTAATTGAGGCAAATTCACAATTTAAATTAATTCCATTTTTTGAATTGTTTCTTGTTTCTCTTTAAGTAAATATTTAGTATTTGAGCAATTATGGATTTGTGCTCTGTTAGAGTGCAAAGACCTAAAACTGATGCCAACCATAATTTTTCTTTCTTGATTTATATCCATTGCTAAGCCACATGTTTCAGAGTATAGTATCACCAAAAATAAAAACAGTGCCAGTATAAATTTTTTTTTCAAGTAACAGGTTTGTAATAAAAACAGACCAATAGTTTAGAGAGCTATAGTTTAGAAAAACACTCTATAGAATCAACAAAACTCTTGTAATAACCTAATTAGGAATTTCAGTCAGCACAACAGTTAGCCCTGCTGCTCTTTGGCCATAAGAACAATGAAAAGCAAAGCAGATCCTAACTCTTAGAGACTGGCTAATATTAATCAGAACTGAGGGTGAAGTGAGACAATTTTATCCATTAAAATGAAAACTGAAGCAGAACAAAAAGGCAGGAGGAAAAGGAATGGGGAAGGCCCAAGGCAGAGCCAAAGAACCTTTTTTTTTAATCAGAGGCAGATATAAAATTTGGAAATCCCAAGTATGCAGATTTGTCAGTCAGCCACTCTGAGGATTTCTCAGGGTAGCTTAAATATGGGGGAGTGTAAGGAACTGAAGTGTTTAAAATACTAAAAGAAAATAAACTGCTCATTTAAAATCACATCAAAAATAATATACCCACAACTAAACTTAACCAAGGAGGTGAAAGAGCTATACTCTGAAAACTATAAATCACTGATGAAGGAAAATGAAAGATAATACACACACAATAAAGGAAAGATATTCCATGTTCATGGAATAGAAGAATTAAAAAGATTAAAATGTCCATATCACTAAAACCAATCTATAGATTCATTGTAATCTCCATCAGACAACTCAAAGCATCTTCTACAGAGCAAGAACAAATAATCCTAAAATTTATATGGAATTATAAAAGATCCCAAATTGGCAAAGCAATCTTGAGAAAGAAGAAGAGAGCTGGAAGAATCTTGTTCCCCGACTTCAGACTATACGACAAAGCTACAGTCATCAAAACTGTATAGTACTGGCACAGAAAGAGAAACATAGATCAACAGAAAGGAATAGAGGGCCCAAAAGAAACTCATGCATTACGTTTAATTAATCTATGAGAAAGGAGGCAAGGATAAACAACGGAGAAAAGACAGTCTTTTCAATGACTGGTGCTGACAAAACTGGACAGCTACGTGTAGAAGAAAGAAATTAGTACATACTCAAACATCATATACAAAAATAAACTCGGAATGTATTAAAGACCTAAAACCTAAATGTAAGACTGGATGCCATAAAACTCCTAGAGAACAACAGAGGTGAAATACTCTTTGACAGATATTATTGCAATTTGGGGGGAATCTGTCTCCTAAAGCAAAGGAAATAAAAGCAAAACTAAACAAATGGAATTTAATTAAACTTAAAAGCTTTTGTACTGCAAAGGAAACCATCAACAAAATAAAAACACAATCTACGGAATGAGAGAAGTTTGTAAATAATTGACCAATAAAGGGTTAATATCTGAAATGCTATATAAATAGCCTATATACCTCAATATCAAAAATATAAGCAATCCAATTTTAAAAATGGGCAGAAGATCTGAGTAGACATTTCTAAAGAAGATATACAGATGACCAATAGGCACATGAAAAGATTCTTAATCATTAGAGAAATGCAAATCAGAGCCACAGTGAGATATCATGTCACATCTGTCAAAAGGGCTGTCATCAATAGGTCTATAAATAATAGATATTTGCAAAAATATGGAGTAAAAGAACAATTGAACATTGTTGGTGGGAATGGAAATTAGTACTGGCACTACATAAAACAGTATAGAGGTTCCTCAAAAAATTAAAAATAGAACTACCATATGATCCTGCCATTCCAGTGCTAAATATATATTCAAAGAAACCAAAAACACTAATTCAAAACAATAAAGACACTCCAAAGTTCAAAGCAGCTGAAAGCAACTAAATGTCCATCAAAAGATGAATGGATAAAGATTACTCAGCCATAAACAGGAATGAAATTCTGCCACTTGCAACCATGTGGACAGACCTAGAGTGTATTATACTTCATGAAATAGGTCAGACAGAGAAAGACAGATACTTTTTATTATCACATATGAATGTAATAATCATAGATATAAAAAGACAACTGTGATTACCAGAAGTGGGGCAGGGCAAGATGGCAATATGGGATTAAGAGATATAACCTATTACGTATAAAATAAATAGGCTGTAAATATATGCACTGTACATGACAGGAAAATGAGCCATCATTTTCTAATAATTTAAATGAAATATAAATCTATTAAAAAATAGAATCAGTATGTTGTACATCTGAAACTAATGTAATACTGTAAATCAACTATAGTTCAATTAACAAAATAAAATACATAGAATATAAAATCATTGTAGTAACTTAATGATGAGGAAAGGTTGCTAAAAATCACTATATTATTCCTGCTGATGGGAGTACAACTGACACTTTTCCAAGAAAATAAACTGAAAATATTACGAAATATAAAATTCATATTCTTTGATGCAATAATTCTAAGAGTCTACCTCAAGTAAATAATTCAAAATATGGAAAATATTCATTTAGGAACACATCAGTATACTATACATGTGACTTAAACATAAATATTCAGTAATAGAGGAATAAGTAGTCAAGTAAGAATTGGCATATAGACCCATTCTAAATTTGGCTATGGATCACTTAAAATGTGGCTAGTGCAACTGAAGAATTGAATTTCAAATTTTATTTAATTTTAATTTAAATATAAGAAGCCACATGTCGATAATGAGCATATGAAATGTGGTTAGTGTGACTGTGGAACTGAATTTCTGATTTAATTTTTTTGAAATTTCAAAATGGAAGGAAGGAAAAATATTCTTCTATTAAACACATTTTTATTGTTTTGGTACGGTTACATTTCATTTTGACCATTGACAATTTAGTGACTGTGCTGTGTTACAAATGTAAAACAGATACCAATTTCAAAGAAAAAAAGATTAAAAATATAATTAATAATTTTATATGAATATGTGTTGAAATGATAATTATTTTAGATATTTGAAGTTAAATATATTGTTAACATTAATTTACTTGTTTCTTTTTACATTTTCAAGGTCTCTACTAGAAAATTTTAAATTATGTGGGTTTTATTGTATTTCCACTAGATAATGCTATTCTAGAGAATACTTTGAAGATATTAAAAAGGAAAATTATGAAGCAAAGCGGCAAACTGGAAAATGTTTATGCCACACAAGTGTTAAATGAAACAGAAGCTATACAAGCAGTATATGCAAAATATGGTTATAAACTATATTATATCAATAGGAAAAGAATCTACTAGGGAATACTCCAAAAGCAGATATGGTCAAATTTCAGTAGAAAAATTATGGGTGATTTTCATGTTTTTATTTTTGAAATTTTGGTGAAGTGGTTTGATCATTCTCTTTAAAAGAGGGACCTCCCTGGTGGTCCAGTGGTTAACAATCTGCCTGACAATGCAGGGGACAAAGGTTTGATTTCTGGTCCAGGAAGATCCACAAGCCATGGAAGAGCTAAGCCCCTGAGCCACAATGACTGAACCTGCGCAGTCAGAAGCCACAGCTACTGAAACTGCACCTGCCCCTCCCCGGGCCCCCGCCCCAGGCCTGTGCTCCACACCAAGAGAAGCCACTGCAGTAACAAGCCTGCTCACAGCAACTAGAATAGCTCCCCCTCGCCGCAATGAACGTCTTCACGTACCAATGAAGACCCAGCGCAGCCAAAAATAAATAAATAAATATTTTAAAAAATAAGAATATACCATAACATAAAAATATTTGGACAACTAGAAGCCCTACCAAATGCAGACTAGCACTGATGAGGGATGGCTGAGAGTACCAGATGCTGTATCTCAAGATGTACGACTGTTGTCTGTTTTAAAGAACATAATTAGTCTGTTTTCCACACCATAACGAAAGTGCCATAGTAACACTAGTCTAGACTAGTTGAGAGAATGAATAAATAAGAAGCCAAAAAAAAAAAAATACAAAAATCATACAGCGTGTTTTCTTCCTTTTAATGGGTCCTATGTGTTCTGCAAACCTCTTGGAGTATAAAATGTATTTCCTTGTAGGATCAAGTATGAATTATTACAAAGCATAGTTGCTATATGATTGTAAGAAAAATACTGACTTCGACCAACATTAGGATAATGTATAAATTGTTTACAATTACAATGCTATGATATGCACTACTTATAGCAACAGGAAAAGAATCACTAAAAGAAGAAAGTCAGAAAAAATATACTAGTGATGCTGTAACGCTTATTTTACCATTGACTAAATGTAATCCAACAATGGAACAGGATAATTCACCTAGTTCTTCCTGCCTTTTGGCTCCTTTTGGAAGCATAAATAAAATCACTCATCCCACAAATATATTAATCTTTTTCAGGATTAAAAAAACATGAACAGGTGAAAAGATGTCAGGTTTTCTTCCATACGAAATAAACACCTCCAAAAGCATGTAATAGGAGGAAGCAATAGTAGAAAGAACATGGATTTCAGGGAGCTACATGCAAGGATATTTAACACAGCTTTGCTGAAAGTAAAAGGAAATGTGAAGCATTCTGAAAGTCCCTTTCTAGGGAAAAAGACACAGAAAATATGGTGAATACATACTATTATACAAAGATATAAAGTAATATACTAGAAACATATGCATCAGATTGTGTATAGTTCATCCTTTTATATATTGTGTACAATAAACACACACGTGCACACACGTAAAACATGATGACTCATTTTTCAAGCATGCAAGACACATATCAAACACATTGGAGTATCCATAGAGTGAAGAAGAATTAGGAGAGATCAGGAATGATAGGGAAAAATAAACTAATAAAAAAGAAGACATACTTAAGAAAAATAATAATAATTTGTCAAAATCTGAGATGGATTCACTCAATGCTCAGAGCCAGAGGTTAAATGAACTAGTATTCAGGTATGACTTAAATCAAATCCCTTATGATTATACAGTGGAAGCGAGAAACAGATTTAAGGGACTAATGTGATAGACAGAGTGCCTGATGAACGAGGGATGAAGGTTCGTGACATTGTACAGGAGACAGGGATCAAGACCATCCCTATGGAAAATAAAAGCAAAAAAGCAAAATGGCTGTCTGGGGAGGGCTTACAAATAGTTGTGAAAAGAAGAGAAGCAAAAAGCAAAGAGAAAAGGAAAGATATAAACATCCGAATGCAGAGTTCCAAAGAATAGCAAGGAGAGATAAGAAAGCCTTCCTCAGCGATCATGCAAATAAATAGAGGAAAACAACAGAATGGGAAAGACTAGAGATCTCTTAAGAAAACTAGAGATACCAAGGGAACACTTCATGCAAAGATGGGCTCAATAAAGGACAGAAATGGTATGAACTTAACAGAAGCAGAAGATATTAAGAAGAGGTGGCAAGAATACACAGAACTGTACAAAAAAGATCTTCATGACCAAGATAATCATGATGCTGTGATCACTCACCTAGAGTCAGACATCCTGGAATGTGAAGTCAAGTGGGCCTTAGAAAGCATCACTACAAACAAAGCTAGTGGAGGTAACGGAATTCCAGTTGAGCTATTTCAAATCCTGAAAGATGATGTTGTGAAAGTGCTGCACTCAATATGCCAGCAAATTTGGAAAACTCGGCAGTGGCCACAGGACTAGAAAAGGTCAGTTTTCATTCCAATCCCAAAGAAAGGCAATGCCAAAGAATGCTCAAAATACAGCACAATTGCACTCATCTCACACTCTAGCAAAGTAATGCTCAAAATGCTCCAAGCCAGGCTTCTACAGTACGTGAACCGTGAACTTCCAGATGTTCAAGCTGGTTTTAGAAAAGGCAGAGGAATGATAGATCAAACTGCCAACACCCGCTGGATCATGGAAAAAGCAAGAGAGTTCCAGAAAAACATCTATTTCTCCTTTATTGACTATGCCAAAGCCTTTGACTGTGTGGATCACAATAAACTGAGGAAAATTCTGAAAGAGATGGGCATACCAGACCACCTGACCTGCTTCTTGAGAAACCTGTATGCAGGTCAGGAAGCAACACTTAGAACTGGACATGGAACAATAGACTGGTTCCAAATAGGAAAAGGAGTACATCAAGGCTGTATATCGTCACCCTGTTTATTTAACTTATATGCAGAGTACATCATGAGAAACGCTAGACTGGAAGAAGCACAAGCTGGAATCAAGACTGCCGGGAGAAATATCAATAACTTCAGATATGCAGATGATACCACCCTTATGGCAGAAAATGAAGAAGAACTAAAGAGCCTTTTGACGAAAGTGAAAGAGGACAGTGAAAAAGTTGGCTTAAAGCTCAACATTCAGAAAACGAAGATCATGGCATCCGGTCCCATCACTTCATGGCAAATAGATGGGGAAATGGGAAACAGTGTCAGACTTTATTTTTCTGGGCTCCAAAATCACTGCAGATGGTGACTGCAGCCATGAAATCCAAAGACGCTTACTCCTTGGAAGGAAAGTTATGACCAACCTAGATAGCATATTAAAAAGCAGAGATATTACTTTGCCAACAAGGGTCCATCTAGTCAAGGCTATGGTTTTTCAGTGGCCTTGTATGGATGTGAGTGTTGGACTGTGAAGAAAGCTGAGCACTGAAGAATTGATGCTTTTGAACTCTGGTGTTGGAGAAGACTCGAGTGTCCCTTGGACTGCAAGGAGATCCTACCACTCCATCCTAAAGGAGATCAGTCCTGTGTGTTCATTGGAAGGACTGAGGCTGAAGCTGAAACTCCAATACTCTGGCCACCCCATGCAAAGAGTTGATTCATTGGAAAAGACTCTGATGCTGGGAGGGATTGGGGGCAGGAGGAGAAGGGGACGACAGAGGATGAGATGGCTGGATGGCATCATTGACTCGATGGACGTGAGTCTGAGTGAACTCTGGGAGTTGGTGATGGACAGGGAGGCCTGGCGTGCTGCGATTCATGGGGTTGCAAAGAGTCGGACATGACTGAGCGATTGAACTGAACTGAACTGATACTTAATTTAAACAGTTTGCCAGTCTTAGTACTTCTTATGTAACCTGAGCTATGTAACTTCCCTAGGTTTTTATCTATAAAATGGGAATACTAATGCCTATTAAGGTTGTTGTGAAAATTAAATGAATGCTTCATATAATGCCTGGCTTGAAGCATGCACTCCACACATATTAACATTTTATTAATATTATTTCTGCAGTAATATCAAGAGCGTTACAAAGTTTTGTTTTTCTATTAATATTGAGTTCTATTTTATAGCTCTTAGTTATAATGCTGCTCAAAAATATGCTTTTAAACTTGAATATAGAGCTCAGTATTTCCTTTGAAATACAAATACATAAAACAAAATCCATCATTCCCTTTCCAAAAACTCCTTGCCTCCTATCTCTCCTTGATTTAATCATCCTATATCCTGCTGACAGATTAATCACCCCAATCAGTCTTCTTTTACTAGCAAATTAAATCCAAATGTCTCACACCCCAGCATTCAAAGCTCTCCACAATAATATTCCAACTTGCAGAGTATATCAGCTGTAACCTTTACTACTCTACAAGGTATGTCCTTCCTTCACTCATATAGAATGAATTGCTTTCCCCAAAATAAATCTTCTTAGTCATTATGGTTTTGTTTGTTTAAAATATCCACCCCCTCTACCTGTTGGACTTTTACCCCTCCATCAAGGTCCATTTTAAATTGAACATTCATCCCACAAAGTCATACTGCATTCCTACCAACAGATATACTCTTTCTTCTTTGAACCTCCATAATATATACTATAAAATAAATAACCAAGACTATTTATTTTACTTAATAATTTAAGCAATTTATATTTGTCTTACCTCCCTAACTTGATTGTAAAGTTAAGGTTAAAAGTACTTTTTATTACTGGAAGAAACACAAGCTGGAATCAAGATTGCCGGGAGAAATATCAATAACCTCAGATATGCAGATGACACCACCCTTATGGCAGAAAGTGAAGAGGAACTCAAAAGCCTCTTGATGAAAGTGAAAGTGGAGAGTGAAAAAGTTGGCTTAAAGCTCAACATTCAGAAAACGAAGATCATGGCATCCGGTCCCATTACTTCTTGGAAAATAGATGGGGAAACAGTGGAAACAGTGTCAGACTTTATTTTTCTGGGCTCCAAAATCACTACAGATGGTGACTGCAGCCATGAAATTAAAAGACGCTTACTCCTTGGAAGGAAAGTTATGACCAACCTAGATAGCATATTGAAAAGCAGAGACATTACTTTGCCAACAAAGGTCCATCTAGTGAAGGCTATGGTTTTTCCTGTGGTCATGTATGGATGTGAGAGTTGGACTGTGAAGAAGGCTGAGCGCTGAAGAATTGATGCTTTTGAACTGTGGTGTTGGAGAAGACTCTTGAGAATCCCTTGGACTGCAAGGAGATCCAACCAGTCCATTCTGAAGGAGATCAGCCCTGGGATTTCTTTGGAAGGAATGATGCTAAAGCTGAAACTCCAGTACTTTGGCCACCTCATGCAAAGAGTTGACTCATTGGAAAAGACTCTGATGCTGGGAGGGATTGGGGGCAGGAGGAGAAGGGGACGACAGAGGATGAGATGGCTGGATGGCATCACCGACTCGATGGACGTGAGTCTCAGTGAATTCCGGGAGTTGGTGATGACAGGGAGGCCTGGTGTGCTGCGATTCATGGAGTTGCAAAGAGTTGGACATGACTGAGCGACTGATCTGATCTGATCTGATAGCACAAAGCACAGTGTACAGATAATTTAAAAATATCTGATTAAATTTTTATTGAGATTCTACATAAAATCCCATGTAACTGAAATGCTATTTTTTTCCATCTATTATTGTTTTAAATTTTTATCAGAGTATAGCTGATTTATACTGTTAGTTTCAGGTGTACAATAAAGTGAACCAGTTATACACATACCCACATTCTTTCATATTCTTTCCCCATATACATCATTAAAGAGGATTAAGTAGAGTTTCCTGTGGTATACAGTGCATGAGAATGCATAGTCACTCAGAGTCCAACTCTTTGTGACCCTATGGACTGTAGCCCGCCAAGCTACACAGTCCATGGGATTCTTCAGGCAAGAATACTGGAGTGGGTTGCCATTCCCTCCTTCAGGGGATGGTACAGAGTAGGTGCTTATTAATTATTTTATAGACAGTAGTGTGTATATATCAGTCTCAATCTCCAAATTTATCCTTTCCCCCTTTCCCACCTGGTATCACAAAGTTTGTTTTCTACATCTGTGACTCTATGAAATGCAGTTTCAGAAAGAGAAATAAAAGGATTGATGCATTTTCACATGCTAAAGGAAGAGTATATTTATTTTAGAGTTGGACAACTCTTTAGGTCATAGAATCTGAACTTTCTCAGTTCACAACACCCTTAGTGAACAAACAACTTTTTCATGGTGCCCTAAGAAATACGTAAGAGTTCTACTTTTGATAATAGTCAGATCTACAGATCTGAACAACTTAGTAACTACTGATAATCTTAACAGTTTATTACATGGTTTGAAAAAAGAATACATATAAACTGAAAAGTTTTTACTTCATTAAAAAACCAGCACAACACTTACTAATGGGATATGGTGCTTACGGGTATTGCACAACTCTTCAAGCCTTGGATTCTAACTGAATAGTGCAACTCTCATTTCCTATTCTGCACTAATTTTCAGGATTTTTAAAAAAATCACAGCAACCATTCCCATAGGACATCATCCCCAAGGAATGCATCACAATCTGATGTTAGGACTATGCATTACCCTGATACAAAACCCCCTACAAAACTCTTGAATATGCTGCAGCAGGACCATGGAATGTCTCAGTACAGAGTCTGCAAATCATGGCTTTAGTTGAAGGAAATACTGTGATAAGAATTTTTATTTGAGAGAGCTAAAGCCCTTCTCGGGCATGATTCAGAGTATTTAGAAAATGTCAGTAATTTACTCTGCGTGAGACAACAGAAGTAAATCTGAGTGTAAGGGTAGAATTCTGGAGACCAAAAGAAAGAGGATTTTATAAAGAGATGGACCCTAATTAGATGATGGAAATGGGATAGGCTACAATTTCATTGGTAAAATGAGGCCAATGAAAAACTGCCTTTGGCTGAGATTCCCTAATAACTTTGCTATCGCTGATACCTAGTAAACAATGTTGTTTCTTACGCTATATAATGTTATAATCCTTCACCACTAACTTAAACCTTCCATAAAAATCAGTTCATCTCCAAAATATGTATAAATAATTTTCCAATTTCCTGCTCAATGAAGTTTGAGAATTATTAACTCTTTCTCTTCAAATCAAATGGCCTATCATTTTTATCTCTAGAAATTCTTACAACTATGCTCTACCTCATTAATACATTAGTATTAATTTTCCACTAATACAATCCTCATTTGGCTTGTAAACATTACTGCAACAGTATCCTGCTTTGGCAAAGCTCCTTTGCTCAAAAAGCTTACATGGCTCATTTCCTAAACAATACACCTCATTTCTGACATGCCATCAAAACTAGTAAGTACGACAGGAATCTGTCTTTTCTACATTTTCTCTGATGATTCACCTTCAAGAAACTTTTTTACTGACCACACAGAGCTGCTAACTAGCTTAAGTACAAATTCTATTACACTTTCCCGTATCCTATCATTTGCTGGTTTTATTTATTCATTCTGTAGAATCTATTCTTCGCCTTCTACTTGGACAACAAAACCAAAGACTGGTAAATGTTTTAAGTCCTAATAGTAAATATTTTAGATTTGTGATCTCTGTTGCAACCACCCAACTCTGGTGTTTTAATACTAATGCAGGTATATACAATAACACAAAAAAGGAGAATGATTGTGTTCCAATAAAACTTTATTTACAAGAACAGTCAGTGAGCCAAATGTGGCCCAGATGACATATTTTGCTGACTCCTGGATTGAAGGAAAAGTAGGAAATACAACCTACTGAGTAAAAAATGCCACTGAGATAAAATGAACATAGGAGAGAAAAATTAATAGGAAATCCAATATAGGATGATATGAGAGGTAGCTTCCTCGTAAGAATGAACAGCATGAAGAAAATGAATGATAAAGTGAGCTTAGAGAGAAAAAAACTATATACAACAACTAACAACAACTATATATTGTTGATCCTGAACAACAATAGTTTTAACGCTCAGGTACACTTATCTATGGATTTTTTTCCCCAAGTAATACATGTGAAAGTACTGCACGATCCGCAGTTGGTGAATCTGTGGATGCTTATGGATGGATGTGGAGGGTGACTCTAAAGCGACATACAGGGCTTTTCTCTTTTTAAAATTTTTATTGCAATATAGTTGATCATATGTGGTTTTAGAAAAGGCAGAGGAACCAGAGATCAAATTGCCAACATCTGCTGGATCATGGAAAAAGCAAGAGAGTTCCAGAAAAACATCTATTTCTGCTTTATTGACTATGCCAAAGCCTTTGACTGTGTGGATCACAATAAACTGAGGAAAATTCTGAAAGAGATGGGCATACCAGACCACCTGACCTGCCTCTTGAGAAACCTGTATGCAGGTCAGGAAGCAACAGTTAGAACTGGGTATGGAACAATAGACTGGTTCCAAATAGGAAAAGGAGTATGTCAAGGCTGTATATTGTCACCCTGCTTATTTAACTTGTGTGCAGAGTACATCATGAGAAACGCTGGGCTGGAGGAAGCACCAGCTGGAATCAAGATTGCCAGGAGAAATATCAATAACCTCAGATATGCACATGACACCACACTTATGGCAGAAAGTGAAGAGGAACTAAAAAGCCTCTTGATGAAGGTGAAAGAGGAGAGTGAAAAAGTTGGCTTAAAGCTCAACATTCAGAAAACGAAGATCATGGCATCTGGTCCCATCACTTCATGGGATATAGATGGGCAAACAGTGGAAACAGTGGCTGACTTTATTTTTCTGGGCTCCAAAATCATTGCAGATGGTGACTGCAGCCATGAAATTAAAAGACACTTACTCCTTGGAAGGAAAGTTATGACCGACCTAGAAAGCATATTAAAAAGCAGAGACATTACTTTGCCAACAAAGGTCCATCTAGTAAAGGCTATGGTTTTTCCAGTGGTCATGTATGGACGTGAGAGTTAGACTGTAAAGAAAGCTGAGCACAGAAGAATTGATGCTTTTGAACTGTGGTGTTGGAGAAGACTCTTGCAAGTCCCTTGGACTGCAAGGAGATCCAACCAGTCCATCCTAAAAGAGATCAGTCCTGGATGTTCATTGGAAGGACTGATGTTGAAGCTGAAACTCCAATATTTTGGCCACCTGATGCAAAGAGCTGACTCTTTTGAAAAGACCCTGATGCTGGGAAAGATTGAGGGCAGGAGGAGACAGGGATGCCAGAGGATGAGATGGTTGGATGGCATCACCGACTCGATGGACGTGGGTTTGGGTCCACGTCCAACTCCGGGAGTTGGTGATGATGGACAGGGAAGCCTGGTGTGCTGTGATTCATGGGGTTGCAAAGAGTCGGACACGACTGAGCAACTGAACTGAACTGATGGGGGTTTTTGACTACATGGGATGATGGCACCATTACATTCCCACACTGATCAAGGGTAAACTCTGTATTTTCTGGTGTCTTCCCCTGAAATAAGAACATATAACTATTTTCTGAGGTAAGCACTAAATCAAGGCTAGTTACCTACCTACATATGAGTATAAAACTCAGTTTTAAAGGACATAAGTTATGTTGTGTTAGCAGTTGCTGCTCTGTCTATACCCTTTAGTCCCACTCAGTATTTCTCCCTAGGTGCCTCTGAGGATAATGGCTGTAAACAGAGCCTTTGGCCACCATAAGGTAGGCAGGAACATTTAGTTTTTATACTGTGAATATTCTTCTATGTTGGAAAAATAAAAATTGTCAGTGGTAAAAAGCTAACAAAAATTTAATAGTTTTGAATTTTTAAAAATGAATCATAATAATGGTAGAACCATAGGGTTCACAAACCAGGCAACTGTGGACTAGCATTAAAATACAGGGTGCCTTCTTTTATGTACTGCAGAAAATAACCCTCTTTTAACTCAAGCTCTGGTCTGCTTTTTGGCAAATTACTAAAACAAACACCTGCTATGAAGCTATGTTTCTTTGTTGTTATTTTAATGCGTAAGTAACAAGTGGAGTAGTATTTCACCTAAAATATTTAACCTGATAAAAGATAATAAAGCAGCAAGTCCCACTTTTAAAAAAGTGGCTGGACTAGAAATTCAGACATTTCAAACTCTGGTCTATGTTTTGGACAAGCTACATGTAAATATTTGAGGGAGAGTCCTAATGAACTTCAGTTTCTTCATGACAGGAGAATGGGTAGATGATCTTGAGAAGCCCGTCCATGTCAAAAATTGTGGAATTCAGTTAGGTTTCAAGTTACCCCATTTTTTTCCTAATTGAGGTGAAATTTACATAAAATAAAACTAACCATTTTAAGGTGACCAATTTAATGTCATCTGGTATGTTCACAGTGTTGTACAACCATCACCTATATATAGTTTCAAAACATTTTCATCACTTCCAAAAAGAAATCCCATACCCGTTAAGAAGTAACCCTACATTGCCCCTCAGTTCAGTTCAGCTCAGTCGTGTCCAACTCTATGCGACCCCATGGCCTGTAGCACACCAGGCTTCCCTGTCCATCACCAACTCCTAGAGCTTATTGAAACTCATGTCCATCGAGCTGGTAATGCCATCCAACCATCTCATCCTCTGTCATCCCCTTCTCCTCCTGTCTTCAATTTTTCCCAGTTTTAGGATCTTTTCCAGTGAGTCAGCTCTTCACAGCCCCTAGCTCCAGGCAACTACCAATCTATTTTCTGTTTTTCTGAATTTACCTATTCTGGATATTTCAAAAAATGGAATCATACATTATGTGATCTTTTATGCCCAGCTTCTTTTACTTAGCATAACATATAGGAAGTTTACTCATAGTATAGAATGAATTTAGTACACTGATTCCTTTTATTGCCAAATAATACCATATTGCATGGATATAATTCATTGTGTTTAACTATATATTTATAGACATTTTTCTTCTTTTCATACCTGATTTTAAAATACCTTTGGAAGCATTAAATAACATAAAAAACATGTACATATGAAAAGTGTGTTTTAAAAAACATTTGAAGGGATAGTCTGAAGGAGTCCCTTTCATCCAGAAACTGATAGGTCTCAGTGAGCTAGAAATGTAACTTATTATAACTGCTGATTCATGTAACTAATTAATTGAGGGTTTAATGAAAAATTAAAAATTCTATCTAAGATTAAATTTTACGAAACACATAGATCAGGCTCTGAAACACAAATACTAGAGAACACAAGTGATCTGTAAGAACCTATGGTGAGACGATCGTTCCTTTTGGTTATATTTTGTCTTGAAGTGATCCTCTGTTGTTACTTTAATGCAATGCAAACTAGTGATTTCTCCCCATTACTTCTGGACACAGTTGTTGTAAATCTGAGTTTAGAAATGATGAAGATGAAACTACGTGAAAATAAACAACCGCTTGCTTATTTCTATAAAAGTGCTTTATAAATGGAAAATGACTAAGCTGAAAGCTATTGCTTTATCATTCTAAGTGGTCGGTGTTTCTATTTTTGATAAAAGCCAAATTTCAACCCATCTTCTGTGACATGGCAAAGAGCTAAACTGTCAGTAAATGCACTTATATTGACCCTGACATTTTCTGCTTAGGTGTCTCCAGCACGTCAATAGGAGAAGACCGCTTTTAGACTTGAATAATTGCTTTATAGCTGAAGCCAACTCAGATTGCTGCTGGATTGGTATCTATCCACTCATAACAGTAGTACAAGTCATCAGAAAGGTGTGGAAAGCCCATGTTGCTAGATATGACAGCTTCATCACATCAGAAGCTTTGTATATTATTTAAATATTATTTTACATATTATATTATACATTACTTGTCTTGGCTGTTATCAAGTTACACGATCTGACATAATTTTTAAAATAAGAAAACTGACTAAAATGCATTTTTAACAGACATAGGACAGTAATTCTCAAAGTGCAATTCCTGAATCAGCAGCTTCATTATCAGCTGGAACTTCCTAAAAAATGCAAATTCTGAGTCCTAACCTAGACCTATCGAAAGAGAAACCGTGGGATGGATGCAGCAAACTGTGTTTTCACAAGGCCCCTTGTGACTTTGGTGCATGTTAAAATACAAAAACCACTGCTCTGGAATAATGAAATACCTACTCATTGTTCTTAAGACTTCTACTCCATCACAGAGAAACTCAAAATCTTTATGAAGATTGGAGAAAGGGAGATTGCAGCAAAATATAAAACTTGGCCGTAGTGAAATAAAGTTATGCTTTTTTGTTCCAAGAGGTAACTGACTATTATATCTAGATTAAGAACATATCATAATTAGCTTCCCTGCAGCTGTGGCATAGGGCTGAACACACACTGGGCTGCAGCTATGGCACTGGGCTGAACTCAAATTACATCTGAGTAATTTCCCATGGAAATACGGTTCTATAGTTAGAAAGATTTGATCTATAAACCCATTCTGCAGATGTGGAAACTACAGTCCAGAGAGGTTGCTCTACTTCCCTAAGGTCATACAAATAATCAAGTGAGGAGGTGCTTGCACTCCAGTCTACTGACTCGTACATCTGCTTACTTGTTTATATGCTCCACAGTCACACTCCATAATTAATGAAGCAACTTTGAGAAAAAGGGTGAGGGAAAATATCACTTAAAACAGGTTAAGATTGAGGGAAAAAGAAATACATGGCACAGGAGTCTTGAATGGCTTGAATTGGCTCTGAACTGGGTTCTAAGTTTCTTGAGAGCCAAAGCTAAAAGTAAGACACTCGCTTACCTGGCTTTCATTCTTGAAGAGATGAAAAATGCTACTTTCGTATAAGAACTGAGAGAGTCAATTCCTAGGCAGGTTGATAAGAAGTCTGGGGATCCCTGAGGAGAAAGAGGTCTGGGGCTCTTGAAGCGGAGATAGGGGTCTGGGGTTCTCAAGGAGGAGGAAAGAACAAACTTGGGTTTTTTTTTTTTTTTTTTTTCCCTCTACATTCCTTGGTCTTAAGTCACATAAAACAGTTTTTTCTTTAAGCCTGGAACTGATGATTAGACAACAAACAACTCAGTTTAAATTCTGTACTAAGGATTATATAACAACAATGTATCCTGCTTGAAGACAGTTTCTCCTTTCTAAAAACCTTCTGGCTAATCCTGTTATTTTAAAATGTAAATTATGAAAAACATAAAAAAATAAAATGTAAATTATGGGAATGGGTCTAGTAAGATCTTTACAAACTTTAGACATTTTTTTGATTTAACATCTGCTGGATCATAGAAAAAGCAAGAGAGTTCCAGAAAAACATCTACTTCTGCTTCATTGACTACGCTAAAGCTTTTGACTGTGTGGATGACAACAAACTGTGGAAAACTCTTTAAAGAGATGGGAATACCAGACCACCTTACGTGCTTCCTGAGAAATCGGTATGCAGGTCAAGAAGCAACAGAACCAGATGTGGAACAACGGACTGGTCCCAAATTGGGAAAGGTGTACGTCAAGGCTGTATATTGTCACCCTGTTTATTCAATTTATATGCAGAGTACATCATGAAAAATACTGGGCTGGATAAAGCACAAGCTGGAATCAAGATTGCCAGGAGAAATACCAGTAACCTCAGCTATGTAGATGATACAACCCTTACAGCAGAAAGCGAAGAGGAACTAAAGAGCATTTTGATGAAGTGAAAGAGGAGAGTGAAAAAGCTGGTTTAAAACTCAACATTTAAAAAATGAAGATCATGGCATCGGGTCCCATACTTTCATGGCAAATAGATGGGGAATCAATGGAAACAGTGACAGACTTTATTTTCTTGGGCTCCAACATCACTGCAGATGGTGACTGCAGCCATGAAATTAAAAGATGCTTCCTCCTCAGAAGAAAAACTATGACAAACCTAGAAAGCATATTAAAAAGCAGAGCCATTACTTTGCCAACAAAGGTCTGTACAGTCAAAGCTATGGTTTTTCCATTAGTCATGTACGGATGTGAGAGTTGGACCATAAAGAAAGCTGAGTGTTGAAGAACTGATGCTTTTGAACTGTGTTAGACAAGATTCTTTAGCCCCTGGGACTACAAGGAGATCAAACCAGTCAATTGTAAAGGAGATCAACCCTGAATATTCATTGGAAAGCCTGATGCTGAAGTTGAAGCTCCAATACTTTGGCCACCTGATACAAAGTGTCAACTCATTAGAAAAGACCCTGATGCTGGGAAAGACTGAAGACAGGAGGAGAAGGGGATGACAGAGAATGAGATTGTTGGATGCATCACTGACTCAGTGGACATGAGTTTGAGCTCCGGGACAGGGTGAAGGACAGGGAAGCCTGGTGTGCTGCAGTCCATGGGGTCGCAGAGTCAGACACGGCTGAGCAACTGAACAACAGCAATCTTTAGGATTTATATGAAGTAAATGCTAATATAAGGAGATGTACATTACTGTTCTATAACATAATTTGCTCAAATAACATTTCTTCAGAGGTCTTCATCAACTATTGTACAAAGTATTACAAACTCCTCAGCCTTGTCATTTCTGCCTGGCTTAATGCATTTATTTTTAAACATACTATCCATCACTATGTAACATTATATTATATACGTCTTTACTTTCTTTCTTTCTTCTACTGGAATGATATATATATGAGAGCAATAACATCTGCTCTGTTCATTACTGCATCCCTAGAAGACTTCACATACAGAGATAAAAATATTTTAAATCCTTTTTGAATGAAGGAGTCTAGAACTTCACGTGAAGACAAGCAGGGAAGAAGAGATGGTATATAAAATTAAAACAAATTAATTTGAGAAATGCCAGGTAGTTGAAGCAGTAGTTTCCATGTAAGTCTTGTCTCCCTCTGAAATATTACAGTGCCAGCATAGAAAAATAAATCTACCCAAACAACATGTCCTTAGCATAAGATGAGAAAAACAATGCCTAAAGTAGAAAATAACTGCAAATAAAAGAAGGATCACCATATACCACTGCAAGATTTTCTTATATTCATGCCCACCTCCATTCTACCATGAGGCCTTGTGGAGAGCAAAGGTAGTTTGACAAAAAATATTGGCTAACAAGAAAGCTGGTAACTGGGACTAAGGTCAACATAAAACCACTGTCAGAAAGATGACCTCCATCCTAAATATGAAAGTATTTAATAGGTGTCCAGGTAGATCAGAGGAGGAATTTAAAAGCACAGAAATGTGAAGGGCCATTCTATGAAATGAATAATTTCTAAGTGAGGAAAAAAGGTAAAAAAAAAAAAAAGAAGAAGTCCCTTTGCCAACTGAGTCATGAAAAGAATAAGAATCAAAGGGGTAAATTTTTAGAGTTTTGAAAGACAGCACAAAGTAGGGGAATTCATAATCCCTAATCCCGTCTGAAACAAATCCACTGAAAACAACTCCTGTCTCTCCCAGTGCCTCCACAAATTTACTAACAAATTTGCACTTTGACCTACTGATGGAAGAGGGCACTATTATACCAAGAGTTATTTAAAGGACCATAATAACATACTCACTCTCTCTCTCTCTCAATACGAGACAGAGGGACAAATAGCAAACTGTTAGTAACAGATAGTAACAAACTCCAGGAGATGGTGAGGGACAGGGAGGCCTGGCACGCCGCAGTCCATAGGGTCTCAAAGAGTCAGACACTACTAGTGACTGAACATCAACAACGATAGCTGCTGCTGCTGCTGCTAAGTCACTTCAGTCATGTCCGACTCTGTGAAACCCCATGGACGGCAGCCCACCAGGCTCCCCCGTCCCTGGGATTCTCCAGGCAAGAACACTGGAGTGGGTTGCCATTTTCTTCTCCAGTGCATAAAAGTGAAAAGTCAAAGTGAAGTCACTCAGTTGTGTCCGACTCCTAGTGACTCCATGGACTGCAGCCTACCAGGCTCCTCCGTCCATGGGATTTTCCAGGCAAGAGTACTGGAGTGGGGTGCCATTGAGTTCTTGGCAACAGATAGCTAGGAAACATCAAAAGTGAAAATCAACATGTATCAACCAAGGGAAGTGAAAGTAGAAGTCGCTCTGTCATGTTCAACTCTTTGCAACCCCAAGGACTGAAGACCACCAGGCTCCTGTGTCCATGGAATACTCCAGGAAAGAATACTGGAGTGGGCTGCCATGCCCTTCTCCAAGGGATCTTCCCGACCCAGGGCCAGGTCTCCTGCATTGCAGGCAGATTCTTTTGTTTGAGCTACCTGGGAAGCCCCTATCAACCAAGGAAAGCTCCACAAAGGAAAACCAACCATGAATCAAAAGAAAATAATTTAGTACCACAAAAGGAATTAATTATACTCAAGAAAGCATTTGAAGATATGAAAACCTACCATGTAACTAAAATTTAAAAACTAATAAAAATTAAGAAAACAAGAAAAGAGAGTGGACTGAACTCAATAATGAAGACAAAAGACAAAGACAGGTTGCTTAAGAAAGAATAAACTCAAATGAAAATGTAATAAGGGACACTAAAAAAGGAAAAAATACGGAATATTAAGAGAATGATAATGAAATAAGTAAAAAGAGAAAAAATAATGGAAAAAGAAGACAGAAAAAGGAGTAATAACATTCACACTGTTTGAATCCCTAAAAAAAAAGTACTAGTAAATGGAATTAATTTTTAAAACTATAATCCCAGGAAACTTCTGAAAAATAAGACAGACCTAAATCTAAACATGGAAAGAGTCCATCAGATATCTGGGCAAGTTAGTAACACAAGAACAACCTAGAGATATATCAGAGCAAAACCACTAAATTTCAAGAATAAAGACAAACTCCTCCAAACATCTAGTCAAATAATGTATAAAAGGCAAAATAATTAGAGTGCTATCAAACTTTTCAAAACCAACACATAAAGCAAGGCAACACTAGAACGGTAAACTTCAGAAATCTCAATGAGTCAATCAAAGATTTTTATGTCCAATTAAGGTATCCCTTAAATATATTAAGACTACAGAAAAACTGTTTCAACACAGAATTTAGGGTATTGTGTACTCACGAGTATTTCTGAAGAATTTTTTACAGTTTTAAAATGGGGCTAAACATTAAAAAAATATATACAGGTACATCTGTGACTAAAATAAAAATAAAGATGAAAGACTAATGTACAAATTTTACATTGGGAGAAAGTAGAAATAATGTAACTAACAAAGGAAAGAAAAGACAAACACAGAAGGAAATATATAAGCTCAAAATAGGTGACAGATGAGAGTTAAAGGGTATCAATAAAACCAGATAAACCAGATAGTAAAAGGTTAAATAAGACTTATAAAAGAAGATAAGAAATTGTGGAAGTATAAAGGTAATCACTAAAACAAAAGTATAAATAAACTCAGTAAACACACACAAAGTATTTAATTTTTAATTTAAAAACCCATAATTTTGTTTTTTTCATAGGCAAAACTTACTAACTGAACTGAGTGATCATTCAAAAGTCATTTCTTCTCTCAAAGCAGGACTACACATACTCAAGGAACAATAAATGTCACCATTTCTGATGATTAATAGTAAGTGATCAATAAATGCATATGCAAATAAGATAGATCATTATTTTTGGCAAATGTTAATAGTATGTTATTATTTTAATCTGGAAATGCTGCCAAAATTAATGCCATACTTTTGCCCTGATCAAATAGAATATTATCTATCTTCAACCATAAAATATTATTGATTCTTTTTTCTCCTTCACTTTGAGGATGCTGTACTAAGAAGGAGTGAATTAGGCTAAGGGATCTCATGCTATTACAGTTAAAAATCATACCCAGAGGTTGTTCGATTCAGCTTGAGTTATGCATATGGATACTTTGATATTTAAATATGACCTTCTGTCTCATTTCTTTATCCTCCTAAAAAACCTGAAATCTGCTTCATTCTTTGGAGAATCACTTTCAATAAAATAACAAACAATTTACCCAATTAAATTGTAAAAGTAAGATACCCAAGGGAGAAAGAATGCATTTGCTTGAGTCTATGGAGATGTAGCATCTAGCAATCCAGAGGCTCTCATGACTTAAACAGAATTGGTTTGCTTGATCCTAGTAGTCAGTGGAGGCTTCTGGATTTCAATATAGAAAGCTTTATCAATATTACTGATTCTTAAATACTTATTTATATGAAGTAGATTATTTAAAATTCAGACACTAAGGAAATTTTCATTTATTATAATCATTTCCAATTATTCACAGACTTTAATGAGAGAAAATGGAAAGATACGGAGTTGGTTTTAAGATAGCAATTCTGATGCCAGAGTGTAGACATTTCTAATGTACATTCTTTGCCAAAAACTACCTCAAAATAATATAGAGGAGAAACTAAAACAAAACACCTTTGTAAATAAAGGTAGAAGAACCTATCACAGGTTACAATATCTGAAGGCAGAAAGCATAAAGAAAAGTAGTACCTAGGTGAGCAGAGTACAGAAAGCTACAGTATAAATGCTGGCAGATATATTAGTAAGAAACAAGCTACTTCATCCAAAGAACCCTGTGAAGTTCAAAAAGTGGTAGAACCACGTATCTAGTGGGGCTGAAAAATTGGGGAAATGACTTAAGAGTTGTACTTTCAGATTCCCATTCACATCCCACAGAACCACACATTCCCTTGCCTCTGAAGGATAATGGAGAAAGAACTATGAAAGAACTACAAGGGCTCAGATTCAGGAACTCCCAAGTAGAGAGGAAGACAGGATTCAGAATGAAGTGCTAGGCTGAAAATGGGCCAAGGTGAAGGTGATTATGTGAAAATTTACATACTACAAATTGTCAGTCCTTAAGACACTTTCCCTGACTAGCATTCAGGTTCAAGTTCACTTGAACAGAAAACTGGAGGATCGACATTACACTGGAGAAGCTATGAATAAACAGCCCTGTTGTTATTGTTGTTTAGTCTCTAAATCATGTCCAGCTCTTTTGTGACTCCATGCACTGTAGCCCACTAGGCTCCTCTGTCCATGGGATTTCCCAGGCAAGAACACTGGAGTGGGCTGCCGTTTCTGTCTCCAGGGGATCTTCCGGACCCAGGGATGAACTCCTACCTCATGCATTGCAGGCAGGTTCTTTATCACTGAGACACTGTGCTGGCACAAGCTACCTTTCCCATGACAAAGTGGTCTTTTACTCAAATACTCTAAGATCAAAATGTCTCACTTGTGTAAAGTCTAATGAGATATTTAGCACATCATTCCTAAATATAAATGGACAACCAGCATGACCAGATATTTGAGAAGAGTCTCCAACAAAAAGTGAAGCTATAAAAAAGGAATTCAAACGAACAGAGAAAATGCTGCGGGTGGGGTGGGTGGAGGGGTTTGAGAGAAAAATAATGAGAATAGTAGACGGACATTCCAGGAAGCCAAATTTCTATCACATATTCCAAAAAAAAAGAATAGAAAAATTGAAGGAAGGAAATTACATAGAACAGCATTTACATTTGCATTTTAAAGTGCACCAAAACTTTCTTATTGTCTAGATTTCCAGGAATCAGTAAGTTAATACAAGGAACTAAAAGAGACCTCTGTCATTATAACATTGTTAGGGAATTTTTAAAAATCAAAGATAGATTATAAATGCTTGTAGAGAAAAACCAGATCACAAACAATGGCTTACAAAATAAATGAACTTAAACTTCTCAAAAGCAACATCTGAGTGTAGAATATAATAGAGCAAATATTTCAACATTAGAAATGAAATATTCTTTCTAGAATTCCATATGCAGCCAAACTATTAATCTAGCATGAGAGTAAATGGTAAAGACTGAAGTATTTAGGTTCCAAATATTTATCTCCCTTGTATTTTTCTCAGAAGATTAACAGAGGATGTGTACCTTTCAAATAAGGATTTAACTAAAGAAGAACTCATGAGATTCTAGAAACTAAGGATTCAACACAGATCAGAGATGAAAGGAATTTCAGGATAATAGTGAAGAAAAGGTAAAAAGCTTGAAGCAAAGAAATGAAGGGCCTCAGAAGTGAGGTCTTCAGGAATAGAAAAAAAAAAAAAAAAAGACTACTTTCTTTAAAATACAAAGAATATAGCGTAAAAAGGAGGGGGGGGGTCATATATTTTAAGGGAAATCTTTGAATGTAAAAATGTTTTTAAAGGCAAGAAGGCAAAATCCTAGTAACTGCTGAATCTTAGTAATGGGTAGATGTGGCTACATTACATTATTTTTGCAATTTTGTGTCTTTGAAGACTTCTGTAATAAAATAAAAATTTAAGGAAATGGAATATAGCAAATTAAATCACATTTTATTTACTTAACAAAAACTCACTATGTATCTTCTGTCTACAAGGCACTGTGGACAAAAGGCTGATCTTTGTCTCAAGTTAGAACTATGAAGACTTTTATAAATAGCTTTGTAAACAGACAACTTTTTCTCATGTTCATTTTAAGCAATTTAATATTTAATTAAAAAAAACTTACTACTAGAATTCTATAGGGTTATTATTTTGAGTGACTAAATGTGTCATATTTTTGAAATAGACATTACATTCCATAGAATTACATAATTCATATAAATAAGTAAAATTTAATCACAGATCTATGGGTGCAAATATGGTTGAATAGCTGATATCTCAGTGTGTACAACACTACTTCCATCCTGGGAAGCTATCTGTGAGTTAATAAAAGAAAAATCAACAGAATTTTCAACCTGGAGGGAGCACTAAAAATTACTGAGTTCAATCCTAACAGTTGAAAATTAAGACAATTAAGACAAAGATGAACTGATGCCCAAGGATAAAACAAAAGCAAAAAACTTCGTTATTAGGCAGAAATGAATGTATTGACTGAAATCTTTGAACTTTTGGATCATTTCAATTAGAAGATTGACAGTAAGACACTAGATCAGAGTTTTTTTCTTGTTATTTAGTATTAATATAGCACTATGAAAATAATTTTAATTATTAGGCACTGAAGCTTTGTCCTAATTCAGCAACATATGCTGGAGATCATATACTACATAGGGATACAATATCTCTGCTGCTGCTGCTGCTGCTGCTACTAAGTAACTTTAGTTGTGCCCAACTCTTCCTGACCCCATAGACGGCAGCCCACCAGGCTCCCCTGTCCCTGGGATTCTCTAGGCAAGAACACTGGAACGGGTTGCCATTTCCTTCTCCAATGCATGAAAGTGAAAAGTGAAAGTCAAGTTGCTCAGTCTTGTCCGACTTCTAGCGACCCCATGGACTGCAGCCTACCAGGCTCCTCCGTCCATGGGATTTTCCAAGCAAGAGTACTGGAGTGGGGTGCCATTGCCTTCTCCTATAATATCTCTGGTACCATCTAAATATACAGAGAGAATGTAAAAAGACAAAGGACTGCATTTTCAATTGCAATTTTTTTCAGTATAATTAAGTTTGTGGCTTTTTGTAAATCTCTGACGATATTTTATGTGTTAACATAGTTTTATGCTATCATTAATTATGTAATATATACCATATGTTGAACTTTTTCAAAATTACTATAAAAGTATCTTTTCAGAAACACATTGATAAAATCAATATTGAAATGAATTCATAAAGATTTTATTTTGTCAAACATTTTTATCTAATTTGGAAAATCTTTTCTAACACAATTAAAAATGCTTAGTTTCCTCCTTATTGATATATTTTCCAAATATAGGTGCTATGAATTTTAAAGAAACAGAATGAATTTTTTTTTAAGTAGTAAGGATTCTTATTGTCAAAAAATACAAACATAACAGAAGACACAAATAAATTAATTATTCTGATCATTGTAGACTCCAGGGCATCCCTGCAGGAAGGTCAGCTCAGCTCCTTGTGTAGATACAGTACTCTCCAAAGCAAATGACAGAAGGAATGGGAGACGGTGTTCAAGACAATGGTTGTAAATGTACCCAGTGAAGAGAAATGGTGGTTTCCCTAATTAATGGAAGGAATTTTTAAGTACAGAGATTATGACTGGAAAAACAATTCATTTTCAGAATAATTGGTTAAATGCTCCATCATGTTGAAAAATATGGGTTAAAATTTTATTGTAACAAGGCAACATTAATGTGGGCCATTGTAATCCAACAAACTTATAGAAACTCAAATCATTTTACATGATTCTTAAAGGAATTTCTAAGAGCAATTCAAACCCCAGTATATTATTCCAATTTACACAAGACTTTTCTCCCTGACTTTTGGTGGTTTCAGTATGTTATATATATTAGCTGTGTGTTAGGCCTAAAAAAACAAACTATGAATTCCATTTTGACAAGTAAACTGGAAATAGTTTTAATTCTGAGTCTGTATTTAGTAACTATGCACAGAACTTAGGTTGATCCAACTGGAGGATAATCAGAAAATTATCCTCTCTTGTTCTAACTGTGGTGGAATAATAGCAGCATTTTCAGGATTATATATATATATATCCCTGTTTCAAAGTATGACTTAGGAAACAGAATGCTATCAAAAATAAGATGGATATAGAAAATGAAGTCTTAAAATCAGAATTTAATTCAAATCTAAACATTCTGAAGATTATTTTCCTATATAAATACACACATACACATTCAAATCCACTGGAGGTACTACATGTATCTGTGCCCTTCCCCAAGTCATTATCCCAGCTCGCAGTGTCTCCTTTCCCCATTTCTCTAATCTCTATCCAAAAATCATGAGCTTTCTTTACGGATGCCAATTTGTTGAATTTCTCTGAGTAGTATTACTGTGACACTTAAAAACACTCTGCAAAGTATATTCTTACCTGTCTCTTGAGCTGAAAGCTATGCTTTATATCGTAGAACTCAGTACCTGATTGAAAACATGACTAAACAAATAAGCAATGCTCTATATGAACTTCTATTATAAAATGTAAAATTACCTTCTCTTTGAGTCAAACTACTGCACTGTGAACTCCTCAATGGCAGTCCAGTCTTAACAGTCTTACTCACATTTTCTTAGAAAAGGGCCGGGTTATAACAAACACAACAACAGCAGGAGCAACAGCAGCAGGTACACTTTTTAAAATACTTGTATGTGCTCCAAATAGATTAACTCATTTAATCATTACTAAAACCCTAAGATACAGGTATTCTTATTTCCCTATTTGATACCTGAGAAGACTAAGGCATAGATATGTTAAATGACTCATCAAGATCATGTAGTTGGTAAGCTGTAAAATCAGTATAAACCTGGATAATCATAGAGATTAGCTACTTTACTACAACACCTAAATGTTGAATACAATCTGATGGTCAAAGCTAAACAATGAATCCCAGTTAGATAACTTAAATGACTTTAATGTTTTAAAAGGTCAGTTTTCATTAGCATTCAGATGTGAAATAAAAGGGCTTCCCTGGTGGCTCAGAGGTTAAAGCGTCTGCCTGGAATGTGGGAGAGCCAGGTTTGATCCCTGAGTCAGGAAGATCCCCTGGAGAAGGAAATGGCAACCCACTCCAGTACTCTTGCCTGGAGAATCCCATGGAGGCAGGAGCAACATTTTTTGGATTTCTCCATTCCCAGTATATAAAGTTTAGAAAATTATTTTTTAAAAGTTATCAAAAGGGAAAAAACTCTGCCATAGAAACTTGATTTCTAAAAAAGTAACTCATAAAAGTTAAAAAAGCATATTTAGTGTATTAATTTATTATTATAATTGCTACCATTTTTTAAAATGTGTTTTTTCCCCTGCAGAGTATTCTTCAATTTTCCTGTTTGAAAAAATAACAAACTGGGATTTCTTCAGTAGTCCAGTCCTTAGGAATCTGCACTTCCAATGTAAGGGGTGCAGGTACCATACCTAGTTGGGGAACTAAGACTCCACAAGCTGCATGTTGCAGCCTCAGGCAAAAAGCTCAACAAACTTGTAGAAAAAGTTGAAAGAAAAGTGCAATGAACACTCCTAGAGCATCTATATTTACAAACGGGAACATACTCCACAAACGACTTTTTCCCCCCTTGAACTGCTGGAAAATAATTCCAAACATCACGATCCTTAAGTCCTTCAGTATTTCTCTCCATAAAGATCAAAAACATTTTACTATATAAATATAAGATATAAGTGATATAATAATATTATCTAACACATAGTTCATAAAAAATATTAGAATATTTTTTAATCATTTCAAAAATGCTCTTCGCAGCAAGTTCCTTTCCTCTACTGAAAAATTTTGGATTCAGGTTCAATCAAGCGCTGTATTTGCTTGTCAAGTCTCTTCACTGTCCCTAATTCTGAAAGTATTCTCCCACCCTCTCCCCTTTGTCTTTAATGACAGTGACATATCTGAGATGCCAGGTCACTGTCTTATAGAATGTTCCACAGTCAAGACTGGTCTGATATTTCAGTGTTTTCAGTTCAGTTCAGTTGCTCAGTCATCTCCAACTTTTTGCGAACCCATGGACTGCAGTACGCCAGGCTTCCCAGTCCATCTCCAACCACTGGAGCTTGCTCAAGCTCACGTCCATTGAGTCGGTGATGTCATCCAACCATCTCATCCTCTGTCCCCTTTTCCTCCCACCTTCAATCTTTCCCGGCATCAGGGTCTTTTCCAATGAGTCAGTTCTTAGCATCAGGAGGCCTAAAATTGGAGTTTCAGTTTCAGCATAAGTCCCTCTAATGAATATTCAGGATTGATTTCCTATAGGATGGACTGGTTGGATCTCCTTGCAGTCCACGGACTCTTAAGAGTCTTCTCCAACACCACAGTTCAAAAGCATCAATTCTTTGGTGCTCAGCTTTCTTTATACTCCAACTCTCACGTCCATACATGACTACTGGAAAAAACATAGCATTGACAAGATGGACCTATGTCACCAAAGTAATGTCTCTGCTTTTTAATATGCCTTCTAGGTTGGTTGTAACTTTTCTTCCAAGGAGCAAGCGTCTTTTAATTTCATGGCTGCAGTAACCACCTGCAGTGATTTTGGAGCCCAAGAAAATAAAAGTCTGTTACAGTTTTTATTGTTTCCCCATCTATTTGCCATGAAGTGATGGGACTGGATGCCATGATCTTAGTTTTTTTAATGCTGAGTTTTATGACAGCTTTTTCACTATCCTCTTTCACTTTATCATGAGGCTCTTCAGTTCTTCTTCACTTTTTGCCATAAGGGTGGTATCATTTCTGTATGTGACATAATCTGATATTTCTCCTGTCAATTTTGATTCCAGCTTATGCTTCATCCAGCCCTGCATTTCGCATGACGTACTCTGCAAAAATTTAAATAAGTAGGGTGACATTGTAGAGCCTTGACATACATCGTTCCCAGTTTGGAACCAGTCTGTTGTTTCATGTCCAGTTTTAACTGCTGCTTCTTGACCTGCATACAGATTCTCAGGAGGCAGGTAAGGTGGTCTGATATTCCCATCTCTTGGAGAATTTTCCACAGTTTGTTGTGATCCACACAGTCAAAGGCTTTGGAGTAATCAGTAAACCAGAAGTACATGTTTTTCTGGAATTCCTGCAGTTTTTCTATAATCCAACAGATGATGGCAATTTAATCTCTGGTTCCTCTGCCTTTTCTAAATTCAACTTGAATACCTGGAAGTTCACAGTTCATGTACTGTTGAAGCCTGTCTTGGAGAATCTCGAGTATTACTTTGCTAGCGTGTGAGATGAATGTAATCGTGTGGTAGTTTGAACATTCTTTGGCATTGCCTTTCTTTAGTATTGGAATGAAAATTGATCTTTTCCAGTCCTGTGGCCACTGCTGAGTTTTCCAGATTTGCTGGCATATTGAGTGCAGCACTTTAACAGCATCATCTTTGAAGATTTGAAATAGCTCAACTGTAATTCCATCACCTCCACTAGCTTTGTTAGTAGTGATGATTCAGTGTTTTAAAGGTGATGTAAATAGGTGATGCTTTGTATTTCTCACTGTATGCCTTGGGAAACACACTAAGTTATTATTAAAGATGTTATATTGAATCACTTGGTTGGGCTAACTTTCTAAGTTTAATATGAGGTTATCTTATTAAATGATTACAGTGTGAAGTCACTCGATCATCTCTTGACTCTTTGCAACCCCATGGACTGCACTCCATCAGGCTCCTCTGTCCATGGCCTCTATCATTGGAATTCTCCTGGCAACAATACTGGAGTGGACAGCTATTGCCATCTCCAGGGGATCTTTCTGACGGAGTATCCTGAATTGCATGCAGATTCTTTACCATCTGAGCCACCAGAGAAGCCCTGGCATATATATTCAGGAAGCACTGATTATATATAATGACTAAAAATTCTGCTTGGTTAAAAATATATGATTGTTAGATAAACAAAGTAATATGTTGACTGTGAAAGACAATTTTCTGTTAGAGCTTCAATGTACTCTTTAAACTATTCTATTTCATCCAAATTTATCTTTGGAACTTCCCTTACTTTCATTATTAAAGACCCGATAAACCTCTTCACCTTGGGACACTGCTCAATACAGTGAAGTCTTTCCCAAAAGATCTGACAGGAAGCTAAACACAATACTGATAAATATGTAATTTATTTATCTTATATTAGATAAAATTTCTCAAAAGCAAATACTATCTTTAGCATGTACAAAAACTAGGTTCTACTCATTTAATTACTATAACAGGACTTATGATAAAATAGAGCTATCCCTTTTTAAATAATTTTTAAAACATTAATCATTTTGGGGGTTTTTAATTTTCATTATGCTACAATAATCAGTGTTTATATAGTGTTACCCTGCTTATTCAACTTATATGCAGAGTACATCATGAGAAATGCTGGGCTGGATGAAAAAAAAAGCTGAAAGTAAGACCGCAGGAAGAAATATCAATAACCTCATATATGCAGATGACACCACCCTTATGGCAGAAAAAGAAGAACTAAAGAGCCTCTTGATGAAAGTAAAAGATCAGAGTGAAAAAAATTCACTTTTAAAACACAACATACAGAAAACTAAGATTATAGCATCTGGCCCCATCACTTCATGGCAAATAGATGGAGAAACAATGGAAACAGTGGCAGACTTTACTTTCTTTGGCGCCAAAATCACAGCAGATGGTGACTGCAGCCATGAAATTAGAAAACACTTGCTCCTTGGAAGAAACGCTATGACCAACCTAGACAGCATATTAAAAAGCAGAGACATTACTTTGCCGACAAAGACCCATCTAGTCAAAGCTATGGTTTTTCCAATAGTCACGTATGGATGTGAGAGTTGGACTATAAAGAAAGCTGAGCGCCGAAGAATTGATGCTTTTGAACTGTGGTGTTGGAGAAGACTCTTGAGAGTCCCTTGGACAGCAAGGATATCCAACCAGTGCATCCTAAAGGAAATCAGTCCTGAATATTCATTGGAAGCACTGATGCTGAAGCTGAAACTCCAATAGTTTGGCCATTTGCTGCAAAGAACTGACTCATTAGAAAAGACCTTGATGCTGGGAAAGATCGAAGGTGGGAAGAGAAGGGGATGACGAAGGTTGAGATGGTTGGATGGCATCATCGACTAAATGAACGTGAGTTTGAAAAAGCTCCGGGAGTTGGTGATGGACAGGGAAGCCTGGCGTGCTGCAGTCCATGGGTTTGCAGAGAGTCCCATATGACTGAGAAACTGAACTGAACTGAATCAGTGTTTACAAAACTACTTTATGAATACAAGGCAATAATAGGCTTTTCTTAAACCATGAAAACTAATCGTGAATAAAAATCCAAATGGATTAGGAGTATCATATAACAACAACAACAACAAAATTACCCAATGGCAACCATAACAAAAGAGGCTATTTGGTAAGCTTAAATATAATAAATAGGATATCCAAATTTGTGAAACATGAATTACATGAATTCTTACCAAAAAAGAAAAATTTTCATGGTTTCTGAGAAACATAATAAAAAGTACCCATTATCAATACCAAAATGTGCTGGGAGGATTATATTTGTTACTTCTGTCACCAAAATCCTGAGAGGGAAATTTTAGTATTTTATATTACAGATAAAGAAAATCAGACTAACAATGATTAAATAACTGCCTTCACACAAATAGCTAAGTTAATACATGACTGAACTGCGACCTAAACTCAGATCATATTTCAAAGGCCATAATTCATATCACTCAATTTCCCAAGGAAACAGATTTTGATTAAAAGAATATGTACATACTTATGATAAAATCTTAAACATTTATTGAAAGTTTTTTACCACATTTATTGCAACATTTACCACATTAATAAAAATGAAAGACTCTTATCTGTTGGTGTGCTTTCAGATTTTGTACTCTATTCCATTATCATCACAGCAATATCAAAATTACTATAACTTTACATCCAAAATTAACTTCTGCCATTTTGTTAATTTTTAAGAGAGTCCCAGATACTATAAATCTGTTGAATTTCCAGAAGCATTTAAGAATCAGTTTGTCAATTTACACACAGATACATTCCGTGTGCTAGGGTTTCTACTAGAATTGCATTGAATCTACAAATGAGCTTGAGAACTGACAATACTGAATCTTTATAATACAGATTTTTAATGCAAAAACAATGTTAAAAATGTACCTTATTTTATTTAACTTTTCTTTTAGTTCAGATTAGATTGTTCGCTCAGTCGTGTCCGACTCTTTGCAACTCCATGGACTGCAGCATGCCAGACCTCCCTGTCCATCACCAACTCCTGGAGTTTACTCAAACTCATGTTCATTGAGTGAGTGATGCCATCCAACCATCTCATCCTCTGTCGTCCCCTTCTCCTCCCGCCTTCAATCTTTCCAAGCATCAGGGTCTTTTCAAATTGAGTCAGTTCTTCGTAGCAAGTGGCCAAAGTATTGGGAGTTTCAGCTTCTGCATTAGTCCTTCCAATAAAACACCCACACTGATCTGCTTTAGGATGGACTGGTTGGATCTCCTTGCAGTCCAAGGGACTCTCAAGAGTCTTCTCCAACACCACAGTTCAAAAGCATCAATTCTTCGGCGCTCAGCTTTCTTTATAGTTCAACTCTCACATCCATACATGACTACTGGAAAAAACATAGCCTTGACTAGATGGACCTTTGTTGGCAAAGTAATGACTCTGCTTTTTAATATGCTGATTAGGTTGGTCATAACTTCTTTCCCAAGAAGTAAGCATCTTTTAATTTCATGGCTGCAGTCACCATCTGCAGTGATTCTGGAGCCTAAAAAAATAAAGTCTGACACTGTTTTCACTGTTTCTCCATCTATTTCCCATGAAGTGATGGGACTGGATGTCATATTCTTTGTTTCCTGCATGTTGAGCTTTAAGCCAACTTTTTCGCTCTCCTCTTTCACTTTCATCAAGAGGCTCTTTAGTTTTTCACTTTCTGCCATAAAGGTGGTGTCATCTGCATATCTGAGGTTACTGATATTTCTCCCGGCAATGTTGATTCCAGCTTGTGCTTCTTAAAGCTCAGCATTTCTCATGATGTACTCTGCATATAAGTTAAATAAGCAGAGTGACAATATACAGCCTTGACGTACTCCTTCTCCTATTTGGAACCAGTCTGTTGTTCCATGTCCAGTCCTAACTGTTGCTTCCTGACCTGCATACAGATTTCTCAAGAGGCAGGTCAGGTGGTCTGTTACTCCCATCTCTCTTTCAGAATTTTCCAGTTTATTGTGATCCTCACGTTCAAAGGCTTTGACATAGTCAATAAAGCAGAAATACATGTTTTTCTGAACTCTCTTGCTTTTTCCATGATCCAGCAGATGTTGGCAATTTGATTCTGTTTCCTCTCTGCCTTTTCTAAAACAAGCTTGAACATCTGGAAGTTCACAGTTCACGTATTGCTGAAGCCTGTCTTGGAGAATTTTAAGCATTACTTTACTAGCGTGTGAGATGAGTGTAACTGTGCTGTACTTTGAGCATTCTTTGGCAATGCCTTTCTTTGGGACTGGAATGAAAACTGACCTTCATCTTATTAATTCAAACTAGTGGAGGTGATGGAATTCCAGTTGAGCTATTTGAAATCCTGAAAGATAATGTTGTGAACGTGCTGTACTCAATATGCCAGCAAATTTGGAAAACTCAGCAGTGGCCACAGGACTGGAAAAGGTCAGTCTTCATTCCAATCCCAAAGAAAGGCAATGCCAAAGAAAGCTCAAACTACCACACAATTGCACTCATCTTATATGCCAGTAGAGTAATGCTCAAAATTCTCCAAGCCAGGCTTCAGCAATACGTGAACTGTGAACTTCCAGTTGTTTAAGCTGGTTTTAGAAAAGGCAGAGGAACCAGAGATCAAACCGCCAACATCCGCTGGATCATGGAAAAAGCAAGAGAGTTTCAGAAAAATATCTATTTCTGCTTTATTGACTGTGCCAAAGCCTTTGACTGTGTGAATCACAATAAACTGTGGAAAATTCTGAAACAGATGGGAATACCAGATCACCTGACCTGCCTCTTGAGAAACTTGTATGCAGGTCAGGAAGCAACAGTTAGAACTGGACATGGAACAACAGACTGGTTCCAAATAGGAAAAGGAGTACATCAAGGCTGTATATTGTCACCCTGCTTATTTAACTTATATGCAGAGTTATCATGAGAAAAGCTGGGCTGGAGGAAGCACAAGCTGGAATCAAGATTGCTGGGAGAAAGATCAATAACCTCAGATATGCAGATGACACCACAGTTATGCAGAAAGTAAAGAGGAACTAAAAAGCCTCTTGATGAAAGTGAAAGTGGAGAGTGAAAAAGTTGGCTTAAAACTCAACATTCAGAAAATGAAGATCATGGCATCTGGTCCCATCACTTCATGGGAAATAGATGGAGAAACAGTGGAAACGGTGTCAGACTTTATTTTTGGGGGCTCCAAAATCACTGCAGATGGTGACTGCAGCCATGAAATTAAAAGACGCTTACTTTTGGAAGAAAAGTTATGACAAACCGAGATAGCATATTCAAAAGCAAAGACATTACTTTGCCAACAAAGGTCCGTCTTGTCAAGGCTATGGTTTTTCCAGTGGTCATGTATGGAGTGAGAGTTGGACTGTGAAGAAAGCTGAGTGCTGAAGAATTGATGCTTTTAACTGTGGTGTTGGAGAAGACTCTTGAGAGTCCCTTGGACTTCAAGGAGATCCAACCAGTCCATTCTGAAGATCAGCCCTGGGATTTCTTTGGAAGGAATGATGCTAAAGCTGAAACTCCAGTACTTTGGCCACCTCATGTGAAGAGTTGACTCATTGGAAAAGACTCTGATGCTCGGAGGCATTGCGGGCAGGAGGAGAAGGGGACGACAGAGGCTGAGATGGTTAGATGGCATCACTGACTTAATGGACATGGGTCTGGGTGGGCCCCGGCAGCTGGTGATGGACAGTGAGTCCTGGCGTGCTGCAACTCATGGGGTCACAAAGAGTTGGACATGACTGAGTGACTGAACTGAACTGAACTGATACTGTGTAGGATCGCCCAAGACAGATGGGTCACGGTGGAGAGCTCTGACAAAACGTGGTCTACTGCAAAGGGAATGGCAAACCACTTCAGCATTCTTGCCTTGAGAACCCCATGAACAGTATGAAAAGGCAAAAAGATATGACACTGAAAGATGAACTCCCCAGGTCCGTAGGTGCCCAATATGCTACCAGAGCAGAATGAGAAATAGCTCCAGAAGGGGCTGAGTCAAAGAGTAAATAGTACCCAGTTGTGGATGTGTCTGGTGGTGAAACTAAAGTCCAATGGTGCAAAGCACAATACTGCATAGGAACCCGGAATGTTAGGTCCATGAATTAAGGTAAATTGGCAGTGGTCAAATAAGAGATGGCAAGAGTGAACACTGGCATTTTAGGAATCAGTAAACTAAAAGGATAGGAATGAGCAAATCTAATTCACATGACCATTTTATCTAGTACAGTGGGCAAGAATCCCTTGGAAGAAATGGAGTAGCCCTCACAGTCAACAAAAGAGTCTGAAATGCAGTACTTGGGTACAATCTCAAAAACAACGGAATGATATCAGTTCACTTCCAAGGCAAATCATGCAAATTCACAGTAATCCAAGTCTATGCCCCAACCACTAATGCTGAAGAAGCTGAACGCTTCTGTGAAGACCCACATGACCTTCTAGAACAAACACCAAAAAAAGATGTCTTTATCATCATAGAGGACTGTAATGCAAAGGCAGGAAGGCAAGAGATACCTGGAGTAAAAGGCAAGTTTGGCTTTGGAGTACAAAATGAAGCAGGGCAAAGGCTAACAGAGTTTTGCCAAGAGAATGCACGGTCACAGCTAACACCCTCTTTCAATAACTCTACACATGGACAACACCAGACAGTCAATACTAAATTCAACTGGTTATATTCTTTGCAGTCAAAGATGGAGACACTCTATACAGTCAGCAAAAGCAAGACCAGGAGCTAACTGTGGCTCAGATCACGAACTCATTGCAAAATTCAGAGTGAAACTAAAGAAAATAGGGAAAACCATTAGGTCATTCACCTATGACCTAACTCAAATCCCTTATGATTATACTCAAAATTCTCCAATCAAGGCTTCAACAGTAATGCTCAAAGTTCTCCAAGTGAGGCTTCAACAGTACGTGAACCAAGAACTTCTAAATGTTCAAACTGGATTGAGAAAAGGCAGAGGAAACAGAGCTCAAAAGGCAACATCTGGTGGACCAAGAAAAACCAAGAGAGTTCCAGAAAAACATCTACTTCTGCTTTATTGACTATGCCAAAGGTTTTGACTGTGTGGATCACAACAAATAGTGGACAATTCTTCAAGAGATGGGAATAACAGACCACCTGACCTGCCTCCTGAGAAATCTGTATGCAGGTTAAGAAGCAACAGTTAGAACCTGACACAGAACAACAGACTGGTTCCAAATTGGGAAAGGAGGACATCAAGGCAGTGTATTGTCACCCTGCTTATTTAACTTATACTCAGAGTATATCATGAAAAATGCCATGCTGGATGAAGCACAAGCTGGAATCAAGATTGCTGGGAGAAATATCAACAATCTCAGATATTCAGATGATACCACCTTTATGGCAGAAAGTGAAGAGGAACTGAAGGGCCTTTGATGAAAATCAAAGAGGAGAGTGAAAAAGTTGGCTTAAAACTCAACATTCAGAAAACAAAGATCATGGCATCTGGTCCCATCACCTCATGGTAAATAGATGGGGAAACAATGGAAACAGTGACAGACTTTATTTTCTTTGGCTCCAAAATCACTGCAGATAGGGACTGCAGCCACCTTGCTCCTTGGAAGAAAAGCTATGACAAACCTAGACAGCATATTAAAAAGTAGAGACATTATCTTGCTGACAAAAGTTAGTTGCAACAAAGCTATCATTTTTCCAGTAGTCATGTATGGATGTAAGAATTGGACTATAAAAAAGCTGAGCACCAAAGAATTGATGCTTTTGAACTGTGGTATTGGAGAAGACTCTTGAGAGTCCCTTGGACTGCAGGGAGCTCCAACCAGTCAATAAAGGAAATCAGTCTTGAATATTCATTGGAAGCTCTGCTATTGAAGCTCCAATACTTTGGCCACCTGATGCAAAGAAATGAGTCATAGAAAAGACCCTGATGCTGGGAAGATTAAAGGCAGGAGCAGGAGAGGACGACAGAGGATGAGATAGTTGGATGGCATCACCAACTCGATGGCCATGAGTTTGAGCAAGCTCCAGGTGTTGGTGATGGACAGGGAACCCTGGTGTGTTACAGTCCACAGGGTCGCAAAGAGTCAGACATGACTGAGTGACTGAAGTCAACTACGATTATGTAGTGGAAGTGACAAAAAGATTCAAGGGATTAGATCTGATAGACAGAGTGCCTAAAGAACTATGAACAGAGGTTCATAACATTGTACAGGAGGCAATGATCAAAATCATCCCCAAGAAAAACAAATGTAAGAAAGAAAATGGGTGTCTGAGGAGGCCTTATAAACAGCTGAGAAAAGAGAAATCAAAGGGAAAGGAGAAAAGGAAAGATATACCCATCTGAATGCAGAGTTCCAAAGAATAGCAAGGAGAGATAAGAAAACCTTCTAAATGAAAAATGCAAAAAAAAAAAAGAGGAAAGCAATAAAATTGGAAAGACTACAGATCTCTTCAAGAAAATTAGAGATACCAAAGGAACATTTCATGCAAAGATGGGCGAAATAAAGGACAGAAACTATACGGACCTAACAGAAGCAGACAATGTTAACAAGAGGTGGCAAGAGTACACAGAAGAAGTATACAAAAAAGATCTTAATGACCCAGATAAGTACAATGGTGTGATCACTCACCTAGAGCCAAACATCCTGGAGTGTGAAGTCAAGTGGGTCTCAGGAAGCATCACTACAAAGCTAGTGAAGGTGACAGAATTTCTGCTATTTCAGAATTTGAACAATTTCAAATTCTGAAAGATGATGCCGTGAAAGTGCTTCTCTCAGTATGTCAGCAAATTTGGAAATCTCAGCAGTGGGCACAGGACTGGAAAAGGTCAGTGTTTATTCCAATGCCAAAAAAGGCAATGTGATAGAATGTTCAAACCACCATAAAATATTACTCATATCACATGCTAGCAAGGTAATGCTCAAAATCCTTCAAACTAGGCATTAACAGTATGTGAACTGAGAAATTCCAGATGGACAAGTTAGATTTAGAAAAGTCAGATGAACCAGAGATCAGATTGCTAACACATGCTGGATCATAGAAAAAGCAAGAAAATTCCAGAAAAACATCTACTATTACTTCAATGACTATGCTAATGCCTTTGATTGTGTGGATCACAACAAATTGTGGAAAATCCTTAGAGAAAATTCCTCATTTTACCTGCCTCCTGAGAAACCTGTATGCAGGTCAAGAAGCAATAGCAGAACCAGACATGGAAGAACAAACTGGTTCAAAATTGGGAAAGGACTATGCCAAGGCTGTATACTGTCACCCTGCTTATTTAATTTATATGCAGAGTACATCACACAAAATGTGAGGCTGGATGAAACACAAGCTGGAGTCAAGATTGCCAGGAGAAATATCAACAGCCTCAGATACACATATAACACCACTCTAATAGCAGAAAGCAAAGAGGAATTAAAGAGCCTCTTTATGAAGGTAAAAGAGGAGAGTGAAAAACCTGGCTTAAAACTCAACATTTAAAGAACTAAGATCATGCTATCCAGTCCTATCACATCATGGCAAACAGATGGGGGAACAAGGCAAATAGTGACAGCCTTTATTTTCTTGGGCTCCAAAATCACTGCAGATGGTGACTGCAGCCATGAAATCAAAAGATGCTTGCTCCCTGGAGGAAAAGTTATGACGAATCTGGACAGCATATTAAAAAGAAGGGACAATACTTTGCCGACAAAGGTCCATATAGTCAAAGCTATGGTTTTTCTAGTAGTCATGTATGGATGTGAGATTTGGACCATAAAGAAGGCTGAGAATGAAAGAATTGATGGTTTTGCATTGTAGTGCTGGAGATGACTCTTGAGAGTCCCCTGGACAGCAGGGAGATCAAACCAGTCAATTATAAAGGAAATCAACCCTGACTGATGCTGAAGCTGAAGCTCCAATACTTTCGCCACATATGAGAAGAGCTGGCTCATTAGAAAAGACCCTTGTATTGGGAAAGATTGAAGGCAGGAGGAGGAAGAGGGGACGACAGAGGACAAGATGGTTGGATGGCATCACCAACTCAATGGACACGAGTTTGCGCAAACTCTGGGAAATGATGAAGGATAGGGAAGCCTGGCATGCTATAGTCCCTGGGGTCGCTAAGAGTCGAACACAACTGAGCGACTGAACAAGTAATGAACACTGACAGAGACTCTTGGAATTCAGTACTGATCAAGTCAGACCAAATCTCTTCATTATTATTATTTTCATTCTATGGGATGGAGACAGACAACAAATAAATAAGAAATACATACACCAGACCATAGAGTAATGAAACTGCATAATGTAAAAGAGAGTTACCAATGAAGAAGGAATACATCTATGTGAGTATGTGGATACTTCAAAGCATCATCGAAAGATGTAAGATAATGAAGCAATGACCACACTCTCCTCAAGGAAAGAAAGTCTAGCTAAGAATTTTATTTGTGACTAAATTAACATGTAAGTAAAACTGAAATGACAACTTTTTTGAACATAAAAGAATTAGAGGAATATAATGTCTATGTGATTTTCTGAAGAAGTTGCTGAGAATAAACTTTTGCAAACCAGAGATGACTACTATTAATAAAAGTCTGGCAATGAATGTTGACTCTTTTTAACTATTAAGAAAAAAACAAAAAATTTGGGTGGATGAGTGGTTTTGGTTATAGAACAGAATGTAAATGTTATAAAACCTCTTTATGGATGCTTTCTCTCTCCGTAATTGAGAGTGAATGGTGAGAGACAGTGTATTAACTAAGATTTCCTCTTCTTTCATAGTCAGGGGTCAAGGAGCTTCTGAAAAGCTGATGAACCATGCAACTGTAGTCTACATTTGCTTAAAAATACAAAAGGGGGGTGGGAACACTGTAAGAAAAGAGATTGAGGAATTTCTAAGAATCAACAGTTAATATCTTAAAAAAATTAGTTTATGTGATGTTACAGATTACAAGGGAATCATCAGAAGAAAAATATAAGCCTAAAAATTTATGGAAAACAAACACATACAAAATAAACCAGAGTGCAGGCATGGGGTTTAGGGGGAAGAAGAGACCACAGGAAAGATTTAAAACAAAAACAAAACAAATAACCTCAGAAACAGAAAGAATATAAAATGACAGAACTCATTTATAAAATAACTATTTTACATAATAAATATGACTGACTTCACACTACAAGAGTAAATCTTAAATGCATTTTGCCAATGTTGTTGTTTAGTCATCAAGGTTGTGTCTGACTCATTGAGACACCTGCTAGGCTCCTCTGTCCATGCGATTTCCCAGGCAAGAATATTGGAGTGGGTTGCATTTCCTCCACCAGGGGATCATCCCAACCCAAAGATCGAACTTGCATCTCCAGCTTGGCAGAAGGATTTTTAACCACTGAGTCACCTGGGAAGCCCAAAATGTAGTATAAAAATGCGATAAGTATGTACAGTGGAATACTGTGTGTTAAGTTGCTTCAGTTGCGTCCAACTCTTTGTGACCCTATGGACTGTACCCTGTCCGGCTTCTCTATCCATGGGATTCTCCAGGTAAGAATACTGGAGTGGGTTGCCATGCTCCCTCCAGGGGACCTTCCGAACCCAAGGATCAAATCAGTGTCTCTTCCGTCCCCTGCATTGGCAGGTAGGTTTTTTACCACTAGCACCACCAGTGGAATACTATTCAGCCTTAAAAAAGAATAGAGTCTTATCATATGGTGCAGCATGGGAAACTTTGAGGATATTATTCTAAGAGAAATAAGCTAATAACAGCAACATAAAAATACAGCATGATTCCACTCATACCTGGTATCTAAAATGGTCAAATTCTTAGAAATAGGAAGTAGCATGATAGTTGCCAGGAGCTGGGAGAAGAGAAGCTGTTGCTTAATGGATAGAGTTTCAGTCTTGCAAGATGAAAGAGTTCTAGAAATCTGTTTCACAAGAATGTGCTTACAGTTAGTACTACAGCACCATACACATAAAAATGGTTAAGAAGATAAATTTTGTTAGGTGTTTTTGAACACACACATACAAGTCAAAAAAGCTAGATGATAAACACACACACCTTATTTGGATTATGATTTGAATAAAACAATTATACAATGAAAATTATTTTTACTGAGATGATATGAAAATTTTAGCATGGACTAGATATTAGAACACACTAGGGATTACTGTTAATGTTAAGATATGAGTGTAGGTAATGGGAATAGAGGAGTTCATTGTGCCATTTCATATCTGTGTATGATTTTAATTTTTCCATAATAAAATATTTAAATAATTACACTTTTTAGAGCTGAAAACAACTTTATAGATAATCCTATTCACCTTCCAATTTTATTAGTAGTACAGGTCTAGAAAGTTTATTAAACTTGCACATTATATAAACTAGTGACAAAACTATGATTAATATTTGAAACACAATTTGCCATCTAATGCTCTCTCTAGTATACAATACTGACTCCTTCATAAAAGCTCTATCAAATGAACACAGAATATATATTATACGTTTCAATGACAGCCTCTACAGCTAGCTAAAATACTGAGAATTGTCCCATTAACAATTATCACTAAAAACTCACATGACAGTATGTCATATTTGAGAGTATTGTTAAACATTCCTTTGAAGATTTGGAGAACACAAGTTTATTAAAACTCTGAAATTCAAGGAACTTTGGTTCATTTTTTTTGAGTTCCTTACCTCAACAACATCAAAAACAGCCCAAAGCTGAACCTAATAATGGGTGGCTTCAAAAATAAGAATGGCAGTAAGTCAGTTAAGGTACAGCCTTTGACTTGAGAAGGTGAGAGCAGGCTCTTTTTAATGAGGTATAACAACTATACAGCTACCCACTTTCCTAATGGTCTTTTAATCCCACTAGCTATACCAACACCCACTCCCTCTCCCCAATCAGAATAACTGACCACTTGGGAACCCTGAATAGAAACAGTACTGAATGGAAAAGGGCAGTTGGGAAGAGAAGTATAGTTCTACTTTAACAGAGTAATAAAATACAAAAAGTTAAGAGGAGGAAATTGCCCATAGAGTATAGTGCAAACTAATGAGGAAATGTGGTATAATACAGGACCTGGGTTTAAGAACCAGCTGTCATTGTCAACAGATCTAATCTCTGTCTAGTGCCATAAAGAACAACAGTGATCAATTAAGACTTCAGACTCATATGAAAGTAACTTTTTATATAAACTGTGATGCCAGGTTATCAATAAGATCAGCTGATGTTTAATATATAGTTTTAAACAAAAATAATAAAATTAATACTGTCCTTACTAAGGTGTTTTGTCATGAAAACTGCTTAAAATAGAGAAAAACAAAATAGATTTCTTTTCCCTTATCTATCTTCTGATTTTTGCTTTATGTATCTTTGTTTCTTTCTTTGGTGTCTAATGGTTTATGATGTCTATCTTCTCTGTGAATTGTACCTTATTAAAAATATTAATCTCTGTGTCATTAAAATGAATTTTAAAAAAACCCCATAAAATAGAAAGTGAAAAATTGTCCATAATCCCACTTCTTAGAGATAACAATAAATGGCTTTACTAGTAATTCTCAACTACTACAAAAGAAAAAAAGATTTAATATATTATTACTCTATAACTTTTATTGTAATGTAGTACTCAATGTAATATGCCAAAATTTTTTATTTTATTCTTTTGGATTCTGAGTTATCTATGACTGACAATCTGGACTGTGGAATCAAAGACAGAAGGCAAGTCCTGGAGATACAGATAATTCATAATTTTTAGTTAATATTTGTTGCGGCTTTATGTACTATCAACTCAAAAAAGAAGTGTCCAGAATGGAAGTTTATAGTTTTTCACTGTACAAAGTCTATAGTATGCTCGTAGCTCACACTTTCTTTGATTCATTAAAATAGTGATATAGGGACAGAAGGTTATTCAAAAGGTAAAGAAAGAAGAAAGAAAAGAGTTAGTCATTTAGTCTTGTCAGACTCTTTTTGACCTCATGGACTGTAGCCCTCCTCCTCCTCTGGAATTTTCCAGGCAGGAATACTGGAGTGGGTAGCCATTCCCTTCCCCAGGGGATCTTCCTGACCCAGGGATGGAACCCAGGTCTCCTGAATTGCAGGCAGATTCTTTACTGTCTGAGCCACCAGGGAAGCCCGTTCAAAAGGTAAAGGGACCAGTAAAAACATCTATGAATTTTAATTTAATGCTAAAAGATTAATGTCCTTTCTTCAGTGAAGTTTACTTTCACTGAAATAGTATTTATAATAGATAAAATATGTTTTTAAAAGAGATGGGTAATACTATGCTGGATCAATAACTTATACTAACAAAAAGGAAAACTTTGACTTCTATCTTTTCCTTCTACATTTTCCAAAAATATCTAAAATTTAAAAAATACAAACAAAATCATATACATTCACTTATCTTACCTTGGTAAGATCTCCAATTTTAAAAATTAATTTCTTTTCTTTATCTACATTTGTTAAACTGGATTGAGGATTTCATTTGTTGCATGTAAATACTACTAAATCACTAAATGTCTCATGTAACAGATAATAAATGAAGACATGACATTTCAACTAATGAAGCAAAGCCATTTATCTTGAAATTTTCTTGCTACAGAAAGAGGAACCTTTAAACATGGCCTTAAGTTTGCAAAAATCAGCAAGTTTAATCTATCCACTTTCTTTTGACCTTTACACTCAACCTCAAAAAAAATGTTCAGCAACATAAATTCGATCTCAAAAGGCTGCTGCAGATCTCATTTTCTGCTGTTTTTCCATTAGGTATTTATGGGACTTGCTAGTGTTACAAGGGACTAGTAAAACGCCAAAGTAATCCTGCAGTTCCTGTGTATGAATTCAGCTTTTCCCTTTGAGATGGTAACTTTTTTGCCTCTTGCCAAGACCTTTTCAGAATCGAATATAAAACTAAGCCTATAGGTATAATGTGCTTTTTTAAGAGGTAGGATGGATGAGTTGGGACAAGGCATGGGGAAAGAACATTAACTAGGTTTAACAGTTCAACTATTGAAATAAAATAATTTTTAAGCCATTAAGGTAGCTTGTTACACATCTGTACTAATTGAACTTACAACATGATCACACAAGATAGAAACTGAATCCAATGATTCTGAAGTTTGAAGATCTCAGCTGTGTGCACGCCTTCTCTTAACTGCACAGGAAGCCAGCTGCTTCCATTTATGAACTGTATTGAACACATGTGCTCTAGTATACCCATGACATAACGTGTAACACTATACTTTCAAACAAGTTTGCCAAGAAGGGGGAGGGTGTACAAATACGTTAGTAAGACAAAAGACATTATATATACTTATTTTTTAAATGTTAGTAAGAAAAGAAAAGAAAAGAACTTCAAGTTGTATTTCCATTAGGGTGCCTCATATTGCATCATAAAATAGAAACAACAGAATCAATAAACTAAAAAAGACCAATTTCTTCATCGTAAATATACAAATTTATCAAGGTCTAAGTCTAAACTAAGTTTGAGACAAAATGAAATATTAAATGACCTATCACTCATTCACTGTGGACAAGGGACTATATTAATCACAGGCCACTGGGCTATGAGACTAAAACTTCCCATAGTTTGTGTAAAATGGAACCAAATTCTTCCCAATTCCCTTATCTCAGTTAATGGAATTTCCATCTTTTATCATGTAAATAATATATATAATACTTCCTTCTTTCTCTCATATCTTACTTCCAATCCAATAGCATATTCTATTACATCTACCTGCAAACTATACTCAGAACCTGACCACATCTCACCACTTCCATTGCCAGCATCCAAGTTCATGCCACCTTATCTCTTTCCTGTATAACTGCAAAGCCCTCCAAATTAATCTCCCAATGTCTATCTTTGTCCCACTCAGTTTCTTGTCCACAAAGCAGCCAGAATAATGCTACACTAAAATAAAGTCAGGTTATGTTGCTCTTCCACACAAAAGCCTCTAAAGACATTTTATTCGTTGAAAGTAAAACAAAAATAAACTCTTTACTACGGTGTGTAAAGTCGTTCTCAATACGCCCCTCAAATCCTTGCCTCTGTAACTACATCTTCTACTTCTTTTCCCATTGCTTACTCCACTCCAGCTGTATTAGTCTCCTTGCTTCTGAAATATGCTATGCTCCTCACTCCTCTCAAGTATACTGTAGATATACTTGGTATCCATTTCTTGTGTCTAGATTGTTTTTATCCCTAAGATGTATGTGACTGGCTCATTGAACTTCTTCAAACTTTATTTAAATTCTACCTTCTTGGGTGAGGCTTTCTCTAATGGGGCCATTTGAAAGTACAACCACTCTCTGCAGACCCAACACTCCTTTTCCATTTTATTTTCCTCTATACTTCTTATTACCATCTAATACACTATATATTTTGTTTGAAGTCTTTATACACTAAAATGTAAGCTCCTTGGGGACAGCAATCTTTATTTGTTTTGGTCACAACTGTATTTTCAGCACCAAGAAAAAGTGGCAGATACATAGTAACTCAGTATTAGGAATGAAGTAAACATATAAAACAATATTTAAATTTAACTACATTTGTCATGGTAAGGTATCTTTTGAAATTATTTCATGTACCTCTTAAAGACAAATGATTCAAAGTTCATGAAATATTCTCTCAAGGTATGACAGAAACAATTTAAAACAAAACTATAATATAATATCATTCCATAAATTGTTTACAGATTCTTACTTACATAGAGCTAAGAAAATATTTATGTACTGCTGTTAAAAAAGTGAAACTTTCTAAAACTAGAACACAAAGGACTCAGGAGAAGCTGTCACATATAAAATATATCCTAGGTATATTCCTGAAAATTTTCTTGCTAGTCATTTTTAGTACAAACTCTCTATAACTTTGGAAGCATGCAAATAACTCTTATATACAAGAATCTTTGGGTATCTATAAGAATACATCAATTCAGAGTAATCATAACAGTAACAGTACTTTCTAATTATGTAAAGACAATGAAGTGTTGCTCATGATTTTTCTCTTATATTTAGGATCTATATGTTGGCAAGTAAGAATCTAAGAACATTCTCTTGAGTTTTTTAAGTATTTCACTTACACTTTACCGAATTCTTTGAGGATTAAGGTGGTTGAGAAGGATGTAAAAAAGATAAGACCATGATTAAAAGGTACTGGTAAAGAAAAAAACAGAATAAACACAATGTCATAAGCTGCAAAACAGAGACTTACTTGCAGTTTTCTAATAACCATAGGAAAAGGAAAAATACAATGAAAAACTGAAAATACTGAAAAGACTAGGAAATCTATATAGAGGTTCCTTGTTTCAAAAATAAGACAACAACGTCACTTAAGGTAGAAATTTCTCAAGGATTTCTTAGAAATATACTTTTCCACGTTCATGATATTTCCAGGAGAAATATCAATAACCTCAGGTATGCAGATGACACCACCCGTATGGCAGGAGGTGAAGAACTAAAGAGCCTCTTGATGAAAGTGAAAGAGGACAGTGAAAAAGTTGGCTTAAAACTCAACATTCAGAAAACGAAGATCATGGCATTCAGTGCCATTACTTCATGGCAAATAGATGGGGTAACAATGGAAACCATGACAGACTATTTTCTTGGGCTCCAAAATCACTGGAGATGGTGACTGTAGCCATGAAGTTAAAAGACACTTGCTCCTTGGAAGAAAAGCTATGACCAACCTAGACAGCATATTAAGAAGCAGAGACATTACTTTACCAACAAAGGTCCATCCAGTCAAAGCTATGGTTTTTCAGTAGTCATGTATGGATGTGAATTGGACTATAAAGAAAGCTGAGCGCCAAAGAATTGATGCTTTTGAACTGTGGTGTTGGAAAAGGCTCTTGAGAGTCCCTTGGACTGCAAGGAGATTCCAATCAGTCACTTGTAAAGGAAATCAGTCCTTAATATTCATTGGAAGCACTGATGCTGAAGCTGAAACTCCAATACTTTGGCCACCTGACGTGAAGAACTGACTCACTGGAAAAGGCCCTGATGCTGGGAAAGATTGAAGGCAGGAGAAGGGGATGACAGAGGATGAGCTGGTTGGATGACATCACCAACTCGATAGACATGAGTCTGAGAAAGCTCCAGGAGATGGTGAAGGACAGGGAAACCTGGCCTGCTGCAGTCCATGGGGTCACAAAGAGTGGGACATGACTGAGTGACTGAACTAAACCGAACTCATGTTTATTTACGAAATCTGAGTCATCACTTTCTTGGAATCCAGAAGACACTTTGAGACTATCACAAATTCTTAAATCTGTGAATTATGAGGCAGTTAATTAAAAATACTAAATTTTGTATTTCAGTCATCTTTCTTTAATGTGTATCTCTAAACTTAATCAGTTTCTATTTTTATAGTAATCTACTCTTCTCATTTAAAGGTAAGTTTTCAGAAAGAATCCAAATTCTCATTAGTTCAGAGGGGCAACTGACATTTGATAAGCTCTAGGGAAGAAAATATGTCACATGGATGCTAGATAGTTTACTAGATTCATTCACTACCTAAAATCGTGGCAAATGTGAGTCAAATTATGAAAGCTAAATTTGTGATGAAAGGGCAAGAACTATCTTGTTCTTTCATTTTGAAGTAGATGACACACTCAAATATAACTGAACTGTAAGGCTCTACTTGGTAGCCAAAACACAAAAATTACTTGGATTTTTGAAACTAGATATGAACTCTACATTATTTAATAAATTACTTCCCAAAACTTCAGAAGTTAGTTTTAGAAGAAATTGTGGTCTCTGCATAGTTTTTAAAAATTATTTTTCTTATACTTTTTTTCTCTATAGATCAATCTACAGAATTATAGAAAAGTTCTTCAAATGTACTCTTAAAGAGATTTTATTTTTCTTGGGAGTACCATGATAAAATAGGTTTTTTTAATCTTAATATGCTGTATAACGTCATTTTTCAAAACTTAAAATTTTTGTCATGTCCCCATGTCAGTAATATAGGTAATTTTATCCAATATCAATAATACCATATAATATAAAGCCATGTTTTAAATTTGGGAGTGCTTAGGACATCGAGTTCTGATATAAAAACAAAACAAATAAACCAAAAAGACATACAATGAAGAAATTAGACTCTTCTCAAAACCTGTAGAACATTTGTATAAGATTTAAAACAGACATACTCTTTTAGAGTCAAGAACTTTTAAACACAACAGTTAATCCACATAATAATTCAACAAGCAAGATAGGTTCAAAGTTCTAACAGATACCATATGCAATCTGTAATAAAACCCAAGTTAAGATATTTTCAAGCAACAGGATAATTTTATTTTCCATTTGGGCTATTTTTAGTTAATGGGCTATGATACAGCACTATAAAATGCTGTAATTATTGTGTAATAAAACTCTAGTACAGATAAGATATTTTACTATTAGTTAGGAAGCCATGATTTGGGGAACAATATTGCAAAAATATTTTTCTATATTTACTATAGAAGATAGTGCATAATGAATTTACCACTAATTGTAAAATGTCATGAAGTCTAGTTAAAAATAAATCTAGCTAAGAAAGTAGATGAAACAGCAGGAGGTTATATTTAGCCAAGAAAATGTGTGAGTTCCAAACCATCCTATTATATTGCATACCTGCTATATGTAAAGCTTTGTGTCAGGCATAAAGGGGATATGTGTTTGGAAGATGTTATACTATTGCAATATGAATTACCGAAAAAACTAGTACTCAGGGAAAGATCAGAGATGTATCTAAAATAGTTCATATTTTAAATTGGAAGGAAACAGTTAAATGATGTGCAAATAGTACTGTCAGGATATTTTTCCTTTCCAAAATAAAGAATCAAAATCTTTGTTCTGATAATCAGAACAATGGAGGACTACATAAACCATTCAGACTAGGAACGTGAGAAAAGTTTTAAAATGGAATTAATGTGCAGATAAAATTAGATGTTAGCTGACTAAAACAAGAAGTATATTTATTGTTTTTTTCTAGGAGCTTTTGAGACAAAGAAACAAGTGTCTGGTAACTGAATTCAGAAAAGTTGGGAACTTAAATGGCATTATTAAAAGGAAATATCATTTTCTATTTCTGGCTTCTCAAGTTTAGAGTTGGTTTACTCTAAGGATTTATTTTAAGTATTTCTTACCTTAATCACATAAGATATTCTGTAAATTTAAAGACAGAAAACTGGCAACCCCCTACCAGCAGTATTTCAATATTACAACAGAGTCTTTTATTAGAATCTCAGTACTCCTAATTCATTCATCTGCTAGACAGAACTTCCTGGCTAACAGTCCATTGTGATGACATAATTTCTGACAAAGGCATTCTCAGTAAAATAGAGACTACCAGGAGTAATCATTACAGTTTTAGTTTAAATATTTTCTCAAGCTATTTGTAATCCATGGAATAAAAGGAACACTTCACTAGAACGTTCACATCATATTATGTTACCCTGAAGTAACAACTTCACAGAGAAAAAGATACAACAAACAAAACTCTTTCAGATTTCACCTTTGTTAGGAACAATTTTGCTTATACTAGTCACTGGCATAGAGTGTTTAAACTGTATATGGCAGGGATAAGGCAAATAGAATAATCTGGCACTAGAGATGAAATGGAATAAATTACACTGAATATAAAATCATAACTGAAGTTTTAAGAAAAATAAACCATCCTTGAATAGAAATCTCTTCATTATTAGAATTATACAAAACCTATTGGGGTTCATGTACATTAAAAAAAACTATAATCTTTTTACACGCATGCATCACTTTTTTTTCAATAGCAACAATAGTACATGTGTTAGGTAATAAATGAGTCAAATCAACAACAAATTAGACATACTAATATCTGAAGTTTCACAACTATAGAATAGCAGACTCATAAGCACAACAAATGAAATAAGCTCCACCCTTCCCATTTGCAACAATCAAAATGAGTTTGTGTACATGTGAATATTAGAATTATACAGTTTATGTCAAAAGGACCTTTTGGTACACAGGTATCACAAGGCTTTGTTTTTTCCATTAAAAAAAAAAAACAAAACCTGCTTTATCTGGAAGAATAATGTTCGAAGAGCACTTAATACCAGGTGTTCTTTCACAGTATTTTCCCCCTGGGGTAGGGGAACAGTTAGATAGCCAGAGAAACAGATTCCAAACCCAAATCTCTTCCCACTCCAGTACTCTTGCCTGGAAAATTACATGGACTGATGAGCCTGGTAGGCTACAGTCCATGGGGTCACAAAGAGTCGGACACGACTGAGCGACTTCACTTTCAACACAAGGAAACTAAGCTAGGGGAAAAACAAATCTGCCTCATTTTAGCTGTGAAAATGTTTGACTCTTGGGTATAGAGAGCTGATTTTTTGTATTGGTATTTTCCAGATAGTGTCCTGCTGAACCCTAGTGTCTCCTGATATGTAAAAACATGTTCTGTGAAAAAAGGGTTTTGTTTCACAGTAAAGAAATCTGTTCAATTTTTGCCTATCTTTACATTTATTTTCTCAGCAATTTGGAAATGAAACTCTTCTTTCATTTAGGAAAAACTGCTTTTCACTATATGTTAAGGTAGGGTATATATGTGTATGTTTAAAGAAAAAAATCTTTTAATCAAGTTTCCTTTATCATTTCTTGATATTTCTCATGTTAAATCCTAACTAATCTAAAGAATTCTATGGTTAGGGAAGAACCACCAGGTGGTCTGTAGGCTGGTCCCAGAAGAAAGGTAGATGAGTATTCAGAAAGAAATATGAAGGAAAAAAAAGCTATTTAGTTAATTGCTTTGGGAGCTGAGACAAATGGGAGCTGATAGTACAGGTGTGGTAAATGGAACAGCCTGTACCAATCTGAAACTAGATGACCTCATTAGATGTACGGTACAAAAAAATTTCAATGCCAAGCTGATGATACACACCTTTCTTTTGGAATAGGTCTCAACGTACTCACTCCTGAATGACAGAAAAGAGCACAAACTTAAAAACTGGGATGTGGTGGAAACATGAGGAATCTGAGGGATAAATCATAAACTAAAAATTATTGGTCATCATTTTTAAAAATTATGAGAATTCTGTATTGAAATGTTTACAAACAACATTTACTCCCAATTTTATAGCCAAGAAAATGTGACATACTCCTGATATTTTTCAAGCCAGTTTGAAAGACAAGGTCTTAAGCTGATCAAAAGACCAAGTTTCTAAATAAACAATCTGTTTTTCTAGGAAAATAATGATCTGGGCCAGTGTTTCAAATATCAGTCCATAAATTCAACAGATATTTACTGGCTATGTGCTAACTACTGTTTAAAGGGCCACAAAACATTGCCACCCTTCTCATCACAAAGGTTTTTTAGTCCTCAAAAATATCAAGCATGCTGTACTGTCCATTCTATCTGCCTGGAACATTCAGATATATACATGATCTTCCCCTCAAATAATTTCTGTCTCAAGTAAACATCCTCTCCTTAAAGAGATCATCCAAGAATATCATGTTTAAAAGAGTACACTACCAATCCCTACCTATCAAGTGCTAATCAATTTCCCTAATTTATTCTTTTATAAAATACTTATTGTCATGTGACTTCCATAAACTATTATTACCACCTGATATATATATATATAGCATATATATATATATATGCTATATGTGTTGGGCCCTACCCTCTTTCCCTGCCTCTCTGGAATGAAATATTACTGAAAGCAAAAATTTGTATATACATATGTATATACAAATATATACATGGTATCTAGCACATAGTATGGACTCATTTAATATTTGTTAAAAGTGTAAATATTGTTAGGATAACAAAAGTACATTAAATGGAACTGATGAAGGAAGTGATGATTGAGACAAAATCTGATGGAACTATAGAGTTAACTAGGTAATGGAAGGTAAGAATATAAGAACTGTTTTATCAGAAAAGAATAAAACCTGAAAGAAGTCCAGTGTGGCTGAAACTCAGAACACTGTTTGAAAACAGGCAAGAGAGCTAGGTAGAAATCAGCCAAGGAAAGGCCTCTTTTGGATGTCAAAAAGATGCTTAAATTCTTGGTTAAAGAGATATGCAGCTAAAATTAAAAATAAATAAATAAAAACCTTGGGGAAAAAAGAGATTTGCTTAGAGGAAGAGAGAGATAATAGTTTTGTGCATCTTAGAGTCATGCCACTGCAATGCAAAGTAACAAATCATTTCAGAAATATTCCTTTAATTTAGATTAAGCAACATTTTTTAAAAAAGAAAGTTAAATATTTCCTATGATACACTAATGAAATTCACCTATGAATAATGAAATCAAACCTGAAGCTTCTGATCATATTGTTCAAATTAACAAATCACTTTATTTCTTGTAAAAATGAGAATGTCAACTCTCTGAAGTGTTCCTGATCAGCCAAGAAATAAATTTTATCTACTCGATATAACTTGACCATAAATCCAAGAGTTAACTACATTTTCTAAATCATGAGCTTCCTTTGTACACAGTTCTACTTCAATGAAGTATAAAGAACAGGTTGTTGGTTTTTTTTTTTAAATACAAAAACACTACTTGAAAAATATGTTATTTCTTTTAACAACTCTTTGATTTTCTTTTTGTTGGGATTCAAATTCTCTCCTTGGTATAGCTTTAATTTTGGAATAAACCTGTATAAAATTTAACATAAAGTCTGAAAAATAATAAAAACATCTTCATAGTAATATTTGGAGAAGGCCAAGGCAACCCATGCCAGTATTCTTGCCTGGAAAATCCCATGGACGGAGGAGCCTGGTAGGCTGCAGTCCATGGGGTCGCAAAGAGTCAGACAGGACTGAGCCACTTCACTTTCACTTTTCACTTTCATGCACTGGAGAAGGAAATGGCAACCCACTCCAGTGTTCTTGCCTGGAGAATCCCAGGGATGGCGGAGCCTGGTGGGCTGCCGTCTATGGGGTTGCACAGAGTTGGACACGACTGAAGCAACTTAGCAGCAGCTGCAGCAGCAGCAGCAGCAGCAGGAGCAGCATAACAATATTTGCCAAGTGTTTCCTGTGGGCCACACAATGTTCTAACAACCTACACATAATTATTTTATCCTTATGAGATATGTATTATTTTGAAGTGAAGAATATGATGTTTAGAAGTTAACTTGCCCAAGAGAACACAGCTAGTAATCAGTGATACTTGGATTTATATCCTGATAGTTTAACTTCAAGGCATACTTTCTCAACCAAAATAATATATTCTTATCTTAGCATGAAGTTCCTATTAAGTGTCTATTATTTTTACACATATTTTCAAGTTAAAAAATGGAAAACATAAAGAATGTCTCTATAAATGAATATGATATTTCATATACTGATAGCAATACTTTGACTTTTCCAAGTTACCTGAGATACACTCTAGTGATGGTTTCTTTACATTAATCAAGTATACTAACAAAACAAATCGAATCAAGTAATGTAATTGAAACTTTGCTACTGACAGATACCACTTTTTGCCACACTGCATGATAATGTGGGAACTTGGTTCCCCAACCAGGCATCCAGGGATCAAATCTGCATCTCTTACAGTGGAAGTGCAGAGTCTTAACCAATGGACCACCATGGAACTGTTGAAAACAACAACTCAATAAATAATCTTTTAAATGGATGAGGAATAAAGAAATGATACCAATGATTACTAATATTACAAATGAAGTAAAAAGATTTTAATTTAATCAATCCAATAAGAGCATTCCTTAAGACTCAGGTGGTCTTCAACATTTCTTACTTCTGATGTATTCAAAAAAGGTCCATTCACTGCAAAGGTTAAGGAGCGAACACAGGCAACTACTAGCTATGAGAAAATTTTAAGATATTAATATAGCTCTAATTTTGAAACAAACTTGCCTCATTGAAAAACAAAAGTTTGAAATATATGTATGTATATATATATACACACACACACATATATATGCTTTTGCTTTTAGCAGTTACTAAATAATTTTGACCTCCAATTCCTGTCATTGTTCTCCAGATTCATGCTTCTATTATGAATATCCATATACTTAAACAACTATTTCAAAACAAAAAATTTCATTAGTCCTTTAAAATTGTTAATTAAAATACTGTTATTGAATTACAAGTTTATAAATTGTTGCTTTTTATGAAATCTATCAATGAAATGGTTGTTTCAAATCTTTTTTTTAGGGTTTTATATGTTGGAAAGGGGAGAGAAATGAGAAGGAAAGGAAATAACTATAAAATGATGAAGTAATTTTTAAAAGCAAAATCACTGAAAGGCCACTAATAATTTCAAGTGAAATGCTATATAAAAGCTTTTAAATGCCTTAAATTTGTGAAAAACTACCCAGGAGATCAACAAATTCACATCAATGAGCTGCATTATACTAATAAGAGACCCTTGGCCTCTAGCCAGAGAGAACAAACAAAATGAACCATTCTCACATGGCTGCAAATTATCCAAAAGGAAGAGAAAGAGACAGAGTCAAAGTAACATGTTTGTATGGTGGGAAAAAGATCAAAAATTGATCAGTCCAAGCTGAGGTAATTAGAACCATAGTCAACGAGATGGGGTGCATGTTCTTAGTCCTATAGAAATGAATCTTAAATGCTGAACAAATTAGCTATTCACTATTTGGATTCTTGCTTTAAAAAAAAATTCATAAAACATCTGGATGGTACCAGGTGTTCAAACTTTTAAAAATTAGTAACTTCTTGACCCTGTAAGAAATTATCTCGTTTGTGTGATTTTCAGAAAGATTTATAAAATTTGATTTTTAGTTAAACTTATCTCTGTTAGCATGAAACTAATCACCTGCTCCTATGTTGAACTATGGTTTGCACAAAAAGAAAAATAACTGCAAAGTGAAGACAATTTAAAAATCAGTGTATCTATCTGATAAAGTATCTTTACATACCTATAAAGCATAAAGCTTACATAACTTTTTCTAAATTCTATTATAGTAAAAACCTCCATACCTATCACCATCATCGTTGTAAACTTGAGAGGTTATAGTAACCAAAAACAAGTTGAGAAAAATTCCTAATAAGTCTACGGCAACAGGCAAACCAGAAATGTGTCCACTGTTTGTTCAAAATAAATTCTTTTAATTTAAGAGCTATTCTAATCATCATTAAGTGTATCTGGTAAACTCAAACGTGTATTTTAAAAACTTGTGGCCAGTCATCAGATAAACTGGAGTTAACATGAATATGGTCACCCACAATCAGCTGGCCAGGAAACAGAGTTCTTAAAAACCTCTGGAAAGAATTCTTATTACTACTATTCTGTAGCAAAATCAAGCTCTCATTTATAAATTTCCCAAAATACATCTGAAGTATTTTATTTCTATATCTATTTATAAATTCATGGTTTTATAGTGTTGAAATAAAAACAGAGGTTATATGCCTAATCTCATTTCTTCCTACCACATTCATGTGTGTTGATCAATTAACTACAGACCGACTTCAAACACTGTTTTAGAAACAGCAAATCATTAACAGCTATAAAGCAAGCAGCACCACAAAGCTTTATAACATAAATTCAGTACTTTAGAAGCTGTCAATAAGTAGAAGGAATGACTAGCTCCACATTTCAGCTAATGATATAACCAAATACAGATAAAATTATAGGTTAATCTGAAAGTTTTAAATTCATTTATCTAAAATATATTTTTCATATTTTGTCAACCAAGTCCGTTTCCTCAGTTGCAAATTTACTAAAACAAATAGTATTAACTCAAGTTAAGGTGTAGCTTTCTTTTAATTATACATAGGTTAATTTTTGTGAAACATATGTCTATACCCTGAATTATAGCTGATACACCGTTAATAAGCAAAACAGGCAATTGAGACGTTTAATCAATGTATTGGTTCTGATCAAGTACTTTCAAGTTCCTTTCCCAACAATGCCACTTACAGGAATAAGTAAGCAAATAATCTCTAAAATACTTCATTTTTATACATTGAGTTATATTATTATTCTTTAAAGAATACAGTATTTAGTTTTCTTTTTACTTCCATTCTTCCTGGCATTTACTCCTTCATTTTAGGATGGCTTGATCAATCCTTTATTTCTTCATAAAATGAAAAATAATTACATCCATTTGTGTCAAATTCGTGATATCCAGTATAGATGGAATGAAAAACTCAAATAGTCACTTTAGTAGCTTTGCTATATATTAGGCCCCACTCTCACCTTTTTTTTGAATTGCTAGAAAAAACAGATCAGGTCATTTGTTAAGAAAGAACTGCATATCTAGATGTCACCTCAGAAAAACAGGTTTCATTTCTAAATTTCTGGTCATATTTCAACAAATAGATATTATATTCATTTTTCATCATTAGCATTTTTGTATATATCTATAATCATGTAATAAAAGCTACCAGTATTTGCCAAGGAAGAACACAGGTAGCAAATTATTCCACTGGATAACAGACACTGCTTTTATTGTCTCTTTGGGAAAAGGTGGAAAAGTAAATATACTGTTTTGCATTTTGTTACCTAGTTTTCAGACAAGTTTACTGAGTAAAATAAACAATAAAGCAATGTTTCACATTCTAGCAATAAAACCACTAAAAAGCCATCAGAGTAAGATATTCTTTGATCCCTACTGTTTCCCATAAGAGACTCTCTATAATATCCAAATGACTAGATATTATAAAATGAGGATAAACTCAAAAGAAAATCATTAAATAAATGGAATTAGTATTTTACTTTTTCCACAAGATCCCGGTAAAAAATAAATTTAAATAGCAGTGGAGCTGTACTTCTTAAAAATTTTAAAAGCACAAAAAAGTGAAAAGATGTCCAACTGTTTTTTCCTTTGACATTTTTCTGATACTTGGTTAGAAGTGAGAACAAAATGGGAAATAAAACAGTTTCTAGGTACTAACAGGTAACTTTCTGCCTCTTGATGAAGGTGAAAGAGGAAAGTGAAAAAGCTGGCTTAAAACTCAACATTCAAACAACTATGATCATAGCATCCGGTATCATCACTTATGGCAAACAGACGAGGAAAAAGTGGAAAGAGTGACAGATTTCATTTTTGGGGGCTCCAAAATCACTGTGGATGGTAACTGCAGCCATGAAATTAAGAGGCCTACTCCTTGGAAGAAAGCTATGACCACCTAGACAACATATTAAAAAGCAAGGACATCACTTTGCTGACAAAAGTCTGTCTAGTCAAAGCTATGGTTTTTCCATTAGTCATGTATGGATGTCAGAGTTGGATCATTAAGAAGGTTGAGTGCTGAAGAATTGATGCTTTTGAACTGTGGTGCTGCAGAAGACTCTTGCAAGTACCTTGGACTGCAAGGAGATCAAATTAGTCAATCCCAAAGGAAACCAACCTGAATATATACTGGAAAGACTGACACTGAAGCTAAAGCTCCAATACTTTGGCCAAAGAGCCAACTCACTGGAAAAGACCCTGATGCCGGGAAAGATTGAGGACAGGAAAAGAAAAGGGTGACAGAGGATGAGGTGGTTGGATGTCATCACTGAGGCAGTGGACATGAGTCTGAGCAAACTCCAGGAGATAGTGAAGGACAGGGAAGCCTGGTGTTCTGCAGTCCATGGGGTTGCAAAGAGTCAGATATGACTTGGCAATTGAACAACAGATGACCGATCTGTTATAGGAAAGTAAAAGTGAAAGTCGCTCAATTGTGTCCGACTTTTTGTGACCCCATGGACTGTAGCCCGCTAGGCTCCTCTGTCCATGGAATTCTCAGGGAAGAATACCAGAGTAGGTTGCTATTCCCTTCTCCAGGTGAACTTTCTGGCCTAGGGATCGAACCCAGGTCTCCTGCACTGCAGGTGAATTTCTCACCATCTGAGGCACCAGAGAAGCTCTATAGGAAAGTAAAAAGATAGCACAGTTAATTAATCTTTAAACCATTTAGGGGAAGTTTAAAGGTGGCCTGGTGGTTATGATTATAGACTTCTACTGTTTTGGGCTGAGTACAGTCCCTGGTCAGAAGCAGAGGGATGCAGCAAAAATAGAAAACTTTAAGCCATTTATACAATAAACCTTTAATCCCCACACAAACAGTTTTCCTTTATATTCAACTGCTTTATCTCATTACACAGAAAAGCATTGAAAGATATCAACCAGAGAAACTTTATAATACTTTAAAGACAAAACAAACTTGAAATATATAAAAGCACAAACACTGAGAATATGTTTATTACTTCTTATTCAATTACATTATATACTTTAAACATAAAAAATCCACATAATACATCAAAATAAAGAGGAAATACCTTGAACTTGCTATTTCTTTCACCAAAATTTATCCTCTATGATGGTTTTTTTAATGAGATCAACTTGGCTAGGCTACAGACTCCAGTTTTTCATTCAAACGTTAATCTAGGTGTTGCTGTGAAGGTATTTTTCTGATGTAATTAAAACCCCTAATCAGTTAACATCTCATAAGGATATATTCTGGATTATCTGGAAGGGCTGGACTGAATCAGTTGAAAGGCCTCAAAAACATAGCCAAATGTTTCCCTCACAGAATAAATTCCACCTATGGAAGATAGCTTCAGCCCATGCCCATGGAGTTCTAGCCTGGTGGTGATCATTCTGGTTGCCTGTCCTGTATAGTTTTTTGACTGCCTAGCCAGTTTCTACAAGGATAAAGGTCGAGTCCTTGAAATTTCTCTCTCGATCTCTGTATGCATGTGTATCAAATGTATCTATTGGTTCTCTTTCTCTGGTTGAACCCAGACTGATGAAAATCTCATTCCAAATCACACAATTATTATACTCAGACATTTTCAAAGAATGTGTGTCTCTGCTTTTCAACTGGAAAAATGGGCATTTTATCAATTAAGGAAACCAATATACATTATTGAAAGTGAGTATACAAAATACACAAGTCTGAACTGCGCTGAATGTGTCTAACAATTCTTGGCTTAAACATCAACTTTCAATGAAAGGGGCCTAATCATAGAGAAAAACTGAAGAGGAGTTCTAAATTGTCAATGAAAACTTTATTTTATGAACAGAGCACCTCACTTGGCACTGAGGTGTGTTACAAGGAAGGAGAGGACACAGTTTTAACATAAAACCTGCTTAACACCTGGGGTAAGACAAGAAGCCTAGAAAATTTATATAGAAGAGGAAGTGGCATATAATGAAACTTATCATATGCCTGATAAATGCTGCCTCACTTAATGCTTATAATCTAATGAACTAAACATTATCATTTCTATTTCCAGATAGGAAAGCTGAGGTTGAGTTGTCCAAGGTCATATAACTAACAGGTGACAGAATTAGAATTTGAATACAAGCCTATCTAACTCTAGGAGATCCAACTTTTTCTTCTGCACTACAGACTCTTAGAAGGAAATGATTATTAACAGCATTATGAATCATTCATTGGGCAGTTAACATGCGTTAGGCCATTTTATTAAGCATTTTTATATATTTATTTTTTCTTTGTTTCTTTCTTTCTTTTTAGGCCATGCTGCCTTGAGGGATTGTATTTCCCTGACATGACCCGGGCTTTAGTCAGTAAGTGTGAAGTCTTAACCACTGGACTGCCAGGAAATTCCCATGTATTTATTAACTTTTGACAACTTTTTGAGCGAAGTGCTAACATCACCTCCATTTTATTTATTTATTTATTTTTCACCTCCATTTTAAAGATGAGGGAACTAAAGCTGGAAATTGACAGAGTAGTAGGATATTAGCCAAATCTTAAAGTGCATCTTCATTCAGCATCCTAGTATTAATGAGTAGCCTGTAGCCAATTTCTGCTACAATCTTCTGGCGAATACGGAAACAGAAAGATGTTTAAATAAAGTTAGCAAATAGTATAGCTAATAAGTTAATATTCATTATGAACATAATAATAGATGTCTGATAGAAATTATTACTGGAAGGGCAGATGATGTGAAATGGTTTCACTAAAGCATTAAGGAAACAAAAACAACACCCCAAAGCTTTCTCAACACAAATGAGGAACATGAGGTGTTTTGAGAGCAATCACTTATGCTTTTGGCTTATAAAAATCAAGGTAAAAGTATGCTTAAAATCATTGTAGTATATAAAACAGAGAAAATAATAGTTGATGAAACAGGTTTAAAAATATCTCAACGTATTTCCAAGCTCTAAAAGCAACAAGAAACTGAAGAAAAGCTGAAGCTTTTTCTTCTGTATTTCATTCATTTTACATATTTGGGAACCACTAGCATAAATGGTTAAAAACAAATGGACAATTATCTAATGTCTCACAAGTATTCTTCCAAATTAGTCTTATACCACATTTCTCCTAAAAAGATTTCGTGGTCCCCAAATGCTTATACTTTTAACCATGAAATATAAGGTCCTTCCAACTTTTATATTTTCTACCATACTCCATTTTTCTATTACAACCTCCTACCCATTCTTCCATAAACAACCTATCTTAGCATTTCACAATCTCTTCCAGAGGAGAGGTTAACAAGCTCTCTTTGGGGAAAAAGGCTTGAGTGGCAAACGAATTTTAAGAGCTGCATAGCTCCCTCTTACAAATTCAAAATGAACATTAGCATATTAAGGAGGGGGGAAGGTTGGAAGGATTTCTGAGAAATAACTTACAAAAAGGTTATACAATTAGTGGCAGGATGCCCCCCCTCCCCAATTTCAAGTAATTAATGAGTAAGGAGATAAATTATCAATCTTAAATCAGTATAAAAGAAAAAGTTAAAGCCCTTCAAAGTAGGTACCATCCATTTTATGGTTCATCTGGCAGAACCTATTTCCAAATTCTTTACTGGGTTTTGCTAATCTACTATTTAAATGTAATAATAATAACAAAATATTTATGCTGTATGCTTTAATTAATTCAAAATCACTATTGAGATAACAAAGCAAATCTTTTATGTATTTTTATTTAAACAGCTCTTTTTGAAAAGGTAGAAGTTTTAAAAATGATAGTTCAACGACTCAACTGCAATTCCTTTGAGAGAGGAGAGCAGTTATAACTCTTTCATTTATACTTGACATTTTCCATTACCCTTTCTTAGAATTCTCAGTAAACAATTACTTGCACTCACTTTATGATTTAGGTATAAAGCTCAACAGCCACTTCCTCTAAATAAGGAAACCAAGGTTAAGAGAGGTTAAATGCCTCAGAGCAGATCAGAGGTGGGACTAGCTATGTGACTGTGGGGTTCTCAGGAAATAATTTACTCTTTCCTTCAAGCAGGTGTAAACACACTAGGGCATGTGATATTACAGACATTCCAAGTAGCTTCTTTTATATTTCAACCACTTTTGTTCACTCAAAGACACTTAAAATATGGAATAATAGTGGACAAATACATAAAAGAATGAATAGAAAAGCATGTTTAAACTTATATATGAATTAGTAGTACTACCAACAGCATCTTACTCTTTATTAAATTTTAAAAATATAATTGCCACTTAGTTATAAACTGGAAAATTCTTCATCTGAGGAATGAATAATAAGAAACATGAGGTGTTAATAATGAAATTAAATGTAGATACATTAATGATATTCACACTTGTTATTAAGATATTAATCACTCTATGGGGCAGCTGATTTTAATGGAAGGTTTTTTCAACAGAGGCTGTGTATTACATCTGTAATTTTCATGTGATAATAGGGAGAGAAAAAAACTTTTTTGGGGCAAGTGTGTAAAAATTAAATGTGCATGCAATGAACTAATTCTTTAGAAAAATACCGAACAACATATTTACATCACTTTTTACTTTTATTTTTTGAAATTAGTAACTATGCCATTGAAGAAACTAATTCTACCAGGATATTTATTCTCAATGTCTTATTACTTCTTTTCTAATCCATATCTTTAATATTCTGTGTGTATATGCCCTTATAAGCAGAAGTTATGAAAATTATTATACTCTCACACAAAATGGATCTTGTGATTTTTGGTGGGAAATAAAGCAGTCAGACAAATGAACCAATACAGGAAAAATGTCGTATTTTTCATGAAAAGTAATGGATCAGGATTAATGACCATCACCTCTTTCTCTTTTTGCTGAAGAAAAAGGATGTAAATCCCTTAACTCTGAATTTCGAAGGAATAACTTCTTTTAAAAGTTCCGAGGTGGCGCTAGTGGTAAAGAATTCACCTGCCAATGCAGAAGATGCAAGAGATGTGGGTTCGATCCCTGGGTTGGGAGGATTCCCTGGAGAAGGAAATGGCAACCCACTCCAATATTCTTGCCTGGAAAATTCCATGGACACAGGAGCCTGGGGGCAGAGGAGCTACAGTCCATGGGGTCACGAAGAGTCAGATACAATTGAGCACACAAACATCAGTTAAATGGAGATTTCCTTGTGGCTCAGACTGTAAACAGTCTTCCTGCAATTCTGGAGACCTAGTTTTGATCCCTGGGTAGGAATGATCCCCCAGAGAAAGCAATGGCTACCTACTCCAGTATACGTGCCTGGAGAATTCCAAAGAGGAGCCTGGCAGGCTGCAGTCCATGGGGTCACAAAGAATCAGACACGTCTGAGCAATTAACACAACGCAACAAAATCAGTTATATGACTGGGATGAAACAGAAGACCCATGAGTTTATTTAACTCCCAAACATGTGTTCATCACAAAACAGACAAATATTTCCCAGTAAAAGTGTAAAACCTCAGAGCCAGGATTTATCCTCAGGAAAGAGGCTTTTCTTCCTCCTCTTTCACTGCCTACCTAAATAATGCTTTAAATTAGTTATATTAAGTATTTATGAAATATTGTGGGGAATTAACCAGCTTTTGCACAGGGTGATAATTCCTGTGGTGAAATGCATTTTAAGCTCTAAACAACAAAATTACAAACATACTTTGGCTATACTGATCATTTGCTCACATTGGATAATCTGGCAAATGACTGACGAAGGGCCAAAGAGATCATCATATTAACAGTCAGGTCACCTGCACATGCCTGAAATGGAGAGGCAAGTGACAGATGTTCTACGAAGTTCTGATATGAACTCTTTCCTCAATGGATTACCAATATTTGACTCATTCTAAGTACTACAGTCTACTTAACCAATGGGACTACAGAGAATAAATAAATTAACACCACCATGGTTTTGATGAATAAATATAATAACAATAATACTTTTACATTATACATTTCTTCAACATGCCCCTCTCTAATTCTATGCCTTTAATACAACAAACAAGTATACTTCTAAGTACGAATGTTTTAGATACTTTGTTCTTAGGTGTGCCAACAGGTCTAAGTAGTCTAAACATTCTTAACATCATGTTTTGTTTTACATTTTACTTTTTAAATCATAGCTTTATTGAGATCTAACTCACAGACCAGACAATGCACACATTTAAAGTACACAATCCAGTGGTTTTAGTATAGTAACAGAGATGTACACTCATCATCACAGTCAATTTTAGAATGCTTCTGTAACCTCCGAAAGAAAGCCTGTACCCAGGAGTCAGTCTCCATCATCCATCACTATCTCCCCAATCCCCACAGTTCCCCTCCACATCCTGCCAGGCAGCTACCAACCTAAATTCTGTCTCTTATCAAATTCTGGAATTCTCATATAAGTGCAATTATGCATCTATGGCATTTTGTAAATTGCTTCTTTCGCTTAGAATAATATTTTTAAGGTCTCCGTCCATGGGGTCACTAAGAGTCGGGCACAACTGAGCGACTTCACTTTCACTTTTCACTTTCATGCACTGGAGAAGGAAATTGCAACTCACTCCAGTATTCTTGCCTGGAGAATCCCAGGGACAGAGGAGCCTAGTGGGCTGCTGTCTATGGGGTTGCACAGAGTTGGACACGACTGAAGCGACTTAGCAGCAGCAGCAGCAGCAGCAGCATGTTGTAGCATGTGCCAATATTGGATCCTCTTTATTGCTAAATAATATTCCCTGGTAGCTCAGCTGGGTAAAGAATCCGCCTGCAATGCAGGAGACCCCGGTTTGATTCTGGGTTGGGAAGATCCCCTAGAGAAGGGAAAGACTATTCACTTCAGTATTCTTGGGCTGCTCTGGTGGCTCAGCTGGTAAAGAATGCACCTGCAATGTAGAAGACCTGGGTTGGGAAGATCCCTTGTAGAAGGCAACGGCTACCCACTCCAGTATTCTGGCCTGGAGAATTCCATGAACTGTAATCCATGGGGTCACACAGAGTCAGACACAACTGAGCAACTTTCACTTTCACTCCAGTGTATAAATTCAAAGATTATAATACATTTATCAGTTTATGGACATGAGTTATTTCTAATTTTTGACTATTATGAATAATGCTGCTACAAACATTTGTGTACAAATTTTTACATAGACAAAAGTTTTGATTTCTCCAGGGTATATATCCGGAGTGGAATTGCTGAGTCATATGGTCACTCTATGTTTAGCCTTTTAAGGAACTGGCACACTCCCAGCAGTATTTCATGAAGTTCCACTTTCTCCACATCCTTGTCAACACTTGATGATCTACCATTTTGATTATGAAAATGCTACGAAGTGTGAAGATGAATCTCATTGTGGTTTTGATTGACATTTCTCTGATCCTTAATAAAGCGGAACACTTTTTCATGTTCTTATAAAAACCTCTGCTTTGAGTATATGTACGTGTATGTGTTTTCAGAAAGTAGACGTAAGGCCTTGAGTTTACAGAGCTATAGATTAGTATAAGCTGATGGAATTATACTTGTTACTTTCCACAGATTAGCTAGGGGGACCCTCACATATACTAAGTAACCATTTGTCAATTTATACTGCCAGATCTCATTCTTCCTAAAAAAACTGGTAGTCCAATAAAGACAGCACCCATGTTTTCTACATCTTTGTACCTGTCAAATTACTTAACAGAATACACACAGTAGGCAGACTCAATGAATAATGCTTCAATTAATAAATTTAACATGACATCTCATACTAACTTCTCAAAATCCTCTAAGATAGAATGGATAGTATTCAAACTCCTTTTGAAATATGATAATCACAGGTAATTGTACTTCGAATTAATGAGACAACAACAAAACTCCAAATTCCCTAATCACAAGTTTAATGCTCAGTGTATCTCGGATTGGGCCAGAAATTCTTCACATTCAGATGATCTACATTTTAAACTATTCATTTCAACAACAAAGCAATGTCTGTATTTTGGTTTATGAGCATGAATAGATAGTTCACTTATTTTAAACAAAATGAACATAAAACTAGGTATCATCTCATTAGAATATGGTAAAGCTTTAGCAATTTTCTCATTAACTATGAAATAAGTGGTAAGTAGATTCTTTGTTCCTGTCAGGTATAAAAGGCAGGATCAGGAAATGACTGTCTACTTCTATAAATCTATAATGAGGGCATGAGTTCCAGTCCCAAATCTACCACTTACTAGTTGGGTGATCTTGAGCAAACTGTTTAACCTCTTTTAACTTCAGGTTCTGTATTTTCCAAGTGAAGTGTGACAGATGCTCAGTCATGTCCAACTCTTTGTGGCCCCATGGACTGACTGTATAGTCCTTTGAATTCTCCAGGCTAGGATACTGGAGTGGGTAGCTGTTCCCTTCTCCAGGGGATCTTCCCAACCCAGGGATCAAACCCAGGTCTCCCACATTGCTTGCAGATTCTTTACCGCTGAGCCACCAGGGAAGCCGCATTTTCCAAATAGGTAACAGAATTTAAAACAGAGAAGTATCAAGGGGAGTAAATATGTAATGTATTACTGTGGAGTAAGATGTGTTAAAATAAGCTATTATTATTCAAGAAAACATTGTAAATATGTCCAATGTGGAATCAGTTTTGAAACAAAATACATTCTTCAACCTATAACAAAGTACTAGGATTAATCTAAACATCTTAGCCCAGTGGGTAGGTGGCAGAAATGGGAAAAAGACGAACTTTTACTTTTTGAATTATCTATTATTTGCCTGCTTTATATACTCAACGTCCATAATAACACAAGTAAACAAATAACTTTGACTATTAAACAGAATATGTTGTTATGAGAAAAGTATTTATATAAGTTGATAGAAGACTTTATATGACCTAATAACATGAATTACTAATACCAAATATAAATGGTTATAGGAAATTATACATGTCTATATACTAAAATTAAGTCATATTGATTCGTTTAGAGAAGCTGTGGTTATTTCAAATTGGGACATTAATTTGAACACTAAGAAAAAATGTTCTAACATTTAATTTTATGTGATGCCCTTAATATGTTGTCTTGATTTACTGTGTATTACACACTTTATAAACATGAAAACTGTATTTGCTGAATTAAGTAAACAATTTCAATATGAAGGAGAATTTTCTCTTTTGGAAGCCAAGACAGATTATAATCCATTAATATATCTTTCAACAAAAAGGATGAAATCTTCCACTGGTTAGGCTGATAAACTCTTTCGTGTCAAAACTAAGCCTCTTTATCATGATAACCCAGAATAATGGTCGGCTGCTCTAGGCACTTTATCTACTTTACAGATGAAAAATCAGCTCTACTTTCATGGAATTAGATTAATGCCATAACAGGAAATACTTCTAGGCCTGAACTTGCTTCATGCCTTCAAAGCTGCCTGTAAATTTAAAGTACTTCCTGAACTCAAAAGATAAGACAGGAGAAGGAAAAAGAAAAACAGTACAGTGACCCTTTTACTGAAGGAAAATATTGCTTCCTGAAAAAGCTGTTGAAAGCCGCTTGCTATGGGCATTATGCTCTAGAAAGCCTAGGGCAAGGTGGTTTTAGTTGAACATGGGGATTCTGGGCATATATCAGACAGCTGCTATAAATCTGTTCTTTCTATAATCCTTTTTGATAAATTTTAAGTCATCTTGGGAAAAGCCAAAGTAATAACTTTCTCAGCTTTTAGTAAATTCAAAATTACTCACTATTTTACATATAACATTTTATAAAGGATTACAGTTTAACACACTTGGAAAATGCTGCCCCTAAGCTCTAGAATTAAAATTTTGGTTCAGAATGTGTGCCAAAGGCAGCAAATTTATCTGACACCTAATTGGGCAGTCTAACCTAACAACAAGAAAAAAACAAGAGGCGTTCTGTGGAACGTATAAAAGGGTTCTTTAAAAGGTGATCACGATAGAAAGTTGAGAGTTTTTATTCAAAAGACTCATACTTAGGGAGAAAAGAACACTGACCAAAGGCACCATAGGCATGTGAACATGCCACATGAAACCGAAGACACATCAGTAATATAAATGATTATATGATCTAAAAAAGGGAGAAAGGAGGGAATAGACCCACTATAAAACACAAAGAAACTCAAAAGAGATACAGTATCTGTTGTATCTCTTTTATATATTTATATATATATCAGTTCAGTTCAGTCGTTCAGTCATGTCCAACTCTTTGTGACCCGATGGACTACAGCACGCCAGGCCTCCCTGTCTATCACCAACTCCTGGAGTTCACCCAAACTCATATTCATTGAGTTGGTGATGCCATCCAAACATCTCATCCTCTGTCGTCCCCTTCTGCTCCCACCTTCAATCTTTCCCAGCATCAGGGTCTTTTCAAATGAGTCAATTTTTTGCATCACGTGGACAAAGTTTTGGAGTTTCAGCTTCAACATCAGTCCTTCCAATGAACACCCAGGACTGTTCTCCTTTAGGATGGACTGGTTGGATCTCCTTGCAGTCCAAGGGACTCTCAAGAGTCTTCTCCAACACCACAGTTCAAAAGCATCTATTCTTCGGCACTCAGCCTTCTTCACAGTCCAACTCTCACATCCATACATGACCACAGGAAAAACCATAGCTTTGACTAGACAAACCTTTGTTGGCAAAGTAATGTCTCTGCTTTTTAATATGCTATCTAGGTTGGTCATATCTTTCCTTCCAAGGAGTAAGCGTCTTTTAATTTCATGGCTGCAATCACCATCTGCAGTGATGTTGGAGCCCAAAAAAATAAAGTCTGATACTGTTTCCACTGTTTCCCCATCTATTTCCCATGAAGTGATGCATACTGAATATAAATTAAATACTCAACACTGTGCTAGCCGCCAGAGTTAATGTGGTTATTAAGACAGGCAAGAACTTTGTTTACCTTCTCATCTAGTTAGGATCTTAGGAGAAATAAAGATAATTACCAACTGAGATGACTCAAAAAAGGTAACAAATATGATTATATAATGAATGGGGAATATGTTACATGTATGTAATAACAAAGGCAGGAAGAAGCAGGAGAAGCAATCTTACACAGGTAACCAGAAAGTGTCTTGCTAAAAGAATGCTATCTGAGTTGAAAGCTGAAGAGTATGCATGAGTCGGCTCTTAGAAAACGTGACTCAAGAGCAGGGATCCCCAATCTCTGGGCTGCAGACTGGCACCTTCGTCAGATCAGAGGCAGCATTAAATTAGAAATAAAGAGCACAATACATGTAATATGCCTGAATCATCCAGAAACCATCCACCTAACCTCTGATCCAAAGAAAACTTGTCTTCCACAAAATCAGTCCCTAAAGCCAAAAACGTTAGGGAACACTGGCCAAGAGTATTCTAGAGAGAAGGAATAGGAGGGAAGGACTTGAAGAAGACAGGAGTTTAGGTGTTTAAGAAATGGTCAATGAGGGAGGAATGGAATAAGATGATATGACCGTTAAGAGAAAGCAATAAAACATGTAGGATCTTATATATCACTGCATAAAGTTCAGACTTTATTCTATAAGCAACTGGCAACTATGCAAGGAACTTAAGCAGTAAATGACTTATACTGATGTGCATTTTAGAAAGATAACTCTTATTATTCTGTGGAGAATGGTTTAGAAAGAGTTAAAAGGTAAAACCGGGGAGACCAGTTGTTGCAGTAGGCCTACAGTAAAAAAATAAAATACTAAAGTTTTATAATAGAAAGGTAGTTGCAGATACAAGAAAAACAGATGCATTCCTGATAAACTTTAAAGACAGATACTTCTTGAAGGAAAGGGAATAAACAAGGATGACTTTTAGGATTTGGCCAGAGAACATTGAGCCAAACCTTATAGTGATGCCATGCACAGAAATGTTTTAGATGAAAGGGAGAAACAAGATCAACGGTGTTTCAAGACTACCACTGGCATATATCGACTAACCATTGGGTATTGCTGCTGCTGCTGCTAAGTTGCTTCAGTCATGTCCGACTCTGTGTAACCCCACAGACGCACCTCACCAGGCTCCCCCGTCCCTAGGATTGTCCAGGCAAGAACACTGGAGAGGGTTGCCATTTCCTTCTCCAATGCATGCAGTGGGTATTACACTTGGAAATTAGAAAAGAGGCATACGCCAAAAAAATTCATTTGGAAATCACAACTCTCTATGAAAGGTATTTATAGCCATGAGTATGGCTAAGTCTAACTATGAAGATAATATATAAGATAAATGAGAAAATTTCAGAATGTATCAAACTTTTAAATATAATGGCCCCAATTTTCCCTCTCTTTACTGATTAAACATCATTTTCATTGCTAATGGGCTCTTTTCCTGTTTTTCACTTTATTAGTATTTTCAGATAATATTATCTATTCTGATTACTTTTTAAAACAAGTAGGTTTTAGGTTTAAGTCTGTATTATTTTCTATTTCATTAACTTCTAATTTATGTTTATCATATCCTTTTCCTCTCCCCACACCCCCCTTACTGGATGCCTTAAAATTCTCTACATGAGAAATCACATCCTATCTTCAAATACAATGTCTTTAGTCCATTCAGACTGCTATAAGAAAAAACCAAAGACTGAGTGGCTTGGAAAAAACCAAATGTATTTCTTACATTTCTGGAATTTGGGAAGAAGAAGATGAAGTGTTTGATGAGGGCATGCTTCCTGTTTCATAGATGGGCATCTTTTCATTATGTCCTTACATGGCAGAAAGGGCAAGGGATCCCTCTGGTGCCTCTTTTTTTAAGTGCACTAATATCACCTGTGAGGGCTCTGTCCTCATGGCCCAATCACCTCTTAAAAACCATACCTCTAAATACATTGAGGATTAAATTATTAGCAATCAACATATGAATTCTGAAGGGACACAAATAGTCTACAGCAGATAGTTTTACTTTCTCTTCTAGCTGTCCATTATTTTTCCTGCTTAATTGATTTGATTAGTACTTCTAGTACAACATAGAACAGAAATTTGCATAGTCCTACATTGATAAGATTTGCACCCATTTTTTTCCCTGAAAGTTTTATAATTTCCTTTTTACATTAAAGCCTGTGACCCATTTTGACTTGATTTTTATATAAGGTATGAGGATTTTTGTATAAGGCTCATTTTTGGACCTACGAATATCCTATTTCAGCTGCAATGTTTTGAAAAGACTATCCTTCCTCAAATGAACTGATTTTATGCTTTTGTCAAAAATCAGTTGAACATACTTATATGGGTCTTTTAATAACTTTAAATTATAACTTTTGTGACTTTCTCCTTGGTTGCCCTAAAACTTAGAATATACATCTTAATTATATCTACCTCAGATTCACATTAACTTAATTCTAGTAAGATATAGAACTTTATTTTTGTACATCTCTATTTACTCCTCTCTCTTATGCTATTATTATTACATATTAAGCCTATATGTATGTGACAAACCCAGGAATGCATTTTTATATGTATTATTTTATATAATTTTATGTCTTTCAGAGAAGAAAGGAGAGCTAGTAGGTACTGGAGTGGGTTGCCATGCCCTCCTCCAGGGGATCTTCCCAACCCAGGGATCGAACCCAGGTCTCTTGCATTGCAGGTGGATTCTTTACCATCTGTATTCTGGTCTCTAAATCTTATTGGTGTTCCCTTTTATGTGATGACTATTTTTTCCCTTGCTTTTTTCACAATTTCTTTTCTGTACTTGTTTTTCAACATTTTGACTATTACATATCTTTGCATTTATACCACCTGACATTCAGTGAAATTCTGAGACATGTAGATTAACGTTTTTCAACAAATTTAGGAAGTTTTCAGCCATTATTTCTTCAAAAATCTTTTCCTATTTTCAAACATGATAGTAATTATTAGTATAAAACTAGGCATCACAATATTTCTATTCTCTGCTCCTGCTGCTGCTAATTCGCTTCAGTTGTGTCTGACCCTGTGCGACCCCATAGACGGCAGCCCACCAGGCTCCCCCGTCCCTGGGATTCTCCAGGCAAGAACACTGGAGTGGGTTGCCATTTCCTTCTCCAATGCATGAAAGTGAAAAGTGAAAGTGAAGTCGCTCAGTCGTACCCGACTCTTAGCGACCCCATGGACTGCAGGCTACCAGGCTCCTCCATCCATGGGATTTTCCAGGCAAGGGTACTGGAGTTGGGTGTCATTCCTTCTCTGATTTCTATTCTCTAACCATGTGATAATGGATAAGGCATCTGAACTTTTTTCCTTTCAGGTGAAGAGCCAGTTATTCATAAACTAAATTCATTATACCATTTATTTATAATACTGGAGTGGGTAGACATTCCCGTCTCCAGGGGATCTACCCAACCCAGGGATCAAACCTGGTCTCCTGCATTGCAGGCACATTGTTTACCATCTGAGCCACTAGGGAAGCCTCAAGGAACCTGAATTTTTTTCTCCATTTTCTTCCATGTAAAAAGGAATGAATTATAAAAATTATACTCTGCCTAACTCACTGGATTCCCGTGAGGACCAAAATAAACACCTAATAAAAACAACACACAAAATATTAAATAAGTATAAAATTTCCTCCAACAATAAAGCCTTCATCTATATGCCTTTGATTTCATTCCATCTATTAGTTATAATTCTTCCATTTCCATCATCAGACTTCTATCATATCTTATTCAGATAATATACAAACTCAGATCTATTATGTCTTTAAACAAACTTTTATTCTCATCCAACACTCTTTATGTAATCTGTCTACTATCACTATCTCTCCGGTGGAGTCCATATCAAACTCTTCGTGGTGAAAGCCAAGTTGGATTTTTAAGCCACTCCAATACGAACTCTAATATGGCACTACTGTGTAAGACTTGGGAGAAGGCAATGGCACCCCACTCCAGTACTTTTGCCTGGAAAATCCCATGGACGGAGAAGCCTGGTAGGCTGCAGTCCATGGGGTCGCTAAGAGTCAGATACAACTGAGCGACTTCACTTTTCACTTTCATGCATTGGAGAAGGAAATGGCAACCCACTCCGGTGTTCTTGCCTGGAGAATCCCAGGGACGGGGGAGCCTGGTGGGCTGCCGTCTATGGGGTCGCACAGAGTTGGACATGACTGAAGTGACTTAGCAGTAGCAAACTGAAGTAACACTGCTGACTAATATTCTTGTAACTAATGTCTCTTAGTCCAGGTCAGGTTAATGTAGATAATGTAGACAATCTATTCAAACAAAGATACTGTATATGAAATCTTGAGACATGGAGAAAACAATTATATTCACAGAACTGATAAAGAAAGATCATGAATTTATACAGCTACATCTTTATCTGAAAGAGTAAAAATCCATTCTGAAGGAGATCAGCCCTGGGATTTCTTTGGAAGGAATGATGCTGAAGCTGAAACTCCAGTACTTTGGCCACCTCATGCAGAGTTGACTCATTGGAAAAGACTCTGATGCTGGGAGGGATTGGGGGCAGGAGGAGAAGGGGACGACAGAGGATGAGATGGCTGGATGGCATCACTGACTCGATGGACATGAGTCTGAGTGAACTCCGGGAGTTGGTAATGGACAGCGAGGCCTGGTGTGCTGCGATTCATGGGGTCGCAGAGTCAGACACGACTGAGCGACTGAACTGAACTGAACTCAACATTTTGTTTGTTAAATGCACTACTGTCCTTGACAATTCTGGATAAATGATATATCACTAAACAAAGTTTCAGCAATACTAACTGCAATTGCCACAAGGGAAGCCCTCAAAGCCAACTGATGTCTCTTACTCCAGTTGACGTTGATGTAGTCAGTAAAGTTTTCATCCTACTACATTCCTATCTACTCAGAAATATTCAGTAATATTTCATTGCTTTAGCACAGCATGATAAATCACCAATTTCAAATTTTACCACTAATTTATACTAATAATCAATTTTGAGAAGTCAACAATTACCTTAACATACTTAGCAAGTGTAAAAATCAGTAAACAGTTAATGAATAACTAACAAGTGATTTTTAAAAATCATTCCCTATACTTTATAAGATTATATCCTTTTATATTACTATTCACCTTTTATTAAAACCACTCCATAACCAATGCTATTTTCACATGTCTAATAATACTGCTGCTGGTTTACTTTTGAATGAACTACATTCTAGCCTCCTGCTGTTACTGAGAAATGCATTAAAGCAGGTCACGTGGTTTTTCCCCTCATGTCAACAAATGATGGCTCAATTAGGGAGATAAGTATCTACAGCCCTCAGCAGAATCTTCAGTCCATTCTCAGCAGTTTAGAAAAGCACTCTGGTTAGCATTAGAGCTAAGAAAAGGAACACTTATAATTCTTTCAGCATTCAATTAAATTTTTAAGTTCAAGAGTGGCTACTGAATGTTTCCAAACACAAACAGTATGGAAGTAGACTTTCATCATGAATGAGTACTCTAAAATCTGTGTGTATGTAAATTTTTTAATGAAATGAGACTATGACATTTCTGATACACTGTTTGCAGTATAAACAATTATGGATGATCCAAATTGCTCATTTTCTCATCAACAGAATATGTCAGGTTGCTAATAATGGGCAGTATTTGCTTCCACAGAACGAAAGGACTTCAAATTAAACGACATATAGAGATATTCCTGACTTACTTTGTAAAGGCTTTCAGGAATGCAGAGTAGAAAAAGAGAATCAGGGAGCTGAAAAGGTCCCAGGGTAGTCAAATACCTAAATTATTTAATATTTATTTCCTCTTTTCTAAAAATTCTACGTAACTAGATTTTTCATACCTGCCCTAAAAAATTAGAAATACTTTCATGAAAGGGGGCTGGTTAAGGATGATTCATTGCTACAAAAGTAGCAAGTCAAGAAACACCTGGAGTAACAGGCAAATTTGGCCTTGGAATACAGAAAGAAGCAGGGCAAAGGCTAATAGAGTTTTGCCAAGAGAATGCACTGGTCATAGCAAACACCTTCTTCCAACAACACAAGAGAAGACTCTACACATGGACATCATTAGATGGTCAACATCGAAATCAGATTGATTATATTCTTGGCAGCCAAAGATGGATAAGCTCTATATAGTCAGCAAAAACAAGACCAGGAGCTGACTGTAGCTCAGATCATGAATTCCTTATTGCCGAATTCAGACTGAAATTGAAGAAAGTAGGGAAAACCACTAGACCATTCAGGTATGACCTAAATCAAATCCCTTATGACTATACAGTGGAAGTGAGAAATAGATTTAAGGGACTAGATCTGATAGATAGAGTGCCTAATGAACTATGGACTGAGGTTTATGACATTGTACAGGAGACAGGGATCAAGACCATCCCTATGGAAAAGAAATGCAAAAAAGCAAAATGGCTGTCTGGGAAGGCCTTACAAATAGCTGTGAAAAGAAGAGAAGCAAAAAGCAAAGGAGAAAAGGAAAGATATAAGCATCTGAATGCAAAATTCCAAAGAATAGCAAGAAGAGATAAGAAAGCCTTCCTCAGTGATCAATGCAAAGAAATAGAGGAAAAGAACAGAATGGGAAATACTAGAGATCTCTTCAAGAAAATTAGAGGTACCACGGGAACATTTCATGCAAAGATGGGCTCGAGAAAGGGCAGAAATGGTATGGACCTAACAGAAGCAGAAGATATTAAGAAGAGGTGGCAAGAATGCACAGAAGAACTGTACGAAAAAGATCTTCATGACCCAGATAATCACGATGGTGTGATCACTGACCTAGAGCCAGACATCCTGGAATGTGAAGTCAAGTGGGCCTTAGAAAGCATCACTATGAACAAAGCTAGCAGAGGTAAACTTAATACAAAGTATCTATATAGAAAAGCAGAATATATTAAGAAGAGGTGGCAAAAATACACAGAAGAACTATGCAAAAAAGATCTTCATGACCCAGATAACCACGATGGTGTGATCCTTCAACTAGAGCCAGACATCCTGGAATGCAATATCAAGAAGGCCTTAGGAAGTATCACTACAAACAGAGCTAGTGGAGGCGAAGCAATTCCAGTTGAGCTATTTCAAATCCTAGAAGATGATACTGTGAAAGTGCTGCATTCAATATGCCAGCAAATTTGGAAAACTCAGCTGTGGCCACAGGACTAGAAAAGGTCGGTTTTCTTTCCAATCCCAAAGAAAGGCAATGGCAAAGAATGTTCAAACTACTGAACAATTGCGCTCATCTCAACACGCTAGCAAAGTAACGCTCAGAATTCTCCAAGCCAGGCTTTAACAGTACGTGAAATGTGAACTTCCAGATGTTCAAACTGGATTTAGAAAAGGCAGAGGAACCAGAGATCAAATTTCCAGTATCTGTTAGATCACAGAAAAAGCAACAGAGTTTCAGAAAAATGTCTACTTCTGCTTTATTGACCATGTTTCACAACAAACAGTGGAAATTATTCAAGAGATGGGAATACCAGACCACCTGACCTACCTCCTGAGAAATCTATATGGAAGTCAAGAAGCAACTGTTAGAACTGGACATGGAAAAACAGATTGATTCCAAATAGGGTAAGGAGTACGTCAAGGCTGCATACTGTCACTGTACTTATTTATCTTATATACAGAGTACATCGTGAGAAATGCCGGGCTGAATGAAACACAAGCTGGAATCAAGATTGCCAGGAGAAATATCAGTAATCTGAGCTATGCAGATGACATCACCCTACGGCAGAAAGCGAAGAAGAACTAAAGAGCCTCTTGATGAAAGTGAAAGAGAGTGAAAAAGTTGGCTTAAATCTCAACATAAGATCATGGCATCAGGTCCCATCACTTCATGGCAAACAGATGGGGAAACAATGGAAACAGTAACAGACTTTATCTTTTTGGGCTCCAAAATCACTGGAGATGGTGACTGCAGCCATGAAATTAAAAGACACTTGCTCCTTGGAAGAAAATTTATGACCAACCTAGACAGCATATTAAAAAGCAGAGACATTACTTTGTCAACAAAGGTCCACCTAGTCAAAGCTATGGCTTTTTCCAGTAGTCATGTATAGATGTGAGAGTTGGACTATAAAGAAAGCTGAGCACTGAAGAATTGATGCTTTTGAACTGTGGTGTTGGAGAAGACTCTTGAGAGTCCCTTGGACTGCAAGGAGATCCAATCAGTTAATCCTAAAGGAAATCAGTCCTGAATACTCATTGGAAGGACTGATGCTGAAGCTGAAACTCCCAATACTTTGTCCACATGATGCGAAGAATTGCCTCATTTGAAAAGACCCTGATGCTGGCAAAGATTGAAGGTTGGAGGAGAAGGGAACGACAGCAGATAAGATGGTTGGATGGCATCACCAACACAATGGACATGAGCTTGAGCAAGCTCTGGGAGTTGGAGATGGACAGGGAAGCCTGGCATGCTGCAGTCCATGGGGTCGCAAAGAGTCGGACACGACTGAGCGACTGAACTGAACTGAAAATACATAGCTGCTTGGAGCCACTTAAAAGCACACAACAAACCCATATAACAATAGATACTGCATATGAAATCTTGAGACATGGAGAAAACAATTATATTCACAGAACTGATAAAAAAGATCGTGAATTTATACAGCTACAGCTTTATCTGAAAGAGTAAAATTTTAAAGATGCTCTTACTCAGTATTTCGTTTGTTAAGATGTAATACTATCCTTGACAATTCTGGATAAACGATATATCACTAAACTAAGTTTCAGCAATACTCATTGCAATACTAAATTTATACAAATAAAAAACATGTTTATTGTTTATCACTATTGCCATTACAATGATACATGTAAATAAGGAATATTCATACCACCTTTTAGGAAACCATAACAAGATGAGGGAAGCAATATAGATTGTTTCAATATATTAACAAATCTATAGAAAGGTTATGTTGAAGTTAGGAGTTGTGTTAGTGCTGACAGGTCATAAAAGAGAGAGAAAGGCAAATGTTAATACTACCTATTCAACAAGAGCTCAGGAACTATGGACAATGGACTTCACATTTTCAGGTCCTAATGAAGAGATGAAGTTATCATGTGCACATGCTACTAAAGACTGAAATTTCTTCTGATTCTATGTCATCAAAGAGAAAATATAGAGCTCTAAATGCAAATTTATCTATGGCTAGAGAATATGCAGGTTCAGTTCAGTTCAGTCGCTCAGTCATGTCCGATTCTTTGCAACCCCATGGACTGCAGCACACCAGACCTCCCTGTCCATCACAAACTCCCGGAGCCCCAAAAAATAAAGTCTGACACTGTTTCCACTGTTTCCCCATCTATTTCCCATGAAGCGATGGGACCAGATGCCATGATCTTTGTTTTCTGAATGTTGAGCTTTAAGCCAACTTTTTCACTCTCCATATTCACTTTTATCAAGAGGCTCTTTAGTTCTTCTTCACTTTCTGCCATAAGGGTGGTGTCATCTGCACATCTGAGGTTATTGAGATTTCTCCTGGTAATCTTGATTCCAGCATGTGATTCATCTAGCCCACAATTTCTCATGATGTACTCTGCATATAAGTTAAATAGCAGGGTGATAATATACAGCCTTGATGTACTCCTTTTCCTATTTGGAACCAGTCTGTTGCTCCACGTCTGGTTCCAACTATTGCATCTTGACCTGCATACAGATTTCTCAAGAGGCAGGTCAGATGATCTGCTATTTCCATCTCTTTCAGAATTTTTCACATTTTATTGTGATCCACACAGTGCAAGGCTTCGGCACAGTCAGTAAACTGAATCATCCTTCCCTCCTCTCTCTCTCATATCCAATAATCAATCTATCAAAAATATATCCAGAATCTGACCCATCTTAAACAGCTCCACCACTAGTGCAAGCCACCATCATGTATTTGCCAAATATTATTGTAAAAGCCTGCTTATTGTTCTCCCTGGCTCAAGTTTCATCTATTTTCCTTAGGAGTTACAATGAGTTTTCAAATATAATACAGAATATGCCACTCCTTTACTCAAACTCTTTTAATAGTTGCCTGTTTCATCTTAGGAAAATTTAAAACCTTACATATCTTATAGATTTGACTCATAGCTGCCTTTCAGAGTTCATCTGCTTTCATTCTCTTTGTGGTGTGTCTCAATGTCCTCCTTTGCTGTGCTGTAAATACTATAGGCATATTCCTTCCTCAAAGCCTCTTAACTGCTCCCCTCTGCTAGAAATGTGCTTTCCTCAAATAGCTACATGGCATTTTTCCTTAATTCCTTCAGGCCTCTTCTCAATGTCACCTTGCTGCTGCTGCTACGTCGTTTCAGTCGTGTCTGACTCTGTGCGACCCCATAGACGGCAGCCCACCAGGCTCCCCCGTCCCTGGGATTCTCCAGGCAAGAACATTGGAGTGGGTTGCCATTTCCTTCTCCCAATGTCACCTTACCAGCAAGTTACTGTCTATTCGGTGTACTAAGAGATATGAAGGGATGGATAAAGCTTAGTAGTAGCTAAGAAAAATACAAATATAAACAAATGTTTATAGAAACTTTTTTATAATAGCATCAAACCTGGTGGGCTGCAGTCCATGGGGTCGCTAAGAGTCGGACACGACTGAGCAACTTCACTTTCACTTTTCACTTTCATGCATTGGAGAAGGAAATGGCAACCCACTCCAGTGTTCTTGTCTGGAGAATCCCAGGGACGGGGGAGCCTGGTGGGCTGCCATCTATGGGGTCGCACAGAGTCGGACATGACTGAAGCGATGTAGCAGCAGCAGCAGCAGCCACTTAGAGGTCTTCCAATGAGTAAACAAACTGTGGCATTTCGTACCAAACTATGTATTAATAAAAGAGAATGAACTATTGATATATGCCAACAATCTAGATAACTCTCTACAGGATTCTGCTGAGTGAAAAAAGCCAATTTGAAAAGTGAAATACTGTATGATTATATTTATACATTCTTGAAATGTCAGAATTACAGAGAAAGGTTTGTGGTTGCCAGGGTTAAGGGGGTATGTGAAGGGGTTGGGGTAGAAGCTAAGTGGGTGTGGCTATAGAGAGACAACATCAATGCTATATAATAAATGTCTATGTCCCTACAATTCTGTATGCTGAAGCCCTGATTCTCAGTGCAATGTTTCTGAGGTAAGGCTTTTCAAGGTAATTAAGTCATGAGAATGGAAGCCTCATGAGAAGGATTAGTGCCTTTCTAAGAATAGACAAGAGAGACAGTCCCTTCTCTACAGCAATGTAAGGCTACAGCAAGAAGGTAGCCATCTGCAAGTCAGAAAAAGACCTTCATCAGAACTCAACCATGCTATGCTGTCACTCTGATCTTAGACTTTCCAGCCTATAGAACTGTGAGAAATCAAATCCTATTTTTAAGCCACCCAGTCTGCAGCACTTTCATATGGCAGCCTAAACTAAGACCATGAGAGATTCTTGTGATGGATCTGTTTGGTACCCGGATTATATTACCGTCAGTATGTTGGTTGTGCTATTGCAGTATAGTGTTTTGGGGGAACTGTGTAAAGGTATATGAGATCTCTTTGTATTATTTGTTACAATGACATAGGAATTTTCAGTGATCTCAAAAGTTTTAATTTTTTTAAAAAAGAGGGTTGGACACAGGAGCCTATACAATGTGTTCAAATTCAAGGTTGGTCATATGCTAGCTGTGAGACCTGGAGTAAGTTAAGTAACATCCCCATGTTTCTGTTTCTTCAACCATTAAATGGAGGTGATAACAGTGGCAATATTCACAAGGTTAATTAAGGGAAATTAACTAAAATACATAAAGATCTTAGAATGGTATGTGTCACTACACAATGGTATGTGTCACTACACAAATGTGATCCATTATTAACAATTCTTCAGAGAACATTTTCTGCTATATTGTCTATTATAAATACAATTCTTATTCACAGTTATGTTCTAAGTGCCTAAAACACCGTCCAGCACATGATAAGCACTTAACAAATGAATGGTCCTGAGAGATATATTTGCTTCCAGTGCATGGATAAAATCACTCTTCTGAATATCCAAGTTTGAGAATATCACATGTCAAAACTTTCTTTTTATATTTGTGTAATTTGTATAATTGATTATGGATGACCACAAAAATTCTCCTCTGCATTAGAGAATTTCTCCTCCTCTCTTTCTCATGAAATCTGCCTTGGCTTAAAATCCATTTGTATTATATCGATCTTGATTGAAAGAGCTGACGGATATATTGTTAATCTCTTCCTTCTCTATCTCTATAATATTACAGATATGAATAATGATTAATAAGGCCACTAGTCTTATAAGTTTATAGGTTTCTTCTAATAACTCTAATGATGTCTTTTATGCATACAAAAATTGATTGGAATTAATGGAAAGAGTTGAGATACTTTGCTACAAGTTGTATGTATTAACCACAGAGCCAGCCTTCTGTAAATGTAGATGCAGAAATACCTTGATATTAATACCTTGATATGACAAATACCTTGATAGGACTGACTGTTCCATACCATTTTATATAAGGGATTTTAGCATCCAAGGATTTTGATGTCCTTGGAGGGGGATATAGTTCCTGAACCAATTCCCCACAGATACTGATTATGTATCTATAATATATAGATACTAATTATATATTAACTATAATTATGTATAAGTATGTTAAATCTCAAAGAGATTCTAGGCATCATAATTTAATGCTTTAAGAAGCATAAAGTCAGTGTAATAAGATATTTCACAGTTAACACAAAATCAGTTTCTTAATTAAAAAGTTTGAATAATACTCACTAAAAAGACTGGCTAATTGTCAGTTGGGACTGTACACTATCTGAGTCCAATTTAAGATGGTTTTCTCAATTTCTTCTCAGTAACCAAAGAATTTTGTTGTTGTTGTTGTTGTTAAGTTCCTAAGTTTTGTCCAACTCTTTGAACTGCAGCATGTCAGGCTCCTCTGTCCTCTCCTAGCTCCCGAGTTTGCTCAAATTTATGTCCGGTTAGTTGGTGATGCTATCAAATTTATGTCTTGTTAGCTGGTGATGCTATCAAACCCATCTCCTTCTTCGCCTACCCTTTCTCCTTTTGCCTTCAATCTCCTTTTGCCAGCATCAGGGTCTTTTCCAAAGAGCTGGCTCTTCGCACCAGGTAGCCAAGTACTGGAGCTTCAGCTCCAGCATCAATCCTTCCAATGAATATTCAGGGTTGTTTTCCTTTAGGACTGACTGGTTTGATCTCCTCGTAGTCCAAGGGACTCTCACAAGTCTTCGTCAGCATCACAATTTGAAAGTATCAGTTTATTGGCACCCAGCTTTCTTTATGGTCCACCTCTCATATCCATACACGACTACTAGAAAAACCACAGCTTTGACTATATGGGCCTTTCCCGGCAAAATAATACCTCTGATTTTTAATATACTATGTAGGTTTGTCATAGAGTTTATATGAATTTCAATTGGAAATAATTTCAAATGTAGAAAAATTCCAAAAATAAAAATTGTACAAAAACCCCATATACCTATGCTTTTTACTCAGGTTCCCCTGTTAACACTTTTATTTTATTTGCTTTATTTATTTGCACTTGTTAGTATTGTCTTTCTCTATTTGTGTGCATTTTCTAATGTTTCCTGGTTATTAAGTTGAGATAATGCACTCTAGACAGCATATTGCATAGGCGACATTGTGTCCTCTACATTGGCCATCTGACTCTCATTGGTGATAATTTTCATCACTAGGGCTTGACATCTCCGATGCATTACTGCAATTTCTTTTCAACCCTACAACTAATAAGCATTCTTTGGGGAGCTACTTTAAGACCATGCAAATATCCTCCTCCTCATCAACCTGTTGCCTCTACTGATAATTTTTACTTGCTCTAATTTTTACCCTGGAAGCTGCAAAACAATGTCAGGTTTGTTTTCAGTTTTGCTTTTTTCCAACTCCACGACACCTTCCACATCTGCCATTCAACCTGCAGCATTCTACTGTAAGCAAGATACCTTCTTTTTCTTGTTTTCTTTCTTTTTCTTCCTCCCTCCCACCTATGATTGGCATAATCTCACAAAATTCTTTTTTCCCAATGGTTCATAATTCATTATGGTATTTAATTATTTTGATGCTCAAATTGTCCCAAATTTGGCCAATGGGAGACCTTCCAGCTCTTTCCTATATAGTTAAGATAAACCATCCATCATTATTTTGAATGCTTCCTTTGTGATGTTATACTTGGCCCTGGAACCTGCCATTTCAACAAGGAGTCCTGAATTATTTTTTTAAGTGGTGCCGTGGGTTGAACTGTGCCCCACAATAAGATATGTTTAAGGTCTAACTGCTGGTATTGCTTGTGAATGCAGGCTTACTTGGAAATAAGAGTTTTTGCAGATATAACCAAGAGGAGACTACCCCCCATGGGACCTAAGCCAATGACTGGTGTCCTTATAAGAAAAAAGAAATCTGGACATAGAGAAAATGCATGCGACAACGGAGGCAGAGACTAGAGCTATGTTGCCACAGGGCAAGGAACTTCAAGGATCACAGGCAACCACTAGGAGCTACAAGAAAGGCATGGCAGAGATTCCCCCTCGGCGCCTCTAAGATCAAGACTTAACCAAACCCTGCCAGCACATTGATTCTGAACTTCTAGTCTCCTGACTTGTGAGAGAATAAATTTCTGTTGTTTTAAGTTTCTGGTAATTTCTTACAGTAGCCCTAGGAAGCTAAAAGAATGAGATATGGTGCTAGTTGTGTCATTACTACTTGAGCAACTTTCTTCCTTTGTCCACTTGGCAAGAGCACTAGGGCATAAATGTGTATATATTCACATAAACAAATATATAAGTACACACACACATATAAGTCACTTATACACAGGAATGTAGATATTTACACAGACACCTCCAATCCAATCCATTCCCACAGCATTCTTTTCTGTCTTCTCTCATTCTGTACTTGTTTGTCCATTTTTCCACAGTGAAAATACAGGCTCCAAACAATATTAACTAAATTACTCATTCACTCAAAATAATTTCAGCATTAGCTTGCTCAAACCACCAAAATAAACAAACAGAATAAAGAAAAAAGTTCAAGATTTGTATGCAGTACTGTTTGCCTCTCCCATTCTGCCCCAAACTGAGGATGCTGCTGCTGCTGCTGCTAAGTCACTTCAGTCGTGTCTGACTCTGTGCGACCCCGTAGACGGCAGCCCACCAGGCTCCCCGGTCCTATCATCCAATATTGTGTTAATAAATTACTTGAATTATTCCTCCCTTCTTTCTTCTTTACCTTTCAGTATACAGTATTCATTTGACTTCTGATAACCAATTATGTTCATTTGTTTTAGTATGCTTAGTTTTAGATCTGCTATCTCACTGATATCATTTTTCTTTAACCTGTTGAATACACAGCAGTGGTTCAGTTGCTGTCATGTCCAACTTTTGTAACCTCATGGGCTGCAGACCATCAGGCTCCTCTGTCCATGGGATTTCCCAGGCAAGAATACCAGAGTGGGTTGCCATTTCCTCTTCCAGAGGATCTTCCCAACCCAGGGATCAAACCCGTGTCTCCTGCATTGAAGGCAGATGTTTTACTGCAGAGCCATCAGAGAAGCCCTTTGAATAGGCAGGATATTAACACAATTTGAAACTATACCAAAAAATAAACTCCAAGAAGTGTCATGTGAGACCCATATCTCTTCCACCACACTTTCTGCCACATATGGATTACTGATTTTATTGTGTTCTGCTTTACCCTTCCTGCATATATGCATGTTTTATTTTCCCTTTTTCTTACACAAAAAAATAACACTACATGTGCTCTTTTGTGCTTTCATTTTGTATCTTATTTCCTGGATATCAATTCATTTCTGTTTATAAAAAAGCTGCATTGTACTCTGTAGTGTGCATGTACCACGGTTTATTCAATCAATCTCCTATGATTGGTCATTTACATACATTCTAATACTTTTACAATTATAAATACTGAAATAAATAATCTTCGCAAATTATTTTAACATACCACAAGGCCTGGATTCCCAGTTTAACTAATTCATATTTGTGAAGATGTTTTTCTTTTCTTTTTTTTTTTTTGTGAAGACGTTTTTCTTTACTCTTGTGTAATGGGGTATGGGCATCTTGTGGAGGAATTTTTAATGACATGAGCAAACATTCCTTAAACATTAAGAAATAAAAATCATATTATGAAACAGAAGATATAGTATGATGCAAATTATATATAAAAACTCAAAGGGACACATGTATGCACAAAAAGATAAATGTGTAATGGGATTATGGGTGTTTTAATATTCTTTGCTGTACTTTTTGTATGTCTCAAGTTTGATGTAATTGTCATGCATTATGTTTATAATACAAAAAAAACAATAAATTATATTTGCAAACAAGAAGTTCTATTTTTGGTAGTCAAACTGACTTTAGGTACCATAATAACAAAGCCCTTTTGCTGAAAACAACAAATGATGAGTTAAAAATCAAAAGAAAAGAATCTTTTTTGTTTTGAAATGCATTGCTAGGTTGACACAGAACACTCGGAAAGCTAAAACAAAGTAAAAATGGAAATCCAGGGAGGTAAGCAACACCCAAATGTCTTTCATTCTAGAGACATGTCAAATTCCATGAATTGAGCTTTACTTTTTACAGCCATGTACAGAGTTGGCAGCAGTACCCTGGAAATGACTTGTGGGAGCAAACTGTACATATCTCTTCCCAAATTCATGCTCACTGACTTCACATTGGTAGTTTGAAATTAGTTGTAACATAAAACTGAAAAATACTGCAAATCAAGACTTTTTTTTCCCTCTAGATAGCAAGTTTTAAAATCCTTACCAGCACACTACTGAACCTAAGGTTTAGAAAAGAAATCTTAGGTAAACTGAAGATAGGGAGACTACAGATCTCAACATAAAGCTGAAACTCTAAAGAGTTGCACACTTTGAGTGTAAGAGTGAAACAGAAGTAAGCCTATCCCAGAGAAAGAGGCAGCAAGGAAATATGCTTGTTTCAAACTTGCTGATGGGTGAAGGTAAAAATATCTTTCCTGAAAATTTAACCACAAGCCCACCCTCATAGAAGTTTAAAGGTCTAGAACTCATACTACCTATGCAGCCCACAAAACTTTAAGCCTAAAATTTATCTGAATGTGTCTCCATGTTGACTGTATTCCTAGGGTTTTGGCAGATTCCCATGCAAATCCTCTCTCTGGAAACTCACCTTCATTTCAGCCTCAAAAATACTACAAATAATGAATGTGAGCTCACACATAAAACATAAGGGAGTCTGAGCAAGAGCCAGAAGAAACAAAAACAACAAAATCAGAACTGCAAAAGATTTAACTATTAGGCTAGGCACAAAATAAAAAGTTTAATATATTTTAAAAAATAAAAGAAAGAAGTACAAACAGGAGAAAGGAGTCAGAGTTTACCAAAATGATGAAACAAGAAGCAAATCTGAAACAAATAAAAATGAAAAATAAAGTTATGGATACTAAAATTATGGAAAATTAGTATCCATACTAAAGTTATGGATTCTAAAGGAGAGGCAAAACAGAATACTAGACACTACTGAAGACATAATCAGAAACATCAGAAAATACATCATAATCCGGAAAGTAGCAAAGACAAGACAGGGAAATTATGCAAGTGATGAAAGGTTTTGCGAATAAGTGATCAGGGATACAAATATGGTTAAATTATCAAGCCCACAGGAATAATATTCATAAAACTCAAGATAATGGTTACCTTGGGGCTGGAGAGAGACAGGGGATCATAAGGATCAAATAGAGATTTAAAGATACTGACAAATTTCTGTTTCCTAAGACGGGTGATAGGTATACAGGTTAATTTTTATATAAAGTTTTATTGGGGAATAATTTTAGATATATAGGGAAACTTCAAACATAGTAAAGAGTTTCCAGATGCTCTTATTCCAGTTTGCCCTAATGTTAACATTACCATGGTATATCTGTCCAAAGAAAGAAACCAACCTGTTGTACTACTATTAACTAAAGTCCACACCTAATTCATTTTCCTTTTCTGTTCTGGTTCCAATCCAAGAAACCACTCTGTGCTTAGTTATTATATCTCTTTAGTTTCCTCTTATCAGTGGCACATTCTTAGTCTTTCCTGATTTCTTCAATCTTAAAGGTTCTGAGGAGTACTCGATGGTATTTCTTAAAAGTTTCCATCAGTTGAGATTAGTCTGATGTTCTCATGATTGGATGGGGGTGGAAGAATACAAGATACTACAAGTTTATTTTCCCTGTTCCAGTCATAGAATCAGCCATTTCTCCAAGGAACCCTGGGTTCTTTCAGTGGAGAATAGTATTTTTCAACACAGGTCTGGGCGCTGAGTATGTCTGTTGCTTGGGGTATCACTGCTTCTAAGCTTTCTTAGTTGACAGATCTAGGAAATATATGTATGTACACTAACTCATGTACACACGTGTATCTGTAATTATTTCTATATATTAAGCTGAACAAGAATTCATACTATTATCTCCAACTCTAACTCAGTACCAAGAGTTTATTCTAGTTTCCCTCCGACCCCAGGTTATCTTGTATATCTTTAACATCTCTCTCCGACAGTGAGAAACCTGAATCCCACCATCCATCATCTATTTCAATAGTTGTCCAACTCCAGTATATATACAAAGTGGGCTCAGAATTATTAACTCATACGCCTGTAAGAAACAAATCTGCCAACTACAGTGTTTCTATAGTGCTCCTTTGTATTTAACTTAACGTTTTCCAGTCAAGACACCATTTCCCAAGTTACTTATGTCAGCTCCTTTTTTCTGTACCCTTCCAGTAAGGTAATATTATATATTTGGAACACAGATTCATCTCTCAAAGTCTGTCCTAATTCTAGGATTCCTTACATTAAAAAATATTTTCACCTTAATTCCTTGTGATGTACAGTTCTATGGGCTTTAATAAACGCATAGCGTCATGTACCTACCACTACAGTACCATCCAAGAACAGTTCTATCACGACAAAAATTCATCTCCATGTCTTCTGTAGTCAATGATTTTCTTTGCCCAACATTTATAATTTTAATATCTCCATAATTAAAAATCAAAGTATAAGAATTAAAACTGATGATTCTTCACAGAATAAAACACAAAAGTGTGAGGAAAGGCCATGCTTAAACATTATGGGGGAGTGTTTATATTGTATCACTTTAGAGTTCTAGACTGGAGAAGAGACATGAGATCAACTTTGACATTTTTCATGGTTGGGAGCTGGGGTCTAGTCCCAAGCACCTATTTTATACGTTTATAAAGTATTCTCCAGGGAAAGACTCTGTAAGCTTTGCTCATACAAATGTTTAGTATTGAACTGTAAATGGTTAACTAGAGAGATATTAAAACAAACCAACCAACCAACACCACAACTACAGTGTAGGGACAATAAACTAGAAAGCCATCCCACAGACTATTCAAATTTGGTATATCAATCATGTGAATATTCGATTTTAGTAGATTTCAGAAGGATAGCTCAAGTAGACTGACAGTTAAGAGAAAAATAATAATAAAAATCTTCAACTTGTTTATTTGTATCCTCTCTTAAAAAAATCATGCAGTACAGGAGTTTCCATTTAATTTACATTTAGGTACTTAGTTAAGTTAGTATAGATTTCGTATACATTTGATTTCATATACAAATTGTATATGAATCATGACCCCAAAGGCACTGTTATCTGGAGATATGATTAACTATATAGGTCTAAGCAGCACAAGTCACTTGCTGGCAGTGTTATCATCAAAGACTTTTTAGCTTTCTCCCCCTGGTGGTAATGTATGCATTAACACTTTAAATAATATTTGGATAGACTCTTAATGCTTTATGTTTATGGCTGCTACAGTCAATTATAGGTAGCCAATTTTAGGATAAGAGTGGATTTAAATGAAATAGAAACAGATCTCAAAACTCTTCTAAAGGAAGCACTTTTCTCCTATACTTCCTCTTTTGCCCCCCCAAAATGCAATTACAACCATTACATCATTGTAAATTACATGCTGGAGTTATCTCAGTAGGTATCTGCCAAATGTAAAACTTACAGGAGGTATTCAATGTAATAATAATACTTTATCATTTTAATTACAAACTCTTAAAAAAAAACTCCCTAAAGTGTACCAATTGGGGTGGTCTAAATTAACAGTAACTTAGTAGCTCAAGGGTAGTAAAAATAGATTGAACTACCAAATTTTATCATACTTATAGCAGCTGTCTTCCTGCCTCTAGGAAGCTAAGTATTTAACAAAGCAGACAGCTTGGCACTGGCATCTGATTAGCAGTGTGTGTATTGTCAGATAGAATGTGCTTGGCTCTTTTGTTTCAGGGTTTGATTAGAAATCTGGAGAGCAGTGGCATCATGTAACTTTATTCTTAAGGTTGTAAAAGGTAAATAAACTGTGATGCTTCATCTGTACATGAAAGACTGATCAATGTCATTCTGGTAATATACTTTATCAAATTCTAGAAAATGTAAAGGAATTCTTTGTCTATATATAAATACATCAAACATTTATTCAAACAGGCAGATCTTAAAATCTTTTTAGTTAAATATTTTATATATTAAAAATAGTTTTACAAGAGGGTCTTTGAAGCATAATGAGTCCTATAATTAAAATACTGTTGGAGGAGAGGAGGATTAGTCATTTTAAGCACATAAATACAAGATTCTATTCCTAAAATTATCAACAGTATAAATGAAGATTCATAAAATTTTTTTAAATGCCTATGAACATCTTTATTGGGAAAATAACGCTTTCTTGAAAGAATAATATTGTTTTGATGCAGATACCCACACATTAAACTATAAAAGGGTGACTCTCATTACCTTCTCCCCACAAATTTCTTTGAAAATTTATTACAAATGATTGTGCTTATTGGCAGAGTTCAAAATCAGTAGAGTCTATGCAAACAATCTACTTCAATGAGAAGTACATTCTTTTACTCTATCAAATCCTTCAGAGGTAATCGGACTAGATGTTTTATTCAACAGGGCTGAAGAAAATTGTTCTACAATAGGTTAATTCAAAATGGCAGCATAGAAAATGCATCTGTCAGTGGGGATCAAATTACAGGGCAAGCTCCTCTCAATGCTTAGAAAAACAAGTCTGCAGTTCTACAGATTATGTGCCTGTGTGTGTTTAAAGGGGTGGGAAAGGAGCTAAATATCTGAGCTAACCTCCAATTAAAGTCAATCATAAAAACAGCCAATTTAATGAGTGCGGATTTCTTTGGGTAATTATAACACCAACCACTTTTTTCTCTTTTAAATCTGTAATTCTGCCTTCTTGTTATTGCTTGCTTTGTCATTAATCGCCTCAGGACCTTGATTTCCTAGCAACAGACTGCCACCAAACATTTGGCTCCTGTTCAACATTTTCTTTGTGAAAAATGGCACTGCTGTTGCCGCCTGGGCTGCTGCAGCTAGACTGGCTGTGTAAGTGCTCTAATAATGTATTCTACTGGAAAAAAAAAATCACATGATATGGGGTGCAGTGACTGAGCTCAGTTAATTACTGAGCTCGGAAGTTTATCTACAATCAAAAAGCTGTTGAGGAGAAGGAGGATATAAGGATTTAAAAGGTGCTCCTTCTATTATCAATAATTTGCAGGTGAAAATTTACAAAGAAATATTTTATTCTTGAGTTGACAGGTTTCTGTTTAAGTTTATTTAGGAAAGGGTACACAAAAGGCCAATGTCCCTCAAATGCTGCTTGGCAAATTCTTTCTCCACAAAACAGTCCCAAACACACAAAAGAATCATAGAACAGTTTGCTGCAGTTTTAAAAAGGAAATTAATCTATGTATCTGTCAGTTGTTTCCCTTCTACTTAAGGCAAAAATCATATGTATACGTAAATATACTATGAGATGAGAGAATGAGGTTTTCATTCACAATATGAACACTAGACATGATAAAAACAGAAAAAGATGATACTGTGTTTTGACATACTATATACCTAAATAACTACTGTATAATCCATGATAAGAGAAAAAAAGATGCTTATCATTATTTTTGAAGCAATTCGATTAGAACTGAAAGAAACCAAACCTCATAATTGGAAACCCAGGAAAAACGTAGATATTTTCTCATTTTTTACTTGGTAGATTTATCAAGATTCTCCATGCCTTAGAAATACTACTGCCTCCAGAATGATAGTTATGGAAATTAACATGGCATGTCAGATATGGTTCGCTGCAACCTTGCTTTAGTTCTTAGAAACATGGCTTTATAGGACTGGAGTGTTTCAGGATTGCTGTCAGGATACGATAATTTAATAAACCCAAGGGTACACTAAGTATTATGGAAGCATCTGTGAAACTAGTAAGTTAGTGGACATTTCGATTCTCACCCACGTCTACATACTGTATTAAAAAAACCTTCCCACAAAGCATAGTCCCAATTTGGCTCATATGAGGAAGCAAAAACGCTGTGGTCTATCTGAAAACATCGCAATGGCCACTTTGGCAGACTGAATGAATTAAAGATATTTGAATAATTTTACAGAATTCTGTTCTTCTATCACTGGCACTAAACTACATCATTTCACCAGTGGGCACGATTCTCCATTTTAACACCTTTTTACAAAATCTAATTCTTGAATGATATAAGAAAACAAGCATATAGACACGACTAGAGAAGCTTTAGAAATCCAGAATGGAAGTTTTTAATATGGAACTATAACTGGAATTATATATCACTTCATTCATTATTTACTAAACAGGGGTTACTGACCTGGGCTCCATTAATTAGGAAAAATTCTTCTTATATCCATGAACTATCAAAAACTCTACAAAAATTTTATGAGTAAATGTATCTTTCTGGAATGGTTCAAAACTCAGAAAAAATAAAAATGTACTATACTAAGCAGATACATCTGCCTGAGAAATGCTGGTCTACATTTTTAAGCGAAATAATATTTTAAAGATTTAATTTAGTTTATTATCACTATCAAATTAAATAAATATTAACCTTAGAAGAAACTACATATCTGTAAAAATATTTATTTTTGTAGGATGAATAATGGAATATATGGGACTCTTTTAGTTTGTATATATATGTCTTTCTGAAAAGACTGAGCCAAGATATTTTTGGTGGGTTACTATATATTCATATTTTGTTTTGATTGTGACTATTTCTGTCATGTTCCTTAAACTTAACAATAACAATATAAGTTGGTCCTATATTATTTATAGAATGAAGTAAGAAATAATAATTTGAAAAATAAATACATAAAAAGACTAGTCAGGACAGCAGGGTTAAACAGAGGTGAGAGATTAGACAAAATTTGTGTTTGGGCTAAAGGTATTTATAGGGGAAGATGGGAGATAGAAAAGTGTTCAAGGGTTTATCAAAATTTAAACAAAAACTTGTGCCAGTAATCTGTACATGAGGAATGCAATTTGGAAGAGTATTAATCTATCTTTTAAAACATCTTCAATTATTTAGGATTTGCTAATGCTCTTAATTATATTAGGACAAAGTCAGTGAAAAAGTTAATATGAATATACCAAGGGGTAGAGAGAAAACACACGATAGACATAAGAAGTTAGAGTCAAATGAGCCCTGTTATGTAGTTTAGACGGAGAAGGCAACGGCACCCCACTCCAGTACTCTTGCCTGGGAAATCCCATGGACGGAGGAGCCTGGTAAGCTGCAGTCCATGGGGTTGCTAAGAGTTGGATACGACTGAGCGACTTGACTTTCACTTTTCACTTTCATGCATTGGAGAAGGAAATGGCAACCCACTCCAGTGTTCTTGCCTGGAGAATCCCAGGGACGGGGGAGCCTGGTGGCCTGCCGACTATGGGGTCGCACAGAGTCGGACACGACTGAAGTGACTTAGCAGCAGCAGCAGCATGTAGTTTAGAAACCTATACTGATCTGAAATTATACTGATCTGAAATTGGATGATAGCAAATATGAATCTAATAGGTCTAAGTAAGTACTGAAAAGGAAGAAAACTTTTCTCATGTTTTCATCCCACTTTACCAAATATAGTTTTTAAAGCTTCACCTACTACACGTCATCCACTCAGATCAGAAAAAAAAAAAATTAAGTGCTATTGTAAAGAACTGACTCCAAAACATTTAATATTATATTTAGAACAAATAAATGAGCATAAAAGATTAAAAGCCACTCTTTATAGAGTATCTGGCAAAGGAGAAATAGGTAAAAGGAAGAAAACAAAGAAGACATTATGATTTCTACTATGTGTGTTAAAGAACAAAGAAATAAATTCATCATCTAATTAGGAAAATTATATAATTTATAGCCATAATACTTGAATCATACAAACAATTATAGAATATGGATATAAAATTGAATACTGAAACCATGGAGAGTAACTGCGAACGGGTACAAAGTTTCTTTTTGTGGTGACGTTAAAGTTTTAAATTATAGTGATGGCTGCAGAACTCTGAATATATCAAAACTAACAATCACCGAACTGTACACTTTAAACAGGTGAACTTTACAGGATATAAATATCTCAAAAAAGCTGCTATAAAGAGATTAAGTTTTATTTATCCATTATAGAAGAACAGACACAGCAGAACATACGGCTTAAATCATATTAAGCTAGAAAGAATGTACAATAAAATATGTTAGAAAAAAGATATACATCTACAGATACTAGACTGTTTATGTCCAATTTATATACAATATCAAAGACGTGACAACTAGCATGTAAAAATGTATACTGTCATCACAATGCTTGTAAATTTCCCCTCTTAAACATGTTTATTAAAGAGATTTAATAAACATTTTCTCAAGCAATTGCTGATTGACCTGAAATATAAACTGAAGCAGAAACACTTCAGTAGATGGTTTATTAATTCATTTGGGGTTCTGTAAAAGAACTTACTGTCTAAACAATTAATTGTTATACATATACATATGGTAGCTCAGTGATAACAAATCCACCTGCCAATGCAGGAGACGCATGAGACACAGGTTTGATCCCTAGGTCGGGAAGATCCCCTAAAAGAGGAAAGAGCAACCCATTTCAGTATTCTTCCTGAGAAAATCCCATGGAAAGAGAAGCCTGGCAGGCTACAGTTGCAGGGATCACAAACAGTTGAACATGACTGAGTGCACACACACCCACATATAAGAACCTACTGTGTTAACAATTAACTGCTATACATATGTTTATTTTCTTACCTTCTAAGGCAATTAGCACACAGTGTGCTTTCCAACATCACATAAAATTCCAAGACTTAATTATAAAGCCACAAGTTTAAAACACAAATACTTTCAATCTTTATCTTTCTATCTTTAGAGTCCAAAGCTTCTTTAATCAATACTATCTTACCTCTACTAAGCAAGTAAAAAGATTATTCTGTTTAGTTGAAGATAACTTTACTTTAATATTCCATATATTCATCCCCCTACTATAGAGTTTTACTTTTGATGCCTGCTAAAAATGAAACTCAAGAAAAATTATAGGCATATAGGAGTAAACTGGCATTTCAGGTGGTGCTATTGAAACCACCTGTCAATACAAGAGACATAAGAGGTGCAGGTTCAATCTCTGGGTCGGGAACATCCTCTGGAGGAGGGCATGGCAATCCACTCCAGTTTTCTTGCCTGGAGAATCCCATGGACAGAGGAGCCTGGCGGGCTATAGTCCATAGGGTCACACAGAGTCGGATACAACTGAAGCGACTTAGCACAGTACAGGAGTAAATTGCTCAACTTGAAGAAAATATCTCTATATATTTTTCACAAAGTATTAGTCTAAGAAGTGATACTGTTAGAGTTTAACTTGCCAGAAAAAAATTCTAGACAAACTGAAAACAAATACAAATAGAATTTCTAAAAATCACATTTTCATTTGAAAAATGTTCTAGTATGAATCAAAGATTCTCTCTAATAAGGAAGAAGCAAGAACAGTAATCATTTGTGTAACTCACTGGACAGATAGAACATTCAGAAAATTTTCTCAGCTTAAAAACTGAACTCCAATGCTAATGTTTAAGAAGCAAAAGAATTAACAGTCTTTTTCTTTCTGTCTATCCTGTATCCAAGTTAAAGATGGATGTCTTTTACCACACAGTTGGGAGTTTTACTTGAAGAGATGTCAAATTGGTCCATAAAACTCTAAACTCCTGAATGACACAGATTCATGTGTACAGCATCCCCCTTATCTGTGGAGAATACATTCCAAGAACGTCAAGGTATACTCGAAATTGCCAATAGTACTAAACACTTTATAGACTACATTTCTCTCAGCATCACTATTCTTGCACTTTGGGGCCATTATGAAATACGGGTTATTTGAACACAAGCACTGCGATACTGCAACAGCTGACCTAATAACTGAGATGGCTACTAAATTACTAACAGGCAAGTAGTGTACAGTGCCGATGTGATGGACAAAGGACAGAGCAAGACGGCGCAAGACTTCATCATCCTACGCAGAATGGTGCACAATTTAAATTTATAAATTGTTATTTCCAGAATTTTCCATTTACTATTTTCAGGCCAAAGATGATCATGGGTAACTGAAAGCACAAAAAGGAGAACCACAGATAAGGGTTGGGGGTGAGGTAGGGGGGACTACTATACTAAATGTCAGAAATTATACACAAACGTGTAATACTCCAGATAAGACAGGGGAAAATGTTTCTTATTTTATATTTTGACTTTATAAATGTTAATAGTTAATGTCACCTATGAGGACATTGTAAAAAAAACTTTTAAAGCTTAAAAAGTCATAGTTACTTCCTAATGAAGTCAGTGAAACAAAACAGAACAGTATAGTCAAAACCTTTCAATATAAAAATTCAGGAATAGGACTTCCCTGGTGGCACAATGGATAAGAGTTTCCCTGCCAATTCAGGTAACACAAGTTCAATCCCTGCTCTGGGAAGAGCAGACATGCCATAAAGCAACCAAGTCCGTGCGCCACAACTACCGAGCCCACACCCTGGGGCCCAGGAGCCGCAACTACTAAAGCCCGAGCAGCTAGAGCCTGTGCTCCACAAGAAAAGCTCGAAAACTGCCACTAGAGAAAGCCTGTGTAAAGCAACGAAGACTCAGCTCAACTTAAAATTGAATTCAGAAAATTTTTAAAGTTTCTAAAAAAAATGCAGGAGTAAAACCAAATGATGGTGTTTAATTTGACCAATGCAATGGGAGTTTCAATACATAAGCACTGAAAAACTGCGTTTAGAACACCGATAAGATGAAAAGAGATAGTTCAACCATCCCAACTCCTTAACTAATGATCTCAGAAGATTATGACAAAGATTAATAAATTTCAAAAATGCTTTGACTTCATTCATAGCTAAATGTTTTATAAACAGCTTATTAAGTGACTTATTAAATCAATTCTTGCATACAAAATAGCTTAAATTCTTTTAAAAATACATTTATTTATTCTATCAAAGTTCATTCAGTATATTAGCACATTTTTCAGAAGATGATATTACAAAGGCTTTTTCTATAGTATAATAAGTATATGGTAACAAGTTTAAGTGTCCATACTTGAGCAAAATTTTTCTATTTTCACCTATCCAGATATTTTGGGGGAAGGAATATAAATCTCACATATATATATATATATATATATATAATATATTACTATATATTAAACTAATAGGTGTCTTTCATTCCTTTGTACATTAATTTCTATTAGGTTACAATTACAACACAAATTCATTCCTTTTCATTAGAATCTCTCTCAAATTTTTTCACAACATTACAATATTAGATGACGCTAAATAGAGTATAATCAAAATGTCTTTAAAATTCTAATCATGTTATACTAAGTGTATTTTTTTAGCAAATGTTATCTGAAGAAAACCAAATCCTGAAAAAAAAACAGCAATTATCTTATTCCATTATACATTCATTCTAATTTGCTATTCAACATGCACAGAAAAAATTTCTAATATGTAAAATCTCAAAATTATGATCTCCTAGACTACATTTTTTATAATTTATCACACTTCATTTTTTTTTGAAATTACAGCATTATTTTATTAAATTTTGAACACATAATTTAAAATTTTGTTTCTTTCATATATTTGTTTCTTCCTGTAGAGCTGATTAACAAGGAAGAATTTTAATACTATCTTCTTTTTTTTTTTTTTTTAGGTTTAATTTTATTTTATTTTTAAACTTTACATAATTGCACTAGTTTTGCCAAATATCAAAATGAATCCTTCATTTTAATGACTTTAGTTATTGCTTTCACAATATCAACAAAGATATTTAATTGTAACTGAGTCCAAGTAACAGTTCTATTAAGATAAATTATTACTAATGGCGTTATTAAGAATTTTAGTAGAAAACGCAACCAGGCCGAACGAAGTTACGACCTAAATAATTGTCACTGAATACTAGTTGTCCATTATGTGCAAAAGATCCTATTTCTTACCATGTATTAACTCTATTCCTTTTCTCTAAGCATGTACACTTCTTCAAACCATGTTTCCTCCAATCATCCATAATCATATCTCCCATCATTCTAGAAGCAAACCTTCAGATCAGATCAGATCAGTCGCTCAGTTGTGTCCGACTCTTTGCGACCCCATGAATCGCAGCACGCCAGGCCTCCCTGTCCATCACCAAGTCCCAGAGTTCACTCAGACTCACGTCCATCGAGTCAGTGATGCCATCCAGCCATCTCATCCTCTGTCGTCCCCTTCTCCTTCTGCCCCCAATCCCTCCCAGCATCAGAGTCTTTTCCAATGAGTCAACTCTTCGCATGAGGTGGCCAAAGTATTGGAGTTTCAGCTTTAGCATCATTCCTTCCAAAGAAATCCCAGGGCTGATCTCCTTCAGAATGGACTGGTTGGATCTCCTTGCAGTCCAAGGGACTCTCAAGAGTCACCTTACTAACACTTAAAACCTTACCTTCACAAAAAATATATTACCCAAAATGGCAAGACTGTAGGCTGTAAAAGATCTATGATAAGCCATTAAAACTGAAAACATCGCAGAAAGAGGAAAATATGCACAGGAGTCAAAGGATAATTCAAATTACTGGCCCTGCATTCTCAAACAATCACTGACAAACTATGATTCACTGTTTTTTTTTCATTTATAGTGCTTCATTTTCAATCAGTAAAAAAGAACACACACACGAGGTGACTCAGTTTACACGAAGTTAAGTAACATGGCACTGGAAGCTTTTGTTAACCTATTTCTTAAATATCACTTTGATCTCTAAAGTTAAAAATTCTCCCTGTATAAGCCTAAACTTGCAAGCTGATTAGTGTTTTACAATGTATTTGACATACAGAAACTTTTTCTCATTAAGAAGTCTTCAGAAATAATGCATAAACTTCTATGCAAAATCCCACTGTACTCACAATGCAGGCCAAAACACTACTAAGAATTGACTGAAAATGTTAGAAAAATTACCGTAACATCTTAATTACACATGGATGACAGTTATATATTAGCTAAGAACTTTTACATTTTTAAATAATAAAATACACAGCTAGAGAATTTTACAAAATCTAGAACAATAACTTACAGAGTTTCCTAGGCTGAATGAACCTTAAAATTGTTCAAATTCATAAAGAAGCTTAGGTAATCTTGCAGAAAAATAAAAGTCATCTAAAAAAAGGAAAAACAAAGCCAGGAGATTTCTAATTCTAACCCAGATGAAAACAATGAGAAATGGATTTATAGTCCCATCTTAAACAACTATAATAATGAGCAAAACATATCAAACAACAACTTTGAGAAACTGGACAACAATCATATGACAGACAAGATCAAGTGATCTCTACAATTTTTAAACTTAATTACTAGAGATAATTTCCAGGTTGCAGTCAAGGCAGAGAGAACCTAAACAGAGTCCACTAGTCTGCAATCAGGAGACAGCCATTTGAAGAAAGAGGTACAAAATGAGAACTTGAGATCTGCAAGGCTTTCCCATCAAGGCTTTAGCATATGTGCATGAAGAAAAAACCCAATGTCAAGGTAAGAACCAGAAAAAAACACGACAGAACTTGCAGACAAGAGTATTAAAACCCGTATTATAACTATATCCCATAAGTTTAGAAATGGAGGTAATTTCTAAAATTTCATACCTTTTACTCAGGTAAAAAGTATGAATATGTAGAGTAAACAGAGCAGGAGTTAAAAAGGCCCATTATCAAACTTACAAAGGGAAAACTACAATGTCTGAGATAAAAAATACATTGGGTGGAGAGAACAAGATGGTGGAGGAGTAGACGGATGTGAAGTACATCTCTCTCCACAGATACATCAGGAATACACCTTCCAATACAGAAGTGCATGTGGAACACCAGCTGAGAGCAGACAGGAGTACCTCACCAGCGGAAAAGAATATATGGAACCACGTAAAACTCAGCAGGACAAAGGAACTAGAGGGGAAAACACAGGTGTTACTAGGACTGGACGTGCCCTCAGTGGGTGGAGGAACTGAAGCAGGGGTCCAATCCCCACATCAGGGCAACTGTCTGAGTCAGAAGAGAAACATTTAAGGCTGAGAGTGAAAAAGATTATCTGCAGCCTAAATGGAATGAGAATCAGACAGTCCTTGCCACAGCCACATGTATCCCAGACAGGGACACAGGTCCCCTAGAAGGTGAAGCAGCTGGGAGCCGGAGCTTAGGGATTGTGGATGGAGCAATCCCAAGGCAAGGGCTGCTGTTGACTGTGGACAGATGGACCGAGGAGACATGAGGGAGGAGATTGAGGTAGAAAATGCCTGCGGATGAAAGCCAGGCAGCCATGGAAGCAAGGCAATACTGCTGAGTGACACACAGTGGGTAGAGCCACCACCAGAGCCTCTCTCTCCCCACATGCCAGCATTGGCATCTGAACAACAGAGAGGCTGGCCCATCAAGGGCCTGACACACTGAACTACAGAACAGGAGCCCCCCTTTAAGTGCCTGATGTGCCGATCTACAGAGTGGGACCCCAGCCATGGGGGCACCTCTATCTGCCTGATGCACTGAACAACAGATAAGGACCCCCGGTAGGGGAGCCCTCTAAGTGCCTGAACAGGCAGAGCTATGGAGAAAGACTAGCCAAAGAGATCTTCTGATCGTCAGCTACCAGAGGTTCAAAAAAAGGCTGATAGGGCCGTAACTCCAGAGGCTGAGGTACTCCGTGTCCCTGCACACTTGGAGCCACCAGGGTCCCCATGACCCAAGCAGCTGCGCCACCTTCATGTTCAACCCTCACTGGGCAGAGCCACCACAGGCAAAAATAAATGTCTTGCTTCTATGCACACAGGGTCACTTTGGTCGTGTCCAACTCTTTGCAACCCTCTGGACTGTGGCCTGTCAGGCTTCTCTATCGGAGGGGTTCTCCAGGCAAGAACACTGGAGTGTATTGGCCAGTACTGGTTGTCATACCCTTCTGGAGCACTGTATTTCCTGCCGCCCTAACCGCCAACTCCTCTGAGTACCTGGTGCTGCCAGAACCCCTGCAACCCAAGCAGCTGCACCTCCTCCAAACCTGAGCCCTCACTGGGGCAGACCCAAGTCCTCCAGGGCAGCCTCAGGAGCAAATCCCAGTGGACAACCCACATGCAGAGGTGGAAATAAAACCACAACTGAAACCCAGGGCAGTATGGCTAAGGAAGAAGACCCAAAACCTTCCCACCAGCTGTACAAGCTACAGATTAAATCCACATGATCAACTAGGCAGACTGTGTCTACAGAATATATAAAAGAAGACTGAGAGCTCTCAAAAAAAAAAAAAAAAAAAAAACACACTAGCTCTGATAGCTGTGGACACTGGAGGCAAGAATACACAGGAGTAGGACCAGATTAGAATCTGAGCTGCCCCCACAGCAGGTCCAGAGACCAGCACAGTGTTGGAGGACATCCTAGGGAAGTGAGGTGGGCTGTGACTCCCAGTGAGGCAAAGGACTCTGACAGCAGTGACTCAAGAAAAATTTGTTATTGTTATGTTCTGACTTGTTCTGTAGTGTCTTTTGGATTTTTTTTTTTTCCTTCACTGCTGCCCCCTTCCACTGTAGTTGTCGATTTTAAGGGCACTATAAAATCTATTAAGCTTTGAGTTTTTTTTTTTTTTCCCCCAATCACACTTTTTATTGTTGTTATAAACCTCTGCCTCTGCATTGGGCTTTTGCAGTTTTGTGGAGTTTTCCTTTTTTTTCCTTTTCTTTTAATTTTTTAAAACCTATTATTATTTTTTCTACATTCAGTCCTTTGTCTGCTTTTCCTACTGTTCTTTTCCCCTTGCAGTTAATCTTTAATGTATATAAATCTTCATGTACCTCTATTTAGCTTTGCATATCTATTCTTTTTTTCTTTCCTTTCCTCTCAACATATTTGCTAGTTTTGCTTTCATTCCTTTATTCCCCAGTCAGCACCTTGCTTTAGTTCTGTTTTCCAGTTTGTGCTTTAGCTAGTTTTTGTTATTAACTAACAGATATAATTTTTGGTTTCCTTTCTTTGCTGGGTCAATCTATTGTACTTTATTTTTGTAGGACTCTTTTGATTTTGCTTATGGATGTATATGTATATGTGTATATTCCATTATTTTAATTATTATTATTTGCCTGATTTCGTAACCATCATTTGTCTGGGGATCATCTTTGGTTTCTCGTTTTGGGGTATGTGTTTTAATCTCACTTAATGCCATAACAAACCACTTGTAGAATCTTTGCTCCTGACCAGAGATCAAGCCCTGAGCCTTTGGAGTGGGAACACTGACTCCAAGGCCTGAGACTACCAGAGAACTAACTCTAGGGAGTATCAAGTAGTGAGAACTCCCACAAAGGAAACCACCTGAATACAAGACCCAGCATCACACAACCACCAGTAGCACCCTGTGCAGGACACCTCATCCAAACAACAAACAAAATGAAAATACAAACCCAATCATCAGCAGACAGGATTACCATGTCACCTAGCTTTGCCCAGCAGAGGAGAAACAAAGAAAAAAACTCAGCATAAATCTCACCTTATGTTAAGCTTAAGCAAGCCACTGCAACAACCTTAGTGGGGCAGAAAGCAAAAAAAGAAAGAATTCAACCTTGAAGCCTGCAAAACAGAGACCTCAAACACAGTACATCTAAAAAAATAATAATAATAATGAAAAGGTAGAGAAATACTACACAAACGAAGGAACAAACCAGAAACACAGACGTCCAAATAAATGAAGACAAAATACACAAACTACCTGAAAAAGAATTCAGAATAGAATAATGATAGTAAAGATGATCAAAAACCTTGAAAACAGAATGGAGAAAACACAAAAATAAATTAACAAAAACCTAGAAGAATTAAAGGATAAACATACAGAGACAACACAATTACTGAAATTAAATTACTCTAGAAGAAATCAATAGCAGAATATCTGAAACAGAACGAATCAGTGAGCTGGAAGATAAAATGGTGGAAATAACTTCTGAAGAGCAGAAAAAATTATGAAGAATGAAAAAAACTGAGGACAGTCTCAGAGACCTCTGGGACAACCTCAAACTCACCAACATTTGAACTATAGTAGTCCCAGACGAAGAAGAGAAAAAGAAAGGGTATGAGAAATTTTTTGAAGAGATTGTAGTTGAAAACATCCCAAACATGGAAAAGGAACTAGTCAATCAAGTCTAAGAGGCACAAAGAGTCCCATACAGGATAAACGCAAGGAGAAACATGATAAGACACACACTAATCAAACTAACAAAGATTAAACACAAAGAAAGGACATTAAAAGCAGCAAGGGAAAAGCAACAAGAAACATACAAGGGAAACCCCATACATTTAACAGCTGATCTTTCAGCAGAAACTCTGCAGGCCAGAAGGAATGGCAGGATATATTTAAAGTGCTAAAAGGGGAAAATCTACAACCAAAATTACTCTACAGGCAAGGATCTCATTCAAAACTGATGGAGAAATCAGAAGCTTTACAGACAAGCAAAAGTTAAGAGAATTCAATACCACCAAACCAGCTTTACAACAAATATTAAAGGGACTTAAACAGTCAAGAAATACAAGAGGAGAAAAAGATCTACAAAATCAACCCCCAGACAATTAAGAAAATTGGAACAGGAACATATATATGTATAATTACTTTAAATGTAAATGGATTAAATGCTCCAACTAAAAGACACAGATTAGCTGAATGGATCAAAAACAAGACCCATATATATGCTGTCTACAAGAAACCCATTTCGGGCTTAAAGACAGATATAGACTGAAAGCGAGAGGATGGAAAAATATATCCCATGCAAATGGAAAGCAAAAGAAAGCTGGAGTAGCAATCCTTATATCAACAAAACAGACCTTAAAATAAATATTACAAGAGATAAGGAAGGACACCACCTAATGATCAAGAGATCAATCCAAGAGGAAGACATAACAATTGTAAATATCTATGCACCCAACACAGGAGCACCTCTATACATAACACAAACACTAACACACAAAAAAGGAGAAATTGACAGTAACACAATAATAGTAGGAGACTTTAACACCCCACTCACACAAATAGATAGATCATCAAAACAGAAAATGAATAAGGAAACACAAGTCTTAAATGATACACATGAGATGGATCTCATGGCTATCTTCAGGACATTCCATCCATATGCAAAAGAATACACCGTCTTCTCAAGTGGACATGGAACATTCTCCATGATAAACCACATCTTGGGTCACAAATCAAACCTCAGTAAATTTAGGAAAATTGAAATCATACGAAGCATCTTTTCTGACCACAAGGCTATGAGACTAGATATCAATTACAAGAAAAAAACTGCAAAAAACACAAACAAATGTAGATTAAACAATATGTTTCTAAATAACCAACACGTCATGGAAGAAATCAAAGGGGAAATAAAAAAAATTCTAGAAACAAATGACAATGAAAACATGACAACTCAAAACCTCTGGGATGCAGCAAAAGCAGTTATAAAAGGGAAGTTCATAGCAATACAAGCCTATCTCAAGAAACTGAATAGACAGCCTAACTTTACAACTAAAACAACTGGAAAAAGAAGTCCAAAAAAAAAAAAAAAAATAGCAGAAGGAAAGAAATCATAAAGATCAGAGCAGAAATAAGTAAAAAAGAAATGAAAGAAATGATAGCAAAGATTAATAAAACTAAAAGCAGGTACTGTGAAAGATAAACAAAATTGACAAACCTCTAGCCAGACTCATCAAGAAAGAAAGAGAGAAGAATCAAATCAACAAAATTAGAAATAAAAAAGGAGAAGTTACAACAGACAATGCAAATATACAAAGGATTATAAGAGACTATTACAAACAACTATATGGCAATAAAATAACTTGGAAGAAATGGACAGATTCTTAAAAATGTTCCATCTCCCAAGGCTGAACCAGGAAGAAACAGAAATTATGAACAACTAAATTACAAGCATTGAAATTGAAGCTGCGATCAAAAATCTCCCAAAAAATGAAAGCCCAGGACCAGATGGCTTCACAGGAGAATTCTATCAATAATTTAGAGATGAGCTAATGCCTATCCTTCTAAAACTCTTTCAAAAAATTGCAGAGGAACATTCCCAAACTCATTCTATGAGGCCACCATCACCCTGATATTGAAACCAGACAAACACTACAAAAAATAAGAAAACTACAGGCCAATATCACTGATTAACATAGAAGCAAAAATCCTCAACAAAATTTTAGCAAACAATTCAGTTCCTTTCAGTTCAGTCACTCAGTCATGTCCGACACTTTGTGACCCCATGGACTACAGCACACCAGGCTTCCCTGTCCATCACCAGCTACTGGAGCTTGCTCAAACTCATGCCCATTGAATCAGTGATACCATCCAATCATCTCATCCCCTGCCATCCCCTTCCCCTCTGCCTTCAATCTTTCCCAACATCAGGGGATTTTCAAATGAGTCAGTTCTTCACATCAGGTGGCCAAAGTATTGGAGTTTTAGCTTCAGCATCAGTCCTTCCAATGAATATTCAGGACAGATCTCCTTTAGGATGGACTGGTTTTGGAGACTCTTGGAGAAGTCCAACACCACACTTCAAAAGCATCAGTTCTTTGGCACTCACCCTTTTTTAGTCCAATTCTCACATCTATACATGACTACTGGGAAAACCAGAGCTTTGACTATATGGATCTTTGTTGGTAAAGTAATGTCTCTGCTTTTTAATATGTTGTCTAGGTTGATCATAGCTCTTTTTCTTCCCAAGGTGCAAGTGCCTTTTAATTTCACGGTTGCAATCACCACCTGCAGTGATTTTGGAGCCCCCAAAGCTAAAGTCTCTAACTGTTTCCATTATTTCCCCATCTATTTGCCATGAAGTGATGTGACCAGATGCCATGATCTTAGTTTTCTGAGTGCTGAGTTTTGAGTTCAGTTCAGTCGCTCAGTTGTGTCCAACTCTTTGCAAACCCATGATCTGCAGCACACCAGGCCTCCCTGTCCATCACCGACTCCCAGAGTACACCCAAACCCATTTCCATCGAGTCGATGATGCCATCCACCATCTCATCCTCTGTCGTCCCCTTCTCCTCCTGCCCTCAATCTTTCCCATAATCAGGGTCTTTTCAAATGAGTCAGCTCTTCGCATCAGATGGCCAAAGTATTGGAGTTTCAGCCTCAACATCAGTCCTTCCAATGAACACCCAGGACTGATCTCCTTTAGGATGGACTGGCTGGATCTCCTTGCAGTCCAAGGGACTCTCAAGAATCTTCTCCAACACCACAGTTCAAAAGCATCAATTCTTCGGCACTCACCTTTCTTCATAGTCCAGCTCTCACATCCATACATGACCACTGGAAAAACCATAGCCTTGACTAGACGGACTTTTGTTGACAAAGTAATGTCTCTGCTTTTTAATATGCTGTCTAGGTCAGTCATAACTTTCCTTCCAAGGAGTAAGCGTCTTTTAATTTCATGGCTGCAGTCACCATCTGCAGTGATTTTGGAGCCCAGAAAAATAAAGTCAGTCACTGTTTCCACTGTTTCCCATCTATCTGCCATGAAGTGATGGGACCAGATGCCATGATCTTAATTTTCTGAATGTTGAGCTCTAAGCCAACTTTTTCACTCTCCTCTTTCACTTTCATCAAGAGGCTCTGTAGTTCTTCTTCACTTTCTGCCATAAGGGTGGTATCATCTGCATATCTGAGGTTATTGATATTTCTCCCAGCAATCTTGATTCCAGCCTGTGCTTCATCCAGCCCAGTGTTTCTCATGATGCACTCTGCATATAAGTTAAATAAGCAGGGTGACAATATACAGCCTTGATGTACTCCTTTCCTGATTTGGAACCACTCTGTTGTTCAATGTCCAGTTCTAACTGTTGCTTCCTGACCTGCATACAGATTTCTCAGGAGGCAGGTCAGGTGGTCTGGTATTCCTGTCTCTTTCAGAATTTTCCAAAGTTTGTGGTGATCCACACAGTCAAAGGCTTTGGCATAGTCAATAAAGCAGAAGTAGATGTTTTCCTCGAACTCTCTTGCTTTTTTGATGATCCAGCGGATGTTGACAATTTGATCTCTGGTTCCTGTGCCTTTTCTAAAACCAGCTTGAACATCTGGAAGTTCACGGTTCACGTACTATTGAAGCCTGACTTGGAGAATTTTGAGCATTACTTTACTAGCATGTGAGATGAGTACCATTGTGTGGCAGTTTGGACATTCTTTGGCATTGCCCATCTTTGGGACTGGAATAAAGACTGACCTTTACCAGTCCTGTGGCCACTCCTGAATTTTTCAGATTTGCTGGCATATTGAGTGCAGCAGTTTCACAGCATCATCCTTTAGGATTTGAAATAGCTCAACTGGAATTCTATCACCTTCACTAGCTTTACTTGTAGTGATGCTCCCTAAGGTCCACTTGACTTTGCATTCCAGGATGTCTGGCTCTAGGTGAGTGATCACACCATCGTGGTTATCTGGGTCATTAAGATCTTTTTTGTATGGTTCTTCTGTGTATTCTTGCCTCCTTTTCTTAATACCATCTGCTTCTGTTAGGTCCATACCATTTCTGTCCTTTATCGAGCCCATCTTTGCATGAAATGTTCCCTTGGTATCTCTAATTTTCTTGAAGAGATCTCTATTCTTCCCCATTCTATTGTTTTCCTCTATTTCTTGGCGTTGATCTCTGAGGAAGGCACTCTTATCTTTCCTTGCTATTGTTTTGAACTCTGCTTTCAAATGGGTATATCTTTCCCTTTCTCCTTTGCCTTTAGCTTCTCTTAAACAGAATCCAACAAAACTGAATTAGCTTACTGCCTTGAGAGAGTTCCCAGCCCACTAAGTTGAGGAGATAGAGCTGAGAATCAAGGAAGACCAGAGCAGGCAGACATCAGAGGCCAGATATCCTAGAAGAAAAAGCTTTACAGAGAATCCCAGAAATGTGCAGAGGGTTTGCTTTTGAACATTCACCAGACCAGAGCCCAAGAAAGAATGATCTAAAAGTATTACAGGGAAAAAGATTATACAATAGTTAGGCACACAGACCTCTGGAAATGGTATTTATTTCCATCATCTAGAGCAAAAAAACTCATAATTAACAGGGCACTGCACCAAGTATAGATAAATCTTGCTTCAGTCATAGGGATTATTTAGCCTTAGAACAGGGTTTCTTAAACCCTGGCTGTACTGATGTCTACCACTGGATAATCCTTTGTTGTGTGGTTCTGTCCCATGTATTGCAGGATGTTTAGCAACATTACTGTCCTGTACCTACTAGTAGCAATCCTTAGTCATCACAATAAGAAACTGCAAGTGTCCTAATACAGAAGTACTCCGAGACCCAGTAGGAGGTGATGGATGTTGAGGCAAGAACATATTTAAAGAAATAATGGCTGAAAACATTTCAAACGTAATAAAAACCATAAATCCACAGCTCTAAGAAGTTAATCCCCAAGCACAATAAACATGAAAAGAAAACTAAAACTAAAAACTGAAGCACAATAATCAACTGATCAAAATCAGCAATAAACAGGAAATCTCTAAGAAGAGACAGAATCAGGGGTGTGTGGCATGTGACATCCAGAAAATCAAATTTTAGAATATCAGATTTCTCATCTAAATAGCGCAAGTGACCAGACAGTACAGCACCATTTTCAGAGTACTAAAAGACAAAAACCTGTCAAACTAGAATTACATACCTGGCAAAAGTTTCTTTTAAAATGAAGGTGAAATAAAGACTTTTCAAGCATAAGAAAACAGAACGAATCCATCATCAACAGACCAAAACACATGTAATGCTAAAAAATGGTTTTCAGTCAGAAGGAAAATCATACCAGGTGGAAATCTGATTCTAAACAAAAGAAATGAAGAGCTCTAGAAATGGTAATTAAACAAACATATATACATTTATTATTTAAATCACTTTAAAAGATATTTGATGATTTCAACAAATATGTTATAGTGTTTATCACATGTAAAACTATAATATGGCTGTGTATGGTAAGCGAATAATGTATTAATAAAGCTGTTTTCAAAAATAAACACAAAATTAGAAAATAAAATGTGTTACAGTAATAGCACGAAGACTAGGAAGGATGAAACTGAAGTGTACTACTGCAAGGTTCTTATACCATGTGTAATGCCATACAGCATTATCTGAAGGCAGATTACAATGTTTTAAATATATATAACATCTGAATCAATTGCTAAAATAACAACAAGAGAAAGTTAGAGATATTAAACCAACAATGGAGATAAAAATACTAGATTAACCCAAAAAACAGGAGAAAAGAGAAAACAGACATTAAAGAACAGATGGGACAAATATCAAGATGAAAAACTCAAATCTAACCATATCAATAATTATATTAAATGGGAATGGTATAAGCATTCCAATCAAAAAGTAGACCTTGTTAGGATGGACAAAAAATAAGACTCAGTAGCATGTTGCCTATAAGAGATCCCCTTTAAAGAGACAAATAAGTTACAAGTAAAAGAGTAGGAAAAGATATACCATAATATCAACAGTCAAAAGAAAGTTATATTGGTTATACTAATATCAGACAGAGTAGAAATGAGGACAAAGTATATTATGAGAGATAAATATTTCAAAATGATAAATGAGTCAAATAATCAACCACATCCATTTATGCCCCTAATAAAAGAGTTTCAAAATATATGAAGAGAAACCAGAATTGCAAGGAGGAATACAAAAACGCATAATGGTAGTAAGAGGAAGATCCTTGGAAAATCTCTATATTTAGAAAAAAAACAACACATTTCTAAATAATCCATGAGTCATATACAAAAGCCAAAGAGAAAGTAGAAAGTATTACAAACTAAATGAAAATGTAAACATATCAAGATTTGTGAGAGACAGTCAAATGAATGCTTTGAGAGAATTTTACAGCACTAAATGTCTATAGTAGAAGAGAAAAGTCTCCAATAAATTATTCTTCCAAAGCTGGAAGCGGGGTGGAACAGAATGAAGGAAGAGGAGTAAATGAGTGGCAAATGAAATTCAAAGTAAACAGAAAAAAAGAAAGTAATAGTAAAGAACAGAAATAAAAACCAACCTGACCTTACACTTCCCATAAGAAGTGTTAAGGGACAATGAAGAAATGTCCACAAGGCACTTTGTTTCATGAAATATTACACCAAACAAGGTGTCATTCACATATAAAAACAACATGAAAATAAGCTCAAGAAGAGAGTTCTTAGTCTTTCATTGGTTGGGAAATGTTTAATGAATGCAGCCAATTGAGGGACAGTCAAAGTAAACAATAAAGGAATGAGGTAAATGGAGTAAAGAAATGGATGGTAATCACTTAGATCATTTAAACACAGAATAAGTCTGTAACAATTATGGTTATAGAAAAAAATGTAAATTTTTAAATATTTAAAATATAAAAATAATTATAAAAAAACAAGAAGGAAGATGAAATAAAGCACTAATTTGCTGACTTTTCACAGCACATTAATACTGCTTAAAAAGAAAACTACATGGTTTACAAAATTAATGGCTCCAACCTCATCTTTTTCATAAACCTTGCCTAAATATCACAGTCTTAGAGGGCGACTGTAACAATATTTCTTTCAATAAACAGACATGTCAATCTGATTCTAAGGTAAAGAGCAACTACGGTTTATGTTTTAAAAAATCAATTAGCTACTAATATAACCAAGAATTCCTAAATATCTACTAAGAATTTGGTTTAAACATGGAAAATTTGAGTTTATATACCATAAGTGGGACAGTTTACACTAAAAGAGAATACTGGTGTATGCATATTCTATACTTCAATTTTTTATAAGACAAGTTTTTGCTTTCAATTATAGATTCAATGCATTATGTGACAGAGAAAATGATGAAAAGTTTTAAATTTTCTTAATGCTTCTGACCATTAATAATTCATGGAAAAGTGAGGAAAAAGTCAAGTATGTAGATTTAGATTATTTTGTATAATGCAGACAGACATTTTACTTATGGAAATATGCTGGATATACTGAACCGCTTCTTTAGATCAAGAACCTTTTGTATTTAAAAGAGCTCCCACAATTTCAACTTGTTGAACCTCCAAAGTTTACGATGATGATGTGAGATGACTAAACCCCTTTAGAACCTGAAAGTGTTAGAAAGCCCATTTGATTTCTTGAAATAAGTACAGATATATCTATCAACTCAATCTAAATTTGCAGTTTTCTAAGACTAGACCGGATACTCTGAACACAAAGGAAATTAAATATTTAAAAGAACAGCTGAAAGTCTGTAGAAATAACATTACATTTCTGAAGAAATATCACAGATTTTAATGAATAATAATTATCTTCTTAGTTGTTAAGCAGAATATTTGTTGAATGTTCACCAAGAATATATAGCATTCTAAGTATCCGGTATGAATCTACTATTTCCAGAACTATTTAAATAGCCAACTCTGAACAAACTATAGATTTACCTGGCAGTGTGAAAGAGCATTCTTTTATGAAATTGCTGACACAGAAACTAAGAGATAACAGCTACAAACAGATGAATCAATTGCAATCTGTTTTGATACTTGTTTCTGGCTGAATACACCACACAAGTCTCAAAAGTAATTCAATTGTATTATTTTGACCAAAACTGATCACTCTACACTTTATAAAAAACTGTACTCAAAAAAAAAAAAAAAAAAAAAAACTGTACTTGAATAACTAGTTAACACTACTAAAAAAATTCCATCTACCCAAAGTTGGCTAGTGTATAATTGCTACAATTATTTGTTGGTTGCAAATGGGTCTATACTGCTACAAAAATTTCATTCATGCAAAATTGGCTAGATGTGTTATATGTGCATAATCATTAAAATTATGAGTTGTTTCCAAGTTAGCTCATAACTTGAGGTCCAATTAATATATTGACATACCAAGAATTTTAACTGTCAGGGTAAGAATATTTTTGTATCATTATATATTGCCAAATTTCAGTCAGAAAATATAGCATAAATAACAACAAACTTTAAACCATGTGCTCTTTGACTTTCAAATACAAGATGGTTTAAGATAATGCATAGACCCCCTTACAGCTACACTACAAACACTTGCTACCAAGACATTAATGAAAAAATGAGACAATTTTGAGAAATAAAACAAAACAGAAGATAACACAGAAAATTTTTTAAATTTTGAGATGTTTTTCTTACATACTAGCAGAAGACATAATGTGACTTTCCTCTATATAATCCTCTCAATGTAAGCATTTACTTGACAGCTATAAAAGGGACAGGATTTGCTATACAGAAGAATCAATACCAACCTTGTAAAGCCTACAGCAGAGCACATAAACATGCTGTAGGAGACATTAACACTAGACTGAAAGAAATAATTATATTTTCAATAAACACGTTCTTACTAGATAATCAATTTTTTACACATCTTACCAGCTGTTTCACAGCTCAGGTAGTAAATGGCAGCAGCTGTTATATCAAAACCATATATGCATATGAAGTACTTATAATTTTTCAGGGGTATCTACTTATTTTTCATCAGTCACATTTAACTCATATTAAATAAAAACAAGATTTTCACAGGGTGATTAATTCAGGAGAATTTGTATTACAGTCTTATTTTATAAATGAATTCTTAACCAATTATTTTTATGTCAGAAGACTTAATAATTGAAATTACATGCTGCCCTTATTCTGATATTTAACAGATTTGTCATGATCAATGTCTCTGAAATATTAAATTAAAAGGTGTCATGGTAATTACTATGGAATAAATACTAATTAAGATTTTTTAGGCAAATAAGCTCTAACTGTTTGCAGTGAACAATTATATTACTAACATTTTCCCACACAACGCATGCATCATTCATATGCAGCCTATAAATATAACTGGCTAATTTCCAGAATTACTTCCTTAACATTTAATACAGAATTTGACACTTGGTTAAAAACATCTATATGTAATGTATCCAAAAGGAGGTACACTTAAAGGTAAATAATTCAGATTATGTTACCACAGAATGATCATATTCCTGTTCTTAATTTTTAATAGTGAGCCCAAAATATGCTTTGAGATGGGTATATAATTTGCAGGATGAGACAATTATTTTTAAATGTACATCAACAAACAACTATAATTTATAGTAAAAATATGTACCAGAAATTTGAATTAGTCAAATACTTACTGCTATATAATAAACTCTTGCTTTGTCTACCAACATCCAGTTTTTCTCCATATCAAGATGTTTTTCCTTTTTGTAACAGTTGGCAGCAGCAAGATTAGCTACAAGTGATCTAAAACAACAAAATGTAAGTAGGCTTTTACTTACAGTCTTATTACTTATTTACTTAATTATAATAGTTAATTATACAGTTAACTATTTTTGAAACTTTTGTTTTCATTTTAATTCTTTTTTAATTTAACACCAAAAACATTTTGTATTGAAGTATAGCCAATTAACAACGCTGGGACAGTTAGAGGTGAACAGAGAAGGGACTCTGCCACACATACACATGTATCCATTCTCCTCCAAAACCCCCTCCCATCCAGCCTGACACATAACATTGAGCACAGTTTCATGTGCTATACAATAGGTTTGTGTTAATCATCCATTTTAAATATAGCAGTATATACAGGACCTTTCCAAAGTCTTTAACTATTCCTGGACTATCCCATGGAACCCCCCCTCCACCCCGCAACCATGAGTTCATTTTGTAAGTCTGTGAGTCTTTTTCTGTTTTGTAAGTAAGTTCACTTGTATCATTTCTTTTTAGATTGCACATGTAAGGGATGTCATGTGATGTATCTCCTTCTCTGTCTGAAATACTTCACTATGACTTTCATTTTAATTCTTATTTCTTCAAACTGCTGTATATTGATTTTACTAAAGTAATGTTAATTTTGTTTTAAAAATTTTGTAAGACATCTTGGTTACCTTGATAAAAACACAGACATTAATCTAAATATCTGGTATTTCGAGAAACTACCATTTAAGCTTCCTTTTGATACTAAAATGATAAAATTATCTACCCTCTACATTTTAATAGTTCAAAACGCAGGTAAGAAATAGCTACTATATAGTTATACAGAAAAAATACATATGCAACGAAAACCTTCAGTTTTCAAGTATCAACAGAATATCCATTGATATTTAATGCTTTAAAAGCCAAGCATGAGATTAATTTTGTAAAACACACATATATATGTAGACCATATTTACTATGAGAAATTAATTTGCAATTCATTACATTTTATGCACTATAATAGATTTAAATTACTTTTTATAGTTGAAAACACCCTGTGCTGGTCCAGTTTTGAAGCTGAAAAATCTAACCACAATACTACACTTAAAATTTTGCTGCCAAGTATCACATACAACTTTTTATTATTGTCCAACAATTAAACACAATAATTGTTTACATTACAGACAAAAATACTTTTCCTACTGATCCAGAAATAAGAAAAAATAACTTGCCAATTTTTCCAACTTTTTTTGGTAACAGTTGTGATTAAAAAAACAAAAAGAAACCCACAAATACATCATCACTTAAGATTTTGATAACATGGTTAGATTCTCTTTTGAAAAAATCAATTATCTTCAAAAACATATTTCTACTCACCCATATGCCAACTGAGTGACTAACTGAAGGATACATTCTGTTTATGTTCAATTGGATTAATGAAAATAAGCATGATGTGCATCAATACATGCATATACAAAATAACTATATTACAAATTAAGAATAACCACTCAATCTATAAAATATATTTTAGAAATCATGACTCCTGCAAAATTTTGGCATAAAATGCTTACTAAATAAAAGCAAATACTTTTAGTATGAGCTACTAAATTCTATTCTGATAATAAAACTACTCTTCAATAGAAAACTAGTCCTCCAAAAGAAAATACACGTATTCTTACTATCCAAGTGTATCTGGTTCAGAGTTTGGAGAAAAAGAACCTGGGTAAGAAAAATACTGCCTTAATCTGAGTTTGGGATAGTAGAAGTAAGAGTTTCTAGCTCTATTTAAAAGTTTATCCAAATTTATTAAGTTCTACAATTTGGAAAATGAGTTAGATAGCAAAGGTTTTCCTCAGTTTCTGACTTCCAATATTACCTAAATAATACTGATAATGCAATTCATATGAGTATATAAATTAAGCTGCTGACATCTGGAAAACCTTGTATTATCACAAATGCTCTTTAAAATAACAACATATAAAAACAATTTAGCAATTTTACTGTAGCTTGAGTGGTAAAACAGGCAAAAGCTGATCCATTTCTCACTAACAGGAAATCTCTGCACCTGCCTACTAAAGGTAATTTTAGAAAAACTGAAAAGAGGAAAGGTCTAATTAAGTATATCTCAATATCTCAACAATTGATGGTTTTATTTATTACAAATACTATTTTTTGTTGGTAGGAGAACTTTACTACTTTCCTGTAACTTTATTTTTAAAAATGGCTTTGGTACCATAACTATTTCTGAAAGTTTTATTTTAGCTATTTCATGACTACTGTGTAGAATATCGTCGAATTTTTAACATATGTTTGCAAAGTCAAAAGTGTGCAAAAATAAATGAGGTAAAAAGAAGGAATGGAGCAAGGGGAGGAGAGATAAGGTAGGAAATAAGGAAAAGAAGACAAGAGGCAAGAAAGAAGAAAAAGGGAGACAAAAAATGGGGGAGGACATACTGCATTTCTAGCTATAAGGTATGTGAAGTATCGAGTGAATTGTTATTTTAAAAGAGATCATCTTTGTGGATTCTAACAATAACAAAAAAAATCATTTTTTTTCTTTTCGAATGGAGGAAAAAAGCTTGTGCTGATAAGCAACATGGTAATGTTGATGTTAGCAAAGCATGAAGGTACAGAAGATACACCCCGATATAACTGCAAAAGGCACGGAAAGAAGCAATGCCTGGCAGGCTCTGACAGACAGCATTCAAGTTCACAGAAAGAAAAATCTTCTGATAAGCAAAGCTGTTTAGAAATGTAATGGCTTGTTTTTTGAGTAGTACACTACCCATGACTGAAGTTGTTTAGTATGGACAGATAACTATTTGCCAGAACTGCCTTAGATGATGTAATCCATAAGAGACTGCATATAATGTAATATTTTATACATGATAAAATACATAAAAATATTTTTATATATATTAAAATATATATGTGCAAATATTTATTTTAACATTTCAATCTCAGGATATGTTGAAAAGGACATTCTTCTTAATGTCAGTTTGGCAAGAACCTAGCTATAAAACATTGAATAAAACGTGCTTCATTCTTAACTCTAATTCTCTGGTGGCTCAGCTGGTAAAGAATCTGACTGCAATGCAGGAGACCCGGTTAAATTTGGGTCAGGTAGATTCCCTGGAGAAGGGAATGGCAACCCACTCTAGTATAACTGCCTGGAGAATTCCATGGACAGAGGCGCCTGGTGGGCTATAGTCCATGGGGTCTCAAAGAGTCGGACACAACTGAGCAACTAACACACACACATATAAAAAGCACAGGCAAGAACACATGATCTCCACATTTCCATTTCATTATATTTCATGGAGACAATAGCCGGTTCAAGAAAGGAAAAAAAAAAAACTTAAGGAAAAGTGATATAAGAAGGGTTTATTAAGTATTAAAACCATTATAAACACAAAGTCTAAATTCCAAACTCAGATTTGAACTCAGATTTTACCAGCGGTTAAACAGTCAATTGGTACAGAGCTCGCCTTCAGAGAACACTAACCTGTTGCCACCGGTGATGCACGCAGCACAAGTTCCTGTTGGCTGCTCATTCTGTTCATAGTAATGAGCATCCACGTGGGCTTCAGCAGCTTTTTTCTTCAGGATCTCCCCAAATTTATCTATCCCAATGCATCCAAAAAATGTTGCTGCTTTGTGTGGCTGCTGAATCATCCACTGAAAAATGGAAACATAAAAAAATTTTAATGGGTCAGAAAAATGGAACACATAGTTCAGTATTCTGCCATGGGTGGTGGCATAAAATGGTTTCTTCGTGAGCAGCTGTTGCTGTTATGAACGGAATTCTATTCCTGTATCACCACTTATGATAACAAATTTGATATAACAACTAGAGAAAATCTTAATATACTTCTTTCAAGGAAAGAAACAGAGCAGAGCAATTGATTAAGAACTCAGAATCAAAGTCATATAGAATGTTAGGTTACTTATTAGTCTTAATACAGAAAAATAATACCAAGTCCAATATAAGTAGTGAAGCATTGTCATTAAAAGTCCAGAATCTATAATGAATACCATGTGGGTTCAAATCTTGCCTTTGCCACTAATTAGCCCACCAGGCTCTGCCGTCCCTGGGATTCTCCAGGCAAGAACACTGGAGTGGGCTGTCATTTCCTTTTCCAATGCATGAAAGTGAAAAGTGAAAGTGAAGTCGCTCAGTCGTGTCTGACTCTTCGCGACCCCATGGACTGAAGCCTACCAGGCTCCTCCTTCTATGGGATTTTCCAGGCAAGAGTACTGGAGTGGGTTGCCATTGCCTTCTCCAAATTAGCTGAATAAGTAATAGCATATCACTTAATATTTCTATGCCTCACTGTCCTCATCTATAAATGGCAAATAATTATATCTCATAAGGTTGCTGGAGATTAAACTAAGTAATTTAATGTATATGTATTGTTGGACAAGGTACACAGTATACAGTAAATGATGTATAGCTGTGGTTGTCTCTATTATATATGTAATTCATATATGTGTGTGTATACATATATATATATACACAAATATAAATGCTAAACTATGTTCAGGCCTAGTAAGTTGCTTTAAAGACAACTTACTTATTCAGAACTAAAGAGTATTAAAAATTCTAATTCATTAGTCTCATAAACTTTTTTTGCTATAAATTAATGACAATCTCTTTTAAAATGAATACTTTCTTTTGACTTGTTATCTTTTCCAATTAGGCTACAACTCCTGAGGTGTTTAACACTTGTATTAGTTAAAACAGTCATTTTGTTACTGTAAACATTTATTTTGTTTCTACAACTTTTTAGCTAACTACTCAATATACAAAGTCAAGATGTCAAAATCATACCATATTCCCAAATATTTGGAGGAGAAAAGAAATGCATGTATCAATATATTTAGTGTAAAACGGATGAGGAACGTAAAAAAAAGATAAAGAAGAGAAATCTGTAAGATAAAGATACACTAACTGTCTAATGATGTAGCAGTCTAATTTAACATATAGGGATTTATCCTGAATCAGTTCAGTTCAGTTCAGTCACTCAGTCATGTCCGACTCTTTGCAACCCCATGAATTGCAGCACACCAGGCCTCCCTGTCCATCACCAACTCCTGGAATTCACTCAGACTCATGTCCATCGAGTCGGTGATGCCATCCAGCCATCTCATCCTCTGTGGTTCCCTTCTCCTCCAGCCCCCAGTCCCTCCCAGCATCAGAGTCATTTCCACTGAGTCAACTCTTCACATGAGGTGGCCAAAAGTACTGGAGTTTCAGCTTTAGCATCAGTCCTTACAAAGAAATCCCAGGGCTGATCTCCTTCAGAATGGACTGGTTGGATCTTCTTGCAGTCCATAGGACTCTCAAGAGTCTTCTCCAACACCACAGTTCAGAAGCATCAATTCTTCGGCGCTCAGCTTTCTTCACAGTCCAACTCTCACATCCACATATGACCACTGGAAAAACCATAGCCTTGACTAGACGGATCTTTGTTGGCAAAGTAATGTCTCTGCTTTTGAATGTGCTGTCTAGGTTGGTCATGACTTTCCTTCCAAGGAGTAAGCGTCTTTTAATTTCATGGCTGCAGTCACCATCTGCAGTGATTTTGGAGCCCCAAAAAATAAAGTCTGCCACTGTTTCCCCATCTATTTTCCATAAAGTGATGGGACAAGATGCCATGAGGATACATGTCCACAAATACAAAACAACATATGCCTAAGTATTCTTTGAGACATTATTTGTTATGAAAAATTATTGGGGAAAAAATGTCCCTCCACAGAAGACTGGTTTAATAAAATATAATAAATTCAATCAATGGAATATAAAAATTAAAAAAAAAAAGACAAGCAAAAGTATTTGAAATACAACAAATATTTAAACGCAATGTGTAATCCTTACTGGACGTTGGATTGAGAATAAAATCAAACAGCTATAAAATTATTAGAATAATCACTGAAATTGGAATATGTATAATATATCAAAAAACAGTATTGTATAAATTCTAAATTTCTGAAGTAGAGAATAAATAATGGTTCAGAAAAAATATTTATATTTATGTAAAAAAAGAGAAAGTGAAAGCTAAAATGTTAAAAGTTGTTATATCTATATAATAGGTACAAAGAAGTTCCTTTTACTTCTCTTTATACTTTTTTGTGAAAAACCAAGACAGCATATTAAAAAACAGAGACATCACTTTGTTAACAAAGGTCCGAACAGTCAAAGCTATGGTTTTTTGAGGAGTCATGTGTGCGTGTGAGAGCTGGACTATGAAGAAGGCTGAGTGCCAAAGATTCGGTGCTTTCAAACTGTCGTGCTGGAAAAGACTCTTGAGAGGCCCGTGGACTGCAAGGAGATCAAACCAGTCAATCCTAAAGGAAATCAATGCTGAATATTCATTGGAAAGACTGATGCTGATGCTGAAGCTGAAAGTTGATACTTTGGCCACCTGATGTGAAGAGTTGACTTATTTGAAAAGACCCTGATGCTGGGAAAGACTGAAGGCAAAAGGAGAAGGGTGCAGCAGAGGATGAGATGGTTACATAGCATCACTGACTCAGTGGACATGAATTTGAGAAAACTCTGGGAGACAGTGAAGGATAGAGGAGCCTGGGATGCAACAGTCCATGAGGTCGCAAAGAGCTGAATATGACTTAGTGACTGAACAACAAATATTTTTCTGTAAGTTAGAAAATTTTCGAACTTAAAGGAAGGGACAAAGATATTATGACTAAATCAGTCATTAAATTTAAAAATAATAATTTAAAATTAACTTATTCAAACTTTGATGATATCAATTTATTAAAAATAAGTCAACCTCATGAAGCATTTTAATATCTTAAAATGCATCAATAGCCATACCTAATAGATTTTAAACCACTCTTAGGTAAATTATAAATTTAACAACAGAAAATACCTGTGGGGTTTTTTTAATAATTTACTTTTACTCATGTAGAAGCATGAATGAATGATCAACCATGTTTGCTTTAGGTAGTGAGATAAAAAAGGGAAAGTCAATAGCAAATTTTACTATGATCATTTAAATAACTTAAAATGTCATTAAAACATCAATGATAGTAATCACAATTATAATCAAATTTCATATGTTAAAAACTAGTCTGAAAAAAAGGGCTATATCACTTCACTATGGAGGTTAAATCTGATTTATAATTCTTCCCTAATCAGAATTTAAATAAATTGAAATGTTTCCATTACAAATCAATATTACTTTAACCTTCAAAACAAAAAGAATGAACAAATAATAGAACTATTCAGCAGGTTATGTTATAATTCCACTATTGAATATTTCATCATAAGCAACTGGCTAATATTCTGGTAATATCTGATATCAGCACACTGACAAAGAAAAGAACTTTACTCTTGGATCAGTTATTTCCACTTAGAAGTTAGCCAATCTAAAATGAGAGTTTAGTAAGCCAAAGTAGACACATAAAAGAAACAGAAGCCATGCTCACTGCTAGAAAGTATTTAGTAAACTACCTGAATAAGTCAAGATGTTATAATCAAGGAAGTTGGAAAAGATTAAAAAATCAATTCTTAAACATTTAATACATGTATACTAGAGAATAAAATGATGAAAATAACAGTCCCTAAAACAAAGTCAAAATCATTACATTCTCAGTGTTTCTACAAGAGATTCAACCTTCAGTCATAACTTGATTCAATCATTACTGCTTTTTTAAAGGCAAAATAAACTGCCCCCATTTTTTGTTCCTGTAAATACAGTACATCATTAAACACATATCTTTAATTTCCAATCTAGCTCTGAGGGAGAAGCACGGTTCAGAATTACCCTTGTACTATAATTAACTAAAAAGAAAATCAAAAGGAGAAAACTATACAATTTTAAAACAGTGGCCAACAGGAAGAGCTGCACTGCAATCTTTGATAGAAAAGACTCAAGGCAAGCCCTGACATCATGCAGTCTCTCTGCCAGTAAGCAATTTACAGACTACAGTGCAGGGAGGAAGAAGACAAACACAACCTGGCATTCGCACTGAAATGAGCAGACAGAGGCTCAAGGAGAGTCAAGAGACTAGAAATTTTGCAAAAGAGTTTCAAAGAGGAATGAGCTGAAATCCATGTAGAGTAATTACTGAGACTTTGGCTGGGGACCAATCTGTGCATGTTTAAGGAATATCTGAGATCACAAAGAATCTCATATAAATGCTTTAGGATTAAAAAGTGACTTTATCAAGGTCTCAGGAGTCAGTTCAGTCCAGTCATTCAGTCGTGTACGACTCCTTGCAACACCATGGACTGCAGCACGCCAGGCTTCCCTGTCCATCACCAACTCCCAGAGCTTACTCAAACTCATGCCCATTGAATTGGTGATGGAATCCAACCATTTCATCCTCTGTTGTCCCCTTTTGCTCCCAGCTTCAATCTTTCCCAGGATCAGGGTCTTTTCAAATGTCAGTTCTTCACATCATGTGACCAAAGTATTGGAGTTTCAGCTTCAGCATCAGTCCTTCCAGTGAATATTTAGGACTGATTTCCTTTAGGATTGACTGGTTTGATCTCCTTGATGTCCAAGGGACTCTCAAGAGTCTTCTCCAACACCACAGTTCAAAAGCATCAATTTTCGGCACTCAGCTTTCTTTATAGTCCAACTCTCACATCCATACGTGACTACTGGAAAAACCATAGCTTTGACTAGATGGACCCTTTGTTGGCAAAGTAACGTCTCTGCTTTTTAATATGCTGTCTAGATTGGTCATAGCTTTTCTTCCAAGGAGCAAGGGTCTCTTAATTTCATGGCTGCAGTCACCATCTGCAGTGATTTTGGAAATCAAGAAAATAAAATTTCTCACTGTTTCCAGTTTCCCCATCTATTTGCTATGAAGTGATAGGACCCGATGACATGATCTTCATTTTTTCAATCTTGATTTTTAAGCCAACTTTTTCACTCTCCTCTTTCACTTTCATCAAAAGGCTTTTTAGTTCTTTTTCACTTTCTGTCATAAGGGTGGTGTCATGTGCGTATCTGAGGTTATTGATATTTCTCCTGGCAATCTTGATTCCAGCTTGTGTTTCATCCAGCCCAGCATTCTCATTAAGTATTCTGCCTATAAGTTAAATAAGCAGGGTGACAATATACAGCCTTGACATACTCCTTTCCCGATTTGGAACCAGTCTGTTGTTCCACGTCCAGTTCTAACTGTTGCTTCTTGGCCTGCCTCTCAAGAGGCAGGTCAGGTGGTCTAGTATTCCCATCTCTTTAAGAATTTTCTACAGTTTGTTGTGATCCACACAGTCAAAGGATTTGGTGTAGTCAATAAAGCAGAAGTAGATGTCTTTCTGGAACTCTTACTTTTTCAATGATCCAGTGGATATTGGCAATTTGATCTCTGATTTCTCTGCCATTTCTAAATCCAGGTTGAATATGTGGAAGTTCACGGTTCACATACTGTTGAAGCCTGGCTTGGAGAAGCCTGACTTGGGAGTCAAGATCATTATAAAAAAAAAAAAAATCTAATGTGATTCTATATACTACCAAGGAACAGCTGAAATTTAAAATTAAGAAAACAATGTAATCTACAATAATATAAAAAAATGAAACATACTGGGATAAATTTAAGAAAACGTGCAAAATCTGTACAGAGAACACTATATATGTTTGCTAAAGGGGAAAAATACCTATATAAATAGAGTGCTATATAATATGTATATGGATTAGGAAAAAATATGTATACACACACACACACACATTTTTGGCCATGCTGTGTGGTTTGTGGAGCCTTAGTTTCCTAACCAATAGACTGAATCTGGTCACTCAGCAGTGAAAGTGTTGAGTCTTACCACTGGACTGCCATGGAATTCCCCAAAACTCAATACTTGTTAAAAAAACAATTCTCCATTAATAGATTCAGAGAGCCATTGCAAATCCTAATCAAAATCTCAATATGAGGATTTCCCTGGCGGTCCAATGGTTAAGAATCTCCCTGCCAGTGCAAGGGACAGGGGTTCAATCCCTGGTCCTGAAAGATTTCACACGTTGCGGGGCAACTAAACCCATGTGCAGCAACTAACGAGGCTACCTGCCACAAGTACTGAAGCTTGCTTGCCCTAGAGCCATACACCCCAACAAGAGGAGACATGGCAGTGAGAAGCCCGCACACGGCAACTGAAGAGCGCCCCACTCTCTGCAATCAGAGAAAGCGTGTGGGCAGCCCTGAAGACCCAGCACAGCCATGAACAAATAAATAAAAACAAACAAAAAACTCAATAGAATTTTTAAGGATATATCAAAAAGCTGGTTCTATCAATAGGAAAAGGAGAAGTAACTAGAACAGTCAAAGGTTAGGAGGTAGGCAGTGTGACAGAAATTAACAGTGATTTAAATTCCAATGTCTTCACATACAAAATGTGGATAATATAACTTGTGATCTTATAAGGATGCTTTAAGAATTAGAAATAGGCTTAAAAAACATGCACTTTAGTTCTGGAAATGATATGAAATAGCTCTTACTATACTGTAAGTAACTACACCTAACAGGAGAACCAGAAAGTCATCACTGTTAACTTTAAATAAACACATGAATTAGTTGAATACAATTTTGAAAGCAATAGTAAAGATACCATGTTACCAGGAAACACCCAGGAGAGAGATTAATTGCAGCTGAGAGGATCAGAAGAGCCTCCCAGGGATGAGTGGTGACATGATCAACTAGTCTGAAGGATAGGTATAATTTTCAAAAATAGCTATAAACTGGAAAAGAAAACAGAAGCATAGAGCACGTGCCTCCTTTACTGTGTTAGGAAAAAGAAGTTTTATTTATTAAGTAGTTAGTTCTAAACAACATAGTATTTATTTCATAACAATTCAGCCCCTGTTGAGCACTACAAAATTCTCAAACCTTGGAATCAGACTGGTCACCACCACACTCATTTCCTGTCTCACAGTGATTTTTGAGCAGTGCTTTTTTTTTTTTCCCCAATCACAGAAACCCAATTTTACAAAGTTTATGACACCACCAAAAGAAAGATTGCAATCCAATTTTAAAATGGAAGTATCTGAAGCAAGTGGTTTGTACTATGTCTAATAGATATCACTGTTTCCCTAGAAAATTTAAAATATACTGTGGAACCAAACTGTGTCCACACAGATGAGACCTTGCACACAGTTTGAGAAATAAGAACGGTGTTAATAAAAATAATGAGAAAGAGAAATAAAGGAAAATAAACATTTGTCAATTAGAAATATAATTACAGAGCATTATGTGTGAGGATGGTGTTATCTGCATATCTGAGGTTATGTCATCTGCATATCAGATATGGAGATGACACCACCCTTATGGCAGAAAGAGAAGAGGAACTAAAGAGCTTCTTGATGAAGGTGAAAGGGGAGAGTGAAAAAGTTGGCTTAAAGCTCAACATTCAGATCATGGCCTCTGGTGCCATCACTTCATGGCAAATAGATGGGGAAACAATGCAAACAGTGACAGCCTTTATTTTCTTAGGCTCCCAAATCACTGCAGATGGTGACTGCAATCATAAAATTAAGACACTTGGCTCCTTGGAAGAAAAGCTATTAAAAAGCATATTAAAAAGTAGAGACATTATTTTGCCAACAAAGGTCCGTCTACTCAAAGCTATGATTTTTCCAGTAGTCAGTTACGGATGTGAGAGTTGGACCATAAAGAAGGCTGAGTGCCGAAGAATTGATGATTTTGAACTGTGTTGTTGGAGAAGACTCTTGAGAGTCCCTTGGACAGCAAGAAGATCAAACCAGTCAATCCTAAAGGAAATCAGTGTTGAATATCATTGGAAAGACTGATGCTGAAGCTGAAGCTTCAATACTTTGGCTACCTGATACGAAGAGCTGACTCATTGGAAAAGACCTTGATGCTGGAAAAGATTGAAGGCAGGAGGAGAAGGAGACAACAGAGGACGAGATGGTTGGATGGCATCACTGCTTCAATGGACATGAGTCTGAGTAAGCTCCGGGAGATGGTGAAGGACAAGGAAGCCTGGAGTGCTGCAATTCATGGGGTTAGTCACAAAGAGCTGGACATGAGCGAGCAACTGAACAACAAGTATGTGAGGAAAGAGACTGATGAGAGCAAATATCTAGGTGAGATCATTAAATGCCACTTTAAGAAGTTTAGGCAACATTCTATAGGTAGAGGGTGCACAGGAGGGATTTTTAGCAAAAATGAGAGGATAAGAGATGATATCTCATCAGCTAAGAAATCAGGAGGAGGAAATTTACAACTGGATTTAAATAGGAGCTGAATAAATGACATATTAAGCTTCACATCAAGAGACTTAAACAAGACATGCAAAGATTTCTATTAACTTCACCTATCAGATGAATTTTCTCTTTGTCACCTAAATGTAATATTTAGGACAATATAAATGACAGTGATGCTCAAGAACCACTCACTTCTAAAATAATGCTACTTTAATTCAATCCATGAAGAACAATGAAGAACAACACCTAGATACTAAAATACTTGCAAGATAAGCCTAAAGATAAAAAATTTTGTAAGAGAAAACCCAATGAGGCATTTCAAGAAAACCATAAAGCACAACTATTAGAAATTAAACGTCAAAACTGGGAAATAACAGCAACAAAGCAGATTACAAAGGGTGATGAGGAAATCAAATTGAGGTAGTTGGTTAGGAAAACTGCATATATCACAAAGCTTAAAGGATTGATTCTCTGAGATGACTGCTATGCTACCAAGTGAGTCAGGGTGAAACAAAATTTTCATAAATATTATCAAGAATCCATTCTTCTTCAATGACTAATACTATTCTCCTGTCCCGCCAAAGCTGCTTCATTTTCACCTACTGGTATATAACCCATTAGTAAAAACTGATTCCCAATAATCCTACTATTATCCCCCAAATAGGTTTTTAGTTATTTCTGTTGTTGCTGCTAAGTCACTTCGGTCGTGTCCGACTCTGTGTGACCCCATAGACGGCAGCCCACCAGGCTCCCCCGTCCCTGGGATTCTCCAGGCAAGAATATTGGAGTGGATTGCCATTTCCTTCTCCAACGCATGAAAGTGAAAAGTGAAAGTGAAGTCGCTCAGTCATGTCCAACTCTTAGCGACCCCATGGACTGCAGCCTACCAGGCTCCTCCGTTAATAGGATTTTCCAGGCAAGAGTACTGGAGTGGGGTGCCATTGCCTTCTCCAATTTCTGTTGTTAAATATGTGTTAACATCTATTTCTCTGAAGAGATTTTGGGAAACTTTGGCCTACTAGAAAAATCAAACAAACAAGCAAACTTTAGACTCAGACCTACGTAAGTTCATTTAGTCACGTGATGATAAATTATATACTTTATGAAAAATTATATTTCTTGTAGAATTATTATGAGAATGTAATAAGATAATGAAAGTAAAGTGCCTGAAGCAGTACCTATTGAAGACTACTAGTGAGGACAATAACAGTACACTGAGATATAATAAAAATAAATTTTAGTGTAACTTCATTTAGCTCATTTGACAACTATTTCTGATCAATGAACACCTGCTGAACATTACTGTAGTAAATAATAGATAAAGAAACAATTCTCTTTTCAGTAGACTTGTTTTCTTTTTCCGATCCCCAAGTATTAACCAGCCTGGAACCTACTCTTCCGATCCTATCCATTTTTATATATATAAAGTGTGACAGCGAGTGAGCGAGTGAGCAAGAGAGAATAAGAACATGACTGCAGCACATAGGAGTAGCATGTATGTTAGGCTTTGGGGAGTGACCAAAGAAGATATCCTAAGGGTAATACAAGAACCTGAATCCAAACGGAAATTTGTAGGAAATAAGGGACATGTGGGTATGGGTCGGATAGTTAATTTTCAGCAGCAGAAGAATGACAAACAGGCTCAGAAGCAAAACAGAGACTACTGAAATTAAAGAACTAAAAATAAATTCAGTATTCCTAAAAGGAATTTTGTGTAAATGCAATAAATGAAGATAAATCAGCAAAGGTCTTAGAATCAAAATGCTTATAATCTACTCTTTAAAATTGTATTCTAAAGATACACTATTTTCTAAAGCACACAATAAATGTAAACTGGATAAGTCCATTTGGAGATATCATTAATAATAAACCATTAGTCTGGGTTAAAGGTTTAACAGAAGATGGAGTATAACTGGCACAGAATAAAATTTTAACTATTCTTTTAATCACTACTATTGTAATTATTATATGGGTATCAATAAGACTATTATTTCTAAGGTGAATTGTTAAATACTGAGATTATTAGAAAGGAGTTTGAATTTTATTTTCTAATGAAATTTGTGGCCTAGCTGAGGTCCATGGGCTCCAATCAGGTCAAGGTATACATGAGAGAAAGCAGGGAATCCATGAACTCTCTGAAATATAAGGAAATTCTGATACATTTTTCAGAAGATAGGATTCACAAATTTCATTAGATTCTTAAAAGGGATTAGACCACCCACACCAGAGAGGACGGAGGGGGAAGAGGAATGGTGTAGGGAGAACACAGATATAGCTAGGGTAGATGCCTTTTTCTTTTCAAACATAAGGGTAAGAAGGCTATAGGACAGCAACAAATGAACCAAGAAAACCACTGATCCAAAACTATTCATCTAAATTTTCAAAAACATTTTTAAACAATTTATATTATTTGAAAATTGTTACTCAATTTCTTCACTTATCAAAAATAAGTAGCCCAGATTTATTTCCAAAAGACTCTAAAATCAGATGATAAAAAGATAACACAGGACCTGAATACAGTGCTGTAACAGGATTCAGGTTTTTATTCAACAAAGGTCTTTGGGAAATAAGATTTCTACCAAACAGATAATTTATACTCTATTTCTATGTTCTCCCAAGATTTTAAAAATTAAGCCTACCTTTCTTTTATTTTCTTGCTATGCACAATTAAGTCTTACTTTTAGGTCAAAATAGAGATGTCTTACAAGGAGAAATTTGATTTGTTAAAAAAAAAATCTTACAGAAAAAGTCTTCAGAAAGAGAATTCAATATAACATTTCCATGACATTACCTGAACTTGTTATATTCCCTTACAAAGTGAAATGATGTTGTAAATATATGTAGCCAATACACTGAGGGGGTTTAAGACACACTACTCCAAGTTATGGCATAGTGGCTAAAGGAATTTGAAAAAAAAGGCAGAAGCAGGAAAATGATCACTCTTACCATCCCTTTCCTCTCCTGAAACAGGTCATAAAACCTTCATGTGTGAAGCGCCCTCCCTGTATCTGAAGGAAAAGAGCACCTTTATCTCCAAAGACAAAGGGACACTGAGAAGACTCCTAATAAAAAGACCTTGCTACATTTCCTCAAGTTAACACTTGCTCACACTCTCTGACCTATTGTATTTCTGCAAGATTTCCCTTTCTTCATTAAAGCTACCTACACAGGTCAAACTGTTTGCTTGGATCTTCATTGCCTTAAGAAAGCTCTCATGTCACATACAATTTATATTAAATAAATTTGTATGTTTTGTCCGTTTGATTTTCAAACCTAGCCAGGGACCCTATGAGAGTCAAGGAAAATTTTTCATCTCCTACAATTGCCAAGAAACTTCAAAGTAATGGAGATAGTAGCAACAGCTGCTCTAGTTTAAAGGACATTTTATTTATCTATATTTTCTACCATAATTTAAAAATGATGTCTAAAATCAGTTTAATTTTCCCCATATAGTCTAAATACTTTCCTCTGACAACCTAAGAAAAAACTGCAATAAAAAAAAAAAAAACAACTTCAGCTAAAAAGCACTGTAATTAACGAACGATGTTGTTCAGTAGCTCAGTCATGTCCGACTCTTTGCAACCCCATGGACTGCAGCATGCAAGGCTTCCTTTTAGAAACAAAAATATAATTGAGGGTTAAATTAGTGGGCCCTTACTTTATGTTAGACAATATGCTAATGCTTTACCTACTTATGTAATCTCAGCTAATCTGAACTACCAAGCACGATATAGATACCTACTATTCCAATTTCACAGATGAGGAAAATAGGTCAGTGGCAAGTTCAAGTCTGGATTATTTTAGAAGGTGTACTCTCAATCACTACTCTAGATATAAGAAAGAAAGTGAACTAAAGAAAATTTTACTGGGAGGAGTATCATCAGTTCTCAGACATGCAGCCAGCTTTGAAAAGAGTAACCTTGAATAAGTAACTTAATCTCTCTAGCTTTCACTGCTCCCAATCGTAAAAGTCAGCAAATCATGATGCTTTTCTAAGATATCCATCACTTCAAACTACAAAAAAATATATATATATTCAGTATATGAAACAAGAAAAAAAATCACCACAGAAGCTAACTGTGGCCAATTAAAACTGGGACAGAGAGGTGAGGAGAATAAGAAACTTTTGGAGAAAAACCACTGAGGGTCTTTAAAGGTAAAAATGTCACTCAGATGTATTCGCGCAGAAATTCTACAAAATCTACAGAGAAACAATCCAAATAATAACCAAAGAGCAAGAGAAGAATTGAGAAAAATCCTTCTCCTTTACGATTTCTAGCATACATGTTATAGAAAGAAAAATCCCTCAAGGCAGTAAACATCTGCCCATCAACGCTTATCAGAAGCAACATCAAAAACATGAGGCAAAGGTCAAGTCAAAGTTTATTGACAGTGATGAACTACGACAGCCTCGATTAAATTACCCCTTCTTTCAAGGTGTGTGTGATCAAAGCAGCAAAGATATTTTCACTCAGTCACATAACAAGCTATTTGTTGAGATTGAAACATCTGGTCAATATCTCCTAACACTGCAATTTCATGCACAGTTAGCATTAGGGCACATTTCTTCTCCTCTTCTTACGGGGTCCATAAGGGTGGCACATATGGCTGATCATTTCATTCGAAAAGGATTCAATTCAAGGCATTACACACAATCGTCTGTGCTTTATGGTGTTTTAAGTCTACCTGCCATCGTTTTCCATCATCACTGCTCACTGCGGTTCTCTTCGACTATAAAAGCCTGCCAATATGACAGAGCACTTAAAGCTTAACAGCCTTCCTCCACTGGAGTTAGAAAGCATTTAAGGCAAAGGAATATATAAAGTGGCAGGTCATTTTCTATTGTCAAAAACTCCCAATACATTAAACTATTTACCATTTAAGCAAAGATACAGTACAGGTTAGAAAAGTAATTTTTAATGTCAAATTAAATGCTTAACTTTCTGTATGACAGATCTATGAAAGTATACTGTTTTGGTATAGTTTTAACTCATAATAAATTACTTTAAAACAATATTATAGGACTATTTTATTAATTTTAGTAGGGGATTTCAGAATTTTTTTTACAACTTGCCAAAGAGCAATTCTATACTAAGAGAATAGGGATGCTACAATTTTATCAGTTCCCTACGTTGAAAATTTTCCATTTGAAATTCATCCATTTGTTGTCATGGTAACAGGGGGCCTTCCTTATATACTTACAGTAGTAAACCTGAACTCACACCATAGAGTTCTCTTTTATCCTTTTCTTCCTTTAAGATAAGGGCTTCAAGGGGCAAAAGGGGTGGGGGTAGGAAACATCTTTAAAGCTACTATTCACATTCCTTTCACACATCATTGTAACAGGCAGTGTAACTAAATGACTACAGCTATCTTCTGAAACATAAGGATTTGCCTAATTTTAATAACAAAATGAATTTCAAGGAAAAACTTTCTTCTAGTGATAAAGAATTATGTATGATTACCTTACAATTAGCAATATGCAATGGCTGATTAAACAAGGAGAGCAGCAAAATAACAAGCCAATAAAAATCTAAGTTAGGTGTAATGTTCAGGGCTGGTAACTCTGGCATATAAAGTAAATATTTTGGTTGTTCATTTGTGCATTAATCAGTCAATCCAACCTGAAGTACTTACTGAATGAGTCTATGGGGCAGACACCAGACTAGTACTGAAACACAAAGTTAAACAAGTTAGAATCCGTTCTTACCTCAGGAAGATACCAAAGAAAAGAAAAGAAAAGAAAACAAACAAATGCAAAGCAAATAAAACAAAAACACTGAACAGAGAAATAACTGCAAGAAATGCCAAAAAGGAACAAAACAAATGGCTGAGAAGGAGAAAGGCATGGGAGAGAGAAGCAAGGAAATAATTTACCTTAAAATGGGCCTGCCTAAGGAACAAGTTGAGACATAAAATACGTAAGTACGCTAAATAGGCAAAAAGTGAGGTAGGGGATGGGGACCCTTCCAAACAGGAAGAGAAGCAAGTGCAAAACTTCTAAGGCACAGAAGTTGGCATATATTCAAGAAACTGAAGAAAAAATTATTTATAGTAGCTAAGTTTTGACACATATATAGGTTCCAGATAATGCACACCTTATTGGCTATGATAAAGACCATAAATTTTATACAGAGTGCAACAGAATGTCACTGAAGTGTTTTAAACAACAAAGCAAAATTATTGAATTTAAATGAGAATCAATATTACTATTACATATAAAGGATTTTTAAACCATAGATAGACAGGCAATAAAGATATCAGTTGTGTGTCCATGCTCAGTCAGTAAGTCGTGCCCGACTCCTTGAGACCCCATGGATTGTAGCCAGCCAGGCTCCTCTCTCCATGGGATTTTCAGGCAAGAATACGGCAGTCAGCTGCCATTTCCTGCATCTCCGGCATTGGCAGGTGGATTCTACACCACCGAGCCACCTGGGAAGCCTAAAAGATATTAGTTAGGATGGTATAATTCACGTCCTGCATCCAGCCCTTTGGAAAAGCTAATTGCTTCTATTCTCATTTTATTTCCAAATTTTAATTACTTTTTTTTTTCCCCCCAAGAACTTTTAGTTGATTTCACTGCTACCACTCATCCAAGTTACCATAATCTCTTGCCTGAACTGTTGCAAAACTTTGCTGTCTTTGCCTCCTTTCTTGACAGCCTCCTTTTAAAACGTACATCAGCAAATGTCATTCCTTTGCTTAAAACCCTGTAATGCTCTTCGGATCACTCAGTAAGAAGCAAAACTTCTTATATTAGTCTGTGAGGCCATACAGGTTCAAGCCAATCTTCTGTACCTCCTATTCCCTCTCTAACCTCATCTTCTGTTACTCTTCATCCTGCTGCAACCACAATGAACTCCTTGCAGGATTCTGAAACATGCCAAGCATGCTCTCCCTTAGCAACTACTGACACTCTACTAGACTGGACTTTTCCAGTGAGCCAGATTTCCCAGTGATTCCCTCATCTAAAAATTCTTTACACAAATCTAAACAAAACAATTCCACATACACTCTATTTATAAAACATTCCTTTTGTTCCAACATTCCCAATACTCTCCCAATTCTCTTTACTTTTAATTATTTGCTTTTATAAAATTTAATAAACAGAAATCTCAGTTAAAGTAAGAGTGTGGAGACCAGTAGGAGGAACTGGTCCTTTTCTTGCCTGGCAAGAGGTCAGCCAATGAGAAACTGTTATCACTCGGTCAATGAAAAGTCACTTATTTTGACCTCTCAGTTCCCCCAATGGGCTCTTCTTTTACTAAAAACTCCCAATTTATTTTCACTTCCTTAAGAGTCCTCCCTAGGGGCTGAGTGGTAAAGAATCTGCCCGCCAATGGAGACATGTGTTCGATCCTTGATACGGGAGGATCCCACAGGTCTCAGAGCAACTAAACGTATGTACCACAGCAACTGGGGCCGTGTTCTGCAGGCTGGGAGCAGAAACTACTGAAGACTGCGGCGCCCTAGAGCCTGAGCTCTGCAGCAACAAGAGAAGCCACCTCAGTAAGAAGCCTGCGCAGAGCAACTAGGAAAAAACCTGCACACCATTGAAGACTGAGAACAGGCAAAAACACAAATAAATAAAAGAGCCCTCTCCTCCTTCCTTTGTAGGGACCTGCATAAGGCTTGTCATGGTTGCAGATCCCCAGTTACGATGGTTTGTTGATCCTGAATCAACACATTTTTCCTAAAGAAAAGTTTTTAAGGTCAACACCTAACACATTACATTATTTGTATGTCTTCCTCCCACTAAAATAAGTTACATGGAGGTTGTTGTTGCTGCTTTGTTGCTAAGTACAACTGCTTGCAACTCCATAACCTGCAGCACACCAGGCTTCCCTGTCCTTCACTCTCTCACAATAGACATGAGTTTGAGTTAGTCAGTCAGTGATGTCATCCAACCATCTCATCCTCTGTCACCCGCTTCTCATCTTGCCCCTAATCTTTTCCAGCATCTGGGTCTTTTCCAATGAGTCTGCTCTTCGCTTCATGCAAAGAGCATGGAGTTGCAAGGAGTTGTAACTCACTGAAAAGTACATGGAGGTAGAATTTTTATTTGTTCTGCTCATCAGTGCATCCTTAGAAATTGACACATAGTAGATATTCAATTTTCAACGAGAAAATAAGAGAAACCAAGGGAAAATTTCATGCAAAGATAAACATAATAAAGGACAGAAATGGTATGGACGTAACAGAGCAGAAGATATTAATAAGAGGTGGCAAGAATACACAGGAGAACTGTACAAGCAAGGTCTTAATAACCCAGATAAACATGATGGTGTAGTCACTCACCTAGAGTGAGATATCCTGGAGTATGAAGTGAAGTGGGCCTTAGGAAGCATTACTACAAACAAAACCAGTGGAGGCGATGAAATTCCAGCTGAGCTACTTCATATCCTAAGAGACTATGCTGCTGAAGTCCTGTACTCAATACACCGGCAAATTTGGAAAACTTAGCACGGGGACACGACTGGAAAAGTTCAATTTTCATTCCAATCCCAAAGAAGGAAAACGCCAAAGAATGTTCACACTACTGTACAATGGTGCACATTTCAAATGCTAGCAAGGTTATGCTCAAAACCCTTCAAGCTAGGCTTCAACAATACATGACCTGCAAACTTTCAGAAATACAAGCTGGATTAAGAAAAAGCAAGGAACTAGAGATCAAATTGCCAACATCCACTGGATCATAGAAAAAGCAAGGGAATTCCAGAAAAAATTTTACTTCTGCTTTACTAACTATGCTAAAGCTTTTGACTATGTGGATTACAACAAACTGTGGAAAATTCTTCAAGAGACGGGAATACCAGACCATCTTACCTGCTTCCTGAGAAACCTGTATGCAGGTCAAAAAGCAAAAGTTAGAACCGGACATGGAACAACAGACTAGTTCCAAATTAGGAAAGGAGTATGTCAAGGCTGTACATTGTCACCCTGCTTATTTAACTTATATGCAGAGTATATCATGCGAAATGCCAGGCTGAATGAAGCACAAGCTGAAATCATGACTGCTGGGAGAAATACCAATAACCTCAGATATACAGATGACACCATCCTAATAGCAGCCATGAAATTAGAAGATGCTTGCTCCTTGGGAGAAAAACTATGACAAACCTAGACTGCCTTTAAAATGTATTATTTCACAACTGTAACTGGTACAAACACAGAAAGAAATCAGTGGGGGATAAAAAAGAGTTTCAATTCAGACTCGTGTACCGATGGCAACACAGTATAGGCTACAGATGATATTTCACTGAGTTGGGGGAAAAGGGGATTATTCAGTACACTGATCTAGGATAAGAATACAGCCTTTGGGGGTAGGAGTGATTCCTTCCCCTTATACTTAAACCAAAAACATGTAAAAAATAAATAAATAAAACCAGAAAATTAGAAAATCCAGCGACTTCCAAAATAACTTTAAGACAAAGGCAGATTTCCTTAAGGCAAGAACACCAAATACTATAAAGGAAAAATCTGATAGCTGTGACTTGATTTAAAGTTAAAATCATTATAGAGAAGCAAAGAAGTGTGTGCATGCCAAAAGGGTAGAGAGAGGTCAGTATCTTTAATGTACAAGGCACTCTCAAAAATAAGTACGAAAAAAATATGCAAGGTTGTGATAAGGATGGTGCTTCATAGAGTAATGCTCATACATATAAGGACTCCCCTGGTGGCTCAGTGGTAAAGAATCCACCTGCCAATGCAGGAGACACAGGAGATGCAGGTTCAATCCCTGGATCAGGAAGATCCCCTGGAGAAGGAAATGGCAACCCACTCCAGTATTCTTGCCTGGGAAATCTCATGGACAGAGGAGCCTAGAGGGCTACAGTTCATGTGGTCGTGAAAGAGTTGGACACAACTTAGCAAACTAAACGAGAACAACACTACCAGTGTTCTATCAGTATGTTCAATTTCTGTTTCTCAATTTGATACCTTGGGCTTCCCAAGTGGCACTAGTAATAAAGGATCTGCCAGCCAATGCAAGACACACATGAGACGTGGGTTCAATCTCTGCTGGGTCAGGAAGATCCTCTAGAGTAGAAAATGGCAACCCACTCCAGTATTTCTGCCTGTAAAATGCCATGGACAGAGGAGCCTGGCAGGCTACAGTCCATGGCGCCACAAAGAGTCAGACACGATATAAGCAATAATACACGTTCCTTTCATTTAAGTAAAGAACACTAGCAGTCTGTATAGAATAAGAATAAGCAGCACTCTGAAAAAAACAAAAGAACTCTTCACTGGCTTTCAAATCGGCATTAAGGAGGCCACTGTTGATGTTGATAAAATTTCCTGTTCCTAGTGAGGAGGCCATACGTCTTTGAAGAAGGTATTCTTGACATTCTCAACATACTGCTGAAGTACTTAGGCAGTTCTAGCCCCTTTTGACCGACTCTAATACGAGACTTTAGCTTTGAGCCTGTCTATCCAGTAAGTCTTAGTGGTAACAACTATATCATAGTCCCAAGTGCAGATGTGAATCAAAGGACAGTTTTTCAGGCATATACATATTTCTGATAGACCTACATTTTATCCCACCTGTACCTACACTTACAATGAAATATTCAATAGCAATGAACAATAAACGGTATTTTTTGCACAGTAACATCAGATAATTACAGAGTAGCACAAGATAATTAAAATAGACAGAATGGGGGGGGGGGGCGGGGGAAGATTTACATGCAGAGATTGCAAGGAGACTCATTCAGATCAGATCAGATCTGATCAGATCAGTCGCTCAGTCGTATCCGACTCTTTGCAATTCCATGAATCGCAGCACACCAGGCCTCCCTGTTCATTAAGAACTCCCGGAGTTCACTCAGACTCACGTCCATCGAGTCAGTGATGCCATCCAGCCATCTCATCCTCTGTCGTCCCCTTCTCCTCCTGCCCCCAATCCCTCCCAGCATCAGAGTCTTTTCCAATGAGTCAACTCTTCGCATGAGGTGGCCAAAGTACTGGAGTTTCAGCTTTAGCATCATGCCTTCCAAAGAAATCCCAAGGCTGATCTCCTTCAGAATGGACTGGTTGGATCTCCTCGCAGTCCAAGGGACTCTCAAGAGTCTTCTCCAACACCACAGTTCAAAAGCATCAATTCTTCGGCGCTCAGCCTTCTTCACAGTCCAACTCTCACATCCATACATGACCACAGGAAAAACCATAGCCTTGACTAGACGGACCTTTGTTGGCAAAGTCATGTCTCTGCTTTTGAATATGCTATCTAGGTTGGTCATAACTTTCCTTCTAAGGAGTAAGTGTCTTTTAATTTCATGGCTGCAGTCACCATCTGTAGTGATTTTGGAGTCCAGAAAAATAAAGTCTGACACTGTTTGCACTGTTTTCCCATCTATTTCCCATGAAGTGATAGGACCAGATGCCATGATCTTCGTTTTCTGAATGTTGAGCTTTTAGCCAACTTTTTCACTCTCCACTTTCACTTTCATCAAGAGGCTTTTGAGTTCCTCTTCACTTTCTGCCATGAGGGTGGTATCATCTGCATATCTGAGGTTATTGATATTTCTCCCGGCAATCTTGATTCCAGCTTGTGTTTCTTCCAGTCCAGCGTTTCTCATGATGTACTCTGCATATAAGTTAAATAAACAGGGTGACAATATACAGCCTTGACGTACTCCTCTTCCTATTTGGAACCAGTCTGTTGTTCCATGTCCAGTTCTAACTGTTGCTTCCTGACCTGCATACAAGTTTCTCAAGAGGCAGATCAGGTGGTCCGGTATTCCCATCTCTTTCAGAATTTTCCACAGTTTATTGTGATCCACACAGTCAAAGGCTTTTGCATAGTCAATAAAGATTAGTAGCTGAATTATATCATCATCAAAATAAAAATATTATTGGGCACCTGCCATGGAATTATACACTTATTAATTCAATAAACTTCTATCAAGCTCTTATTATATCTAAAGTACTCTGTGAGGGAACACAATCTCAAATTAAGACCTTGAAGAGTTCAAGTCCAGTGGAGGAGGCAGCATGGAAACAGAAACAATGAGTGTTATAAAAGATGTAGACACAAAATATTCTGAGAGAAGCAAGAAGTTTGGGGAGTAATGAGAAAGTCAAACAGAAAATGACAAATAAGCTGGTTCTTGAAGGCTGAAGATCTTATCAGTTTGAGAACAAGAGAAATAAAGTAAGTTATACACAAGAGAAACATATGGGCAAAAACAGAGAGAAACTATGTCCATGGCTTACTCAGGGGATTAGTAAAACATGGGTTCTATAACAGCATACTTTATAAAGGACCAGCAATCCACAACACGGAAAAGCAGGCTGCAATCACTGAGCTACATGACAAAAATGTATTTTAGTAAGACAATTTTGGCAACAGTATCCAGGAAACTAACCAAAAAATATTGAGAGACAATTCACCATGGGTCTATCATGTCTCTGTAGGTCGTATCAGATTTTGTTTTCTCTTTTTAAGGATGTTAATATAACAAAGTCTTCAAAGATAAAGATAGTGGCTTTATGTCAGGGTAAAGGCTGGGCGAGTTTCAGGGAACGTATTTAAAGATTGTGATTTCTTAAATTCAGTATTCTTCAATTGTGATACAAGCTCTGTGAACACAGCTTCTCCTCCACATTGCCTCTCAGTGACTGAGGAATCAAACAGAACTAATGAGAATAGAAACTTAATGCTGCCTGCATTGTTATAAGTAAAAAGAAAAAGAAAAAATCCTTTGTCTCTGAGCCAGGAGCTTCTCGGCCTCTGTTAACAACTAAGAAGCTGTGGCAGACCAATTTGCTAGCCTGCAAGAGGTATAAAATCCAAGACATTTCACAGTTATTGACAAAAAGAAGAGGATGATCAGGAACAGGATACAGGAAGACCGATTAGTTTGCTATGCAGTACTGAAGAAGAGAGACAAGGATCTATTCTCAAGAATTCTAAGGAAAGCAGGACACAGATATAAAGAAGGGTTCTTTTGGAGGCCAAACGGATAAGACGGGGGACTGATTTTGAGTTCACATGTGCTAAGTCACTGAAGTCATGTCTGACTCTTTGTGACCCTATGCACTTGTAGTACTCCAGACTCCCCTGTCCATGGGATTCTCCAAGCAAGAATACTAGGGTGATTGCCTTGCCCACCCCTCCAGGGAATTTCCTGACTCCGATCAAACCCAGATCTCTTATGTCTCCTGCATTAGCAGGCGGGTTCTTTACCATTAGCGCCACCTGGGAAGCCGTGAAGGCCTGTTTAGTTATGGCAAATGAAGGACAGGGTATGTTGAAACTGACTATAAAGTCTCTAAGTGGATGACTGAGTGGGGATTACATTACTAATAGAGAAAAACTATATGCAGAGTACATCATGAGAAACGCTGGGCTAGAAGAAGCACAAGCTGGAATCAAGATTGCCGGGAGAAATACCAATAACCTCATATGCAGATATGCAGAGGACACCACCCTTATGGCAGAAAGTGAAGAGGAACTCAAAAGCCTCTTGATGAAAGTCAAAGAGGAGAGTGAAAAAGTTGGTTTAAAGCTCAACATTCAGAAAATGAAGATTATGGCATCTGGTCTGATCACTTCATGGCAAAAAGATGGGAAAACAGTGGAAACAGTATCAGACTTTATTTTTCTTCTGGGCTCCAAAATCACTGCAGATGGTGATTGCAGCCATGAAATTAAAAGACACTTACTCCTTGGAAGGAAAGTTATAACCGACCTAGACAGCACATTCAAAAGCAGAGACATTACTTTGCCAACAAAGGTCCATCTAGTCAAGGCTATGGTTTTTCCTGTGGTCATGTATGGATGTGAGAGTTGGACTGTGAAGAAAGCTGAGTGCCGAAGAATTGATGCTTTTGAACTGTGGTGTTGGAGAAGACTCTGGAGAGTCCCCTGGACTGCAAGGAGATCCAACCAGTCCATTCTAAAGGAGATCAGTCCTGGGTGTTCATTGGAAGGACTGATGCTGAGGCTGAAACTCCAATACTTTGGCCACCTCATGAGAAGAGTTGGCTCATTAGAAAAGACCCTGATGCTGGGAGGGATTGGGAGCCGAAGGAGAAGGGGACGACAGAGGATGAGATGGCTGGATGGCATCACGGATTCAATGCACGTGAGTTGGGTGAACTCCGGGAGTTGGTGATGGACAGGGAGGCCTGGCATGCTGCAATTCATGGGGCCGCAAAGAGTTGGATACCACTGAGCGACTGAACTGAACTGAACTGAAGAATATAGGATGAAGTACTATGTGAGAAAACTAGAAAAAGGTGAATTTCAACATTTGGAATTAGGAGAACATTCTTGTAGAATATCTACTGGTATATTGGAAAAACCAGTTTCTAGTACCACAAAAGGTCACGAATACTGAAAAAGCATTGAAAATTAGCTATTCTTGAAAGAGTCTGCAGACCTTTGGAAGACCCTAAAAACACGACAGGGTATTCACAAAGTCAATTCAAGTTTCAGACTATATGAAGATATTATTTGCATTCTTCACTATGCTGACATTTGCTTTTAAAGTGCAAACTGCAAATGACGGGTAAACTGCTGGTATCTAAGATAAATAAAGGAAGTGGAGCCATAGCACAGTAGTCACTGAATTCTTCACAACCTTGTGCTCATATTAAAAAGATACCAATTTATTAAATGAACAGCATGGGTAATATATTCAATAATGTAATACCTCTGTATGGTGACAGATGTTAACTAGTCTTATCACAGTGATCCTTTTGTAATGCACAGAAACACTGAATCACCAAGCTGAGCACCAGGAACTAACATAGTGTTATGTTGTTCAAAAACAAACAAACAAACTCATAGAAAAAAAAAACATCACATCTGTGATTATTACACGTGGGGGAGTGGTGGAAGGAATTGGATGAAGGTAGTCACAGGCACAAACTTGCAGTTATAACATAAATAAGAGTATTAAGGATTTAACGTACAACATAATTAACAGTGCTATTTTTTATATATAAAAGTTAAGAAAATAAATCCCAAGAGTTCTCATCGCAAGAAAACATTATTTTTTTTCTTTTTGCATTTAGATGAGATGATGTTCCCTGAACATTTTGCATAATCATTTCATGATGTCTGCGAACCAAATCACTATGATGCACACATTAAACTTATGCAGCGCTGGAAGTCAATTATATTTCAATAAAATTGGAAGGAATTGTTTTCTTTTTTAAATGATACCAATTTAAGAATTTTTTGAAGCAGCAAAAGTTATCATTGTTATTAAGCACTAGCCTTTAAATACACATCTTTTAAATGCACTGTTTAAGAAACTGGAAAAGTATGAATGAATAAAATGGTTTCCTAAGGAAAAACTCTTGTGATGTTGAGTTTCTACACGAACTAAATTGCTTTCTTTAGGAAAGACTACTTTTAATTTAAATAATGATGGACAGACAAATGACAGTTACTAAAACTTGAGTATTTGGCAGATAAATTCTTAAAAATGAAAAAAAGTCAGCCTGTCACATAAAAAAAATAACTCTCAGGATTTATTCTTAATAATGAAATTTGAGCTTTCAACTGAAAATTATAATTGTATAAATCACATATTCACCACTGTGAGATTCCCAATACATAAAAGACTGTTTTCTTGAAACTGTGAGTGATACTGACAAATGAGAGACATTTTAAAACATTTGAAAAATCTGGATAATTTAATGAATAAAAACTATGCAAATGAATAATTCACCATAGTAGAAGTCACACGTGCGAAGAATTTCTATACAAAGAGTTAAAATGACTGATGGATACATATATCTTTTAACACAATATCTTTGTTGATATACAGTCAACACATATATAATTTATATTTAATGTGAACAATTCAATAGAATTTGGTATATTCAGAGCGGTGCAAGGATCACCACATCAATCTCAGAACATTTTCAACACCCTAAAAAGAATCCCACATCACTTAGTCACCATACCCCTAAACCCCCATTCCCACAAATCCTAGGAAACAACCAGTGTATTTTCTGTCACTATAAATATGCATATTTAGGACATCTCACAGAAATGGAATCATAAAGTATGTAGACTTTTGTGAGCGGCTTTTTATGCTTAACACAATGTTTTCAAGATTCAGCCACATTGTAGCATGAATAAGTATTTCATTTCTTTTTATTGACAATATACTATGGTACAGATATTTCACATCTTGTTTATTTATTCCTCAATTGGTGGACATGTGGTTTTCTCCCACTTTTTTGCTATTACGAATAACACTGCTATGAATATGCATGTACAACTCTTTATGTAAAGATATATTTCCATCTCTCTTGGGTATATACCCGGAAATGTTGAGTCATATGATAATTCTATCTTTAGTCTTTTGAGGAACTGAGAGACTCTATGCCAAGTAAGCTTCACCATTTTGTAATCCTACCAGCTCAACATCCTCATCACAATTTTTATATATGCTGTGAGACAGGGTACGAGTTCATTTTACTGTATGTACCTTCTGCAGCATCATTTGTTGAAAAGGCCATTCTTTCTCTGTTTGATTCTCTTGATATTCTTGTCAGAAATCAATTAATCGTAAAGGGATAAATTTCTTTCTGGACTCTAAAATCTGTGCAAACTAGATTGGATGAAGATACAAACATAATTCACTGGAGAAAGAAGAGTTTTTAAGCAAGAGCTAGCAGTTCCATTCGGTTCAGTCGTTCAGTCGTGTCCGACTCTTTGCAACCACATGAATTGCAGCACGCCAGGCCTCCCTGTCCATCATCAATTCCCAGAGTTCACTCAAACTCATGTCCATCAAGTCGGTGATGCCATCCAGCCATCTCATCCTCTGTCGTCCCCTTTTCCTCCTGCCCCCAATCCCTCCCAGGATCAGTCTTTTCCAATGAGTCAACTCTTCTCATGAGGTGACCAAAGTACTGGAGTTTCAGCTTCAGCATCAGTCCTTCCAATGAACACCCAGGACTGATCTCCTTCAGAATGGACTGGTTGGATCTCCTTGCAATCCAGGGGACTCTCAAGAGTCTTCTCCAGCACCACAGTTCAAAAGCATCAATTTTTCGGCACTCAGCTTTCTTCACAGTCCAACTTTCACATCCATACATGACTACTGGAAAAACCATAGCCTTGACTAAACTGACCTTTGTTGGCAAAGTAATGCCTCTGTTTTTGAATATGCTATCTAGGTTGGTCATAACTTTCCTTCCAAGGAGTGTCTTTTAATTTCATGGCTGCAATCACCATCTGCAGTGATTTTGGAGCCCCAAAAAATAAAGTTTGACACTGTTTCCACTGTTTTCCCATCTATTTGCCATGAAGTGATCGGACCAGATGTCATCATCTTCGTTTTCTGAATGTTGAGCTTTTAGCCAACTTTTTCACTCTCCTCCTTCACTTTCATCAGGAGGCTTTTTAGTTCCTCTTCACTTTCTGCCATGAGGGTGGTGTCATCTGCATATCTGAGGTTATTGACATTTCTCCCTGCAATCTTGATTCCAGCTTGTGCTTCTTCCAGCCCAGCGTTGCTCATAATGTACTCTGCATGTAGTTTAAATAAGCAGGGTGACAATATACAGCCTTGACATATTCCTTTTCCTATTTGGAACCAGTTTGTTGTTTCATGTCCAGATCTAACTGTTGCTTCCTGACCTGCATATAGGTTTCTCAAGAGGTAGGTCAGGTGGTCTGGTATTCCCATCTCTTGAAGAATTTTCCACAGTTTATTGCAATCCACACAGTCAAAGGCTTTGGCATAGTCAGTAAAGCAGAAACAGATGTTTTTCTGGAACTCTCTTGCTTTTTCGAAGATCCAGTGGATGTTGGCAATTTGATCTCTGGTTCCTCTGCCTTTTCTAAAACCAGCTTGAACATCTGGAAGTTCATGGTTCACGTATTGCTGAAGCCTGGCTTGGAGAATTTTGAGCATTACTTTACTAGCGTGTGAGATGAGTGCAATTTTGTGTTAGTTTGAGCATTCTTTGGCATTGCCTTTCTTTGGGATTGCAATGAAAACTGACCTTTTCCAGTCCTGTGGCCACTGCTGAGTTTTCCAAATTTGCTGGCATACTGAGTGCAGCACTTTCACAGCATCATCTTTCAGGATTTGAAATAGCTCAACTGGAATTCCATCACGTCCATTAGCTTTGTTCGTAGTGATGCTTTCTAAGGCCCACTTGACTTCACATTCTAGGACGTCTGGCTCTAGGTGAGTGATCACACCATCGTGATTATCTGGGTCGTGAAGATCTGTTTTGTACAGTTCTTCTATGTATTCTTGCCACCTCTTCTTAATATCTCCTGCTTTTGTTAGGTCCATATCATTTCTGTCCTTTATCGAGCCCATCTTTGCATGAAATGTTCCCTTGGTATCTGTAATTTTCATGATGAGATCTCTAGTCTTTCCCATTCTGTTGTTTTCCTGTATTTCTTTACCTTGATCGCTGAGGAAGGCTTTCTTATCTCTCCTTGCTATTCTTTGGAACTCAGCATTCAGATGCTTATATCTTTCCTTTTCTCCTTTGCTTTTCGCTTCTCTTCTTCTCACAGCTATTTGTAAGGCCTCCCCAGACAGCCAATGCTTTTTTGCATTTCTTTTCCATGGGGACGGTCTTGATCCCTGTCTCCTGTACAGTGTTATGAACCTTCGTCCATAGTTCATCAGGCACTCTGTCTACCAGATCTAGTCCCTTAAATCTATTTCTCACTTTCACTGTATAATCAGAATTACTAGACAGTTACATACAAAAATTTCCATCCATTCCTCACCTGTAAAGAAAAATACTTCAGAACGGATTATAGATCTAAATGTAAAATCCCTTACCAATGGATTCTTAAATATACAGCTTTAATATAAAACTGACATTCTATAAATGCTAGTGGTATTTTAATTTTTTACCATTGGAAAATTAGCATTCCATACACAGATAATAGTATATCATAATGACTATAATTTTCCCCTATTGCTGAATGTTTACCTTGTTTTCAGTCTACTTTATTATAAAAACTGCCTTAATATATTTACATATTCCTTATTTAAATATCTAACTACAACTATAGGATACCAAAACTAGGAATTGCTGCATCAAAGATTATGTGCATATAAAATGTTTTAAAATGCTGCCAAATTGCTCCACAATAAGGTATACCTAGTTTTCACTCCCATACAAAAGTGTATAAAAGTATCCTTTGCTTTTCAATCTCCCCACACTGAATTCTGATCAAATTATTTACAACTAAGTGATACACAAATCTGGTGACTTCTATTTAAACTTGCATTTTTATTGCTAACTGGGTTGAGGTTTACTTATTAGCAATTCATATTTCTTCTTATATGAACTGAATTACTCATCATATCCTTTGTTTACTTTTTCAGTTTGGCTTTTCTTTTCTTAGTGCTGCCAAAATTCTAAGAATTGTTTAAGACTTTAGGAACATTAATTCTTTGACTGATAAATGTTGCAAATATTTTCATTTCATCTGTGTTTATTACGTATTTCACCTACCACTTTTTTAATTTAATGTACTTTAAGACTTACAGATTAGAAACAACAGTGAGAAACTGACAGAGAAAGATAAGCCAGTAAAGGGTACAGATAGCTCAAAGTTAACATGAACGAAGAAAGAGTGCTATTTATTTGTCTTGAAAGCCAATGTAAGAAAGTTTTAAAACTGAGGAAGTAATCAACAAATGAAATAACCCTGAGTGGGTCAATTAGAATTCATATTTTTAAATGGTCTCTGGTTTCAGCCATTATATTATTAGTGATTTCTGTAAAAAAAATAAATAAATAATGTTTCCAAAGAGAGATAAAGGTTAAAATCTTAAAAGTGGGAGGTAAAGCAGTGGTGATAATGAATATAAAGTCTTCTACCTAAACTAGGGGTAGTGAAGGGAAGGTGGAAAGGTAACAATTTGCAGTTTCAGAGAATGAGAAAAAAAATGGAATAGAACCTAAAAATTAAAATTATATAAACAGGTTTGAAGACAATAAGGAGAGAATGTGAAAAACTTGAAACCTGATGATTTCTGTTATATGTATTGAGAAGGATATGTAGTAACTTGCTGAGAATAGGGTAATATGTTAAAAGAGATTAAGAGAGATCTAAACAAACAGGAGGGCTTCTCTTGTGGCTAAGCTGGTAAAGAATCTGCCTGCAGTGCCGGGAGACCTGGGTTTGATCCCTGGGTTGGGAAGATCCCCTGGAGAAGGGAAAGGCTACCCACTCCAGTATTCTGGCCTGGAGAATTCCACAGATTGTAAAGTCCATGGGGTTGCAAAGAGTCGGACACAGCTTAGCAACTTTCACTTTTACTTCAAACAAACATGAAGGGAATAACAGCTGGGAGTAGAAACTCAAATTATTGTGGATACAGACATGTCTGAGTCCTTTAAAATGCCTAGAAAATGCTTGCATATGGACAAATTCAACGAATATGTATAAAATATGACCAGATTTTGGATAACTAAAAAATATACATGCTTCAAGAAATTTAGTTTTTATATGACTTTTTAATAGAAAAATTTTATATAAATCAGTATACACTAATATGATAATTATACAGTGACATGATTTCCAAAGAAGAACATATAAGTCTATTTGATTTAATTTCTACAGAATCAGATTAAAACTTTCATACTAATGGTTGGCAAACTGATGAAGTGGCACCTATTAAAATTTATATTTGTAGTATATAACCAAAAATTTGTAAATATCACTAAAAATGGAATTTTTAATTTATCAAGACATATAATATTTTCATACATACATAACCACAGAATTTAAAATCTTATGATGTAAAGTATAATAAATTTTCAGTCAAATTATATCTAAACTATATCATTTGCAAAATAAAATCAAAAGTAAAAAGTACTAAAATTGCTATTTAATGTTAAAGCTTATATTTAAACAGAGTTAGAATAAAGACTTTAAATGTATTCAGCTCCTAAACATACACTGAAAATGATATTTTTATTTAATAAACTAACAGTGAGAAGAAATTAGGGAAGGATTACATAGGAACTCACCCGTATTACTCTAAAATTTTTCTGTAAATCTAAAATTATTCCAAATGAGAAGTCCACTCTCCTACTACTGTTGGTGGGAATGTAACCTAGTGCAGTGACATGGAGAACAGTATAGAGGTTCATTAAAAAAATTAAAACAGAGCTACAGTGTGATCTAGCAATCCTACTCCTGGGCATACATTTGAAGTAAACCATGGTTCAAAATGATACACAGATAATGCTCAATGCACTGCCATTTACAATATCCAAGACCAGAGAGCAACCTAAAAGTCTATCAACAGATGAAAGGATAAAGAAGATATGATACTTACATACAATATAATATACTCAGCCATGAAAAAGAATGAAATTATGCCATTTGCAGCAAAATGGATGAACCTGGAGATTACCATACTAAGTGTAGTAAGTCAGACATCAGAAGACAAATATCATACGATACTCTTAATATGAACAATCTTTAAAAATGATACAAACTTATTTACAAAACAGAAACAGAATCACAGACTTAAGAGAACAAACTTATGGTAGGGGAAAGACGAGGATAGGGATAGATTAGATTGGGAATTTGGGGTTGAAATACACACACTACTACATTTCAAATAGATAACCAATAAGGATCAGTCCTGAATATTCATTGGAAGGACTGATGTTGAAGCTGAAACTCCAATACTCTGGCCACCTGATGCGACAACCTGACTCATTTAAAAAGACCCTAATGCTGGGAAAGATTGAAGGCAGGAGGAGAAGGGGACAACAGAGGATGAGATAGTTGGATGGCATCACCAACTCAATGTACACGGGTTTGAGTAAACTTCAGGAGTTGGTGATGGACAGGGAGGCCAGACATGCTGCAATCCATGGGGTCGCAAAGCGTGGATACAACTGAGTGACTGAAATGAACTGAAGGAACTACTATATAGCAAAGGTAACTCTGCTCAAATATTCTGTAATAACCTAAAAGAGAAAAGAACTTGAAAAAAAAAGATATATGTACATGTAGAACTGAATCACTTTGCTGTACACCTGAAACTAACACTGTAAATCAATTAAGTCCAATAAAAAATAATTTCTATAAAAGTTTATTTTAAAAAACTAAATAAAAAATTACTTTATTTTTTAAATTTTTACCTTGAAATAATTTTATACTTAAAGAAAACTTACAGAAATAATGCAAAGAATTCTTATATACCCTTCATGTTATATTAATATACTGTAATAAAATTAATATTATATAACAATAATAAAATTATCACAATCATAATATTGCTTTCTTCTTTTGAAGTCATTATTCTGCAAATCAAAAAAATCTTCTCTAGGTCAAAAACTAATTAATTTTTGGCAAAATTTTGACATGGTTTGTTGACTTTCAACTCAAGTAATAAATAAAAAGATACATTTCAATTCGAAAGCAGGATAAAAAATAAGAGTAGTGTTTTCATTTAGCAATTGCAGTTGACCCTTGAACAACACAGGTTGGAACAGCATCAGATCAGATCAGATCAGTTGCTCAGTCGTGTCCGACTCTTTGTGACCCCATGAATTGCAGCATGCCAGGCCTCCCTGTCCATCACCAACTCCTGGAGTTCACTCAGACTCACGTCCATCAAGTCAGTGATGCCATCCAGCCATCTCATCCTCGGTCGTCCCCTTCTCCTCTTGCCCCCAATCCCTCCCAGCATCAGAGTCTTTTCCAATGAGTCAACTCTTCACATGAGGTGGCCAAAGTACTGGAGTTTCAGCTTCAGCATCATTCCTTCCAAAGAAATGCCAGGGCTGATCTCCTTCAGGATGGACTGGTTGGATCTCCTCGCAGTCCAAGGGATTCTCAAGAGTCTTCTCCAACACCACAGTTCAGAAGCATCAATTCTTCGGCGCTCAGCCTTCTTCACAGTCCAACTCTCACATCCATACATGATCACAGGAAAAACCATAGCCTTGACTAGACGAACCTTTGTTGGCAAAGTAATGTCTCTGCTTTTGAATATGCTATCTAGGTTGGTCATAACTTTCCTTCCAAGGAGTAAGTGTCTTTTAATTTCATGGCTGCAGTGACCATCTGTACTGATTTTGGAGCCCAGAAAAATAAAGTCTGCCACTGTTTCCACTGTTTCCCCATCTATTTCCCATGAAGTGGTGGGACCAGATGCCATGATCTTCGTTTTCTGAATGTTGAGCTTTAAGCCAACTTTTTCACTCTCTACTTTCACTTTCATCAAGAGGCTTTTGAGTTCCTCTTCACTTTCTGCCATAAGGGTGGTGTGATCTGCACATCTGAGGTTATTGATATTTCTCCCCGCAATGTTGATTCCAGTTTGTGTTTCTTCCAGTTCAGCGTTTCTCATGATGTACTCTGTATATAAGTTAAATAAACAGGGTGACAATATACAGCCTTGACGAACTCCTTTTCCTATTTGGAACCAGTCTGTTGTTCCATGTCCAGTTTTTTTCAATAATAAATACTATAGTACTGCACTATAGTTTTTAATATAGGATGATTAAAGTCATCCAAATTTAATTCAGATGACCATTATATCTACTACAGTAGGCAAGAATCCCTTAGAAGAAATGGAGTAGCCCTCATTGTCAACAAAAGTGTCCAAAATGCAGTACTTGGGTGTAGTTTCAAAAACAACAGAATGATCTCTGTTCATTTCCAAGGCAAATCATTCCACATCACAGTTATCCAAGTCTATGCCCCAACTACTAATGCCAAAGAAGCAGAAGTTGAATGGTTTTATGAAGACCTACAAGACCTTCTAGAACTAACACCCAAAACATATGTCATCATAAGGGACTGGAATCCCAAAGTAGGAAGTCAAGAGCCTGGAATAACAGGAAAGTTTAGCCTTGGAATACAAAATGAAGCAGGGCATAGGATAACAGAATTTTGCCAAGAGACCACACTGGTCATAGCAAACACCCTCTTCCAACAACACAAGAGACAACTATACACACCAGATGGTCAATACCAAAATCAGACTGATTATATACTTTGCAGCTGAAGATGCAGAAGCTCTATACAGTCTTCAAAAATAAGACTGGGAGCTGACTGTGGCTAAGATCATGAACTCTTATTGGCAAATTCAGATTTAAATTGAAGAAAGTAGGGAAAACCACTAGACCATTCAGGTATGCTGCTACTGCTGCTGCTAAGTCGCTTTCGTTGTGTCTGACTCTGTGCTACCCCATAGACAGCAGCCCACCAGGCTCCTCTGTCCCTGGGATTCTCCAGGCAAGAACACTGGAGTAGGTTACCATTTCCTTCTCCAATGCATGAAAGCGAAAAGTGAAAGTGAAGTCGCTCAGTCAGGCCCAACTCTTAGTGACCCCATGGACTGCAGCCTACCAGGCTCCTCTGTCCCTGGGATTCTCCAGGCAAGAACACTGGAGTGGGTTGCCATTTCCTTCTCCAATGCATGAAAGTGAAAAGTGAAAGTGAAGTCGCTCAGTCATGCCCAACTCTTAGTGACCCCATGGACTGCAGCCTACCAGGCTCCTCTGTCCATGGGATTTTCCAGGCAAGAGTACTCGAGTGGGGTGCCATTGCCTTCTCCAATTCAGGTATGACCTAAATCAAATCTCTTACAAATATACAGTGGAAGTGAGAAATAGATTCAAGGGATTAGATTTGATAAAAGTTCCTGAAGAACGATGGATGGAGTTTTGTGACATTGTACAGGAGGCAGTGATCAAGACTATCTCCAAGAAAAAGAAATGCAAAAAGGCAAAATGGTTGTCTGAGGAGGCCTTACAAATAGCTAAGAAAAGAAGAGAAGTGAAGCAAAGGAAGAAAGAAAGATATACCCATATGAATGCAGAGTTTCGAACAATAGCAAGGAGAGATAAGAAAGCCTTCCTCAGTGATCAATGCCAAGAAATAGAGGAAAACAAGAGAATGGGAAAGACTAGAGATCTCTTCAAGAAAATTAGAGATACTAAAGGAACATTTCATGCAAAAATGGGCTCAATAAAGAACAGAAATGGTATGGACCTAACAGAAGCAGATGATATTAAGAAGAGTTGGCAAGAATACACAGAAGAACTATACCAAAAAGATCTTCAGGACCCAGATAACAACAATGGTGTGATCACTCACCTACAGCCAGACATCCTGGAGTGTGAAGTCTAGTGGGCCTTAGACAAAGCTAGTGGAGGTGATGGAATTCCAGCTGAGCTATTTTCAAATCTTAAAGGATGATGCTGTCAAAGTGCTGTACTCAATATGCCAGCAAATTTGGAAAATTCGGCAGTGGCCACAGGACTAGAAAAGGTCAGTCTTCATTCCAATCCCAAAGAAAGGCAACATCAAAGAATGTTCTAACTACTGCACAATTGCACTCACCTCACACACTAGCAAAGTAATGCTCAAAATTCTCCAAGCGAGGCTTCAACAGTATGTGAACTGAGAACTTTGTGATGTTCAAGCTGGTTTAGAAGAGGCACAGAAACCAGAGATCAAATTGCCAACATCCACTAGATCACATAAAAAGCAAGAGAGTTCCAGAAAAACATCTACTTATGCTTCATTGACCTTACCAAAGCCTTTGACTGTGACGATCAGAACAAACTGTAGAAAATTCTTCAAGAGTTAGGAATACTACACCATATTACCTGTCCCCTGAGAAATCTGTACGCAGGTCAAGCAGTAACAGTTACAACCGAACATTTAACAATGGACTGGATCCAAATTGGGAAAGGAGCACAACACGGCTATACACTGTCATCCTGCTTATTTAACTTATATGCAGACTGTGTATCATGTGACATGTCAGACTGGATGATGCACAAGCTGGAATCAAGACTGCAGGGAGAAATGACCAATAACTTCAGATATGCAGAAGACACCACGCTTATGGCAGTAAGTGAAGATGAACTAAAGACACTCTTCATGAAAGAAAAAGACGAGAGTGAAAAAGCTGGCTTAAAACTCAACATGCAAAAAACCTAAGATCATGGCATCCAGTCACATCATGGCAAATAGATGGGGAAATACTGGCTGACTTTATTTTGGGGGCTCCAAAATCACTGCAGATGGTGACTGCGGCCATGAAATTAAAAGATGCTTACTCCTTGGAAGGAAAGTTGTGACCAACCTAGATAGCATATTCAAAAGCAGAGACGTTACTTTGCCAACAAAGGTCAATCTGGTTGAAGCTATGATTTTTCCAGTAATCGTCTATGAATGTGAGAGTTGGACTATAAAGAAAACTGAATGCCAAAGAATTGATGCTTTTGAACTGTGGTTTTGGAGAAGACTCTTGAGAGTCCCTTGAACTGCAAGGAGATCCAATCAGTCCGTCCCAAAGGAAGTCAGTTCTGAATATTCATTGGAAGGACTGATGCTGAAGCAGAAACTCCAATACTTTGGCTACCTGATTCGAACAACTGCCTCACTGGAAAAGACCTGGATGCTGGGAAAGACTGAAGGCAGGAGGAGAAGGGGATGACACAGGATGAGATGGTCGAATGGCATCACTGACTCAATGGACATGAGTTTAAGCAAGTTCTGGGAGTTGGTGGTGGACAGAGAAGCCTGGCATGCTACAGTCCATGGGGTTGCAAAGAGTCAGACATGACCAAGCAACTCAACTGCACTGAACTGATAGTACTACACAATCCACTGTTGGTACACATCCAGGGTAATGGAGAGTGAACTATAAGGTTACAGGTGAAGGGTTGGCAAGCCTAACCCCTAAATGTTCAGGGTCAACTATTCATCAACTTTCTAAAATGTATTCCTAAGCTAGAACTCAGTATCCTCCAAGTGGATGAATAATGACGTATTCACATAAATTATATAACACTTTAACACTAATCTTCATTAGAATTTCTAAAAAGAAAAGCTACCATTTCCAAAAATACTACAGAAAGCCAAGTGTGGGTTTGGAGACCAGGAATTTGAATTAGGACCCATGCATATAGTAGTGCTGTGATTTGCATTCAACAATCTCAATACCAAGGAATAGACTGGCAGATACTAAGTTAGACTGACCTAGGCTGGTGGCTAAGCACGGTAAATTAAAAGAACACAAAAAGTGAGAGAACATGTTTACATAAGTTTGAGAGAAAATTAAGCGTACTTAAATGCATTAAGGGTAATGAAATGCCAGATTTGGGGGGCAGTGACATGTAGAGGTACAAGGGCTAGGAAAATTCTATATCATCACAGAAAATGAGTCATAGATCTCATATATAGAACTGTTAAGGGATGACGATTTACAATACTGACATAATAAAGAATTATTTAATAAGAATCAAGTTCAACAAACTCTAAAAGGGGAAGATGCATGGTTTATACCAGTGAAATCATCCCTTACCTACTGGTTGGGAAACTGTAGACAGATCTTCACAAGTTACAAGAAAATTCATTTAAATGCCTTTAGACTTCAAAAATACAAAAAGAAAATATTAAAATGTGTATTTTTCCTCTTCTGTTTGATCAATAGGAAATATACAATTTTAAAAATGATTGCCAAAAGAGGGGAAATGTTACAATTTTCTTGAAAAGGTATGTTAGGACAGCATCACCATTTCACAACATTTTACACTGTTTTTCAAATAATGCCTAGTGTTATTACCTTGAACTGAAAGTACTAAGATATTCATAAAAATTTTTATTTCTTCAAAAAAGTAAGGTATGTGATTTGAAAGTACTTAAAAAGTTAAAAAAATATTCTAAAACAATGTTATTAAGAAATACTAATTATTCAATACATGCCTGCTGACTCAATATAGAAGGATATGAAGCATATGTACAAAATCATGCTGGGACTGAATATCGTCATTATTCTGAGGAGAGCAAGGAAAAAAAAAACTAACAGTGTTAAGTGATGTAGAATATTCACTTAAATATGAATGGAATTTTTACTAAAATACAGAGAATAGTACCTCATAGTGGTTTTGATTTGCAGCACTGTTTACAATAGCCAGGACATGGAAGCAACCTAGATGTCCATCAGCAGATGAATGGATAAGAAAGCAGTGGTACATATACACAATGGAGTATTACTCAGCCATTAAAAAGAATTCATTTGAATCCGTTCTAATGAGATGGATGAAACTGGAGCCTATTATACAGAGTGAAGTAAGCCAGAAAGAAAAACACCAATACAGTATACTAACACATATATATGGAATTTAGAAAGATGGTAACAATAACCCTGTATATGAGACAGCAAAAGAGACACTGATGTATAGAACAGTCTTATGGACTCTGTGGGAGAGGGAGAGGGTGCGAAGATTTGGGAGAATGGCAGTGAAACATGTATACTATCATGTATGAAACGAGTTGCCAGTCCAGGTTCGACACACGATAGTGGATGCTCGGGGCTGGTGCACTGGGACGACCCAGAGGGATGGTATGGGGAGGGAGGAGGGAGGAGGGTTCAGGATGGGGAACACATGTATACCTGTGGCGGATTCATTTCGATATTTGGCAAAACCAATACAATATTGTAAAGTTTAAAAATAAAATAAAATTTAAAAAAATGAATAAATAAATTTAAAAAATAATAATAAATTAAAAAAAAATTAAGCTCAACATTTCTAAAGAGGAAATAGAGTCCTTCTAAGTGTTCATTTGAAAACCTGATTCAGCTGCAACTTCCCAAATATGATATTTCTTTGGTGAATCAAACACTTCAAAATTTTGAAGAAAAAGAATTCAGTGAGTATTGAAGAAAAAAAAATCTATTGGACTATTATGTTCAATGCTGATTTTTCAATAAACAACTATGTTTATTGAAAAAAATAGATAAATAAAAAAATAAAATACAGAGAATACATAGAAGAACTATACAAAAAAGATCTTTATAACCCAGATAACCAGGATGTGTGATCACTCACCTACAGCCAGACATTCTGGACTGCAAAGTCAAGTGGGCCTTAGGAAGCATCACTACAAACAAAGCTAGTGGAGGTGATGGAATTCCAGTTGAGCTGGAATTCAAAACGATGATGCTGTGAAAGTGCTGCACTCAATATGCCAGCAAATTTGGAAAACTCAGCAGTGGCCACAGGACTAGAAAAGGTCAGTTTTCATTCCAATCCCAAAGAAAGGCAATGACAAAGAATGTCCAAACTACCATACAATTGCAGTCATCTCACACGCTAGCAAAGTAATGCTCAAAATTCTCCAAGCAAGGTTTCAACAGTATGTGTGTGAATCAAGAACTTCCAATGCTCAAGCTGGATTTAGAAAAGGCACAGGAACCAGAGATCAAATTGCCAACATCCAATGGATCATAGAAAAAGCAAGAGAGTTTGAGAAAAACATCTACTTCTGCTTTATGGACTATGCCAAAACCTTTGACTGTGTGGACAACAAGAAACTCTGTAAAATTCTTCAAGAGATGGGAATACCAGACCACCTTACATGTCTCATGATAAATCTATATACAGGTCAAGAAGCACCAGTTAGACCAGACATGGAACAACTGAAGCTCCAATACTTTGGTCACCTGATGTGAAGAGCTAACTCATTGGAAAAGACCCTGATGCTAGGAAAGATTGAAGGCAGGAGGAGAAGGGGACAACAGTGGATGAGATGGATGGATGGCATCACTGACCTGATGGACATGAGTTTGAGCAAGCACCAGGAGATGGTGATGAGCAAGGTAGCCTGGCGTGCTGCAGTCCATGGATTTGCAAAGAATTGGACACAACTGAGCAAATGAACTGACTGACTGATCAAAAATGTCCCATTTATCACATAAGTTAAGGACTTAGTTAACAAATGATCACGGGACACTTAATAAAAAAAAATACAGTACAAAATATAGGCAACTACTACTTAAAGAATTACAATTCTTCATTAAGTTAACTTTTAACAACTAGAATCCCAGGAGTCAAATGATACCAAAAATTACCAATTAACAGACATCCAAAAAAGTCTATTATTCAGAGAAGCGGTTTCTAGGCAAAGTGGAAAAAAAATGGAATATTTTTTTCCAAATAATTTATTGCCCATTTCTAAGAAATAATTGGTACATGCTGATAATTCCCTGAGAGCTAAGAAACACACCTTATTAAAAGATGTAATTAAACAAAAACCACAAACCAAAAAACACAAAACAAACAAAAAGATGTAATTAGTCTCCAGAAATTACATGCACTGACAGAGAACAGACACTCAAATTAAGCTTGTAGAGTAAGCCCTTTAGATAAAGCAGAAAAATGTTGTGTGTAAAAACCTTTCATTTAGAAAGTGCATGCGAGTGCAAAGTCACATCAGTCGTGTCTCTCTCTTTGTGACGCTATGGACCATAGCTCATCAGGCTCCTCTGTCCATGGGATTCTCCAGGCAAGAATACTGGAGTAGGGTGCCGTTACCTTCTTCAAGGGATCTTCCTCCCCGAATCTGCATCCCTAAGGTCTCCTGCATTGGCAGGTGGATTTTTTACCACTAGCACCACCTATGAAGCCCTTGGAAAGTAGATTTCAGGTTTGTTTCATCTTTGAAAAATTTGGAGGTAACATAAAAAACATTAACGGATATACGTTCTCTCTTGTAAAACCCAATCTCTTTCATACATTTAGCTTTATGGCTAAACCTTCCAGTTCTCTCAGAATATAAGTTAAAATAAATATACAATCTTTAAAAATGGGGATGTTAGAAATCTAATCTGAAACATTCAGAAAGTTAAGGGAAACTGCCTATCTTTGGAGTGGTGGTGGTAGATAAAACTTCAGATTATAATTTTTCCTTGCCAAACTGAAAAGTAACAATTGCTAATATATAACTTTCATTGTGAATTCACTTTTCATCATGATCTGTTGCTTGAAAAGCAAACACTATGATTTAAAATACTAGACAATCAGTAAAGGTACCCTCAACAGTTTAGCATATCTCCATGATAATAAATACAAGCTTATTTCCAAATTACCTCAAAATTACTCCATATGGTCTTCAAAAAAATTAATCAAAGATTCTTATATTCACATAAGCATGACTGCAAAAAACACACTTATACCTTATATTCACATTTATACCTGATTGTCAACTGGAACATTAACCTGGTATATGTTTATTACGTACTCACAAGAAAGCAAACAATATTTTTTAAAAAGAGAAAGTAGTCAACAACAGAGAATATAAGGTATTCTTATATTTCGTAACTGTCTTTTCGTAACTGCTCATTAAGGTATGAAGAAGTGCTAGGTAGAAATATTCTATATTGAAATTTTTAAAAAGTCAAAGCACAAGCTGGAATCAAGATTGCTGGGAGAAATATCAATCACCTCAGATATGCAGATGACACCACCCTTATGGCAGAAAGTGAAGAGGAACTAAAAAGCCTCTTGATGAAAGTGAAAGACGAAAGTGAAAAAGTTGGCTTCAAGCTCAACATTCAGAAAACTAATGGCATCTGATCCCATCACTTCATGGGAAATAGATGGGGAAACAGTGGAAACAGTGGCAGACTTTATTTTTGGGGGCTTCAAAATCACTGCAGATGGTGATTGCAGCCAGGAAACTAAAAAATGCTTACTCCTTAGAAGGAAAGCTATGACCAACCTAGATAGCATATTGAAAAGCAGAGACATTACTTTGCCAACAAAGGTTCGTCTAGTCAAGGCTATGGTTTTTCTAGTGGTCATGTATGGATGTGAGAGTTGGGCTGTGAAGAAAGCTGACTGCTGAAAAATTGATGCTTTTGAATCAATCGATTTTGTGGTGTTGGAGAAGACTCTTGAGAGTCCCTTGGACTGCAAGGAGATCCAACCAGTCCATTCTGAAGGAGATCAGTCCTGGGTGTTCTTTGGAAGGAATGATACTGAAGTGGAAACTCTAGTACTTTGGCCACCTCATGCAAAGAGTTGACTCATTGGAAAAGACTCTGATGCTGGGAGGGATTGGGGGCAGGAGGAGAAGGGGACAACAGAGGATGAGATGGCTGGATGGCATCACTGACTCGATGGACGTGAGTTTGAGTGAACTCAGGGAGTTGGTGATGGACGGGGAGGCCTGGTGTGCTGCAATTCATGGGGTTGCAAAGAGTCTGACACGACTGAGTGACTGAACTGAACTGAACTGGATATTTTAGTATTAAGATTAAAAAACAACTTGCTGCATTTTAAGGACAGAGAGTCCAGAAATGCTGGTAATATTCAAGCAACTATTTAAAATGATAACGTGATAAGTTGCTCAGTCATTTTTGATTCTTTGTGAGGCATAAACTATAGCCTGCCAGGCTCCTCCCTCAATGGAATTCTCCAGGTAAGAATATTGGATTGGGTGGGCCATTCTCTTCTCCAGGGGATCTTTCCCACCCAGGGATAGAACTGGGGTCCCGTGCATTGCTGGCAGATTCTTTATCATTTCAGCCACCAGGGAAGTCCCATTTAAAATGTGACCATAATAATAAAGAACTTCTAAGGTCAAAATGTAAACTCTTCTTTGATGATCATTAAATCCAGAAATATCTTGGATCTGATCATTTAAAAGGTATTTCTGATTCAAAAACAAAAGACAATCAGCCTAATAAGTACCTCAAAGAAAATATATAAATGTGTAACAAGTGCATAAAAAGATGTTCAATACCATTAGTCATTAGGGAAATAACAGTGATGAAATACCACTGTATGTACAAGATTGGTTATAATTTTAAAGAAAAGAAGGGAAAAAAAGGGTGAGGGGATAAATTCTGGCAAGGATCTGTACAAACTGGAACCCTTAATATATTTCTGGTGAGAATGTATATTGTTGTTGCCACTGTGGAAAGAGTTTGGTAGTTCCTCCAGAAGCGCATATTTACCATACGAACCATCAATTAAATCCCTGCAGGTATATACTCAAATGAATAAAAAAGAGGGATTCAAACTCTGTGGACAACCCAAATGTTCATGAACTCATGAATAGATAACAGGACACAGCCATATAATGGAATTATTATTCAGTTACAGAAAGGAATCAAGTGCTAATACATACGACAATCTACATGAATCACAAAAATATTATTACCTATAAGTAAAAGAAGCCAAATAAAAAAGGTCATATAAAGCAATGATTTCATTTACATGAAACATTCAGAAACGGCAAATCCATTGTAACAGATAACCTATCTGTGGGTGTCAGGGGCTGACAGGAGGGAGTGAGGAACAACTGCTTTCATTCTAGGGGTTCCATTTGGAGTGATGAAACACATCCTAGAACTAGACACGGAGTATGCTTGCACAGTATCATGAATTAAGTAAATTCTACTGAATTGCACACTTTAAATGATTCATTTTATGTTATGTGGATTTTACTTCAGTGAAAAAAAGAACACACAAAAAAAGGAAAGACTCTTTATCCTGTTAACGTTACCCACTGAGGCATTCTAAAGAAGCAACATCACAAAATTTGTCTTTTAGTAGGGTTTTCAGCAGCTCTGTAGAACACAAATTGGTGGAGAGACAAATAGCTGTAGCGAGAACAGAGGGAAATCATCCTATAATTGAGAAAAGAACAAACGAGAGTAAGGAAGGAAGGAGTATCAGAGAATAATAGAGGGGAACAGTGAAACCCAGGGGAGACTTTTCAAGACTGTCAAGCAGATAAAGGAGAGGAAATCACAAACAGTGCCTGTGACACTCCAGCTGAGTGTCAGAATATGTCAGAAAACGAGCTGGAAGTCATCTGTTAAGGGGCTGTAAGAACCCAAGAGAAAACAGTGGGTAAAGATTTAAAGGAGAAGGAAAGAAACACTGCAAGAATTAAAAGAAGAAGATCCAGCTATGGAAAAGGAGGGAGAGGAACCAGAAAGGAAGAAAACCTGAGGAACAGGTATCACAGAAGCGAAGCCAGAGAGGAAAAAAGCTTCAAACTGGTGGTAGAGTCAACACTGATAAATGAGTCAAATGAGATGAGAACTATCAAGTGTTCAGTGGATTGGATGACCAAATCATAATCAGTGGCTCCTACTACCTGAGTTTCAGAGAAGTGGTAAGAATAATGAAGAGATAAAGAAGTATAGACTACATTTTCAAATATTTCAACTGAAAAGGAAACTAGATAGATAAGGAGGATTTTGGAGAGAGATTTTCTTATTGGGATGGGAGAGAAATTAAGCACATTTATAACAAAGATAGTGAAGACCAGGGAGGGGATAAGATTTGAAGGTAGACTCAAGGGTGAGAAGAAAAGCACAAATGAAGGATGTTAGATATAAAATGAAAGTGGAATAACTAATTCTCAAATATTAGATAGAAACAATGAAATAAAGATATGGATGCAGTTAAGCATGACTACACAACAAGACACTGAAAACACTTCTTTAAAGCCAAAACAGTTGCTCAGTTGAGAAGCTGGGAAGGTATCTCCTGGTAGAGGGATAAGAGACTGGGTAGATGTGAGGATACGAAAAAATTATTAACATAAAATCTAGAGAAAAAGAGAACGCTAAAAGCAAATTAAAGAACTGAAAAGAAGTTTCACCACCTACACTGTTGCTGAGAATGTAAATTGGTGCAGCCACTTACACGTAATGGGGAACATTACAAAGGTTCCTTAAAAAACTAAGAATAGAGTTGCCATATAATCCTGCAATCCTACTCCTGGGAATATATCTAGGAAAACTCTTACTTAAACACCGTGATGTTCACAGCAGCGCTATTTAGAGTAACTAAGAGTGGCTCAGTCATTCAAGAACTCGCCCACAATGCAGGAGACCCGCATTCGATCCCTGGGTTGGACGATTCCCTGCAGAAGGGAATGGCTACTCACTCCAGTCTTCTTGCCTAAACAATTTCATGGACAGAGGAGCCTGGCGAGTTACAATCCACGGGGTTGCAAAGAGTTGGACATGAGTGAGCCACTAACAAGATGTGGAAGTAAACTAAATGTCCAGGAAGTAAGTCAGATAGAGGAAAGCAAATATTACATGATGTCACTTATTTGTGGAATTTTAAAAGACGATACAAGTGAACTTACTTACAAAACAGAAATAGATACACAGACATAGAAAATAAGCTTATGGTCACCAACAGGATAAATCAAGAGTTTGTAATTAACTTCTATACACAACTACATAGAAAACAAGCAAACAACAAGGATCTATTGTACAACACAGAGAACAATATCCAGGATGCTGTGATAAACCATAATGGAAAAGAATCTAAAAAAGAATAAATATATATAATAAATAAGTTTTATATATATAATCACTTTGATGTACACCTGAAACTAACACAACATTGTAAATTAATAACTCAATTAAAAAAAGGAAAGAAAAGATGTTTCAGGGTGCAACTTAGTTTGGAAAACTGAGTTATTCTGCCTATTTACAAAGAGTATGGTTTTATACAAATTTCTACTCATCACTGGAATCAAGATTGCTGGGTGAAATATCAATAACCTCAGATATGCAGATGATACTACTCTAAAGGCAGAAAGTGAAGAGAAACTCTTAATAAAGAGCCTCTTGATGAGGGTGATAGAGGAGAGTTAAAAAGCTGGCTTGAAACTCAATATTAAACAAACTAAGACCATGGCATCCGGTCCCATCATTTCATGGCAAACAGAAGAAGAAAAAGTGCAAGTAGTGACAGTTTTTCTTTTCTTGAGCTCCAAAATCACTACAGGTGGTGACTGCAGCCATGAAATTAAAAGACACTTGGTAAGGCAAATGGGCTTCGGCGGCTCCTTGGCAGGTGGCAGCAGTGGCCGTATCGCTTCCTCCTGGCCTTGTTAATGTCGGGGCCAGGCCTTGTTAATGACGCCCTAGAGCCCGGCCTTTCCTGGGGTAGGGGTGGGAGGGGACGGGGTGGGGACCAGACATGTCAGACATGTCAGAGGTGACTCGAAGTCTGCTGCAGTGCTGGGGCACCAATTTTAGGAGAGGCAGAAGATCTGAAGAAGCTAGAACCAATCCTAAAGAATATTCTTACATATAATAAAGAACTCCCATTTGATGTTCAGCCTGTCCCTTTAAGAAGAACTTCAGCACCTGGTGCAGAAGAGAATTCGGAATTTGAAGAAGATGAAGAAGAGGGTGGTGCTGGAGCAGGGTCTCCTGATTTCTTTCCTGCCAGAGCTCCCAGTATTTAATTACCAAGGCTGCCATCAGAACCAGGAACGACGTTACTACCAGAATTGAGAAAACTGGCCTAAAAGATGCCAGGCAATGCACTGATCCCTATATCACAGTTAGGGTAAAAGACCTGAATGGCACAAATTTAACTCCTGTGCAAGATACTCCTGTGGCTTCAAGAACAGGAGATACATATGCTCATTTTAATGTAGACATTGAGCTCCAGAAGCATGTTGAAAAATTAACCAAAGGTGCAGCTATTTTTTTTTAATTCAAACACTACAAGCCTAAAGAAAGGTTTACCAGCACCGAGTGTTTTGCTTTCATGGAGATGGCTGAAATTAAACCTGGGCCAACTGTAACAGAACTATACAAGAAACCCACTGACTTTAAAAGAAAGAAATTGCAATTATTGTCCAAGAAACCACTTTATCTTCATCTGCATCAAACTTTCCACAAGGAATGATCCTGACATGAGCACCCTGGAACTTCTGTGAATCTCACCACTCCATAGAATCCATCATAGCTCTGTGTAGCATACGCACCCCTCAATAGGCAGGAAGCAAGCCGGACACAGGTTGACAGACCAGAGTGAGTTCATTACAAGCTTTAGCACAGAATTCAAAGTCCAGCATCACTGACGAAACAGACTCCTTTGGATACAGCCTTACTGTAGATCTTGAAACATTTTCACTTTCTTATTAATTGTGCAATTAATAGTCTCTTTTCTAATCTACGACTACTCCCACCCTGCTTCCTGGAACAACACTGTTGTGGGTGGGATGTTCTTGTCTTCGAACGTAATATAGCAATAAGAATGTGCTAGAATGTCCATTTCTGCTCCAATATGCTCTTTAGCAGACTTTGGGTTGATGTGGGGAGGAGAGCATGAGACTGCGTTAGAGGAAATGGAACCAATTATGCTGCCCAAGGTCAGTTTGGAAGTTTATAGCCTGATCCTTAGAGACAGCCTCAATTCACCCCGATCTCATGGCTTTCCTGCCTAGAAATCATGTGCCTTGGCCAGTCTCCCACATGGGAGTATTTGCAGGTTGTAGCTGGGATTTTTCCAGATGACCAGATTGTTCTTCTGAAAGTGACCATATTTTTAGTCATGTTGATTAGCTTTTTTCCTATATCATATTGTTACTCTTTCTGATAGTGATTCTAGAGTTAATGATGAAAGCATCTCAGAATAATTACAAATTCTTAGTGGAGTTATAATGTCTTCTAAATCATGTAATCTGAAAATAATCTGAGTCAGATGCTAATGAGATATTGCAGGAATAACTGCTATTTTTCTGACAACTGATTGTGAAACCTTAAAACCTGCATACCTCTTCTACAGTGATGAGTATGCAAATCTGGAGATATTCTATTTTTTTTAATATAGGTGGATAGTATTGCAATTTATTTCCTATTTAGATATACTGACATTCATCCATATGGAAATATACAAGTCATTAGCTTATTATAATATGACTATTTACATTCTTTTGACTTAATAATGGAGCCCAGATAAAACTTTCATAGTACATACAGTGGATATTTTACACAGAACAAGAAGATTTGGGGTGGATGTTCTGTGGGTCAGACGTGGAGCCCACATGTTTAATATTCACTGTTTTAAATGACCAATGCTAGAATGCACAAAATGCAGTGCCAGTACGTGGCCTATTTTTAAACGAATGTAACAAGCCTTACCTTGGACGACAGGTATCTCCTCATGGTAAGGAGCAGTGGCTGCACTTTGCTGGAGCAGCCGTGAAGAGATACCCCACGTCCAAGGTAAGAGAAATCCAAGTAAGACGGTAGGTGTTGCGAGAGGGCATCAGAGGGCAGACACACTGAAACCATAATCACAGAAAACTAGTCAATCTAATCACACGGACCACAGCCTTGTCTAACTCAATGAAACTAAGCCATGCCCTGTGGGGCCACCCAAGACGGGCGGGTCATGGTGGAGAGATCTGACAGAATGTGGTCCCCTGGAGAAGGGAATGGCAAACCACTTCAGTATTCTTGTTTTGAGAACCCCATGAAGAGTACGAAAAGGAAAAATGATAGGATACTGAAAGAGGAACTCCCCAGGTCGGTAGGAGCCCAATATGCTACTGGAGATAAATGGAGAAATAACTCCAGAAAGAATGAAGGGATGGAGCCAAAGCAAAACAATACCCAGATGTGGATGTGACTGGTGATAGAAGCAAGGTCCGATGCTGTAAACAGCAATATCACATAGGAACCTGGAATGTCAGGTCCATGAATCAAGGCAAATTGGAAGTGGTCAAACGGAAATGGCAAGAGTGAACATCGACATTCTAGGAATCAGTGAACTAAAATGGACCAGAACGGGTGAATTTAACTCAGATGACCATTATATCTACTACTGTGGGCAGGAATCCCTTAGAAGAAATGGAGTAGCCATCATAGTCAACAAAAGAGTCTGAAATGCAGTACTTGGATGCAATCTCAAAAACAACAGAATGATCTTTGTTCGTTTCCAAGGCAAACCATGCAATATCACGGTAAACCAACTCTATACCCCGACCAGTAAGGCTGAAGAAGCTGAAGTTGAACAGTTCTATGAAGACCTACAAGACCTTCTGGAACTAACACCCAAAAAAGATGTCCTTTTCATTATAGGGGACAGGAATATAAAACTAGGAAGTCAAGAAACATCTAGAGTAACAGGCAAATTTGGTCTTGGAGTACAGAATGAAGCAGGGCAAATGCTAATAGAGTTCTGCCAAGAGAATCTACTGGTCATAGGACACACCCACTTCCAACAACACAAGAGAAGACTCTACACATGGACATCACCAGATGGTCAACACGGAAATCAGGTTGATTATATTCTTTGCAGCCAAAGATGGAAAAGCTCTATACAGTCAGCAAAAGGAAGACTGGGAGTGACTGTGGCTCAGATCATGAACTCCTTATTGCCAAATTCAGACTTAAATTGAAGAAAGTGGGGAAAACCACTAGACCATTCAGGTATGACCTAAATCAAATCCCTTATGAATATACAGTGGAAGTGAGAAACAGATTTAAGGGACTAGATCTGATAGACAGAATGCCTGATGAACTAGGGACAGAGGTTCGTGACACTGTATACAAGACAGGAATCAAGACGATCCCCAAGAAAAAAATGCAAAAAAGCAAAATGGCTGTCTGAGGAGGCCTTACAAATAGCTGTGAGAAGAAGAGAAGCGAAAAGCAAAGGAGAAAAGAAAAAATATAAGCATCTGAATGCAGAGTTTCAAAGACTAGTAAGGAGAGATGAGAAAGCCTTCCTCAGCAATCAATGCAAAGAAATAGAGGAAAACAATAGAATGGGAAAGACTGGAGATCTCTTCAAGAAAATGAGAGATACCAAGGGAACATTTCATGCAAAGACGGGCTCGATAGAGGACAGAAATGGTATGGACCTAACAGAAGCAGAAGATATTAAGAAGAGGTGGCAAGAATACACAGAACTGTACAAAAAAGATCTTCACGACACAGATAATCATGATGGTGTGATCATTCACACTCACCTAGAGCCAGACATCCTGGAATGTGAAGTCAAGTGGGCCTTAGAGCATCATTACAAACAAAGCTAGTGGAGGTGATGGAATTCCAGTTGAGCTATTTCAAATCCTGAAAGATGATGGATTCTTTACCACTGACCCACCAGAGAAGCTCCCGTGACAAGCCCAGATAGCATATTAAAAAGCAAAGATACCACTTTATCAACAAAGCATGTGAGATGAGTGCAATTGTGCAGTAGTTTGAGCATTCTTTGGTATTGCCTTTCTTTGGGATCAGATCTGATCTGATGCTAATGCTAAATCTAGGGATTTTTCTAAAATGTTCTATAACTTACATTACAAATGATTCCTCAAAACACAGGATTAAAAATACCCAAAATATCACATAAGGAGTGTCACTTAAAATCAATATTTGTGGATATTCAGTTCAGTTCAGTTCAGTCGCTCAGTCATGTCCGACTCTCTGCGACCCCATGAATTGCAGCACGCCAGGCCTCCCTGTCCATCACCAAGTCCCGGGGTTCACTCAGACTCACATCCATTGAGTCAGTGATGCCATCCAGCCATCTCATCCTCTGTTGTCCCCTTCTCCTCCTGCCCCCAATCCCTCCCACCATCAGAGTCTTTTCCAATGAGTCAACTCTTCACATGAAGTGGCCAAAGTACTGGAGTTTTAGCTTTAGCATCATTCCTTCCAAAGAAATCCCAGGGTAATTCTACAACAAGTATAAAGATACTCTCTAATTTTTTTTTTTTTTTTTTTTGGCCAGCTTCATGGCATGCAGGATCTCAGTTGTTCAAGCAGGGATCAAAACCATGTCCCCTTCATTGGAAGCATGGAGTCCTAACCACTGGCCTGCCGGGAAATTCCCACAACTTTTATTCAAGGTCATTGTACTTTTATTTTTCAATGTGGTCTAATTACACAAAACCTATATTGTTATAAAAAGAATTTCATCCTGAGATATTCCAGCCACAGCCTATCACATTTTTTAGTGTAACGTATGGGGATGAGGAGGAAAATATTCAGACTGCTCATGAGTCAAAGGTGAAAAGTGAAAGTAAAAGTCGTTCCGTCGTGTCCGACTCTTTGTGACCCCATGGACTACACAGTTGGTGGTATTCTCCAGGCCAGAATACTGGAGTGGGCAGCCTTTCCCTTCTCCAAGGGATCTTCCCAACCCAGGGATCGAACCTAGGTCTCCCATACTGCAGGCAGATTCTTTACCAGCTGAGCCACAAGGGAAGCCCAAGAATACTGGAGTGGGTGGCCTATCCCTTCTCCAGTGGATCTTCCTGACCCAGGAATCAAACTGGGGTCTCCTGAACTGCAGGCGGATTCTTTACCAACTGAGCTATCAGAGGGAGAGTCAAAGGTAAAAGTATGCAAATGTGATATAAAATATGTATTTGTCTCCTTTCATCAAATTCTAGCCACTAGCACAATATTTTCTGGTTATATTATCTACCTTTAAAAAACGCCTCAGTTCAAAATACAAGTCTGCTACTTACTAACCATGAGACCCTGCACTACTTCTATAAAGAGCCATTAACTCAAAAACTATCAAGGGTCTCCTATTTAACTGTAGGTACATGCTAACAAAGTAGTCAGCCAGTGTTTGCCTGTTCATCTCTTTCTCCCTTTTTCTATATCCAAGCACGTGCATGCATGCACACTCACACACACACACTACGACAGAAGGACATAAGACCTCCAGATTGAGGCAAAAATGGCAGCAAGAGAAATATCTTAGTGCTGCCTTTTTGAGCACCAGTCCTCAGGGGACAGTGCAGTAAGGACAGGATGCTACTAGTGCCAGCGAAGTGCATCAGAGGACAGTAATTCCAAAATTTAGAAACCGATCTACATGCGGCAGCTGTTCCAAAGTGAAAGATTATTCATTACTATAGTATTACAGACAGTCCTTGACTTAGGATGGCTTGGTCTACAATTTTTGGACATTATGATGGTGGGAAAGCTACACTCATGCCTGGCAGTCCAGTGATTAGACTCCACGCTTCAATCTCTGGTCAGGGAACAAAAATCCCACATATGGCCGTGGACAAAAAGAGAAAGAAACTACTATGAATTCTGAATTTTCCCCAGGCTAGCAATGTTGTTCAGTCACTCAGTAATGTCCGACTCTTTGCAACCCCATTAACTGCAGCACACCAGGCTACCCTGCCCATCACCATCTCCCAGAGCTTGCTCCAACTCATGTCCATTGAGTCAGTGATGCCATCCAACCATCTCATCCTCTGTCATCCCCTTCTCTTTCTGCCTTCAGTCTTTCCCAACATCTGGGTCTTTTCTAATGAGTTGGCACCTTGCATCAGGTGGCCAAAGTTTTGGAGCTTCAGCTTCATCATCAGTCCTTCCAATGAATATTCAGGGCTGGATTTCCTTTAGGATTGACTGGTTTGATCTTCTTGCAGTCCAAGGGACTCTCAAGAGTCTTCTCCAACACCACAGTTCAAAAGCATCAATTCGGCTCTCAGCCTTCTTCATTGTCCAACTGTCACATCCATACACAACTACTGGAAAAACCATAGCTTTGACTAGACGGACCTTTGTCAGCAAAGTAATGTTTCTGCTTTATAATATGCTGTCTAGGTTTGTCATTGCTTTTCTTCCAAGGAACAAGCATCTTTTGATTTCATGGCTGCCGTCACCGTATGCAGGGATTTTGGAGCCCAAGAAAATAAAGTTTGTCACTGTTTCCATTGTTTCCCTATCTATTTGCCATGAAGCGATGGGAGCAGATGCCATGATCTTAGGTTTTTTGAATGTTGAGTTTTTAAGCCAGGGTTTTCACTCTCCTCTTTCACCTTCATCAAGAGGCTCTTTAATTCCTCTTTGTTTTCTGTCATAAGGGTGGTGTCATCTGCATATCTGAGGTTACTGATATTTCCCCTGGAAATCTTGATTCCAGCTTCTGATTCATACAGCCCAGCATTTCTCAGTAAGTTGTATAATAACTCTCTCTAGATGCTGGGCAACTTCAAGTTGTAGTGAAGTTTTAGTTACTTACTGCAGTGTTCTGCTTGAACTTAAAAAAATGCATTACAAATGCATATCGTAAACATAATCACAAAAAATGGAAGCAGTGGATGAAATACGAGACGCAATAACACACCTAGTAACTCACCTGCAAATAGATCTTTCCTGTCAATATAATAGTTGCTTTTACTTAGATTAAAAAACAATATAAAATAAAATGGAGCAATGCCATGAAATTCAGGAGCTATATGGACCACAGAAATCAAGTCTAAAATAATTATCTAATTTATAATTATCTAGCTGATCCTGTTCACAGCACCAGTTGTCTTGCTGTTCACACTGAGCACACTGTTCACTGAACCCAGGGTAGGTGAGGCAGGAGCTAAGAGGCTGGAAGAAGACTCGAGGAGACGCAGGAACTGCTGCTGTGCTTAGTTGCTCAGTAGTGTCCGGCTCTTTGAGATCACGTGGACTACAGCCCGCCAGGCTCCTCTGTCCATGGGCATTATTCAGGCATAAATACTGGAGTGGGTTGCCATATCCTCCTCCAGGGGATCTAACCAACCCAGGGATTGAACCCAGCTCTATTACATTGCAGGAGGATTCCACACCATCTGAGCCACCACTGAAGCCCAAGAATACTGGAGTGGGTACCCTATCCCTTCTCCAGGGGATCTTCCCAACCCGGGAATCATACCAGGGTCTCCTGCACTGCAGGCAGATTCTGTACCAGCTGAGCTACCAGGGAAGCCCAGGAACTACAGACACATTTATTCTCACCTGGCTGGCACAGCAGCCATAACACAGCCTCTCTCCTGGCTGATGCAGCAGCTATAACATAACCATAACATAATTATAACATAGCAAAAACATAGTCCCATATAACATATCTACGATGTAGCTCCAATGTAGCCATGATGCAGCAGCAGCCAGGGCTTTCATGGTGAAGCTCATGTAGGCATATGGCACAAAGCCCCCATGACCAAGCGAGTACCTCGTGATACACATGTGCAGTGTTATAAATGACCTCAGCTGTTACACAGCTGTGCAAAGTCATTGTTTCCAGAATATGGGGCGAGAGGGCGTGAGAGCGTGGGGCAACAGAGCCTGACTGGCACCATCTTGTTAATTTCCCCACAATAATCATATCTAATTAATTATGAAGTATTATTAAATTATTAAATAGTTGAATCACTTGCCCAAGATCACTCAGCTACTTGCTGGCAGAGCATGGAGTAGATTTTCTACTTTGTGAGTTCCCATCAGGCCTTTGACTGTTTCTATCATCCCAGATATTTATAAAGTTTTCCATAAGACTATACAAATAATGTCTTCAGCTCTAAATAGCCATAAAAGAGTTAAAGTTCATCATGTTTTTGATAAGATATGACATTCATTTAAAAACAATAATTCTTTTCATACCTACTTTAGGACTCCATGGATAATTATCAAAGCATACTAAGGATGAAGGAACTGTGTTATAGGGGTATCTTTACTATTTATAAAGGAATTGTATTGAGGCCCAGAGATGCAATTTATCCAGCTAAAAAAACTCACATAGGCACTAGAATATTTCTGTGAGAGTCAATGAAGCTGTGCATGTGATTCATTTCAGGGCAGCATAGGATGTGCTGAACGGATAAGAATATAGAAATTACCAGCTTGCCTCTGGCAGTAAACTTACTCCAGATGCTCAAGAGAATGATGAGTTCATTTTTTCCTATTCCCATATGAAACTTCTGCTTAACAGTGGTAATCAGTAGAAAAACTAAAAAAGCCACAGGTTTACTTGCCTGCATTACAAGTCTTACACTAATTTGTTAAATACATATTTTGACCACTATTTTAAAGTGAGGATTTTTTGAAAAAGGAAAACTTTTTTAATGTAGAATGATTAACAGTGTTTATAAAATCTTACTTCTTCTCCATACATAAAAATTTTTATGTATGTAATCCAGAAAAACTATTTTTTTAATCCCTAAGGAACTCTATACACAAAATTAGACATTTCAAAAACAAGATTGCTTCTTTAAAACATTATGAAACACTTTTATAATTTGTATTTAAGTGATTTTAGTGTTCTCAGTTTTTAAGAATTTTTTTTAAAGGAAAAAAAATGTAAGAAATGTATCTCAGAAGTCAACTGATTAAAGACTGGAAATCAGTGAAAATTTAGACTAGCTTGCAGTAACTACAAGCTAATTAAACAATTACATTGGATTAGGCCAATCCATGTTAAATTACACACTATTATGACTTAAAAGCATTTATCAATATGCAACAAACTGTCAATATAAAAATTTAAACTATCAGAGAAAAATCTAAATGATACATAAATTCAACTAAAAATATATTTAACATTATAGTATTTCTCCATGCCAGAAGATCACATTATAAGATATAACTATTCAATATAATAAAAATCCAGTGTTTAGGAAACTTCAAATCACTATTTTTTAATTCATTTCATGACATGAAAATAAGGGAAATGAATTTACAACTCGAAAAATAACAGAACTTTCAAAATACAACGAAACTTAATATTATTAAATATTTCTTTGACGGCCTTAGTAAAAACAAGCTGAGTTTTATAGAAAAAGTAGGAAACAATTTGTGGACTAGTAAACTGATTCATGGAAATAAAATAATGAGACAAATCTCACATTTTCATATCAATAGTTCTGATACTTTTATATAAAAATATTTACGTTTGTCTAGAAGAACCACACCTTACATCAAAAGCTACAAACAGATTGAATGTAAAATGGTGGGAAGTGATGTATCATGCAAATATCCAGAAGAGACCTGAAATGGCTATTGTAATGAAAAATTAATTAGGTAACTCAGATAAGATGGGTAATACAATGAATAGAATGACCACAAACTACTGAAACTGACTCACGAATAAACACGTAATCTTTAGAAACCAATACAACTAGTGAAGTAATTAGTAATCAAAAACTACCCACAAACGAAAAAGATCAGATGACTTTACCACTGAATTCTAACAAATATTTAAAGAAGAATTTAAAAATTCTCCACAGATTCTTCCAAAAAACAGGAAAAAAAGACAAACCCCAATTCATTTTATAGAGCAGTATTACCACGATACCAAACCACAGACAGAAATAAGGTAATTACAGACCAATACGTCTTATGAATATAATGTAAAAATCCTCAGTAAAACATTAGCAAAAACAAATCCAGCAATGTATAAAAATGAATTATATAATATAACCAATGAGATTTAATCCCAGGAATGCAAGATTGGCTTAACATCTCAAAACCAACTAATGTTATACATCATATCAACAGTATAGAAAACAAAACTCATATGCTTCTGACAACAAACACAGAAAAGACACCTGGCAAATCTAACACTATTTCAAGTTTAACAGATTCAACAAACTAGTAATAGACAGGAACTTCGTGAATATGATAAAGAACATTTAAGAAAAATACACAGTAAACATCACTGTGAATGACAGGATACTTGGCCCTCAGACAAGGAACAACACAAGGATGTTTACTCTCATCACTTCAACATTATACTAGATCCCTGCTTATTTAACTTATATGCAGAGTGCCTCATTTGAAATCCCAGGCTGGATGAAGCACAAGCTGGAATCAAGATTGCTGGGAGAAACAGCAACAACCTCAGATACGTAGATGATACCACTTTAATGACAGAAAGTGAAGAGGAACTAACAAGCCTCTTGAGGAAGGAGAAAGAAAAGAGTAAAAAAGCTGGCTTAAAACTCAACATTCAAAAAACAAAGATCATGGCATCTGGTCCTATCACTTCATGGCAAACAGATGGGGAAAATGTGGAAACAGTGTCAGATTTCATTTTCTTGAGCTCCAAAATCAGTACGGATGGTGACTGCAGCCACAAAATTAAAAGATGCTTGCACCTCGGAAGAATAACTATGACAAACCTAGACAGTGTATGAAAAAGTAGAGACATCACTTTGTCAACAAAGGTCTGTACAGTCAAAGCTATGGTTTTTCCAATAGTCATGTATGGATGTGAGAGCTGGACCATGAAGAAGGCTGAGTGTCGAAGAACTGACGCTTTCAAACTGTGGTGCTGCAGAAGACCCCTCAGGGTCCCTTGGACAGCAAGGAGATCAATCCAGTCACTCCTATAGGAAATCAATCCTGAATATTCATTGGAAAGACTGACATTGAAGCTGAAGCTTCAATACTTTGGCCACCTGATGTGAACAGCTGACTAACTGGAAAAGACCCTGATGCTGGGAAAAACTGAGGGCAAGAGGAGAAGCGGGCAACAGAGGATGAGATGGTTGGATGCATCACTGATTCAATGGACAAGAGCAAACTCAGGGAGATAGTAAAGGACAGAGAAGACTGGGGTGCTGCAGTTCATAGGGTCACAGGAGTCAGACACAACTTAGCCACTAAACAACAACAAAGAGGCACTAGTCAAGGCAAGTAGGCAAAAGAAACAAATAAACAAATGGGTTCCAAACTGGAAAGGAAGAAGGAAAAGTATTTGTACTGTGTTGACCAAAAAGTTTGTTTGGGTTTTTCTGTACAATGTTATGGAACACTCAAATGAACTTTTTGGCCAAACTAATAGATAACATATTTAGTACATTGAAAACCGGAGGGAATTCACTGAAAAATATAAGAACTTAGTTCAGAAATATTAGAAATGAGTTCAGAAAAGCTACGGGAAATAAGATCAAAATTTGAATAATGAATTCTATCTCTATACACTTGCAATGAACAACTGAAAAATGAAATTTAAAAAGTAATTCAATTTACAATAACACCAAAATGAAAAAATATGGACGTCCTTGGTGGTCCAGTCGTTAAGAATCTGCTGGTCAATGCAGGGAACACAGGTTTCATCTCTCTTCTGGGAAATTCCCACATGCTTGGGAGCAACTAGGCCCATGAGCCCAATTAATGAGCCTGTGCTCTAGATCCCTCGGGGCACAACTACCGAGCCCACAAGCAGAAACTACTCAAGCCCACGCGCCTAGAGCCTGTGCTCCACAACAAGAGAACTACCACAATGAAAAGCCCGGGCACTGCAGTGAGAGCAGCCCCCACTTGCCGCGGCCACAGGAAGCTTGCACACAGCAATGAAGACCCAGCACAGCCAAAAACAAATTATTTTTTTAAATAAAATATATTTGGAAATACTTTCTTTTAACGTGAAAAACTTCTGAAAACTATAAAACACTGTTGAAAGAATTTAAAGATCTAAACAAATGAAAAAACATCCCACTTTTTCAGAGTCAGAAGACTTCACACAGTTAATATGGCCAGCAATACCCACATTGATCCTAATCAGAGTCCAAGCTGTATTTTTTGTAGAAATGTGCAAGCTGACTCCAAAATTCATGTGGAAAACACATGAAGGAGAACCAGAGAGTGATAGCTGAAGAGTATGGGGTTTCTTTTTGAAGTAATAAAAAGGTACCAAAATTGACACTGGTAGTGGCCACACATATTTGTGAATATAGGGAAAACCATGGAACTGTACCCTTTCAATGATTAAAAGTCTGGCAGACGAACTATACCTCAATAAAATTATTTTTTTGAAGTAGCATGAGAACAAAGGTTTAAAAAGTTAAAGCACAGTTTTCAAAGTACCAAAGAGTGGTAAAATTTGTGCTAAGTACATATTTTACTGTTCTGAGTCTTTTAAAATTTGAAAATACCCATATAGCAACAATTAACTATAACAGCACAAACTGAGCGTGCTAGTCTTGCATTTTTCATAAGTAAACAACTGTCAAACAATTTTCAATAAAATGACAGTCAAATAAATACATATACAAAACCCCAAGAATAGTTACTTGTGTTATGTAAGGAGCTGCATGACATGGGGAACTATTAGGAGAGCTAACACATGGTGGATTTTCCAATAAGTCAGTCCAAACATATATAAAACTCTGAAGAGGCCACAAATAGCAAAACAAAACCAGAGACAGAAAGAAGCAAAAGTAATGATTTCCAAAATTATTTCAATGTACACAATATAGTATGGCAAGTGTAAGAAATCTTGGGAAAAGGATGATAAAAATTAAAATTTAAACGTTAAAAAAACAAAATTAGGACGTTGCATCCAATATACTTGTGTTAGTATACTATAAAAGGAAGAAAAAAACTGTAAGTAGAAAACTGTAACTTCGGATATCACAAAGGTCATGTGTGTGCATGCTAAGTCACTTCAGTCGTGTCCAACTCTTTGCAACCATTTGGACTATAGCCCACCAGGGTTCTCTCTCCATGTGATTCTCCAGGCAAGAATACTGGAGTGGGTTGCCATGACCTCCTCCAGGGGTTCTCCTCAACCCAGGGATAGAACCCACATCTCTTATGTTCCCTGCATTTTCAGGCAGGTTCTTTACCACTGGTGCCACCTGGGAACTGTACCTTTGGATATCACAAAGGCCAGAGCACAAGAAAATGAGGACAAATGTTCATCATTCAGGCCAGTCATAAAATTTTTCTTATTTTAAATTTCTGACATAAAGGATAATGGTGTATGTCTAATGAATAGTTTATTAAGAAATATTTCTTATGGAAGAAGGTTGTACTGTTTTTTTAAAAAAGCATTTGAAAGACAGTGTCCAATGTTCTGCATATCACACTAATCCTGGTATAATTAGCAAATGGACAATTAAATTGCTCTTACAAAAATCTGACAGTGTATTTTAATTTTTCAAAATTATACACAATACTTAAAATTCATAATACATAACATGTAATAAAAGTGATTAAAACAGTAAGAAAGCACATGAGTAGAAAAAAATTCTCCCACAAATAGTAATTTCTTAGTTTTCCTCCCTTGGCTGCCAGTTTTATATATTTTCTTCCAGAATTTCCAGTGTTATGTTTATTTATTTCTTGACTCTATTTTGATCCCCTGGTCTTTAATCTATTGTATCTAGATATATACAATAAAACTATATATTCTAGACTTCCCAGAATAATCCATATTTCTACTCACTTTATCAAAACAAATGGTACATAGGCCCTCATTTTCATAAAAGATGAAAATGCTTAGTTTTGAATAGTAATAGAGTTCCCAAGGAGAAGGCAATGGCACCCCACTCCAGTACTCTTGCCTGGAAACTCCCATGGACGGAGGAGCCTGGTAGGCTGCAGTCCCTGGGGTTGCGAAGAGTCGGACACGACTGAGCGACTTCACTTTTACTTTTCACTTTCATGCACTGGAGAAGGAAATGGCAACCCACTCCAGTATTCTTGCCTGGAGAATCCCAGGGACGGGGGAGCCTGGTGGGCTGCTGTCTATGGGGTCGCACAGCATCAGACATGACTGAAACGACTTAGCAGCAGCAGCAGCAGAGTTCCCAAACTAGGAACCAGAATACATCTTCTGAAACCTGGTTCAAACAATATTTTTAGAATGAAAAGTCACTAGGTGCAGAAATAAAAACTATCATACTTGTCAAAGTGTCAAAAAGTGTATGAGAATACAGGGAAATAACCAAGTTTTTCCTCATATAATATAAGCAGTGCAAAATTCTGACACACGATGAAACACTGAAAACATTTCCTTAGATAATTAACCATTATCATATACCTTTTTCTTTTCATCATACCAAAAAACACTATTTATTTTCTGGTCAGTAGATTTGAATCCTAAAATTATACTTAATAAATATAAATTGACAAATACTTTTTTTAATCATAGATAATTTATAGTAATAGAATATGTTAATATCAGCTCAAATAGTTTAAATTTCCTCATATGCAGGTGAAAAATGGTCCTCCAAAACAGAAGGGAATTTCATCAAGTTGTTTAGAAATAACATTGAAATAAAAAAGAGAGCAGACAAGACTTACTGTTGACCTCTGGGTTCCTTCAATATAGAAGTATTATAAAGGAAGAGGAAGTTAGCATTGATATAGTAAAGAAACTTTCACTTTAATATATCATTTTTTCAGAAAAAGGGAAAGTCTGCAAAATCTGAAAAAGTGATTTATCTTCAGGTGAATAAAATGAACAGCAATTGATCTTACACTCAGGGAGTGATATTTCTTCTACCACTTACAAATACATCTCTGTTAAGTATCACTAGAATAGGTTGGGTGCTCTCATCTTTTCAATAATTTATTAATATGTTTTAAGATTTAGGATGTACTCCAAAATTTTATACCAAATGACACTGTTGGTTGATTAACTTTCCCATTATTTGATCACTCTGTACATATGTAAAATGAATTCGACTTGGCATAGAAGCATATATCTGAGTAGAAACAAAGATTTTGAAAGAAGAGTGTCAGAGTAAGAAAGACTTCCACAAGAAAGTCACATTTAAGCTGGGATTCAAGAAATGGGCACACACAGGTCAAAAAAACCCAAAAAGAATGTTACAAGTAGGAAAGATTATAGATTTATATCAATGAGATGAGTGACCAAAGGTTTTAATTTACAACCTAGAATTCTTAAGAAATCATGAGTGTTCTCTAATTTAGTCTATAAAGTAGATCATTTAAAAATGAAATTATTTTATTTATATTTGCAACCTTGAAATTCTGTGAAAAGGTTTAAAACAGACAAGGAAACACTTGATAAAATTAAATTTCATACAATTAGTTTCATAGTCTTTTAAGCCCTAACTTAAAAAACACTTTAAATTACATACTATGGGATTACTCTGTAATGAAGAATCAGCTTACAAGATGTAAAAGAATGTCAATAAATAAAACATACTGAGTAACCAAATACTAATTTCAGATACACAAGAAATTGCAAAAAATAGTATAGAAGGCTCCTACATTACCTTCACCCAGTTTTCACTAAAGATGATGTATTATATAACCATAGCTCATTTTCAAATCCAGGAACTTGACATTGGTACAATCCTAAACTACAGATCTGATTAAGATTTCACTAGGTTTCACACGCATTCTTGTTTGTGTATGTGTACAGTTTATAAAATCTTAATGGTGTACAGATTTGTACAACTACCACAATCAAGATATAGAACCGTTCCATCACCACCAAGACAGCTTTTTGTGAAGATTCTTTCTATTTACACTGTCTTTCACCTTCATCCCTAAACCTCTGACAACCATTTTAATATATTTCAAAACTACATATATTTTTAATTCCAAGGATATTATATAATTAGAATCACATAGAATATAACCATTTGCAACTGGCTTTTTACCTTAAGTGTGACCCCCCTTGAAATCCATGCAAATTGTTGTCTGACTGCTACTGCTACTGCTAAGTCACTTTAGTCGTGTCCGACTCTGTGTGACCCCATAGACAGCAGCCCACCAGGCTCCCCCGTCCCTGGGATTCTCCAGGCAAGAACACTGGAGTGGGTTGCCATTTCCTTCTCCAAGGCATGAAAGTGAAAAGTGAAAGTGAAGTCGCTCAGTCATGTCTGACTCTCAGCGACCCTATGGACTGCAGCCTACCAGGCTTCTCCATCCATGGGATTTTCCAGGCAAGAGTACTGGAGTGGGGTGCCATTGCCTTCTCCGATTGTTGTCTGAAGCAATATTTTACTCTTTTTTAAAGCTGAGTAGTATTTCATCATACAGATGTATCACAATTTAGCCATTCATTTGATAAAAGTTATTTGGATTGCTTCCAGTTTGAGGCAATAACAAAGTGCTATGAATACAGTGTAGGAAGTCTTTGCAGGAACTTAAGTTTCATTTCTCTATGACAAATGCTCAGGAATGTGACTGCTGAGTCATGAAAATGTATGTTCAATTTTAAAAGAAATGTCAAGCTGTTTCCAGAGTGGCTGTGTCATTCTATATTCCCACCAGCAATGTATGAGACAGCCAGTTCTTCTGTATTCTCATCAGGATTTGTTACTGTCATTACTTAAAAATGTTAGCTAATTAAAGATGTGCAATGCTTCACATGTTTTTAACTTGCACTCTTCTGATAGCTAAAGATAATGAAAATGTATTATACACTTATTTGCCATTTTAACATGATTTTAAGATGGAATAAACAATAATATTTCCAAGTGTGTAGTTAATAAGGTCTCTCACATAAGTAAATAGTATGACAAGGATAAATAAACAAAACTTAATGAAGCTTTATGAATAAAAAGTGGAGACAGACACTTAAGTACAGAAAATGTAATCTAATTTATTTAGGAAATATCACTATAGGGATGATCTGATTGAAGTTATTTATTACGATAACCCAGAAAAGGGACTTAGAAGTCATAGAGCATGCATAGGACACAGATGCTATCAGTGTCCCTGCGTGTTCTTTGAACCTAACAGTTTACTCTGGCTCAAGGCTTCTAAATGCCACAAGCTTCCTCTCTGCCCCAGAGGGATCTTCTCCTGAACTGATGAAAGCTACTGTGCCCATGTGGGCACTAGGCAGGTGCACAGTCTTCTAAACCACACAACACAATCAGTAACAGGAAATATACTTGCATTTTCCCTGAGTTAATTCTGAAAATGATATCAACACTGCTGCTGCTGCTAAGTCGCTTCAGTCGTGTCCAACTCTGTGCGACCCCATAGATGGCAGCCCACCAGGCTCCCCCATCCCTGGGATTCTCCAGGCAAGAATACTGGAGTGGGTTGCCATTGCCTTCTCCAATGCATGAAAGTGAAAAGTGAAAGAGAAGTTGCTCCGTCGTGTCCGATCCTCAGCGACCCCATGGACTGCAGCCTTCCAGGCTCCTCCATCCATGGGATTTTCCAGGCAACAGTCCTGGAGTGGGGTGCCATTGCCTTCTCCAATATCAACACTGATTATTCCTAAAGTTTCTCCACAGGATAAAGCCCCAGTATCCTATTGTGATAGTAGGCTTAATGACTTTTTATGAGCTGCTCTGTCTTCCCTGAATCACCTCCTGCCACCCTTTCGAGAGACACCTGCATGTCCCAAATTGGCATTTTAAAATTCTTGTCCTAGGTTCTGCTGCTAGGAGAACCTATAAAAATTAAACCACCTATGAAAACAAAAAAAGTCTCACTAAAAATAAAAATATTTTTTAAAAGTAGTGACAACTAGCAACATGTATAAGTTTCCCCTTTTCTATTTAATTTTTCTACTTACTACTATTAACTACAGTCACTATTACAAAATTCTCTTCAACTGTAAGTTAACAACACTTTGGATATTGAAAACAATTTCTAACATGTACATTAATCAAAATTCAATAGTGAAAATTTATAGATGTTAATGACTATAAATGGGCTTCCCCAATGGTTCAGCGGTTAAAAGAATCTGCCTGCAATGCAGGAGACGTGGGTTTGATCCCTAGGTTGGGAAGATGCCCTGGAGCCGGGCATGGAAGTCCACTCCAGTATTCTTGCCAGGAGAATCCCATGGACAAAGGAGTCTGGCGGGCTACAGTTCACAGGGTCACACAGAGCTGGACACGACCAAAGTGACTGAGCACGCCTGCACGTGAATATAAATGTGAAACAATTTCAACCTGTGAAATGTAATAATTTCAACTTTTAGATTCAAGTTAATATGATTATAGAGACCACAGAAAACAAATACATCAAGGGTTACTATAAAGCTACAGAAATCACCACAGCATATTGGAAACAGAGTAAGACATGTAGATCAATGGGACAGAACATACAGTACAGAAAAACAACCACAGAATTGATTTTGAAAAAAGTACAAAGGCAATTACAGTGATTTAAAAAGATTTCAGCAAAGGGTAATGGTTGGAACAAGTGGATACCTATATGCCAAAGTGAGGATTAAAAAGAAACATTGCTACCTATCTCATTCTACAAACACAAAAACTCAAATGGAATACAGACCTAAATATAACAATTAAACAATGAAATTTCTAGAAGAAAATATAGAAGAATATCGTTCTGACCCTCAACTAGGGTCAGAAAATGAACATGATTTATTTTTTTTTAAAAAAAGATCTGAATATTGCTCTAAAGAAGGTATACAGATAGTAAAAAAAAAAAAAAAAAGAATAATATGCTCAAAATCGTTAGGAAGTATAAATAAAACAATGAGAAACTACTTTACCCCTGTTACAATGGATAAATAACAAAAGCCAACAATACCAAGTACTGGCAAGAATGTGAAGCCACTAAATCTCTTAATATACTGCTGGTGGGAATGTAAAATGATAACAGCCACTTTGACAGTTTCTTATGAAGCATGTGATCCAGCAATTCCACTTCTAGCGAAATGAAAACGTTTGCTAATAAAGAATATATACAGAAATGTTTATAGCAGTTTATCAGGAATCACCAAAACTGGAAACAATCTAAGTATTCCTCCATTAGGGATAGATATACAAGCTGCAGTACATCAACATGATGGAATATTACTCAGTCTCAAAAGAAACAAACTATTCATACTCAACAAAAGGCATGATAATCTCTGATGTACTTGCGCCAACTAAAGCAAAGAAAATTCAACAGTTATAGACTAAATGCAGCCATGAAATTTAAAAACTCTTGTTCCTTGGAAGAAAAGCTATGACAAAGCTATACAGCATGTTAAAAAACAAACACATTACTTTGCCAACAAAGGTCCATCCAGTCAAAGGTATGGTTTTTCCAGTGGTCATGTATGAATGTAAGAGGTGGACCACAAAGAAGGTTGAGGGCCAAAAAATTGATGCTTTTGAACTGTGGAGTTGGAGAAGACTTTTGAAAGTCCCTTGAACAGCAAGGAGATCAAACCAGTCAATCTTAAAGGAAATCAGCCCTGAATATTAATTGGAAGGCCTGAGGCTAAAGCTGAAACTCCAATATTTTGGCCACCTGATTAGAAGAACTGACTCATTGGAAAAGACCCTGATGATGGCAAAGATTGAAGGCGGGAGGAGAAGGAGACAACAGAGGATGAGATGGTTGGACAGCATCACCAACTCGATGGACATGAGTTTGAGCAAGCTCCAGGAGTTGGTGAAGGACAGGGAAGCCTGGCATGCTACAGTCCATGGGGTCACAAAGAGTCAGACATGACCGAGCGACTGAACTGAACTGATGGACTAAATGATTCCATTTATATGCATCAGGAACTCAAGTGAGTTGAAGAAAGATGGGCTGTCAGATATCAGCGTAGTTGATTAAGACAAGCCAGGAATTACCTGGTGATCCAGGTGATTAAGAGGGCTTCCCTGGTGGCTCAGCAGTAAAGAATCTGCCTGCTAAGCAGGAGACACAAGTTTGATCCTGAGGTCAGGAATGTCCCCTGGAGACACAAATGGCAACCCACTCCAGTATTCTTGCCTAGGAAATCCCACGGACAAGGCCTGGCAGTTACAGTCCATGGGGTCAAAAAGATTCAGACACCACACAGCAACTGAGCATGCACGCACACCAGTAGTTTGGATTCTATCTTTCAAGGCTGAGAGCAAGGGTTTAATTCCTGGTTAGGGAACTAAGAACCCATAAGCTGTGCACCAAAAATTTAAAAAAGACAACAAATCAAACTGAAACTAATTAAGTCTTTCATCACTTACAGTGATACTACAAGAAAGAGACTACTTTGCAGTAACACGGATGGACCTAGAGATTGTCATACTGAGTGAAGTTAAGTCAGAGAAAGACAAATACATGATACAGATTATATACAGAATATATATTTTCTGTATATATTTTGTTCTTCATATAGAAGAACAAAAAAAGGTACAAATGAACTTATCTACAAAACAGAAATAGAGTTACAGATGTAGAAAATAAACTTATGGTTACCAGGGGGCAAAGGGGAGGAGGGATAAATTGGAGGATTAGGATTGACATATAAACACAAGTATATATAAAATAGATAACTAATAAGGACCTACTGAGAACTCTACTCAATACTATATAATGACCTACATGGGAATGGGAATAGATTCTAAAAAAGTGTGGATAAATGTATATGTGTAACATTCACTTTGCTTTACACCTGAAACAATATTGTAAACAATTACACTCTGATAAAAATTAAAGAAAAAAAAAAGAGGTTAAATTGTAGAAAGTGTCAGCTCCCTACTGCTCCATATGTTCCCCCCAAAGACCAGTACACTGATCAAAGATCAGGTGAATCTTAACCAACGTGGGGGTTGCTTCACTTCCAAGATCAGATCAGATCAGTCGCTCAGTCGTGTCCGACTCTTTGCAACCCCATGAATCGCAGCACGCCAGGCCTCCCTGTCCATCACCAACTCCCGGAGTTCACTCAGACTCATGTCCATCGAGTCGGTGATGCCATCCAGCCATCTCATCCTCTGTCGTCCCCTTCTCCTCCTGCCCCCAATCCCTCCCAGAATCAGAGTCTTTTCCAATGAGTCAACTCTTCGCATAAGGTGGCCAAAGTCTTGGAGTTTCAGCTTTAGCATCAGTCCTTCCAAAGAAATCCCAAGGCTGATCTCCTTCAGAATGGACTGGTTGGATCTCCTTGCAGTCCAAGGGACTCTCAAGAGTCTTCTCCAACACCACAGTTCAAAAGCATCAATTCTTCGGCGCTCAGCCTTCTTCACAGTCCAACTCTCACATCCATACATGACCACAGGAAAAACCATAGCCTTGACTAGATGGACCTTTGTTGGCAAAGTAATGTCTCTGCTTTTCAATATGCTATCTAGGTTGGTCATAACTTTCCTTCCAAGGAGAGTCTGCAAAAAAAGGCTCCAGTAGTTTTAAGACCTTGGGTCTGGAATAAGATGGAAGGAGGGCCAGGTGTAGAAAAGTATTGAGTACTAAGTCACAGAACAGAAAGGTGTCTTCAAAATTCTTTAACTTCCCTAATAAGAAGGTCTTCACATAGAAATATAAGCCAGGTCTCAATGAAAGCCCCAGTCAAGTTTCCAAACGAAGGTACTTGGCCTAGGAATACTGACATGTGTAAGGATGAGCATGGTTGGCCATGTGGGACGAGTCCTTGACTGCAACTCCCTTCAGAGACAGTTGATTGGCTTTGTACCAAGTGAGGAGTAGGGAGGGCAGCTTTCCCATTTAAAGTCCACCATATAAAACCTTTGTTGATCTCTATGACACCTTGAAAAATCACACATGGGTTTTCAGCCAGGAGCTGGATCTCTCAATATGAAACACTGTAAAAGGTTAAACTATAAAAACAGAAAACCATGAGATATGGGATTTGATTTTATCATGTTTTAAAAGCTAATTAGGAAAAAAAAAGTCTGATACTAATTGACAGAAGACATGAGACTCCTGAGTCAAAGGGAAAGACTTTATTTTACTCAAGGCAAGGCATTCAAATATAGGCATATTTGCACTATTTCCCCTTGCTCCAAGTCCTATGGAGGTAATAGGATATGGTTCAGAGAGATGCTATATATGCTCTGGGTTTCCACTGGCAGGTGAGGAACATAAAGCTTGGGGACTCTACCAATTTTATAGCAAACAGTAACTAAGTCTGCTCTTTGTCTGGCAAGAGACAGTTACCTCATGTCTTAAGTCCACCAGCTGTATAAATAATACTGAGAAATGTCCCAGGAAAGAGAGCAATCAGAGCCTTATGGTCTTGGCACACCAGCCAAGGAGGTCTATATCTGCCAACAAAAACAGAGCACTGATTGCTAGGAGCTGAGGTGGGGAAAAGGTTGACTACAATAGAGCACAGGGGACATTTGGGGTAGGGGAACTAAAATATATCTTGTACCCTGGTACTGGCTACATGACTGTGTGCATATGTCAGAACTGACACAACTGTACATTAAAAAGTCAATTTTATTGCATGTACTTTACACCTAATTTTTACACCTAAAATTTTACTTGTTACACCTAAAATTTTCTAATGGTTAAAAATATTAAGGGAAGAGAAAAGGTAAATCTTTTTTTTTTTAAAAAAAGGAAAGATATCTAGCACCTTGTGGTAACATCCCCAATGTCCTTCTCTCCATATGTCTTCTTTCCATTGCCAACTACTTAACAATGTTTCCAGCATTCATTTAATTAATTAAAACTTTTAGATATATTTAAATCACCTCCTCAGACATATTAAATCAGAACTCATAGTTTCTAAATCTCTTGTTGGCTTTTACAATAATTTGAGAAAGAAACGAGCTTAAATGTGTAAAATAAATTAAAAACAAATATAGTTCACTGCTGTCCTTCAGCTTTGTAAATTAAGATATCCAAAATACAATAACATTTAGCAAGCTTCCCTTCACCCTCCCTACCACCAATATTAACTGACAAATGGAATAAATTTTCAAAATCATTACACTGCCATTGTTCATGTTTTTCTTATTGACCAGTGATCTAAACATTCATTTTAGTTAAGGAGGTTTTTAATAGAACGTAACATCTGTTTTATGTTACATGCGAGACAGCAGAGTTCTTCCTCTCTGACTGGATTATTAATGCTCATGCCTTCTATGGAGTTATTCTCTTCATCTGCATCCCCACACTAGCTCTCTAAAGTGCAACATGCCCCCTGATGTAATACATTTTCCTGCTAACTGTATAATACTGTAGATACCATAACTTTAATGCAACATGCTGGTATTTCTTTTTTAAACCACAAATGCATTTCTTATTCTCAATCACAAATTTAAATTTCCTGTGTATTCCCAGCCCACCAGCCATTTTTTGTTTAAAATTGCTGAATAAAAATAGATGAATTCAATTTTTTGACTTGTCATCTCATTTTTTATAGACCTCTCTCCAACTCTGAGAATGGAAAAGTAAAAAGACATTTCTTTTTATCCTTTTACTATTAAATCAACTTAAGCTTAAAACACTGCAAACTGCTACTCCGGAGAGTGACGTAAGGCCAGAACACATGTAAAATTATTTAATATAATGTTTGCATTAAATCCAAGACAAGTATCTTTAATAAAGGCATTCTCATCTCTATAATTATTTTAACATGAATATATTTTTGCTTTTATTTCAAAAGCCCTCAAATTTGACATACATTCCTCATCTTATTTCTGAGGTTTACACCAAGATTTGAGACCATCCTAACATTTCACTGATTAAAATGAAAATAAAATATGCCAAATGGAGTTACTGTATTTCTATGACCTTCAGTTTTTCTTGTACAGTATTTTGTTCTTTATGAATGAAATTCTGACAAAGTTGAGACAAACCACATAACTACTAATGATTCTCAATTAGTTCTTTAGTTCATTTCCCTTGCCTAATTCTAAGAAAACTACATGTGGTTTAAACCACTGGTATTTCTTGCTTTCTGCCAATACACAAACCTTCCTTTTTTGTGTGTTGAAAACACTTCCATGAATAATTATAATAGTCTCCAAAGAGACCAGATGGTAATAAACTCTAGAGCAGATTTGGAAACTAACCATAAATTTACCTTTTCATAGTCTCACCATCATAATATAGCTCTTTGTGCTAACCACTAAAAGAAAAATACTGGTGATAGAAACAATATGAGTATATTTTAAACTTAAATAAAAAGATACACAGTAATGTTAAGATCATTCAAAACTACATATACCTCTCATTTTATATTGCTATCATAAACAATTTTTAAGAGAGCATCAGCTTAATAGAGTATGGCATTACTAATCCCATTATATAGCAATTTTTTACATTAGCAAATTATTATTAAAGTAAAATTCAAGAAATATGATCCAGCTAAAGGCAACAAATGATTTCAAAGTTAAAGAAATAGAAATATAGGCTAATGTTACATAGAATTACCACTGATTTTTATTCCATTATTCTTCTGGGAAATTCAATTATTCTGGCCTTGCTACTTTGATTGAAGTAAAATTACTTAAATAATCATTTATCAATGTATTTAGAGTATCATATTCCTGAGAAATAAAAATCAAGTATGGTTTTCAAAACTAGAAGCATGATTTAAAACTTGGAAAACACATCAATAAGATTGAAATTTAGGCATTTCCCTGCATCTGTAAAGAACAAAAATTAGCCCATGAATAGCTTATTTTTGTACTTCTTGATGTAAGCAACAGTAGTAAATTATAATAATAGTAGTATTTTCTGTACGCATTGTAATATTACTATCTGTAATGTCTCTGGTATTAAATTATTCTTATAGCTCAAAGTAATGAATATATAAAGTCACACAACAATGGGAGTAGAGAGAAAACAAAGAGAAATAAAAATAAGGGCAGAAAAAAAGAATGTTTAAATAAAAACAGGAAATATCAAAGAAGATTGGTGGCAAAGAGATTGCAGAAAACAAAAATAAAGACCAATGTCTGTCCAAAAGCTGTATTATCTTTTAGTTTGCTATCGTAAATGAGGTTTAGTTTATAGCATCTATTAATATAAGCACCTCAACATTTTACTTTTAAATGCAGCTAATGTATTAGTTCTTTGTTGACAACAGTATTTACTTCATTCTATTGAGGTTTTACACAAAAGACACAATAAACGTGCGTGTGTGCTTAGTCGCTCAGTCGTGTCTGACTCTCTAACGCCAGGGACTGTAGTCCGCCAGGCTCCTCGGTCATCATTCTCCAAGTAAGGATACTGGAATGCGTAGCCATTCCCTTCTCCAGGGGATATTCCTGACCCAGGGATGGAACCCATGACTTCTGCACTGCATGTGGATTCTTAAGAGTCTGAGTCACCAGGGAATTCCCTCAACAAAAGTAGTGCTAAATTATTTTTCCATTTTATCTACAAAATATGATACTGTCATTAGAAATAAAAGAGGCAGACTGTACTAAGGAAACATATACCTGTTTTCTCTAATGGAAGTTGTTTCAACATCTCCAGAGAAGATCCTATTTTTCCTTTGTTTTATTACTATGGGTCCAAATTATAGATTTTGTCACAATGAACCATCCTTGCATTCCCAGAATTAATCCTATTTCTCAGTTTGGTCACTGACAATTATTAACATGGTACTAAATTTAAACTGAAATTTACTTCCAAATATTGTACTTGAGGCTTTTCTTCACAATAGTTATAAATAGTATTAATCTACACTTTTAGTTTTATGTCTGCTTCTTTCTTTTTCTTTCTGCTTTCCTTGTTGGGTTATGGTATCAATGTGAGACAGGCTTGAAAGAAAAGAATCTATAAGGTTTTTTCGCCTACACTGCTCAATGGTTTATCTTCAAATAATCTACTCTTCACAAGTCTGGTATATTGTCTAAGCAAAATCATCTGGGATTTTCACACTTGTGGAGAGAAAGCTTGTTGATAATCTGTATTTCTCATATGAGCATTATACCACTCAGATTTTTTTCTTTTTAGAATGAGTTTTGGTGATTTATTTCTCTCAGAAAATAGTTTACTCCATCCAAGTAATTCATGTCATCCAGAGAAATGGAAATGTAAACTTTCAATGAGATCTTCTTTTTATATAGCATATTGATAAAGAAGATCCCAATTATACTCTGAATGGTAAGGATGTACTAAAACAAACATGTTCATTCAGTTCTGATGGAAATAAAAATTGGTAAAATGTTTATGTGGACAAATTTGCTTATTTGCATAAAAATTTACCATGTCTATACTCTTTTAGTCAGCAATTCTATTTCTAAAACTAAATTATAAAGACATACAAATGGAAAACAACATGTATATTAAGGCACTCCTAAAGCATCTCTATAAACCATTTAAATGTCAAGAAGTAGTAATTAATCAAATTATAATACTATCACAGAATGGACCATTATAGCCATTAAAAAGAACCAGCCAGATTTATTTCATACTGATATGGAACGATCTCCAAGATATACCATTAAGAAAAAAATTGAAAATACAAAACTGTATATATAGTATAACACATGAAGAAAACACACATTGACAGATATGCACATAGTTGTAAAAGAATAACATATTTCTAGAAGGATACAAGAAATCTGTTATAGGAATCACATCTAATTAAATGAGCTGGGTGAGCAGAGTATGGGAACAGGAAGAAAACCTACTTTTCACTACATAGTCTTGTACATTTAAAAATTTGGACTCGGTGACTCTTAGTTATCTGTTGCTACCAAACACAGTGGCTTAAAATAAGAAACATAACCTTATGAAGTTTTTAATGGGTCAGGAATTTGGGAGTAGCTTAACAGAGGAGTTGTGGCTCAGAGTATCTCATTAGGTTATGGTGACTGGGGCTGGCTCCTGCACATGGCTAGCATGTTGGTGCTCCTTGGTGGTGGAAACTTTAGTTCCTTCCCATGTGGACCTCTCCACTGACTGATTAAGTATCCTCATGACATACCAGTTGACTTTATTACTATGGGCATCCAAAAGAAAATAATGTGGAAGCAATAATACCTTTAAGGGCCTAGCCTCAGAAATAGCACATCATCAATGCCATACATTCTATTTGTTAGAAACTAGTTACTAAGTTTGGCCCATATTTAGGAACAGGGAAATTAGACCCCACCTTTTAAATATAAGAATGTCAAAGAACTTGAGAGCGATACTTTTAAAAAGCCGAAACATACATACTGCATTTTGGGAAATACAAATAGAAGATTAGAAAATTAAATAAAAAGATGCCTATAACTGTGTAAGACAAGTTTTATTTTTTGGCCCTGTCTCATGGCTTTGTGGGATCTTACTTCACTGCTGCTGCTAAGTCGCTTCAGTCGTGTCTGACTCTGTGTGATCCATAGACAGCAGCCCACCAGGCTCCCCCGTCCTTGGGATTCTCCAGGCAAGAACACTGGAGTGGGTTGCCACTCCCTTCTCCAGTGCATGAAAGTGAAAAGTGAAAGTGAAGTCGCTCAGTCGTGTCCCACTCTTAGCAACCCCATGGACTGCAGCCCACCAGGCTCCTCCGTCCATGGGAGTTTCCAGGCAAGAGTACTGGAGTGGGCTGCCATCGCCTTCTCCCTTAGTTCACTGACTAACCTGGGCCCTCAGCAGTGAAAGCACCAAGTCCGAACCACCAGACTGCCAGGGAATTTCTGACAAACTTTTATCATTTACCTAAAGAATGACAGAGAGAACTGGAATTTAATTTTTATGAGATAACAACACATATCTCAATCTTTACATTTGTATCTAAAATAAGAAACAGCAATTGAATGTATAACTAAAGGACTATTTTGAAAATGGCTCTGAACAGTGCCAATATGTCAGTGTGTACCACTTATTCATACAAATGTTATGAAAACACTGAAAAATTAAATCACATAATCTTTAATGATGATACTGAAGTTTAAGAACATCTGTGAAATGATTTTATGTGCCAGCACCTTATTGAGTAGTACATACTCTTCTTATATTTTACATTTCACCCTCACAAAGCCAAGTGTACAGTGTGCATTTTACAGTGGACAAATGAGCCAACAGAGGCACAGGAAAGAGTGATATTCAGTCAGTTGCGTCTGACTCTTTGCGACTCTATGGACTGTAGCCCGCCAGGCTCCTCACTTCACGGAATTCACCAGGCAAGAACACTGAAGTGGGTTGCTATTTCCTCTTCCTGGGAATTTCCCCAACCCAGGGATTGCGCCCAGGTCTCCTGAATTGCAGGCAGATTTTTTACTGTTTGACCACAGGGAAACCCTAGTGGTCCATAAATATTCTTTACCATTTGAGCCCAGCAGGAAGCCTTGTTTGGATGACTTGCCCAACGTCATCCAAACAAGTTTGTCATGTCATCTAAATATATATATGGTTACCAGAACTAAGCACCATATTCAAGAAATACACTGTTCTTAGTCCATTTTCCTTCATTTTCAATATTCTTTTTACATTACTCTCCCTAACATTGTGTTTTGGTCGTTCTATAAACCTACATGACACAAACTGAATTTCCCTTAAAAACAAAGCAAACGTTTTCTCCTCCAAGTTCTCCAATTGTAAGAACTATATAAACACACACACCGACTCACATACAACTGGGAAGAAAAAAAAAATTGTCATTTTTTTTCTTTTCTTTACATTTCAATTTTCTAACATGAGTTCTAAGTTTAACAAAGCCATTTGAAAAAATGTTAAGGAGCCCTTAAGGGGGTGAGGATAAAGCATCAACCTGCTACAGCTTCCTATATGAAAGGTGTAATTATACACAGAAGAACCCAATGGCTGAGCTTGCTACTCCACTTACTACATAGTCAATGCAAAAGTATGAGCCCTCTCAAGTCAGCTATGTACATGTCCCAAGCCATGTACTTGCAGTCACTGCTGCTATAAAATTAAACCTCAACCCTTAGGTGCTTAAAGGAGATGGCTAAAAATTGATAGTTTCTGCTTTTAAAATAACTGCAACACTAACTACATTATTAGTGACTATGATCTTTCACATTTAGTGTAATCTTCCACAGGGTAGGATTAAATCTGTAAGTTTAGGGAAGGAAAAATGAACTATTTTAAATAATTTAAAGTTGTATTCTATATACTTAGAGGTTTAAAATCTTTCACCATTTAAGATAAATGATATATTTATGTAAATGCTTCACATTTACATAGTAGCAAAGTAGTAATAAAAAGTAGTTTAGTTCCCCAGTATTTTTAGATAACTCTTAGGGTTCAAAGATTACTTTCAAATGTGAATTGCATTAGTGTACCCAATGAACATTTCATTCAATTTTTAACACAGGAGAAAGTGATAACTTTACATAAAGTGCGAATACCTAGTGCTCCATAAGTAGGAAAACTTACTTTTCTGAACTTAACTGAAAATAACCTGATCTATACAAGGAACTATTATTTAATTGCTCATATTTGCATAAACTGTATGCCATATTCATAAAGCATAATACTTGGTATTGCTTTCATAAAATCAAACCTAAGCTCATTTTGTCAGATCGCAAATTTTTTAATTATAAAAATGTTCATATTTTTCTGTTACATATTGTTAAATCACTTCTAAATACACAAAGATTAAACAACAAAGCTCATCAATTGAACTATATACCACCTACAATCAAACTGCCACTCTTACCAAGAACAGAGCTTCTCAATGGTCAGCTAACTTCCAACCAACCATCCAATCTTCTTCCCGCTTATTTGAAAGCTGCTAATTTTCATGCAGAGACTTTATGAAAAGTTGGAAATTATAGCTCATGATAGAATGGACAGCAATTACTACCAAGTAAGATCTATGAAAATGAGTCCAAGGATTGTATCACTGCATACTGGATTCTAAATGCTTTACATGGGAGGGATTCAGGTAGGAGAATAGAATGAAATAGGGTTCCTTAGGTCAATTCTTCATTTATCTCACCAACCCCTGTGTATACATGCATACATATTTATCTTTACGGCCAACCATACAAGTGTCTAATTTTAAAAAGAGAAAATATTCCTTATCTTATTTACCTTGCACTTATTTCAAATTCCATTAACAAAAAACTCAGGGCTTTCATTTCTTAATAATATATTGTTGCTGTTGTTTAGTTGCAAAGTCATGGTCAACTCTTTTGCGACCCCATAGACTGCACCCTGCCAGGCTTCTCTAACAATGAGATTTCCCAGGCAAGAATAGTGGAGTGGGTTGCCATTTCCTTCTCTAGGGGATCTTGCAGACCCAGGGATTGAACCCATGTCTCCTGCTTGGCAGGCAGATTCTTATCACTGAACCACCTGGGAAGCCCAATGTAAATATTAAACAGATACATAATCAAATAATTTTATAAATCAATGTTAATACAATGTCCTGAAAATGTCAAAGAAGGAATGAGTATCTTGACTGGTACAGGAATAAAATTAGAAAATAGTAAGTTATTGGCTCTTAATGGATGGCAACAATGCCTCTGAGGGGGAAAACAAAAGAAACAAGTGGGGAGTGGGGAGTTCAGAGTGTGTTGTCACCTAAAAAGCAGCAATGCACAGGGTAGGTCCTAGGAAACAAACAGTTTAGTTCACTCTTTTTTATGTTTTAGCTGTGCCACTCAGCTTGCAGAATCTTAGTTGCCCAATCAAGGACTGAACCCAGGCCCCAGAAGTGAAAGTACCAAGACCTAACAACTGGACAGCCAGGGAATTCACTTAGCTCACTTTCTTACAGTAAAGATGAGTATCAAGCAAATAAACAGAACCTGGAAAGTACTATCACAGATTCTCAATTTAACAATTCATTATTATACACTGTAAAGTTGACAGTGAACTACAATATGAACTCTAAAGATTTTAACAGATGATTCATTTACAAATTCAAAAATTTTATCAATAAGCTATTATATTCAAAAGCCTATTCCTATAGTACTGTTAAAATAAAAACTCTGTCTTAAGAATTTTCTTTTACACACTCTGAATTTCTTCTGGTGGAAATAAGAACATTTTGCAATTATACTCAACTAAGATTTTTTAAAACTTCTTTTCCTACACTTAACTTTGGATATTATCAGCTAAACTTAGGGCTTAAAGGGGAACCCTAAATGAGCATGTCTTAGAAATGCTTTAAAATTCCTTATTTACATAGCATAAAATGTGTTAAGCAAAATTCAGACCTTTGATTTAACTCTCAGAAGTTAGCTTATTTGCCCACTAACATAAGTAAAAATCATGACATTATTTTATTAGGTATGGTGAGTATCTTATGATATCATGTATTCAAAAAGACTATAAACATCCTGAATACCAACTTAGACAAGGGTATTTTAGGGTCCCACATTTTACTCTATCATATCTATTATTAATGTGATAAATCACCATCACATTACATCTGTGAGTCCTTCAAATCAAAAATAGTTATGTAAAAGCTAAGCTTGTTTTTGTTTTTTTTTAATTTATTTACTAGTTTTATTTGGCTTTGCCAGGTCTTAGTTGGAGCAGATGGAATCTAGTTCCCCAACCAAGGATTGAACTTGAACCCTTTGCATAGCCACTGGACCACCAGGGAAGTCCCAAAGCTAAGCTTTTTGATCACTTACTACGCATCAGGCACCTTGCTAGGTAATTTATGCCTATTATTACATTTAATTTTCTTAATAAACTATAAAGTTATGATGTTTTGAGTTATCATATCATTTCACTTGTGAAGAAACTAATGCTCAAAGAGTTGAAGGCCACTCAATATGAAAGTGAATAACCAGGTCTAAAATAAAGATCTTTGCCTCTGAAGATTATACTATTATAAACTTTATTTATATTGCAGTCAAAACATTTCAATGCATGACATTAAAAGAAAAAAATTAATAATTAGATTAAAATAAATATTTATGCTTGTAAAGATGCTACGTTTTCAGCCTGTCCAAAAAAAAAAACAAACTAAATAAAATTAGCACAAACCAGAGAATCGAGCACTAAAGAAAAATAAGTTTTCTCATATAGGGTTATGTCTCTTAATCACTTCCATCACTCAGAGTTTGTTCACTGAAGTCTTTTAAGTCACACAGATTGCTGGAGATACTAAGGACACAGAGCAAGGAATAAAACAAAGTGCCCACCCTCATAATGCTTATATTTTAAAGAATACACAATAGTAACAGAAGAAAAATATTACAATAATAAATTGTAGTAACAGGCTAAAAAGGAAAAATAATTATGCTATCAACTCAACAATTATTCTTTTCTAATATTTATTTACTTACTTTATCTTTGGCTGTGCTGGGCCTTCGTTGCTACCAATGGACTTTCTTTAGTTGTGGTGAGAAAGGGTTACTCTCTACTTGCAGTGTGTGGGCTTCTCACTGCGGTGGCTTCTCTTGTGGCTCCAGGGTACAGGCTCAGTAGCTGTGGCACACAGGCTTAGCTGACCAGCCTCATATGGAATCTTCCTAGACCAGGGATCCAACTCATTGGATCCAACTCATTGGATTCCCTGCATTGGCAGGTGGATTCTTTACCACCAAAGAACTTGTCAACAGCTCTTCTTAATAAAAGTTGTGAAAATATAAAGATTAGAATTATTCTTCCCTAACATTAATTATAGGCTTCACAGGTGGCTCAGTGGTAAAGAATCCACCCGTCAAGCAGGAGACGCAGGTTGAATCCCTGGGTTGAGAAGATAGCCCGGAGCAGGAAGTGGCAACCCCCTCCACTGTTCTTGCCTGGGAAATCACATGGACAAAGCTAATCCCAAGGTGGGCTACAGTTCATGGATTTGCAGAGTAGGACAAGACTAAATAGCAGCAGCAACATGAAGTACACATCATATTATCACCTTTTCAGGAGTTTATAATTATATATTATATATAGCAATAATTATTATCTATAAAAATAAAAAATTAAAATCAATAGAGATGAAAACTGAAATGTCACCCCATCATCATCATATTTATAGACTGATTCCCTGGACCACATGTATCTCCAGTTCTGAATTCTCCTTAAAATAAACTGCAACATCTTACCTGTACACTAATTAACAACGAGTTAAATAAAATTGTTGGCATGTGTTTATTTTATATCTGAGAGTCATGATTTTCCCTTCTAAGAATGTTAGCCTGTAAGAGTACTATGATTATTCCCATTTTACAGAAAAGGAAACCGAAACTTGAAAAGGTCAGGTAACTAGTCCAAGTTTACACTTCTCCAGCTTTCTTTACTGCACAAAACATCACTAAGCCCCCCACCACTACGCAATATTAAGCTAAAAATTTACTATCTTGTTTTTCACTTTTACAAAATACCTTATCACCAAAAGTACCAAAGAAAACAGAAATACTCTAGAAAAGCTTGTCTTAAAATACACGGCAGTTGACAGTACCACTGTACCATTTAACTGGCAAAGACCGTCTTCACTATCCAACTAATCAAACAAAAAGTCTGGTGGTCCAGTGGTTAAGAATCCACCCGCCCATGCAGGGGATACAGGCTTAATCCCTGCTTCGCAAAGATCTCACATGTTACATGGCAACTACGCCCCTGCCCCACAACTAATAAACCACTGCTCGGTCTTACCACCACAACTACTGCAGCCTGTGTGCCTAGAGCCCATGCTCAGCAATAAGAGACACCACAGTGAGAAGTCTGCACACCCACTTGCTACAACTAGACAAAGTCTGCACACAGCAACGAAGATCTAGTGCAGTCAAAAATAAATAAAAAAGTCTTAAAAAAAAAAAAACCTTCCCTATTAAAAAAAAAAAAAAAAAGTCTAGGCACTCACCTGTACACCAGAAGAGGTCCCAACTTTGTTTTTCAGTTCCAAAAAATTAATTAATTAATCAACAAGATACTTATTTAAATGTAATTACAAATAGAATAACAGGAAACAGAATCAAGGCAAAAAATTTTATCCCCTGGATGAAATAGTCCTGCTATTTCCAGTTTTCCTTACTGAAGCACTTGCTGCTTTACTATTAGGCAGGAGAAACACAACATCAAACTGTAACCATGTTTAATTTCATACCACGGGACAATGCACCACATTAAGGTCCATACGTGTATTAAGGTCCATATGTGTAAAAGGTACACTTTTTTTTTTTTAAGTGCATGCTTTACGATATGTAGGTATAGATTTATACTATACAACCTCAGAGCACACCAAAACTACTGAGACAAAACCAAAGGCATGTTTTACTAATGGTGGCAAAAGAATCCCTAAACACAGTCATAAATTAAGTCCTAAAGGACAAAAAATACAGAAAGAAGGAAAGAGAAAAAGAGGATGGGGAGCTAAGGAAGAAAGAGAAAATATCGGGTTTTGCTTTACATTAAAGAATCTAACAACACAGATGGATGTCACAAACACATGAAAAATATCATTTAGGAAAACAAAACACTACTTTTTTCACCTCAGTTTACTACAACAGTCATTCACAGTCTAATTCAACAAAGAAAAAGATTACCAAAGAAGCAAGATATTAATTCATACTTAATTTTTTCAATTGCAAGGAGAAATTCACAATATAAACAGTCAACTTTATTTTGTAAGATTCAAGTTAAAATTATTAAAATAGGCACTAAAAGAAACCTTCTTTTTAGGGACATAAAAGTTTGACAAGATTCTGTGTTGCATCACCATCTGCCACATTCTGCTCTGATATTTATAAATATAGTTGTGCTATTGATGTTTCTACAACTGCTCCAGGTGTAAGGCATTAGAAGGGAGAACTCTCTTTGATCACTCCAATGTCATTTCTTCTCTTTAGATCTAAGCAGTCTAGACTGTTCCCAGATTCCCAGAGATATATCTACTAAAATGCCTTTTAATCTCTAAATAGTTTTTTCCAGTGAAATTGGTCAGAAAATGAAATAATCAGAATACTATTTATTCATATAGGAAAGCCACATAGACTTGTTTCTTTAAAAGAAAAAAAAGTCTACAAAAATAAAGATGAGGATCTCGATTTTCATCAATTTTTATTTCTAAACGCTGTTGTTACTAAAACACAAGCCCGTGTGCCCAACGCACACTGAGTCCAAACAATACTAAATGTCAGAATGTGGAACAAAGAAAGGTTTACTGAGGGCCATGCAAAGAGATGGGTGCTTCATGCCTTAAAAACCCAAACTCAGGATTTCCCTGCTGGTCCAGTGGTTAAGAGTCCGCCTGCCAGTGCAGGAGACCCTGGATCAACCCCTAGTCGAAAAGATCCCACGTGCACTGGTGCAACACAGCCTGCACTCTAGAGCCGGTGAGCTGCAGTTACCGAAATCCGAAACCCACGCCCATGCTCCACAACGAGAGAAGTTACTGCAAGAGAAGTCTGCACACTGCAACAAGAGAAAGCCCACATGCAGGAATGAAGATGTAGCACAGCCAAAAATAAATATAAATAAACAATTTTTTAAAATAAAACAAAAAAAAACCCCAAAACCCAAACTCCCCAAAAGCTTTCAGCAAAGCCCTTTTCTATGAAAAGTGAGGAAGAGTTTAGGTTAGTCCTAAACTTCTTGGTAGTAGGTCATGGTCAGGTAATGACATTCTTTTAAATCTCCACCAAAGAAACATTATTCTATGTTTTGACAAGAAAGGACCAGACCCCAAGGCACAACTTTGACCCTCTGAGATCAGGTCCTGGCTAAGAGGCGGCAGCTCTCAGTTGGTGGCTCCCTCAGGGCAGGGTTGTCAAACCCTGCCCAGCTGACATCACTGGGAGAGACAGGTGCCCAGGACCCAACTGGCCCTCAGGCTCCACAGGCCACCCACACAGAAGAGGCAGGTTCTGTAAACTGTTACACAGGCAGATGGCAGCTCCCATTAGGTGGCAGAGGCAGAGACTGGGGAGAGGTTCACTGCCGCCTCAAGGCCTGCGCCCGGCCAGTAGTGGAGCCCTGCAGGACAGAGCCTTCAGCCTGTTCCCTGGGCACCCCAGCTCACTCACTGACCTGATGCTGGATGAGCTAAAGAGCCCTGGGGAGAGGGCCAGGGTAAACTCTTATCGTACTCTCTGACTGGGGACCACCACTCTGTTGGTCATAAGGTGAATGGGCCCACTAATGGTCCCTCAGTGATAGTTAATCACCTGGGGGAGGGAACCACTGCAGCACTGACCAGTGGGTGAACAGGACCACTAACAGTTCAAGGTAACCACAGCCTGGTAACAACATGCCAGGAAAACCTGCTGTGTGTTAAGGGCTGTGCATAGCTGTGCTCTATTATGCTATGACCTAATTGGAAATGTTACAAGGTTCTTAAAATACCAAGCCTACAATTCTGGGTTGAACATGTTTCTATTCAATCCAATATTAACTGTAAACTTTATAAAAAATGTTTTTAGGTATTCAATATATAAAGAGTTTGGGAAAGCTTTAAAACAATTCTGAAAAGTGAAAGATTAAGTGATATTTGTATGAAAAAAAAATGTACCCTTCCTAATACACACCCCTCATAGTCATACTGTATAAAACATAAAAATACTGAGAGAAAAAAGATTTCTCTCAAAAATTAAAACACACACACACACCTTGGTTAAAATTTCAATACAAAGGCTTAACTAACTGGGAGAAAGATGAGAAATACAAAGACTTAAAAGTCAATAATCAGAAAACCATGTGAAGAATTAGAAGGATATAAGAATTCAAGAAAAGATCAAGCGAAATGTTTAATGCTTATGTGAAGAAGAGAATCAAATCTATCACTGATGGATTTATATCTATGATTAAGGAAGAAAATTTATAATCAGGAACATATTATACTTTCTAAAGAAAAATGTAGGAGAGAGGGCTATTTGACAAGGAACATATAGAAATTTAGTAGTTTTCAATAAATGATTTAAACTACAGCAAAGAAAGAAGCACTATTTGATGCCCAAGATCTTTGCTTCAAATGAGAAAGAAAAATATATTTAGGAAAATGACAGTTATTAAAGTAATAAGAAAATGATTACCCTTTATTATTGAAGAAAGAATTATAAAAATCCATGTAGCCTTAACATTTCAGGGGATGAAAGAGAGAATTAATTGATTCCAAAGACATTATATTCCAGGTAACAAAGACTGAGAAGGCACTTAAAATATCTGACTAGATACCCAGAATATATCCAAAATGACAAAATTTTAACAAGTATAGAACGTTAGAAAAATCAGTAAATCAATTTGTGAGAGCACTTCCCTAGTGGTACAGTGGATAAAAATCCGCCTGCCAATGCAGGGGACATGGGTACGATCCCTAGTCTGGGAAGATTCCATATACTGTAGAGCAGCTAAGCCCATGTGCCACAACCACCAAGCCCACACTCTAGAGAACCTCAATTTCTGAAGCTGCAAGCCACAACTAATGAAGCCCATGAACCTAGAACCTGTGCTCCAACAACAAGAGAAGTTACTGCAATGAGGAGCCCTCGCACTGCAACAAAGAGCAGCCCCTGCTTACTGCCATCGGAGAAAACCTGCGCTCAGCAACAGACACCCAGTGCAACCAAACATAAAAATAAACAATCTTTAAAAAATGTACAGGAAGCTTAAGAACAGTGGATTTATATAACTTAAAAACCATATAGGAATACCACATGTATCTGGTCATCAGACTTCTGAAAAATTCAGTAAGTCCGAAAAAATACGAACTGTCAAGAAGCAAAAAGATATCCAAACAAGAAAAACTGCTGTCCCTAAGAAGCATGAAAGAAAGAGCTGGTTTAGTCAGAGCTGTATTTAAAATGATGGCTACTTGATTCTCTGACAACCTCCAACTCTTCCCAAATTGAAGCAGACTGTAAGAAGTAGACAACATGTGAAGTGCAGCATACGCACAAGTCAAAACTAAAGTTCACTAAGGAGGAGAGAAAAATCTCCAGTAAGGAGAGCAATCAGATGTTTCCAGTTAGAACATCTGAGTTCTAGTGCTGACCTGCTTTGTTAACCACTATGACATTTTATCTATGTTATTTAATTAGAATCTTATCATTAAAACAGAAACCACATATTTTTTTCTGTCTCATAGGCTGTCATGAGGATCTAAAGGTTGAGCAAGTATACAACACTGGTATACAATAAAGATTGCAAAGAAACAATAGTTTACAAAAACCAATAGCTCCAGTATAAGAACAGAAATCAATAGACCATTGGCCTTAACAGTGACCAACTTTTTAGAATTCCAGCCCAGGAACAAATATATCAGACTTTTATATATGTAAATATATGTATTTTATATATATGTATATTTGCTATATACATATATATACACATATATATGTATGTATATATATATACGTATGTATATAATGGCAAAACAATAATTAGGGAGCAATTGATGAGACAGGCAGCTCCAAACTCTAAGAAGTATTAGGGGAAAAAAAACAACCATCAAGAATACCAAGATATTATGTATTATAGGAATCACAGAAAAGAGGAAAGAGCAGAAGAAAATAACTGAAGACATAATGGTCAAAAACATCCCAAATTGATGAAATACATGCACCTATACATCAGAGAAGCTCAACAATGAAAGAGATCCATACCAAGATTTGACTAAACTATCAAAAGACAAAGAATCTTAAAAGCAGAGAGAGGCAATTTGTCAAGAATAAAGGGTCCTCAATAATTGTAAAAGCTGATTTCTCATCAGAAACCATGGAGACTAGAAGGCAATGATACGACATATTTCAAGTAATGAACTGTCAACCAAGAATTCTACACAGAGCTAAACTATCCTTTAAGCGTAAAGGATAGTGCGCTCCCTGGGGGCCTGCTGGTTACGATTCCAGGCTTTCACTGTTGTGGCCCAGTTTCAATCCCTGATCAGGGAACTAAGGTCCCTCAAGCCACATGGTGCAACCAATAACTAAATAAATAAGAATAAAGGATAAATTAAGACATTCACAGATTAAAAACCAAAGTGGAAAGAAGCTGCTGATAGTAGACCTGCCCTATAAGAAATGCTGAAAGGAGTCATTCACATTGAAGTAAAAGCACATCAGGTAGTATTGGGTTGTCCAAAAAGTTTGCTCATGTTCTTCTGTAAAATGTTATGGAAATAACATACAACAATAACTTAAAAAAACATATCAAGAAATAAAAAAAAATGATGAAGGTAATTACACAGGCAAATATAAAAACCAGTATTACTATACTTTTGGTCTGCAACTCCTCCTATAGGATTTAAAAGGTAAGTGAATTAAATAGTGACTATAAATCTATGTTAACGAGCACACAATGTATAAAGATATAATCAGTGACAATAATGTAAAGATGGAGGATAGAGATATAAAGGGGCAAAGTGTTCATACTATTGAAAATAAGTTGATACTATTTAAACTAGGTTGTTATAAGTTTAGAATGAAACTCTAATTCCCCAAAGTAACCACCAAGGAAATAACTAAAACAAATATAGAAAAGGAAAGAAGATGGGAATCAAAATGGTACACTACCAAAAAAGATATATAACAAATGAGGACTTGTCCTGAACTGTCTTTCCAAAATTCATATGTTGAAGCCCTAACCTCCAAGATTTCAAAATGCAACTGTACTTGGAGGTTAGGGCTTTAAAGATGTCATTAAGTTAAAATGAGACATTTATTATAGGCCCTAATCTGCAAGGAGATCGAACCAGTCCATCCTAAAGGAGATCAGTGCTGGGTGTTCATTGGAAGGACTGATGTTGAAGCTGAAACTCCAATACTCTGGCCACCTGATGCGAAGAGTTGACTCATTGGAAAAGACCCTGATGCTGGGAAAGACTGAGGGCGGGAGGAGAAGGGGACAACAGAGGATGAGATGGTTGGATGGCATCACCGACTTGATGGACATGGGTTTGGGTAGACTCTGGGAGTTGGTGATGGACAGGGAGGCCTGGCGTGCTGCGGATCATGGGGTCGCAAAGAGTTGGACACGACTGAGCAACTGAACTGAACTGAATCTAATCTGACTAGTGTCTTTTTGTAAGAATTAATAGAAACACATAGAGACACAAGGGGTATGCACAGAGGGGCAAATATGTGAAAAGGCAGCAAGAGAAGAAACGACCCAGAAGAAACCAAGGAGCCAACACCTTGACCTTAAACTTCTAAGCTTCCCTGATCTGTGAGAAAGTTAAATTCTTTTTTTAAGCTGCCCAATCCATGATGTTATTATGGCAGCCAGAGCAAACCACCATAGTATTTAATTGAAATTGTATACTTTTCTTAACTCTTTATTAGATATTTAAATTTCAATAGGCCATACTGTATATTCTTAATGTACATAAATGTAAGATTTTTAAAAAGAAGAGTTAAGTATACTTGAATTGAACAGATATTAACAAAATTTAGAAAAAAATTACAATAACCTGTTCCATTTTGTCCCATAAAACAAAAGAATATTTCAAATTTCTGTTTCCAATAATACTTCTCTGAACTGATTCGAAAACCATTAGAACATCTCCTTTAATGTGTGATAAAACTGGGTACAGTTAAATGTAAATTTCACTCTGACTTACAGCTCTGCTGTTAACAAGGCCACATTCGTGATGTCCATCCAACATGATGACATGAAACTATTCTTTGAACAAAAGCATCTGAACATGTAATACTTTAGATTTTACTTATTAGCAATAACAGACATTGAGATGTATAAGAATCCATTTCTAGCTCTGCAAAATATTTATCTACCTTGAATCTAAATGCTTGTTTTAGCATTCCAAATGTTTATTCAATCATATCCTTTGCATCGATAGATTCATTACATATACTATCCATGCCTAAAATGAACATTATCAAAACACAATGGTCATTGCAGTTTGGGCTGTCAAGCTGGATTCCAAGTAAGTCACAGTTTTAGTAAAGTCATTGAGAAAGTCCTATTTAAGCTAGCTGCCCTTTCAAAGTGACCTTCTATCCCTCTTGAGATAAAAAGCAGTCCTATCACACAACAATGAGTCATTTGTTTGTTGTATGAGTTTTTCTTAGCCTCTTTATGGCCTCTTCAAGTATCATCAAACACTTATGGAGAAATGGCATATAAATTTTTGTTTTACTGTAATCTTTCTCTGCATTCTCTTCAATGTACATCAGACAAGGACATTCTTCTTGTATCACATCTTTAAAATATTATACTGCAGGACATATTTTCTAGGTCCAGCAATAATTATAGCCATCTTTTAGGCACATGTTCAAGGAGGCAATCCTCTTCCATTTTTTTAAAGTCAAAAATCACATTAAGTGCATCGGTACACTTAAAAAAACTGAAAAGTGACCAAACGTCCTCTATGAAAGTACCAATCTCATAGGTAAGCAAATCACATCACTTTTTTGTATACAACATGTGTAGGATATTTAGAAGATAAAATCTTTTTATTTTCATTAGTAAGTTTACAATGAACAGAATCTGTTAAAATTTAAATTTGCACTGTCTGTCAAATATGCAGATAAGAAAAGTCTAAAAAGTATATTTGGGCATGATATCAACAATATTATGATATCTTAATTTGTTTTATGCTGCCTGCAGTTTGATTAAAATCTTCAAAACATGTTTTAACAAATTAAATTATCTAAGAGCTAATGGAAACATTTTCCTGTTGACATGATTTGTCACATCACTTATATCAAAGTGTGATTGCTGATAAGATCTGACAGAATGAGTTCTACATCGTCAAATGTTAACCTTTACTCTCCATATGACTTTCAGTTCTTCTTTAATAGCTGTGATGATTATTCCAAGTAACTTTGCCTTTCAATGTTTCAGCATATCTTTAATATAGCTACCATGCAAGCTATTGTTGTTAAACTACTGAATAAGGAGAAATCGACCTAAACCTGGTGTTGTGTGGTGAAATTACCTTAAAGCCCTGGTAGACTCCAAGTACTTTATAAGCAAGCTATACCACAGGACACAGAACAGAAAGGGCCTCCTGACCAAATTAAGATGTTGAAATCATAGATGCATCCATCTAAAATACACACTAAGAAGCAAGGGAAAGTGTTGGAGTAGGTTAATGCTCACGTGCAAACAAGGGTAAGGACCACACCACCTGAATGTTCACACATTATCTGCCTTTAACCTCATCTGACTGATGATAATGGTATAGGTAGGAGAACAGGGCCACAGTTTGAGCAACGGGGCCTAGAGATGGGAGTCCTTGGCAGATATTATAAAACAAGGAAACTAAATCTTAGGAAATAACCTGAGCAGTCATGGCTTTATTTCCCTTTCCAAAGTTATATACCTGTGAGGCCAGAAATAAGGACATAGTAAGTTTCACTAATGAGTGATCTTTCAAGGGCAGGTGTAACTGTCAGCCTAGTATTATATGATCATAATATGGTTTTTCCATCCCTTTCTAGCTGTAAGTAACATTGTTTGTTATAGCATAGCTTTTTATTACCTCTTCGGCAGTCTTACAGGTTACAAACTTAGTTGCTATTTATATTTAACAAATCATATCAATATTGCCTGTTTCTCAAGCTACTTGTTTACTATTTATATTTGGCAGTCCAGTGGTTAAGACACTGTGCTTCCACTGCAGGAGACAAGGGTTTGATCCCTGGTTGGAAACTAAGATCCCAAATGGTGCACGGCACGGGCAAGGGAAAAAAAAAAAAACCTGTTAGTTTTACCTCAATCTTAAAAGCTATCAGTTTACTATCTATGAATTTCATCTATCTTTATTTTTCCTATCTTTACAGAAGAACTGAATTATTTTCAAAATACCCATTACAAAAGATCACACAGGAAACACATATTACACATGGTATGTACTAACAAAATCTATATAGAATTAAATGGTTTATGAGTACTTTGATGAGGACTGAATTCCTATCATAGAGCTCGGCCCTATTTTAGATCTACAGTTCACAGGACCTGGAAGACATTCAGTTAGCATAGTTACACTAAACTGGTATTTGTTGCCCAGTATTTGTTTCTCAGTCACCTAGAATAATAGAGAAAATGGAAGAGCAATCCAGTTGTTCTCTGAAGTGAAGGAGAACACAAATGGATAAGAAAAGAAGACCAAAGCCCAAAACCAACGAATCAAATGCACTAACAGAAAACAAAGTCTGGAACCTGTCCTGATGGGACATCTCTAGCTAGACTTTTTAAACAGCTTACAGTTCAACCTCATTCATTCATCACATTAGATTCAAGCAAGGCTTTATCAAAACCGTTCACGTTAAGGTTCTAAATACTGTATCAAATTTTACTTAAACTTTAGAAGACACAGCTTATGATACCAGCTACTACCAAGCACAATGATTAGCACATAGCAGATGCCAATAAATATTTACTTTACATATAAAGCAATCAATTATTTCCATTAATGACTGCCATGGAAAATCTGAAGAATTCTCCTTCTAAAGAAAAGTACTTCTATAGGAACATTTTTCAAACCTCTCTGGCTACCCCAAAGATAAATTATAATTGGGCAATTATGTAGCTGAATCATCAATCAGAAGGAAAGGAAAAGCACTCTCAAAATATTAGGGGAAATAAAAAGCCAAAGAACATGTTTAACTGAAGACTAGATTGAAACAGTATTTTTAAGTGGATGAGAGCCACAAATCTGGTTGTTCTGTCCATGGATGCGTAAGTTTAGTCTGTTAACTAAGTAAAATGGGGGCAGGGGGAGAAGCCCTGCAACTCTGGTGGTTTCCAAACTTTCCCTTAAAAAGCAGTATAACTTTTTAACATGTTCATTATCTCATTAATCCTTATGACTTTCATTTGAGATATGCATTAAACTCCACATTTACAGATGAAAGGCTCATAAAAGTTGCTCATGGTTTCACAGCCAGTAAAGCAACAAAGTTTGAACTCAAACCCAGTTTAACGGATTCCCATAGCCACAAGAGCAAGCCTACGTTCTTGTTGCCTCAGTGATTGTTAAATAAGCAAAGGAAATATAAAACTTGAATAAAGTTGATACTACACCCTATAGAAGCATTTCTAGAATCTATTTTTCAATTTATTTTTAAAAATGGTAAAACAGACATACACAAAATTTATCTTTTTAAATCATTTTTAAGCATACAATGCAATGGCATTAGATATATTCACATTGTTGTACAACCACACTATTCACCTCTAAACTCTTCATCTTGTAAAACTGAAACTCTATGCCCAGTAAGCAATAACTCTTCATTTCCTCTTCCTATAACCCCTGGAAACTACGTTCTACTTACCATCTCTATGCATTTGACTAATTTGGGTACCTTATATAGGTGGAATCATCAATATTAATACTCCTGTGACTAAGTTATTTCACATACTGTATACTAATTCTTTTGGGTATATAACCTGTCTCAGTGTGCTCTGCCTGATGTAACAAAATATCATAGACCAGATGGCCTGAACAATAGAAAACTTTTTCTGGAGGCTTGGAAATCTAAGATTAAGATACAGTTGATGTGGCAGCCTGAGAAGACTAATAAAAACACCTAAGTACAAAAAGTAAACTGTCTTTTTTCTGTTAACCTGAAATCACAAAATGACTACTGGAATGTTAAACAAACAAACAAACAAAATCCACTGATAAACACAAAGATCTCATCTCCTCAGGCCACTGAACACAGTATTTTACAACCTAAAATATTTTAACACTTTAAATGATCAAATGATTAAATTTGAGCTTTGATAGTATGCAGGATAATTATAGTAAATATCTAAATTTAATAAAAGTTCAATCTTTGACAATTCTCCACTTCTTCAGCCCATAATTAAAATTGCAAGGGAAAGCATTAATCAATTAAAAAAAAAATCAAAATGACCTGAATCCATGAGAGTTAACACTTGTGACTGCAGTTAGAGGGATTCTGAGCTAGTTTACAAATCAAAGAGGTAAGAACAGAGATTTATAAAGCTCTTCCTGTTCTTCATAATTGGAACTTTAAATAGAACACTAACATTACCACTTAAAATTAGGTTACACTAGTAACTTGAAAGAGTACATGTCAAAATAAGTTTGTCCAGTTACCCACTGGAAGATGTATATAGATACAGACACAGATGCATAAACTTATACATAAATATACACAAATATATAGATATATATGTATTTATATATACTACAAGAAAACTTACAGTATCCATAAGAACATCCATTCTAAGAACTATAAGAAAGCCATCAAGTTTAATTATATTAAAAAAAACTAAGAACTTTGGCAGAGTAAAAGATGTGAAAAGTCATTAAAGTATAAATGACAAATAAAAAATACTTCCAATTCCAAAAAAGGAATACTATTTATAAAATATGCAGAACTTCTACAAATCAATAACATGAAACATGATAAAATATAACCAAAGGATTCCACAAGTAATTAAGAAATATATACAAACAATAAACATTTAAAACCAACAAAAATATTCTATAGCAAACATATAGATTAAAATACTTATGGACAATGACCAAAAGTATCAAATCATTTTAAGCCAATTTCTTTTACCACCTTTAAAATAATCAACTAACCTGGGCCACTTTAATTGAATTCTGGGTAGAGCCACCAGCATGATATTCAACTTTGAATTTTTTTACAAGTTCATCAAACCTAGAAGGAAATCACAGTAGAAAAAAGTTAGCATTTGTCAGTTGTCACAATGCAAATTTTTCTGATTAGAAGCTCATTAAATTACATTTAGTGAAATTTTTGAATTACATAATTATGTTGAATAAATGAATTAAAATGCTATATGAAAACAACTTTCCTAAATTTCCATACTTAACAAATTGTTTTCCACAAGTGTACAATTATGAGACTTTAAAATACATAGGGTGACCATAATTAGACATTAAAAACAAGGTAAAAATAAGAATTTGTAAGTTATTAAATATTTATAAGCAATGAATATTTTCCTACTTTAAATGAACTCTAAAATTCTTACAAATGTATGCTCTAATAAGTTCAAAATTTTTAAATATCATAAAGGCTACTGTTTTAAAACTTAAAGAATTACAAAACTACATGGAGTTGCAGGATTCTTAGGAAAGTTGCTTGGTGACAGTTTCTGTATCTGCCAAATAGAGAGGAAGAGAGAGATGATCTAAAGCTTTCATACTTCATTACTTTGGCATCTGATAAAGGAAGATATATATACTAACTACACATAGTACTTTTCATACAAGGTGATGCATGTAAATCCCTAGTATTACACTCAAAGGGCTAAGTAAACTGATTAAAATGTCTCAAATCACATGGTGTTTAATAATCTAGATGACAAGTCAATATTCCCTACTACACATTTCTAACATGTTGGATGCTGTGGGAGATAACCAAAGGGCATAGGCATAAACTTTATTTTAAAGGATTTATATGTTTTGGAGGGACAAGGATGAATATGCATGAAACAAGAGAAAATTTAAAAATACCAAGTTATCCACAAACAAAATGTATGCAATACAGACAGCAAGGGTTACAGAAGATCAAAGAAGAGAGACTGGGATGTGAATACAGTATTCAGGAAAGATACCGGTCCTAGTGCTATTTTCACAACTTTAAAATTTTAAGCTCAGAAGGAGGTTTTTTACTCAAATGAAACCTTTCACACAACTTCAAAATGCAAAAAGGGATAAATACAGAGATGGTTACATTAGGAACAGGGAAAACAGAGTTACTATACCCACTTCTATACTTCCAATTGCCTTCAAATCCCATCTATAAAACCCTGAGATGTCAATAAACACAACTGGCAAAGCCCAAACTGTGGACAAGGTGGCTCGGTGGTAAAGAATCCACCTGACAATGCAGGAGACACAGGAGATGCATGTTCGATCCCTGGGTGAGGAAGGGATTTCTTACCTATAGGGTAAGAAATGGCAACTCACTCCAGTATTCTAGCCTGGGAAATTCCATGGAGAGAGGGGGCTGGTGGTCACAGGAGCCAGACATGAGGAACACACACTAGAAAGTTTTCACAACAGTATCTGTATACCTTTAAGAAGAACTTACAAAAAACAATCTTAAAGACCCAGATAAGCACAATAGTGTGCTCACTGATCTAGAGCCAGACATCCTGGAGTGCCAAGTCAAGTGGGCCTTAGGAAGCATCATTACAAACAAAGCTAGTGGAGGTGACAGAATTCCAGCTAAGCTATTTCAAATCCTAAAAGATGATGGTGTTAAAGTGCTGCAGTCAAAATGCCAGAAAATTTGGAAAACTCAGCAGTGGCCTCAGGACTGGAAAAAATCAGTTTTCATTCCAATCCCAAAGAAAGGCAACGCCAAAGAATATCCAAACAACTGTACAAGTGCACTCATCTCACACCCCAGCAAAGTAATGCTGAAAATTCTCCAAGCGAGGCTTCAGCAGTATGTGAACTGGGAATTTCCAGATGTTCAAGATGGATGTAGAAAAGGCAGAGAAACCAGATTATCAATTGCCAACATCCACTGGATCATAGAAACTGCAAGAGAATTCCAGAAAAATATCTACTTCTGCTTCACTGACTACGCTAAAGTCTTTGACTCTATGGATGACAACAAACTGTCGAAAATTCTTAGATGTGGGAATACCAGACCACTTGACCTGTCTCCTGACTTCCCTGGTGGCTCAGATGGTAAAGTGTCTGCCTACAATGAGGGAGACCTGCGTTCAATCCCTGGGTCGGGAAGATCCTCTGGAGAAGGAACTGGCAACCCACTCCAGTACTCTTGCCTGGAAAATTCTATGGATGGAAGAGCCTGGTAGGCTACAGTCCGTGGGGTCGCAAAGAGTCAGACACGACTGAGTGACTTCACCTTACCTTATCTTTTTGACCTGCCTCCTGAGAAATCTGTATGGAGGCCAAGAGGCAACAGTTAGAACTGGACATGGAACAGAGTGGTTCCGAATAGGGAAAGGAGTACATCAAGGCTGTATAGTGTCACCTTGATTATATAACTTATATGGAGATTTCATCATGTGAAATGCCGACTGGATGAAGCACAAGCTGAAATCAAGACTGCAAAGAGAAATATCAATAACCTCAGATATGCAGATGACACCACCCTTATGGTAGAAAGTGAAGAGAAACTAAAAAACCTCTTGATGAAAGTGAAACAGGAGAGTGAAAAGGCCTGCTTAAAACTCAACATTCAGAAAACAAGGATCATGGCATTGGGTCCCATCACTTCATGGCAAATAGACAGAGAGACAATGCAAATAGTGAGAGACTTTATTTTGGGGGGCCACAAAAGCACAGCAGATGGTGACTGCAGCCATGAAATTAAAAGATGCTTACTCCTGGGAAGAAAAGCTATGACCAACCTAGACAGCATATTAAAAAGCAGAGACATTACTTTAAAGACAAAATTCAATCTAGTCAAAGTTATGGCTTTTTCAGTAGTCATGTATGGATGTGAGAGTTGAACCATAAAGAAGGCTGAGCACCAAAGAATTAATGCTTTTGAACTGTGGTGTTGGAGAAGACTCTTGAGGTCCCTTGGACTGCAAGGAGATCAAACCAATCAATCCTAAAGGAAATCAACCCTGAATATTCACTGGAAGCTAGAGGTTAAGCTCCAATAGTCAGCCACCTGATGCAAAGAACCAACTCACTGGAAAAGACCCTGATGCTGGGTAAGATTGAAGGCAGGAGGAGAAGGGGAAGTCAAAGGATGAGATGGTTGGATGGCATCACCAACTAAATGGACATAAGTTTGAGCAAGCTCCGGGAGTCGGTAATGGACAGGGAAGCCTGGCGTGCTGTAGTCCACAGGGTTGCAAAGAGTCGGACGTGACTGAGCAACTGAACTGAATGGAATAATACTAATCTATTGGAAGGACTGATGCTAAAGCTGAAACTCCAATACTTTGGCCACCTCATGTGAAGAGTTGACTCACTGGAAAAGACCCTGATGCTGGGAGGGACTGGGGGCAGGAAGAGAAGGGACGACAGAGGATGAGATGGCTGGATGGCATCACCGACTCGATGGACATGAGTTTGAGTAAACTCCAGGAGTTGGTGACGGACAGGGAGGCCTGGAGTGCTGCAATTCATGGGGTCGCAAAGAGTCAGACACGACTGAGTGACTGAACTGAACTGAACTGAACTGAATACTTACAGGACAGAAGAAAAAGTACATAGTCCCAGATGCAGATACGTGGGAGTTGTGGTAGTCTAGGAAATGTTCTCTTCGAATTACTTTCTAAACTATATATCAGCTAAGAATGATACTGGAGATTGGAAGAGAAAGGAAGAATCAGTGGACAAAATAAACATTAAGTGATTAATTGCTCTATCTGTCTGAGGTCATTCCACTTTCAAAAGCCAATTTATCTAAATATCAGAACCTGTGAATGTAACCTTATTTGGAAAAAAAAAAAGTGGCGGGTCTTGCAGGAAGTAAAGATTTGGGGATCTTGAGGAGGTAAAATCCTCCCTCTTGAATTACTCAGCTAAGTCTCAGACCCCAATGCCAGTTCTTCTTACAATGGACAAAAGAGAAGACAGAGGTGAGGATGGAGACAGAGATTGGACAAATGTGGCCAAGAGCCAAGGAATGCCAGCATCCATGAAAAGTTGGAAGAGACAAAGATTCTCCACTTCAGAAGGAGTACAACTATGCTAACACCTTGATTTCAGACTTCTGCTTCCCAAGAACTTTAAGAGAATAAATTTCTGTTGAAGGCCACCCCAGTTTGTTGTTGCTACAGCAACACCATCCTTTCTCACTCTCTCAAGAATCTTTCCTTAAGTTATGTCTTACCTGCTCCATCATTAATTTCTTCCTTCCAACAACAAAGAATCAGATATAATATTTTGGTAATAACTGGGGGGTAGACTTAGTACAGACACTAAAACCACAGTAGACCAACAACAATCTGTACTGTTTACTTTGTTTTTGTTATCAATTCCCCCAGCACCATCCAAAGGAGCTTTCTGTTCATAGTGAAAAGTTCTGTATCTGTGCATCCAGTCTGGCAGCCACTAGCTAGCTACTGCATGCTTGGAAGGTAGGCAGTGTGACTGATGTTTTATTTCAAATAAAAATTTAAATTTCATTTAACTTTATTAACTTACACTTGAACATCTATAGCCTCAAGGCTAGCGGCTACCTTCTAGACTATTATGGTTTAAAAAGAATACCAGCTTTTCAAGATGCTCTAGAGAAAAAGGATTACAAGACCAAATAAGCATAGGAAATTGTGTATTCTATTCTCATCTTGAAGATTCATATTGTATATCAGCATATTAAAAGCACTGAGATATCTGAAACAAAAAAACATGTTTTATTTATTGAACATACAGGATCTTAGAACCCTCTGAGGTTCTAGGGTTAGTTTCCATAGCTAACACTTATGTAATATTTACTACATGCCAGAATCAACTGTTTTAAAATTTTACCCAAATCATTTTTTTAAATGCTCAATACAAGTTTATAACATGGGTACTACTATTAGCTCCTATTTTTTTCAATTTCTTTTCAACAAATACCTACATGCTACAGTATGCAGTATTTCAAATTTTGGTCTGATAAATCCTGATGAATTCTGATAGACAAGGTACGTCCATTTCAAAATGTTTAATTTTTCATTTTAATTTTTTACTGTGTGTACGCACTGATTCTCAGTTCAATTCAGTTCAGTCGCTCAGTCATGTCCGACTCTTTGCGACCCCATGAATCACAGCACGCCAGGCCTCCCTGTCCACCACCAACTCCCGGAGTTCACCCAAACTCATGTCCATCGAGTCAGTGATGCCATCCAACCATCTCATCTTCTGTGGTCCCCTTCTCCTCCTGCCCCCAATTCCTCCCAGCATCGGGGTCTTTTCCAATGAGTCAACTCTTCACATGAGGTAGCCAAAGTATTGGAGTTTCAGCTTCAGCATCAGTCCTTCCAATGAACACCCAGGACTGATCTCCTTTAGGATGGACTGGTTGGATCTCCTTGCACTGATTCTACTAAATAGTTGAACATTCTTCAACATTCAGTCTACTTCTTCAAAGTAGACTTATACTACTGACACTTTCCATATATTTCAATTGAGAAATATTAAGTAACCAAAATATATGTACAATATAACCCAAGAAAATTACAATATGTATGTGTATCCTGCAAGCAAAATTACCCAATATGTATGTATACTAAAAAGGACCTAGAAGATTACAACCAAGGTGTTAAGAGTGGTTTACTCCAAAGTAGAAGCAATTACAGACCTTATATACTTTTTTTTTATTGTGTAATAAGCATAGAAACTGTTCGTAATAAAAACATTTAAAAATCTACTTCATCTTATAATGGAAGAAAATAGCAGTTTTTCCATACAACAATACAAATAGAACTATATACAAATCAAAACACAGAGCAGAGAAGTGAGTGGTTCTGAATGAAAGAGGCAGGGGAAGAGTAACATCTGAAGTGGAATTTGACAGATATGGGAGAAAAAATATTCAGGGCTAAGGATAAAACAAAACTCTAACATATTCAGGGAAATAAGTTATACACAGACTAAAATGTAGGTAAAAATCAAAGTAGTAAAAACTGACAGAAGCGAACTCTCTCTGCCAGACTAATAAGCTTCAGTACTAGTCAGTAGGCAACTAGGAATTATTAAAATCTATTTACTGATAGTGTGAAAGGTAGATTTTATTTTTAAATGATAATAGCACTCCTCTAAGAACAAGGTAGATTAAAGGGAGGCAGACTGGGACTTTCCTGGGGATCCAGTGGCTAAGACTCCACACTCTCAATGCAGGGGGCCTAGATTCAATCCCTGGCTCAGGGAACTAGACCCCACACACAACTGCACAGCCAAATAAACAAAATATTTTTTAAAAAGAGTGGAGGGGGAAAATCACATCTTTTGAGGGCAAAAAAAAAAAAGAACAAAGAGTGAGAGAGAAAGAGAGACAGGCACATCGCAAGCCTTTGGAAAAGTTCGTAAGTCCGATGCTGAGACAAGGGGCTAGAGGGAAGTGATCAAGCTAAGGAATCATTTCCAAAGTTGAAGACATCACATGTGATAAATAACTGGAAGTAAAAGATGTGTGAGAGGGAAAACAATCCTGAGACTTCTACTTTGGATTACCAGTTGGATGGTGTTAAGAAAGGAAATACAAGAAAGAAGAAAACTCATATGGAAAAAAGGGAACTCCTAAGTATGTGATTATCAAACCTAGAAAGATTTCTGTTTAGGGAACTAACTGCACGGAGGAAAAATTTATTTTCTTTCATCTCTTGCATGGATTGGGCACATCTTCTCTACACAATTTTCTAATTGATACAAAATCTCCTGATTTTATATGAATGTTCCACATTGTCTATGACAAAACTATAAATGCACTCAGTGGAAAATGCCAGGAAAAGAAGGACTGTATATCTTTAATGAAAGAACAAAAAAGTTAAGCTAAAATATTAATAAGCCTCAAAACCATGATTAAAATTGTATAGGGATATAATCAATTATACAAAAACCCTAAATATTTTCTAGGTTATTTAGAAATAACAGAGTTTATGATACCTTTACTTTTGATGGAGAACTTCAATATATTTCAGAATGTGATTTTTTTTTCTATAGGGAGCGATGTGTCTATTTCTGTACTTTATAGATACATTCTTACTTTTTCCTTTCTCTGAGCTTCTTTGTCTGAATGCAGTGAGTGTATCAAACACCTCAATAAAAAACAGAATTGAAACTAACAGCTGATCCATGTCATAATGAAACTATTTTCATTAAAGAAAATTTTAAATAAAAATTGATGTCACTGGGATATAATTCAGAATTTCTCAAAGACTAACCTTATGGAAAAAAGAAGAATGCAATATACCATATACTGCTAAAGAATTTTAATACTTGTGTACAGTATTAAGCTGATGGTGTACAGGAGAACTTAAATTTTCAGTAACACTCTCAGCTCTCATATCACATATTATTAAATACTTCATAAATATGCTATCTATATATATATGCTTTGTTTTTGAGAAGAAAAGCAAAAAAACAATAGAGTAGAGAGAGGACTTCAAATACTAACATGGCAGGCAGAGATGTGACTAAATACTAGTCTTTTAATCCTGGTTTAATATTAAACCATACCTCAGAGTGGTAATACGCACAGAAAAGTTATCATAAGAAAATGATCAACCATGAAAATTTTAAGTCTATTACAAGATAACAGAGACTTCTGATAAAAATAATACTGATGATCATAAGCATGCTACTAGCAGGAGCAAAGAGCTTCTAATTTTGGAACAGCTGGGCAATGACTAAATGACCAAAGTAAACATAGTCAACCAAACATAATTCATCCTTTAGCATAAAAGCTCTTTTGGCATTGAGGTCAAGCCAAGTATTAATGGAAAAGAATGTAGGAGAGTATACTACAAAGAGATTCACCTTTTCAAAAACAGTGATTACTATATTAACTACAACATGGCTAGCAGAGCTGCCACGATTGCCCTGAGAAATATCAATAACCTCAGACACAGATGACACCACCCTTATGGCAGAAAGTGAAGAGGAACTAAAGAGCCTTTTGATGAAGGTGAAAGAAGAGAGTGAAAAAGTTGGCTCAGAGCTCAACATTCAAAAAAAGAAGATCATGGCATCCAGTCCCATCACTTCATGGCAAATAGATGGGGAAACAATAGAAACAGTGAGAGACGTTATTTTCTTGGGCTCCAAAATCACTGCAGAGGATGACTAAAGCTATGAAATTAAAAGACGCTTGCTCCTAGGAAGAAAAGCTATGACCAACCTAGACAGCATATTAAAAACCAGAGACATTACTTTGCCAATAAAAGTCCATCTAGTCAAAGCTATGGTTTTTCCAGTAGTCACGTACGGATGTGAGAGTTGGATCATAAAGAAGGCTGAGCATCGAACAATTGATGCTTCTGAACTGTGGTGTTGGAGAAGACTCTTCAAAGTCCCTTGGACTGCAAGGCGATCCAACCAGTCAATCCTAAAAAAAATCAGTCCTGAATATTCACTGGAAGGACTGATGTTGAAGCTAAAAGTCCAATACTTTGGCCACCTGATGCGATGAGCCAACTCATTAGAAAAGACCCTGATGCTGGGAAAGATTGAAGGCAGGAGAAGGGAATGACAGAGGATGAGATGGCTAGATGGCATCACTAACTCAACGGACCTATGGTTGAGAAAGCTCTGGAAGATGATGAAGGACAGGGAAGCCTGGCGTGCTGTAGTCCGTGGGGTCACAAAGAGTCAGAAATAACTGAGTGACTGAAAAACAACAACTACAACACGGTCAGATAAGACTATGGAGAAGTCAACAACTGAAAAGTTTAATGGAAGAGAAATATGGTGCTACCTTTAAGACAGTATCTAGATTTTGCTGCTTATTATTATACTAAACTGTTCATTTCATAAAATTTCCAACTAGTATCCACTTTACAAAGTCGGAATGAGGAACAAACACTAAATGATTTTTCAATGAGTTTTAAGAAATAAACACAAGCAGAGTCTAACTGAGAAAGTTAAGCACTCAAGAATAAAGAATAACAACCACACAAAAGTAAAAATCAGGAGTGTAAAGGTTAAGGAGAATAGTATTTATCGGAGGATGATAATAAAACAATGTATATATACACTAAACCTTAGAAAAAACAATCATAAGACTCTTAATTCCACTGACAGTGATTCACACATAAGGATATGAATGATAAACTAAGTTTTATCCCTTATAATCTGGGGCTCAAATATAATCTAGTTCAAATTTTTAAGATTCAAAGAAAGTTTTAGAATGTAGGGCATTTTTAATTCCTATCTTTACTCAGTTTTTAGGTTAAGAAATTTCTTTCAAATAAACCTCTTTTTTAACCCTAAATAAATTACCCTACCAGCGATGTAAACTGGTAAGACAAATGGGAAAGACACAAATGTGAGACTTTTAAAGAAAAACTTTAGAAATATGAACTTATTTCCTGACATTCCTGAAAAAAGTGATTTACCAATCTAGATATTTTTCATATTACATAACATTAATCCCTGACAAGTTTGGAAACCTATACTCAGTCTGAATATGTCATTGTGAGGCTAGTGACTAAGGATGCTAAAGCGTTGTTTAGCATTTCTGACTTAAACATTAACTGACCCACCATTTCAAAGATATTGTTATAAAAATACTCATCAGCATTTTTTATAAATATTAACTCTGAGAAGTATATACTTTTCAGGATTGACTGCATCTGCTCTTGAACTCTGTTCTCCACATCTTTCCCTTCTTTTTAATAGGCTCTTTAAGGTCCTCCACCCTCCAACCTTTTTCTCCAGAGGTAAAGATATACAGGAGTAGTTAGAGCTCTATTGGAACCTGATGTTTCTTCCAGTATTTACAAGAAATTTCAATTCTTAGTATGATCTGTCGTCTAGCAATTCTGAATTGCAGGTTATGTGATTCTATTTACGTGCCTTGTTTTAAGAAGACCAAGGAAATTCACTTTCATTATCCTCCAAGTCCAGTTAAATGATTTTTGATTAATTTCTCTTAGTAAGTGGCAGACTCAGGACTAAGAGATCCATCCAAAAATTAAGAAAACATTAAAAGCATATAAAGTAAAAATAAGATAATTTAGAATAAAATACACCTTACTGGCTTGAACCTAAGAACAGAAAAATTACACATTAACATTTAAGGAGCTATTTCTGTAACTTAATTTCTTCTCTCCTGTTGTTTTTTTTTTTTTTTCCTTATCATTCTTTTTATTTTTATGACTCTTTAGAAGGATTTTCTGCATGCATCTTGAAATCATAAGGAAAATTTCACATATACCCTATAACTTAGGATCAATCATTCTTAAACCTCCTTAAAAAAGTTCTTGTAAGTAAAATAAAAGAAATATCAACAGGAAAATGTCCACAAAACCATCCTTTATAATTTCTAGTTCTATCTTAGGGCAATTGCTTCCCACTTTCACAGCAACTAAAGTAAAGTCTCTTTTATCCCAGTCTTGGAAGGAAAAAGAGTGAGCTCAGAAGATAAAGAAGACCTCAGATTGTGCTAACATCACAGCATAGAAACCAAACATTAAAAATTTCGAAAACTTCATAAAGAAGACATATGAAGGATAAGATACATGTAAAATCTTTATAGTAAAACTCAAAATATTTAACTTCCTTAAGAAAGCATTCATAACTGCCAAGTAGGGTTCTGATGAAGTTCCTTTCCTAAACTTCTCATCTAAACAAATAATAAATGAAAAAACATCACTAATTCTAAACAGGTTATACTTATTAAGACCAAATGTTAATAGAATAACACAGTGGGGAAAAATCCATAGGCCAGTAGAAAGATTCAAAGCTTTGAAATCTTTTACCACAAATGTTTAGTGAGGTTCAAAAAAATTCACTTAAATGTCAGTTTGATAAAAGCCAAAAGAACATTTCCCACATGTGTTTATATTTAAGCATATTTTTAAAAGATGGAAAAAGTAACAGTCATTCAAAACCAGGGTTAAGTTAGCTCATGAGGATCGTAATTTAAAGGTATTTCTCTAACCTCTAATTTTATTTTCCTTGATAAGAAAGCAGTTTTAAGCATGCATTGCTTAGGTAAGTCTTTATTCAATTCTAAAACGTTTAAAAGTTTTAATTATTCCCATTTATAACTCTGAAGATGAATGAAGATGTCTGCACGAGAAATAACTGTTGAAAAGTACTTTGTATAGAAGATGATTAAGATAAAATGAATTATTCCTAAATACAGATGCACAGCATACACATTATGTATCCCCTCCTTATAAAAATATACAAGGAAACTTCACTAAACCAATGTACAAGTTTCATTAAATAGTAAAACTGTTTGACATTTACTTTTAAACTATGCAAGAAAAAGTCATATATAAGAAAAAGAGAAATACTGTAAGATAGTGTTTCTCGAAATGAGACAAACAGTCTCCTGATAAACTTAAGAGTGTCACCCATATGTCCACAGAAAGTTCCAAAACACAAAATACTCTTTTTCATCCATTACTGCTTTGTTATTTCTATCACAGAATACATGGTTTATAATGGGGCCTTAGTTTCTTTAATACAAACACTTCATAAACATATGTAACAGATATGGATATGGACAGTATTTAAGCAACAAATTAATCATTTTTCTCTATCCAACTATAAAAAGTGTCATTTATCAGAAACACTCAAACATTCAGATTTCTTATCAAAACATAACACATAGAAATTTTGATTCTGAGTCATAAATAGCATTTCTACTGACAACTAGTAAAGTCATACATATTATAAATCACTAAAGGTACAAGAGATCTTTGGAAGCAACAATCACCAAATGAATAAATTTCTATGGAGGTGAGAACTGTTTAGAGTTGGCCAGAACCAGCAGCTGTTTGTCTGACCTGTCCAAATTTGTACTCACAAGCTTTAGGCCAGAGAGACAAAATTTGACAATTCAGGAACCACAAACATAGAGCTGGTTTGTCCCATAACACATTTGCTGAATTCTGAAAATGAAATGCAAACTAAGGAGGTTAACCAAAATCACCTGAAAACCAGAAAGTCTGCCCAGTCTGGCCGTGCTTACAAAACAAAGGCCAAGAGCAAAGGAACTAAAAATATGTTAGGCAAGAAATGAACTCCACAGGAAGAGGGGAGAATAAAAACTAAAGATAGACACTCTTCTACTGGGAAGCAGGAGAGGATGTGTGGCTATCCTGGTTCTATCTCGAAGCTGAAAATTCAAACTTTGGGTTTAGCAGAACAATGGTATGGGGGTGGAAGGGAGGGGGATTAAAAAAAAAAGTTGGATAATTTTATTCATTACATAGTACTAAAGTGATAAAATTGGAAACTTAAGAGTCTAAAACAAAATATCAGTTTCCTAATGTAAACCGGTACAGCCATTATGGAGAACAGCATGGAAGTTCCTGAAAAAACTCAAAATAGAGTTACCATACAATACTACAATCCCATTCCTGGGCATAATTCTGGAGAAAACTTTTATTAAAAAAGGTTATATATAATACACAATGGAATATTACACAGCCATGAAAAAGAATGAAATAAGGTTATTTGCAGTAACATGGATATACCTAAAGATTATCATACTAAGTGAAGTATGCCAGATGGACAAATATCATATGCTATTCTTTTATAAGAAATCTAAAAAAAAAGATACAAATGAACTTATTTACAAAACAGAAATAGACTCACAGACGCAGAAAACAAATTTAGGGTTACCAAAAGGGAAAGGGGAGAGGGGATAAATTAGGAGGTTGGTATTATCATATATAAACTATTACATATATAATAGATAACTAACAAAAAGCCCTACTGTATAGCACAGGGAACTATACTCAACATTTTGTAATAACCTATAATAGAAAAGAATTTGGGAAAGAATATATGTATAAATCACTGCTCTGCATAGGTGAAACTAACCTAACATTGTAGATCAACTATACTCAAATTTTAGAAAATATATATATATTTCAAATGTCAGTCTCCTACTTGAGATATTTGTCAAATTTTGAACATGTACTGGGAAGAAAGCTAAAGAATTAAACTAAAAACCTCTGAGAGACGTTCTGGTGGACTGTTTCACAGCTGAGACAAAGACCCCAGGGGTCTAAATTAAGAATCTTAGAGAGTCAAGCTCTAGAAACAGAGGCAAGCAGTGTAGACCAAGTCTATTAAAACCAAAAATCAACTCTGACCTAGATTTAATTCTTAACTTTGTTACAGTGATCAGCTCTCCTTTCACTTCACATCAGCCTCATAAACAAATGGGTGAACAGTCTGGTAGAATACACAATCTGAAGGGTCAACAGCTCTTATATAAAGTGAACAGCAAACAGTGAACAACTGATAGTTATGCAAAGAGGCAAAGTAATTTTATTGACAACTAAAAATGAAAAAAACAATAAAGAAGTTTCAAAATGATTTAAATACTGGAAATAAGAAAAGAGACTTTATAGTAACTATAATATTTTCAAGGAATTAAAGGAAAGAATGCATAAACTAGAAACACTGGAGAATTTAGAGGATTAGAATTATAAAAAAGAGTAAACATTTAGAACTGAACAATTTGATATATGTGAGTTTAAGAATTTATTGTTCAAATAACTATAAGTTTGAATATAAATTCAAGCTGAGAATATTTTCTCTGTATCTTCCTATTACTTAGCCCAAGACAAGTCTGAGTCTGAGGCAGAACTGGGAAAATAAAGCCCCAGATCTGTGGCTAGGAGACCAGAAATGAGAACTCCAGAAAACAAAAACTACTAGAACTCTTTAAGTATCTAGAAAAAAAGGAACGACTCAGCAAAGAAATAAAAGATATAAAGAAGATCAAATAAACATTCAATAAGTGAAAATTTAAAATTCACTAGATGGACTCAACAACCCCACTCCAGTACTTTTGCCTAGAAAATCCCATGGACGGAGGAGCCTGGTAGGCTGCAGTCCATGGGGTCGCTAGAGTTGGACAGGACTGAGCGACTTCCCTTTCACTTTTCACTTTCGTGCATTGGAGAAGGGATTGGCAACCCACTCCAGTGTTCTTGCCTGGAGAATCCCAGGGACGGGAAGCCTGGTGGGCTGCTGTCTATGGGGTCACACAGAGTCGGACACGACTGAAGCGACTTAGCAGCAGCAGCAGCAGTAGTAGATGGACTCAATAGAAAAATTAAAACTCACTATACTTGAAGACCAATCAATACAGTCTGAACAATAGAGAGAAAAATGATTTTTTTTAAATGAGAAAATACTCAGATACCTATGAAATACTACTAGAAGATCTAGCATTTATGCTATCAAAGAATCAAAGGGAGAGAAAAATGCAGTGCAGAAAAAAATTTGAAGAAATAGCACCTTAAAACTTCCCAAATTTGATTAAAGACACATTCTTATAGGCTTAAGAAGCTAAAAAAAATCCAAAGAAATCTATGCCTAGACAAATGAGAAGAACCCGGAGGGTGGAACCAGATGGAATATCAGTATTTAAAAGGAAAAGATTTAAAAGGGAGGAAGAAGTGGGGAGGGCAGATATCAACCTATAGTTGAAATTCCTTACCAAGAACACAAAAGACAAGTCTGATACCAATATGGTCAAATTAGGATTTTACATAGCAAGTGATCAAGATAGACAGATTCCTTAAGTAAAGGCTCTGGTATAGACAGATCTGGCTTTAATTTCATATTCATCTAATTGTCTGAGATGGGGCAAGTAATTTATATTCTCCAAGATTAAGTTTCCTCATGCGTAATGGCAACCCACTCCAGTGTTCTTGCCTGGAGAATCCCAGGGACGGGCGGGGGAGCCTGGTGGGCTGCCGTCTATGGGGTCGCACAGAGTCGGACACGACTGAAGCGACTTAGCAGCAGCAGCAGCAGCACGCGTAAAGCATGGTATTAGAGACTGTTTTGCATTCTGCAGTATTTAAACATAGTGCCCGACAGATACTGGGCACACACAAGCGCGCACGCATGCCAAAAAAAAGAAGGGGGATAAGTGGATGGATGACCTATGGAAGGATTAAAAGAGTCTTTTTGCTGCTGCTGGTGTTGAATTTTTAAGAAGGTACAGACTGCCAATTTGTACACATTTTAACAAAATTAAGTTTTTCTTGAATATTTTTAGGAAGAACTTGACATTGATGGCAATTTTGCCTATGTCACAGATACCTCCTAGACATGAGGTGGAAAATTAAATCAGAAGAACTAAAACAAATAAGAATGTAGAACATTGCTACGAGAGAAATTTAAGTGTAAGACATAAACTTTAGGTTAATATTTATATATGATGCTACCTGGTAAGAAAAAAATTTGTTTATTTATAAACAGTAGAGATCAGATAAGGTGCTCCTACTTGCTTCCTTTACAACATGTTTAAGATGACAAAAGTGTGTGTGTTTGTATGTAGTACACTACTGTACTCATTTATTAACCCCTTATTATCTTTCAATTTGTACAAATCATGGCTACTTTGTCCTGACGTGAGCAATATGCCACTGCCTTGAATACAGTAAGCACTCAATAAATGTTACCAACTATTTTTATAACTGGAGAAATACTTTAGTTGCTGGTTTTGTACAGAATATGCAATTTGGCTATCCTCTAGAAAGAAAAAAAAAAAGAATTAAATGATTGACATCATTAAAAAAAAATTCAAACTTCCCAACATTTTGGATAAACACTTGAAACAAAACATCCTCAAGCTCTACTAAATGCTGCAGCTATAAAAAACAAAAACTAACCACATAACAGTGTTGATTGAAAAGCACATACAACAGACCAATATTATTTTTTACATGATTATTAATGCAATTCCCAGTTTGATAATTAAATTTTAAAGGAAGGATTCTAAAAAGTTATCAGTAATAGAAGTTTTATCTTATCCATGTCTTTGCAGCACAAGACGTTAAAACCAGTATGAAAAGTGTTTGGAGACTGAGGAGATGTTTTCTTTCATCTTCTGAGTACTACAAACAGAGATTCCAATAAAGAAAACCGCAAGTTTGCTGAAGTTTAAAACATCTGGGGTATATCTTAAGATATTCATTTTAAGAGCTCCACGTTAAAGAACAGCCTGAAGGGGAGATGATAAATCTGCTCTAAAAGTGGAAGTGTGTTTTTAATCCCATTGAATATAAACAGACTTTAAAAAAAGAGAGAGAGAGAAAAGAAAAAAGAAACTATAATTTGGAAGCAAAGTACCAAGAGACAAAAATGCTCCATAAAAGAAAACTTTAAAACCAAACACTAGTGCTCAAATATACAATACATAGGACTTACTTGTAAGAGAATATACTAATTTTAGAGGGATCAGAGACCAGAAAGTAACTATCAATAATCCTTTGTAATTGCTAACAAATATATTGGGTGAAGGGTTCAGATAACAAATATTTCCTTTGGTCAAAGATGGCAACTCTCATGAGATAACAATAAACTCTCAGAAGATTATTGTAAGGAATAAACGGGTTAATTTCTATTAAAATCCTGAAGGTGCATTTTTCTTTTGCATGAAGTTAAGCTGTTAATGTAAAAGCCTGTTTCATAAGCAATTATTTACCAAAATACATATTATAAAATGCATCAAGGCATGTTATATGGGATCTTAAAATATGTATTGCTCACAGAATTTAAACTAAAACTGTCCATGAAGCTTATTAACTTGAAAGTACTCATATTGTTCTTTAAGTCAACTGCCAAAAATAGATAAATAAAATAAAACACTGGACTCAGTACAACGTAGACGTCCTCTACTGACATAATTTACAGGTGAATTTCATTTCCAACACTTCAAAGATTGAAATTATATTAACAGGCAATAAACTGTCCCAAATTTGAACATTTTTAGTATTTTCTAAAGGCAAGAACTCTAAAATGAGAATAAAGGACAATCGATGCATAACTGGTTTCTAACTAGAAATATATTTTTCCTTCAGGAGGAGAGGGGCTTCAGAAAACTTTCTCTGTAAAGAGAAAAACACATAATAACAGTATTATTGAGGTAGTTATAAAATAAGAGAGAGAACAAATTTCCAAAAAACTTTTGGCAATTCAAGTCTACTATTAGTAGTAGAACATAATTCTTTTGGGGGGAATAACATTTCATTTAATGGTGTTCAAAACTACTGTTCACCATCATCAAAAATGATTGCAAATGTTCATCTGCTAACACTGATCTATATGAGATTTTACATATTTCAACTTTGAAAATGTCTTTTCACACAGATATACTGCCAAATACCGATATCAATCCACAAGCATATGATTTTAATTGAGTATATTCATCACTTATAAGGCATTTATAGAATTCTATTACAAAAGTCTCTTGGTATTTGCCTTTTAGCATGTCACTATAGATCAATCACTTCTAACTTAAGGTTAGGTAGAGGCTCCTCAATCGCACTGTTAGAAGATTTTGAAATAAGGAAGCTTCTTTGCACCTCCATCAAGGTCTGAAAAATACTGTTGAAACTACAGTTCCAGCCTGGAAAATATGTCTGCTGTCTGTGTGTGAATGGAGATATCACTCCTTGCTTTACCTTCTGACAGAATGACATATATAAAGCAAATTGACATTACTTGTGATTCAAGCTGCCGTGTGTGTGTGTGTATGTGTGTGTGTGTGTGTGTGTGTGTGTGTGTGTGTGTGTTAGTTGCTCAGTCGTGTCTGACTCTTGTGGACTACAGCCTGCCAGGCTCCTCTGTCCAAGGAATTCTCCAGGCAAGAAGACTAGAGTGGGTTGCCATTCTCTTGTCCAGGTCAAGCTGCCTTAGTTGCTGTCAAATGATTACCATGGTCTAAGTTTCACATATAAGAGTTGGTTTGCCTCATAATTAGAAATATTATCAATTAAATCAGTAAGAAGCAATATGAAGATTGAAGCAAAAGGTAATGTTCAAGCCATTCAATATTTCAAGAGTAGTAAAAGGAGTGTGTTCCTGTCTAGAAAATTTTTAATCTTGACTGCAAGCTCAAAAAATTGCAATGATCAAACTTATGGGTGCTAGGTTATGTCAAACAGCTCAAATTTCTTACGAAAACTACAACCAGTTCTTTATGAGATCAAATTATGTTCACTATTATTTCTGGCTCAATAATAAATGGCAGTTACAAACATTTTCCACAATTCTGTAATCATAAAAATAGAGAATAACCATAGGCTTTAAAAACTTTACATTTTCACAAACTTTGTAAATTAGTCTACCTTTTTTTCTGCTCCACATGTATTTTTATCACCATCACTTGTAACGTATCTTTCGATTCTACTTCAGACTACACTGAAATAGTGTTGTCAACTTCATTGAAAATAATCTTGCCTGAAGTTGTTCTACAAACACTTCTTAGGGAGACTAATTAATTCTTCAGTCACTTGAAACTCAGCATTGCCTCTTTGAATACACAACTGAACAGTGTCAGTAAACATCTGTTGACTCATCAAGAGTCAGGAAAACCACTCAAAATCATTATCCTTTTTTACATTTGACTACTGATGTTGCTACCAATGTCCTCAATTCTTAACACAATTATTGTCATCAAAAGGCTAATAATCAAACAAATTTATTTTTTCTGAACACATTTCTTTACTGCAATAAAACACAGTTTAATTAAATAAGCTCACCATTGGTAACTGGCTCTCTTTGCCTAGCTAACAAATGAGCCACTCCAAACCTTACTTTGAGAGCCAGCTCATTTTCACCTTTTTTATACTTGTGGGGAAAAAAATCTGCTATGATGAAATTTTTTAAAATTTCTAATTTTTATGAGAGTTGCTTTCCTGCATTTGGAATACTGTAATACTTAGGCTGGTAAGGGTGACATATATTATATATTCTTTTAATAGAACATAATAAACCCAATGTTTTATCATCTAATTTAATAAAATAATTCACAGTCCACACTCCCTTAAAACCGTAAGTTTCAAAGTCCCCTTTTTTCTCCTTTTCTTGTTTTGTCATAATGGGATATGCAACAGTTACCAAAAAAAAAAATGTTATGGTACAGAAATACGTGTGACACTTGAAACACTACTGAATCACAGCTGCATCACTGAGCTGTGCAGTGTGCCAAGTAACAGTGTGAATGAAGCAATGAGAATGCCACATCGAATCTCTGCCACAACTATTCAAGTCAGCCACAGTGGCGGGAAGGCAGCCACAGATAATACAGAAATAAATGTTTATGATATCTCTTAATAAACTTTAATTATGCACACTAAAATTTGAACTTTATAAAAGCTTCCTGTCATATAATATTCCCCCTCAGTCATTAAAAATATAAAAACCATTCTTAGCTTATGGATCATACAAAAACAGGTGAAGGGACAGGTGTGGTCCCCAGGCTTTACCAATCCTTGTTTCAAAGAAATAATTTATTCACTTGAGCTCAGTTCACTCTTCTGTAACATGAAAATTAAATAATGACTGTCCCATCCATCTACCACATATGCAACCATGACCAGGTTCAGAAAATGTGAAAGAAATGAATATTTGTGTGTGAACTAATTCTATTTTGCATTCACAAAATACTGTCTGTACAACATTCAGTGTATTATGATGGGTAGCGTGGAGCACATAAAGAGCATGTAACATGGTCCATATCATCTATTTTCAATGAATTTATAATATGAGTGAAAAATTACAAAATAACTAAGAGAAATGCTGAATTTCCTGTGTTAAATAAATACCAGATGAAGTCAGTTCAATTCCACAGACATATAACAAACACTTAGCATTTACCTTACACAGGATACACAGCTAGGCAATACAGAAATTCACTATGCACACACAAAACTCACACTTCACCCTCAAACTCTTTAACAAGATACATTTTTCAGCAAACAGTCTTTCACAGAGTTTGTTCCATAACAACCAGCACCTTCAAACTACCTCCCTTCAGTGGTTTCACAGCTTTACATTGCATAGGCTACAATCTAATCTATAGAATAAACATATACTAACAGATGTTTTCCAGGATTTTTTTTTTTTTTTGGTTTTACAGGTAATATGAGAACAAATATACGTATGGATACATAAAAGTCAAAGGGCATTTAAAATTTTGATAAATAATATAAATTGTTCCTTTAAAAGGTTGTGGCAATTTATATCCGACCATAGTATGCAAGTACCCATTTCCCATATCCTTGCCAATAAATTATGCACGAATTTTCACAACGCATTTACTTTGAATTCCTCTTAGGAGAGAGGATGAACATCCTTACGTATGTTTAAGTGCCACTGATATTAACTTTTCTGTCCGTTATCTGCTCACAGACATTGCTCATTATTAATATGTAATTGTTGCTCTTTTCATGTTGACTTCTAGAAGCTCTTAACATATTAAAGAACTTGGACTTGAACTCCGATTTAATTGGCAATTATTTTGATCAGTTCATGAACTGTCTTCTGACTTTAGGCAAACATTTTGTCATATATTTTAAAAAATTATTTCTTATGGTCAAGTGTCCATTCTAGAATACAAAACAAACAAAAAGCCTGCAAACTAAACCTAAAGAAAACAACAAACAGTAAAATAAGTAGATACAGAAAACAAATAGGGGAACAACAAAGACGAAGCTGGCTCTTTGAAAAGGTTTATGAAACTGATAAACCCTTAGAAGCAACAAACAACCATTAGCAGAAATGCAGAAGGGTACATTTTGTAATCCACAGATGACATACAAATTAAGAGATCACAGGAAGACATTACGAACATGGGTTGTATAAACAACACATTTAACTATTTAGACAAAATGTATGAATACTTATAAACACAAATCTTACCAAAGGTGGCATAAGAATAAATAGAAAACTAAAAAAGTCCTTTATCTATTTTTAATGGAATATTCCCACAAAGAAAACTCCAAGTTGAGAAAGCATTATCACTGAATGCTACAGAACATTTAAGAATGAAATAACACTGACTGTAGTCAAAATCACAGAGCACAAAAAGAGAAGAACACCAAAAGGGAGTATCCACATTAAAATGAAGAACATTTATTCACAAAAAGATACCTTTAAAGAGTGAAAAGGCAAGTCTCAAAATCACAGAAGGCATTTGCCAACCAAAAAGGGCCATAACATAAATATATAAAAAATTCCTATGAATCAATCAAATATTAACCACCACCCAATGAAAACTGGGAAAAGACCTTAAACATGCAGCAGTTCACAAACAAGTATACACACATACAGTAAATAAACAAATAAGAAAATGCTCAACTTATTATTGATTATGGTCAAGGAAATACAATTAAAACTGTAACGAAATACCACTACTTACACAACCCTCTGGCTAAAACAAAAGTTTTAAAGACTGAAAATAACAGTAGAAAAACTGGAATTCTCAGTCCTGCTAATGGAAATACAAAACTTTGGAAATCTTTTTGTCAGTATCTAGTAAAAATTAAGACAAGCATACTCAGTGACCCAATGCTACACATAATTCCAAAAGAAATGTGTGTACGTTAACGCTAGAAGATATATACAAGAATGTTCACCACTAGCATTGTTTATAACAGAGCCAAACTAGAAACAACACAAATATTTATCAACAGTAGAATACAAAAGTAAATTGAGATTGATTTATACAGTGGAATAGCACAGAGAAAAGAAAATGAATGAAGCAGTACTACCAGAATTGATGTGGATAAATCACACAAATAAAGATGAGCCAGAATGGTATGAGAAAGAAAAATACACACCGTACGATTCCATTTATTTAAAGTTCAAAAACAGCAAAGCTAATCTCTGTGTTGTAAGTCAGGACAGTGGATACTTTTCGGGAACAAAGAGCTGGGACAGGAGTGCTTCTAGGCTGCTAGCCAAGTTCTATTTCTAGAACTGGATGGCAGTTAAACCAAGTATGTTTACTCAGATAATTCCTTTAGCTGGACACTTGTGATTTGTACACTTTTCTATGTGTGTTATATTTCAATTCATAAAAAGTTAGTAAAAGAAGAATAAACGTTGAGTTTTGCAAATGCGTTTTTAGCCATCTATGAAAAAAAAATATAAAATTTCTCCAAAAATCTACTAATATGGTTCATTAGTTTGGTTCACTAAAAAGATTAAAACCACAGTAAAATTAAACAGGAGAATTTTAACATAAAGAATTAACTATGATAAAAGAGTAACTAAAAGATATAAGAATGCCCATATGATATTCGAGGGGAAGGAAAAACATGTAAAGAATCAGACTTCATTTGACAAGGTGTGGTTCAGCCACCAGACAGCACGGTGCATTGGTTTAGCTGGTCTGGAGCTGATGAGCAAATAATAGTAACCTCTGGGAAGCAGCTAGGGAAAAACCATGGTAAACCGTATTCAAAGGTTCCCTAATTCTGAATGATCCTTTCATTTTAGAATAAACCCCACTTGTGCTAGTCTCTTTACAATCTGAGCTACTAGGGAAGAACCTCCACTTGTGCTAGTCTCTTGGTATGTAGTTCTATTCTGTTTATGTTGCTGCTAATTTATCATTTGGAGTTTCCCAGGTGCCTCAGTGGTAAAGAACCTACCTGCAAAGCAGGAGATACAAATTCGATCCCTGGGTCAGGAAGATCCCCTGGAGGACGAAATAGCAAACCACTCTAGTGTTCTTGAGAGGATAATCCCATGGACAGAGGAGCTTGTTGGGCTACAGTCCATGGGGTCACAAAGAGAGACAGCTTAGCAACTAAAATACCAATTTATCATTTATGGTTCTTTGGAAAACTCAGCAGTGGCCACAGACCTGGAAAAGGTCAGTTTTCATTCCAATCCCAAAGAAAGGCAATGCCAAAGAATGCTCAAACTACCACACAATTGCACTCAGCTCACACGCTAGTAAAGTAATGCTCAAAATTCTCCAAGCCAGGTTTCAGCAATATGCGAACCGTGAACTTCCTGATGTTCAAGTTGGTTTTAGAAAAGGCAGAGGAATCAGAGATCAAATTGCCAACATCCGCTGGATCATAGAAAAAGCAAGAGAGTTCCAGAAAAACATCTATTTCTGCTTTATTGACTATGCCAAAGCCTTTGACTGTGTGGGTCACAATAAACTGTGGAAAATTCTGAAAGAGATGGGAATACCAGACCACCTGATCTGCCTCTTGAGAAATTTGTATGCAGGTCAGGAAGCAACAGTTAGAACTGGACATGGAACAACAGACTGGTTCCAAATAGGAAAAGGAGTTCATCAAGGCTGTATACTGTCACCCTGTTTATTTAACTTATATGCAGAGTACATCATGAGAAACGCTGGACTGGAAGAAACACAAGCTGGAATCAAGACTGCCGGGAGACATATCAATAATCTCAGATATGCAGATGACACCACCCTTATGGCAGAAAGTGAATAGGAACTCAAAAGCCTCTTGATGAAAGTGCAAGTGGAGAGTGAAAAAGTTGGCTTAAAGCTCAACATTCAGAAAACAAAGATCATGGCGTCCGGTCCCACCACTTCATGGGAAATAGATGGGGAAACAGTGGAAACAGTGTCAGACTTTATTTTTCTGGGCTCCAAAATCACTGCAGATGATGACTGCAGCCATGAAATTAAAAGACGCTTACTCCTTGGAAGGAAGGTTATGACCAACCTAGATAGCATATTCAAAAGCAGAGACATTACTTTGCCAACAAAGGTCAGTCTAGTCAAGGTTATGGTTTTCCCAGTGGTCATGTATAGATGTGAGACTTGGACTGTGAAGAAGGCTGAGCGCTGAAAAATTGATGCTTTTGAAGTGTGGTGTTGGAAAAGACTCTTGAGAGTCCCTTGGACTGCAAGGAGATCCAACCAGTCCATTCGGAAGGAGATCAGCCCTGGGATTTCTTTGGAAGGAATGATGCTAAAGCTGAAACTCCAGTACTTTGGCCACCTCATGTGAAGAGTTGACTCATTGGAAAGGACTCTGATGCTGGGAGGGATTGCGGGCAGGAGGAGAAGGGGACAACAGAGGATGAGATGGCTGGATGGCATCACTGACTCGATGGACGTGAGTCTGAGTGAACTCCGGGAGTTGGTGATGGACAGGAAGGCCTGGTGTGCTGCAATTCGTGGGGTCACAAAGAGTCAGACACGACTGAGCGACTGATCTGATCTGATCTGATCTGATAAAGAAAAGTATAAAAAATATTTTTGTGTATTAATTCTATAATCTCCTACCAAGTTCAGTTCAGTTGCTCAGTCATGTACAACTCTTTGCAATCCCATGGACTGCAGCACTCCAAGCTTCCCTATCCATCATCAACTCCCAGAGTTTACTCAAACTCACGTCCATTGAGTCAGTGATGCCATCCAACCATTTCATCTTCTGTCGTCCTCTTCTCCTCCTCCCTTCAATCTTTCCCACCATCAGGGGCTTTTCAAATGAGTCACTTCTTTGCATCAGGTGGCCAAAGTATTGGAGTTTCAGCTTCAACATCAGTCCTTCCAATGAATATTCAGGACTGATTTCCTTTAGGATGGACCAGTTGGATATCCCTGCAGTCCAAGGGACTCTCAAGAGTCTTCTCCAACACCACAGTTCAAAAGCATCAATTCTTCAGCACTCAGTTTTCTTTATAGTCCAACTTTCACATCCATACATGACTACTGGAAAACCCATAGCCTTGACTAGATGGATCTTTGTTGGCAAAGTAACGTCTCTCCTTTTTAGTATGCTGTCTAGGTTGCTTATAACTTTTCTTCCAAGGAGCAAGCGTCTTTTAATTTCATGGCTGCAGTCACCATCTGCAATGATTTTTGGAGCCCCCAAAAATAAAAATCTGTCACTGCTTCCACTGTTTCCCCATCTATTTGCCATGAAGTGATGAGACTGGATGCCATGATCTTAGTTTTCTGAATGCTGAGCTTTAAGCCAACATTTTCACTCTCCTCTTTCACTTTCATCAAGAGGCTCTTCAGTTCTTCTTTGCTTTCTGCCATAAGGGTGGTATCATATGCATATCTGAAGTTACTGGTATTTCTCCCGGCAATCTTGATTCCAGCTTGTGTTTCTTCCAGTCCAGCATTTCTCATGATGTACTCTGCATTTAAGTTAAATAAGCAGAGTGACAATATACAGCCTTGACGTACTCCTTTTTGATTTGGAACCAGTCTGTTGTTCCATGTCCAGTTCTAACTGTTGCTTCCTGATCTGCATACAGATTTCTCAGGAGGCAGGTCAGGTGCTCTGGTATTCCCATCTCTTGAAGAATTTTCCAGAGTTTGTTGTGATCCACACATCAAAGGCTTTGACATAGTCAATAAAGCAGAAGTAGATGTTTTCTGGAACTCTTGCTTTTTTGATGACCCAGCGGATGTTGGCAATTTGATCTCTGGTTCCTCTGCCTTTTCTAAATCCAGCTTTAACATCGGGAATTTCATGGTTCACGTATTGCTAAAGCCTGGCTTGGAGAATTTTGAGCATTACTTTATTAGCATGTGAGATGAGTGCAATTGCGCAGTAGTTTGAACATTCTTTGGCATTGCCTTTCTTTGGGATTGGAATGAAAATGACCTTTTCCAGTCCTGTGGCTACTGCTGAGTTTTCCAAATTTCCTGGCATACTGAGTGTAGCACTTTCACAGCATCATCTTTTAGGATTTGAAATAGCTCAATTGAAATTCCATCACCTCCACTAAGTAAATTCCTACCAAGTAAATGTTTCTAAATATTTGTTTGTTGGTATTTTCTGAGTTTTACAAAAACAGAGTCATTTCACCTACAAACTATAGTTTCCTTTCTTTTTGATTTCTATACCTTATTTTTTATCAGAGCATCATGATCTGACTTGATGTTTTTAAAAATTCAACACATCCTGCCCTGCTAAGAATATAATGAAGGTGAGAAGGGTAGAAAAAGCAAAACTGATAGAGGCTACTGCAATAACCAAGGCAAAGAATGATGGTGGCCTAAAGCAAGGGACATATGACAATTGTGGTATCAACGGTTAAAAACTGACTAGACTCAGGATGTATTTCAAAGTGGTCCAGTAAGATTTGCAAAGTATTGGATATGTGCCATCAGAAAAAGATAAGAATCAAGAATAATGCAGTCCCAAAAAAATGGAAAAAGTTGTCATAAAGTGAAAAAAAGAAGGCTATAGGTGGCACAGGTTTTGGAGAAAGATTAAGAGTTCGATTTTGGATATGCTGAGTTTAGGATACGAGCTATGCCACAAGACATTCTACTTCACTGCAAAGAAATGATCCATGAGATCCAGAAAAAAGTATAGAGACTTTACAGCAGTTGCCATCTTTCCAGTTTCTTTTCAGGTAGAAACTGTCCTATAGCTTGACTGCCATGTACAGGGTTGTACATATCAAAAACCAAAATGCAGGCTTTACTAAGGCAGAACCAAAAGATAAGCTCTTCTTTATCCCATGCTATCTCCTTTCACTCCTGCAAGAAAAGTCATGAGAAACAAAATATTCCACAGATGAGAAAATTAAAGTATGCAAATATTGTGACATGCATAACATAAAGGTAACCAAAATTAGAATCAGTATCTTCCATATACTTTGCTACTCTCTCAAGGAGTTTCTAATATTGCAAAGCTGTCATACTAAAGCAAATATGAGGTAACAAAGAAAACTATAAAAATTTAGCACATATCAAAAATCCTAATGACCTTTTTTTTCAGAAATAAAGAAACATACCTTAAAAATTCATGTGGGATCTTAAGTGAACCCAAACAGCCAAAACAGTCTTGAAGAGAACAAAGATAAAGGACTCGTATTTCCTGATTTCAAAACTTCCTACAAAACTACAATTATCAAATAGTATGAACTCGCTTAAAGACAGAAATATAGACCAACAGAATACAATAAACAGTCCAGAAATGAATTCTTGCATATATGGTCAATGATTTTTGACAAGAATGCCTACATCATTTAATGAACAAAAGAACAGTCTTTTCAACCAATTGTGCTAGGAAAACTGGATATCTACATGCAACACAATGAAGTTGGACATTCATCTAACTCTCCGCTGTTGCTGCTGCTGCTAAATCACTTCAGTCGTGTCCGACTCTGTGTGACCCCATAGACGGCAGCCCACTAGGCTCCTCTGTCCCTGGGATTCTCCAGGCAAGAACACTGGAGTGGGTTGCCATTTCCTTCTCTAATGCATGAAAGTGAAAAGTGAAAGTGAAGTCGATCAGTCATGCCCAACTCTTAGTGACCCCATGGACTGGAGCCCACCAGGCTCCTCCATCCATGGGATTTTCCAGGCAAGAGTCCTGGAGTGGGGTGTCATTGCCTTCTCCATCTAACTCTCTCTATATATGTAACTAACTCAAAATTGATCAAAGACCTAAATTTAAGAACTAAAACTGTGAAGTCTTAGAAGAAAACACAGGGAAAAACTTTGATGATAGTGTATCAGGCAATGACTTCTTGGATATGACACTGAAAGAGCAGGCAAAAATAGACAGACTTCATGAAAATGAAAAACTTTTGTGCGTCAAAAGAAAATATCAACAGAAGAAAAAGACAACCCACAAAATGGGAAGAAATATTTGCAACTCATGTATCTGATAAAAGATTAAGATCTAGAATTTATACAGAACTCCTAATAAGGAAAACCAAACAGCATGATTCAAAAATGGGCAAAGGACCTGAATAAATGATTCTCAAAAAAAAAAAAAAAGACCAAAAAGCACAAGAAAAGATGTTCAACATCAGTATCATTAGATACATGCAAATCAGAATTATACTACCTCAAACTTACTATTAGGAAATATTATCAGCAATTATTATTATTATTAGGAAAGCTACTATCAAAAAAAAAAGAAAACAGTAACTGTTTGACCAGAACAGAGAGACGTTGGAGCCCTTGTACACTTGTTGGTGGGAATGTAAAATGGTACAGACACACAGTGGAAAACAGTATAGGATTTCACAAAAAATAAAAGCAGAATTACAATATATTTCATCAATTCTACTTCTGGGTATGTATTTTTTGTTCTGTCTTTATGACCAAAACAACTGATACCAAAGAGATATTTGCACATCCATTTTCATTGCAGCATTATTTATAACAGCTAAAATGTGGAAATAATTCAAGTATCCATCAATAGATAATGCATAAGCAAAATGTGAAATATAAGCACAATGGACTATCTGATACTACAATGTAATTAAATCTCAAGAACAAGAAAGAAGCCAGTCATAAAAAAAATATATACTATATAATTCCATTTCTATGAGGTACTTAGAGGTAATCAAAACCATAGAGTCAAAAAGTAGAATGGTAGTTGCCAGAGGCTAGGGAAAGGGAAAAACAGGAGTTATTGTTTAATGGGCATAGAGACTCAATTTTATAAGATGAAATGGATGGTGGTAATGACTGAACAACTATATTCAACACCACTGTACACTTAAAAATGGCTAAGATGGCAAATTTTATATTATATGCATTTTACCACAATTTTTAAGTGTGGAAAAAACTAAGCAGATATAAGATTTGAAAAAAAAATAAGTACATCAATAATCACAATAGTTTCCTCAATTACTAACAATTACTTGTTTGACCACTGTAATATATCCTGTATATCAAAGAATTTCAGAGCTAATCTGGCTTCCCATGTGCCTATAACTGATAATAATCTATATAACGCTTTGGTAAAAAGGAAAAAAAACACACCTTTCTTTCTGCTATATGGAACATCAGGATTATTTTTTATTTTTATCAGCTGAAGATAATAATGAGCAAAATGCTTATATATTCTTTAGCTTATATCTTACATATGGACAATAAAATGTATTACAAAACATTTTCCATTTTAAGTTTGCAATTTGGCAGAAAATCTCCCACAGCGTTTAACTCATTATTATTATTTGCTACAGACTCTTCCTAAAAGCAAGAGACCGCCCATTTTCTCCAGATGACTCATTAACTAAAGGCAAAGTAGAATGAAGTGTTCCAACTTGAAATACCAACAGCTAAATATAACCTCTTCAACACTGGAAAATTCAGTGCCTCTCCTTAGTCTATAAGAGCAATCTTAAAGGGTCACCTTAACAAAACACATTTAGCACATTAGTTGATCAGCAAGAAGAAAAACCTGAAACAATGTGAAGTGTCTTTTTTTAAAAAAGCATTCAGCAAAAATGGAGAAAACACTGCAAATTACCACAAAAAAAAAAGGAAAAAGACATTCTTTAAGTAAAACAATTAACTTCTTTCATAAAAGCACTTTTAACACCTCAGAATATGAATACTAATGCCACAAATACTAAAATTTATCAGCAGGTCCCTAGGGTAAATTCAAAGGCTTTTTCACAAATTAAACAAATGAGATTCCAGTCATGGTTATTTCATTTGAAATTACTCTTCTGAGGACAAATAATGAAACACACCATAAATCTTACAAAACTATGAAACCAAATTATTTTTCTGGATATTTGTTTTGCATATAAAATAAAATAAAAATGTAAAAACAGTATCTGCAATTACTAATCAAGAGTACTGATAACTTTTCAAATAAACAAGAAGGAAAGCTAGCAGAAGACCATAACACACACAGTAAGTCAAAGTAAGAAAAGAAAAGTCTAACAAACGGAAGCAAAATCCTGAAGGTAACTCTTGGAGAAAACTGAAGAAAGAAAAATCTGACAGCTTTTGACTCCGTAAATTTAGTCATTCCTAAGGCCCAACTTGTACCCATACACTTTTGTGTGTATGCAGTTTTAGCGACTTAAGTTGCTAAGTTCCTTTTCTAGGCTAAGCTAGTGCTAGTTAAGTTTCCTGTCACATGTAGCCAAGAACCCTAATAGAATGTAAAAGTATCGAGAAAGAGTAAACTACTAACTGCCCATGTATTTACAGAAATGCGTCAATTTTCATATGTATGATGACATATATATATTCCATCTTCTCTCCTTTTTCCAGGAAGGAGAACTTTATTTCCTTTATTTTAGGTGAAGGGGAGAGTTGTTTTTTTTTTTTTAAGCATCAAAATAAAATTCACTACAGCAGAAAACTTCAGAGTCATCTTTTTTGAAAAGCACCAATGTAAGAAAGTAAGTAGATAGTAACTTCCCTGAAGTACTCCTCTCTTTCAAAACTGTAGTACCATTTTTTTTCTCCCAGCTTTACTGAGATACAAACGACAAACAGCACTGTATAAATTTAAGGTGCATAGCATAAGGAATTGACACAATAAGTTAGTAACTATCTTCTCATATAGATACAAATTAAAAAAATATTTTTTCTTGTGATGAAAACTCTTAGGATATACTCTCTTAATAACTTCCATATGTAACATATAGCAGTTTTAATTATATTAATCATATTATACATTATACCCTTAGTACTTATTTATCTTATAACTAGAAGTTTATACTTTTTTGGCTATTTTTATCCAATTCTCCCTCTCCAACATCCTCTTCCTATACCCACCTGCAATAAATCTGATCTCTTTTTCTGCTTGTTCATTTGTTTTTTTACAGTACAAGTAACCTACAACACTACATTAATTCCTGATACACAACACAGTGATTCAACATTTCTATACATTAAAAATTATCACTCCAGTAAGTTTAGTTACCATCTTTTATAATATTATTATATTATATATTGGCTATGTTACATATTATTATTGGCTATGTTCCCCATACTGTAAATATCAGCCCCATGATTTATTTTTTTAAGTGGAAGTTCATAGTGTCATTTTCACAGAAAAATTAGTTGAAAGAAAATACAAAATGGCAACATAAGTACTCTATTCATGTGAAATTACTGACGATCTTTATATTTTTGTTGTATTTTTATGTATTTTCCAAATTCTCAACAATCAGAAAGAATCATTACTGTTTAAGAGTATATTTTATGTAATTTTAACTTTCATCATGGTTCAATAGACATTTTTACTTAGGCTTAATCTTCACACAGCTTTGACAAATAGTATTTAGTTCAATTCAACAAGTATATCAAATGCCTACTATGTGTAAAGCAGAGTGTCATAAAAAAGTAGCTATAAGACTTCGGTGAATGTACATGTATTGAGAGACAGGGAGAATGAGTATGTGTGTATCTGTGTATGTACGTGTGTGAAGCATGTTTGAGTTGTAATAAAGTTTAATCCAGAAATTAATCCACAACATTAGGACTCAATTCAACAATGAAGTGTAAACTGGTTCATTCTGATATTTTCATTTTCTACATATTGATATAATTTTCAAAGTACCCCCCACCTCATCACTTGTGATGCTTATAAAACATTACTTGCTTTTCATATAAATAAACTCTTAAATAGTTTAAGGCAAACTAACTTCTATGAGTATTAATAAAGAAAAGTAAAGTAACACTGTTGCCCATTTTAGATCCTACTTTCTACTACACTAGTTATCAAGGTTCCATTCTAGACGTATGTAAGGAGATAGATGTTAATACAGCTCATCTTCATTGTATTTTAATAATGTATAAATTTTGGTTTAAAAAAAAAAAAAAACAATGAGACCTTCAGGTAAATGTCTTTGTAGTTAAATTTTAAAAGTTTGCTTCTATATATTACGGTCACTGTTTTTTTAAACCATAATATTGATTTATATGATCACAAGTAAAAAAAAGTCTGCTTCCAGTACTGGAGAAAATGAAAACTGGAAGTTCATAAGTTGTTTAAATTCAAGAAATTCAACTAGATGGACAAGTCCCAGAACTTCTATTGTAGCCCCCACACCCCACAGGAACCACAGTATCACTGGGCCCTAGATATTTAGTTAAGGCTTGATAAATGAAAGGGTCTCAATGGTCACAGTTGTTCAGATGTTTAAAGAACACACTCCAATAAAAAAAACTAGAAGGCTATTTAGGAAGCAGCTTACACAAATATTTATTCAGAGCCTATTAATGCCTTAAGCATGTCTACATTACATACTATATATTATTAACATGCTTTATCTTAGACTGACACAACCGCTCTCCCACACTGAATATAACCTGAGAAATCACTCCTCTCAGTTTTTACATCAAGTCTGTTGATTTCAGCTTCCAAACAGGCTTTAAATTCCACCTCTATTCCCTTCAATCTCATTGGGACATGCAGGGCGCAGGGCCTCCTTATTTAGTATTTAGGATATTCCAACAGTCTGACATGTCTTTACGATTGCAGAAAGGCCTTCCTTCAATCCATTCTCACACTGTTTAATCAATTAACTCTCCTATTTAAAATTATTCCCATCACCTACTGAAAACAAATCTAAACGTTTTAGCAGGGTATTTAAACATATATAAACCAGGTTGCATTTAACATCTTTTATCTGCTAACTCACTCTCAGGTCCCTCACTCATGTCCTATGTTTCAGTCATACTGTGGTGTATCCATAAAATGCTTTCTCAAGTCTCTGCATGTTTTTTGCAAAGGCTGTTCACAATACAACCATGCCACCCACACACCTTCCTATTTATCAGTTTCTTTATCTAACTTCATACTAACATCATCATCTCTATTGCAGTCAATCTTAATCGTTGATCTTCTAATCCTTTTAACCAACACATCCCACCTCAAAGCTCTCAGAGGTAACTTTTCAAGTACTTATCATAACACTTATCACGTGTTTATTACTCAGAGTTCACTGGGACTCAGTTTGCTCATCTACAGAGTGACTAACAGTATCTACACTGAAGGACTATTATAAAGACAAGTTCAAGAAGTAGCTGGCACTTAATAAAAGTCCCACTAAATGATAGATGTACTGTGACATTAATATTTCTTTCAAAGGCAAACACCTTAGCCTTATTCCAGCAACTAATATTGCATGGCCCCCCAAAAAAAAGTGACTGTACATTTGCAAAGTGAGTTAAATCCATGTTTCAGGGAGTTCCCTGGCAGTCCAGTGGTTAGGACTCAGCACTTTCATTGCTGGTACCTGGGTTCAATCCCTGGTTGGGGAACTAAGATTCCACAAGCCATAGTGCAGCTCCAAAAAAACCAAACCAACCAACCAACCAGATAAACAAAACCATGTTTCAAAAAGACAGTTCCTGTAGCACTACAGATTACAGAATTAAGGAATTTCTGCAATAGACACTTTAGGACCTCAGAAGAAGAGAATCATTTTTAAGGTGTTTTCAAAATCAAATAAACATGCTACTGAGACATAGACGATTCGGCACCTCAAATGAGAATTACTACTGAAGGGACGGCCTCCTTGGTGGCTTGGCAATGAAGAATCTCCCTGCCAATGCAGATTCCCTGGATCCCCTGAAGAAGCAAATGGCAACCCACTCCAGTACTCTTGCCTGGGAAATCCCATGGACAGAGGAGCCTGGTGGGCCACAGTGCATGGGGTCCCAAAGAGTCGGACACAACTTAGCAACTAAACAAAACAACAACTGATGGGTGACTCGTAATTTAGGGGGAAAGGGTTAGATGAATATCTAATCTCTCATATATTGTTGAGAGAGAAAAAGTGGAAAGCAAGAACCACTGCAGAAATAAAACCAGAGATGACAGGGCTACAGTACTTAATCCAAGAGACGATATGGGCAATAAACATGAAAGTAGCAAAGAAGGAGAAATTTTAGATCCATTTCAGATGGTAATAAGAACAGTTTGCTAGTGCTGAACAACAACTTGCTAACAACAACTAGTGAATAACTTGCTTACGAAGGCTTAAGCAGTAGGATCAAAGATGGCTGAAAATGTACAGTATGACAAAATAAGTTAATTGTGATTAAAAAAAAAAAACGTCAAAAAACAAGGCATAAAATTAAATTAACAAAGGTTTAGATACTGGCTTGGTCAAAGGGAACAGAAAGTTGAAGATAATGGTAAGAGGTAGTTGAACTAACTGTCCATGCCACTCAGGCTAGATAAAGAGAATAAGGTGAAAATATGAAGAAGCTAAAAAGGAAAACACAGATTATTTTGTATAAAACAGTTCTGGGGATTGAGCAGGTTCAGAATGTGAAAAGAGGGTTGCTCAAGTGAAATGAACATAAAGGTAGTTATAACAGAGGAGTTTAATGAACTGTGTGACTGCTACTCATGCACAGCAGAACTAAGAAGACAGTAAGAAAGAGAATATTTGTAAAACAGATACCAACGTCTTTAAAGAATGAAGGAGTCTAAAAAGGTGACGCAGATCAGAACCCCAAAAGCTTCCCAACCATCTTTTCTAGTAAGATCTAGTGTTTGCGTTATTCACTTAAAATGTTAAATAAAGCTTCTTCCTGCTTCCTCTAACCTATCACTGCCTTCCAGAAGAAGTCCCTATTTTCTAATTTTTTTCAATAGATATTTGACAGTTTGTCACAATCAGAAAAGTTCATTCTACATCAGGTGGCTAACATATACTATAAAACAGAAACAGAGCAAAAAAAAAAAAATTGACTTTACACTAAAAATGTTTACTTAATAATCTTATACTAGAAAATATCAATGAACAATTATTCATTCTACAGGTTTTATTAAGACTATGACTTAAATGAAAAGAAAAAACTTGCCACATTTATTTGATAAAGCTGTGAACACTTTTGTAAAAATACATGTTTTCTAAGAAACTTCAGCTGTTCTTACCACCATACTGTATCAAAGGCTATTCTTATCACTATGTACAGCTTTAAAAGGGGCTTCCCGGGTGGCACTAGTGGTACAGAACCCGCCTGCCAATGCACGAGACGTAGAGACCCAGGTTCGATACTTGAGTCGGGAAGATCCCCTGGAGGGGGAAACGGCGAACCACTCCAGTATTCTTGCCTGGAGAACCCTCATGGACAGAGGATCCTGGCAGGCCACAGTCCATGGGGTCACAAAGAGTCAGACATGACTGAAGTGACTTAGCACATAGCACAGCTTTAAAAACAACAAAGCAATTTATTATTAAGGTGGTAAAATCCAACAAAGGAATAAAACTAAATCTTACGACCCTTAAAAGCTTAAGGTACTTATTACAATTTATGGCTATTCATAATATTTTAGTACATTTTAAATGATCCAACTACAGTGTCTTTTCATAAGTACACTGGTATCACCATGCAGTTTTAACCCATATGCTTAAACCTCCTTCACAGTTTACAGGAACAAAGGAGTTTTGATTCACAAACAATGCCCTGCAGTCAAATACACTCATGAGGTATTAATTTACAACTTCATCTGTGATCAGTTAAACTGCATGTGAAATCTTAAACATCCTTAAAAAGCTCACCACAAATAGTTCAATAAGAGATTTTTTGGTAACATTACTTTAACAAAAAACATGTAGGATTAAATTCTATTGTAAAATAAAACCAAATGCCACTTGCTTTTAAGGATAAGTCACTAACAAAACAATCCTTTAGACCGTCACCTTTTGCATTTAAGTATTAATTAAAATGTAACACCAGTATCAAAAACATAGAATCCCAAAACTTTGGCAAGGCAAATCACAAATTTTTTTTTTAATTTCATGAAGAAAAATGTACATATTTCAACAAATAAGTTGTTCCTTTAATCAGTCCTAGGAGCCAGATTTATTAAAATGTCATGTCAACCTGAATCACACCAAAACAAAAGAATAAAATTACCAGTTTTACCAAATAACTAAAATGTCAGAGTTATACAAGCTATGGGCAAAAATAGTAATAATGAAAGAATACAATATAAATTCCCAATTTGGCTTGTTTTGGGGGGGGGGGGGGCGGGCTACTAACTTCTCAGAAACCTGCAGTTTTAACATTTATGTAATTTGAACTTTAGAATGTTTATTTATTTAGGATTTTTTTTTCTAACTTGCTAAGAATAATGGTTAGTTTGATTACTTTTAAAGACAATTAGAAGAATTACCATCTCACATTAAAAGTACCAGAACTAGAGCAGTGCTCCTGAGTTAGTTAATTTATGACTCAACATCATCATCACTGACATCGGTTGTTTTCATGTTTTCTCCACGCCATCCTCAGCAGGATGACTTTTGTCCTTCAATGCCCTAAGATAGCTGAAATAGTTGTAAGTATCATTTTATCTAAGGTCCAAAGGAGAAAGGCTATCTCTTTCTTATGTATCATAAAAATAAGAAAAGAAAAACCTCCCAAATAAATTTCAAGTGTCATTGGCCAGTCATTACTAAATCAATCAAAAGGAATGAAATAATGATGATTAGCTTAGACTAATTCAAATTCAGTCACTGAAGGTAAAGAAGAACCTAGTCTCCCATAAAGTACATGGGCCTTTGATAAGTGATAAAAACTGAAGTATCAAGTGAACTCTATAAAATGTGAAGAATCAAATTACACTATTTTCATACATTACATATAATATACAATTGTCATTATTTCCTTTACATACTTCAAATGAACATTATATGTAACAATGTGGAAAATCCTTTTATATACCTCTTAAAAATCTCAATCCTGATAAATGAATATCTCACTAGAAAACTATATAATGCAATAGTTTTCCATCTAAATTAATAGACCAAAATAAGAAAAAGCAGCAATTCAAAACATGTGTCATACATTCAGAAAAAAGAAAAAGGAACTGTATACTTAGATAAACTTCTGATTCATTCTGAATGCCACTAAAACTATTCTCAAGGACAAAAATTCCAGAAAAGAAAACAATGGTGGCAAAATTTTGGACACTATAAAACAGAATGGACCCAAGGAGCTCAACAGACCCAAGGAAGTTAAATCAAATAGCAGTGGAGAAAGGTAGAAGGAAACTGAGGGTTATCAAATTTACACTGCCATACTCCCAGAAGGCATCAAACTAGATAGCATTGGGAATCTCTATGAATCAGAGTGAAGCTAGCGCATAAAAGTCTGCTTAAGATCCCTCCCTGTACTTTATGGGACTTCCCTAGTGGCTCAGACGGTAAAGCGTCTGTCTACAATGCGGGAGACCCAGGTTCGATCCCTGGGTCAGGAAGATCCCCTGGAGAAGGAAATGGCAATCCACTCCAGTACTATTGCCTGGAAAATCCCATGGACAGAGGAGCCCGGTAGGCTACAGCCCATGGGGTCGCAAAGAGTCAGACAGGACTGAGCAACTTCACTTTCACTTTCTGTACTTTACATATCAGGGCAAATGTCCTTTTTTTCTCGGCCATGCAGAAGATTAGAGGTCCGTTTTCTAAAACGGATAAGAGTGCTATAAAAGTATACTGAAAACGTAAGGAGGATTAACCAAAAGTTGATACACTAAACTTTCGGACCTCTAATTTTCTTCTCCTTCTTCACTCCAGAACCAGGAAGTTGGGGAAAAAACCTTCCTATAACTGACCTAGTATAAGAAATGATCTCATTAACATCAAATGGAATTCTATTACAAAACAGCACAGCAGATCATTTATCAGTGATCAACTCTTATCCATGCACAGTTATTATCTTTCAATTTTCCACTCTTAAAATAAGCAAAGAGGCTAATATTACAAGACATCTGAAACTCTCTGTTGTGAAAGACAAAAGTCAAAACAAAATTAATCGCAAACTTGGAGGAAAGGGAGACATACATTAGAAAAAAACCTTGATATGAAACCTATCTTATTAAAATCCTTAGAAAGATAAGATACTGCATCCATGAGACATGAACAGATGCTACTAAAAAAAAAATGTAGCAGAATAAGAACCTTTTGAAATTAAAAATATGACAGTAAAAACCAAAATTCCTCAAAAAGGGAGAATAAAATTTTAAATTAGAAGAGAAAATTTAGAGGACCTATCCAAGATGTCCAATATCCCAATAACTGGGGTATTGAAGAGAAGAAAGACAAATAGGAAGAAATCACATAAATGACTAAAGAACATTATTCAGAACTCCAAGAAAGGGACTTCCCTGGTGGTCTAGTGGCTAAGACTGTGCTCCCAATGCAGGTGGCCTCGGTTCTAACCCTGGTCAGGGTACTAGATTCCACATGCAGCAACTAAAGGTCCCAAATGCCACAACTAAGACCCAGCACAGACAAATATAAATGTTAAAAAAAAAGAAAAGACTCCAGGACAAGACCCATATCAGAAGAATCCCACCACCAATGTGTGCAGCAAAACATATAAAAAGAGACTCACACAATAAGCCTAAAGGCTTTTTTGCAGGGGGGGAAAAAAGTGTTTCGAACAAAGGATAAAGAATCAGAATTCATCAGAGCAACACTAGAAAGCTAGAAGATAATGGAGCATTATTGCCTTGAAAATACAAAGGTGATTTTGGCAAAAAATACACTGCTGAGATTTAGAATACTTTGTACCAAAAATGTTTGCTTCAAGTAGCTGGTTATACAACAGCCAGTACTCCAAGAAAGGACTAAGAGTACTCAAATCTCAACAACTCTAAATATTTCAATTCTATACAGAGAACAAGAAAAATGGAGCTGTGGTTTAATTAAGGATGCTCGCAAGTCTGTTAGAAACTTCTGACTAGAACTTTAATGTTCATAGAACATTCTCTTCCTCCTATTGGAAATCATGCAACATCAAGGATAATGAAAACGGCACCTTACTTTTAGTAAAAGTAGGAGACAAATATAGGCAGTGCACGCTTAGTTGATCAGTCACGTCTGACTCTTTGAGACCCCGTGGCCTATAACCTACCAGGCTCCTCTATTCATGGGATTTCCTGGGCAAGAATACTGGAGTGGATTGCCATTTACTTCTCCAGAGGATCTTCCGCACCCAGGGGTCAAGCTCACATCTCCTGTGTCTCCTTCATTGCAGGCAGATTCTTTACCCCCTAAGCCACTGGAGAAGCTCTAACAGAGTCAGTAGGTACTACAAACTAATAAGAAAAGGCTAGAGTAATCAATGATGGTATAGAACAACTATAAATACACGTGGTAAGCTGTCAAAAGCAGCTGTCATGCAGTAGGAAGAAAAGCACAAAATGTGGCAAGACCGTTCACTGGTGGAAATGAGTTTGTGAAAATATACTTTTTGAAGGTGGAGGAGTACCGTGAAAGGCAGAACATACCACTCTAATGTGCTAAGTTAGAAATAAGACAAGAAAGTCTATTATCACCATTTACCATCATATTGGAATACTAGTCAACATCGCTAGCAAAATGAAAGAAATTGGAGCTATAAATATTGGAATATGTTATTGCATAGTTTAATAAAGTACATAGTTTAAAAATTGAAAAAAGCAGTAGAAAACTTATGAACAATAAGAGAATGTGGTAAGAGACATGGGTTAAAAAATTAATACATATAAAAGTCCCCATAATCAAAGCTACAGTTTTTCCAGTAGTCATGTATGGATGTCAGAGTTGGACCATAAAGAATGCCGGAGAATTGATGCTTTTGAACTGTGGTGTTGGAGAAGACTCTTGAGAGTCCCTTGGACTGCAAAGAGATCAAACCAGTCAATCCTAAAGGAAACCAATCCTGAATATTCATTAAAAGGACTGATGCTGAAAATGAAGCTCCAATACTTTGGTGACCTGATGCAAAGAGCTGCAACATTAGAAAAGGCCCTGATGCTGGGAAAGACTGAAGGCAGGAAGAGAAAGGGATGACAGAGGAGATGGTTGGATGGCATCACTGATTCAATGGACATGAGTTTGAGCAAGCTCCAGGAGATGGTAAAGGACAGGAAAGCCTGACATGCTGCAGGCTATGGGGTCACAAAGAGCTAGACACGAGTTAGCAACTGAACAACAACATCTTAAGTGCAGTGTTCTGTAAGTAAATGTCAATTAGATCATAAAGCATAAGGACATCTAATGCTCTGAAGAGTATGGAACAACTAAATAACCAGCTATGAAAAAAAAGGATATACTGATCAAATGTAGAGTCCACAACCCATACTACATATGAGGATAAATAACAAATCGATCAAAACTTGAGTAAAATACTGAATTAAGAAGTCTTAAAAGAAATAGTAAGATCAATAATATAATAAAAATAAAATTAGAAAAACAAAAAAAATCTAAATTATAATCTTGTAAAAATGTCTATAACACAAATCTACACAGTTTATAGTTCCTAACATATAAAAAGCTCCCAGAAATCAGTAAAAAGATCAACTACTCACCAAAAAAGGAAGTGTGGTGTAGAATATATGAAAAATGTTACATAGTAACAGAGAAGCAAATGGTTTTGAAATAAGAGCCTCAACTTCACTCATTATAAAACACACACAAATTAGAAGTAGGCTGAAAACCCTTTTTTAGAGATTAAATTGAGGGAAAACATCCAAAGTTTAACAGCTCTGTTAGTGAGACTCCAGGTTAAAGACACTTCTTTTTTAAAGGCAAGAAAAGAGGAAAAAAAGACAAGCAAGACAAATTTTAAAAGTCACAATTATATGCTAAAGGAGAAAGATTTTAAGGTAAAGAAAAAGTTCAACTAATGGCTGTTATAAAAGATACATCAAAAGCATAAGGACATCTAATGTTCTGAAAGGAAGAAAAGGATATACTGATCAAATGTTAATGAAAAGAAGTTTAATTGTAACTGTTGTCAGATAAACATTAAAAGTAAAAGAAATCAATTAGGACAGAAAGGATCACTAATAATGATTTTTTAAAAGCTACGTGTATAAGAAGAACAGTAATTCTAAAAGTACATGCATCTAATAAAATGGGCAATATATATTAAACAAAAATAAAATAATCTGAAATTTACTAATCTTACATTGCAACAGATTTCTACACACCTCTCTACATTATTGATCAGGCAAGCATATACACACGAGTGGATAATACAATGAATGACATATGGAACACATGGATTTTTTTCATCCAACAATTAGAGAGTGCATATCAAGTACACATAAAAAATTACAAAAGTAATTGTATACTGAGTAAATGTATACATAAGATAAATTACAAAAATTTCTAAAAGCAAATATCATACGTAACTTTTTAACTACACTTTGGAATTAAAAAACAAACAGATAACTTCTTTAAAGTCCATATTTCAAATTTTTAAAAAGAATTTCCAATTAAAGAATAAAAAAGAAATTGCTAAGGGAAATTTAAAATACTTATAGACGAATGATAGTTAAAACACTATCTCAAAGTCTACATGATACCACACAAAAAGTGTTCTGAGAAAAACCATATAGCTTGATTGTAAGTCTTAGAAAAAAAATCTGTAAATTAATGAGCGAAGTGTTCACATGAACACACTCTTAGTTCATATTACGATATTAGGAAAGTAACAATAGATAACCAAAAGAAAGGAAATAAAGAGTACAAATTAAGGAAACAGAAAGCAAAGTACAACAAAGATCAATTTAGAAAATACATACACACAAAAAGAAAAACCCAAAAGAGAGAAAATACACATATATATAACTACAGAAACAACAGAGATTAAGCAGATACAAGTTTGTGGCCAAGAGCAAGCAAGCAAATGGGACCACTGCCCTACAACTCCAAGTAACTGAACTCAGCCAACATCTTGAATGAGCATGGAAGCATTCATCCCTAGAGTCCCCAGAAAGGATGCAGTCCTGCCAATATTTTGATTTGAGTCTGGTGAAAACTGAAGCAGAGAAGCAGTTCAGTGTGACACATGGTATCTACTTCTGACTTATAGAACTATGAAATAATAAACAGGTGTTGCTCTAAGCTGCTATATTTGCGTCAATTTGTATGGAAGCAACAGAAAACTAATATACCTTCCTTGCAGTTAAGTACTGCTCTCAAGGTTTTACTATTCCAGGATCTCCTCATCTTCTTCACTACTACAGTCCAGTTTTATAAAAGTATCTATTTTGCCCACCTGATGCAAAAAGCCAACTCACTGGAAAAGACCCTGATGCTGGGAAAGACTAAAGGCAGGAGAAGAAGGGGACGATAGAGGATGAGATGGTTGCATGGCATCACCTACTCAATGGACATGAGTTTGAGCAAACTCCAGGAGATGGTGAAGAACAGGGAAGCTTGGTGTGCTGCAGTCCATGGGGTTACAAAGAGCTGGACATGACTGAGCAACTGAGTGACAACAACCACCATCAGCTTCCGTCTACAGTAAATAACCACTGGAAGCTTCTCTATGATGCTGGTACCCTCATCGCTATCACACTTCCTTATTACATTATTGATAAACAGCAGCTCTAACACCGACTTCAATTAACATGGGCCATCACTTTTCCCGAGCTTCTAAGAGCCATTGCAGCAGCAAATGAGAACCAGCTCCAATGGCTTCTGCCAGGGTGCTATACTGCTGTGTCATTAGAGAATGTTCCCCAGTCAACAAAGCTCTGGCTCAGTTGTTAGCCAAAATTAGAAGTTTACAATATTTAGTCTGAACCTGAATCCCAAAAAACTAAAACGAAAGCCTTTCCTTCTTAATTCTTGGATAAAAAATGACCTGTAGCTTTCAATCTGGCTTTAAAAATAGGATAAAAGCTGTAGACCCTCTCAGAATGATACACACACACACACACATATGCACACGCACACAAATTTGCATAAATTTTATGAAAAATTCAAGGACGAGACCCATAGACCTCCCTGTTACAACTAGAATTCTCTAAAACCAGACACTGAAAGAGTTTGGGATGCAAGATGTTTACTAGAGATCATTCCTGTGAAAGGAAGGAGGGGAAAGCAGAATTGCAAGGCAGAAGTCAAATTACAATACAGACCTCATAAAACCTCAGGCAACCTGGCAGGGATCTCTGGAGGTAGTTACTTATCAGGGTTTTCTCAGTGTGAACAACAAGGCTGGGCTTTTACACCTCTGCCTTGCTCAGGTGCAGGATGAGAGCTGCCCTGGAAAGGGTTGAACCTTAGGCAGGAGGTTTTCTGCACCAGAAGCTGACCTTGAACAAGCTGACAGCTGAAAGCTTTCTGATTACCTTCTTCTCCCCCTGAAGGGTGTGGCTGCACAACTCCATGTCCACCACACTTCCACTTAGGAACCCATTTCATCCATTCTCAAAATCCCCTCCCCTCTTCCACTTTACTCCCTTCTTCTCTTTTCTACTTCTTCTAATTATATTTGTGTGCTTGCTTAAGGTGAAAGCACAAGCAGAGATCTGCACTATGAACACCTTACAGAAGGGACACTATAAATTGTGGGCAGACTGAAATTGCATATGGGTAGAAGGAGCAACAGGAGGCCCTACTGACCTAAGTTTATCTGTAAATTGTTGGGAAAGGCTGTAAATGAACTACGTAATTACATGGGAATAGTTGACAAAATGATCTAACAGCAAACTTCTGAAAGTGGAAAACTTTTCCACCAAATCCAACTAGAATTAAACACAGGATGGCTTATAATTTATTCATCACAACAAGGAGCAGTAAAATATCACGACTTGGAGGTTATAAGATTAAGCATTTATAATAATATCTTTTAAATTATAATGAGAATTGGGAAACAAGATATTTTTAAATGATTTCATCTTAAATCACTTAAATATAACCTTCCTTCATACAACAATATTTAAGGTCCTACTATGTACCAGCCACTCCTAGGGGCAGGATATAGAAATCAATTGGGCACAGATCCTGCCTTCAAGGAGCTTATATTCTAGACAGATAATAAACAAGAAAATAAAGTACCTCAGATATTGGGAAGTGCAAAGAGAAATCTCATTTAAACTGAGATCTGAAAGAAACCCAAAAGAACTATACAGAAGAGTATTCCGGAAAAAGGAAACAGATGCAAGGCCCCGATATAGGAATCAGCAGCTGTTCAAGAAACAAGACAAAGATCAGCGTCCTTGAAGCATTGTGAGCAAGGGCGCTTTTACATGAGGTTAAGTGTTAGTCGCTCAGTCGTGTCTTTGCAACCCATGGACTGGAGCCCACCAGGCTCCTCCTCTGTCCATGGGATTTTCTAGACAAGAATACTGGAGTGGGTTACATGAGGTAAGAGTTATACTCAAAGTGTCTCTGTCAGGACCAACCATTCTTCCTGCCACTTAATCTGCTGCTAGTTGTTAAAGAATTATATAAATACTTGAGACTGAAAGCTGATAAGCTGGCACTTTCAGATCTTCCCACAAACCAATGCTGCTTGCCACATTTGTTCTACTCTCCTTGTATTATAAAAAGATCAAATCTACATTTTCATAGAAATTGAAGAGAAGAAACAGAAATGAAGAATGAAAAATTTCGCACATCTCTTAACAAGGAAAATTAATTTTACATGTAACATTAAGTAATGTAAAAGATATTAGCAACACTTCCCTTTTATGCAAAAATCTACATATATTTTGACTGAGTTACATTAAAGATAGTAAACAAATCATCTATACTTCATAACATAAGTGTATTCTGAATAATTAAGGTTTCCCTGCATGTTAATTCTTCACAAATAATTTAGTATCAATGGATTTACAGTGTAGTTGAGTTCCACTCAGGAAAAGCAAGTATTTATTTGGACATATCAAAGAGAAGCTTAAGCTAATAGGACAATGCTAAGTAGCTCTGTCATAACAAGTAATTGGTTTTGATAAACAATAACTATTAAGAAAACAAATGATATACTTAAAAGAAAACTGCCTTAAAACATACTTGATAAAAATGTAGAACAGAAATACTTTGTCTTTAAGCAAGAAAACATGAATGTTTAAACTGTTTAATACGTAGTATTAGAGCTAAAATTTCCAACATTAGAAATTACAATTACTGCAAGATACTAACCAACGTGCGGTTTGTCTCCATGCCTCAGCTGAACAACTGCCAACTGGAAGGTATCAAAATCCCCCACAACTTGATATTGGGGTGAATATAAGTTATACTAAGAAAGTTCTCTATATAGAAGCCTGTATATGTAAGTAGGTTAAATCCCCTTTGTTTCTCAATCACACATGACCAGTCCCTATATGAGTCCTTTCAAATAGAAAAATACATTGTTATCCTCTATTCCTAACTTGCTCATCCATGTATTTTATTTGCTTCTTTCTCCAAAATAGTCCTGGTCTGTCCACATAAAAATTAGTCATGAAATAATTTCTCTCTTCTTGATGATTTCTGCACAAGTATCCTAAGAAACCTTTTAGCAGCTATAACATCCACAATAGCTACCTTGCCATTTAACTGAGTATCAAATAAATTTAAAGAGCCTTAACCCTAAAGGACTATTCCTGGCTGCTACAAATTTGATCAACAGCTTTTACACACTGTGTTAAGACTTAAAATTCTCAAACTCCTGGTCTTTTAACATAAGATCAATAGATATCTGATACTAACTCTTAAACTTTACTGTAAATTAAAAAGAATTTCTACCAACACCTCACAGCGATTGTTTTCAAGTTTGTAGGCTAGGAGTTCTCAACATATGGTCCATGGACCACAAGGGACCCTACAATTCTTTCAGAGAATCCACATGCAAAATTATTTTCATTTTATAATCTATTCTTGCATGATTATATAGCAAAGTTTTGCATAGGCTACATAACATAATGATATGACTCTGGTTAGCTAATGAAATGAATGATTATATGTTTGTGTTCCACTTTGTTTTGAGAAGTTTGTTTTTTAAGGTAATAGATCTAGGATGTTAACATGGACATTTTCACAAATTAATTTGTTCTTGCCACTTCCATTATACACTCTTAACTAGCTATACATGCTATAATCTTGGTGTAAGTCCATATTTCATTCATATACTTCAATCAAAACAATATACTGCAACAGACTGAATGGTGACAGTAAGAATCCACCTGCTTCTACTAATTCAGACATTAAAAAAATTAGCAAAAATGTAAAACATAAAAAGTAAAACAATATAAATCTTTTTATATTATTTTCTGTTTTAGAAAATATCATTTTCCACAAAAATATGTTACTTATATGTTACTTATATTGATATATAATGGGTTTATTACAGCTATCTTTAAATGTTTAAATAAAAATTTTAAATGTCCTCATGTTAATTTCTGATACAGTAAAATATCAAGAAATATAACCAAGAAGCAAGAACTCACTGTGACAAAGAAATAATACTTTTCACATATTTAATCACCAACTTTGTTTTCAAAATAATTTGTTATTGTACAAATCAATTTTTCACCATTTTCAATCTAAAAAATTTTCTGTACTTTTAATTATCATCAAATTAATATCTCTCATTAGCATTTTGTTTTTTAATTGTTTTTACATATACATAATACAGTGCTTTAAAAAATAAATTGGAATTAAAACAAACAATAATGAACACAATAACCAACAATAAAAGATGGGCCACATGAGTTTTCAATATCTTTTGGTCTGATGTAGCTTTATTTTTGGTTACAAAATTTTATACAGTTAAATATTTTTATATTTGCTATCAATACTGTCAATTCTGTATAAAAGATACCAGTACTGTACTATATTACAAAGAACACAATTAATTCTATGTCAGCACTATCATGAGTTTTATGTATATTGCTAGAAATGTAGGTTCCCAAATAGCTAATGTTTAAATAGTTTAAAAACCATTATGAAGGTTCTTTTCTTGAGACTACACACCAGTTAACCTAAATGGATTATAAAAGTTAAGGCTGGTGAAAAAATATTATGATAAATGTACGTAATATTTTCAAAAAAGATTAATGGTAGTTGAAAAATTAATGTTACATTTAAAAATACATTTCTGAATACTGTACGCAGCAATGAAGTACCTTAATTAAAAAACAAGTTTAAACCATAATCATTCATCTTTGTCTCTTGTTGCCAACTTCTTTCTATTCTTCAAACACATGAAACAGTTTATATTATTTCCCCAAACAATAAAACCATTTATCACAATTTAACTATATTTATTGCTGTCTTTAAAGATAATTTATATTTCCCAGCATAGATTAATTACAAAAGTCTTCATAAGCTAAATCTATACATTCAATAGAATATAAAGGTACAGGTAAGTCATGACTAGGACACTGTCTATCAATTACCATTTTAATCACTGAAGGTGCTAATCAATAAATTACATTGAGTTTAGAAATTTATCAATAAAAGTTACTACACTTGCAATATTTACTGACTACAGACTACTATGAGACAAGACAAGCCAGAAACCCAAAAGTTTCTAGTTTAGGCCATGCTTAGAGGTGAACTAACATTTCTAATATATCTAACATATGCCAGGCATTCGGCTAAGTATTCCACACTTATTGTATTTCATCATCACAATAACCACAGCAATAGGTGTCATATTCCCCCTGACAATGACGAAATGGATTCTGAGAAGTTGCACAACTAAGTTATAGCATAAACAGAATTAGAGTCAAAACAAACTCTAGCAAAATAAAATCAAAAGAATGAAAGCAGTTTTAAGTCCAGTTTCTTAAAGGAATCACTATCATTTTTATAACCATTCTTTATTCCTATAACAATCTTCAAATCTGCTTTTGAGAAACTACCCCTCCGAAACTCTTAATCTCTAAATTTCCAGGAGAGCTAATTCTACCCCCAGTTGCAGGAGTAGACAGGCAGCCCAAGACGAGCCAAACAGACCTAACATGATTTAATGCCAAAACTCTTCTTGGAGAGATTAGATGCAAATAAAAAAGAAAAAATTAGAAGGATATAAACCTGCTGCAGCCTACCCTACCTCCAGGAGATGAGAGCCTATTTGCAAAAGAAGCTAAAACCAAGAGAAACACAGTTAACAGCTGAAGAGGACCCAAAGATGTTATTTAAGTCACTGGATCAAGCTTTACCTGAAATCGGCCATGTCATATCTTTTTAATTATGTGACCCAATAAATTTCCATTTGCTTAAGCCAGTCTAAATTAGAGGTTTCTGTCACTTGTTCAATGCACATATCAATAAAAAGTGGTATGTATCATTCATAAAAGCCAAATAATGCATTTAATTATTCTCAATCTGGAATCTTAAAGGAAATTAACAAGAATCTTTTAAAAAATCAACAGGAATTAAATTATTTTCAGTATTTTAGAAAGTTTAATGGAGTCATAATCCGATCTGAGGTAAGGTCACTAAAACTTAACACCAAGTTCCTTCTGAGTTTATCATCTCAAATGAAAACTTGTTATCTAGTTTCACCATGAAATCTAAATAGACATACATTTTTATATATAATCTTTAATTTAAAATTAGAAAGAAAAATGGATTGTCCATCAAATAAACTATTTAAAAAGTAACAAACTACTTCAAAACAGAAACATTTTCACAATGATCACTTGAGAAGAAAATCAAGAACTATCACATTACTTTGAAAGGTACTCTTAAAAAAACAATTCACATCTTTAGTTCAGTTCAGTCGCTCAGTCACGTCCGACTCTTTGCGACCCCATGGACTGCAGCACACCAGGCCTCCGTATCCATCACCAACTCCCCAAGTTTACTCAAACTCATGCCCATTGAGTCGGATTCCTGACTTTCTTTTACCCTGAGGCTGTTCAGCCTCCAGTGACATCAAATAAACAGTCTAGACTAATGGCACCACCTAGCGCCCTGCACCGGTCACATCTGAGACTCACTGTCTTTCTACTTCCTTCACAGCACAGGCACATCTCCTACTGTTTTTCTGTATTCAATAATTATTTCAAAATCCATTCCTCTGTACATTCCTTTGTACAAAATCCATTCCTTTATTCATATGTACATACATGTTGTCTTAAGTCTCCCGTCATTCCTCTCTCAACAACTGTCTTGTTACTTTTGGAACAACTGTTTAGAATGCCCCTCACCTTTGCCAGGCACTTAGTCCTTAATGCAGGTCATCATCACAAAGACTTTAGAAAAATTACTACTCTGAGTATCCCATTCACATACCCAAGATCACAAATTATTGGACAGGCTGTAAGACTCCAAAACCCATTTGCTTAATTACTACTCATATTGCTTTTTCTTCTTTTTCCATACTATGGCCAAACCGCAAACCCAATTTATAAAATTGGGAGTGAGTGATTCAGTTGCATACCAAAAGAAAACAAAAAAAAGCTATATTGCAAAAGAAAATAAAAGTGAAAATTAATTTTAAAAAATTTAACCTACCACTTGAAAGTGTCTAGAAGTACTGACTTTCCAAATGTTACCCATTTTTTTCAATTCTTCAAAAATGCAGGGATAAGAATGAAGCGTAATTAAAACCCAGAAATGGACTCACACATATACAGAAAACTCACTATATGACATTGGACTGTTCAAAAAATACACCAAAATAACTGGTTATCCATTTATGAAAAATTCAGTCTCAAACTCTACCTCACACCATACACAAAACTTACATTCAACTGGATGAAAGATCAAACTCTGTAGGGCACATATAGAAATTCTTTGACTTGGAGGTAGAAGAAATTTCTTAAAGCAAAAGAGCATAAAGTATACAAGAAAAAGATTGATAAATTTAGTTAACATCAAATTACAAAACTTACATGAAACAAAAGACACCACAAAGATAAGTCACACACAGGACACAGATACATGTAAATGAATACAATCAAAGAGTTAGTATCCATAAAATACAAAAAACTACAGTCACTTAAAATATCACAGCAGAAAAAAAAAAAGTGAGCAAATGACACTAACAGGCAATCACAAAATAGGCAAATAAACATGTAGGAAAACATGCTCAACTTCACCAGACATTTTTTAAATGTCAGTGAAAACCATACTGAGACACATTTCACACTTATCGGAGTAAAAATAAATTAAAATTTCTATTGACGCCAATTCTTAGCATGACAGTTGAGAAAGGGAATACTCAGATGCTGATGGCAAGAACAATTCAGCAATATCTAGTAAAGTATAAGATGCGCATGACTGACAATTCCACACACAGGTATAAATCTGAGTCAGTGCTGTCATACAGAGCTTTCTGGGAAAAGGGATATGTTTTGTATCTATAATATCCAGTACATTAGCTGCTAGCTAAATATGGCTTCTGAGCACTTGAAATGTGGCTAGTTTAACTGAGGAACTTAATTAAATTTACTCAATTTTAATTAAACATCAACATGCTACTGCAGCAGACAGTACATCCGAAGAGAATATTCCACATGTACATACATAAATACAAGAATTTTAATTGCAGCAAAGTTTCTAAAACTGAAAAACTTCTAAGTCCTCAACCGGAGTATAAACTGTGACACACTCATACAGTACTACATAGAAGAAAATAAATATTTATTTTATAACATTTATGTCCATGAAATTTAAATGCATTATATAACATATAGGGCTTTCCTGGTGGCTCAGCAGTGAAAAAAAAATTCATCCTGTAGTGCAGGAGACACAAGTTTGATCTCTGGGTTGGGAAGATCCCCTTGAGAAGGAAATGGCCAACCCACAACAGAAATGCCATGGACAGAGCAGCCTGAGGGGCTATAGTCCACTGGGGTTGCAAAAGAGTCGGACATGACTAAGTGACTAAATGCATAATACAACATATAAATAATATTTAAATATATAAATCTCAAAAAGTAATACTGCACAAAAAACCATGAAAGACAGACACAGTAAAACAGCATTTACATAATGTTTTACAACCTTCTAATCAATTAACTCATATTGTGCATGAATACACGTGTTCACATTAAACATAAGAGATATATTATAGCTTAAAAACATGAAGAACAACTAAAAATTCCCATGACTTGGGATAACAGGGAGAATGGGACTGCAGAGTGGTACATACGAAGTCCTAACTATACCCGTCTGTTTGGTTCCCTCTCCCCACCACACTAAAACCTTCAACAAATATAGCACCGTTTTAATATATTGGGTACATGGGTGTATGTTTCAGTACTGTTCAATTCTTCTATATACTTAAGATATTTTATAAGGAAAATATAAAGAAAATCCATGATACAAACTATACAACACAACCACTTGAAAAGTGTGAGAGTTCCTGTTTAATTGCTTCCCATCTCATTTAGCTTACTAACATTCATCACTGAACACAGTGAAATCAAATTTGTGAAGGCCTCAAACAGTTGTATTTTCATGATGAAGCATAGTCTTTTACTAAAAATGTTCTCTATGTCCTAGTTAAATCAGTAAAAAGGCAAGGCTTCTCTTTTTCTTACGACTTTTTGACTTCTTACTCAATTCCCTTGTGCAGTATTTGTAGAAATCAAGTATTTCAGCATGAAAACAAAACAAAAAGCTCTCCTATATAAGAATTACCCTTGGGATAATTCATAGATTCTTGAACCAGGCCATTTAGCCATGAGGTCAACTATAACATATGTTTTAAATAACATTTAATCTACTTTGTTGAATGTCTTATTAAATGTTTATGTTTTGCAATAGTTGAGAAACTCATAAGGATCACATATTAGGTCTTTCTTCCAAGATACTGTTCTCTCCTAGCTTTAAAAATCAAAAGCTAAGAAATGTACTTATGAAAATAGAAACAAGCAAACATGACATTCTACTTTAAAGTAAGCCTGTGTTTGAATTCTAAAGTTTTTTTGAATTATTCAATCCTTCTATTGTTAAGAAGTACAAAGTACATGTTTTATGGTTAGACTCCAACCAATCCCTAGGACTGTATGTTCCATGAGATCAAATATAGTGTCACTGTAAGTGACTGAATGAATAAACGAATACTCAATGAATCCAACTATCTGTTATCAGTATCAAACATGTCCCCTATTTGTTTGTTATGATTCATGACTACGTAGGACAAAAGAAAGTGAAGAACTGAAAACAAACATGCTTGAAAAAGCAATTCCAAATGTTGGAGCTTCACACCAGAATGTCAGTAGAACCACGAAACTTCTTCTCACAGCTTTCTGCCACCCACCTTCCTTCTCTCAGAGGAAACGATGAAAAACAGTATTAAAGCCCAATCCCAATTTTAAGGTGAAAATCTCATGTCTTCTGAAGGCGTTCTGCTTTGCTTGGTACATTTACATTTGGGAACAACCCCTCTGTCTGAAAAATGACAAAGCCAGGACAAAGGCAAAATACATGCTTAAAAGTGGCCAATAAAACCGTCCTCAATATCAAAGAAAATTTATTAGAACTGCTGTCATATTTTCCTCTATTGCATTGGTTGCATGTGTAAATAAACACCATTATGCTCTATCATAAGTAAATGATACTTTTGTGAAAGACAATTTGGCATCTTTGAAGAGTTAGAATGTGCATCCCTTTAAGCTGTTGTTGTTGTTCAGTCACCCAGTCGCATCCGACTCTTTGCAACACCATGGACTGTAGTACACCAGGCCTCCCTGCCCCTCACCATCTCGTGAAGTTTGCCCAAGTTCATGTCTATTGCATTGGTGATGCCACCTAGTCATCTCATCTTCTGATGCCCTCTTCTCCTGCCCTCAATCTTTCCCAGCATCAGGAAAGATGATACTTTCCCATCCAATGAGTCGACTCTTCACATCAGATGACCAAAATATTGGAGCTTCAGCTTCAGCATCAGTCCTTCCAGTGAGTACTCAGGGTTGATTTCCTTTAAGATTGACTGGTTCAATCTCTTTGCTGTCCAAGGGCCTCTCAGGAGTCTTCTCCAGCACCACAATTTGAAAGCATCAATTTTTTGGCACTCTGCCTTCTTTACAGTCCAACTTTCACAGTCGTATGTGACCACTGGGAAGACCATAGTCGTGACAATACAGACCTTTGTTAACAGAGAAATGTTTCTGCTTTTTAAAATACTGTCTAGGTCTATTATAGCTTTCCTGCCAAGGAGCAACCGTCTTCTGATTTCATGCCTGCAGTCACCATCCACAGTGATTTTAGAGCCCAAGAAGGGCATATTTGTCACTATTTCCATTTTTCCCCCTTCTATTTGCCATGAAATAATGGGGTTAGATGCCATGATCCTAGTTTTTTTAATATTTAGTTTTAAGTCAGCTTTTTCTCTCTCCTCCTTGACCCTCATCAAGAGGTTCTTTGGTTCCTCTTTGCTTTCTCCCACTAGAGTGATATCATCTGCATATCTAAGGTAGATGTTTCTCCTGCCTATTTTGATTCTGGTTTGTAACTCATCCAGCCCAGCATTTTTCATGACATGGTCAGTGTGTGGGTTAAATAAACAGGGTGACAACTGACAGCCCTGTCATACTCCTTTCTCAATTCTGAACAAATCAGTTGTTCCCTATAGGGTTCCAACTGTTGCTTCTTGACCCGCATATGGGTTTCTCAGGAGACAAGTTAGACGGTCTGGTACTCCCATCTCTTTAAAGAGCTTTCCACAACTTGTTATGACCCACACAGTCAAAGGCGTTAGCTTTGACTTTAAGTTACAGCTTACTAAAACTGGCACAATTGCGTAAAGACAACGTGCAAAAAGATAACAGACATACTTTGGCAATGAAAAACTCAAAGTGTTTATTAATAGAAAGCTGGTTAATAAAGATAATTTACAGTTCATACAGAGAAAGAACAGAGAAAATGGTAATGAGAAAATTGCCAAAAACGTTTAACAAAAATGGTAAGAGGAACATTAAAGTCTCTGGATGATAAGGTTTCATCACATGCTCCTAAGAAAAACCGCATAAAGACATTTCCGAATACTAGAGGGAAAGAAAAAAATTCTATCAAAATGTTTCCAAAGAGAAAAAACAGATTACATATAACGCTCATGGGTAACAATAGCTACCAATGAAGCAAGGCCTTCAAATTCTTGAAAAAATTGAAAATTTTTGAATAATTTAAAATAACTGAAAAATTATTTTCAATCTACAGTTCCATTCCTTAGATCGTTGAAATACTATCTAAGGTGAAGAAAGAATGAAGATATTTAAGACTTCCAAGTACTCAAAAATTTCACTTTTCAACACATTTTTCTTCAGCAATCTTTGAATGATATGCTTCAGTAAAATATGAGAATAAACTTCAGTAAAATGAGGAAATAAACTAATAAAGGAGAAAACAGCCCCAAAAGAAAATAATCCAAAAGAAAAGTCAGAGGATCAGGATCAGGGCTGTGAAACATTTAAAAAAGACTGAAACAGAACATTAAGTTGAGAGAAAGCTCTAGAAAAAAAAAAAAATGAGCTTTTAGACCTATACTTAAACTCTGGAAAAAAATTGAGCAGGGCCTAAGAGATTTGTTGAAACATAGGGAGAAATAAGCAAATTAACCCACAGAAAACTAAGTAAATGAATAAGCAAAGCAATAAATCATAGAGGAGGGGAAAAGGACAAATATTTGTTTAAGTAAATGGATGTATTATAGTGCATTATGTTATTCAATGCTTACATGATCATTATAATGTAAACATTAAGTATAGACTGTTCACAGATTTACCCAAAATTATTATATTTTTTTAAACTAGAGAAGAAAGAAGTAGGTGTGTTTTATGATTTGACTCACAAATCAACATTAAAAAGTCAATAATTATAGCCAAAATTGGTCAGTCAAGAAAAGCTGAACAACCATATTATTTAGAAATAAAGTGGTATCATAAGAAAGAAACTATCAATAATAGCATTAAATAGTGGTTACTTCTAGAAAACTGAGGGGCAGAAAACTGCTGTATTTTATTGTAAACCTGGCACTAATCAGTCTTTTACCTACATGCAACAATTATTTTCATACAAAAACATTCTTAGTATTATCAACTTTGATATTGTTAAAAGAAGTTGAAAGAAAGCAAGGAACAGCCATACAATGTAACATTCCTATTGTTATCTGAAATACAAAGTAACCAATTTAAGAGCTGAAACAGCTAGGGAAACATAGAGATTGTATGAGATAAAGATTCACCCCATCACAGAAGAATATAGAGCAGAAATACCAAGAAATAATACACAATCCCTACTATAGGTAAAGATAACCACAATATGCAGTCAAAACAGATTGAGTTAAAAGCAGTTGCCTTTAGGGGAGTGGGAAGGGGAAACGTGGGATATGATTTCTCTTGTTTTTCATTATAAGACCATCTGTTCTATCTGAATTCTAACCATGTGCATATATTAACTTGGAGTTTTTTTTAAGTGGTCCTGAGATATAATGGATCAAAGGCCCATGGGATTCCCTGAAACTTGCTACCAAAAATAACTTTCTCAAAAGGGTAAAATGCATTTAACATAGTCTTCATAACCTAGAAACCCCCATCTATATAACATTCTTACAAAGAAATAATTTATTGGAAAGAAAGGTGGGCAGGACAAGGAGTATTCCCTAATATGAACATGCAAAGAATGAGTAATGAAATGTAATCTGAATCATTTAATTCAATGAGTAGTTAATTGAGAAAAGTTATTACACTGAGTTTATAACTCATTCCTAAGACTTCTGAAGCACACTTAAGTCACTACCTCAACAAGAATAAAACCATAACAAAAGATTACTTTACTAAAGATTTAAGTTAATTACATTAAATTATCTTATTTCTTTAATATAATTCTAGAAACAATAATTATAGCACATGTTTACACATTTAAAACCAGCTACTAATAAATATTTTGTGTGGACCATGACATGAAAAAGCTGAAAACCAATGAATTAAGGTATACTCTCGTACTACATATACATATAATATATATATAGATAAAACCATGGTACAGAAAGTAAGTTAGTAACGTTAAAAATTTAAAGGACAGAATATAAAACAAGTATATTGTTAATATCTGACACTATTTATATAATCACCCTGACAGCACTCAACAAGGAACATAAATGGCAGCTGCATGCTTTCACTGTTAAAGTGATAAACCACTTAGTTTAGCAGATATGTGAATTATTTGACATTATGATCCTTCACTTTTTCCCAGCTAAATAAAATACTTTAAATTTTGATTACTTGTAAATCTGTTGTATTAAGACTGAAACCAATTAATGATGTGCCATACCGTGCTAAGAGGAATTAAATTAGTGTATAATTGATTAGTGTATAATTGAAGAAGTTGTAGATTTACCAACTTTAATTAGAATGACTTACTACAGATAATTTACACTATAATAAAGAAAACAGAAGAAGTTCATCAAAACCTTAAATTATTATTACAGATACAGTATCACAGATTTGAAAGGGCTATATGCTAATATCTAGTACTTTGAAAGTAAAGCATTTTAGCCCAAATTCTTTAAAAGGAGAAAATTGATTATTAACCTTTAGCCTAGATTTTTCAAATAAATACTATATTTATGGTAATCTACTGTAATAGGTGATGCTAATTTATGTGGGTCAATGAAAGTGTATCAATAATACTTTGTCTACCTATAATCCTAAATAACACTAAAAAGAAAACATATAAAAATATTTAAATGTTTCCTTTAACTCCTTTAAAGGGTATTCAAGTAAGAGAAAATCTCTTGTCTTTACCTAAAAATAAACAAAAACAAATTTACCAGCAAAGAAGCAAATAAGGAGAAAGAGTATCTCAGCAACAAAACAGTTCTGCAGTTCTCTCAATACCCATGTGGGTGGTAACTACAGCCCCCAAAGTTCCACACATAAATTGCTAATTCCCCTGAGTTTAAAGCCATGGTAATTAGGTTCATTATCTTACATGCTAATGACACAGAGATAATAAGTTTTCAGTGAATAATTCATATACTACCAGCTCTCACTGTGATGCTCGTTACTAATAGTTTATTTACAGTACAAGTTACATTGCATTTTTTTCCTATAGTTTAAATGTATTGCCTAAATAAGCAGGAATAATTTAGTATGGAAATCTAATTTACTATCAGTAAATGATGACAATCCTAAGCTTATATTAATGTTATATTATCCCCTTCTATTATATTAGCTTGCACATTTTAAAATAAAATTTTTACTCAGTATTCATTATTGGGATAACCAAAATACCACCAAAATGTGCTACATAAACATTAAGTTACATATATCTATATGATTATCCTAATTAATTTTATAATGATGATTATCTAAAATGATTACATGATGTCAATAAAGTGTGAACTGCTTTAGTAACTCTCATGCTGTGCTCTGCTTAGTTGCTCAGTCGTGTCTCACTCTTTCGCAACCCCGTGGACGGTAGCCCACGAAGGCTCCGTGGTCCATGGGATTTCCAGGCAAGAAGTGGAATGGGTTGCCATTTCCTTCTCCAGGGATCTTCCTGACACACAGATTGAATCTGAGTCTCCTGTATTGGCAGGCTGATTCTTTACCACTGAAATGTTACCACTTTACCATCACAAAATGTACATGTAGATTATTTTGGCACTCTGAATATCAAAGTACAAATAAACCCCGTAAGTTTCCAATTATGTAAATACTTACTGGAAAATAATATGTAGTGTAAAATTAACACTGTGACATAAAATTGCAGTTATCTTCACTTTTTACCTAGTTTGTAATGGATTTATATCACATTAACTATATTTATGTTAAAAATTAAAGATAACATCATTTTAATCTCTTTTAAATGACTTTTCTTATAGACACAATAACTCACAGTCTACATATATCATGAAAACGTTTACATTGCCACATATATGAATTATTGTGATTTAAATATCTCTAAATCAGATAGGAAAATTTTCTTTACCTATTTTTATACTTCTTTGACTCCTCAAATAATTTTATTTATAAGCTAAGACTGCTTTAATATACAGGATGTGCATCAGTGAAGAGAGGTCAGGTTAAGATCAGGTAACAACTGCAAAATCTCAGTGGCTTAAGACAATCAGGTCCTTTCCTCACTTTTACTAGACGTTCATGGGTCTTCTAAAGGCTCCACCTCATGTCTATTCATTTCACTAACCAATATGATGGAGCAATCACAATCTCAAATCCTGCCAGTCATCACAATTAACAGAAAGAAAGCTCTGAAATGACCTGCACTGGTAATTAAATGCTCCACCCAAAAAAAACACATTTCACTTCTGCTCATAACTCATTAGATCAATTATCTGAGAAAGATAAATCTTCAAAAAGTTTAAATTTCAGAAGAAAAATTTTTTTTCTTAAAGACATCTAATTCACTAAGTAGGCTACGAAGATAGGTTAGATAATGTTCATAAAGATTTCTGAAAACAAAGAGAAATCCAATTTTTTTGGTATTAATTTATTATTAAATCTAAACAATCAGCTCCAGCCAAAACAGTCAAAACTACAACCAGGATAGTAGCAACTACCCTTTCAAAACTACAAACCTGAAAACATCACCAACTTAGATTACTCTAATTTTCTCAGACTCACTCCCCTACCCCATGAACTGACCCCTGCCTGCTTTTCTGTCCTGTCAGAATACCCAATACAAGTTACAAAATGCTCCAGGGAGACAAAATTAGTACAAATGTTGCACTCAGTCTTCCCTGCCTTTTCACAGGCTATCTATGTCAGAGGGCTCTCTTTCACCTCTACTTGATGAAATCTTACTCTTCTTTCAACTAAGCTTAACTCCTCCATTATGAAGCTTTGCCTGACTGATAAAACAACCAAAGACTCTGTACTCCCTTAAACACTCCCTTAATTTCACATCTCCACTCTGACTGTTCATTGGCTACCCAGTAGACTGTTATTGTTGTTCAGTCGTTAAGTCATGTACAACTCTTTGAGACCCCATGGACGGAGGCATGCCAGGCTCCTCTATCCTCCACCATCTCCCAGAGTCTGCTAAAATTCAAGTCCTTTAAGTCGGTGATGCTATCAAACCATCTTATCCTCCGTTGCCCCCTCTCCTTCTGTCCTCAATCTTTCCCAGCATCACAGTTTTTCCCAATGAGTCAGCTCTTCACATCAGGTGGCCAAAATATTGCAGCTTCAGCTTCAACATCAGTCCTTCCAATGAACAGTCAGGGTTGATTTCCTTTACGCTGGACTGGTTTGATCTCTTTGTAGGCCAAGGGACTCTCAAGAGTCTTCTTCAGTACCACAACTGGAAAGGCTCAATTCTTTGGCACTCAGCCCTCTTTGTGGTTCAACTCTCGCATCTGTACATGACTACTGAAAAACCATAGCTTTGACTATATGGAACTTTGTTGGCAAAGTAATGTCTCTGCTTTTTAATGTGCTGTCTAGGTTTGTCATATTTCTCCTTCCAAGGAGCAAGCATCTTTAATTTCTTGGCCACAGTCATCAACCTCAGTGATTTTGGAGTCTAATAAAATAAAATCTGTAACTGTTTCCAGTTTTTCCCCTTCTACTTAATGATCTTAGTTTTTTGAATGTCAAGTTTCAAGCCAGCTTTTTCACTCTTCTCTTTCACCCTCATCAAGAGGTTCTTTAATTCTTCTTCACTTTCTGCCATTAGAGTGGTTATTATTCGCATATCTGAGGTTGTTGATATTTCTGCTGGCAATCTTGATTCCAGCTTGTGCTTCATCCAGCCCGGCATTTCACATGATGTAGACTACATGCAAGATAAATAAGCAAAATGATGATATACAGCCTTGATGTACTCCTTTCCCAATTTTGAACCCTCAGTTGTTTCACGTAAAATTCTAACTGCTGCTTCTTGACCCACATATATGGTTCTCAGGAGATAGGTTATGTGGCCTGCTACTCCTGCCTTTTTCAGAATTTTCCAGTTTGTTGTGATCCACACAGTCAAAAACTTTACTGTAGTCAGTGAAGCAGAAGTAGATGTTATTCTAGAACTCCCTTGCTTTCTCCGTGATTCAACAAATGTTGGCAATTTGATCTCTGATTCTTCTTCCTTTTCTAAACCCAGTTTGTACATCTGAAAGTCCTCGGTTCGTGTACTGCTAAAGCCTAGCTAGAAGGATTTTGAACATAACCTTACTAGCATATGAAGTGAGAATAGCTGTACAGTAGTTTGAACATTCTTTGGCACTGCCCTCGTTTGGGATTGGAACGAAAACTGAACTTTCCAGTCCTATGGCCACTGCTGAGTTTGTCAAATTTGCTAACATATTTAGCACCTACTAGACTAGAAACCGGAGAAGGCAATGGCACCCCACTCCAGTACTCTTGCCTGGAAAATCCCATGGACGGAGGAGCCTGGTAGGCTGCAGTCCATGGGGTCAGGAAGAGTCGGACACGACTGAGCGAGTTCACTTTCACTTTTCACTTTTATGCACTGGAGAAGGAAATGGCAACCCACTCCAGTGTTCTTGCCTGGAGAATCCCAGGGACGGGGGAGCCTGGTGGGCTGCCGTCTATGGGGTCGCACAGAGTCGGACACGACTGAAGCGACTTAGCAGCAGCAGCAGACTAGGAACACTGCAAAAAGAAGACAGTCTTATCTACCTCTGAATCCCTTGCAATTGACATCATAGGTGATTAATAAAAAAATAAATGTCCAGAAAAATAACTACCATTCTATAGTGACAAATGAATGGTCTTAAAGAAAAGCAGAATGTTTTGATAAATGAAGAATACTGTTTTGATAGTTCATGGAGATGCAATTGCAAAAGCAAGTCATCATTTAGTGGCCAAACTCATCACAAAAGCAATGACACTGAACATTTTTCTACTTTTAGCATTGAAGAGACAGGGGGGAAGATGCATTTTTTTAAAAAGCTGATACATTAATAGCTATATCTTTTGATAATGATATACTACTAAACTACCTAAAATCTGTACTAATACAAAATATCAAGAAACCTCTCAATTTTAGTATGGCATAAATTTCATGACATAACTGGATAAGAACTCCATCAACTTATGTCAGATACATGTGGGAAGATAATTTAATCTAAGATTTTTACATTGCAGCAATATTAAACTCTCATACAACTAGCTCACTGTGACAGCGCATGAGTGGCCGAGAGGAGCTACCCCAGGTCCAAGCTCGGGGTGCTGGCCAAGATGAGCTACCCCACGTCCAACGTAAGGAGTGGCGGATGCACTTTGCTGGAGCAGCTGTGAAAAGATGGCCCACGTCCAAGGAAAGAGAAACCCAATTTAGACAGTAAGCGCTGAGAGAGGGCATCAGAGGGCAGACAGACTGAAACCACAATCACAGACACTAGACAATTGGATCACATGGACCACAGCCTCGTCTAACTAAATGAAACTAAACCATGCCCATGGGGCCACCCAAGACGGGCGGGTCATGGTGGAGAGGTCTGACAGAATGTGGTCCACCAGAGAAGGCAATGGCAAACCACTTCGGTGTTCTTGCCTTGAGAACCCCATGAACAGTATGAAAAGGCAAAGAGATAGGACACTGAAAGAGGAAATCCCCAGGTCAGTAGGTGCCCAGTATGCTACTGGAGATCAGTGGAGAAATAACTCCAGAAAGAATAAAGAGATGGAGCCAAAGCAAAAACAGCAACCAGTTGTAGATGGGACTGGTGAGAGAAGCAAGGTCCGATGCTGTAAAGAGCAATATCACATAGGAACCTGGAATGTCAGGTCCATGAATCAAGGCAAACTAGAAGTGGTCAAACAGGAGATGCCAAGAGTGAACGTTGACATTCTAGGAATCAGCGAACTAAAATGGACTGGAACGGGTGAATTTAACTCAGATGACCATTATATCTACTACTATGGGCAGGAATCCCTTAGAAGAAATGGAGTTGCCATCATAGTCAACAAAACAGTCTGAAATGCAGTACTTGGATGCAGTCTCAAACCTGACAGAATGATCTTTGTTTGTTTCCAAGGCAAACCATGCAATATCACGGTAAACCAAGTCTATGCCCCAACCAGTAATGCTGAAGAAGCTGAAGTTATACGGTTCTATGAAGACCTACAAGACCTTCTAGAACTAACACCCAAAAAAGATGTCCTTTTCATTATAGGGGACAGGAATATAAAACTAGGAAGTCAAGAAACACCTGGAGTAACAGGCAAATTTGGTCTTGGAGTACAGAATGAAGCAGGGCAAAGGCTAATAGAGTTTTGCCAAGAGAATGCACTGGTCATAGCAAACACCCTCTTCCAACAACACAAGAGAAGACTCTACACATGGACATCACCAGATGGTCAACATGGAAATCAGACATGATTATATTCTTTGCAGCCAAAGATGGAGAACCTCTATACAGTCATAAAAGCAAGACCGGGAGTGACTGTGGCTCAGATCATGAACTCCTTATTGCCAAATTCAGACTTAAATTGAAGAAAGTGGGGAAAACCACTAGACCATTCAGGTATGACCTAAATCAAATCCCTTATGAGTATACAGTGGAAGTGAGAAATAGATTTAAGGGACTAGATCTGATAGACAGAGTGCCTGATAAACTATGGACAGAGGTTCATGACACTGTATAGGAGACAGGAATCAAGACAACCCCCAAGAAAAAAAAATGCAAAAAAGCAAAATGGCTGTCTGAGGAGGCCTTACAAATAGCTGTGAGAAGAAGAGAAGCGAAAAGCAAAGGAGAAAAGGAAAAATATAAGCATCTTATATTTTTAGCATCTTATATAGCAGAGTTCCAAAGAATAGCAAGGAGAGATGAGAAAGCCTTCCTCAGCAATCAATGCAAAGAAATAGAGGAAAACAATAGAATGGGAAAGACTGGAGATCTCTTCAAGAAAATGAGAGATATCAAGGGAACATTTCATGCACAGATGCGCTCGATAAAGGACAGAAATGGTATGGATCTAACAGAAGCAGAAGATAGTAAGAAAAGGTGGCAAGAATACACAGAAGAACTGTACAAAAAAGGTCTTCACGACACAGATAATCACGATGGTGTGATCATTCACACTCACCTAGAGCCAGACATCCTGGAATGTGAAGTCAAGTGGGCCTTAGAGCATCATTACAAACAAAGCTAGTGGAGGTGATGGAATTCCAGTTGAGCTATTTCAAATCCTGAAAGATGATGCTGTGAAAGTGCTGCACTCAGTATGCCAGCAAATTTGGAAAACTCAGCACTGGCCACAAGACTGGAAAAGGTCAGTTTTCATTCCAATCCCAAAGAAAGGCAATGCCAAAGAATGCTCAAACTACCACACAATTGCACTCATCTCACATGCTAGTAAAGTAATGCTCAAAATTCTCCAAGCCAGGCTTCAGCAATATGTGAATCGTGAACTTCCAGATGTTCAAGCTGGTTGTAGAAAAGGCAGAGGAACCAGAGATCAAATTGCCAATATCCGCTGGATCATCAAAAAAGCAACAGAGTTTCAGAAAAACATCTATTTCTGCTTCATTGACTATACCAAAGCCTTTGACTGTGTGGATCACAATAAACTGTGGAAAATTCTGAAGGAGATGGGAATACCAAACCATCTGACCTGCCTCTTGAGAAACTATATGCAGGTCAGGAAGCAACAGTTAGAACTGGACATGGAACAACAGACTGGTTCCAAATAGGAAAAGGAGTATGTCAAGGCTGTATATGTCATCCTGCTTATTTAACTTATATGCAGAGTACATCATGAGAATGTTCCTGGGTGGAGGAAGCACAAGCTGGAATCAAGATTGCTGGGAGAAATATCAATAACCTCATATATGCAGATGACACCACCCTTATGGCAGAAAGTGAACAAGAACTAAAGAGCCTCTTGATGAAAGTGAAAGAGGAGAATGAAAAAGTTGGCTTAAAACTCAACATTCAGAAAACGAAGATCATGGCATCCGGTCCCATCACTTCATGGCAAATAGATGGGGAAACAGTGGAAACAGTGTCAGACTTTATTTTTCTGTGCTCCAAAATCACTGCAGATGGTGACTGCAGCCATGAAATTAAAAGATGTTTACTCCTTGGAAGGAAAGTTATGACCAACCTAAACAGCATATTAAAAAGCAGAGACATTACTTTGTCAACAAAGGTCCATCTAGTCAAGGCTATGGTTTTCCCAGTGGTCATGTATGGATATGAGAGTTGGAGTATAAAGAAAGCTGAGCTCCGAAGAATTGATGCTTTTGAACTGTGGTGTTGGAGAAGACTCTTGAAATCCCTTGGACTGCAAGGAGATCCAACCAGTCCATCCTAAAGGAGATCAGTGTGGGTGTTCAATGGAAGGACTGATGTTGAAGCTGAAACTCCAATACTCTGGCCACCTAATGCAAAGAGCTGACTCATTTGAAAAGACCCTAATGCTGGGAAAGATTGAGGGCAGGAGGAGAAGGGGACGACAGATGATGAGATGGTTGGATGGCATCACCGACTCAATGGACATGGGTTTGGGTGGACTCTGGCAGTTGGTGATGGGACAGGGTGGCCTGGTGTGCTGCGGTTCATGGGGTCACAAATAGACGGACACGACTGAGCAATTGAACTGAACTGAACAACTAGGTCAAATACATTTACTGAATTATAAAATGCAGCATTGGCAAGAGGAAAACAGGAGTCTCTTGAAAGAGAAGAGGTGGGGTGGGGCCAATGGAGACAGAAAGAAGTGCGTGAACTTAGAGCATTTTGAAAGAATGAGTAGGCAAAACATGCTGTTGGACTGGAGGTGGGGAATGAGAGAGAGTGTAGTGCCATGGATAGTTTCCAGTTTTCTGCCCTGGAATTATCTATCAAAGTGAGGCAGACTGTGGGAGGAACAGGTTTGGACATGTTAAATTTCAGATGACTGGGTTTATTACAAAGGCATTATTCAGAGGTGGCTCAGCCATCTGATGTGATAAAGTCCAATGCAATCAAGAGAAATAATTCACGCAATTGCTTTGGCAACACTTAACAGCTTTAGAAAGGTTTAGTTACTTATTTGTAGAACAGGACCTAAAGAGTCTTGTTCACTTTTTTGAGTTGTAGTTGGTTTCATTTTATGAGTGACAATATATGCTAGAGAAGCATTTGATACTTTGGAGTTTCATAAAGATAACAGGTATAATACTCATGAATATCAAAGGTCTACTAGAGATATAATACACAAAATATTCAGGACAAATTACTAGAATAATTTCCAGTGAAACTTTATGGAAAATGTAAAAAAAAAAAAAAACTTTTAAATAAAGTGATCAGCATAAATTAAAATTTTATAAATTTACAGGAATTATAAGTGATGGAGCAGCATATATGCTTGGAAAAGAATAGCTATTCTTACAAACTACTAGGCTACTAAAACAAAGAGTTGGTTGGACTCATTATTTTATGTAGTAAAGCTTTAACACACAAATTCCATCAAATCTCATGGGTAAAATGTAATAAAATCTGTTAATGTAATGAAAGGAGGCTCATGAATAGCTGACTTTCTAAAATATTTTGTTTAGAGATTAGAACTAACCGTACCCACTTAGAATTATATTTGAAGAGCGCTAATTAACTGTTGAGAAAGAAAATACTAAGAGAAGATGGTATGAAATGAAGGAAGAAGATATCCTTTTCTAAAGTGAATAAAAATCTTTTCAGGCAAGTACTTTTGAAAACTTGGGGGACAAAACAGGTATCTTTGATTATTTTCAATACACTTAGAAAAATAAATGTCAAACTATAGGGAACAAGTAATGATATATTTTAATACAACAGAAATACCCATGGATAGCAAAAGGCATTGTTCCCTTACTGAAAAGAATATTAATGCAAACAAGTTTGAATTAAATTGATGTATTATAAATTCTTACTTCTCTGTGTAAAACATTTCATGATTAATTTTTGAGTAAGAAATTTTAAACTTAAAAGAAAAACATTTAGAGAACAGATTCATTTTTTAATCCTTGAATCAAACATTACATTAAATTTGGTGCTCAAACAGCATGAATTACTATAGAGTAGGACCAAAAAGACATTTCTATTTCTACGTAGAAAGAGCATATTACCACTGACAAAAATCTATTAGTATGAACAAAAATTTCAACTTGACAATTAAAAACACTAGAAAACAACAGGTTCAACAGTGTGCCATTTAAACACTGCTCTTCTACAAAGTGAACTGAAAGCGATTTATGAATAGGAAAGAACACCCGTAATAAAAACTTCCAAAACTGTATAAATATTTCCAAAACAAAACATTTATAAATATTCATTTTTCACTACTCATTCTGTAGATTTTAAAATCATATTGTCATTAACTTTTTATATTTATTATATTTAGTAACAATAAATAGTGAGTTTCAGTTGTAAGAGCATGTGTCTACATGCATGCACTGAAATATAAAATGTGTTTCTTGTTCCAAGCTGTAATTCACAGTATTTTGATAAGTAGTACCCTAAATAAACTATTGCATATGTACAAGAGGAGTCTCATATAAGATAATTTATAAAAATACTGTTCATAATCACAAAACAAACAGAAATGACATAAACATCCATTAACAGGTGAATGGAAAAATAAAGTGATATATGTTCATGCAATCGAACACAAGTTAACAATGAAAATCAATGAACTATATGTATCAACAACAATCAATCAGAGAAACATACAAAAATGCATTAACTTTATACAGTTTCAAAACAAGTAAAACTAAAGAACATACTATTTAGGAATATACATTTAGAAGAAAACCATTCAGAAAAGGAACTGTAAAAACAAACCCCACTCTCAAAAGAAAAACTCTACCTTCAGGAGAACGGCTACCTCTGTAGGGAATTTGAGAGAATAAAATCCTTAGGGAGTACATAGGGATTCTCAAAGCTATTAAAAATATTTTATTTCTAAAATTGGGATGGGTTTGTGACTGTTAGTTTCATTAGTAGGCTTCACAAGATTTTATATATATATATATTATTTTTATGTGAGTGATTTGATATTTTTATGCACCATACAAAATTCTTGCAGTATTATTGACTGTATTCCCTCTGCTGTACTGTTGCTGTTCAGTCGCTCAGTAGTGTCTGACTCTCTGAAACCCCATGGACTGCAGCATGCCAGGCTTCCCTGTCCATCACCAACTCCCAGAGTTTGCTCAAACTATGTCCATTCAGTCAGTGATGCCATCCAACCATCTCATCCTCCGTTGTCTCCTTCTCCTCCTGCCCTCATTCTTTCCCAGCATCAAGGTCTTTCCCAATGAGTCAGCTCTAAACATCAGATGACCAAAGTATCGGAGCTTCAGCTTCAGCATGAGTTCTTCTAATGAATATTCAGGGTTGATTTCCTTTAGGATTGACTAGTTGGATCTCCTTGCAGTCTAAGGGACTCTCAAGAGTCTTCGCCGGCACCACAGTTCGGAAGCATCAATTCTTCGGTGCTGAGCCTTCATTATGGCCTAACACTCACATGCATACATAACTACTGGAAAAACCGTAACTCTGACTATTGCTGCTGCTTAGTCGCTTCAGTCATGTCCGACTCTGTGCAACCCCACGGACTGCAGTCCTCCAGGCTCCTCCGTCCATGGGACTCTCCAGGCAAGAACACTGGAGAGGGTTGCTATTTCCATCTTCAACCTTTGACTAGACAGACTTTTTGTCCACAAAGTGATGTCTCTGCTATTTAATATGCTCTCTAGGTTTGTCATAGCTTTCCTTCCAAGGAGCAAGTAAGTGTCTTAATTTCATGGCTGCAATCACCATTCTGCTGGATTTAAAAGGCAAGAGGAACCAGAGATCAAATTGCCAACATCTGCTGGATCACTGAAAAAGCAAGAGAGTTTCAGAAAAACATCTATTTCTGCTTTATTGACTACGTCAAAGCCTTTAACTGTGTGGATCACAATAAATTGTGCAAAAATTCTTAGAGATGGGAATACCAGAGCACCTGACCTGCCTCCTGAGAAATCTGTATGCAGGTCTAGAAGCAACAGTTAGAACTGGACATGGAACACGGACTGGTTCAAAGTTGGGAAAGGAGGACGTCAAGGCTATATATTGTCACCCTGCTTATTTAACTTATATGCAGAGTACATCATGCAAAATGCTGGGCTGGATGGAGCACAAGCTGATATCAAAATTGCTGGGAAAAGTATCAAAAACATCCGATATCCAGATGACATCACCCTTATGGCAGAAAGTGAAGAAGAACTAAAGAGCCTCTTGGTGAAAGTGAAAGAGGAGAGTGAAAAAGTTGGCTTAAAACTCAACATTCAGAAAACTAAGATCATGGCATCCGGGCCCATCACATGGAAAATAGATGGGGAGACAGGGGAAACAGTGGAAACAGTGAAAGACTTTATTTTTGGAGGCTCCAAAATCACTGCAGATGGTGACTGCAACCATGAAATTAAAAAACGCTTGCTCCTTGGAAGAAAAGCTATATCCAACCTAGACAGCATATTAAAAAACAGAGACATTACTTTGCCAGCAAAGGTCCATCTATTCAAAGCTATGGTTTTTCCAGTAGTCATGTGCAGATGTGAGAGTTGGACTATAAGACAGCTGAGCACCAAAGAACTGATTCTTTTGAACTGTGGTGTTAGAGAAGACTCTTGAGAGTCTCTTGGATTGCAAGGAAATCCAACTAGTCCATCCTAAAGGAAATCAGTCCTAAATATTCATTGGAAGGACTGATGTTGAAGCTGAAATGCCAATACTCTGGCCACCTGATGCGAAGAGCTGACTCATTGGAAAAGCCCCTGATTCTGGGAAAGATTGAAGGTGGGAGGAGAAGGGGACAACAGGGGATGAGATGAGTTGGATGGCATCACCGAATCAATCAATGGACATGAGTTTGAGAAAGCTCCAGGAGTTGGTGATGGACAGGGAAGCCTGGTCTGCTACAGTCCATAGCATCACAAAGAGTTAGACACAACTGAGCGACTGAACTGAGTCACCGTCTGCAGTGATTTTTGGGACCCAAGAAAACAATCTGTCACTGTTTCCATCGTTTCCCCATCAACTTGCCATGAAGTGATCGGACCAGATGCCATGATCTTAGTTTTCTAAATGTTGAGTTTAAGCATCCTTTTACTCTCTATTACATCCCTATGACATTTATTTTATAACCAGTAGTCTATACCTCTTAATCCTCTTCACCTATTTCACTCATACCCTCATGCTGCTGCCAGTTCTGGCAACCACCAGTTTGTTCTCTGTATCTATGAGCCTGTTTCTCTTTGGTTATTATTTATTCATTTGTTTTGCATTTTGCATTCCACATATAAGTGAAAACACACAGTATTTGTCTCTCACTGTCTGACTTACACATATTATTTTGTTTATATCAAATACTTTTTAGGAAAATGTTTGAAAAATATATACCAAGTTATTGGTATTGGTTATCTCATGGATAAGAAATTCTGAGGGCCTTCTGTTTTCTATATATTTAGGAATCACTTTGATCTTGCACAAGGAACATGCAATTGGCTAATATCTGAAATCAAAGAAAAATAAATTTTTATAACTTTGTAACTTAAAACAATTAAAAAATAATAAATAGAATGAGAGAGTCTCCTGCATTCTCCAGACACTTTCTGCACTCTCCAGACAGAAAGATGTTAAGTCTGGTTATACTAGTATTTTTCAAATGTATGAAAATCCTTTCACATACATGTTCAGGACAAATGCATTTAAATAGATTTTATAAAATTACATAATTTATGTAATACAAAAGTGACCTAAAAGCCCAGATATTTTAGGAAAATTATACTTAAAAATAATGATTATAGTAGCTCTTTATATATTTAGACATACAGAAATAGTGAGAAAGTATGTGCAAGTGAATATACTACAGTAAAATTTTTTTCATGTTAATATTTACTATTTCCAGTAGAGATGAAAGAATCAAAATAGTCTCTATCTTCAAGTAATATACAATTTTTAGGATGTGACAAATGAAAACAGCTTAAATATAATGTAAAAAAAAAGCATTATCATGCTGTGGAAATGCAGGATTAGCATGATGGAAGGAGGTGGATAGAGGAAAGACTTGTAATCTTTTAAGGAACTGTGAATTTTCAAGGAAAAACAGATATGAGTCTACAGGGAGAGGAAGAACTTCCCAGACAGAAAATTATATATACACACTAAAGTCGGGGCACAATCAAACTGCAAATAGAGTACCTGAGGCTAACCAGAATATGAATAAATAAGCCTGAATAAATAAGAGGTTAAGGAAGAAACCAGATAGAGGATTCCAAATCATCTGAAGACTGTCCTGTTGATCTTGAATCATTGATCCTATCCCAACAAAGTTCATCGTTCCTTCTTGAAAGCTGGCTCTATATTTAATACAAATCCCTTTATTATTTCCTTAAGCATACCATATAATTATCTTACTGCTGTCTGTTTAAATTAAAGTCAATCACAGTTCTCTGATTATGTCATCAGAATTATTGCCACTTTTGCTTGCTCCTAATCTACCCCATTCAGAAATCACCTTCTCCTTAGCCGCCTTCCCCAAGAGAAGCCACTATTTGATGCCTGCTATACCTTCAATTTTACAAGCTGCTTTCTTCATTCATTATAAACTCCAGGAGGTCAGGAACTGGGTCTTTTTACAGACTATGCTAAGGACAGGACCTCTAGAAGACTTAAACATATTAACAGTCACCATAAAGAACCTGAAAATTGAAGCCAGCACAGAGAAAATAGAGCTTGGGTTCCCGGTTACTATTAAGCTCTTACACCAATATGGACTAGCTAACTTCTAGATATCTTTTACATAAAAGAAAAATGAAGTTCTATCTTGTTTATGTCACTGTGATTTTGGGCTTTCCAGTACATGCAAACGCAATTCTAATTGACATAACATGTGATGTCATGTTTTGGTGCTGCAAACCACCAAGTCCTAAATTGTGTTCAGCATTTTTGCACATGGTTTCCCCGGTGGCTCAGTAGTAAAGAATCTGCTTGCCAATGCAAGAGACTCAGGTTTGAGCCCTGGGTTAGGAAGATCCCCTGGAAAAGGAAATGGCATCCCACTCTAGTATTCTTGCCTGGAAAATCCCATGGACAGAGGAGTATGGCAGACTATATAGTCCATGGGGTCACAAAAGAGTTGGACATGATTTAGCGACTACACAACAATTTTCACACATTATTTTAGAATTTGCCTTTCTGGAGGTATTGTCTTCCAATCTCAACTGGGAACTGCAACTCAATTCTGACACCAACCACTCAGAGTTAGGGCAGACCCCACAAGTTAAAAGACACTTCACAGCAGGATTCCCTCTCATCAGATGCCACACACACTTCTGACTGACAGCCTACAAATTTGGGGGTTACCATTACCCTTTCAGGTTGAATATTTCACAACAAGACTCACACTATTCAAGGAAAGCAGCATACTCACAGTTATCCTATAATTGATAACACTCAAACAGTCAAATGAAGAGACATAATAAGGTCTGTAAGGATCTCAGAGAGCTTCCATGTCCTCTGCCTCTGTGGAAGCAAAGCTGGACACATTCCTGGAACCTACTTTGTTTACAAACAAGGAAGTTCCATTGAGCTTCAATGTCCAGAGTTGGGATTTCATTTACAATGAATGATTAAATCATTGGCCACATGACTGAACACAACCTACGAGCCCCCTCCCCAGAGCTGGGCTGGCTCTAAGTCCTTACCCTGTAATCACATGATCTGCTCTTTCTGGGTGACCAGTGCACCCCCACATGAGGTTTTCTAGGAGCCCACCCTTAGTCACTAGCATCATGATAGCCATAGTACAGTGATTCAAGCAGCTCGTGAGTAACAACAATATTTCCATCACTTGGGAAATTCCAAGGGTTTCAGTTGCTCTGTACCAGGAACCCAGGACAAAAAAACAAACAAATTCTTTATTATACAACAGAGAGTGATTCTGTCTATTCTTCATTAGCTGCCACACGGTAGTGGCCTTCTTTCCACTCCGCAAATCTCTCCCATTCCAATTCCTGAAGACCATTAGCAAAGACAGCATTGTCAAGGCTGCCACTGCCATGCACCAGAAATAATCTGATAAAATGTTAAGGGAAAACATTGTCATTCAAACCCACTATAGCTATTAAAACCCCAATTCCCTGTGTTCATTTCAAACTTTTTACCTCTATCTTACTCTGCCATAATAATGAAACATGGTACTTGCTTAACTGTCATTTGACTTTATTGTTTCAACACTTCTACAAAACAAATCTTAGCTTTTGTTTCCTATGAGAAACGGATCCATGCTTTGTGGGCCAAAATCTTATAACAAGGGGAATTCTTTTTAAGAAATAAAATACAAAATTAGGTATGAAGTAAACATTTAATTAGAATGTGAAAATAAATTACAACAAATCACACACTTTAAAAAACTAATGCCAAAAACATCAAAAATTTCAGAAATAATGGCATATTTTTATTCATTACCTGACCCACCTCTCTAATACTCATATTTCCTACATTTCTGGCTGCATGATCTATTGTCCCTTCATACAACACTTTTGTAATATCAAGAAAATAGAAAGACAATTATTTCCGCCAGTCTATCTGATCAATGATTACAATTAATAATTTAAGAAAGTTTATATCATTTTTACAACATATTACCAGTAAGGTCATGTGCATTGTTAGAACTGTCAGATTGAGGAAAACTCCTATTAAGTTTCTTTCATATACATGCTCTCAGATTTGGAAATTTTTTCCAGACAAGCTTCTGACTCCATATATTAATACTGAAATCATATTCCCCTTCCTTTGTCTAGATAATTCTGGTACCACAAAGAACATATTCATATTACTCTAAAACCCTTGGCCCTGCATCTATGTATCAGTGGAAAGTAAGAATGTTCCTAGAAGTCATCCCTATGTCAGAATGACTAGTAATAACTAAAGTATACACGGAAAAACTTCAAAGGGCGCTTCCCTGGTGCTCCAGTAGTTAACAATCCACCTTGCAATGCATGGGACACCAGTTCGACCCCTGGCCTGGGAAGATCCCACACGCCACCGAGCCATGAAACACACGTGCCACAACTACCAGGCCCGCGCTCTCGAGTCGGGCAGCTGCACATGTGAACGCGTCTCCTACTAAACTTCCCCTTAACTAGATCCCAGCTCAGTGAGGGTACCACTGAATAGATAGCAGGAAGTTCAAAATGAAAGAGACAACGTTTCTAACTGTTTAAATACCTAACTTTTGCAAATTTTACCCCCCTCCAAAAAAAACTATGAAACATATTGCTTGGGATCCTCTCAGGGCCTTGGAAGGGCCTGTATATACCCTGAAACAAGTTAGCTGACTACAAAGTAAAGCTAACTCCATTCCCTACCCTAATTTGAAGGCCTATTTTCTATTCCTTTTAACTACAGAAATTGTTAGGATAAACAGGCTTATTTCCTCAATGACACTTTCCTACTTTAACCTATAACATCTATTCTCCAGAATATAATCATCATGAGAAACACTGGACTGGAAGAAACACAAGCTGGAATCAAGATTGCCGGGAGAAATACCAATAACCTCAGATATGCAGATGACACCACCCTTATGGCAGAAAGTGAACAGGAACTAAAAAGCCTCTTGATGAAAGTGAAAGAAGAGAGTGAAAAAGTTGGCTTAAAGCTCAACATTCAGAAAACTAAGATCATGGCATCTGGTCCCATCACTTCATGGGAAATAGATGGGGAAACAGTGGAAACAGTGTCAGACTTTATTTTTTGGGGCTCCAAAATCACTGCAGATGGTGACTGCAGCCATGAAATTAAAAGACGCTTACTCCTTGGAAGGAAAGTTATGTCCAACCTAGATAGCATATTCAAAAGCAGAGACATTACTTTGCCAACAAAGGTCTGGCTAGTCAAGGCTATGGTTTTTCCTGTGGTCATATATGGATGTGAGAGTTGGACTGTGAAGAAAGCTGAGTGCCGAAGAATTGCTTTTGAAGTGTGGTGTTGGAGAAGACTCTTGAGAGTCCCTTGGACTGCAAGGAAATCCAACCAGTCCATTCTGAAGATCAGCCCTGGGATTTCTTTGGAAGGAATGATGCTAAAGCTGAAACTCCAGTACTTTGGCCACCTCATGCGAAGAGTTGACTCATTGGAAAAGTCTCTGATGCTGGGAGGGATTGGGGGCAGGAGGAGAAGGGGACGACGGAGGATGAGATGGCTGAATGGCATCACTGACTCGATGGACATGAGTCTCAGTGAACTCTGGGAGTTGGTGATGGACAGGGAGGCCTGGCGTGCTGCGATTCATGGGGTCGCAAAGAGTCGGACACGACTGAGCGACGGAACTGAACTGACTGATAGATTCTACCTCAATTAGATTAGGCACATTTGCCAATAAAACTGTCTACTAGTCCTGTTTTAATTGCACCTTAATAGTAATGCAAGTCTTACAATGCTTTCTGTTGTACTTCAGATCAAGAGTAAATAATCTGACCACAGTTAGGTTTCTTTCAGTGGAAATTATGGGAAAAAAAATTCCGATCCAAAATGGCCTAATAAATCTCATTTTTTTTTCCACACAGCCTACGAGACTTACTCTAATTTCACGTAATACTTAGTCCTGAGATAGAGTAGTTTTAGGGCTGGGCAGTCTAGCAGCTCAACAAAATCATTAAGGATCCAGGTTCTCTCCATCTTTTCACTCTGCCATACAGTGGGGTTTTTTTGTTTAATTTTATACTCAACTAGCCCTCAAATAGTTACAAAATAAATCCCACAATTCCAAGTACCCACATAGATGGGATAACATCCAGAAATAAGTGGGGAAAAAACTTTCTCCGAAGCCCCTCATCAAGCATACCCTCTCATTGGCCAGATATGTAGTCACACACCCATATCTTAACTAATTACTAGCAACAGAAGAGCGAGAGAGAGACAAACATGACTGGCCTAGACTGATATGATTTTTCTCAAGTCACAGAGTAGAGGGGTGAGCCCATCCCCCCCCACACACACATACAGAGACCTGCCACAAGGACAAGAGCAGTAATGAATGGCTGCTGGGTAAGCTTTTTATTAAGTAAATTGGACAGCTAATCTTGACATTAATTACAGATTTTAGCTATGACATATATTTGATTATAGGGCAGGGCTAGATAATGTCTTTAGATCTATTACAGCTCTCATGTTCTACAAAACAGGCAATTAGCATAGTGGTTAAGAGCCTGAATTTTAAAGTCAGACTAACCTGGGTTTCAATACCCAACCCTTCACTTATTTATTCTTGACCAACAAATCATCTCTTCTGAAAATCCATACAGTATAATATTTAATCATGCTGCCATGAGAATTAATAGGATGATGAACATAAAATGCTTAACGTTTCAGCTAAGCTTCACAGGAGCACTCAACTTTAACTCACTCGATAAATCTTAACTAATATTATTAGTCTGTAACATACATAATTATCATTATGATTTCTGCACCATTAATTTAGAACTTGTGATAACAAAAACATTGCTTATTTCCAAACCATAAAAATAACTGATCCCACCTGCCATATTTTATAAATCACAAACTGAGAATTTAAGAGATTCAATGACATACCTACAGCTAACCCTCTCTCTCCTACTTCTCCTATCTCTGTTACAGGCATTTCCTCAACTTACAACGTAAATGCCTCCAACACTCCTCTTAGGTTTACTTCTCCAAATTTAACATTACAAAAACAAATTTATTACATCCCCCAAACCATGTTGCTTTCCCTTTCAAATTTAATAGCACCATCATTTATCTATACACATGACAAAGACAAAAATTCAAAATCTTCCTGGATGTCCTCTCTCCTTATCCACTACTAAATTCTGTCAGTTCAACCTCTGAAGTATATTTCAAATGTTCTAAAGTCACTGCTGCTGCTAAGTCACTACTACTACCCTATAAGAGACCCTCATTATCTCATTCATATCTAATATGAGGAGTTTTAAAACTAGTACAACTGTTTCCAGTCTCACCTTTGCTCTACTTCATCCTATACAGTATTCTATCAATTATCTTTGTAAAATATAGTCTAATCATGCTTGCCAGCTTTAAAGCCTTCCACAGGTCCCAAACAGCTCTCTATTTTACCGAACAACTTAGCCTAGTATATAAGTCTATTATATGTATGATGCTTTTGAACTGTGGTACTGAAGAAGACTCTTGAAAGTCCCTTGGACTGCCAGGAGATTAAACCAGTCAACCCTAAAGGAAATCAACCCTGATATTCAGTGGAAGGATGGTTTCTGGAGTTGAAGCTCTAACATTTTGGCTACCTGATGCAAAGAATCAACTCATTAGAAAAGATCCTGATGCTGCTGCTGCTGCTGCTAAGTCGCTTCAGTCGTGTCCGACTCTGTGCAACCCCATAGACGGCAGCTCACCAGGCTCCCCCGTCCCTGGGATTCTCCAGGCAAGAATACTGGAGTGGGTTGCCATTGCCTTCTCCAATGCATGAAAGTGAGAAGTGAAAGTGAAGTCGCTCAGTCGTGTCTGATTCTTAGCAACCTCACGGACTGCAGCCTACCAGGCTCCTCTGTCCTGATGTTAGGAAAGATTAAAGGCAAAAGGAGAAGCAGGTGGCAGAGGATGTAATGGTTACATACATCACCGACTTAAATGGATGTGAATTTGAGCAAACTCCGGTAGACAGTGGAAGACAGAGAAGCCTGGCAAGCTAAAGTCCACGGAGTCAAAAAGAATTGGACACGACTTAGCAACCGGACAACATAAGACCTCTCATAATTTGGCTCCGACCTACATGTGTAGCTTCTTCTGTTACCTCTCCTTCCATAACATACCTAGAGTTATAAACAGTACAAAATAGTTTATCATTCTCTGCATGAAACTTGCTCATTCATGTTCTGTGCATTCATGGACATCCCTCTATTGGGCTGGGTACAAGCCAAAGAATGTTACTCACCATCTGGTTCTAAAGAATCAAATCCCTAGCCAATGAAGTGACCTTTGACACACCCTGAAAGGATTTTTCACGTCGATGGACGTGAGTCTGAGTGAACTCCAGGAGTTGGTGATGGACAGGGAAGCCTGGCGTGCTGTGATTCATGGGGTTGCAAAGAGTCGGACACGACTAAGCAACTGAACTGAACTGAAAGGATTTTAGCATGGAAATCAGGAATGAGGCACTCTGTACTCTGGGAAAAACTGGCAGAACAGGTCTTCAGCTGGTTAGATATTTTAAGGAGAAAATTCTATGAGTCCAATTTCTTGCATATTTTCATACCTAGAACAGCACTAAAATCATTAACAAAGACATCTGTTCCTTGTGACTGGCAGTAACCTTCTGTTTAGACGTGTGCTTAGTTGCATATACCCCCTTGATCAAAATCACATATATTCAGTATAATGACCTTCCCCAGGACCTCTTCGCAGCAGTTCCTCAGAGCTATCTGAGACTGTCTCCAGGGCTACAGTCTTCAGTGAGTCCCAGATAAAGAGAACGCATAGCTCTCACATCATGGGCTGTTGTTCCTGTGTATTTTGTTTTTCAGTCAACAAGGGTAACTCCTCCTTTGTTCACACTGGTTCCTCTGCTCCCAAATAATTTCTAACCATCCTCAAGGCCTAGCTCAAATATCAGTCTTCGAATTAGGTTCTTGTATCCCTCATAGCTAGAGGAATGTACTACTCCTTAAGGATTTTATACATAATTCAGTCATAGCATTTATCACCAGCTATTAGCTGTCTATAATCCTCGAGAGACTGAGTTTTTTTCAGGGCAGTTATATCTTACTCATCTCTACGTCTCTGGTATATACAATAAACAGTTAATAACAAGCATTAACTGGATGAAAAGCTAAACAGTGTCTGAATAAGAACTCAAATCATTAGACTCCACGTTCTAAGCTTTTTTACTTTATGTTTTACTAGAAATATTTATTGAATAAGAAATGTAATGTTCAAATCTGTCTTTCCCATCAGACTATAAACTCTATGAGTGAAGAAAAATTATCATCTGATACGGTATCCAATGTCTGAAGTAGGCTTTACACACTGTAGGAGATTAATTAATGCTAATTAAATGAATAAACACATGAATTAATTAATAAATAGAAGAAAACCTCAGCATTCTTGAATAACGGGGAGATTAATTTGTACAATGACAATTTGACCAAGAAGTCCTTGCACTCAGTTCTGCTAGAATTTCTTAACTATTTAAATATCAAATACAACAATCTTATTTACACAGTGTAACAGAGGGCAAGATTCCACAGTGCCACAAATTTTATTTTGAAGAGAGAATACAGTCTACCTATCAACCAAAAACTATTTCTCCAACTTGGCTCATTTCTCTCATTCACTTCCTACCTGAGCCCTGTAGTTGCCAGGTCTTCAATAAATGTGTGACGAATAAATCAATCACTGTGTACGTCTGCATGTGCGAGTGCGTGCATGTACAACAAGACATTATAAAATCTCAGATCATTTTTGAAAGTATTAAGAATACACATGTTATACAGAGAAAGATACATGCATAGACAGAAAGACAGACACCCACTCACAAATGAAAATAAAGTCGAATATTTTGCTATAATCCATTTATTAAGACTTCTAATAATAGTAAGAATATGTCTTTTCCTCTAGTAAAACCCCCCCCCCCCCCCAAAAAAAGAGTTAAAAATATTAGACTCAGATCCCTCCCAGGCCAACACTGTTAAATTAAGAATATGTTTTAATGCTGCCATCATTTTGATTATACTACAAAGCAGCCTATAACTTATAAAACCAGCAAATTGAAAGAATTTCACAAAAATACTGATTATAGAATAGTTTATTTTGTAGTGATACTTGGAACAGATATGGAAAAAATGGTAATAAGAGGCAGAAAATATTTGTGATCATAATAATAAAACAAAACATATCTCAAAGTATCTTCAATTCAAAGTACATCTTCAAAATTGCTTTCATCTTCCTTTCTAATGTTTATCATTCCTTTCGCTTCTAAACTTCTGGTACCAATCTCTCATCTTTTCAAATGGCTTGTAATAAAAGGAACAAACAAAACACACAGTCCTTCAAGGAGAATCGATTATACTGCTCATGGCAACACCACAGCTCCATGAAGTTTACTGACTAGTTAATAATATAAAAGTAAAATACATCTGCTAAGCCAATTACCTTTCTAAAATAAATTCTTATCATTTAACAAGGTATTTTCAACAAGTATATGCAAACACATAATAACAGAAAGAATCTTATGAAAGATCATCTAATTCAATTAACCTTAACTTCTCAATTCATTTGCCAACATTCCCACCACGCAATCTGGTCCACAATTTAACACCTCCTGACACAGGGCACATAGTACCTCCAAAAGAAACTGATTATATTTCTGTACTTCTTTACTACTAAAGAGTTTTCCTTTATCCAGCTAAAATGATCCAGTCTGTGTCAACTACCCATTGGTTCTTCTATACTTGAGGTTTTACAAATAAATCAATAAACCTAATATTTCCAAATGAAGAAAGTCCTTCAAATGACGAGGGCTATCATATATATCTCCTGATCCTCTCTCTTCAAGCTAAAGCTACCCAGGTTTTCCACCCATCTTCATGGTATGAATTTAAATTTCTTCAACAATTAAAAAAAAAACGAGAGAGAATGTTTTACAATTCACTCTTTCAAGCATGAAATTCAACATAAGAATAATGCATATCCACCAAAAGAGAATGTGGAATTATTATCCTCTTAATTTTTCAAACCTAAGAAGAGAATACCTCGTTATTCTACGAGTAGACTGCCATAAATGTCAAGGGAAGCTTGTAACCTACGTTTTATTGTGGATGAATGGCGAACAAACAAGAGTAGTAAAAGACTCTCTAAAACACAAGAGGCTACCTCTTTGACCTCAATTTTATTTTTTTGACACTAAGGCTACACTTTTTCATCTATCAATTCCCTTTTCTTTCTAGAAAGTTCATACTTTATAGCAAAGTCATATTAGAAATTTAATGTAAGAAAAATTTTTATTGTAACTAAAAAATCAGGTCAATATTCCCAATTTACTCATAGACTTAATAAAATCAGTTAAAATATCAAACTACAAAACAGTTTAAGAAACTCAAGAGTTGGTATTAGGTTGGAAAATATCTAAATAGCAAAACAGCTAATAAAATAAATCAAGGCAGTCAGAAATCAGTGACATAAGTATCAGCTAAGCCAAAAACTGGTTGAGTATACTTGATTAAACTACTTCACCTCTCTAGAACACAGAGTACTCTCATCTGTGAAATGAAGATGAAAAATTAGGATCAGAAGTGCTCATAAACTTTGATCTCAGAACCTCTTTATACTTAAAAAAAAAAAAGTACTGAATACTTCAAAGAGCTTTTATATCTATCCCTGGTTACCATATTAGAAAATTTTTAAGATTATTAAATTTTATTAATTTATTGCCTTTAATAATAGAAGCATTAAATACCAAAACAAATAACATTTTATGGGGGAAAAAAACTATTTCCAAACGAAAAATCTTTAAGTGACATGAGTTACACTGTTTATTATTTTTGCAAATCTCTTTAATGTCTGGCTTAATAGAAGACAGCTACATCCTCATATGCTTATGCATTCAATCAATATCACATATCATGTAACCTCTGGAAAACTACTTACATTCATGAGAGAGTATGAAAAAGCAAGCAATATCTTACTATCATTTTGAAAATAGCTCTGCCTTCATGAACCCCTGGAAAAGGTATTACGAACTTCTCCTCAACAAAGAGGCCCTGAACCACACTTGGAGCACTATCAGACTAGACCATCTCTAATTCTCAAGATCCACATGAAACTAGACTGATGACAAGATTTGATATTTATTAAAAAAAAAAAAAAAAAAAACCTGAAAATACATTATCTTCACCATGATAGAATGTATCACTAATATCATTTTAAGAGAGTTCAATGAGATGGTCCTTTTAAAACCAACTATAAAAAGTCATATAAGAAAAGATCTTGAAGATTAAAAATAATGCAACAGAGTACACTATGATTATGGAAATCACTACACAGAGGAAATAAAATACAAAGGGAGTTATTATATTATGATGATTCACAATCTTCAGGTTGTAATATCAACTACATTAATATAACCATGATTAAACTATTCATTTGCAAAGTCTAAAAATACAAGAAAATCTACCATCTATATTTCCTAGCCTAAAGAGCTAAGTTTCATTCACTGACTCTGAAGTTGAAGGGGTTCAGAACAAGTCTCCCCAAAGATGTGTCACTTGAGCATTTGGATTATTTTGAGCTGGAGACAATCAATGCCCAAAAGACTCAAGAAGAGCTTTTTACCTCTCCCTTAAGTACCTAAAAAACATTCAGATAAGGGGCGTGGCTCAGAGACACAGCTACCAGAGATAATAGTTTATCTGAATGGACTATCTGTATGACATACAATTACCAAACACCTGCTCTTCTTATTGTCCTGTGAAATACCCTTCTCCCCTTTAAAGCTCCAGGCCCCCATCCCATTCCTTACCTCAAGAAGGCCTCAACTGCCAGGCTTGCCCTTGGGTTTCATATTTTATGGGGATCCCATACATAAGTAATTAAGTTTTTTTTTTTTTTTCCTGTAATCTTTCGACAATTGAATTACCAGACCAGCCAAAATAACCTAGAAAGGTATAGGAAAAAATTTTCCCTTCCTACAAAGTAATACGGGTATCTTTCCACAGAAGAAAGTAAAATATAAGAAATAAATGCAAGTTTAACCTCTAATTTCACATAGGCAAACAGAATCATTGTTGGCACAATCCTTTGGCAAATCCTTCTAACAGGACCTATACACCTTTATGCTTCAATCTCAAGGCCAGACACAAATATGGAGTGATAGTAAAACCAGAAAAAGTAAAGTATATTAAAATCCTAGAAATGCTCACTGATCTTTCCTATGTCACTGAAAAGTATATTTCATTAGCTAGCCATTTTAACTACAATGGATAGTCAGTCATTCAACTGCAGTATCTAAATGACTAGCGTGCCACACGGTTGCTTTCTTGTAATATACAAATTAACTTGGATCATTGTTATCCCTTGTAAAAATAATGAATTCAAGCCTAATCCTCTCTTCTCGATCTGAGAAATATAAAAGAAACAAAGAGAAACCAAAAAAAAAAAAAGAATATCTACTTAATATTTTTACACTAAATAGAAGTTCTCTTCTGTAGCAATGGTCTATAACTCTATTAAAACACATTACTATAACTTATATATGTAAACTTATTCTATATTCTATAAGCTTACAATACTTGAATACTTCTCTTCACTGAGCACTGAGATCTTCCACTTTTTAAAAATTTCTATATTCATCTTTCCTTTTCCCCCACAAACAAAACAGGCGAAATAGCACCATCTGGTGGATATCACCTTAGTTTTAAAATAAATTTCTACATTTACCTTATTAACTCTATTTTGGGAAAACTGCACAACAATAGGGACTCATTATAAAGTACTATAAATGAATAATAAACAGTGGCTTGATTAGCAAGCAAAAGTATACTTGAAAACTGAAATGAGATTATAGCATTGTTTTAATTACTAAGAAGTTAACCATTATTCTCAGGCCATTAAGGATAACATCTCCTCAGAACCTTTGGGTCTTTGTTTAAAAAGAAGGAAATGTCAATTTGTAATATAAAAATAATTTTATTTTTGATATAATCAATTCAGTTCAGTCGCTCGGTCGTGTCCGACTCTTTGCAGCCCCATGGACTGCAAAACACCAGGCTTCCCTGTCCATCACTACTCCTGCAGCTTGCTCAGACTCATGTCCATCAAGCTGGTGATGCCATCCAATCATCCTCTGTCATCCCCTTCTTCCTCCTGCCTTCAATCTTTCCCAGCATCAGGGTCTTTTCCAGGGAGTCGGTTCTTCGCATCAGGTGGCCAAACTATTGGAGTTTCAGCTTCAACATCAATGAATTTTCAGGACTGATTTCCTTGAGGATAGACTGGATCTCTCTGCAGTCCAAGGGACTCTCAAGAGTCTTCTCCCACACCACAGTTCAAAAGCATCAATTCTTCGGCACTCAGCTTTCTTTATAGTCCAACTCTCACATCCGTACATGACTACTGGAAAAACCACAGCTTTGACTAAACAGACCTTTGATATAATACATGTATACTAAATGAAGAGGATGAGATATGAGATACGAGATATGAGGATGAAATATGAGATAATCTTCAGAAAAAATAGGGAATTTGTTGGCAGTACAGTGGTTGGAACTCCAAGCTCTTGCTGCTGAGAACCCAGGTTCAACTGTTGGTCAAAGAACTAAAGTCCCACAAGTTGCACACCACAGCAAAAAAAAAAAAAAAGTATAAAAAAGAGAAGATAGTGCTCTGTGTTGTTTGTATTTATACTATGGTTCCCCACCCCACCCCCCACCCTGAACATGCTACAAGGTTTGTGGGATCTTAGTTCCCAGAGAATGAACCCAGGCCATAGGCAGTAAAAGCACAGAGTCCTAACCACTGGACCACCAGAGAATTCCCAGTGTTGATTTTTTTTAAAAAATAAGTTTATCTAAATAATCAACTAAATTAGTAAGGCTGATCTCAAGGCTGATTAACAATAAAACCTTTCTGAATACTAAGTACTGTGCTGGATAATGGTCAAAACATAAACTACATCATAATTTTATGAGGTAATGGTAACAACTATGGAAAGGAAAATAAACTAAAGACAAAAACCAGGACATTAATTATAGGCTTTCAAGGGTGAAATGGAGAATGAGAACAGGATCAAAATATTAAAAAGTCCCAAAAAAGGTAGCATATTTCTTGAGGCACTTTTTTATCTAAAAAGATAAAAATTGCGTGTTACATTTTTTCAGTAATTATTGGTTAACATACACACACAGTTTAACAAGAAAAAGGAACTACTGGTTACACAAAGTTAAGCACTATATACACAGTGGAAAGGAAACACAAACACACTGAAACATAAACCCATTTTCTCATGAGACTTACAATGCAGCTATCATTCTCCCCACTGACTAAGCATCCTGCAGATGCAGCAATTTTTCTCCCTTTTAGTTATGCTGTTGTTTCCTAACGTAAAGGAATTTAATATCTCAATTTATACAGCTTTTATATTAAAGATACCCCGACCAGTATTAACTTGAACTTAAATACAAAAAACTTAAAGCAAAGCTCATCTTTGTTCCTTCCACTAAAATGATAAGAAACTTCCAAGGACATTTTTGGTACAAAATATCCATAATACACTGAAGTCTTTAAAGCAACAGAAATATTGAGCTGAACTATACCACCACACAAAGCCTGAGGAGGAAGACAGGAAAGAAGAAATTCTCTGTCTCTCTCACCCCCCAACACACATACTCACATATCCACACACAACTAACTCTGCCCTCTTCCTTCCCCTCTCCCTACCTTTCTCTCCATCTTTCCCCTTCCCCACTTCCTGACCTTTACTTGACAACAAATAAGGTGGAAGGATGAAATCAGCATGGGAATAAAATTATGCTCTAGAAATGTTCTGATAATTAATTCTATTTTTAAAAGGATTAAACTACAGACCAATCTTTTTCATATTTTCCTACAACATTCAAAACAAAGAAATCAGAATAATTTTATGCTGTTTAAAAATCCTTCTATAAATAAAAATTAAGAATACTATCATTCTGGATATCATGCTTAAAAAACTAACACTGTTTGCCTAAAATTCCTAAAGCATCATTTTCTTGAAAGACAAAAACAAGCAATTGGACCTTAAGGGAGCTTAAAGCAGAAGAAAGCTCTCGGCAGGTGATAGAACTAATGGGGGAAAGCCAGTTTCAGATCAACTGCTTCCGAGTCATGCGCTGCTGCTGCTGTTCAGTCCCTCGGTCTTGTCCCACTCTTTCTGACCCTGGGTACTGCAGCATATCGGGCTTCCCTGTCCTTTCTCATCTCCCAGAGCGGGCTCAAACTCACATCCACGATGTCATCGAACCATCAGTTATGCCAACCAACCTTCTCATCCTCTGTAGTCCCCTTCTCCTCCTGCCTTAATCTTTCCCAGAATCAGGGTCTTTTCTAATGCATTGGCTCTTCTCATCAGGTGGTCAAAGTATTGTAGCTTCAGCATCAGTCCTTTCAATGAATGTTCAGTGTTGATTTCCTTTAGGATTGACTGGTTTGATCTCCTTGCAGTCCAAGGGACTCTCAAGAATCTTCTCCAACACCACAGTTCAAAGGCACTAATTCTTCGGTGCTCAGCTTTCTTTATGGCCCAACTCTCATATCCATACATGACCACTGGAAAAACCATAGCTTTGACTATATGGACCTTTGTCCGCAAAGTAATGTCTCTGCTTTTCAATATACTGTCTAGGTTTGTCATTGCTTTTCTTCCAAGGAGCAAGCGTCTTTTAATTTCCTGGCTGTAGTCACCATCAACAGCCATTTTGGAGCCCAAGAAAATAGTCTGTCACGGTTTCCATTGTTTCCCTAGTCTGTTTGCCACAAAGTGATAGGGCCAGATGCCATGATCTTCATTTTCTGATGTCGAGGTTTAAGCCAACTTTTCCACTCTCCTCTTTTCGCCTTCATCAAGAGGCTCTATAATTCCTCTTTGCTTGTTGAAATTAGTGTGCTGTTATCAGCATATTTGAGGTTATTGATATTTCTCCCGGCAATCTTGATTCCAGCTTGTGCTTCATCCAGCCTAATATTTCGCATGATGTGCTCTGCATATAAGTTAAATAAGCAGGGTGACAATATACAGCCTTGACATACTCCTTTCCCAACTTGGAACCAGTCTGTTATTCTGTGTCCAGTTATAACTGTCCCTTCTTGGTCTGCAAACAGGTTTCTTAGGAGGCAGGTAACATGGTCTGGTGTTTCCATCTCTTTAAGAATTTTCCACAGTTTGTTGTGATCTACACAGTCAAAGGCTTTAGCATAGTCAATGAAGCAGAAGTAGATGTTTTCCTGCAATTCTCTAGCTTTTTCTATGATTGAACAACATTGGCAATTTGATCCCTGGTTCCTCTGCCTTATCTTAATCCAATCTGTATATATGGAAGTTGTCCTTTCACACAATGCTGAGGCCTACCTTGAAGGATTTTGAGCATTTCTTTGCTAGCATGTATTCCCTGGTGGCTCAGATGGTAAAGAGTTTGTCTGCAGTATGGGAGACCTGGGTTCAATCCCTGGATCAGGAAGATGCCCTGGAGAAGGAAATGGCCAATCACTCCAGTTATCCTTGCTGGAAAATCCCATGGACAGAGGAACCTGGCAGGCTGCAGCCCATAGGGTCACAAAGAGTCAGACACAATTGAGCAACTTCACTTTCACTTTTCACTTTGCAGTAGTTTGAACATTCTTTGGCAGTAGGCAGAGAGCAATTCATCCAATAGCCAACAGAGAACTATTAATGTGCCTTAATAACATGGTCAAACTAGATGGGACAAACTAGTCTCTTAGAAAGGTGGACAATCAATAGGACAGAAAAAAAAAATACTGCAACAAACATTAAACAAAGAATGTGAGCTGAAGATAAAGGGTGAGAATAAGGCAGGTGGTCCTAAGGTGCTACATTCTAGGAAGAATTCTAGGTGTAACATTCTAGGAAGAATTATGAAAAAAAAGAATATAGACGGTTAAAAGTTGCTAAGAGAGTAGCTGGCTAAGAGAGTAGATCTTAAAACTTCTCACCACAGGAAAAAAATTTGCACCTATGTTGGTGATGGATGTTAACTAGATGTGATCATTTTACAATATACACATGTATCTTCAAAATCCGGTGATAAACCATTAAGGAAAAGGACGTTAAAAAAGTATATATATACATATATACCTGAATCACTCTGCTGTACAACAGAAATTAACATTGTATATCAACTATATAATTAATTTTAAAAATATACATATATTGAATCATTATGTTGTACAGCTGAAACTAATACAGTGTTATATCAATTATATCTCAAGTTTTTTAAAAGATCATGAAGAGTATTGCTATATCAATAAAATAGTTCAATTATACTTTCAAATAATTCTGTTATCAAATTCAGTGAAGCTCAATAAATATAAAAAAATAAAAATCACCTCTGATGTTTTTTGTGCCACCATAATGTACACCTGTGTTTCTATAAACTATATTATACTTTAACAGAATAAATACGCTCAAAATTAACAAACAGTGTTCAAAGATAATTAACTTATAAAATTGTTTAAAAGCCGATTCATGCATCATCCTAATAACGTCCCTAGCTTTAAAGTTGACATCGATTTGCCCGTTTTTCCAAATTCATTTTGGAAGCTAGACACATTCACTTTGCCCTCATTCTAGTGGGGAAAACTTCCCTGAAGAGACAATTATACAACTCAATATTTAAATTTAAAATAATCTGAAGGAGAAAGGAGAAAAAGTAGAGGTTAAAGAAGTATCCACATTTCAACAAAGGAAAATTGGTGGTAGGATTTGATAATAAAGGATTTTCCCACAAGAACATAAGTTTATGGAAACTATGTATGTATTTCCCGCAAGTCTTTGAATTTTTTTTTTTTGTTGAATTCAATTTGAAAAGAAATGAATCCTTCTAGCGTGCAGAAATTTTGTTTGTGCCCTTTCTGCAAGACCCCTCCCCCCAAATTTCCCTTAATGACCATTTTCTTATCCAATTTAACACTGAAAAAGCTCTTTTAAAAAAGATAATTTAGAATATGATATATGGAAACCAGTTATACTTGCAGAAAATTTTGTTTTCAAAATCTTCCATCAGGTTTTTTCCTATCTCCTCTGGTCTTATCCCACACAGACCCTACAGACCTAGAAATCAAAAGTATCTCTGGCTTTCACAAATTAAATAAACATTAAAGTAGTAGGAATATTTGGGAAAGATGGTTTCCCTTTGTACTTGCTACTAAAATTTAGTATATACAAAGTGAGACTTTTTATAAAGGTAACATTTTCACACATACACACACACACACCAAAAAAAAAAAAACACTTAGAAGTGATTAGAACATAAAGCACAAGTTTTAAAGGAAAATTTTAAAATGTATTCTGGATAATGTTTCAATCATTTTGCAAAATGAAATAGCCAAGTTGCAATCTGAATGAAGTTCTACAGAGGGAGCTAGCATCACAAGGAAAAAAATTTATAATACACAGAACTTCAAGAAAAGACCTACTCAGTTAGAAATATTAGATTTCTATTCATCAACATAAACTTGGATTATACTCTAAGGGTTTTATACCTTGGCCATCAGCCAACTCCCCAAAAAACCACAATATTATCTACAAAGTATGGTATTTCTCTGGTAAATCACATTAAACTAATGAAATATAGCATCCACCACAACCAGAGTGTGTAGAGTAAATGTTTGTTTTAAATAACATCATTCTTCTAAAGAATTTCTTTAAATACTCTTTTTCTTAAGTCACTGAACTTAGGCAACAAAAAGGCAATAGAAAAAAAAACTGAAATCAAATTGGAGCCTACCTACCCTTTTCTACTATAAAACAAGTAATAGAGTCTCACCAAGCTTTAGTTTCCTGTAAAATGGGAATGACTGTATCTACCTCATAGGGTTGTTGTGAAGATTAAATTAGCACATAACAGTTAATTGAAATAACTGCTCTCATCCCTTACTCATGTTATTCAATTTTTCAATATTTTCTAAAAAGAAATCATTATAGATACTAGAGAAAATATTAATTATAGTCAGTAGTTTTCAAGAGCTACATTAGCTGCTAACAGACTAAAACTTCCCCGAAACTTCTAAATTCATATCATTTCCAAATAGTCTGACTCAATTCTTTAGGGAACTATACACTGTGTCAGCATAATCCTTTCATTATTTTTCAAGTTGATATCTGTCATAGCTTCACTCTCAAAATATTCTTGTCTGCCATAGACCAAGAAGAAAAAACAATTCGACACAGTAGTTTCTACTCTCTAAGACCCAGGTTGACCCTAGTAAGTATTTACCCAATTGATATCACATAGTAAAATGATGTCAAGTAAGTTCAGTCAGTTGAGTTCAGTCGCTCAGTCATGTCAACTCTCTGTGACCCCATGGACTGCAACACACCAGGCCTCCCTGTCCATCACCAATTCCCAGAGTTTACTCAAACTCATGTCCATTGAGTTAGTGATGCCATCCAACCATTTCATCCTCTGTGTCCCCCATCTCACACCTTCAATCTTTCCCAGCATCAGGGTCTTTTCAAATGAGTCAATTCTTTGCATCAGATGGCCAAAGTATTGGAGTTTCAGTTTCAGCGTCAGTCCTTCCAATGAACACCCAGGACTGATCTCCTTTAGGATGGACTGGTTGGATCGCCTTGCAGTCCAAGGGACTCTCAAGAGTCTTCTCCAACACCACAGTTCAAAAGTATCAGTTCTTCGGTGCTCAGCTTTCTTTATAGTCCAACTCTCAAATCCATACATGATTTCTGGAAAAACCACAGCTTTGACTAGATGGATCTTTGTTGGCAAAGTAATGTCTCTGCTTTTGAATATGCTGTCTAGGTTGGTCATAACTTTTCTTCCAAGGAGCAAGTGTCTTTTAATTTTATGGCTGCAGATGGTGACATCTGCAGTGATTTTGGTGCCCAAAAAAATAGAGTCTCTCACTGTTTCCATTGTTTCCCCATCTATTTGCCATGAAGTGATGGGACCAGATGCCATGACCTTAGTTTTCTGAATGTTGAGTTTTAAGCTAGCTTCTTCACTCTCCTCTTCCACTTTCATCAAGAGGCTCTTTAGTTCTTCTTCACTTTCTGCCATAAGGGTGATGTCATCTGCATATCTGAGGTTATTGTTATTTCTCCCGGCAATCTTGATTCCAGCTTGTGCTTCATCCAGCCCAGCATTTTGCATGATGTACTCTGCATATAAATTAAATAAGCAGGGTGACAATACACAGCCTTGACGTACTCCTTTTCCTATTTGGAACAGTTCCTACATGGAGCTGTTGTTCCATGTCCATTTCCAACTGCTGCTTCCTGACCTGCATACAGATTTCTCAGCAGGCAGGTCAGGTGGTACGGTATTCCATCTCTTTCAGAATTTTCCACAATTTATTGTGAGCCACACAGTCAAAGGCTTTGGCATAGTCAATAAAGCAGGAATAGATGTTTTTCTGGAACTCTCTTGCTTTTTCCATGATACAGCAGATGTTGGCAATTTGATCTCTGATTCCCCTGCCTTTTCTAAAACCAGCTTGAACATCAGGAAGTTCACGGTTCACGTATTGCTGAAGCCTGGCTTGGAGAATTTTGAGCATTACTTTCCTAGCATGGGAGATGAGTGCAACTGTGCGGTAGTTTGAGCATTCTTTGGAATTGCCTTTCTTCGGGACTGGAATGAAGACTGACCTTTTCCAGTCCTGTGGCCACTGTTGAGTCTTCCAAATTTGCTGGCACATTGAGTGCAGCACTTTCAGAGCATCATCATTTAGGATTTGAAATAGCTCAACTGGAATTTCATCACCTCCACTAACTTTGTTTGTAGTGAAGCTTCCTAAGGCCTACTGACTTCACATTCCAAGATGTCTGGCTCTAGGTGAGTGATCACACCATCGTGATTATCTGGGTCATGAAGATCTTTTTTGTATAGTTTTTCTGTGTATTCTTGCCATCTCTTCTTAATATCTTCAGCTTCTGTTAGGTCCATACCATTTGTGTCTTTTATTGTGCCCATTTGCATGAAATGTTCCCTTGGCATCTCTAATTTTCTTAAAGAGATCTTTAGTCTTCCCCATTCTATTGTTTTTCTCTATTTCTTTGCATTGATCGCTGAGGAAGACTTTCTCATCTCTCCTTGCTATTCTCTGAAACTCTGCATTCAAATGGGTATACCTTTCCTTTTCTCCTTTGCCTTTCGTTTCTCTTCTTTTTTCAGCTATTTGTAAGACCTCCTCAGACAACCATTTTGCCTTTTTGTATTTCTTTTTCTTGGCAATGGTCTTCATCACCACCTCCTGTACAATGTCACGAACCTCCGTCCATAGTTCTTCAGGCACTTTATCAGATCTAATCCCTTGAATCTATTTGTCACTTCCACTGTATAACTGTAAGGGATATGACTTAGGTCAAACCTGAATGGTCTAATGGTATTCCCTACTTTCTTTAATTTAAGTCTGAATTTGGCAATAAGGAGTTCATAGTCTGAGCTACAGTCAGCTGCTGGTCTTGTTTTTTGCTGACTGCATAGGCCTTTTCCATCTTTGGCTGCAAAGAATATAATCAATCTGATTTCATTATTGACCATCTGGTGATGTCTATGTGTAGAGTCTTCTCTTGTGTTGTTGGAAGAAGGTGTACGCTATGACCAGTGCGTTCTCTTGGCAAAACTCTATGAGCCTTTGCCCTGCTTCTTTCTGTACTCCAAGACCAAATTTGCCTATTACTCCAGATGTTACTTGACTTTCCACTTTTGATTTCCAGTCCCCTATAATGAAAAGGACACCTTTTTGGGGGTGTCAGTTCTAGAAGGTCTTATAGGTCTTCATAGAACCATTCAACTTCAGCTTCTTCATCATTATTGGTAGGGACACAGACTTAGATAATCGTGATATTGAATGGTTTGCCTTGGAAACGAACAGAGACCATTCTGTCGTTTTTGAGACTGCATCCAATTATTGCATTTCGGACTCTTTTGTTGACTATGATGGCTACTCCTTTTCTTCTAAGGGATTCTTGCCCACAGTAGTAAATAGAATGGTCATCTGAGTTAAATGCATCCATTCCAGTTCATTTTAGTTCGCTTATTCCTAAAATGTCAATGTTCACTCTTGCCATCTCCTGTTTCACCACTTTCAATTTGCCTTGATTTGTGGACCTAACATTCCAGGTTCCTACGCAATATTGCTCTTTACAGCATCGTATTTTACCTCAAGTAAATTATTTGCAACAAAACATCAATGAACTTAACCTGAACTAAAAAGCTCTGGACAAAGTTTTAGGTATCTTATCCTTCCCCACTAAAAAAACAAAGAGGTAGAAAGCAAAAAAAGACTACTACCATTTTTTTCTGAACTATTTTATACTAAAACTCAGAAACTATATTCAGAGGAATTACAAAACAGACTAAAAGAGAAGTAGTTAAAGAAACTATTTGCTTAATGGATAATAATGAAATAGCAAAGCACTAATCTTAGTCCAGTCCATTCTCTTGGCAAAACTCTATTAGTATTTGCCCTGCTTCATTCTGTATACCAAGGCCAAATTTGCCTGTTACCCAAGGTGTTCCTTGACTTTCTACTTTTGCATTCCAGTCCCCTGCTGCAATTCATAGGGTCGCAAAGAGTCTGACATGACTGACCGACTGAACTGAATTGAATCTTAGCCCGCAATGACATGTGAAAGACAGCTAAGCTTCCCTAAGAGCAGAAGCTAGTTCAAGAATATTTTTATGAACATTATCATACTCAAAAAAACCTACTTCACAACTAACCTTTATGGTCCCTTATAGTTCAAAAAGTTTTTCACATACATGTGGCAGCTGTGCTCAATCATGTCCAACTCTTTGTGACCCCATGGACTGTAGCCCACCAGGCTCCAGTATATATTTCACATTTCATCTAATCCTCATTAAACCTAACAAGATAAAGCAAAAGTATCTTTATTTTACAAATGAAGATGTTATATTCAGGAGATGAGGTGATTAACCCAAGTACGGTAGCATACCAACTAAACTACATTTCCCAGAATTCTTTTCCCTATGTGGTTTTAAGTTGGGATTAACTACAAGAGATATTTATGTACAATTTGGGAGGTACAAGTGAAACATCAGCCGTTTCACTCCAAAGGCAGCTACTGGTTTAGAGGTAGTGAAGACAGAAAGGTATGGGTAGAATTCCAACTTATTTTTATTTATCCCCACTCCACCTCCAGCTCACCTTCCCAACCAAGCCCAAACTCATCACCAAATCCTCTACTGAAAATACACTGAAGTAGTAGCTTCAGAGAGCCAACAATGCACCAACTCTTCACAGTTCACTCCAACAGCTGGGCGTGCCTAGTTGCTTCTTGAAAGCTCCAATTCCTTAACCTACACACCACGACTGGTCTGTGATTTTTCTCTAATCCTTTTTGGCCCTTTATTTCCCTAGTTTTTCTCACAATGAACAAGGTTTACTCCCTATAATAGGTTTCTTATTACTCATAGCAGAACTGAGTCTTAACTGATACACCAAGGTTACAATCTGTAGCAAAACATATGTTAACCCTGTTTCTTCTAACACTAAGTCTAGAGCACCATTTATTTCATCAAAACAAAAGGCGGCAATTTAGGATAAATCCTTTGAGGCTTTAAGGTTTCACCACTAATAACATACATTTTTCATTCATCTAGCATATACGCATGAATATATGACCAAGTCTAATACTAAAATTATCTCATAAAGGAAGAACTCATAAAGGAGTTCTTCTCCTTTATGATAGGGCTAATAATTTTCTTTTAAACAATAAAACATTTACACAAACATTTCAAAAGTTTCATAATCCAAGTATAACAACAGATAAGAAGAAACTACGAAATTCTAGAATTCTAAACTGATAACACAGTCAAAAATTCACCGGAAGGGTGAACTCAGGTCACAGATTAGTTTAGAATCATTTTTTCAGTTCAGTTCAGTCGCTCAGTTGTGTTCAACTCTTTGCGACCCCATGAACCATAGCACCTCAGGCCTCCCTGTCCATCACCAACTGCCGGAGTCCACCCAAACCCATGTCCATTGAGTCGGTGATGCCATCCAACCATCTCATCCTCTGTCATCCCCTTCTCCTCCTCCCTTCACTCTTTCCCAGCATCAGGGTCTTTTCAAATGAGTCAGCTCTTCACATCAGGTGGCCAAAGTACTGGAGTTTCAGCTTCAGCATCAGGCCTTCCATTGAACACCCAGGACTGATCTCCTTTAGGATGGACTGGTTAGATCTCCTTGCAGTCCAAGGGACTCTCAAGAGTCTTCTCCAACACCACAGTTCAAAAGCATCAATTCTTCGGCACTCAGCTTTCTTTATAGTCCAACTCTCACATCCATACATGACCACTGGAAAAACCATAGCCTTGACTAGACAGACCTTTGTTGACAAAGTAATGTTTCTGCTTTTTAATATGCTGTCTAGGTTAGTCATAACTTTCCTTCCAAGGAGTAATCTGTAACTGGAGAAGGAAATGGCAAACCACTTCAGTATTCTTGCTTTGAGAACCCCATGAACAGTATGAACCATTTGTAGTTGCCTGAAATAATTTCAATCAATGCTAGTTTGGGATTCTTACAAAAGTCACCTGATTAGTTTAAAAAAAAAAAAAAGGGAACAAAGAATCTGAAATTACATTTAGTAATTCCTAGAGGCACAGCTTCAGAAGCACACATGATAATGTTATTATATGGCACCTTTTAAAGATCAACTTAAAAAGCAATATAGTGAACAGTTACTGTACAAAGATCATGACTATACATTAAAAAATCAATTAAAAAATATTTCCCAAACAACAACACAAAATGTTTCCCATGTAAGAGGCATTGGTAGCTTAGAATAAAATGTCCTACGAAAGTATTATACATGAAATCAAACAACTTGGATCAAAGAAGACTGCTGTGTTCTAGAGAAAACAGTTCCAGTGGTGATTAGATTATGAAAATTCTGGATATTCAAACAAATAACAAGTAAAAAAGGAAAAATAATTTTAATATCATTTCACATTATATGTGATTATAATATGTATATAACGAAACTAAATTACAAGTACAAATTTGACATTTTGTAAACTTCTCTAAAAGTTTTTAGAATTGAGTTGGCCAAAAAGCTTTGTATTATACCCTCTCCTTGGAAGAATAAGTGCCTTGTATTTGGAATTCAGATACACGTAGCATTTATTTGATTAACTGTCCTCAACTCACTCAGTGAGTCTGAGGTAGTTCCTAAAGCCATAATACTGTAAAATTAATTAGCCATTGAGCCTTGATACAGTTGAGTTCATTATAATCAGTGAATCTGCCAATGAGTATCAACCCCATTTATTAAAAAAAAAAATCATATTCTCAAGGAGCTGCTTGGTGTGATAAAAAAGCAATTAATTGGGAATCAGGAGATTTGGATTCTGGTCCAATGCTGTAATTAAAGGGCAGGGTAACCCAATTCTAGGGCTCATTTCTAGAATCTTGCATTCTATAATGTAAAAGATATAAAACACTAACCATGTAACCTCATTGCTGGTCCTAGATGTTCTTTATTTCAGTTTTGACTTTTCACTTCCCAGGCTTTCTTTTATCTCTTTGGTATTTGCAATGAACAAAATCTATCAGCTTTATAGGCAAACATTCTTATATTACTCTTACAAAACAATCCTGATATTTTCAAAGAATTACTAAGTCACACCATTAATAATAATGAATTTAGGAACATATCAGACAATGCTATTGATTGTCTCCAACGGCTCTGAACATGTTTTCAAACGTGCCACTTAAATACTTAAAAATCTTCCCTACTGGTTAATAAACTGGGCATTGTTAACAACTCTAAGAAATTCTGATGTTTTGACACTGAATCAAAGATTAAGGTCTAACAGTGTCTTTCCCCAGTGGCTCAGACAGTAAAGAGTCTGCCTGCAATGCAGGAGACCCAGGTTCCATCCCTAGGTGGGGAAGATTCCCCTGGAGAAGGAAATGGCAACCCATTCCAGTATTCTTGCCTGGAAAATCCAGGGATGGAGGATATAGTCCATGGGAGGCTATAGTCCATGGGGTCACAAAGAGTCGGACACGACTGAGCGATTTCACTTTCTTTCCAATACTTCTACTTCATACCTCTTACATAATTCATTCATTTTCTCCCATTTCATCATAACCCTAAACTGATAAAAACTTAAATATATTATACTTATTGCAAGACAAAAATTTTTTAATTCAAGGACTAATTCTAACAAATACAATTTTCAACACAAAAAAACAGTCAATAAGGAGAATTCATTCAGTAACAATAAGTAAAATATGCTCCATATCTAGAAGAGCATGAACTGTTCTAGAGGTAAAGGTAAAAATTCACCCTTTATCTTGGCAACTATATTTAAAAGCCAAGTAAATAAATGTGAATCTCTTCTAAAAAGAGGCTTTCCCCATGCTTTATGGAGTACAGGAAACTGAAAAACAATTCTCAGATATCAAGTTACTTCTGTATGTGCTAAACAGCATGAATTCTTTTGAATTTACTTATATTTGCCTTTGAAATTTATCTCTTACTCAAGCCAATTTTTATCTTTCCTTATCTGAATCTTTATGATCTGATCTCAATATTCTGTTCAATGTAATATAGATTTATATATTCATAAATAAAAACAAGAGTTCTATTTCCTATAACTGTAGATGTCCAACAGTAAGAGAATGCACTATTACAAAGTCTCTAATTACAAAACTTTTAAAATGTGAACTATTAACTGGGGAGTAAGTCTACATTGATCAATGTTTCACTTTAAACACTGCCTAGCATAGCAATTGGTAAGTAGGTGAAAAAAGACTTATTCAATGAAATAGTGATATTTTTCTCATTTATTTTAAGTATCTCCACCTAGAAAACTAAAACTCTAGAAGACTGAGGAAAATCTGTAGAAGACTAATGAAACCAATTCATTATTGGATCACATACAGTGCAAAGTATAAATTCTATACTTGTGGATTAATCAGATCCCAAATTTAATTTCTTGGCCTTCCCCACTTAAAAATCACCTCTTAGCATCTTCAGTACACAGAAAAACAGCAACTTGAGAAAAGCCATTATGCTTAAAACAAACAAGTGTCACTTTCGTTGCTGACCAATCTTCCCTGTTTTAGTGCATGTCAGTCTTCCCCAAACAAGGAAATAACAAGTACACGTGACTAAATGTATATGGAGTCTGAATTATGACATCTTGGGTACTAAGAATGTTTTAAGTAAAAGCATACTTAATATTTACCACAAAGTAATATCAAAATAATGTTATTATACTCTCCTATTGGCATATAAGGAATTAATGTAGACTTTCAATAGGTCAGTTAATTTAATGTTGCATTTTTACAACTTAAATCAAGATTTTCAGATTATAATTAAAAAGCAAATAATACTGTTTTATAGGAATAAAGCATGGAATTATTAATTTGGATAATTTTATTTGTTTTATAGCTACACCTCTTATGATATTTTTAAAAGCTTGGTCTTAAACATAAAGAGATCTCAGCTATTTTAAGTATAAAATACAAATGAAATTATTTATAAGCAGCTTTCATGAAGGGCTGCTGCTGAGTTTTTTTAAATTAATATTCTGTTCTGACAGTGGCATACCCAACTGAAAGTTTTCTTAGGTGTACAGGTCAAAAACTACAGAGAACCAGCAGTCAAAAGAATTAAGATAATCAACCAATGCCAAATCAATCAAGCATGCACTAACAAATGTAAGATCGTTGTTGCATAAGCACTAGTTATTAAGAAAGAAGACTTCATTTTGCACTAAAAAAAAAATTAAGTTGTGTCATTTCAACCTTTAGACCCTCATTTTTATGTTTCCTAACTTAGATCACCAATTATGATCATAAAGTTGAAAAAGTTCATCCTGAAACAGATAATATATTTAATAACCAATTTAAATTTAGGGAATTTATCACTTTCATTCTTTTTTCTGGTTACAGAATTAACACAACCCATTAGAGAAGATTTAAAACACACATAAAAGGACAAGGAAAAAACCCAAAAGTCACCCACAACCGTACCACCCTCAGTCCTACTATTCTACCACAGTTCTCTTCTATGATATCTGTAAGCAAGCTTTTTCAATTACTTAATCATTGTGATATTAAATATTTTCCTAAAAACATGTTAACAACTGCATAATATTCTATACAGTTAACTATTTAACTGCACTGGAAAAAGAGAATAAGTCATTTAAGATTAATCCAAGAGTATGGCACTTGCCTTTTAAAACAGTTGAAAAATTTGTGTTTTCTGTAAAATGTGTATATATTAAGTATTTAAATCCTAGTAAGATTCTAGACTCCTTTCCAACATCTTTTTTAAATTTAAATAAAGTAAAGCAAAGAGTAATCTAGAAAACATGCAATTTTTTAATGCTAAATAGTGACAAAATAAAAGGTCTAATCAAAAAATCTGCTTCAATCAATAAAGCAACTGTATTTTCCTGTCATATCATACAATTTTTTGTAGAGTATTTGCATTAAATTAATCTTTCATCACACTACACACCTTGAAGAGTTTCTCTACTAATTATGACAAATTTGAGCTAAATACCTACCTCTCTTTTCCAGTCTCTGGAATGGCCTAATAATACTCATTTTAACCACGGCTGGCAAAGATTAGGAATATACCTAATTTTCCTACACAGCTAATTATGGAGAAATGGTAGAAAAATAATAACTCCAATATACTTTTAGTGATAAATGTTAACTTACAAAAATAATTATTATGTAATATATTCAAAGAGAAATAATCTACAAGAAGAATGCAAATACAGAAGATTTTCCATTGCGAGAAGAAAAAATCATCTATCCAAATTTAACACATTCAAGGGGAAAATATGATGTGAAACCCTCAATCTTTTGTTTCTAAATTCAGTCATAAAAAGTGGTATTAATATTCATGTAGCCTAAAGTCAAGCAAAACTTCTTCACTGAGAACTACAACGCACTGCTGAGTATTAAAGAAGAATTAAACACTGTTAAGATGTCACTTTTCTCTGAAATAGATTCAACACCCCCATGATAATCCCAAAAGGTCTCTGTGAGGAAACTGATAAGCTGATTCTAAAATAAAAGCCAATGTAAAGGATCTAGTATATTCAAAGTAATCTCATAAACAAAGCTGAAGGACTTATAGCAACTGACTTCAATATTCACTATACTGTGTTACTGGCATAGAGTGACAAGTAAATCAACAGAACAGAATAAATCCATATTTCTAAGGTTATTTGATTTTCAGCAAGAGCATCAAAGCAATTCAGTAGACAAGTAAAGTCTATTCAGCAAATGGTGCTGAAGTAACTAGATATCCATCTAGGTAAAGAAAAATGAACCTCAACATCTACCTCACATCATAGACAAATATTAACACATAACAGATCACAGACCTAAACAAAAGAAGCTCAAATCACAGTTTTTAAAGAAAAATATGAGTATCATCATAAATTGAGGGCAGGCAAAAGTTTTTTAGAGGAACATAGAAAGCAATAATCATAAAGGCAAAAACTGATAAATTAGACTTTATAAAAATTTAAAACTTCCTTACCAAAAGAAACTATTAAGGGGAAAAGGTATGCCTGGGACTGCTGACATAGACTGGTACCCAGAATATATACAGAATTTCAACAACTCATCAATAAAAAGACAAAACAATCCAATGTTTTTCATCAGCAAAAGATTTTACAGATTCTTCACCAAAGAAAATACATATGGCCAATTAGCAAATGAAAAAATGCTCAATATCAATTGTCACCATGGAAATGAAAATTAAACCACAATGAAATGCAACTACATATCCACCAAAATACCTAAAATTAGCAAGACCATCAAACACCAAATGTTGATGAGGATGAAGAGCAACTAGAACTCTCACATATCGCTGTCAGGAATGTAAAACAGTCCTGCTTCAGAAGAAAATCTAGTCGTTCCTTATAGAACCAAATATAATGTTACCCTATATCCTAGTGACTCAGCAGCAAATCTACTCGAGTAATTTTCCATGAGAAATAAAAACATGTTCACCAAAAGACTTGTACAAAAATATTAACAGCAACTTTATTCATAGCAGCCAAAATGAAAGTAAACAGCCTAGATGTCCACCAATAAGAAAGCAGATAAACCATGGAATGTTAATATGCAATAAAAACAAATTAATTCATACAACATGAAAGAAGCTAAAAACATACTGAGTGAAAGAAGCACTATATAAAACAGAACAGACATATGACTCCATTAGTAAGAAATTTCAGAATAGGAAAACCTTAATCTATAGTTGAAAAAGAATCATAATATTCCTTTCGGAGGGTAGGAGCAGAGAGTGACTACAAAGAGGAAGAAGGGAAGAATTTTCGGGGGTGGTGATAATGTTCTTCATAGAGAACTGGGTCACAAACATTCATGTATCTGTCAAAACTCAGCAAATGTACACTGAAGATTTGTGTGTTTCAATATATGAATATTTTTACATGTAAATACAAAAAACTTTAAAAGACTGAACTCTAGGTGACGGTATGCATGTTGAAATACTTATGGGGAAACATACTGATGTCTGCAATTTACTTTTGAGATATATTAAAAAAGCAGATGAATTCATGGATGGACAAAAGAATGGACAGGTAAAAAAGTAAGTAGAGTAAAATGTCAATGATAAAATCTAGGTGGTGAGTATATGGTTAATTATATACTGTACATTTTTCATAATAAAGTCAAAGAAAAACATCAGTTTATCCTTGAGGGTCAACTATATCATAGATGGCTAGAGAAATTGTAAATGAATGACATTAATATGGGTTACATATTAAATAATATCAAAATATTTACACTATTGCAGTTTTCTGGTATTTTTAATATTGGTCATAGTACTGGAGTAGGTAGCCTTGTCCCTTCTCCAGGGGATCTTCCCAACCAGAAATCGAATCAGGGTCTCCTGCACTGCAGGCAGATTCTTTACTAGTTGAGCTACCAGGAAATCCCCAAAGAACTTCTAGGTTGACCACCTAATTCCCAAACCAAAAAAGCTCTGCTATAAGACCTATAAATAACAAGCAATCAACCAATGGTACAGTTACAATCATGTACCCTCATTCACAATTTCTAGTTATAAAGAAAAAAATTACATAAAACTCCTTGACAATAAATTTGAGAACCCACTTGGAGATCATAATTAAATGAATTATAACTAAATGAATCATAATTAAATGAATTTTATAACAAATATAAAAACACTGGTAAAAGGCTAATATTAACAATGGGATATACCAACATTAAGAACTCTTAGAGAAATCCTTTCCCTACACATTGAGCCTACCATTTTATGATTAATATGATGGAAGGCTAACATAATAATGAGATATATCAATTGTAAGAACTCTTAAAGAAATCCTTTCCCTGCACACCGAGCCTACCATTTGATGATTAACACTTTTCTACAATCTCTTCAATAAGAGAAAAGGAAGAAAATAATTTGGAAAAGATCCAGGACACAGTTTTTTTAAGCAGTTAAAAGTACTCAGAAAAATCATTATTTAATCTTGGGAAGAAAATAAGAGTCTTGGAAAGTACTTAATCTACAGAAAGTTATTCTCCATAAACATGGGTACAAATGAAGATTTCATTTAAACTAAACAGCAAGGAACTTGAATTAGATGTCAAACATCAAGGAAACAACCAAGGAAGTCTGTAAAATTCACCAATGTATTTATAAACAGGATAGAACCTTAACTATCACTGAGAGTAAATGTGGTCTGCACAACACTGTAAGTCAACTATACTTCAATTCTAAAAACATATAATAATAATACTAATAATGTTAAGTCCAACCTAAAGGTACAGTAAGCCTCAAACTCTTAGCTCTACATTATTACTTGATATTAAATACTTGCATGATAATTAATGTTATCAGAACTTTATTATTGCATGATGGAGAAAAAAAGGTAGACTACTAGAAAAGAGAACCATATAATTTTTTTTTTAGCTTCCATCCTGGAACAATCCTATGATATTGAAAAATAAGAGATGAATTTTTAAAACTACCAAGTCTGTAATTTTTAGCTAAAAACCTCACAGTTCCTGTAACACAGTAATTTTTTTTAGATACTACCATAGGGCAGAAAAACAGCAACAGAGATATTCCAAAATCATATATACAGTTACTTTACCTGAAAGAGAGAATCCTATGAATACCAAAAATTTTTAAAGAAACAAAGTTATATTCACATCTACAATTTTAAAGTGTTTTTTTAACCTTGTGCTAAACAAGCTTAAGCATTTACTTTTTCGTAAGGTGACAAAATCATGTCTCCACCTTAAGCACAGGGTGGAAGTCAACTGAGCAAGAGCCAAAATTAACAATGACAATTTAATACTTTATCTGGGGAAAGAAACAAAACAACTTATTTCCCAATATGCCCTTAGTCCAGATGATGGGATCAGTTCAGTTCAGTTCAGTCGCTCAATCGTATCCAACTCTTTGCAGCTGCATGAATCTCAGCACACCAGGCCTCCCTGTCCATCACCAACTCCCGGAGTTCACCCAAACTCATGTGCATCGAGTCAGTGATGCCATCCAGCCATCTCATCCTCTGTCGTCCCCTTCTCCTCCTGCCCCCAATCCCTCCCAGCATCAGGGTCTTTTCCAATGAGTCAACTATTCTCATGAGTGGCCAAAGTATTGGGAGTTTCAGCCTCAGCCTCAGTCCTTCCAATGAACACCCAGGACTGGTCTCCTTTAGGATGGACTGGTTGGATCTCCTTGCAGTCCAAGGGACTTGCAAGATGATGGGATACAATAGTATTAAAACATATTATAATGTGCATGTGGTAACAACTTTGTTAACCTTATGTAGTATAAATTATCCTAATCCTACTAGGATTAAGAACATACTACTAGTTACATCTTTAGATTTTAAAACCTCATGGAATTTTAAAAATCAGATTGTTTACACATCTAATCCACAGACAGAGTCTAAATTATGGATAGCCTAGGGTTTAATGCACTTACAGTTCCTTATGTTTCTCTTCAGCCAAAATCTGGTCATTAGGTTTAAGAGAATACCTGTAACACAGAAACAAAAATATACTAGTAAAATAAACATATGAGTATGTTTGCCTCATGGACATCTGACTGTAGTCTCTACATACAGCCAGTTGAACCCAAGCAAATAAACACTACTACACTGATAACAGGTCTCTATCTTAATTGAAAAAACATGTGTGAGTTCTTTGATGCTCTATTAGTCACTTCCACCAACACCACCTCAGTAAGGAAAGGGAGATGTACTTGACCATGCTTTTAAAAAATGAGGTATCTTCAATATTCTTCTGTAGTGACTCATCCATAATGTTACATTTATCCAGCAGTACAAAATTCAAGAAACTACTCCAAGGTTAAGATTTAATAGTTCACAAAACAATACAAAGTTATTCTTTCATTAAATATATAGTAGGGCTAAGAGTCGGACACGACTCAGCGACTTCACTTTCCCTTTTTACTTTCATGCATTGGAGAAGGAAATGGCAACCCACTCCAGTGTTCTTGCCTGGAGAATCCAAGGGATGGGGGAGCCCTGGTGGGCCGTCGTCTATGGGGTAGCACAGAGTTGGACATGACTGAAGCGACTTAGCAGCAGCAGCAGCAGCAGGGACTTCCCTGGTGATCCAGTGGTTAAGACTCCACGCTTTCAAAGCAGGGGGAGTGTGGGTTCTTACTCTGGTCTGGGAACTAAAATCCCATATGCCATATTGTACGGCCAAGAGAGGGAAAAAAGCAATATACAGTAAACATTTATTATATACCAGACTATGTACTAAGTAATGTAACACAGGAGGAAAAATAAGCTTTGGAATTCTTAACTAAACCATTAACTAGCTTAGTGACCATAGGCAATTGTTTCAACTATAAGTTTCCCTGACTATAAAATAGAGGCTACCATAAATATAAGAACAGGGATATTCCAATATCATATAGTTCATACTACTAAAGGTCACAGAAATAGGCAAACAACAAAGGACAGGTCTGCAATTTCCACTTGTACTCATCCTTTTCCTAAAACTAACTGTCTGACAGCAGAGAGGTCATCTAAATCTCCTTTCTTGCCTCCCCTTCCACAAGTGCCTTTATTCACTTTATAAAAAGAATGGCACACATCTTTTCCATCCTGAATGTAACCATACTGCAATGCCTACGTATAAAAATCTCTGAAGTATTAAACAAGGAATGATTCATAATACTTGGTCTTCAAGGCCTTCTTCAAGTACTACAAACTGACTTTATGGCTTCCTGTTTTACACACTATTACAGTAAACAATGAAGACAGAAATTTAAACTGAGGAATTGGGATAGAATGTTCTATTTTCAGATATATTCAGAAGTTGATTACAATTTTCATTTTAAAAGTTCATCATTTCTAGCCCATGTTCATCATCAGAGAATACATTCCTTTTCAAGTAGAGTTCTGTGAAGCAAAGCTAAGAGAATTTCTAAAAAGGAACAAGAAAGACAAAGTCAATTTATTTCTTCCAAGCAACACTCTTTAAACAAGTCTTCTTGCCTTACATTTATCTACCAAGGATTAAGATTCAAAGATGGTTGTTACAGGAACATGAATCAAATCAATTTATTTGAATTGAAAAAATGAAGTCAGACTTCTTACATCATGAAAGTAAATCTCATTGGTGTGACAATGAAAGAACAGTTTTGCCAAAAAGGTTTCAAGATAGACAGTGGCTTTAAACTGAATAAATGGTTTTGGTTAAAACGTGTTTAAGTCATCTGATAAAAACATCTTACCAAAGAAACATCCTTTGACATAGGTATATTGAAGTTAACAAGATTTAGCTTTTCTCAATACTGCCTGAACAATGCCTATGAATAAAATACCAACATATAATTACTACTTAATATAATTACATTAAGAAGCTTTAATAAAGCCTTTTTGGTATACTTCCCAGAATTTCAAGTCTTTAATGACTCTAATGACTCTGGCAAGTCAGGTGATTTCTATTCTTTGCTTCCAACAAAACTGAAAAAGGTCTTAATCAAATTATCAGCTGATAGATAAATAAAAATAATTCTGATGATAAATCATTTGACGTTAGAAAAGTTCAAATAATTGAGTAAAAATTTCTGAAACAAAACTGTCCATTACCATTCAATTAATTATATAAACAGAGTACTCAGAATTTAGATCTCTAAAAGAAAAAAAGGGGGGAAATAAAACTAATGCTGAACATTGTCTTACTGTAGCACTGGGTATTATTTATCCACAAAAGGTTCAATTAATTGAAAAAAAGATCAGCTTCATCCATCTCATTAAAAGATGCATTTCCAAAAACTTCTCATTTTCTTGTTTAATACTGATTTAACATTTAATACATTTACATTGTTTTATTAATTGTATGCTAATTAAAATAACTAGAAAAAATATTTTAAACTTGACTTCATACATATAGTTGTTCAAAGACATACGACAGGGTGATCAATATGCAAGAAAGCCTTGCATGCATAAAAATACATTGCCTTCATAATGTATACATAATATATTATGTGCAAAACATAATCCATGCATAAAAAACACATCACAAAAGGATGAAACCTGGTGGGAAAGTATAATAAAAATACAAATTTAAACAGAGAAAGGAATATAAATTTTTTAATGTTAAGAAAGAAGTTGTTTGTATCTTTTTATAAATGTATAATGAATGGTAGGTATCAAACTACTATGGTATTTAAGACTCCAGTAAAAGAATGATTTACCAGTTTTATTTAACATTAAAATATAAAAATCATAAATACTTAAATGACTGAGGAAGTACTTACTTATCAAAACATTTTCATGGAAGTTAAAAGTTTGAAACCAGTGGATTTGATGATATCTCTCAGCAAAGTGCTTGATATATACAAAATAGGAACTCCATCAATATAACTTTCCTTTTTTTTTTTAACATGTATCGTGTACTTAACAATGCTGTGGCACAGCATTAAACACCTTTAATATTAGCTCCTTTTTTAGGGGGCCATACCACGAGGCCAGTAGGATCTTAGTTTGCTGACCAGGGATTGAAGCTGTGTCCCCTGAAATGGAAGTAGGGAGTCCCAACTATTACAGCACCAGGGAATTCCCTTACGTTCCTTCTCTAGATAGTGAAAGAGAAATAACAAACATGTCTTGCCCTTATGTGTGTGCTAGTCACTCAGTCGTGTCCAACTCTTTGTGACCCCATGGACTATAACCCACCAGGCACCTCCGTCCATGGGATTTTCCAGGCAAGAATACTGGAGTGGGTTGCCATTCCCTTCTCCAGGGGATCTTCCCAACCAAGGCATCAAACCCAGGTCTCCTGCACTGCGGGCAGATTCTTTAGCCTCTGAGCTACCAGGGAAGCTGTCTTGCCCTTGGGATCTCACAATTCAGTAGACAAATCAGAATAAAAGTAACCACTCATAGTGTCATAAGTATTGATATTACAATACAGTTAAGTACAATATAGAAAAGGGAGTACTGTCTCTTTTGTAAGAGTCAAAAAAAAGGACATCTTTTATCTGTTGCCCAACTTTCTCTTCCTCTCCCATTTCATCTCTTCTGTGCTCCTTTCCCATAAAAAACCTTTCCTCCTTTTAAAGAATTGTGGTGCTGGAGAAGACTCTTGAGAGTTCCTTGGACAGCAAGATCAAATCACTCAATCCTAAAGGAAATCAACCCTGAATATTCATTGGAAGGACTGATGCTGAAGCTGAAGCTCCAAAACTTCGGACACTTGATGCAAAGAACCAACTCACTGGAAAAGACCCTGATGCTGAGAAAGATTGAGGGCAGGAGGAAAAAGCGGAGACAGAGAAGGAAATGGTTAGATGGCATCATTGACACAATGGATATGAATCTGAGCAAACTCCAAGAGATAGTGAAAGACAGAGGCCTAGCGCACTGCTAGCGCACTGCAATCCATGGAGTCAGACACAACTTAGCGACTGAACAACAACTTTTAAAGTCTCAGGGTAAGAATTTAAAGAGAATAGTGAAGGTAGCCCATAAAAAAGATCCATATTATAGGCAAGAAGAAGCCAAGGACAGCTTAACTGTGATCAAATCACCCAAAAGACATTCTACTTTGCAGATTCAAGTACATCTTCAGGTCCTCAACAATAAATTTACAAGATCCATTATTTTTCTTTTTTTATTTTTAAATTATGAAAGTATGATAACACATCTACAGGAGACTTGGAAAGTACAGAACAAAGTTACATGTAGTTCCACTATATATTACAATTATTTTCTTAAGTAGATAAATCTTAATTTAGTTGAAATTTCAGTATCAAACTCTCAAAAACTAACAGAATGAATACACAGAAAAGTAGAAGGATAAGTAAATCTGAAAAGTACTATGAACCAAGCCAAAATAATTAAGATTTATATAATTTTCACACAACAGTATGATAAAAATTCTAGTTTCCACAGACTATAAATCAGGAGACACTGGAACATACCCAGGGACATAAAATAAGGTACAAAAATTTCATGGTCTAATACAGTCTATTCGGTTATTATGAGGAATTATGTTAGAAATCAAAGATATCTGAGAAGAACCCACATATTTTTAAGTACAATGTAGCATTCACCAAGAGAGACCTTTGATTATCTACTGAAAGCCTCAATAAAGTTAAAAGACTGAAAAAACACAGAGGGTTACTACAGAGAAGAAAGCATTTAAATGAGAAATTAATGTCAAAATGCAAGATCCATTTTAAACTATTCTACTGGCAGATTAGCTCTCTAATCCCAAACTTTAAAATGTTCAGTCTCTCCTTAGTATTTCTTTCTCGGATACGATTTTCCCCTGCCCCAAGCCAGGTAACTTTCCATCAGATCTCAATAACCTTTATTTTTCTTTGTCTTTGCTGGTTTAGTCAGTTTTATCTTCCTTATTTCTTCCTTGACTCTTGCACCCTCCTTCTTAAGAACCTGACCTACCACCAAGAGCAAGCCAAACTGCAGGGTTTGAGGACACAGTTATATACTTAAAACACTGCCTCAAATTCATTTTGGAAGGCAAGATATAAATTACAATTATAAATGTAAAAGTAAATATGCCATCAGGTCCACAATCCTTACTAATAAAATGGAGCTACTTCTCAATGAAACATTTAATGTTAATATTTGCTTTTAAAATGTCTGTTTAAATGTGGGACTAAATTAAATGCAGTTCTCTTTTTCATTTAGTGGATCTTGTTCTGCCAACCTAACTTCTGTTGGCAGAACAAAAGATATACAGATTTTTTAATCTCTTATTACATTTAACTTATTCTCTGAATATTCAATGTTTTAAATTAATAAACTTGAAAGGGAAAATTCAGCTTAGTAAGAAAAAGAAAGGAGAGCTATACTTCAACTTTCTACTCTGTCTTCTCCAGAATAATACAACACATAAACTATTTTTCACTTGAGTTTTGTTTCCTAAAGACATGATTAAACAGATGTTCTGCTTTTATATCATTTGTTAGATTCAAACATGAACATAGTTCCTAAAAAAGCCAGAGACAGCATAAGGGTACTGTGGTATTTCTCAACCTTTTTTCTACCTGAATTTACCAGAGGGAAAAGACATACACTCCAGTCATCAGGAGATGAAGAAGCAGGAGAGAACACAGGCAAGGGCCCTCTCTATCTTGCCTGTGGTCTCCACAAAGTCTGAGTCTTCTGTACGAGACTGAAACAAATATTATTCATTCAAATATGTTATTTCCCTGAAGATTAGCATAACTTAGAACTTAAGGCTCAGAAAGGTCTTTGAAGAGATTGTTAAGCCCCAAAACACCTCGGTCATAAATGAAATGCCCTACCAATGTCAGATAGTTAATGCCAAGCTAAGACTTGCTATACAGAAGGATGTTAATAAATAGTCCATAAATATTTGCAACTAAGATTGCCTTCTTGAGAATCAAACAAGTAAAATTCTAGAAATCTACAAATATTACCATATAAACCAAAGAACCTTAATGGTATCCTGCAAAGTTCTATAAAGTTGACAGAATCAATCAGATAGTGTGGATAGAGCAAGATTTTAAACTTAACATGCTTAAATGGTTCTTGCAACTGAAAACTAAAGGTTGATTAAAACATATTAAGGGAATTCCCTGGCAGTCTAGTGGTTAGGACTTCATGTTCTCACTGCCTGGGGTCTGGGTTCAATCTTTGGTTGGGGGACTAAGATCCCTCCAAGGTGTGCACTTTGGCCAAAAAAAAAAAAAAAAGAAATGTTAGAAAGCACAGAGAACTATATTCAATATCCTATGAGAAACCATAATGGAAAGATTATTTTTAAAAAACGACCCAGCAATCCCCCTGCTGGGCATACACACCGAGGAAACCAGAATTGAAAGAGACACGTGTACCCCAGTGTTCATCGCAGCACTGTTTATAATAGCCAGGACATGGAAGCAACCTAGATGTCCATCAGCAGATGAATGGATAAGAAAGCTGTGGTACATATACACAATGGAGTATTACTCAGCCATTAAAAAGAATACATTTGAATCAGTTCTAATGAGGTGGATGAAACTGGAGCCTATTATACAGAGTGAAGTAAGCCAGAAAGAAAAACACCAATACAATATACTAATGCATATATATGGAATTTAGAAAGATGGTAACGACAACCCTATATGCGAGACAGCAAAAGAGACACAGATGTATAGAACAGTCTTTGGGATTCTGGGGGGACGGGGGGAGGGGATGATTTGGGAGAATGGCATTAAAACATGTGTAATATCATATAAGAAACGAATCGCCAGTCTAGATTCGATGCAGGATACAGGAAGCTTGGGGCTGGTGCACTGGATGACCCAGCGGGATGGTATGGGGAGGGAGGAGGGAGGGGTTCAGGATGGGGAACACATGTACACCTGTGGCGGATGCATGTTGATATATGGCAAAACCAATACAATATTGTAAAGTAAAAAAAAAAAAAAAGAATATTAAAAAAAAAAAGAAAACTTGAAAATAGGCAAGTACTTAGGTCACAGATATTGTTCTGAGCCCTGAGGATACAGTGATGTACAAAACCAGATGTAGTTATTACATATAGAGATTATAACTATTCTCATGACATTACAGTCTCTTGAGGAGGTAATTATAAATATACAAATCATTCCAATAAATGAAAAAGTTTAAAAAAAAAATAAAAAAATAAATTTTCTTCTAAAAAAATAAATAAAAATTAAAAACCAATGTATATATATGTACTATTGAATCACTTTGTTGTACCGCAGTAATTAACATAACATTGTAAATTAACGATATTTCAAGTTAAAAACATACAAAAAAGACCCATACTAGAAAGGAAGAAAAGGGGGATCAAAAGTGTTAATCTACTAACAAGTAAGGCTGAAATTTAAGAGGCTTGTAGAGAAGGAAATTAAGAGTAAACCACGGAGTTAGAATGCAAAAAATAGCAAAGTTATAATGTTTGTGAAAATAATACTTTAAATTCTCATTAGAAAACTAGATGAGGATTAAAATTCAGCTAGATGAATTCTACCAAAAATTTACAGAAGGGCTAACACCTATCCTACTCAAACTCTTCCAGAAAATTGCAGAGGAAGGTGAACTTCCAAACTCATTCTATGAGGCCACCATCACCAAAACCAAACAAAGATGCTACAAAAAAAGAAAACTACAGGCCAGTATCACTGATGAACATAGATGCAAAAATGCTTAACAAAATTCTAGCAAACAGAATCCAACAACATATTAATAAGATCATACATCATGACCAAGGCAGCTTTATCCCAGGGATGCAAGGATTCTTCAACATTTGCAAATCAATCAATGTGATACACCACATTAACAAATTGAAAGATAAAAACCATATGATTATCACAATAGATGCAGAGAAAGCCTTTGACAAAATTCAACATCCATTTATGACAAAAACCCTCCAGAAAGCAGGCATAGAAGGCATATGCCTCAACATAATAAAAGCCATATATGATAAACCCACAGCAAACATTATCCTCAATGGTGAAAAATTGAAAGCATTTCCCCTGAAGTCAGGAACAAGACAAGGGTACCCACTCTCACCACTACTATTCAACATAGTTCTGGAAGTTTTAGCCACAGCAATCAGAGAAGAAAAAGGAATCCAGATTGGAAAAGAAGTAAAACTCTTCACTGTCTGCAGATGACATGATCCTCTACATTGAAAACCCTAAAGACTCCATCAGAAAATCACTAGAGCTAATCAATGAACATAGTAAAGTTTCAGGATATAAAATTAACACACAGAAATCCTTTGCATTCCTTTACACTAACAATGAGAGAACAGAAAGAGAAATTAAGGAAACAATTCCATTCACCATTGCAATGAAAAGAATAAAATACTTAGGAATAAATCTACCTAAAGAAACAAAAGACCTATATATAGAAAACTATAAAACACTGATGAAAGAAATCAAAGATGACACAAATAGATGGACAAATATACCATGTTCATGGATCAGAAGAATCAATATAGTGAAAATGAATATACTACCCAAAGCAATCTATAGATTCAATGCAATCCCTATCTAAAACTAGAACAAATAATTTCACAATTTGTATGGACATACAAAAAAACCTCAAATAGCCAAAGCAATCTTGAGAAAGAAGAATGGAATTGGAAGAATCAACCTGCCTGACTTCAGACTATACTACAAAGCTAGTCATCAAGACAGTATGGTACTGGCACAAAGACAGAAAAATAGATCAATGGAACCAAATAGAAAGCCCAGAGATAAATCCACACACCTATGGACACCTTATCTTTGACAAAGGAGGCAAGAATATACAGTGGAGAAAAGACAATCTCTTTAACAAGTGGTGCTGGGAAAACTGGTCAACCACTTGTAAAAGGATGAAACTAGAACACTTTCTAACACCATACACAAAAATAAACTCAAAATAGATTAAAGATCTAAACATAAGACCAGAAACTATAAAACTGCTAGAGGAAAACATAGGCAAAACACTCTCCGACATACATCACAGCAGGATCCTCTATGACCCACCTCCCAGAGTAATGGAAATAAAAGCAAAAATAAACATATGGGACCTAATTAAACTTAAAAGCTTTTGCACAACAAAGGAAACTATAAGCAAGGTGAAAAGGCAGCCTTCAGAATGGGAGAAAATAATAGCAAACAAAGCAACTGACAAAGAATTAATCTCAAAAATATACAAAGAGCTCCTTCAGGTCAATTCCAGAAAAATAAACGACCCAATCAAAAAATGGGCCAAACAACTAAACAGACATTTCTCCAAAGAAGACATACAGATGGCTAACAAACACATGAAAAGATGCTCAACATCACTCATTACCAGAGAAATGCAAATCAAAACCACAATGAGGTACCATCTCATACCAGTCAGAATGGCTGCTATCAAAAAGTCTACAAACAATAATTGCTGGAGAGGGTGCAGAGAAAATCTACCCCTCTTACATTGTTGGTGGGAATGCAAACTAGTACAGCCACTATGGAGAACAGTGTGGAGATTCCTTAAAAAACTGGAAATAGAGATGCCATATGGCCCAGTAATCCCACTGCTGGGCATACACACCGAGCAAACCAGAACTGAAAGAGACATGTGTACCCCAATGTTCATCGCAGCACTGTTTATAATAGCCAGGACATGGAAGCAACCTAGATGTCCATCAGCAGACGAATGGATAAGAAAGCTGTGGTACATATACACAATGAAATATTACGCAGCTATTAAAAAGAATGCATACGAATCAGTTCTAATGAGGTGGATGAAACTGGAGCCTATTATACAGAATGAAGTAAGTTAGAAAGAAAAGCATCAAAACAGTATATTAACTCATATATACGGAATTTAGAAAGATGATAACGATTACCCTATATGCAAGATTGCAAAAGAGACAGAGATGTAAAGAACAGACTTTTGGACTCTGTGGGAGAAGGCGAGGGTGGGATGATTTGAGAGAATAGCACTGAAACATGTATATTATCATATGTGAAATGGATCACCAGTCCAGGTTCAATGCATGAGACAGGGTGCTTTAGGGCTGGGGCACTGGGATGATGCTGAGGGATGGGATGGGGAGGGATGTGGGAGGGGGGGTTCAGGATGGGGAACACATGTACACCCATGGCTGATTCATGTCAATGTATGGCAAAAACCACTACAATACTGTAATTAGCCTCCAATTAAAATAAATTTATTTTTTTAATAAATAAATAAAATTCAGCTAGAGAAAACAGGAGGAAAAATAATAAAGCTACATTTAAGCCTCAACACAGAAATATACTCTTTGTATTTTAAAAACATCACTGATAATTATTCATAATGACTAGCTAGATATTTTCATTAAAGGAAATTTTTAACATTTGGTACTTGTAAGATATCACCACGTGGCTCTTGAACCACTTCAACAAAGCTAGCCAACTTTGTATCACACTTTCAATATACTTCTAAGTACATTTTAATCTGGCTTCTGTCCCTCTGTATCATTCCATTGTGATTTACTTAGCTGAGGTCACCATTGATATTGTACTGCTAAATCCAGTGGACTCCCTGTAGGTTTTATATTACCAATCTGTTACATCTGATACTATTCACTACTCTGTCATACAAGCTCACTATTCTTTGTGAGACCTGGTCTTAGTTCTCCCAATAAAAGTTCGCCATCTCCTTCTGTAACTCATCTACCCATTCCATTAAATGCTTTATCCTCCACCCCACTTCTCTTTTTATTTCATGTCTTTCGTGTAGAAAGGCTTATCTATTAGTTGCTTTAAACACTACCTATGGGAGAAGGAAATGACAATCCACTCCAGTATTCTTGCCTGGGAAATATCATGGACAGAGGAGCCTGGTGGGCTACAGTCCACAGGGTCACCAAGAGTGGGAGACGACTAAAGTGACATAGATGCAGGCTCTAGCTGTGCCTCTCTCACGGGACTTAGGCCTTCTGACCAGTATTAAAATAATTTTTGGAGGTATCAAAAAAAATTAACACTGCCTATATAATGATGGTGGTATTGGTGGTGATAATGAGGATGATAATGGTAATAACAGGTAACATTTACTGAATGGCATTAGGTCAAAGTACAATTAAATATAATCTTTATTTATTATATGTCTCTCCCACTGTGAATCCTCTACCAACCAGACACATAAATCACAGATGCTCCTAAATATGCCCATCTAGATAACACATATTTATCTCATCCATGAACAAACCTGAACCCAATCTCTTCATCACCTCTAACATGTCCTTCCTCCCATACTCCCTAATTCAGTTATAAATAACAACATCTAGTCATTCACCAAAACTAAACATTGGAACATCACTCCTGACTCCTTTGCTCTTTTCATTAAATCAATCAAATCTTACCTTTATAACACTGTATTATTGAACTTTCTCCTGACCATTTTCTAACTATAATGATTGGCAGGCAGATTCTTTACCACTGTGCCATCTTACCTTACCTTATACTTAACCAAATTCTGTAACGCTACAGTAATGAGTTGATTTCTTTCTACATTTGTTTCCTCGATTACACTACTAGCTGCTTAAAGGAAAGAAATTTATTTGGCAAAAGCTGACCACAAAGTAGATGCTCCAAAAAATATGTACTGAGTTCAAATCAACTGCTAAAAATGAACCTATGCTTAGGTAAGTCTTAAGAGTACCATTTTCCTCAATATTCAAAATCAGGTCTAAATACCAGAGAAGCCACAAGGAATACCATCTTATAATATCTGGGTCAAAATGAGGTCTTCATAAATAAGTCTGTGTTCATTTAGCATCAGTATTTTAGGTCTTATTTGAAGACGCTCCAGAGCAACTCACAATCAGTTACTTAATATGAAATAATATAAAGATTCCGAATCAAATATCAGTTTATTTCAAATTCTAAGAATATAGAATTCATTTTTTTTAAATCAAAATGGCCAACATCATCTTTCTTTTAATGAAAAGCAAAGGTAACTAGGCTAAAGGAAATATTCAAAATTCAGCAGCATTTCCAAATACCAGCAATAATCTAAAAAAGTGAATGGATTTCCCTGGTGGTCAAGTGGTTAAGAATCTGCCTGCCAGTGCAGGGGACATAGGTTCGATACCTGGTCAGGAATATTCCACATGCCACAGAGTAATGAAGCCTCCGAGCTGCAACTACTGAGGTCACGCACCAGATGAAGCCCATGAGCTCGCATGCTCTGCGACAAGAGAAGCCCCCGCAGTGAGAGCCTGCAGACACAACTAGAGAGCAGCCCCGCCTGCTGCAGCCAGAGAAAGCCCGCACGCAGCGAGAAGACCCAGCACGGCCAAAGATACATACATAACTTTTTTTAAAAAAAGACTCAGTATAAAGCTTTACTAGCAAAACAACTACAGGGCTATATAAGCTCAAGGACAGAAAGAAAAAACACTGAGAAGCTAGAAACCAAACTATAGATAAATTTTAAAATCGGCACTGCAGATCAGTGCGTAAAGGTAGACTATTCACAATACAATAATATAATTTTTGATTCCCTATAAGGAAAACTTTTAAAAACCAGATCCTTACCTCACATCATATACAAAAATCAATTTAGGATCAATTAAAGACCTAAATATACAAAGCAAAATGATATGACTTGCGGAAGAAAATATTGCAAAATAGCTATATATAGATTTAACTACAAAAATGTCAGAGCATCTCACAATTAGTTTTAAACAAAACAATGATAGCTTTTAACCTTATATACAGTCTTACTTGACACTCCAAATGTTTCACCTTTCAACTAATATACACTCATTTATCGAAGTAATTCATCATAAATTACACAATGATTCACCTCTAAATTGCTGACACTAAATAATCAGCAGTGAAATTTATGACCAACCCTTATTACTCATAGTATTTTTAGAGCAAACATTAAGTAATACCTTTCATTTTTGTTTACATTAATCAAGATTTACCTAAGGTTCATATCATTATTAAGGATTTATATCCATGAGAGAAACGTATTTCCTGAACTACTCTAGCTTCGCTTTTTAAAACTATTTTCATTGCAAATGATGATTTTTATTTCCAAGTACCATTTCATTAATTCTCTCATTTCTCTTACTTCTGTGGGTATTTATCTGGTGTCAGGGAAAATTAAGGCAAATCTGTCTTACAAATTCCTTCCCTCTGTTTTCCATCTCTATTTATACATTCCTTTTCCTTTACTCTCCATAATTACACCAATATCCATCTGGAAGTATTTATATGTTCCGTATTTCCTCCTCTCCTCACACCCACTGTGTCTCTTCAAGATGCTGGAGAAGATTATTTTCAATAGTCTACTTCCTATAACAAGTGTTCCTACTTAATTTCAGTTATAATATTTACATCAAATAATTACATCAAAACTAACTTAATTTTGCTTTTCTTTTAATTAGATAAAGATTCTAGTTTTTTCTTATTCAAGGGAACACCAGCTTTATAATCTTCAAGAACAGAAACTCTAGAAGAAATTTAATTTTTGAATATCAAATAATTATCTAGTTGATATTTCCAAATCATGGCAATGCTTGCTCTATTCTGGAAACAGGTCAATTGGAGGCAACATATCATCCTCCCAACACAGAACTTCATTGTTTTCAAACCTCAGCCAAAAAGAGAATTCTGGAGTCTTTCTGTTTTTGTTGTTGTTTCTTTTTTTTTGGCTTTTTTAAAAATTAATTTATTTCTTTTAATTGGAGGCTAATTATTTTACAGTACAAAGAAATTATTAATATACTGATAAACTAATTAAAACTGAACGTTAACAATGTTTAGAGCAAATAACACACATTTTTCTCATCTACACTATATCTATAATTAAAGGAAAACAGAATCACTCCAAAAATCTGGATGTATAATTGAGTTTTTCAATTTCGAATTAATACTTCCAGAGTAAGATAGCAGAAAATATAGAATACAGGTTTACAATTAAAACAAGCATGTATTTCAAATTACTGCACAATGCCTGATACATTTTTGGTCATGAACAAATGTCTTAAGCTCTGTTATTTTTTATGAGGATAACTACCTCATGAAGTTGTCATGACGACAAAACTAATATTATATAAAAAATGTACCTAATACACAGTGAATAAATGCTTCATGGTCAAATAATAATTGTCAAAAATAAATGTATTCTTATTTTTCTCCTTACCCTTGAAATTTTTTCAGATGGATTCTCCATGGCCCTTCTTTAGATCCAACCTTTGTGTACACCAGTCCAAAGTACAAAGACCACTGGAATATGATGGGTTCTTGTTCTTTAAAAAACTGCGCCGAAAAACTTGACAACATAGCACATGAAAAATGTATCTTCACTGAAATATATGTGAAGAAAATACCAATTCCCTCATTAGGTTTCAACACTGAACACAAAAGTCCACTTTAAAAAAGGCCTTTCATAAAATATTTCTCAGTCAGATGCTATCTACCAAGTTGCCTAACATATATCCAGCTCTGTGCTAAGAGTCATGTAAGAAAAAGGTATCGTGCAGTTCCTTTGCACCAAGAGCTGAGCGCATACAGAAAAAATTTACTAAGATACTTTTCTTAATTGTCTCTCTCCCCAGCAATGTTTATAAATGCTGCATGTGAGGCATATGCTATAGGTATTTAATTATAAACCTATACAACAGAAAAAATATTGAGCTTCCTCTCAAGAAATGAGAAAGCAGAAGACAGTAATGAGAGTCAAGAAAGTCAAAGGAAATCATAAATTAAAGGAAAAAAACCTCTCATTAAATTAAAACCACCACTTGTTTGACAAATTGTAAGCTGAGATCATCACATAAATTATACAAACTGCTAAACAGTTAAAGCAAAAGATAAGATCAGCAATCAAGAAAAGAATTGAATTAAAAGTAAATAAGAAATTGATTTTTATTAATCCAGAGATTGCTCTGACAAAGAAACCAGGCTTACTCATTTTGAATCCCCCAAATCGGGTATGTAGTTGTTAATTCTTAGTTTATACAACAGGTTTAAATTACCGATAATTGAATAATCTAATTAAAAAATAAAGGTAGTGAGTGTGGCATTGTAGAAAAAGAAACAAACAGGGTCAGGACATACAGATTCCATCTCAGGCTTGCACTGCTAACTATAATCAACAGCAAAAGCAGTAACTTCACTGAGACTGTTCCTTTGTTGTAAAATGAATAAAGAGATTTAAATTATCTCCAAAGTCCAGTTTGTCTCAAAATTCCTGTGATTGTATATGTCCTGCTACAGTACATACAATAACAGTGAAATACACACAGTCATACCCCTGGAACTTCCACTTAAATATGGCAGAAAGATTATCTACTCTTCCATCTAAGACTGTTAAAATGATGACAAAGGCACAGACACGCAAAAAAGCAAACATCTATGGGATCAAAAATAATATAAAAGAAGTAACTAAGCAGTACTGGCCAAAAGGTTTCCACAAATTTTCAGAAAAAGGAAAACAGATGAGGAACTCAGCAGTGCTAAAGAAACAAAAATCTCAGTTACAACTGAAAGAAGCTGCTTATGATAAGCAAGCCTAGTCCATCTGCAGAAACCCTAATCTCAGAAGATACACATAAGACATGGAGCCACAAGTAAGGGAATGAACTACTACCATCACCATCACAACCTACAATACCTGAAATAGAGATAAATTACCAGTTTATTCCCTCAAGAAACCAAAAAGAAGCATCTCTGAATGAACGACAAAAGGCAAAGCAGAGGAAGTAAAGAGGGACAGGTGAAACTGCCGACTTAATTACGGTACCCCTCTCACTGGCCAACTCAGAATAAAGCAGCCAGGCTGAAACTTTCAGAAAGCAAAATTCAAGACTTTTCTGGAAAGAAACTGAACAGATTCTTTAGACTTCCAGATATTAACATTAAGGGTCACACACACACCCTCAGAAAAATAGGCTTGTAGCATAACCAAGCCTTTGGTAGAGCCCAACATGAAAGGGACAGAGTAAAGGGACAAAGCAGTTAAGCAGTTAATCCTATTAGAGGATCGTAAGTAAAGAAAAAAGTATGGGAGACCCCTGTAAGTTACTGATCACTCAGTAAAGCGGGTTTGCTTAAGCACAAAGCTAAGCAAGCCTGATTAGCAACAGAAGCACGAAACATGCCCCCAGACAATAAAACACTGGTGGCATGAGATCCACATTCTGCCCAGTGAGCTCATTAAATTAACGATCCCTAGGGCAAAGTCTCTGCACATATAAAACACAATAATTTATGGAAGGGTGACATGTCAAAGTGAAAGACCCTCACTGTACTGAGACCTGAAATAATTTTTCCATAGTGCCATGACAGTCCTGGCTTGGCCATGTAGGGACAAGAAAACGCCTCCACCTGACCGAAAGGAGCTGATGATGGAAGCATGATGTGTACTCAAGAATGTGGAAGGGACTTCCCTGGTGGTCCAGTGGTTAAGAATCTGCCTGCCAATTCAGGGGACACAGGTTTGACCACTGGGCCAGCACGATCTCATATGCTGTAGAGCAACTAAGCCCATGAGCCACAACTATGGGAAGCCCGTATGGTCCAGGGCCCACACAGGGCGCACGTGCCACAGCTACTGAGCCCGTGTGTCTAGAGCCCACGCTCTGCAACAGTAAGCCTCTGCCATGAGAAGGTCTCACACCACAACAAAGGGCAGCCCCCACTCGCCACAACTAGAGAAAAGACCATGGGAAGCAACGAAGAGCCAAAAATAAATAAATAATTTAAAAAAAAAAAAAAAAGAATGAGGAAAAAGGTGATCTTTCCCCCTCCCACTTTTTCTTTGATTATAAAACTGTAGCCCACCAAGTTCTTAGAACATGATACCATCTCACTTGCCCACTTGTAAACTTCACAAGCATCCTATTCCAATAAATCACTTATATCTACCACCTTGCCTCTCATTGAAGTTGTTCTGCACTGAGACATAGAGAACTGGAGCTCCAACTCCAGAAAAATAAATGACCCAATCAAAAAATGGGCCAAAGAACTAAATAAGACATTTCTCCAAAGAAGACATACAGAGGGCTAACAAACACATGAAAAGATGCTCAACATCACTCATTATCAGAGAAAAGCAAATCAAAACCACTATGAGGTACCATTTCACGCCAATCAGAATGGCTGCAATCCAAAAGTCTACAAGCAATAAATGCTGGAGAGGGTGTGGAGAAAAGGGAAGCCTCTTACACTGTTGGTGGGAATACAAACTAGTACAGCCACTATGGAGAACAGTGTGGAGATTCCTTAAAAAACTGGAAATAGAACTGCCTTATGACCCAGCAATCCCACTACTGGGCATACACACTGAGGAAACCAGAAGGGAAAGAGACACGTGTACCCCAATGTTCATGGCAGCACTGTTTATAATAGCCAGGACATGGAAGCAACCTAGATGTCCATCAGCAGATGAATGGATAAGAAAGCTATGGTACATATACACAATGGAGTATTACTCAGCCATTAAAAAGAATACATTTGAATCAGTTCTAATGAGGTGGATGAAACTGGAGCCTATTATACAGAGTGAAGTAAGCCAGAAAGAAAAACATCAATACAGTATACTAACGCATATATATGGAATTTAGAAAGATGGTAACAATAACCCTGTGTACGAGACAGCAAAAGAGACAATGATGTATAGAACAGTCTTATGGACTCTGTGGGAGAGGGAGAGGGTGGGAAGATTTGGGAGAATGGCAGTGAAACATGTATAATATCATGTATGAAACAAGTTGCCAGTCCAGGTTCAATGCACGATACTGGATGCTTGGGGCTGGTGCACTGGGACAACCCAGAGGGATGGTATGGGGAGGGAGGAGGGCGGAGGGTTCAGGATGGGGAACACATGTATACCTGTGGCGGATTCATTTCGATATTTGGCAAAACTAATACAATATTGTAAAGTTTAAAAATAAAATAAAATTAAAAAAAAAAAAAGAACCGGAGCTCCTTGGAGGCCCCCAAAACACCACCTGGCAGTTTCGAACCCACACATATCAACATGCCAATGTGGTTTTGAATGTGGGATATGGGTGTGTGCATGTGTGTGGGTTTGGAAAAAAATTTTTTTGCTTTATTTATTGGTGCTCTTTGCCTATGTAACAAATTCACCCAAAAACTGGCAGGTTAAAACACAAGTCATTATCCCACACAGTTTCTGAGGGTCAGGAATCCAGGAGTAGTTTAGTTGAGTTTTTCTGGTTCAAGGTCTCTCACATGGTTGCAGTCAAGCTGTCAGCCAGAATGGCAATCATCTCAGGGCTTAAAAGAGAATGGAGAATCCACTTCTGAGGCTCACGCACATCACATGATTGTTGGCAAGTCTCAGTTCCTCACTAGTTATGTCGAGTTCCTCAGAGACAGAGGAAGTAGCCTCCATCTCCAGCCATTTGAGCCCCTCATAAGATGTCTGAATGTATGGGAGAGAGAGAGAGAGAGAACACTGGAGCACAAAAAAGAAAGCACCCACAATGGAAGACAATTTTTACAATTGACTACTGAAGCTTGTAACATGGTACAAGAAGCGGTGACCAGAACCATCCCTAAGAAAAAGAAACGCAACAAGGCAAAATGCTTGTCTGAGGAGGCCTCAGACAACCAAAGGAGAAAAGGAAAGATACACCCATCTGAATACAGAGTTCCAAAGAACAGCAGGAGAGATAAGAAAGTCTTAAGTGAAGAAAACAAAGAAATAGAAGAAAACAACAAAATGGGAAAGACTAAAGAGCTCTTCAAGGCAATTAGAGATACTGAGGGAATATTCCATGCAAATATGGGCACAATAAAGGACAGAAACAGTATGAACCTAACAAGAGCATAAGATATTAAGAAGAGATGGTGAGATTACACAGAAAAACTGCACAAAAAAGGTCTTAATGACTCAGATTACCACAATGGTGTCATCACTCACCTAGAGCCACACATCCTGGAGTGTGAAGTCAAGTGGGCCTTAGGAAGCATCCTACAAAGCTAGCGGAGGTGATGGAATTCCAGCTGAGCTATTTCCAATCCTGAAAGATGATGCTGTGAAAATACTGCACTCAATATGCCAGCAAATTTGGAAAATTCAGCAGTGGTCACAGGACTGGAAAATGTCAGGCTTCATTCCAATCCCAAAGAAAGGCAACACCAAAGAATGTTCTAACTACTGTGCAATTGCACTCATCTCACACACTAGCAAAGTAATGCTCAAAATTCTCCAAGCCAGGCTTCAACAGTACGTGAACCACGAGGTTCCAGATGTTCAAGCTGGATTTAGAAAAGGCAGAGGAACCAGAGATCAAATTGCCAACATCCACTGGATCATCGAAAAAGCAAGAGAGTTCCAGAAAAACATCTACTTCAGCTTTATGAACTATGCCAAAGCCTTTGACTGTATGGATCACAACAAACAGTGGAAAATTCTGAAAGAGATGGGAATACCAGACCACCTGACCTGCCTCATGAGAAATCTGTATGCAAGTCAAGAAGCAACAGTTAGAACTGGACATGGAACAACAAACGGGTTCCAAATTGGGAAAGGAGTACGTCAAGACTGTACACTGCCTCCCTGCTTATTTAACTTATATGCAGAGGACATCACATGAAATGATACGCTGGATGAAGCACAAGCTGGAATCAAGACAGCTGGGAGAAATATGAATAACTTCAGATACACCACCCTTATAGCAGAAAAGTGAAGAAGAACTAAAGAGCCTCTTGATGAAAATGAAAGAGGAGAGTGAAAAAGTTGGCTTAAAACTCAACATTCAAAAAAAAAAAAAAAAAAAAGCATCCAGTCCCATCACTTTCTGGCAACTAGATGGGGAAACAATGGAAACAGACTTTATTTTGGGGGGCTCCAAAATCACTGCAGATGGTGACTGCAGTCATGAAATTAAAAGACGCTTAAAAGACCTAGGAATTAAAAGACCTAGGAGGCATATTAAAAAGTAGAGACATTACTTTGCCGACAAAGTCAAAGCTATGGTTTTTCCAGTAGTCATGTATGAATGTGAGAACTGGACCATAAAGAAGGCTGAGCATCGAAGCATTGATGCTTTTGAACTGTGGTGTTGGAGAAGACTCTGGAGAGTCCCCTGGACAGCAAGGAGATCCAACCAGTCCGTCCTCAAGGAAATCAGTCCTGAATATTCACTGGAAGGACTGATACTGAAGCTGAAACTCTAGTACTTTGGCCATCTGATGTGAAGAGTTGACTCACTGGAAAAGACCCTGAGGGTGGGAAAGATTGAAGGGAGGAGGAGAAGGGGACGACAGAGGATGAGATGGTTGGATGGCATCACCAACTCGATGGACATCTGTGTGACCATGCTCCGGGAATTGGTGATGGACAGGGAAGCCTGGCATGCTGCAGTCCACGGGGTCACAAAGAGTCAGACACAACTAAGCGACTGAACTGAACTACGTCAAGGCTATATACTGTCACCCTGCTTATTTAATTTATATGCCGAGTGGTGGTGGTACTCAGTCACCAAGTCATGTCCCACTCTTATGACCCCAAGGACTGTAGCCTGCCAGGCTTCTCTGTCCATGGGATTCTCCAGGCCAGAATACTGGAGGTTGTTGCCATTTCCTTCTCCAGGGGAATCTTCCCTACCCAGGGATCAAACCCAGGTCTCCTGCATTGCAGGCAGATTCTTTACCAACTGAGCTACAAAGGAAGCCCTATATGCAGAGCACATCATGCTAAATGCCAGGCTGGATGAAACTAAAGCTAGAATCAAGATAGCCAGAAGAAATGCCAATAACATCAGATATGCAGATGACACTACCCTAATGGCAGAAAGTGAGGAGGAACTAAAGAGCCTCTTGATGAAGGTGAAGGAGATTGAGAAAGCTGACTTAAAACTCAACATTCAGAAAACTAAGGTCATGGCATTCGGTCCCATCACTTCACGGCAAACAGAAGGGGAAACAATGGAAACGGTGACAGACTTTATTTTCTTGGGCTCCAAAACCACTATGGACAGTGACTGCAGCCATGAAATTAAAGGACGCCTGCACCCTGGAAGAAAAGCCATGACAAACCTAGACAGCGTATTCAAAAGCTGAGACGTCTTTTTGCCGACAAAGGTCTGTATAGTCAAAGCTATAGTTTTTGCAGTAGTCATGTACAGATATGAGAGGTGGACCATAAAGAAGGATGAGCACCGAAGAACTGCTTTCGAACTGCAGTGCTAGAGAAGACTCTTGGGAGTCCCTTGAACAACAAGGAAATCAACCCGGAATATTCACCAGAAGAACTGATACTGAAGCTGAAGCTCCAATACTTTGGCCACCTGATGCAAAGAACTGACTCATTGGACAAGACCCTGATGCTGGGAAAGATTGAGGGCAGGAGGAGAAGGGGACAACAGAGGATGAGATGGTTGGATGGCATCACTGACTCAATGAACATGAGTTTGAGCAAGCTCTGGGAGATGGTGAAGGTCAGGGAAGCCTGGCATGCTGCAGTTCATGGGGTCACAAAGAGTCAGACATGACTGAGTGACTGAATAACTTTGAAGAAGCATATCATCACCTCTGCCATATGCCACTGGTTACATGGATCAGCCATGGTGCAATGTGGGAGAAGGGAACTACTCAAGGGAAAGCCAGGAAGGGAGGATCATCAGGAGCTATTTTGGAGGCTGGCTATCACAGTCTGCCTTCCGGCCCCCAACGATCCCCGCTTCCTAGTCTTCAAACCCATATGCAGTGCCCTCCCACATTATACCAGGTTTGGTTTGTATGACCAACAGCAAGCTTCTGGAAAAAATGATAAGATGTTGCTTCGAAGAACAGGTTTTAAAATAGACGGAAGATTCCATCTAGGAAAAATGACTATTACTCTCTCTCAAATCACTGGCAATAGGGCAAACAGCTGCTACGTTTTTAGGACACTCAGAGGTTTATGAGTGAGGAGCTCTTAAGAAACTGAGGCAAGCCATACAAATGAGCTTGGAAACCACAGTTGAGCCTTGAAATGATCACATACTCACATACACAGAAGAAACCAATAAAGAAGATGACATGAAGGCCAACAGACTGACTACAACTTAATCAGGGACCCTAACCAGAACCCCCCAGCAATGCCACACGCTCAAATTCACACCCTCATATACTATGTGAAACAATAAATCTTTGTTATTTTAAGCAGTCAAGTTCTGTGGTAATGTATTACATACCAATAGATAACTCTTATTATACAACAGTAAATAACTTCATTAAAGCTTCAAAAAAAAAATCATAGAAACAATTAAGGATTTTACAAAAATATAAATAAAAGTATCCACCCTAGCCAACCTACCCTCCTACGGCTGCCCACGTTTAGAACATATCCTTCCGGACTTTTTCTTATTCTTTTGCAAATAAACAAAATAAACTTCTTTAATGTCTCACCCTTAAATAAGAACAGACAGCCAACAATCACCTAATATTGGAGGAAACTCTCCACTGTGAAGAAGACCACAATAAGCAATTAGAAAAGAGCAATCTACAGGAACAAAGATGAAGTAGGAAAGAAAAGTGAAACATTCAAGACCAAACAAAACCAAGTCTAATTAATATGCTTAGAAAGACAAGGCAAAAACGCATCCATAACACAAGAACAAAATGTTATATAACGATAATTTGCTAACACCAAGGTCAAAAAAAAAAATTCTCAAAGCTTCCACAGAGAAAAAACTGGTGATATAAAGAGATCCACTGGGTGCTGAAAGACAATGGCACATGCCTTCAAAATTCTCAAAGAAATCTCTATACTAACCAGTCAACAAGGTGTGAGGGGAAAAATATTTAAAAGGTCAGACAAATACAAATATTAAAAAAACCCACTGTACAAGTATTCCTGCAGTTTTTCTCTGAAGGAGAGGTTATACATACACACACACACAGAGGAAACCAATAAAGAAGATATGAGATGAAGGAAACAAGAGATTGAAAAGGAGAAAGTCAAAAGGAAGTTCCAGGAAGACTGCTATTTGAAAGGAGAAAAAAAAGAGACAAGTCTAGCAACACAACCAGTTCAGTCTGGACCACAAAGATGGAGAACTGAGGAATGGACGTCACCAGGGAAAAGAGGTTGACACACTTACTGATTCTGAGAAGGAGGGATAAGGGGAAAAGCGGTTCACAGGACCAAGACAGACTTAACAGAGTGTCTACTGAAACTCTGTGTTCAGAAAACAATGCAAATGAACACATGATGCAATAATAAATCACTGAAAGAAAACCAAAAAGTTTTGTAAGTAATCACAGTATGCAATTTTGTTCACAATGATTACTGATTTATTTTTATTGATTTTTTCTTGGAGTATGGTTGATTTACAGTGTTGTTTTACATTCTGCTATACAATAAAGTGAGTCAGTTACACATATACCTACTCTTTTTTAGATTCTATTGCCATAGAGGTCATTATAAAGTATTGAGTACAGTTTCCTGTGCTATATGGTAGGCTCTTATTAGTTATCTATTTTACATATAGCAGTGGGTATACATCAATCCCAATCTCCCAACTCATCTCTCCCATTTTCCTCCTTGGTAATCATAAACTTGCCTTCTACTTCTGTGACTCAATTTCTGATTTGTAAATAGGCTCACTTTGTACCATTTTTCAGCTTTATTTTAATGTAATATAGTAAAATGGGGAATATGAAATAGAGGAAATGATATAAGTGAAACAGAGCTAAATCCTTAGCTATCATAACAGAGACAATACACAATATCTAAAATTGACAAACCAAGAAATAGCTAGAGATACAGACCTCAGGAAGCCCTAAGCTTAGGGTATGCTTGAGACTTTAACCTTCAATTCACCTATTCTCCCAGGAAACATTCAGGAATGCACAGGGGTTTTGACAAGTAACTAGAACCTGATCAGCAAGGAGGTAAGAATTAATCATCAGAGACTATCCAACAATTAAAAAAAAAAGAAAGAGAATATAAAAAGTCTGTTAAGAATGGCAAAAGCTAAGTTCTCAGAAGCTCAGAAGGAATCCTCTCCACATTCACTCAATAACAAGATTTGGACATCTACTCTCCTAGCAACTTGAAGACCAAGGGTGCCCCTCCACACAGAGTGCTACTGTATCCTCTACTCCAGAATCCATCTCAATGGAAACATGTTCTTGTATCTTTTCCTGACTTTAAAGGAACTTTTATCCTTTGCCTCTCCAATCAACCATCCTTATGAAAAGTCACATAAAACAGTATTAGCACATTATTTAGAAACAGGCAGATACCTGGGGGGAAAAAAGATAAAATGGTTTCTTCTGGAAAAACAGCACTTATGCAGAAGGGAAGAGGGGATATGGAAGATGCAGCAAAGAACTGACTTTTTCCTTAAAAATCTTCAGCACTAGTTTACTTTTTAACTAGTACTAGTTTTACAATGATAAGCTTTTTTAAATTGAAAAGCCCAAATACTTTTTAAAAAATCAAAATCACAAATATACTTTATCAAAAGACTTTTAACAGGTACCTCATTTTTATAATGTAAGATACTGATAAGTCCATATTTAATTCATTTATCATAGTACCTAGCAAATTATTCCTGGATTATTTATTTTTACACAGCACAAATAAAAAACACTCATCTAAACATGGTCTAAAACATAAGTTAAACAGTCTTTTAATGATATTCTGAGATGATAAGGAACACATTCAAGCGTATTTCGGAAGAAGTGGTCAGGGATATAAGAAAGGAAATGCTCCATTTTTTATGATTTGGGTTCGAAAACTTGTTTTTTATCTCCAAGTACTGATTTCAAAAGTCAAGGTTAAATTAAACAACCCGCCCCCACCAAAAAAAAGACTTCAACTGGCCATTTAGAATCAGCTGCTAGTGAAACAAAGAAGCTATTTGAGTTGCCAAGAGTGTCAGCACACAGCTGCCAGATCATAATCATTCTGATCATATTTGCATGAACCTTAAAAAAGACAGTATAGAGTGAAAAAAAAGCCAATTACCTAAGACTACACATAGTATTATCCCATAAACACAAATATATATATATATATATATATCTGAGTTACATTATTACATAGATGTTCAGGCACATGTTCATCAAAACAATTTAAGACTGGTTACACACGTCATAAAATTTCACATTTTTTACTTTCACTTTGTATTTTTATTTGCTATTAGAATTATTTTTAAAACAGTGACAATCAATTAGTTGATTTCCTGAATAAAACATCTCACGAAGCAAAGGAGCTCTACCTTCAAACTCCTGAAGTTCATGTTCAGTTGACTCTATTTTGTTTTACTTATAAAGCTTTCCTGATACGTAACTGACATACATCTTACATATTTAAAGCATTCAATTTGGTAAGTTTTGAGACATGTATATATACTCATGGAATCATTATACATTTAAGATAATAAACACACTCCTAAAAGCTCCCTCATGTCTCTTTGTAATCTCTCCTTCCTGTCCTCCAACACACCCCAGCACATGCACGTGAAACCAACAATCTGCCTTGTGTCACTATAAACTGAATTCCCGATAATTTCAGTATAAACGAAATCATACAGTATTCTTTTTTGTCTAGCTTCTTTCAATGAAAACAATTTTTCTAAGTTTCATCCAAACAATATTCCTTTTTAATTTCTGACTAATATTACACTGCATGGGTAAACAATCTGTTTAACGATTCACCTGTTGACATTTAGGTAACTTCCAAGTCCTAGCTATTAAAAACAAAGTTACCATGAACATTAGTGAACACGTCTTTGTGTGGATACATACTCTCACTTTCTCTTGGGTAAATATCTAAGAATGAAATGGCTGGATCAAATAGATGTGTGTTTAACTTTCTAGACTGAAATTCAGTGCAGCATTTTAATATTTCCATGAGAAGAAAGCTGCAGTTCCTTCATTAACTAGCCAACATTTGGTATGCTCAGTTTTAAAATTTTAGCCACTCTAACAAAAGTGTGGATGTAAGTATTTCACTGTATCATTAATTTACATTTCCCTAATAATGAAAGAGACTGAGTACCTATTCATGTGGTTATTTGCCACCCATACACCTTTGCTGAATGTTCAAATTTCTTGTCCATTTTTATTAGGCTGTTTCTTTTCTGACTGAGCTTTAAGAGTTCATTACATATTCTTACTGGTAGCTCTTTATCAGATATATGCTTTGCAAACATTTTCTCCAAACCTACGGTTTGTCCTTTCATTCTTCTAACAGTATCTTCCCAATAGTAAAAATTTTCATTTTGAAAAAGTTCAGCTCATCACTTTTTTCTTTAATAGAACAGACTTCTGGTGTTCTGTATATAAGAAATTCTTGTTTAAATCACAGTCACGAAGATTTCCTGCTATATTATCCTAAAGAAGTGTTATACTTTTAGGCCTGAAATTTAGCTCTATCAGTTAATTTTAAATATGGTACAAAATACAATTTCCTTTTTATGCATGTTGATATTCAATTGTTCCAGCACTACCTGTTGAAAAGACAATCCTTTCTCCACTGAACTGACTTGCACCTTTGTCAAAAATCAGTCATCCATTTATGTGTGAGGCTATTTCTGGACATTCTATTCTATGCAATCAAACTTTACACTGACATCACTGCTTGATTACTATAACTTTAAAATAATTCTCGAAATCAGGCAGTAGCTTTTATGAAGATTCCATCAGTTATTCTACATAAATGATCATGCCTTTTGGAAATAAAAATAGCTTATTTCTTCCTTTGCAAGCTGGATGTCTTTTACTTCATCTTGACTGACTGCTCTGAATAGAATCTCCAGGACCACTGTATACATTCTGAAGTGGTAAGGGCCAAAATCCTTGAATTGTCTCTGATCTTAGGGAAAAGTATAAAGACTTTCCCATTAGAAATTATGTTATGAGGCTTTACTCTAACCAAACTTTTATGAGAAATAAATAAGATCCCTTCTATTCTAAGAATCCTATACAGAACTGTATCAGAAATAGATAGTGGTTTTGGCAAATGGTTTTTCTGTCTATTGAGATGATTACATTATTTTTCTTTTTCTATTGTTAATATAGTTAAGCACTCTAATTACATTCCAAATATTAAACCTACCCTATACTCTAAGCACACTATTTCATTCTGCAAAAAGGAATAAATACAGTGAGACTGTGTAAGTATGGATAAGTGATTTTCAATCTTCACTACCACTTTGTCTTCAAAGCTGGTAATGTAATTATAGATAGCTAACAGAATGAAAACATATAAATCTTAATATTAAAATAAAAATATAATTAAACAGAATTTATAAAGCTAAAAGTTAGAGCAGTAGTCAGGAGTTAAAGTAGAAAGTTAACAAAACTTAGAAAGTAGAGGAGAAGAAACAGAGGAAAGAACAGGGGCACTGGTAAATTCACTGTATATAGGGAGAAGTCAAGGGTTTCCATTGAAAGTTGATACAAGAAAATTTTTTCATGTATGAATATTATGTCATTAAAAAGTACAAGGTAACCAGAAGTAAACCTATTAATATAATTGTATGCAGGAGTGTTTCTGATTAGCAGAGTGTATTTTAAAATTTGTATCTGAATGTCTTACGATAAGACACATTCTCCAGTTTGTCCTTGGCTCCCTAACCTATTTCCTATTATACTGCAATAAGCCAAATTCACACAATTATAAACCTTGCCTGATCCTGTGACACTTGAGTTTCTACAGATAAAGAGTTAATCTCCAAGACATTAAAAAACAGAATTTGCTAAAAATGGTTATTCCTCAAAATCAACTGTATTCTACATATCAGCAATGAACAAAATTGAAATTAAGAAAATGACTCCATTTACAATCCCCAATCAGGAATTGAACCTGTGACCCCGGAAGAGAAAGCATGGAGTCTTAACCACTGGACGTCTGGGGAAGTCCTAGGATGGCTATAATTTTAAAAAGGGAAAAGACCAAGTTTTGGTGAGCATATGGTTCTTCAAAGAACTAAACACAGAATTACCATGTGACTTAGCAATTCCACTCCAATATATAAACCCAAAAGAAATGAAAATATCTATTCTTACAAAAACTTGTACACAAATATTCACAGCAGGTTTCCTCATAATAGTCAAAAGACAAAACAATCTAAGTGTCCATCAACCAATGTCTACATCAACTGATGAATGCATAAACTGTGGTATATACAAACAACGCAGTATTATTCTGCCTTAAGGAATAAAGCACTGATACATGCTACAACATGGAAGAACCTTGAAAAACATGTTAAGTAAAATAAGCCAGACAGAAAAGGCCACTAATTGCATGCTTCCATTTATATGAAATAAAATATCCAGAATAGGCAAATCCATGGAAACAAACTAAACTGGTAGACTGGGGCAAGCTGGGGAGGGCAGGTGGGAATACTGATATGACCGCTTACTGGATACAAGTTTCTTTTGACCTGATGAAATGTCCTGGGTTTAGATTGTGGTGACAGTTGTACAACACTGCCAATGTACTAGTAGTCACTGAATTGTACACCTTAAAATAGTTAAAATTATGAATTTAATTTTAAGTAAATTTTGCATCAATAATATTTTCTACAAGTGGTTGCCCCTGGGCATAGAACTTGGGGTGTTTAAGAGAAAGGGGATATTAATTTCTCATTATTAAGTCTTTTTTAGTACTTAACTTTTCCCTCGTACCAAATGACCACAGATAAATAAACATAAAATGATTTCTCAGCTAAACTAACAATATCAAAAGTTACTATTGGGGGAAATAGGGAAGATTCATAGTGTTTGAATTATGTTCTACATATTCTTTTTCTCTCTAATCCTATTCCTTCTCCCATATGGTATGGTACCATTACTGATTTAGTTTGTTGACAGTTAACTTTAAAATGTGGAAATTAAATCATATACTTCTTCCTTGCAAAGAATAACAGAATCAACTTCAAGTGAAAGTTGCAACAGGAATGAACAAAAGTACCAAAGTTTTCCCAGGGAAAATTGTGGTCAATTACTCAATAATAATGATATTGCACCTGCCATTATCAGGATTAAATTTCCTGAATTTTCCTTCAGCTGAAGATGTTAAACAGCAAATTCAACTCTAACATTTTCAGTTTTTACTTAGATGTATGTTTTACATAGTAAATATGAAGAGCTCAATACTTACTTATCAAGGAAATCCTTATCCACTACAGCAGAGATGTCAAGAAGAGGATTTCCCATTCCAAAGAGAATATTTTCACTAAAAAAAAAAAAATACACAATACAAGCAAAAGTTAGAAATATCTCTGAAAGTAAGGTGATGTATAAAATGCACACAAATATAAAAATATCTTCACCTTACCCTGAAAATAAACCTAACATACTAGATTATTAAACCTTTGATTTGCCTATTACATACATGTAGAACAAACTTTAGCGGTAGCACAAAGCCATTCAGAAAGGACAATGACTTTTAAATTGGTCCAAATAAAACCTAACAAAAGAAGAAACCAGATCATGTGGTTTTTTTCCACAGTATTTAATAGCTAATGACTAAAGCTAATTAAATTCTATGTTCTTTTTTTCAAGGTTTAATAAAGTTTTATATATTCAACAAACTTGATGAATACTTAACTCTATGAAGTGAAGTGAAGTGAAATGAAGTCGCTCAGTCATATCCGACTCTTTGCGACCCCATGGACTGTAGCCTACCAGGCTCCTCAGTCCCTGGGATTTTCCAGGCAAGAGTACTGGAGTGGGTTGCCATTTCCTTCTCCAGGGGATCTTCCCGACCCAGGGATCAAACCTGGGTCTCCCGCATTGTAGGCAGACGCTTTACCGTCTGCGCTTAACTAATGAAAGTTTATTACAGAGCACAGAGCAAGTCCTGGAAAAATTCAAGCAACAGGCTTACCTCTGAAAAACTGTGAATGCCTAGAATGGGACCTTTGTGTCATAGACAGTGTAATTTTCAATTACATTTAACAGACTTTGAGCAAGTCTGTTTTCCATAGTACTACAGTACCGCTCAAAACTAAGGGAAAGATAGAACCCTGAGAACCACAAGAAATACCAACTGACAGCAAGAAATGGACTAGAGGCATAGCTGGGTCAGCCTCGATGAGGGGCATTCTTCTAGTTACTGCAATAAAACTCACCTCTGCATAATTTCCCACTGGCATCTAGTTTGCTCAAGCTCTTTTCCAGTTGCTTCCAAACCAGTTACCATCCTCACCACTTGGAGATTATCATTAATACCAATAGGACTGATACACCAAAGTTTCCTTAGGAGAACAAAGTACAGCCTACACTTACAGTCTAAAATGATTTAGAAGACTAAAGTAAAATCACAGATTGGGCAACTATGGTTGAATATGCAGTAAGGGGAAATCTGTCCCTTTTTCTATTTAAAGAAAGCTGATGAGGGAGGGATAAAAGACAATGAATTTATTTATTCACATTGGCATTTATAATCAAAAGTCTAATAAAGAAATTAAATGCTTAGAAAATGAAGGATCAACAGGCAGACACAGTAAAATGTGACCATCATTTCATTAGGAACTTCTCTGCCTAATTTGTGTATTATTGAGCTTCCCTGGTGGCTCAGATGGTAAAGCGCCTGCCTGCAATGAGGGAGACCAGGGTTCAATCCCTGGGTCAGGAAGATCCCCTGGAGAAGGAAATGGCAACCCACTCCACTATTCTTGCCTGGACAATAAAAACTCTTCACTTCACTTCAGTTCACTCAGTCATGTCCGATTCTTTCTGAACCCATGGACTACAGCACGCCAGGCCTCTCTGTCCATCACCAACTCCCAAACTTTACTCAAACTCATGTCCACTGAGTCTGTGATGCCATCCAACCATCTCATCCTCTGTCGCCCCCTTCTCCTCCTGCCTTCAATATTTCCCAGAATCAGGGTCTTTTCCAATTAGTCAGTTCTTCGCATCAGATGACCAAAGTACTGGAGTTTCAGCTTCCGCATCAGTCCTTCCAGTGAATTTTCAGGACCGATTTCCTTGAGGATGGACTGGTTGGATCTCCTTGCTGTCCAGGGGACTCTCAAGAGTCTTCTCCAACACCACAGTTCAAAAGCATCAATTCTTGGGCACTCATCTTTCTTTATATTCCAACTCTCACATCCATACATGACTCCTGGAAAAAACATAGCTTTGACTGCATGGACCTATGCTGGCAAAGTAATGTCTCTGCTTTTTAATATGCTGTTTAGGTTGGTCATAGCTTTTCTTCCAAGGAGCAAGCATCTTTTAATTTCCTGGCTGCAGTCACCATCTGCAGTGATTTTGGAGCCCAAATAAATACAGTCTCACACTGTTTCCACTGTTTCCCCATCTATTTCCCATGAAATGATGGGACCAGATTCCATGATCTTCGTTTTCTGAATGTTGAGTTTTAAGCCAACTTTTTCACTCTCCTCTTTCACTTTCATCAAGAGACTCTTTAATTCTTCTTCACTTTCCACCATAAGGGTGGTGTCATCTGCATATCTGAGGTTATTGATATTTCTCCTGGCAATCTTGATTCCAGCTTGTGCTTCTTCCAGCCCAGCATTTCTCATGATGTACTCTGCATATAAGTTAAATAAGCAGGGTGACAATATACAGCCTTGATGTACTCCTTTCCCTATTTGGAACCAGTCTGTTGTTCCATGTCCAGTTCTAACTGTTGCTTCTTGACCTGCACACAGATTTCTCAGGAGGCAGGTCAGCTGCTCTGGTATTCCCGTCTCTTTCAGAATTTTCCACACTTTATTGTGATCCACACAGTCAAAGGCTTTGGCATAGTCAATGAAGCAGAAGTACATGTTTTTCTGGAACTCTCTTGCTTTTTTGCTCTGCCTTTTCTAAATACAGCTTGAACATCTGGAAGTTCACGGTTCATGTATTGCTGAAGCATGGCTTGGAGAATTTTGAGCATTACTTTACTAGCGTGTGAGATGAGTGCAATTGTGCGGTAGTTTGAGCATTCTTTGGCATTGCCTTTCTTTGGGACTGGAATGAAGACTGACTTTTTCCAGTCCTGTGGCCACTGTTGAGTTTTCCAAATTTGCTGGCATATTGAGTGCAGCACTTTCACAGCATCATGTTTTAGGATTTGAAATAGCTCAACTGGAATTCCATCACCTCCAGTAGCTTTGTCTATAGTGATGCTTCCTAAGGCCCACTTGACTTTGCATTCCAGGATGTCTGGCTCTAGGTGAGTGATCACACCATCGTGACTATCTGAGTCATGAAGATCTTTTCTGTACAGTTCTTCAGTGTATTCTTGCCACCTCTTCTTAATATCTTCTGCTTCTGTTAGGCCCATACCATTTCTGTCCTTTACTGTGCCCATCTTTGCATGAAAATTTCCCTTAGTATCTCTAATATTCTTGAAGAGATCTCTTATTTATTTAAAAAAAAAAGCACAGGGAAAATATTATTGAGCTGCTTGGCTGTTTCTTTTTATTCACACTTTCTAAGTGTTTAGTTCAATATAGACAGTAATGTAACCACCATAAAAATTAAAACACGAAACATTTCCATCATCACAAAAAAATATCCTCCTGTCCCCATGTCAGTCTCTCCACTCCCAACTGGTTCCCTCCTGGTTTTAAGAAATATAACAGTGATACTTCTTTTTAAGAAGTCAGTCCTTTGCATATCTCCTGCACTCTCAAAATGGTTTATTACACCCTACTCGAAAATTTAGTAGAAATAATATTATCAAATTAATGCAACCTCTCTAGGCCCATGGTTTCTACAGTCAAAGAATTATGGTGGGAAATGAGAACAATGAATCACAATAACCATGTTTAAACTCATTTCTAAATCTATTTATCCAACAAAACCTTTGCTTATGAACAAAAATGGATAAGAATATGTGAAATGTTGATCTAGAGCTCCCTGTATAAAGGACAAAAGGGGAAGAACTTAAATACCAATTACTGTTCCTTACTGCAAGAATTATATAACATAGGCCCTGATGAGAGATGCTGTCAAGCTGGCCTAGTTGGAACCCACTGCAGCAAGCACGGCTAATATAAGAGGTAAGAGACAAAAGAATTTAAAATAACACATAAAAGGTGTCTTCATACAGTAAGTTAAGTAAAAACTATACAATTATTTCCAAAAGCAAATGAGTTTAGACTACTCACATCATTTTCCTCTCCATCACTGTATATAACTGAGAAGCTATTAAACAACTTCATTGTAATATGACAGATCAACTCTGTTAAAAACACTAATGCTGGATGATCAGTAACTCAGTTTGGCGGTGGAAGCGTTTTTCTCCTAGACCTGCTCGAGGACTTATATATCATCTGTGATAAATGCCATATCGTGTAAGGTGCTCCTAAAATTAAAATTGGGTGCAGTTCAGAAAAAAAAAAAAAACACTAATGCTTTAAAATGGCTAATTTCCTAAACACACACTAGTATCCAGGCCAGTAAATACTGTACCACCCTTCTCAAATAATGAAAATACTATTTAAGTAAGCATTTATTTTTATCTTTTCCTATTAGATGTTAACAAGATGGACTGGTCTGTAGCCAAAAACTATCTGACTCATACTAGGACTATTATTTTGTTAGCAATTTAAATGTTAGCAATGTCTTTTTCCTGGAATGGATGCTAGGATGAAAGATTCTGAATGACTGGTTTTGTTGGGGTTTTTTTTTAGTCAGTAATTTTACATGTCTCATAATTCAGATGCCATCCAACACAAACCTATAATTATTATTGTTAGACAACCCACAAGTTTTATGCACTAACACAGATATGAAAGTAAAAGATACTCATAAAACTTTGTCTACTCTATTGATATATTATTATTGATTAGCTCTTTGGTCAGCAAAAATATTTAGTTACACTATGCTGCCAGAATAAATACTAATGATGAGTATCCTTAACTATTACAGCCATCGTCCTCTCTTTAAATTCAGAAGCCTCATCTTCATAGGTGATTCTTCTCTCTCCATCAATAAGCACTATTCTTAGTAATAACTGCATGTTCTTAGCTTTCGCCAACAGTTTACCTGCCAGGAGCCCCCACAACATCCCACTGGCACTGCCTTTAACTAGGCCCTCTAGGCCATCTGCTGCTGCTACTGCTAAGTCACTTCAGTCGTGTCCGACTCTGTGTGACCCCATAGACGGCAGCCCACCAGGCTCTCTAGACCCTGCCTAAATTTCTACACTGCTGCTATTTTTTTAGCCACAATAAATCCGATACAGTATCACCAGAACTATATTATTTAAACAAATCCAGATGTTCAAGCTGGTTTTAGAAAAGGTAGAAGAACCAGAGATCAAATTGCCAACATCGGCTGGATCATCAAAAAAGCAAGAGAGTTCCAGAAAAACATCTATTTCTGCTTTATTGACTATGCCAAAGCCTTTGACTCTGTGGATTACAATAAACTGTGGAAAATTCTGAAAGAGATGGGAATACCAGACCACCTGACCTGCCTCTTGAGAAACCTATATGCAGGACAGGAAGCAATAGTTAGAACTGGACATGGAACAACAGACTGGTTCCAAATAGGAAAAGGAGTACGTCAAGGCTGTATATTGTCACCCTGCTTATTTAACTAAAATGCTGGACTGGAAGAAACACAAGCTGGAATCAAGATTGCTGGGAGAAATATCAATAACCTCAGATATGCAGATGACACCACCCTTATGGCAGAAAGTGAAGAGGAACTCAAAAGCCTCTTGATGAAAGTGAAAGAGGAGAGTGAAAAATTTGGCTTAAAGCTCAACATTCAGAAAACGAAGATCATGGAACCTGGTCCCATCACTTCATGGAAAATAGACGGGGAAACAGTGGAAACAGTGTCAGACTTTATTTATTTGGGCTCCAAAATCACTGCAGATGGTGACTGCAGCCATGAAATTAAAAGACGCTTACTCCTTGGAAGGAAAGTTATGACCAACCTAGATAGCATATTCGTATACATTACTTTGCCAATAAAGGTCTGTCTAGTCAAAGCTATGGTTTTTCCAGTGGTCATGTATGGATGTGAGAGTTGGACTGTGAAGAAAGCTGAGCGCTGAACAATTGATGCTTTTGAACTGTGGTGTTGGAGAAGACTCTTTAGAGTCCCTTGGACTGCAAGGAGGTCCAACCAGTCCATCCTAAAGGAGATCAATCCTGGGTGTTCATTGGAAGGACTGATGCTGAAGCTGAAACTCCAATATTGGCCACCTCATGTGAGGAGTTGACTCATTGCAAAAGACCCTGATGCTGGGAAAGATTGGGGGCAGGAGGAGAAGGGGACGACAGAGGATAAGATGGCTGGATGGCATCACCGATTCAACGGACATGAATTTGGATGAACTCCGGGAGTTGTTGATGAACAGGGAGGCCTGGCGTGCTGTGATTCATGGGGTCGCAAAGAGTGGGACACAACTGAGCGACTGAACTGAACTGATCTTAGAGGCAGCAGTGAGTAGTCGCAAGAAGTAAGATCTTAGTTCCCTAACCAAGAATTGACCCTGTGTACCCTGGATGAAAACCAGGAATCCTAGCCACCAGATCAGCAAGGGATAGAGGTTAGAAGCAAATTTTCCCTGGCTCTTACCCCCACTGAGAAATTCGTTTCTCATGAAGGCAAAAACTGCACAAGCAGGTACAAAGTTTCTTATTAGAGCACAGCACCATAACAAGTGGGCGAGCATGCAGAGAAACAGTTAAGATAGGAGCAAGGCAAAAATACACACCCAAGGGAAACGGTGTGGGCGTCCCCCCTAAAGAGGAGGAGGGCAGTAGAGAGGTAGTTAAATCATTCATACAGGGCAGTTCTTCTGGGTATTTGTTTACCTTTGGCCAATTACATGGTTTCTTTTTCCACACCTGACTTACTCTAGGACCCTCCCCAACATGCATGTGCAAATATTTTTCAAAATACATTCCAGCCCAGAGGCCTATAGGGTGGCCTTGGCGTCACATATTACGGAGTGACAAACTCCTCCTTTTGACCCCCAAAGGAGCCTTTCTGTGCATGTGCAATGTATCCCTTGCCCCAAGGATGGGAAATATATGACCTCTTGATCTTTTACACAAACAAGGTTTAGCCCCTTTCTGTTTCTGACTGTTGTTATCTTAAAGTGTCCTCAGGAGACAAAGCCTGGCTATTTTACTCTATTTCTGTTGTTATTTGTATTCTGAAGTGCAAACAGGAGACTGGTTGTAAATATCTAACCTGGAGCCCACCTACCTCCTGTCTCAAGAAATGCAAACAGAAGGCTAATTGTAAATGTCTGGACTGTAGCTCATCTTTTTTTGCCCCAAGAAATGTATACAGGAGGCCAGTTTAAATGCCTAGCCTGGAGCCCATCTTATAATAATACTTTTACTGGTAATAGTAAAAAATTGGAAGCAACCCAAATGTCCTTCAACAGGTAACTAGGTAAACAAACTGTGGTACACCCGTACAATGGACTAATATTCAGCATTAAAAAGAAATGAACTATGATACAACCTAGATGGATTTCAAACACACTGTTGTGAGTGACCATTTAGGGATAACACAAAGGAGTTTCTTTTGGTGACAGAACAGCTTAGTATCCTAATTGTGTTAATATGGAATCTGTACATGATAAAATCTCACGGAACTATACACCACCACCACGCCAGTAAAATGCAGTGTAAGCAAAGACTGGTGATATTCTAAAAACATTCACAGTTGACTTAATAGTACTATACGTGCCAAGCCACTTCAGTTGTGTCTGACTCTTTGTGACCCCATGGACCGTAGCCTGCCAAGCTCCTCTGTCCATGGGATTCTCCAGGCAAGAATACTGGAGTGGGTTGCCATTGCCTCCTCCAGCGGCTCTTCCCAACCGAGGGAACGAACCCGCATCTCTATCTCCTAGAACTGGCAGGTGGGTTCTTTACCACTAGCGCCACCCGGTAAAGTACTATACCAATATTAATTTCCTGGTTTTGGTACTATACTATGGTTATTTAAGATTTATTACTGGCGGAAGTTGGGTGAAGGGTCATAGGAACTCTCTGTACTCTTCTTGCAACTTCCTGTGAGTCAAAAAAAAAAAAAGGAAATCGTAAAGTATTCAAAAGAAAAATATATTAAAATGTTTAAAAAACAATTAGGGTGACATCATCAAGAATGGTAGAATAAGGGCCTCCAAGAATCCTCTCTTCTATAAAAGCAACAAGAACAGTAAGCAAAAAAAAAAAAAAAGTCAAAATCAACACTTTCAGAGCTCCAAAGGCTTGCAACATCTGAGGAGCATTCTTCAAAGGGAAAAAAAAGGCTGAATCTCTGCAAAAACAGCAAGCTTTGTGGCACTCTAACTTGCCGAATTCCCATCTCCCTCCCCAGCTCCATGGCAGCCTTAAAAGCAAGAGCCCCAAAAACACAGTGGAAAGCAAGAGTCTATCAGCCACTGGAGGAATTGGAACAGAACTGGAGCTCTTTCAAAGCCCCGTTTTCAGAGACCGTTATTATCTGAGCTTTTGAGTAACCGGCAGTTACCCGAAAAACCCCTACTCCTAACACTTCTCATCATTTGACCTGACTCACAGTTTCCCCAGTGCTCACATCCTTTTCCCCAGGGGCATTTGTCAAAAACAATCATCTGCAATTGTTTAACACTCCAGCCATCTGAAGCAGTTGGGAGCAAACCAAAAAGCTTAAAAGTAAAAGTGTGGACGTGAGATGTCCATAGGGGTTTTGAAAAGTTCTGAATATTCCTGAGAATCTAGGAGACCACGTACATGTGCCCTGGCTTGTGTGCATGCTCATGAAAGACTTGAAAAGGCACTAAGCAATCATCTCTGAACATGGGGCTCTGCACAAGCGGGAAATAAAGGCTATGGCAGCACTGTAAGCCTGGGTGAGCATTGAAGTTACACCTTATCAAGCACAGACAGCCTCTCAGCAAACATTGGGAGAAAATAATAAGTATTGGAAAGAACACAGAAAAACTGGAATCCACACTGCTGGTGGAGATGTAAAATGATGCTGCCAGCTTGAAACAACGTTTGGCAGTTCCTCAAAAGAAAAAACAAATGTAAAATTCCCAGGTGGCGCTAGTGGTAAAGAACTCGCCTACCAACGCAGGAGACATAAGGGATGTGGGTTGGATCCCTGGCTCGGGAAGATTCCTTGGAGAAGGAAATGGCAACCCACTGCAGTATTCTCGCCTGGGAAATCCCATGGACAGAAGAGTCTGGCAGGCTATAGTTCATGGGTTTGCAAGAGTTGGATATAACTTAGTGATTAAACACAATAACCATATGACCCAGTATAAGTATATACTCAGGAGAAATGAAAACACGTGACATCACAAAAACTTGGACATAAATGTTTATTGTATCATTACCCATAATGGTCAAAAAGTGGAAATAAAAATACCTATCCACTGGTAAATGGATAAACAAAATGTGGTCTATACATACAATGGAATATTATTCAGCCATAAGAAGGAATGAAATACTGATACTTGTAGCAACATAGGATGAACTCTGAAAATAATATGCTCAGTGAAGGAAGCCAGGCACAAAAGCCCAAATACATGATTCCACTCATGAAATGACCAGAGAATGACAAATTCACAAAGTAGATTAGTAATTGCCAGGATAGGGGCAGAGGAAATAGAGAGTGACTGCTAACAGGGACGAGGCTTCACCTGTGCCCTGTGCTCAGTCACTATGTTGTGTCCAGCTCTTTTTGACCCCATGGAATGCTGCCTACCAGGCTTCTCTGCCCATGGGATTTTTCAGACATGAATACTAAAGTGGGTTGGCATTTTCCTCCTCCAGGGGACCTTCCCGACCCAGATATCAAACCCACATCTCCTGTATCTCCTGAACTGCAGACAGATTCTTCACCCACTGAGCCATCAAGGAAGCCTGAGACTTCATTTGGAGATGATGAAAATATTCTGCAATTAGATAGTGGTGATGGATGCACAACACTATGAATATCCTAAAACCACTGAGTTGTACAGTTTAAAATGGCAGATTTTGTGGCATGTGAATTATGTATCACAGTAGTCATGTATGGATGTGAGAGCTGGATCATCAAGTAAGCTGAGCACCGAAGAATTGATGCTTTTGAACTGTGGTGTTGGAGAAGACTTTGGAGAGTCCCTTGGGACTGCAAGGAGATCAAACCAGTCAATCCTAAAGGAAATCAGTCCTGAATATTCACTGGAAGAACTGATGCTGAAGCTGAAGCTCCAATACTTCAGCCACCTGATGCAAAGAACTGACTCACTGGAAAAAGACCCTGATGAAGGGAAAGACCTTCTGAAGGCAAGTGGAGAAGGGGAGACAGAGGATGAGACAGTTGGATGGCATCATAGACTTAATGGACATGAGTTTGAGCAGGCTCTGGGAGTTGGTGATGGACAGGGAAGCCTGCACGCTGCAATCCACAGGGTCACAAAGAGTTGGACACAACTGAGCAACTGAACTGAAATGAATAATGCAGTAAATCAAACAAGCAAACTAATTCGCATTTATAGAACAATACACCCCAACAACTGCAATATTCATTTACTGAATAAATGATGTACAGAACAACTACACTGAAAATCTCAAAATATTGCTGAGTGAAATTAAAGACTTTAAAAACACATGTAACATTCAGCAAAACAGGCTACAGGTAAGATCATAAAAATCTCAGGAGGTATCAAAGGGCTGAAACTTAACAATGTATTTTTTCTCTATACATAAAAAGGGGGCTTCCCAGGTAGCTCAGTGGTAAAGAATCACCTGCCAATGCAGGAGCTACAGGAGACATGGGATGGATCCCTGGGTTGGGAAGATCCCCTGGAGGAGGAAATGGCAACCCACTCCAGTATTCTACCTGGGATAATCCCATGGACAGAGGAGCCTGGTGAGGTCACAGAGAGTCAGACTCAACTAAGCACGCATGCCCACATATATAAAATACAGATACATGCTTATAAAGTATAAACAATATATTTTCTGTATCATGGAATTAAATAGAAAACCAATTTTTAAAAATAACTGTAAAACCCCCAAATATTTAGAAATTAGACAATAAACTTTTAAAATCTGTATATGAGAGAAATCACAACAGAAATTAGAAAATTACTTGAACTGATCACGCATGTCAAAATTTTATGTTGAAGTTAAAAGAAGTACTGAGAGGGAAACATTTATATATATGAAACATTTTATATATGAAATGCACATATTAGAAAACAATAAAAGTTTAAAATGAATGGTCTGAATTTCTAACTCAAAAGAAAATGGAAAAGGAGTAAATTAGGTCCAAAAGAATAGAAGCAAGAAAATAAAAATATGACAGCAAAAAATAAACAAAATAGAAAATGTAGTACCAAAACAGAAGTTCAACAAAACTCAAATCTGGGGTTTTGAAAAGATTAATACAATTGGTAAACCCCTAACAAGACTGAGCCCAAAAAGTTAAAAAAGAAAAAAAGAGGAGGAGGCGGAATACCAATATCAGGAATGAAAAAGGGGACATAAAACAGTTCCCGCAAGCAGTAATAGAATACTATGAGTAATTCTATAACAATCCAGCAATTTAGAACAGATTTCTTTAAAAATTCAAAACTGACACAGGGAAAAATGGTAAATCTGAATAACCATTTATCATATCTTTAAATATTCTAGGCCCAGATGGCTTTACTGCTGAAAGCTATCAAAAATTTAAAGAAACAACACCAACCTTATAAAGCTACAATAATTAAGTCAATGTAGTATTGGCATAACACGATACAAACAGACCAACAGATCAGAATAGAGAGTCTGAGAAAAGTCTTATACCTATCGAATCTATTGACTGAGAATCCTTTTAAGGAAACCCTTACACTGTAGCAAAAAAATTAGCTTAACATGGATCACAGACCTAAATGTGAAGGCTGAAACTATAAGGCTTCTAGAAGAAAACATAAGGGAATAGTTTCATAACCTTGAGATAGAAAAGGAAAGATCTCTAAGAACCTAAAAGGTAATAAACATAAAATAAAAGGAATCAAATCAATGAATTCAATATTACATTTTAAAACTTCTGCTCCCAAAAGACACTGTTACAAAAATGGAAAGACATGGCTCAGAGAGAAAATATTTGCTAAACATGAAGGTATATATGCTTATGTGTAAAATCTGACAAATAACTTTTATCTAAAATACCAAAAGAATTAACAAACCAGCAACAAAAAAGACAACCTATACTTACAAATATGGGTAAAAGACCTGAACTGACAGTTCAAAAGAAAAGATAAGCAAATGGCCTATAGTCACATTATTAGCCACCAGTGAACTATTAACTACAATGAAATAGAATTATATACCCACCAGAATGGCTAAAATCCAAAATGCCAAACATTTTGGTATTTGGAAAGGACAGAAAAGGAGTAAAGGATGGAAAAGGAGTAAGTGACATCAAAAATGTCAAGAATGCGGAATAACTGGAACTCTTATAATACAGAATGTTGAATGTATTCCATTTTCTATTTTGGAAAACAGTGGTGGTTTCTGAAGTTAAACACACATCTACCCTAGAACACAGCAATTCCACACCTGGGCATTTACCCATGTCCACACAAAGGCGTATACAGGAAGGTTCACGAAGCGTCACTTAGGGTAACCAAACCCTGGAAACAAGCCAAAGTTCATCAGCAGAACTGTTATAATGTTCATATCATGGAATCTTAGCTGTGAAAAGAAGCAAACTACTAAAACACATGTCAAAATGGATGAATCTCAAAACTGTCACTGAGCAAAAGTAATCAGACACAAACAGTACTTATCCTATGATTTTATTTATATGAAGTTTAAGAATACACAAGACTAATCTTTACTAATAGAAGCCAGAAAACAATTGCCTGGATGGGGCAGGAGAAAGAGACTGATTGAAAAGAGGCAAGAAAAAACTTTCTGGGAGATGAACATGTTTTGTTAAGTTGATCTGGGTGGTGTTTTACAAATACTTTTCTTTCCCCCCAAAAATTCAGTGAACTTAGGATCTGTGATTTTACTATATATGAATTACATTGTTGGCATTTTTTAAAAAGTAAACAAACTAGGAAAGTCTTTGTTTCCCTTAGGCTATGGAAGCCAGTCCTTCATTTAAGGCTGTCCATATTAGCATGCTGTCTTGCACACTCAAGGAAAAAAATCTCTTCCCTCTGCCCAGCATCATCTATTTTTTTCTTCCCCTTCATCCCCAAAATCCTCAACCATACATATATCTCTAAGTATTATCTCCCTACTCCCCATGACAGCTAACACTTCTAAAAGACTGCTATGAAATAGTAAGGTTCCCTAAAGTAGATAAAATTATTCATTTTAAATTCAATTTTCAGAAGCACATGTGTGAGATACTAATGACTGCTGCTGCTGCTGCTGCTAAGTCACTTCAGTCGTGTTCGACTCTGTGCAACTCCACAGACGGCAGCCCACCAGGCTCCCCCGTCCCTGGGATTCTCCAGGCAAGAACACTGGAGTGGGTTGCCATTTCCTTCTCCAATGTAGGAAATTGAAAAGTGAAAGAGAAGTCGCTTAGTCGTGTCCAACTCTTAGCAACCCCATGGACTGTAGCCGACCAGGCTCCTCCATCCATGGGATTCTCCAGGCAAGAGTACTGGAGTGGGGTGCCATTGCCTTCTCCAATACTAATGACTAACAAACAGCAATTTAAAGCTTACAATGCATTTTTATGTATGTTATTGCCTTTAAATCCTCACAAAAACCCTATAGTATAGGTTTTGCTATTATCTGTGTTTATGGAAGCCTGGCAGGGCTACAGTCCATGGGGTCGTCAGAGTCAGACATGACTTAGCAACTAAACCACCACCACTGTTAAAGAGAATAAGAAGCTCGGCAAAGTTTCATAACCTGTCAAAGGTCACACAACAAGTAAATGATACCTAACTTCAAATCACATATGTTCTTGTTTAATATGCTACTCTGAGACAGTAAGAATTCTGTTAATAAAAATGTCTGACCGATGAAAAATATCCAAATCTAGCCAAAATAAGCTAATATTCCATTATCTTATGGTCCTATGTCAAATAACATTTCAACAACCCAAATCTACTACCACAAAATTACTATAGTGTGTAAGTAAGTGACCAGATAACTTATTATCCAAGTGGGACACTTCTGAGAATAAAGGAAGAGCTATTAATAATTATGCTAGGACAACAGGCATGATCCAGGACTGTCTTGGGCAAACTGAGACATATGGTCATTCTATTTATAAGCTAGCTGTGCTATGTGAAATTAAGGATTCAGACTTACATTTTATTACAGTATTTTTTAAAGTGACAATTTTAAAACCAAGTAGAAGAGGTAAATAGTCATGAGCATTAACCAATGTTACAAGAAAGGGTTAACATTTCAAACTGTCTAGACAATCATTCTGGTTCCATTTCATCTTTGACAGTTCTGCTTAATGTAGCAATACTGTGGCTGGAAAGATCTGGAGTTAGAAAACCTTGTATGCCTTTTCAAATAAAGATGACCTATTTATAAATATGAGTATTAACAGCTGACAACACTGCAGTTCTCCAAGGAAAGGATTCCTGCTTTAGTTCTTCAAAATATTTCATAAATGAAACAATTTCATTTTATTTTAAAAAGCTCATTAGCTTCACTAAGAAGCCTCATGGAATAAAAAAGTTTGTGTAGGAATATAAAATTTATAATTCTTATAAAAGACACAAGCCCTGAAATGAGTTTGAAAAACTTTAAATATTCTAAAGAAACCAATTCAACAAAGTAACACACTTCAATCTCAGCCAGAATTTAGTCTCCATATGAATGTTCTCCATCTGAGTGGCTTGGCAGATCCTACTAGACGTACCTCAAAGTCTTGAGTGTTACGAGAAAAATACCCCAGTACTCCACCCACAGCCCACATAAATTTTCCAATGTAGGCTTAACCCACAGAAGTGGTTACAGAATTATCATGTAGGCCATAGTCATGTCTAGTCCCAGAATAGTCCTAAACCAAATCTGACCTGTCTGGGCAGGCCAAAGAATAGGTTCCTCAGCTCTACAGCAAACACTCTCCCTGACTCCCTACCTCATTTGCCCAATCTTCCATGGCACAAACTCAAGCTGTAAGCAATTTTCAAAACCAGACTAGACGTTCATGTTGGAAAAACAAGGCAATATTCATAGGAGTATTTTGAAATACTGTTGGCTTAGTACTTATAAAAAGTGCATAAAGTAGAAGTCAGGAGACCTAAATTCCCTCTTACGTTCTATTGCTACCAAACTAGGACATAGCTCTTCATTTGGGCCTGAAGGTCCAGTACCAAGAAAGAAAGAGTAAAGTGCTCTCTACGATTCTCTTATACTCCTAACATTCTACATTTTCTTGTGTGTCCTGAATTTTAACCCAAGCATCAACTTTCCTGTTAGGCCAATTAAAAATGACAAAAGCATCAGTTTATCAAATATGTTCCATCATTTCTCAGGTGAAGACCAGCTGGAATCTGATATATCGGGATGGCCAAAAACTTTGGGGTTTTCGTTAGCCATCTTACAGAAAACACCAAATGAACTTTTTGGCCAACCCAATACACACTCTGATAATTGGTTTAAGAGACTGCAAACTTGGACTCTTCATTAGTAATGGTGTAGCAGAGTAGAACATAAACAATAAAAGTCAGAGTCAAATTCTCCAGCCAAAGTTATTCAAAAATCATAAGCTTTTTTTAAAATTCTTTTTATGTAAATAGTTATTTGGGAATTCATAACAGTGGGATGCTGCACTGGAAAGGGCACTGAATCAGGTATCTAGAGATCTGGGATCTAGTTCAAGACATGCAACTACTTGTTATGAGCCCAAACAAATCACAGTATCTCTTGCCTTCAGATTCTTCGACTGTAAAATGAGAGAATTAGGTAAGTCCGCTTCCTATTTAAAAATCTAAGATTTAAACATTTTCCGATGACATCGTTCTCTAAGGAGACCAAATTGCATTCAACAATGTTCCATTTACAAAATGCCTTAAAATATAAAAAAGTTTCATATCTCCTCAAGAACACTGTGGAATACATATCTGTATTACCATCACAACAGGCCCCATGCTGTGAAGATTAACACTCTGGTCTCTGAATCCAGCGATCTAAGTTCAAATCTCAGTGGAACCAGAGATTTGTTTGAGGGCTTCCCCAATGACTCAGCTAAAGAATTCGCCTGCAGTGCACGAGACGTCAAGATGGGGGTTCAATCCCTGGGTGGGGAAGATCCCCTAGAGATGGAAATGGCAACCCACTCCAGTATGCTTGCCCAGAAAATCTCACGGACAGAGGAGCCTGGCGGGCTCAGAGAGTCACAAAGGGTCACAAAGAGGTGGACACGCCTGAGTGACTGAGCATGAGCACACATTACCATCACTATTTCATAAAACCAATGTTCAGAGAAAAAGAAAAAGATCACTAAATCAGCAAAATACTGTCAGTTAGAACCCAGGTATATTGACCACTGGCCCTCACTGGTTTCCATTTCTATATTCTGTCATAGTCACTGTGAAGAGTCACATATTACTATATTTACCAGCAATTACTTTAAGTGTGGTGTAAAAACAGCACTGGACATAACGTCAGCTCGGTGACCTTGATCATTCTCCTCATCAGTAAAAGCAAGTCAGCAGTCCCCATCCTCTGGGCTACTGTCAAACTGAGTACAAAATGGGAACGCACGTAACATCATAAATGTGAAAATTAATAAACATAAATGTGAAAGGTATCATAAAATTGCATTAAATGTTGTATTCTTTGGGAACCAGCTGGTATCTGTAGGATTACCAACCCATTTAGAACTGTCACCACATATACAAAGTTGCTTCAACTTCAGCAGTCCCCACACCTACTCTTAAACCTAAGTTATTAAGTTCTTTGGAGGACTGTGGGAAAGCAAGAAAGTTACTATAGTTGTCCCTCACAATACTTAACAATTTTTGTTCCCAGAAGCAGTTTTTATCTTTATTTTCTGTATATAATTTTGTAGTTTTCTAGGCTGCGCCATGTGGATGCAGTACCTTGGTTCCTAAGTTCAAATCCATGCCCCCTGCACTGGGAACACAGAGTCTTAACCACTGGACCGCCAGGAAAGTTCTAGAAACAGTCCTTTCAGGAAATTTAAGTAGTATGTTGTTTTTATAAAGGTATCTTGCAGAGCACTAGATTATGGATATCTGGATTCCGTTCCTAACTCTGTCACTAACTGATTTTACTCAAGGCACTCAACTTTTCTTAGCCTCAGGTATAAATGTGGCAACTGGTTTTAGGTAATATCTAAAAACCTTTGAGTAATGTCACTATAGCTGAAGACTATACAAAATGTAGACTAATTATCTGAAGATACAAGCATAAATGTAACTATTATTAGTTATCTACCCTTCCAAGAGTCAAATAAGACTAGCATTAACCTTTAAATCAATCTTTCTGGGACTTGCCTGGTGGTCCAGTGGTTAAGAATCTGCCTTCCTATGCAAGGGACATGGGTTTGATCCCTGGTTGGAGAGCTAAAATCCCACGTGCCTCAGGGCAACTAAGCCTGCCACTACTGAGCCTGTGCTCTCTGGAGCCTGAGCACCACTCAGAAAAGCCCATACACTCTCAATTAAGACCAGAGGCAGCCAAAAATATATGTTTAAAAAAAAAAAAATCAAGTCTTTTTAATACAACCACCATTCAACTTCTACATTAAAAAACACATCCTATTGTCACTAGCCAAGCAGCAGAAGTTTTAGATTTGGGTGTTTCTCCACCAAGAAGTAGCAAGGATTATGATGATGGATTAAAATTAAGTCTACACAAGAGACCCTTAACATAGCAAGTATTTGCCCCACAGTCTTAGTTAGTAGCAGACTGAAATGATGGGATTTGAAAGTGCAAATGGGGAGATGGAGCATAAACTAGGTTTAACAGCATAATCCTAATTCACCCTAAATACTGTTAGCATTAAAAGCTAAATTTATACATCCCAATATAATTTACTGTGAAATCTTTCCATGTGGATCTCCACATTTCAGTGTGTGTGTGTGCTCAGTTGTGTCAGACTCTTGGCAACCCCATGGACTATATAGCCCACCAGGCTCCTCTGTCCTTGGAATTTTCCAGGAAGGAATACTGGAGTGGCTTGCCATTTCCTCCTCCAGATGTTCTGGACACAAGGATCAAACTTGCATCTCCTGGGTCTCCTGCATTAAGAGGCAGATTCTTTACAATGAGCCACCTGGGAAGCCCCCACATTTCAGTACTGTATTTCCATCCTCCTTCTGCGTAATTAGGTAAGTACTCTGAGTTTACATAGAATTATGCAATTTAAGAGAAACTGCATCCAAGTTCAACAGTTACATCCTAAATTACCTGAGGGTTAGGTTCTAAAGTAATTTCTAAAATACTGTGTAGTCAAAATCACCAGTGAGAAACCATTAAATCACAAGGACTTAGGCTGCTAGAAGCTCGCAGAGCAAAATTTAATTTCATTTATTCTCTTCACATTTGTGCTGGGGCCTCCCTTTCTCTGGGACAATGAAGGTCAAAAAGTGAAAAGTCACTTAGTCGTGTGGGACTCTGCGACCCCATGGACTATACAGTCCATGGAATTCTCCAGACCAGAATACTGGAGTGGGTAGCCATTCCCTTCTCCAGGGGATCTTCCCAACCCAGGGAGAGAAACTAGGTCTCCCACGTTGCAGGTGGATTCCTTCCCAGCTGAGCCACCAGCGAAGCCCATGAAGGCCAAGGTCTACTTTAAAAGAGGCTGTTCAGAACACTGGGTAAATAAGGCAATTTATCTCTCTCTCTTTTAGATTTATCTCTTTTTATAAATAGTTGCATTAGCATAAGGTAACCATTTGGTCAATGCTACCCACAGACACTGGACCAGGCCATTAACAATAAAGAACCTTCCAAACTCTGGAAGAGCAACTGAGGTGAAGTTTTTCGTTTATTGCTCTCATTGTATACTATGAAACTCATTCTGCTGGAACTCAGATAAAAGTAGGTAAACAGATGGTACCTTGGGAACCAGAGTCCTAATTCCAGTCATAAGCAAACATTGTGAGGACAATTTCAAAACTTGGGGGCAATCTACCTGCATCGAAGGGCCAACACTGCAGGTCTGCACTGGGCCAACAACGAAGTTGTCAGAAGGCAAGACACGCGGGCAAGGACACGCCCGGTGCACGTCACACTTCCCCAGGCCTCAGGCCATTCGGGGGGTGGGGGGGAAGACAGCTACATTTTCATAAGAAATCCACTAGACTCATCAGCAAGCTTCAAATCCTGGAATCTGGGCGAGAGTCACCTCAGCTATGCGGCTACTCAAAGGTCTCCGCCACGTGCCTCAGCCCCCAAAACTTCTGAGGAAGGCATAAATGACCAAATGAAAAGTGCAGAAAGCCTCCACATGAGGGGGACTGGTGGCACCGGGAGGCTCCAGAACACCCAAGAGAAGGGGCGGGCGGCAGTTCTCAGCAGCCGAGAGGCTAATGCCTACCTAGCGCGCAATTCAGGCTGCCGCCCAGATTAATTACCTGATGGCCATCATAGCTTCACCTTCCAGCCCCAAGCGACAGCGCTCGCGTCCGATGCTCTGCGTTCGCACGGGTGGCAGCAGCAGGTACCACAGCCACGGCTTCTGGGCTCAAGCACTCCGCGACCCGGGAGCGCGTCCTCACACACCCCGCGCGCGGGCGGCCCCCGCCTAGCCGGTCGCTCACGCTGATTGGCCGCGCCCGGAAGGGGCGGGCGCTCCGCCCCTGGCTGGCGGCCCAAGGACCTAGCCAGGGCGCCGCCGGCCACGGCAAGCCGCCTGTGCGTCTCGTGCCGGCATGCGGGCTAGCGGGCTGGCTAGCGGGCTCGGTGGCCATCTTGAGTCCTGGTAACTGCCTATCCCCACTCCCGGCTTACGGTGCACGAGGTTGGGTGCCCGCCTCAAAAATGGCCGCCCCGAAAGGCAACCGGTTTATCAGTCACATGGCGCGGTCTACCTCGGCCAGCCCAGGTCGCTCTAACAGGGCTTGGGACGGGGGCGATGTCAGGGCAGTCTTCGGAGAGGGGGTTTAACAGCCTAAAAACCCATCTGCAGAAAAACCGCAACCGCCTGGCAACCTCAGTCCGGGGAGAGTCGATCGCGTGGCAATAGCAGCACGATGTGTTAAATTAGAACTCGCAGCCTTCTAAGAGTCAAGTGCCGAGTATGGTGGTCCCCAAACGTTTTGGACTTTAAAAAGTTAGGACAGCTTATAAGGAAGTGTCCAGGGTCTCAGTGTAAACTTGCGAATCAGAACCTAGAAACGTGAGGCCCGTACAATGGTATTTTTAGCAAGTTCCCGGGTTATCCAGGTACACGTGTAACTTTTAAAACCTCCAGGCCAAACTAGCCCAGACTATCCTGCTTGACACACTAATTGTCAGACGTCCTCGCTTTCCTGAAAAGGATGCAGCGCTCTGAAGCAAGCATCTAGTCATAGAAAACTGGAAGAACCCTGACTCTTGGCGCTAACTTTGCGATTTAGCGGGGGTAAAAGAACTTAAAACTGAGTCTGAACCGCTAATAAAAGACAGTAAATCAATTCCACCTGCAGGAAGGACTGACATGGGGGCGTTAGAAAATAAACGTTTTATGATCTAAATAGCTTTTGTTTATTCCCTCTTTATTCTGTGTACAAATATTTATATAAACAGACAGACCATAACCTCCGGTGGCATTCATTTACTAAGCATTTTGGATGGGGTTCAATTCCATAATCTGAAATCAGTTACATTAGAAACACACCCTAACACGTAACATTGAAGTGTGCATTCTGTGATTGAAGGAACTAAATATTTATTTCCTTTTAATTAGTTTAAATTTTAAAACCAAAAGCAAAGTAAAACATTATTCCATTAAACACAGTATTTTTCACTGCATACGTTTCAAGGTAGAAAATTTAGCATCCAAATTTAGACACTGCACAGATAAATATGTACTTTTTCAAGACAGTACAAAAAAATACAGAATATCTCAAGTCTTTATATATATCTTGACTACATGTTAAAATAGTACTTTGCTACACTGGGTTAAATAAAACCTATTAAGATTAAACTGTTTACTTTTTAATGTGGCTAGAAGTTTAATTTTGTCTTACATTACATGTCTACCTGACAGTGCTGTTCTGCTAAGCCAGCCTTGCTTTTCTTACCTACCATTGTCCCTGTGACAGAATAATTATGTTCACAAAATGAAATTAGTAGATCAATTTACACAAATCTGTGGTTTCTTACAATCTAAAATATAAGTATTCCAAAAGATTTCAAGTTTTCTTCAAAAATGCTTTTAACATTATTTTCTTTAATTTGGAAAATGCCTATCTAGAAGGAAGCCCTGCACTATAAATCTGAAGTGTTCAGTCCATGAGTAAAGGCTATTAAAAACAAGAGTCTTGGCTGATTGAGACTTTGACCAAATGTCCACAAGCAGAACCAGCCAGTTGTTCCTCAGGAAGTGAATCAAAGCAGCAGCAGGATAGCAATTTGAAGCAGTGGAGACATTGACTAATTCAACAGTTTGCCTTCTCCACTAACGGAAAATGTTAATAGATAACCCGCATGAGTCGGACACAAGTTAGCGACTGAACAACAACCGTAACCCGGATGAACTAAAGTAAAACCAGGAATAATACTCAGAACAAACTTCAAAATCTCCATGCAACTTTTAATATGGGATGCACTATGGTGCTTTTCAGACTTTAATACATATCACTTGAGAGATCTTATTATTAAGGATTCAGCAAGCTCTGTGGTCAAGATTTTGCATTTCCTTAAGTTCCCAGATGTTGCCAGTTGCTTCTCCTGTGGGCCATGCTAAGTAGCAAGGCTGTAAAGGAAAGTAGCAAGATTATAAAGGTAGCAAGACAGAAGTGACTTGGAACCCCTACATGACTTCCTGCATGAGTTTACACATTACATGCTTTTCATGGCATTGAGAAGATCAAAACTTAATTCATTCTAGTAAAGTGTCTAATAGAGTCCTTAGCACAAGACATGATTACTACTTTGTTATTACCACACTTGTTAAAATTATATCTCTGAGAAGCATGATACGAAAGCTAACCTGAACTTGGCCCTGTGAAAAATAAATGAACTTTTACTCATGCTTTTGTTGACACTTACTTTTGATTTTTACTAATAAAGGTAAAGAAAAAAAGGTGGTACACAAAAAAGCTAGATTTGAGACCCTGCATTTAAACAAATATATTGTATGTTATTAAGGGATGATAAAAGTCTGCTATGTTCAAATATTCAATAAAATTGAAGTCATATCAAATTCAAAGATTTCTTTTTAAAAAACCCAACTTTTGAGAAGTGACACTTTGCATCTAACAATCAATACTTTTGTTTTGTTTGTACTCATAACCAGTCAACACAACTTTTAAAAAGTGTATTATTTAAAATGTACTTAGATAATAGTTCATTTTGGCAGGTATAAATATAAAAATGTTATTTCAGTAAAAAGGGTTCATGTGTGATCGTTCTTTTAGAGTCAATCAGGTAGAGATAAAAGACATGTTTTTCCAGATAAAGGCAGCAGCTTTTTTCATTCATAGCATGTTCCTTTCCTCTTTTCATGCTCCTTTCCTAATCTTTCCCTACCCTCTCTTCCACCCAGTTTTTTTCAACCATACACATAACAAATACACACATGGTTAGCTATTGAGTAACTACTAAAAAACTTTTGATCAATTTTCTAAGCAATTTATTTCAATCCTATTCAATTTATTTCCCTATTCAATCCCTATTTTCCGAATAGGGAAAAGCAGTCAATTGGAATTTTTAACTTCCACTAACCTTCTTCCAATTTAAATAGTTGAATCAAGATCAGTGAGTCAGAATAATTTACTCATAGAAAGATAGATAAGCAAACATTCTATTTATCTAATCATGTGGTTAGTTTGCCACTAAAAGCACGTAGATAGCTAACCCCCAAATAGTTAAATAAATACATTTATGGATACCATAACAAATATGTAGACTTACCATTTCAACAAATGCTTCCAACCCCAAAACAATAGCAAAGTTCTCTTCAAACACAACCAGTTTGTTGTTAAGGGTTCAATAACAAGTATTTCCATATAATGGTACATTTCTAGAAAGCTCTGTGGCAATACATGTCACCAATTCCATGTTTTAGGCAACTATCATAAATAAAATAGAGCAAATGTGAACAAGGATTTGTATACTATTTATTTCACATTAACAGTAGCAAAAATTTATTACATCCCTAACTAAGCAAAAATAGAATGCCTGCGTGCTAAGTCGCTTCAGTTCTGTCCAACTCTTTGTGACCCTGTGGCCTATAGCCTGCCAGGTTCCTCTGTCTATGGGATTCTCCAGGCAAGAATACTGGAGTGGGCTGTCATGCCCTCCACGAGGGGATCTTCCAGACCCAAGAATGGAACCTGTGTTTCTTACACCTCCTGCCTTGGCAGGCAGGTTCTTTACCACTAGCACCACCTGGGAAGCACAGGAATGAGGAGGTGGGAATTCTAAGCCTAGGCCTACCAAAAAAAAAAGTATGCCTTTTGACCATTAGTTTCCTTATCTGAAATGCAAGGTCATCTGTTACAGTCAACATCTCAGGGCCCTTTCAGTTCTTACTGGAAAGTGGGGGAAAAAAAAAACAACTGTCCACTTGTGACTCAATACAAATTGAGTAGATTTTTTTTAAGAGGTGGTCAGTTTTAATGAAAATAGAACGTATACAGTTTTACTTAGCTTTCATTATAGTCAAGGTTATTCAAAGAAACATTGCTAAATGTATTACCTCAAAAGATATAAGAGGTTCACTATTTTTATTTCCTTTAAATTATTGTCCGTAGATTCTAATGTCACATTTCACTTTACCATGACATATTCAAACAGAACCTAATCTTTAAATGGAAACTGACAATTTATTTCCCAGGAGAGTTTGAAGAATATAATAACATTTGATTGATTGAACTTTATTTAGTAAGAATTCTTAGCAAAACTCCCTCCCAAGAACACCCACACAGTGCTTCTTTATTTTCAGTGAACCACAAATCTCTAAAAGTCAAAGAAAACTTTCAACCTAAAAGTATAGGACAACACAGCTTCCCAATTATTTATGCTGCCAAGAATATATATTTAAACTACATAATTGAATACAGCACTATCATTTCATAAAAGGGCATTTTAACATAAAAATGTAAAAAGGCCATCACAGAATAAATAGTGCTACTCAAAAGTATTGCTGGTAATCTTATGAAGTATAGTTTCTATGTAAAAGATTTTTTCTTATTTTTATTTTACCATAAATCTGGTACATCACAAACAAGCTTTTAGGACTGAATCACTCGGAAATTTCCTAGTGGTCCAGAGGTTAGGACTCCATGCTTTCACCACTGAGGTCAGGGGTTCAACCCCTAGTCAGAGAATTAAGACCCCACAATCCAAGGCATAGCCAAAAAAAGGGGGAAGGAGATCAATCACTCATTAGCTCAACAAATATTTACTGAGTTCTACTCTACTACTCAAAACACTGGAGACTAAGCAACGGCCAAGAATATGTACTGCCCTTAAAGAACTTACATTCTAGTGAGGGGATATGGATGAATAATCAAATAAATAAGATCATTAAATGCTCATAAGTGCTATTCAGAGAATTAAAACCAGCAAATCAACACAGAGAAAGGCTCATTTAGAGTCAGTGAAGGCCTCCAGTAGGAAGAAACTGAATAGCAAAGAATAGCAAAGTGGGGAAGGGATTCCAGACAGATATGACTAAAATAACTGGAAGGCCAGTGTGAAAAAGGGCAAGGAAGAGAGGAAAGGCTGTAGTCAGAGAAGAAGCAGGCTGTCTTAGCTTTGATGAGCCTAAGAAGTTTAGATTTTGTTATAAGCAAGACAGGAATTAAGTTCTGAACACTTAATTAAGTTTTAAACAGAGGAATGACATGATCTGATATTGTTTTAAAAGAGAATGTGGTTACAGTGCAGAGAATAGATCACAGGAGCATGAAGGCAGAAAGACTAAATTAAAAGCCTGTGACAGGGATTTCCCTCGTGGTTCAGTGGCTAAGACTCTGTGTTCACAATGCAGGGGGCTCAGGCTCAATCCCTGATTGGGGAACTAGATCCCCCATGCCACCACTAAGACCTGATGCAACCAAATAAATAACCTATTACAGTATTAAAGATGACAAATAATTCTGATCTGAACCACAAAAATAGTGGTGGACATAGAAGTAAATGGACATTTTGGAGGTAGAATGACAGGACTTGCAAAATACAGGGGAGTAAGGAAAATAAAGGAATCAAGAGTAACTCCTAGATTTTAGACAACATTGGGTAAATTTGGGCTAAATTGAGTAAATGGTGCTGCTATTACCAAGATAAATGGAAAAGGCAAGAATCAAGTTCAAGGGACAAGTTCTAGGAGTGGTCAGGGATAGAAATAAAAACTTGGGAAACAGATTTTTCTTTCTAGTCGTTCTTACTCTGTAGTGCCTACTGTTTTCTATTAATAGACTAAATAGTTGTCCACAATTGTATATGCAGTTTCATTTGAACAACACCCTAAGAGGGGAACCATTCTACCTTAGCAGTCACCTGCTAGCAATCACTGTCTAAGTTGCTAAGTCGTGTCCAATTCTTGCAACCCCATGGACTGTGGCTTGCCAGGCTCCTCTGTCCATGGGATTCTCCAGGCAAGAATACTGGAGTGGGTTGCCATTCCCTTCTCCAAGGGATCTTTCCAACCCAGGGATCGAATCCAGGTCTCCTGCATTGCAGGCAGATTCTTTAACCTCTGAGCTACCAGGGAAGCCAGCAGCCACTAAATATGTATATAAGAAAAATAATAGGTACAACTTGCATGCATGTGTGCTCAGTCACATCCAACTCTTTGAGACCCTATGGACTGTAGCCCATCAAGCTTCTCTGTCCATGGAATTCTCCAGGCAAGAATACTGGAGTGGACTGCCATGCCCTTCTCCAAGGTACAACTTAATGAGTGGTTAGTATGTGCCAGGAACCACGCTATATATATCTTTCAAGTACTATCTCATTTGAATTTACAACAACCGTAATAGAAGACATTTTATTATCACCATTTACACTTGAAGAAACTGAAACTCAAAGCGGTTAAAGAATTTGCTGAAAGTCACACATTACAGAGCAGAAATGCAAACTCTGGTAGTATAACTCCAGAACTGGGACTAGTTACCACTATACAGTGTCTGATCAGAGTAAACCCAAGATAGACTGACGTAAGTCTGAGACTTTTACAAATATCCAAGTTTCAGACCACTATACTGTGACTTCAACCCATGCAATATAATAGTCCAGAAACAGCTTTCTTATTAGCTGGAGCATCACAGGAAATACTTTCAGAAGTTGCTTCTTTTTTTTCCACGTGTACTTATTCATAGTTAAATCTAAGCAGACAATGAATCTGCCATTTTTATCTTTAATTTGGCCAAGACTCCTAATTGCCACCAAGAATCATCTCTTAGACCTCTTCATTTTTTAAATTTCAATCACAGTTTCATTTCTGTCAAAATCACAAGACTGATTTTTGACAAAGAAAAATATCTTTTTTACCACTCTGCAAGAATTCAGAGGCACACAATGAGTACAAGGGTTCAGTTTACTATAAAACTAAGAAAATACCCCATCTCAGCCATTCGTCTTGTGCAAATCAAATTTAGGCTTTAGGAAAATTACAAATTATTTCTTAGCAAGATCTTTCAAGACTCAGAAATTGAAACCACAAATGTCCATAAAAGGCTCCTCTGTAAGAAAAAAAATTTTTTATATATTCATGCTGTCCTTGGGTATGTCCTCTAACTAACCGGTGCCTATCATTTTCTAAATAAGAGTAAAAAATATGCAGCTTTATCCAAAGAGTTCTAAGGAACAGTAGTTTCTATTGAGTTTTTTAGAAATGATTAAACTGGTCTCTTATTTAGTAGTCCCAGTGTTTTGGGGCTTTTTTTTTCCCCTAAGAGGGTATTCTAACAACAGTAACCAGCAATCTCATAGTTTCCACTAATGAGGACTAATCTAGATCTGAAGGCCCTGTCTTCAACCCTACTACATGGGCAGAGGGCCATCTTCTCCCACAGTCTATAGGACAGGACACAGACTGGCATTGGTTCTCATCAGCCTGAAGACTGACCTCAAGGAAACAGTGCAACCCCTCCTTGTGGAAACAGGGCAGACTGCTTTCCTGCAATAACGAAGCATTTAAAATTGAAACACGTGGAAGTTTTATACAGCAGTGATGGCGGTGGAGGCGGTAATGATAGTGGTCTCATTGTTATTGGGAAACCAGGGAGGGGGAGATGTGCCCACCAAAACTGTTGTATTGGGGAAAATGTAATCTTTGAAGTGTCTTCTCTTAGTTGGCACAACAGACATTCTAACTCAAGTGTAATTAAAACTATATACGTATAAATACAGCACACACACCACAGCACTCTTTGGAGTGCTTTCAATGGACATACTTCACCCAGTGGTTACTTGATGTGATCACGTAGTCTCAAATGAAAGGAAGGACCACTAGCTTTTGCAGTGGGTGGCTGTACAGATTTTCTAATGCTTCACTGCATCTGAGAGAATCAGGCATAAGAAACCTTAAGAATAAATTATTTTATTGCCTCAATAGTTATAAAAGTTCATAGAGAACTGCAATGTGATAGAACTACTATCATCAGGGTTTGACATATGTTTACATACACAAAGTATGTACATATGTATGTATGTACATATGTACATACATAGGTATGTATGTATGTGTGTATATGTAACATTATTTCAAAAGGGTAAAGCATCTGTCTGCAATGCAGGAGACCCGGGTTCAATTTCTGGGTTGGGAAGATCCTCTGGAGAAGGAAACGGCAACCCACTCCAGTACTCTTGCTTGGAAAATCCCATGGACGGAGAAGCCTGGTAGGCTACAGTCCATGGGGTCGCGAAGAGTCAGACACGACTGAGCGATTTCCCTTTCTTTCTTTCAAGCATCTATAACATATCACTTTGCCAGGGGTTGAGATAAGACATTTATCTTCACAAGCCTATTTACAAGCTTAAAATATACCTAAGTACTCCCACTCTCATTTCATTTGAGGGTGGGTTTTAGTATTTATTTTTAAATACTGGCATTTAAATGCACAGAATTTCATTCTAAATTATCATTTTCCACATTCTCCTCCTTTATTACTTTGAAGGAAATCTTGATTGTCTTCATGTCTTTCTTGGTAGGAAAGAATAGCCTGGGGTAGAGGAACATTTAAAATGAATGTGGTTTATCTGAAAAACAAGACATTTGTCTGCAGACAGAGGCAAAAAAACAATTACTCTCCAGTGCAACTTGTCAAATAACCAGCCCAACCCATTCCCAAAAAGCCAGGGGTTAAACTCAAACACTGCTTCAAGATCTGGGATTCTAAATAGCCAAGGGTATGGTAAGATAAATCCCTTATATTTATATCCTAAGAGACTGCTATTAATATTCCAAATATAGGCAGATACGCTAACATGGACATTTCTTCAAATCCCTACAGCTCTTAGAGAGGAGGATGGAGGGAAGTGAGAGGGAGTTTGGGATGGACATGTACACACTGCTAGATTTAAAACAGATAAACAACAATGACCTATGCACAGCATATGGAACTCTGCTTAGTGTTAGGTGGCAGCCTAGATGGGAGAGGAGTTTCAAGGAGAATGGATACATGTGTACGTATGACTGAGTCCCTTTGCTGTTCACCTGAAACCAACACAACACTGTTAATTGGCTATACCCCAATACAGAATAAAAAGTATATATACAAAAATCTCTACAATTCTATCATAGGGAATAGTCCTATTCTAGAAAGTCTCTATCAGCTAAAAATACATCACAAAATCTACATTTTACAAAAATGAATATATTTTTTGCAGGTATAATGGACACCTAACATTGTATTAGCTTCAGATGATTCGGTATTTGTATATATTGCAAATAATCACCACAATGTCTAGTTAACATCCATAACCATACACAAAGATTTTTTTTTTCTTGTGATAACAACCTTTAGATTTATAACAAAAACATTTAATGGTTTTGTTTTCTTTACTGTGGGGTGGAATGGGGGTTGATGGGAACAGATTTCGCACTTTCCAGATTTTGACAAAAGCCTAACAGCTCCAGATTGACTATATGTGAAGGGAAGAAGTAATTAAATCCAAATGGAATCTCCAAACATTATAAGAAGGCAGTTCTTTTTAGGTAGCATTAGGTAACAAACTTAAGACTCCACAGAAATGGTTAGACCTTAAATTATTTCTCCAAAAACCTAAAACTCACTATATACCATGGGAAAATAATATACATATTTAAACTCCGCACTTCGAAACCAAAAGTTAACACATTTTCCAATGTTATTTGTGCAAGTGGAGGGGTAGGAGAGTAGATTATTGAAATGAATCATCATTCAAAGGACAGAAGCAGAATTAAAAGCTTAGATAGACAAATTCGGTCAAGCTTTAGCCATAAAGGACTGCCAGCTCCTGCCTTGGTCTCTTGGAGACCTGAGCTGCTGTCAAGGAGGTCCAACTACCAGGATGAAGAAACCACAGGGAGAGGCACTCAAACTACACAGACAAAGAGGAATCCAGCCAAGATTTCCAGTCACCTCTACCAAAACAGACCAGACCTATTATCAGCTGCTGCTGCTAAGTCACTTCAGTCATGTCCGACTCTGTGCGACCCCATAGATGGAAGCCCACCAGATCCCCCGTCCCTGGGATTCTCCAGGCAAGAACACTGGAGTGGGTTGCCATTTCCTTCTCCAATGCATGAAAGTGAAAAGTGAAAGTGAAGTCGCTCAGTCGTGTCTGACTCTGTGCGACCCCATGGACTTCAGCCTACCAGGCTCCTCCATCCATGGGATTTTCCAGGCAAGGGTACTGGAGTGGGGTGCCATTGCCTTCTCCATATTATCAGCTAAATACTTTCAAGTGATCCTAGCCAATACCACATGGAACAGAAGAATTAACCAGCTACTCCTGACCCATAAAACCATTAACTCTAATAAAATGGCTGCTCTTTTAAGCCACTAAATTTTAGGACAGAAAAATCAAACTCATTGTGAAAATACATTTTGCACTGCAACTAATACTCCATAAATACACATAACAGAAATACTTCACAAAGCAGTATTTATCCTTACCATATTCAGTGCACTGGCACTTTCTATTTTCCTTTTATAAAATACCACTTTTTCTACACCCAAATTGATTCATGATCTAGTTTGAAAAGCTTTTTAATCTAGACTACTCACTTCACAGGTGTATACACAAACCTAGACAGAAACCTTAATAGGACCCAAGTGCTCTGATTAATAATGCAAAGCTCTTTTTCCTTATATCATCCTAAGAGACCACAGGTACTACAGTTCATAACAAGAAGTTTCTCATAAACTCACATACACACTTCAGAGCTGAGTGAAAAGCTGAAAAGCAGAGATGTCTGATGTTGGAAGTGATGCAGAAATCAGAAATAGCTAAGAGGGACTGAGTCCTTTTTTTAAATCACTTCCTTTTACTTCCCCTCTTCTTTTCACAGATCTGCATTTTCTTACTCCTACTTCCTTCTTCCTACGGTTATCAAGCATTATAAAATTGAGCTGTTAAGTATCAGTCGAATTTAATGAAATGTTATAGTCATATCCTTAAAAGTAGGCTAACTGAACATTTTACCATTTCTTTAAAAATGTTGCTTTTTTTCTGTTTGAGGTCGAAGACTAATTGTGGCTGCAGGCCTTTTCTAATGAAAAAGAATTCTCACCACTGCCATCTCAGATTTGGTAGAATATTTTTAGAAAATTTTAAATTATTAATAATATTAAGATTAATTAATAGATTTTTAGATTACTAGTAATAGTTTCATATATAATTTAGGAGTATTTTTGAAGCAAAGGGCTTGCTTATTTTTTTTAATCCCATAAATCACTATTGATTCCTGCTGTATTGTTTATATAATACCTGAATATTTGAGCTAATTACTAAACGTTAAGACAGATTCAGGTTTGAACCCTATCTCTGCCATTTATTGTATAATCTTGAGCATATTAAATTCTGTGGACAGTAATGGTTATTCCATATTATTATAATAATTAATAATGCTAAGTCATAACATTCAAATCGTCAATATCAGAGAAAAGTACAAAATCTCCAAGGTAAATAAAAACTTATCAGAAATTGTTCTCTTAGTTGGAACATTTTAACTCTCAAAACATAAGCAAAATTGGCTTATGCCAAGCAAAAAAGGCTTTTAATGGAAAACACAACCTGCTCAAAACTGAAGTTCAATGAGTTAATCCACTGCAAAGCTTACAATTAAGTATATCCCACAAGTTTATTTTAGGGGGTGAGGAGGGCTGGACACTTACATATGTGAATAACAGAACTTGAAAGACAAAAATCTAAACAAGGTTACTAAACAGAAAACAGAATTTCCTTAAATAGTGTGCTTATCTCTCACATACAGAATTTATTCTGACAAGTTCTCAATTTCTGTCTTCAGAGTGTAATACACACACCAAGAAATGTGAATCACATGTCCTGAGTGTGAAATGAGAGCTTACTACTTAGGGACGCTTAACCTCCCTGGGTCTATTTCCTCAGCAGAAGGTAGTTACCTGGTGGCCTTGTGAGGATCTAAGTGAAAGTTATTGACGTATTCATATGTTATTTTTATCTTTAAAAAAAAACTGATGCTTCATTTCCTGTTCTAGAAAGTAGGACAATGAGAAATTATAAGATTTGGCATCAAATTTCATTTCAGATACTTAATAGCTATGTTACATGACTCATATTTAACCTACTGGGCTTCAATTCTCTAAACGCAAGGTAAATATGAGACTGATTTTAAGTACCTCCCCAGGCACTGACAATCTAAAGGGTCTAAAACATGTTCAGAGTTTTCAAAAAATTCACGTGAAATTGTAAATTATCATTTCAAAACCACATCTAATACTGAGATTTGCAGGAAACTTCAACTCTATGAGATCCTACCCTACCTTAGGGTTTGCACACCTAGACATCTCTTCCCACCCCTGTTCCTACTCCTACTCACACCAGCATTCCCTGGCCTTCTTTGGAAATACCAAAATAGCTCCTAAAAGGGAAAGCCTAAGAAAGCCTGCTTTAACCTGTTTTATGAGTAAAAAGAAGCAACATCTTGTTCAACAAGAGAGCATTTAAAGAGCTTTGAATCTGACGTGATAGTCACAGGATACTAACAAGTCTTCTCAGGAATGTAGCTTATTCAGGCTTCACATAGAAGTGAAGTCGAAGGTCTAGTAAGCTCTGCATAAGAAAAACAATTTCTGAAAAACTCTATTTTAGGAGGAACCCAAGACTTCCTCAGCCATGACTACAAAATAAGAAAATGTTCAAATCTCTAATGCGGTTAACTTCAAAGACAACACATTTGAACTGTTTGTTTAAAAAGATAAACAAATTGTTTAACTTGCTTAACTCAGAAACTTAACATGGGTTTCCAAACTTTAGCTCAAGGGCTCAAAGGGTAAAACTATTTTCTTTGCTACATCAAGCTTAAAGGAATTTGAGAACCCTAAGACATCTGAATTTGATTATTTTGCTCTATTTCAATAGTTTTCAAGTGACCCCTCTTGGATGAGTCAATAGAGACAAATTTCTTAAAAAGACCATTTTGCGATATCACTTACTGGTTACATAGTACATTGTTACACAGTATGTTATGAAATCAAGAACCAATACTGCTAACCTTCAGTGCTTTTGGAGTTCATTACAATGTAAATAATCTCACTAAATGTGGACTTGCAAACCCATAGGGAAAAGACTGACCATTCTGATAGGTCACTGAGTTCTTTGTAAATTCACTCTTTCAGAAAATTCATTTCTCCACCAAATAAGCAGTGGTACTATATTTATTTTAAGAAAGAAAACACTGACAACATGGCCTTAATAATATGTTTCTATTAATATAGTGTTGTTGGTTGGTTGATTGTGTGTGCTTAGTTGTATCCAACTCTTTGCAATCCTATGGACTGTAGCCTACCAGGCTCCTCTGTCCATGGAATTTTCCAAGCAAAAATACTGGAATGGATTGCCATTTCCTCCTCCAGAGGATCTTCTGGACCCAGGGATCGAACCCGAGTCCCTTGCATCTTCTGCACTGGCAGGCAGATTCTTTACCAACTGTGCCACCTGGGAAGCCATTAATACAGGAGAAATATATTTCTTTTGAGGTAATTTTCCCTATGGACAAATGCATGAGATGATTATTACAGTCAAAGATTACTATAGTCATCAGAAAGAACAGAAATGCAGTCTAGAGTGCATCTCTTGGCCTCTGTCCTCCAGCACTGGATTTATTTCACACACAAGCTCACTCCCCATGACAATAAAAAACAAAGGTCCAAGAACCATGAAACATTTTCATTAAGAGTTCTGTCAACTCTTCTGAACAGATAACAATTTACAGTCAATATATGATTCCATTTTGCACCACTGAATACTACAAAGCTTCAAACCTCTTTAAAGAGTTAATTAATTCATTGAACAAAAATTTAGGGCCTATGTTGCAATGAAGTAATTAGTTATAAAGCATTGAGAGTTGTTCAACTAGTTTCCTGACTTCAAGTAGCAGTAGACAAGATGAAACACGCACACACTGCGCACTGCAATGATACGAAGCATAAAGCACCAAGCAGCAGACAGAGCCGTTCCCAGGCCTGGCGATTAGGAAAATTTTATAAGGGAGATAGACTTTGTCTGGACCTTGAGGAATGAGGTTTCCAGTGGCAGCAGGAGACAGGAGAGGATTGTTTCTTCATTTTTGTAAATATTTTCTTTAAGTGCCATAATGAATTTTTCTCTTGCTGAGAGAATGACACCACCTCCTGCACCCTTCAAGTTCCTGGTAGAGCTGTTGATTATAGTGTCTTCCTCAACATCCATACACTCCCCAACATATATAAACACACGCACACAGGAAAAAGAGTAAGAGTACCTCCAAGGCTGGCCAAAATCCCCACCTCTGAGACGCTAATTGGTTCAATGGTGGGTATGTAACCCAGGCAGGGCCAATCAGAATATTCTCAAAACCGTTAAACAGATGTGGAAAGTCTTGCCTTTGGGCTCATGAGATTGTGGGCTTAGGGATGAAAAATGCTGTCTTTCTTACTACATTTAAGATGGCCTGTATGAGAAATAAATTCAATACCAGAGGATAATAGAAGCTAGGGATGCATTCCTAGAATGAGTCATATTTGGCTAGACTTCCCATTCTTTGAGTCAACTGAGTCTCTTAGAGAATTAGAAATGGTTCTACTATGGATACACCGAAGTCCAGCCTGAGCCTCTAGACGGCAAAAAAGCCAAGTAACTACTTCAATATCATTTCCAATAATCGCTAATTTTGTGAGTGATCAGTGATCACATAGGCTACTTCCAGACCTATAATCTTGTATTTGCAGCTAACACAGAAAAATAGCTGGGTTTACTAATGACTAAGTGCGGCTTGCTGACAAAATTGTGAGAGCCTGTTAATAAGGAAGCAAACTGGGTTTCTTACATAATTGCTGTACACAATTTCTTATTCTACAGAAGGTGCTGAAATCGGCACGCATGCGATGAAAGCCAAATTCCAAGTGGAAATTTAGATGTTCTTATGTTGAAAACTAATTATTGTTTTCTAAATGGAAACATTTTTAAAGAAATCATGTGAGGGCACAAGTACAAACAAAAACACCAGAAGTAAAACATAGAAGAGAGGGCAACAACTTTAAATCTGCTTTGGAAAATATTCAAAAGGTATCATCTTCAAGTAGTATGTGAAACTTGAGTTCATGAGACCACTTCCAGTGAAATACACCTTCTAAATCTTGAAATTCAAAAACCTGAAGTCTTTACCTTAGTCAGTTACTATCAGAAACGGAAAAAAAACCTAAGAACTCAATGACATAACCAGCACAAGTACTATGGAAAAACTAGCCAAATAAGACCTTTGAAACAAGCATTGACTTAGAATTATCAACATGTAGAATGGGGACTGCAGGAATATTTTAGCAAGTGATTCTGATGAGAAACTGTTGCTTCCTCACAATCAGTTCAGTTCAGTTCAGTCGCTCAGTCGTGTCCGACTCTTTGCGACCCCATGAATCGCAGCACGCCAGGCCTCCCTGTCCATCACCAACTCCCGGAGTTCACTCAGACTCACGTCCATCGAGTCGGTGATGCCATCTAGCAATCTCATCCTCTGTCATCCCCTTTTCCTCCTGCCCCCAATCCCTCCCAGCATCAGAGTCTTTTCCAATGAGTCAACTCTTTGCATGAGGTGGCCAAAGTACTGGAGTTTCAGCTTTAGCATCATTCCTTCCAAAGAAATCCCAGGGCTGATCTCCTTCAGAATGGACTGGTTGGATCTTCTTGCAGCCCAAGGGACTCTCAAGAGTCTTCTCCAACACCACAGTTCAAAAGCATCAATTCTTCGGTGCTCAGCTTTCTTCACAGTCCAACTCTCACATCCATGCATGACCACTGGAAAAACCATAGCCTTGACTAGACGGACCTTTGTTGGAAAAGTAATGTCTCTGCTTTTCAATATGCTATCTAGGTTGGTCATAACTTTCCTTCCAAGGAGTAAGCGTCTTTTAAAATCATGGCTGCAGTCACCATCTGTAGTGATTTTGGAACCCTAAAAAATGAAGTCTGACACTGTGTCCACTGTTTCCCCATCTATTTCCCATGAAGCGATGGGACCAGATGCCATGATCTTCGTTTTCTGAATGTTGAGCTTTAAGCCAACTTTTTCACTCTCCTCTTTCACTTTCATCAAGAGGCTTTTTAGTTCCTCTTCACTTTCTGCTGTAAGGGTGTTGTCATCTGCATATCTAAGGTTATTGATATTTCTCCCGGCAATCTTGATTCCAGCTTGTGCTTCTTCCAGCCCAGCGTTTCTCATGATGTACTCTGCATAGTAAACTTTAAAAAACTGAATTTTTAAAACAGAGTTTGATGAGATGGTTGGATGGTATCACTGACTTAATGGACCTGAGTGAGCAGACTACAGGAAATAGTGAAGGACAAGGAAGCCTGGTGTTCTGCAGTCTATGAGGTCGCAAAATCAGACACAATTTTGCGACTGAACAACAACAAAAAATTGAGTATTTAAATTTTTCAAAAGGCCCTCAATCCTTTTATTGAATCCTTGGGGCAAGATATGTTTTAGGGCCAGAATTTTATGAGATTCACAAGTTTGTGAATTTTAGGAAGGTAACACACTCTATGTACTATATTTTGTAAACTGCCCAGGAAGGTTTCATGCAGCATGCCATTAACAAGCAGATATATCTACAGCAAAACACACACATTTGGGTCAACAAATAAATACTGTAGGGAGCCTCACACCCGTTCAAGTTTTGCTGGCAAATTAATTCTATTTCAAACCTTTTTTTTTTAATTTCCAGTTTTCAGAGCTTTGGGGATTTCAGAAATAAAGATGAAAAGACTATAACCTATACGAAAATCTTAACGCTTATTTTACAAAGTTTCAGATTTACTTAGTATCCCAGAGGTCCATTCTATAATGATGATACTCAGCCACTCAGCACTTGACCAAAATATGTATTCAGTATACATCAAGTTCCTCCAGCTTAAAATCAAGTCCTAATATATATGTTCAATTTAGAACAGTTGGAAAATACAAAAAAATAAAAAATAATAAACAAAAATAACCCACTATTTGAATGTAAACTGGTATAGCCAGTAGGCAGAACAGTATGGAGGTTCCTCAAAAAATTAAAAATAGAGTTACCACATGATCCAGCAATTCCAATCCTGGGCACATATCCAGACAAAACTGTAATTCAAAAAGACACATGCACCCCTATGTTCATAGCAGCACGATTTAAAATAGTGAAGGCATGGAAACCAAAATGTCCATTGAGAGAAGAATGGATAAATTAGATGTGGTGTGTGTAATATTACTCAGCCATTAAAAAGAACGAAATAATGCCATTTTCAGCTACATGGATGCCTAGAGATTATCATACTAAGTGAAGTAAGTCAGAAAGAGAAAGACAAATACCGTATGATGTCACTTAAACACATCTGGAATACCCTTTCAACCTGAGGGCTTTGATCTTTCTTAAATTCTGGAAAATTCTCAGTCATCATTTCTTCTAATATGTTTTAGGGAAATTAAAATGGAGGCAGTCTGGTTCAGGCTTCAGAAGTAAGGGAGCAGACCTCTGACCAACTTCTGATCTTGCCTGGACTTCCTGCCTGTAATCGCACAATTGCTACCACCAAGTCAAGTGGCCTGTGATTATAAGCAGGAGCCTCCAAAACTGCAATTGAAGTCTCACCTATGGGGTCAACACACCGCCCAGGACCCTATTCCCCACTAGGACTCCAGACTGCTGTTACTCAGGACTTCCCAGTGCTGTTCAAGTCTGGATGTAGAATTTGGCCAACGTGGTGATGCATATGCTACTGCCTCTATTGTTCCTGTTTCTTTTCTTTTAATGACTATATGGACTTTCCAGGTGGCTCCAGTGGTAAAGAAATGACTATATGTTGAGATTAAGTCAAATAATCCTGTGTTAAATATTGAAATTATTTACTGTGTAACTAGTGGTTTATTAATGAATCCTTCAATCCTAAATTGAAAGAAAACTTTCAGCAAAACAACATTGCCTCTCCACTATTCACACTCTTTCCTCTTTTCGGAACTCCTAATTAGACATTAGTTGATGCCTCAATTTTTACACATATGTATGTATTGCCAGGGAGAACTTCCAAATGTACAAGCTGGGTTTAGAAAAGGTAGACGAATCAGAGATCAAATTGCCAATTTGTTGGATTATAGAGAAAACAAGGGAATTCCAGAAAAACATCTTCTGCTTCATCAACTACGCTAAAGTCTTTGACTGTGTGGATCTCAACTAACTGTGGAAAATTCTTAAAGAGATGGGAATACCAGACCACTTTACCTGTCTCCTGAGAAACTTGCATGCAGGTCAAGAAGCAACAGTTAAACCTGACATGGAACAATGGACTGGTTCAAAATTGGGAAAGGAGTATGACAAGGCTGTGTATTGTCACCCTGTTTATTTAACTTACATGTGGAGCACATCAAATGAAATGTCGGGCTGAATAAATCACAAGTTGGAATCAAGATTTCCAGGAGAAATATAAAAAGCCTCAGATATGTAGATGATACCACTCTAATGGCAGAAAGTGAAATGGAACTAAAGAGTCTCTGGATGAGTGTGAAAGAGGAGAGTGAAACAGCTGGTTTGAAACTAAACATTCAAAAAACTAAGATCATGGCATCTGGTCCCATCACTTGCTGGCAAATACATAGGGAAACAATGCAAACAGTGACAGACTTTCTTTTCTTCGGCTCCAAAATCACTGCGGATGGTGCCTGCAGCCATGAAATTAAAAGACCTTTGCTCCTTGGAAGAAAAGCCATTACAAAACTATATAGCATATTAAAAAGCCGAGACATCACTTTGCCAACAAAGGTCAGAATAGTCAAAGCTATGGTTTTTCCAGTAGTCATTTACAGATGTGAGAGTTAGACCATAAAGAAGGCTGAAAACCAAAAAATTGATGCTTCTGAATTGTGGTGCTGGAGAAAACTCTTGAGAGTCCCTTGGACTGCAAGAAGATCAAACCAGTCAATCCAAAAGGAGATCAACCCTGAATATTCACTGGAAGGACTGATGCTGAAGCTGAAGCTCCAACATTTTGACCACCTGATGCAAAGAGCTGACTCAGTGGAAAAGACCCTGATGTTGGGAAAGATTGAAGGCAAAAGGAGAAGGGGGTGGTAGAGGATGAAATGGTTAGATAGCATCACCAACTCAATGGACATAAATTTGAGCAAACTCCAGGAGATAGTGAAAGACAGGGAAGCTGGCATGCTGCAGTCCATGGGACTACAAAGGGTCAGATACGACTTAATGACCGAACATAACACACACGTGTATATATACATATAATATATATATTCTCTTGATTTTTCTTGATTTCTCTGTACTACAACTGGGAGAATTACTCAGTACTATCTTCCAACTCATTAATTTTCATTTTAAATGTGTTTGAACTGGAGTTTAACCAACTTTTGTTAATTTCAGTAACTATTTTTTATTTTACATAGCCATTTACTTCATATTTACTATTTTTTATTTATAACATGTTTTAAATAACTATTATTTCTTTTATCTTTTTAAGGATCTTTAAAAATACTTAAAATAAGTCTGAAGTTGCTCTAACAATCCAGTAGATTTTAAGGGAGTTTATCTCCTGGTAGTTGTGTTTATTTTCTAAGTAATGGTCTTCCTTATCTGTTTGCAGGCTCAGACTTTCCCTTCCTTTTTCCAATGGTTTTGAGGTAAGCTACCCCTCTTCTTTGCCAACAAAGGTCCATCTAGTCAAGGCTATGGTTTTTCCAGTGGTCATGTATGGATGTGAAAGTTCGACTGTGAAGAAAGCTGAGAGCCGAAGAATTGATGCTTTTGAACTATGGTGTTAGAGAAGACTCTTGAGAGTCCCTTGGACTGCAAGGAGATCCAACCAGTCCATTCTTCTTCATTCTGATGAAGATCCATCAGTCCTGGGTGTTCTTTGGAAGGAATGATGTTAAAGCTGAAACTCCAGTACTTTGGCCACCTCATGCAAAGAGTTGACTCATTGGAAAAGACTCTGATTCTAGGAGGGATTGGAGGCAGGGGGAGAAGGGGACGACAGAGGATGAGATGGCTGGATGGCATCACCGACTCGATGGACATGAGTTTGAGTAAACTCTGAGAGTTGGTGATGGACAGGGAGGCCTGGCGTGCTGCAATTCATGGGATCGCAAAGAGTCGGACACGACTGCGTGACTGAACTGAACTGAACTGAACCCCTCTTCTAGATTCATGACCTCCAAGTCTGGTGCTCTTGTACCAGTTGATAATGGAGAAATTACAGTTCCCAACTTTAAGCCATCTGGCAGCTCAGCCACTTCTGTGTCACCACTTCAGATTCACAGCTTTTTAAAGCAACAGCCAGGAACAGAGGCTTTCAGCCTTCTTTTCAGTCAGCCCCAATCCAGCTACAAGATTCACTCGGGGTATCTGACTCCAGCTCCCCTGCACAAAGTTATTTCCACTTGCTCCTGAACCCAGAATCTAAATGCATGTTTCCTTTTCATTTCAGTCCCTGGAGATGTTTATCTTGTTCTTGAGTATACCTGGATCTTTTCTTTTTCTGCTTAAATGTGTAACTGCAGTTTGGAACAGGGTAGGGAGCCAAAAGCAGGATAAACACTACCACAACAGCAGTAGCTAACATTTACTGCAGACATACTATGAGCCAACTTTATATTTATTTTTTAATGAAATCCTCTCAACAATCTTTTATGGTAAGTACTTTTATTATATCCATTTAAAAGGTGAGAAAACAGAGGAATGGGGCCATTAAACAATCTTACCAAGATTACCAGCTAATAAAGACCAAGGACCAAAGGTCTGATTCCAGAGACCATGCTCTTAACTACGCCTCTGCTGGCTTCCATTCTGACCAGAATGCTCGACAATTTTTATTTAACTCTGAATATTTTGCATACAGACAGGATTTTATTGTCTGGAAGGGAAGCCAAGCCATATTCCAGGTAGAAAGTAGCATACTGGCTTCATGTTTTATTTAGTGTTATTCAGTCTAGGCCTATACCTAATACCAGAAACTTAGTTTTCAATGCCTTTTTACCAAAAGTCCTTCCGACTTTGCCTGGGCTCCACACATTTCATGTTTATCTCTAGACACCTAGGACCATCCATGGAGGCTTTCCTCTGACTCTGCCTTTTCACCACCCTCACTCTGCCCTAATTTATAATGCCTAGGAAAGGACTTTATTAAGGCATTCATATAAAGTACCTCCAAGAGTTCCATTTTTCATTTTCCTTCATAGTCAAAAGCTTTAATATTAAAGGATTAAATTTGTAATGTAAGCAACATGCAATGTCACCTAAAAAGAGCCAAACTCGATTTTAGGCTGCACTGTTAAAAGCATAAGATCTAAAAAAGTAAAACTCAGTAGTCTCACTCTACACTGTGCTGATAATTCACTCAAACATTAACTGAATAGCTCCCAAGGACCAGGCACTGAGCGACACCCTACGGACACATGATCAATCATCCTTTCTCTTTTCTACTATGCGTACATTTTCCACATTTAATCCTCACAACAGGCCACCCCGGGAACAGTATGCTCCATTTATAAAAATCACATTTCAGAGAATTTTCTGAAATTAAAAAAAAAAAAGTGTTTATTGTTGCTTTGTCATCCAAAATACTTACAGACTTTTCTGAGGTTTAATACACAATTTTAAAACAGAGAGATTAGTGAAGTAAAAGACAGAAGGAAAGACTAAAAGGAGCCCATAGAAGACAAATGGTTAGGCAACAATAACTTGAGAAAAGTTCAGCATTTGCTGACTGGAGAAGTGCTGTTTGTTTCCTTTTTAATCAAGATTAAAATTATATATAATTTATATGCATAAGTTATATAAAAGTCATGACCTAGAACAATGTGTAATTGTTAAACCACGACCCAGAACAATGTATAATTACTAACATCAGAAAGAGTTACAATGGCTCTTCAGATTCAGCCTTTCCTAACATCAACTTCAGAGCTTACAAGTATTTTCTATGATGAATAAATCGAGCTATTCTTAATGAAGCTTAGGTAGAACTTGAGACTGGTGAGAAAGTCAATACAAAGTCTAAGCAAAATAAAGTCTTAAACTTGAGTTGTGGCAGCAGGATGGAAAAGAAAAGGAATTTATCAGACATAATTGAAGAAGACCAACTTTGATAACCATATACAGAGGGAAAATGAACCAAGTATCTAGGCTCCAAACTTTGGAATAAGAGAAGTTAGTGGCGCCATTAACATACATACAGACCATGGAAAAAGGTGCAGATTTAGGACAACAGGTGAATTTAGCTTGATATGTATGACTTTCAAGTGTCAGCAAGACACTCCGAAGGAGATATTCAGCAGTTCAAATTAGGTCTGGGGGCTGAAGGACATAAGATAAAAAGATCACACAGGTGAAAGTGTTCAGTACAAAACCGTGACCCCTTTATACCTTCCAGCTTTAGTCAGACCAAACAGATGCAGTTCCCCAGCAGAGGCAGCTCTCTCCCATTTCTACCTCCAAACAAACTTTTCTTTAAAGCCAGACACCCTATTTTCCACCTGGTTAGCTCTCTGTCACCTTTTGGAATACGCAGGTGTCATTTTCCCACCAAGAAGATGGTACCGGTTCTTTGCTCTCTCACTTCGTGTACCTAGTTTTCAGCACCATGCCTAAAATAACAGGCACTTGAAAGACTAAAAGAATACACTTGGCATGTGCTCAAAAAGCCTGGGAAGAAACTCTATCCTCTCAGAGGTGACTGCTCAAGAAATGAACTTGGATGACATTCCCAAAAGAGAGAAAAGTGGTCCTAAATACAGGGAATCATCATGGAACATCTTTATCAAGGGAACAGTTCCCCAAAATGCTTCTGGACTTCTTTCAGGCCTACATACACCACTGTAACACAAGGCTCATTCACAGGTTGCTGGGAAGATTAAATGAGATAGCATATATAAAGCACCTAGTGTGCCTGGCACTCAATTAATGTTCCCTTCTGTTCCTTGACCCAGTGTGAAAACATGATAAAGCTAGCTTATTTCCAACTTCAGTAACCCTAAAAAGCCAAGAAAAATATTTTTTGAGAAAGGGAAACTAGACTTGTCAGATGCTCTCTCTAGAGCAGAGTTTTTACAACCTCCACATTATTGTCACTTTTCCCTGGATAATTTTTTGTTTTGGGGACTTCCTGTATAAGAGGAGAAGGGGGTGACAGAGGATAAGATAGTTGGATAATATCACCAACTCAATGGACATGAGTTTGAAAAAACTCTGGGAGATAGTGAGGGACAGGGAAGCCTGGTGTGCTGCAGTCCATGGGGTCATGAAGAGTTAGACACGACTTGGTGACTGAACAACAGACTTTATAAGCCATCCTCTTAAAAGTTAACCAAAACTGGTAGCTAACCTCTTAAATGTCAAGCAAGTCATCATAAATAATGCACACAATCTAACCACTCAGTACATTATCACAGAGATCCTTAAAGACAAATGAATATAACGAAAGTACGAACAGCCAATCACAAAAGGTCTTCACACAAAATGAAGAGATTTATTCCAGTACTCAAGTGTCTAATCCTACCTTCATGTCTACACATAGTAAAGACTTACAAGTTTTAGGTAGACAGACACTGATGACCTGTAAAATAACATTATACACGGTTAAGAATTATTAAGTATCATATGCTCATGTATTGCAACAACAAAAAATTATACACACTAACCAAAAAACAAAACAAGAAAAAACAAAAGCTGAGTTAACAGTTCACTAGGGCTTTTGATCAAAATGTGAAGTCAATAAAGTTGACCTCGATAAAGTTACTTCTCTATACCTCTTTCCTCCTTGGTAAAATGGACATATAGTGTCTACCTTGAAGAGTTGTTGAGGGATTGAATTGAGTTAAAATAGGTAAAATGCTGAAACAATACATATTAAACATTATTTTTTATGATTATTTTTAAGGCTGCATGTCAGAGAGAAGCATATCTTGGGTGACTGTATAAAAGTAGGCACGGTGAAGTCAGATAACAATGAACTTGCACCCAGATTCTTTGCGTTCAAACTTCAGTTCCTTTACTGTTTCATCTGGGCTTCCATTTTCTCATCTGTAGAAGAGGAAAGCACTTTGAAAATGGAGGCGCATAAGAGAAAAATCTAAAGGCTGCATCTTTAGTAGGATAGGAGGGGAAAAAGTTGGAGCTGTCTTCAATTTGGTAGAGGAAACTTTGTTAAGAAGGTGCTTTTCAAGGAAAGCATATGCCTTTGTTGCAGGAAGGGGGACCCCTTCCAGGGCCCAAAAGTGGGCTCTTGTCTAACACTCAGAAATGAATTATCTGAGGAGACACACATGCTGACAAAGCAAGGGACTTTATTGGAAAGGGACGCCTGCCGGAGAGCAGTAGGTTAACAGAACCCAGGAGAACTGCTCTGCCGTGTTTCTTGAAGTCTGAAGTTTTATGGTGATGGGATTAGTTTCCGGGTTGTCTTTGGCCAATCTTTCTCATTCAGGGTCCTTCCTCCCTGGTGGAACAGGCATTGCTTAGCCAAGATGGATGTCAGTGAGAAAGATTCTGGGAGATGGTTGGACACGTGGTGTCTCCTTTTGACCCTTCCCAAATTCATCTGGTTAAAGGTGGCTTGTTAATTCCGTGTTCCTTACCACGACCTCCTATGGTAAAATAACTCACGGCAAACGGTTACTACATTGCCTGGCCAGAGTGGGCGGTTTCAGTCAGTTTGCTTCTCCAAACAACTCAAATCCAGGTAGGTCTGACTCAAAAGCCTTTGCTTTAGTCTGTAGTTTGAAAGCTTAAAACGAAAACAGAACATCCTGAGTCGTGGCGGGGGAGGGGGGGGAGTTTATTTTCTTTATATAAGGTAGGCACACTAACACTTTGGCCCTTTGAAGGTAATATGAATATATTAAAGGTACTGGCAGGGATTTCGTCACCATCCATTGAAAACAGCGTGAACAGACCACGGGACTCCTAAGTGATCTTTTCAAACATGAAAGATTAGTTCTTTCAAAAGTGAAGAAGGATCATGTTGGAAGAAACGAAATTTGTATAATCAGGAGTGTCCCAATAGTTTTAAATCAGTTTTATATATCTAGCTTTACATAGAAAACCCACTGCCTTCCAAGGAGCATTTCAAAATCATCAAGAAACGTGCATATTGTAAGTAAAAGTTGCAACATCAAATCATATGTTAGGTGTAGAACTATCTCCACTGCTGCCAAAAGTGCAAAGAAGAAAAATTAACCTTTCCTAACCATTTTGGCAAATGCCATCCCCACATCCCCGACCCCACTCCCGCAAAGCCTCGGAGGCGGGGTCTTGGTTCCTGGTAGAGGATTTGCAAAGGTACCAGCATTCAGATCCACCTAAGTACTAAAAGGAAGGTCAAAGCGCCCTTCCGCGACCTTTACGAAAAATACCCCAAAATTCTGTCTTTGCCTCAGGGTAGGCCAGTCGCTGGGCATTCTCCTCATCATCCCCCAGGGAAGAGCAAGTGGCCGCGATTGACTCGGCTCAGATCGGGTCCGGTCCGGTCCTCCCGGGTCTCACAGCCAAGCGGGGGCGGGCTCCCACGTGGCGCCCGCAGCCTACCCAAAGCCGTCTCCGCACCCCGGCCGGCGCTCTGATTGGTCAAGGGCGGCGGAGCGTCTCCGGAGCCTGAGGCGACTGGGCCAAACTGGGTGGACAGCGGGCAAAGGGTCGCAGCCAGGCGGGCAACTACCAGAGCTACCCGTCCCGTGCGTTGGCCCCATACCGGGGGTTGAGGTTACCACCCAGCGCCTCGGTCGCGCAACCCTACGTGGCCCCTGGCTAGCGGCAGCTCGTCGCCCTCCACCCTATGTCAGGTAGGGCTCACCTCAGCGCTGGAGGCTCTTCCACCTTCAGCTTTTTGGGCTTTGGCTCCTCCTCTGCCGCTGCCATCTTCGCGCTCCCACCTCACTTACGCTCCAGGGCTCGCCCCACCCCTTCGGCTCCCTCTCCCCGCCCCCTCGCCGCATCACCGCCTCCTTGTCACTAAACCCCGCCCCCTTTGGCTCCTCCCAGTTTGTGCCTCTCCCAGCCCTAGTCTTTTGGCCCTACCTCTTGGCCTTACCCATTGGCTAGTACACAGCTCTTCCAGACCCCGCGCGCTCGACTCCAGGGACACCCCAGACTGGTTTAGGCTGCAGATGAGCGCCTGAGTCCAAAAGAGGTGAAAGCTCTCATTCTTCTAGACCTGGATGATTCAGAAGATGATATCCTAAAATTCAAAAGACGTCTTCTCATTCAGCGTCTTCCCGCTCGTTTACTCTTCCTAAAACTATTGGTTATATTGACGCTGTTAGTCAGGCAATCTACTGGGCATCCCAACTGCAGGGTCCTCACGGCTTTCTCAGCTGTCTCAGCTTCGGTCCGGAGAGGACCCCGCGTCTAATCACTGACAGGCCCAGGAGCCGGGGTGAGTGTGAGGGGCGGGGGAGGGGGGGTGGTCTACGGACAGGGGACATCACGAAAGCTGGGAAGTAGACTGACTAGTTAGACCTCCGCTTCCAGCCAGGGGTGTGGAAGCGCCTCCGGTGCTGTGGACCGGAGCCGCGCCTTCCTCCCGGCCTTCCGGTCTTTCTTGCCAGCTAGGCCGGAAGGGAACGGTACACCTACAGCCCAGTGTTCTCAGGCCTCAAGCTCAAGAGGTTCAGGCTCATTGGGGTCGCTTGTCGTGCTTCGGCGCGGCAAAAAGGTCTTGTCACGCACGGAGAGCTGGAGTACCGACAACTCGGACCTCAACCCCAGGCTTCTACTTTGGAGGACAAAATCCCTAACTGACGCGAGCGGGCGTCCTGTTAGAGGGTGGCACCTGGATGAGCCTCGGTGAATACGGTGAGAAGGGTGTTGCAGTTCTTCAAAAATGAGTTAATAGGAATTTAAACTGAGGAGGTGACAGTTGGATTTGGATTGAAGTTGGAGCTCGATTAAGAAGTTGATAGCGTAGTAGTAGTTACTCAGTCGTGTCCGACTCTTTGCGACCCCACGGACCCCGCCAGTCTCCTCTGTCCATGGGATTTTCCAGGCAAGAATACTGGAGTGGATTGCCATTCCCTTCTCCGGAGGATCTTTCTGATCCAGGAATCGAACCATGGTCTCCTGCATTGCAGGAGAACTCTTAACTCTTTGAGCTACAGGGAAGACTTGTTGATACTTGTTTCAAATTAGTAGTCTTCCTGAGAAGGGTTTCCCAAGTGGCTCAGTGGTAAAGAATCTGCCTGTCAATGATGGAGACCTGGGTTCGATCCCTGGGTTAGGAAGAAATGGCACCCCACCATTATTCTTGCCTGAGAAATCCCACGGACAGAGGAGGCTGGTGGGCTACAATTCCATGAGGTCTCAAAAGAGTCGGACACGACTTAGCGACTAAACAACAACACGTGAGAAAGGAGGAATTTTGTAGGACTTAGGCTATATCCATTTTGAGACAGTAGTTTAGATGGAGATGAAAGGTTGAAAAAAAACTTTCCAGGTGAAAACCAAAACAGGTGAAGTTTCATATAATTTTGGTAATAAGTGTTTGTTTTGTTTGGCAGACACTTAACAGTGACATGAAATGCTGCAAAGATCAAAGGAGGAAGTTGAAGTCTGAGAATAGGTTGTTGGAGTTGATGATTAAGAAGTCATTGGGTCATTTGCAAGAACTGCTTTAATAAGAGTCAGTTATTGAGAGGAGAGACTGCAAGTGTAGACTAATGCTTCTTCATGTGGCGCATGAAGAGAAAAATTGTTTGCAAGCTCCCTAAAAGGTTTGGGGTTTGCTTTAAAGGATACAAGGCACTTTATGAGCAAGTAACTCATGTATAAGATTAAAGATTGAAGAAAGAAGAAGACCTTGGAAGAGAGGAGAGGGGATGGGATCAGAATTAGAGTGAAAGGATTACTGTTGGAAAGGACAGAGGACACTTTCAGTTGAACCATAGGAAAAGTAGAGGATTGAGATGAGAGAAAAATTATTGGAATCCTAATATGCCTTTAGTTGGGAAGCTCTCTTGGCAACAAGATTAGCTTTTCTTACTGAATCTTAGGATTTTACAAGTTTTATGTAATTTTACAATTATGTTGACTGTTTTTCTAAATAGTCAACATAATAGACTATTGGAGTTCCCTGCAGACTAGATATATTTAAGTAGCTCAGTAATATTTTAATTCACACACAACAAATGGTATTTGTAGAGAGGAGAAATTCACTTTCTCAACAAATGACCTTCTCTCCTCTTGCACAGAAAAAATAGAAGCCATCATCTTGCAACCAGGTATACAAATCTGCTTTCCTTCTGTTTAAAGAGGGAAAAGTGCCCCTTCTCCTTAGGAAAGACACATGCTTTCACCAAGTTTCCCAGTGCCATCCTCCCCTAGCTTCTCAGAGTCCTCTTTTTCTTTTTGTTTTTTTTTAACTTATTCCCGCTCTCCCATCATCAGCCTCCCTTCTACTTACATTTTTCCTTTAGCATTTAAAAATATCCTTCCTTAACTTTATGAACTATTCCCCTTTATTTTCTTGCCTTCTCCTTCACAGCTATAGTTCTTGACTATATCATCTAGTCTTCTTATCTCTGTTTTTCCCACTTCTTGCTATGTCCTTCTCAGCCCACTGTAGTATATCTTTTTGCCAGCATTCCACTGAGCTACAGTGAAACTTCTTTCCCTGAGATCACCAATAGCCTCTAAATTGTACATTCTCATCAGGGACAAAATTTGCTTCTTATGAGGAAAAAAAAAAATCATACTTTCTATGTATAAAGCACAGATATGGTACATAAAGAGATATACAGAAATATTCTGTGATTTTAATAATTTTATGGAGGAGGGGTATGAATGAATGGGGCTCTGAAAAGGCCTCTTCAGATGCAATAATGAAAAGAAAGTTGAGGAACACTGTAAAATAACAGATATTTTAAGTTTCTCTTATAGCTTGACCTCTTTGTGCCATTTAAAATGTTTACCACTCCATTGTTCTGGAAACACACTGACTGACATACTCTAGTTACTTAAAAAACTCTGCTCCCTTTTTTTTTTTCTTATCCATCTTCAGCCACATTTTCTCATTCTTTTTGTAGGCTGACTTGATCCATATGCTTCTCAAATGTTGAAGTTCCTTCTATAGGTTCTCTTCTACTATATACGTTCTCTCTTTGCAGTTTTACTCTCCTTTTAATTTCCATTAATATATATAATTTCCATTAATAAAAAATCATGGTTACAGTACTCACAAATCTATCTCCAGTTTGGCTTCCCTCTGAAGCACCAGACCTCTGTATACAGTGGTGTTTTGAATATATCCACTGGGGTCAAATATATCCAGAATTGGGTCAGATTATATAGGACCAGAACTAAATTCCTTTTCCCTCTCATGTCCCCTGCCCCGTCTCTACCCCCAAAACTTTGCTCAACCCTAAATGTTTCTCTTACCTTTTCATTTTGCTTCATCTGTATTGTCAGCACTCTAGATAGGCCCCCACATAAGTCATCTCTCAGCTAATGTCACAATATTCAATTGCCCAATTATCCAGTTTCTATAGTGCGATCTTTCTTAAAACTATAAATTGGATTACATGAATCCCTTGCATAAAACCATTTAAAAAATGACTTTTTGCATTGCACTGGGGACAAAGTGAACCAATATCTGCTTTTCTCCATTTTTATCTCACCACCGCCATCCACCTTCTGAAGTTGCTAAATTTGTACTGGGTTTCTTTATCTTATGTTCTTTCTCACCTTGAAGCCTTGTGGATTTTTATAGCACAGTATTTCCCCTGTTATCTTACTGTATTAAATTGTTTGTTTTCTTTGCTGAACTCTAAATGCTTTGAGTTCAGAGACTCTGTTTTGTTCAACTTGTATCCCCATTGCTTAATATAGAAAACATACAAAACTTTGTTGAATGAACAATGGTCAGAATATTGGTTAAAAATCAGAATGACTAAAATATTTTCTGGTTTCATTCTCTCACCTTAGATACACACCCTTCTGTGCCTCCATTCTGTTATATACAGAAGGAATACATTTTCTTTTTTAGTCACTCTCTTCCAAGGGTATTTTGACTATTGTGATTGCATTGTTTGTGAGTCATCAGGCTGCATGTGTTCAACATTCAGTAAAGAGGGTTTATGAAATATTTAAGCTGCAACTGAAGCTCTGATGGAACTGCCTCTAAACACAGTTTCTTAAGTGGCTTTAATATAAGCTGGGAGAATTCTGTTTTCTGACTCTGAAGTCACTGGAACAAAAGGATAGTTGTGGTAGCTTTCCCAGAAAGTTTATTAAAATAATGGAAGAAGTAACTGCGGCTACTCAAAGGGTAAGTAGCTAAAGAAACACCTTAATTTACACAGCTGCATGCAGTATTTGTTTTTTGCACTAGGCCCTTGGTCTTAATATGGATAGAAGAAATAAGCTCTCTTTCCCTATAGTAGAAGGTTAAGATCGGTTTTAAAGCTGCGCACTTTGAAAGCTGCAGGTACTATGCTTCCATCTCAGCGCTCAGGACAACAGCAGTAAATCCAGATGGTGGTTTGACTTACTCTATTCTTCTGAGACCTGGACGGTGCCAATAAAAACAGCTTTGGTGGAAACTTTTCCTGGAAAGAATTTTTCACCAGCTTAAGACGACAAGTAGGAATCTGGCCCTTCAAATAAAGAAACTACGAAGTCACTTATTCAACAGCAGCTTTTTTAGGGTATATTGTAAGAGTAAAGTAGCAAAGATCCATGCGAACTATACTTTCTTTAGGATAAATAGGTGAAGATAACTGTCAGCTCTCTCAAACATAATGTCTGCTGTACGTAATTTATTAGAATACATTTGGCTTCTAACTAAACAAGAAACATATCCTTCAACTCATTCTCTTAAATTTTAAGTTCAAACAGCACATTTGCTGTCCAGTCCAATATGATAACCATTAGCTCCGTGTAGTTATTTAAATTTGATTAAAATTAAAACTTCAGTACATCAGTTGCATTAGCCACATTTCAAGTGTTCACATGTGACCAGTGGCTGCTATATGAGACAGCAGAGGTAGAGAACATGGCCATCAGTACAGGAAATATTACTGGACACTACTGCAGTAGAGTGTGTTCATGATAATTAGCTTCTGGGAGGCAAGTAAGAACAGGAGCTCAAGATTCAACTGGATGTGGGTTTGAATCCTAGCTCTGATACTTACTGTATGACCTTAGATAATTATCATAATTATCATTTCCAGACATTCTTGTCTAATCTGAAAAATGGGGATAAGTATTTATAGCGTTGATTATGAGGATTAAAGAAGATAATGTAAGTAAAGTGCCTAGGATAGTGCCTGGCCCACAGTAAGTATTCAGTTTTAGATATTATTAATTCATTCATCTTTAATGAGTAAAACACTTTGAAGCTGAAAATTAGTTATTGTGAAAGATGCTATATTCCATAGATGGCTCGCCTGAAGTCCTCAAACCTGGGTCTCATTGCGTTCATTACAAAAGTTCCACTTTAATCCGTACTTTATATTTCAGGTGAAAATTTTATTCCACAAAAGGTATATAAATCGCAGATCTTATTTCTGGATAGCCCTGTTCCTTTTTTTTTTTTTAACATGTCAGAGAGCAGAGGTAATAGTTAAAAATCAGTAGGTTCTGAATAGTAAGTCTCTGTATCCCAGTGGTGCTATTTTAACACTCAAATGGAAACTGACACAAAGCAAACTTACTAAACAAGATATCTGACTAGATAAAGTGGAAAAATTTAGCAGGTTCCAGATATTTATCTGGAAATGGCTACCCACTCCAGTATTCTTGCCTGGGAAACCCCGTGGATTGAGGAGACTGACAGACTATAGTCCATTGGGTCGCAAAGAGTCAGGCATGACTGGGTTGACTGAGTATGGGTATTAATCTGGAAAAATTTAGTAGGTCCAAAGCCTTAGCTGTCAGGGTTTATTGCTGCCAACTCAATCAAGGTTGACTACTTGGCTAAGTAGAGATGCATTTGAACAAAGAAACATTTTCTAATAAATAGGAAGCCTAAACCATTAACAGCACCCATATTTATTAATACAGTAATTACTAAAGCACATCTTATTAATTAGTATTATTTAAATTAGTAACTATTGAGCATGCACCACATGGGAAGAGGAAATTATCAGATAAGTCTTTAAATGTCAACTGCTTTCATTAAGTAAATGACTTCCTCTGAAAAGAACTGGTCAGGTTGTCATCATTTTCCCTGTCGATAGAATTGAATTCATTCTGAAAACTCTTCCTTTCCTCTTTGCAGTTTGTCTTCATGCTTAGAAACTATATTAATAGATTTTACATTCTTTCTCCTTAGGCTACATTTATCATTCAGCACTGTAATTTTGAATGAATGGACCTCTAAGACTAAGTTATTGATACTGATATTATTCATATAAAAGAAAGGAGCGAGTTAACGTAATTAGATATTTGTCCACTGTCTCCCACATTACAAGGACAATAAACTCTTTATTTGAAGTATAACTAACACTCAGAAAAGTATTCAAGCTTTTAACAAAAAACCCAAAAAATTAACACAGAATGAACACAACTTGTAACCATCATCTAGATCAAGAAATAAACATTACCAGTACCTTAGAAGGCCAACCCTGTGCCTCACTTAAGTCACCACCCGCATTCTCCTTCATAATAGAAACCGTTTGATTTTTCTTAACTATAGTTTTGTCTGTTCTAGAACTTAATATAAATACTGCATGTATCCTTTTGTGTCTGGCTTTGTTCAGTATTGTATTTGTAAGATTTGTCCGTATTTGTTTCATGTAGCAATAATTCATTCATTTTCATTGCTGTTTCATTTTAATATATTAATTTATTTTCCCATTTACTATTAATAACTAGTAATAGTCTTCACTACTACAGTATATTGTTATGCATGTTTTTTGTGTACATTTGTACATATTTCTGTCAATCCACCTGGGGGTAGACTTCTGTGTTGCAGAGTATTAAAGAATACTTTGTGTTAATTGAAATAATTTAAATTAAAACTTAACCTTTTTTAAGGTAAGTTTTTAAGGGCTTCCCTGGTGGCTCAGAGGGTAAAGCACCTGCCTACAATGCTGGAGACCTGGGTTTGATCCCTGGGTCGGGAAGATCCCCTGGAGAAGGAAATGGCAACCCACTCCAGTACTCTTGCCTGGAGAATCCCATGGACGGAGAAGCCTGGTAGGCTACAGTCCATGGGGTCGCAAAGAGTCGGATATGGCTGAGCAACTTCACTTCACTTCATCTTTTTTAATACTAAAAACTAAAGTGCACAGTATTCTAAAAATGTGAAGTTTAGTAGCTTTTAGTATAGTCACAAAGTTGTGCAACCATCATTTCTAATTCCAGAAGATTTTTATCACCTCAAAAAGAAATGCAAAACCAGTAATTCCCCATTCTTCTCCCTCTACCCAACCCCTGGCAATGGCTAATCTACTTTGTCTCTATAGATCTGCCTGTTCTAGACATTTCATACAAATGGAATCATACAATCTATGGTCTTTTGTATCTGGTTAGCATAATGTTTAAAGATCCATTCTGTTGTAGCATGCACTGGTACATCACTCTTTTTTATGGCTAAATAATATTTTATTTCAGATATTTATCAGTATTATTTATCCATTAATTGGTTAATGAATCCATTCATCAATTGATATACATTTGAATTATTTCCACTCTTTGGCTGTTATAAATAATGTTGCTACAACCATTTGTGTAAAAGTTTTTGTATGGACATATGTTTCCAGTTTTCTCGAGTATGTTGCTGCTAAGTCACTTAGTCGTGTCCAACTCTGTGACCCCATAGACGGCAGCCCACCAGGCTCCCACATCCCTGGGATTCTCCAGGCAAGAACACTGGAGTGGGTTGCCATTTCCTTCTCCATTCTTGAGTATAAAGGAGTACAATTGTAGGGTCATTTGGTAACTCTGTCTTTAACTTTTTGAAGAACTCAACACTGTTTCCGCACATAGCTACAGTGTTTCGTTTTCTTGCTTAGTTGTCATGGCTACAACCTCCAGTACCATGTTGAAAAGAAGTAGTGAAAATGGAGTATTGTTTGTTCTTTATATTAAGGGAAAGCTTTTGGTCTTTAAGCATTAAATGGTAGCTATAGGATTTTCACAGATGCTCATTATCAGGCTGAGGAAGTTTCTTTCTGTTGCTAGTTTAAATGCTTTTATCTCAAAGGTGGTTGGATTTTGTCAAATGATACTCTGCACCTTTTGAAATAATTGTATTTTTGTCTTTTATTTTATGAGAATTGTATATTGATTGATTTTCACATGTTGAACCAACCTTGCATTCTCGAATAAATCCCACTTGGTCAGGATTATAACCTTTTTAAATGTTGCTAGATTCAGTTTGCTAGTATTTTATTGAAAATTTTTACATCTGTCTACAGATGTTGGTCTGTAGTTTCTTGTATTGCCTTGGTCTGGTTTTGGTGTCCAGATAATACGAAGATACTTTTCTTTGATATATACTAAATTTAAACATTTTCCTCCCACAGAAAATGATCCACAGTCTGTTTCTCATAAACTGTTCCGGTGACATATTTCTAGAGAAGCACTGGAAGAGCGTCGTGAGCCAGTCTGTCTGTGATTATTTCTTTGAAGCTCAAGAGAAAGCTGCTGATGTTGAAAATGTACCACCTGTTATTTCAACACCTCACCACTACCTCATCAGTATCTACCGGGATAAGCTCTTCTTTGTCTCTGTCATACAGACTGAAGTACCACCTCTCTTTGTAATTGAGTTCCTACATCGAGTTGCTGACACTTTTCAGGTTGGTTATTCATCAAGTCTTTTGAATTTGGATTATTCAAGTTAGTTCGAGGTGGGACATAATTATATTCTTTAATTTTGATGTACAGTCTGTTTCCCTCTCTCTCTGTCCCTCTTCTTTCTAACTAAGCATATGTTCATAAAATGTAAACCTTTTTAATAGGGCATACAAGTAGCACACACGGCTGCCCCTATTTTATGAGAACAGAACAATCTCATGGTCACAGAAACTGTATTTTTTTTAATGTATTATAAATTATGTCATCAGGAAATAATAGTGCCCTCGACATGCAATTCTTTGAATGGCACCAAAGTTTTTATAGGTTATGAAATCTTGCATTACTTAAATTTTATTTTTTTTCTTATCTTGCTTAATGTACCAGTAGTTTAAAACTAATCTGTGTTTTTTGGAGTACCTAATCAGGGAAAATGAAGTTTATAGTTCTTATTCTGTTTTAACATTTCAGTGTACTTTCTGGCATAATTTGTAGTAGGAATTCAGTTCAATCTAAAAATATTAAGAAAATATTGATATAGTATATAGAATTATAGAGGGCTTTTTTCCCTCTGGTTTACATATTTTCAACATCTTAAACAGTGACTTATGCTACTGTAAATATACCCTTTATAATAGAATAAAAAATATTTAGCAAACCTTTTTCGTGCCTTCCATCGTGCAATACTATGTGTATTTTATTAGGACTACTTTGGTGAGTGTTCGGAGGCTGCAATTAAGGATAATGTGGTCATAGTATATGAGCTCTTGGAAGAAATGTTGGACAATGGATTTCCACTGGCTACTGAATCTAACATCTTGAAAGAATTGATTAAACCACCAACAATTCTGCGTTCTGTCGTCAACTCTATTACAGGTAAGGTAAAACAGTCTATTAGGAACTGAGCCATTAAAACTTCATAAACAATTCATTTTTGCTTGTGATCTGGCAGATTATTAAGGTAGTCCATTTTGGCCAGAATTATAGTTAGTGGTAATGTTAAAATGGATATATCAGTATATTTCTTTTCATGAAAAGAACCTATATCTTAAATGATAAGAGTTTTTGGTTATTACTCTTTTGTTATAAGTTTTGCTTCAAGACTACAGCAATATTATTGCTATTGTTTAACACTGAATAAATTATCCCAGTTAACCATAAGCCAGTGTACTGGCTGCTGTTAACTGTTGTAGTAATCACTTTGTAATATATATATACCAAATAATTATGTTGTATACCTTAAACTAATACAGTGTTATATGTCAATTATATCTCAGTAAAGCTGGGGAAAAAAACAAAAAATAAAATTTAGAAAGTAGCGTTTTAAAACTGGCATTACCCTGTGTCAGTCGCTAAGTTGCGTCCAACTCTGCAGCCTTATGGACTGTAGCCCTCTAGTCTCCTCAGTCCATGGGATTTACCAAGCAAGAATAGTGGAGTGGGTTGCCATTTCCTTCTCCAAGGGATCTTCCCAACCCAGGAATTGAACCCATGCTGCCTGCATCTCCTGCATTGGCAGGCAGATTCTTTACCGCTGCATACCACACAATTATTAGAGTACAGAAAGTTTAAGACTCTGCACCATAGAGTATATCTTACCTCCTTCAAGTCTTTATTTTACATATATAAAAGATGTATTAAAGAGAGAAAATTCATGTATTTGTGAGATTTTATGCATTATGGGCCTTGTACTTGTGTTGCAAACTTCTAATTTTGCTTTAGTTCATAAGTATAGCTAGAAATTAGAGCTATTCAGATGACAATATTGTTTTGAAAGTATCAAAGTCTTCTAGAGAAAAATTTCTATGAACTGTTATATGCCACTCCATGTATATACTCCATATATACTCCATGTATACTGTCCACCATTGCAAACTCCTTTCCAAGTGCACTGACCTAAAAAATGGGTAAACAAGGTCTATAAGAATGTGGTCTTTCCATTATTCATCCTAATCCTCAAGAATAAGTATCAGGAGAAATTTAAGGAAAGATAAGACGAGATTTCTTTGCTCCTAAAATGTGAACTCTGGATGAGAAACTGAGGGAAAAAAATTTAAACATATAAATAACAGTGTAAGATTCTGAAATACAATTCCATAACTTTGTAGACAGTGTCGTGACATTAGAGGGTACACATCATGTGCTGTTAAATGAAAAAAAGAGGGGGTGTGGAATACCTTGGTGGGCCAGTGGTTAGGGGTCGGTGCTTTCACTGCTGGGACCTGGGTTCATTCCGTGGTTGGAGAACTAAGATCCCACAAGCTATGCAGCACTGCCAAGAAAGAAAACACACACACACACACACACACACAACCATAACAGGTTGCCCATAATTATAAATAAGTTCAGTTCAGTTCAGTCGCTCAGTCGTGTCCGACTCTTTGCGACCCCATGAATCGCAGCACGCCAGGCCTCCCTGTCCATCACCAACTCCCGGAGTTCACTCAGACTCAGTCCATCAAGTCAGTGATGCCATCCAGCCATCTCATCCTCTGTCGTCCCCTTCTCCTCCTGCCCCCAATCCCTCCCAGCATCAGAGTCTTTTCCAATGAGTCAACTCTTCACATGAGGTGGCCAAAGTACTGGAGTTTCAGCTTCAGCATCATTCCCTCCAAAGAAATCCCAGGGCTGATCTTCAGAATGGACTGGTTGGATCTCCTTGCAGTCCAAGGGACTCTCAAGAGTCTTCTCCAACACCACAGTTCAAAAGCATCAATTCTTCGGCACTCAGCTTTCTTCCCAGTCCAACTGTCACATCCATACATGACCACAGGAAAAACCATAGCCTTGACTAGACGGACCTTTGTTAGCAAAGCAATGAATGTCTCTGCTTTTGAATATGCTATCTAGGTTGGTCATAACTTTCCTTCCAAGGAGTAAGCGTCTTTTAATTTCCTGGCTGCAGTCACCATCTGCAGTGATTTTGGAATCCTAAAAAAATAAAGTCTGACACTGTTTCCACTGTTTCCCCATCTATTTCCCATGAAGTGATGGGACCAGATGCCATGATCTTCGTTTTCTGAATGCTGAGCTTTAAGCCAACTTTTTCACTCTCCATTTTCACTTTCATCAAGAGGCTTTTTAGTTCCTGTTCACTTTCTGCCATAAGGGTGGTGTCATCTGCATATCTGAGGTTATTGATATTTCTCCCAGCAATCTTGATTCCAGCTTGTATAAATAAATATTCCCACCAAAAAAATTTTAAAGTTTATAATACACAATAAAGATCAAGAGAGTGGTTCAGTGGGTGAAGTAATCTCTCTTGAACTGTAGTGGGTGGTCCTAGGGCAGGGACCTGGAGAATCAAAAGAATTTAGGAAGGGAGGGGAGGAATAAGAACATTCTTCATAGATAGAACCATATGAGAAAAAACACACAGTGGAAAAATCTTGAATTGTGTTAACCTGTTTAATGGAAGCAGAGCTGTTTTTCAGTTGAGTCATGAAATAAAAAGTTAAGTTGAGGAAGTCCTTGAATTCTAGGCTAAATATTTAGCTTTTATCATAAAACCAGTGGGATAGCATTTCAAGGTTTTGAGAAGGAAGATTAAAGCAGTATTTTTTAAAAAATTCTGGAAAGCAGCAGGGTTGGAGACAGGCTCATCGGCATAATCACACTACAAAGTTGTATGTGTGATTGGACTGCAACTACAACCAAACATGGGTTTGAACGGCAAGAGTCCACTTAAGTCCAGATTTTTTTCAATAAATACATGTTATAGTACTACACAGTCCACGCAGTTGGCTGAATCTGTTAATGCAGAACCACGTTTTGAGAAGGCCAACTGTAAAATCATATATGGATTTTCATCTGCACAGGAATCAGCACCCCTACACCCTGTGTTGTTCAAGGGTCAATTATATATTTTAAAGTGAAATCAGAAAGAAAGCAAAATTATCAAAATAGAAGAAAAATAATAGATGCAACCTGCTTTGAGGGAGATTGTGTGTATGTGTGTGTGTGTCGCTAAGTCATGTCTGACTCTCTGCGACCCATGGTCCGTAACCCACCAGGCCCCAGGCTCCTCTGTCCATGGAATTTTCCAGGCAAGAACACTGGAGTGGGTTGCCATTACCTTCTCCAGAGGGAAATGTTTGAAGAAATATATATACCAAAATGTTAATAGTAGCTATATTTCTATAATAGGAAGATAGTTTTTAGCTACTTTTCTTAATTTTTCACATGTCATTGTTGTTGTTAAACATGTACTACTTTTGAATTGGAAATGTAAATTAACCAGAATGTTAAAGTGTCGCAGCTCAAGGGTGTATGTTTTGGACAACCAGACTTATTTTAAGATATATGTCAGTTTACCAGGAAATTAGCCAGACTTTGAATATTTTCCATATCACATATGGGTATGCCGTATGAATGTGCTGACCTTAAAATGTTAAAAGGCCAGAGTATGTTCTTCATCCAGTTACTCCACATCCAGTTACTCTCCACATGAGAGACCTGTTTGGCAGCATCTCATGTATAATTTAAGCTGGATACCAAATGGCCTACTTATCACTCTGCATTCTCAGTACAAACATTTAATCAGCAAAGGGTTTTGAAACATCTAGCCTGTTTTCATTACTGGCAGCAGGAGGAGATTCTGTTGTTAAGCCACTGGAATTAGGTTAGGTTACTGTAACACACAGGAAGCAAAAGATAAGTAAATGAATTTAACCTGGTTTGGCAGACACACACAGGACCATGTGGCCTATTTCTGTCTTCTAGAAATTTGATCATGTTGGTATGGATATGTCTCTGACAATTCTATAAACCATTTACACTCAGTGGAGAAAAACCCAAACACTAAACAAGCAGCTAAACTATTTGAGGTTTTTTTTCTGCTAATAGCTTTTCTGGTGACCATTTTATCTGTTAGCTTTGCTTTCTGTTTTTCTGATTTCTAGGCAGTAGCAATGTTGGGGACACACTCCCCACTGGGCAGCTGTCCAACATTCCATGGCGCCGCGCAGGAGTAAAGTACACAAACAATGAAGCCTATTTTGATGTGGTTGAAGAAATAGATGCAATTATAGATAAATCAGGTAATTGTGTGCGTATTTTCTTATCGGGGAAAAACCATTCAGGTGACATAAGCTGAATAGAAAACTGATATCCCCTGGCAGTATCATTTACCGGAAAGGCATTCGTTTTCAAATCTGTTTATTTTGCCCAGAGGTTACATACAATTTTCATAACCACTAGTTGAGAAATGCCAAACGTTTGTAAATCAGAGAGTAAGTCAGCTTACTTTAAGCCAATTACCGTATATTTATTTACCTTGCCATTCATCCAGCCTAATATGTGATGTGTATCTACTACGCACCACACCTTTTACAACCACATTGTGTGCAGTCCTTCTAGTAAAGGCCCCAGACTAAAGAACAGTACTGTATTAGAATCGTAGTATTTTACTAAAAATATCTAGTCTAGCTCTCACATGTTATGTGGGGGAGACTGAGACTTAGAAGAGTTAAATAATCTGTTAAGGTCACATAGCTAGTTGGTATGTCAAAATGACTTACTGTGAATTACAGACACTATCTCTACAGGGAGTTTCATTCTTATTATAAAAATCCATTGTATGGAACAGTTGCTCTACTGTTAAAGAATAATGGTTCCTACTTCTTAACATTTCATTAGAAACTTGGCTAATTTTATTTAAAATATTTGAACTTCGAAAAAAAATGTTCAAACCAACATTATTTACAGTTGCCAAGATGTGGAAGCAGCTTAAGTATTCATCAACAGATAAATGGATAAACAAGATGTGTATATATACACAATGGAAAATTACTCAGCATAAAAAAGAATGAAATTTTGCCATTTGCACAACATGGATGAACTTGAAGAACATTATGCTAAATGAAATAAGCCAGATAAAGAAAGATAAATACTATATATCACTTATATGTGGAATCTAAAAAAAATACAACAAACGAATGATTTTAACAAAAAAAAAGCAGACTCACAGATACAGAGGACAGATTAGTGTTTACCAGCGTGGAGTGGGGCAATAAAGGGGTGGGAGAATGGGAGGTACAATCAGCTGGGGTAAGATAGGCTCACAAGTATCTGTAAAGCACAGGGAATATAGCCAATGTTTGTAATAACTAAATGGAAAATAACCTTTAAAAATTGAATAATTTTTTTTAATTTTAAAAATCAGTGGGAAAAAAGTATTTTAACTTCACATCCAGCAGTCTTACGAGGCTAACTCTATAAAGATAAGGATGGGTTTGATTTTCCTTAGAATCATCATATTCCAACCAGAGATAGGAACAGGCCATGGCACTCAGTAAAGAAGTTGTCTGAACTGGTGTAATGGATCCTCTGTCCAATAACCTTTTAATAGCTGTGCAAAGCTTCAGTATGTCTGACACCTGGGAGATATCTCCATTACTTCAGATATAGTGATAGCTCTAGTAAAGTAGAGCTATTTTACTAGAATACATGCATATTCCAGTGATACCTTTATTATTCCTTTAGGATCTACGGTCTTTGCAGAAATTCAGGGGGTCATTGATGCTTGCATTAAGCTCTCTGGAATGCCTGACCTTTCCCTTTCTTTCATGGTAAGTTTTTTTCTGTTTTGTAACTCCTTCATGCCTACTATATATGAAGTACTAAATGAAATGATAAATACTGATACATGTTTCTTTTAGATCGCAGTGGATTATGTAAGAAATATTCCTAGCACAGCTTCCAAAGACAGTAGCTTACATGATGAGCACTGCCTTTATGGATAGGCTGCGGAGAGGGCTTTGCCTCTGAGTATATTAGAAGTAGCTTAAATGTCTGGCTGGCTTCTGCAGATCTGTGGTGCAGCTTTTACTGAATTGTTATATGCTTTGTTGATATGAAAAGGCATTGATCTTTCATCATTTTAGATTCAGCATGCTACACCACTGAGAACTACAAAGAGAACTGAGCTCTGAGGCTGCCTCTGCCTCTAACTTGCCCTGACCTTGAGCTTTCTTTGAACCTCAGTTTTTTCATCTCTGAAGTGGAAATGAAACCACTCACATTTTCTACCTCATGGGAATTACTGGAATTGAATTACTGAAATTCAAATAATAATGTATATAAAATATTTGTACACTTGAAAGCATTGTGAAACGATAAGACTGTGTTGATATGGTCATGATAATAAACTTACATGACTGCTTTATCTTAAGGAAGAATATTTCTCAGATCTCATAATATATCTGACTGGAGTTGTCCTATTCATTACACTTTATGAATATGGTTGTCTTCTCTTTTCCATGGCAGAATCCAAGGCTTCTGGATGATGTCAGCTTCCACCCCTGCATTCGGTTCAAGCGTTGGGAATCTGAAAGAGTTTTGTCATTTATTCCTCCAGATGGAAACTTCCGACTCATATCATACCGTGTCAGCTCACAAAAGTATGTTGTTGCATCAACCATAATCTTCTGTCATCTATCAGTGTGCTGTGTAGAACTCACTTTTTCCCTGTTTCATTCTAACAGTTGGTTACTTCAATTCACCATTGCTCCCTTTAGCCATCGCTTACCAGGAGACCCAGAACAAACTGGTGAAAATACATGTGGAAAATATAATTAGTATGGTTTGAATCTTAAGAGTATAGAGTAATAGTAAATATATACCTGAGAGCAAGCATTTGGGACCATGCATAACCTGGATGAAACCATGAACCCATGCCATAATCTTACTATGATCTGTGGACATTATGGCTGATAGAAGGACATAGACTTACCTGTAGCTCTCCAGGACATCCCTCAACTAACTGGCTTGAAGTCACTCTTCTCTGCACTGAGGTTTAAATGAATGATTTAGCATCTGGGTTGTAGCTGGTTTGTCCCTTGAAAACATCAGAAAGTATTTGGACAACATCAAAACAGAACTTAAAAGCAGAGGAATTTTTTCTTGGCTCTTACCACAGAGAAACTGATATATTTAGTTTGTGTAATTCTAAATTATCTTTCTCTGGGATCTTAATTCATTTCTTGAAACCAGGACTGTTTGTGCCAATTGTTGATGCTGTAATTTTATATCTTGATTTGTATACTTACTGCTCAGAAATTGTATAATTTCTAGCACAGTGGTTCCACAACACTGTGCTATATTCAACTGCCCTGGCTCAGATACTGAACCTGCAGTTCTGCAGGTATTAGATATTGTATACTAGGGTTTTCATGCCACCTCCAGAGCTCACACTATTAATTATATGTTTTTTGTGGTTGTGTCTTTCTTTCTCTTTTTAGTCTAGTGGCAATACCAGTGTATGTGAAACATAGCATCAGTTTCAAGGAGAACAGTTCTTGTGGTAGATTTGATATTACAATTGGACCAAAGCAGAACATGGGGAAAACTATTGAAGGAATCACAGTGACAGTTCACATGCCAAAAGTTGTGTTGAATATGAACCTGACACCAACACAAGGCAGCTATACATTTGATCCAGTTACCAAGGTACAGTCACCTAAAATCAGGAGTGAGCAAGTGTTTCTGCAATCCTCATTTTGTGATCTGGGGACATGGGAGGACAGAGGGAAGGGTCTAATATCTTGGTTGAAATTAAAGCTCTTAACAACGTAGAATGCAGACTGTGCTGTGCTCTGCCACAGGAGAGAATCCTGCATCTGCTGCTAAGTCGATGAACAGAAAAGTGAGACATTCCTTCTTCCTTCAGAGTCTGCCTTTTCTTATCCATTGATAATCCAGAGGTTCACTCACTCTTCAATGAGGAAGATGTAAAAACTTTTTAAAAAGAGAAAAGCATTATGTGCATATAATAATCTATTAATGGTTAATAGATATTACAACATATCAATTGTTAAGAAGTTAAGACCTTTCTCTTCCTTTTTAATTTTAAAGCATTATTTCATACTCTTCCACAGAGGATGCTCACTAGGAAAGTTGCCTTCTCACCCTCCATACATTTGCCTCTAGCAGAGGGAGTTCAGAGAAACTGTAAAAGATGATTTTTCTCTCTGCTTCCTGCTTGGGTAAAAGAATATGATTCTTTTCCTCAGTAGAGTCATTGAGCTGCATAGTAAGTGAAGTCTTTTTTTATTTAACTATAAAATCATTGAATGTTAAAGATCATCTAATCTAGTCCTAAGGAGTCAAAGAATCTCCCCAGAGACCACACAGGGCTGAGAAATTAAGCAGGAGCTCCAGATCCCTGGCCTTCACCCCAGCTTCAACCATAACAGCTTTACTTTCTCATCTGTTACTGAGCTTCCTCACTCAGTAACTTCAAATAAGTATTTCATTTGAACAAAGGGTTCCATCACTAAAAGTTTAAAAGCACTAATTTAGGCCCATCTTCTCATTTTACAGAAAACTAAACTTAAGCCCAGAGAGAAACAGTAAAGATGGCATAGTGGAAAGGGTGTTTGATACCAGATAGCCTTAGGTTCAAATCCCAGCCTTTCCTCTAAGTGACCTTCAGTAACGCATCTAACTCTAGCTTTAGTTTCTTTGTTAAAATTACACAGAGTTTTACATCATAGACTTCTGAGACAGCGTGTGAATAGTGCTGAGCAGAGTATTATATCCAAAAGTAGATGCTCAGCAAATGCACCTACTTCTTTTTTCACTCTCCATTCAGAGTCACAGAACTAACTAGTGGTAAAACTCAGTGGAAATCCCAGGTCTCTTATTCCAAGACACTGTGCTTTATTTTGTACAGAAGTTTATTGTCTTTGAACATTTGTCTTTAATAAATAGTTCCAAAAAATAAATAGTTCAGAATGTTTTTTGTTTTTTTCCTTTTTAAGGTACTAACGTGGGATGTGGGGAAAATCACTCCACAAAAGCTCCCCAGTCTTAAAGGACTGGTAAATTTACAGTCTGGGGCACCCAAGCCAGAAGAGAATCCAAGCCTCAACATACAGTTCAAGATCCAACAGCTTGCTATTTCAGGTAAGGAGAAATCTGATGTGTGTAAGGGTAACTGAGTTTTGCTGAGGTCAGCTGCTAGAAGCTTAGAAGAGTAACTGACATCCCGTCTCTACAAAGAGCAACAACTCCAGTATGCCTCTCACTCTCCTTGATTTATGAGAGTGATTTTGGAGAGCACCTTATTTCACATAGCTTCCCTTCACCCCTACCCTCATTCAAGCACAAAGAAAGAAATCATTTATACTCAGAGTAGAATTATCCTTAAAAGACATTGCTTGTCCATATGGGAATCTGAACTAAAATCATACCCTCCTAGTACTTCAATCTGTGAATGCTAGAAGGAACATTGCTTCCAGATCTTGAAATGGACACTGGCTAATGTCAGATTTACTGTATAGTAAATTCTGTTTCGTAAGCAAATATTGTATTGGTTGATGTGACCAGGATTGTAATTTGTGCCTTTCCTTCCGTGTTCTTTTTGACACAGGCTTAAAAGTAAACCGCTTGGACATGTACGGGGAGAAATATAAGCCATTTAAAGGAGTCAAATACGTCACAAAAGCTGGAAAGTTCCAAGTGAGGACATGAGAAGAGGCCAGAATTCCTGAAGATGTATTTGTTTTCCAGGTGTCATCACAGTGTATTACTATTAGGTACCAATTGGGTGGGAATACATATTCTAGTTAGAGCATTTGTGTCAAGCCACACACCGCTAACAAAGTTGCTTAGTTATCGATGTAGGGTTCTTAAGGAACTTTAAGCTAAGGAAACTTCTGAATGACTTAGCTTATTTGTACCTTGCCACTTAGGAAAATTTTAGAGGTGATTTCCTCCATAGGAAGGCACCAGCTAGAGGCTGCACATTTTAACAGTCAAGGCAGAAGTCTACAGTGATAACCTCTCCCCTAAAACAAGTGAACTGGTCTCAGCCAGCAGACGCTGTCTTAGTCTGAAATGTGATGTATCAAGTGGAGCGGAATGTCATATTCGATCGTAGCCATCCCCAATCATCTGTCCCAACAGAGGAATAATTCCTCCCACCCAAGAAGTTTACAAAGAACTGCCTCTTCAAGTGTTTGCCTTATTCAGCTTTTCACTTGTGCCATTAAGCAAGCACTGTAGCAAAAGCCACTCCACATGGCCCTGGCAGGGAGCACTGCTGCTCCGTGCTCCATTCTCACTGTACTTGGTATTGTATTTTTTATAAATGAGATTTTTATGTAAAGCTGATTTTGGTTTATGGGGACCTTGCTGCAGTAAGTACAAGCTCAGTTTTGTGCCACTTAGTTCATCTGTTAGCACAGTAGAAGTCATTTGTATCAAAGGGGCAAATGCTTTAAGGTAATAAAAGGGAACACTACTTCTACTTCTGCTTTTAGGAAGTTATTGCAAGCACAAGCATTGGAGATTTTGAACAAACTAACGTAGTAAAAGAGAAACTTAAGTGAACCTTTGCTGTCTTCATGTTTTATAAAGCTTGTCTAATACGACTTATAACCAATTAGCCTAAAGCCCTCATGCCCTAGTTCAGATAAAGGAAGAAAATGTGCCTGCCTCAATACTGTCAAATTATTATTTTTTTTAATCTTTTATCTTTTTTTCTTCCTGTTCTTAATAGTTTCAATTTGCCTACATTCTTTGCTTTCAGGGGGACTCCCTTTGCATAGTGCTACCCAAGGCTATAGTCAAAAGATTCCTCTCTGAAACTATTGTTGAAACTGTCACTGGAGTACTTAAATATCTCTACTCTACTGACCAAGTAGGTGAAAGTACATATAAAATGAGGCAGAAACAAAATCCTCGGTAACACTCATAAACCTGTATTGATCTTTATGGTTGGCAAGTCAGCCCACAGTTATCATTTAACTTGGCTGACTTGGAAGTCCTTGCCCACTTATTTTGGTTCATTAGACATGAAGAATAGAGAAAGTTAAGATCTAAGTGCTTGTTCTTGCTATTAGTTTTCTCCCTGTAACTCCATTCGTTTTGTTCTTCTCAACTTATAATTCCCTTTCCCATATGCTAACAATAGCCCTTACACTCACCCCATTCTTGTCAAGGGCTGGTGGTTGGTGCTGATGCAGGGAGCCCACTGCACAGCAGCGTTCTCTGCCTGCCTATGGCACCAAGCCTGCCTTTCATCTAATATGAAACATCACGTTTTGCAATTTCTAGGACAACCAGTATCAGCTTGGCAGCTAAAATTAAGATCTTGCCAAATGTGTATTCCCTTTGCATAAGGTTGGTTACCCAGTTCAGTTGCTTTTCATTTTTAATGTCTTCCTTTTCAGAGTTCATACCTCAAAAGAGCGATCGGTACATTTGCTTTTCTTTCTGCAGAATCCCTCATCTCAACCATCCATATATGGACTAATTTTCTTTCTCTGCTACCCTCCCATATCCCAGCAGATTGTATGCCAAGAGTCCCTTGCCTCTAGTAACGTCTGCTAAAACTTCCAAGGAGACTGTTTCCTTTTGCAATTAAATTATTGTATTTATTAATTTGATGGAATCCAGTAAGTCCTTTCTCTAGCTCTGGCTACACTGTCAATAAAAAGATGAAAACAACAAGTTGATTTTTTTAGCTTGACTGTTAATTGAGCATTCTCAGATGGGCATGCCTCAGTGTTCAAGCAGGCTGAAAAAGAAAGTCCCTCCGTCGTTGTCTGACTCTTTGCAACCCCATGGTATACAGTCCATGGAATTCTCCAGGCCGGAGTACTGGAGTGGGTAGCCTTTCCCTTCTCCAGGGGATCTTCCCTACCCAGGGATCAAACCCAGGTCTCCCACATTGCAGGCAGATTCTTTAGCAGCTGAGCCGTGATCCCATTTTACTCGGCATCATCACACAGGGTGTGAAGGTTGCAGCAGAACACTTCCAAATGCTCCTCTCTTGACTGATTATGTTAATAGCCCTGTATCTAAGATTCACCCTTCTAGCCACAGACTGAACAAGAAGTGATGGAGCTCCTCTCCCTACCACCACCTGCTGATGACTAAGATCCATGAATACTTAATCGTAATGAAGTATTTTTCAAGCATAGAATTCCAGATAGACTCTTGTTCTAACTTCTTAAGGGAGTATAACCCAAAAGCTTATTTTCTGCATAAAGGAGTCACCATCATTGTATTCAAAGGGAGTTCATGTGATGGGTTTTCCTTAAGTGCCACTGTAGAAGAATCCATGGAAGATAGCGATCCTGTAGTCCTTTGAGTCATCTGACTTGAGAATAATGATAATGCAGGAAGAAGGCCGCACCAGTGAACATATGGTGAGTAGCAAAAATGAGGCCGTGACTACTGTTTCCAGATACTGCTGAGCTAACTCAGTAGCCTTGGACATTTCCCTGTGAGTTGAATACCCAGAATCTGCCTCCCTAGTCGGCAGCTTTTCTAAGTTAAAGCAGTGATAAATGTAGTCAGCAGTACTCTCCCTCTTTAGTGATATTTAGATCTAGAAAATCAATCAAAAATACTGATGTCCCAGCTCCACCTTAAGAACCTGTTCCTACTCTTTGAGCTTCCTCAGGAAGAGGAAAGCTATCTCTGCCTCACAGCCCTGTTTGGATCCCTGGACTTTGGACTATGACATGTAGACTCGCAATATTCCTGCACATGTAACAGCTTTAGCTTCTTAGGGGATAGCGATGGCCTCCTCGGAGAGCTGGACTCTTCTAAGACAGACTCCGTCAACGAGGGGATGGTCTGTACCATCTGCCTGCTTTCCTCTTACTGTTGCTGCTGCTGCTGCTGCTAGGTCACTTCAGTCGTGTCCGACTCTGTGCGACCCCATAGATGGCATCTCACCAGGCTCCCCCATCCCTGGGTTTCTCCAGGCAAGAACACTGGAGTGGGTTGCCATTCCCTTCTCCAATGCGTGAAAGTGAAAAGTGAAAGTGAAGTCACTCAGTCATGTCCAACTCTTCGCGACCCCATGGACTGCAGCCTACCAGGCTCCTCTGTCCATGGGATTTTCCAGGCAAGAGTACTGGAGTGGGGTGCCATTGCCTTCTCCGCCTCGTACTGTTAGCCTTTGTCAGTTCTGCTCCTTCTAGTGTATAATCCCCAGAGTTGTCCTTTATTACACAGAACTTGTGAAGTAAATGTATTACCACTGGTTTCTACTTCTTCCAGTACAATACTGGGTTAAATAAAAATCTTTAGTTTCTTCATTTTTGAGGATTAGCTTCACTTGCTGTTCTTCAGAATAAAACTGAAGCCTGATCTAAAAGTTCTTGCTGAAACTAAGCCTGTGTGCCACAACTGTGAGAGCCCATGCCCTAGTGCACTAGCCACAACCACTGAAGCCTGCGCACTCCAGAGCCTGTGCTCCCCAGCAAGAGAAGGACCGCAGTGGCCTGCTCACCGCAACCAGAGAAAACCCTCGTGCAGCAACGAAGACCCAGTGCAGCCAAAAGATAAATCGATTGGTTTTAAGTTCTTGCTGAAATAACGTACCCATCATTTAAAGCTTTATACAAATGTACTTTATTGTTTTAAACAGAAGAGGCAGAAAATATTTGCATATAACAAATCCTAGCTTATAAATGTAGTTTTTCAGTGGTGATATCTCTAATCAGCATTCAGGGATTTTTTTGTTTGTTTGTGTCACTGTGTCTTGAGCACTGATATTAGAGAAAAGCACATTGGCGTAAAGTGTAAACCAGCGTCTCAACACTGGAAGAACTTGGAGAGCAAACATGATTTTTCTTACTTCCTCTAAGTAGTCTTAGTAAAACAAAAGGTGATCTTTGGCATAGATTCATACTTTAAAGGCATTAATATTGCATTTATATCAGTTAAGCAACTATACAAAGATGCTGAGGGCCTTGAAAATCATCAGTTAAAAGGTAATAGAGGAAGCCTGAGTGTACAGTACCAACTTAAGACAAGTTTTACACATTCGATGTTAGGATCTAACACACATTTGAGGTGGGGAGACATTCAGGCAAGGGTCTTACTCCTTTACTCATCCAGTTCTGGCTTTGGGAAGAAATACAGTTTCATGTGCTGGGGAATGCTTAGACAGCAGTGAAAAGTACAGGAAAGGAAAAGCTCCCTTCTCTCACTTTGCTAATAGGAACCTTACGGTGATAATTAAATATTATACCTATTACTCCCTTGAACAGCTGTACTTGGGAGGGAGGGGAGGTTGCCAGGGACTTGGTTGGTGTTGGCTGAGGGAGGTAGGAATTTCTGAGGACTGTTTCCCATTGACTCATCCCCCAGGGTGCCAGAATTCCAGTCTGCAAGTACCACCTCCCTTAGGTAGGAAGCGTCCTTCAGACAGGATTGCCTTTGCATTAAACACTCCTGGGGGCAAGCACCAATTCTCAGGACTGAATTTCAAAAGGATAAAAAGGATCTTCCAAAGTTACAAAACAAACATTTATCTTTAAAATCTTGTCTAGGAAGGGTTTGAGGGAAGAATACAAAAGCCAGGACAGGAGACATGATTCGGTTAAAAATAAAATGCAGCATTTCAGCTCAGAAAGAACAGTAAGAGCTAAGAATGAATGAATAAGGCCTCAGCGTAGACCTCTGCAGGCAGTGACAAAGCGTGGAGTGGCCCCGCCAGGAGGGTGGGCAGAGCCACGCCCCGGCTACTCTGCCTCTCCAGTGGCAGAGAGCACCAGGGCACACAGTGTGTTCTGGGGATGCTGCCTTGGCGGGCCAAGGCAGGGTGTGGGACGGAAAGGTTCCCTAGCACAGACACTGCTCTGGGGTGAGGTAAAGACAGAACCACATGATACAGTGATTTCCTCCTGACAAAGTGAAATTTGGCTGTGTACTGTGGGAAACTAGAAGGATTGAACTAGGGAAAGGAAGGAAGTGAGTTCAGGCCCCACAAGCTGGGGCTCCCCAGAGGCCACCTTCCCCTGCCGCAGTGAAGCTCACATCTGAAAAAGACCCAGGAAGCACAGCCAGGAGAGGCAGGCAGGGTCAGCAGCAACATGGAAAGCCCAAAATGTTGGAGGCACAGTGATTTCCTTAACTGACTTGCCTGGGCCCTGGGTCTTGGGAGCCTAGTGGAAAAAATGAGGGGGTGGAGGCGGAAAGGGAGCTGTCCTCTAGGGAACAAGGGCAGAGCAGGGTGTCAGGCTAGTGTTCACTCTTGGATTTTGAGCTTATGTGAAGTCCATGGGCTAGAAACCCAGTCTGCCTATTGGGATAGAGTGTGCATAAGTAAAGCCGTGTTTGAGAATACAGGCCTTATACGGAGACACATTTCAGTGTCCATAACAAGAGTATAAATGTTTTCTAATTTGTATGTCAGGCCAGGATGGTGGCTTTCAACCCCCCAGCAATCTTGGGTGGCTCCTGGGACCACATCATTTTCGTTCTGTGCAGCAGGGGCTTGCTTCTGTGTTAGCCAGGTTCAACCAGGTGTCTACTGGTACCAGGGAGTCTTTCTAACCCAGCGCAGAGTAAACCCAGCATCTGTTCGAATTTTGATTGAAGCTGCTTCTGCTTCTCGAACAGTCTCCTTCACAGACTGCATGAGGTTCTGGGCATTGTGAACCAGCATCTCTGTGGCCTGCAAGGAAAGAGGAGCTCTCCATTACTCAGAGTCCCTGATGGAGCCCTGCCTCTGAAACAGGCTTAAGCCAGGAATGGAATGCGGTTTACCCTACCTGCGCCTGGCGTCACTGGTGGTTTATAGCTGGATCGCCAAAAAGAACCCCAAACTGGACCATCGATGATTGTGGACTGCACTCTCAGATGGCATCTAGTGTACACTCCTTTGCCGATGTTTGAACAAGCCCCTGCCTTGGGCTCCCCCTCTGCCTAGAATGCTCTTCCCTCAGGTATCCCAATGGCTCACTTCTCACCTCCTTCAGATCTCTCTGCCCAGTTATCACCTTATTGAGGCTTTTCCTGCTCACCTTATTTTAAGTCACAAACCACCTTCCCAACTCCCAGTGTGCCTCACCCTCGAGTTCTGTCTTCATTTTTCTCTACAGAACTCGTCATCGCTAGCTGATAAACTATATGTTTTATCTAGGTGGTTCATCTGATGTTTTATCTAATTTTATCTAAAATTTAAGTAACATGAGGGAAGCAATTTTGTCAGTTTTGTTCTCTACTGTATTTTGGTGTTATGTCAGTGCCTGTCACACGAGGCATTTCATATATATTTAATGAATGAATGAAAAAGTAATCAAGTAAACCAACCACCTTATAAATCCATGAAAATCTAAGTAAGTCTTCTAAACATAAAAAATACAGGACTGAGATCACATTAGTAACTTATCAATCTACTAACCCAGTAGTTTTTTTAATTCTGATATGTTTTTGAGCTATAGATCCTTTGTGAGATTAATGAAGGCTGTGGATTCTCCCCAGAAAAAAAAGCTCAGATGCACAAAATTTGTGAATGTGATATCAGAGGGTTTATGGGCTCTGAGAGGCATAACTATGGACTAGAAGTCCCAATCAGTTAATCTTTTCACTTGGTCAATAAAGAGGCTGAGGCCCAGAAAGATTCAGAGACTTGCCAGCCAAACTCACACAGCAGTCAGGATGAGGCCTCCAATTTCTACCTTGCAGTCCTGTGTCTCTTCCGTTCTACCACATTGTCAGTTTCTTTTTCTACTAGAATAATGGAACATAGTAGACACTCCCAAGATACATTTTTGTTGGTTAACTGATTAAATGATAAGGTTGGAAATTCTTGAGTCTTCCCCTTCCTTCCTTGTCTTTTCTATTTCCTTTCCTTGGGGCAGAAGAGATCACCTGATAGGAAATAGCCGAGTGCCCAAACCCTGCCTAGAATACACGGAAGTTACAGATGAAGATCCAGTTTGCGTGGTTTAGGGGACGAGAGGGTTAAGGTGAGAGCTAGTGAACTAAAACATGGTAGTTAAGGCAGCACTGTTGACCCCAAGAGAAGTAGCCTCCTTGCCTCCTCTCAAGTGCTCCTTCCCTGTCTCCTGGCCCAGACTTCTCCAAGGAGAGGGACTGTGTCTTTTGTTAACTCCTCTACATAGCACGTTATACAGTGCCGCATACATATTCCAATGTATGATAAGCCTTGTCTGGGCAGTTCAACAAAAGATGTGCTATCTTCCATAAGAAGAAATTGGAAGTCTGGCTCACAGCACAGCCTATTGGAGGGAGTTTAGGAGAGGAAGAGGTGTTCAAATGATGGCTTTCTGAAAGACCTGAGCCACATTTCCAGGAGGCAGGGAAGAGAACAAACTGGGATTGCCAAAATACATACAAGAAACACTTTAAGCAAACATTCCCACCATCTTTATTTCAATATCTGTCAAAAAAAACAAAAGAGAAGCACCTCCTTTGAGATTTCATTTCCACCTCACCACAGGCCTAACCACCTCATGCCCCTGAAAAGACAGTGCTGTTCATCCTCCCTGAGGTACTTATAATCCAGAGGGCAAGGAAGCAGGAATTCTCCAGCCGAAAAGGTCCAGTGGGCAGGACTGAACACACCCTAGAGGCCTCTAAAGAGCCAAGCCTATTCCAGGGAGAAAAAGAACTGAGTGGAGTCCTAACTGCTGCTGATTCACTCAACCTCCCTAACCCTCAATTTCTCATTTGTAAAATGACAGAAGTTGCACAAGAGCTTTTCACTTTCCTTTCCAAATTTCTGATGCATCTCTCCAACACAGATGCCCTTTTGAGAGAGCTGAAGACTCCATACCATGTACTGAATACTCATTCCTCAAGGCTGAATTAAATCACCCTAAAGGGGCACAGAAGCTGCTGGTGAGAAATCAGAAGCAGCAGGTACGTACCTGCTCGGACTCCTCGTCGCTTATGTTGGTCCGACCCAGCATGGTGGCCTTCACCGTGGACAGGATTTTGAGCTGGGTGCTTATGGTTGGGATTCGCTCGCATACCTAAAAGAGAAAACTCAATTGAGTATGTTTCTATGTTTTTCTTGCCTGCAAGCTCCTTGAGGGCGAGACTTATCTACCTCTTACTCTCAGTGGCTGGCATGCAGAAGGCATTCAATATATCAGCAGCAGAATTCCATTTGTTTTCCCCCTAGAATCAGTCTAGTCTCTTTGTCCAAAAATGGAAGCATTAAAATTCTTTCATTTGATTCAGAAATAAACTTTTCCAACTCTGTCTTTCCCAAACTCACATGCATATTTCCCCTTTCTGCTGTTTCTTTCATGAGGTGCCTCTTCCTCCTTGCTCACCCAGATTTCTCTCTCCTGCTTTTCTCCCTACCCCTGCCACTGCCCTCCTCCCCCCCTCCCCCAACACACACACACACACACACACTTTTCCTGAGTACCTGTAAAAGGTTGGTTCTAATCCGCTTATCTGTGCACTGCTTGGCAACCTCCTTGGCCAACCGAGTCACCTCATCTGAGGCCTTGGCGATGTCCTTGGCACACTGAATCAGTGCCCGCTTGGTGCCGCTGCCCCCTCTGACCAGTCGAGACATCTCAGCCATCAACAGAGCCATGCGCTTGGCTGCTGCAATGATGTCATTGCCCTGGAGAGACGCGAGACACAGAGTGAGCTCAGCCCATACTCTGGCCAAGTTAGGGAGCGAAGTAGAAGCAGAGAAGAGGGGAGGGAGCCTGCTGCTCTAGCAGCCCTCTGGGAGGTGAGAAGAGAATACACAGGCTATTCTTGAGTGATACGGACAGCAGAGGAGAAGTAAAGAGAAGAGTAAGCCAGGGCACTCACCCTAGCATTCAGTGAGAGTGAGAGAGACAGAGAGAGATCACTGGACCGAAAAAAGGAGGACTTGGATATTAATCTGAAAGGGCAACATGTGAGCCCCAGGCATAGCACTAAACAAGCACATCAGCATCTCCAGGTTAATCATGTCAATAAAATGGGAGTGGGCCCAAGGAATGGGTTAAACAGGCATTTTCCTCTCTGTGGGGGGAAAGCAGTACAGTTGGCCTGAAGGGAAAAGTACAGATGAGCCTTTCCAGATGCTGAAATCATCCTCTTCAACCTGACCCTTCTTACAAATAGCGGCCAAGGATTGCCGCTGCTGAACTAGAATTTAAACCAAGTAACTATTAGCCTTGGTGAAAAAAATTTTTTTCTGACCTAAACAGCTCCTTCCCTCTGTCTACTGCCTCTTGTTTGTACTGTCAGCCTAAAGGAACATGTTATTTTCATTCTTCATGTTTAAAAAGACCAAAAATCAATTCTTCAGTCCCCTCAGCTAAGTGGCTTCAATTAAAGAAACTTTCAGCTAAGAGGATGCTGGGGGAGGCTTTGGGAAAATAAAAATCATGTGTCAAGCTGTAACTGGAACTCCGGCAACTAATAGCAGCTTATCTTAGATTTGACATTTTGGTTCATTATAACCCTCATGGGTCATAATGTACAAGTAATTTACTTTATGCCTTCAAAAGGCTCATCTTTTGGCTGATAGCAAGCAAAAATAATAAATGCAGTGTTCAAAACTACCTAAAAGGCCAGGCCCTCTGCATTTCTCCCCTCATGCTTTCCAGTTTCTAGACAGTGCAGTGAGGCATACACAAACCATGCCACGGCAGGGTGCTCTGTGAGAGGCATCCACAGGCACCAGGAAGTGGCTGATCATTTACACGAGGGGGTGCGTAACCTCCCAGGCAGTCGTCGAGGCCAGAGAGAACACAGTTTGGGAAGAACTCATGAGAACAGGAGTATGTTAGACAAGGTTGGCTAGGCCCACCTCTTCCACTGCAGACCTGGGATCATTCCAGGATTTCATGACCTTGGTTAGAGGATAGTGTTGTGCCAGGGTTAGTTATTTATCACCCATCACTCCTCAAAACCTTTCTTCTTGCAACATGCCACCTTCAAAGGGGAAAATGTAATGATCCCCATCCTCTACTCCCTAAGGCCAGAGCTCTGTTGGTTCCTGTCCTGCAGCCTTGAGCCCTCTCTCTTCCCCACTCCCACACCCTGGCCCACTGAAACCCCTGATCAAGCAGTCAGTGAAGCTCCCTTCCCTGTGGGTACCCCTTAAGGCCAGCATCTGCCACGCAGCCAAGTGCAGGACAGCAAGCAGTCCTCCCCAGAAACCCTGCCATGTAAAGCTGCTTCTCACCCTGATCAACTCTGCCGGAGCCATCAGTGAGAGGTCAGCGGAGAGGAGCTGGGGATGGGGGGCAGGCAAAGCCCAGTGATCAGGCCGGATGACCTCTTAATGGTCTATAGTGGTTCCTGACCTGAAAGTCATTGAGAGACGCATCCACAGCTTCCCAAGGGATTTAAGGTTCCAATGTCGGCCACAAGGTCAATAAGAAAAGGAATCCTTTCAAAAAGTGACCCTATCTCTCTCTAACCCCTAAACATGAATGCAATCCAATTAATCTGGCATTCGCAGACCTATGAAACTTGTGAAGCCAGTCCTAACAACAAGGTGCAAACAGACAGACGCCCACCCGGCCCAGACTCACAGGACCCGCACAGATCATGAGTGATGCAATGTGTCAAGGCTGCACATGGCCGGATGCATAGGGAGCAGCCCCACTGGGGGGCGCTCATCAGTACCTTACTAGACCACTTGGTAGCTTCCCGATGCAATGACTGAGCCGCGGCCAGAATGGGCTGGTTGACCGGCTGATTGGATGGCATTAACAGCAGCTCAGGTTCGTAATCGTCTTCCATGTCAGGGGGGACAGGGAACCCAACAGCATCAGCCGCCTCTGCCTCAGCTACAACACTTATACCCACCTTAGCGGCTGGGTTACCCGGCTTGGTCGATGGCAGGAAGGATGAGAAACATGGACAGTGTTAGTAAGAGCAGTAGGGCTTGGGAAACTGAGCTTCAGCTGATTTAGTAACCCAAGCTCGCCTAGGATGGGAAAGAAAATGGATTCCCTCCAGGAGTCCATGAACCAAGCTCTGCAGAAAGGGAATTCTCAGCCTCCAGCACCAATCTGCTCATAGCAAGGGAAAGAGGCTTGCTTACTCCAGTAGCAAAGGTTTCCAGAGACATATTTATACAAAGAAAGAAAGTGGCATTCCTTTTTAATACACTTACTACCAAAGAGTAATTCTCGGGTCAGAACATTTTTGAGAAGCCAAACAAACAATCAATAGTAGCTTATTAACTTTAAAAGGAATTCAGAGGGGAAAAGTAAATGCGGCCACACAAGTTGCTTTGAACAGAACAAAGTGAAAACCTGCTGACTCATATGGACACTGTTCTACAGTTTCCTGGACACAGAAGGTATCTTGGGTCAGCTCTGCCAGACACAAAATTTTTTTTTCTTGCTGGGGTTAAGAGTCCCAGAATCTAAAATAATAAACTGGAAGCAACAGATATCAAATCAGGAAAGAGGAAAGGAAAACACAACGCTGAGTGAAGCGGGCTTATCAAATACCCCATAGTCACCCAGCTAGAAGTAGCCTCGAGAAGACACCTCATCTAGCATCCACCTTAGGGAAAACATACTTCAGAGCAGATGTCCCTATCTGAGGTCCTCAGAGACAACGCTTCACAATCTCACTTTGCATCCATCACTAGAACTGCCTCCTCAAGCTACTCTTTGGGTACAACCTAAATCTCTCCAATTGCACTCAGCCCAAACTCAGTTTACACAGTCCACAGATAATTAATGCATGGCCTTGTCAACTGACCAAGGCTGAGTTCAGAGGAGCTCTAAGTTGATGCCCATGAGAGAATGGGACCTGTGTGTGTTGGGGGAGACAATTAATTTAATACCAGGGATGGGATTCTGAAAGCCCAGGGAGGAAGCAGGGAGATCAGATGCTAAAAATAGGTTGAGGGGGAAAGAAAATGAAAGGAACTGCCCCCAGTGAAGCCAAACCACTGATATAAAGAATGGCAAAAAAAAAGAATGACAAACACGGGTTCTTTATATCAAACATCTCAGGGTATGTAATCTCAGATTACAAACATCTCTAACCAAGAGAAAGTAAGAGTTTGTGTCAAATTTAATTTGAGGTTGCTACAACTCCTAAAAATCTTAATCTGCACAGGAAGCCTGCCTCCAAAAAATGACTAATAACTTGGAGGACTCAGCGCCAACATGTGGTGTAGGTACCTTCTAAATCCTTTCACCTAAACTGTCTCAACCAGGACTCATCCCCATTCCTTAGAGGTAAGGCCAGCCCACTCCTGGGTGGGGTTCAGAGTCCCAGAGTGTACAAAGACAGACTGATAGAAACAAACACACCCCACTCCTCACCTCCCTAAACACACATGGTTCAAGTAACTACTGACTTCACACAGCTTGAAGTCAGCAACCCCCAGAGGCAAACCAGCAGACACAGTCAGATTTAAGGACTTCTGGTGACAAATGGCAGAGTGGGGTAAACATCTAGGCCGTGCTGTCCACCCCTCAAGGTTTATGTTTATCTTTACAATTCATGTATATTTTGTGTTCCTATGAACAATGTACTTGGGTTTATTGTAATGAAATTTAAATTTTCTTTAGGAAATTCCCTGGCGGTCCAGTGGTTAGGACATAGTGCTTTCACTGTTGGGGACTGGGTTCGATTCCTGGTCAGGGAACTAAGAGCTCACAGGCCATGAGGTATGGCCAAATAAATAAATAAATTTTCTTTAAAATCTTTACGTAAAACCAACCTTCACTGTCACCCCCACTCAACTCCCCCACATGCACTGGGACTCTGCTAACGGTCCCAGGGGTATGCATGCCCCTGTTGGAGAGATATGATTGTAAGTAAGTCCACAGGTCAAGACCAACACCAGCAAGGTCACCATTCCTTCTGTGAAGCTGGACTCACAGCTAACAGTTCAGAAAAATACAGAGTTAAAAAAACCAAGGGCAAATTCCCAGCCTGAAAAAAACCCAAGATCAGATGCATGTGCGGGAGGTCCCTTGGGAACTACATTCAATACAAGAGCTTGAGATGACGGAGAGTGTAAAAAGAAAAGAGGAAAATAGATGTTGGGAATAAAGATGTAGGGTCATAGTAGAAACACAACTGACTTAAAACTAACAAATAAATTTAACTCTTATCTAGAAAGGTTACCACTCACTTTTCATCATTTAGAGCCAAATAGGAGCTTCCCAAGTGACTCAGTGGTAAAGAATCCACCTGCTAATGCAGGAGACACAAGAGACACAGACTTGATCCCTGGGTGGAGAAGATCCCCTGGAAGAGAAAATAGCAACCCACTCCAGTATTCTCGCCTGGAAAATTGAAAGGGCAGAGGAGCCTGGCAAGCTACAGTCCATGGGACTGCAAAGAGTCAGACACAACCGATATGCACGCAGGCAAAAGTTATTCATGGGGCATGACTGCTATAGCATCCAAATGTTCACCAACCACCTTAACATTTACACTTCCAGATCTGTTGGAGTTAGCCTGAAGCTGTCTTGAATTGAAGGGTAAGATGATTCTGATAACAGGACAAAGGACAAAGCTTTTAAGATACCAAATATCTGCTTCTATGAGAAAAGAGAAGGAAAATGAAAATATTTCATATAGCTATAGCAGAGCCCACAGAAGACTGTGCCATGTTTGGAGTGTGGATAATTACCAAGAGAGCATCTAACAACATTCAGTGACCCCAAGAAAGAAGAGAAAGTTCTTAGAGACTAAATGTCCACCATCAGGGGAGCTGATACTCCAGAGGAAAGAGGAAAGGAACCTTCGTCTCAAACCACAGGTGTCCTAGCTCTCACTTGAGCTGCTAGAAGGAGAAACCATCAAGTACCAGAAACATCTCACTAAATCACAAGAAAGAAGAGGATCCTGCTCCTGGCAGCAACACAAACCAAAGCAGAGAGAGGGTGATTTTCCAAAAAGACTTCCTGGGCTGTGTGTCGGCTCTTCATCCTTTCTCAACAAGAAGAGCGTCACTACTTACCTTGCTGGACCACTTGCGAGCTTCATCGTGGAGCTGCCTGGCAGCCATCATCATTGGCTGGTTAATCACCTCCCCGGCTTTCTGCTCAGGGAATTCTTCATCCTTCTCCTCCGGTGGTGGGGGCCTGGGTGGAGGGACCTCACCCTCAGGCAGAGGTGGTTTGGGAGGAGCAAGCTCATCTGTCAGCTAAGAAAGAATTGCTAGGTTATAAGTAAAGTCCTAGGAACTACCCCACTAGAATCCTTTCCTTTCCTCTAAAAAGCATCCCCAGCATATACCCTGAGAAAACCATAATTGAAAAAGACACATGTTCCCCAATGTTCACTGCAGCACTATTTACAAATAGCTGGTTCATAGAAGCAACTTAGGTGTCCATCGACAGATGAATGGATAAAGAAGCTGTGGTACATACACAATGGAATATTACTCAGCCATAAAAAAGAACACATTTGAGTCAGTTCTAACGAGGTGGATGAACCCAGAGCATTATCATACAGAGTGAAGTAAATCAGAAAGAGAAAAACAAATATCATATATTAACACATATATATAGAATCTAGGAAGACAGTAATGAAGAACCTCTTTGCAAGGCAGCGGTGGAGATGCAGACACAGAGAACAGACTGTGGACCCTGGGAGGTCGGGACGTGTGGACACGGGATGAATGGAGAGAGTTGCATGGAAATATACACACTACCATATGTAAAGTGGATAGCCATGGAAATTTGCTGTATGCCTCAGGGAACTGAAACTGGGGCTGTGACAACCTAGAGGGGTGGGATGGGGTGGGAGGTAAGAAGGAAGTTCAAGATGGAGGGGATATATGTATACCTATGGCTTATTCATGTTGATGTATGGCAGAAACCAAAACAATACTGTAAAGCAATTATTCTTCAATTAAAAATGAACAAGTTTTTTTTTTTTTTCTTAAATAAAAAAAAAGTATCCCCAGAAAAGTCACCCACATTCACAATCATCCACACTGAGCACGAGGGCCACCTGCTTCAGTCTCAACAGAAGCATATTTTCCTCCTTTTTTCTTCACAAAAAACTAGCAGCTACTGCCTTGGACATATCCCAGGGAGGCATGCATGGCAATACCGAGCCAAAGAGCCTCAAAGAAGATCTAAATTCTGGTCTTAACTTCGGACCAGAGTTCAGGGGCAGCTGAATAAGCATGGAACTTCTCCCCAGGGCCTTGGGTTCCTCATTTACCAATGAGGAGTGCCTAGACCAAATGACTTCTAAGTTCTTGATTCCAAATGTCAGGACTCTGTTGATCCCGTAAGAATCCATTCCCCAGAAGAGCTATCTCCTGACTCTAACCACCCACCCACAGTCTATCAAGTGGAAAGAATCAAGTCAAAAAAGAAGTGTTGGTGGCTAGGGAAGCACTGGTCATTAGCTATGGGCACAATCACTCAAATTTGTCCTCAACAAACTTAGAAACTTAAATATGGGAAAGCAAATTTGGGACATTAAATATGGGAAAGTAAATCAGAACATTAAATCAAATTATTGCCTTGATAAGCTATTCCTAAGGACAAGCTATTTCCAATACAGCTATTTTCCCACTCCTCACCAACCTACCCCACTAACTCATCACTCATCACATTCACACTGACCATAGCCAGCTCCTCTGCTCCAGTCACTCCCCATCAAAGCAGACCAACACCACAGACTCTCCACTTACCCAGCACACCCAATGCATAAGCACTGGGTTAGGACTCCTCTAGATTCAAGAATGAAAGCTGAGTTGTGCCTTTGAGATTCAAGTAAAATAAAACAAAGCTACCTAGTGACAGAGGCTCCGGAGCAGACTACCTCTCTGCCACTACAGTCCCAACACCCTGCTGCTCAGTTCTCCCCGTGTATCTGGATTTACTTACTCGGAGCTGTTCAAGGTCTGGTGGAGGAGGCGGGAAGTCAGGCTCCTGTGGTTGGAAGGCTTCTCTGACCTTGGCCACAGCTCCTAGGATCCGGTATCCTGAGTCCAGGAAGCTCTTTTGCAGTCCTAAACACAGACACCCTCACTTTCAGTTGGGTAGGTCAGTACCCTGGAGCACTGTCTGTCCAGAAGAACTGGTTTTCAGTAACAAAAGCTGGGTGTGAAGCTGCCAGTAAGTGGCACAGGCAGTGACTGAAAGGGAAGGGAGGTAAGAGCGAGGCAGATGCCCTGAGTCCTGCAAAGAGTCAGAAGCAGCACAAACCAGCCGTTCCCTGTAGTGCTCAGGGGACCTTCTTGCCTGGACGGCTGACAAGCACTTGGGACACTCCTGGGCAGGAACGCTTTGGGATCAGGTGGTGCTCATCACCTCTCATGATAAAGCAGTCAAGAGATAAGCAGCCCCACTCAGAACAGGGGAGATGTCACTTTCAGATGGGGCAGACTTTCCCTGGAGTACTTCTCACCTTTCTCCCTACCTACTCCTTTGCTCCATTTGGCATTCAGCATATTAGCCCCTATACTGAGCTGCTGCTACTGTATCCAGTCACCTAGAATTAAAGAATTTACTCAAACTATTTCTGTTGTTTAGTCACTAAGTTGTGTCCAATTCTTTCACAACCCAATGGACGGTAGCGCGCCAGGCTCCTCTGTCCGTGGGATTTTACAGGCAAGAATACTGGGGCAGTTTGCCATTCCCTTCTCCAGAGGATCTTCCCAATCCAGGGATTGAACCCATGTCTCCTGTATTGGCAGGCAGATTCTTTACCACTGAGTGTCACCTGGGAAGCCGCTCAAACTATTAGAAACTCCAATTAGGAAACTGAGCACGTCTTTAGTGATGGTGGGTTGGGAAAACGAGGTAGACTTTGCCTGGGCTAGGGATGAAGAGGGCAGCCCCTTTTTCCCACTCTCTCACACTGAGTGGGTCCTACTCAGAGAAGAGGCTAGAATCACTGGAGGTTCACAGAAGGAAGGAATTCAGATGGTTCCTACCAGAAAGGAGTGACACATCTTCAGCAGCAAAGAAAACATGACCAAAATTCAGCTAATGAAAACCCAAATTCTTTGGTGTAGGATCAAGATAATCACCTAGGAGACCCACAGGTCAACTCAGGTCCTCCAAATTTGACAGAAATAAAGAATGTTGTCTAGAGAAAAAGCATTTTAAGAAAAGCAGAAGTTATGCAAGTGATATAAGTTAAATGGTTGATAAATTGGTTATTATGCATCTTTTGAGAAATTTCCAAAATAATGATTCAATAGGAGAAGGAGCTATTTAGTCAGACTACATGAAGAAAGTGCAGAGAAGCTGCTCCAGAGAAACTAACTTATGATAACCCTGCCAACACTTCAGGAAATATTCTGTCCAACATATTTTGAACAGAAAAAGATTAATCTAGCATTCTCAAACTAGCAGGCTATAGTTTTTCCTCCAAGACTTTGCATGTGGGCATTTTGGGGTGCATCTTCTTTTCCCTCCCTGTCAGCTGCCTGAATTAACCTCTCAGGTGAGGTGAACCACACCATGCATTGCTTACCAGGGTCAGAAATGTTTCCTGCCACGGCCTTTGCATCCACCACCATTGGGGAGATGGTTTTGCTCAATTCATCAGAGGCAGCTTTCACAGCCTCACGGAATTTGGGATCCTCAGAGTTCTCCACCTCCCTCTTAGCCACCAGCAGGATTCGGTTGGCCCGACGAGCAATGCTGGTTGCCCCGGCGACCAGCATCTGAGGCTGAATGTTGGCCATGGCAACTTTACACTTGTCCAGGTCTTTTTTAATTGCTTCTTCGGAAGCATCCAACAGAGATTTAGTGTCAATGGCTTCGTCCACCAGCCCTGTCCAGAGAATAGAAATGGAATTTAGTTTCTATTTTACAAGAATAGAGACTCCAAAACCCTGATGCCCACTCACGTGAACGGACAACACTCATAATTCTCACTTTCAGCTCAAAGTCCTTCTTACACAATCAAAAGCACCACTGGAGGGGGGTCGGCGGGGGAATAAGAATGTAGCCCAGGAGGCCAAACAGATTCAGAGCATTTTTACCAACCGTGGTCCCAGCCTTCTTATATCTACCACAGACACCCAGAAACGCTTTCACATCAGGAGGAAACCAGAATTGTGTCTGAAACCTTCGCTGCATCAGCACCACATTATCTGTTAAGAATGTTTTCTCCTCCCGTCTCACTCCCCAGCCATCTGTTGCTTGTTGGCAGCTTGTGGTGCCCAAGATGAGCCACGCGGTGGATTCCAGTAACCTTAACAGCCTGTTTCTTGTTTCTGTTACCTGTCTTCATATGCCCAAGGAGCTCCACTTTCATCACTGGCTGCTATGGACCCCTGTCCCAGCAGGTCGTGCAGGGAAGCTGGAGCGCCTACCTTCCTCATCTCTTCCTCTCCCATCCCTCCCTCCACAGAGAATGAAGAAGACTCAGAGATGCCACTTCAACTGCACAGACACAGGTCTGTTGGTTGTTGGTGTCTCCTTTTTAAAAAAGAAAAAACTACGTAGTCGATAAGTTGGAGGAAATTCTGAGACAAGTTGTATTAAATGGTAGCTATTGTGGTTCCTTGAAATGTGAACCCGTTGAAAATGACAGGGACACTTACTGTATCCACAAACACTGCCTCTCAGCCTCTGAAACCAAACCCCAGCTCAGACAGAGACAAGGCACTATTCAGAGAAGATAGGAACTGTAACAATAAACATCACACTGGGAGGGCGGCATTAAAATCAAAGGGGCTCAAAGAGTCTCTCTTTGGACAAAGTTGCAAGGCTTGAATGAGAAGCCGCCGCTGCTCAGAGGCCTTAATCAGGGCCAAGTACACTGTCAGGCACATGACAGTCCCTTTATCCAATTACAGCTTAGTAACATAACCGGTCCTGCCTGAGTTTCTCAGAACTTGTTTCTCATGGATTAGACAGCAAGATTTTTGCACACAACGCTACCTGTCATTTTTTCAACATTATCGATCCACTGGTTCTTCATGGTCTCAAAATGTTCATAAGCAGCTTGATTTCCAGGATTCCTAAGTAAGATGCGAGCGGCTGAGACCACCTGGGAATAACAAAGCAACCTTGAAACACCAAGAGCACCTTCCCTCTCAAACACAAGCCTTGAGTGAAGCTTCCCCCTCTTCACCTGCAGGTGGCACTCTAAGGCCAAAAGTCGGCGAGTCTCCTTTAACGCCAAACACTTTAGTCTTGGTCTGATAAGCAGCTCAGCTAATAAAGTAACATAGTAAAGGAGTGTTTGCTTGATACTTCCAAACATACACAAAACAGACAAATACTTAAGCCCTCCATGTCCTTCCATCTAAAAAAGTACCATTTAAAAAGATACTATTAACAGATTTATGAATATTTACTAAAAACAACTGTCTATAGTTAACAAAGTACTTTCACATCCATTATCAGGCTGAATCCTCACAACAAGCCTGTGAGAGAGACAGGACAGTAATTTCTCCATTTCACAGCTGCAAAAACCAAGACACAGAAAATTGAAGTCACTTGCTCAAGAGCTCTTAGCTAGTCAGTTACAGCTCTAGAGGAAGGAACTAACATTTACTGAGTATTTGATAAGTTATAGGCTGTATAACATATAAACATCTGAATTTTCAAAGCAATCCACTAGGAAAGAGTTCCCTCTGTTTACATATGAGGAAAGGATTCAAGTCCAGATCTGTCTCCAAAGTCCTGGTTCTTTTTACAGTTGGTGTGTTAAGCCTACTGCTGTGTTTCTGTTTTTTAGGAATCTCGGTTTTATACAGAAATTCTATATTTTATTCTTCATGTTTTATGGAACTTTTTCACGAAAGTTAGATACACTCATGTTTTACGGACATGTTTGATTTTTCAAGAGAATCTAACTTTTAACATGCCACATGGATAAAAGCTGAACAATGAAGGGACATGCTAAATGTCCCCTGTCTCTGCTTACAAGCTCCCACCACATCTAGTATCACAAATCTGTAAAGCCAAGACAGTTTCTAATGTATCACAGGCATTTAAGAAATATATGCTGAGTAAATAAGTGAAAAAATAATAAAGTTTCTATAATTCAACTGAAAGAAAAAAAATGCACAAACATCACACTAAATGACATTGAACTGATTTTTTTTAAAGAACGTCTATCATGTACTAGAATTTTAATTCCTGTCCGATTTGTTTTCTTTTGTTCCCACTCTTCCAATATTCTGTTCACAGTCTGGTATATCTTGGTTATATAATTAAAGAGAAAAGAAAACTAAGTATAAAACAACTAAAAATGTTTAAATAGCCTCAAAGAGACATATGGAAATGCATAAACTCTAAAATCAAAACCAACTAACCTCTCAAGATTATCAAATTTTTCTCTAATTCTGTATGGGAGGGGGGTACTTTACTAGTTTCTTCTACTTTCAAAACTAATCATATCATTGTAAAAAAAATTCAAACAATATAAAAATGATTTTATTGACACTAAGGGTAAATGTGGGGTTTCTTCATGATATTTTATAATAATAAGTGTTCAAAAATGTATAGAAACTGTTCTGTAGTTAACCTCCTTTACTCACTACGGTGTGAACTTACATGATAAAAAGGGAGCGAAACTCACCTGGGGTGTAAGTTCTCGGGCTGTCTTCACTGAGGCCTGAATGCCTTCCACTGTTGATTTATTAGCAGTTCCAACAGCAGCCGCCTTCTCTGCTGTGGCCCCAAGCCTTCCTGAATGGTTTTCAAAGTTAGCTGCCCTCTCATCAAATACCTTGAGGAAAAAAAACAAAGATATTAAGTAATTTTATTTCAATAAAACAGGTCAGATAGCCTAAGGGAAAAGTCTCTCTTTTTAAGTAGAGGCAGCAACTGCTTGAGCAAAGACTTCAGCAGATGACATCAAACCCCAGCTAATAAGACAACAGTCACACACTGAGTCCTGGCCTTGCCATATCTCCTCAGAGATTTGGTCATTAGCTCCACATGTATGCAGACACACACACATCCTTGAATTTCAGTTCAACTAATGCTTACCAAGTGCAAACAAGACATACAGAGCCATGTGGTCTACAAGAAGAAGTTCACAGCATCCAAAGACTTAATCCCCCTTTCCCAAGGCTTATCCTCTAGTTTGAAGAGGTCAGAAAAACCTACTCCAGGTTGGTGGCTGAATGCGTTAAAGATCAAGACTATCCACGGAGTCCTAACCAGAGCCCATCCTCGGGCAGCTCCCCTCACATATCCCGTTACCATTAATGTTGTAAAAGTTCTGCCCCTGACCTCCGTAGGAAAAATGATAGCTGGTGCTCACACCCAGGCCTGACACAAGGGAAATTCGCCTGATTTCCATCACCCAAAGCCAAACTATCCACTGAATTGTTCATTCAGTTCACACATCTGCTTCAGCAGGGATATTTTTCAAAGTCGCATACCTCGAAAGGGACAACTGAACTTAAGAGGACAGGAGTTCCTCTGTCATTTGTCTGAATAACATTATGAGCACTGACGCTCAGCAGCAGTCCTGGGTGACGTTTATACACAGAGCACGTCAGGACTGCCGAGCAGAGTCTACCCTCCTCTTTACCTCCTCCAGAAGGTCTACCTGCCTGTACTTGGAGTCAAGTTCTGGCTCCTAGCAGACACTCTCTAAAGGTCTCTTGGCCCAAAAACAGGCTCCTCATTGCCAGGGTTCTATGTTTACCTGACCCAAGTCTCTTCTCCATCCTGGCCTCTTCTCTGATTCAGCCATTAACGGGTTCTTGCCATTTTTAAAGCTCAGAATCTCTTCCTAAATCTCTGATCTCCTGGTCCTCTTCTCCTGGCCTCCATCCTTGTTTCTTTCCTTGTCTGGTCTCCCTACTCTGAATACACAAGGCTTTTGCTGACTTTGTCGACCATCTCAACCCCAGACCATGTCCGCTGCTCCCTTTGACTTAATCTACTGCTTAGCTTGATTTTCTTGTCATGCAACCAAAATTTACTAAGCACTTACTATGTACCAGGCTCTGGAACAGGTGCTGAAGATACAAAGATGAATAAGACATTATTTCTGCATCTCAAGGAGCTCACATCCTAGCAGGGTTTAAAAGGCCCATAAACAGATGCCTATAATAGTTGTGTGCTATCTGCAATAATAAATTTAGGCACTGATACTTAGGAGGAAAAAGGTACATAACCTATCCAGAAAGAAAAGGATACTAGAATAAAGGATAAATAGAAATTAGCCAAAAGAGATGATGGGGAAGATAACTAGGTAGAGACAGAGAGAGAACAAAGACACAGAGAAAAGAAAGGACAGAGTAGGCAGGAAACTATAAGCAAAGAAGTATTTATTGCTGGGACATGAACTGAGAAGCAGGGCTTTGTGCAAAACAAGGGTAAGGAGAGTATTAGAAGCCAGATCACAGAGCCCTGGCTTTCTCCTATGCGAAAAGGAAGGACCACTGAAAGGTTTAAGCAGGAAAATATCAGGCTCAGACCTTTAACTTTATTTGTGCCTTAGTGACCAATTCAAAGACCAGTTACAGCTGCATAGTCACTCAGGCAGCAAGGGACAAGGATCAGAATTACAGCTGTGGCAACATGAAGAGAAATGAGAATTCAAGACATATTTGTGAGATCAAATTAGCTTGTCTTACTTTATTGATGACGAGAAGAGTCAGTGGCAACTCACAAATTTCCAATAGGAAGAAGACAGGACAATACATGCTGTGGTACCCAGCAGTATCTAGGTAGAGATTACCAACAGAGTTTGCCTACTTATCCGACACCAAGAGATGTCTGGAATGAAAAAATAGCAAATTACCCCAGCCTAAGTGGACCATGAGCTGAACTGCCCAGGAATCAAGGCCACAGAACGAAAATGGGGGTCATTAGCAAATAAGAATAACACAAACCTCTGCCCACCTGTTCTACACTGTCTTGGGTGCCTGACCCAACTCCTCCTTCACTGCCAGTACTACAGAGTCTAGAAAACCAAATACTTGCTTTCCTAGATTCCTTTGCAGTCAGGTAGCCTTGTGACAGAGAAGGCAATGGCACCCCACTCCAGTGCTTTTGCCTGGAAAGTCCCATGGACGGAGGAGCATGGAGGGCTGTAGTCCATGGGGTCGCTGAGGGTCAGACACGACTGAGCAACTTCACTTTCACTTTTCACTTTCATGCATTGGAGAAGGAAATGGCAACCCACTCCAGTGTTCTTGCCTGGAGAATTCCAGGGACGGGGGAGCCTGGTGGGCTGCCGTCTATGGGGTCGCACAGAGTCGGACACGACTAAAGTGACTTAGCAGTAGCAGTAGCAGCCTTGTCACAGAGTTCCAGTCAATGAGACATACACGAAAGTCTCCTGGAGGATTTCTGGGAGTGTTTACTTTCATTTATTCAGTGCCAATGATGTGCCAAGAATTGTGCCAAGAAATGGGAATAAAGTAATAACAAAACAAAATCCCTGCCCACATGGAGCTTTCATGCTAACATGAGGGAAACATACAAAGAAAAATGAGGTAAATATGCAAATGTTGATAAACACAAAGAAGAAACAGGATGTGGAGATAAGGAAATTCCTTGGGCTGGGGTTGCGCTCTTAGGTGGTGACCCCAAAGTGATGTTTCAGTAGAAAGCTGAAGAAAGTGAGTGAACAGTGTTTGCAGTTATCTGTGGGAGGACCAGAGAAGACAAGAGCAAGGGCTTCAATATTAGAACATATAAACATAAACAAGGAATACTGGGAATACCACACAAGAAGGTCAACGCAGAGAGAGGAGCATGAGAGGGATGAGAGGTACCAGATGAGGTCAGAGAAGTAGATGGGGGACCATCTCAGATGCAGTGGTGTGACAAAGATGCTGGTATCAACTCACACAAACTCATAAGAGCCAGAAGTGCCCATCTCTTCCCAATTCTGCTTACAGTGACTTCACACTGAACCAGTCATCACGGGAGTATTTACATCATGAAAGTCAACAAACTTTACAAATCAGAGTCTTTTGTTTTTTGTTTTGTTTTCTCCTCGAGAGCTGGTCTACCAGCACATCACTGGCCTCACTGTTCATTGTAAGTACTCTGGCTTCACTCTGGGACAGAGAGGAGTAATCTGAAGGGTTTGAGTAAAAGAATGACATCAAATGACTTAAAAGAAGTATCCTGACTTCGGTGTCAAGAATAGTGTCCTAAGGACACACTGAAGGGACAGCTATGACTAGAGGGACTGTTATGGCGGTTACGACTGGGGTGTCCCCCTTCCTCATTTCTTACTGCCTTGAACATAATAATGCCCAGGGCTGCATCAGCCATCTCTATCAGGAAAGATCATGAAAATCACAGAGATGCCAGCTTTCAGGGTGTCAAGCTGCTGAATCAATGCCAAGGCTACCTAGCTCCCTGTTTCTTATTATATGATAAAAATAAAACCCATTGTTTTCATCTCTGATGGTCAGGTCTTCCCCTACTTGCAAGTGAAGACATGTCCTAAAGAGATTTCTAGCTGAAATACGTGGTGACTGAAATAAGAAGTGGCAAGGCCTTCCTTCCCTTTTGTACTCTTCATCCACAATTTCCCAACCACCCCGATGTACACTGTAGTCACATTTTACCTTCACACATGCACACACACACACACGGATGGCCAACAGAAGAAATGGAAGCCCTCGGACACCCACCTCTTCCCTATTGGGTGCATCAGGAGGAGCAGTGGCTGCCACTGCCAACAGCTTGATGGGAGTCGTGGTATCACTGAAAACATCTGACACCTCCTGAGTCATGGCCTCCTGCATCCGGGCTTTCAGATCCTTAAAAACATTGTTTACAAATGAAATTTTCCATAAATATCCAAAAAGCACATCGGCCACTGTCCTCTCTTCCCACTCAATGTGCCACTGTCCTCTCTTCCCACTCATTCCTTCAGTGTTTCTTTCAATGTTATCAACTGTGAGTATCAACTGTGTACAAAGCACTGAGCTAGCATAAAACAGGTATAAGAAGTGAATCTTGCCCTCTAAGCAATTAAGGACATAACTCACATTGCCCTAGAGACTGTCCCACCCAAGCAAGAAATCTTACTTCATTTCTTGATGGCCTCTAAGAAATAATACTAAGAACCAGAGGGTTGAGCCCAAAGACCATGAGATGAGATAATCCCTCACCAGTCCCAATGCTGGAGCGGCCTGACATGATCTCAGTAACTGTAAGATACTGTGGATACAGTGCCAAATTTCTAAGTAATTTCTTATATTTAGAGGAAAGAAATCAATAATGGATTTTTTTGGATACATGATATTTCAAATAAATTTCAAGAAAAACTCAATAACCAATATATGTATTCATTTTCCAACATGGATCTAAAGAAGACAATTCTCAGAAGTCATGAAAAAAACTCCTTTTTATAATTCACATTTAGTCCAATCTAAGGTTTTTCTTTGTTTGTTTTTTAGTTGCACCATAAGGCATATGGAACTTCTCTGACCAGGGGGATGAGGGATTGAACCCATGACCCTTGCAATGGAAGTGTGGAGTCTTAACCACTGGACCACCAGGGAAGTTCCAATCCAAGTCTTAGAATAGATTTATAGTCAAAAAAGTTTCAGTCACCTCCACTGTTTCTCAAAGTGGGAGGCATGCAATGGCTGGTGATATCTAAGATTTTAGATGTTATACAGAAAAATGTTTTTATTGTAATAACTGTTTCTTTTACAGAATATTAGAAAAAATATAACTAGCTCATCAAGCTCCTGACTTCAAAATTATTATAAACTTTTCTTTTAAATAAGTTTAAAAAAGGAGTCCATTTTAAGAAAAAAAGCTGGCTGACTAAACAAGTGTAAGTGATACATGGTAGAGCAGATATGAAAGAGCTCTTGTATTTCTTGGGAAACAACAATTTTAATTGCTATCACACACTGATAAGCTTTTTCCTAATAAACTCTGGATTTTCTTATATTCTTGATCACATCTTTTTCACTTTCCCTAGACTCAGGAAATTATGTATTTTTAAAACTCTCTCCCTCCCTAGTTTTTCAATTATAGTTAAGCATAAGAAATGCAATGATACATGCTCCCGAGCTCTACCTTTAAGGAGTCTTGGAGCTGAGATGCAAGAGCTCTCGCCTGAGGGCTCTCCCCTTCCCCTCTGGCAGCCAGGTCAGCCAGCTGGGCTGTCAGCTGGTCCACTCGGTCACACTTTGCAAGAAGATCCTGGCGATAAGGCCCCATCATGACATTAGCCAGACGATGCCCTTCGGCCACAAGCCCTCGGATGGCAGCCTGACCTGTACCAGGAGAGAAAACACGGACACTCACATGGATACGGAGAAGCCAATCACTGTGCCATTCTGGTAAGGGTTTTTTTTTTTAATAGTAACATTTAGTGGTGTGTTTTTTTCCCCCCAGTAAAAAGACAAAACATTTGAGAAATATAAAAAATGTAAAAAAATATAAACCACCCATAATCCCATCTCTCGGAGACTAATATATTTGAACATTTCCTTCCAGTTTTTTTTTTAATGCATTGCATGCTCCTCTATATACATACATATATTTCTCTTTTATAAATCTGGGATAAACTATACATTAACTTTTATCCTGTGCTTCTTTTTATTTAACATGAGCATTTTTCTACATCATTAAAAATTATTTAATGATGTAGATCTAAAATTTATGTAATATTTTATCATATGAACCTAATTGTTGGCAATTTACTTATTAAATATTTATGTTGTTTATATACATTCTTGTAACTCCTTAGAAATATCTCTAATTATTACTTAAAATAAATTCCTATAAGTCAAATTGCTGAGTCAATGGGTATGAACTTTTTTTTAAAGCTCTTGACATACAATTCCAAATTGCCATTCAGAAAATTTATACCAATTTATTCCTCCACCAGTAAATTATACATCTGCCTGATTAGCCAACACTGGATTAATTAAAATAATTAAATTTTTTCCAATGAATGCAGCAAATGAAATAAATATATCTTTCAGCTTCAACAGGCTTGCTATCATAATTTGACCTAAATTCTTATAGTTCCATTCCTAAAATCTCTCAAAAATCAAAATTTTAGGTTATCAATTCTACAGGTGATTGTGTGATGCAGGAGACTTCACAACTGAAAATAACCTTGGAGGTTAAGTACCTTTTATTTCGTTTTAAAAATTATATTTAACTGTCAACTTTCTAAGGACTGTAATAACAGAAAGAAATATAATAGAATGAAAGTATACATAAACTGGAAACAATTAGCTCAAAGTTTCAATTGCAACATGAGGACTTTTCTATTTGCCTGCAACAAAATCATTTATTTGCTAATACTTTTGATTAAATCAAAGAAATACTACTGGCTACATTTAGAAATGGAGTCATACTGTGGAATGACTTATTCACCAGTGACTAAAGAGCCCCTCAGTACCTAATCACAGATGACACAGGATCTCTAGCAACAACTTGCTTATCTTCACTGAAATAAGTTTAATGAGGGCTAAGTGCACTAATAGCCTTACCAACTCCCCGGTCATCCACAGTAGGATTATCAATCCACCGCTGCGCTTGCTCAATCTTGCCTTCAAGGTGGACCGCTGCTTTGGCAGGTCTGCTGTTGGCTACGGCCCTGTTTGTTTTAGTCTGTAAGTTCTGTAGGGCTGTGGCCACCTGTTTGGCTAATGCTCGGGCCTCTGGGGAATCTCCTTTACCTCTGCAGAGAGAAAAATAGTCACTCTGTCACACAAGATACTCTTTACATCGAGATGACTCAATTGATAATAGGAATGCTAATGAAATGACAAATTGCTAATGATTATTATTGACTTGAAAGGAAAGGGATTTATCTATTTGGCCCTTAAATAAATTAATACTATAAATTCTGATTGTTTTTCCTAGTTAAGATAGTTTAATATGAGTTTGGTCATTCTGGCTCAACCAAGCTCAACCATTTGGTAAGCTGAGCTCAGTCAGTCATCAATAGATTAGGTGATCCTTCCCTCCAGCCTGCCACCTCAAGAGTATGACTCATTTTATAGCTCAAGTCCAGTAGGTCATAGAAAAGTAAACCAGGAGAAGTGTACCTGTCTCACTGATAAAACCGCAAATATTAGCCTACCTGACAGAATGACTAATTTAGATACCATATTAAGAGCTCCTTTATGATTCTAAATTTTTATACTTTCTCCATTTTTGTAAAGCTGGACAAAAAAGGTAACTGCCCTGTCAGGAAGTTTTATATAAATACATATATTAGATATATATTGTAAGTAATGATGGCATGTGACCAAACACGAAGGTCTGCTGTTATCATAGTCATCATTAATTCTCTCTTCATTAAGAAACATTAATGAGTGCTTGCTATGTATATGGACTTGTGTTTAGATCCCAAGAACACAGTTTCCTACTCTGTGTATTTTTATATCTAGTAAAAATGTAAGCAGACTGTACTAACAAGCTAATATTAATAAACAGATACCTAAATTTGTAGACATTGTATTTTGCGTGTGTGGGTGCTCAGTTGCTCCAGTCGTGTCTGACTCTTTGAGACCCTATGGACTGTAGCCCACCAGGCTCCTCTCTCCTTAGGATTCTCCAGGCAAGAATACTAGAGTGGATTGCCTTGCCATACTCCAGGGCATCTTCCTGACCCAGAGATCGAACCCGCATCTCTTATGTCTCCTGCATTGATAGGTGGGTTCTTTACCACTAGCACTACCTGGGAAACCCATTGTATTTTACAATTGTCTAGTTATACATTTTCCCACCTACATAATTTAAGACTTGGGGTATAAAGCAGTGACCCCCCAATTGACTGAGCTTGATACCAAATCAAATCTCAGCTATTACATAAGCTGCTCTCTATCACCACAACCTCCTGCCTAAAAATTATGTCCACCCTGCTCTCACTCATTTCTATTTCATGGTCTGAGGCCGGAGTTTGCTTTCTTAGCCAATATTGCTCTCTTAGCCAGTGTAAGATTTGAAAGAACTCTAAAGTAGCTCTTTGGGAAAAAGGTAGGCACTCTCCCATGGAAGAACAGGAACTGAAACATACAAGTTAAATGAAACACAGAAAAACAGGAACTGAAGCATTCAAGTATCTTAAATCTCTCAAGATACTGGACTATCGTTATCCCTGGAGAAGTGGCTAGAGGACTGAGGCAGGAGAGAGAATCACCTCTTAACTTCTGCCACTGTACGCTTTCTTAATGTTCTTTTAGCATGTGATGCGGTTGCTTTCTTTAAGACAGAAAAATATCTTCCAAAAGGAGAAAGCAACACCTTTTTTCAATATAATCAAAGTAGGTGCTAAGAAGGCCTTATCTGTTTCAATGATTTAAAAAAAAAAATCTTCAAAAGAAGCTGTGGTGAGAATATCATATTTAAGGATCTTTTATAATTGAAACATAAAAAATACACTGCTTAGGAAGGAAGAAAATATTTTCTTATGTCTCCTCAATCCCACCCCCCACACACCCCTATCTTTTCACAGCTAGCCACAAGTTATTTTCCTCATATGCCTGGGAAACAGAAAAGTCACAAATATGGTGTAGCAGGATGTCCTAAGAAATTTAAAAAACAGATCCCAAAAAAGGTGTTCTTGGTATCCTAAATTAATTAATTAATTTAAAACCATCTGCCCTTACCATGTCACACAGAATCAATGAGAATACAGGAGAAGAGCATCATATGTGCATTTAACCTATAAAATTCAACTACATATGTGCTAAGGGGGGAAAAGGGAGGAGTTAAAGCATAATTTAATTGATTAAATACATACTGTCTTCGTAGATCTCCTAATTTAGAAGTCAGAGCAGATATTTCTCCAAGAGAACGCAGAATGTCATCTCTCTCTTTAGGATCATCACATAATTCTGCTATTTTCCGAGCTTCAGCCAAAGCCCCTCGAATCTGTTCTTCTCCTTCTGGTCCACCATTTGGATCTGCAAGCCAATTCTACACACAGAAATGAAAAAGAAGCACACTGTGATTTACTCATAAACCAATTTTATTCAACTTAACAAGGGCGTCAGAAATATTTCAAAAGTAATCACAAGGCATATCAGCAATAATGCTAGTTAGTCCTTATTATTTTACATTGGTTCTTGCTAAGGTAAAATCAAATCAATCCATCTTGTTAAAACTGACTTTTTTTGTTCTCATCAGGATAAAATATCTTTATGAGTTTTATCTTATCTTTGAATTAATCATACCTTATTAATTCTTCAGTTTCTTAAGCATTTTTCTTCATGAAATACTTGAAAATCATTTTACAGTAGAGTAGTATCAAAAACTTTTAACCCTTTAACATTGCTATGACCAAATACAGTTGTGAATTCTGAGATGAAGAACAGGTTTAACATACTGTAATCTCCATCAGGAACTAGGAGAATGGTACTCAGAACACTTATTTTTAACTAACTGAAGTATTCAAAATTAAGATCTCCATTTCAAAATATAGATAAACATTAGTGTTAAGCCTGTGGTAGTAGGAAACATGTTAACAATGACAACTGCTGGGAATCAGTCACCACTTAGAAACACCCATTATCCACCCACAGAAAACCGGGGGGAGGGAGATATAGGATATTTATGGAACACTTCTCTTTGTCTTTTATTTCTCACCCCTCCTGAAAATCGCCATCACTACCTGAGCAGCATCGATCTTCTTTGCAATGCTCTGCTTTGAGTTGGTCATGGCTTCCAGCTTGCGGGCTGCATTTTCCACTTTTGCTGTGAGCACATCCAGACCCTGAGACACTTGCTGGGCTTTCTGCATGGCCACCGGTGAGGCTCCTTGTCCTCTACTCAAACAGACAGATGTGTTACTGTTGTACCCTCTCAAAATCTTAATGGCAAAATAATACTAAAAGCATAGTATATATCATTTTGCTAACGTATTTGTCCTTTTTCCTTTTCTCCACTAAATCTGGGATAACACAAGGAAACAGAGAGAAACAAAGCAAAACATCCAAACTATCTTAAAACCAGTAGCAGCGACTTTTCTGGCAGTTCAGTGGTTAAGACTCTGAGTTTCCACTGCAACAAGCATGAGTTCGATCCCTGGTTGAATTATTAAGACCCTACATGTCGTGCAGCACGGTCAAAACAAAACAAAAAAGAAAACAACGATATCATACAGAAGCTTTAAGGAACTGAATAACTGCTTTAAGACTAGACCTGCAAATTTTGATAATTATAATTTTCCTCTTGGTGGTGATTACATAACCAAACCTAATCTTTAGAGGGGCAAATGCACTTGTGATCTTATTGCTGTGGAGGGTTTGTTACCATAGTAGGTATGCTTTAGAAATAAACAGCCCATTAGATTGTCTTATTTATGGGCAAATGGCAGCCCACTCCAGTACTCCTGCCTGGAAAATCCCATGGACGGAGGAGCCTCGTAGGCTGCAGTCCATGGGGTCGCTAAGAGTCGGACACAACTGTGCGACTTCACTTTCACTTTCACATATATCGAAAATGTTTCGGGAGGCAGCGTGCATAGTGTTACTGAAAGCACACCGTACCAGGACCAAGGAGATCTGCGTTCAGATCCTGGCTCCTGTACCTGTGGGACCTTATGATGTATAACTTCTTTGGGCTTCAGTTTTCTAACTTAGAAAATGAAGAGTGGGTAGGTAAAAATGCTTGCCCTGCTTATCAAACAGAGTGGTGCCAAACAAAAAGTAAGAGTTGAAAACAGTTTGGCAATAAACCAATACACATATATAACTATTATTACTACAGAATTGTCATTATCATAATCTAATGGTAATCTTAAATATCTACCTTCCATCCCTATGCATCCTGTACGTATCAAAAGTAGTTAGTACTGAGGGAAAGGGGCACAGAGTGACAAGTTCTCACCAAGTTCCTAAAGAACTAGTTTCTTTATTTTCCTTTCTCAGAAGTGGTATGCTACTACTACAAAAAATGATGCGAGTTACTAGAAACTTGTTTGCCCTTTGTAAGAGACTTCCCAAGTCATAAGAAAGTAAGATATGGCATCTTTTTATATCCATAATTTTTAGTCCACCCAGCCTGGTAAATTCAATGATAGCGAGCGACAACTCCATCATTTGGTCCAATAGCATGGCTGATCATAACCTGAGCTTCTGATTTTAGGATAATCTCCAAAAATCTTTGCTTCCCTTAATGATAGTATGGATTATGGACTTATCATTCATCTATCTAACCTCTTTTTTAAACTTATGTTTCTCATGTATACCAATATTTGAGGTAGTGAACTCAATAATATTTATTGCCAATAATATTTGTATATAAATATATATACAAGTTTTACTTATGCTTGACACCTCCGTTTTATGGCAAAGGAGTCTGAGACTTTTGGAAAGATACTTTTTATGTTTTAACTTGCTTTTTTCTTTCAAATCTAAGAATTCATGATGAGGAACCTTGTTTGTGTAAGAGTCCAACTGTGAAAAAGTAAAAATATTTACGGGCTACATAATTTTTCATTCAAAAGAAAAAGCTTATTGAGTCCCATGGAGAGGAAAATATACATTAACAATCCTAGGTGACTGAATAAAAGAATACTAAAGAGGAAACTGTTACTGAGTTTCAGCCACTAAACTGTTAGAAAGTTAGGCATATCCAAGAAAGGATAACAGGGAGACAGCTTTGCAATCTTTCATTGTGAAAGGAGATTGCAGGCGCCAGTGTGAAGCAGACTCACTGGGGTTCCTCACTGCTTCAACCTTTTCTCTTTATAGATTTATGGTCGATCCTGTACAGCAACTACCTCGTTCTCTTGTTCAGATTCATCTTTCTCTAAATACATACAACTGTGTACTTGAGAATTCCAACTGAAAGCTGTCTACCACACTGTGAAAAGGCTGCAGACAAAAGAGGCGGCAGAGAGAAATTAGAAGAGCCAAGAGAAATTAGAAGAGCCAAGAATCTTGTCAAAAAGGCATTGGCATTTCTCCGAATGGGAACAGAACTTCTTTTTGTCCTTTCTGTAAAGTTTCTGTCAGGCTCATGACAGAGGAGACTGCTTCACAGTAGGAGAAAAGGCCCACTGCACTCAATGAGATCACATTTATTTATGCAGTTTCTTCCTTCCTTCAAGGTAAAGACTCTTCCCTGAAGCCTACGGAGCTTCCAGGGCTACAGTGAATCCATGAGCTTCTGGAAATTACACGTGATATTGTATACACATGTTTATATGCATCTTTTTTAGGTAGAGATTGATAGTCTTCATCAAATTATAAAAATGACCTGGGTCCAAAACAGGTTAGGAACCAATCCTTAAGAACTGTATTTAGGACTTCCCTGGTCGTCCAGTGGTTAAGACTCTGTAATGCAGGGGACGCAGGTTCAATCCCTGATTGGGAAACGAAGATCCCACATGCCACATGGCATGGCCAAAGGAAAAAAAGAACTATATTCTGAATTCCATTATGTTAATACATTTGAGGCCATGTGTAATGGTGTGCAACACATCAAGGAGTGTTCCTGAGGTCTTAGTTTGTAGGTAATTCCAATTACCTTGAGATGTGTCATGACAATCTTGAAGCAAAATTAAACTCTGTCTATATCTCAACTTTCTCAATATCCATAGCATAACATTTCATAAAAATTGAAGATCTTTTAAAACTTCATTAACTATATGTATGAGTTCCAAACAAACCTATTATACTGACTTTTCTTACCAGCAAACTAAATACAGTTTGGGGAAATGGAGTTGCGATTCTAAAAGCCAAAACTTGAAGTGGCTAAGAGATAGATAAAAGAATTATAAAACTAAATGAATAATGATTAAATAGAAACTCAATAGAGCCTAGATATGACCAACACAGAAGATAATCTATTTAACTGATTTTTTAAATGATATGTGAAATAACTCCAATTTGTGTTTCTTTTTCTCTCCATCATCCTTCATAAAAGACATCTATCCACTATACCTTGTTTTTCATAAGCCTATGACTAGAAACTAAAAAAACAGATTTCTATTTCAACTTCAACTTTACTACAAGGCATCTACATATTTTAAAAGTTCATCAGAAGGAAAATTCACTCCAATTCCAACATAGAATGTAATACCTTCGTTATCTATTAGCCAAAGAGAACTCAGTAAAATTCACAGAAACTTGCTTCTGAATCACTTCATCAGAAGCAAGATCCCAATTGTTACCACCAGTGCTCTGCTAAGAGCAAAGGAACTTTACCTGGCTCGGAGGTCAGCCACTTGGTCAGTCATCTGCCCCAGCATTTTGCAGGTTCCCAGGATCTCCCTGCGTTCTTTGCCTGCACAGAGTTCACCAACTTTTCCAGCTTCATCTAAAATCTGCCTGATGGCCTGTTCACCAGCATCACCTAAAACAAAGAGATATTCAAGGGAGTGCCCTGGTGGCCTAGTGGTTAGGATGTTGGGCTTTCACTGCCATGGCCTGAGTTCAATTCCTGGCTGGGGAACTGAGACCCCACAAGCCAGGGGCAGCCAGAAAAAAAGAGAGAGAGAGAGATTCAATATCTACATTACAGATCTATTAATTATTTAGAGAGGATGCTTTACAAGTCATTTCATTCATGACGGAATGGATGGTTTTAAATGACTAGTGAATAGAAGGCAATACATCTGATAGTTAACAGCCAAGCAGTGCCCTTAAACCGTAGGGTGAGGTTTCAACCACAGAGACTGCAGAAAAAGATCCTTGGAACCATAAACAGCTGGAGATAATAAGCAGCTTGTGGTAAGCATATGGATGAGATGAAAGTAGGCTCTAACAATTTAATAGTACTTAACACCTCCAAACTCTATTAGGCTTTATACATTCATTCAAATATTAATCTAAAACTGAATAAATATTAGATTAGAAAATCCATAAAGCCTAGCTCAATAACCTATTTGGGTCTTATCTTTATACAAGTCAACTTTGCTTCCCAATTCTTATTAGCATCATCATTTCATCTGCTTAATTAAGTATTCTGTTGGCATAAATGGAAATCTGCCCAATGGGAACTAGAAGAAAAGAGCTTTTTTGCAAAATAATTACCTTTCTGATTCAGGGAAAGGGTGAACCAATAATCTGGCAAAGAATGCCCAGTTCACTTTGGTTTATTCCTCTGTGATGAGAGGTAATTAATTCATGCCCTTCATCCTTTAGAGGACCAGAAATGCTTCAATTAGTCAAAACTATCAGAGAGTGGCATATGCCCTAAATGTTGCAGTAGTTATCTCAGAATTATGAGATTATGGAATAAATTCTTTTTTTTTTTCCTCCCCATTTTCTTTCTGCCTGGTTTAAGTTTTTTTATGTATCTATCAGAAAAGTAAAACCAGAGGGTTACCTGGGGAGGCATTGGGATCACGGAGCCAACCTTTAGCCTGGTTCAGTTTGGAGTCTATGGAGGCCAATGCTCTCTTCATGGCTTCAGTGTCCTTTTGAAGAAAAGTATCAATTATTTTCTTTGCAAAAACTGAGATACCATGATACAAAGTAAGACAGAGAAGAAGTTACACCATTAACATACAATAGCTACAGTAGTCCTACAACAGCCTTAAAAATATTCTCATCACACCATAACGCTTATTTCTGTCAAAATGCAACATCTGGCATGCAAATCTTCAGTTAATTCTATTTTCTGGTCTCCCTATTACTAAACTATGAAAACTGGTAAAACTGCTCACGTCAAAGCAGTTTAATATTATCAGCAGGAAAAAGCCCTTTTGTCACATGCCTCATTATCAGCCTTTCTACTAGTCAACGTTCATACACTGCAGCCCTGCCAAAGCCTTCCTGGCTTCAGAGAAGCCTCATTAGGATGTGGTGCCACAAATCACAGTTTCTCTTACATCTTGTTTTGAAATATACACATTGGATGATATTTCACCATGTTTAATTAACCCGAGGAACCTGAAATTACTGGTTAGAAGAAAACTGAAAATTTTAATCTAGCAATTTAGTTTTAATTCCACAAATAAACCACTGAATGTATCACAGGAAAGAAATACATTCAGCCTTCTCTGCCACTCCTCATCCGTAGTTCCCTCACCACCCCTAACCTGGAAGAAGAGGCAGGACAGAATAAGGGGGTCTCAGTCTATTGTTTACAATCAGGATTCATAGTGACTAGCATAAAACCTCCCAGGATATAGCATGAGAAGTCTAAACAGACTAATCACTTTTAAAATGTACACATATTTTAATAGGGTTTTTTAAGCAAATAAAAATACAGAAAACAATATAACAAATATGTATGAACCCATTCTCACAACTGAATGGCCATCTCTTAAGTCTCTAACACCTTAAAAGTCAGTCTCTCTCTCTTTTATTAACACTCAGGGAACCGGCTATTACAGAGTCCATCCATCAAAGTACAGAGTTGCCCTCTGAAACTCTGCTAAGTCGCTTCAGTCGTGTCCGACTCTGTGCGACCCCATAGACGGCAGCCCACCAGGCTCCCCCGTCCCTGGGATTCTCCAGGCAAGAACACTGGAGTGGGTTGCCATTTCCTTCTCTAATGCGAGAAAGTGAAGTCGCTCAGTCGTGCCCAACCCTCAGCGACCCCATGGACTGCAGCCTACCAGGCTCCTCCACCCATGGGATTTTCCAGGCAAGAGTACTGGAGTGGGGTGCCATTGCCTTCTCCAACTCTAGGGAATGTCTTAAATCCCCACCTTTTTTCAATTTCCACTGTCCTAAATCGGGGTTCTTAAAGGTGTGGTGCCACCAGTTTTCCACTGGGGGGCACTAGGAGCATCCCCACTTTACATGCAAACAAAACCCAGCACTAGCACCAGTCAGTATAGGGAGCATTCATAATTAGGCTTCGAGTTTCAGCAGAACTGACCCCAGCTTTTCCGAAGTACTCAGTCAAATTATAGAACTCACAGCTTTGGATTCCCTCTTTCCCCATCTAAACAGATACAGACTGTTCTCCTGTTATAAATTTGTCTACCTCAGGCTCTAAATAACAAATTCTCCTCCACAGCAACTAAAAAGAAGTGAACTAAATCACTGAAAAAATGGAAATAAAATATTTTTATTACTGAGGTGTATGAAATTATGATAGCTATCTATCAATAAAAGACTGAGAGGTAGGAGGATCTATTTTAAAATCCATTTGTATTTATGCAAGTAGACAAGTGGCGTTTAAGTGCTTTGATTCTCACGTATTTGTTCCTCCTCCATCTTGTTCTAATCACTCTGTACAGCAAACCTTGCCTTCAAAAGTCAACTTTAGTTCAATTCCAAATTGGCAAGGCCCAAATTATTATCATTTTAAAGAAAGTCTCAGGCAATACTCAACCTCAGAGCTGGATAGCCTTCAGGGTCTAATACAAGTTACAGGACTTTGTCTAGATACAGAGTTTTTAAAAATTCACAATCTCTCACCTAGGAAATACTGTGCACACGCTGAAGAGGAGAAACTGAAGTCATGTAAAAATACTTAATTTAAAATCTCTTAATAACCATTTCTCTAATACACATATATATTCAGTGAAAAATTCAATAGATATTTATTATATTTCAAAATCTAAATTTAAGAAGAAACAAAGATCAGAAATTTTCTAGTGTCTACTCTAGCATTAATAGCTATTAGTTAGGAAACTAACCTTAATTGAGCATTTCTTGCATGTTAGGTTCTACTTTAGCCATTTTTTCCCTCATTGCTTCATTTAACTTCAATTTTAAATTAAGGGGCTCAGTTCTAGAAGCCCCATTTGATCTCAAATCTCATTATTTTCTGTTAGATGAAATTCAAGAATTTTTTTTCTTTTACCAAAGAGAGTTGTCAAAGATTCCACTAACCTTTTACAGTAGTCAGCAAATCTTTTGCTTTGCCAATTTTGGATTGATTAATACTGCCACTGCCCAGAAAATTAGCTCTATAAATCAAATTCATAATTCTTACTAACCTAAATGACTGCTTTTACTCACCACTGCCCAAAAATGATTTGAAACACAAGAGAAAAACCGGTTTTGCTCAGCATTCAGTATCCTCAAAAATCACTGTTTTTTCTCTCCCTAATAGAGCATGGCTACTACACTTCAAGGAAAGAATCTGACTCTAAGGATGTGACTAATTTGGTCCTGAGGAGATGTGACAATATGAAGAAGTTAACATTATTTCTTATAATTACTATCATTTTCTCCTGAAAAGAATCAATGGCAAATATGCAATGAAGATGCATTTTTAAACTGGGAAATTCAATTAGTTAGCAAAACTTTAACAGAATAAATTTTAGACAATTTTGGAGATTTAAAACAGTCAATGGGAGGGCCACATTAAATTCTTTCTGGAATAAGTTGTAAATAATCATTTAAATACAATACATTTAAATGTCATATCTATTGGGTTGACCAAAAAGTTTGTTCGAGTCCCCAACAACCTTTTTGACCAACCACATTAAAAGCAAAAATGTCTATAGGAACATACATTTTGGTGTCCTAAGAATGTCATAAGAATTTCTTTTGAAGGGGATTGTTTATTATGGAAGTAACAGAATTCTGACATAAGCAACAATAGAAGTATACTAACACTAGATATAATATAAACAAATTCAACTACAAATCAAATTCATTTTTGAGAAGCAATTTTGAGACATTTATAAAGGATGAAAATAACCATAACTCTGTGGCCAACTACATTATGTACCACAGAGCTTTTAGTTAAACCTTGCCATGTAGGTCTAAGTACCCAGAGTACACTCTGGGTATGAAATAGAAGAGAAAAAAACTGCACCTTCACTAAGTACTTTTCTCTATAATATCTCAAATTTGGGAAAGAGAAAAGTCTTCACCAACCTCTTCTCTGTTTGTTGTTGTTGTTGGGTTTTGTTTTGTTTTGTTTAGTGAATACAAAAAAGATCAGATATAGTTGTGCAGCTCTGGGGACAGCTAGCAGGGTTCTGGCCCTTCCTGCTCTGGTTCCTTTTATTGTAAAACTCTCAGGAGTTCAGGTTTTAAATGAAAAGAAACACAGTTCCTTGAAACTCTGCCACACATACTGAAAGTCAGAAGGTCAACCTAAAAGACTCCTTTTTCCATGCTTTTCCAGGAACTGAAATACTTCTGAAATTTAATACAGAGTTAGACCTAAAGAACACTGAATAATATTAATACCAAGAACCACTGAGTTCCTCCCACAAACAGTCAAGAGGACGTGTGGTAGGAAAAGTGAGCTCCTGCAATCCCATGCTCTTGAAAATTTTAAATATGGGACTAAGGACCCCTCTCATTCACTGCCCAACCTACTCTCCTTTTTCCACTAACACCTCCTGTCCCGACCCTTCCCACTCCATTCCACTTCTGACCACATTTCTAACTCCAAATCCATATTTTAAACAAAGATGTTTTTGGAAAGTTAAATTGGACAGTAACACAAAATCTTGTAAACTACATTTAACCATGGAGAGAAAGTTGTCTAGCCCTGAATCTCCAGGCAAGCCTCCCAGGCACCAGTTCCTCATCTCTAAGAATACCTTCTCAGTGCTACAAGTCCGCACCACCTATGTGCACACAATCTGTTGTATCAACTAAAAGATCACTTGGATCAGAAGGGAAATGTCAGTTTAACGTGGTGGGCTTTGCTCCTTTGGTTGGGGAAGAGGGTAAGATATATAAACGCTTAAATTAACTATTTGTCTCAGACTCTAAGAGATAAATCCTTTGTTGTGTTAGCTGCATACTAGAATACTAATATTGTATCACATTAAAAGACTCATAAAAAGCTCATATGTAACCTTATTTTTTCAAAATTGAAATAAAAATCAACACTTAAACCCCAATGGTCTGCAGTAAGGGAAAGTATTATAGGATCACATGTTCTAAGCAGTATTTCCTTCTTTGGTACTCTAATCTGCACAAAGACATCTGAGTCACTCACTACATTTACCCACCACCAACCTAGGCCCACAGTGGGAGGAGATACACCACAGGGACAAATTCTGAATAACTGACTCAGGGTGCAGTAACAGGAACACCTCATAGGGTTCAAAAATTCTCAGTAACGAAACATTTTTAAAATTTTTCTCACTTCCTCTTTATTCTCAACATGCGTCAAAATACAAGTAATATAAACACCAAAAAAAGACTAATATATATTGCTAAATTTACAAAGGGTAAAATGTGAATCCTGTTCAATCCCTAAACTTTTTTGTCGCATAATGTATACTCAGAAAAAATGCTAAACTAGTTTTTAATAATCATTATGATTATTGACTTCGGGGGGGGATTTTTATTTTCAAAATAAAAGGAAGGGTTTAAAGTCCAGGTACTTTTAAATTTGTAAATCTGCCATCTGAATGTAGGTATAAAACATAAAATAGTCAGCTATTGCACTGCCTCTTTAAAATCTTAATTTATTCGGCAAAACGCACTTTTACCAAGCATTTTTTCCACTTACTTTCTTCCCCCACTTTTCTAGAGGAATCATCACTTTCCAGGAGAAAACTGCACCAATGGGGAGGCATGAAACAAGTATGGTAAGACAAAGTTAATTCTTTATTGGTAGGGCGTGAGAGGAGGTAAAAATATTTCATGTATTAAACAGAATGGGAACCCAGGGGTCACAGACAGACACACGGTCTGATTAATTCACTGCTTACAGGTGAGCAATGAAAGATGCATAACGCTACTGAACTGAAAAATAACTAAAATCCTAGTTACTGACTTCCATTTTCAGGGTAAAATTTTTTTCTAAATATTCTTGCAACTAATAAAAACAATTACTCTTAGGGGGTAAGGGAGATAGAGTGGAAAGGGATTGGGATGAGAGTTAGCTATGTCATATATATCTTTTTATAGCATTTTGATTTTTGAATCAGGTAAATGCATAACAAAAGCAAAAAGAAGTTAAAAAATAAATATTCATTGCTCATTCTGATGTCATTTTGTACTTAAGTTTCTTTTGGCTGGGCTAATTTTATTTATTTCCTTTAATTCTGATAGTTTTACAGTATCCTAACAGTCTGATTCCTTCCAGATCAGCATAAAACTGAGACGGCTATTAGACTGTGACACAGTGGGGACCAGGTCTATTTCCCTTGTATATGCCCCCAAGTGCCTAATCTTCCTCCTGAAAACCTCAACTGACCACAGTTTTGGTTTTGGTCTTTAAAGAAGCAGCTCTCAAATTTTCACAAAGTAAAGCTCAGTGACTTATTCTAATTGATGGATGACTTTCCCCCTCTGAAAATAGAAACATGATGGTTGCAGTGCCTGCTCCTCATTTTTTACTATTTCTCATCTGCTAGAAGCAAAAGGAAGAGAATAGGGAAAGAGATTAGGTTAGGGGAACATGAGGTCATAGAGAACGATGGCTGATTCACAGCTCCGACAGCAGAACATGCAGTGAGCCAGGGACTGAAGTTAGGAAAAACTTTAGGTACACCCGACTTTTTCCTTTTGATTCTGCAGGCTTGGATTACTGTGAAGGACAGGTGCCTCACTGAGACTCTCTAACCTACTTATTTTCATTATGGCTTAAAACCTCAATGATGCATCTCCAAAAGCCAAGTTCCAGAGCCTGCAAAGGAAACTGGCACGAGAGGCAAATACAGAGATGGCATCAGCTGGAAGTTTCCTTTGCTAAGAGCAGGATCCACAGATAACTTAGGGGTCACCCACATGGGGAAATCTGCCCCTCAAAAGAAGTCAGTGGGAATGACCAGGTCAAAGCAGTTCCCAGGAGCCTGCTCAAAGAGAGGAATTGTTCAGTTGCTCAGTCGTGTCCGACTCTTTGATGGGCCATGGATTATGGCCCATCAGGCTCCTCTGTCCATGAGATTTCCCAGGCAAGAATATTGGAGTGGACTGCCATTTCTTCAGGAGATCCTCCATCTCCAGGAGATCTTCCCGACCCAGGGACTGAACCCACATCTCCTGCACTGGCAGGGGGATCCTTTACCACTGAGCCATCAGGGAAGTCTCCAAAGAGAGGAAAGCACCCACCAAATACAGAAAGCCTTACATCCTATATTAATGTCTTTCCTCTTGCTTCCCCCCAAAAAACAGCTTCTTTTGAGCTAAACAGTCCGCCCAGCACAGCCCCGAGTCCCATATTAAGTCACATTCTGACGCATAATCGAGCACAGTGTTACACACCGGCACACGGGATAAGGCATGGCACACAGCACAAGAAAACCTCACAGACATGCTTTTTCTCTTTTTAAGTAAGAAAGAACTAAAGGGCAAGAGAAAGCTTACCTTCTAAACGTGAGAAAAAGAATAAAACAAACAAGAGAACAAAAAAAAGATGCATAAAGAAGTCATAACAGGGAAGTGAAAGTTGTCAAACATGCAAAAGCAAAATTAAGTAAAATATCAAAGACTTTATATGATTTTACCATATGGATTTAAAATATAGTCTCAGGACTTGTTCAATAATTTCATGCCTCTGAAAACAAATCCATGGTTAAGATAATCTAACTAATTTCTCCTACACATTTAGTTTAACTTCCTGGGCAACAAAAGAGACAGAATTGGTAATTCTAGGCCCAGCTTCGACCTTAACTTTTAGGTGTCCTAGAGGACAAACAGAGCCCTACTGGACACCCAGGGGAAATCATACAAAATCCCTTCTGCAGTCTGCTACCAGCCTGCTGGGTGGCCCTGGAGATACCATTTGGGCCCACACGGTAGGGGAAGCTGGGTCCTAGAGACAGTGGGTTCCCCCCACTGCCTGATCTTGGGCTCCTATAAGAGAAGTGTCTCTGTTTCCAATCACTAAACAGGGAGAAGCAGGCCAGAGCAGCACCTCAAACCCCTGCTGCTGGGGTCTAGGAGGAATCCACCAGCCCTTGTAGAGTCCAACAGGAAATTATAGACCAAGGGGAAAGGGACCCCTCAAACTAACAGACAATGTGAAAACTAATATTTCAGTGAAGCTTTTTTAGGGAGAATGGAATGATAAAGGGACACACCTAGAAATGCCTACATTTTCCTTTGTAGATTTCTCTGGGTCAAAAGCTGATTAAGAAAAGTTTCCCATAAAATTCAGCCGTAGGCATATTCTGTATCTTGCTTAGTAACCTAGCAATAACCACCCACATGAAAGGCAGGGCTCCTACCCAGGGGAGTATACACCACAGCAGAACTCCTCCACGAACTCAATAAATGAGACTCCAGTTTGAAAGAAAAGCTACACATCTCAGCTTTTAACCAACATTCACCCCACATACCTATTTATTTGCTCTACCTGAAAACAAAGGAAAAGTGCAGAACCAGCAAGTAATTCATGAAATAAAGAAGAAATCACTTTCATAATATCTAAGTAGTCTTATGCTGCACGAAATTACAAGATAAAATGTGAGACAATCACACCCCCAAGAGGGGAGAATTGGGGATGTTGCTTATTTCTTCCCCAATAACACTTACCTTGCTGGCCCAGGCATCTTCGTCCCAGGAAGTGAGTTGTAATACACGAATAATCTCATTAATTTCAGCGCTCATCTTTTCTACAGTAAAATTGCGATTTTTCAAAGCTTCTTCAATTCCTTGGTTTTTGGAGTTTTTAGTTGTTACAAAAATCTTCATAGCTGTAAAAATAAACAAAAGATCAGAAACTAAGTTTGGAATGTAATCTTGCTGTATTACAATAGTCACACAAGATGCTTCACACTTTGAACATGTTTTGGGCTTCTAAGGTCTTAAAAATAATATGAAAATAAATGCTACAAGTCTGCTATTAAAATTCCAATATCAGCAACCTTCACTGTAAAGAAAACTGAAGTTACAAAACATCACCACATCATGATCAGGGAACTAATTTAACATGCATGTACTGAAGATCCAGAGTCAAAATATCCACTATTTCTAAATCAGTTGCCATCCCAGGCCTAACACTGGTCCCATCTAACACAAACCTAATGGGACAAGATAAAAACTGTCAGTTAAACTGTAACCAAAATATGCTGCTGCCTCAATCCTAGTGGAAGATCCCAGTGTTGAGTTATCTTCCACAATTTCTCTTAACATATAGGAATGACTATCTAACCCCTACAAGTAAAGAAGAAAATAATAACGAAACATTGGAAAAGAAAATATCTTCTCATAAACTAATAAAATTATAAAAACAAAGATTAATCAACATTTTATTGAGTTACCCAAATTAGAAAGAAATATTTTTCCCAAAAGCCTTCCTGCCACATAGAACAGTTGGCCTCAAAAAACATATTTTTGAGAAGACTGTAAGATTCTATTTACAATTTTTTATTTTCAAGTTTATATAAGGGCTTTCTGAACTCTTATACTCACATCTCCTATTTTAATCACTACCTGAAAAATGACAAAGCAGGAAGACAATAGCTGGGGAATTACAGTGACATGCCTTAAAAGATTCTGAAAATAAAGAAACCCTCTTAGAGTTAAACCAACTAACACATAACCTGACTAAGAAAATTTACATAAACCACGAGATATGTGATACATACTAGAGATATCTGATACATACGAGACTCTTAATAAGCACAATTCTCTTTTGCTAGTTGAGAGAGCAGCCATCATGTTTGCATTTCTGGGCTCTGCCCAATGGGTAGGTGATCCTAGTTGGTATAGACCATCAGCTCTTCAACATAGAGAAGAGCTAGGAAAGGATTATGGACTCACTTCTCTACTATATAGTGTTCTAGATCTATTCCAGCTCCTAATTTTTTTTCCCAAGTACAAATAAAGGGGTCAAGATCCATACATCCAAAACTAGAGTTCCTAGAGAAGAAAAGGAGCTTGATAGAACTTCAAGAGAACAGTAGTAGGCAATAGGAGAGCAGTTTCACACAAAGAGCACGAGGAGAGCATTAAAGAAAATGAATCCTGGCTCTTAGCTAACCAGCTGCATTTTTACCCAGGCTGAAGGACATGCAACTAAACAGAAAAGAAAATGAACACCAGAGTTTAGAACATATAAACACTTTTTTTTTTTTCTTCTGTAAGATAAAGTACAGACAGAAAATACCTGAAATGAGAACTGGCAGCAACTCTTTCACAGTGTTCATTGAGTTCACCAACATCACTCGATGCTCCTGATGAGTCAGTTCCTGCTGCCTCTCATCAATCATTTTGGCCATCTTAGTCATTCCTGGGGCACAGGAAATAAATTGTACAGGGTGAGTAGTGAAATAATTCAGAGTCAGGCTTTCTGAACCTATATCCACTATGAATTACTATGAAAGTCCAAACTGCCCACTTATTTAAACATACATACTATCACTGAACTCTCTCATTTATGACATTGAGTTTTGCAGAACAGTTCTAACTTAAGACAAATGTATTCTTCTCATTAAAATTAATTTAATAAATATAAATCCTAAATGTGACATACTTTTCACACATTTGACATACATTCACAAATATGTTTAAACTGTTGAAATTAATAAATATATATTTGAAAAAAAACAATTCGCAAGTGGTGAGCGGGGGAATACCTTGCCTGGCTTCCATATCAGTTTTCATGCCATGTACCTGGCCACTGAGCCTATATGTATAAGAACCTCATGTGAGCCTACTACAGGCACGCCTCAAAGACACTGTAGATTCAGTTCCAAACCACTGCAACAAAGTGAATATCACAATAAAGTGAGACATAGGAATGTTCTGGTTTCCCAGGGAATATAAAAGTTATATCTCCACTATACTGTAGTCTATTAAGTGTGCAGTAACACTGTCTAAAAACACAAAGTACATACCCTAATTTAAAAATTATTGCTAAAAAATGCCAACTATCATCTAAGCTTTCAATGAATCATGATCTTTTCAACAGTAACATCAAAGATCAGTGATCACAGGTCACCATAACTAATAATAATGAAAAAATTTGAAATATTGTGAGAATTACCAAAATATGACACAGAGACATGAAGTAGAAAAATGGCACCAATAACTTGCTTGAGATAGGGTTGCCATAAACCTTCAATTCGTAAGAATGCAGTATGTGTGAAACACAAGAAAGTGAAGCACAATAAAATGATGCGTGTCTGTACTGAGAATCTAGCAGCTGAAAAAAATGTTAAGAATTACAATAACATGTTTTGTTTTCATCTATAAATTTTTCTCTACTTTCCAATTTGCCCAAAATAAGGAGGGGGTCTCAATTTCATAATTAAAAACAAACAAAAATGCTATAAATGTAATTATGGTGATGACAGCATTTGAAACAATCTGGTATTTCAGAGTTAGCCTGCTAGAAACTTTTGTTTACTTTGGTTATTATTCAAGGGTGCTATGTGAGTCTCTAATACTTTGATTTTCAAACTGCTCTTAGAATTTCTTAACTAGTTTCACAGATTCTCAAGGGGTACCCAAAGGGAGATGGAAAGGTGGGGATACCCCTGCTTGATCCACACAAGCTCCATTTTTGTCTTTCATATGTTGAGATTTTGCATTAGATTTCATCTGAAGAAATAAGATTTCTTCATAGTTACAAACAAGTTTAAAGGGTACTTCTCTAAAGGCATTTCTCAGTGATCTTCAATGATAGCTCAGAGAAATTCTTAACTGCCATTAAATGTACAGAATGACTGCACTGGAACCTCCAGAAAATGCTATTAATTAAATATCATTTTATGTCAGAAAAAAGAATTTTATAAAATGATATGTGATCCTTAAAACTAACAAATTAAACATCTAATATGTCTTATCATTAGTCTCATTTATACTTCAAGGAGCCTCAAGTTCATGTTATATGTCTATAACACCAAAAGCTGGTATCTGTTCATGTATTTTGAATATTTAATTCTCAGATGACTACACAATCAGAGATTTAGCTACAGAAGCTCTTCTCTCCTTCTAGGTCTGATTATATTATGCAGTCTTGGGCAAGGGCATGAATCCATAATAGCAGGCAGGCTAATTAGCAAGCTAAGAGGTCACAGAGAGCTCAGGCCAGCTGGCAGACAGTGAAGGAATGCTGTACAATGTGGAATGAAGAGGTCAGGATTCAGGGTGGCCTTAAGCATTGCAGTAATAGAAAAGTATTTCCTACATTCTCCAGCAACATTTGCAATGTCTAGTTCAGTTCATTAGACAGAGCCAGGATTTGCAGAAAGCAGATTCAGCTTTCAGAGACAATGATTTCTCTTCAGTAGAAGCACAGAGTCAGCTCCATTAAGAGAGCAGAGATAACTAAAAACCCAAAGCATCATTACCTACCTTCCACAAAAAAAGCAGGGAGGAGTGCCCCTTTCCTTTTGATCAACCAAGAACAATTCATAGAACATTTTATTATAAAAGTAGCATATGACTAACCTGGTCCAAGATTCTTCGTGTAGGTGACCAAATCTTCCATAGTTTCTACCACCTCTGCCACTGTAAGATATTCCAAAATTCCTTTGCAAACTCTAATAATTTTACGAACCTGAAAATATATTTCAGAGTATTCAATCAATTGTGTTAACGATAAGTAGAAAACACAGTGATTCAGATGTGTAGCTAGTCAACGTTTTCTCATCCTAAACAATCCTCAATCCTCCATTATTATCTTTACGACTGGGCTTTTTTGTCAGGAAGAGGTCTGCTTGGGCCTCGGGGTGCCTTACCTCAGCCTCGTCGAAGGTGAGGAGCAGGTCTGATGTGCCGGAGAGGATGCCCCTTGATCCATCAATTAGATAATCTCGAGCAGGCACTGAGTAAGGGTCTGACTGCAGCATCTGGGCTGCTTGGACAAGCTTGGTGCAAGCATTCTCCACCCTGTGGGGAGGGACACAGAGTTAACTCACTGGCAGAACCAAGCAGGAGAATATCACATGCAAATTCAATGGATGTCAATGGAGATAAATTCACATTTTTTTTCCTATATGGAAAATAGACAAGAGTTTCCAGCTTTTAAAATTGGCAATTAAGGGCAGCACATTCATTCACTCACTGCATTAAGCCTTTGTTCTTCATTATTTCCTGACTACAAAACATAACAAAAAGAAATTCTGGACCTTTTACTTTAGGGGGCTGTATCTCTGTAACTCCTTCGTTTCCTTACTATTCACCCTATACACGCTGCCCTTAAAAAACACTGACAACAGTTTCAGATTCGACATCTGGAAACAAAATACCAAAACACTGCGCTAAATGAAAAAAATAATAATCAGACGAACCAAAGGAATAGGAGGCAACGCAAAGAAAAACCATGAGGTAATGTACAAATTTTTCATTCATCTAGTCAAATGGATTTGTTTGACAAACTAGACTGTTTGAAAACAGCCTTATAAAACAGTGGTGTTAATTAAAATGTCACTGGCGTTCAGTTCAGTTCAGCTGCTCAGTCATGTCTGACTCTTTGCGACCCCATGAATCGCAGCACACCAGGCCTCCCTGTCCATCACCAACTCCCGGAGTTCACTCAGATTCATGTCCATCGAGTCAGTGATGCCATCCAACCATCTCATCCTCTGTCGTCCCCTTCTCCTCCTGCCCACAATCCCTCCCAGCATCAGAGTCTTTTCCAATGAGTCAACTCTTTGCATGAGGTGGCCAAAGTACTGGAGTTTCAGCTTCAGCATCATTCCCTCCAAAGAAATCCCAGGGCTGATCTCCTTCAGAATGGACTGGTTGGATCTCCTTGCAGTCCAAGGGACTCTCAAGAGTCTTCTCCAACACCACAGTTCAAAAGCATCAATTCTTTGGCACTCAGGTTTCTTCACAGTCCAACTCTCACATCCATACATGACCACTGGAAAAACCATAGCCTTGACTAGATGGACCTTTGTTGGCAAAGTAATGTCTCTGCTTTTGAATATGCTATCTAGGTTGGTCATAACCGTCACTGGCATTAATAACCAGTAGTTAATAGTTTAATATAATTAAATATGATACTTTCCAAATATGACAGCCCAAAATTGATAAATCTCAATAGTTTGAGATGATACTTATATAACATACAATTAGTAATTTTAAAGGGTATAATTTTCTATGTGCTTGAAAAGAACAAGTTTGCTCTTAATTTTTAGGTGAATTATATATTCATTAACTTAAGCTTGTTAACTGTGCTGTTCAAATCTTCTATATGTTTGCTGATTTTTTTTGGTCTGTTTTATCTATCAATTACTGAGTGACAAAAAATCTGACCAGAACAACAGATTTGTCCATATCGCCTTGAGGCTGTTTTTGTTTTACTGAAGCTAACTTACTAGGTACATATAAATTTGCAATTATTATATCTTTCTTATAATTTGAACCTATAAATCATGAGGTGACACCTCTCTATATCTCCAGTAATGTTTTTTGCTGATATTAACATTGTAAACCAGCTTGCTTTGACTATTGTATTCGATTGGATATAACTTTAACTCTCTGTATCCTTATATTTTCAGATCAAAGGTGGCTCAGTGGTAAAAAAAAATCCACCTTCCAATGCAGGAGACAGAGGAGACTTGGGTTTGATTCCCAGGTCAGGAAGATTTTCCCTGGAGGAGGAAATGGCAACCCACTCCAGTATTCTTGCCTGGAAAATTCCATGGTCAGAGGAGCCTCGTGGGGTACAGTCCAAGGGTTGCAAGGAGTCAGACACAACTGAGCACATACACACACATCCTTATATTTTAGATGTGTCTTCATGAGTCTGCTAGTGACAAAATGTATTCATTTTGGTTTGTTTGAAAATGCCTAAAAAAAAAAAGAAAGAAAAAGAAAATGCCTACTTTGTCTTCATTCTTCAAAGACTATTTCAGTAGTACAGAATTCTGATTGATTACTATTTTATCAACACATTGAAGGTATTATCTCACTATGATCTGAAAAAAGAACCAAAAAGAGATGTAATAGAAGTAGAGGTTGGAGTGACATGGGGCTATAAGTCAAGGAATTCAGACAGTGTCTAGTGGCTGGAAAAGGCAAGGAAATGAATCCTTTCCTTAAATCTCCAGAAGGAACCAACTCTGCTAGCCTATTTTGGACTTTAGACCTCCACAACTATAAAATAAAGCATTGCATTGTGTTTGTTGTGAGAGTAACAGGACACTGGCATCCAGTTGAAATTCACTAGGCGTACAGAAACACATGAAAATACTACCTATTATGAAGAGAAAAAATAATCATTCAAAACCAACCCAGAAATGACACAGATGACAGAATCAGTAGACAAGAAGGTTAAAATAGTTACTATGTGTTTCATATGCTCAAAAGCTAAAGGAAAGACTGAGTAGATAAATGAAAATTATATATAAAAAAAAATACTCAAATAGACAACTAGAGATGTGTCTGAGATACAAAACCACGCTGGATAGATTACTACTAGATAAGATATAGCACGAAGATTTTTTTTTCTTTTTTCTTTTTTGCACGAAGATTATTGAAACTGAAGTCATAGCAATGAAAATTATTTAAAATAGGAGAAAACAAAACTTAAAAGAAAATGAGCAGAGCATCTATGAGTTGTGGCACAATTCCAAGCAGCCTATACGTGTGTGACTGAAGTCCCCGTAAGAGAGAAAAAGGGACAGGAAAAAAATTTGAAGAAAAAATAGCTACAAATTTTTCAAATTTAATGAAAAGAATAAAGCACAAGGTTCAAAAAGCTTCATAAACCTCAAGCACAAAAAACATCAGAGGACTCACAACAAGCTACATCGTAAGAAATTGCTTAAAACCAATAATGAAGAGAAAATATTAAAAGCAGCCAGAGAAAAATGAGACACTTTATATTACAGAGAAACAAAGATAAGAATAACAACAGACTTCTCATTGGAAACAATACAAGCCAGAGAAGAGTGGAGCAAAGCACTGAAAGAACTTTGGGTGGATACAAAGAAAATATTTCAAAAATTAAGGCAAAATAAGGACTTTTCCAGCTACGCAAAAGTTAAAAGAATTCATCACCCAGCAGACATGAACTATAAACAAAGTTAAAGGAAGTCCTTCAGGAAGAAAATTATAACAGATAGAAGTTTGGATTTACAGAAATAAATGAAGAGCACAAAATGGCAACTATGTGCATAAATATAAAAGCACATTTTTTTCTTATTTTTAAATCTTTAAAAGATAATTGACTGGCTAAAGCAAGAACTTTCTAAGACAGGAAGTTTAAAAAAAGTAAATCTGATTTGCTAGTTAGACAATGAGGACTGGTTTTGCCAATATTGTGGCAAATGTTTTCCACAAATTAGAGTTAAATTAACATGGAAACATTTGAGATGTGTACAAAATACATAATATGGCAGAAAACACATACTTTGCAACTAAACTTATGATTTTAAAATATTTAAATATTTAAATTAAAATAATTAAATATTTAATTAAATAAATATTTAAATTTATTTCTAATTTAAAATTGGAATATTCAAGGTATTCAAAAGTATTCAAAGTATCTCAAAAATCCTTTAGGAATAGTCAGGCTTCCTCTGTGGCTCAGCTGGTAAAGAATTCCGCCTGTAATGCAGGAGACCTGGGTTTGATCCCTGGGTTGGGAAGATCCCTCGGAGAAGGGAAAGTCTACCCACTCCAGTATTCTGGCCTGGAGAGTTCCATGGACTGTATAGTCCATGGGGTCGCAGAACTGGACACGACTGAGCGACTTTCACTTTAGGAATAGTCAGATGCTTACTAAAGACCACTAGTTGAAGAGCACTGGCCATCTGCTTCAAGGTTTCTTTGTTTGTTTTTTTAACAGCCATTCCTTCTAGCTGAAACGCCTCTTTCTCTCTCCTCTCTTTTGCTTGACTAACCCCTATGTATTCTCTTAGGTGCTGCTTTTTTTTTTTGAGCTTTCAAACTTTTATTTTATATACAAAGAGCTAGTATTGTTTCTGCATATGGTACATGTGCTGGATGATCCATTACAGGGAGTTCATTTAGGCCAAGTTAAAGAAGCTCATGTCCTTCAAGTACTGGCTGCACATCTTCAGTTCATTATTTCCAGATCAGACCCCGCTGGTTTGAGTAGACCAGCAAGAGTGAGAACCCTGGCCAAATTTTCTCGAATGGCTCCAGTAGAGCTGCTGGTGACCCAGGTTGCTTTCTCGGTGGCAACAAAGCAAAAGGAATAAGAGAGCACACACGTGTGCTCTTCAAAATTTGAGGACACAGTTGACCCAGAAGGCAGTGTTGACAAATGACTAGATGCTGCTTTTAAACGACTCTTCTTTCAGAAAACCTAGGCAAATCTATATAATACTATATAATATGTGTCACTTATATAATATATAAGTGACACTATATAATATAAGTGTCTCTCTTATGTGTTCATGAGACAAACCCTCCTGGCTTTGTTTTTCCTATCTCCCACAAGAGTGTAAGTTCAGCAAGATCAAGGACCTTACTACTACTACTACTACTACTACTACTACTACTACTACTACTACTAAGTCGCTTCAGTTGTGTCCAACTCTGTGCGACCCCATAGACGGCAGCCCACCAGGCTCTCCCGTCCCTGGGATTCTCCAGGCAAGAATACTGGAGTGGGTTGCCATTTCCTTCTCCAATGCATGAAAGTGAAAAGCGAAAGTGAAGTCACTCAGTCGTGTCCGACTCTTAGCGACCCTATGGACTGCAGCCCACCAGGCTCCTCCAACCATGGGATTTTCCAGGCAAGAGTGCTGGAGTAGGGTGCCATTGTCAGCAAGATCAAGGACCTTATCTTTCCTGTAGTCACAGGGTACAATCCCTGACACATAAGAAATATTCAGTAAATACTCAATAAACACTTGTTGAATGAAAGAATGGATTTTTTTCAAGTACAGGATATCATGAAATCATCTGGCCATCAAAATCATTAACTTTAAAAGGTCACAAACTTATTTCTAGGTTAACATGAACCTTGATGAAATTATAGCAAACATAAACACTACAGAATGCAACTACTGCACTGCATCTATTTGAAAAGATAGTTTCTGCACAAGTGTTTCAAATTTGGAGAAAGCAAAAAATAAATGAAAGGAATAACCATCATGGAGAAAGGAAACAGGAAAAAGAAAAGATGAAATGGAAAAGCTTTACAGGAATCAATTTGATTCTCCACTAATGGTTCCCTTGTGTGGTAAAATGATAGGGCCAAAACAGACACTGCATCCTTTCCTTCTACCTACAATAAGACATCCGATCTGTACATTAAAATTTAATGAGATTCATAAAGCCAAACAAATCCCACCATGACTAACCAGTAGGCAGAAACAGGAAGGAGTCTGTCTTGTCTATGGAAAGTGAGATTTTACTTAAACATTCAACCTGCTTGGCTTCTTAAAGTGATCTGCTTTTCAATACAAATCTTTTTTAAAAAGCATGTTAGAGAATGACAGTAGGGATAAAGTCTATTTCTTAAATAATTATAAAATTAAAAAAAAATAAATCTTGACTATATATTAATCATAATGAGTTAGCTACTTTATATCAATCAGCTAACACATTTTAAGGTTTCTCTCTGCCTTTGAGTCTTCAATCTAAATTAGTAGAAAGCTCTTCTGCTTTAGATCAATGAACCAATGACAGCCTCACAGGACCCACTCATAACCCCCAAGTCCATTCTTCATAAAATTACTACATGATATAACACCATATCATTTAAGAGATGGAAAGGTTCCAAACTATTCAGTTCCATGTGATTTCAATTATCACTAATCAAGATGTTTTAACTTACGCTAAATTTTTTTATTTAAGAAAAATAAGAGAAAAACAGATTTAGAGACTATAAAGATTCATTGCCACAAGACATGTTTAAAGATTCTTCTAGACTGCATCCAGAAGTGAGTTCAGTTCAGTTCACTGGCTCAGTCGTGTCCAGCTCTTTGCGACCCCATGGACTGCAGCATGCCAGGCCTCTCTGTCCATCACCAATTCCCAGAGTTTACTCAAACTCATGTGCATTGAGTTGCTGATGCCATCCAACCATCTCATCCTTGGTCATCCCCTTCTCCTCAAGCCTTCAATCCTTCCCACAATCAGGATCTTTTCAAATGAGTCAGTTTTTTTGCATCAGGTGGCCAAATTATTGGAGTTTCAGCTTCAGCATCAGTCCTTCCAATGAATATTCAGGACTGATCTCCTTTAGAATGGACTGGTTGGATCTCCTTGCTGTCCAAGGGACTCTCAAGAGTCTTCTCCAACACCACAGTTCAAAAGCATCAATTCTTCGGCACTCAGCTTTCTTTACAGTCCAACTCTCACATCCATACATGACTACTGGAAAAACCATAGCTTTGACTAGATGGACCTTTATTGGCAAAGTAATGTCTCTGCTTTTAATATGCTATCTAGGTTGGTCATAACTTTTCTTCCAAGGAGCAAGTGTCTTTTAATTTCAAAGCTCCAGTCACCATCTGCAGTGATTTTGGAGCTGCCAAAAATAAAGTCTGTCACTGTTTCCACTGTTTCCCTATCTATTTGCCATGAAGTGATGGGACCAGATGCCATGATCTTCGTTTTCTGAATGTTGAGTTTTAAGCCAACTTTTTCACTCTCCTCTTCACTTTCATCAAGAGGCTCTTTAGTTCTTCTTTGCTTTCTGTCATAAGGGTGGTGTCATCTGCATATCTGAGGTTATTGATATTTCTCCCAGCAATCTTGATTCCCGCTGGTGCTTCATCCAGCCTGGCATTTCACATGATGTACTCTGCATATAAGATAAATAAGCAGCATGACAATATACAGCCTTGACGTACTCCTTTTCCTATTTGGAATCAGTCTGTTGTTCCATGTCCAGTTCTAACTGTTGCTTCTTGACCTGCATACAGGTTTCTCAGGAGGCAGGTCAGGTGGTCTGGTATTCCCATCTCTTTCAGAATTTTCGACAGTTTGTTGTGATCCACACAGTCAAAGGCTTTGACATAGTCAATAAAGCAGAAATAAATGTTTTTCTGAAACTCTCTTGCTTTTTTCAATGATCCAGTGGATGTTGGCAATTTGATTTCTGGTTCCTCTTCCTTTTGCAAATCCAACTTGAACATTTGAAAGTTCACAGTTCATGTAATGTTGAAGCTTACTTTGGAGAATTTTGAGCATTACTTTGCTAGCATGTGAGGTGAGTGCAACTGTGTGGTACTTTGAGCATTCTTTGACATTGCCTTTCTTAGGGACTGGAATGAAGACTGACCTTTTCCAGTTCTGTGGCCACTGCTGAGTTTTCCAAATTTGCTGGCATATTGAGTGCAGCACTTTCACAGCATCATCAAAGAAGTGAGTTACTAATCTTAAATTCCTTTAGTTTAATTCTTTCATATATTTGTTCATCTAACATATTGAGGACCTACTACATGCTACATGAGTCCTAGAACTAAATTGGAAGGAAGGTGCGCTACACAGCTTGCAGAATCTTAGTTTCCCAACCAGGGACTGAACCCGGGCCACAGCATTGAAAGCATCAAGTCCTAACCACTAGACTGCTAGGGAACTCCCTAGACCTTTTTTTTTTAAGTCCCTATTTTTAAGGGGTTACCACCTTGGTAAGACGAGGCATATAAATAAACAAATAATTAGTATTTAGAAGTATGCCCAACACATGCTGAGGGGATACAAAAGTAGAAGTAGTCTTCTTTCTTAACTGAGAGATTACAAGAGTTGTGATAGAAAAGGTGCTTCTGCCCTCAGAAGCTCAGCACTACTTATAATGACAATTCTCCTAGTAGCATCTCTTTGAGTTGTTTTTTCCATGGAATCATATTCTCCCCATCTCCTTCTCTCCCTCCCTGTCTTTCTTTCTCTCTGTGTGTGTGCCTCTCTCACTCTCTCACAGGGACACAGTCAAGTGTCTTTCTGTGAACAATAATAAACATTTGCAGTAGACCCGCTTTGACTAGGGAAGGGCAGTTAACTACTACAAAGGACAGGTAAATCCCTCACCCTGAAGCCAAATAATCTCAATCTACTCTGTCAAAATCAATTATCATATCCCAGCTCACTGATTTAAATGAGGAAGGGAGAGAAAGAGAGCTGGAAAAAATAATATAAGCACACCTTGGAGATATCGAGGGTTTGGTTCCAGACCACTGAAATAAAGCAAATATCACAATAAAGTGAGACACACAAATGTTTTGCTTTTCCAGCACATATAAAAGTTATGTTTATATTCTATTGTAGTCTATTAAGTATGCAATAGCATGATTCCCAGAAGAAAAACTACACACTTTAATTTTAAAATACTTTATCACTTAAAAAAAAATGCTAACCACCATCTGACAATGCAGGGTTCCCATAAACCTTTGTGAAAAACACAGTATCTGCAAAGCACAATGAAGTTAAATGCAATAAAACAAGGTATGCCTCCCTAAAGGAGAGAGTCTTATGGGCCTATATAGACATATATTGCTCCATAACTTTAAACCAGAAAGCTCTCTAAAACACTCAGCAAGTTAAACTTTCACCCCACCCCTAAAACACATGTTGAGGGGTGGTGGAAACTATCCCATATCAAATTCACTATTTGAATAAAACCTAACCTTAGACAGTACAGTCACTTAGGTTATAAACACTATTACAAAAAATGTGTTCTGTTTTCTAAAGACTGCAGTGCTGTGGAGCAGAACACCTGAAAATATGATTTCTTGGAAGTCGGATTAGCCTGGAGCACATCCAAGGAAGCAAGTGTTTACATCTTGGGACCTGTCCTCTCAAGAGAGAGAGAGCTGGTCAGATCACAAGCACATCCGATCACTTGAAGCATAGACAACACTTGGTAGATGGGAAGGAAACAGGTGGGAGGAAGAAAGAACACAATCAGCTAGTGATGAGGTTTCCGCCACTGTAGCCATGGCACCCAACATGACCATTTCCAACCAGGCAGACCCTGGCATAATGACCTCACAGGCAAAATCGACTGGCCAGGCTCTTCCTGCTGTCTTCTTAATGCATGTTCAGACCTCCCCTCCCTTCTTATCTGGGCAGGGTCTCTCGGAGATCATGAAAGGGCCAGGTCACTTCCATTTGAGAAACCCATCAAAGAAATGCCAAAACAAGGTTATAAACATAGTAGAATATTTAAGTCTTTACATTGAGAAATTTTAATTGCATGATAAAGATTTTCTTTTAAGACTGCCTTTTTTCCTCTGGGACTATATACATGGTATCATTTGAAGAAAATATTGAAGCCCAGGCCCTTCACAAATATAAGGCCTGGGTGAGAGGCCAGGGGTTGAGGGTAAGGGGTAAGCACTCAAATACCCTCTGCTTTCCTAAATTTAGAACCTAACCCAAGATCAGTAAAAACGACTGCTGATGCCTCAAAGATTCCCCCTTTCCTAGGTATTCAAGCATTTAAACTGTTAACCTGTCAAATGAGCTCTAATGAAATTCCAGGCATAAACAACTGAGAGTACAGTCCTTCTAGTTCCCCTCAAACAGGAAGAATGGCCTGTAGTCAACCCAGTCTATCCTCATCTCTTTTGTGCATACACATAAAATTTTTAAGAAATGATAATAATATATATACAGATTTCAAAAGACTCTGGGAGATATGAGAAAATATTCTTTTATATACTCGCCATTTGGCACAAATTTTACTTTAAAATAGCAAAAGCTAGACTCATTCTGTGGCAACCCAGGACAAACCAATATGCTTTGCTCCTGGCATTGCCATTTTGAGAAAGGTCAGGGAGCCTTAGCCATTAGTCATCCAGAAACCTGAGTGAAGGCCACAAGCAGTTACAGTTTTTAGGAGGGAGTCAGGAACACTGAGTTCAATGATAAACTCTAATCTAGCTCAAGTAGCAAATGCCTAGCACCAACTGACCCACGTGTACGCTGCATGGTAACACACTGTTCCAACCCTGGGCTCCTAGATTTGAAGATCCTACAGGGCTTATCCACAAATCATTCCTTTCCTGACCTAACTCAGTGACAGTAATTTTGACTAAAATTAAAAACCACAATGAGTCATGAGTCATACTGAAAAAATTCAAAACCCTTTAAGGGCAACACCAAACTGTTTTTGCTAGAACATGTACATTGAGATAACAGAGCTAAAACACACAAAAACATCAAAGGCTCACTAAATTCTTTTATTTCATATGATATTAGAAGCTATGCAGCCAGTTTCAACTTCCCCTTCAAACAAAACCAAAGCCCAGAGATAACTGAAAGAGAAGCAGCGTGGTGGGGATGAGAAGGTTTGAAGTGTCACTGCTGCCCAAGTTACATCCTCCTCAAGTTTTGGTGGCAGGTTATTTGAAAGACAGTGTGAGTCACAACCTTTTGTATCCTTTAAAGCCTGAAAGACTAGTCCTAGTCTTTCTCCCCACCTTCTTTCACCTCCTGTTCAAATCTAGCATCTGTGAAGGAAGAGGGGATTCAGAGCCTACAAGGTTCAATCAAGAACACTGCTATTTACAGGTCCATCAGCTCCTCTGGTCTTTCTTCCATCTCATGCTAGGGTTACGGCAGAAACAGATAAACATAGAAATAAGTGTGTCTTACAGATACTGCTGCTGCTGCTGCTGCTAAGTCACTTCAGTCGTGTCCGACTCTGTGCGACCCCAGAGACGGCAGCCCACCAGGCTCCCCCTTCCCTGGCATTCTCCGGGCAAGAACACTGGAGTGAGTTGCCATTTCCTTCTCCAGTGCATGAAAGTGAAAATTGAAAGTGAAGTCGCTCACTCCTGTTCGACTCAGCGACCCCATGGACTGCAGCCCACCAGGCTCCTCCGTCCATGGGATTTGCCAGGCAAGAGTACTGGAGTGGGGTGCCATCGCCTTCTCCATTACAGATACTAGTAGTTTTCAAATGTATGTTGATGTTGTCACGATAAGTAAAATCAAAATCTACTTTAAAACATTATAAATTCATTGTAACCTTTATTCTTATATATTCTTAATTAACTAGTAATAGTTTACCATTATTACTTGAAGGTCTTATGCTGAAAAAAAGTTAACAATCACTATTCTACACCAGAATGTAATGACTGCTAATGTAATGACACAGCAGAAGTGTAAATACCTAAACACAAATGAAGTGGAATAGACACAATAAGAGATTCCTAGGTGGTTCAGTGGTAACGAACCAGCCTGATAATGCAGGAGAATCCAGTGGGTTCAATCCCTGGATTGAGAAGATCCCTTTGAGGAGGAAATGGCAATCCACTCCAGTATTCTTGCTGGGATAATCCCGTGGACAGAGGAGCTTGGCAGTTTACAGTCCACAGGGTTGCAAAGAGCCAGACACAACTGAGCACAGACACAATAAGAAAATATTTTTACTTATGAAAAAAACTTACAAAATCTAAGATGTGGTTTAAAAAAGAAAAAAAGAAAAAATCTGGAAATAAAAGTCAACAGTAGGCTTAACATCAAGCAACAGTCATTCTTAAGAAAGGCTAATAACAAAATAATGAACATAATTTAGGACCCAGAGAATCATAAGCTTGTAACGACTAAATAATACTGCTTTGAAACATATAAAGTTAAAATTGACAATTATGAGGAAAACTGACAAATCTACAATTATTGTAGATTTCAACAGACCTTAATCATAAACAATTTATGATCTATAGTAAGACTATATAACAAGTCAGATCAATAATATTTATATGTTGGTCTAATTGATAAAAAGAGAACTCTACACCCAAGCAGAAGAGAATACACTTTCTTTTTAAACACACACAGTATACTTACCAACAGTGACCACTTATTATGTCACAGAATTTCCAAGAATCAATAATACATCTTGACTGCTGGTCATAAAGCAATTAAATCAGAAATATTAACAATCAAAAGATACAGACATATCTCATTTTACTGTGCTTCAATTCACTGCATTTAGCAGATACTGTGTTTTTTACAAATTGGAAGGTTTGTGGCAGCTCTGTGTTGAACAAAACTGTAGGCACCATTTTTTCAACATCATTTGCTTACTTTATGTCTCTGTGTCACATTTTGATAATTCTAACAATATTTCAAGATTTTTCATCATTATTATATTTGTTATGGTGAACTTTGATGTTATTACTGTAATTGCTTTGGCATTTTTTAGTAATAAGATTTTTTAAATTGAGGTATGTACATTGCTTTTTTTAAGACATAATGTTATTGCACAATTAACAGACTATAGTGTAAATGACTTTTATATACACTGGAAAAAAAAATTCATGTGACTTGCTTTATTGCAAATACTGCAATAATCTGGAACTGAACCTACAATATCTCTGAAGTATGCCTGTAGCAAAAGGAATTTTTAAATGTACTACTAAATAATACACATAGGTAAGAGGAATTCACATCAAAACTACAAAATATTTAGGGCTGAACTACTATATGTAAGTGGGCTTCCCTTGTGGCTCAGCTGGTCAAGAATCCACCTGCAATGCAGGAGACGTGGGTTCAATCCCTGGGTTGGGAACACCCCCTGGAGAAGGGAAAGGCTACCCACTCCAGTGTTCTTGCCTGGAGAATCCCAGGGACGGGGGAGCCTGGTGGGCTGCCATCTATGGCATCGCAGAGTTGGACACAACTGAAGCAACTTAGCAGCAGCAGCAGCAGCGTAAGTACCTATAAGCTGTTTACAAGCTTGTAGTCAGAGCAAAACTGAGAGCTCAAAATATATTTATTAAAAACAAGAAATACTGAACATAAAAGAAATATTGAAAATAAGATATTCATATAATAAACTTAACTAAACAATGAATATAAGAGCAGAATTTAATGAAACAGATTTTGGGAAAAAATAATAAAATATAAATCCCCCCATAAGAGTGATAAGAAAAAAAGCAGAAGTCAACAATACTGAACAAAAAAGGAGAGATGAAATGGATAATTTCTTAGAAAAGAATCAGATTGCTAAAGCTAACTCAAAATGAATTTAATAAAACCTGAATTAGATAATAAAAGGAATCTGAAAGAGTAATCGAATTTCTTCTTCCTCTAAAGGACACCAGACCCAGAGAAAGTTTTAGAAACAAGTTTTGCCAAACTTTCAAGGATAGACAATCCTTTTGTTATATAAAATGTTTCAAAGACTAGAAATCTTATTTTATGAGATCAAAATAACCTTGATAACAAAACAGGGTAAGAAACAGAATAACAAAAGAAAATTATAGATCAAGACCCCTCAGGAACTAAGAAGCAAAGCCTTTTAAAAATATTAAAGTTGAATTTAGCACTGCATTTTCTTTTCTAAATCACAATCACATAGTGTTTGTCTCAGAAATGCACAGGTGGGATAATTCCCTGGGGGCCCAATGATTAGGCCTTCATACTTTGACTGCTGGGGCCTAGGTTTGATTCCTGGCCGGGGAACTAAGATCCAGCAAGCTATGCAGAGTGGCCAAAAAAGAAAAAGAAATGCATATACAGGTCACCATCAGAAAAGCTGATATTTATGGAGTAGACCAAAGACCATCTTACAGAGTAAAGGATAAAAACCACATGATTATCTGAGCAGATACAGAAAAAGTATTCAATAAAAACAAGCAATCATGACTTTTATTTTCAAAAAAAGGTCTTACTACAGGAGAATAAATTAGAGGAGACTCTTCTATGAAAAAAGCTTAAAAAGTAACTGAGTTTATTTGGAGAAAATGACTGAGAAAAAAAGATCGAGAAGTTCAAGAAGGAAGCTAATAATCAGGAAAAATTTTTTTCAGGTATTTTTACATATATTATCTCACTCATTTAAGCCTCACAGTAACTAATATGTTATGAGAAGAGATTCTTACAAGGAAGGGCAAAAAACATTCTTAGCATGCTAGATTGAGTACAAGCCTGGGAGTCAGATAGTCTAGGGTTTGAATCTTAACTCTGCCATTTATGTACTGTGTAACTTTCAACAAATTACTGTGAACTACTGAGTCTCAGCTTCCTCATCTGCAAGATGAGGTGGATTAAACAACAAAAGAAAGTACCAGCTCATAAAAGGTATTCAAGAAATAGAGCTATTTTTTTTTCAATTTGTTAATGTCGGAATTTTATTTATTTTCCATAGTTAAAATGTATTTACATTATTTATAAATGCATTTCAAAGGCATTTTACTTTGTAGCACAGAAAATACACAAAACAATTATCCTCCAGGTATAGTTTCTGAATATTATTTTATAAATAAATCTTGTCTCATTTATATGCATATTGTCCATAACAGAAATAGAGCTATTTTTATAAGGTTCTCTTGCATCTACTAAGAAAAGAACAATAAAGATTTTAAGTAGATGGGGAAAAAAGCGCTAATTTTGCGAACGTCTTAATTTGAGAATGGACCTTTATAGCAATAGTGAAGGTAATAAGTAAGGGAATTTTAGTCGCTAATTACTTTTAGTGTTTCTGTTTATATTTGCAGGGTAGTGTTGGGGTAGCCAATGGCCTCAATTCATCTATATAATAAAGCAGTTGGATTATATAATCTCTATGATTTTTTTTAATTTTAAAATATTATGACTTTAACTTCTATATAGGTTAAGAACTGTGTGTGCAGTACATCACAAATTACATCCGTAAAATTCCTCCTTTGGAAATACTTAGGAAAACTGTAAATAGTTATCCTCAGAGTTGTATAAAGTTAGTTAAAAAACAAAAGGAAAATGTGAAAGTCACTCAGTCGTGTCTGACTCTCTGTGACCCCATGAACTATAGCCTGCCAGGCTCCTCTGTCCATGATTCATGATTCTGCAGGCAAGAATACTAGAGTTTGTAGTCATTCCCTTTTCCAGGGGATCTTCCTGACCCAGGGATCCAATCAGGGTCTCCTGCATTGCAGGCAGATTCTTTACCATCTCAGCCACCAGGAGAGCCCATAAAGTTATTACTGCCTAAAAAAGAGAGGGGTGGACTACATGACTTCTTGGAAGTCAGATTATGAAAAGAACACGCACTTGGACACCACAAGACCATCAACAGGAAACATGCTCTTCCATTTACATGAGCAAACTTAGGTGAGTTAATGTTTATCAAACCTAGACAGCAAAAGAGACACTGATGTATAGATCAGTCTTATGGACTCTGTGGGAGAGGGAGAGGGTGGGGAAATTTGGGAGAATGGCATTGAAACATGTATAATATCATGTACGAAACGAGTCGCCAGTCCAGGTCCGATGCACGATACTGGATGCTTGGGGCTGGTGCACTGGGACGACCCACAGGGAGGGTATGGGGAGAGAGGAGGGAGGGGGTTCAGGATGGGGAACACAGGTATACCTGTGGCGGATTCATTTCGATATTTGGCAAAACTAATACAATATTGTAAAGTTTAAAAATAAAATAAAATTTAAAAAAATGTTTATCAAACCTTAGTTTTCTTATCTATAAAATGAATGTATTAATACTTTGAAGTTGGTGTTCTCAGAATTACATGAGAAAATAAAAATACATAAGTACCTCACCCAGTAATACATAATAAATGTGAGTCCCCTTGGCCCCTTGAGTTCTCCTCAATCATGTTACTATGACTAGTCTGTTGGCAATGGAAACCAAAGTATTGCATGTTTCAAGTATTACTTGTTTACCTCTTAATTATTAAGGTATACAAAGTAAAATAAGGGTTAAATCCCTGCCAACATGTTTAGAACTCTCCCACAATTTAATAAAATACTCAGAGTTCATTACTGAGAAGACTCAAAATTTCAATCATTTTTGTTTGAGAAAGTCTATGAAAAACAAGTAGTACTCAACTATGTTTAATATGGCAAGTTCAAAGGTGAACTGTTTAAAGTCTAAATGCTTGCTCTAGGTCAAAGGTGCAACAAATCAGCTGGCAGATGCTACTTGGTCAGCTATGTTAAGTGACAAAAATCTCTTAAAGCAGCAATGGAAAGGATCACAAAAACACTTGGAAAAAAAAATTAGAATCACACCTTAGCCCCAGAGAAGCAAAGTGCATTGAGTATTAATCAAAGAATTAATACTTTAAAAAGATGTGCTGGCCACTTTCACCAAGAAGAGTGTTTGAAAATTCAGATTTCGTCACAAATTATTCAGAGTGTTCAAGATCAAAGCAATGAAAAAAGCTAATTATGAGGGCTTGTGATCTAAAAATACAGCACTACTACTTTTGGTCAGAAGAGACCTAAATTAAGTGTAAGCATGTTTAAATCCTTTAGAAATTTCTTTGTACATGAATATCAGTCAAGATAAAATTATATCAAATACAGACTATAACTGTGCTTACCTAATAAAGTTTAAGGGTCAAAACAAGACAATTTCCTAGGGAATATGATTAATGGCCATTCTGTACATTTCCAATACCACATACACCCTTTTACAAAGTATTTTAGGAACATTCTTTTATTTGATAGGCATAAACATTACAATATGTTTCAAAAATAGTCCAAACTAGTGACTCAATCCAAGTTTTGATGATTTCAAGCAGACTGTGCAGAACAGCCCTGAGACAGAGTGGCGACACCTCCCAGCTCTAAATGAAACTGTCATCTGCCTGCCAACAGACAAAATGCACTATGCCCTTTTAAATAAGTTCATACCACAAGACTACCTCACAGGTAACACTTTTGGACATGCTCAGACACTTTTGGACGTGCTCAGACACTGAACACCCCTGGGTAAGAGTCAAGAACTGCCTTCCTTATCCATTTCTGCTCCATTGCAGAAATAAGAATGAAATTCCACTGTATACCACAACAGCAATTTTTCTGAGGCAAATAAAATAGTTCGCCATAAACATTTTTTTACCTACAAGAAATCAACCTGAAGCAAATCCATGCTGACAGAAAATGAATCTGGTCGTTTTGACATACAGTTTACTCTCCTTCACTAACACCTACCTATTATTCACCTTGTATCGGCTATGAATCTTCCTGAAAAACTGCCTTCATTTTGTCATTCTACTTACTGTTCGAGAAGTGCAAAGTTTCCCTGCACCCAACTCCAAATTCCCCTACCTGGCCTCCAAGGGCTGCATCATGTGGCCCAGCTACCCAAGCTCAGTTCCCATCACTCCCACTGTGACTTCCTTTCCTCACAGCCCCCATGACTGACTCATGCTATTCATTCCACCTGGAGTATTTTCCTTTCTCACCACACCTGTCCCCATTTCCAGTATGCTCCTTTTTCCCTCCCGCTATCCACCCAAGTCCCACTTCCTACATGAAACGTCTTCCTACTATTTCTACCTAAAATGATAGCACTCCTCAGAACTTCTATTACAGTTGAATCAGTCTGTTTTACACCTCTTCAATTTGAAACTTCTTAAAGCATTTTCTCAAAAACCTCTTTGCAGGGACTTTCCTAGTGGTTCAGTGATTAGGAATCCACCTTCTAATGCAGAAGATACAGGTTTGATCCCTGGTCAGGGAACTAAGATCCTGCATGTCTCGGGGCAACAAAGCCCATGGTCAGCAACTGGAGAGCCCTCATACCACCAACTAGAGAAAGTCCATGTGCTGCAACAAAGACCCAGTACAGCCAAAATAAATAAATATTAAAAAAGGAAATAATACAATATTGTAAGTTTAAAAATAAAATATAAAAATAATAATAAGAGAGCAGGAAAAAAAAAAAGGAAATAAAAAATCTCTCTGTAATAGCAGGTCACCTTATTCACTCCATGATACACAGAAGAATAAAACTCTCATATATGACCTACCCTCTTGGGTATACCTGGAATTATGCACAGTTTTCAGCCACAATATCTATATTTCCACTAATTTCTCCCCCACTAAAGAAAGCATAATAAAAAGCTGGTGAACATATTATACTTCAATAAAAGGTAAAAGGAAAAAACTGAAACCTAGTGAGTTGGAATGAGAGGGATGTTATTATATATGTGATCTTGAATATGATCAATTTACACTGAAAAAAAAACCAAGCGCTTGTAAACTTGGGCACTTTATCACTATTACTAAATAATTTGTAATACATCTTACCAGTGATCATTCATAATAAGAATGATACAAACTGCTATTCTATGTAGGACTTAGCACACAACACACATAAAAAGTCATCAGTAAATACTCAATTAACCAATTAGTGTGTCTAGCCCATTAATCAATCAATTGCACATAAATATTATCGCTGCTGCCACTGCCTGATAACAGTGATTGATGACGATGACACAAAGTAAAACATGGAGTACAGCAGCTGATTCTCCTGCTGCCAGACTCTAAGGGAACAAATGACTTCTTATAGGGTGAGTCTAAGCAATATTTTAACAGTATAGCATGACCATGGCACTGCTGAAGTCCATGAAGATCACACTGTCTATGGCAACCATCATGCAACCCTACACCTCTTGTGCAACAGCATGGCTATTAATGCAATCTTCGGTAAAATTAGTAAATTGTAAACTCTATCTGCCAGTGCAGTCAGGGATCAGATAACTTTTGCTCCACCCAAGAACAAGTCTTCGTGTGACAAAGCAAATCTTGTTATATATTAAAATGGTCTTCAGTTTTATAATAACAAATTGCCAATCATTAGAAGTCCCTTATCCATAGTTACAACCCAAATGTATAATCTTTAGCTGATACTAAAACATTCTGTAACATTCCAGCATGCCCCCTTAATTGCCAGTCACACAATTAGACTATGATTTTAAGATCCCCTCAAAACCTGATAAAATCAAAGAATCTGAAAATGACATCTTTCCCTTTAAAAATCTCTACATCTACATCAGATTGCTTAGGTATAAATCCATCTATAGATCACCAGTCTTCTGTTTTCTTTAGCCCTGACATTTTAACAATCTAGAAGAGACTGATCTAAGAATAAATTTTTTAACTTATTTTTTAGTGTTCCCAAAGCAGACACTATTTAGAAACCCTTGTGAAAGTGGAGGCAGAGGAAGCACCAGTCTATCATGCCCTGGAAACTTCCAAACATCAACCAAACAGCCCAAAAGAATGTCCTACTCAACAGTTCCAAGGATGTCATTAATTGCTTCCATCTGTTTCCCTCTCTGTCCCCTCCCCATCCTAGTCAAGGCATCTACTAAAGCTATTTTTTGCTTCATTTTGCATTCCAAAGAAAAGTATAAAGAGGCCTGATGTTTTAAACCAAAGAATATTTATTTTTCTCCATATCTGGTTGATAACCACAGTCATATTATTTCTGTACTCCAGGTTATTTTCAGGTAACATTTCAGAGAGTGGCATATTAAGACATGTACTTTTAAAAAACTGCTCAGTAATTACTTCAGTTGGTCATAACACAATGTTTTCTTCTGACTCCTCAAGGAAACCAGGGATTTCCCCCCATAGTATGATAAAGGTTAAAACCTCTAAATGGTTTCATCCATTGATGATCCTTTCCTAAATCAATGGTTTCATTAAATGTTACACAAAGACAACTTCTAATTTGTCATTTATTCCACATTTACTGGTTAGAATTCCCCTCATCAATTAGGGCTATTAGGTTACTGTGAAATAAAGTACACATAGGAGAGAAAGGATAGTTATATTTTTTTTTCTCTTTTGATGAGAACTTTTAAGATCTACTCTCAGGAACTTTCAAATATACAATACAGTATTGTTAACTATATTCACCATGCTCTACGTTGTATCTCCATGACTTATTTATTTTATAACTAGAAGTCAGTGCTTTTTGACACATCCCTCCACCTCCCCACCTCTGACAACCACCCATCTGTTCTCTTTACCTACGAATTCATTTTTCAAAATATTCCACATATAAATCATACAATATTTGTCTTTCTTTGACTTATTTCACTTAGCATAAGCCCTCAGGGTCCATCCATGTTGTTACGAACAGCAGACTTTTCTTCTTTTCTATGGCTGAATAATATATATCTCACATCTTCTATATCAATTCACCCATTGATGAATACTTAGATTGTTTCCATATCTTGACTATGTAAAAGATGCTGCAATGAACAAGGGGTGCAGATAGATTTTCAAGATGAGTAATTTTGTTTCCTTAACATAAATACCCAGAAGTTGAATTGCTGGATAATGTGATAGTTCTATTTTCAATTTTTTGAGGAAGCTCTTAACTCTTTAAATTTTCCATTACCAGAGTAAGGGGCTGGGGACCTAGTTACCACCAAGGGTGATCAACGAAGTTTTGCTTTGTTTTAAAGTTACCTACTCTTTTGAGAATGTCATCACAACTAGGGTACTCCTTAATTTTTCTAAGTCCCCAAGGAAGCCTGTGAGACAGCACACAGTGTATTTCAAAAGTTTATCTCTGGAAGTGAAGTGTGAACTGTTAGTTGCTCAGTCATGCCCGACTCTTTGCAACCCCATGGACTGCAGCCCGCCAAGCTCCTCTGTCCATGGGATTTTCCAGGCAAAGATACTGGAGTGAGTTGCCATTTCCTTCTCCAGGGGCATCTTTCCGACCCAGGGATTGAACCTGGGTCTCCTACACTACAGGCAGATTCTTTACAGACTGAGTTCTGGGAACAAGCAGAAATCAGTTTCCTAAAGAAATTCATTTACCAATCAAATGATATTCAAAGACTTGAATGTGAAGGGTTAAAAGTAACTTTTTATAGGTTCATCAAGTCTAACTTACCAGATATTGAATTTCCCTATACACTATCTCACCAAGCTCTGTACCTTCCAGGGGGTGAGGGATAAATGGGTATAAGCTAGAGTTGTGTTTTTATTATAAACTAAATGCAAGTTTAATTATAATACATTTAACTGCCAGCATTGGACTCTTAATTATTACCATGATGATGAAATGGCACATAAAGTAGGCTCATACTGGTCAGACCCGGAAGAAACCTAGGAGGCCACCAAGTCCAAGGAAGGCAAGTTTGAAAAGATACTCCCACAAAACAGACTGCAAAAAACAGATGCTTCTGGTACCTTACTTCCTAACACATGAACATTCTGCAGAATTAACAAAAACATAGTTCTGTAGAAGCACCCACTCAAGTAAGTTAGAAATAAGGCACCAATATGGGTGAAATTTTGCATCTGTTCAATGAAAATAATAAAGCATAAGGAAGATAAAAATAAAGGAACACTTTTTGCTTTATTTTGAATTGTGATATATCATATAGATACAGAAAATTGCAAAAGCCTATGTATAATTACAAAATAACCACTCATGTAACTGAACAGTTAAATCAAGAAATGGAACATTATTAACACTTTAGAAGCCCCTGCATTTCTCTCCCTCATATAGCCCTCCTTTTTCATTCTCAAAACACTACTACTCAGACTTCTGTGTTCATTATTTCCTTGTTCACCTTTATCTTTTTACCTTACAGGCATCCTTAAACAACACAATCTATTTCTACATGGTTTTGAACTTTAAATAGATGGAATCTACCTACATATTATGAGATGGTTAGATGGCATCACCAACTCATCAGACATGAATTTGCGCAAACTCTGGAAGACGTGAAAGACAGAGAAGCCTGGCATGCTGCAATTCATGAGGTCGTCAAAAGTCAGACAGGACTTAGCGACTGAACAACAACAACCTATATATCTCTATCTCTATCATTCACTTCCCTAATTATTTTTGAGATTCATTCATTCTTTTTTTTAATTCATAAAATTGACCATTTTAAAATGAGATATTCTCATTACTTTTTACTACTAATATTCAACGGATGACTATACCATGATTGTTTTTATCCATTCCAATGTAGATAGACAAATGATATCATGAACAATGTTGATATCAGTATTCTTGTATATAGATCCTAGTGTACCAGGGTATAAGTTTCTTTAGGGAACATACTGGGAGGCAGTGAAACTGCCTATCTTCTGCTTTACTAATGACACATTGTTTCTCAAAGTGGTTGTACCAATTTACATTCCCAACAGCAGCATAGGGGTGTTCCAGTTACTCCACATCCACACCAACAACGGACAACATCAGACTTCTTAATTTAGGAGCTTATAATAGAACAATTTGTACTTTTCTGGTGACTAATGACATAGAGCACTTTCTCATCGGTTTAGTGGCTATTTGGATTTCCTTTCGTTTGAATTGCCTATTCAAATTCTTTGCCTCTTTTGTTTTTTAACCGAATAGTCATCTTATTCTTAATGACTTGTAGAGGTTCTTTTTTTTTTTTTTTGTCTTATGCATCAGCCTTTACTTTTACTTAGGACTTGACTGTCATAAAGAAGCTTTAACTAATCAAAAGTTAGTAACTCTGCTTACTTTAGATAGGATAGGTCAAAATGCTTAGAAATTTAAATTTAAAATGCTACTGAAATATGTTACAATATTTTTTTTAAGTTTATATCTACAGTTATTGCTGAGCAAAAGTATTCAGTACATAATCCAGACTCATGCATGCTAAAATCAGAATGTTTCTAAATCATTTCCACTCTGAAAAACAAAATTCAGAAGTCATAGTTTGATTAAAAATTATGTCAAAAATGTTTAACACCAATGAATAAAATCAACAGTAGAAAACTTGAGTGTTGAAAAATGAAAAACTGAAACTTCAACTGTTACCAGAGCTTTATATATTTTAAAATTTCCTTCTACGATCACTATTTTTCCTTTCCTAACAAAAAGACTATTCTGCTTAGCAATAGAAGAATGTTTAATTACTTACTTAATAAATGCTGGTGGCATATCTCTCTTCAAAATCTGATCCTCAGTGGTTTGAACAGTCTCTTTTCCAACCTACAGGGAAAAAAAGATTCACAATTCAATTATAAATTCTCAGACTTTTAAAACTATTACTTAAACATATGGGAAAAATCACAAATAATCTATCATTTAAGCTTCTGGATTCGAAGATAATTTCTAGTTTTATTTTTAAATTATCAGGATTGATCCTGTATTTCCTTCCGTAATATACTTGGATAACAATATGGAGTGCAAACATAAAATATAATCCTTTCTCTAGAGTAATTAATTTGAAGGCACCATTGAGCACACTGAGTGAAAAAAAGAAATTCATTATTGAGAATATGTATGTGTGTATTTATTTATGTTTAATCATAAACTGCCACATCTCTCAAAGACTACACAAAGTACATGAATCCAGTTAGGTAGGTCAAAATGTCTATTCAGAAAATAATTGACATCACTGGAACTGGGAAAATATATGAAGCAATTATAACTCTGAAACTAGAACCAAATATATGAAAATACACAGCTTAACTAGTAATCAACATGATGTTTTCCCTAATCATCAGTTCAGTGGCTCAGTAGTGTCCAACTCTTTGCAAGCCCATGGACTGCAGCACGCCAGGCTTCCCTGTCCATCACCAACTCCCGGAGCTTACTCAAACTCATGTCCATCGAGCCAATGATGCCATCCAACCATCTCATCCTCTGTCATTCCCTTCTCCTCCCACTTTCAATCTTCCCCAGCATCAGGGTCTTTTTCAAGGAGTCAGTTCTTTCCATCAGGAGGCCAAAGTATTGGAGTTTCAGCTTCAGCATCAGTCCTTCCAATGAACATTTGGGATTGATTGGTTTGATCTCCTTGCAATCCAAGGGACTCTCAAGAGTCTTCTCCAACACCACAGTTCAAAAGCATCAATTCTTTGGTGCTCAGCTTTCTTTATAGTCCAACTCTCACATCCATACATGACTACTGGAAAAACCATAGCTTTGACTACTGGAAGCTTTCTTGGTAAACTAATGCCTCTGCATTTTAATATGCTGTCTATTAAATTGCATAGCTTTTAGTAGACAATAGGTTGGTCATAGCTTTTCTTTCAAGGAGCAAGCGTCTTTTGATTTCATGGCTGCAGTCATCATCTGCAGTGATTTTAGAGCTCAAGAAGATAAAGTCTGTCACTGTTTCCATTGTTTCCCCATCTATTTGCCATTAAACAATGGGACTGGATGCAATGATCTTAGTTTTCTGAATGTTGAGCTTTAAGCCAACTTTTGCACTCTCCTCTTTCACTTTCATTAAAAAGCTCTTTAGTTCTTCTTCGCTTTCTGCCATAAGTGTGGTGTCATCTGCATATTAGATGTTATTGATATTTCTCCTGGCAATCTTGATTCCAGCTGGTGCTTCTTCCAGCCTGGCATTTCACATGAGGTACTCTGCATATAAGTTAAATAAGGAGGGTGACAAAATACAGCTTTGACATACTCCTTGCCAGATTTGGAACCAGTCTGTTGTTCCATGTCCAATTCTAATTGTTGCTTCTTGACCTGCATACAGATTTCTCAAGAGGCAGGTCAGGTGGTCTGGTATTTCCATCTCTTGAAGAATTTTCCACAGTTTGTTGTGATCCACACAGTCATAGAGCAACTTGAAATCATATATAATGCTACATGCTGTAATGGAATAGATAGTTTTATCCCCTGCTGGTGGCAATGTAAAGTGGTACATTCTCTTTGGAAAAGCATTTGCTAATATGTGTTAAGCGAAAAGCAAAGGAGAAAAGGAAAGATATTCCCATTTGAATGCAGAGTTCCAAAGAATAGCAAGGAGAGATAAGAAAGCCTTCCTCAGCGATCAATGCAAAGAAAGAGAGGAAAACAACAGAATGGGAAAGACTAGAGACCTCTTCAAGAAAATTAGAGATATCAAGAGAAGATTTCATGCAAAGATGGTCTCGATAAAGGACAGAAATGGTATGGACCTAACAGAAGCAGAAGATATTAAGGAGAGGTGGCAAGAATACACAGAAGAACTGTACAAAAAAGATCTTCATGACCTAGATAATCACAATGGTGTGATCACTCACCTAGAGCCAGATATCCTGGAATGTGAAGTCAAGTGGGCCTTAGAGAGCATCACTACGAACAAAGCTAGTGGAGGTGATGGAATTCCAGTTGAGCTATTCCAAATCCTGAAAGATGATGCCGTGAAAGTGCTGTACTCAATATGCCAGCAAATTTGGAAAACTCAGCAGTGGCCACAGGACTGGAGAAGGTCAGTTTTCATTCCAATCCCAAAGAAAGGCAATGCCACAGAATGCTCAAACTACTGCATGATTGCACTCATCTCATACGGTAGTAAGCAATGCTCAAAATTCTCCAAGCCAGGCTTCAGCAATATGTGAACCGTGAACTTCCTGATGTTTAAGCTGGTTTTAGAAAAGGCAGAGGAACCAGAGATCATGCCAATATCCGCTGGATCGTTGAAAAAGCAAGAGAGTTCCAGAAAAACATCTATTTCTGCTTTATTGACTATGCCAAAGCCTTTGACTGTGTGGATCACAATAAACTGTGGAAAATTCTAAAGGACATGGGAATACCAGACCACCTGACCTGCCTCTTGAGAAACCTATATGCAGATCAGGAAGCAACAGTTAGAACTGGACATGGAACAACAGACTGGTTCCAAATAGGAAAAGGAGTACGTCAAGGCTGTATATTGTCACCCTGCTTATTTAACTTATATGCAGAGTACATCATGAGAAATGCTGGGCTGGAAGAAGCACAAGCTGGAATCAAGATTGCTGAGAGAAATATCAGTAACCTCAGATATGCAGATGACACCACCCTTATGGCAGAAAGTGAAGAGGAACTAAAAACCTTTTGATGAAAGTGAAAGAGGAGAGTGAAAAAGTTGGCTTAAAGTTCAACATTCAGAAAACGAAGATCATGGCATCTGGTCCCATCACTTCATGGGAAATAGATGGGGAAACAGTGGAAACAGTGTCAGACTTTATTTTTTGGGGCTCCAAAATCAACGCAGATGGTGATTGCAGGCATGAAATTAAAAGATGCTTACTCCTTGAAAGGAAAGTTATGACCAACATAGATAGCATATTCAAAAGCAGAGACATTACTTTGCCAACAAAGGTCCGTCTAGTCAAGGCTATAGTTTTTCCATTAGTCACGTATTGATGTGAGAGTTGGACTACAAAGAAAGCTGAGCGCCGAAGAATTGATGCTTTTGAACTGTGTTTTTGGAGAAGACTCTTGAGAGTCCCTTGGAATGCAAGGAGATCCAACCAGTCCATCCTAAGGGAAGTCAGTCCTGGGTATTCAATGGAAGGACTGATGCTGCAGCTGAAACTCCAATATTTTGGGCACCTGATGCAAAGAGTTGATTCATTGGAAAAGACCCTGATGCTGGGAGGAACTGGGAGCAGGAGAAGAAGGGGATGACAGAGGATGAGATGGCATTACCAACTTGACGGACAGGAGTTTGGGTAAACTCCGGGAGTTGATGATGGACAGGAAGGCCTGGTGTGCTGCAATTCATGGGGTCGCAAAGAATTGGACACGGCTGAGCGACTGAACTGAACTGAATATGTGTTAAGAAACGAAACTGTTCTATCTAAGAATTCCAGTTATGAGAATATACCCTATAAGCAATAATACCAAGTGTGGTAATCACAATATTTCTAAAAATATTCACTATCGTGCTAGTTAAAAAAGCAAAAACATTTTTAAAAAACTTAACCAACAATGAGGAACAGTTAATTAAATTAAGATATATCTTTAGACTTAGTACTATGCAGCCATTAAAACAATGGTTATAAAGACTCAGCACTATGGGAAAATGTTTATGATGTTATAATTCATTCTAAAGGATAAATAAAAAATAATAAGTACACTATGATTAAAACAAACCCCTAAATCATTATTATAAGGCCAAAACCCTGAAAGAATATAAAACAAAATGTGTTTATTAATGCTTGCAAAATTTTGAGTGAATCTGTATCTGTATGCTCTGTCTTCTAATTTTCTGAAATGTGAATATAAAATTTTTATCTTTTAAAAAGTAATATTAACATATTACTCTGGGTTACTTAGGTGCAGTTATTTCCTATCAAATGATTTTAGTAATTATCTGTCATTTTATACTAAAATCTTTCCAAAAAGTAATGGTTAAAAATTTTTTTTTAATTTAAAATACTGTCACATTAACCAGATTGTGTGTATCTTTATATGTTTTTACTATACTACAAATGGTATGTATACTTACCCTTTCTTCAAAATCATTCCTATGTAGGGCTTGGATGTCAATTTTTCTTTAACTATATCATATTACAAAGTAATATAAAAGAAGCAAACTTTTATATAAGGGGTAGTGAAATTTACCCTATTATCAATATAAAACTATTTAGGAGTGTTAAATCACAAATATGAACCAGATTTCAATGCAGAAATTTATGAAATTTTTAAAACCCAGAATGGAAATTTTCTCAATCCTATTATTTAACTTTTTATTGAATTTTAAGAAGAAAAACTAGTTTAAAAAATCCCAAATGCACAGTAAAGCAGCTACAATAAATAATACAATAAATAATTCTCAAGAATTACCAGTCAGGCATGAGTTAATGAATACAAGTTTTTTTCTCTCAAGTTAATAGCTCAGAAAAAAGCAAGACACATATACCACTGTGTAATAGCCAGTGCTTTTGTAGACAATAGATAGTCTGTATCATAATAAAAGCCTTTCAGATCAGCAGCTAGTTCTCTAGAGTTTCTCAGATCAAAACATGACAGAATATTTCCAGATGTATTGTTCACCAGAGCTCCCAACAAAACTTAGCCATTCAAAAAGCTGTAGGCCATGACTTCATGAAGGAAAAGATGAAGTTCAGGAAAAAAGTCACTAGTTCATTCTAAGCATAAAGGGCTTAGAAAGATACTCACACTTAGATAAATGACAATCCCTTTTATCTTACACACCATGTGTACACATACAGAGCGAGAGCTAGAGAGAGACAAGAGCAGAGAAAGAGTGAGCAAACTGGGGGAGTGGGGGGAGTTCCTCTTATATCTCCTCTAGAAAGTATTGAGTTATTCAACATTATTAACATATACTGAATGCAACTGCATGTGCAGTCACTGTCTAGGTACTTTACACAAAGCAGAAGTAAAAATAAAGTTTACTGCCCTCATGGAAGTTATATCCTAGTGGGAGTAGACAGAGATAGTACAAAAGTAAACACAGAAATAAACAACAACAACAAAAAATCATGCCAGGTATTAGTAAAGATGATGCTATGAAGAGTATGTGGTTGGAGTGAAAAGAGAAAGAAAGTGTAAAGTGAAAGTGTTAGTAGCTCAGTTGTGTCCAACTTTTTGCAACCCCATAGACTACAGTCCACCAGGTTCTTCTGTCCATGGAATTCTCCAGGCAAGAATACTGGAGTGGGTAGCTGGGAGCCACAGAGAGGACAAAGAAGTAACACTGGAGCTGAGACTCTGAAGCTGAAGAAGAACTACATATGCAGGAGCTGGGAAAGAATAATCCAGAGGGAGAAGCAAGAAAATGACCCAATGCAGGAAAGTTTGGGTATACCCAAAGAGCCCTAAACAGGCCAGAGTGGCTAAAGCTCAGTGAGGAGGGGTGTGGTGATAAGGCTGGGTTTTCAGAAGAAGGCAGGCGGGTTAGATCACAAACAGCTTTTTAAGGTCAGGTTAAGATATTTGGAATCTTTTCTAAGTACAAGAAGCCGGAGAGCTAAACAACAGACTGACTTGATCTGATTTTTTTTTAAGCTTTGGCTGCACTGGGTGGAATCTTCCCAATCCAGGGATCAAACCCGTGTCTCTTGCACTGGCAGGTAGATTCTTATCCACTGGGCAACCAGGGAAGTCCTGATTGTTTTTAAGGTCATTTTGCCTATTATAAGGAAAAGTGATCTTTGCAGGCAAGAGGAAGCAGAAGGACCAGTTAGGAGGCTACTGTAGTCATCCAGAGGAATGACAGTAGTGACTTAAGACATGAAAGTAGAAATGGAGAATTCATTTTCTTCGAGGAAGAGTTAATGGGACTTGCTCTTGGAATGGGTGAAGTAGGAATTAGGGAGTGGACTGAGAGAAAAAAAATTTGAAATGACACGTAGGTCAATTAAGTAAAATGTCTTCAAAGGCAGCAATGCCAGAAGGCTGATATATAGCAAAGATTTAAGATAAAAAGATAAAACAATCATGAATATACCAGGCAAAACAATGAAATCGTTTTTCAAATAGCAAGTATTCTGACCCCAGTAGAGGTAATTACTAACGAATGAATCCTATTGGGACTTCTCTGGTGGTCCGGTAGCTAAGACTCTGAGCTCCCAATGCAGGTGGCCTGAGTTCAATCCCTGGTCAGGGAACTAGATCCCACATGCCACAGCTAAAGAACCCACATGCTTCAGTGAAGACAGAAATCACACATGCTGCAACTAAGACCTGGCAAAGCCAACTAAATAAATAAATTTTTTTTTAAAAATGAATTCTATTAAAATATTTTGTCTCTTTTGTAAAGATAAAGGTACAGGAAGAAGAAAAATAGACAATAAAAACATACTCAAGGGCTACTTATTTAAAAGCTATTTTTAAGTACTGAAGTGATGGGTACTAAATCTGATTATTTTAAGCTGCATTCATAACCGCAGTAATAGTATCCATAATTGCTCTGATCTTCAATACACTCAGCCTATAATTAGGTTACATACAATGAATGGCTATTTTTAAGGTACACATAAAACATGTTTATGTAGAATGAATGCCATTTCACTTGGGGAATTGATTTTTGGCAATGCTGTCCAATAGAACTTTCCGTTACAATGGAAATGCTCTATTTATGTTCTATTTAATTTGTGCCACCCAATACAGCAGCCATTAACCAAGTGTGGCTACTGAGCACTTGAAATATGGCTAGTGTAAGTGAGGAACTGAATTATTACTTTTATTTCACTTTCATTAAATTTAACCTTTTTTATTAAGACTTTTTCATTGGAATATAATTGCTTTACGATGTTTTGTTCCAAACTGGGAAAGGAGTACATCAAGGCTGTATATTATCACCCTGCTTATTTAACTTATATGCAGAGTATAAGAGTACTTCAGAGTACATTTCACAGAGTACCTCATGTGAAATGCCAGGCTGGATGAAGCACAAGCTGGAATCAAGATTGCCAGGAGAAATATCAATAACCTCAGATACACAGATGACACGACACTTATGGCAGAAAGTGAAGAAGAACTAAACAGCCTCTTGATGAAAGTGAAAGAGGAGAGTGAAAAAGTTGGCTTAAAACTCAACATTCAGAAAACTAAGATCATGGCATCTGGTTCCATCACTTCATGGCAAATAGATGGGGAAATAATGGAAACAGTGACAGACTTTTATTTTCTTAGGCTCCAAAATCACTGCAGGTGGTGATTGCAGCCTCCAAAATCACTGCAGATGGTGACTGCAGCCATGAAATTAAAAGATGCTTGCTCCTTGGAAGAAAAGTTATGACCAACCTAGATAGCATATTAAAAAGCAGAGACATTCTTTTGCCAGCAAAGGTCCATCTAGTCAAAACTATGGTTTTTCCAGCAATAATGTATGGATGTAAGAGTTGGACTATAAAGAAAGCTGAGCGCCAAAGAATTGATGCTTTTGAACTGTGGTGTTGGAGAAGACTCTTGAGAGTCCCTTGGATTGCAAGGAGATCAAACGAGTCAATCCTAAAGGCATCAGTCTGAATATTCATTGGATGAAGGACTGATCCTGAAGATGAAACTCCAATACTTTGGCCACCTGATGCGAAGAACTGACTCATTTGAAAAGACCCTGATGCTGGGAAAGATTGAAGGCAGGAGGAGAAGGCGACGACAGAGGATGAGATGGTTGGATGGCATCACCCACTCGATAGACATAAGTTTGAGCAAACTCTGGGAGTTGGTGATGGACAGGGAAGCCTGGCGTGCTGCAGTCCATGGGGTCTCAAAGAGTCAGACACAACTGAAGGACTGAACTGAAACTTGTGTTAGTTTCTGTTGTACAATGAAGTGAATCAGCTCTGTGTATACATACATACAACTCCCACTTGGACCTCCTTCCCACTCCACGCCACCCATCTAGGTCATTGCAGAGCACCAAGCTGAGCTCCCTAGGCTATGCAGAGAGCTATCTATTTTACACATGGTAACGCTTTACATCTGGGATGAATTGGGAGATATGACTATTTTTTAAACAGTCATTTTAGGTTTACAACAAAATTAAGGAAAAGATATAGAGATTTCCCATACACTCCCTGCCCCCATACCCTCCCTGCCCCCATACCAATTCAATTCATTTCAGTCACTCAATCATGTCCGACTCTTTGCTACCCCATGGACACCAGGCTTCCCTGTCCATCACCAACTCCCAGAGCCTACCCAAACTCATGTCTATTGCGTCAGTGATGCCCCAACTATCTCATCCTCTGTCGCCCCCATACCAATAGCCTCCCCTATTATCAACACCCCCCACCAAAATGGTACATTTGTTAAAACTGATGAGTCTACAATTGACACATCATAATCACCCCAAATTCATAGCTTACATTACACTCTTCTCTTGGTGTTACACATTCTATGAATTTAGACACATGTATAGACAGGTATCCATCATCACGGTATCAAGCAGGATATTGCCCTAAAAATCCTGTGTTCTGCGTTTTCATCCCTCTTTCCACCCAAAACCCCTGGAAAATACTGACCTTTTTACTGTTTCTACAGTTTTGCCTTTTCTTTTGAACATCATATAGTTAGACTCACATGGCATGTAACCTTTTCAAACTGTCTTCTTTCATTTAATGTGAATTTATGGTAGCTGTGGCTAGCAGCTACCATACTGGACAACTTCAGTCTATGGAACTTGCACTGTTTTCTAAACTGGTCTTCCTGCCTCCAGACTTCCTTAATTCACTCTTCATACATCTGGTAGGTAAATGTTGCTTTTTGCCTTTGCTACTTGGTGTCTTCACAGAAGAAGCGAGCTGGGCCTGGAGAGACAGCAGTTGCCAGGTGGAGGAGAGAGGGATCAGACAGACCAAGCACAAAGAAGAGCACAGGCCAAGGCTCAGAAGTGTTTGAGCACACGGTTAACTAGACAAGAAAAACAGGCTAGAAATGAAAGGCTAACTGGAGTCAGCCTGGGAAGGGCTTTGTATGCCAAAGTGAAGGCAGAGAGGATTATGTAACTTAACCTGCCCATTTATTCAAAGGCTGTCATCCTTTGTACTAGATCTGGATCTTTTCAATTCGGTGTTCCATCACTTTATCAAGTATCAAGTCAAGAACTTCAAAGAAGCCAGTTTCTAAAGATATGCAGGACCATAAAGGTATCTCCTATATGTAAACAGCTGACAAAAGTCTACGGAGGAGAGCCAGAGACAAAACTTCCTGTTTTTAAGCCATCAACCAGGAGATAATACTTTTCCTTCTCTCTCCCCACACTATCAAAACAGAAACAGTTTCTACAGGAGCCATTTTTTCCAAATAAAAAGAACAGAACAATTCAGAAAGGGATTCACAAAATGCCCTTTGTTAACTAGCAAGAATCTTCACGGCTCATAGGAAAACATTATTCCTGGAGATCAATGTTAATATGGGGAAGCGTATGATTTCCTAATACAGACTACAACTGAGCAAACAGGAGGGTCAGTGGTAATCTTGACAAATGCTTCTTGAACCTGTGCAGTACCAGGTCATCAAAATTCTTGACAAGTTATGTCAAATGTTTGCTACATACATGTTAAGAGCACATGTGTGGGAATTTGGTGATTTGATTTCTAGTTACAGCTTTTCCCAGGCAAGAATACTAGAGTAGATTACCATTCCCTGCTGCAAATAAATGACTATGTGACCTCAAATAAATCATTAAATTACTCAATTATTTCTTCCATACTACATGATCTCTTTAAGGGTCTCCCTACTTGTCTACTGTGTGCTGACCAAACTCTCTTTTAGCTCTCTGAGGTAGAAAATCTATTTTCTCTACCTTATGATCTCATTTTCTACCTCAAATTCTTTGAAGGTATAAAACGATTAATAAATACAAAATGTAATAGCTCTCATTTCCTACACATATTATACGTATGTTTTATGACTGTGAGATGCCTAAAGTAGATGCCTGATTTTTTTAACCTTAAAATAAGCCTTATTCCCTCTGGAAAAAAAAGACCTGTATGGTAAGGGTTTTTTTTTTTTTTAATGAATAAAAAAGAATGACATATAAGGTCTTAGTTTTATATTATAGTCTTAAATCCTGAGCAGGTTTTTCAGGTCAGCATTCAACAACAACCCTTTCAAAGTAATCCAGCTTTACAGTAAATACATTTTATGGCTTCCAAACTGCATTCCTTTGCTTAAACTCAGATTTTTGGTTCTATTCAATGCTAAAATAATTTCTTTTATTTTCTTCTTCAGAGAACCGCTTCTAACTCTTGAGGCCCAATTCCACTTCATTCAGTGAATAGGCAGTAAGTGCCAACTATGTGTCTGCTAGGTGGTGAAAGAGAATGAGATAAGAAATAAAGCATCCTTAGACATATAAACTGAAATAATGGTAGTGAATGAGTAAAAGACCTGGGGGCATTTTTAGGGGCTTGGCAGGAAGCCTTGTTTCTTTTGAAGAGCTCTTACTTTGTTCCATAGTTAATTTAAATATCTTTTGTTCATTCTGTGACTTTAGTGCCAAGTTACTTGCAAGAAGCCTTTTGTCTTCAGCTGTTGTTATACTCTTTTATCACTATTTATCTCAATTTGGTTCAATAATAGAGATATGGTTTCTTTTTAGCAAAAAAAAAAAAAAGCTTGGCTGATTCAAGTCACTTCCCAGACTAAAAAGTATGTTAATGCAGATGTCTCCCTTAGCGAGACTAAGTGTAAGAAAACTGGAAGACAAAACACAGCAAGTTGGACTTGTGTTAGTGATTTGTACTGTACAAGCGGTAACTATAGAGCATTATATTAAAATGGTGGCAGGGAGATGGTAATCAACAGAAGTTGCTAATGTATTTAGACAAGAAGATACAAATGATGAAAACGTAACCCTGACTTACAGTTAAGGTGACAGTGGGCCGAGCCAAGGTATGAGGTCAACTGATGGACCTATTGATTGTGACCAGACAAGGGAATATGCATTCATCTGCCTATTAGCTTGGCTCAGTATGAGGCTGATCAATCTATTATTTGGAACAGCCATTCTGATAGGTTGTTGTTGTTGCTGAGTCACTAACAAAATGAAAAAGCTGATATGACACCAGAACAACGACATTTCCGATTCTTTGAGACCCCATGGACTGTAGCCCACCAGGTTCCTCTGCCCATGGGATTTCCCAGGCAAGAATACTGAGGTGGGTTGCCATTTTCTTTTCCAGGGGATCTTCCCAACCCAGGGATCGAACCTGCATCTCCTGCTTGGCAGGTGGATTCTCAACTACTAAGCCACCTGGGAAGCCCATTCTGATACATAGCCATGTCCAATACTATCTGTGGGTCATACAAGGGTAGTAAAAATGTATGTGTTTCAATATCAGCAACACTTTTGATTGTTTTCCTACAATGGTTGGTGACCGACTTGTGATCCATCCACTCGCTCACTGGTTCCTTTTGTGTCATTCAAAGATGACACACCAGGGACTTCCCTGGTGGTCCAGTGGTCAAAACTCCACGCTTGCAATACAGGGACTGGGAATGCAATCCCTAGTCGGGGAACTAAAATCCCACATGCTGCCCGGAGTGGCTAAAAAATAAAAGCAGAAGCAGGGCTTAAAAAAAAATGACACACCAGAGCCAAATGTCTATGTATTTAGTTTTAAAATTTATTTTTGGCTACACTGGGTTTTCCGTGCTGTGTACAGGCTTCCTCTAGTTGCACTGAGGGGGACTACTCTCCAGTTGCGCAGGCTTGTCATTGCGGTGGCATCTCCTGTTGTAGAAAGCATGGGCTTTGTAGTTGTGGTACAGGGACTTAGTTGCCATGCGGCATATGGAATCTTCCCAGACCATGGATCTGGATTCCTAACCACTGAACCAACAGGCAAGTCTCAGAACCAAGTTTTTAAAAAGCCACATATACCAGAAAAATTAGGACTCTTTAACCTACTGTGATTTCTAACTCATTCCTTTAATCAAGCACTTACTGAGAACTTCATACATAATAGCCATGCACAACACTGAGTGTGATGGGAACAAAAAAAATAAGTGAGACGCAGGCCTTGCCCTTCACAGACAAGACAAATGCTTAAATAAATCATTGTAAGACAAGATAATGCTCTAACAGAGTTACATCCAAGCTTCACAGAGGAAAAGAAACTCTAAGAAGGCCAATAAGAGTTCTCCAGGAGTGATGGGACTTGGGGAAGAAAGAAGAGGTTTCCAATGACGGAGAAGCATATGTGAAATTATGGCCAGTTCAGGGGACATAGACCCACCCAGCTGGAACAAAGGGTATTGGGTGGAGAAAAGGTATAGAGAGTAGGAAGCTGGAGGAAAAAAAATGCCACATCAGGGAGGGCCCTATGTGCAATGTACTTAGACTTCACTCTCTAAAGCAGTGGGAAATTATTTTATGGTTCTAAGGAAAAGACATATTAGGTTTATATTTCAACAAGAAAAACTCAGGAGAAACAATGGACCAGAGGGAGAAAAACTAGAAATACAAGTTCATTTGTTAATTCATTTATTCAATCAAATATTTATATAACATACCATGTGCCAAGTATTAAGACAGTGATGAAGAAAATACACATGGCCCCTGACCTCAGGGAGCTTAGAGTCTCAGTAAAAGATAAACTAAAAGTGAACTAAAGCAGCAGCAGTACAGATGGATATCAGGGCAGATGTAAGAAATCCATCTAAATCCATCTACATGACACTCAGTCCAAATAGAGGGCAACGGACATGCCCAGACTTCTGAATCAAGTGACTTGGTAATGTCAGGGGAAGCACACTGACAAACTGCCCATCCTGGCCAGGCACCATGGTAAACATTCACATGAGTTATTTTATGACAGGAGGTCTCAGAACACGGAACTAATAAGCCACCACCAAACAGAAGAATTTGGGAAAGGTCAAAAGGAGAACCACATGTCTGACCACCTCCCAAAATCCTTCTTGCTGGCATCCATCTTGGCTAAGCAATGTGTGCGCCACCAGGAAGGCCTCTAAGTCAGAATGATTGGCCAAAGACGACTAGGAAACTAATCCTATCACCATAAAAACCGAGGCTGCGAGCCACGCAGCAGAGCAGTTCTCCTGGGTTCCCTTACCCTACTGCTCTCCAGCCGGGTGCCCCTTCCCAATAAAATCTCTTGCTTTGTCAGCTCATGTGTCTCCTTGGACAATTCACTTCCAAGTGTTAGACAAGAGCCCACTTTTGGGCCCTGGAGGGGTCCCCCTTCCTGCAACAGTCATACCTGTAACGGAGGACGACAGCCAGCTCCAAGACAGAAACTAATTCTTATCTATGGGATGTTCAGACGCAGATAAGCAAATGTTCAAGGAGAAATCATAGAGATGATTCCTCAGTTTAATTAACTGGGTTGAAGAAATAGGTTGTGGCTGGTGGAATCAGCTGATGAAAAGAGCTGAGAAGGGAATGTGTGAGTGCAGGGTCAGGGAATGGTAGAATTGTGTCATGAAAATCAAAGGGATAGAGTTTCAAGAAAGTGAAAAATAGTGTCAACTCTAGAGAAAGGTTAATGGTTTCCAGTACATTTACAGAGTTGTACAACCATCACCTGTATATTGTCACCCTGCTTATTCAACTTACATGCAGAATACATCATGTGAAATGCCAGGCTGGATGAAGCACAAGATGGAAGCAAGATTGCCAGGAGAAATACCAATAACATCAGATATGCAGATGACACCACCCTAATGGCAGAAAGTGAAGAGGAACTAAAGAGCCTCTTGATGAAGGTGAAAGAGGAGACTGAAAAAGTTGGCTTAAAACTTAACATTCAGAAAACTAAGATACGGCATCTAGTTCCACCACTTCATGGCAAATAAATGGGAAAATCACTATGAACAGTGACAGCAGCCATGAAATTAAAAGACACTTGCTCCTTGGAAGAAAAGCTATGACAAATCTGAACAGCATATTAAAAAGTAGAGATATCACTTTGCCAACAAAGGTCCAGATAGTCAAAGCTATCGTCTTCCCAGTAGTCATATATGAATGTGAGAGTTGAACCATAAAGAAGGCTGAATGCCGAAGAATCGATGCTTTCAAACTGTGGTGCTGGAGAAGACTCCTGAGAGTCCCTTGGACAGCAAGGAGATCAAACCAGTCAATACTAAAGGAAATCAGTCCTGAATATTCACTGGATGCTGAAGCTGAAGCTCCAATTCTTTGGCCACCTAATGCGAAGAGCTGACTCACTGGAAAAGACTCTGATGCTGGTAAAGATTGAGGGCAGGAGCAGAAGGGGGCGACAGAGGATGAGATGCTTGGATGGCATCATCAACTCAATGGACATGAGTTTGAGCAAACTCAGAAGACAGTAAAAGACAGCAAAGCCTGACATGCTGCAGTCCATGGGTTGCAAAGAGTTTGACAAGACTGAACAACCCAACCATCACCACAATCAATTTTTGAACATTTTCATCACCCCAAAAAGAAGCTGATTAGCAGTCCCCCCTTCATTTATCCCCAACCCTTTCCCACCTCCATCTAGCCTTAAGCAACCACTAATCTACTTTCTGTCTCTATAGATTTATCTATTGTAGGTATTTGATATAAATGAAGTCATACAATACGTGGTCTTTACTGAATGGCTTCTTTCACGTTGTAGCATGTATCAGTACTTCATTGTTTTTCATTGACAAATAGTTTTCCATTGTACAGTTATACTACATTTTTATTATCACTCATCAGCTGATGGACATCTGTATTATTTCTACTGTAGCTATTATGAACAATGCTACTATGAACATTAGTGTAAATGTTTTTGTGTGGACATATGTTTTCATTTCTCTTGAGTAGATACCTAGATGTAGAATTAATTGCTAGATCATTCCCACAAGCAATGTATGAGAGTTCAAATTTCTCTACATCCTTGGCAACATTTGTTATCATTTGCCTTTCTTATTACTATAGCCATTCTAGTACAGTGGTGTTATGACCAACCTAGATAGCATATTGAAAAGCAGAGACATTACTTTGCCAACAAAGGTCCGTCTAGTCAAGGCTATGGTTTTTCCAGTGGTCATGTATGGATGTGAGTGTTGGACTGTGAAGAAGGCTGAGTGCCGAAGAATTGATGCTTTTGAACTGTGGTGTTGGAGAAGACTCTTGAGAGTCCCTTGGACTGCAAGGAGATCCAACCAGTCCATTCTGAAGGAGATCAGCCCTGAGATTTCTTTGGAAGGAATGATGCTAAAGCTGAAACTCCAGTACTTTGGCCACCTCATGCGAAGAGTTGACTCATTGGAAAAAACTCTGGTGCTGGGAGGGATTGGGGGCAGGAGGAGAAGGGGACGACAGAGGATGAGATGGCTGGATGGCATCACTGACTCGATGGATGTGAGTCTGAGTGAACTCTGGGAGTTGGTGATGGACAGGGAGGCCTGGCGTACTGCGATTCATGGGGTCGCAAAGAGTCAGACACGACTGAGCGACTGAACTGAACTGAATGGCTAATCATGTTGAACAACACTACATGTCCTTACTGACCATATACATATCTTCTTTGAAGAAATGTATATTTAAACCCATTATTCAGGGGAATTCCCTGGCTGTCTGTTGGTTAGGACTTTGCATTTTCACTGCCAAGGACAGGGAACTAAGATTCCACAAGCCAAGTTGTACAACCAGTAAATAAATAAAAATAATAAATTCTTAACTCATATTTTAATTGGTTGATATGTCTTTTGCAAATACTTCCTCCCAGTCTGTGAGTCTTCTTTTCACTTTCTTGATAGTGTCTTTTGCAACACAAAATCTTTTTAATTTTGATGAAGTTTAATTTATCTTTTTCTTTTGTTTTTTGTGCTTTTGATAAAGTATCTTAGGTTTTGACTAACCAAGGTCAAAAAGACTTATTCCTCTTTATTTTTTTATTTATAATTTAAGCTCTTATATTTAGGTCCATTATTTGTTTGGTATTAATATTTGTGTAAGATGTAGGGAAAGTGTTATTTATTTTGTTTAAATAGGAGTAAATCAAGCATGTTGACAGAGTGAAAAAAAAGAGGCAGGAAGCAAGACTCTGGTTATGAAGCAAGGTTCCTGAAAAGGTAGGGATAGACTCTGAAGAGCAGGTAGAAACCAGCCTTCATCAGAAAGCCACCTCTTTCTCAAGAGACAAGAAGAGTACTGGGGGAAATGAGTGGAGACAAGACAACTGAAACTATGGAGTCTATGAGCTGCGTGTTCTTATTAGGAATTTACAAGGCATGTCAGTATATTAAAGGATCTTAAATAACCTTCAGTCAGAGGAAATCTGCTCCATTTTGTTTAACCCACATTTTCCAAATTCATTTGACCAAGAATTATTTCTTTCTTAATACCTATTAGCCTATGGCGGAACTAGGATTTGTAGGATACTCAGGGAAACTGTTCTAAGCTAGAAGTTGCAAACTAGCGGCCTTTGTGCAGAATTTGAGTCTGCACAAATCACAGAAGGGTGATTTTTGTTTGGTCCTTAAAAAAAAAAAATAAAACTTCACAAAGATTCAAATTTCTGACATCTCTTAAAATATCAAAAGCTTTGGCCATATGAGATCTGAATCTCAGTAAGAAAACAATGTGTAGGAACCCCAAATGTCCCATATGGGGAGTATACTTTCTGCATCACTCCCTAAAATGTTAACAACCAGACCATTTCACTCATTTCTGTCTGGTCCCTGTGGATATCAGAGTTTTTCACTCCTATACTAGGCAACCCTCTCAGTATCTACACAGAGTTAAAAGTTCCTAAAGCCACTCTTAGAAATTCCTTATCCAACTCTTCTCTAAATATTTTCTAAAAGTGCTCTTATGAGAGCTATGAGAAAGACTGAGAAGTATTTATATCAGGAATGACAAAATGGGAGTGCATGGGACAAGTGCAACCCACAGACCTATTTTATTGATTATCAGGAAAATCTGGAGACATTAGGCCCTGTTTCTAGGTGGCAACAATAAGCTGAAGATAATAACAGTATTCTTCAATCAGGGCCTGTACTTTCCAGTTGGCCACAGTCTCTACCACTCCCTGGTGTCCTATAACTCCCCTGATTCACTCATTTTCTACTTGACTCTGCAGGTATTTGAGTTTGCGGCACCTGATATAACAAAAAGACTCCATTTTAATTAGCACAGTACACAAGGCAAGCTCCCCAATATCAGGAGAATCATGTAAAATTTTACCATGCCTCAGATATTTCACTAATAATGAAACACCTCAGTCACTCCCCAATATATATCCACTTCAAAAAACAAAAGAAAATGACTGGAAGGAATTACATCATGGAGAGTAGAACTTCAGATGATTTTTATTTTCTTCTCAATCCTTTTCCATACTTTTCAGATTTTTTTTTTAAATGAGTATGCAATGCTTTCATATCAGAAAAACATAAATTAAATTTTTAAAACATGTCAACAATACTCTTGGTATGAAACAATCCATAAAGTAATGAAACAACACCAGCACCTAAAAGGTTCAAATTTTGACCAATTGCCCAAAACTTAAATGTGCATTAATAAGAATACAACCGAACAGGTTAAAGAGCAGGTGAACTACATCAGTGGCAAATTCTAATGGCAAACAAGCTCACCTGATGCAACATGCTTTCCTTAGAACTCGGGTTAAGCTGCCTTGGCAACAGTTGCTTGTTTTAACACAACATGAGATTGAGTGTATCAATTAGGCTAGATAAATGTTAGCAGAGCAGCCTTGCTCACTAGATCTCTTATTTATGAAGATACTGTGGACAGTCTTCCAATTCGCAAATACTGCATTCTCTCCCTCAACTCCAGATTCTTCTGTGGACACAACCATGGACACCTGCGCACTGGGCGGCCACCAATTTCTTAATAACAAGAAAGCAGGTCATCAGCACAGATAACTTTCCACCACCCACTTTCTCCCACAATTAATTCAAAAAGATCCTTCATTCTTTTCATTATTTATTCGACATATCTATAAACTAGTCCTCTATGGCTCTATTAAGGTGACTAGCTCCATGGATTAAAAACATGAAAAAAAAAAAAGGAAAGCTAAATATTGCTAAGAGAAATTAGGTCAACTCTACCACCTATCCTATGTATCTCAAATAAGATTATAAGGAAACAATACGTACAAATGTGCTTTGTACACTATGGAAGTGTTACAAATGCAGGCTGTCTCTGTGCCATAAATGTTTAATCCCTTAAAGTATCCTAGAGGCCCCATCAGCATCAAAACAGTCTTTAAGACTTTCCTGGTGGTCCAATGGTTAAGAATCCGCCTGCCAATGCCAGGGACATGGGTTCAATCCCTAGCCTGGGACGATCTCACATGCCGTGTGACAATGAAGCCCAGGCGCCACAACTACTGAGCCTGAGTACCCAGGGTCCCTGCTCTGCAAACAGGGAGGCCACCACAATGAGAAGCCCTCGCACCTCAATGAAGAGTAGCCCCTGCTCACCGCAACGAGAGAAAAGCCCACACAGCAACAAAGACCCAACACAGCCAAAAAAAAATAAATTACTCTTCAGGAAAAAAACAAAACAAAAAACAGTGTGTATTTTCCTCACTGCCCTCTAACTAAATCTGCTTTTCCCAAGCATTCCACAGAATACACTCTTATTTTTCCTGTTTTTCTACTTTAATAGCTAGAATTGCAAATGTGTTTTTTTCTTAACAGATTTAGTTCATTTGTAATACTGTCCCTACGGAAAAACACTGTCTTCAAACCAATTTGTAAACGAATTTTGAAACATTACCCGTTTTTATGTTGGAAAACTGGGACCAAGGGCCCATCCTAGACAGTAACATGGAGAGGTAGGAAAAGAACTGGGGCTTTTGAATGAATCTTCAAAGTTTTAGCTGCTTAGTCATGTCTGACTCTTTGCGACCCTGTGAACTATAGCCCACCAGGCTTCTCTGTCCATGGAATTCTCCAGGCAAGAATACTGGACTGGGTAGCCATTCCTTTTTCCAGGGGATCTTCCTGACCCAGGGATAAAACCCAGATCCCCTGCATTGCAGGCAGATTCTTTACCACTGAGCCACCAGGGAAACGGTTGAAACTAGTTCTGTATCCTGGGGCAAGGAATAATCTCTTTGAGCCTGAATCTCTTTATCAGTAAAAGGGAAAAAGTAAAATGTCTCTCATGGCTGAAGGATGTAGCAATACACATGTAAATCACCTAATATATACGCATCTGTCATGGCCTGGAAAGATAACAGATACTAAATAAATATTAGTCCCTTTTTCTTTCCCTCTGCCATTGCAGTACTCATTTGTGACTTCCATTTTATCCTTAAAAAAATTATTTTTTAATTAAGAACATTCTACAAGTCAGGAGCCCTTTACTACTTCGTTAAATCCTTTTAAACAACCCTATGAGGGAGGTACCACTGCTATCTCATTTCACAGATGAAGAACAGAGGCACGGAGAGATTAACTGACTTGCCTAAAATCACTCAGTTGCGCAGTTCAGTTCAGTTGCTCAGTTGTGTCCGACTCTTTTGAGACCCCATGAACTACAGCACACCAGGCCCCTCTGTCCGTCACCAACTCCCTGAGTTTACTCAAACTCATGTCCATTGAGTCGGTGATGCCATCCAACCATCTCATCCTCTGTCATCCCCTTCTCCTCCTGCCTTCAATCATTCCCAGCATCAAGGTCTTTTCAAATGAATCCGTTCTTCACATCAGGTGGCCAAAGTATTGGAGTTTCAGCTTCAGCATCAGTCCTTCCAATGAATATTCAGGACTGATTTCCTTTAGGATGGACTGGTTGGATATCCTTGCTGTCCAAGACTCTCAAGAGTCTTCTCCAACATCGCAGTTCAAAAGCATCAATTCTTCGGCCCTCAGCTTTCTTTAGAGTCCAACTCTCACATCCATACATGACTACTGGAAAAACCATAGCTTTGACTAGATGGACCTTTGTTGGCAAAGTTATGTCTCTGCTTTTTAATATGCTGTCTAGGTTGGTCATAACTTTTCTTCCAAGGAGCAAGCATATTTTAATTTCATGCCAGCACTCACCATCTGCAGTGATTCTGGAGCCAAAAAAAATAGTCTGCCACTGAGTTTCCACTGTTTCCCCATCTATTTGCCATGAAGTGATGGGACTAGATGCTATGATTTTAATTTTCTGAATGTTGAGTTTTAAGCCAACTTTTTCACTCTCCTGTTTCACTTTCATCAAGAGGCTCTTTAGTTCTTCTTTGCTTTCTGCCATAAATGTGGTGTCATCTGCATATCTGAGGTTATTGATATTTCTCTCAGCAATCTTGATTCCAGCTTGTGCTTCATCCAATCCAGCATTTCTCATGATGTACTCTGCATATAAGTTAAATAAACAGTTGTGTCCTACTCTTTGAGACCCCATGGACTACAGCCCACCAGGCTCCTCTGTCCATGGAATTCTCCAGGCAAGACTACTAGAGTGGGTAGCCATTCCCTTCTCCAGGGGATCTTCCCAACCCAGGGATCAAACCTGGGTCTCCTGCATTGCAGGCAGATTCTTTACCATCTGAGCCACCAGGGAAGCTGGCTTAAAACTCAACATTCAAAAAACAAAGATCATGGCATCTCGTCCCATCACTTAATGGCAAATAGATGGGGAAACAGTGGAAGCAGTGACAGACTGTTTTTTGGGGATCATCACTGCAGAGGGTGACTGCAGCCATGAAATTAAAAGATGCTTGCTCCTTGGAAGAAAAGCTATGACCAACCTGAGCAGCATATTAAAAAGCAGAAACATCACTTTGCCAACAAAGGTCCATATAGTCAAAGTCATGGTTTTTCTAGTAGTCATGTACAGATGTCAGAGTTGGACCGTATGGAAGGCTGAGCACCGAAGAATTGATGCTTTTGAATTGTGGTGCTGGAGAAGACTCTTGAGAGTCCCTTGGACAGCAAGATCAAACCAGTCAATCTTAAAGGTAATCAACCTTGAATATTCATTGGAAGGACTGATGTTGAAGCTGAAGCTCCAATACTTTGACCACCTGATGTGAAGAAGACACACTGGGAAAGACCCTGATGCTGGGAAAGATTGAGGGCAGGAGCAGAAGGGGGCGATAGAGGATGAGATGGTTGGATGGCATCACTGACTCAATGGACATGAGTTTGAGCAAACTCTGGGAGATAGTGAAAGACAGGGAAGCCTGGCACGCTGCAGTCCACAGAGTCACAAATACCATTATTCTGTGTTTTTCAAAAATGTGGAAGACACATTCAATGATGTCTCAAGTTTTCTGCTGTAATTCTGCATGATTTTACAATTCTTTGGAACTTTCAGATGGCAAGAGGGACAAGAAAAACTTCAAGCTCACAACAGGCAAATATAAACCATCAAGATGAAGTTTAAACAACTGATGTTGTTTGATTTTCCTTCCCAGAAGTTGGAAGATTTACACAGCAAACAGGGGTCAAGGTCATTAGGGCTTCAGTTGCTTAAGCTTCTTAACTGTTACTTGCTTAGAGATGATCAACTGAGTCAACCTGGCTACAACTAGCTTTCAAATTTGAATCAGAAATGATCAACAATATAGCCCTTTAAAACACACACACACACACACACACACAGTACAGTCAAACTTGAAGTAGTAACCCAAAGGCAAAAATAAGTATTGTTACTACTGTTGGGAACCATCCTGCTTGGTAACTGGAAATTATTCAGTCACTTTACAGTATAGTAATTTAATTTGGCTCTAGGCTGTAAAGACACTCTGATCCATTCAATTAAGGCCATAAGTAAAACTATTCTATTTCTTACCTCAAGCTACAAACACGCTTCTTACAAGCAACCAGAACTGGAAATTCAATGTTTTGTAATATTAATGTGTCAAATGGTTAAGGCTCCCAATATAATGCTTATAGGAAAAACTCCTGTGTTATAGTACCTATAAAACCCCCAAAGTTTTACCTTTAGGCTTTTCTTAATGTTTTTATTTTTCTTCTCAACTATTATAAATATAACTTAGTGAGATTATATATGGGCTGAGCACACTTAGTTTTAAACTTGTTGAAAAGTGAAATAAACTGGCCCAAGATGTATAGATAGAAAAAAGTTATCAACCATCTACAGCAATACTAGTCATGTCTATGCCTTTTGCAGATTGCATTTCATCACTGTTCTTCATATAACAGTAACAAATTAGACAAAGCCTTGGTCTAATCAGTCTAATCAAAAAGACTTTGACAAGAATATTAAAGTCAATTTCCTTTTGCTTCATTTGCTTCCTAATACAAACTATCTATACTGCAGCCTAGATATCTATCTGTTCAGCAGTTGCCACAGACAACTAAACCCATTAGGAAGTTCTGGCGCTATCATCTTAGGAAACTTATTCCCAGTTGGGCAAAAGGAAGAAATAGAACTGAGAGAATTACACTACGATGAGAGTCCATTCATCCATCTAGTTTTTTGTTTTTTTTTTTAACAAAACTAAAAACAATGCTGGCAATACACCTAAACATTAAATTACAATCTTCTTCTCTTCAGTCCTTACTAAACATCAAGTATTCTCCTAATGGTTCATTACAGGGCAATAAATGTCTATATTTAGTTCATAAATGGAAGTCATCCCAAATTGAGAGTTCGTATGGAAAGCATGACAGAAGAAAATCCCTGGAGATTGAAAGAGACCATGGAAGGTTTTTATTGTTGAATTTGTGTGTTTTCCTACCTTAGCAGAAAGTTTCTATAAGCCTATGGCTGTGCTTAGTCGCTCAGTCATGTCCAACTCTTTGAGACCCCATGGACTGTATGTACCCTACCAGGCTCCTCTGTCCCTGGGGATTCTCCAGGCAAGAATACGAGTGGGTTTGCATAACCTACTCCAGGGGATCTTCCCAACCCAGGGATCAAACCCAGGTCTCCCACATTGCAGGCAGATTCTTTACTATCTGAGCCACCAGGGAAGCCCTGTTGCTGCTGCTAAGTCACTTCAGTCGTGTCCGACTCTTCGTGACCCCATAGACGTCAGCCCACCAGGCTCTCCTGCCCCTGGGATTCTCCAGGCAAGAACACTGGAGTGGGTTGCCATTTCCTTCTCCAATGCATTAAAGTGAAAAAGTGAAAGTGAAGTCGCTCAGTCGTGTCCAACTCTTAGCGACCCCATGGACTGCAGCCTACAAGGCTCCTCCATTCATGGGATTTTCCAGGCAAGAGTACTGAAGCCCTAGTAATCAACAAATATACTAAAGGCTTAAATAATCATCACACAGTTAGATAATCCTCCTTAGGACAAACCCAAGTTCTCTTCCCAGGGTGTATATACTTCATTAATAGCCAGGTGAATATGGTGTAGGTAAATTCCCTATGAACTCTTCTATATAGCTGATCCCATCAAAAATACTACTCAGTTCTGTTTCATTTTTTCTCTTTCTTTTTTAATAGAAGAGAAGTAAATTAGAGATCTTGAAAGTGCCTCTGGATCTTGACATTTTTAGATTGGTTCATTACGTCCTCAGAATTTTGTGTGTAAGGCAATGTGCTGGTGACACTTCCTCAGGTGACATACAGATGCACTGTTACTAAGTTTATGGCCTGGAAGAGCATCAGAACTAAATGACTCTGGTGAGTTCTATCGGGGAGCTATAACTTAGTATTACTGGGGGTAGGTGGACAGAGAGCTCAACCAGTTGCTGAGATAAGGGCAATCTTCAGTATTTGAGATGAGCTTTAAGGTATGAATGGATAAAATCTCTGGAGGGAAGAAGGCATCTTGGAAGGAAATTCAGCATATGCATAGAAGCGGAGGTGACACAAACTGGAGTTTGTTCATGAACAGCCAGCAGTCTAAGCAGGCTGGTACAGACTTCATGGAAGGGTACCATGGGAAAACAGGGCCAGCAGTGACTCTGATCATGGCTTTCCCACTGCCAAAGGGACCTTGCTTTAGACATACTGTTGACTGCGTCTGAGAATACACTTTCTCATTTTTAAAATGAAGAGTTGGAGCAGAATATCTCTGAGGTCTTATTTCCAACTTTATAAATCTATGACTCTAGGTCAAGGGTTGGCAATTTTTTCCATGAAGGGCCAGAGAGTAAATATTTTAGGCTCTGTGGGTCATATGGCACAGCACTTCTGTGCCAGCACTTCTCACCACTACTGCAGTGTGAAAGCAGTCATAGAAAACATGTAAATAAGTGTGCAAGGCTGTGTTCCAATACAGTTTTATTTATGGATATTAAAATTTCAATTTTATATAAATTCATGCGTCACAAAATATTCTTCTTCTTCTGACTTTTCAAATACTTCAAAATTAAACACTATTCTTAGCTCCTGGGCAGTATAAAATTTGGCCCACAGGCTGTAATTTGCTAGTTTCTCTACTCCATAAAGAAATATGAACAAAAGGGGGTAAAGTGTAATAACCATCAAGAGCTAGAATAAGATAGACAAGATTGTACTATAATTATAAGTGATAAATAGTACTAAACAGCAACATATTGCAATATATGAACATATAAAATATATTTCTTTGATAAGAAACATTGTATGCCTAAAATTTTAACAATGTTATATGTCAAATATATTCAATTTTTAAAAAGAGCTGGAAAAAGGAATTTAGATGAATTTAGAAAACAATGGGAGGAGGTGCCGGTTTCTGGACAAGAAAGTGTTGAGATCAGAGTTGATCCTAGAATCTTTACTTGCCAGTAATAGATGAGAGTGAGAAATTAGTAGACAACTCTCAAGAACAGGTAATATTAAAGCCTAATCTAGGCAAGTAGCTTTAAGAAAAGGGGGGCGGGGAGATGATATGGAAGGATCAACAAAACACTACTTTTAAAAATGATGAGGAAAAGGTTTATTTCACAAACATAATAAAAGAGGTCAATTTCCAGGGATGGGGAAAAAGGTTATTTTTGCATTCCCATTCCTCAGTGCCTGCAGTCGAGTTCATGACTGAGGAATTTGCCTTTCTGTGGAAGCTTTCAAACAAACAACCCAAATTAGAATTTCCAGTTCCAAGATAAAAGTTCTCGGGTAAAATGTAGCTTTTATGTTTTGGTTTTAGAGATCCAATAGATACGGCAGTTATAAAGGTGATGTTTATTTATTTATGGCTCCTTTCACTCCAGATATTTTTCAGCAGCCTTCTCAAATTAGGAAAGAGTATTCATCCAGTGTACATAGATATATCATTGCCCTCAGAATTTAAAAATCACCCTGCTGATTGTGACTCAGAATTTATATCTATCTTTGTTTGCTCTGACAGAGGAAAATATTGCACTGCTACAAATACAACCAATTCAACATTCTAGGTTCCATCAAGTGTGAGCAATCAGAGTCAATGGGAACACTACATGTTTCTAGAACTCAAATTTGGAAGCTGGGTGGAGTTGGAAGAAGAGGGGTGCAAACAGGCACGCACACAGTACAGCAGCTCTAATTCATGGTGGTATTTAATAGGAAACATGGCCATGCCTCGTGGAAACATAGCAAAATTAGAGACTAATTTCAACTAAGCAACCTAAACAGAGCTTCATGGAGAAGGTGACATCAACTCTGGACCCCTTCTAAACAGGAGAGGAAGAATAATTCCAGGCAGTGAGAATAATGCAAACAATAATGATACAAAGATGTGGGAAAATACTTGCTTATCTCTTTTTTTTTTCACTTCAAAAGTTGTACATGTTTACTGTTAAAAGACAAACATGAATTAGGGTAAGAAAAACAAAAAATTTTAACCTGAAATCCCACGACTCAATCCCACCGCATTTTAGTATATGCTCTTCCATATATAAAATAATACAAAATGGGATCATTCTAAACATATCTGTCTGCTGTTTTGTGCATAACATCTTAGCATACAAATCTTTCCATGCCATCTTGGAATACACATTGGAGTAATTAAAAACTATTGGCATACCTGAGTTCAAGGGTAAGTATAGTCAGTCCTTCCTTTACAGACCTTTCTTTGAGCTTCCAATTTCAATTAGATCTTTTCTTTCTGTCTTCTCTAGAGTTTTCCTGCTTCCACATGAGATCAAAAAAGTGTGGATACAACTTGCTGTGTCAATAAAATTGTTGACTTCTTTGAAATTTGATAAGGATTCTAGTTATTCTGTCATGCAGTTCAAAGTGATTTTATTTGCATAATTAAAACTGGCCCTGCCACTTACTAGCTCAAGGTTCTATGAGCCTTAGTTATCCCACCTATAAAATGGGAATGATAAGCACACAGTATAAATAAAATAATTGAGGATACGTAAAATAGTTTTAAAAACATTTGTTTTACTGACATATTGTTGAGAATACTATGAATCCAAATGTAAATTACATAATAAAGACGCTCTCTCTAGAATGTCCCCTCTTTATCTGCATCCCTCCCGCTGCTTGAAGGCAACCTTAACCATTTTTAATGGGTGGCTCTCCAACTCCTGTGTCTCACTTGCTGATCTATCTCCTCACCACTACCAGGGATGTCTTACTAAAGCTCAAAACTATCCATGTTAAACGTCAGCTTAAAATCCCTCCACTGCCTAAACATCCAGGGCTTAGAATGTTCATGAAACAGAGTTCATGAACATAATATAACACGAAAATAATTCCCTTTCTAAAAATTATCCTATAAATGTACCTGCACACATATAAAATGACATATCTATGTCATTCACTGCCACACTGCCTGAATTAGTAAAAGATCATAAGTAACTTAAGGTATTTCCACAAGGGTCTAGTTAAATAAACTGTGTTACAACCATCAGTGAATCATCATGTAACTATCAAAAGAAGAGAAAGCTTGGATGGAGCAAGTTAAAAGGATATACTATTCAATACAGAAAATATTCCCCATATCTTATAATAACTGTAAATGGACTATAACCATTAAAAATTGTGAATTACTCTACTGTATCTATAACACTATATCTATAACATATAATATTGTACATCAACTATACTTCAATTTCAAAACAAAAGGAAGATAGGACTTTTCTGGTGGACCAGTGGTTAGAACTCTGTACTTCCACTGCAGGGGCCTGGGGTTCGATCCCTGGTCAGGGAAATAAGACCGCTCATGCCACGTGGTATGGCCCAGAAAGAAAAAAAATGTAATTTAAAAAAAGAGAAAGTTCTACATAAACTGATAAGAAATGTTCTTCTAAACAGGTTGCTGCTGCTGCTGCTGCTGCTAAGTCGCTTCAGTCGTGTCCGACTCTGTGCAACCCCATAAACGGCAGCCCACCAGGCTCCCCCGTCCCTGGGATTCTCCAGGCAAGAACACTGGAGTGGGTTGCCATTTCTTTCTCCAGTGCATGAAAGTGAAAAGTGAAAGTGAAGTCGCTCTGTCGTGCCCAACTCTTAGCAACCCCGTGGACTGCAGCCTTCCAGGCTCCTCTGTCCATGGGATTTTCCAGGCAAGAGTACTGGAGTAGGGTGCCATTGCCTTCTCCATCTAAACAGGTTAAGTGGGGAAAAATCAAGGAACAAAACAAGGTAATAGGTCACCATTTGTATAAGAGGAATACAACTGCCTGAATATGCATAACTATCTCTAGAAGCACACTCAAGACATTTGGTCTCCTTTATCCATTAGTTTCCTCTGAGGAGGGAACCAAGGTGGCTGGAATTCAAGGGTGGGATGGAGACAATTCACTATTTTAAATTCTGAACCAGGGTAAAATTTTCACTTATTCAAAAATTGAAGGTTTGTTCAGTGATTATGGCATGTAAGTCCCTTCACAAACTAGCACAATCTACCTTAACAGTATCATCACTAAAGCTTCCCCACTCCCTACGGCACACTCACACTCTTCTATCTTTTCATTCTCTCTGCTCAGAAGGCATTCCAGGTTTTCTCTGGCTGGAGCACTCTCTCATGCTTCAAACACTGCTTCTCTGTAACACAGAATGAACTTCCCCTCTTGTCTTCTTTCCACCTTACTCTTTAAAAGGTCCTTCAGACTTTGATTACAAGTTTGCTCCCTTATATTAGAAGTTGGGTTTGCAGTCCCCCATGAGTTCGTCAGTTTATACCCCTCGGGGACAGAATCCAGACCTCAGAAAGCATTAAAAGTGTGATGAAATAGCAGCATTACTTGCCTTAGCCAAACGCTGGAAGCCAAATGTGATGAAATGGAATATTATTCAGCCTTAAAAAGGAAGGAAATTTTGATACTTACTACAACATGGATGAAATCCAAAGATACATTGCTAAGTGAAATATGCCACTCACAAAAGAACAAATACTGTTCTTACAGTATGATTATACTTACATAAGGTACCTAGAGAAGTCAAATTAAGTGGGATGGATAGTGGAATTGCACTTACCAAAGAAAGAAATGGGGAGTTAGGGTTTAATGGGTACAAAGTTCCAACTGAGAAAAATAAAAGATTCTGGAAATCATGGTGATGGCTAAAGAAAAATGTGAATGTACTTAATGCCACAAAACGATATACTTAAAAATAGTTAATACAGTAAATTTTATGTATATTTTACTACAATAAAAACTTTTTAAAAGAGGGAAAAAAAAAAAAAAAAACGAATCAGTGACTTCAACAGTAATGATTTCCTGGCATTTCAACAGATTTTATAAGTGCCTTTCTACTCTCATAATTCCTTACACTCCAAGATGTTTTTCATCAAACAAAATGAAAATAAAAGCAATCTTTTTAAAAAAGTATGATGAAAGAACAAGAGACTACCAATACTGACCAGATTTGAAAAAGATACAATTCTAAAAATGAAAAATACTGCCATTTAAATTAAAAACTCAAAAAAAAAAAATTAAAAACTCAATGGCTGAATTAAATGGCATATTAGACCCAGTTGAATGAGAACGAACAAACTGGAAGAGCTGAAGAAATAACGAAATGGAAAATATAAGCAGTTCAGATATACAGAGGATAGAGTGAGAAAATCTCTACGCTTCCAAAGGGTGAGAACAAAATGAAGAAAGGCAAAAATTCAAAGAGATGATAGTTAAGAATTTTCTAGCATTGATAAAAGAAACTGACCCTCAAAATCAGGGAGCCCAAAAAATCCCAAGAAAGATAAATAAGGACTTTAAAACTCACTAAGGAAAAAAATCATCATCTGGAGCAAAATAACAATTAGACTGATGGCAGATGTGAACGCAGAAAACACTGGAATAATATTTTCAAGGTGCTGGAGAAAAATTACTACTGGCCTATTTTTGTATATCCAATGAAATTATCTTTCAAAAAACAGATGGCAAAATAAAAGATATTTTCAGATAAAAGAACTAGAGTGTGTACTGCCCAAAGACCCACCTAAAGATATTAGTAAAGGAGAGACTTCAGGAAGAAGGGAGATTTGTTCAGTTTCTCTTATATCACAAAGAAAACGGTGAACACATAGGTAAATGAGGGGGAAAGCAACAGTATAAGAGAACAACAGTGTCTAATTTACAGGGTGAAAAAAAATCAAGAGAGAAACAAAATCTCATACAACCATATATAAGGGGACAGTGGGATTACAAATACTTTGCCATTTTATTCAAGTAAACAGTAAAGGTGCCAATTAATTTAAGATTTTGAAGCTAAATATGCATGTTAAAAGAAAACCACTGAAACATTAGAAATAATAGTTTTTTCTAACTCACTATTTCTTCTGGCGGGGGACGGGGGCGGCGGGGAGAGAAGGGCTGTGCTGGGTCTTTGGTGTGGCACAGGGGCTCGGTAGTTGCTGCATACCGGCTTAACTGTCTCAGGGCATGTAGGATCCTAGTTTTCCAACCAGGGATCAAACCCACATCCTCTGCATTGGAAGGTGGATTCTTACTCACCAGGGAAGTCCACCTATTACTCTTATATTGATGGGACATTTGAAGAGATTCTATCCTTCCTTTCAAGCTAGAGATACTAACCTTTTCCAGTATCCAGCATAACATGTAGTCATTAAATATTTGTTAAATCAATTTGGCTGTTCCAGAACAAGATGAATTCTATCTCACAAATGCATGATAGTTTTCAACCCCACCTGTAAGAGCCAATTCCATTTATTTTAGTGACTACCCCTTCAGTGTTTTTCTTTTTTAGAAAATAGGACAATGAATGCTTGGAATACAGCTCAAATCCTAAGTCTCAATTTTTGCTTTTAAATTGGGGTGGGTACCCTCACTATTGCTCCAAATAAAGGGGATATCAATCATAAATTTAGATGTCTGATTTAAATCGCAAGAAACTGGCAATCAAAGGCTCAGGCACCTAAACTGTGAGATATATTTTCCCCACAGTTGATAAAACTGTATATTCCACAACATATGGAATTCTATGGAAAGCTTTCACTGGCACTTTGCCTTGTTCAGTAAAAGTTAGGAGTTAGACATTAAAAAAAAAAAATCAACATTGCCTTTTCATTAGACTAACATTTAAAATATAACTTAAAAATCATGTGAAAATATATTAATATATCTAACACTCACTGAGCTCTTACCTGTCAGGCATAGTTCTAAACATTTTTATGAACTCATTAATCTTCACAATACTACACTCTAAGTCAGATACTAATATTAGCTTTGTTTTACAGAAGAGGACTATGAGAAACAGAAATTAAATACTTTCTCCAATGTTATATATGTTGTAGGTGTCAATCAATGGCAGGATTTAAACCTTAAGTGTTTACTCTTAACCATTATATTCTAGGCTGAATTACCTTGTGTGCGTGCATGCATGCTAAGTCACTTCAGTCATGTCTGACTCTTTGTGACCCTATGGACTATAGCCCACCAGGCTCCTCTGTCCATGGGATTCTCAAGGCAAGAATACTGGAGTGGGTTGCCATACCCTTCTCCAGGGGAGTACCTTATATCTATATCTGATTTTGGTATTTGCTAACTCATACTAGATGCACATTGCCAAAGCTGTTCATTTACAAAGCATCAAAACTAATAGAGAATCCCAAACCCACGCTATATTTTTATTTACATTTACATACCCTGCATGATTCTGTGCTGAAAAGGATTATCCCCATCTGCACTCCAGGACTCTATGCCTAGAATTTATTCATTCAGGAAACATGAATTGGATGATCCTACTGCATGCAATACCCCATGCTAAGCAATGATTTACAGCTGCTTTCCTAATTGACAGCTAAATTTTGCCAAGATTCACCCATGCATGATATACATTTTTCCAAAGAAGCATAGAACAGTCTAGGGGTAGGGAAGCAGCAAGTGGTCTTCCCTCTTGTTCATTCAACAATCATTCCTTAAGACTCTTCTATGTGTCAAGCACTTCAATGGGTGCTGGAAATTCAGGGGCAAACACAGCAGAGCCAGTATTTACCCATGGGACTCTAGAGGGAAAAAGATGTTAAAGAAGTAATCATCACACAAATAATGACTTATAATTATAAAAAGCACAATAAAGAAAAAAATAATCATATGATAGAGTGACCTAACATAGTTTTGAAGGCAGAGTCAAGGAGGTCAACCTTTGACTTTTTAGAGTCAACCCTAAAAAGCTGATATTTAATATGGATTAACAGAAATGATCCAAGTAAAGAACAGCTTTACTTCGAAATCCAAGTAAAGAGTAGCTCAGGCAGAGGGAACAGCCCATGTGATAGCCCACAAGCAGCACCCAGCTTTGAGGAAATGAATACCCACTGTGCCTAGAGAATCACAGGAAGAGGGAAGCTGAAGCCAATGATCAGAATTCTTTTCCTAACTGGGGGCACACCACCTGAGCGTTCTGCTGCTAGACCACTCATACTTTCTCCATGGCTCCAAGGAATAAAAACTATTGTTATCAACACACAACCCTTTAAGTAAATAATTTAAATTCCACAATAATTTGATGCATGGAGAGAATGTGGATAAGCTAAATCTTTTATAAGATCATAAATTTCACCTGTGTTTTAACAACTTGAGGCCACAGACCATATCTGAGTGTTGGACCATAAAGAAGGCTGAATGCCAAAGAATGGATGCTTTTGAATTGTGGCACAGGAGATAACTCTTGAGAGTCCCTTGGACAGCAAGATGAAACTAGTCAATCCTAAAGGAAATCAACCCTGAATATTCACTGGAAGGACTGATGCTGAAGCTGAAGCTCCAATACTTTGGCCATCTGATGTGAAGAGCCGACTCATTAGAAAAGACCCTGATGCTGGGAAAGATTGAGGGCAGAAGGAGAAAGGGGACAACTGAGAATAAGATGGTTGGATGGCATTACTGACTCAATGGACATGAATTTGAGCAAACTCTGGGAAATAGTGAAGGACAGGGAAGCCTGGCATACTGTGGTCCATGAGGTGACAATGAGTTGGACACAACTTAGTGACTGCATGACAACAAATCATTCAGAACACCAGGCAATGTGCATAGTAGAGTCTGATAACTAATTTTGCTGTTGAGTGACAGCCATACAATAAGAAAATTGAGTGTTACTAGAAATTTACCGGCACATTCAGATATCCTTATCTATTTGAATTAAATGAATAAAAACGTGTTGTCCACCTTACAGATAAAAGATGATCCAGTTCTCCAGGGATGGGGTGGGGACAGAGAGAAGGCTGGAAATACAGGGAAGCTAGATAAGTTGCTAGTTGGTCCCTCAACTTTCAAATCTAAGAACAAATATACCATTTTTCTTTCTTCACAGAAAGCCTACCTATGGGAATAAGTTAAGCTTATTTCAAAAGAAGGAATGACTTTGGCTTGGACTGTGGCCAACTGCAATGAAATTCAGCCACTTTCCCCTTAAAAATCATTCAACTGGAAATCTTATCAGTGGGAAATTCTCTAAGGGCCAAGAGTCTATTTTCTGCAACTTAACAATACTTGTAAAACATTTTTAGTTCTAAGATTCACTTCTTCTCATCCTCTATACATACACACATCCCACATTCATACCAATCCAAAAAGCTGACTTCTGATAGAAGTTACAGTTTTTGGAATCTAAAGTTCCAATTATGTAACCAACACAATATAATATTTATGAATCTGTTTTTCCAGTGGTCATGTATGGATGTGAGAGTTGGACTATGAAGAAAGCTGAGTGCCAAAGAATTGATGCTTTTGAACTGTGGTGTTGGAGAAGACTCTTGAGAGTCCCTTGGACTGCAAGGAGATCCAACCAGTCCATTCTGAAGGAGATCAGCCCTGGGATTTCTTTGGAAGGAATGATGCTAAAGCTGAAACTCCAGTACTTTGGCCACCTCATGCGAAGAGTTGACTCATTGGAAAAGACTCTGATGCTGGGAGGGATTGGGGGCAGGAGGAGAAGGGGACGACAGAGGATGAGATGGCTGGATGGCATCACCGACTCGATGGCCGTGAGTCTGAGTGAACTCCGGGAGTTGGTGATGGACAGGGAGGCCTGGTGTGCTGCAATTCATGGGCTTGCAAAGACTCGGACACGACTGAGCGACTGAACTGAACTGAACTGAACTGAAGGGCAGAAGAGAATACCAAGTCATCCAATGGAGGCAAGAGATAGTGAGCTATCTTTATCATCATGAATAAACCTAGGATGACTAGCGGCTACAGTGAATATCAAAGCACAACACATTTATCACAGGAATACTATGAGCACAAGATGGGATAAGTGTGCATGTGCATGTGCACTCAGTCATGTCTGATGCTGTGCTACCCTATGGACTGTATGGACAGAGGATCCACCAGGCTCCTCTGTCCATGGGATTTTCCAGGCAAGAATATTGGGACCGGTTGCCATTTTCTCCTCCAGGGGAACTTCCAGACCCAGAGATCAAACTCCAGTCTCCTGCACCAGCAGGCAGATCCTTTACCACTGCACCACCTGGGATACCAAGATAAGGACAATGCTGGGAATATCAAGAAGAATATAACCAGTCTTTGCCCTCCAGAAACCAGCAGTCTTAGAGGGAGACAGCCTAGGGGAGTAGGGAGAGAGAGAGTAACAAGCACACAATCAATCAAATCAATTATCCAAAGATTGATGACCCAGCATATAAGAACAGAAGATCTACAAAGTTTTACCAAGGGACTGGAAAGAAAGCAAGCACTCCCTAACTGCCTATATCTAATTATACAAGTCCTCTTTTATTCATTACTCTATCATACCTTATCCCTTTGTGTACATAAAATGCACAAACTTATTCAATGTAAAGACCCCATATCTTTAAAGAGGATGTTGAGATTAGAAGTTCTTTCCGGACCCAGCCCATTATTTTGAACTTATTTCATTCGTCACTCACTTAAAGAGCTGTTGCTGCTGCTGCTGCTAAGTCGCTTCAGTAGTGTCCAACTCTGTGCGACCCCACAGACGGCAGCCCACCAGGCTCCCCCGTCCCTGGGATTCTCCAGGCAAGAACACTGGAGTGGGTTGCCATTTCCTTCTCCTATGCATGAAAGTGAAAAGTGAAAGTGAAGTCGCTCAGTTGTGTCCGACTCTTAGCGACCCCATGGACTACAGCCTACCAGGCTCCTCCATCCATGGGATTTTCCAGACAAGAGTACTGGAGTGGGGTGCCATTGTCTTCTCCGAAAGAGCTGTTAGCTAAGTATTATGGCTCCCCAAACAGCACATGGCAGTGAAAATCCTGGACAGTTATAACAGACTGGGTTTCCTTGCTTTTGTTTGCAAATTTTTGAGCAGTAAAGTGAATTAAATGGTTTGGGAGGAGGGGTGTTAGTGGTGGAAAAGGATAAGAACTGGTGCATCTATATATAGTTAACTTTGTATTTATATCTGTGGAAACAAATGGGTTTGGACTAGAGGAAAAAGACTGGAAAAGGCTGAGAAACACTGTAAGAAGACTGTGACTATAGATTTTTATAAATTTCAACAATAAAAAGTATAATACTGTTGTAACAAGAAAAACTGTTCTTTTTGAAAGACTATATGAAGGCTCAGCATGACAAAAAATAATTATTGATAGTATACTATTCACTAGTATTATTTTAAATGAAAGATAAAACAGTTTAACTATGATAAAAATACAAATGAACAAAAATCCTCTACTTATATATTTATTTCAACTTCCTTCCCTAATTAACTTCTTTTGTAAATTATTAAGGAGAAACAAGTAAGATAGCCTTCCTCTCATAACCATTCCCAACAGAAACTGAATAAGAAAATTACAGAAAAAAAATCAGAGGAGTAGTCACCTAGATAACTCAAAACGTATGTTATCTGAACTTAACTGTGTGGCCCAATATACCCAAATGTATACTGTAAGGATTCTACAGGTCCAGACAAGTAACAGAAAGACAGATGAAAGCCTCCAATGGGAGGTCCTTCCTCACATATATAAACTTTCATCTCTGGGTGTTTCAGAGTCTTATTACAGATTTGAACTTTACCCCTTAAAGCTCACTCTGAAATATTTATACTACATAGCACTGAAGGCTGTTGGAGCTTTAAAAAGCCAAGGCTAAAGTTTGTTTTCTTCTTTTAGTCCTTTCTATTTGGGAAGATTTAAAAGCAGACTGGCCTGAAAGCAACATGAACTGACAGAATAACCCTTCTCAGCAAGAGTCCTGAGCACGGAGCATTATCCTAGAGAGAAAACTTGCTGGGATACCAACTGATCTCTGACATTTGCTCTTTCCATACAGCTACTTCTTTTGATACTGCTCTAATGCTGGTTTATTATGTAAAAATATACCCCACCGTCGTGACCATGACATAAGGTTCACTGAAAAAGTTGGGCCGCAGATCAGCCACAACACAAAAAAGAACCAGATCAACTTTCTGAAATCTTTGTCTTCTGCCATATGGTTCAAGGAAATAAAAATCTTTTAATGAGGCATTGATGACTCATGGTATGATACTGCACTGTAACTAGCAGAGCTCCAAACACTATATCAACCCCTGGACTAAACTGTTAAATTTTAAAAAGACAAAACAATTCAAAAAGAATGCAAAATCTCAATGCCACTTTCAGACAGGAGGCAACATATTCGCACATTATGAATTTAGTAAGTGGCCTGCATAGTTGAAATGACTCTGAAACAGAGAACCACAACCCAAAATAGCCTAACACTTTTGTTATCTCAAACAATGGGCAGTTAGCCATTCATTCCTCCCTCTCAGTATACATTCTACTTGTTTCAGATGAGGCCTATTATAAATTTGAAGAGACTGTTCAAATTCAGTACACCACATGTTTAAAAGCTGGGGATGGAAGATATTTGCCACACAAAAATTTCTATTATAATATTTTGTGCATAAAAAATGAATGCTATGTATTTAGTATTTTTAAAGTTATATTTCATACCTATTACCAACTTGACACTGGAAATAAAGAAGCAAACACACAGACATGGTCCCTGCCATTGAGAAACCTTCAACCCAGTGAAGACAAATACTGACCAAGTATGATGGCTGTCAAAAGAGAAAAACAATACCTGCTATGCTAGCTGTATACTGTATTAAGATGTTCCCATCCTACCCTCTTTCAAGGTGTGCCAGCAAGACCAGGAAGTTGTCAGAAAGCTTTTAAAATAATGACCCTCTCAGTTGTGATACATATAAAACATAAGTATTATAGATATATATGTGTGTGTGTGTAAAAATAACCAGTAATTAAGTATATAAAATTACCAGACTACTCTTTTAACAAATATACAAGAAATATTAAAATCCAAATTAGTCCCACATCCATAAAAGCAGTTGCCTTAAAGCCGTCCTTACTCCTGACAAGGGCAAAAGGAGTCAGTTTAGGATACTGTGGTTGACAGCACAGGACTTTAACTTTTATTTTGTCCATAAAATATAAAATAACTTTTATTTTGTCCATGAAATATAAAATAACTTTTATTGTGTCCACTGTTATACCAGTGGTATTTATAAAACAGCTTTAGAAAAGCCCAACTTTCTATAGTGTCAGTATATATATAAACAAATACTTAAACTGGGGCTCCACTAAAATTATAAACATAGTTGTAGAAACACAGTCTCCAAAACTCTTCCATTCTCTCAGTCATGAGCAGATTTAAGTCCCATTTGTATATCTCTTTTGATCTGTTCCAAATGAAACTTCATAATTCCCCAAAGAACCCACAAGCCTACTTTAAATACTATTTAAATATAAAGAAATCCTACAAACCTACTTTAAATACTATTTAGTTCTAATAGACTTCAAGCTAAGCCTCTAAATACACTAGAAAAAGTCTATCTTTTACAGACATAAATACTTTTGTACTATCTGTATCTATTTTTTTTTAAGCTGCAGAATTAAATGTCGCTGTGAAACAGAACACTACCTTCACATCATTTTTTTAATATAGGCCCTTCACACAGGCCATGCCAAAGGCAGGCTTTAAACAGATAATCTTGCCAGATCCAGGACAAGTGGACACAGCAAAGTAAAGTGAAAAAAGCAGAGGGTCCAGAGTGAGAGAAACAGAGTTCGAGTCCAAGCTCCACTACTAAGCAGCTGTGCCACTGCAGGCAGGTTACGTAACTGATTTACAGTATCTTCATCTGTAAAATTGGGAACATAGCAATATCTACCTTAAAGGATTGCTATGAGATTATATATATGTTTATATGAAAGCATTTTATAAACTATAAAGAATTATATATTCTTATTATTTACCTTAATTTTTCCTTAATATAGGAATGAATATTTCCATTTTAAAAATTAGAAAATACAGAATATTAAGAAGAGAAAGGTCACCCATAGCCCTGTCACCCAAACATTGCTATCTATTTTAAATGAAGTGAGTCCAACATCAACCAAAAGAAATTAAAGTAGGAATAATTTCAGATGTTAATACAGATAACGTATTAACAACAAAATAAACTGCTGATTTCTTTTTAAGAACAGAACAGTCTTACCCATCTATCAGTTTAAAGACAATGCTGCTATTTGTCCCAGAGCTGGTCCCAACAGGGTATGATATATGGGTGAGGCTCATAAAAGTCAAAGCCACAAAACTCCCAAAATAAATATTTCATGAGCCCCAGGAGTAATTACAACACATGCCCTCAGATGCAATGGAGAAGGCAAAGTGTATGAACCCCATTAACAAAACTGGCATGACTTTACGGTCACAAAGACTCAAATTTCTATGGGCCACTTCAATGGGAAAAAAGAAAAATTTATATACCATGCTACAACACAGACAGCCGAAGACGTCTGAATTTTTCACGTTGCTTTTAAAACTTGTACCCCTCCTCTATTTTTCCTTTCCCACCCTTCTTTCTCCTAGGTCCCCTCTTTGTTTTATTACTGCATTAGAATCACTCTCTGTGTTTAAAATGGCCTTATTTTATACAATGGAATATTATTCAGCAACAAAAAGGCATGAATTTCTGACACATACTACACCACAGATGAAAACATTATGCTAAGTGAAAAGTCAGACAGAGGAGGCCACATATTTTACGATTCCATTTACATGAAATGTCCAAAATGTGCAAATCCATAAAGACCGAAAGCAAATTGATGGTTGCCTAAGGCTAGGGTATTAGGGGATGGGAGAAAATCAGTGAATGTAATGGGTATGAAGTTTCTTTCTGAGGGAACAAAAATGTCCTAAAATTAGACTCTGGAGATGTTGTACAATTCTATAAATACACTGAGAAACAGGGAATTGTACACTTTAAATGAGTGAATTGTATGGTATGTAAATTATATATCAACAAAGCTGTTTTTTTTAAAATGATCTTATTCACTAGAAAAAAGACATGTAAATAATCTCATCCTACCCTCTCTCTAAGGGTGGAGTAAAAGTGATGACTCAATTGTGATGATACATATATCAAGTGACCAGACTACTTTTACTTAACAAATAACATGAAAAATTGCAAATCCAAATGTTTTGCTTAATGATTCCCTAAGTCAAAACTTGGTCCTCCCTCAGATTCTCAGTAATTCTATGCCTCTGTTCAGGTAGTCCTTTCTACCTATAATGCCTTTCTTAAGCTAAGCTAAGCTAAGTCACTTCAGTCGTGTCCGACTCTGTGCGACCCCAGAGATGGCAGCCCACCAGGCTCCCCCATCCCCGGGATTACCACATCCTTAAATGTTCAAATACCATCTTCTTTAAGGCCAGTTCAGAGGTTACCTTCTCCATAAAGTCTTCCCCATGTTCTCAAGAAAAGTGACCTCATCTTCCTCTGAACTTCCATACATCACTTTCTCTGGGCCACTTATGACTTTCAATCCAATATTATACTTACTCTGGCCAACATAATACTTACTGCTTTGATGTTAAAAGGGGGTTCTCAATAAATACCGATCTGATAAGTGGATGACCACTGCTTAACAATGCAGAATTTCATCATCATTGGGTATATTTTCATTTTGGAAATATTCAAAAGTCACTTTAGACTCAAAAATAGTAGTAAGGTTAAGCAATACCCACTTCAGACAAAATTTTCTTGACCAAAATAAAACAAATTTATTTGTATATATATAATCTGTTAAAAAAAAAAAAAAAATCCCAAAGAGAAACATTGGAATAGGGATATAGCCTCCCAAGGTAACTGAAAGAAATGTGAATTGCATACATTTTGGAATACTTGTTCAAAAATCAGATTCATTAGAGGAACATCACATTTCTTCCCTGAGAGTTCTATAATCAGGCTCTACTAATTCTTCTTCTACTGTATTTCTAAAATAGTCCTATTTCCTGCTCCATTTTGCCTGCCAAACCCAAAGTCCTCTCATTTTCTTCATGACCAACCAATTTTTAGTCTCCTAATTTATCTGCCTTCCCATAGTTCCTTCTTTCCTTCAACAATATCAAGCCATCCCATGTGCCAATGTTAAGGGTAGGAACTGGGGAGCACATACATATCATATGAGACACAATCTAGTTAGGAACTTGACACATGTACACAATTCAGTAGCATATACACAAGGGCGACAACAGTCACCCAGAATTCCAAGCAATGGGTAAATCCTCTGGGCTCCCCAGAACACAATCTATACAGTTTCCCTCACACACTCTTATCCTCTCCCTTCCATTCTTTTTCATTTTATTGGACTTCTGTTAAACTGCCCATACAGCATGCACCAACTTCAGCTCCAGTTTCTCTCCAGCTTGCCTCCCTGAGCGAGTCAAGACAATCTACTTGCTGTAACCTGGAAGTGACTTAATCACAAGTACTTTTGTTCACCACTGACTATCAGCACAATCCTCCTCACTTTCTCTCTGCTAACGCCTATCAAATTTCTTCTTTTGTAATGTATTGGAAAGTATGTAATAATTTTGTTTTTAGCTTATCACTGCCCTCGTTTCTTCTGTTTGTCTCACAGAATCTATTACAATGTTTACTAAGGGACTGTATCACAGCCATCTATGGAGCTTCTTAAAAACACAAAGACCTTGACCCAGCCTCCTCAGTAAGTCTGGGATGGGAGCTGGACATCTTTATTTCTAAAAAGCCCCACTGGTGATTCTAATGCACATTTCAACCTGAAAACCTGGTTTATTAAAATGTTCCCTATACAACAGACATTCAATTCTTATTAATTCATGCACTGAAGCTCATAAATAACTTTTCTCTAAATAGCCTAGCCAGATATCAGCCCCTAGACTACACCAGCTCTGTTCCAAGTGCAACATGTGGTTTTAAGATTTCATTTCCTGAAGTACTCCTTGGAGGGACACTATTACCTTGTCTCTTTACATTGTTTCCTATTTGTTGAAAAATGGAGGCCTGGAATGCAGCCATGTTAGACAACACTACATAAGAATGTACTCTGGAGCCTTAGATTAAAATAAGTTATAAAAAAAATATGAACAATGTAGAACTAGACATTTTGAGTGAACACAGTATTCTTCCTGAGTACAGTCTAACTAAATCTACAGGGAAAACAGATGGGGAATTTGGTCAGTAGTGTCTTCTAGTTACCAGTCTCCTGAACTGGGCCCCTGAAGACTGAGGAAGACTTTCAGCAGCTGAAGTGCATTGAAGTGCTCTAATCAGATAAGGAGCCCAAGCCGCACCCAGACTCACAGTGGCCTCGCAGCCTCCTAACTACCCTGACACACTCTATTTACACAGCTCGGTGGGGAAGCCTTAGGAACTTTTTCCGAAGTTGCTTCTCACAGGCAGCAGCCTTCTGAGTCACCCACCCAGGGTGGGAAAGAAAAGTGTGATATTAGCCAGCGGGGTGTTAGGAGACTGGGCACCTCTTTTCCCATTTCAGAAGCGGGCTCCGCCTCCTCCAGGAACCACCTCAGTTACGAGTCACCGCTGTGGGCGACAGGGGTCTGCGGAGCCACTTAGCCATCCAGGAAAGTTGTGGCTTGGGGAGGAGACGCCCCGTTCTTTTCTCCGGCAGGGGCCGCAGATCCCAGATTCCACAGGCCTCTCCCGGCAGCTCCATCTTGCTTCCTGTCAGGAGGAGGGGCCGAGGAGGAGGGCCCCCGGGTCTGGAAAGGCCCCAGGGGGAGGAAGCCGTGTGACAGCAGGTAAAGCCAGGTGGAAATCTCCACAGGAGTTGGGGGAGGGGGCGGGAATGAAAAGCAGCGGGGTTAAGCGAAAGGGGGAAAGGGATTGGTGCCCACGAATTACTGCATAAAGAAGTCACCCGGCGTTTGTGAGTGCCAGAGGTGTGAGCAGAAGTAGACTCCTCAGGAAGGGAGGAGACAGACTTGAGGGGTCAGTAAGACAAGTGGACAAAAGGGCCGGACCCGCGGAGCTCTGGGAAGGGGTGGTGGGTGAGGCAGGTTTCAAGGTGAGGGGCAGAAGTATCAGAAGGGAGAACAACGTGGCTCCTATTTAAGAATCCCTGGAAGGAGAGGCAGGGAGTCAGTAGAGGAACCCGCCAGCCCAGAGGCCAGGCTGGGGAGGCCTAAAAAGGAGCTGAGAGCAAAGCTGTCAACGGGAGGGGCGACACCCAGCTTAAGGAAAGGGGCTATCAGACAACCTAACACCTAGCATTTACTGAGCGCTTACTACAGGTCATAAGCTGGGCTAAGCACTTTATAAATACCACCTCACTGAATGTTCACAAGAAACCCGCAAGGCAGGCATTATTAGGATTGTCCCCATTTTATAGATGAGGAGACTGAAGCTCAGAGAGGCCCGAGGGCTCGCTCAAGGTCAGAGAGCGGGGGAGTCAATATTCAAACCTGAGGCGATCTGGCTCCCGAGTCCACGCGCAAACTCAAAGGCAGTGACCGGGAACCGTGAGGCGAGCCAGGACCCCAGGAACGTCTCCCGCCCCCGATCCCCATCCCAGGCCCAGCGCACTCACCCGAACGAGGTTGCTGACCGCCGCCTGCACGGCGGCCACAGGCGCGGTGAGGTCAGGGATGGCTTTGCCGTCCACCTCGCCTTCCTCGTGCATAATCACCAGGTGCGAGATCTGCTGCGCCACCGGCTCCAGAATGCTCTCAATCGTGCGCGTATGAAACACCGGCATCGCGGCGGCGAGCGGGGCGGCGAACCGCGGGCTACAGAGAACTGAGAACCGGGGGCCGGGGACCCGCACAGAGACGGACTCTGAGCAACGACTACAGAGTCGGGGCTTCCCTCAGTGTAACCAGCCTCACGGGCGCTCCGCCCACTCGCGTCGCCGCGCCCAATGGAAGCGCCGCTCAGACCCAGGACTCCACTCCTATTGGTCTCTCTTTGATATGCTCCGCCCCCGCAACCGCGCCGCCAAGACCCCGCCCCGCCCCCATTCCCAAGGGAGGGGCCTGGGATTGGGGCTGCGCCGCAGGGATTGCGACCGGATTCCCGAGCCTTAACGCCGGGCGCTCCTTATAAGGGCATGGTGGGAGCGGAGTGAGCGGCTGGAGCCGGGGGCCCCGCCCCCGAGGCCGCCTCCCGCTCCGGCTCTGCAGAACTCCGCCCCTCTGCAGAATCACCTCAGTGGGGCGGGGTCTCCTCACCTCTGGCGGCGCTGGAGTCCGAGGAGACCCGAGAGCCATTAGTCTGTTCCCTGCTCCCCAAGTTTTCCCTTCACACGACGCCCTAAAAATACTCTTTCCACTTCCTCTCCGTAATGCTTTCAAACAGCAGAGGTGCCCAGAGGAACATGTGTCCCATTCATTCACACAGCGCAGGCACACACACACACACACACTTCACCCACTCCCATCCTCAGAGATAGTCACTCTTAACAGTTCGGTGTGCAGGATTTACACCTTTGCTTTAGCCCTGTCTACTCACTATCTTGTACATATATATTTTCTGAGTAAGTGGGATTAAACATTTTCCAGGAATTTGATTTTTTTTTCCCCCTTAAATAAAATCCCCTTGGTTATCTCTTTCTTGGTAAATACAAGTCTAGGTGGATCTCATTCTTTTGATGGCTGCATGATATTCCATTGCATGAAATCAGTTTCCTAGTAATGGACATTTTGGTTTTTCCCTATTCAACATTTCTGCATGAATATAATGGTTCTTGCTTCTGTATTGTTATTTTTTAGTCACTAAGTCATGTTTGACTCTTTTGCCACCCCATGGACTTCCAGGCTCCTCTGTCCATGGGATTTCCCAGGCAATAATACTGGAGTGAGTTGTCATTTCCTTCTCCAGGGCATTTCCCAACCCAGGGATCAAACCCACATCTCCTGCATTGGCAGGCAGATTCTTTACCACTGAGCCACCAGAGAAGCCCCTCGATGTATTTAAGGAGAACCTAGAAATGAAGTGAAAAATGCAAAAATCCATACATTTTGATAGATAAGACCAAATTGCCTAATCTTCTCACAGCATGCTGTGTAGAAGACATCTTCTAAATGTCTTCCTCACCTCAAAATCTCTTGCCTAAGCTTCCCCATTCCAAGATGAAACACTTTCATTGATACCTCCAAGCAGAAGATGCTCAAGTCAAAGGCAAGTGTTTTTCAAGGACCTGCATTTTGCAAGAGGCTAAACTAGTGTGTGTTTCACTGTGCAATTCTTGTTTTTGCCTAGTAGTATACATCTTGTTTCTACCTTGTGTTACTAAGTCCTCTACTTTTCCTTCTCATAGTAGCTCTACTTTTTTGTTACTGCTTTCATGTCCTTATAGGCAATGGATTTCTCTATTTTAAGCTAACATTTATTTGTTATTTTCTAAGTTCTACAAGGAGATCCAACCAGTCCATCCTAAAGGAGATCAGTCCTGGGTGTTCATTGGAAGGTCTGATGTTAAAGCTGAAACTCCAATACTTTGGCCACCTGATGCGAAGAGCTGACTCATTTGAAAAGACCCTGATGCTGGGAAAGATTGAGGGCAGGAGCAGAAGGGGATGACAGAGGATGAGATGGCTGGATGGCATCACTGACTCACTGGACATGAGTCTGGGTAGGCTCTGGGAGTTGGTGATGGACAGGGAGTCCTGGCGTGCTGCAGTTCATGGGGTCGCAAAGAGTCAGACAGACTGAGTGACTGAACTGAACTGAACTGAAGTTCTAAGAAACTTAGAATTTGATACTTTGTAATTTCTAAGATCACACACAGGACCAGCTACTAAATTTGTGGGGCTCAGTGCAAAATAAAAATGTGGATCAAAAAGCAGGAAAAAGTGCAGTTAAAGATGCTAAAATGTAAAGCTTACTCCTTTGGTGGTCTCTCTCTCAACCTGTCATAGTATTTTTATCTGCTATTTAATGTCACACTTCCTGGGCAGGGGTATACCTTTGGCATAAATTCAGATCCCCCCATAGGAAGTTGGGGGCCCATGCAACCTACTGGCTGCCTGAAGCCCCCACCTGCTAGCTGCTGGACTAACATGCTATTCCCAGCGAAGGACAAGGAGGCCAAGTCGAGCATCTCCCCTTCCCATAGGCCTGCCTCCTAAACTCACATAATTGGGTGACCTCCAAAGGTATTACAACCTCCACACTGAGACCCTCTCTGTAATGATAAAGAAAGGCAAGAAGCTCACCCCCACTGAGTTAAGTGCAAAGAAATGCTGCAGCATCGATATTAAATAGCTTAGGTTGAGAATAGCCACCCACTTGCCTAACCCTAGATACTATTGGTGGAACACACAGAGCCCTGCCCAAGGCAGAGTAAGGCAGAGTAGTAGGTAATAGTCACTAAATGGGGCAGGGGAGCCTGACTGGGGTCTAGGGGCTGTCGTCTAGACCACCAAGGGATGTGGTGGAAGAGAGGACCATGCAGTAGCTGAGGGCCAGCGTCTAGACCATCCAAGGGATGTGGTGGAAGGGAGGACCATGCAGTAGCTGAGGCTCCTAGCCCCTGGTGTTTGTTCCAGTTGTCCCAATGGACTTCTCTGCTAAAGTACAAACTCAAAGATAAAATTATTAAGAATCAAGACAGTGACTGCAAAGCATGTGGCCCCAAATATGAAGTTCTGAATATAGGGCCCTGTGTAACTACACTGATTGTGTACCCATGAACCTGGCCCTAGTTACATAGCTGGTAACCTACATCTGACCATGACTGACTTAATTATTAAACAGCTCCCTAGGAACTCCCATTCCTTATGGAGCCTCTTATCAAATCTATTAAAACTGTTATCTAGTCCTACCACAGTTGGGCTTCCCTGGTGGCTCAGACAGTAAAGAATCTGCCTACAATGTGGGAGACCTAGGTTCTATCCCTGGGTCAGGAAGAACCCCTGGAGAAGGGAATGGCAACCCACTCCACTATTCTTGCCTGGAGAATTCCATGGACAGAAGTCTGGTGGGCACAGTCCATGGGGTCCCAAAGAGTCAGACACGACTGAGCAACTAACACACACCACAGCTACCAAAGCTATTTTCCCTGTTTGTTATTTCACATTAGTAATAGCAATATTTGGATGATGAAACTGTATATGATTTGTTATCTGTAATCCTCCTTTTGCCTCCATTCTGCTGATTGTATACTTATGTGCAATTTAACATGTTCTTCTGTTCTGTGAACTTCCTGCAAGTTAGCAGTGAGATTCAGAGGCTTGGTCACGAAGTAGTCAACTGGAACATATCATCCCTGCCTACAATCTTGTCATCCAGGATCCTCCTGACTGATCAAACTAACCTCCCTAAAATACCATACTGCACAGCCAGTCCATGTGTTCCCCTCCATCCACATCCATATCTACTTTTGTCCCCTTCCTTTCCCACAATTCACATGTTCCTTCTAAAATCTTCCATTACACCTGTTAACACATTTTAACATCCATGCCTCCACAGACTGAGCTCAAACCAACATGACTGACTTCTGCTCTCCCATCCAGACCCACAGTCAGGTGGGTTAAGCAATGAAAAGAGCACAAACTTGGAAGTCATCCAGAGCTCAAGCCATAGTGCCAGCTTTACTACTTGATTGAAATAGAACTGTGGTGGGTGGCTTTTCCTCTCTCTGCCTGAATTTCTTTCTTTATAAAAGTGAAATAATACCACCCTCATAAAGCTGATATAAGGATTAGTGAATAAATTTGTGTCAAGCACCAAGGAGACCTCAGTAAAAGGAAGCTATTATTATTGGAGCAGTCACAAACAGACATTCTAATATCCAAGAATCTGTTGTGCAGTTTCTCTTTTGAGTTTTGCCTGCTTTTCTTCCCCATATAGAAAGTTCTCTCTGCTTGTCTATGTCTTATGGAGCTTCCCTATAACTAAGAGGGTTAGCCTGCAATGCAGGAGACCCAAGTTCAATCCCTGGGTTGGGAAGATCCTCTAGAGAATGAAATGGCAACCCACTCCAGTATTCTTGCCTGGAGAATCCCATGGACAGAGGGGCCTGGCAGGCTGCAGTCCATGGTGTCCCAAGAGTTGGACACGACTTAGCATCTAAACCACCACCAAGTAAAATTCCAAGATGTTCCCCTAGATTTATGGCCCCTGGTATAATCCCCGGTACAATGACTATAATAGGTTTTAATTACATGATTTACATTATATAATACAGTTGAATTTAAGATAGGAAGGTTTTCCAGGCAGGCCTTGCCTAATTACATTAACCCCCTTAAAGCAGAGGGCTTTCTCCAGCTGATCACGGAGAGGAAGTTAAAAATTAGAAGCACAAGAAGGATTTGACAAGCTATTGCTGCATTAAAGATACAAGAGGCCACATATCAAGGAATGTAGGCAGCTTCTAGAAGCTAAGCCTGGCCCTGGCTGACACACAGCAGGGAAATACAGACCTCATTCGCACAGCCACAAGGAACTGAATTCTGCCAACAAGAAGAATGATCTCAGTAACAGATTTACCCCAGAGCTTCCAGATGAGAACTCAGTCCAGTTGGCACCTTGATTATAGCCTTTTGATGCTGAGCAGAGAACTCAGCCACACACACAGGACTTCTAACCTATACAATTTTGAGATAATAAGTGGGTGTTGTGGGATAATTTGTTACATAGCAATAGAATAACTAATATACCTGTCTTCAAGGCCCACATCTAGTTTTCTCTCTTTGACTTCTTTTCAAAGCCTGAACTGTTTATACAATCCTTCCTCCTTCATAGCACGTATCACAATTGTCCTTCTATTAGATGACCATTTTACGTTTATCTCCCATCTCTCTATGACAGAGGTTGCTAGATGTCTCCCAATGTCTGTTTTCCTCTTCTTCTACAATAACAGAACCCCAGATTTATAGCTAGGCACTTAGCCACATGGTTTCAAATTGACACTTGGCAAGTTACAAAGTTACAAAGCTTCAGTTTTCTCATCTCTAAAAGAGGATAAAATGTTTTCAATCTTATTGAATAGAAAGGATTAGCACCTAATAGCCAATCAAATGGAGAAGGCAATGGCACCCCACTCCAGTACTCTTGCCTGGAAAATCCCATGGATGGAGGAGCCTGGTACGCTGCAGTCCATGGGGTTGCTAAGAGTCGGACTCGACTGAGCGACTTCACTTTCACTTTTCACTTTCATGCATTGGAGAAGGAAATGGCAACCCACCCCAGTGTTCTTGCCTGGAGAATCCCAGGGATGGGAGAGCCTGCTAGGCTGCCGTCTATGGAGTCGCACAGAGCCGGACACGACTGAAGTGACTTAGCAGCAGCAGCAGCCAATCAAAAAGTGTTGCCAGAGAGAAAGGTCAATTCATAGCCTGCACTAGACTAAGAACTGAGGAACACTGGGCTGGAGGAAGCACAAGCTAGAATTAAGATTGCTGAGAGAAATATCAGTAACCTCAGAAATGCAGATGACACCACCCTTATGGTAGAAAGTGAAGAAGAACTAAAAAGCCTCTTGATGAAAGTGAAAGAGGAGAGTGAAAAGTTGGCTTAAAGCTCAACATTCAGAAAACTAAGATCTTGGCATCCGGTCCCATCACTTCATGGCAAATAGATGGGGAAACAATGGAGACAGTGGCTGACTTTATTTTGGGGGGCTCCAGAATCACTGCAGGTGGTGACTGCAGCCATGAAATTAAAAGATGCTTACTCCTTGGAAGGAAAGTTATGACCAACCTAGACAGCATATGAAAAGCAGAGACAATGACCCACCTCCCAGAATATTGGAAATAAAAGCAAAAATAAACAAATAGGACCTAATTAAACTTAAAAGCTTCTGCACAACAAAGGAAACTATAAGCAAGGTGAAAAGACAGGCTTTAGAATGGGAGAAAATAATAGCAAATGAAGCAACTGACAAACAACTAATCTCAAAAATATACAAGCAACTCCTACAGCTCAATTCCAGAAAAATAAATGACCCAATCAAAAAATGGGCCAAAGAACTAAATAGACATTTCTCCAAAGAAGACATACAGATGGCTAACAAACACATGAAAAGATGCTCAACATCACTTATTATTAGAGAAATGCAAATCAAAACCACTATGAGGTACTATTTCACGCCAGTCAGAATGGCTGCGATCCAAAAGTCTACAAGCAATAAATACTGGAGAGGGTGTAGAGAAAAGGGACCCTTCTTACACTGTTGGTGGGAATGCAAACTAGTACAGCCACTATGGAGAACAGTGTGGAGATTCCTTAAAAAACTGGAAATAGAACTGCCTTATGACCCAGCAACCCCACTACTGGGCATACACACTGAGGAAACCAGAATCGAAAGAGACACGTGTACCCCAATGTTTATCGCAGCACTGTTTATAATAGCCAGGACATGGAAGCAACCTAGATGTCCATCAGCAGATGAATGGATAAGAAAGCTGTGGTACATATACACAATGGAGTATTACTCAGCCATTAAAAAGAATACATTTAAAAAAAAATAAATAAATAAATAAAAAGAATACATTTGAATCAGTTCTAATGAGGTGGCTGAAACTGGAACCTATTATACAGAGTGAAGTAAGCCAGAAAGAAAAACACCAATACAATATATCGGAGGAGCCTGGTAGGCTGCAGCCCATGGGGTCCCTAAGAGTCAGACATGACTGAGTGACTTCACTTTCAGTTTCCACTTTCATGCATTTGAGAAGGAAATGGCAACCCACTCCAGTGTTCTTGCCTGGAGAATCCCATGGACAGAGAAGCCTGGTAGGCTGCAGTCCGTGGGGTCGCACAGAGTCGGACACGACTGAAGTGACTTGGCAGCAGCAACGCATATATATGGAATTTAGAAAGATGGTAACAATAACCCTGTATACCAGATAGCAAAAGAGACACTGATGTATAGAACGGTCTTTTGGACTCTGTGGGAGAGGGAGATGGGGGGATGATTTGGGAGAATGGCATTGAAACATGTATAATATCATATATAAAACGAGTTGCCAGTCCAGGTTCGATGCATGATGCTGGATGCTTGGGGCTGGTGCTCTGGGACGACCCAGAGGGATGGTACGGGGACGGAGGAGGGAGGGGGGTTCATGATGGGGAACACGTGTATACCTGTGGCAGATTCATGTTGATATATGGCAAAACCAATACAATATTGTAAAGTTAAAAAATAAAATAAAATAATAATAAAAAATAAAAAGCAGAGACATTACTTTGTCAACAAAGGTCCGTCTAGTCAAGGCTATAGTTTTTCCTGTGGTCATGTATGGATGTGAGAGTTGAACTGTGAAGAAAGCTGAGCGCTGAAGAATTGATGCTTTTGAACTGTGGTGTTGGAGAAGACTCTTGAGAGTCCCTTGCCCTGCAAGGGGATCCAACCAGTCCATTCTAAAGGAGATCAGTTCTGGGTGTTCATTGGAAGGACTGATGTTGAAGCTGAAACTCCAATACTTTGGCCACCTGATGCGAAGAGCTGATTCATTTGAAAAGACCCTGATGCTGGGAAAGATTAAGGGCAGGAGAAGAAGGGGATGACAGAGGATGAAATGTTTGGATGGCATCACCAACTCGATGGACATGGGTTTGGGTGGACTCTGGGAGTTGGTGATGGACAGGGAGGCCTGGTGTACTGTGGTTCATGGGATTGCAAAGAATCAGACATGACTGAGCAACTGAACTGAATTGAGACTAAGAACCATCATGAGAGTAAGTCAAAAATAATGTGGAAACGAGCATATGATCAAGTTCCAAGCAAGAGGAAATCAAATCTGGCCTCAAAGGAAGAATAACATTTGGTTAGGCAGGCAAGACACAGATATTCCAGAATGAGCAAGACCTGGAATGGAGCATGCTCCAGGACAGTGATTATATTAGTCAGAAGGAAGTAAATGTTCATACAACTCAAAGATAAAGATAAAAAGGTAAATTTCCACAAGATTATAACATACAGAGGTTAAGGACTCTGTGGCATTTGCTCGTGGTTGTGGCTAGCTCAACATCACTGTTTGCCATGTAATTAGTCCGAAGACCACTAATGATAGGGAACATTGTAAGATATGTAAAAATTTAGCATCAACAGTGGCTGTTTTACACAGTGTCCATGACATGGGAAACTTTAGTTTCTTTTAAGTCCATAACAGTTCTCTGAGGTAAGTGGAAAACAAGAAGTACACATCCTCTTTTTTTACACAGACTGGGAAATTGACACATAATAGCAACTGTCAGTATGAGCACAATTTATAGAAACTTTAATCAGGGATAGAGAGACTTCTGTATTCAGTTGGGATGCTCAGTTTTGCTCCGTGTTTTTGTGTTCTCCTTCTGATGAGGTTTTGGACTGCTGTATGTTGGTCATGTGTCTAAGGATTTGCTTACACCTTCTCAGTACACTCCAGTGCACTTCACGCCCACATGGGTGAATCTACAACTCACACGTAGACACACACACAGCGTTCCCCCAGCTCACCACAGATGTACCTTCTCTCTCTAGAACACATTACCAAGCCCTTCCCCAGGCCATCCCCACATACGAACCACACAGTGGCTCAGTCAGTAGTCCTTCCTTCCTTCCCTTCCCCAAATGCTGCATATACACACCACCCCATCCGCCATCCCCACCCAAAACCACAACCACTTCCACCATCATTTTGAAAAAAATGTGGTTCTTTTTCTTTTTTTATTCCGAGCTTTGAGGTATAATTAGCAAATAAAAACTATTTATTTATTTATTTACTTACATAAAGCATATGGTATCATATATGTATATTTACATTTATAGGATAAACTGTGATGTTTTGATATACAGATATATTGTGAAATGATTACCACAATCAAGCTAATTAACATATGCATCATCTCATTTATTGAATCATTAGCATTTTCCATGAGTGTTGAGAATACTTAAAGATCTACTCTCAGAAAATTTCAAGTATACAATATGTTATTATTAACTATAGTTAATAGGCTGTACATTAGGTCTCCAGAACTTATTCATCTTATAATTGAAAGTTTGTATACTTTTACCAGTATCTCCCCATTTCTCCCATTCCTTCCAGCCCTTCCCATAGTAAGTACCCTCTACCCTCTGTTTCTATGAGTTTGACTTTTTTAGATTCCACATGTAAATGAGATCATGCAGTATTTATCTTTCTGTGTCTGGCTTATTTCACTTAGCATAATGTCTTCCAGTTTCATCCATGTTGTTGCACATGGCAAAGTTTCCTTCTTTTTAAATGCTGAATAATATTCCACTGCGTACATATACCACATTTTCTTTATTGTTGGGTGAACACTTAGATTCTTTACATGCCTTGGCTATTGTGAATAATTCTGCAATGAACGTGGGAGTGAAGATACCTCTTCAAGAACTAGATTTTGTTTCCTTTGGATATATTCCCAGAATTAGGATTGCATTTTCCAAAGAAGACATCCAAAAAGGTGCTCAGTATCACTATTCATCAGGGAAATGAAAATCAAAACAGCGTTAAGGTATCACCTCATATGTGTTAGAATGGCTCCTATCAAAAAGTAAAAAAATAGAGTGACATTGAAACATATACATTACCATATGTAAAATAGATAGCCAGTGGGAATTTGCTGTATGACATAGGGAGTTCAACCCGATGCTCTATGACAAACCTAGAGGGGTGGGATGAGGTGGGAGGTAGGAGGAAGGTTCAAGAGCAAGAGTATATACGTATACCAACAGCTGATTCGTGCTGATGTATGGCAGAAACCAACACAACAGGATAAAGTAATTATCCTCCAATTAAAAATAAATGCATTATTTTTTTTAAAGGTGGGGTGAAAAATAAAAAAATAGCAAGTGTTGGTAAGGATGTGGAGAAAAGTCAATCCTTATACACTTTTGGGAGTGTAAATTGGTACAGCCACTATGGAAATCAGTATGGATGTCCTCAAAAATTAAAAATAGAGGGACTTCCCTGGTGGTCCAGTGGTTAAGGCTTCATCTTCCAATGCAGGAGGTACAGGTTCGACCCCTGGTCTGGAAGCTGAGATCCCACATGCCTCACAGCCAAAAACCCAAAAAACCCATAAAACAAAAGTAATACTGAAACAAATTCAATAAAGATTTTTTAAAAATTAAAAATAGAACTACCATATGATCCTGTTCTTTCTTGACCAATCTTTTAAAAATTCAATGTGAATTGAAATCTTTTTCCAGTTTTACACATTTTTTAAGTTTTCTCACTTTTTTATCGCATTTCAACCTTTTTCATTGTGTGACAAAGCTACAAAGAAGGTTATTAAATATTATGTAGAATTATAGCTCCCAGAGATAACTACTAATAACATTTAAAAGATACCCTTTTAGCCTTTGTTTCCTGTTCTCACATATTTTGTGTGTGTTCAATTTTTTTATCGTACAAAATTTTGTCTGAGATAATTTACATACTACAAAATTCACTCTTTTAAAATATAGTGTTCCAGGAAGCCCAGCCTGGCTGTGCTCCGCGATGACCTAGAGGGGGTGGGATGGGGAAGGGGAGAGAGGCTCAAGAGGGAGGTGATGTATGTATAATTATGACTGATTTGTATTGTCGTATGACAGACATCAACAGAATGTTGTAAAGCAATTTCTCCCAATTAAAAACAAATTTTAAAAAAGTAAAAATAAATTATGGTGTTCAATTTTTATTCTTGATGTTTTCACCTGAACATTATTATGCCAAGAACTATGCCTATGACATTGAGTATTCATCAAACCTTGATTTTTTTATAGTTGTTTTATAGACATATTACATTTAAAGTGTACAAGAACCATAAATTATTTAATCAACTTCTTATTTTTGGAGAGTTAAGTTGTCTCTTGTCTCCAACTCTTTATTATTGTAAATAGTGCTTTAAAAAATAGCCTTGGATTTTTATTTTTATAGGCATTGAATTGTTGCTTTAACATCTTTGCCACTTATGAGATGAACAAATATCTATGCCTATTGGTTGCCTACTCAATAGGCATTTTCTCTTTCATCCTTAACTTGTAGAATCTTTTAATTTGGAGTAATATATCAGTTATCTATTACTACATATAAATTACTCCAAAACAATAATGTTTTATTCTTCCTCTTGTTTTCTGTGGCTCAGGAATTTGGAGGTAGCTTGGCTGGGAAGTTGTAGCTCAGAGTCTCTCATAAATTGCAGTCAGATAGTAGCTATAGCTGGGGTCATCTCAAAAGCTTCTTCATTCATAGGTCTGATAACTGGACTAGGAAGACTCAAAGAGCTTGGGGGCTTAAATGATGGACCCATCAGGCATCTCTTTCTATTTCTGTGTGATCCCTCCCATGGTCTCTCAAGCATGATGACTTCAGGATAGCCAGACTTCAGAACTCCAAAGGCACATCTCCCAAGAAATCAAGAGCTATGCAGAAGCTGTATTGCCTTTTCTAACCTAGCCTTGCAGGTACCTAATATCACTTTCCACATGAATCATACATGAGTCTGCCCAGATTCCATGAAGGGAACATAGACTCACTTCTTGATGGAGAAGTATTCCATTTAAAGAGAACATTTGAAAACTATTATCTGCCAAAGAAGGCAAATATGCTCAGAGAAGGTGGGCCCCTCCCCAAACCTAAGGGATGAACCATGCTTTGTCTGAACCAACTATGATAACCCCAGTATTTGTTGTTAATATAAAAGACAGTGCTAGAGACTTCCCTGGCAGTCCAGTGGTTAAGACTCAATGCAGGGAGCTCAGGTTCAATCCCTGGTCAGGTAACTAAGATCCCATATGCTTTGCAGCATGCTCCTACCAAGAAAAAGACACTACCTGTTGCTTATCCCAAATTAATTTTCCTCTTCCTCCTATCAGAACTCAGCTAAGGATACAAAAATACTCAGACTTTCTTGCAACTAGAATAGCCAAGTGATCGATTCTGCTCAATGAAACAAAACTCAGAGATCTAAAAAATCTTTTGCTTTTCTGAGGTAGATATAAGCCTCTTTCTGATGCACAGGAACACCACTCCCTTAATGGGCACAAGTCAATCACTATAGTCTCTCCACCTGTTCATAGAGATTGGTTCAAGAATAAGCAATTGATCCAATTTGGTCCATTTTGAGAAAGAGGTACGACTCCCAGGTATAGGAGCTACCAAAGACATGCTTTCTTTTCCCTCAAGGTATGGTGTAAAAATGGAAGCATATGCAGCCATTTCACTTCCATGATGGGAGAATCTAGAACTCTGAGGAACACCATAAAGAGCTTGAATTTGAAGGCAACAATGTGGAGAAAAGAGAGAACTATGTCTTCAGTGAAACTTTTTATTTTGGACTCAATTCTCACCTGAAGCCAGACTGCCCTGAGGATTTTTCAGTTACTGAATATATTGATCAAGATTCTCCTAAGAAACAGAGCTAATAGGGATTAAAGAGATTTATTAAAAGGAATTGATTCATCGTGGAGGAAGAAAAGTCCCAAGATCTACCAGTTGAATTGGCAATCTGGAGACCCAGGAAAGTGATTAAGTTCTAGTCCAAGTCCAAAAGCTTGAGAACCAGAGGAGCCAATGATATAATTCCTGTCAAGGGCTGACTGGCTCAAACTCAGAAAAAGCCCATGTTTCAGGCAGGGAAAAAATTCCTATGCCAGTTGGAAGGCAAGCAGGAAGAATTTCCTGTTTCCAGGGTGGTTACCCTTTTTGTTCTATTCAGGCTTTTAATTGATCAGATGACGCCCACTCACATTGGGGAAGGCAGTCTGTTTGACTTAGTCTACCAATTTAAATGTTAATCTCATCCAGAAACACTCTCACAGAAACACCCAGAATAATGTTCAACCAAATATCTGGGCACCTCATGGTCCAGTCTAGATGGCACAAAATTAACCAGCACACTGAGGAAACCAATCTTGTGGTTTAAGTCAGTTTGATGTAGTTTCTTTTCTTTCTTTCTTTTTAGTTTTTTGGCTGTAGATCCCCATAAGGGATTGAATCTGTGCCCACTGCAATGGAAGCATGGAGTCTTAACCACTGGACCGCCAGGAAAGTCCTTGATTTGGGTCTTCTATCACTTGCAATCAAAAGAGGCGAACTCGATATAGGCACCTATTGTGTGCCAGACTGTGTCTGGTGCACAGAAGTAGTGACTAAGACAGAGCTTATAGTAGAGCAATGTGTGTAGGAAGGTCGTGCGTGTGTGCTAAGTCGCTTCAGTCATGTCTGACTCTTTGTGACTCTATGGACTGTAGCCTATCAGGCTCCTCTCTTCATGGAGATTCTCTAGGCAAGAACACTGGAGTGGGTTTCCATGACCAGGGATTGAACTTGTATCTCCTGCAGCTCCCTCAATTCAGGTGGATTCTTAACTGCTGAGCCTGGGGAAGTCCAGGAAGGCTATTGCTTTAAAACAAATTGTTATTAAAGCATAACATCCAAGTAATTGAAGCCTGGTTGATATTTTGAATGCAGTCTCACAAAAGACTCCAAAACAGAACCACCTAGATAAGCTGTTCCTAAATCCTGGACCCAGAAAAATTTATGTGAGATAATCATTTTTTTGTTGTTTTATGCCATTAAGAGTTTAGGTAATTTGATACACAGAAATACATATCAAGTACACCCCTCCCCCAGAAGTCTTCACTAATCTGATTTCTATCATCATCGTAGATTAGTGTTGCTTGTTCTTAATGTTTATACAAATGGACTCACACAATATGTATTCTTTTTGTGCCTGGCTTCTTCAACCCATTGTTATACCTGTGAGATTCATCCAAACACATCCAGCAGTAGTCCGTTCTTTATTACATGGTATTTCATTTCATAAATATACCAAAATCTATCCTTTCTGCTATTGGTGGACATTTGATTTTTTAACCAAAATTTGGTCATATATGAATAAAACTTCTGTGAACACTCATATGTCTTTTGATCAGACAGATACACTCATTTTTCTTGGAAGCCATTTTTTCATGTAGTATTTCTTGCTTCTTCTAACTTTCCTGACCAACAGCCTGATCTGGTACTTTACTTGTTAATTTGTCCTGCTGTTATTTTGAAAATGACTATAAACTCAATCATACCTTTTAAACAGCTCCAAATAACCCTTAATTTGTACATTTTAAGTACTTATAATGGTAAAGGAATAATCAGAGGACAATGTTTTTTTAGCTGTGCAAATGAGTTCTTCATATCTTATTCATTCCCATGGGTTTTCTTAACCCATCAAGTGGAACTTTCAGTCCTAGATTTTTATGCAGAGAACTTCTTTCAGCAATGTTTTTTGCAGATCCCAAATTAACCCTAGTGAGTTAAGCCACTGCATAGCAAAAGTGCTGGTTAGCTAATTTCTGCATGTGCCAGTAGCTCTCAAACTTTTGGGTCTCAGGACCTCTATACATTCCTAAAAATTGTTGAGGACCGCAAAGATTTTTTTGTTTATGTGACTACATTTATCAATATTTACTGCTTTAAAGAAATTATCAAACTTTCATATATTTATTTAGTCATTTTTAAATAAACCTACCGTATGTTAACATAAAAAACATATTTTTACTGTTAAATTATTGTGAAAAGTAATGTGGACACCCTGGAACTGTTTCAGAGACTCAAAGGGATCCCTACACTACACCTTGAGCCACTGGTCCATGCTGATGAGTTCCTTGTCCATACTGTAGCAATCATCTCTTATTTTTGACTTCCCAGCATCACAGTCATCTTTATTTGGTGACAAAACCCTTTTTTCCTAAAGAGATCCTATTTAAGATGGTCCAAATGAGGCTGAACACACCACTTTCCCAACTCAGTGATACACATGTGACTTCTGATTGGCCAAAGACTCTTGGAAACTATCGTGCTAAACTATTAGATAATTTCTCTCTCTCTCCCCCACAACCTGCCCACATTGTGAATCATAGCTTGACAACAGCTTTCTTTCCCATTACTTTGAGAGCTGGAAAGACCCCATCCTTGATGACATCATTTGAATCACTAAAGCAAGCCATGATTGAAAAACCTCTCCTTCCTCCTCTCAGTTGGGTCAGCCAGTTCACTTAAATTAGGTTTCTATCACTGACAACTGAAAGATCCGTAATTAAAACACACAGATAACGTTTGCACGTCAATTGTAATCTTCAGTATTTAAGTATTACATGAGAATTTCAAGCATTGTGGTAGGACAACAGCCAAAATTTTCAGGGGCATGGAGTCTTCCAGATATCTAGGTCAGTAGTTCTAAAATATGACTACACCTTGAAATCAACAAAGGGAGCTTCTTCAAAATACAAATTTCTAGGCTCTGCCCAGAATACTCTGACTCAGTAGTTCTGTAGTAGGGGCCAAAGAATCTGTATTGTTAATAAGATCCCTCAGTGATCCCAACACAATGAATCCCAGATCTGGCATTTGCTAAAAACTAACCTAGGAAGCTACCCACTCCATCTGTAAGAACAATACTTGCTACAGTGTGGAGTTCTATGTGCCTATAAATAAAACCTCTTTGGCTGGTACAGGAATGCCATGATTTTCAGAAATTCATTTAAGAGAAAGCCTGAAATTTATAAATTTGGTAAAATGTTCACACACAGCATAGCACCCCCATGCTTCCCATTATTGCCTTTTCTTGCTTCTTTTCTAAGTAGCATTTGGTCAAAGCAGAAGGAAAGTTCAAGAAACTTGACTAGGGCTCTAAAATTAAAATCCAATTCATTTCTCACAGATTTTGTATCTTAACTTTAGATGCCACTGTCTCTTCAAGTCCAAAGGTAATAAGTTATATGGTTATTGCTAAGCTGAGGAATCAGGAAAGAGCAGTAAGTTCAAAAGCTATAGGAAGAAAAAGCAAAAGAGTATTTTATCATGTTGTTTGGAACTGAATCTCATCAGCTTAAGCAAATGATACTTATTAGCCTAAGAAATTGAGACATAGGGAAGACCAAAGGTAGAAAAATCTAGATTGGGCTCTGCATCTTACCCTCTGTGAGCTGTAATATTTAACACTCAATATGTTTCTTATCCTTCTAATGTACAAAACGTTTTGCTTTGGCATATTCCTCTCCTTCTTCATATGATGGCGTGCATGCTCAGTTGTTCAGTTGTGTCTGACTCTTTTCGGCCCTTTGGATTGTAGACTGCCAAGCCCCTCTGTCCATGGGATTCTCCAGGCAAGAATACTGGAGTGGGTTGCCATGCCCTCCTCCGGGGGATCTTCCTGACCCAGGGATCAAACCTGCATCTCCTGCATCTCCTGCAATACAGGCGAATTCTTTACCACTGAGCCATTGGGGAAGCCTTCTTCATGTGATCGGGTGAGGCTCCTAATTACAGTTATCCCTTTTCTCTAACATTTTTCCTTCACCATTACCAAAGTAGAGTGACTATGACCCAGGATTGGCCAATCATAATATCCCACCTCTTTGGTAACAGTCAACCATTCAAGAATAGACACACTATCCTGGCAGAGTCAATCAAAATCCTTCCCTGAAATTGACATATAAGAGAAATGGACAGAGAGAGAGAGAGAAATTCTCCATTGGACTTACTGAACTTGAAAGATGTGAAATCGGAGTTGAAGACAGCGTCCCCAGAGGTCTATGTAAAGTAGAAAAAAATAAATAAAAAATAAGGCCAAACCATGGAGAGAAGCAGAGCACAAAGACAAGGAAAGAAGAAAAACTTGTCCCATTGTTTGAGCCCCTGAATCCAGTTATGGATTATGCTTAAAGCCAGAGGCTGCTCTAAACCGCTCCAATGTAAGGACCAATAAATTCCCTTTGGCTTTAGCTCAGTTAAGTTAGGATTCTCTCATCAGCAGTCAGAAGAGCCCTGGTTAACATACCCTGCTATTCCCCAGTCTTGTCTGTGTCCTTAGCCTGAGAAAAAGGAGGAAACAGTATACCAAATGATTTGCACCAGTTTGAGAAGATAAAGGTATTCAATTCACTCGAAGAGAAGAGGTCTTTTTTCCCTTTTCCTACCACTCCCAATACACACCCTTCAGCATCAGGCACATATTTAATATTTTTATTTGGGGGCTCGTTTTGAGGACAGCACAGTATTATAGTTTGGAGTACTGTGAATAACTATATTACTATCTTTTCTAAGCAAACTCTTTTTTTCTTTACAGTAATCTATACAAATGTTGCTTTTTTTTAAAGAAATTTTATTTTTATTTTGCCATGTTTTGTAAATACTGTTATAATCAGCACATTTTAGAGACCCCTGATTTGGCAATTTTTAAATGGAAATCAGTGAGAGAGTGTAAGCCACCTAGCAAAATTCCTAAAATGCTATTTATTTTCCTAAGCAAGGGGGACTTGTGCTATCCTTTATGTGCTCAGAAGTGATTTCTACAGAAATTAAAGTAGATTTGTAAATAAAGCAACCCTGGAGCATGACATTTTATAGAATGACAGAGAATCTTGGATAGTAGGTGGAAAATAAGTAGCATTAATTGTAGGCCTGTTAAGAAACCCTTACTTTATCTATCTAAGTAACCCAAATGCTTGAGCTTCATCAGCCTAAGTTTACAAATTTAAGCCGTGTGTCCATTAATACTAAAACAAATACTCAATACTCATTCATTGCCAAGAAGTCACCTTTTCAATATGACCTGGTGAGAAGGACTATCTATTGAGGGGTCAGGATTAGATCTGTAGGACTCTGTGACTTTGGTCTCCTTACCTCATGGTCTCTCTCAGGGACCTTGACCAGATCATCAAGGCAGGGGACACCTGTGTGCTCCCTGCTCTACTGCCACAGTTCTCTCCATGGGTATCCACAGTCTGGCATCAGGAAACGGGTGTTGCTCTGCTCTTAGCTACCTCTCTCACAGGTGGTGGTTCTTAGGAGTCAAATGCATTTAAATAAACAACCCCAGAAAAGGCATATGTTGCATAGATAGAAGATTATCTCACAGAATCAAAATTAGGAGGTACAGCCTACCCTCGTCAGCCACAGAACAAAAGGAGTATGGAGTAGCCGAGTACAGTGGCAGAAATCTATCTCTATATTTTCCTGGGCTCCTGCTTCATTCCCCCCTCTCTGTACTGACTCTCTTTCCTTTTTCATCCACAGTATGAAAAATGACTGTCCCAGCTCTCAGGGTTCCTTCCCCATTTTCTCTCAGACATTTTCCTTAATACATTTCTTTCACATCTAATACCATCTGAGAGGGCCTGGAATAACACATCCAGCATCAATACATTCTAGATTATTCTGTCTTAAAAACTACTGTGTGAAAGTCTGTCACCGTACAATTCCTCCTCTGATCTGAGCTCAAGTTACGCCCACAGTTCCTCCTACAGTTCTCAGGGTTCCCTCATAAAAAACAACTGGGAAAAAAATTACACTGTTCTCCAAGAATGAGGAATAATTTGTAAACAAAGGGCAGCCTAAATTCATAGAAGAAAGGAGAGGTTCCCCATCAAGGTTGCTAAAATTATACTCTATTTACATTATCAAACACATAATTTCTTTATGGAAAACCACTATATTTGCATTCTGTTACTGTTTTCAATTTTTTCCCCAAGACCAGTGGATGGCTAGTTTGTGTACATTTGCATAGTTTCAAGACAACGTGGCAACTTTTCCAGAAAAAAAAGGGCAGTGGATTCTCAATGTGTATCCAAATCTTCACGTCTTACTAGGAAGGAATTGCTTGTAAATTTTAAGTTACAGTGTCCATTCTGCTTTTCAAATGTCAAAATCCAGTCTCTATCAAGACAATCCATTGCATATGTATTGTCTCAGTTAATCCTAAAACAGTTATGTCTTCATCTCCATTTTACAGAAGAGGAAATCATTTCAGAGAAATTAGGGGATTTACCTAAGATTTCTCCACTAAGTCTTAGAGACAGAAATTAAACCCAGCTCCTTCTAGCTCACAATCTCATGTCTTTCCACTGCTTTCAGAGATGCCATTACAAATCTTGTTTGCTGGGACTTCAGTGGTGGTCTAGTGGCTAAGACTCTTGTGTTTCCAAAGCAGGGGGCTCAGGTTAGATCCTTGATACCTCAACTAAAAGTGTTGAATGCTGCAACTAAGACAGAGTTCACCAAAATAAATACTTTTTAAAAAATCTTGTTTGCTAAAGCCTTTATTAATTATAATATATGAAGACTTAAGCAAATTTAATTGTATTTTTTTGTTGTTTAACAAAATGAATGATCTGTGAACTGCATAGTCAAAATGGTTGAATATACATAAATATTTGCTTAAACTTCTGGCACATTGTGGGGGAACGCCTTTTTTTCTCCCTCTTACCCTTCATTGATAGAGGAGCCTGGCAGGCTACAGTCCATGGGGTGGCAGAGTCAAACATGACTGAGCAACTTCACTTTCACTCCCCTTCATTGGGGCCAACCTTTGCACTGGTATCCAGTAAGGGGCAGAGGTTGGCATGTCTGGGGTTAAGGAAATAAATAAACATCGATTTTTCACTGGGAAAGGAATTACAACTGTGAAAACTGAGAAATCTACACTATACCCTAGAACGGTGCATAAAAATTGGAGATGCTGGTATCATGGTCTGATTAGACAGACAAATATAGTTGTATGTGAGCGGGTGTGTATGTGTGTGTGTGTGTTTGTTTGCTGGCAAGTTCTAGAAGCAATGGCATTCCAATAACAGTGAGCATATTTAGATCTTGGTTTCTAGATACCGTTATCCACTAAAAAGAAACAGGGCTCTTAATTAAATGGCTGACTCCAGAACTGGAGCAGGGAAAACACAAGGTATGTTAGTAACATTTCAGGACAATAGAAAGTAAAGATATCCCCAAAGAATGATGGGAACATGTCTACAAGTTATCAGTTTGAAGGAGCTCTCACTGGCAAAGTCTGGAACAATTGGAGTATTAAAGCAAAGTAATAATAACAGATTGCAGCCCTATGAGTGAAAGAGAAATCATGAGTCTCTACTGATATCAATTAATTAGGAGAAAGGAAAACTCTACTCCATCTGATAAATCTAGAAGGAAATGATAGGATTAGAAAACCCTCCTTTTGTGACCATCTGAATAATAATTTATTCAAGTTGGGAGTTATTAATGGATGCTAAAACTGGTGAAATTTTTATAAGAAACAATATAGTCACATGATCCCAAAGTTTTTGCTACAAAATAATTGTTCATTACTTTATAATGGAAAATCTGGTAGTTACCATCTTCACTAAGTGATAAAAGTTAACATCCCCAGTAACGGAACAAACTGACACCATGTGCCTCCTCATATGATGCCCAGAGACCAGCACAGCCTCACTTCTGTGACATTCCTGCTAAATAGAATAAGTTATAAAGAAACATTAGACAAACCCCCATATTTGTAGAACATTCTCAAAACAATTACCTTGGACTCTTCGAAACTCTCAAGATCATGAAAGAAAACTGAGAATCTATTCCAGATTGAAGAAAACTAAAGAAACATGGCAACTAAAGCCAACATGCGACCCTATATTAGATCTTAGATTGGATCCTGGACCTGTAAGAGACATTATTGAGACATTCAGTTCAATTCAGTTCAGTCACTCAGTCATGTCTGACTCTTTGTGACCCCATGGACTGCAGCACGCCAGGCTTCCCTGTCCATCACCAACTCCTGGAGCTTACTCAAGCTCATGTCATTGAGTCAGTGATGCCATCCAACCATCCCATCCTCTGTCATCCCCTTCTCCTCCTGCCTTCAATCTTTCCCAGCATCAGGGTCTTTTCCAATGAGTCAGTTCTTCACATCAGGTGACCAAAGTATTGGAGTTTCAGCTTCAGCATCAGTCCTTCCAATGAATATTCAGGACTGATTTCCTTTGGGATGGACTGGTTTGATCTCCTTGCAGTCCAAGGGACTCTCAAGAGTCTTCTTCAACACCACAATTCAAAAGCATCAATTCTTCAGTGCTCAGCTTTCTTTATAGTCCAGCTGTCACATCCATACATGACTACTGGAAAAACCATAGCTTTGACTAGACGGACCTTTGTTGGCAAAACAATGTCTCTGCTTTTTACACTTGATCTTAGCCAAAAGGCTGAGAAGCTATGTCTCCGTTTTTTAATATGCTGTTTAGGTTGGTCATAGCTTTTCTTCCAAGGAGCAAGCGTCTTTTAATTCCATGGCTGCAGTTACCATCTGCAGTGATTTTGGAGCCCAAAGAAATAAATTCTCTCACTGTTTTCATCGTTTCTCCGTCTATTTGCCATTGAGACAATAGGGGATGTTTAAATTGGGTCCATAGATTACATGATATTGTTGGATCAATGTTAATTTCATGATTTTGATTGTTGTACTGTATCCTTACACTCAAGATATACAAACTGAGATGTTAAAGCATAATATAGCACATTGTGTCTACTACTCCTTCTCAAATGATTCAGAAATAATAAGCAGAGAACCAGGGTGAAAGGTATATGGAAGATCTGTGTACTATTTTGCAACTTTCCTTTTTTGGTAAATTTGAAATTATTTCCAAATTAAAAGTTTTTAAAGTGAAAAACTGTGATAGTTTATTCCCTGACTAGCTCTAAGAACATCAAAGCCCACAAACACTTGTGGGATTAGGAGGCTTAGGGAAAACAAAATAGAAATATTCATTTCAGTTATTTATGGCTGCATAATAAACCACACCAAAATTCAATGGCTTCACTGTATGATCTGTCATTATTCTGTGGATTGATTGGTGCCAGCTGGGCAGTTCTGCTCCATGAGGTGTCAGATGGGACTGCCATTATTTGGGGGATGCTTGAGGCTGGAACATCCAAGACAGCACAGTCACATGTCTGGTTCCTTGGTGATGATGGTTGGAAGGCTGGACATGGACTGCTGGGATGGTTGGGCCTCTTTCTCCATTCAGTCTCAGGGTCTCTCCCTTTCTACATGGCCTTTCTAAGTCACTTCTCTAAGTGACCTCTCCAGTGGGGAGCCAGATTTCTTGCATGGCAGTTCAAGACTCTTCAAAAGTGCGAAAGCAAGAATTGCAAAGTATTCTGAAGGCTTATGTCTAGAACTAGTCATCGCTTTCACTGTACCGGTTAAAACAAAAACAAAACAAAGTGGGGAAATATTCAAATGTACTATATAAGGATACGAGCTTTCATGTACTCATCACCTGGCTTCAAATTTTTGTATCGAAATCAAATTTAAATTATTAGTAATTGGGACTTCGCTGGTAGTCTAGTGGTTAAGAATCCACCTGCCAATGCAGGGGACACAGGTCCATCCTTGGTCTGGGAAGATGCCACATGTTGTGGGGCAACCAAGCTTATGTGCCACAGCTACTGAAGCCTGATCGCCCTAGAACCTGTGCTCTGCAGCAAAAGAAGCCACCACAATGAGAAGCCAGTGCAGCGCAACAAAGAGTAGCCCCACCGTGACGCAGCTAGAGAAAGCCTGAGGGTAGCAACAAAGACCCAGAACAGCCAAAAGTAAATTTTTTAAAAATTTATTAGCAGTTTTAAAAAATGAACTACAGGGTCAGTCCAGATTCTATGTGGGAGAGGACTACACAAAAGCGTGAATGCTGCTGCTAAGTCGCTCCAGTCGTGTCCGACTCTGTGCGACCCCATAGACGGCAGCCCACCAGGCTCCCCCGTTCCTGGGATTCTCCAGGCAAGAACACTGGAGTGGGTTGCCATTTCCTTCTCCAGTGCATGAAAGTGAAAAGTGAAAGTGAAGTCGCTCAGTCGTGTCCGACTCGTCCGACTCTTAGCGACCCCGTGGACTGGAGCCCTCCAGGCTCCTCCGTCCATGGGATTTTTCCAGGCAAGAGTACTGGAGTGGGGTGCCACTGCCTTCTCCCAAAAGCATGAATAGCAGGAGTTATATCAGGATCTGTCTTTGGGGCTTAGCTGCCACACCATCACGGTTCATATACCAGCCATTCTGCCAAAAATGTGTTACATTTTAAAATCATGTTAAATAAGTATGTAGTCTGTTGAAAGCCAAATAAGATAAGAACCAAAGTAGTATAGATTAAAGCTGAGACATACTCTAGATTCTTGTACAAGTAGCCTCTTCTTCCTTCTACGTGACCAGTATGTAAGTTGTGGTTGCTTCTTGTGGTTTTTAAAATTTTGCTTTCTCTTCTCATTATAACCTTGACATATCTGAACAGCAAACTAATGACCTTGATTTATGAAGGTGTTCTTGATTAAAATTTTATTAATTATTTAAATTTCAAGGACAGGTTAAAATAATCAAATGGATTTTGATTATAATTCACTATCATGAGTGAAGTTTTAGCAGCTTTAATGAAATATAATTTAGGGCTTCCCTGGTGGCTCAGATAAACAATCCACCAGCCAATGCAGGAGACACAGGTTCAACCCCTGATCCAGGAAGATCCGACATGCTGCAGAGTAACTAAGCCCTTGCACCTCAGCTACTGAGCCTGTGCAGCAGAGCCTGAGAGCCTAACTACTGAAACTTGAGCACCCTAGAACCTGTGCTCCACGACAAGAGGGGCCACCACAATGAGAAACTCACGCACCACAACGAGAGAGAAGCCCCGACTCACTGCACCTAGGGAAAAGCCCACACAGCAACAAAGACCCAGCACAGCCAGAAAAAAAATAATAAATAAACATTTTTTAAAAACTACTTTCATTATTTAAAAAAAGAAACATAATTTAAATATTATAAAATTTATATATTTAAACTATACAATTCAACAGTTTCTAGTATGTTTGCAGAGTTGTGTATCCATCGCCACAATCAATTTTGGAATATTTTCATGACCCCCAAAAGAAACTTGCTACCTGTTTTTAGTCACTCCCCATTCAACCGTTCCCACCCACAGTTGTAGGCACCACTAACCTACTTTCCATTCCTACTGAGTTACCTGTTCTAGACAGTTTCTATAAATCAAATTTTACAATATGTAGTCCTTTGTGACTTAGTCCTTTCAATTAGCATAATGTTTTCAAGTTTTACCCTTGTAGCACGTATCAGTATTTCGTTCCTGTTTATTGCTGAATAATATTCCACTGTTTGAGTACATCACATTTTCTTTATCAATCAGCAGTTCATGGGCATTTGAATTGTTTCCACCTTGGGGCTGTTATAAATAATGCTGCTATGAACATTCACATTTTTGTGCTATGAACATTTTTGTGTGAATCTGGTTTTTCATTTTGGGGGAGTTGATATCTGGGCCTGTGAAAATTGTGATGTATTTTATAATACGTTTAATTAATTTTACACAATTATATATAGTTAATTATATTTAATTACATTTATATGTTTAATTGGTTTTATATATTATATGATATACCTGGATCTATATACCTGGATTTGAATGAGAAAGCTAAAGGTTATTTTCCAGTTATTAAATTTCATCTTTCTAATATATGGTAAACTGAAAATAACAGTTAATTTGGAGGAAGAGGATTGGAGAAGTTAATGAGAACTTCACTCAATGTATAAAGGAACTTAGCTTAGATATTGAGGTATATAATTGCCTGGTTTAAAATCATGATTCTACCACTTGGAAGATGTGTGACCTTCAATAAGTTACTGAACCTCTCTTTAGTTTCTTTGTCTGAAAATGGAGGAAAATATGCCTCATAAGATGGTTGTGAGGATTAAAGTAGATAACTGTAAACCTAGTGTTTTACACTTTTAATATGACCGTGCATTGCATTTGAAGTTTTATTTTTTTTATATCACTTTTTTCTTTTTTATTTAAAATATTATAACCAATTAACATACTAAGATAACATTGTTTACATTCCAGTGGTGCATGTTTAATGACTAGGGCATGAATGATTAAAAACCACAATAATTATCTCAGCATTCCCTACAAAGTGCCCCATTTTGTTTTGTCTAGAGGAGGGGAGAGGAGAGGGAATGGAACACAGGGAAGGGAGAGGAATGAAGAAGGAATGGCATCACACAGGGAGAAAAGCAAATGTCAATTATCATACTTAGGTTTCAGGTTTCAAAACCTGTTGAACATTTGAAGTTTTAAAAGCAATTTTAAAATGTGTGAGGTCAATCTTAATTTTGTGTGTTTACTAATTTAAATACACTGATATTACCAGATCATGCTTCAAGCTGGAAAACAGAGATTCGATACTACTTACTTGGTATCTGCATTTTAGATTCACTGAGGAAATGGAAACTAATGACATAAGGTCTGAACTGTGCTTTAGTTACTCTTTTCCATTTTACAAATCAAAGAGGGAGAATTTCTTGAGCAAAACAATAAAAATTCATGGAGATGGGGTGCCATTTTTACCAAAATTGATCCTGAAACACATACTATTAAATTTCCTAGGCTACAAAGAATTACCTTTATTATTCCATCAATCACTTGAATCTTTGAAACAAAGCAATTATAACTACTTTTGCTGACCCCTAAGGCTTTTGTTTTAATGCAAAAGAACTCTGTTAATAATCTAGCGTCTTGCCAAAGATCCTTTCTCATCTCCCTATAGCTGATTTGAACGTTCCATTTTAATTCGTTGCCTGTGGAATTAGTAATCATATGATTTCTCTAGTGACTTCAATCTTAAATAATAATATCCCTCTAATAAGGCTTATTCTATTTATAGGGCTTACAGAGAAATTAGGTTTTTAAGAAAAAACAGTAGCAATACTAGAAGCCATTTTCTGGCCTATTTTCTACTGTTTATACATGTTTCCAGCCAGAAGACTAGAAATACAGAATGCAGAACTTGTGAAGTCCTCATCCTGTTCCTCCCATCCATGCTTGGACTCATAAGAGATCACTCCCTAGGATCTCCAAACAGGACACCAGGTTCATTTTGGAGAGCTTAGGAGACCTGTAGCCTCTTAACCAACCAATCTGGAAGTACCTACAAGATAACAAGTACTGTGCTATCTTTGTGTGTGTGTGTGTGTGTGTGTGTGCGCGCACATGTGTATAACAGCTTTATTGAGTTTATGCTTTGGAGAAGGAAATGGCAACCCACTCCAGTATTCTTACCTGGAAAATCTCAGGGACAGAGGAGCCTGGTGGGCTACAGTCCATGGGGTCACAAAGAATTGGATACAACTTAGCGACTGAGCACTTATATGCTATACAATTCACTCATTTAAAGAGTACAAGTCAGTGGTTTTTACTTTATTCACAGAGTTGTGCAACTACCACACCAATTTTAGAACATTCTCAGCACCCCACATAGAAACCCCATACCAATTAACAGTACTCCTGTTTTTGACCCAGCTCTAAGGCATCCACTAATCTATTTTCTGTCTCTATGGATTTACCTTTTCTAGAAATTTCTTACAAATGGCATCGTATGGTATATGGTCTTAAATAGCAATAATATTCCATTGTATAGATGTACCACATTTTGTTTATTCATCAGTTGATGAGAGTTTGGATTGTTTCTACTTAGCTATTGTGAATAATGCTGCTGTGAACATTCACATGCAAGTTTTTGTGTGAACATATATTTTTATTTTTATTGGGTATATACCTAGGAATGGAATTACTGGATCATATGGTATCTCTATGTTTAACCTTTTGAGAAACTGCCAGACTGTTTTACAAAGTATACCATTTTACATCAAGACTGTCTTAAGAGCTACTTGGTCTGGGGCTAATATTTTTTCCATTTGGGTATGGAATTGGGAACAGGTCTTTGCTGTTCAGGTAAGAAACTTCTGTCAAAGATACTAACCATAGAATGGTCTGGATTTACCAATCTAAAAGATTATGTGTTTTTTAAAAGTTCTTAAAATAAGATTTTGGGGGGCTCCAAAATCACTGCAGATGGTGACTGCAGCCAGGAAATTAAAAGACACTTACTCCTTGGAAGGAGTTATGACCAACCTAGATAGCATATTCAAAAGCAGAGACATTACTTTGCCAACAAAGGTCCATCTAGTCAAGGCTATGATCTTTCCTGTGGTCATGCATGGATGTGAGAGTTGGACTGTGAAGAAGGCTGAGCGCCGAAGAATTGATGCTTTTGAACTGTGGTGTTGGAGAAGACTCTTGAGAGTCCCTTGGACCGTAAGGAGATCCAACCAGTCCATTCTGAAGGAGATCAGCCCTGGGATTTCTTTGGAAGGAATGATGCTAAAGCTGAAACTCCAGTACTTTGGCCACCTCATGCGAAGAGTTGACTCATTGGAAAAGACTCTGATGCTGGGAGGGATTGGGAGCAAGAGGAGAAAGGGAAGACAGAGGATGAGGTGGCTGGATGGCATCACTGACTCGATGGACGTGAGTCTGAGTGAACTCCAGGAGTTGGTGATAGACAGGGAGGCCTGGCGTGCTGCGATTCATGGGGTCGCAAAAAGTCGGACATGACTGAGCGACTGAACTGAACTGAAAATAAGATGATTAGCATTCCTCTGTCTAGGGAAAAAAAAAAGAATGATCTTATTTATCAGATTTCCAGAATACTATAGACTCTCATGGAGCACTTGCTTCTTCTCACCTTAAGAGGTTGACAAGGCTTCATGGCAGGTGGACAAGGCATAGTGGTGTAAATTAAAGGCATTGCAAAATTAAATGTCCCCAGTGTCTCAAGGGAATTCTTCATAGCATTTACAATAACATCCCTGGTTATGGAAGTTCATATGGGCTAATAATATATTTTCACTGTAGTCACTCACACCTTACCACAAATTATTTTAATAATCACATTTCCCTCCTAATCCCTAATTAAGTACTAAATCAAACTAAGGTGTTTCTGATAGTAGAGGAGGTACTAGAGAAAGGATGGAAAAGGAGGACAGTTGATTCCTGAACAACATGGTTTGAGATGCACAGGTCCTCTTATTCACAGATTTTTTTCAATAGTCAAAACTACAGTACTATAGGATCCGTGATTGATTGAATACAAGAATGGGACACTGAGGATACAGAGGAACCGAATACACAGAGAGCTAACTATACCCAGATTTTTGACTGCGTGGAGGGTCAGTGACCCTAACCTCTGAGTTGCTCAAGGGTCAACTGTAATTTTAAAACCTAAAAAGGGGAATTGGGAACATACTATGCACATTCTGTTTATTTATTTACTCCTCATAACAACTCTGTAAGATAAGCATCATTACTTTTGCTTTTAAAGAAAAGTTGAGCAAATTTATAAGGTCACAAAGATTCTGTGTGAGGAGCTAGGGTTTTAAACTTGGATCTATCTGATTCCAAAGAATCGGAGCATCCTCTTTCTATTCTGAATAAAAGGTAGACACAAGCAGGACTTGTGCGCTGGGAAAGAGGGAGTGAGGAGAGCAGAGCTGTGCCCAAACCAAACTTTGCCTTCTCTACAAATCTATTTTGTGTCCCTGCCACACCACTTGCTGGCAACACCCCCGGCCCCCATTGGCTCAGCTGTGCAGTACTGCTAATGAGCCCTAAGTGCTTTCCGGCTTAGTGGAGCTACTGTATTTGACTAACTTAAGACTCCAGCCACTGCGGCTGCCGGGGCCACACACTCTCCAGCAAAACTTCCTTATTTGGAAAAGTCTTCGATCCTCTTTGGGCAGAAAGAATACAATCTCACATTTAAGAAAAACAAAATGCTTTGACCTGAATCAGAAGGGGTACATGAAAACACTAAAACACAGAGAAATGCAAAAAAAAAAAAAAAAAAAAAAAGTATATTTCTAAATGATTTTTTCAGGTGGAAGGTGGGAGTGGTATGAGGGTGAGAATACTTCATCAGAGAGTTAAAAGAACATTCACAAATTCCTTTTTATTTCCAGAAGTTATTCCAGTTAGTCATGTTTTAAATCTCAGTTATATGAAATTTGGGCTTCCCTCACGGCTCAGACTGTACAGAATCTGCCTGCAATGCAGGAGATCAGGTTCAATTCCTGGGTCAGGAAGATTCCCTGGAGAAGGGAATGGCTGCCAACTCCAGTATTCTTGCCTGGAGAATCCCAAGGACAGAGAAGCCTGGTAGACTACAAGTCCATGGGGTCGCAAAGAGTTGGACATGACTGAGCAACTAACATATGAAATTTAGCATACTTTTTAGTGGAGTTAAGAAAAAAATGCATTTTGAAATTGTTAATTTATGTCAGGAGGGACCTGAGTGGCAGGAGACTACTTTTTCAGAAGCAATGGTTTAGCATTGCTTTTTACACCCTGGGTAGAGGTTATATTTGAAAAGGCAAGACAGATATTTGTAGATATGGGCCAGTGAGATCAACCTGAGTATTGGCTCTTGTCATCCCTAGAAAGACAAAAAGAGGAGACTTAAGTCTCAACTCTGCCACTAACCTGCTGGGTGAAAGCGAAAGTGAAAGTTGCTCAGTCATGTCCGACTCTTTGCAACCCCATGGACTGTAATTCTCCAGGCCAGAATACTGGAGTGGGTAGCCTTTCCCTTCTCCAGGGGATCTTCCCAACCCAGGGATTGAAACTTGGGCAACTTAATCAACCTCTCAGATTAGACCTCAGTTTGCTCTTCTCCAAAGAGGAGTTGGACTAAGTGACTTCCAACAGCCTTTCTAGAATTGTCTTTCTGTTTATGGCTTCCATAATTGAGAAAAGGGCTTTTCTAGGCTAAAATATGCTATGAAAATCATGGTTTCCAATGCTGTCTAGACCCACCCCTCATTTCCTAACTTCCTTCTTGGTACTCTTACCCCCTCAGCCCTTCTGAAGCTCAGGGCCTTAGTTGCTTCCTGGCTTCTGGGAGGAACCTCCCAAAGGGCCCATTGGTATGCAAAGCACAATAAACTGGATGTTATCCTCAATGCTTATGAAATCTTATCTATCCCATGTTCCATTCCCCCAAAGTCTGCTTTCAACCACCTGGCCCTCAGCGATGATGGATTAAATCAGATAAAATAACCCTCATGGATATTTGCTAACATGTAACCCCACTCACAAATATACCTTAAAAGTAATCAGAATATAATCTCTCCCCATAGAGGTCCTCATTTCTGCATTATTTATTTATGTGGAAGGGGAGTATTGATGGAAGGGTCTTCCTGTACCCCTCAAATTTCGTGAAGGTTGGATTGTGCCTTCTCTGATCAGTGACACTTGGGAAAGTTGTTTTATCTTGGCAGGAATATGGTAAACTCGAGATGGAGATTTTGTTTTTCTCTGCGTTAATCTGCAGCTAATGCCAGTGAACATTATCCTTGTTTAATTACATTCACTAACCAACTGACACAACTTCCCCTGGGAAGAAGCTTATCCGACTCTGACTCATGCTTTACAGCATGTTGGATCTGAGGAAATGGATAATATACGCCCCGCTGGCTTTGGAATTTTAAACAGAAACCCACATGCCGCCAAGTCTCCGGCTTACTCCCAAATATGGGAGAATGTGTGCCCCAGCGTGGTTGCAGAAGGCATGCTCAGTGTGACAAAAGGCAAACTTCACGGTGTATGCTGAGCACCAGGCCAGATGTGAAGGGCCAGAGCCAGCATCCACTTAGCAGAAAATGAAAAGCCTTAGGAAAGGGGAGAGAGGCTACCACAGCTAAGGACTATCTCCGGTCTAGAGTTATCTTGATGATATCATGGCAGTGGCTATTTATTAAAAGTAAGATGAATCCTGAGCTTCAGGGACTAATGAAGAGCATCTTCAAGGAGCTAACCTTTTAGGGCAATTTTCACAGACACAGCCTGTCAAACCAGGAGATAAAATCATACCAACCTTGTGCTGAGCTAGCTAGGTTACCCTGGACCCAGATATGGCAAGAAACCCTCTGCTGGCCAGTGTGTCTCAGGGTTCTATGAGAATCAGAGATGTTGCCAAAGTAGAGCTAACTGGAGCAGTTTGTCTCCAGTTATGTCTTTATGTCTGACCTGAGAGAGCAGGGGGCAGTGTCCCAGAACAGAAAGAGATGGCTCCTCAGCTAGAGTCCAAAGAAGAGGCTCACACTCCCTCCTCCACATCCGAGCCCCCCCCTCCTGCCCAGATCCCTACTGCGTCTGCACATGCCCTCTTACTAACTCTCTTCCCCTAACAGCTATACAGCTATCCTTTACTTCTCTTAAAAAAAAGGTTTTTTTTACAGCTTTTATTTTAAAAATATGTTTGTTGAAAAAATTTTCAAATAGTATAGAAATGTAACACCCAATGGCTTAGTGGGTAAAGAATCACCTGCAATGCAAGAGACACAGCCCACATGGGTTTGATTCCCGGGAGGGGAAGATTCCCCTGGAGGAGGAAATGGCAACCCCCTCCAGTATTCTTGCCTGGAGAATCCCATGGACAGAGGAGCCTGGCGGGTTACTGTCTTTGGGATCGCAGAGTCAGACATGACTGAGCGACTAACACATACAGAGAAAATACTCCATAAATGGGAGCTGTTGTTGTGATCATCTGTGTGTTAGTCACATCATTTTGTTCAAACTTCATAATATCCCTATGAAGTAGGTTTATTTTCATTCCCTTTTACAGGTAAGAAGATTCAAGTTCATACAGGAGAAGTAACTTGCTCAAACTTACAATGCTAGTACACAGCAAGGCAGAGATTTGAACCCTAGTGTTTTCTCTCTGAAGGTTGTGGTCTTAAAGGACTTCCTTGGTAGCTCAGCGGTAAAGAACCTGCCTGCAATACAGGTGATGCAGGAGACCCAGGTTTGATCCTTGGGTCGGGAAGATCCCCGGAGAAGGGCATGGCAACCCACTCCAGTATACTTACTGGGGAAGATCCTATGGACAGAGGAGCCTGGCAGGCTAAGGTCTATGAGGTGGCAAAGAGTCAGAGTAAGCATGCACTCATGCTGCCTTAAAAAGTATAAAGAAAAAAAAAAAAAAAGTATAAAGAAGAGATATATCATCCTCACACCAGGACTCAAAAGACAACCTCTGCTGTTGTACTTCCAGACTTCTCTTTATATACATGTTCATAGTATTTAATATGATTTTAAGAAAATAAAGTCTGATGCTGGTTAGGCTTCTAGAAAGAGGGAGAATGAGTCACCCACTGTAATTGATCCAGATTTCTCTTGCCCTTAAAAAGCTCTAGCTCAGGGAACGTTGGCTGAGTCCCAAGCCTTCTGCTGGTGTCTGAGAGGCTCAGATATATTCCTGGGAGTGTCACGCCAAGCATACAGTAGGCACTCAATTAATTTTCTCCAGGTATTGTTAGGGACAAATGCTTCTGGGATCCTTGGCCTCTGCTCCAGTGTAGGTATTTAGGAGCTGTGGGTTGCTTCCCTCTCCAGATGGTGCTGGTGCTAGTGTGCGAGATGAACAAAGAAAGAGCTGCCCCAGTGAGTCTAGAAGTACAGACATGTCACAAATCTGTACAGCAAAATGACAGCTACCACGCTGGACGACTAAAGCCCTTGCTGAACTTGTCATCCTGATTTGTCTCATGACCACTAATGAAGAAAGAAGCTTTGGGGACAGACATAGTCACAGGTGAAGCTGAATGTGTGTTGTTGGACTAGAGGGAGCAGAGTGGGGCCTGGATTCAGTGGCATTTCTGAAATTTGTAGTCACTTTTATCATTTGGCCCAGCCTGGCTTCGGGGGATGAAGAGTCACCTCCTAATCAATGAAGGGACTGACTTCAGGGGGAGCAGTGACATTTCCCTGTTTGGTCACAAGACCTTAGGTTAGTAAGCAGAGCAGATGCTTGTCACATCAGGGCAGGCCATGGCCAAAGCTAGTCAAGAATTTAGGAAACCTGTCTTTCCTTCCCACTTTCCCCTAACAAGTATCATCCCTTCCACATACACAATCACACACATTCTCTTTAAAAAAAAACTTATAAAGAAATGGATTTTATGTTGTGGAAATTTTACCTCATTTTTTTAAACGATACCAACCCAGATTAAATATTCTATTTTCTCTCTTCATTCCTGTGTCTACATATTCATCAGGGTTTCTTTTTCTTTTTCCATCTGAGCACATTGTGGAATTTGATCTATTCAACTTGTGATATAACAAAAGTAGTTATCTTTAGTTCCCTAAGCCAGGGACTACTAATTCTTAAAAATTTTTGTGGAAGTATAACTTGTATACAGAAATGTGCACAAATCATTAACATACAGCTCTATAAATTCTCAAAAGGCAAATACTGCTATGTATCCAAAACCTAAATGAAGAAACAGAACATCTCAGAAGCCTCAGAACACCTCAGAAGCCCCCTTTTGACCCATTCCAGTCACTAATGGCTCAAGGCCAATCCCTATTCATAGATTAAAGGTATCTGTTAATTTTTCTTATTTTCTAACTCGACATAAATGAAATTAGAAGTATGAATTCTTTATGTCTGGTTTCTTCCACTTAATGTTATATTTATGATATTCATCCTTATTGTCGTATGCAGGTTATTATTCTCATTGTTGGATAGTGGATTATGTAAGTCCATCATGAACTATTTATCTATTCTATTACTGGTGGACATTTGAATTGTTCCTGTTCTTCAGCTATTACAAATAGTGCTGCTCTGAATATTTTTGTATGTGTCTTTTGGTGAACATATGTATTTCTAGAAATGTAATTGCTAATCATAGGGTACACATATGTTCAACTTTGGCAGATATTGCCAAACAATTTTCCAAAGTATTGATAGCTGTACTGATTTACACCCCCATGAGCAATGAACGCAGCTCCAGTTGCTCATAGTTTCACTAGCACTTACTGTTGTCCATCTTCTTCATTTTAGCCATTCTGGTGGATGTGTGCGGATATCATGTTGCACTTTTAATTTGCGTTTTCCTACTGGTTAGTGAATTGAGTCTTTTTTCATAGATTTATTAGCCATTTGAATATTTTAGGGACTCAAAAGATTTTTCCTGGTTATTAAAGTAATATGGGTTAATTGAAGAAGGTCTGGCAAACACAGAAAGGAATCATGGTAAATTTGTACTATGTCCAACTAGCTAAATGTTTAAACTATGTTTTTCAGAATTGCTTTCCTTGTCTGGTTCTGGGCTAGGATTAGCCACAAAAAACATTTGTATAAGCTCAGAAGATCTGTGTAGAATCAGGTGCTGTTGTAATTCACACACATTCTCACATCTGCTGGCTCACCTTGTTAGCCGCAGGTAGCAATTAGGCCCACAGTTCCTTCAGTTCCCACTAAATCTCATGTGAAGCTTTTTCAACTCCTGGGCCCAGTGTGTGTTTAGCTCCATGACAAAGGACCCACTAAGAGATTGACAGAGCTTCCAATTCACCCTTGTGAGCACCATATATATTTTTTTTTTCCAAGTTTGCTTTGCCTTTGCTCTCCCACAGTTCACATCTAGCTACACTTCCTGACCACCTGCCCTCCTAACTTCAGGCCCAGCACCAGAAGCATACTCTACAGTCACACTCAAGCTGTTTAACCAGCTCCCACAATTGCAAAATGTCAAGTCATTATAATAAACTCATTCTATGACATTCTTAGTAGCGTCTCTGATTAAACACTGGCTGATACAGATATTAATAAAAAAACTAAATCCACCTGTAATCCCACACCCAGGGAGGACCTCTGTCAACATCTCACTGTGTGTTCTTCTTGCCTGGAATATTTTAACTGAAGAGAACAAACACCAGAGAGGTTAAGGATTGCTCAGGGTTAGGCTAGCTGATGGCTTAGCCTGGCCTTGAGAAGGCTGTTTTTGTCCCTGCTAATTTGGTGTTGCTTCCACTGCATCTCAGAACCCCTTGAAAGCGTTAGTCGCCCAGTCATGTCTGACTCTTTGTGACCATGGACTGTAGCCCACTAGGCTCCTCTGTCCATGGAATTCTCCAGGCAAGAATACTGGAGTGGGTTGCCATGTCCTTCTCCAGGGGATCTTCCTGACCCAGGGATCAAACCTGGGTCAAACCTGGGTCCCCTGCATTACAGGCAGATTCTTTATCAGAACTCATTAATAACCACTTACTCTTCGAGCTTTCCTAGGGGCCTCCTAGCTCTGAGCACAAACTCTGGGCCTGTGAGAGGAGCTTTTGAACACATTTTCCTGTGTTTTGAAGCCACCTGCTTTTATAGTTTCCCCATTTTGTTCCGATTGCAGGAGTTCTACCTTCCTGTTCCTCTTAAGAAAAAAAAAAAAAAAGCAGTCTTCTAAGACTAGTCATTCTGTGTCATCTCCATCTGGAGAACTGACCAAGAAGTGATGGCCACCAGGGGGCCAGAGAGAGCCCAAAGGCCTTGCGCATCTGCCAAACACAGCTCCCCAGACGTCAGTTAGAGATGTAGTTCTTTAATTTAAGCATTACTATCTTGAGTTCTCTTTTAAAACATAAGCACTCCTGAGAGAGGGTGAACCTGAAATCCTTAATTCTTCAGAATGAATTATTTCCCAGATGGTGTATATTGGTGTCATAAAAGCTTTGGTGAAGAACAGGCTGGTCAGAGGAGAGCCAAGGGAATGAGAAGTCAAAGACAAACCTTGCCTCCTTTGCAGTTTGTCCAAGAGCCTCCTGGGCTCTAAGTTCTACAAGAACAAGAGTCAACAGGACTTTCCTGCTCAAGCCTGAAGCTTGGGCCTGCACTTTACTCCTTACCCGGAGGGTGGACTCACCAACAGGACAGATTTGCTTCCCTGAGGAGAACAGAACCAGAGAGAAGCAACTAGAGGCAAAGGGCAACTCAGAAACTAATGATGATGAGAAGAAACTGGCGACACCCTCTCTCCCATCGTGGCAGTTTTGCCTGGCTGGTTTCTTAAACAGGAACAAAAAGGGGATGTTGTGGTAAAGGTCTCTTGCTTTGTTTTGTTTTCTCTTCCAACGGCTATAGATACTGTTGGCCTCTTTCCCTGTTTGCGCATGTCACCACCCTCCCAAGTAGAGGGGACAGTTATCCCATAGGTTGACTGCTGAGCTGAGACCTCCCAGGCTGGTAGGGAGGCCCCGGTCCAAAATGCAGGAGTGCTCAGGGGTAACTTTATCCTGCCAGAGCTAAACAAGGAACTGAGTGTTTAGAATAACTTCAAGAAAGTCGTAGGCGTTTCCTCTGTCAGGGAAACAAGAAACCACAGTGAGATAATGGATAGCTATATTCAGGTCACAGATTATCAGCTGCCACTGCTGCTTCCTGTTCAGAACTCGATGAAGCGTCTTTCTAGTCACTAGAGCCTCATGGGTTCTGCGAGCATGACAACATTGAGTGTTGTTAGGGCTTGGGAGCGCTGCCTGGGGATCTCACACAATCCAGTGGTGTAACTGTTTTTTGAGGGGTGAGGCATCAGAGGCCTGTTCCTGGTTGGGTAATGGCGGTAAGTGGTGGATGAGGAAGCAACAGTGAGAGTAACTTTTGCCAAACTCTTAGTTTTTTTTCCAGGCTCTTGGACTCAGAGAGTTTGGGGCATCATCTCATTCCACTCTTAAAACCACCTTAAGCAAAGAAGAGTTAGCAAGGATGTGAAATTAGACCTTTGTACACTGTTGGTGGTAATGCAAAATGGTACAGCCACTAATGGGAAGCAGTGTCAAAATTTCTCAACATTTAAAAAGAGAACTGCTGTATGATCTAGCAATCCCACTCCTGGGTAGCTATCTAAAAGAATTAAAATCAGTATCTTGAAGAGATATTAGCACTCCCATGCTCACCATAACACTGTTCATAGTAGTCAAGTTGTGAAAACAATCTCAATGTCTATTAAAGGATAAAGGGATTAGGAATATGTAGTATATATATACAATGAAATATTATTAAGCCTTAAAAAAAGGAAATCCTAAAAATATGTTACAACATGGTGGAGCCTTGAGGACATTGTACCAGTGGTACCCAACCTTTTTGCTACCAGGGACTGGCCTCGTGGAAGACAACTTTTCCATGGACCAAGGGCGGGGAGGGGTTTGGTCTTGGGATGATTCAAGTGCTTTACATTTACTGTGTTCCGATGAGAATCTAATGCCACCACTGATCTGACAGGAGGCAGAGCTCAGCCAGTAATGGGGAGTGGGCGTGACAAGCAATGGGGAGTGACTGTAAATACAGATGAAACTTTACTTTCTCATCCACCACTCACCTCACCTCCTGCTGTGCAGCCCAGGTCCTAACTGGCCACAGGCCAGGGTCCTTGGGGGTTGGGGACCCCTACATTATACTAAATGAAATAAGTCAGTTACAGAAGGACAAATACTATATGATTTTACTTATATAAGGAATTTAAATAGTCAAACTCATAGAAGCCAAAAGCAGAACATTGGTTGCCAAGGGAGAGAGAGAAATGAAGAGTTGCTAATCAATAGGTTTAAAGCTTCAGTAATACAAAATGAATAAGTTCTAGATCTGTTGTATAGTGTTGTGACTGTAACTATATTGTACTTTACACTTAAAAACCTCTTAAGAGAGTAGATCTCATATTAAGTGCTCTAATCACAGTAAAATGAAAATGTAAGAACCACCTTGTGAGAGAAGTACTATTATTATCCCCATTTTGTGGTTGAGACAAGGGAGTCATAAATAAAGTTAACTAACTTGCCCAGAAGCCACAGTGGTAGAACTGGGAACTAGAATCAGGACTTAAATTCTCTGTCTCTGTCGTCTGTCTCTTTCTCACATACACACATGCACAGAATACTTTATTACACTGTCACTTATATATACTTAACATGCATACACCTATGCGGCCGCCACCCAGATCAAGATTAAAACACTTCCATCCCTCTCAAACTTTCCCTCATGTCGCTTTCCAGCAAATACCCATGCCCCATAAATTTCAAGTAACCAGTAATCTGACTTCTATTCTCATAGATTTGATTTATCTATTCTTGAACTCATATGACTGAAATTATGCTCTTGTATCTGGCTTCTTTTGCTCAACATAGTATGTCTAGGGCTTGTCCACATTGCCATTTATATCAGCAGTTCCTTCCTTTTTATTGCTGAATAGCATATGATTTCATGAATATACCATTCAATTTATTTATCCACCCACTTGTTGATGAACATTTACATTGTTTCTATTTTTAGGGCATTTTGAATAATACTGTCATGAACATTTTTCTTAGGTAGGAATGTATTTAATTTTATTAAATAACTGCCAAATCATTAGTTGCTCCACATTCTTGTCAACACATGGAATTGTCAATCTTTTCATTTTGCCATTAGAGTAAATGTGAGAATTAGCTCTTTCTGATTCCAGAGCTGATACAGCATCATCAAGCTCTGAATCTGAGCTACTGCTACATCCATGACTCTCTGGCTTCGGTGGGAACAGGAGGACTAAGTACCACTTTCTTACATGCTGGCAGCAAGAATGGAAAGTGGCTCCCCAGGACAGCTAGGTTCCAGGAAGCTGCCTCCTCCATCATTTCTAAGGGGTACCCAGCAACTTCAAGACTGAGTGTACATATGTCCTTTTCCAGGAAAATCCCTCTAGAAAGCTCTCCTATGGCTTCTAGTACAAGGGTGTGCCAAGTGTGTGGCCACTGTGGTCAGAGCCTACTATGAGGTCGGCCCTGTTCTTCTTTGCTAACAAACTGGAGTGGTTCAAGCCAGAACATCAGAAGGCTCTCAAGGATAGGACCTGGACCAGGAAGCCCTGTAGCCTGAACCATGAAAGCCCTAGAACTATGCTGCAGCTTGGCCTCCTACCCTAATGTGGCCTTGGGCATGTCATTTCTGTGACACAGTTTACTCAACTATTAAATGGGACAACAATGCCAGCTCTATAGCTCACACAATTTCTTCAAAGGCTTCTTATTTTTCCGAGGGTGTCTTTCTCTGGCCCGTCTTCTCCCCATGTCCCCTGTGTTTCCACCATGCTGATCCATTTAATATTCATGAGCAGGATAGCCTCTTAGACTTCTCTAGATTTTTATAAAAGGTGTTTTCATGCAAGGTATTCTTTTTCTGTGGAATACCCTTCCTCACCTTGTCCAACTGGCAAACACCTCCTCATTCTTTAAAATTCAGCATAAGCAGCATATCCTCTCTGAAGCCCTCCCTGGTCATTCTATGGCTCTCCTGGCAGATGGGGGCCTGCCTAATACTTGGCATTATATATCCTCTCACATCACATTGCTTTTTTAAAAATTAATTAATTAATTTCACTGCTCCAGGTCTTAGTTATGGCATGTGGGATCTAGTTCCCTGACCAAGCATCAGACCCTAGCTCTCTATATTTGGAGCACAGTCTTAGCCACTGAACCACCATGGAAGTCCCCGCATTGCTTTCTTGTGAGTCTTCTCCACTAAACCATGAGCTCTGTAAGAAGAAAATGTTTTAGGGAATTTCCTGGCGGTTCAGTGGTTGGGGCTCCATGCTCTCACTATGGAGGACCTGGGTTTGATTCCTGGTCAGAGAACTAAAATCCCACAACTCAGATAAGAATCTGCCTGCCAATTCAGGGGACACAGGTCCAATCCCTGGTCTGGAAAGATTCCACGTGCCAAGGAACAACTAAGCCCGAGTGCCACAGCTACTGAAGCCTGCACACACACAGCCCATGCTCCACCACAAAAGAAGCACCACAGTGAGAAGTCTGTGCACACGACTAGAGAGTAGCCCCCATTCTCTACAACTAGAGAAAGCCCATGTACAGCAACAAAGACCCAGCACAGCCATAAATAAAGAAATAAATACAGCAGTGTGTATATGTCCAAAAAATCCCACAGCCCAGTTTAAAAATAGGCAAAGGATTTGAATAGACATTTCCCTGAAGGAGACATACAAATGATCAATAAGAACATGAAAAGCTACTCAACATCATTAATTATTAGGGAAGTATAAATCAAAGCTAAAAAATGACATACTACTTCCCCCTACTAGAATGGCCAAATGAAAAGAAGAAGAAGAAAAATTTCTAGCACTGGGTCAAGCTGATAGTGCTTGCTCAGTAAATATTTTCTGAATGAATGAATAAGAAGTATGGAATAGTAAAAAAAAAAAAAAAAGAACTTAACCCTTCATTATATATGTATACATATAGATATAGAGAGAAATAGATACAAATTGCAAAATATTCAACCAATAAAAGTAGAACTCAGGGATAGCTCTGTAAGCAGTTTTGCTCTGAGACCCTTTTCTATACACACACAAAATTTTCCCAGGTTTTCTGCCTCTGTGTTTTACTTATTATATCATGAGCACCCTTTGGTAATTTTTTAAAAATATTATTCAAATAGAGATTGAAAGAACAAGTCAGATTTGGTAAATAGATCAGGGAGAGGAACTTAAAGACTGAGTTTTATTTTCCATTCAGCCCACTGAAAATCCTAAAAATTCCCTTATTCATTCATTCCTTCATTCATTTTAATTACAAAACTCACATCTGTGCACTGTAACATTCAGACAATGCAGAAATGTGTAAATAAAAACACAAATGTCTTCCATATATGTGAGTACACAATTTTTAAAAATAAAAGACTGTACTATATCTGTTCCGTAGCTAGCATTTTCCACCTAATAGCTCATGGGCATCTTTCTACATCAGTAAATATGTATCTACCCACCATTTTTCATGCCTGCATAGTATTCCATTAAATGATGTACCATAATTTAGATATTTTATACCTTCTGCTAATACAATACATCTGTTCAGTAAATACTCATTGAGCACCAGTGGGAAAGATTAAGTAACACTGTGGACCTTGTGATGACAGGTTTATCCCAGGATACTGCGGGACATACAGACTAAAAGCCCTGTATTTGACAGCACCACTCACAGCATCAAGTGTGTATCTGGGAAGCGTGACTTGAAAAGGCCAGCTGCCCAGCTGCCTCTTCCTCCCACACAGGCCTTGCATTTCATTGGCTAGAACAAGGAGGATCCAGGAGCCCCAGAGGGAGCTTCTGGAACATGAGCTGAATGGAACAAGCACTGTTTGCTTTAGATGAAGAAATTGGTTTTACAGAAAAAAACAGGAAATTTCTTTCATACTTTAAGTCCTAAAATAGAATAAATATGCTGGGATGTGCAGGGATTTGGGGAATTTGGTTAACTTTGTGAAGTAATTTGATGTGCATATTGAATCTGACAATCTCTACGTGAGCTGTTACACACTTCTCAAAAAAGCTCGTGTTGAATGTTCATGTAATTATAGAATGGAGGGATGAAAGCACCTCTAAGCATTGCTGGTCTCAAGCATACAGGAAATGAAAGCTTCCTGCTCTGTTAGGGAGACTGATCAGGCAGCCTAGAAGACCAAGCATGGCCTGGTCCAGCCTTATTCTCAGCCTCACTTCCAGATTTTCTCCCCAACACTGGCCATGGTGTTCCTCGAACTTAGCCCGCTATCCACCTCAAGGCCTCCACATAGGCCTTCACCTTTTCTGGAAGGCTCCTTCTCCCTCTATTGTCTCCCAGACCCTCACTCTTCCTCAGTTCAGTTCAGTTCAGTCACTCAGTCGTGTCCGACTCTTTGCGACCCCATGAATCGCAGCACGCCAGGCCTCCCTGTCCATCACAAACTCCCGGAGTTCACTCAGACTCACGGTCATCGAGTCAATGATGCCATCCAGCCATCTCATCCTCTGTCGTCCCCTTCTCCTCCTGCCCCCAATCCCTCCCAGCATCAGAGTCCTTTCCAATGAGTCAACCTTCGCATGAGGTGGCCAAAGTACTGGAGTTTCAGCTTTAGCATCATTCCTTCCAAAGAAATCCTAAGGCTGACCTCCTTCAGAATGGACTGGTTGGATCTTCTTGCAGTCCAGGGACTCTCAAGAGTCTTCTCCAACACCACAGTTCAAAAGCATCAATTCTTCGGCACTCAGCTTTCTTCACAGTCCAACTCTCACATCCATACATGACCACAGGAAAAACCATAGCCTTGACTAGACGAACCTTTGTTGGCAAAGTAATGTCTCTGCTTTTCTTACTCTTCCTAGTGTATTCCTATTTATCTTTTAATTCTCAGCTTGATGACGCCTGTCTCTGAACCCTCAGTATAAAGTAGATTCCTCCATCTATATTCTCCAGCAGCCTTTTCTTTTCCTTCAGAGAAGTTACAATTGCAGTAATATATTGGTTTGTGTGGTGGTTTGTTTAGTGACAAGAGTCCTCTACTAGAAACTGTATCTGTTTTAATTCATAGCTGAATTCCTAGGGTCTGATACAAAATAATACCCAATAAATACTTGTTGAATGAACAAATGCTTTTAGAAGGAAATCTCTTCCAACATTGTAAATGTGTGATTCACATTTACATGGAAAATATTTCTCCCACAGAAATAGCAAGACTGCGCAAGATATATGTGCAAATGTTGGTATGGATGTATTTGTACTAGCAGAGGCTTAGAAAATGCTTACAGCATGGTTGTTCTTGCTGTTGCTGTTTGGTTGCTACAGTATGGCACAACATTCAGTGGAATACTATGTAACCACTCAAAGGAATGACAAATACGTACATTTACTGATATGAAACATGTCAAGGAAGACATGAATAGGTGGAGCACAAAGGATTTTTAGGGCAGTGAAATTACTCTGTATGATATGAAAAACATGAAGACGTGTACATAATGACATGTGTACACATCATTGTACATTTGTCAAAACCCACAGGCTCATTGATTGTAACAGATGTGCCACTCTGGTGAGGGGTGTTAATACTGGGGGAGGCTGTGTGTGGATGGGGCTAGGGAGTATATGGGAAATCTCTGTACCTTCCACTCAATTTCATTGTGAATTTAAACCTTTTGTTTAAACAGTCTATTTTTGAAAAAGTTCCTGAGCCATATATGGGGATATTTCTTTTTTATTTACACATTTATGCTTTCTGAATTTTATTACAGTGCACATATATTGATTACTTTTGTAATTAAAAAAAATACTAAAGATCAGAAAAGAAAGAAAGAAACACTATCAGTCTATACATACAGTCCACACTCTGCATCTCCGTGTCCAGCAACAGGCAGAATGTGAGCATGCTCAGAGCTCTCTGACCACCAATAAGAGCATCAGTGCTTCTCCCTAAACACTGGCAGAACCACACATTTTCACTGACAGCCTCATAGAAGGAGAAGGCTGCTCATCTGCTGGAGATTTGCTCAAACCAGGCCCTGGGAGAGGAGGGGCCTGGGACCTAGTAGGGGTTGGAATCTATGCAAGACATGCAAGGAAGTTTCTGAGTGTGGCACCCTGTTCTTTTGGCAGACCCAGATGAGGTTTTTTTCTCATAATTATGGCATTTATGTAAAATATATAATACAATATATTATATTGTATTTATATTATATTTGTAATTATATTTGTATTATATAATATGTAAAATATACAATACAAAAAAGTATAAAGAAAAAAATCAATAAGCTATACCATCCACATCCTAGTTATAATATGATCTAGAGGTAATAATAATTGGAGAAGGAAATGGCAACCCACTCCAGTGTTCTTGCCTGGAGAATCCCAGGGACGGGGTAGCTGGTAGGCTGCAGTCCATGGGGTTGCACAGAGTTGGATACGACTGAAGCGACTTAGCAGCAGCAGAGGTAATAATATTTTGGTGTAAATTCTTCCAAATTTTAAAATTCATACACATATAAACACATATGCGTGTTGTTATAGTGTTGTGCTCAGTTGCTCAGTCGTGTCCAACTCTTTGCGACCCCCTGGACTGTAGCCCACCAGGCTCCTCTGTCCATGGAATTTTCCAGGTGTGAAACTGGAGTAGGTTGCCATCTCCTACTCCAAGGAATCTTCCCAACCCAGGAACTGAACCTGCATCTCCTGCATTGGCAGGCAGATTCTTTAGCACTGTGCCACCTGGGAAGCCCCAGGTGATATGATGCATGCACGCATCTTCGATGTAACATATACCTGATTGATATATTTACTTATTTCCATTTCCTTTTAAGTGTCTTTGGACTGGAGCTTTAACTTTGAAAAAAAACTTTTTATTTCGGAAAAATTTTAGATTTACAGAAAATTTGCAAAGACAGAATTCCTGTCTAAACTTCACTCAGCTTGCCCTAATCCCTTATAGACACCTAACAATGGTCCATTTGTCAAAACTAAGAAATTAACACTAGTACTATACTATTAACCTAAATTCAGACATTCAGATTTTATGAGTTTTTGCACTTCCGTCCTTTTTATGTCCAAGGATAGTACATTGCATTGGGACAAAAAAGTTTTCACAAATTTCACCTGCTTCTCAAGTCTGCTCCTTTTCTTTCCCCACATGTATCACTAACCCGGGGTCACAGTGCCTGCCTTCATTTTTCTATCATCTTGCTTTCAGGCCAGACATTTGCTGTCCTTTTGTTCTTCTCAGTTGACTGCCTTTAAGGAACTCAGATATGAGATCTCTGGAAGGACTCCTTTAGTAAAGCAAATCCTGCTCACTCTGAGCAGGTTGATTCCAGGAACCAGAGAATTCCCATCAGGAGACATGTCACCCAAGATAAGATTAGATCCATTGTGTCTCACTTCCCTCCATGTACATCTTCCCTTTCCACTGTAATTTCATCCCATGACTTCCTTGGGCATGGCACTTGGGGGCCTAAGCCTTTACCTGCCTTCTCATTCATATAATTCCTGGGTCACCTTAAAGTGCCTCTAAGATGTCTGAAGAATTTTGTAACAATCTTTGCGGTCTTTCATTTGAAATGTCTATCCAAACTTTATACAACCAGCAACTATCGTTAGGGAAAGCTCCAGATGCGCCTTATTTTTGACAGTCTGTATGAAAAGTTTTGACAGTAATTTTTTTTTTTTTTTTTGTCTCTGGAACAGAAAGTTGGACAAATCTCTTCAGCTGATGGTACATCATTTCATCATTAGTAGGTAAGTGCCTCTCTGTTGGAGAAGGCAATGGCAGCCCACTCCAGTACTCTTGCCTGGAAAATCCCATAGATGGAGGAGCCTGGTAGGCTGCAGTCCATGGGGTCACTAAGAGTCAGACTCAGCTGAGCGACTTCACTTTCACTTTCATGCATTGGAGAAGGAAATGGCAACCCACTCCAGTGTTCTTGCCTGGAGAATCCCAGGGATGGGGGAGCCTAGTAGGCTGCCATCTATGGGGTCGCACAGGGTCGGACACAACTGAAGTGACTTAGCAGTAGCAGCAGCAGCCTCTTTTTTATTTATTTATTTTTCCTATTCATTCCCCTAACCATTTATTTTTCTCCCCACCCCATAAGGGGCACTTACTGTAATACGTGTAATGTATATCCTCTGGTATATAGGTATTCCTAAAAGATACATAGTGCTCTTTTGTGGAGAGATATGACTTCAGTCTATGTGAATGATACTGTACCATAGATTTTACTGTATTTCTTCTTTACATGACTCATGTTTTTAAGATTGCTGTGTGACTCTAGGTACCTCTGGTTCATTGTGTCTGGTGTCTACACAGGGCACCCACACATTTCACTGCTCCATCTTTCCAGTGATGACACCCAGGTTTGCCTCCATAAACAATTCCCTGACAAATACACTTGCTTATGTTCCATTATGGGCTTGTGTGAGAGTTTTGGGGGAGCAATATACCCAAGAGTGGGATCTCTGGCTCTTAGGTCATTGCGTATTTAAACTGATGGAAAAGAGTCAGATGGCTTCTAGAATTGTCTACAAGTTTATACTCCACCAACATTTCCCTTTTTCCCACATTCTTGCCAACACTTGGTAAGTGATACATGACTTGCCTAATTTTTGCTAATCTAATGACAAAGTGATATTATGTTTTAATTTGCTTCATTCAGAATGCTTCTAATGTTGAACATCTCTTTACACACTTGCTAGCTTTTCTAATTTCCCTTCTATGATTTTCTAGTCTGTCCATTGCTTACTCTTCCACTGGATGTCTGGTCTCTTTTCTTGTTAATCTTTGGGAGTTTTCTGTACGTTGGAGATAGTAATCCTGAGTCTGAACAGATCTGACTCCTAGATACAGACTACTCTAGAAATGGGCTTGTTTTCAGTTATTCCAGATATGCTCTTCCTCTTTACTGTCAATAGATAAAAAACCAACCACCCTGTTGTGGTTGAACCATCATCTATGTCCTGTGAAATCCACAACCTGATAAGGCCCTGTACCATCGAGCAGCCCAGGCTGACCTGGGCATGTGAGTTGAGGAGGGGCGTCATTTCAGGAACCTCTTAACTTCCCCATGGCCTTGAGGGGTTAGCTCTGCAGCAGCTCTCCCCAGCCCTGTGCATGTGTGTGCCAAGTCACTTGAGTTGTATCCAACTCTCTGTGACCCTATGGACTGCAACCTGCCAGGCTTTTCTGTCCGTGGGATTCTCCAGGCAGGAATACTGGAGTGGGTTGCCATCCCCTCCTCCAGGGGATCTTTCCCACCCAGGGATCAAACCTGAGTCTCTTACGTCTACCTGCATTGGAGGGTGGGTTCTTTACTGCTAGAGTCACCTGGCAAGCTCCCTAGGCGGCCCTGGATAATAAACAAAACAAGAGAAAGAGGAAAGAGGGGGAGGCTGCTACCACTAGCAACTTAAGGGCCCAAAGTTCACACATAAGTGTTCTCAGGCCAGATGAAACTAAGCAGCTTTGTCTGCAGTATAAAGTTTCCATATACACTGTTAAATGGGAAAGAGAGCAAAGGGGGAAGCAAGCTATCAAGATATAAACTGCTTTCCTCATGATGACAACAACCTCTGTCTGTTTGAAGTGAGCCTTTGCCAGACCTAAAAGACTCTGTTTTCTCAATAACCCAATACCAGCTTCTGACACTAGCCACGGCAGCTGCAATAAGCTGTGGGCTCCCGTGTGCTATTTTTATTCCCAGTACTCACTGGGACTCACTTGGTCACCAGCAGGTTCAAAGAAGCGATCGGAGGCCTGAATGTTACCATCTACCTCCCAGGAATAAATGCCATGTGCCTAAGATGAAGGGTTTTCATTAACTGCCTGGGTAAGGCTACTGCTTGCCCTCAAAACAAGGTCCTTTAGTAAAAGCTTCATCAGAGAACTCAGCTGTGGCAAGAGGCCTCCGGAGGACTTCCTATTCTCTCTCTTTGAATCAGAGAGGTCATGACCCAACCCTGCTGCAGAGAGGAGAATGGCTGCCCTTTTCAGAGAGGCCAGGCCCTTTTCAGAGAGGCTAAGCCCTTTGTGGTCACTATATGGAGTCAGGGCTCAGAAGAGGAGAAACTGAGTCATGAATCCCCACTCAGCAATACAGCATTTCTCTCCCTGGGCTCAGCCATCTTGCCGTCATACCTAAACTTGCCTCCCGTCCTCAGCACCGCTAACAGAACAGCCCGTTCCAGCAAAGCATGGTATAAACAACCTCGAAGTCTTCGGATCTTATCTTCTTTGAGTTCCTTCTGACACCAATGTCCTTACACTGCCCACCAGAGCATCCCACCCAACTTCCCAACCAGGGTTCTGAGTGCCATCCCATCCTCGGTCGCCTTTCAGCCCCAGCCCAGCAGAGGTCGCTAGAGTGATGCAGATGAAGCCAGAGTTGGCAGGAGCTGTCAAAGGAGAGCCCAGGAGCTGGCAGAATATCCTGTCCTCTAGAAGCTGAATCCCAGCACACAGCTGGGAAGGCACCCTCAGCCTCCTGCCTGGGGCTCCCCTTATCCTTCTCAAAGGTGAAGATAGCACCAGATTATTTCCATTTTCTTATTTTAAAATGTTTACTACTTCCATTTTTATGGCTCCTGATATGTTTTTTAATTGCCAAAAAACAGTTACTAAATTGTAACCTATTTCAAATGTTTATACTTAGCAAATTAAAGCTTATGACCCTCACCCCCCCGGACACACACACACACACACACATACATACGAATATATAATGTAGCATGTGCTTAGTTGCTCAGTCATGTCCAACTCTTGGCGACCAGACTCCTCTGTCGTGGGGATTCTCCAGGCAAGAATACTGGGGTAGGTTGCCATGCCCTCCTCCAGCGGATCTTCCCAACCCAGGGATCGAACCCAGGTCTCCCTCATTGCAGGCAGATTCTTTACCGTCTAAGCCACCAGGGAAGCCAGTGGTGCAGTTGACAAACCATATGAAAATAATAATAGTTTATACCACTCCTGGAGATAGTGAAGGACAGGGAAACCCGGAGTGCTGTAGTTCATGGGGTCACAAAGAGTTGGACACGACTTAGCAACTGAACAGCAATAAGAAGAAAAGTCTATTCATCAAAACTAAGAAATTAACATTTGTACTATACTTGTAACCTAAATTCAGACATTATTCAGATTTTAAGAGCTTTTGTATTTTTTCTGGCCCAGGTGGTTGGTCTGGTAATGGGACAAGTTTGGGATGCATGTTTTCTGCTAATCTCGGTGAATGAGGCTCCTCGTTGGATATGCAACCACACACATTTAAGGTCTGTATTTGAGACCCTTCACAAATGTGAGGCCCTAGCTAAATGGCCCTCTGATTCACTGCCCCCTCTCCACCTCCAACCACCATGGACCAAGCCATAGCGAAATATTACACTAAGTGCAGAGTAGATAAAAGAGGAAGGTGAGGAGGGTTCAAGAGTTACTGGTCCCCCTCCTCCAGCTCCCAACCTTCACCCTCAGTGGAGAAATGCTCTCAGTTGGCTGGAGGAACATAGCTGGCTAAGGAGGGGAAGGCTTCTCTGTATCAGGCTGTCCCATTCCAAAGTCTCTACTCTGGTCCACTATTCCCTCCCCTTAGGCCCCAGAGCCTTTTCCTGTGTTTGTGTTGTTTTTGTCAGAGCAGGAAGTCTTCCTGGAAATCTTCCAGAAATCCAACATCCTCCTCCTTACCCAGGGGACACTGGCCTTAGGCGTGCACCCTACTCCAGCCACCCCACCTCAGCTCTGGGCTGGGACGATGATGCCAGAGCAACGGGAAGCCTTCTTCCCGAAGACCCAGCATCAGCCCTGGGCCTGCCTTTCTCCCTCAGCAACACTCAGAACAATAACTCCTTGCAGGAGAAAAGAACAATCAGGGAGAGAAAAAAAGTGACGTGTTTTAAGGAAATGAGGAAAATGTGGAAGAGTGCTAAGAGGCAAACTCGAGCCTGTGTTCCCACAGTGCTGTTCTTCCTCACGCTCTTTTTTTCCACCCGGGGCCTGAAGGTTGAGCACCATGACTATCTGACCAGATCTGCTATGTCTGGTCGGAGCTTCATCTTTTCATCTCTTCCTCCTCATTCAGTTATGAGAATCCCCATCTCATCCAGTTGTCCCCAGAGAAGATGACTAATGTGAGTGCCCAGTGAGACGGCAGTGTGTCCCCTCCCCTGGGAAGATTGCAATGTAGACCGATAGCTTGAGTGTCCTCCAGAGTCTGTGGATCCTGTTCCTGCAGGATGCCCCCGGAAAACGGGGATTCTGTGGTCAAATATGTTTGGAGTAGGGGGGCTTCATATACAGGTTCACAATCTTTTATCCATAATGTTGAAGTCTAAAAAGTCCTGAAAAATAAATGTTTTTTCATACTCAGGGACAGAACATGACCTAAATTGATATGTAACTTTTCAGATTCTTTATTTAACCTACTTAGTGTGAATATCCATATGTTTTGTTGCAGAAATATGTGATTACAGGGCCTCTCCCATTCTGCTGGGGATGCTATGGGATAAATCATATATTCACTGCACTACCGTATTGAAATCTGAAAAATTTGGAATTCAAATATATCTCATCCCAAGGGTTTGGGGTACAGGATTGTGAAGTGTATAAATGCCCTTATTGGATTTTTATCCTGAACATAATATATCGAGGGGTCTGAGAAACCTTGTTTTAGACAAGAAACTAAGACTACAGAGCATTCCCTAAACTTATTTGGCTACAAACTCTTTTTTCCACTTAATATAAGTTAATGCAGAATTTTTGTGTGGATGCTTTGATATACACAGGATGTTTATAAGAACTTAACTCTCTAAGAATGGACTTTCAGATGTAGGAAAAGGTGGATCTTCCTGAGCGCTCTTAGAACCTAGACCCTGGGGATGATTTTACCTCACTCAGCACTACAACTATGGGCAAGATGAAAAATTATAATGGGAAGACAGAGGCAAGGCTTTGATGATTCACATAGGCCTGGAACAGAGATAAGGCCTGCTGGAAAGTCCAGTAACTAACAGGACAGATACCTCTGTCAAGAGTCAAACCACAGAGTCAGACAAGAACCAGGAGGGAAACAGTTAAGAGTTCAGCTAAAGGTCAGAAGGGGCTTCCCAAGTGGTGCTAGTGGTAAAGAACTCGCCTGCCAATGCAAGAGACGCCAGAGACATGGGTACGATCCCTGAAATATTCCCTGGAGGAATATTCCCTGGAGTAGGAAATGGCAACCCACTCCAGTATTCTTGCCTGGACAACCCCACGAACAGAGGAGCCTGGTGGGCTCAGTCCATGGGGTTGCACAGTCAGACACAACTGAAGCGATTTAGCACACAAAGATCAGAAACCAAGAGATATGCAGGATCAGGAGACCAAGTACCCATCATGAAATATCCTGGAAACTAAGGCAATATTTTGCCTCATCCTCTGAGCTTTTACAAGCCTCCTATAAAGATCCACTTTATAAGAGTGTGAAGTTTACAGGTAGAAAGACGAGTGGGCTCCCAGCCAGTGTGTTAAGTCGGTGAGCAGGCAGCTAACCCACTTAATGTCCTCTCTTGACTGAGGTGGAAGGAATACTTGTAAGAGTATCAGATTCAGGCAATAAGGTTTGCAATATTCTTCTTGTGTCTCTGTTCTCTTGGCTGCTGCTTGTTATCTTTTGCTAAAATTATGCATTGACCAAAAATGCTGGGCTCCAGTACCATGTGTTGGCAGGACCAGAGCTGGGAGCCCTGGCCTGTCACAATAGGTGACATGGGGGTCGCATGGAGTCCATGGGGTCGCAGAGTCGGACATGACTAAGCGACTAACACATACAGCTGTGTGCATAAACATCTATACTATTTCCTGTGTGACTCTGTAATATTTCCCACTGCATTTAACCTTTCTGAGCCTCAGTTTCCTCACTCAAAAAATAGAGGAAAAAATGATAGTAAATATCTTAGGCTTGTTGCAAGGATTAAATGAAGAAGCTTACTTAAAAAGATTATAGTACCCCGGCACAAAAGAGCATTCCAACTCTTCTATAGGTTATTATTAACCCCTGTCCCTCGGTGTTCCACCCCTGCATACAAAGTGACCACTAACTCATCTTAAAACTCACTTATAAAACACATCATGATCTGACTTTACCTCTCCAACTTTATTTCTCCAACACCTCCTCCAAACTCAACATTCCAGACCTATCGAGTGCTTGCAATTCCGGGGATGTAATCAAGTTTCTTTTTGTGGCCCCTACAGTCTTTGTACCTGTGTTGTTCCCTATGCCTCTCTTTCTCTCTTCTCCCCTGGCTAACTCCTAGGTGCTCTGAGTTTCAGCTTGGACAGCACCAGGTCCAAGAAGGCTTCCTCTCCCCAAGTCTGGGCAAAGAAACCTTTGCACCTTCCCCATCATCACGCTTCTGACACTGCATGGTCAATGCCTGGTTCTCTGTCTCAATCGCTCTCCCAGCTGGAATCTCTGTGAAGCAAGGAACGCTGTATTGCTCTCTGCAGCATCTCCAGAACCTAGTACAGTGCCTGACATCCAACAGGGATGCCATAATGTTTATCCAGTCAATGACTAACATTGTGAATTATTTTAGCACTAATATGGAAAAGGATCCTCTTTTTTCTCTTCTTTCTTGGGTTATCAAGTATTCTTTCTGTTTAAATGGGGAACACTTGCAAATGGAACAAAATTTAAAAGTTATCAAAGGAGAGTAAGAGAGAAGAGTAAGGCTCCCTTTCCTGTTGCCCAATCACCCACTTTCCCTTCCTAGAGACAACTACAATAGCAGCTACAGAGATGTCCAATGATGCATTTTAAACAGAGCCTTCGTAATTTAACGCTGTCAGGACTCCAACTTAGGCAATCAGCCAGAGTCCTCCTCATTTCCTAAATCCCACTTTACATACTCAAGACAACTGACTCACTGAAAGCAGGAAACAAACTATAGAAGGTGAGAAAATCTGGTAGATCCCAGCATGACCACCACCCTCAAATCTCCTGAACTGCACTGATGTGCACACACACACACACACCCACACACACACAGCCATGCATACGCGCAGGGTAAATGCAGACGTATGGGCTGCTCTAGGGGACTGCCCTGGTGTGGTCACCTACAAAACCCAACCCTCTCCCTCACTATCTTGAGACATCTGAGTGAGGGGGAGGGCCAGGCCCAGCTTCAGGCTTCCTCCTCTCTCCCCAGTAAGAGGAAGCAAAGTTCAATGCTTAGTCACTTCCCATTGGGTTGGGCTTTACCTGGGGGTCTGAGTCACACACAGGTGCCAGGGAGGGAAAGGCGCTGCCCCACACGACACATCCGCCTGCTCAGGAAGGAGAGTAGCCGCTGGGGGTTTCAAGGACCACCGCAAGCCTGATCATGGATGTTAAGAGCCCCTGATGCTCTGTGAAGGACTTCACAGTCCCAGGCCAGGGGCAAGGCCTTAGGGTAGAGAATTAACAATCCAGGGCTCCTTTGCTTATCTGAGTAACAGGCACTTAGTGGGCCCTCAACAAATGTCATTTCCCTTCTCCTCTCTCTGAATTGAGGGGAAAGTCTAGGGCCTGAGGAACACCAATGAGCATGTTCGACTGGCCAAACATCTCAGTCAGCCAGATATGACCAACCCAACCCTGGGAGAGGTTGGACTCCAAACGGGCACCCTCACCTCTGCTTGACTTTCACTGTCCCTGAAGCAACTGTTTGCACTCCCATTAAGCTGTGCAAACTATAAAAGGTTAAATAGTGACCTCCCAAAGAGGTCAACATGCTAATCTCTGGGACTTATGAATATGTTACCTTACATGGCAAATGAGACTTTGCAGGTATGATTAAACTGAGATGAGGAGATGTTCCTGAATTATCCATGTAGACCCAATTAGTCACAAAGGTCCTTAGAGAGAAACAATGACCAGAGTGAGAGGAAGGGATGTAATGAAGGAAGCAGAGGTCAGAGTGATATGGGACCATGAGCCAAAGAACGTTGGCAGCCTTTAGAAACTGGAAAAGACAAGGAAATAGATTCTGTCTAGACCCTTCGATCCTGCTGGTTCATTTTGGACTTTTGACCTCTAGAACTATAATACATTTGTATTATTCTAAGGTACTAAGTTTGCGGTCTTTGTTATAGCAAAAATTGGCAACTAACGTAGATTTTGGTACCAGAAGTAGGATACTGATGTAACAAATACTAAGAGGCTTTGGAGTTGGGCAGTAGGCAATGAAAGGAAGCATTTTTAGAGGTAGGATAGGAAAAGCCTAGGTTGGGACTTCCCTGGTGGTCCAATGGTTAAGAATCCACCTTATAACTTAGGGATGTGGGTTCAAACCCTGGTTGGGGAACTAAGATTCCACATGCCTCAGGGCAAATAACCCTGCATGCCACAACTACTGAACCTCCCATGATGCAATGAAGATCTGATGCAGTCAAATAAATAAAATTTTTTTAAAAGAGTCTAGTTGTCTTGAATAGCCTGTTAGTAGAGCTATGGATGTTAAAAACTCTACTGGTGACGGATAAGAAGGAAGTGAAGAGCAGATTTTAAAAAATTATATTGTTTTAGATAATATTTAAATCATAAACACAATATTGGTGAAAATATAGACGTTGAAGGTATAGTGAGGGCCTGGAAGTGGGGAATATTTAATTGGAAACTGGGGAGGAGGGGCTTTTGTTATATAATGACAGAAAACTTAGCTGAATTGTATCCTAAACTTTTATAGAAAGCAGAATTTGTGAAAAATGAACTTGAGTATTTAGCTTAGAAGACTTCCAAGCAAAGTGTTGAAGGTACATCCTGGTTTATGTTTGATCTTTGTAATAAAATATGAGAGGAAAGAGGGAAATTGAGGGAAGAACTCTAAATAAAAAGGAACCAGGACTTAGTGTTTGGGTAGTTCTCTTATCTAGATTGGAAAAGATGTTAAAAAATTAGCATATTCACTGTCAGGAAAGAATACTCTAGATCAGATCATTTTAGTCGCTCAGTCCTGTCCAACTCTTTGCGACCCCATGAATCGCAGCATACCAGGCCTCCCTGTCCATCACCAACTCCCGGAGTTCACTCAGACTCACGTCCATCGAGTCAGTGATGCCATCCAGCCATCTCATCCTCTGTCGTCCCCTTCTCCTCTTGCCCCCAATCCCTCCCAGCATCAGAGTCTTTTCCAATGAGTCAACTCTTCGCATGAGGTGGCCAAAGTACTGGAGTTTCAGCTTTAGCATCATTCCTTCCAAAGAAATCCCAAGGCTGATCTCCTTCAGAATGGACTGGTTGGATCTTCTTGCAGTCCAAGGGACTCTCAAGGGTCTTCTCCAACACCACAGTTCAAAAGCATCAATTCTTCGGCGCTCAGCCTTCTTCACAGTCCAACTCTCACATCCATACATGACCACAGGAAAAACCATAGCCTTGACTAGACGAACCTTTGTTGGCAAAGTAATGTCTCTGCTTTTGAATATGCTTTCTAGGTTGGTCATAACTTTCCTTCTAAGGAGTAAGCGTCTTTTAATTTCATGGCTGCAGTCACCATCTGTAGTGATTTTGGAGCCCAGAAAAATAAAGTCTGTGACTGTTTCCACTGTTTCCCCATCTATTTCGCATGAAGTGATGGGACCGGATGCCATGATCTTCGTTTTCTGAATGTTGAGCTTTAAGCCAACTTTTTCACTCTCTACTTTCACTTTCATCAAGAGGCTTTTTAGTTCCTCTTCACTTTCTGCCATAAGGGTGGTGTCATCTGCATCTCTGAGGTTATTGATATTTCTCCCGGCAATCTTGATTCCAGCTTGTGTTTCTTCCAGTCCAGCGTTTCTCATGATGTACTCTGCATATAAGTTAAATAAGCAGGGTGACAATATACAGCCTTGACAAACTCCTTTTCCTATTTGGAACCAGTCTGTTGTTCCATGTCCAGTTCTAACTGTTGCTTCCTGACCTGCATACAAATTTCTCAAGAGACAGATCAGGTGGAGATACCCCACGCCCCAAGCCCGAGGCCAGGGGCAGCGGGCGGGAGGAGCTACCCCACGCCCCTAAGCCCGAGGCCAGGGGCAGCGGGCAGCAGGAGCAACCCCACGCCTGAGGCCAGGGGTGGTGTCCGGGAGGACCAACCCCACATCCAAGAAGCCATGGCTGCGCGGGAGCAGGAGGGCCTAGAGGAGCTATCCCACGTTGAAGGTCAGGAAGGGCAGCGGTGGGGAGATACCCCTCGTCCAAGATAAGGAGCAATGGCTGTGCTTTGCTGGAGCAGCCGTGAAGAGATACCCCACACCCAAGGTAAGAGAAACCCAAGTAAGACGGTAGGTGTTGCAAGAGGGCATCAGAGGGCAAACACACTGAAACCATACTCACAGAAAACTAGTCAATCTAATCACACTAGGACCACAGCCTTGTCTAACTCAATGAAACTAAGCCATGCCCATGGGCAACCCAAGATGGGCGGGTCATGGTGGAGAGATCTGACAGAATGTGGTCCACTGGAGAAGGGAATGGCAAACCACTTCAGTATTCTTGCCTTGAGAACCCCATGAACAGTATGAAAAGGCAAAATGATAGGATACTGAAAGAGAAACTCCCCAGGTCAGTAGGTCCCCAATATGCTACTGGAGATCAGTGGAGAAATAACTCCAGAAAGAATGAAGGGATGGAGCCAAAGCAAAAACAATACCCAGCTGTGGATGTGACTGGTGATAGAAGCAAGGTCCGATGCTGTAAAGAGCAATATTGCATAGGAACCTGGAATGTCAGGTCCATGAATCAAGGCAAATTGGAAGTGGTCAAACAAGAGATGGCAAGAGTGAATGTCGACATTCTAGGAATCAGCGAACTGAAATGGACTGGAATGGGTGAATTTAACTCAGATGACCATTATATCTACTACTGCGGGCAGGAATCCCTCAGAAAAAATGGAGTAGCCATCATGGTCAACAAAAGACTTCGAAATGCAGTACTTGGATGCAATCTCAAAAATGACAGGATGATCTCTGTTCGTTTCCAAGGCAAACCATTCAATATCACAGTAATCCAAGGCTATGCCCCAACAAGTAACGCTGAAGAAGCTGAATGGTTCTATGAAGACCTACAAGACCTTTTAGAATTAACACCCAAAAAAGATGTCCTTTTCATTATAGGGGACTGGAATGCAAAAGTAGGAAGTCAACAAACACCTGGAGTAACAGGAAAATTTGGCCTTGGAATACGGAATGAAGCAGGGCAAAGACTAATAGAGTTTTGCCAAGAAAATGCACTGGTCATAACAAACACCCTCTTCCAACAACACAAGAGAAGACTCTATACATGGACATCACCAGATGGTCAACACCGAAATCAGACTGATTATATTCTTTGCAGCCAAAGATGGAGAAGCTCTATACACTCAGCAAAAACAAGACCAGGAGCTGACTGTGGCTCAGACCATGAACTCCTTATTGCCAAATTCAGACTTAAATTGAAGAAAGTAGGGAAAACCACTAGGCCATTCAGGTATGACCTAAATCAAATCTCTTATGATTATACAGTGGAAGTGAGAAATAGATTTAAGGGCCTAGATCTGATAGATAGAGTGCCTGATGAATTATGGAATGAGGTTTGTGACATTGTACAGGAGACAGGGATCAAGACCATCCCCATGGAAAAGAAATGCAAAAAAGCAAAATGGCTGTCTGGGGAGGCCTTACAAATAGCTATGAAAAGAAGAGAAGCAAAAAGCAAAGGAGAAAAGGAAAGAAACAAACATCTGAATGCAGAGTTCCAAAGAATAGCAAGAAAAGATAAGAAAGCCTTCTTCAGCGATCAGTGCAAAGAAATAGAGGAAAACAACAGAATGGGAAAGACTAGGGATCTCTTCAAGAAAATCAGACATACCAAAGGAACATTTCATGCAAAGATGGGCTCGATAAAGGACAGAAATGGTATGGACCTAACAGAAGCAGAAGATATTAAGAAGAGATGGCAAGAATACACAGAAGAACTGTACAAAAAAGATCTTCATGACCCAGATAATCATGCTGGTGTGATCACTGACCTAGAGCCAGACATCCTGGAATGTGAAGTCAAGTGGGCCTTAGGAAGCATCACTACAAACAAAGCTAGTGGAGGTGATGGAATTCCAGTTGAGCTATTCCAAATCCTGAAAGATGATGCCGTGAAAGTGCTGCACTCAATATGCCAGCAAATTTGGAAAACTCAGCAGTGGCCACAGGACTGGAAAAGGTCAGTTTTCATTCCAATCCCAAAGAAAGGCAATGCCAAAGAATGCTCAAACTACCGCACAATTGCACTCATCTCACACACTAGTAAAGTAATGCTCAAAATTCTCCAAGCCAGGCTTCAGCAATATGTGAACCGTGAACTTCCTGATGTTCAAGCTGGTTTTAGAAAAGGCAGAGGAACCAGAGATCAAATTGCCAACAACCTCTGGATCATGGAAAAAGCAAGAGAGTTCCAGAAAAGCATCTATTTCTGCTTTATTGACTATGCCAAAGCCTTTGACTGTGTGGATCACAATAAACTGTGCAAAATTCTGAAAGAGATGGGAATACCAGACCACCTGATCTGCCTCTTGAGAATACTCTAGAAAGAAAGTCAAAGTTGTGGCTGGGAAACCTTTCGGTAATGCAAAACGTCAGCGTATTTACTAATACAAAGTGCTCTTAAAATGGATTGGGCATGTTACTCATTGGATCCCCACAACCATCTCAGCAGAATCCAGAAACAGAGAAGGGATCATCTAGAAAAATCTGTGGAGGAACTTCTTATCTAATGGAGAGAATGTTTACGATATATGTGGAAGACCCACAAGACTCTTGAGAATTTTATACTAGCAGAAAGACTGCTAGTTTGGACTGGAAGTGACAGGGAGAAAACAAAATGAAAGATCGTCAGACTCCTAACATTCTACAGGTAGGAAATAGGGTGATAAAATTTCTTGCTGGGAATATATTATCCTCCCAGTAAAAGGAAGAATGACTTTGAGAGAGGAGGAGCAAGCCCAGAGGACAGAGCTTTTAGCCACAGACGCTTATTCCCAGGCCTTGAAACCTAAAGGGAGTTTGTCTAGCAATATTTTGAAATTTCTTGGAACCAGTGACTTCTTTTTTCCTTCCATTTCCTCCCCTTTTGAATGAGAATATCTATAACTATTATCGTATACCTATTCCTAGCAGCAGATAACTTGTTTCTTGAGTTTCAGTGGTTCACAGATAGAGAGAAAATGGGCCTTAGAATTGATTATATTCAGTGCCTCACTCATACTGTTGCAGAAACCAGTACTCCAGAAACCAAGCACCACACTCGGAGAGTTGGAGAACTCAGGTTTATTACACCAGCGGGCCCAGAGGAGTTAACACTCCAAGCTCTGAGCCCCAAACAAAGGGATTACAGAGTTTTTATAGACAGACTGTAACGGGCAACACCAGCTGTTAATAGGCTGGTTTAAACTAAGGGGTTTTGAGCGCGTGGGAATAGCAGTCAAGATGGGGAGGGGCATGCCTGGCTTGGACAGGCATGATTAAGCAGGTTTGCAGGGGCCGGGCAATTGCAAAGAGCAGGACAAGGGTGAGTGAGATAAACTCCATTTCCTAGTATTGCAAGTCCCCACTTTCTGAGACTACATGATTTAGACTTTGCAAGGGGCAAGCTGAGTTACAGAGGCAGAAGGAGAAGGAGTTTATGTAAAATTTTAACTTTTCCTCTTCATTCCCCCCTTTTGATGCTTCTATCACCCATTGTAGAAAGCATCATCTCATGTTTCTAGTAGTACATTCAGAGCTCCCCATCGTTTAGGGGGCTGTTTTGAACTATTATCATTTGTAACTTTATGGATTCAATCCTAGAGGTTATGAACTGAGTAATTGCATTGAGAATACAAGGGCCAAACAAGAGCATCACAAAGAGCATGAAGAGAGGACCTGTTAAACGGAAAAACCACGATTCCCAGCTCCAGATATTGTTCCAGTTACCCCAGGAATTAGTTTCTCTCTCCTTTTTGGAGAAGGAAATGGCAACCCACTCCAGTATTCTTGCCTGGAGAACCCCAGGGAAAGAGGAGCCTGGTGGGCTACTGTCTATGGGGTCGCACAGAATCGGACACAACTGAAGCAACTTAGCATGCATGCTTGCATTGGAGAAGGAAATGGCAACCCACTCCAGTATTCTTGCCTGGAGAATCCCAGGGACAGGGGAGCCTGGTGGGCTGCTGTCTATGGGGTCGCAGAGTTGGACACGACTAAAGCGACTTAGCAGCAGCAACAGCTCTCTTTATTATTTGTTCCCTTAGCTGTTGGGCCATGTCCCTGACTATTTTTGATTGTTTTACACAAAAGCAGCATTCTTCATTCAAGAAGAGGCAGAGTCCTCCCTTTTCAGCTGTCAGTAGGTCTAGCCCTCTCGTATTTTGTAAAACTGCTTCATCCAGGGAGTCTAGTTGGTCCTATAAGGCCACTAAAGATTTGGCCAATCTCTCAATGTCATCTGTGAAGTGTTTGCATAGTGTATGGTAAAAGGTGGTTGATTGAAGCAATTCCTCCTATTCCCATATCTATCCCAGCCGTGATTCCCAGACCAACTAGTAGGGGTATAAGCTGGATGGCTCTTTTTTGACCATGTATGTGCTGCCAAAGGTACTGTGAGAGTCTGGTTGTTAGGGACAATATTCATCTGGGGAGTGAGGAAAGCTAAGGTGCAGATACTCATCTAATTGACAGGTAGACATAAGTAAGCATCTGTCCCACAAACAAAGAAAAAACCTTGATGGTGGTGGCACCATCTGTCACAGCAAGGGACACCAAAAGGCTGCAAAGCAGCCTGCACATAACAGATAACTGAACACTAGCAAAAGGTTTTCTCCCCATCTTTGGGTTGTCACGACTATAGCAACTGAGACTCTCAGGAAGGGGGTTCAGCTATACTGTGGAGCAGTTTAGTTAGTAGGGAGGATCAATCATAAGAGACATCTAATAAGAATGAGCCTTCCCACTACAGTGAGATAACAGACAGTTAACCACAGCTTCTGACCCAAATCCTAGTCCCGGTGTGTGACTGAAGTTAGTCCTGTAGCGAAGAGCACAGAAATAATAGCAATCAGGGATAGAGTCCAGGGTTGACAGTGAAAATCCATTGATATTTTGATAGTTGGATCCTCCAGCCTCCACCACGCGTTGACCAGCCAGCTGCCAGAATGTGGCTGGAGCAAGGCTGAAGAATCCTCAAGCTTCTGCAGGACATGGACTAGTCAGCTTCCAGAGTGACTAGAGCAAGGCTCAGCGTCCTTCACACGTAAGGGCCATTGTTTTTGGAAGCAGACCTTGAGGGGATTTTGGGGATCCCAAACTGCTTTCCAGGTGTCCTCATTATAGGAAGCTGCTGCCTTCTTGACTCTGGTGTGGTGGATCCAAGGGATGACACCTATAATTTTAACAGCAGTAGGGATTGCCAGGAAGACTGCGTGATGACCTGTCCAAACTGGCTGAAGTGGTTCCTTTTTCCAGTCTTTAACCCATACCTCATCTCCTGGCTGATAGGGATGAACCCAATTGCCCAGTGGAATGGGTGTCCTTTCTCAGGTTTCTTGGGTGATATGGTGGAAGACTTTCCCAGAGCCTGGAGGTGTTGGGAAATCTACAGGTCAGCTAGTTGTTCGTGGCATCCCTTGAGTTTTTTATCACTGGGGGTGGTCTCCCGTATAAGATCTCAAAGGGAGAACAGCATGAGGACCTCGGGGTGTGAGGTCAATGAGAATTCACAGAATAAGGCAGCTTGTTCTAGCATTGCTGGGCATTGGCCGGGGGATATTCTTGTCATACTACTACTTAGAGAAACAAACTTAACAAGAAAGTTAAAGATATTTGGCCCAAAGATTAATAGAAGTAGGAAAGCTGCTGAGGGGCTAGCCAGGAGAACCAGGTCCAGACATATAGCTAGCAGTTATTAGTAAGGTCACAAGCAAAAATTTAAGTCAAGAAGTTTCACTGGGTGTAGCCCAATATACCCCAGGTCACCTGCCTCAGTTAAATGACTATAGCCAAGTGTTAATCTCCTGGTTGTACATCATGGAACATCTGACCTTTATCCAAAGACTAGTTACTGAGATAAGTTTTGGAAACAATCTTAGAGTGTCCTTTTTAATAACTTAATTAAACCTTTTAGCAATATAACATAACAAGAATCTATCTCAGAAGTGAGTCTTAATAAGCACAGTCTAGTTCAGTTCAGTTCAATTGCTCAGTCATGTCCGACTCTTTGTGACCCCATGAACCGCGGGACTCCACGCCTCCCTGTCCATCACCAACTCCTGGAGTTTACTGAAACTCATGTCCATTGCATCGGTGATGCCATCTAACCATCTCATCCTCTTCATCCCCTTCTCCTCCTGCCCTCAATCTTTCCCAACATCAGGGTCTTTTCAAATGAGTCAGCTCTGCACATCAGGTGGCCAAAATATTGGAGTTTCAGCTTCAACATCAGTCCTTCCAATGAACACCCAGGACTGATCTCCTTTAGGATGGACTGGTTGGATCTCCTTGCAGTCCAAGAGACTCTCAAGAGTCTTCTCCAACACCACAGTTCAAAAGCATCAATTCTTCTGCATTCAGCTTTCTTTATAGTCCAACTCTTAACATCCATACGTGACCACTGGGAAAGCCATAGCCTTGACTAGACGGACCTTTGTTGACAAAGTAATGTCTCTGCTTTTTAATATGCTGTCTAGGTTGGTCATAACTTTCCTTCCAAGGAGCAAGCGTCTTTTAATTTCATGGCTGCAATCACCATCTGCAGTGATTTTGGAGCCCAGAAAAATAAAGTCAGCTATTGTTTCCACTGTTTCCCCATCTATTTCCCATGAAGTGATGGGACCAGATGCTATGATCTTAGTTTTCTGAATGTTGAGCTTTAATCCAACTGTTTCACTCTCCTCTTTCACTTTCATCAAGAGGCTCTTTAGTTCTTCTTCACTTTCTGCCATAAGGGCGGTGTCATCTGCATACCTGAGGTTATTTCTCCCAGCAATCTTGATTCCATCTTGTGCTTCCTCCAGCCCAGCATTTCACACGATGTACTCTTTATAAAAGTTAAATAAGCAGGAGGACAATATACAGCCTTGACGTACTCCTTTTCCTATTTGGAACCAATCTGTTGTTCCATACCCAGTTCTAACTGTTGCTTCCTGACCTGCATACAGGCTTCTCAAGAGGCAGGTCAGGTGGTCTGGTATTCCCATCTCTTTCAGAATTTTCCAATTTGTTGTGATCCATACAGTCAGAGGCTTTGGCATAGTCAATAAAGCAGAAATAGATGTTTTTCTGGAACTCTCTTGCTTTTTAGTAAGCACAGACCTTAATTAACAAAACTAGAACTTAATATTTAGTGAAACTTAATTTTTTCTTTTTTTGGAGAACTCATTGTGAGGGCATTAACACTGTAGCCAGGTAAGGCTTTAACCCATCAAATAAAAATGAGGTCTGTCAGGGAGCCCGGAAAAGCCAAGCAGCCATCTTGGATTTCCCATAGCCCTGGCTCTTTGATTTTTAGCTGTTGTTTATTTATTTTTAATTTCCTGATTTAAGAGCAGACTATTGCCATGTTTCAAGGACATCAAGATGGCCAAAGTCTAACCATGAGGGGTTATTTTTTGTAGAAGCAGAATGAGCTTTGTCTACATGTACCATAATCTTAAATAATGTTTATTTACTTTACCAAAGTAACAAAAAGATTTTAAAAACAAATATAAATCATTTAAAGGCAAAGAAATTTATAATCTGTTATTGAAAGCTGGATTTTAAGAAAACTTTGTCCTCTAAACAGAGAGAAGACCAAATTCCAGACTGGATCCAGCTTACTGTTAGTAACAAAATTTGTTTATCTGTTTAGTCTTAGAAAGTCTTTTCCATGAATCTTGAAGAACTGGCAGTATTCTTCTAAAGGCATGAGAGGAAAACCATAGAAGGCATGTTTAAAATCTGATTCTATTGCAATTGACAAAGAAATCTGGTCATAACACTTTAATATGATAACTAAAACTATTATTGACCATATTTTATCAGGGCATATCAGATCTATATGAATTTCACATAATTTTAGAATATCTTTATTAGTAATATCAACCATACAGTGTACCTGAGAAGATTTTTCACCCTTTGAACAGTACTTCCATATAATTTAACATGTCCAATGAACCCAGGTAGCTTGATAGCTCTTTGGGATGTCTCTCTGAAGCATCCCAAAGTTAGTTAGAAGTCAAGTTATTTAGGAGGTTTTGTCAATAAATATCAAAAGGGTTTATACCACTCAGTCAAAAAGGATGATATAAGTTACTATGAAATAATAATTATTTACTTAGCCAAAGTTAAAAAGATTTCAAAGGTAAATATAGAACAGATCAATTAAGAGGTAAAGAAACTTAAATCTATTATTTAAAAGCAGTTCAACATTTGAAGAAAGTATGTCCTCTTAACAGAGAGAAAGGCCGAATTCAAGTTTTTGCACTAGCTTGCTTTAAACTCATTTAGGTAAACTTAATTAAATTGATTTTAAATTAGTTAGTCCTAACCATGCTGCCGTCTATGGGGTCGCACAGAGTTGGACACGACTGAACCGACTTAGCAGCAGCAGCAGTAACAACCATGCACAAAACTTTTTTTCAGGGTTCACCTTCCACAAACCTTTTAATCACTTTCTGTAACAGCCACATGGAAGTCAGACGTACTTTCTTTTCCCTTTATAAAATGTAATTTTATTTTTTTATATTTTTTATTAAAATATACATCCTACTTTCTTATTAGATTAGCAAACAAACATGAATACTAGATATTTAATATTGAATATTTCCCATTTCCTGGATTCAAATGAATCTGAAATTATTTAATTTTTCTTGTATTTAGAATTATTTGATTTGTAAGCGCTTACTTTTCTTTAGGCCAATTAGAACTCATTTACAACTTCAACAATATTATCGGAAAAAAAGACATACACTGAGACATACATAAATCCAGACAGACAGACTGACAGAGATCTTATAGTTTTCTGTTTGAAATTTAAAATATCTCTTTGACCCCTTCCCTTTTTTTCTCTTTGCTTGAAGTCCTAATTTGCCCAAGGCTGAGGTCTCTGGCAAAGCTGGCTGTGTATTTCAAGGACAAGGAAAGTGTTAACTTCAAGCTTTTCCCTGGGAAGGCCTTATAACAAGCTAAGTGAGTAAGTGTTAGTCACTCAGTCGTGCCTGACTCTTTGCAACCCCATGGACTGCAGCCAACCAGGCTCCTCTGTCCATGAGATTTTCCAGGCAAGGATACTGGAGTGGGTTGCCATTTCCTTCTCCAGAGGATCTTCCCAACCCAGGGATTGAACCCAGGTCTCCTGCACTGCAGGCAGATTCTTTACTGAGTGAGCTACAAGGAAAGCCCCTTATAACAAGCTAGTTGTTTTTAATTGCATGTGCAAAAAGAATTGATTTTGCAGTTTCCAAAAAGAAAAATTTCTCTCACTTCGTTCAATCAGCAATCATACACTCACAATCATTCAGAGGCTATCTCAATGCCTCCCTTCTCCTGAGTCCCCAGGTTTCCTTAACTGTTGCTCCCTTCCTGGGAGCTCCACGGAGGTTATCAGTCATGATGCTTCCCTTCCTCCTGAGTCTACAGGTTTCCTTAGTTGTTGCTCCCTTCCTGGGAGCTCCAAGGAGGTTATCATTCACGGTGCCTTCCTTCCTCCCAAGTCCCTAGGTCTCTCTATCTGATGCTCCCTTCCTGGGAGCCCAAGAAGGTGACCAGTCTCCTCTTCTACCAGTTGGGGTAGGTTCCTGCCTGGGGACCATCCCCTGGGCCTCACCTTATCCTGTGGCCATTCCTGGTGAGTTGGTCTGTTCCTCCAATGAGTTCAGTTGGTGCTCAGTCATCCGGAGAGCAGGAACACTGGTTGGAAAGAGAACCCAGAATACCGTCAGGTGGCGCGCCTCCTTGTTCGTCTCGGGGGTCCTTCACTCCAGCCCTACCAAGCCACCAGTCCGGCTGCTCAAGGGGCTGGCATGGTTGGAATCTCGCTGGGGCCTCTAGAAATGTTGCAGAAACCAGTACTTGAGATACCAAACACCACACTCGGAGAGTTGGAGAACAGGTTTATTACACCAGTGGGCCCAAGGGAGTTAACACTCCAAGCTCTGAGCCCCGAACAAAGGGATCACAGAGTTTTTATAGACAGGCTATAGTGGGCAACACTAGCTGTTAATAGGCTGGTTTAAACTAAGGGGCTTCATGCGAGTGGGAACAGCAGTCAAGATGGGGAGGGGGATGCCTGGCCTGGACAGGCATGATTAAGCAGGTTTGCAGTGGCTGGGCAATTGCAAAGAGCAGGACAAGGGTGCGTGAGACGAACTCCAGTTCCTAGTATTGCAAGTCCCCATTTTCTGAGACTACGTGACCTACGTGATCTAGACTTTGCGAGGGGCAAGCTGAGTTACAGAGGCAGAAGGAGAAGGAGGTTATGTAAAATTTTAACTTTCCTCTTCGATACCATATTTAAGAATATTTAGATGATGAAATTTGGGGCTTTGGGGGTGATAAGATTTTAGACTTTGAGTTGGTGCTCTAGTGCATTGAGATTTGGGAGGATACTGGAATGAGGGTGAGTGTATTTTGTATATGTGATGATTGTGAATCTTTGGGGGCAAGAGGGCAGACTGTAGCAGGCCAAACAATGATCACATCTTAACCCCTGTAATCTATCACTACATTAGTTTACATGGCAAAAGGGACTTGGTAGATGTGATTAAGTTAAAGACCTTGACATGGGGAGATTATTCTAGATTATCTGGGTAGGACCCATGTAATCACAATGCATAAGAGGCTCTCCTTAGAAGAGGGAAATGGGAGAGTCAGAGTGAGAGAAGGAGATATGATGCCAGAGCAAAGGTCAGAGTGATATCAAGGAATGTGGGGGGCCTCTAGAAGCTAGAAAAGGCATGGAAATGGATTATGCTCCCCTAGAGCAGAATAAATGCAGCAGGAATGCAGCCCTACTGACCTATTTGGATTTCTGATCTCTAGAATTTTAAAATAATACCTTTGTGTTATTGTAAGCCACTAAATGTGTGGTAGTTTGTTACAGCAACAGTAGAAAATTAATACACTAACCCTTTTCCTACACTGAGTTCCACACCATTTGAGCCAACCTGCTCGCCCCCCCTGGAGAAGGCAATGGCACCCCACTCCAGTACTTTGCCTGGAAAATCCCATGGATGGAGCAGCCTGGTAAGCTGCAGTCCATGGGGTCGCTGAGGGTCGGACACGACTGAGCGACTTTACTTTCACTTTTCCCTTTCATGCATTGGAGAAGGAAATGGCAACCCACTCCAGTGTTCTTGCCTGGAGAATCCCAGGGACGGGGGAGCCTGGTGGCTGCCGTCTATGGGGTCACACAGAGTTGGACAAGACTGAGGTGACTCAGCAGCAGCAGCAGCTCGCCCTCCCACCTGAGGCCCCTTCCACCTTTCCATTTCTAACTAACCTCCCCCACAGGCTTCCACCAATTGTTTCGTTGGCACTCCTTCACTTTCTCTTGTTTCCTGATTCCTTCCAGATCTGAATCATCCTTTTAAAAAAATATTGATTTGTTTATTTGGCTGCACTGGGTCTTAGTTGTGGCATAGAAACTCTTAGTTACAGCATGTGGATCTAGTTCCCAGACCAGGGATAGAACCCAGGCCCCCCTGCACTGAGAGCGTGGAGGCTTAGCCACTGGACCCCTAGGGAAGTCTGGCACCATCCTTTAACCCGATGGTTCTTAACCCTAACTATATGTTAAAATCACTTGGGTGGGGGTGGGAGGAACAACTTGTATAAAGTACTGAAGCCCCGTATCTGACCAATTGTATCAGATTCTCTGGAGGTGGGGTTCAGATATCAGGTCATTGTTAAAGCTCCCAGGTGATTCTAAAGGGCATCCATCGTTGAGAATGCCTGCCGACCTATCGTTCTAGAATTGTCAAACATTCACATGCATAGCAATAACCTAGAGAACTCTGAATATGGCTGCCAAGGCTTCAGAGCCAGAGAGTTTGGGTCACTACATCTGATACTCAGATTCTGCTTCTCTAACAAGCTCCCCAGAGGTTCTGATGCAGGTAGCATTTGGAACTTTGCGACATTTCTACAGCCTTCTGTCTCCTCCCTCCCCAGAAGATTCAGCTAACTGATAAAATGAATTCCTTAGATCAGTGATTCTCAGTCTTTGAAGAATATCAGGAAGCTTGCTAAAAATACAGTTGCCCAGGTACCAATCCAGTTTTGTTTAACTAGGCTATTGTTAACAAGCTTGGTGGTTCAGATGTGTACTGAAGTCTGAGAATAAATGGCTTAGATGGGTGGTTCTCAAACTTGAGTGTGTGACAGAATCATTTGGAGGTCTTGTTAAAACACAGATTGCTGGAGTTGCTGATTCAATAGGTCTGAGTGGGGTCCAATAATTTTGCACTTCTAACAAGAGCTAAGTCATCTGAAGTTGCTATTTGAAAGACCATACTTGGAGAAGCACTGCTTTAGACGGATGTTTTAAGAAAAGTGTTTATCCCACCCCTTGCCTGTATCCATCCTCCATCCTCATTCTCTCAGCTATGAAGGGGTCCAGCCAGGGGGAGAGAAAGAGTTGAGGTAAGTGCATGAGGGAGTCTTGACTTGACGGGACTGCTAGAGAGGGCTGTCAGAGCAGGACTTCCGGTAAGCTCACCACTGGGGCCTCCTGGCAGAATTCTAATAACTCTCCAAGGCCAAGGATGGTAGCCAAATTACAGTGGGGAATAAAAGTGATCGTATCAATAGCTGTTAACTCCACATACACATCCAGCTCCCCTGAGGCTCAGAAGCTTAGAGTTTCCCTGGCAGAGCCTCTCAGCTCATGATAGTAAGAGATATACAGGTGTGTGTGTGTGCTTAGTCGTGGCTGACCCTTTGCGACCCTATGGACATAGCCTGCCAGGCTCCTCTGTCCGTGGAATTCTCCAGGCAAGAATACTAGAGCGGGCAGCCATTCCCTTCTCCAGGGGATCCTCCTGACCCAAGGATGGATCCCGGGTCTCCTACATTGCAGGCAGATTCTTTACCATCTGAGCCACCAGGGAAGCCAGCAGGTGTAGTGAGAAGTAAGAGAAAATCTGAAGTAGGGGTTGACACTTATACTCAAGCTGCTGCTGCTGCTAAGTCGCTTCAGTCGTGTCCAACTCTGTGCGACCCCACAGACGGCAGCCCACCAGGCTCCCCCTGTCCCTGGGATTCTCCAGGCAAGAACACTGGAGTGGGTTGCCATTTCCTTCTTCAATGCTTGAAAGTGAAAAGTGAAATTGAAGTCTCCCAGTCGTGTCCGACTCTTAGTGACTCCATGGACTGCAGCCCACCAGGCTCCTCTGTCCATGGGATTTTCCAGGCAAGAGTACTGGAGTGGGTAACACTCAAGCTAGTTAGGGGGAAAGTCAAGTTGGAGCTAGAGTCCTGTTCACCCATGGTATTGACACCAGCTCTGGAGAGAGAGCTAAAGAGACTACAGAGCAAAGATGCAAAGAGCCAAGGGACAGAAGAAAGTCATTTCCTTTCCTTTATATTAACAGGGAGTGAGAAAGTAAAGGCAATTGGCAGGTCACAGAAAAGGGGGAATGGAGAGATTGGGCTGAAAATGCTATCAATCAGAGTTCTTACAAAATCCACTTCATTTTCACACCCTGAGCACAGAACTTGGTTATGTGCCAAGTGCGTATGATCCTCCCAAACACCAGAAGTCATGCCTCAGCTTTGGGAAGCTGGAAGGCAAAGAGCTAGATCCAGCACCTGCTAATCCCCTTATACACACCACAACCCATCCACCAGTTCACTGACAAGGCATCACAGGACTGTGAGGTTTTAGAGAAGTTCCTTCATTTCAGAACCACAGTCACAGGGTTGAACAGACCTGGGAAGTTTAGGGAACAAGTGTCAACCCCCACACATTTGGGTGCCACTTGCGGTTATGATGATGAGAATTGTTCTGATTGTGTGGACAGTCACAGAGGTCATCAGCAGGTCTAGCTTACCCTGTAGAAGCTGAGCCCCAAAATTGCACCAGTAGTAACCCAAGTCTGGTCAACTACCTATTAGATGTGAAAGTGAAGTAGTGAAAATGTTAGTCACTCAGTCGTGCCCAACTCTTCGCAACCCCATTGGCTATAGCCCACCAGGTTCCTCAGTCCATGAAATTCTCCAGGCAAGAATACTGGAGTGGATAGCCATTCCCTTCTTAGGGGATCTTCCCAACCCAGGGACCGAACCCAGGTCTCCTGCATTGCAGGCAGATTCTTTACCATCTGAACCACCAGGGAAGCCCTACTTAATAGATATGGCTTTAGGGAAATCACTTACAGCGAAACCTCAGTTTCTCACCTGTAAAATTATGCGATATCTTGCTTATCGAAAGGCAGGAGGCTAAATCAAATGATACGTCCTTCTCCTCCTTTCACCTTAGCCAGACTCCAAGTCTCCCCTGTGCCCCCCACCCCCAAATCTCCCGTATCTATACCCTCCACTCCCACACCACTGCCATTGCCCTGGTTCAAACACTCTTCAGCTTCTACTTAGCTGACTGTACTAGTCTCTAAGCTGGTTTTCTCTTTCCATAGTCTCATCTAGGCCAAAGAATCTTTTACTCAGTCTTTCACACTGCTACCACATACAGCAAACTTTCTAATGACTCTTCATTACAATGAAGTCCAAAGTCCTTCACGAGGCTGGCAGAGTCCTCTAGGCCCTCAGATTTCAGCTCTCGCCAATCCCTCCACCCAAATTGTCTCTCCAGCGTTGGCCCTATAGCCCATCCAGTTGAATCCAGTTCCTTGAGTGCCCCCTGTGTTCTCCTTCCTCTTTACCTTCCATGCACTGGTTCCTCTACTCAGATTGTCTTTGTCCCTTCCATATTTGCCCTTCAAGATTCGGCTGCAGCCCTCCGTGCCCATCTCTTACAATGTCGTATAGCTGTGCTCTCATTGTGCTCTGCTATTTGCACGTCTGCTCCTTACTTGACTTCTAGCCCACTGAGGCCACAACTAGAGCTTTCATCTCTACACTCAGTACATAGCATAGTGCCAGGCCCATGACCAGCCCTTGACAGACATTTGTTAAATGAATGAGTGAAGAATAAATCAGCAAGTATCTTGAGTCCTCTCCTAGCCCCCAACGCTCATCAACTTGGCCAGAATGCCCTTCTTTTAGAAAACCTTCGAAACTCTTTGGGCTGGTAGCATGTTAAAGTTAATGAGTTATTTTAAACCTTAACTATGTGGTCAGGCAGAACAAGGGCACCGAAAAACAAAAAAATGCCCAAGGTAAAGAGGTATAAGGGTAAGGGTGGGGAGGGCACCAGAGAGAAATTTTACCTCCATTTCCTTTTAAATGAAAATAGTACTGTCTGATATGTACATATAGATTACAGATAACTTTCACATACCTTATCTGTGATGCCTCAATCCAGAAAGGTAGGTTGGATTAGTGTTATTATTAACTACATTGTACATAATAGGCTTGGAGAAATTTGTTATACCACAGGAAGTGTCTTATGATAAAATATGAAAAAGGCAAAGGACAAGATACAAAATTATGTATAGAATGTGAACATAACTACGTAAAAAAGAAGCAGAGGAAAAAAATGGAAAGAAACGCATCAGAATGCATTCATTCAGTAAACATTTGTTAAACGTCTGCCATATTCTAGACATCATGCTTAGTGCTGGGGATACAGTGGTGATCAAAACACACGGTCCCTCGTGGAGGTTACAACTTGGTAGGGAAAAGCAAACGTTGATCAGATACGATACAGCAAAAGTAAAATTGCAACACTGACAAGTGCATGAGAGAGGTGATGCATAGTGTAATGAGATTGTAGACAAAATAGTGGGATCACCTGTGTGTGTGTGTTAGCCACTTAGTCATGTCCCAATCTTTGTGACCCCCTTGGACTGTAGCCTGCCAGGCTCCTCTGTCCATGGAGTTCTTCAGGCAAAAATACTGGAGTGGGTTGCCATTTACTCCTCCAGAGGATCTTCCTGACCCAAGGATTGAATTCATGTCTCCTGCTTTGCAGGAGAATTCTTTACAGTCTGAGCCACCAGGAAAGCCCTGGGATCATCTATAGATAGAGGCAACCCAGGAAAAACTTCCTTGGCAAAGTGATCTCTGAAGCATAGAAAGAACTTAACCAGTCGAAAAAAACCCCAGCCGGAAGGATCATGACAAACAAGGGCCCTGTGGTGAGAGAGGAACTGATGAGTAAGAGAATGGCTGAGTAAGGCAAGCCTGGAAGAGGTTGGTGTCAGGCAGAGCTGGAGAAGAGGTAGAGGCTGGACCGTGCCCAAGCTAGACAGCAGCAGTTATGGGAGTTATTAAGCCCATTTGCATTTTCAAAAGATTTCTTACTTCCAATGAGCAGAATGGATTGGTGGGGGTGTTCAGTTCGGCTCAGTCGCTCAGTTGTGTCTGACTCTTTGCGATCCCGTGGACTGCAGCATGCCAGGCTTCCCTGTCCATCACCAACTCCCAGGGCTTGCTCAAACTCGTGTCCATTGAGTAGGTGATGCCATCCAACCATCTCATCCTCTGTCGTCCCCTTCTCCTCCTGCCTTCAATCTTTCCCAGCATCAGGGTCTTTTCAAATAAGTCAGCTGTTCACATCAGGTGGCCAAAGCACTGGAGCCTGAGCTTCAGCATCAGTCCTTCCAATGAATATTCAGGACTGATTTCCTTTAGGATTGACTGGTTTGATCTCCTTGCAGTCCAAGGGACTTTCAAAAATCTTTCCCCGCAACACAATTCAAAAGCATCGATTCTTCGTCACTCAGCTTTCTTTGTGGTACAACTCTCACATCCATAAATGACTAATGGAAAAACCATAGTTTTGACTAGATGGACCTTTGTTGGTAAAGTACTGTTTCTGCTTTTTAATATGTTATCTAGGTTGGTCATTGGAGAAGGAAATGGCAACCCACTCCAGTGTTCTTGCCTGGAGAATCCCAGGGATGGGGGATCCTGGTGGGCTGCCATCTATGGGGTTGCACAGAGTCAGACACGACTGAAGGGACTTAGCAGCAGCAGGTTGGTCATAGCTTTTCTTGCAGGGAACAAGCATCTTTTAATTCCATGGCTACAGTCACCATCTACAGTGATTTTGTAGCCCAAGAAAATAAAGTCTGCCACAGTTTCCATTGTTTCCCCATCTATTTACCATGAAGTGATGGGACCAGATGCCATGATCTTCATTTTTTGAATGCTGAGTTTTAAGTCAGCTTTTTCACTCTCCTCTTTCACATTCATTAAAAGGCTCTTTAGTTCTTCTTTGCTTTCTGCCATAAGGGTGGTGTCCTCTGCATATTGGATGTCATTGATATTTTTCCCGGCAGTCTTGATTCCAGCTTGTGCTTCATCCAGCCAGGCATTTCACATGATGTACTCTGCACATAAGTTAAATAAGAAGGTGACAATATACAGCCTTGACGTACTCCTTTTCCCATTTGGACCCAGTCCATTGTTCCATGTCGGGTTCTAACTGTTGCTTCTTGACCTGCATACAGATTTCTCAGGAGGCAGGTCAGGTGGCCTGGTATTCCCATCTCTTTAAGAATTTTCCATAGTTTATTGTGATCCACACAGTCAAAGGTTTTAGCATAGTCAATGATGCAGAAGTAGACGTTTTTCTGGAATTCTCTTGCTTTTTCAATGATCCAGTGGATGTTGGCACTTTGATCTCTGGTTCCTCTGCCTTTTCTAAATTCAGCTTGAACATCTGGAAGTTCATGGTTTGTGTACTGTTGAAGCCTCGCTTGGAGAATTTTGAGCGTGACTTTGCTAGCGTGTGAGATGAGGGCAGTTGTGCAGTAGTGTGGTAGTGGTGGGAGTGTGGAGCGAGTGAAAGAAGTGATAGAGTCAATGAGTCAAATTGACTCTAGAGTCAAAGCTAGAAGTCAATAGCTTCCCAACCTGGGGAGGCCATTTGGGAAGTTATTGTGGTGGTCTAAGCAAGAGTGGATGGTGGCAGGGGCTCAAGTAATGGTGGTAGTGAAAGTGGAGAGACATGGATGACCTCAAGCACTATGAGACAAAATGCCAGAATTTGGAGATGGATGGGATGAAGAGGGTGAAAGGAGAGATGCATTGAGATGACTCTTAGCTTTCTGGATGTGAATAGAGGTGGTGCCATCACCTGAGACAGAGAGTAATAGAAGTCGATCAGGTTGGGGCCTGAAGACAGGGCTGATTTGGGACAGGCTGAGTTTGAAGTGCCCTGTATGTGAAAGCCGAAAGGAGTGTCAAGTAGACAATAAAAACTAAGGGTTTGTAGCTCAGAGGAGATGTCTGGCTGGAGATAAGCATCTGTAAGTCAACTGTTGATTGATGGTAATTTACACATGAGTGTGAATAAGACTGTGTGGGAGTAAGTTCAGGGCGGGAAGAGGAACTGGTCTTAGGTCTGGTCTTGGGGAGCCCAATATTCAGGGCCAAGTGGAGGAGGTTGAGATGGCAAACCATTAATGTGAAATGTCCAGAGTAGGCAAACTCATAGAGACAGAAAGTAGATTAGCAGCTGAGGGAACTGGGAAGAAAAAGGGAGTGATTGCTAACAGGTACGGGATTTCTTTTTTTTATTATAGTTGATTTGTGATGTTGTGTTAGTTTCAGTTGTACATATATTCATTCTTTTTCAGATTCTTTTCTCATATAGGTTATCACAGAACACCAAGTAGAATTCCCTGTGCTATACAGTAGGTCCCTGTTGGTTATTTTTCATATATAGTAGAGTGTATATGTTAATCCCAGGTTCTTGATTTATCCCTCTTCCCTGGTATGGGGTTTCTTTTTGAGGTAATGAACATGTTCTAAAATTGATGGTGATGGTATTTGCACAACTCTGTGAATATACTAAAAATCATTGAGTTGTACACTTTAAATGGGTGAATTGTATGGCATGTGAATTAGTATATCCCAATAATACTATTGTTTAAAGTACAGCTCAGCAAACTCCTCTCACTGTGATTCAAAGGGCAGGCTCAAGTGTCTGCAGCTGGGGAAGAAGGTGGGCAAGTTGGGGTGAGGGTGGAAGCAGGGGTGTGGTTGTTGTGGGAGGTTGGCTTGGGAAAGGCAGAGCATGAGTGGAAATCAAGTCAGGCCCTGATAATGCAATGGGCCACAGACTATTTCAGAAGGTGGGGTTCTGGTGAAAGCAAAAACCACTTCAATGAAATCAGATTTCAACCAAAAAGGCTGAGGTTCACTTGAGAAGGGTGAAGTGTTATTTTGCAACTGGTGGTTGAATGTGATCTGGTCACTTGGCCTGGGAGTCTTTTAAGAGAGAAGAATTATAATCTAGGCCAGGGTTGAAATTCTGACACACCTAGCCTCCCCAAAGCCAGCATCCCTGAAGTAGGGAGCTTGAAAAGAGGGCTGCTAACCTTCCCTCAGGTGGGGCCCTGCTGAGAAGTCATATGTCATAGTGCTGGGCCTGTGTGCTCTGGAGCCAGCTGCCTGGGTCAGAAGCCTGGCTCCACAACTTACCAGCCACACTGCCTTGGGCAAGTCACCCAATCTCTCTGTGCCTCCATTTTCTCTACTGTTATATGGGGCTAAGGATGGCACCTTCCCCCATCAATAGGATAGTTACAAGGATTAAACCAGATCCTTGGGGAAGGATCTTTAGCACAAGGTCCAGAACATGGGGACACTAGAAAAAGGTATTCCCTAAAGTGAGTGTCAGAGTCATATCTGGAGCCACAAAACTGGTTGCTGGAGAAGTGGCTGATCCTTGCTAACCCCGAGTGAAGTCTGTGACAGGGAAGAGACAGCAGCTGGCTGGGGGTCAGTCAGGTGGCTGGGAAATGGTCTGAAGATTGTTAGCAGTGCATTGCTCAACTTGCCAGTGGGGTTTATACTTCCTGTTTTCAGTGTCTGGAGCCCTGATGCTGGTGCTGCTCGTGTTGGAACACGATCTTTCTTAGCCCCTGGGTGAGAATGCAGAGGCTGAGAAGCAACTCAGTGTGGGCTGGGCTCCTTCACACTGTGCCTTTCTCTCCTAGCAGATTTCAGCCTCCACAAAACACACGTATTCAGTCCTGGTGTGGAAGAGGGGGCGGCGGGTTCCTAATTCAATTCTATAAGAATGTACTGAGTTTTATGATAGTAGGCACTGTTTTATGAGCCTTTACCAGGTGCCAGGGTTTTGGCTAAGAGATTTTGAGTGCATGAATCCTTATAACAATCCTGGGAGGTAGATACTTCTTTTATACCAATGAAGAAGTTCAGCTCAGTTCAGTCACTCAGTTGTGTCCGACTCTTTGCAACCCCATGGACTGCAGCATGCCAGACTTTCCTGTCTATCACCAAGTCTCAGAGCTTGCTCAAACTCATATCCATTGAGTCGGTGATGCCATCCAACCATCTCATCCTCTGTTGTCCCCTTCTCCTGCTTTCAATCTTTCCCAGCATCAGGGTCTTTTCAAATGAGTCAGCTCTTCGCATCAAGTGGCCTAAGTATTGGAGTTTCAGCTTTAGCATCAGTCCTTCCAATTAATATTCAGGACTGATTTCCTTTAGGATTGACTGGTTTGATCTCCTTGCAGTCCAAGGGACTCTCAAGAGTCTTCTCCAACACCACAATTCAAAAGCATCAATTCTTCGGTGCTCAGCTTTCTTTATAGTCCAACTCTCACATCCGTACATGACTATTGGAAAAACCATAGTTTTGACTAGATAGACCTTTGTTGGCAAAGTAATGTCTGTTTTTAAATATGCTTTATAGGTTTGTCATAGCTTTTCTTCCAAGGAGTAAGCATCTTTTAATTTCATGGTTACAGTCACCATCTGCAGTGATTTTGTAGCCCCAAACAATGTAATCTCTCACTGTTTCCATTGTTTCCCCATCTATTTGCCATTAAGTGATGGGACCAGATACCATGATCTTCGTTTTTTGAATGTTGAGTTTTAAGTCAACTTTTTCACTCTCCTCTTTCACATTCATCAAAAAGCTCTTTAGTTCTTCTTCACTTTCTGCCATAAGGGTGGTGTCATCTGCATATCGGATGTTACTGATATTTCTCCTGGCAATCTTGATTCCAGCTTGTGCTTCATTCAGCCCGGCATTTCACATGATATACTCTGCATATAAGTTAAGTAAGTAGGGTGACAATATACAGCCTTGATGTACTCCTTTCCCCATTTGGACCCAGTCCATTGTTCCATGTCGGGTTCTAACTGTTGCTTCCTGACCTGCATACAGATTTCTCAGGAGGCAGGTAAGATAGTCTGGTATTTCCATGTCTTTAAGAATTTTTCACAGTTTGTTGTGAACCAATCAGGAAACTGAGGCACAAAAGGTTTAGAGTTGTTCCCAAGTCATACAGGAATTTAGTCTGGGCCACCTGACTCCAAAATCCATGCTCTGAACCACTGCATCATACTGAATGAAACAAGCTAGATTATGGGGATTAAAAACTGAATGCTCTGGGTCCTTGCCCTCCAGGGGTCCATGGTCTGGAGATTCTCTGAACAGAAAGGCTAGGAGACCTTGTACCTTCAAACCCTGCTCAGAAATCTAACTGTTCATGCAGAGAATGAACAGAATATCCTGACCACATCTTGAATTTACTGAGTTCTTCACATAATCAGGCCAGTTGTCCCCAACAGATCTGAATCAGGGATGCATATCAGAAACACCTGGGGAATTTTTCTAAACTCACGAGCCCTGGCACCAGTCCTGACCTGAATCACAGCCTCTGTGGGTGGAGCATAGACTATCTACCTATTTTTAAAGTTCTCAGGTGACTTAGTAAAGAAACACTGCCAAAATTCACTAACATAGCTTGGAAATTTCAGTATTTTGGCATCCAGCTATAACTCCTGGCTTGCCTTCTACATCCAATCTTTAAGAAGTTGATGTTTGGTTCAAAATACATGTACACATACATTAGGATATCACTCAGCTTTAGATTCTGAACTTCCCGATACTGGGGATAGGAAAGGCTGGTCATGAACTTCATTAACACACCGGGGAAACTCAGCACCATCCTCATACACAAATTATGGGAAATTACGTTTTCTGTTTCCTGAATGCCACCAACTCAAGCTGGGCTGGGTTTTGGATCAGCAGCTTGTGCATGTCTCCCGCTTTGGTGAATTCAGCCCAAGGATCGTTGGGGATAGAATGAAGAGAATATGGTGAGACTAATCCTAAAGACCCTGGAGCAGGGCATGGCAACCCACTCTGGTATTCTTGCCTGGAGAATTCCATGGACATAGGAGCCTGGCTGGCTACAGTCCATGGGGTCTCAAAGAGTTGGACACAACTGAGGCGACGTAGCACACACGCAGTCCTAAAGAGGGATCACCGTGTAAAGTTGAATACGATGTGCACTGCCCAAAGGCATCAGGCTCGGGAGGGGAACTGAGAGTTGACAAAGCCTGCACACCATTTATCACGTTGTGGACTTCTGGCTTGGGGCACCTTTTTTTTTTTTTTGGCCACACCACCAGATGTGGGACCTTTGTTCCCCAGGGATCAAACCTGCGCTTCCTACATTGGAAGGTAGAGTCTTAACCACTGGACCGCCAGAGAAGTCCCTGGGGCACCTTTTTGTACCTTATGTGCTATGGAGGATCTGCTCTACAACTCTCCTAGATTCTCCTTCCCGAAGGCCCATTAGGTCCAAGATATAGCCCCATGGAAAACCCTGGGATGCATTCCACCATCGTCATCTTCTACTTTTTATGCTCCCAACTCCCTCCCATACAAGCACCAGGAAAGAGCCAAAATCTTCAGAAAAATCACATTTGATTGATCATATTTATTCAAAATTACAAAAATAGATATAAATAAAAATACCAGAATATAATCATTAAATATTCAGTGTACAGGAGTGGTCCTTGCCTCACTCAGTGAGGATTGGATGAACTCAGCTAGAAGGTCGGAAGGGATAACTGGCCAAGAAAACATCTATGTGAAACTTAAACTGCAAATTTAGTGCTTCTCACAGTCTGCCCCAAAATGATACATTTATACACATCATCACTTGGGAGGCCCAAGAGGCCCCAGGAGTGACCCACGACTTCTCCAAACAGGCTATTCTGTATGACGTCACATCCAGACAATTTGGGGAAGTATCTAGTCTTGCAGTCAGACACAGAACACCAGCTCTTACACTGACACAGCTTGCGCACAAGTGTGCAAACATACGCACGCATATATTACGTTTCCTGATACATCCATGGAATGTCAGAGCCCTTCCCTCAAGTTATTAGTGTCTCTACTCTCCAAACCATTGTTCTTTCATTGGTTGAGCTCTCTCAAGAGACCTCAGTTGTGTTATACTTCCTAATTGGGAAATTATTCATTTCCCAACAGTGGGCCTCATGAATGGCCCACTGCCAGGGAGCTGGGTCTCCTTCCACCTATGCACAGGAGATGCCATTTTTAACTCCAGGAAGCTTTAGTCCAGAAATGGACAATACCATCCCGGTTCAGGACCACCCTTCCATCCTGATCAGGAAGGATCTGGGCGTCCAGCACCCAGACTATATCTACTCATTAAGTAGACTTAGTGAGGCTAAGTCTACTGTCGTTCACCCTGGGGGTACCACAAGCAAAACCACCTCTGCAGAGTCCATCTTCCTCAGTTTCTTCCTTACATATAGCTGTGCAGCTGGCCCTACTGCAAAAATGACGGTCAGCATGGGAGTGGGTGGTGCTTTCCTTGGTTCTCTGGGGTCCTTCAGAGGACAAGGTTAATCTCTCCCCTGGTGTGAGTGTTGATCCAGGGCAGGAATTTTGAGACCCTTGTGTAGACTCCTGGCTTGTATTTCATGGCACAGTCACGGCCCCAGCTCACAATCCCAGTCAGGGTCAGGCGGCCTTGGATGGTACAGACCAGCGGGCCCCCTGAGTCTCCCTGTTAAGCCAAAGACACAAAAGGTGAATCCTAGGAGAAGTGAGAAGGGGGCCAGTCATGCCAAAGAGAGGAAAGAGAGTTTCCTAGAGTCAAAGTCCTTAGTGACTCCCCATTTCCTACCACATCAAATTTAAAAATCCTCTGCTTGCCTTTCAAAGTCCTGTTATCTACAATTCCATCTACATTTTCAGACCCTATACTTCTCCTTCCCATCCCAAGATATGCTGTGGTCATTCTCATTTTTATATCTTGCAAACTGAAATGCTCTCTAGACTTCCCTCTGCCTCCCTATGGATAAGAGTCACATTCTTTCTCGCTAAAGCGCCCCCTGCCATGGCCATGGCCATCTAGCTGGTGCTCACCTCCTTCTAAACAGCTGATCAATGATAATTCACACGACACTCTGAGCACTGCATTGTACGATTTTCTAATGTTTTCTCTTTCTTACGGTCTTAGTCCCTGTCCCTTTCTGAGTCTGAAGTGCCTAGCACAGAGCCAGGCTCTTGACAAATGTTTGGAGCCCCGGTCCTGGTCCTGGCTTCTTGGGAATTTGACTGGAGAGAGACTCCCCAAAGTAGATAGGAAAAAGCCCAGAAGCCCTGGGAGAGCAGGGTGATGGAGAAAGATGCTTGGAACTCTCACCTGGCAGGAATCTGTTTCCCACTGTGGGTCAGCCGCACATAGCATTTTGTCAGTGACTTCAGCGCCATAGTAGTGGGGCTGCTGACACACCTCATGGGAAACCAGACTCACAAAAGTCATTTTCAGCTCATCTGAGTAGCGATAGTCAGCTGGATGGAGGAAACAGGGAGGAATTTATGTTAAGATGTGTCTGTCCAGTCTGCACACTGGGGCTCTGTCAGGGAGGGGACCAAAAAGTGTCCTTACCAGGGAAAGCCCTTATTTTTTTCCCACCCAAAATCTAGGTCTTTACCCCACCTGTAGTCCCTCACCCATTTAAATTTATGGCTCATCAGTTCCTAAATAATGCTCCCCACTCCATCCCTAGACCCATCTGCTGCTTCCACCGTGCTCCCACCTCTTTCTCCACAGTCCTCCCTTGATCAAGCTGAGCTCACTTCCAGGCTACAGCACTTTCTCCAGGACCCTCTCAGCCAGACCCAAATGTCACTTACAGGGATTCTCTTTTCCGAAGCCAGTGATCTCACACCTTGTTCTAGAATGAGCATCTTCATGTTCTGGGGGCAGGCAGATGGTCTGTATGGACCGGGAGGGCTGTGCACACTGGCCTCTGCTGGTACGGATCTTCAGCAAGGCTAGGGGAGCAGGAAGGAGGCAGAGGAGAAAGATCACCACCTGGTCAGGGGGTTACCATCACTCCCCTCCAAACCCTGAGGCTGTCTGTTCCTGAATCAGTTAAGGTCAGAGGGCATCCTGGGAGGTCTGGTGGTAGCCTGTCACCTAAAACAAGCCTATTCTGTTCCATGCTTCAAGGGTTTTGTTCCAGTTGCTGACAGAGGCTTACACAGCCAGGGCTACTGCATACAGCTGTATGGATTTTTTCCTGCAGAAAGCCCTGACAGAGGTAGTTGGGCTGAAACCAGCCCCAGTACCCTCTCCAAGTTCTATATCCTGGGACGGACAGAGGCTCCATCCCGCAACGGAAAGGGCGTCCCAGTCCAAGCTATTGCCACCCAGCGGAGGCTCCCTGTTTGGAAATTCAGGGACTCTACAGAGGAGCACCAGGGCTCTCATGTTTTTCACTCTGAACCCTTCCCTACCGCTCCCTTTAAAGCAGGGTCTTCAAGTTCCCCTACAACCCCAACTTCCCACTCAGGTCTCTCCAGATCCCCTTCCCGCCAGCTATCATCATTGAGCAGATGAGGGTTTTCCACTCACCAATATCATTGTGGTGAGCAAGGCTCTCCGCACTATAGTCCTCATGCAAGATGAGCTTTTCCACCTCAAACTGCATCTCCCCACGTGTGTCGGAGTTAAGCCGTGACTGACCCAAGTAGACAATGTAGTTCTCCTTCTTTGGGTGATCACTGTGGGGAGATCAGTCAGACAATCTGATCTTGTGAGAGCCTGTCACTCTCCCCTCCCCACCACAATGACCTGAGAGCATCACCTCTCCCCAAGGCCATGGGCCATGTAGAGAGAGGCTGAGGGATCAGAAATAAGGAGAATCTTTTGCTGGGAAGGAGGAAGGGATTCCTTTGGGCAGAAGGGTCAGGGCCAAGAAAGAAGGAACATACATGAAGCAGTGTGTGGCGCTGACCACCCAGCAGGGACTGATGAGGCTGCCACCACACAAGTAGGTGATGGAGCCTCCTCGATGCCTCCTGTAGATGGCTGCAAACCAAGGCTGGTTCTCGGCGTTGGTGACCTGTCCCCCAACAATCTTAAAGCGAGGCCTCAGAGCCTTCTGGCCACATTGGAACTCTTCTTTCTCCCTAGGAGAGGAGGGACTTTTTCCTGGAGAAGAAAGAAAGGGATGTCTTGGGCAGGGAGGTAGGATAAAGTGTTTTGCTCCTGGTCCTCTGACCACCCAGTTTTCAGGGCCAGGCAGGCCTCCCTCCTCATCCCTCCTGTGATGCAATAAGGGAACGTAGGAGTTTGTCACCTTCCACCCCACCATCATAAACAGGCCACTGACACTTACCAACAGAGCAGTCCTGCACCATGCAGAACTGGACAAACTGCTTTAGGCCAATTTGCACGTAGCACCAGGGCCTTCTCTGATTGTCTGGGTTCCTGGCAACATAGAGGGGAGGAGGGTGTCATTCCAAGCCAAATTGCCTTTTCTGTATCTTCCCCTTCAGAGAAGACTCAACCAATGGCCTTGATTTCTCATACTACGGCCAGCACTTGGCAAACAGGATAGTAACAGGGGTTTCTGTGAGGCCATGAGGAAGGTCCTTGTTACCCCTACTTACCACTTACCTGCAATAATTGTGTTTCCCCAGGCCCAGCTGAATGGCATCAGATCTGTGGGCATGGTACATTTTCAGAAGGACGGTGGGAGAGTCCCAGGCCAGGCAGGGCCGGCCACTGAGGTCTCTGTTGGCCTTCCCTCGGTAAGAGTGACCATTCCCCTGATAGCAGGTTTTCGATGTATCTGTGGAAGAATGTGGGGATGAGAAAAATATTAGAGAAGGAAGTTCAGACAGGCATTTTAGAGAACTTGCCAGGCCTCAGATGATTTCAGTGAGGTAGAAGGTCCTAGAAAGAGTCTCTTTCCACCCCCATCTTACATTTGTGCAGCCCCAGCCTCATAAGCTGAGAAGGCAATGGCACCCCACTCCAGTACTCTTGCCTGGAAACTCCCATGGACGGAGGAGCCTGGTGGACTGCAGTCCATGGGGTCGATAAGAGTCGGACACGACTGAGCGACTTCACTTTCACTTTTCACTTTCATGCATTTGAGGAGGAAATGGCAACCCACTCCAGTGTTCTTGCCTGGAGAATCCCAGGGATGGGGGAGCCTGGTGGGCTGCTGTCTATGGGGTCGCACAGAGTCAGACACGACTGAAGCAACTTAGCAACAGCAGCAGCAGCAGCAGCAGCAGCAGCAGCAGCTTCATGAGGCAGTGTGTGTTCACTGTACATCACATGGGGGTGAAGATGCCCTCCACTCCACCTCCAAACTCCTGCCTGCTCTTGCATCCTACCCATGTCTCCCTGTCCCCAAATCACTGGTACCCCTGTCCCCTCCCAGTTAGAGTCAGGACCCCCATACCTATCTCACAGTGTTCCCCTTGGAATTTCTTTGGGCAACTGCATCGCTGAATGTTGGAGAAGTACTTGTAGGTTACACATTTTCCTCCGTTCAGACAGCCACAGTTCGCTGGAAAACACAAAGGTTGGAGGGTAAGCAAGGAGCGTGGGAGTAGGCCAGGGGAGAACCAGCCTTGAAGCAAGAACAGGGAGGGGCTGCCCCCTGAGGCTTTTCCAAGATATCTGCGCTCAAGCGGTAGATACTCACATTCACCAGACTCTTTATGAACTTCATTGCTGCCCTGGAAGAGAAGGGGAGTGGAGAGAGAAAGTTCATCAAAGGTTCCATGCTCCTGAGACCCCAGAGTGAAGATGAACTGGCTCCAATCCCAAAACTCACCCTCCCTCCAGTTGCCTCTCTCCTCACCCTGTTCATGTCTAACTAGATCTCATATGGAAGATCATAGGTTTCCAGCAGGGAGAAATGAACTGACTCAAATAAGCTTCACAAATCAGGTGCCAGCAGGTTGGGGCAGTCCCTGCGGCTTCTTCTTCCCTTGCCAGCAAGTGCAAGCTCCCCAGTTCTCAAGGCCCCAATGCCACACCTGTCCTTTTTCCCTGTTTGGCTCTACTGTTGATTAATTTTGGAGGACTCGGGCTGCCTATGCAGCCCCTTCCTTCCCCTGCGCTGTTCCGGGGTCTTGCAAGCCGCCTCCCGCCACCTAGAGTCAAAGCAGGGAAGCCACTCACATCAGAGTCGCTCACGACCAGGGCACAGACGAGCAGGCATGCCAGCAGGACCCTCATGGTGGCAAGGCTGGGGCTCTAGACAGAAGCTCTGCATGGGAAGGAGAAGTCAGGGGAAGAAGCGGAGGAGCGCGAAGGCGGACGGGGTGGATTACTGCAGTTCAGGGCTGGAGCCCCTAGGTTCCCTGCGGGACGAGCCCGCGGTGACCTGGCTCCCCGGGCCTGGCCCGTCTCCCCTCTCTGGAGGTTCAGGGGGTCGTAGCACAGCCTGGACCCGCCGCTGTAGGGGTATACATAGGCACGGGGTGCGGTGACTCAGCGCGCAGACGCAGCCGAGCAGGGGCAGACTGTAAGGGGAAGTAAAGCCGGCAGGATCGGGGTCCCCCGCCTCCACTCTGCGCTCTCAGGGAGGCTCACACTCACCCGCGGCTACGGCCAGAGGGGCGCAGGACCGGGACTGTGGGGACTTGTAGGCACTCTGATGCTCCGCCGGGGTCTAGGGCTCCAATCTCTGCGCTGTGCTGCCAGCCGGCACTGCAGGCTCTATATTAGTACTCGCCCCAGTTCTAGCCCCGCCCCAGCCCGGGATCGCCCGGTCCGCTCCCTTCCCTCCCCTCCCCTAAGGGCGCGCCGCCACTTGGACCCCGCAGGCTTCCACAACCGAAACCGTGAGGGGCAGCGCGGTCCCCAGGGGAGGGGACGAACCAGGTCTGAACCTAGACATGGAGAGGTAACTAAATTCACCGCCCCCTCCTTCCATTCACCTGGCCTGGGCCCGCCGGGTGCAGCACCCTCCACCTCCCGACTTGCCAAAAGGAGAGGCGCTAGGGAGACGCTCCCCTCCAGTAAACCAGCTCTTCTCCACCCTCGGCCTCCAACTGCCTAGGACAGCGATTCGGACCCCTGGGCTTAGGGGCATAGCCCGCAGCTCATACAGCTGTGAAGTCTTTCTCAATGTGAAAATGCACGCTCGCTGAAAACACCAAAAAAAGCCAAAAACCCTGCTTATTGGAGCTGCCCCTGTAGTATGCCAGCTTCTCCAAAATCAACACAACCAGTGGATAAGACAAGCTGAGTTTATTGCTTACTGCAGTAAGGCAGTTTGGTCGTGTCAAGGGGTGGGGGAGGGCGTCGGATTTTATTGAGAATTTGTAGATTGGTTGGGCTTCCCTTGCGGCTCAGCTGGTAAAGAATCCGCCTGCAATGAGGGAGACCCGGGTTCGATCCCTGAGTTGGGAAGATCCCTGGAGAAGGGAAAGGTTATCCACTCCAGTATTCTGGCCTGGAGAATTCCGTGGACTAGTCCACGGGTCGCAAAGAGTCGGACACGACTGAGCGACTTTCACTTTTGCAGTTTGATTTAAGGGAGGTCTTTGAAAGTGAGGGCTTGATAAGGACTGGATAAGAATCCTGCTATGATTCTGTAGGATTGTGAGAACAGGGCTTCCCAGGTGGCATGAGTGGCATAAAACCTATCTGCCAATGCAGGAGACATAAGAGACTTGCGTTGGATCCCCCGAGGGCATGGCAACCCTCTCCAGTATTCTTGCCTGGAGAATCTCCCTAGAGAGGACACAGGAAGGCTAGAGTCCATAAAGTTCCAAAGAGACACGATTGAGGCGATTTTACACTCACCCACGTGAGAATAAAGTCTCAGGGCACAAACTGTCGATGCTTTCTATTGAAGTTTTGATGTGTCTTCCAGGAAGTTCCTCTAATGAACCATCCATAGTATTGTCACTTAATAAAGACAGTGGAAGAATAAAGCCTTCTTAATGTAGAAACTTGTTTTAACCTCTGAGGAAAGGAATTGGGAAACTGGAGGACACGAATAGGAAGATTTATTTTTCACTATATGGCCTTTTGCACTGTTAAATTTTTGAAAATATCCTTGTATATCACCCATTCCAAAAAGATAATTACAGTTTTAAATGCATGTTTATTTAGTATTCTATATCATAAAACCTGGTTTCTAGTAAGGTAAAATAATTGCTCATCAAGTAAGATTGGTCTTCAGAAAGACCATGTGTAAAGAACTCTACTTATACTTCCTGCCTGAGGGCAAGTGCCCAGTTGTGTACACACACACAAGTCCATGCATGTACACCTGTCTCTCAGGCAGAGCTGAAGAACCACAGTAGGGACTCTGAAGTTCAGTCACCCCCATCCCTTTCCCCCTAGTGTTGGGAACCAGGGCTTGGAGTCACCTGAATCCACCCTGTCACCTCAGTGGAAGGGGAGAAGGCTGAATCCTCCCAAGGCTTAGGAGGAGGGACCCACGGGGAGGCCCAAAGAGGCATAAGGCTTGGTCCCTCTCCCTGCCTAGTGTTAAAGGCTCAGTCATGTCTGACTCTTTGCCACCCCATGGACTGTAGCCTCTGTCCATGGGATTTCCCAGGCAAAAATATTGGAGTGGATAGCCATTCCCTTCTCCAGGGGATCTCCCCAACCCAGGGATTGAACCTGGGTCTCCCGCATTGCGGGCAGATTCTTTACCGTCTGGGCCACCAGAGGCCTACAGCATCTTGCTGCCTGGCAAACCTGGACCCTGGGTCTGGGTTCACCTGAGACGGGTAGGAGAGAGTACCAGGAGAGCAGGAAGAAGGGAAGCCTCTTTACTCTACTCCAGCCAGAGGTCTCAGGATTCCGGCCTCTGCCTGGGGAAAGTACAAGCTCACTATCCAGCTTGTGAGGCCGGTGACCCATCGTCCTCTGGAGGGATTCTCTGTGCCCAGCTCTGAGCTGCCAGCCTCACGTACTGAGTCAGAATGCTAGAGGCCTCCGAACCAGTTTTGCTACTTCCTCTAGAAGATCGTGGTATGCTTTGTTTGGAGTTAGAACCCACTAATTGTAAATAAACGTGATCAAAATGTAAACAGAGATGTTGCAGCCTGAGGACTTACCCCGAAACTTGTAGGTTAGTTATCAGGAAATTCCCAGCTGACTCTTGTGATTCACAGCACTCTCCCGGCAGCTCTCATGACTTCAGATTACTTGGCTGGAGGCTGTCATGCTGATTCTGAGAGCAGGATGACCTCATTTCCTCCCGGACAAAGAGACTTGGAGACCGTTATGCACCATGACACTCCTCTTCCCCCTCCTTCCTGTTGTGGCCTCTTCACCTGGTTGAACAATCCTAGAGCTTCTGTGAAGATAGAATTTCTTTTCCACTCTGTGACCTTTGGGTGCTCTCTGAAATCTGTGTTCATCTTTTGGTGCACAGTCATCTTTTAATTCTTTTAGGGCAGACACTACATCTTAAGTATCTTTCTCTCCCTCAGCACCTGATGCACCTTGGTGCTTTATTATGAAGGAATCCATGAACAAGTGAGAACAAAGCATTCTGGGGCACCCTAGAAGTTTCCCTCCTCCTTTTGGTCTTTTCTTTTTTGCCTTGCCATAAAAAAATAGTACTGACATAATTTCTGTCTTTTGCTAAAAAGCACCTTGATACAAACCATTCCTCTTTAAACTCAGAGCTGCCTTACATAGTTGGGAATTGTTTTTCCCATTCTGTAAATGAGGAAAATGAGGTGGAGAGAAGAGACATAACTGATAAGTGGGAAAGCAAGCACTAGAATCCAGATTTTCTCATCCTTGGTCCTGTGCTCTATACCTCACTGCCTCCAAAGAGAAGGATTCAGAACAGAAGACTCTGAAGAGAAGGATCAGATGTAAGATGTTCCTGCTTAGGGGAGCCCTCTTGCTGGCTTTGGAGACCTCCTTCTGGAAACACACCTTGGACCATGGACTTTGAGCTCCCGGGAGGCCCCGGCTATATTATGAGTTAGTCTCTTGCCTGAATTCCTGAAACTAACTTAGTGGTCTAGGGTATCTGAGGTTTCTATCAAGTGTGAGAAAATAAGGAACTGAATATATGTGGTTTCATTCTGTTCCTGACTCTCAGAATAAACCCACCAACCTCCTGCTTCCACATCTCAGCAGTCCACACCCCTCAAGTTAGATGTGGCAAAAGAGACTAATGGAGAGGCGCCTTTTCCTGGAGAGACTCATAAAAAAGCAGGCGGAGGCCAAATGTGCAAGGAGGACCCGGATGCCGAACTTGGCCCTGAGACTGTGTCTAGGAAGCTGGCCCACTGAAGGGCTATTTTCTGACTAGCAGGACCCAAAGGGAAGTTCATGTAGAGTCACAGGATGTTTTCCTGGGATGCTGTACCAAGAATATTCAACTTGGTACTGTGTATAAAGTACAGTGTCTAGCCACAGGTCAGCCACGTCCCAGTCGAATGACCTCAGGCAAGACAGTTAATTCTTTGGGTCTCAGTTGACCACGTACAAAAAGAGGCAACGCCTGCCCTGCCTGTGCCTCACTTTGAATGAGGTCATAGTCGTGTGTGAAATCATTTGTTCATTCCTTTATTAAATCACTCAGTATTTATCATGGGCCTTGTGTGCGTCAGGTACGGTTCTAGATGCTAGAGATTCACGGATGAAATTTGTAAACTATAATTCCTACCTCAAATGCTTGTCTTGCCTTCCTGTCTATGACTGTCCTGGCTCAGAAGTCCAGGCTATTCCTGGGACTTCATCCCAGGCTTCCAGTCAAGTGGCAATGCTATGTCCTTAGCCAACAGTTCCCAGCAACCGGCCAGCTGTGTGCGCTGCTCACCCCCACAGCGCTGACTCCCACTCTCTCCTTCTCCTCTTTAGTTGTCCGTGACCTGAAACTCTTCTTTCTTTCACACTCGTGGGACAGACAGATTCCTCTGCAGTTCTGGGAAGGAGGTACTGAATGCTGGTCGCATAATTTCCTTGGGTCTGAAGACATGTTGGGTCTCTCTGCATGTTTAATGCTAAGGGGGAAGATACTGTTTCACAGTAGGCATTGGAAGCCACGTCTGGGGCCTGTAACATGATAGGGGAGGTGCTGGAGCTGCTAGGCCCCCAGTGGCCTGTGGAAAGAGTAGGGCGGGGGAAACCACATACTTGCTTCCTTACTCATGGAAAGCAAAAAGCCCAGGGGCTATACCCTGAGGTTATAGTCTTTCCTCAGTGAACAAAGGGGCCAAGTTGGACCCTCCAGCTTCATCTTACGATCCCTACCCATTCTCATCATTTCTGCCTCATCATGTCTGGTCCAATTTCTAGCCCCACCCAAGCCAGGAAGCTCAGAACTCTGAGTTAATTATTTTGAGCCTTGGCCAGATTTTCCTTTGTCCCTAATCTAAATCTGGTTACTTCCTAAATCAGGAACTTATTACTTCAAAGAGTGTTGGTTATGGCTTTCCAGACCTTCTGGATTCTGAGGCCACCTACCAGAAACAAAGCTAGGCCCTGGTCCTAGGACTTCTGCTTGGAGCCCAGAACACGTTATTGGATGGCAATAGCTTCTTAGCTGGAAGCTAAAAGGGATTCCAGGAACAAAAGACTAGAATGGGAAACCAAAAACTGATGGGTTTGCTAAAAACTGCCAAGAAGTCAATGCCGTTAAAGGAAGTATGTTCAACTAGGAGCTAGCATACTCAAAAATATTGTTCAGAAGAAAACCAACATAACATCCACAGCCTATATGAGGTATAATTTCATGGGTTTAGGACTCTCGCACGCTGCATCCTATAACTCTGCCTTTAACACAAACGCAGCACTTCCCTTTCCATTACACAGAGAGGAAAGTAGAGGGCTGAAGAAGGGAAGTGAATCATCTGAGTTCATTCACTGAAAATGAGATTCAGAATTCACCAATTTTGAGGAACCTCGTGACACATTTCCTCCCCCGCCTCCCCCTCCTATTCTGAATCTGCTCTCCTCCGTTCCTGACCACCCTCAATCCCTACCCTCAGTCTCTTTGTCTTCCTACCCACCTGTGGAAGGTGTTTCTTTTCTCCAAACGGTGATTGATAACAGTGTGATGAGGCAACCAAATCCTGGGGAGAGGTCAGTTCCCTTTTAGAAGATACTAGAGGATGGAATGTATGGAAGTCTGTGAGAAGAGGGGGCAGGCGGCATGGCAGGGAGCCCCTGGAAGAGATCTGTGTGCAGAGTGAAGAGAAGGAATAGTACGTAGACAATCTAACCAGGAGGCTCCTGTTTACTCTGAGAACAGTGATGGTAGTAATATGACAGAAACTAAAGAGGAAGTCAGTTCTCTCCAAGGGGATATTATAATCTATCCCTTGTTGAAGATAGATTATAATAGCCAACTTCTGTTGCTTACATTCATTTTCTTTTTCTGGCCTTTCCAGTGGCTCAGCGGTAAAGAATCTATCTGCAATACAGGAGACATGTGTTTGATCCCTGGATTGGGAAGATCCCCTGGAGGAGGGTATAGCAACCTGCTCCAGTATTCTTGCCTGGAGAATCCCATGGACAGAGGAATCTGGCAGGCTACAGTCCATGGGGTCACAAAGAGTTGAACACAACTAAAGCGACTGAGCAGCATCAGCATTTTTTCAGTGTTAACAACAACCTTTAAGGAAGGTACTATTAATATCACCCTTTTATGGATGAGAAAACTGAGGGTCCCAGAGTTTAAGCAGTTTACCCATGGTCACACTGCAGGCAAATGGTAGAGCTGAGAGTCACACCCAGGGTTTGTTGATTCCCGGGTTTGGAGAACTACCTCTGAGGCAATATCATATTCAGTCAGGAAGGTGGAGATGCTAGTCATTATACCTAATATCCCTATTCTAACCCCATGGTGCCATCCCAGAGTGCCCCAGTAGTCCAAGTCATGTCTGGGTTGAGTCCTATCTGTGCAGCTTGAGCCAGACTGAAAAAATATTCCTCCTTTTGCCTAATAAACCCAGCCATGGCTGTATCTGCAGGGTCCAGTCAGAGAAGTTCACTGGGTCTTCTGCATGTGCTTATTTTTCTGTGTGGCTCTCTGGAAGCATCAAAGGTGAGTTTTTTCTTTTTCAAAACTGTTATTCACGCATATTTATATGATGGAGATACCTAGGGTTTTTCTGTGGGGAAATAACAATAGCATCTCTACACTGAGCATGGATTTTATTTAGCAGGCGTTGAGTAATCATCCTGTGTGCATTCTCTCATTTAATCCTCAGTGAAGGAGATGCAGTATCCACCCCTCAGATAAGGAAACTGAGGCCCTGAGAGGTTGAGGACACACAGCCAAGTCAATATCAATAGTCTTGTCCCTTTACCTCTTTCTGAGGGGAAAAAATATACCCTGTTAAGTAGGTTCCCCGAAAATCTGTAATAATAAATATTTACTAATGTTATGTTTTCCAACCTTGTCTTAAATGTTTTAAAAATTACAAAATCTCAGGTAACTTCCTAGGAAATTCTGATTCATTAAGTCCAGAAGTGGGTTCAGGAATCTTATTCTTTATATACATCCCAGAAGATTCTTACCATCAAACAAGCTTGGAGAAAATGTCAGTCAGTGCATGCCTAGGGAGTGTTACTTTATTTTTCCCCCTAGGAATGCCCAACTAAATCACACATTTTCTATCGACTGGGGCTTCAACTCTAACCCTATCCTTTGAGATGGAGGCCCGAAGAGAGCAGAGGTGGGAAAATCCAGGGCTGGAAGGCTGACTTTGGGACGGAGTTTCACAGACAGATGAATCAAGAAGGGGATGTACACCTGAGAGCCTTGTGCCAACCCAGTCACCCTGAGGCGATTTTTCTAAAGAATCTGTTCTCTGAAAGCTCATTGCTTCAGCACCTCTGTACTTGTTCCTTGTTTAGATAATAATGATAGTTTTAAAAATGCCAAACGTATGGCTAATGGAGGGACTTTTCCATGTAGAAACTAAAAGAATTTGGGGAATCAGAGTAACCGTCAAAGTCATGGGAATGGATAAGAAATTGACAACTCAAGGCTTCAGAAAAATTGGGAGAAGCTGAGTGACCCTGAGAACAAAGAAGAATTGAGAATACTTGTACTGACTGGTGCTTTTCTTTTTAAAAATTTGTATTTGTCTTTGTTGCTGTGCTGGTTTTCTCTAGTTGCAGTGTGCTGGCATCTCATTGCAATGGCTTCTCTTGGTGCAGAGCATGGGCTCAAGGCACATGGGCTGCAATAGCTGTGGCCCATTGGCGTAGTGGCCTCGTGGCATGTGGGATCTTCCTAGACCAGGGATCAAACCCGTGTCCCCTGCATTGGCAGGCATATTCTTGACCACTGGACCACCAGGGAAGTCTCTTACTGGTATTTGTCTGTCTGTGATATTTCCTCACAGATCTTATGCTGGCCCAACTTCTGAGCTTCCCAAGGTCAGTTTATTTGTTTATTTTCTTCTGGTTCCACATGAATAGAACTGGGTTTCCAGAGCATTATCCCTTTGCAGGGAGTGTGGGAACTATGCCTTTCAACAATGGACCCAGCAACGTATGGGATGACCGCAATGCTTGTATTTGTAGTCAAGAAGGAAGCAGCAGTGTCATTCTCCCCATGCACACCCTCTGCTCCTTTGCAAAGTGTCCTAAAGACTTATTCAGTCTGCATTGTCACAGTCAGCTTAGTCTAATCATAAAGAAAATTCAACGCCAAGTTCTAAAACTAAAAGAACGGAACTCAACTCAAACTGCTCATTTCATTCAATGAACTAAAAATTACTTTCAAATACCTAATGTATGCCAAGCACTACTCTAGGCCCTGAGACATGATCCCTGCCCTGAAGAAGTTTAAAATCTAGTAAAAAAGAAAAAATGAATATACATGAAATAATGTATGATGACTTATTAAAAAAAAAACAAAGTAACACATGTTGGCAAAGGATATAAATTAGAACTCTTCTGCACTATTGGTGGGATTGTAAGATGTTGCAAACCACAGTGGAAAACAGTGTGGCAGTTCCTCAAAAAATTAAATCTAGAACTAGCAAATGTCCAGCAATTCCACTTCTGGGTATATATCAAAAAGAAAACTTAAAACAGAGTTCAAATAAATTTGTATACCCATGTCATAGCAGCACTACTCGCAATAGCCACATGGTGAAGCAATCTGTGTCCACTGACAGATGAAGAGATAAGCAAAATGGTATAAACATACAGTGGAGTATTATCCAGTCTTTAAAAGGAAGAAAAGCTTGTCACTTGCTATATAACATGGATGAATCTTGAGGACATTGTCGGGCTCATGCTTAGTCACTCAATGTGTGCAACTTTGACACCCTGGTAGCCCACCAGGCTCCCCTGTCTATGGAATTTTCCAGGCAAGAACACTGGAGTGGGTTGCCATTTCCCACTCCAGGGAATCTTCCCAACCCATGGATTGAACCTGAATCTCTTGTGTCTCCTGCATGGGCAGAAGAGTTCTCTACCACTGCATCACCTGGGAAGCCTTGAGGACATTATACTAAGTGAAATAAGCCAGTCACAAAAATCACACATAGATATATAAGATTCCACACATATCTATAGATACAGAGGTATCCAAAGTAACCAAATTTGTAGAGACAGAGAATGGTGGTTACCAGAGATTGGTGGGAAGGAGAACTAGGGAGTTGTTGTGAAATAGCTATAAAGTTTCAGCTTTTTTTTTGTTTTTAATTGAAACATAGTGGTATACAATGTTATGTTAGTTTCACTGTACAACATAGTGATTTAACATTTAAATACACTATGAAATGTACACCATAATAAATCTAGTAACCATTTGTTCTCATACAAAGTTATTTTAATATTATTGATGATATTCTTCAATCTGTATATTACATCCCTGTCCTGTGACTTATTTATTTTTATAACAGGAAATTCAAAACCTTAATTCTCTTTACCTAGTTCCCTCAAACTTTCCCTCTCTGGAAACCACCCATTTGATCTCTGTTTCTAAGAGCCTGTTTCCTTAATTAATTACTTAATTTTGACTGCACTGATCTTTGTTGTTGCCTGTGGACTTTGTCTAGTTGCAGTGAGCAAGGACTGCTCTTTATTGCTTTCCACAGGCTTCTCCTCGTGTGGCTTCTCTCGTTGTGGAGCATGGGTTCCAGGCATGTGTTTTCAGCAGTTGTGGTGAGTGGGCTCAGTAGTTGTGGCACATGGACTTGGTTGCTCTTGGCTTGTGGGATCTTCCCTGACCAGGAATCGAACCTGTGTCCCCTGCATTAGCAGGCAGATTCTTAACCCCTTGAAGGAAGTTCCAAGCCTGTTTTCATTTTGTTTTTATTTATTTGTTGTTTTGTTTTTTAGATCCCCCATATAAGTTCAATCATTTGGTGTTTGTCTTTCTCTGACTTATTTCACTTAGCATGATACTCTCGAGATCCATCCATGTTATTGCAAATGGCAAGGGTTTTTTTATGGCTAAGCACTCATCTCACACGCTAGTAAAGTAATGCTCAAAATTCTCCAAGCCAGGCTTCAGCAATATGTGAACCGTGAACTTCCTGATGTTCAAGCTGGTTTTAGAAAAGGCAGAAGAACCAGAGATCAAATTGCCAACATCCGCTGGATCATGGAAAAAGCAAGAGAGTTCCAGAAAAACATCTATTTCTGCTTTATTGACTATGCCAAAGCCTTTGACTGTGTGGATCACAATAAACTGTGGAAAATTCTGAAGGAGATGGGCATACCAGACCACCTGACCTGCCTCTTGAGAAACCTGTATGCAGGTCAGGAAGCAACAGTTAGAACTGGACATGGAACAACAGATTGGTTCCAAATAGGAAAAGGAGTACGTCAAGGCTGTATATTGTCACCCTGCTTATTTAACTTAAATGCAGAGTACATCATGAGAAATGCTGGACTGGAAGAAGTACAAGCTGGAATCAAGATTGCCGGGAGAAAGATCAATAACCTCAGATATGCAGATGACACCACCCTTATGGCAGAAAGTGAAGAGGAACTAAAAAGCCTCTTGATGAAAGTGAAAGTGGAGAGTGAAAAAGTGGGCTTAAAGCTCAACATTCAGAAAACAAAGATCATGGCATCTGGTCCCATCACTTCATGGGAAATAGATGGGGAAACAGTGGAAACAGTGTCAGACTTTATTTTTCTGGGCTCCAAAATCACTGCAGATGGTGACTGCAGCCATGAAATTAAAAGACGCTTACTCCTTGGAAGGAAAGTTATGACCAACCTAGATAGCATATTGAAAAGCAGAGACATTACTTTGCCAACAAAGTTCCGTCTAATCAAAGCTATGGTTTTTCCTGTGGTCATGTATGGATGTGAGAGTTGGACTGTGAAGAAGGCTGAGCGCCGAAAAATTGATGCTTTTGAACTGTGGTGTTGGAGAAGACTCTTGAGAGTCTCTTGGACTGCAAGGAGATCCAACCAATCCGTTCTGAAGGAGATCAGCCCTGGGATTTCTTTGGAAGGAATGATGCTAAAGCTGAAATTCCAGTACTTTGGCCACCTCATGCGAAGAGTTGACTCATTGGAAAGGACTCTGATGCTGGAAGGGATTGGGGGCAGGAGGAGAAGGGGATGACAGAGGATGAGATGGCTGGATGGCATCACTGACTCGATGGACGTGAGTCTGAGTGAACTCCAGGAGTTTGTGATGGACAGGGAGACCTGATGTGCTGCTGCAATTCATGGGGTCTCGAAGAGTCAGACACGACTGAGCGACTGAGCTGAACTGAACTGAATATCTCATTGTATAAATACTCCACATCTTCTTTATCCATTCATCTACTGATGTAGACTTAGATTCCTTCCATATCTTGGCTATTGTAAATAATGCTGCAGTGAACAGTAGTGTGCAAGTATCTTTTTGAATTTGTGCTTTTGTTTTTTCACGTAAATATTTGGAAGTAAAATTGTATAGTAGCTTCTTTCTTTCTTTCTTTTTTTGAAGAGCATCCATACCATTTTCCATAATGGCTAACCAATTTACAGTCCCACTAACAATACCTGAGGATTCCCTTTTCTCTGCATCCTCGCCAATATTTGTTATTTGTTGTTTTCTTGTTAATGGTCATAGTCATTCTGACGGGTATCAGGTAGTATCTCGTGGTTTTGATTTTCACTTCCTTGATAATTAGTGCTGTTGTGCATCTTTTTATGTGTCTGTTGACCATCTGTATGTCATCTTGAAAAAATGTCTATTTAGGTCAATAGACATTTTGACAATTTTTTAATTGAATTATTTGGCTTTTTAAAAGAAATACTGAGTTGTGTGAGTTCTTTATATATTTTGGATATTAATTCCTGATCAAATATATTATTTGCAAATATCTCTTCCCATTCAGTTGGAGAAGGCAATGGCAACCCACTCCGGTACTCTTGCCTGGAAAATCCCAAGGATGGAGGAGCCTGGGAGGCTGCACTCCATGGGGTCGTGAAGAGTGGGACACGAATGAAGCGACTTAGCAGCAGCAGCAGCTTCCCATTCAGCAGGCAGTCTTTTCATTTTTTTGGTGGTTTCTTTCACTGTACAAAGCTTTTTGTTTGAAGTAGTCCCATTTGCTTTTTTTTACTTTTGTATTTCTTGCTCGAGGAGACAGATCCAAAAAAATATTGCTGAGACTATTCTTGAAGAGTACACTGCTTATGTTTTCTTCTAGAAATTTTATAGTTTTAGGTCTTGAATTTAAATCTTTAATCCATTTTGAGTTTATTTTTGTATATGGCTTGAGAAAGTGGTTCAGTTTTATTCTTTTGCAAGTAGCTGTCCAATTTTCCCAACACCATTTATTGAAGAGGCTATATATTCTTGCCTCCTTTACATGCTAAGTCGATTCAGTCGTGTCTGACTCTTTTCGACCCTATGGACTGTAGCCTGCCAGGCTCCTCTGTCCATGAGATTCTCCAGGCAAGAATACTGGAGTGGGTTGCCATTTCCCTCTCCAGGGGATCTTCCTGGGATTGAACCTGGGTCTCCTGCATTGCAGGCGGGTTCTTTACCACTAGTGCCATTTGGGAAGCCCATGCCTCCTTTGTTGTATATTAACTGACCATATATGAATAAGCTTATTTCTGGGATCTCTATCCCATTGATCTACGTGTTTTGTTTTGTGCCAGTGCCGTCCTGTTTTGATTACTGTATTAGTAGTGTAGTTTGAAATCAGGGACTGATATGATCAGCCTTGTTCTTCTCTTTTAAGATTGCTTTGGTTAACTGGGGTCTTCTGTGTTTCCATAAAAATTTTAGGATTATTTATTCTAGTTTGGTGAAAAATATTTTTGATATTTTGGTAGGGATTGCTTTGAATCTGTAGATTTCCTTGGGTAGTACGGACATTTTAATAGTATTAATTCTTCCAGTCTATGAGCATGGCATATCATTCCAATGGTCTGTGTCAGTTTTAACTTCTTTCACCTGTGTGTTATGGTTTTTTAGAGTACAGATCTTTCACCCCCTTGGTTAGATTTGTTCCCAGATATTTTATTCTTTTGATGCAATTATAAATGGTATTATTTCCTTAATTTATCTTTCTGATAGTTTGTTATTAGTGTCTTAAAATGCAAGAGGTTCCTATATATTAATTTTGTATCCTGCAAGTGTACTAAATTCATTTTTTAATAGCTTTTGGAAGAGCCTTTAGGATTTTCTATATGTTGTATCATGTTATCTGGAAATAGTGACAGTTTTACTTCTTCTTTTCCAATTTGTATGCCTTTTATTTCTATTTCTTGTCTGTTTACTGTGGCTAGGACTTACAATATCATGTTGTCTTGTTCCCAAACTTAGAGGAAATGCTTTCTGCTTTTTATCATTGAATATGATATTTGCTATGGTTCTGTTATATACAGCCTTTATTGTGTTGAGGTATGTTCCTTCTGTACCATTTTTTAAATAGTTTTTATCACAAATGTATGTTGAATTTTGTCAGAAGGTTTTTCTGCATTTACTGTGATCCTTATATGATCTTGATTCTTCATTTTGTTAATGTGGTATATCACATCATTTCATCTGTGCATATTGAACCATGCTTGTGTACCTGGCATAGGGGAGTATAATCCTTTTAATATATTGTTGAATTCAGTTTGTTAATATATTGCTGAAAATTTTTGCATATATATTCATCAGTGATATTAGCCTGAAATTTTCTTTTTTATTTGGTGTCTCTGCCTGGTTTTGATATCAAGATGATGTTAGCATCATAGAATGAGTTCAGAAGTATGGCTTTCCTACCAACTTCTTGGAATAGTTTGAGAAGGGTAAGTGTTAACTCCTCTATAAATGTTTTGTGACGTTTACCTGAGAAGCCATCTGGCCCTGGACTTTTGTTTGTTTTTTGATTACTGATTCAATGTTATTATTGGTAATCAGTCTGCTCATATTTTCTATTTTTTTCTGATTCAGTCTTGGGAGATTGTATGTTTCTAGGAGTTTATCCATTTCTTCTAGGTTGTCCAATTTCGTGGCATGTAATTTTTCACAGTAATCTCTTATGATCCTTTATATTTCTGGGTCAACTGTAACTTCTCTTTCACTTCTGATTTTATTTACTGGGGCCCTCTCTGTCTTAGAGCTTAAAACATAGAGCTTAATATTGCAACATAAAGAGGTTCAAGAGAGCTGTTGCACAGAAAAGTGAATATAATTAACACTACTGAACTGTACACTCAAAAAGAATTAAGATGGTAAATTCTATGTTATGTGTTTTTTAAAATTATTTATTTATTTATTTGGTTGTGCCAAATAAAGTTAGTTGTGGCACATGGGATCTTTAGTTGTGGCATGCAGGGTCTTCAATTGCAACGTGTGAGCTCTCAGTTACAGCATGTAAAATCTAATTCCTTGACCAGGGATCAAATCCCAGCCCCTTGCATTGGGAGCACGGAGTCTTAGCCACTGGACCACCAGCAAAGTCCCTGTGTTGTGTTTTGTTTTGTTTTGTTTTAACCACAATTAAAAAAAAAAAAACTGTTAACATTAAACATTATGTACACTGACCATAAATGAAGTAAAAACTGAGAACAAAGACACTGAAATTAGAGATTTCCTGGACCTGAACAAATCTTAAAGGATGAGTCATGTTACGATTGGTAGAAGACAGGAAAAAAGAAGTTCTAAGCAAGACAGGAGCTTAAATAAACATTGTATATATTATGGAGAGTACACTTTGTGTGTGTTTAACTCTGTGTGTGTATGTATGTGTATGCATGTAAGCAGTGATAAATCTTGCCCAATTAGGGAGCATTTACATTGAAGAGCAGTGAGAACCACGTACAGATAGGTAGGGTGAAGTCAGATTATAAAAAGTCTTAAAAGCCAAATAGAAGCCTATACTTGATAACATAGACTCCAGGAAAAGCACTGTAAGTTCTTGAACAAGGATATGTATAAGATTTTTAGTAAAGCTGAAAATTCACACCGGTCTCAATGAAAATAAATGAAGTTAAGAAAGCAACTTGCGTTTTGTCTGGGCTTGAGCTGGAGGGAATGGGGAAATGATAAACCCCCAGTGCTGGGTAAAGAGGGGGAGTAAGAACTGAAATAAGAGAACACCAAAGGGAAGTGAGAATTCAAGGAGGAAACGGGACCCAGACTCATGTGTAGCTGTCTTTGTTCCTAATCATTAGGGACTTTTGTTTTTCCAAACTTGCAGGGTCATATGTTTTACTTTATAAAGATCTTTAGAAAGTTCTTTTAAAGGGCTGAACCATGAAATCCATATTTGAAGGCCAGAACAATAGTTTCAACAATAGTCTCAACTGAGGGCAGAGAGTCCCACTGTCCAGTCCCAGAGGCTCCTGTCAAGTACAAAGGCCGTGTCTCCAAGCATGAGCCGAGAGCTTCCTCTTAAGGAAATGGGTGACTGCCATGTTGAAAGCTGTGGTTTCGGAGTCAGAGAATGGAGTTCCATTCCCGTCTCAGTTGCTGAATCCACCTTTGAACCTGGGTAACTCACTTCCCTCCGTGGGCCTCTGTTTCCTATTTTGTGAAAGCAGAAGGATGTCTTTTCCACCTGCTTCCATGGAAGAAAGAAGTGGCTGAAAGAAAAAGAATTTAAATGAGGGGGTGAGGTCTGGGCTGAAGCAAAGCCTGAGGACAGGGGGCCAGGTTTGACACACCCTCGCCCTTGACATCAGAGGTCTATGGAGAGGATGTAAGCATTAAACAATATAAAGAAATGTTGCCCCAGAGAGTTTGGGTTCTGGGAATACGAACAGGGTATCATAACCAAAATTCCAGGTCTCCAAGTTCCCCTGAAGGAGTCACGAGGCTGATGAGGAGGTGAATCACCACACCCAGGATCTATCTTGAAGCCCTAAACCACCAAATATGAGCCTCAGCAAAGGAAGAGGCTCAGGGAAGTCCTGATTTATCCAGCCCCCGGGGTGTAGCTAGAATGTAAGTTGTTCCCTTAGGTCCTGGTAAGACCAATAAACAGTTTTGCTTGAGGCAGCTGGGTGGTGTTCTAGTGCTGAGGTCAGTGGCAGGTCAAAGTCATAAAGTTGGTCGCGTGGAGCCAGCACAGTTGTCTCTGGTCTGGAAGCTAACATGGAAAAAGCAGCTCAGAAGATTGTAGGGCCTAAAGAAATCTAATTTGTATTCTTCCCAAAGTCTGTGCTACTTCTGGGTCCAACTCTCCGTAAGCAAAAGGCAGAGACAAGGGCAGCATCTTGTCAGAGCCCGGAAGAGAGGCCAGAGGGCATGGAAAGAAAGAAGTGTGTTGGCTGGAAAGACCATTCTCAGAGCCAGGGAGCCTCGTGGGAGCCCCAGGGAGCAAAGCAGACCTTGGGAATCTGGAACACTTGGACTTGTGGAGTGCTGTGGTCCAAAGGGATCTCACATAGCACTTCACATCCATTAGGATGGCTTTTATCAAAATAGTGGAAAACGACAAGTGTTGGTGAGGATGTGGAAAAAATTAGAACCCTTGTGCATTGCTGGTAGGAAAGTAAAATGATGCAGACACTGTGGAAAACAGTTTGTCAGCTCCTCAAAAAATTAAACATAGAATTACCATATGGTAGAGCAATTCCACTCCTAGGTATATACCCAAAAGAATTGAAAGCAGGGAGTGAAACAGAATACTTGGCTCAGCCACGTTCATAGACTTCCCCGGTGGCTCATATGGTAAAGAATCCACCTGCCATGCAGGAGACCCAGGCTGGATCCCTGGGTGGGGAAGATCTCCTGGAGAAGGAAATGGCAACCCATTCCAGTATTCTTACCTGGAAAATCCCATAGACACAGGAGCCTGGTGAGCTACAGTCCATGGACTCACATAGAGTCAGATATGACTAGGCAACTGAGCAGAGTTCATAGTTCATGTTCATAGTGGCGTTATTCATGGTAGCCAAAAGCTGAAGCAACCCAACTGTCCATTGACAGATGAAGGAATAAACTGAAGGTGGTACAGGCATAGAATGGAATATTTTTTAGCCTTAAAGATGAATAACATTCTGACACATGGGATGATATGCATGAACCTTGACAACATTCTTTAGTGAGATAAGCAAGACACAAAAGCTATATATTGTATGACTCCACTTCTATGAAGTACATAGAATAGGCAAATTCATACAGACAGAAAAAGTAGAGGTTACCAGGTGTTTGGAGGAAATATTGTTTAATGGACACAGAGTTTCTGTTTCAAATGATAAAGAAGTTCTGGAAATGAAAGTTGGTTGCGCAACAAACTGAACGTATTTAATACCATTGAAATGTAAAAAGTGGTTAAAAATGGAAAACTTTACATTATGTGTATTTTGCAAAAAAATAATTGCAAAAAGGGGGGACCTTAGGACTCAGGGATCGACAAGGCACTGAGAATAAGACACAGAGAAACAGAACATGAAAAAGCGGCAGCACAGATGTTCAGAGTCTTGAGCTGAGATGCGCATGGGAACTGAGACAGAGACAAAGCAATCTGTCCATGAGGAAAATGGATAAAGTGTGGGAGTCAGAGCTGAAATACAGAGAAGCTGGCCAAAATGGAGCCCTATTATGGGGTAGAGCTGAGTATGGAGAAAGAAATGGGGATTGGCGGGCCTGGTTTTTAAAATGAGTCTTAAGTCTGCATGCTTCTTTGGGATGTGAGTTTAACCGCCACGGGGCTTGTGGTGGATGCTTCTGGGACCTTCATCCACTAGGCAGTGGTCAGCTGGCTGTGGCCCACTGAGGCTTCCTGTCTCCTTGTAGAGCTGACAGACACCACAGTGAGTCAGTCCTACCAAGGCTTGATTCATTTTTGACACAGTTTTGGTAATCAAACACAACACTCTGGAATCAGCAGTGCAGCCCAAAAGGTATGGTGGGAACATGGTTGCAAGACCCAGGCTCCTTGCTGCTCCTTGCTGCCATCTCAGTTCTTTGTAAAGTTTCACGTGAACTGCATTTAAGGTCAGAAAGACTTGGGTTCAAATTCTGTCTTGCCCCCCATTAGCTGTGTGACCTTGAGCAAATTACTTAACCTCCAAAAGCCATGATTTCCTTACTTGTAAAATGGGGTTACAGAACTCCATAGCCTTGTGGTGTGTACTAAGTAAGATAACCACATGGAGAGAGTTTTTCACTTTTCACAGAGAAACTGCCCAGTAAGTTAAGGTTATTATAATTATCAGCATTACTATTAGTACCCTGAAGTCTTTGATTATCTAGGATTGCTTTGCCACAATGGAGACCATATATGGAACTTCAGTAACCCACACTCCTGTAGCCCTGAATTTAGAGCAGGAAGACCTGAATTTCATCTGGGTTCCCTGATTTACTAGCTGTGTGACCTTGGGCATTTTTCAGAGTCTCAGTTTTCTCGTTTGTAAAATAGAGATGATTACATAGAGTTATAAACATCAAATTAAATAATCTGTATAAAAGTTCTATAAATAAAGCCAAAAGAGCATAGATGTATAATATTATAATATATTCAAGGTCAGAAGCAAGGATGTGTCTGGGCCAAGGTTAGGGTCAAGATGAGAGTCAAGGTCAGGACTGGCATTAGGGCTGTAAAAACAACTGTGATCAAGATCAGGGCTGGAATTGGGTCAAAGCAAAGTTCTGGGTTAGGGTAGGAAGGGAGTCATGAGCAGGATCACAGTAGGGGGTTATGTGGAAATTGTGATTTGGCCTAGGAATCCATGCCGCCGGATGGTGTGCACAGTCTGAGCCCTAAGGGCTACAGCAGTGTTGTGCAGTGACTCACAGGTGGCTGAGCTGTCTGGGATAAGGCTCAAATCCAGAAATCTTGATTTGGGGGAAAGTAGAGTGTGAGATTTACTGTAGAAGAGCAGGCCTTCCTCCATCATCCATCCATCCATCACCCATCATTCCACCATCCATCCAACAAACGTTTATTGAATACTTACTACATGTTCAGCATTTTGCTAGACTCGAGGATCCAGCAATGATGGAGGCAAGCATCTTGTCTGTCCTCATGGAAATTTAATCTAGAAGGAGAGACAGATAGTACGGTGGATTTTCATCTTCTGTGTGTTTGTGGGGTCGTAGTAGATTCTAAAATAAGTTCATGAGTCAAAGATTGCAAAATTATTCTTGAAGACCCCTTAATTCACCAGAACCTTGACATTTAGAAGCACAAAAGTCAAGCAATAACATCTATTTCTCTTTGCACTTTGTTCATGACCCTGGGGCAGTAGGTGTCAAGATCTGGTTTTAATGATGGAAAGTGACTTTAAATAAAGTAATTTCTTTGTTTCTGGCTCTTTTAGCTGCGTGTTTATAGTTGGGTTTACATAAGTTAACTGCCTGAACGATGGGACTCCAGTGTAAATACAAATTTTACAAATAAGTATGTAACCAGGCTTCCCTGATGGCTCAGACAGTAAAGAATCCCCCTGCAATGTGGGAGACCTGGGTTTGATCCCTGGGTTGGGAGCATCCCCTAGAGAAGGGAATGGCTACCCACTCCAGTATTCTGGTCTGGAGAATTCCATGGACAGAGGAGCCTGGCAGGCTATAGTCCATGGGGTTGCAAAGAGTCAGACACAACTGAGCCAGTTTCACTTTCATGTAATTATTGCAGATATGTTAAAGAGCAACACAATGCACTGTAAGAATGTATGGTGGAGGACATAACCTAGTGAGGGGTGGAGGGATGAATGATATGGAAGGCTTCACTGAGGAAGTGACTTTTAAGGTAAGTCGTAAAAGGGTGAATATGAGTTAGCCTATCTTAAAGAGTAAAAAGAACTTTCCAGGCAGAGGAATTGACCCGAGGCAGATGAAAGCCAATCAGATTGGAGATGTTGAAGAGATAACCAAGGGCCTCCCCCCAAGTCAGTCCCCAAAGTGAGGGTCTATTTCACATGCTCTGAATCAGCACATGTAACAACATGGAGTTAAGGTGGTCTAAGACTCAGCACAGAGAAGTTAACAATTCGAAGTACAGGGCTACAGAAACAGAAGTAATCAGTCAGCGTCTGTTGGAATCACTGGGCTAGCTTCCCTGTGGGGTACAAAGAAGAATAAGAAACACCCTACTGGAAACAGAGACAGCGGGATTCACAGCCCACACATAGACATAAACCAGAGGTCATAAACACAAAAACTAAAGCTAAGCAGGTAACATAAAGAGTAAAGCAGGCGGAGGGTAGGACGTTGGGGGTAGGCGGGGAGTAGAGACTATGGCAGACTGGAGATTTCTTGTCTCCTTTAAAGGAAGCAACTGCTCTTCAGCTACCACGAATTGTTGCCAAGTAGGAACTGAGGACCAATTTTGCTAGATCTTCCCTTTTGCAGCAGTTGTTGTCAGTTTCAGCTTCCTCTGGCCTTTGGAGCCCACTCCTGGACTATGGCTCAGAGGGTAAAAGCATCTGCTTGAAATGAGGGAGACCCGAGTTCGATCCCTGGGTAGGGAAAATTCCCTGGAGAAAGAAATGGCAACCCACTCCAGGACTCTTGCCTGGAATTCCATGGATGGAGGAACCTTGTAGGTTACAGTCTATGGGGTTGCAAAGAGTCGGACACGACTGAGCGACTTTACTTTTACTTCCACTTCCCTACCGTACAGCAGGCTGGATGTTCCCCAGGAATTAACACCACCAGTACCCCACCTCCCCCACACAGTAGCAGCTCCCAACCAATGAATGACTGATGGGTGCAGTGGATAAATATACTAATGCCCTTGCCCCTCAGTTGAGATAACTTTGAAACATGTGTTCTACACTGTTTCCCTGAGTTCCCAGGGAAGAATTAAGCTCCAGATGCCCATATGGTAATTTCTTTGATAACTTGCCCTGGATCCCTTCCTTCCTCTATCCCACTTCTCCACTCCATGACAGGACTTTCCCAGGATTTCTTTCCAAAATTAACTATTTGCAACTGAAGCCTTGTCTCAGGGTCTGCCTCTGGGAGAAACCAAGGACACAAAATGTTAAGAAAGATTTGAAACGCAGATTTTTCTTTATGTTAAAACTTCCCAGTTAGAATTGTGCATGTCAACAAAAACAGGTTTAAGGGTTGGATTTAGGCAACAAAGCATCAGTTTGGGATTCCTGATGTAAGCTAAGACTTCATCAGTCACCCAGGAAAGGGAACATGTTTGCTAAAGGATGTTTAAGAAAAGAGATGAATGAGAAAATTCCTAAGGGTGGAAACCCATGGTGGGTGGCAGGGAATTGGAGAGGAGTTGGGCATCTGGTCCCATCACTTCATGGAAAATAGATGGAGAAACAGTGGAAACAGTGTCAGACTTTATTTTTTGAGGCTCCAAAATCACTGCAGATGGTGATTGCAGCCATGAAATTAAAAGACGCTTACTCCTTGGAAGAAAAGTTATGACCAACCTAGATAGCATATTGAAAAGCAGAGACATTATTTTGCCAACAAAGGTCCATCTAGTCAAGGCTATGGTTTCTCCAGTAGTCATGTATGGATGTGAGAGTTGGACTGTGAAGAAAGCTGAGCGCCGAAGAATTGATGCTTTTGAACTGTGGTGTTGGAGAAGACTCTTGAGAGTCCCCTGGACTGCAAGGAGATCCAACCAGTCCATTCTGAAGGAGATGAGCCCTGGGATTTCTTTGGAAGGAATGATGCTAAGGCTGAAACTCCAGTACTTTGGCCACCTCATGCAGAGTTGACTCATTGGAAAAGACTCTGATGCTGGGAGGGATTGGGGGCAGGAGGAGAAGGGGACGACAGAGGATGAGATGGCTGGATGGCATCACCGACTCGATGGACGTGAGTCTGGGTGAACTCTGGGAGTTGGTGATGGACAGGGAGGCCTGGTGTGCTGCGATTCATGGGGTTGCAAAGAGTTGGACACTGAACTGACTGAAGTGAATTGGGCAGTGCTGTGGCAGCTGGAATGGCAGCTCCTACCCGCAGCTCCCTGAAGTATGCTTCCTCATTTGAATGTGCCCGGCAGCCACCACTCCCACCAGGATAAATCACATGAAGGCCCCATGGGAAGTCTCAGAGCCGCTCAGCAGGCCCAGCAGCCGCCTACACCAAACTGGTTCTGCAGCAAGAGTGACAAGCCAGAGCCTGCCAGCTCCAGGATCCTCAGAATCAGACTCTCCTGGTTCCCAGTCAGCAATCCACCCCAGAGCCACGAGGCAGCTGCTGCTCTGCACCATCTTGGTCCAGCTCACCTGGCCTCCTGGCGCAAGGAGAGGTTCTGCGACTGTGTGTGAGGAGCTGATGCAGGAAGCCGAGAGCCCCTTCTTTTGGGACCTCTTGCCAAGCCAGCTTTCTGGTAGTCATCCAGTTCAAGCATCCAAAGTGCTGACTGGAGGCACTGTCATCCTGGTGCTGCACAGAGGAAGATACGCCAGGCCCCGGAGGGCAGAGGGCTGTGCCTGGCTGAGATGCCCAGACAGGTCCACGGGCGACAGGCACCACCTTACGCCAAGCCGTCTCCAGCAGTGTTCGCAGAACCTGTGCTATTTTAAGTTCCTTTGTCATCACTGCAAGCAAACTGGACTGAGGGAGTCTGATTAGAAGGGAAAGAACCGGTTTAACAGAGCTGGGGTAGTGGGAGCTGCATCCCTGAGCTGGGAACACAGCACCAGGCAGAAGAGCTCAATGCTTCTTGGGCTCAGGACTCAGTTAGGTGTCAGCACTGGCTTCTGAGCAACTTGTCCAACCAAAGAGCAAAGAGGAAGACTCTGAGATTCAGGGCCCAGTGGCTATAATGGCCATCACAGGAATAACTGTAGCAATATGCTATAAATGTGCTTCATAGTTTATGTTACCTTCACGGATGTGATCTCATTTAATCCTTACTGCAGCCCCATGAGGCAGGCAGGTATGATTTGTCCCACCTTAAATATAAGGAATCTAGGATTCACCAAAGCAAGTGACTTGCCCAAGGTCATAGTCAACAAAGTGACAATGAGTTGCCTGAATCAGTTGCAGAAGGGAGTTTGGGAACCTAGCCCTGTACATCTAGAGGTCTTTATAGAGAGGGGAGTATAGAGAGAGAAGGGGAACCTTGGCCTTCTGTTGGTGGCCCCAGCAAATGTGGGGCCTAGTGCATCAGTGGTTGAGGAATGGACCTGCCCCACATCCTGTGGGTGGTCTGGCACTACAGGGTGGTCACAACAGGCATCAGGGCAGCTCCATCGTCTCTTAGCTGGCAGGGGCAAAGGGTTTTTCACTCCCTTCATGCCGCCCCCCTGAGTCAGCTCTCTGGCATCGCCCTGGCATGTCTTGGGCCCCACGCCCAGGCAGTGAGAGGGCACTGGCAGATTGCCCCAGGGAACGCTGCTGTCTTAAGCCAGTTCCCAGTGAAGACCCCCTTTCTGGAGGGCAGTCCAGCAATGACCACATTGGGAGCTGCAACTTATAGGCAATGGATGAGTCTCCCTCACCCCTGGATTTCCTGGCACAGGTGGCACCGGGAACATGCCTTAACCTGAGGGCCACCGCCCAGGAGGGGATGGGGGGACCAAATGCATTTTACAGACTGGCTGAGCCAGGCTCCTAACCAGATCCCTGCTTGGGTTTCTGGTCACATCCAAATAGCTAGGGAGGGAGTTGCTTTTGAACACAAAAGGGGAAAAGAGAGCCAAGACTCCAGCCTGAAGCTGCCTCAGCTGTTTCTGGGACTCTGACTCAGAAGCTGCTTCTCAGGAATGTTGAGCACATGGGCCTCTGAGCCCTTGTCCAGGCACAGTGGAATGAACAGCTGGGGTGTGGGGAATGTTTCACCCTTCTTCCTCTTCTCTAAGGATGCCTTTTCCAGAAAAACCCCACCATTGGGCAGAGTGAGGGCTTATTCTTAGCCTGGTCACTTTGTTCATGAAGCAAAACTCCCCCACCACCTGAGCCCCCAGGGATCAACCCTGACAATGACTGCCTGCAGCTACCAATTTTGCCCTTATCAAAATGCTGCATAGCCTGGGTGTCTATCTCTACCCCTCTCTCTAGTTATCTTATCTACTCAACTCTGTTGCAATTTCCTTAATCTCATGTTTCCTGGTTTAAAAAAAAAACATGCCCTGAACATACTATTCATCTGGTAAATATACTGATTTGCTGATAACCTGAGGACCAGGAACAAAGAAAAGAGAGGTAAAGAGAAAGCAATGAGAAAGCCAGAAGTCTGGGTCACACTCCAAAATCTGGGGAATCTACTTCCCTTCCCAAGCAAAGCTCCTAGGCTGCTTGGAGAAAGGAGACCAGAAAGGCTGTGGTGATGTGCCCTGGAACTTCCTTGCCCCCAGACACCCTCAGATGTGCTAGGAACCACTGGGAATCCTTCCACCTCAAGAGAGGAGGGGGCCCTACAGCGATTCTCCAAATACAGGCAAAGGTTCTTTTCTTGCCTGTATTTCCTTTCTCTAGATTAGGTAGATATCACATGGGTTGATCCACAGTGAATTGAAGACGCAAGGAAAAACTAATCCTGGAATTTAAACCATGTCTGCAGCTTATTTTAGATTTTATGTTTAATTGTCTCCTCAGATCATAAGAGCAGGAAGGGCAGAAACAGAGTCTGTCCGGTTCACCGAGATAGATCTGGAGTCTGGGACGCTGCATGGTACCGGGCAGGACCTCAGTAGGTCGCTCCATATACATTCCTTGATTTGGCTAATTCAGGGGCATCTGGAACTACTTGGTGCTTCTCCTGCTATCTAGCTGCCATCAGCAACTTTTTCTGGAGCTAACTTGTCCCACATCTGGGAATCTGATGACTTATCAGAAGAAACTGAAGCCAGAGACACTGATAGGCCCTCTTTGTGGCCTTGGGTTCTAGAACAGACTTGCTGTTGGAAATGACTCCTGGGGGTGGGGTCGACTGAGCAAGCCACAGCCCTGCTGGCTCTCTAAAACCAGGCCTACCGCGGCCTCTAGTGGACAAGCAGAATCATTGCCCTTTTGGGGTAGAGGTCCAACTTCCACACCTCTCTGCCCCCAAGATCTCCAAGTTCTCCATCCTTAGACTCATGGTCAAGAGTACACGAAATGGCACCACTACCAAGAAAATGGACCGTATCAGAACCATAGACCAACCATCCATGTTGTATTTGGGGGTCCAGCAGGACATTCAAGTGGGGCTATCTGATGTGTGATCATCTTTAACTCAGGACTGGAATCTAAGAGCCTTGGGACCTGCTCTGGAGTCCAGAAAGTTGGACATTGGTCCTTCCTGAAGCCATCCCTACCTGACCTGTAAGCATATCCCCAGCCAGACACTATTTTCATCTGGCTGGTTCCCATTCCTCTCCTTTTCATGCCCTCCCCTGACCACACAGTCGCCCAAACGTCTGCCAGGCCCTCCGTATCTCAAGGCCTGATTTGAATTCTCTTCTTTTTTTCTCCTCAGTTCTCAGACCAGAGATTAAACCCTTGAAGCCAGGCTGTGGCAGTGAAAGCCAGAAAACTAACGTTTAGGCCACCACGGCACCCCCTGCGTTCTCTTCCCTGCCAGCAATGCCCTCCCATCTCCACCCCCATCTGCCAACATCCTTTCCCTTCTTCTCTCTCTTCCATTAAGTCTTTTCTGATGGTTCCAACTGATCTGATTATTCCCCCTTTAAAAATCCCATGCATGGATGCGAGCTTCAGTTATTTTTGACTCTTTGTGACCCAGTGGAGCCCTCCAGGCTCCACTGTCAATGGGATTCTCCAGACAAGAATACTGGAGTGGGTTACCATGTCCTCCTCCAGCGGATCTTACCTACCCAGGGATTGAACCCACGCCCCTTGCATCACCTGCATCGGCAGGTGGGTTCTTTACCACTAGCACCACCTGACAAGACTCAAAGCCCCATAGTACTTTGCTTTTATCTTCTTTGCATTTACTGAGTACCTACTATATCCCAGGGGCTTTAGACATGGAGGATACCAGGATGAACATAAACACCCTACACAAAAGAGGTATAATCATACCGACAAATGTGAGATCACACTTGGGACCAGTGCTTTGAAGGAGTGGTGTGTGGACTTTGGGGGGCTGTCATGATAGGGATTTGATCTGGTCAAGAGGCCAGGGAAAACCACTCTGAGAAAGTGACAACTCAGCAGAGAAACGGAGGGTAGGCAGAGGAGGGAAAATGTGATTCAGGCAGCCCTTTGTACTGTGGTACTAATCTTTCATATTGTCCTTCTATTACCATGCTTATCTTCTTGTCCCCAGGGAATAAAGCTCCTTTAAGGCAGGAACTATTTCTGGCCCATCTTTCTATCCCTTAGAAGAGTTAGGACTGAAGCTTACCCATTCTGGGGAGATGGTTATCTAAATGGACTGAGGGGATGTTGAAACTGAACAAGACTCTAGAGCCTTCCTGGGTACAAGAGACCCTCTGTGTCTACCCATTTCTTGTTTATAGAGAAAGCTTTAGTCTCCTAGGCCTTCCTGGAATTTCAAAGAGCAGATTCGAGCGGTTAATGATTAGAATAATCACAGGACTCCTGGTTCCTCCAGAAGAGATACAGATAACAATTCGATGCATATCTTTGACTTGTTCTGCAGAAACTATCCCCCACCCTGACCCAGGTGGGGGATGGTGACTATACTCTGACCACAAGCTCTAGACCCCAGACTGGTTGGAACCAGAAAGTTAATGACGGAGATTCCCAAAACATCACCCTGTTACCTTACCACCAACCAAAAGGAACAAAGTTGTTGAGCTGATCACATACCCTGCAACCCTCACCCCTAATGTTGCCTTTAAAAACCATTCCCTGAAAGCCATCAAGAAGTTTGGATATTCTGAGCATGAGTTGCCTGTTCTCCTTGCTTGGCATCCTGAAATATTCACTGTACTACCCTTCACCAGAACTCAGGGTCAGTAGATGGCTCTGTAAGAAGCAGAGTAACAACAGTGGTTATTTCTGCAAGAAGCCCTCTGCACACCACTCCCAGAGGCCCTAGAGTGCTGAGAGGGCATCCTGTGCTTATCTCACCACCCTCCTTTATGGTATCCAAGGAATATCATTCCCAGCTTCAGGCCCAGATTTATGTCCATCTCTGATCAAGGGATCTTCTCACACTGAGTTGGGGTTTGGGGTCTTGTGCCTCTGAGCACAGAGGCAGCCCGTCCTTGTGGAAGGAGCACTAGGGCAGTGGTACCAGGCGGCGGGCTTTGACAAGGCTCTGAGCCCTGGTTTCCTCCTACTTCTCCACTTGCCCACTCTGCTCCCACCATACCAGTCTTCTTCCCGCCCCTTGAATATTTTTTCTCAGGCTATCACTGCTCTTTCTTCCCCTAGGAATGGTCTTGTCCCAGATCTTGAAGTGACCAGCTCCTTGTCATCATTTAGGTCCCCCTTACAAGTCACTTTCCGAGGGCAGCCAGAGCTAAGAACTTCAGCTAAAGGAGTTTTCTAGTCCCTCCCCATCCCTGGCTCTCTGACCCATTGCTTTACTTTCTCTGTAGAATTCCAATCTAAAATGACCTCTTTGTAGCTTTACCACCTGCCCACAAGAATGTAAGTTCTCTGAGGGTAGGAGTTTTGTCGTATGGTTGTATTGTTCTCTTCTGCTTCCCCAGTGACTAGAAGAGAAAAAGTGAAAGTGTTAATCGCTTAGTTGTGTCAGACTTTTTGCAAACACATGGACTGTAGCCCTCCGGGCTCCTCTGTCCGTGAAATTCTCCAGGCAAGAATACTAGAGTGGGTTAGCATTCCCTCTGCAGGGGATCTTCCCAACCCAGGGACCGAACCTGGATCTCTCGCATTGCAGGCAGATTCTTTACCATCTAAGCCACCAGGAAACCCAGGGAAGAGAAAAGGTGCTTAATAAAGTGAAGAAAAGAATGGATGGATTAGTGTCCCCTCTATGTAAGTGCCTGGATTCAGGACCAGGTCTACATTGGGATAAATGTGGGTTAGGTTTAAGAATCCAATCTAGATCCTATAGGTTGGATATGAAAGTTGCTCAGTCATGTCTGACTCTTTGAACAGTCCATGGAATTCTCCAGGCCAGAATACTGGAGTAGGTAGCTGTTCCTTTCTCCGGGGGATCTTCCCAACCCAGGGATTGAACCTAGGTCTCCTGCATTGCAGGCGGATTCTTTACCAGCTGAGCCACCAGGGAAGGCCCCATAGGTTGGATAAGCATATTCAAACTGAACCCCCATGCCACCCCACATCTCTTTCTATTCACTTCCCTTCAATCACATTATCCCAGCTCTACCACAGAGTAGCTATTTGCCCTCAGGCAAGCCGCTTTCCCTTTCTAAACTTAGTTTCCTCTTCTGTAAAATGGGGCTGCTGGCTCCTACACTGGCAGGGCGGTAATGGGGTTAAATGAAATAGCCCCTGCTGAGTGCTTTGTGCCTGTGTCTTCTGTGTAGCAAGCTCTCCACAGATGTTATGGAGAACTGTCATTTTTATCGTCTTCTCTGGCTTTTCTGTCTTTCCCTCCAAGCACCCTGTGCACCTCGGGTCTGCCCACCAGGGGGCCCCGCATGCCCAAGCCATACCCGCTGATGCAGGCAGCCAGCCCCTCGCCTCAGTTCCTTTTTTCTGTGATGACAATCTGTCACCTTTCTACCGGTGCTACCTCTTCACCCGAACTATCTCAGCCCCTTGCCCCAATACTTCATTCATTCCACAATACATGCTGAGCACCTAGTATATGCCAGGCTTTGTGCTAGGAGTTGCGGATACTGGGAGAAAGATCTGATACCCTCTGTCCTCAAGGAGCACAGAGTCTGTGGGAGATAGTGGAGGGGAGAGTGGCTGAGAGGCCAAGGGAGCGCTGATCTGGACTTGCAGGACCCAAAGGCAGAATCTAACTGCCTTTCAGAACCAGCCCTCTAGCTGGAAAATAGAAGGCATTTCCTCCCTGCTGACCCCTCAGCCCCTCACTCCAATTATTTTGACTCCTCATAACTCGTTTGAAACCCACTCCTACAACTCACCTGAAATTCTGAGCTCCAAGCTCGGTATCTCAGACCATAGGTATTACAAATACCTCAGTTCTTCACACCAAATGCTTTAGCCCTCACCCCAAACATTCTCAGACTTTCACCCCAAAATCTCATCCCCTATGCCCAATAGGAATTGAGTCCCTCACTTAACCTCAGCTTCTCCGTTAAGAAATATTGCAGTCATTGATTTGGTCTGTGGTTCTTAACCCTTTTTTTTCCAGCTCTCAGTCATAGTGGGGATGGGAAAACACTCTCATCAAGGTCAGTGGCTTTGTTGGGAGTAGTTCTCATTGAGGATGGGTCATATCAACTTTTCTGTTCATGGTTGTGATTTGAAGTGTCTTCCAGGGGAGAGGGGCACCCCACATCCCCTCCTAGTTTGGGAATTACTTACTTAAATGTTTTCATTTGTCTTTCTCATTGTTACTTGTGCTCATTATCACATCTTCTCACTAGTTTCAAAAGCCTCAAAATAATAAATTTTCTCAGAGTCTGTAGAGAAAGGCCATGACCTCATCACTCCTAATTCTCCAAAGTTAATTATAGAATCTTAGAGCTGGAGGGGACCTCAGAAGGTCCAGTGGGTTTCAAACTTCTTTCAGGGACTTCTTTTAGCCAAGGACTCTTTTCTTAACAAACTCTTACATGGAACCCCAGTATATTGAGCAGCTGCTGGAGCATGACCATGTAACCCATAGGGTTCTGTGGATTTCAAAACCCCTTATAGTACAAGAGTGAATTCTCTTCAAATTTATTTTACAACAACCCCTAACAAGCAGGTAATTATTCTTTGTTTTCAAGAGTGTCATCCCTCTTGCTTTGGTCTCCTACATTGGCAGGCAGGTTCTTTACCACTAGTGCCGCCTGGGAAGCCCCCTCTTGCTTTTAAATACCTCATTTTCATGCCCATCAACAGAGGATTGGTTTAAGAAGATGCGGTATATATAGACAGTGCAATATTACTCAACCTTAAAAAAGAGAATAAAACATTGCCATTTGCAGCAACATAGATGGGCCTAGAGATTATCATACCAAGCGAAATCAAAGACAAATATTGTATGATATCACTTACATGTGGAATCTAAAAAATAATACAAATGAGTTTATTGACAAAACAGAAACAGATTCACAGACACAGAAAACAAATTTATGGTTACCAAAAGAGAAAGGAAGAGCAGAAGGGATAAATTAGGAGTATGGGATCAACAGATACAAACTACTATATGTAAAATAAACAAGCAACAAGGATTTACTGCATAGCACAGGGAACAATATTTGGTAACTTGTAATAATCTATAATGGAAAATAACCAGAAAAAAATATAAAACTGAATCACTTTACTGTTTAATTGACACTCACATATCATTGTAAATCAACCATACTTCAATAAACAGAAACCATTACTTTGAACTGCTCCATTTTCCTCAGCTCAAGAGTAAGTACCTTTATGGGGCAATGGTAAAGAATCCACTTGCCAAGGCAGGAGACACAAGAGATGCGGGTTCAATCCCTGGGTCAGGAAGATCCCCTGGAGTACGAAATGGCAACCGACTCCAGTATTCTTGCCTGGAAAATTCCATGGACAGAGGACTGGTGGGCTACAATCCACGGGGTCACAAAGAGTCAGACATGACGGAACATGTATGTACAAACCCACTCTAAACTTGCCTTCCAAAACTAGGACGGGAAGTGTCTCTCAGTCAGGGGGCTGTCCTTGGTGTAATTTTCAGAGCCTTCAAAAGAAAGATCACCAGAATGACAGAGGGTTCACCTAGTGGGGCCCCTCTGGTGATTATCAGGAAATCCATTTCCTGTGTAATCCTTCCCTGTGCTGTGGGGGATTGAGGGCTGGAGCTGCCCGGGAGACCAACTGCAACGGAACATCACAACTCTTGGACCCCATGGGGTTGCCGTAGATACTGTTGCAGAGGGAGCTGGCAAGCTTGTTATTATTTATATGTATCTGCCCTCTAATTGGCATGCGGTGGCTGGAAGTTGCGTGGGTGCGACAGCAATGGGGATCAAGGAAGGTGTGTGCCAGGGTGTGTTTGTGTGTGCACATGAAGGCATGCATAGTCTCCAAGTTGTCAGAGAGGCTGTTGAGAGCAGCGGGAGAAGCGAAGTAGTAGAGCCCTCACCCTCTGTCGAGAACAGGTCAGGTTTGTGATCCTGCTTTTCTGTTTTCCCCTGGGATACCCTAGGGGCCTCCTTAGAAGCCTTGATCTGTGCTTGCTCTGTGAGAAGAAGTGACATGTCCCTTCATTTTCTCACTCTGCCTTACAGTAATGAATAAAAGTTTCAGCATCTGGAGGTCAGCAACCAAGTTGTCTTGAGAGCTCAGGAAGGACACATTGATGATTAACCACGATGCAGGCCTTGTTTCTGGACTGCAGGCCAGCCTGCACTTCTGCCTTTAAGGTGGATGATTTACTGTCATCCCTGTGTGTAAAATCTCACTGCCCTGCCCCACACTGGCACTTGGAACCAGGCTCTTACCCCTGTGCTTCAAGATAGGAAGTGGCCTTACTCCCCAGCGCCTTACTTCCTGTTGCCCTGGGGAGGGGTGGGGCACGATATTCAGTCACCTCACCCCTTTCCTTCGGCCCTCTGCCCTTCTCCCAGGCAATCTATTAATTCTTTTCCTCTCCCATTCCCTTAATCACCCCTACTGGGCAGTCTGGTTCTCAAACCAGCTCCAAGGGCTGTTGGGTAAGGAGAGGAGAGGAGCCCTGCCTGAGAGCTTTGCTCCACCCACCCCCTGGGGGAGGAGGCCTGGGAGGCTGGGACACCTCTCAGCCTCTCAGCTGCCTTCTCCAGGCTGGCGAGTTAGCCTGCTGACAATGGAAGCCTGACTCCCAGTGGGCGTCCTGCTGTAATCAAGACTGAACAGCAGCAGTTGGCTGAGCTCTGCCCTGCCCAGTGGGGGCTGGCCTCTAGACTTGGGGGGTACAGCTGCCCAGGCAGGTCAGGAACCTGCCCAGACTGTTTCTCTTCCTCCAAGACAGTTATGTGTCCTGTTCCTACCATCCTCTGACAGTGGAGACAAAGAGATGGTAACTCCCTCTGCCAGCATCCCAAGGAGTCCCTTCATCCCACAAATATTTACTAAGGGTCTGAGGCTGAGTAGAGAGGTGAACAAAGGCAGCCCTGCCCTATTACAATTTACTGGGAAGCCAAATATTAAATAACGAGCACAGTTCTACTTAGGTACCAGGTACTATTCTGAATGCTTTATGTGCTTTAGTCCATTAATACTCAAAACTCTGTGAGGTAGTTAGTTACTATTCTTCCCTATTTTCAGATAAGGTAACTGAAGCACAGATGGACTACTTGACTTGCCCAGTGTCACATAGCTGGTCAGTGAGTCGTCCGGAAACCCAAGTCAAGCAGTCTAACCCGAGTTCACACTTAAGACAGCATGCTCTTGTGTGCTGCCTCTCATACCAGTAAACACATCATTATACAATGTGATGAGCCATAAATAAAAACAAAGGGTGCCTGAAGGAAAATGGGATTATTTTCTTCTTGCTTCCACTTGCTCTTCCAGCCCACACTGCACTAAGCCTTTTCTAAGTGGTTCTCACTTCATCCCTTTCTTTGCTGGCCAGAGAGAGAACATTCTCTCATCTCTAAGGCTGGAGTGCAGGAAGGCAGAGTTCCACCTGCATCCTTCGCCCTGGCCTGGTCTCCCTGAACAAACCGTGCCTGAAGGATTTTATCTAATAATGGCCCTGACGCTTACACAAGTCTAGACTGTCAGCTTCCCGAGGGAAGGCTGCTGAGAGCTGGCTCTGCACAGATTGGGGGCGTCTCCCAAGTTTTCAGTGTGACACGGGCGTTTTTGACCTTGGCCCTCTCTCGTCGTGTGAGCCGGACTCGGGGCTTAGGACTCTTACCAGAGGACTCGGTGGTCCAGACCTCTACACGTTCCCAACACATGCATACTTGCACTCACATCCTGAGCACTTGTAGGGTCTGTCCTGGGACAAGCCCACAGGTCAGGAACCTTCTAAACCCCTCCGGGTGGCTGGGGTCTGAGACCCCCACCCCCAACCCCGCTTTCGCTCCCCGGTGCCTCCGCCCAGCCCCAGCGGCTCCCCGGGCGGGGCGGGGCCGGTGGCGGGAGGCCCCTCCCCCGGGGCGGTCCGGGGGCCGGGCAGGGGGCCGGCGGGGCTGGGGGCGGGGCGGGCGGGCGGCGCGGGGGTGTCCCTCCCTCCCTCGCTCTCCCCGGTAAAGTCTCGCGGTGCTGCCGGGCTCAGCCCCGTCTCCTCCTCTTGCTCCCTCGGCCGGGCGGCGGTGACTGTGCACCGACGTCGGCGCGGGCTGCACCGCCGCGTCCGCCCGCCCGCCAGCATGGCCACCACCGCCACCTGCACCCGCTTCACCGACGACTACCAGCTCTTCGAGGAGCTCGGCAAGTACGGCTCGTCCGCCGCCAGCCGGGGCCCCCCACACCCTGCCCCTGCCGCCCGGGCGCTATGCGGCTCCTCGCCCCGCCCCCCGGCCCTGCACCGGCCGCTGCAGCGCCCCCTCGGCCCGCCCCACCCCCAGCCTTTCCCGCCAGCCGCCTCCCGGAGCCCCCTGGCCCCCAGCTCCCTGCCCCGCAGCCCCCTCCGCGCCCTGCAGCAGCTGCCCGGGCTGCTGCACCCCGCGCTGCCGCGGGGACTGCAGCCCCCGGAGCGCTCCTGGGCGCCCTCCAGCCCCGCCCCTTCCGCACCCTTCAGGCGCCCCCCCAATCCCAACCCCGCCTGTTTGCTGCCCCCTCCCCACTCCGTTCAAGAGCTCACTCAGCACCCTGTCCCGTGTCCCACGCGCCTGAGACTCAGGACCCTCCCCGGCCCTGCAGCTCCAACCCTGCGGCGGTGCCCGGGTGTGGGGGATGCTTGGTACCCGGCCCCGCCCCCGGCTAGTGCCGCTTCCAGGATCCCAGCCCCGCTGCTGGGCACTGCTGCAGCACCCCCGTCCCCTCCCCCCATCCCTGCAGTGGTCCCGGGAGCCGCGCGCCGCAGCCGCAGCATCCCCCTCCCCTCCGCACTGAGCTGGCCGCTGCACCAGCCCCGGCCCCCCACCCCCACCCGCGGCGCCGAGCCTGGCCACTGCAGCCCCCGCCCAGCCCGCCCCCCAGGATGTTTCCAGAGCTGGAGAGTGCGAGCCCTCATTGAGGGGTGGGCGGCGTGTAGAGGGAAGTATCATGGGGAAGGGGAGTTGTTGATGTCTGAGACCCACAACTGGATCCTCTCTTTCCCTGCTGTCAGTTGAGCTAGGATGCAGTGGGATGAAGCCGGCTGGGGGGATTTGAGCCTCACTTTCCTCCCCATGGTTGAGGGAGACATGTATTAGAAAGACATACCCTCTTTCTAATCTCTCCTTCCCCTACCCCAACTATTCCTGCTGAGAAAAGGGCAGGGTCTTCCTTTCTCCCGTCTTCTTGGCTGGGACTGCAGGGCTGTCCGTGAGATGCAGCAGGTGTGTGTTTTAAGCATCTCCCACCAGCTCTTGACGCACAGCCTGAGGTTAGGGCTGTTGCTTTACCCAGAACAGATGTGGGTGGGCGTGGGAGTAGCGTGGTCCTCCACCCACATCTGTTGAGCGGCCTGCAGAGGCCACATCCTTCTGCCCCATGTTGGATGGTGATAGTCACTACACTGGTATGTGTGTGTGATTTTGACTAAAGGTCTGGTGATGGGAGCATCACTGTCTTCAGACCTGAAGTGTGTTTGTGTTGCTCTGCTCTGCTCCGTGTCCCAGTTCTTTCCCCCTTCTCCCTCCAGGGGTGCTTTCTCTGTGGTCCGCAGGTGTGTGAAGAAAACGTCCACGCAAGAGTATGCAGCAAAAATCATCAATACCAAGAAGTTATCTGCTCGGGGTGAGTATTCCCCATCTCAGTCTCTCCCTGGGGTGCCTCCAAGGGCTAGTGTTCTTCTGAAGAAGAACCAGTTGGGGGTTGTGGCTTTAGCTCTTGGAGAAGAGTTGGAATTTCAGGGTGGGTGACATTTGAAGCTAGGCAGAGAATTATATAGGGAACAGATAGAAAAGAATGAAGATGTAAGAGATGTTGATTGCTGCTAGGAGGAGTGGTCCCTGAAGGCTCAAGGGAGTTTGGTTTTTATGGAGGGGGAGGATATTGGGAGTGGTGGGTGGCTAGCTCTTCGTTTGGGGCATTTGGAATCTCTGTGTTTGGGGCAATGGTAGCCACTCCAGGCTTGCACTAGTCTCTGTGCCCCAGTGGTGACTTAAGATGGAAATGCAGTAAGTGAACAGCTCTGACAAACCCAGCCTCCCCCTACCCACCAGGCGGCAGAACAGACTCCCAAGGGAAGGGAATCTGTAAACATCAAGGGAGGCTGCTACTGGCGAGGGCTTCTCGGGAACAAATCCTGCCAGATGAACTTGATTGCTTTTTTGATCAAATTACAAAGTTGGTGGTGCAGCAGCAGATGCAGTCTGTCCTGGGTGGAGGGTGATGCCTCATGGTCTGGAAATCTCAATGGCCTGGTCTGAATATGAGCAGCTGGGCCTCAGGATCTGAAGATTGTGAAGGCCCAGGCCTGAGAGCCTAACTTGTGAGATGCTCCCAAGTGCCTGGGGCTGGGGAGGGTCAGGCCCTGTGCTTCACACCTTGAACCTTCTCTCCCTGCACCCTGTGCTGGGTTCTTGCCAATGTGAAGTCCTCTTCATAGCTGTGGCGAGTAGGGAGGAATGTGGATGGGTCAGGTCATCGAGAGCTGCAAAGTGTAGTCCTGGGACAAAGGTTATAAGACTCAGGAAAGAGTTAAGACTGGGCAATAGAATGCCCTGGAGAAGATGTGGGCCATGACTAGTAATGACCTGGGCATCTCTGGAGTAAGAGATATAATACATGTCTCTAAGCATTGGAGAAGCTGTAAACTTAAGTGGGCTTCTTGTCAGTTATCCTGGGACCTGTTTAGCAGGTCCGTGTCCGCCTCCTGGCTGGGAGGACCGCTCTCCATCCCCACAAGCAGGGGTTGACTCGTTGTCTTCCTCCCAGTCCCTGTCTCCTGCTGTTCCTCTACATTGGCTATTAAGTTGACTTATTTGTTTGTTTTCTTTCTCTCTGGGTACCTTGAGTCGGAGGCGATGGTTGCCATAGAGATATGTGGGCAGTCAGATGCCCTCCTCCTTTGGAGAGGGGGGACAGTGCAGTGGTTTGGGCTTTTTGGCAGACATCCTCTGGCCAAGGATGCAGGGTGCAGGCAGGGATGACGGTTTGAGAATGGATACCTCCCCGTACCCACACAGCATAGCCCGTGTGCATCAGTAACGGGGCTGGTGTCTGATGTCTCCAGTTAATGATGCAATGCTTTGCTTTCCCAGTCTCACCGCTGTCCTCTGACCCAGGGGTGAGGGTGGGAGAGACAGCTGCAAGCTGAACTCTAGGGTGAGGAGAGCTGGTGTGGTGACTTTATGGAGTTGCCTGCCTTAGGCTATCTTTTTCTATTCCTTCCTTACCCACCTGAACTTCCCTAACCTGTGCAGTCACGTCCCTTTCCAGGCTTCACCTTCTTTCAACCTTGTCCCATCTTTCCCAGCTGATATCTTTTTTCCCTGCCCAAACTGGATGAGGTTTTATTTCCCTTTGATTTTTTTTCTTCAAGAAGATTCTTGTGTAAGATCATATGCTTCAGGCAGCAACTCCCCCTCTCAAGATGGTTATGCCAAAACTGGGGCTCTGTTGTGTGGCCTGTGTGCCAGGTTAACTTTGGGACAAAGGCCTGGTCCTGGCTGGTAGGTACAGTGCCAAGACTGTTTGGAGATTGAGAGTGGGAGGCTGTTGTCTTGGAGATGGAGGGAGTTGTCCGGGGGTTGCACTGTAGGTGTGGGCGTAGGGGATTTGAGCTCCCGGGGAGGGTTGGGCCAGGGTGCCCACTAGGCTAGTGCCCGTGGGGTTAGTGAGTGAAGGCCGTGGCTTTCCTGCAGCCTCTCAGTTTACGCTGTATATTTTATAAAGGTGCAGCGGCTGGGGCTGGGTTTCACTCATCGCTGTCTGTCTGTCTAGGGCTCCACAGGTGTTGGATTTCTGTGTCTGGGAATGTGGTGGGCCCACCAGGGTCATCCTTGAAGGTCTGAAGGGCGTATGCTGAGTCTCTCTGCCCGTTCCTTTCTTGTTTGTGATTCTCTGTGCTGCAGAGTGAAAGAGAGAGTGTCAGGCTGCTTCTCCTTGTCCTCCGTGGTGAGGTGGCCCAGGAGGCATGGGGAGAGATCCCCTGGTCTTCTGGGGGGTCAGCTCTGGATAAGAACCCTTTTGCTCTGCTGTTTCTTATCATGGTGGCCTCAGGGGCCCATGATGGTGGCTGTGCGACATGGTGGCTGTAGAGAGCTGAGGCGGCTGAGTGTCGAGCACTGTCTTCGTCTGCGGGTCTGTCTGCGTAAAGTCACTGAAAGTCACATAATGTCACTCCATTTGCTTTGGAACAGCAATAGGTGTGGAGTTGGGGCTCTTAAGGGAGCCCGCGATTCCAAGCTTAGCTCTCAGCTAGGCTGAAGGAGGCATTTAAAATAGGCTTGGATGCAGAGCTAGTGGGCCAGGTGATGGCAATGATAAGTCGTTATTTTAAGATTTAAGAGCACCCCCTCCCCCAGGAGCCTGAGCCCTTATGTCTTCTTTTATTTTTAAATCTTCAGATTCCCTTCTTATCTTTATTCATATGCATATAGATTTTCACCTCGTGGAACATAACATTTCATATCCCACTCTCTTGCTTATATCCAAACCATTTCTCATATTGCTACAGTTGAAGGGCAAATGGTCCTTTCTTTTTTCTACGTAGTTTAGGATTTATCCTTGGAGCAGTTTACATCATACGAAATTTCTCTATTTGGACCATTTATCTGAATTCCAGTTGCTTTCACTGGGAAGGGATGCTTAGCCTAACTAAGAGGTGCTATGGGAAGCAATATTATGAAATCTGTTAACAGCACTTGCCTTGTTTGTTTATTTATTTAATCTGTATACCCCATGTGAAGAAATTTCTATTGAAGTTAAATGTAAGCAAAAGCCTTCCCCTTCCCCAGGACCTGGGAGGTAAGGATGGGAATCATATCTGTTTCTTTACATATATGATTGATACATATTAATACAGGGGCCTGATACATATTGATAGAACAAAGTGCCTGATACATACTGAGCCTCCTATACAGGTTGAATGAATGGACTGTGTAACCAGCCAGATTGCCTTTTGGCTTTGGCTCTCAGGAAACTCATAGCCAAGTTGCTGGAACCCTTGTATCCTGATACTGGCTTGGGTTCTCTCTGATCCGTGGACCAGGCTGTAGTCCTGACACAACTGTAGGAGAGAACAGATGAAGTTAAAGACTTGTGCTTGGGGAAAAAGACAAGTGGGAGATATAGGAAGATATTGCAGCTTATCATCTTCCTTCCCTGTCATAAACGGCCTTTTAGGGCAATGTCAGGACTTCCTCTAAACAGCAGTTTTCAATTTTAGTGTGCAAGAGGATCACCTTGAAGACTGGTTAAGAATGCAGATTCCTGGGCTCTATTCAGAGATTCTACTTTGGGAGGTCTGGGGTGGAGTCTCAGAATCTACACTTTTAACAAGTGCCTTAGTGGATTTCATGCAGGTGGGCACTGAGCCACACATTTAAGAAATGCTGTCTAAAAAGCGACAGCCGTGACAGTTGCTCTTGCCATGCTCTTTGATATTTACCAGACACACCTTGGCCCAGCCTTCTCCAGGTGGTGTCTCTACTGCTCTGTGACCATCTGTGCACACGGGCTGTTCTGTGATTAGGGGCCTCTTCTGAGCCCCCAGATTGGGGTGTCAGTTCGCGTCCGAGGTTGTGGCAAGCTGAGTGGCTGTAATTGTGGCATGTTGGCCACCAGAAGGGCAAAGGCTGTGCCTTTCTTGGTCCAGCTGGCCCTGGGGACTGAAATAGGATCCCCCCGGGTGGTGCCAGCTGCAAGTCTCCACCCCCTTGGTGTTGGCCTGAGTAGCCCCCATGACATTTGTGTCCCCTGTGGTATCTCCAAGTGAGACTTTCCTGTTTAAGGATGAAGAGAGGGGAGGGTGATGCAGCGGTGAGTGGGGCGGGAGGAAGAGATATCTATACAGCACTGGAACGCTGGAATTCCGGGACTTGAAGCAGTTAAGGAGGTTAGATCCAAAACGGCGCTTTCCTCTTGAGGATAAAACAGACCAATTTCTGTGGACAGAGAAGTGAGCATCCTGTGTAGAGGTGACTGAGCTCCTCTGACTCTCCCCGCTGGATGAGGAAACAGCCTGGAGGCCCCTTCTTCATGCTAAGGGTCGGTTTCATCATCCAGCCATGCTGTGAGCTGTGTGATTTAGCTCCTACAACACTGGCCTGCCGTCCTGCCCACCTGCCCCTTCCCAGAGTGATTTTGGGTGCTAGCATCATAGAGTGGTGATGCAGGTTGAAAGGGGCCCCATTCTGTAGGAGAAGCCCCTGCTTGCTTCCTGCTGCTTGCTCTGGGCCTTGTCAGGAGCTGTGCTCCAAGCTTCGAGGCTGTGCTGAAACCCTAGAGGTGAGTGGCTGACCCCATTCTCTGCGGAGGCTGGAGGCAGAGAAGGGGTGGAGTGGGTGTGACCAGCTCTTGCCCCATCTCTGAGCGTGCTGTGCTCTGGACAGCCTTGGCAGGCTGACAAGGGCCTGATCCCATGGGTGCCAAAAGGGTGGTGACAGGAAGAGATGGGCACTTTGCACCTTTCGAGTACCTCTCGGCAGAAGCCCTTTGTCTTCTGTCCATGGGCCAGGCAGATCTCCTTTACAGCCGGTGGGGAAACCAGAACGCAAAAGACTGGTTTGTTTGTTTTCAGCTGTAGGCATGCCAGTGATATTGCCAGTGCTCAGATCCCAGCATCTTTAAGCAGTGTGGTCATCATTTACCCTTTGGCTCTTCCCTTTAAAATACAGATTCTGGATATTTTGTTTCTGTGCTAAATCCTGATAGATCACCTCCACACCTCTCCATCTAGACCCAGAGCTCTGAGCCCAGTGAAGCAGATCCCTCCCTTCCACTGACTAGGTCTCGCTCTCGTCTGAACATACCTCTGTGGGTAGAGACCGCTCTATGGTAGGGATGTTTCCAGCCACTTCCCCCCCAAACGCCACCTCTACTTCCTGGGCCCTATCAGCAGCAACTTCCCATCTGCTCCCCTCTTCTCTCCTCCTTCTCTTTCCCCTCCCCCAGCTTGCTGCTGCCCTGGGAGGAGCTATTTTTAGGGGCTGCTTCCTGGGATGTTTTACTTGGGGCTGGTTACCATGAAGGAAATGTCACCAAAACAGTGGGCATAGGCTGCAGGCACCCAGAGCCCTGCTGGGGGCACGAAGAGCTCAGTGGCTGACCCTGTTCTGGCCTTCAGAGTGTCCAGAGGCAGAGCCTTGCCTTCTTGGGGCTTGCTAGTGACCCCATGGGGATTTTCTCTGTCCAAGCTGGTTTGGGAAGACTTTCACTATGGGCCTCTTCTTGGAGCCTCTCTCCTTGTTCTCCTTAGTTAAAGCTTTTCTTGTCTTAAGATCCAAAGACCAGAGTAAGGCTCAGGTCTTCGTGCCACCCAGTTAAAACTGCTTGATTTAGGGCTGACGAGAAGGGAAGGACACCAGTTCAAAGGACAGAGCCTTGGGGGTTCACATGGGGACTTTTCAGGCCCCACTGGGCTGTTTTCACAGCCCTCAGCTAGTCCCCAGGTATATGGATATGAAGGAATTAGAAGCTGTGGCCCCTGCTCTTATGTGATACACAGACTTTTGCTCTTAATTGGGGACTTTGCACCTTTAGAGTGAGATTCAAAGAGGAAGGGCTGTGGCATCACAATGTCAGGGTGAGGTCAATGGGATTGTAGCTTGGGATTCCCAAGGCTAGGGGCTGTTTATAAGCAGCTGGGGAATGTGGATTATGACACCAAATCCCGGTGCTGCCCTTGTTTCTACTCCTCCGAGCGATGCCTCAGAGGGCCAGAAGGGGGAAGCAAGAGGAGACGCCCACACAGAGCATCTGAACTGGGTGGGCTGTGGGAAGCTTTTCCTGATCCACGCTGGGACCACAGGCACAGACCTTCGAAATAACTCCGAAAAGTCGAGGATGTCATTGAGATCAGAACTTGGGGAGGGTCCCCCTAGCCAGAGCAGGGCTCTGTGTCTTTTCCCGCTTAGAGTGGGCTGTATGTTTAGATGTCAGCAGGATCTTAGTTGAAGTCCATGCTAGCGTTCATGGTTTTAGAGACGTCACTGAATCAGCCCGTGTGTTTCTGCAGGGCTGTGGAGAACCTGGCTGGCTCTCCCTGCGCTCCATCCTGCTGGGGCAGGAGTGTGAGTTTGGAGTAGGCATCATCCCTCGGGGTGCTAGGGGAGAGGTGTTTCGAGGTCTCCTCACTGTCTGCTTCCTCTGCTCTGTATCTGGTCACGCCTTTGCTTCCTTCTCTTCAAGGGTATTCAGCCTTTGTGGTGCCCTGACCCCAGTCTTAAGCTCTTGTTCAGAAGGCGGGGGAGGCAAGGGATCCTGGTGTCCAGGGCCTGGCCCTCACCTGAGGGTGCTATCAGGACGGCCTGAAGGGGGATCTTGATAACGGCCGCTTCTGCTTTCTGCTCCTGTTACCACCTAGCTCTTGAGGGGGAAATCCTTGCAGAGGGCTGTGGTTGGAGCTGGGCTGAAGGCCGGCAGGGGTGGGTCTCTCCATGGCAGTAGCACACAGGCAGGCAGGAAGTGGCCCTGTGCAAAAGCGGGAAGTGGCTGTTGTCAAACAGGAAGGGGGGGCTGGGCCGTGTGAAGGGGTGGGGACGAGCCCAGTCGAAAGGTGGGTGGGAAGAGGGTCAGCCTTGAAGAAGGTCTGGGCTGTTCTCTAGGAACAGAGCTCAGCGGTCACTGGAAGGAGGGGTGTCTCAAGGGAGAAGGCCGCCTTCGTGACGGGAGCAGTGGCTGATGTGTTAGCACCTTGGGATGTCAAGCCAGGGCCTGGACCTACCACTGTGGACCAGGCCAGGTCAGTGGCCTTAGCCCTTCGGGACTTGGGGATTCTGAGTTTCGGACTTCCCTGGTAGCTCAGTTGATAAAGAATCCGCCTACAATGTGGGAGACCTCAGTTTGATCCCTGGGTTGGGAAGATCCCCTGGAGGAGGGCATGGCAGCGCACTCCAGTATTCTTGCCTGGAGAATCCCCGTGGACAGAGAAGCCTGGTGGGCTGCAGTCCATGGGGTCACAAAGAGTCAGACATGACTGAGTGACTAAGCACAGCATAGCATGCTGAGTTTATAGGACAAACCCTGCAGCTGGAGAAGATGCTCTGCAAACCTGACTTGTTCCTGAAACATTGCTGCTGCTTGTACGGAGCCCTGTGCTTCTTCCCAGACACACAGTGGAGAACAGGACAGGAAGTGAGGGGGAAAGGGATGGGAGACAGCAGCTGCAGGGGTTGGGGTGCTGGCCGCCTGAGCGAGGATCCTCCTGAGGAGCAGGGAGAGCGTGGTAGGCAGAAACCACACGGCTCATTGAGCAGAGTTTCAGGATGGCAGGGTGCCACAGCCCGTAAGGCTGGGGCCGAGGATGACCAGGGCTCCCACAGACAGTGGCTTTAACTGGGCCGTCCTCTCTCGGAGGTTACCCTGCTGGTAGCCTTCCCCTGCAGGCTGAAGACACCAATGGGCCCCACCCAAATGGGAGGCCTGTTATGGGGCCAGGTCGAGGGCTTGGTTAGTGTTCCAAGACCCCGTGACTGCCCAGGCTGATGGAGAGTGGGTCCAACTCTCTCCTGTCTCTGGTGATGGCCGTGGGCACAGGCCCAGCCTGGGAGACCTCGTCTGTCTTACTGCTGGACCCTTGCAAAGGAGGCTCTCCCTGAGTGCCAGGCACTCTGCGGAGCATTTACCCAAAAACGTCATTTAAGCCACAGATACCCCTGCCTTCATTTTAGAAGTGAGGAAACTTTTTCCCAAGCTATGTACCTGGCTCGCTCTGTCACCTCCGTTCCATCACATGTCACTCTGTGCCGAGGCTGTCCTTGACCATGCAGTTTAAGTGTGCACTCTCCCACTGCCCTGCTTTATTTTTCTTTATTGCACTTGCCATGACATCTAACATGCCATCCAGTTCTTACGGACTGTCCCCTAACCAAGCTCCACTAGCGTATCAGCTTGCTGAGGGTGGGGACTGTTGTCTGTTCTGTTCACTGCTGCATCCCCAGCATCTGAAACAGCACCTGTCGCATAGTAGGCCTCAGTAAGTATATTCTGAATGAATAAATGAGTCTCAGATGGGTTTGGGACTCACAGCTCTAGGACTCCATCTGGGGCTGTCTGACTCAAAACCAGTGGGTTAATAGCCAGACTCCATGACTGAGGGTCAGACCAAGGACCACGGCACAGCCTGGGGTTCAAAGAAGACTTGTGCAGAATGTGGTACTCAGCTCCGTGGAGTTAGGGTCAAACTGCGTGACTGTCTAGGACCCTCTGGACCCTGGGCAGCTCCTTCGAGGAGCTGGGCGTGTGACTGTCTCTTCTCTTCCCACTCTGAGTCACTGATAAAGCCAGAGCTCCCGTATTTTTAGTGCCGTTGCTGTTGTGGAACTGGAACCATTAGCCAGTAAGAGACTTAAGGGAGGAGATAAACATTAATCTTCTGGGCCTTCCCCTCAGCTGCCACCTCCGCATCGCAAGATACTGCTCTCCTGCACCTGCCCGGGCAGCCCAGCCCGAGAGTTGCGGGTTGGAGGGTGTGAGGTGAGTGGTGAGAGAGAGGGCTGGGGGGTCTTCAGCTTTAGTGGCTTGCTTGGTACCACCATCCCACGACCAGGGCTGGGGAGGAAGGTGGGGTTGCCCTGACATCCCCCAGTCAGGGCTGGAAGAAGCAAGCCCCCTGTCACCAGGCAAGGCTAGTGCCGCTTCCTCAACTGCGCTGCCTTCTGGAGGTCCCGGCCCCGAGGGGTCGCAGGCAGTGTGGGACTACCTGGGGCTTTCTTGGCTGCATCCCGGTCAGTCACCATACCGAACTCAAGGGTGGGAGAGAAGGCCTGACCCAGATCTCTGGGCAGCTGGGATAGATTAGCTGGGCAGCAGGAACTAATCTCTGCCTGCCCCTACCTCCTTCTTCCACAGAGCAGAGCCATCCCTAGAGGGAACGTTTAGGATAGAGCTGAGGGTGCTTGGTGAGACAGTAAATATGAGTTCCTTCTCGTCTGTAATCCGTATGTTATCTCAGGCAGGCCTGGGTTTGAATTCACACTTCTCTCCCATTCCTGCTATAGGACCTTGGGTGAATTATTTAACTTCTCTGGGCCTGTTTTATCATCTGTGAAATGCGGACAGTCAGTGTCCTGCCTGGTAGGATGGTTGTGAGGGTCATGGGAGGCTTTACAGAGGCTCTTTGCTGTTTAGGTAGAGGTGGGGTGGGCACAAGCCACTACCAAGGGACTCAGGACTCGCTTGGCAGGTATGGAAGGGACAGTACCCGCCTAGACCTGTTGGAGTTGGGGTGAACTGGACTGTGCCCCTAAAGTCTGGTGTCTTGACTTGATGCTCTCATTTTTCCTGATCCTGTCATCATAGCACAGCGATGGAGAAAGAGGGCTCTAGGCTCAGACCACCTGCCTCTGGTGCCTGTTTGTGTGACCTTGGGCAGGTTACTTGAAACTTTTAAGTCTCAGTTTCCTCCTTTGCAATGTAACTGAGCTAATCAGATCCTCCGTTTCACTGGGTTTCTGTGAGGATGAAATAAGATTGTCTGTGCCTCTGCCCAGCGTATAGTAAATACTTAATAAAGAATAGTTTTTACTAGTACTGTCAATGTTATTGATAAACCATTATTAAGCCTCTGATGTGGAAGGAACTCTAGGAAGCATCACACAGGGAGGTGCCACTCTGAAGAGCTTGTGACCGAAAGATACGTGATTTAAATGTGTGATGTGAGAATTATAAGAGGTGCTGTGGGAGACAGAGCTGGGTCATGAGGAGAGAAGTCACAGTCTACTGGGAGGAACAGGGAAGACTTTGTGAAGGAGGTGGTTTTGTGGAGTTCAGCAAGTAGAGATGGGGGTAGAGTGGCTGGGGCTTCTAGGCTACCTTGTTTTAAGCAGTAGCAGCCTCTCTTTCTGTGCCTGGAGCTCTGCCTTCCTCTGGAAGGAATCAACTACCACATCTTGCTTAGATTTGTGGGCTCTTGGATTCTGGTCATTTCACCAAAGCAGCGTGACCCCAGAACATGCATGGCAATAGGCCAGAGCTCCCAGCAGTGGGCAGCCAAGCGGGTCCTGGGAAGAAGCAGGATTTCTGCAAAATGGGCATCGTAATACTACCAACCTCCAAGAGTTGTTTTGAGACTAAATTAAAAGATGTATCTGCCTGGTGTAGAAGTAAGCACTCAATAAACATTAGCTTTTTTTTTTTTTTCAAATTATCAGTCTCCATTGTCAGCATGGTTATGTTTCAGGATTGCCATGAAGACTGCATTAGAGAATATATGCAAAACTCCTAGCACAATATATGTTCATGTAGTAGGTGTTCAATAAAACTTAGCCATTATTATTAGTATTTTCAACAAGGAAGAAATTCTGGACACCCTGGCCCAGTAAAATCCCTGCTGTGGTGGAAAGAGCACCAGAGTTTTAAGACTTGGATTCAAATCCTGGCTCTGCCGCTCACTAGCTTGGGAAGCTTTCCTAAGACACTGCTTCATGGCAAAAGGTTGTCATTAATACCTGTCTCCAGAATTGCTGTGACCTGCTATGTTAATTCAGCAAATTGTTTAAAAAAAAAATAAAGAGGGCCATAGTAGGTGCCTAAGAATTGAAGGCATATGAATAGCCAAGTGGCCGCAAATAGAATGGATGTCTGATAGCTTTCGTTTTCTCTCTTCCACTTTTAGATCACCAGAAACTAGAACGTGAGGCCCGGATATGCCGACTTTTGAAACATCCAAACATCGGTAAGTGCCCTTATATAGAGCATGTCTTGGGCATTTTGTAGAAGGTGGCGAGAACAGAGATCCACTGTTTTTGTGTGGGGAACCACTTCTGTCCCTGGGCGTCTGCCTGGTGCCTTTTTTTACCCAAGCAGGATCGCAGCTTGGAATTCTGGGGTGTTCTAGTTTAGAGACCTGAGTGTCTCCCTTCCTGTGGTGCCATCTCAGCGCTGGGAGTGAGGCATCGGAATGTGTTTCAGGCTCCCTTTCTTCCCCTCTCCTTCCGTCTCTGGGCTGAGGGCTGGGTCTTCGGCGTGTGAGGCTCGGGGCGAGTGGCCTGCCAGCGCCCCTCGCCGGGGGCCTTCCGCGGCCATCAGCAAAGGGTCTGCACTTTGTTTCTGGCCTTGAAAGAGTTTTGTTCCTTGCTGCGGTGTCCTGTGCACTCTGGGGGTTTCCATGGCGCTCCCATTCGTATTCCCCGGAGCCAGGAAAGCAAGCTGCCCACCCGCCTGGCTTCCCTGAAGCAGGGGTGGCAGGAGCCACTCGGCTGGAGAAGGAGAAAAAATTAAGAGGATTTCTCCCGCTCCCACCCTGACTCGGGGGACAAGAGCACATTGTTGGTTGTTCTAAAGCCTGAGGAGGTTTGCCTGCCACAACCCACTCTGGCTCAGTTTTACATTGTTCAGCTGAAGTAGTCTTTGCCAAAAGCGTTGGCCCCGATTTGGTGCTTCTCTCGGAGGGGACAGAAACTGGGCTGGCTTCAGCGTCTGAGCAGAAACCCGAGGCTTGACTTGAGGTGGAAAAGCAGGGAACATCTCCTAGGTTTTCCCTGAAAGCTCCAATTATCACAAAGGACAGTGAGTTTCTATGCTCGTCAGTTCAGTTCAGTTCAGTTACTCAGTCGTGCCCAACTCTTTGTGACCCCATGAATCACAGCACGCCAGGCCTCCCTGTCCATCACCATCTCCTGCAGGCATGGCCTAAATATTAGGGGTGCTCCAGAGGCTGCCTACTCTGCTGGGTTGGTAGCCACGACTGTGAGGTGACTTGCTGAAGTTCAGTGCCCCCTCCTGAGCTACTCAGCCTCCAGCTTCACAGGCCTAGGACTGGAATTTTCACCATGAGCTCTGACACGGGAGAGTGGGGTCGTACTCCAGCCCGAGGGGAAGGGAGCGTTGAGGTAACCAGAACTGAAGCCACGCACAGCTTTATAGATGGCAATCAGCAGCTTGGCTTACACGCGACACAGATTGGCGTAGCTGGTACTCAGTTCTGCCTGGTGCCGTCTTGCACGAAGCCAGCCCCTCTCAGCCCACGAGTCCTGGGCTGGGAACCTCTGAGCTCTCTGAAGTTCAACCCTCACCTGAAAACACCATGGTGGGGACCAAATTGTCGCCTTGGGTAGGAGAGAAACGACGAGAGAAACAGCTAAAACAGCAGTCACCAACTCAGGCATGTTTTGTTTGGCTGGCTTAGTGGTTTAAAAATATTTTTATTATTTGCCAGTTTTTTAAAATGAGATTTCACATTAAAAAAAAAAATTCTATTTCCCAATCTTTCAAATCAGAAGATTTGGCTCTGCTGAGCCCACATCCATGCCTGGCCAGAATCAGCTGGACCTGGGCAGTGACTGCCCCCTTAGCCTGCTGGCCACTGTCTATGCTGTTAACTTTCTACTGCTTACCTGGTCCCTCTGGGCTTTACGAGCTTGTCACTCTGAGCTAGCAGTGGCAGAACAGGAGAAAAAAAGCTGGTGGGTGACTAAAGCCATCCGCAAGCACAGAAGCATTTTGGTGTTCCAGTCCCAGGTCTCAGGGTCTGAGGACAACTTCCTTTCCTTACACCCCAAGTGACCAACTCATAGAGCAACGATGAATTGCCTGCCTGGAGGGAGGGGAGAACAAAGGGTGGGGTCCATGGTGCAGGAGGTGGAACCATGTCCTCATTACCTGCAACATGGGTGTGATTGACCACAGAAGGGTCAGAGTGGGACAAAGACAATTGAGAACCAACCAGAAAGTACAGAACTGGAATTCTAGCTGGAAAATACTCCAGCCTTCTTTTACTGTGCTTTTGAAAATTAGATATATACTTTTGAACCTTTTAGACTTGGTTTGGTAGCCCCTTCTTCTTTAACCACCAGTCCCCAGCTCAGAATCAAGGCAGATGGAGGGACTGTCTCCCCCAGCCATCTGCTCTGCTAGGGAGACAGCAAAACTCAGGGAAGACCAGGCAAGGCTCTCTCCCTTTGTCAGTGTCTCATTGCCTAGAACTGTGCTTTCATTTCATGATTGCTCCCAGACCCTGGGGGCCTTGGTCTGAGGCCCTATTTGGGGTCAAGGGAAGGGAGAAGGAAGGGTGAGTAGTCAGGACTATGTCCTGGGAGAATGATCTGGCCAGGCTGTCCGTCCTCCAGTGGGAACCGGGACTCCTAGAGATGAGGGAGCTGTGGGTCCAGGAGATGGGGGTTGCCATGGATCTTGACCTGGCTTGTGGCAGAAGAGGAGCCCATTTTGTCCGCTTAATTCGCTGTCCCTCTTCTCTCTCCACTGCTCCATCCTTCAGAGCGGTGGCCCTTTTGGCTTTAGCTGCTAATTGCATCCCACAGGGATACTAGTGGATCAGCCCAAGAGTGGTGCAGAGGTGAGGAAGCAGAGAGCACGTGGTCCACCCCTGATCGTTGTCAGACTCACCGGCACTTGCATTCAGAAGGGTATTTGGTACAAGGAGCCAGGCACCCCCAGTTTTTTCTCTTAATAGATACTCTACCCCAGGAGTTGACAGTCTGTGGGAAGAGTGGCCCCTAATGTAAAGCATGGTCTCTGGGTGATAATGCTGTGTCAGTGTAGGTTCGTCAGTTGTGATGAGCTTGCTTCTTTTGAGATGGTGATAGTGGGAGAGGCTGTGCGTGTGTGGGGACAGCGGGTAGGTGGGAGCTCTCTGTGCTTGCCGCTCAGTTTTGCTATGAACCCAAAATTGTTTTAAAAGATAAAGTCTTTTTTTAAAAAAAGCCTGTTGGTTTTGAGGCATACTGCAGAACCTAAAAGAGCCCTGGGAGAGTGGCCAGAGGTGAGAGTTGAGAGGAAGAAACGGCAGTAGTGCTGACCGTCTAGAGTCTGAATGAAGTGTCTTCTACCTGTGATCTGCTTGCTCCCTGCTCTGAATTCCTCTAATGAATAGACTCTGTCTTCCTTCGTGCTGAGCTGCCCCAGCAGTTTCGATCACAGCCTAGCATTGTGGTTTAGAGCAGTACTTCTCAAACTTTCATGTGCTTGTGAATCACCTAGGGATCGTGTTAAAATTCAGATTCTGATTCAGTAGGTCTGGGGTGGACCTGAGCTGCCCCACGTCTCCAGGTGAAGCTCCTGCTGCTGGTTCAGCATGCGGAGAAGCAAAGGTCTGTGGCCTTGGTATCCAGTCCTCTGGGTCTGAATCTGGGGTTTGCTGGGCAGCTGTGACCCCTGGCCCATGATTTTACTTACCCGTGCCTCCGTTTTGTCATCTATGCCTCCTAATGGAGTTCTGAGAAGGTTGAGCAAGTGAACGAGTCCTAAGAAATAAATGGACATAATGAAACTGGAGATTCCAGCTCCCAGAAGTAGTCCCTCCAGCCCCAACTCAGTTCACACATGTTTTTCAAGCCTGGCTGCCTTTTACGTTGGGCCCAGGCCACACACAGCTAATAAATAGTAAGTGTAGCAATAACAGTTGCAAAGAAAGAGATGGAAACGTTGGAGCATAGGCAAGCAGCTCCGATATCGTGCCCACCTGCTCCTTCCTGGAGGGCAGCCTTTACTCCCCTGCCAGCCCCCTGGGATGACACGACCTCCTCCCCCGCCCTGTATTTTCATGGGCATGAACAGTGATACTTTGTCAGTGCTTTTTTGACCAAAGTTTGTTAGTTAAAATGTGGCATACTGTCGGGTGGTTTTTAAAGAATTGGAAATAGCCACAAGATTTGGGTTGTGGCTTTGTCAGTACATGAAGGTATAAGACACTGAGTATGTTGTTTTTGGCCTGTTCTTCCTTCCACAGTTTGTAAAGAACAATAACTAGGTTTACGACTGTAATGCAGCAAATGCTTCATGCTTCTTTTCCCAGATCTTCCTGTCCAGGGTTGGTCTGGTTCTCTTGGCCTCCATACCCTCTCATGACTATGGAATGGCCTGGGTATTGGATTTTTTTTCCCCCATACATCCTTTACTTCTCCGCAACAGCCCCTAATGCTTGGTTATGTATTTGTATAAGTGCTTCTTTAAAGCCCGTCCCCCCTGAAGCTGCTGGGTCTCTCTTGTTCACAGCTGCGTCCATGGCATGAGCAGCCACGCCTGCTTCAGGGAGGCTGCCACAGGGACATCGTTGAGCAAGTCAGAATGGCCAGGGCTAAGAGGGACAGGTTAGAGCTCCTTTGCCCAGGAGGATGGAGAAAGTGACTCCCTCCGGGCAGTTCTACAAAATTAGGGATCTTAATATTGGCCTGCTTTGGCCTCAAGTCTCAGCTCTGCCACTCAGTGTAACTTTGGGTGGGTTTCTTTTGGAGCCTCTGCTTCCTGTCCTGTTACACAGACGTTAATAGAAGTACCTACCCCACAGAGCTAATGCAAGGGTTCAATCAAATAACATGTGTAAAGCTCTTGGCATAATGCCTGGCACATTGAAACAGCTCAACTAAGTGTTAGGTATTATCATTTGGATCTTTATTATTGCGAATCTGCTAGGTTGGCACTTAGAGTGGTGCAATCAAGTTTCTCCTCTTGTTCTCAGCCCCCTGTTCATTTTCTCTACAAATGGAAAGAGAAAGATAGCAGTCTTGCTCAGTGGTGGAGCCTTCCACACCTGTCCCTCCTTGCCTTGGCCGTGCCTGGCCCTGGGACACACATCAAAGCGGAGCTCTGGGCTGGGCGGCCTGGGAGGACTAGTCTTCCCTCGCTGCTCTGCTCAGCTGACTCTCCTCCCCGGCTCCTCACACCTGGACTCTGTGTGTGGTCTTCCTGGGGAAGGGCAAGTGCCGATGACTCCCTGTCTGGGCAGAGGCATGGGTGCCTGCCCTTTTTGCCCTTCTGGGCTCGGGGCAGGGGGTGGGGTGTGTGGGTCTGGGATCAGGGGTCCTGGGGAAGATAGCCAGTGCCAGGACTCCCCTGGGAGTCACTGTTAGCATCGTGCCTGCTGCCCTGTTAGTGCCTCCTGCCGCTGCTGTTAGTCACCTCCCTAATGAAGCTGGTCTTTAGCTTCTGGGACAGCTGATTTCCAGGGGATTATTTGTATTACACACTTTAATGCGTTTTAATAGCAAATTTTTAATTAAATGGAAAGTCCTTTTGGAAGCAAGGGAGCAGCAGCTGCAGCAGGGCTCAGCGTGAGCCACCCATTCCGGCCAGAGAAGCGCAAGTCAGGAGTGAGCCACCCATTCCGACCAAAGAAGCGCAAGTCAGGATCGGGGGTGGCAGGGCTTTGGGGGAGCTCGCCTGAGCGCGCCTGGGTTAGTGAGGGGAGGGGGGAGGCAGGGGTCTGGCTGTAGCTTCTTCATTCTGTCACCCACAGGCCTAGAGAAGTATGAACTTGTTCGCCCAAGTACAGGAGAGAATCATTTGAGGAGGAGGGATCTTAGGAGTACCACCCGCCTTTGATTCCGTTGGGAAATCGCAGAAGTACTGAGTTCTGGTGGAATTTTGAGGTTGAGTAACCAGATCAGATCTAATAAGGTCGGCAGTATGAAGCATAAACAATTGCTGGGCCCTGGTTCTCGCCCTGGCAGGCCCGAATCCTCATTTGTCAAGTGAGGAACAGCACAGGGCTCCAGTGAAGGCTGAGGGCCTGGATTTTACATTCAGCCCATCTTGCTGTAGGGCAAGGGGAGGTAGGGAAGTGCCTCAGTCCTGAGGAGACGCCCTCACACTGGAAATGGAAGGTATCATTCGAGCTGGTGGGGCCTGACACACAAGAGATTTCTTTGTATCTAAGAGCTTCACTGGTCGGTTTGGTGTCAGGCCATTCCTGAAGTGAGGAGCTCCTGGAACTGTGTGAAGGTCAAACAGAGGGAGCCCTTTGGGACACAGGCTCTCCATCAGGCGAGTGCAGATGAGGGAAGGGACCAAGCAGGAGGGTTGATCAGAGCAGACATGCGTTTGCATTAGAATGATGCTGAGGGGGGCGGTTGGCATTTAACCCCCTGAGGTGGCTTTGTGGGCAGAAGCTTGAAGAGGAGACCTCAGCAGCATCAGGTTGGGCTCTTGCCCAGGAGCTCTGGAGGCTGTGAGTGGGAAGAGATTCTGCTCACCAGCCTTTTCTTTCGCTTTTACTGCAGCTCCATGCAGTAGCCTCCCGTACCCATCTTGTGGGCACATTCGTGAGTGGTTTCTCTCCAGGCTCCACTGCTTTGTCGCCTCGGTGTGTGGGCTCCTCCACATTTCTTGTAGGAAACAGTGGTATAAACCAGTCTTTGGAGTCAGAAAGAGCTGGGTTTACATCTGGGCCCACCAGATCTTTGGCCTTCGGCAAGAAATTCTATGCCTTTGAGCCTCCATTGTCCTCATCTGTGGAATGGGAGTAATACGTATCTCGGAGTGGTCATCAGGAATAATAAACTCCTTGAAGTAGACACCATGTCCTTCCTAAATCCTACCATCTACCACACACAGCACTCGATACATACTTGTAGCTTAAGTAATGTATGCAAAGACCCTAACTCAAGGCCTGGCATGAAGTCAGCACTTAATAAATGGTTATTGTCGTTGCCTGAATCTGTGTGTTGCCTGCTGGGCTGTGCCTTTCCCACTTCTTCCCCTCCCCCCAGTTCTTCTGCTCCCATTTACTCCAGGGTCTCCCATCTTGCCTTTCTCTGTCCCTCTGCGGTCTGCATCCCTAGGTGCTTCTTGCTCTGCACTGCACCCTCACACATCACCCTCACACGTCACATCCCAGGACCACCTTCGCTGGGACCAGCCCCTCTCAGAAGAAGGTTTCTGCTTTTCTCCGTCTTGCCTCACTTCTTAGCCACAAAGCTTCTGTCTCTCGCCTACATCTGAGGCAGTCTGAGATGGCGACCCGAGCCCTGGACTGGGGTCTGGTCATCTCTGCTCTGTGGCTGCATCTTGGCCCCAGGGATGCTGGGCATCTGCCCCTTCTTGGGAAAGAGTCTGTGGGGCTGACAGGATGGGGCAGGGCTGGGGTGGCCAAGGAGGAGAGGAGTAGGCTTTCCAGGTTTTCTCTCTGTTAATCTCTGTCCCCATCTCCTCTCTTGCAGTACGCCTCCATGACAGTATTTCTGAAGAAGGGTTTCACTACCTCGTGTTTGACCTGTAAGTGCCACTTTCTGAGGGTGTGGGGGCCTTTCCCTTCAGCTGGCTCAAGAGGAAGGCTTGGGAAAAAAGCCCTAAACTGGGTCTTCAGCCTCTGCCAAGGGTCCCTCTCCTTTGCCCGTGGAGAGGGGTTTGATTTTGAACATCCTCTGGTCATGAGCAGATTGCCGAGGGCCTCCTTCCTCACTCAGTGGTTCTCCAGGGCTCTGACCCTGGGGTGGCATTGCTCTTGCATTTTCTGTTCAGCAGCACACCTTGTGCAGATGCTTTTTTTCCCCTTGTTTCTCAGTGTGTTGTCCTTAGCGGAGATACACAACGTAGCTCTTTGCCTGACCTTAAGAATTCTGGGAAATTGAAGGCACCTTTTATTAGTTGTAAACTGGGCTCCCATTGGTCTCTCCTCCACTCTGGTTGTGGTTTAATGTCTTAAAAGTGGTTCTTCACCTAATGGAAATGCCTCTTTGGTATTTTCAGGGTTGGGTCTCTGTGTCCTTGGTCTCATTGTTCTTCAGCTTCAGTAGTAGGTCAGTCCTTCTTGGGCAGCTGGATCTTAGTATTCATATTGGTCTCAAATAAGGCTAAGACTGTTTGAATAAGTCAGTTATTTTCTCTTAACTGCCTGTACATTCATCTCTACCAGAGTATTAGGTAATCTACAAATTATAGACAGAAATGTACAGGAGGTGGGGAGGGCTCACACTGTCCCAGGAAGCAGCTCCGTTTCATTGAAGGATTGGTGTGTTCTGAGCTTGCAGACGAAGCACATGTAGAGTTGCCATGTCTCTAAAACCGTTGTACAGTGTGGCTGTTGGTTACCTGTTGGGTGCTGCCTCCTCTGACCCTCTTTGTTGGTTGCAGTGTTACCGGCGGAGAGCTGTTTGAAGACATTGTGGCCAGGGAATACTACAGTGAAGCCGATGCCAGGTGAGACGAGGGCCCTAAGGTGTAAGTGTGCCTCTTAACCATCTTAGGGGGCAGGGCATTGTGCCTGTTGGAACCGTCTTTGGGAGCGGTCAGAAGAGCTCTTACCTGGACAAAGATTCTGTAGGGTTGGACTCAGGCTACATTCCATGGGCATGCTTAGAAGTTAATAATTCAGCACTCCCAGATCAGTTTTCTGCAAAGCTCTTACAAATCTCTTTCACCCTGTCACACCAGAAATACCTTTCCTTTGCACCACTGTATACTCATGAGGGCCCTAGGGCCCTCCCTATCTCCACTTTCTTCTTCTGACAAACTCTACTGCATACAAGGCATCCTGGGAATGATCCAGAGATGGGGAAAACATGGTTTGTGTCCTAAAGGAGTGTAAACGTCTGGGTTAATAATCCAACCAGGGAACTTACTGGGAGATTTCAGCCACCATCACCTTATGTCTTGACCACCAGGACCAGCTTTTCAGGTTGGAGGACCATTCCTCGGCCACACCCCTCAGCCCCCAGCCCTCTAAGAAACCCTGGCAGCTTCTCCACATGACGCAGCAGAATTCCTCCCACACCACAGCTCCTGGGCACTTGTTTGGTCTGCCTTTCCTGCCCCGGCTCCTCCCCCACCCCAGATTTTTTCTGAGGGTGATGTCCTGACAACCTGATTTTGAGTGTCCTGCTTGCAGCCTCCTCAGGCATATGTGGCAGCTCTGGCTGCCTCTGGGGGCGTGGAAGGGGACACACAGCTTCCTCACAGATTTCTCAACCCTTAGAGGCCAACGTTTGCTGATCAGCTTCAGATGCTTCAGCCTCAGGAAAAATTCTCAAGTGGGAGATGAATTCCAGTGCCAGCAGGGGAGGACCAGGCTCTGGGGCGGGAGGAGGCGGCGGCGATAGCTCGGGGAGCCTGCGGGGAGGAGGGGGAGCTGGGGCGGTGACTGTACCAGTGTGCTTGGCCTGGCTCTGCTGGGACACTTCGCACTTTTGCCATGTTTGGCCAGAAGGCTCTCCCTGCTAGCTTGGCTCTGTTCTAATTATATATTTCTGTGGAGACTCGCCTCTTCAGCTCAGTCTTAAAGTCTCTTCGGCCTACTCTTGGACCATGTCCTTATGGGGAGGCCTGAGCCTCAGCCTCCAGGAACCCAGCGAGACACTTTGGCTCTTGTGGAAGCCCCAGCCTCAGATTTCAGAGGAAGGAATACTGTCAGTCCAGGTTACTGACGTTCGGGCTGGATCATTTTTGGTCGTGAGGGCCCCTCTTGTGCATTGTAGGTTTAGAAGCATCCCTGGCGTCTATCTGCTGGATGCCAATAGCACCCTCCCTCTCAGTGGTGACTACCAGCAGTGTCTCCAGGCGTTGCCAGATGTCCCCTGGGGGGCCGAAATCAGCCTCTGGTTTTCTCCAGTGCTCTGGACTTCTGGTGCACTCCACCGGGAGTTGACCACAGGCGTGGAGGATGGTTTGGAAAGTGGACGGCCTTCTAGAATTTGAGAATCAGCTGCCGAATGTGACTCTAGGCTGGTTTGTCTTTTTCTGTGCAAAAGCATGATGAGAAGTGCTCTTTGGGGTGCCTCTTTGAAACTCTCTTAAGTGTCTTGTTTCTCGATGATGCCTGTGTACTCATTTCTCTCCCCTACTAGATGATAAACTTCAGGGCAGGCACTGGGTCCCCTATACAGCTGGTGCAATACCCAGCCCGGTGCTTATAGGTGCTTGATAAATGTTTACCTACCCCCAAAACAACTTAGGCTTGGCTGGACTATCCTTCCTGAGTTGCCACCACAAGCCTCTTCTCCAAGAACACAGTTACTATAGGGGTTAAGAGGAAGGAGGAAAGGGTTGGATGGTGGGTGTCTCTTTCTCAGGAGTCTGAGGTATTCTTCCTTGGAAACAAATTGGATATGTTGAGCCTTCACAATCTAAGGAGGCTTGGTGGACCCTGTTCTAGTCTATCCTCTGCTATTATCTAGTGGAAGACCCTGGACAAACCACTTAGTCTGCTTGGGCCTCAGTTTTCTCTTTTGTAAAGTAGGTTGAACAGATGATGTCCAAAGTCCAAGGTTTTAGCTCCTCTTTCAGTGATGCTGTGTGAATCCGTTACCCAGAGTTAAGTGCTTTAGTCTACAGCATGTGGTTGTGGATGGTTTTACCCTGCACTGACCTTTCTTTTTGTGCTTTTGCAGCCACTGTATACATCAGATTCTGGAGAGTGTTAACCACATCCACCAGCACGACATTGTCCACCGGGACCTGAAGGTACCTACCTCCCGGGTCCCCTTTGCCTCTTGTTTGTGAACCACTGGCGCCACCTGGTGCCAGGTGATAGCACTGCATGGTCCCAAGCTAGGCTCCCTCTGGGCTGAGGGATTGGTGCCTCACGAGGCTCTCTGTCTTCCTTATACAGCCTGAGAACCTGCTGCTGGCGAGTAAATGCAAGGGTGCTGCTGTCAAGCTGGCTGATTTTGGCCTAGCCATCGAAGTACAGGGAGAGCAACAGGCTTGGTTTGGTAAGAGTGACCCTGTCTTCCTGGAATGCAGCTCCCGCCCTTCCTCCTCTTCCTGATCTGCCTTCCTCTTTCAGAACTACAGGCCAGACCCTTAATGGTCCTGGCCTCCTCAGAGACTGGAGGAAGGGCGGGCACAGAGCTCCCCCTGGCCCTCCGTGACTCAGTACAGTGAGACTAGCTGCTGTCAGCACTGCGTTCTTGCTGCCTCTGGGGACAATGGAAGTTCCTTTAAGGCACACGTATTTGCCCTCTGGTTTAGATTCCGGGCACTGCAAGAAGCCCAGCCCGTCGTCTCTTGCTGCCCAAGTGCTGAGAGCTTATGTAGCCAAATCAACAGGAGTAAGAAGGGACTTGGGGAAAACTGCTGATGTGGATTTAATGAGAGAGAAAGTGGGTTCAGTGTGCCTCCGCTCTCTCTTCCGCTACAGGTTTTGCTGGCACCCCAGGTTACTTGTCCCCTGAGGTCTTGAGGAAAGATCCCTATGGAAAACCTGTGGATATCTGGGCCTGCGGTAAGCCCATTCCACACACTCAGCTTTTTGGTGTTAAGGGCGTTCAACTTCCAGTGATGACAAGAAAGAGGCATTGCTATTCCCTGTGGGTCCCACAGGCATCTGGTATATGTGAAGTCACAGCATTTGCTCTGGTGTCCCCCGGGATGGCTGTTCCTTTCACAATCTCCTCCCCAGCTTCCCAGACGATGATGTCTCCTTCTCAAAGAGGGATTTACCCATGCCTTAGTGGGTGGGTTGTGCCTGAAGAAGTCCTAGACGTGGCGTGGTGATGTGGGGCGTAAAGCACAGTGGCACAGCATTGTCGGCTGCCATCCACCTCTCTCTCTGGGATGGTCCTTGACTTTCTGGGTGGCTCAGAACCCCATGTGGCTTTTCTTGGTTCTTTAGCAAAGCAGGTGACTGACCCCAGTGACCTGTATTCTGTCTTGTAGGGGTCATCCTGTATATCCTCCTGGTGGGCTACCCTCCTTTCTGGGATGAGGATCAGCACAAGCTATATCAGCAGATCAAGGCTGGAGCCTATGATGTAAGGACCAGTTTGTTCCTGCCCCTCTGTCCAGGGGAAGGGGGTGTGCTGAGTGTGTTGCAGGGTGTGGGGAGTGTCAGGGATTTTGAGAACCATATAGGCCTCAATTCTTGTCACCACCTGTCCCAGGGAGCAACTTTTTTGCACAGCCATTGTTGGTGGCGGTAAAATCATGGAGTCCACTAAAGTCCTTTGTTCTGTTATTTGCAAAGAATGGCGTGGCTATGTAGTGTGCCGAGTGACACAGAGATAAGAAGTGTGGCAGCTCCTCCCACTGCGGTGGGGCCTTGGGCACAGTGTTGAGCAGTGGGTTCCTCCTCATAGGGAGATAGAGTTGAACCAGAAGACATCAGGGTCCCCTGGTATGATATTCTGGCATTCTAACCATGATTGTTCTGTTTTTCTTCAATCTTTAAGCTGACTCAGGCCCTGGGATACCCAGTGCTTAGCCCACTTCATGCTAGGCAGCTTTCGATAGTTAACCAGGGTTAACCTTGTAACCCTGGTTACAAGGGGTATAAGGTGCACAGATTTCATATCCCTCCTTCTCCTGTTCCCATTTCTTAGTTCCCATCACCAGAGTGGGACACAGTGACTCCAGAAGCCAAGAACTTGATCAACCAGATGCTGACCATAAACCCCGCAAAGCGTATCACAGCTGACCAGGCTCTCAAGCACCCATGGGTCTGCGTAAGTGTCTTCTCCTGAGGTCAAGGTGATCCAGGATATCTGCTCTCAATGTGCTCGTAGCACTGTCTTTACCCTCCTTCTTGTGACTAGAGAATAATCATCTGGGGCCTTGAGCTAAGACGCTGCAGAGGGGACAGGGGACTGGGTGGGGCCCAGGGGCAGCATATGTCACCAAGAGAAGCCAGGGGAGTGAATGGGACTAACTGGCTTCTCTCTGACCTTCCCCCACTCATTTGGCAGGTATGACTTAGTTTTGCCATTGAATGAGGGCTTAGGTTGACCCTTGCAGGCTCTAGTTGATGACAGAAAGCAGCCAGCAGAACTCAAAAGTAAATTGCCATGCCTAGAATGCATATCCAGATCCCAAATCAGACAACTCTAATGAGAAGGTGATGAGACCCAACAAATAAACAAAAGGGGCCTGTGAGCAATGAAAAAGAGCTCCTGAAGTTCAGTCACAAAGCTCATCCTAGGAGAGCCCCCAGGCTATCGATGGGGTTGTCATCATGCTCTGTTTTTGTGTAAACTTCTATCTGGCTGCAATATCTTTTTTCAAACAGGGTCTGCTATAGTCAGGCCTCCTGACAACCATGATGCATGTATTTATTTGTTCTTTTCCATGTTTACTGAATGCCTCTTTGGTGCTGGTCCGTGTGTGCTGGAGATACAAAGATGAATAAGGCCTGGTGCCTTCCCCCACAGATCTCAGAGATGATCTGGGGAGACAGGCACCTAACGAATGTATAGGAGCCCCTGCCATCGCTGGTGGGCAGTGGGATTGCTGAAGGCCTGGAGGAGGTGAGCTCTGTCCTGGTTCTCGCAGATTACTGGAAGTTCCCCAGCATGATAACCTGCAGACTGAGGTTAGCACGAGCTAAGGTGAGAGGCCATGGGGAATTATGGCGAGATTAAGGAACGTTAAGTAGTTTGGTGGTAGATGAAGGTAGGGCTACAGGAATATAAGAGAACGAAGCCAAAAATGATTCCAGTGACATACAAATTTCTGCCTAAGGAGTTTGGGTGTTATTCTGAAAGCATAGGGAACCATTTAAGAGTTTCAAAGAGGGAATGAAATACGCAATTAAGAAAGATCACTTTGGAAACTGTGTAGAAAATGGAATTGAAGAGGCAGGGGCAGAGAGAGCTAAAGAAGCTGTTGTGGTTGTCTAAGCAAGGCCAGACAAGGTTTCAGCTAAGGGTAATGATAGGATAGGTGGGGTGGCAAGGACTGGATACATTTGAGAGATATTTGAGAGAGGAGATAAAAAGGACTCTGTGACTTTTTGGATTTGGAAATCCAAATCCACTTTCTGGATTTGGAAAGTGAAGGTCTTTTGAGAGAGGGATCTATGCGAATTGCCAGGTTTTGAGTTGGTAACTGAGTTGGAGGGTTGTACCATTCACTCACCCAGAGGAAACCTAGAAGAGGAACACTTTTATGAGAAGAGATGATGATTTTAGTTTCATACATGTTAAGTATGAGGGCCTCCAGCTGGAGACATCTCGTGGGGAGTTAGGAGTATAGAGAAGAAGTTAAAAATCAGAAATACAGGTTGTGGTCATTTGTGTATGGATGGTGTTGGGGCTATAGAAATAGATGGGATTGGTTCTCTGCTAATTGAATCCTTACTGTGCGTTGTTGTAAGAGAAGATATGGCCACCAGCATTTAGTGGCCCAGAGAGGAGCCAGCAAAGGGGGCTGCGAATGAGAATGTCCATGGGAGAAGGAAGATCAGGAGATCCTAAGAAACAGGAGGTCTCAGGAAGGGAGCGTCTGTAATCAGATGCTTCAGAAAGTCCATGATAAAGATGGAAGAGAGCCTGTTGACTGTGACCAGTTAAAAGCATTGTTTCATTATTTCACTGAAAGAGGCAGTGGAGGCAGAGAGACTGATGATACTGCTTAGAGAAGATGGATGAGTCAGGGAAATTTTTAAAATCTTGCAATTGATTATATTGTGTTGACTGCAGAGAATATTATCCAGAATAAAGGGTTAAAAATATTGGCTAAATTTTGGCTCAATGAGACCTGTAGAAGGTGTCCTATCTACTAATCTGGAAGATAATTTGACTTGTTTTAGAAAGTGAAGTTGCTCAGTCATGTCTGACTCTGCGACCCCATGGACTGTGGCCTACCAGGCTTCTCCGTCCATGGGATTTTCCAGGCAAGAGTACTGGAGTGGGTTGCCATTTCCTTCTCCAGTGTAAAAAACAAAAAAAAAATATATATATATATATATATAGAGAGAGAGAGAGAGAGAGAGAGAAAGGCTAACTGAAGAACCAGTGTTTGGAAAGCACAAGAGAGGGGCTCTGGAGCCCAGGGCAGGGGGCCAGCACATGAGGGGTGATGCTTCTGAGACCTGAGATTAGGTTGCAGGGGGGTGAAAATCAGCTTGTGGGGGGAAGGCTGGAACTGAAGAAGTTCTTGCTTGATCATCTCTCATTTCTCTTGGTTTAGAAGTTTACACTTTGGAGGAGGAAATGAAATATGATACACAAACATACACACCCCCACTCCAGAAGGTAGACAGAAGGGAGAGTTGCTTCGGGATCCAGGAAAGGCAGAAGCCAGGGATGAGGGCAGGGATGGCAGGGTGGTCCCATGCGGGTGTGGGCACCAGGCTACATTTTGTAGGTTTAATTTTTCTAGCAGACTAGCCAAGATATCTGCCATCTATGGGGTCACACAGAGTCGGACACGAATGAAGTGACTTAGCAGCAGCAGCAGCCAAGATATAACAAGAGCAGAGTAAAGGGATAAGCCACTTAAAACGGGTACTCAAGAATTGTGGGAATAGTATGTTCTGGGGGCACGTTTGTGGGCCCTACTCCCTATCATCCTGTACATCTCAGTAGCCCCGGAGGACATCTCTGTATTAGGGTATTATGTAATAATTGATGCTTGTATTGCTGACCCTGAGTCATCAGGGAAATGTAAATCATGTCCAAGGGACTCTGTTTAAAAGTTAGCAGTAATACATTGAAGAAAACTTCCCATCCAAAATGGTGAAGAGAATTGATGCTTCATGGTAAAGAGCCTCAGTGTCTCAGATCACAACTTCATTTAGGACCTTGTAGGGGGCTGCTGGAGAAGGCAATGGCACCCCACTCCAGTACTCTTGCCTGGAAAATCCCATGGACGGAGGAGCCTGGTGGGCTGCAGTCCATGGGGTCGCTAAGAGTCGGACACGACTGAGCGACTTCACTTTCACTTTTCACTTTCATGCATTGGAGAAGGAAATGGCAACCCACTCCAGTGTTCTTGCCTGGAGAATCCCAGGGACGGGGGAGCCTGGTGGGCTGCCGTCTATGGGGTCGCACAGAGTTGGACACGACTGAAGCGACTTAGCAGCAGCAGCAGTAGCAGCAGGGGCCTGCTGAGAGGAGCTTTTGGAAAGAATGAATGCTCTCTGTAGAGAGCAAGACCCCTTCCTGTTTTCTCACTGCCCAGAACCTGGAGTGCTTTAGGTGCTCGCTAAATAGTAGGTGAAGGAATAACTGCTCGCGGATCACAACACACAAAATACTCGCACTTTCCATCGCCTCCATCCCCTAAGGAAGATCGGAACGCTCTCTCGGGCACCCTCATCCAGCATCAATTACCAGCGGTGTTTTCATGTTCAAATTATTGTCCTTACATAACCTTGAGTTTTGGGTAGAGCTCTTATTGTAAAAGCATTTTCACATCTATGACCTCATCTTATCTTTGGAGCAACTGGGGTGGCTGAGCACAAGGCCACCGGTGCTGGGACTATGGTGAGGGGCAGAGGATGTGCCTGGGGGCTCACAGGCCTGTCTGTTTGGCTTCCAGCAACGGTCCACGGTGGCATCTATGATGCATCGTCAAGAGACAGTGGAGTGCCTACGCAAGTTCAATGCCCGGAGAAAACTGAAGGTGAGTTGTGCCTCCTGGGCCAGGCTGCCAGCGTCCTGAAATCGTATCTTTTGGCAGTGCGCCCCCTGCCCCATCACAACAGGAGAGAGAGAGTGAATCTTCCTAGTCATCACCCCCATTAATCGGCCGACTGGGACAATCTCTCATGGCTGGAGCTGAGCTATGAACATGGTACCCAAGGAGGGCCCCTTGCCAGCTGTTGCACTCTGCCTGAGAACAGAGCACGCTTCTGGAGAGCCTGATGGAATTCACAGGACCCTCTTCTTTTTCCAGGGTGCCATCCTCACAACCATGCTTGTCTCCAGGAACTTTTCAGGTATGTGTTCAGCTGTGCACTTGCATTCTCTGAGGTGAGTGGGTCAGGATGGGCCGTTGCCAGGTATCATGCCATCCCGATGCTGGGTATCTCAGGCAGCACCTTGACCAGGATGGTGAGGATGCTGTTTGGAGGCCCTGCTACGGCTGAGTCTTGTAACCTGAAATTCTGGGGGGCTTTACTTGACTTCAGGTTTATGATCGGCATTTCCTAGAACCTCGCAAAGAGTAGCCTGCCCAGTCTTCCATTTATGTTGTCCTTGGGGATTCTTAATTCTCTGAAGACTCTCAGCACTTTAAGATTTTAGACAGTCTCAGGGGCACTGGAAGATGTTCTTGGGAAAAGAGATGAGATAGAGTGAATCTTCCCAGTTACCCCCATTAATTGGCCGACTGGGACGATCTCTTCGTCGTTGTGTCCAAGCAGCGATGACTAATAGAAATCATTCCAGATGTTTAAACCATTTACAGCGACTATGCTTAAAATATTCTCTGTGATACCAACTGTAAAAATGAAGAAACAGGCCAGCAGGATGGAGGGAAAGGAACTTGCTTAAATTTGTGTGCGGAATTGGGAGTCTTGGGACCAATAATTTGTAAATCACACTTGACGTTTCTTTTTAAGATGCAAGACACTCCACCTTCCCGAACTGCCCCCCCACCCCCGCCCTCATCATTGTTGGCCTTCCGTTGGGAAGCATCATGGCTTTTCTGTGAGGAAAAGAGTAATGACAGGACTTAAAAGACAGAAAGGTCTCTTCCCAACTTGCCTTTTCCCCTGGTCCTCCCTTCCCCTCCCTCCCAGCCCCACTGGCTTGACAGACTTCCCCTGCTTTCTCCTAACCAGACTCCTGCCCTTGCTTTCCCTCTGCACAGCCATGGTGTGGAGGGAGGGGGTGTGCAGGAGGTTCAGGTTCAGCTGGATGCTCCCTGGGCAGAGATTGCTCCCTTGAACTTGAGTCCATGGGCCTGGCTCTAGTAGTTCCTGGTAGCCTCCAGCCTTGCCTCTGGGGTTTCATGAACTCTAGACTGCGAGCCACAGGGCCCCGGAAGGTCAGGAATAGACAGTGAGGTGGGAGACTGTCCTCCTCAGAGGGACCTGTGACCCTGGCTGGGGCTCAGTCTTGCGTTGTGGGCACCCCAGAAGGAAAGGCTGTGTTTTGGCTTCACCTTGCAGATGGGGATAGGAGGGCGCAGTGAGCTACTTCCAGCAGAGGTGGCGCTGTTGTCCTGCGTCGGGCCTCTGGTCAGCTACTTCTGCTTACAGCTTCTATGTTCTGGGTTTAAGAAAGCCCTTCGAGAGGATGCTCAAGGGCAGTTCTGTGCCCACCCTAGAATGGGGTGATCTGTTCTCTCTCTGAGTAGAAGAGATGTGAAACAGGCTGCTAGGAAATCGATAGCATGTGCCCGGCCATGAGACAGCCTCCGCGTCAGCTTCTTCTGTCCATTTCAGGAAATTGGTGCCCTAGTTTCAGGAGCTCGGTCTCTGTTAGGACACAGCACCTTCCCTGGTCCCTAAAGAGCCTCCTGTCCTTGCTGCTCAGACTCTGTCTGGCCTTCACACTCACTTTGCCCTGGCTCAAGAGACACACACACACAAAATGTTGCAAGCATTCCAGGATAACCTCTTCTGCCCTGACTCTGGAACAGGTGAAGACAGAGCCTGTCTCCAGAAGCTTCTCTAAAAAGAGGTGTATACAGGTATAATCAAGAAGAAAGGGCACTTGGTGTGCTTCTTCAGGAACAAGTGAGGCTGTCTTCTGAGTTGATCCCAAGTAGAAAAGTTCAGCTTTTCCCTGGATTCGAGCAGGTTGGTTAATGGTGAAATCGGGGCTTCTACAATGTATTGCTTTAGCAGCCTTGATTTTCTTTCTGGGCGCTCATTTTTTGGGCATCTCCACCTTTGGAACACTGTGAAATACAGCCTTTCCTGGCCACCTGCCTTGAAGAGGGAAAGTGACCTGTGTCTCTGAGAAGCTGGGGGCTGTGGAGCATGGTGAACTAGGTCCACAGACCCTCCCTGGGCCCCAGGTGCCTGTCTCTCTACCATTTGGAATGTGGGCGAAGGAAAGGGCTGCCATCTGAAAATGTCCTTTTAGGTCCCCTCCGGAGGCAGGTCTGCAGATGAGATTCCGACTCCTCACAGCCTTAAGCTAGGGCTGGGCTGCCTCGGAAAGGACGGCCACCCCTCTCCAAGTCAGGTTTGGGCCTGCAGACCTTCCACCTGAGGTGGTCGCGGGACAGGCGGAGCCCCGGGATTTCCCCACGACCTGTCCGAGCCTGGCCCTCTCAGGTCCCCAGACTGCTGCAGGGCTGGCTGCACCTGCTCACCAGCCTGCCCCCGGCGCCTCCGCTCCCCCAGCTCGGCCGGCTTGGCCACGCCGCCCGGATCCTGCTGTGCGCGGCGGCAGCGGGTTCCTGCGCCTCGCGCTGGGGCATGCTCGCTGCTGACTGGCCCCCGTGGCTTTGCGGCAGCTCTGTGCACTGAGAGACTGTATCCCCTCAGTTGGCAGGCAGAGCTCCGCCCCCGCCTCGCCTGCCGCGAGCGCCGCCGGCCTGGCCGGGCAAGGTACGTGGCATGAGTCCTCCCCGACCGCCTGCCTCGGCTCCCTGCCACCCCACCAGGAGGGCCAGCATGCCAGGCCCGCTCACCAGGGAGGCGAGTCCCATGCTTGCGGGCTGAGATGGGCATGCCGGATGGACCACCTAACTTGGCATCTGCGAGCGCCTCGGTGTTACGGAGCCCCCTAACCAGCCGTGCATGCTGGGCGCTTGCCAACTCTCAGGAGGCAATAGCCTGGGGACGTGGAGCTGGGCAGCAGGAGGCTTTCCTCCCAACGCGCCGCCCGCCTGACAGCCTGGCCTACCTGTGAGGGCTGCGGCCAAGGCGACCGAGACAACCCTGGCCTGGCCGGGACCTGCGCTGGGGGCCAGGACTAGGCTTCAGCCGCATTGGTAGGCCCCGCCCCGCCGCGGGGGAAGCCACGCCCCTCAAAATTGTGAGGTCTGGCCTTGCAAGCCTCTGGGTCTGGAAGGCAATAGAGTGCAGAAGCTGTTGCAGACAGCCGTCCCTGGGTTTGGATCCTAGCCCTGCCTCACCCTGAGCAAGTCACAGCAGCTCTCCCAGTCTTAGTTTCCTCATCTCTCCAATGGAGCTAATAACATAACAATTAAAATCATTTTTGACTAAGGCTGTCAACGCTGCCTGTAGGAGAAGACTTGTCCAAAAAATATTCCTGTGGCTGAGACCCCACCCCAGATAAATAAAATCAGATCCCTAGGGCATGGGATAGGCATAAGCTTTTTTTTTTTTTTCCAAATTCCCAAGTGATTCTAATGGACTATCAGAGTTGAGAACTTTGAGGTATGTAAAGCACTTAACACAGTGGCTGGTCAGGCATAGGAGTAAGAGCATAAAAAAATTTTTTTTTCAGATCACCCCAGCATTAACTGGAGATAGGACCGAAGTCTGTTTTTGGAGGTCAGAGTTGTTGTGATTCTCACTGGAGACCCAGCTTGGGTAGGAATGGCCACCTGAAGGGAAGAATGGCAACAGTGTTAACACTTGCTGAGTGCTTGCTGTGTGCCAGGCACTCTGCTAAGTGCTTTTCATGCCACGATCCCATTTTATAGATAAAGAAACTGAGGTTCAGAGAGATTAAGTAACTCACACGGCTAGTAAGCAGTAGACCCAAGATGCAAGCCCATCAGAGTCAAGGTGGATCAGACAGTTGGACTGATTCCGTCTCCCTGGAATCTCCATCCACTGCCTGCCACCTTCCTGAGGCCTTTGTGGCCAACAGACATCACCATCCTTCCTAGTGGAGCTCATCAGCATCAGCCTGTCCCTGGCTACAGTCTGTCTGCCCAGTCCTTTCTGCTCAGTGGGTCCAGAGACTAGACTCTGAGGAAAGGGTGGCATTGAGGACCTGCCCAGTCAAGGCTTCAGCCCCCCGGCAAAACCCTCCTGTAGGTGGTCCTGGTCTCTATGTCTGTGTGTGTCTGTCCTCACGTCTGGTCTCCTTCGTGAACTGTGACACTCTTGTTTCTTGAGAACACTCAGGAGATGTCTTGCATCCTTGCAGCTTGGCCGTCCTGAGAATTTCCATGGCATCTGGGGGTGGAGCCCTCGCCTTTCACCCTGGCATTCTGCTTCCAGGCCTAGGTGGAAGCTGTTGAAGGCAGAGTTCCCAATCGCCCAGGCAGCCCCAGTGTTGACTGTGGTTTTCTCCTAAGCCCGGACTGTCCTTGTTTCTGCTGAGTTATCCTGGGGTGCCACCCTGTGGGTCTGATGCTGCCTGAGATGCCCTTCTTGCTTTGGGGCCTCAGGAAGGGCCTCATTTAGGGGTTTCAGGAGACTCCTGGCCCTGTGTCAAACATATCAGTCTCTTGTGGATCCAGCTGCCAGACTTCAGGTTGAGGAGCGGGTACAATGCAGGAGACTTGATTTTTCTCTTTGTTTTCACAGCTGCCAAAAGCCTGTTGAACAAGAAGTCGGACGGCGGTGTCAAGGTAGGTGTCTCCACTCCTGCAGCCCAAGTGTGGCCCTTCTCCCTGAAAAGTCACTCCTGGGACTCCTTGGCACTTTGTCTCCCCTTTCCCCAAGAACCTCCCTATCCTTGCTTTTTGCTTTAAGCCAGAAACCTCTGTGCTCAGAACAGCAGGTTCCACTGGCCTGGGAGGGCAGAGGGATACGTGCTTCACCTGACCCTAGCTTGATTGGAAAGACTCAGGAGGTGATTCAAACTATAGTTCGATAGAACTGAATCCTGAACTTGACTTCCAGACACAGGTTTTATCTCCCGGGCTTGACTCTCTGGGTTTTTTAGGTTATTGGTTAATCTTATTTTCTTTTTAAAGCACAAATCCATTTAATCAAAGGAAAGCAAAGTTCGCCTGGTTGACTCAGGGCACAAGGCTTGGGACCTGAAGCTACTATCTTTTTTCTCTTTTTTCTGATCTCCAAAGCACTTCCAGAACCCAGCTCAGATACTGTTGAGGGAAAGCGTCTTGAACTGTCTTGAGGCATAGGTGCCTTAGAAACAGGCAAGGGACTTGGTTATCACAGCTCATCTTCATTTGCTGAGGAAACTTTTCTGGGGGATCAAGGCAAGAGGAGGGACCAGGCCCCATAAACAGGAAGTCTCAGTGGGAATGGCTACTTGGCCAAGGTAGAGGGGTCCACACAAAGCTCAAGGTGTTCTTAGATGCTTTGGGGGCAGAAAGCGCCCTGGGCTGGGGAGATAGATAGGAGTTCATGCTATCTTGAAACCTACCAACTTATATCGCAGAGAATTTCAAACCATTATCATGCAAATCTTTAAATTAAGACAGAAGTTTTAATTAGACTTTTCCCTGGGATCTTATGTTCCCCACTGAGATAGACCTGTGCCCCTTTCCCTGCTCCCATCCCTTCCTTTCTCTCTCATTTGCATGCCTGCTTCCGTGTACTTCTGCCCTAAGGAGGGGAGCTTGGGCTCCACACACGCCTGCTGACATAGAGCTGGGGTTGATGGCAGCCCCTCAGTTTCAGGGTTGTGCACTAGATGGTGGAGCCAGATTAGGAAAAGCTGTATGTATGTGGACTCAGTTGCTCAGTCGTGTCCAACTCTCTGTGACCCCATGGACTATAGCTGCCAGGCTCCTCTGTCCATAGGTTATCCTGGCAAGAAAACTAGAGCGAGTTGCCATTTCCTACTCCAGATCTGCTTGACCCAGAGATTGAACCTGTGTCCCCTGCATTGGCAGGTAGATTCTTTACCACTGAGCCACCTGGGAATCCCTAGGAAAAGGTGGTCAGTTTATTTAGAGATTTTGCATGTGTCTTTCTGGAGAAGAAGCTAGAATCTGTCTTCACAAAGTGTTTATTAAACACCTATCAGAGGCTCAGTGCTAGGGGCACATAAGAGGTATAAGAGGAGATGCAGATCTCATTCAACCTCAAGAAGTTTCAAGGTTAATTAATTTAAAAGGAGAGTGGACACAGCTGGGATCAGCTAAGCACTGAATGGTATATGGACCCTACAAGGGATGGTTCAGTCCAAGAAGCTTCTGGGGAAGAAACTTATTGGAGAAAGCTACAGGATGTAGGAAGATTGGACCCAAGTCAGTGATTGCCTTTAGAAAATGGAACTGGAGGCAAGGGCAAGATGGGGAGGCACACCATTATTTTTTTTTAATTTGTATACATGTTTCTTTAAAATGGGAGTGTATTACTTCTGTAACTTAAAAACAAAAAAAAAAATATTTTATAGGTTCTATTATACATATTGATGTTCTCTGCTCAACTGAAACATGAAATATATGGTAAAGGGATACAGAAAACACAGCTGGACTGGTCTCGTTGGGCAGAGAAATTGGAGGTTTGTGTGTTAGACCACAGGAAACACCATAGGCCACTGAGCAGGGAAGGTTAAGAGTGATGTTTTCGAAAGACTTGGCTGAGTGTGTAAGGGTAAATAGAGGATGGTAGTGTCAACCACAAATTGGCACTTGCCATTGGTACTTACCATCTGCCTCTACAAGAATTAAATCATATGTTGCTGCAGGTACTAATTTCAACACCCCCTGAAAGGAGTTCAGGATGGAGAGCTGAAATGAGGCACTCTATGCTCTGGTAAAAACTGGCAGAACAGGTCTTCAGATAGTTAGATATAATCAGGAGCCAATTTTATGAGCCCAACTCATTCTTATACCTTCCCATATCTAGAAAACCACTAAAATCCTTCATGGTGACCGGTGTTCCTCATGACTAGCAGAAACCTTCTGGAAAAAAAAAAAAATGTGTTTGATTGCATGTACTTCCCTTTTACCAAAATCACACATATACTGACCTTGCCCTCTATTTCTTTGGAGCAGTTTCTCAGAGTTATCTGAGGTGCTGTCTCCTGGGCTATAGTCCTCATTTTTGCCCAAATAAAACTTAATTCACAACTCTCACATTGTGCATTTTTAAGTTGACAGTAGGAGCTAGACACAGAAGTATCAACTAGGGCTTATTATAGTCTGGGTATAGGGTGAAGTGAAGATGATGAGAAATGTAAAGAGTTAACATTCAAACTAACCAGAGGAGCACAGGCCAACCGGCTGGAATAGGTGCTGCCTGTGGACCATTGGTCCAGCTCTGCCCATGAGTGCCAGGCTTGGATTAGACATTAGCCCTGATAAGTATGACAAAGGATGTTCCCATTGGATTCAGGGATTAAAAGAGGGTCCGTCAAAGGTAATGTCAAAGGACTGTTAAAAGAAATGGTGGTATTTCTGCTGGAATGGGGAGTAGTGAAGGAATGTTTTAGAGGGAAGAGAGATTTTCTTTTGAACCACATTGAGACTGAGACAGGTAGAGATCTGGGTAGAGAGGTCTTTTTTTTTTAAGATTTATTTATTTATTTTTGGTTCTGCTGGGTCTTCATTGCTGTGCACAGGCGTTCTCTCGTTGTGGCTCCCAGGAGCTACTGTTCGTTGTGGTGCACGAGCTTATTGCAGTGTTTCTTTTGTTGCAGAACACAGGCTGTAGGGGCATTGGCTTCAGTAGTCGCAGCACAGGGACTCAGTAATTGGGGCCCGTGGGCTCTAGAACACTGGCTCAGTAGTGTGGCACATGGCGCTTGGTTGCTCCCCGGCATGTGGGAACTTCCCGGACCAGGGATTGAACCTGTGACCCTTGGCATTGGCAGGCAGATTCTCAATGAGTAGACCACCAGAGAATGGGCGGAGAGGTCGTTAAAGCTGCTGGTATTGCCCAGGGAGGTCAACTGGATGTGCAAAGAGGGACTCCCATGAGTGAATCTCATGAGTCCACTTACTCAGCCAGTTCTGGGTCTGAGGAGCTGGGAAGGCAGCAACATGATCCATCCTTTAAAATGTTCACCGTGGGAGAGAGACAGGGAAACCACGAGTTCTGGTGTGGTCTGTTAAGGTCAAGGAGGGAGTTGCATGCAGGATAGCCACTGGGGAGCAGAGAGACCAGCATCTGAGCCAGAACAGGAAACTGAGTTTGAAGGACTAGTTGGATTTTGCCCAGTTAAGGGGCAGGAAGAGAAAGACATTCCAGGCAGAGGGAATAGCGCATGTGAAGATACATGAGTTTGAAACAGCATGATGATTCTGGGAACTCTTGTTAGCTCTTGTATGGCAGAAGCAAAGAGTGGTTGCACAAAATAGGACCTGAAATAAAGCAGTGACAGCTGAGATGGTGAGAGGAAGGTTAAAGGTGTCATCATTAGGGAATAGGTTTCTAGCAGAACTTTGTAGTTCCTGGCCTCAGGCACAGCTATGTAAGACTAGCCTAAGGAGCTAGGTAAAATACACAGATGCCAAGGTCCAGCCTGGATTTCAGATTCAGGAAGCCTTGGGTGGAAGGAAGAATCCGACTAATTCCATTCCTCCATATGAATCCAAAGCACACAAAGGTTTAAGAGTCCAGGAAACTTCAGGGTTATCTGTTTTTAAGAGGCTGGAAGAAGAATCAGCAAAGGAAATGAAGAAAGAGGTAGTCAAAGAACAGAAGTGTACAACAAAGCCAGTCCTTACAGGAACACAGAAACGCAGGTTAAGGCAAACAGAATCAGCAGTTAAATTGCTTTGGGGAACCTAGCCCAGGGTCTGACCCTGATTGAGTGCTCCATAAATGAGTCTTATGCTTGGGAAAAAAGACTTTAAATATAGAGGTGAGACCAGAAACTAAGATGCAAGTTTTTAAGAAGGGCATGACCAACCAAAATTCAAAGGCCAGTAAGAGATTGGGGAAAATATTCCCAGCAGGTGTGATGGGATGTGCTGCGCTTCACTGCTTCAGTCATGTCCTACTCTTTGTGACCCCATGGACTGTAGCCTGCCAGGCTCCTCTTCCCATGGGGATTCTCCAGGCAAGAATACTGGAATGAGTTGCCATGCCCTCCTCCAGGGGATCTTCCCAACCCAGGGATTGAACCCAGGTCTCCCACATTGCAGGCAGATTCTTTACCATCTGAGCCACCAGGGAAGCCCATTAATGGGATGAGTTAATATTATTTTTATGCAAAAGAGCTTTGTATAATAAATAAGAATACCCTCTAAAACCTGCCAGATGAATGGTCAGTGAAGATGAACTAACAATATGAAACAGGAAGTAGCATGGGCCAACGAACGTGGGTGTTTGGTCTCACTGGTGTCAGAGGCAGGTTGAAATGCTTTACCATTTTCACTTTTTTTTTGGCCACACCATGTGGCATGGGAGATCTTAATTCCCCAACTAGGGATCGAACCTGTGCACCCTGCACTGGGAGGGCAGAGTCTTAACCAGTGGGCTACCAGGGAAGTCCCCATTTTTTGACTCTTAAGTTTGTGGTAGTGGTGTAAATCAGAAGGACTCCCTCCTAAAACAGCCTGCGTGTCAAAAGCCATAATAGTGTTCCTATTTTACCCTTTAGTTCTAATTCTGGGAATTTTTCCTAAAGGAATCATTCAAAATATGGAAAAACTGAAAGCAGAAAGATGTTCAACATGACGTTATTTATAACCATGAGAAGATGAGAAACATCAAAAGCTAACAAGATAATGACATGGGGAACATCAAAAGCCAATAAGATAATGACTAAATAATTATGGGAATCTAATTGACCATTACAAAGTTATTAATTTTTATGACTATATAATGATAGAAATGTTTTAAGTGGAAAAATGAGGTCCAAAGCAGTACATACACTACTATCTAAATTTTGTTTAAAAAAAGTTTTTTAGATTATATTCAGTGTATAATAGGTGAATAGAAAAAGAACCAGGAGAAAACCCACTGAAGTGTTAATAGTAGCTTCACTGCGTGATGGGAATTTGGAAACTTAATTTCATATATTTTTCTGTATTTTCTACATTTTTCACCTAGACTGTGTATTACTTTGATAATCAGAAGAAAAATTAAGATGCTATTTATTTTTAAAGTAAGGTATTAAAAGAAAGGAAGGATAAACTCATACACAGCTTACAATGATGCTTTTTAATTGGATACACAAAAGACTGGCAAGAGTGATAGGACTCTGGGTGTTTTTTCCCCTCTTTTCCAAGCTGCTTATAATGTGGTTGTGGTCCTTTTATAATCAGGAGTAAGTATCTAATAATGAACAGCGTGGTTGGATAAAAGTGCCGCAAAAGCGGAAGGAAAGGACAAGGCAAGGTGCGGGGTTTTTTCTTTTCTGGGCCTTCTTGAGCGTCAAGGTGATAATCTGTGTTATGAGGGAGACCTGTGAAGCTGCTCAGAAGATCCTGAGCTGTCAGCATCCCAGACCGTTATTTTAGATCCCATCCTCCTTTCCCAGCCCCACCCCACTCCCCAGTTCCTGCTGGGAGTCCACAGGGAGATTTCTTTCTTGTTGTCCAGAAGTTTTCACAGATGCTCTCGGATATTAGCATTGGTTTGAGCAGAGAGTCTTCCTTGCGAACTTGAATTTGGGGACTTCAGGTTCTGCTTGTTGCTGTTGCCGCTGCTAAGTCACTTAAGTCGTATCCGTGTGACCCCATAGACGGCAGCCCACCAGGCTCCCCCGTCCCTGGGATTCTCCAGGCAAGAACACTGGAGTGGGTTGCCATTTCCTTCTCCAGTGCATGAAAGTGAAAAGTGAAAGTGAAGTCGCTCAGTTGTGTCCGACTCTTAGCGACCCCATGGACTGCAGCCTACCAGACTCCTCCGTCCATGGGATTTTCCAGGCAAGAGTACTGGAGTGGGGTGCCATTGCCTTTTCCGCAGGTTCTGCTTAGGTTTCTTCAAAAGTAGATGCCAGTGACCCAGGGTCTGCGGAGGAGCAGAGCCCCTTATGAGGACAGACTTCTCACTGAGAATAGCTCGTGCATTCCACTAGTCCCAGGCCAGCATGGCCATCCAGTCTTTAAGGAGAGAGGAGGGAGAAATAAGGAAAGGAAAGAAGGAAGAGAGTGAGGAAAGAAGGGAGAGAGGAAGGGAGGAGAAAGAAAAGGGAGAGAGGTCCTGTTATTTTCCTTAAGTACTGTTTGAATGTTTCAGTGTGGGAAGGACGCTTGAACCTTCTTTTGGTTTAAAATTTTAAACGTTTAGTTGTTAAACATAAGTGAGGTGTGGTTCTTTAAAAAATGATCTGGAAATTAAACAGTGCTGCTGGCTGCAGGGGAGGAGGCCTGCTCTGCACAGCTGCGGGCAAAGCCCTAAAGGAATGGAGAAAGAAATGGAAAGAAGTCTGCTCACCTGGTAGAAACTAACCCATGAGTAGAAAGGATTATCCTGGGTTTTCCTACAGGGCAGTTTAGGAAAAAGAGAGCCAGTTGGGAGCAAATTGGGAACTTATTCCTCATTAGTTGAAGCAGATGGAAGAAAGTGAAGGCAAGATGTGAGTGAAAGCAACCTGCATGGCCTTTGACAAGACCAGCCTTGGGCTGTGCCCCCGCAGAGTTTTCGGTGCTGGGATTCCAGGCGAGTTAGAAGCCTGTGCTCTGCTTTAACCCGGGGGAAAGCCACAGTTAGCAATCAACAAACCCAGTTTAACTCTGCAAACATTTGTTGATCGAATGTTAACTCTAAGACATTTTGCTCAATTGCCAAGACAAATAAGATACAGACCTTCCTTTAAGGTGTTACCCCTCTGCTTGGATAAAGTGATAAATATATATGAATGTAAAGCAAATCCCTCTTTTTTGGATAACTTGGAAGTAAAATCTCCTATGTGAGTATATATGAAAGGGTAAAAGCAAGAGGCCTCATTATATTTAGATTTTCTTTTTCCTTAGATCTATTTCTAAATTGTGAGCCATTCTTTTAAATACTTGTAGTCCCCTTCTTTTGAAACAAAACAAAACGCATTCTCAAAAATGTCTTCTCAAGTAGAATATCAACTTCTTGAGGGCAGAAACATCTGTCTGTGTTCACCATGCCTAGAACAGTCCTCAACAAGCATTTGTTGGGTATTGTTAATGAATATGCAAGTCAAAAGACAGACAAACACGTTTAAAGAGGACTCCTGTCTCCTGGCAAGCTACTGATAAAATTCTTAATTACCTTTCAACTTTTAGACATAGTCTTCTGAGATGTATTTTCAGTGTTCCACACAATCTTTATTTTTCTTTGCATGTTTCATATCTGAACATAAAGCTTTTGAGCATCTAGTTGAGACTAAGGCATCCGTGCTTTCAGTGTTGCCCGTGGTTGGCATCTGTGTGGCCGTGTGATCACGTTTAACCACCTGCACTCCTGATGTTCCATTGCCCCCTAGTTGCAAAATGCAATAAAACACTGAAATCTTATACATGAGCATGGCCATACCAACAGAGAAATGGGTGCCAAAATATGATGTTTGTCAAATGATTTTCAAAAGCCCAACATCTTTGAAAAGTTATCGACGTGCAGTGAAAAAGTCTAGGTTCCGAAGTGAAGTGCTGTTAAAGCAGCTTTGACTCTTTACCTGGTAACTGTTCGCTCAACTCTCAGGCAGACCTAGTAGTGAGAGAAATAATCCTATAGGTGAGCTCAATAAACCGAAACCCATAAATTTGCAGCAAAACGTTACTTATTCTCATAGACCTGTGGCTTAATCTCCATTAAAAAAGTTTCTCTGAGCAAAGCTGAGACACCTCAGGATATACTCAGTGTTTGTGAACCTCCCTTTCTCCGGGTCTGGAGGGATGTGTGTGCCTGTCCGTCTAGACGCTGTTTTAACCCTTCTGGTGCTGGACTCCAGGTCTCCTCCTCCTCCTCTCTCCTGAGGCAGAGCCCACGCTGGCGCACTAACCTGCAGCGTCTCTGTGCTTCTCTTCTTACCTCCTCTTTCCCCTTCTCTTTCCCTTTTGCTGTGGTGTGTCCAGAAAAGGAAGTCGAGTTCCAGCGTGCACCTAATGGTGAGCCTTGCCTGCCCACCCATCCGCCCGCTCCATGCTGCCTGCGCCCGCCTGCCAGCCACGCAAACCCATTCTGCCATGTGCGTGTGCTTCCTTCATCCTCACTGCATGTCTGTGCCGTGCGGGCAGGTGTGGCCTGTCCTGCCAGGCGGGGTCCAGTGCCCGAGGTCACCCAGCGGCCTCAGAACTAGGCATTGGAAGGTGTGGTGTGGCACTCCCCGCCGCAGCGCTTGGACTGCCCCCAGCAGCCCTGGGGCAAGATGTAAATCTGGTAGGGATTCGGGGCCAGGTGGAAAGCACAGGGGGAGACCCTCACTCATGGTCACTCAGGAGGAGAGGCCCTGCTCCCTGGGCACGAGCACTATTTCCTACGGATTGGCAGCCAGGGGGCCTCCGTGTGGAGTGTGGAGGAGCCGGGTGGAGGCTCTGAGCCTCACTCTCACTCAGCGGCTTTCCCCTGTGCTGGTGCCCATTAGCCGGCTGTGCCCGTGTTTTGTCCTTCCCACCCCACCCACAGGGGCACCAGCTGAAAGGCTGCAGAGCTTGTCTTCTTTCTCAAGAGACACAGAGCACCCAGGGGAATGCAGCAGCCTGAATCCTTATGAAACATCTATTGGGTTGGCCAAAAAGTTCATTTGGATTTTTCCATAAGGTGTCATGAAAAACCCAAATGAACTTTTTGGCCAACTTGATATTAAAGCCAGAGGTGGGGCTACCTGGGTGACATCCCAGCCCTCCACAGATATGGCAGGTTTTACAGACATGATACAGTCCTTACCCCGGGCCAGGGTCTTTGTCTCAGCTTTGCAAACACAATGGCTTTGTTCAATTAGCCCCGAATAGGTCCATGTCAGCAGCTGAGTGAGGAGGGCTCTGCACTTTTTGGGGGGATATGGAAGAGAGCAGAGCTTTTGTGAGATTAGGCCCACATTCTGTCTATTCCTGGGGCCCCCTTCTCCAGCCTGCAGAGCTCAGCAGAGTCTTAAAGCACCTGGTACCTGGCTTGAGGTTCCATGCCGAGCCCCAGATTTGGGAACGTCTCAACCACTGATAGCAAGTTACAGCTTCAGGTGTGGTCCAAGGAGCCACAAAAGAGGCTTCCGGGCAAGAAGAAGTAGGGCAGTCTAGAGAGCTTCCTGGATGTGTTCTGGGGGAGAAAAAGCACGTCCTCGCTGCCAGTGTGCCCTCCTCGGCACCCCGCACATTGATGGTCGCTGGACATTTGTGTGTCTGCATGTTGAAGAGCTCACAGGCATCAGGCTGCTCCTTAGTGGCTCCTGGTTCCACACGGACTCCCAGTGAGACTCAGTGTATTTATTGGTTAGGGGATTGTAAGAGGCAGGGAGCATCAATACGGCTCCTTGCCCTGGAGATCGGCCTCCTTCCTTCCTCGCCGTCCTCTTCCTGCCTCCCTTGCTGTGCCACTCAGCGTGATATTCTGAAAGGCAAGGAGATAGCCTAGTGGCCTGCTGCCGTTGGCCTGCTAGACAGCCTGCTGTTTCCTGAGGACTGGGACTGCTGACACAGCTCCCACCTGGACCCACCTGCTGCTCTTTGGAGTTCTGCCCTTATTCCCAGCTGATCACGTCTAAGATCAGTCAGACAAAAAGGCCAACAGCACAGCCCTGTGTCTGCTCCCCCGGGTCAGTGGTTGCCTTTTGTATCCAGAGTCAAATTCCACCCCTTTCCTCTGTGGATACTGTCTCCTCGACCAGGTTTTCTTTCTCTTCTTGTTCCTCTTCAGATCAGGCTTCAATCTAGTGTTGTAAGGGGAAGGAAATGCAGGTGGCAGATGGAAAGGGCAGCAGGAGGCTGCCCACAGGGACCCAGAGTTTCTGAATGTTGTTCTGCTTTCTCATAAACTACATTTCTTTCCCCCTATAAAGTGAGAAAATCTGAATTTCTCTGCGTGAAGTATGATTGTACAATGACAGGGCACCTAGCATCAGCAAAGATTTCTGGAGAGATGCTTTTCAAACGAGTCTTTGGGCTCCTTCCACCTTGAGGATGCCTCCAGGGCTAGGTCTCTGGGTCCCTCCAAATAATCTCTGATCATCTGTCCAGCCACTGCTCCCACCCCAGAGTGTCACGGGAGTGTTAGCCCACCTCAGGTCTAGCGCCTCCGGACCAAGCTGGGGGACAAGGGAGGTCTGGGAGTCAAATCCAAGCAACTTTGGTGACTCTAGAGGAACTAAACCATCTGTTTTCTTGTCTCAGCCACAGAGCAACAACAAAAACAGTCTCGTAAACCCAGCCCAAGAGCCCGCGCCCTTGCCGACGGCCATGGTACCTCCTGACTACGGCTTCTCCGCCCCTGCCCCTGGCTGCCTCCCGCTTCTGCCCGCTTCCTTCTCTCGCCCCCCTGCCAGGCCTCCTTGGCCACGTCCCTTCTCATCCCTGTAGAGCAGGTGGCTCTGTGTACTGCCCCCTCGTGGTCCCGCTTGGCCATGCTCCCTCCTGCATGGCATAACTGCTCCTGCTCCCTGTGCTCTTGGGGGGGAAGAGTGATCAGGGCTCTCAGCTAAGCCTCCCAGCCCCAAATGGGTCTGCTGGGGGGCCGGGAAGGTGAGCTGCTTCTAAAGGGAGAGGGTAGGAGCTTCCCTGGGCTCTGTACCTCAGTTCTTGAAGGCCTCCTTGTAAAATCTGCCTCAGCCCCTCCTTTACAAAGCAATGAATAGGAAGGGGGCCTGGAGTCCCCCACCTCTGGATGGTGCTGAGGTGTCTGGGAAGCCCCCATGCTGTCTGAGTTCTGTCCTGGCGCAGTCAAGGGCACTAAGTGCTCTCAGGGCCCCCTCTGCTGCTGGCTAAGTGGAGATGGCTGGGGGGTGACTGGGAGAGAGGGAGGGGAACCGGTGCTGCTCCCCACCTCCTCCTCCCTGCACCCTGTCCCCCAGAGCTGCCTGCTGAGGACAGGAACTTGGGGAGAGGTAGGGGTGGGTGGAACAGGCAGCAGTCTGGGCTCAACTCGCTGAGGGCCACCTGTGAATCTTTCGGGGAGACCTCAGTCCACTCTCCCAGTATCCCTGTCTCCCACACACCCCCTGGTGAGCACTGTTGGCCAGGCCCAGCCTGTACCCTCAGCCCCACAGCTGCTCCAGAGTACTTGTCCCATGGGAGAAAGGACACTCAGGTCTGGCTGCATTTGAGAGCAGGGGCCCTTGTCCTCAGCTTCCCCAGTACCTGCTTCCATTAAGTACCAGGCCTCTCCTCCTAACCAGCCAGTGCTGTCCCCTAAATCTGGGCCTTCCAGCTGCCTGGGACCCAGTTGAACCAGGATATTTTGTCTTGTAAGAATGACTGGCGAGCAGGCCTCAGTGGTCATCATAGGGTCAATATTCGAGGGCTGGGGTCCCTCAGGGGAGAGCCGTAGGTCCGTTCCCAGGTCAAGAGGGTAACTTTCATCTTCTCTCACAGGAGCCACAAACCACCGTGGTACACAACGCTACTGATGGGATCAAGGTGAGTGGCTCCTGAGCTGGCCTCCTGCTTTCCAGGTCAGCAGGAAACAGGTGGGCTGGGTCACAGGGTCTCAGGGTCCTGGAGACAGCAGCCTAGAGGCTGCGCCTGGGGCCATGGTGTTTGCAGGGTCTAGGCTGGGGGCAGCAAATGGCCTGTCGTCACAGTGTTCCGGGGAAGGACATCATACCTCAGTGATTCTGAGCTCAGGCTCTAGAGGCAGACAGGTCTGCATTTGCATCCTGGCCCTGGGCCACTGGACAAGTCACCCTCCCACTCTGCATCTCAGTTTCCTTATCTGAAAACTGGAGATGCTAATAATAATAGAATCTTCCTCCATGACTGGTGAAGCTTAAATCAGAGTAAACATTAGCTAGTAAAACAGAGGCAAAAACATACAAATCCTAGAGCATTAATTCTCCATCGCCTCGTTCCTTGATGTCCTCAATATCCTTGTCTCCTTATTTTTACTACCATTAGTAAATATTTATTGAACCATCCACAGCTCTGGTTTACAGAGGTGACAAGAGGAAATCTCTCTCCACAGGTGTAAGGGAAGCAGATGATAAACAAAAACTGTACAAATAAGATAAAATCCAGTAGCGATAAATGCTATAAAGAAAATGTCACAAAGTAAATAGAGAACGAACAGGGCCTCTAATTAAGTGGTCGGGAAGGGCCTCCTTTAGGAGGTGATATTTGAGCTAAAATACTAAACAACTGGAAGGTGGCAGCCGGGTAGACCCTGAGGCAGAGTGCCCTAGACAGTGAGGATGCGGGGGTCGGGGCCTGGCGCAGAGGAAATCAGAGCTCAGAGCATGGTGAGCAAGGAGAGGGAGGCAGGAGGGTGGTGAAGCTGGAGGGGCAGGCGGGACCTGCTTGGTCAGGTTGATATGAGTTTGTATTTTTTACCAGCAGCAACAAAAAGCTGTTAGAGGCTCTTAGCGGGGAAGTAATGGAGTCCAATTTACACATCGAAAAACTGGCCGTGTTATGGGCAAGAACTTTAGGGAAGAGGCAGGTGTGGAAACAGGGAGGCCAGGCAGCTATGGTATGAGTTCAGGTGCCAGATATTAGTATCTTGGGCTCAGGTGTGCATTGGAAGAGAGGAGGTAAGACGCGATTTATTTTGGAGGTAGAACTGACCGATTTGGTTTTAGATTGGATAATTGGGACATGAGGGGAAGAAAGAAAGGCATCAGCATCTTATAAAATCAGACCTCCAGATTTTAGCCTGAACAACTGGATAAGTGGTACATTTACTGAGTTAGGGAAGACTCGGGAGGGTGTTTGGGAATCAGAGTTTTATAAGAGTCACATGGCAAGGGTCTGATTCCTCCTTGCAGCTCCCATAGGAACACTTACTCTGCTTTTGTTCGGCTTGGTTCCTCTGGTTTCCAAGGGCCTGAGTTTATAGAAACTTGTTCTTTTTGGCCCGCAGGGCTCCACAGAGAGCTGCAACACCACCACAGAAGATGAGGACCTCAAAGGTAGGTGTTGGCCCATAGTGGGGAAGGGGCCCCAGCAGTGTCCCGAGGGGACACCTGCCTCATCTCCCCCCAGAACTGAGATTGGTGGCTCCTTGTACCCTAGGAGAGGGTTTGGCCTAAAAGCTACTTTCCATGGGCCCAGGGATGAGGCCCCTGTCTCGTGTTGCTGGGCTGGGCAGGTGGCTTCTCTTCTTTGACCCCACGTCTAGGATAGTTAAACGAGGGCTTTTCCTGAGCCTGTCCAGGCCCAGGGCTCAGAGAGCTGCTCCTGTCGCTGCTACAGTGTGATAGCCCAGATCAGGGACATCTTGAGTCCCCGCAGAGGTGGCCTGCAGACGTCATGAGCCATTAATAAGGTCACCAGTGATCCCAGTTTCCCGGGCACTAAGGTAACTCCCCAGGATGTAGAACTTTGGGCTCTAAAACTAGAACAGTCCTGGACGCGTTGGGGTTGGTGGGTCACTCTCGTCACAAAGCCTTGGCATGAGTGACGGAGTCAGAGCCACATTTGGCCCTGCCCCAGTGGTCCCGTGAGAACACCAGCTTAAGTTTGGGCCTGGCCAGAGTGCCAGGGGACATGGGAAGGCATGGCAGGCCAGACCACTGTGAATCTCTGTCCGGCTCTTTGGTTTGGCCTCCTGGGATTGCTCCCTTTGCCTTCAGTAAGAGACCTTAGGCCAGGTTCTCAGAAAAGTCGGAGGAATGTTGCAGCTCACAGCTGAGCGAGCACACCCGAGGCAATAAGGGAGCAAGCAAACCTTTGGTAATCAAGAAAAGAAGAGAAAGCAGAAATATATAAGGCAGCAAAGAACAGTGCCTTCAGGGCTGCCGGGATTGAGATCAGGTCATTTCAGTTCTGGTGATACTGGCAGAGTAAGCGGCTCCTTCACTGCTGGGCTCTCGACCCTGTAGCCCTGGTCCCTAGAACATCTTCCCTGGGAGCAGGGCTCCTTGTACAGGCTGTTGGAAGGCTCCTCTGGAAGCCGCAAACCCAGGTCTGTGCCCCTTCCTGGGGCTTTCAGCTGGGAGGCCTCTCCGCCAGCGTGGACGTGGTCCCAGGTCCACAGCAACCCGAGGCATCGCCTTGCCTCGGTTCTTCAGTGCCACGGGCTCGGGTCCTGTCCGGCTTGCTCGCTCACCTGCCTTGTTTTGTTTGTTTTGGCTGCTCTGCCTTGCCCTGCCCTGCCCTGGCTGGCTAGCTGCCCCGCTCCGCACTGGGAATGGCAGCTCGATGCCTGAAGGACGGAGCTCCCGGGACAGGACAGCCCCCTCTGCAGGCATGCAGCCCCAGCCTTCTCTCTGCTCCTCAGCCAGTAAGTGTGAGGGAGGCACATTCTGGCTTCCGTCTCCCTGGCTCGTCCTGAAGCCCCTCAGGGATCCCCCCACCCACTGCCCAGAGCTGTCAGCCCAGCCCAGCTGTCATCTAGTGACTACAGCTTCGGGAGCTCAGCCTCTGCTGGGTGGGGGAGCTGATTGGAGGTGCTGTTAAGACCAGACAGAGGTCCTTGAGACCGGGGCCCAAAGACATGAAGAAAAGCGGGTGGAAGAATGTGGCAGGAGGGAAGGAGTAGAAAGCCAGTGGGATATGCAGAGAGCCTTGTCTCAGTGCTGAGCAGGAAGAAAGGTGGAGTCAGAAGTCGGGCCCACGGTAGTGGGTGTGAGGTGGTGGAGAAATTCATAGTCAAGAAAACGTGTTCCCCTCGGTGCTTCTTGAGGGTCAGCATAATATCACACTAAGAGCTTGGGGTGAGACTGACCTGAGTTTAAATCTAGCTCCACTACCTTCAAAAATGCATAAAGTAGCTTAACCTCCTGGAGCTACAGTTTCTTTATCTGTAAAGTGGTAATAAAATGACACCTCAGAAATATAAATGGGATAGTGGAACATCTTGATACGATGCTTAGCTGGTTAGTGGTAGCTTGTATTTACATCTTCAGTTGTGTTTTTGTAGAGGATGCCTTCGTCTGCTTCTTTCCCTCCTACCATCGATACTTCTAGAGTTTCTAAACACGAGCCTCTTCACCCGTAGGGCCCCAGTCAGGTCTTGCAGATGGGCTTGGTGGGGTTGGAGAGGGTGGATGTGTGTGTGTGGGTGTCTGCGTGTGCACATACCTGCTTGCCTTTGGAAAGTGGATGAAGCTCTGTGGTTCCCCTAACCTCCTGCTTATTCACCCGAGCCGCCCTCCTGATGGTGCTAACGCCCGTGGGGCCCCGTGCTGGCTGTACCTGTGGCTCCACTGTCCTCTCCCAGTTGTGCCCCTTGGCTGTGCTGTTCTAATGCTCACATTTGTCTTGCAGCCTCTCGCTCATGGCCTGGGCCAGCCTGGGGCTCCGGTCAGGGTTAGGCTGGGCCTCCCTTGCCCTGGCAGCGCCCTCTGCTAATAGTGGCGCTCCCTGTAAGTGAGAAGGAGCGTGTCTCCTGCTCATGAGAGCGGGGTGTCATCAGCAGTCCCTTGGCTTGGAATTGGGGTGGGGGGCACTCTGAGGGCACCAACTCTGCCTGCCTGTCAGTCTGAGCCTTGTCCTTGGTTTTCCTGAGGGACACATCCTGGCTTGAGAGCTGGTATGAGATTTAGAGTTTTTCCAAGGGTAAATGGAGCTGGTAAGAGGCTCCATTTAAAAAGTGTTTATAGTTCCAAGACCCTTTACCCCAAAAAGCCCTGTGGAGGAGACGAATAAGGCGAAGAGAATTAAGCATCCATCCCAGGGGTCTATTCATTCTTTGGAGCCCTCCTCAACCCTGGCTAGAGTCTGCTTTCAGGCTGGCTGGTGCCCAGAGCTAAGTTTTGGACCACTCTGTGAGGGCTGGGGGGATGGGGGGAGAGCTGGTAATTGAGACCTGACTGAGCCCCTTCAGGTGAGAGAAATGAGTGGTGGAAACAGCCATATCCAGGAGATGCTTCTTTGAGAGCCTGAACCTGTGGGGATGGGATTCAAAGACTGAGGGCAGAGTATTCACAGGGTGTCAGCCTCCTTGGCTTTAAAGACAAGAGTGTTTTCTGCATCCTGGTTATTGATGGAGAGGGAGGCAAAGGCCAGAGGATCATAAGGCGGGCTTTAGGACAAAAGGGTCATTAGCTCTGTGGACAACAGAGGGCAAAGGGAGAGAACGGTGGGCTCGCTTTTCCAGAGAAGGGCCTTAAAGAGAGAAGAGGGATGTCTTTGTCAAAGAAATCACAGGGGATTCTCTGATGGATTGGGGAGGGCTTTGCGTCACTTGGGAGAATCCCAGTCTCACATGGGTAAATTGCTGGATTTTTCCCCCTACAGTGCGGAAACAGGAGATCATTAAGATCACAGAACAACTGATTGAGGCCATCAACAATGGAGACTTTGAGGCCTACACGTGAGTAGAGACCCATTTCCTTGAGATCAAAGTCATCTCTCAAGCCTTTCCCGCCTTTCAAAAAGCAGCTGGGATCCAGGGAAAAGAGAAGGCTGGGCCTTGGGCACAGCATCTGAGTTAAACACCAGGCCCCTGGGAGCCCTTCCAGGTAGACGTTGGTGATTGAGCCCAGCCATGGTGCCCGGGCTGGTGGGTTGAAAAGGTGGAGCTAAGCTGCTCAGCTGGCAGGGCCCTGAGATCTCAGCCATCTTGTCAGGCCCAGCCTACAGCTCACCTGCTGCCGCTGGAGGAAGATAGACAATAATTCTCATAAAAGACTGATGGGCTGCTTTTTTTTTTTTCCCTCCCCTCTAGGAAGATTTGTGATCCAGGCCTCACTTCCTTTGAGCCTGAGGCCCTGGGTAACCTCGTGGAAGGGATGGATTTCCATAAGTTTTACTTTGAGAATCGTGAGTGGGTTCGTGCTGCCGAGATACTCCTGCCTGCCCCTCACCCCCTTGCCTCTGTCCCCGCTCAACTTCTCCTCTTCCCAGCCGCCCGCTTTTCCCTTACTGGGCCTGCCTGCCGCACTCTGGTCTGTGTGCTTGCCTCCGGGGCGCTGAGGATGGTCTTCAGCTGGCATCTCCAAAGGCCCTCCTCCCAGAGCCCCGTGTGCCCCTCTGTTCTGCAGCAGTGCCGCTGTATAATAATCAAGGCCACTGTATTTCTTTAAGCCTTACCTCTTTCCAAGGCACTTGGAAACCATGAGAGGTTAGGTTGAGATGATATCAACGAGTAATAATGAAGCTCTGTGTCTGCAGGTTTCACAATAGAGGAAATTAAAACCAGGATAAGAATGTGCAAGCAAGTAACAGGGCACCGTTGGCGACTGTGAGGTCGGAAGTTGTGGCTAGGGTCCTCCTTCCAGCCACTGAGGGAGACAGGAGTCCTGGCTAGGGGTGGGTGGCTGGGGTGTTGTGCTCCAGACAGTTCCTGGAAGTCCCAGAGCATAAGAAGCTAATTCATCACCTCCTCCCATCTTTCTTTCCACTAAGACCATCCCTCTCCTTATTTTTTTTCCTCATCTTTCCCACTTTATCCTTGGCCTTCCCTATCCTGCCCTGAATTTTATTTTCTCACTGTTTTCTCTGCTAACTACCATTCTCTTCATGTCTCAGCTACAGTTATAAACCCTAGGTTATCTAAGTAAGTCTATTAGCCAGAAGCAATTCCAGAGCTCACAGAAATTCTTTGAAAGGTCTTGTGTGGCCCCTAACATTCGAATTGAACTAAAATGTGAATCTCAGTAAAAGCAACACAGTTCATGGTGTTTGCTGATAATGGCCACACATCTTCTTTTGGTTTCCCCCCAGAGGATCCTGGGGGCTCTGGGAGTACCCTCAGCTTGGTGCTTTGCTGACTTTATTTTTTTTTAACTTTGGACCTTTATAAAAGTCAAAAATCAATTTTGAATATTTTAAGTTCCTGGTTTTACTCTACAGCCCTAGTTATGGACAAGCCAACCCTTATGAGGGCTTCCCAGATGACTCAGAATGGTAAAGAATCCACCTGCCAAGACAGGAGACAAGGATTTGATCCCTGGGTCGGGAAGATCCCTTGGAGAAGGAAATGGTAACCCACTCCAGTATTTTTACCTGAGAAATCCCATGGACAGAGGAGCCTGGCCTGCTACAGTCCATAGGGTTGCAAAAGAGTCAGACGCGACTGAGCACACACAACGCTTATGAAATCTAAACCCACCTGTCGGGGTAGAAAGATTGTCACAGGCTTTCGTTAAGATAATCTTGAGTTCAGATGTTGTGTGGGCAAATTACTTCACCTCCTTGAGCCTATTTCCTTATCTTATAACGAAGAAAATAATATCGACCAAGGAATATGGCTCATGCATGTAAAACCCGCAGTACATTGTCTGATTAAAATACTAGCTGCTGCTAACACTGCTCCCCACCTTTCTCTTCCTTTTAAATAATTGAAACTAATCTAATGGGGTTTCCCAGCCTCTGGAGAGTGTATGGGGGAACTTGGCGACTCCCAGAATGGTTACTGGAGAGAGGGTGAGACTTGGGAAGTGCAGGCTGGGAGGAAAATGCCCGTCCCCAGGCCTGACGCCCTCCTACCTACCTCACCCCGCCCTGCCCACTACAGTCCTGTCCAAGAACAGCAAGCCCATCCACACCACCATCCTGAACCCACACGTCCACGTGATCGGAGAGGACGCGGCTTGCATTGCCTACATCCGCCTCACCCAGTACATCGATGGGCAGGGTCGGCCTCGCACCAGCCAGTCGGAGGAGACCCGGGTCTGGCATCGCCGGGATGGCAAGTGGCTCAATGTCCACTATCACTGCTCAGGGGCCCCTGCCGCACCGCTGCAGTGAGCTCAGCCACAGGTGCACCTGGTGGGGCGCGGGGGGCTGGGACACGTGGGGTCAGAGGAGGAGGAAGGGGCTGAGAGGTGGCCTTGGGGGAGGACATTCGGGCCGTCCCAGGAGCGCAGTGAAGGCCGGCAGTGTGGTGGTTGCAATAAGTTATGCTCTCAAGTCAGACAGACTTGGGTCTGGCTCCATGACACTACATTGGGTGACCTTGAACAGGTTACTTCCCCTCCCTAAGCCTCATTTGCCTCAGCTGTTAAAAAGAGGGAAGGAGCGAGCTGTGCCTGCCTCCTTTGTTGTGAGATTTAAATAAGGTCCTTGTAGGTAAAGCAGTCAGTAAGTGCTCAGCAAATGGGAGGCGATGTTCTGTTTAAATACTAGCTTCCCCCCTCATCCTCCACCTTCTCAGGCAGAGTTGACCACGTGTATAATTGTGTTTAAGTCTCTGGAACTCCTGTGTGCGTACTGTCCTCTGTCCTGTTACCACGTCTGTCCTGTTTGACAGGGGCATGAGGAGATCCCAGCCGGAGGTCAAACCTTCGCAGCCAGTGGCTCTGGAGGGCCTGAGTGACAGCGGCAGTCCTGTTCGTTTGAGGTTTAAAACAATTAAATTACAAAGCGGCAGCAGCCAATGCACGCCCCTGCATGCAGCCCTCCCGCCCGCCCTTCGTGTCTGTCTCTGCTGTACCGAGGTGTTTTTTACATTTAAGGGGAAAAAAAAGAAAAAAAAAAAAGATTGTTAAAAAAAAGTGGGATCCATACCATGATGTGTTTTAAAACCATCGACAGCCCTTGGGCTGGCAAGAAGGCAGGAGTCTGTGTGATGCCCATCCTGGCACAAGCAGTGGGCTCACCCACCAGCCCTGAAGAGGTGAGCTCGGCCTCTGGCCTCCATGGACTCGGGACCAGGCAAGAACTCTGACAGAGCTCTGGGGGCTGTGTGATGTGACTGCAGCCTCTGAGATGGCCTGCCTGCCCCAGGTCTCGGAATGGACTTCTTCAGAATTTGTATACGCGCCTAGAACGAGGCTTATGAGAACACCGTGGCCAACAGACCTTCTTGGGAGAGAATGTGGAGCTCCCAGCCTGCCGTGGAGGCAGCTGAGAAGCAGTGGCCTCAGGACTGAGAAGCAGGGCCCGGACGTTGCTGTACTCTACCATTTAGCGTAGAAGGGAAGAGAATTGGTGCTGCAGAAGCGTGTCTGCTCCGAAGCTGATGAGAAACCTCGTGTTAGTCTGACATGCACTCACTTACTCATCCATTTCTATAGGATGCACAATGCACGTGGGCTCTGATCTTGAGGCCCAATCCTAGCAGCTGGGAAGTGGGAGGGGTTGCCGCTTTGCTTTGTGTTTGTTTTCTTATAACTTAGCAAAGAGAGAGCCAGGCCTTGGTCTGGGCTCCCCCTGCCAGCTTTGGCAGCTCTGTTTCCGTGCTGACTTGGACCATCTTTGTCTTGCCTTCTCTCGGTGGTGGTCCCTGTGTTGACTCTCATCTGGGCCTGGGCCCTCTGCCAAGTGCCCCTGTGGGATGGGAGGAGTGAGGCAGCGGGATTGAGTTGATGGTTGTTTCTATGCATTCGGGCTGCCCTCAGGGCTGCCTCCCTTCTTACTCTTCCCTTGCTGCACGCCAATCTCTTTTCCTGTCTTTGAGACTGACTTGACTACTCTGGCAAGAAGAGGTATCCTCTATAAAGAGACTTCTTTACTGACCAACTGAAGTATAGACTTACTGCTGGACAATCTGCATGGGCATCACCCCCGTCTCACCTGCATGTACCCAAAAGAGATATCCAGAGCCAAGGCTCCTACCTTCGTTGTCCCTCTCTGTGCTCAAGGAGTTCCATTCCAGGAGGGAAGAATGTATACTCTAAGCAGATAGCAGAGATGATAATGGAGGAGCAATTGGTCATGGCTTTGGTTTCCCCCCAAACAACTGTGCAGGTCTGTCTGCACAAATGTCTGCACTATTGGGGGAGAGATGGGTAGACCCCAGCTCCCTGGACTGCCTTAAGGAGGCACAGGAGCTGGGAGAAGAGGCAAAGCTACAGGTTTACCTTGGAGCCAGCTGAGAAGAGAGCATACTCACGGGTGCTGGTGCTTGGATTTAGCCAGGCTCCTCCGAGCACCTCCTGCATGCCCCAGCCCCCGGGTCCCAGCCGTCTCCCGCCCTGCAGCCTGCAGTACCAGCACGCAGACACCTTCACCACAGGGTTTGGTTTTGCTGGCTTGAAGACAAATGGTCTTAGAGTTCATTAAGACCCATAGCTTCATATGGCTGCTCCAGCCCCACTTCTTAGCATTCTTACTCCTCTTCTGGGGCTAATGTCAGCATCTATAGACAATAGACTATTAAAAAACAACACCACCACCACCTTTTAAACAGGAAATGGAAGGCATTTGATGCAGAATTTTTGCATGATGACATAGAAATAATTTAAAAATAGTGTTTGTTCTGAATGTTGGTAGACCCTTCATAGCTTTGTTACAATGAAACCTTGAACTGAAGATATTTAATAAAATAACCTTTAAACAGTCCATTGTGTTACTGCTGTGGGAGGCTTATGCCCAGAGGTTTAGATTTAACAGCCTGGGTTACAAGGCTTCTGGTGGAGAACTGGACCTTCTCCCACTCCTTTTGGACCCGTTTTAGAATAAAACTTCCTCCTAAACTAATCGGCCTCCAATCACCCCACTGGATTGCTGAGGCGAGTTTGGGATTGGGGTTGGGGAGAATTTGCGCTCTTCGGAGGTGAGCTCCGAGGCTCGCCCCGCCTCCGGGCCCCGCCCCCGTCTAGGGCCGCCCCGCCCCCTCCCCCGCAGCCCCTCAGTGTGCCGGCCCGGCTCCCCCTCCGCCGGGCCGAGTGGAAGATCCCGCACCCTCGTCCCGCCCCGGCCTCGGGAGCCGCGCCGCCGACGCTCGCCAGGCTGTGCCACCGCGCGGGAAGGAGGGGGGCGCCTCTCCCGGGGGCGCGCGGAGCCGGCTGTCTCTGAGGTCGCGGCTCAGCCGAGCGCTGGGGAGCACCGTTCAGCAGCCCGGCGCCTCGGCCGCGCGGCTGGCAGGCCCAGAGGCGGCGGGAACCCGAGCGGGGCCGCGAGCGGCAGCGCGCCGCCTCCCCCTGGTGGGAGCGGTGGTTGGGCCCGGCTGCGGCAGAACGTTCGCTCGGAGATGGCGGAGCAGCCGCGACGCGGCCCGAGGCCCCGAGAGCAGGGAAGCCGGGCAGCCCCGGGACGTGGCGGAGCCCGGGGACAGCGGGGACGCCGCCCAGTCCGCCGGGTGAGCCGCCCTTGAGGAGACCCCCGCTCGGAGTGTGGCCCCCGCCCACGGTCCCCGCAAGCTCTCCCTTCACAGATTTCCCTCAGTGTGGTCACCGAAACCGCCCGCAGGGGCGTCCCCGGCGGCCCCTCGGGGCGGCCCGCGCTCCCCTCCCCCTGTCCCTTCCGCAGGCCGCCCTGGTCGTGGCCTCATTCCTCTTGGCTGGTCCCCTTTGCCCCGGGTGCCTCCTCGCCTCGGGGCTCTTCCAGCCCGACGCCCGCCCCGATGTCACCGCAGACTCTCCTCCGCGCGCCCCTAGCCCCTTCTTTCCCCTTGAATGCTTCACGCCCTCCTCTCTCCATACCCACCTGTGAACCCACGTTCCCCCTAGCTGGGCCCTCCGTCCATGACCCCAGATGCCAGCGCCCCACGCTCCTGTCGCTGCTCGGTCCCCCTCCTCCCGCGGCATCTGCACTGCTGGTCTCCCAGCGCGGGGCCCACACCCCCGCCTTCCTCAGCCCCCACCTCAGTTGCTCTTCTCCCGCTGTTGCGCACACATTCAACAACCCCTCCCCGGCCGTGGTCCAGCTTCGGTATTTATCGTCCCACCTCGCGCCCTCCCCCAGGACTTTCTCATCACCCCTTCTCTGAATATTGGTGCTTCTTCTAGGTCCGAAGCTAAAATGCAGTGGTTAAGAGCAGGGCTGGAGCTTGACAGGCCTGACTTTGAATCCCAATTCCTCCATTGACTGAGCTGTGTGATCCTGGGCAAGTTACTAAGCTTCTCTGGACCTCAAATTACTCATATGTAAAACGGGGATATTACTTACCTCTTAGGACTGGTGTGAGCATTAAATATAGAGAAAGCTCTTGGAAGAATGTCTGGCAAAGATAAGCCCCCAGTAAATGTTAACTATTATCCTTAACATTATGAGTGATCACCCCCCAGTATCTACTTCCCCCATTGTACAGTGATTTCTTCTCATTACTGTGTTTACTGCAAAAAGTTTCCTCTTAGGATTCACCCCTTCCCATCACCATTTTGATCCTTTCCCAGCTCTCTTTTCATGCCAGTTAGTTTTACTCAAGCCAAAGCTGAACTGTTCTTAAACTGTCTTTCTCAATTCTGAAGGACCCCTATCTCTGCGTAATCACCCCAAAATGTGTATGTGTGGGGAGTGAGTGGTAGAAATTGTCAGCCACTGGCCTTACTGGAAATGATTAAGATGGGGAGAGTGACAGTAAAGCTTCTAGTTGGTCTTCTTAAGAAAGTCTCTGAAATGTAGAGCTCTTTACAACTATTCTCCGATGGTACTTTCTCCTTTCTCTGTTATTGATTGGATACTACTTAAGCTCCTGTTGCTCTCTGCCACCCAGCCCTACTCAAGCTTGCTCTGTTTCTGTAATAGGACTCAATCCTTCATGTCTGTCTCGGCTGGCTCAGGACCCTTCTGAGCTGTTTAGTGATGAGAATGTAGTACCATCCAGGCTAGGTTAGGAAGGAGAAGCAGAGTGGGTAGGGAGACAGACTCTGGTTTCACCTCTCTAGCTTGTCTTAGGTGCCAGTGATATGGCCTACTCTGGGGCTGCATTTTTATCACCCCTCCTGACATTGGCACAGGTGAGGTAAAGAGCAGGGGTGAGTAATTTTTCACAAGGAGTGGGGAAGAGAATCCTCAGGTTCTGGGCTTGGAAGGTAATAGAATGATTAGCTAGCACCATTTGTCTTTCCTCTTGAATTCCCCTATCATAGTGTCCACTGAACTGCAAGTTCGTTAGTGCTGTTAGCCTGAGATGTTGGGTTTGATAGATGAGGGAGATTAACAGGCACATGAGTTTCCTCTTATCTGATATTTCGTTGGAACATGGGACTTCTGGGGCTTTCCTTCCCTTCTTCACAGGAAGACCAGAACCCCTACTGGCTGACCAACTGCTCAGTCACAGGCTGGGAACTCCTTTCAGAGCAGGTTCATTTTCAGCCTCCTGGGCTATTTGGCCTCTTACTGATGGGAGACTTGTTCTCTTCCAGACCTTGGATATACTGCTTCAGTTCTGAACTTAGTTCAGGGAGGAGAATTTAGACAGCATTCTAAGAAAGGGAACAGGCTGTGAAGCTAAGGTATGAGACTCAGATTGTGTTGTTCTTCTACAGGAGCTTGTTCTTGGAGAACAGACCATCCTGTGAGCAGGAGGTAAGAGAGATGGGGTGAATGGGGGGGATGGATTAATGACAGTTTGAAGGAGAGAAGTAATGCACCAGTTTCTCTTACAGGTTGTGAGGAACTCTGTCTGACATCTGATGTGACAAGCTCAGACCGGACCAAAGGTGGAGCCTGACTAGACTTGCATCCTGAAGGCATGGGCCAGTGGGCCATGGTGACCTGAGACCAATGAACTCTGTCCAATTGCCCCCTGTTGCCCTTTCTACCTCCTCTACCCTATACTAAGGGGACTTGTTTCCGCCTTCGCAGGGAGCTGACCCTGCGGGAATCCCTTTCCCCTCTTTTCATATCCTTCTACCCTCCCGGAGAGCCTCAGCCTATAGAACTCCTACCTCCCATCCCCTGAGGTGGTCCCCATCCCTGCCTCACCTCCCCGCCATGCTCAAGCTGTGGAAGGTGGTACGCCCAGCTCGGCAGCTGGAACTGCACCGCCTCATACTGCTGCTGATTGCTTTCAGTCTGGGCTCCATGGGCTTCTTGGCTTACTACGTATCCACCAGCCCCAAGGCCAAGGAACCGTTGCCCCTCCCCTTGGGAGACTGCAGCAGTGGCGCAGCGGGTGGTCCTGGCCCGGTTCGGCCTCCAGTCCCACCCCGGCCCCCCAGGCCTCCAGAGACAGCGCGAACTGAACCCGTGGTCCTTGTGTTTGTGGAGAGTGCATACTCGCAGCTGGGGCAGGAGATCGTGGCCATCTTGGAGTCTAGCCGTTTTCGTTACAGCACTGAGCTGGCACCTGGCCGAGGGGACATGCCCACACTGACGGATCATACCCGGGGCCGGTATGTCTTGGTCATTTATGAGAACCTGCTCAAGTACGTCAACCTGGATGCCTGGAGTCGGGAACTGCTAGACCGGTACTGTGTGGAGTACGGTGTAGGCATCATTGGCTTTTTCCGAGCCCATGAGCACAGCCTACTGAGTGCCCAGCTCAAGGGCTTTCCCCTTTTTCTCCATTCAAACTTGGGGCTTCGGGACTACCAAGTGAATCCTACAGCTCCACTCCTACATCTCACACGTCCCAGCCGCCTGGAGCCTGGGCCACTACCCGGTGATGACTGGACCATCTTCCAATCCAACCACAGCACCTATGAACCAGTGCTTCTTGCCAGCCTTCGGCTGGCTGAGCCCCCTGTGCCAGGACCAGTGCCTCGCCGGGCCCGGCTTCCCACTGTGGTGCAGGACCTGGGGCTTCACGATGGCATCCAGCGGGTGCTGTTTGGTCACGGCCTCTCCTTCTGGCTCCACAAACTAGTTTTCGTCGATGCCGTTGCATACCTCACTGGCAAGCGCCTCTGCTTGGACCTTGACCGTTACATCTTGGTAGACATCGATGACATCTTTGTGGGCAAGGAAGGTACCCGCATGAAGGTGGCTGATGTTGAGGTCAGTCTTTCTTTTTCCTGACTCCAATTTCTTTCCTTAGAAGCTGTTTCAGGCTCTGTCCTTTCAGACTCCCTCCCTTGATTCTAAGCTTGTCATAGGTAATGCTCCCTGCCCTTTTACAGGCAAGAAGAATGCGACTTCTCAATTTTCTCCTTAGATTGCTCTCTCCTGATTTCTCATGTTCCTGCTACTCTTCCCAGGCCCTGTTGACCACGCAGAACAAACTCAGGACCTTAGTCCCCAACTTCACCTTCAACTTGGGCTTCTCGGGCAAGTTCTATCATACTGGTGAGCTCGTTCGCCTGTTCCTTCAGCATATCAGTCTTAGTTTGATCTGTCCATCGTGGGCAGACAGGTTGGAGAAAGGGGGCAAGGTTTGGGGTCAGAATGCTATGAGGAGCTAGTGGTGGCTGGGAATTTCAGTTAGCATGGGTGGCTGGAGGGCAGGTTGGCAATAGGGAGAATAGTCCTAGGTGGGCAGAGGTCAGCCATGTTGTCCCAAGGATGGAAAGCGGTTCATGTTGGTACAGAACGAAGGAGGACCGGGGCCTAACTGGCTGTGGTCAGTGGTCAGTGTGTGGTCATAGGGACAGAGGAGGAGGATGCTGGGGACGACATGCTGCTGAAGCACCGCCGAGAGTTCTGGTGGTTCCCCCACATGTGGAGCCACATGCAGCCACATCTGTTCCACAATCGCTCCGTGCTGGCTGACCAGATGAGGCTCAACAAACAGTTTGCTCTGGTGAGACCTTGGATCTCTTCCCCATACTTTTCCCCAAAGCTAATGCTTCCTTTTCAACCTTTCCCTAGCGGAGTACCCTTTCCTTGTCCTTTCCTATTTTCTTTCTGTAGAGGCATCCCCACCCCCTTTACCCTCTACTCCCCAAACCTCACCAGGTCCTGGTGAGAGTCTATGCCCCATTCCCAGGAACATGGGATTCCCACGGATCTGGGGTATGCTGTGGCCCCCCACCACTCCGGCGTGTACCCCATCCACACACAGCTCTATGAAGCCTGGAAATCTGTGTGGGGCATCCAGGTGACCAGCACTGAGGAGTACCCCCACCTCCGCCCTGCCCGCTACCGCCGTGGCTTCATTCACAATGGCATTATGGTGAGGGACTCCCAGTACAAACCTCAATCAAACTCCCACAATCGGCCAGCCTCCAACCTGCATTATCCAAGCTCGTCCATAATAATAGGGGGTAGAGGGGTGAAAAGTCATAATGCATAGAGCAAGAGCTTTATTGCTGTAACTTCAAGCTGTCCTCTATAAACCCAAGGAATCCTAAAGTGCCTCAAATCTTCTGTCCTTCATCTAGTTGTCATTCTACCTTCCAATCTCATCTCTCCCTGTTTTTTCTTTTTTTTCTTTCAGGTGCTGCCGCGGCAGACATGTGGTCTCTTCACTCACACAATCTTCTATAATGAGTATCCAGGAGGCTCTCGTGAACTCGACCGGAGCATCCGAGGTGGAGAACTCTTTCTGACAGTGCTGCTTAATCCGGTAAGGTGCTGAGAGGAAGGGCTAGAAGATGGGACAGCCGGTGTTTGCAGGCTGAGACTTTTGCTCACCAAGCCCGCTTTTGAAGTGGGGTAGGCTCTCCAAATCTGACATGCAGGCACCCCCTTTCAGATCAGCATCTTTATGACTCATCTGTCTAATTATGGAAATGATCGGCTGGGCCTGTACACCTTTGAGAGCCTGGTGCGCTTTCTCCAGTGCTGGACGAGGCTGCGCCTACAGACCCTTCCTCCTGTCCCTCTTGCACGAAAGTACTTTGACCTCTTCCCTCAAGAGCGAAGCCCCCTTTGGCAGGTAGAGGTGGAGCTCAGGCTGACCTAGAGACATGATGGGGGTGGCTGTTGAGGAAAAGATTATCTGATTATTGGCCTCCCCTTCAGAATCCCTGTGACGACAAGAGGCACAAAGATATCTGGTCCAAGGAGAAAACCTGTGATCGGCTCCCCAAGTTCCTCATTGTGGGACCCCAGAAGACAGGTGAATCATCCTTAGCCAAGTTCTGTTGCCTTGCCTTAAATCCAGAGAACTCTCTGGCCAAAGAATTTCCTTCTCATACCACCCCTCATTAATCAGTCCCTTGAGTGACTCTCGTTTCGGCTGTGCTGGGTCTTCGTGGCTGTGCGGGCTTTCTCTAGTTGCGGCACGTGAGCAGGGACTGCTGTCCAGTGTGGTGTGTGGTCTTCTCGTTGTGGCTTGTTGTGGAGCACAGTCTCTAGAATGCGTGGCGAGCAGGTTTAGTTGCTCCACAACATACGGGATCTTCCCCAGCCAAGAATCAAACCGGTGTCCCCTGCATTGTCAGGCAGATTCTTAACCACTGGACCACCAGGGAAGTCCCCTTGAGTGATTCTTAACCTGGTTGTATATCAGAATTATGTCTTTTTTTGTTGTCATTGTTTTTTTAAAGATCCACAAGTGATTCCGATGCACAGTCAAGGCGGAGAACCATTTTAACCCTTCCCTGGACCTCTCTCTAGCTTTTCTTTTCTCGCTGTAGTTTGGCTAAAGGGTGTTTTACTACCCAGAGTGATTGTTTTCTGACCTCTTTCAAGCTGATGTTGTTGAGCTGGATTCTCTTCCACCATGGCCTGGACTTTCTCTCCCATTTAGGGACCACAGCTATTCACTTCTTCCTGAGCCTGCATCCAGCTGTGACTAGCAGTTTTCCTAGCCCCAGCACCTTTGAGGAGATTCAGTTCTTCAACGGCCCTAATTACCACAAGGGCATTGACTGGTGAGACCTGGGATGCTTCTCAGAACATTCCTTTCCTCTTAAACCTCCCCCATCCTGCTTCTACCAGCACGGGCATCTGGCCCCTTCTCTATGCAAATTGTCTTCCTCTCCTCTCTACTACTTCCTAGGTACATGGATTTCTTCCCTGTCCCTTCCAATGCCAGCACTGATTTCCTATTTGAAAAAAGTGCCACGTACTTTGACTCAGAGGTTGTACCACGGCGGGGAGCTGCCCTCCTGCCACGAGCCAAGATCATCACTGTGCTCACCAACCCTGCTGACAGGGCATACTCCTGGTACCAGGTGAGTCTGAAGCTAGGGACACATTAGAAAAGAAGTGGTGACCACTGGAGAGACAGGAAGGAGTGAGGGTCGGGAAAGGAAGCTAGCACCTTGGGGAGGGGTCTGTCCACCAGACCAAGAGGAAAGGCAGAGTAATTGTCAGGTCACCGATTCCTTCCCTTCCTATCCCTTGTCCTTCAGCATCAGCGAGCACATGGAGACCCAGTTGCTCTGAACTATACCTTCTACCAGGTGATTTCAGCCTCCTCCCAGGCCCCTCCAGCACTTCGCTCCCTACAAAACCGTTGTCTTGTCCCCGGCTACTATTCCACTCACTTACAACGCTGGCTGACTTACTTCCCCTCTGGACAGGTACAGTTCCCCAGTAGCCCTCACGGGGGTCCCCTTCCTTTTCCTGTCAGCCCAGTGGCTTCTAAGGAATATAGAGGGAACCACATCCCTGTCCCTTTAGTTGCTGATTGTGGATGGGCAAGAGCTGCGTACCAACCCAGCTGCCTCAATGGAGAGCATCCAGAAGTTCCTGGGTATCACACCCTTTCTGAACTACACACGGACCCTCAGGTGGGAGAGCATGACCCAGGGGAGGATGACTCTGGGGGAAATGGGGACGCAGGTTGACCATGTCTGTTTGGAAGAGAAATGAATTTACCCTGTCTTGCAAGGAGAGGCATGTGTCCCTGTGGGCTGGGAGAGGTAGTAGTGTTCATTTGTGGGGCCTGGATTTCTTTTCTGTTTTATGGCCTTTTCCTGTTGAGCAGGTTCGATGAAGATAAGGGATTCTGGTGCCAGGGACTTGAAGGTGGCAAGACTCGTTGTCTAGGAAAGAGCAAAGGTCGGAAGTACCCAGATATGGACGCTGAGGTAAGGAAAACCAGGGACAGGGTTTCCCTCTCCACGTCTAAGAGCTATCTGATCCTGTCCACTCCTTACTATTCTTACTCCTCTGACTTCATTTTTTCTCCTGTTAGTCCCGCCTTTTCCTTACGGATTTTTTCCGGAACCACAATTTGGAGCTGTCAAAGCTGCTGAGCCGGCTTGGACAGCCAGTGCCCTCATGGCTTCGAGAAGAACTGCAGCATTCCAGTTCGGGCTGATGTATCAGCCTCTTGTACCAGCAAAAGCCCCCTGCTTCCCTAAGGGGCAAGCCCAGAGCAGGGCAGTCCCTCCCCCTTCTACCTCAGTGGCCTTCAGGCCTGGGATGGCTGAGAAGGGTAGGGCATCCCTTTCCCATAGTTTTGGGGTGTAATAAAGGGGATTCCCTTGATACCCTGCAAGATGGTACTAGGCACCTTTGGCCCATGGTCTTGGAAGGTGGAGGGAATGAGAGGGTCCAGGCAGAGGGTAGAGGAATGTATTAATCCAGTGCTTTCCCTCTTCATCCCCAGCAGTGTATCTACCTATACTGGCTATGGGAGGGACCCCTTACCGTGGGATCAATGGGATCTACCTGTGGCCCGGCCTCCCTAATGTCATTCACATTGAATGGGGATGAGGTCGGACGATGGCTCGTAGAGCTGAGTATGAGCCCCAGCTGTGGGCTAGAAATGACTTTAATAAACGTTCTTATTTTTCTGTTTTGTGTGCCTCGCTGGAGTGGGAGAAACCTAGAATAAAGGAAGTATCCAACTTTTCCTCTGCCCTAGTTCAAGGTTCATCCACACATGGAGGGAAAGAAGGGAAAGGCCCAGGCAGACGAGAGTAAAAAAAGTTTATATATTTATAAATGCCAAATAAATACCAGAGGCCACCCAATGCCCGCTCCCAGACAGGGCTGTCTCCCCCAACCCTAGGCTCCTAGGGTCTGAGGCATCTTGGCCCCAAGCTACAGCCCAAGAGCAGCTGCCAGTCTGGGCTACTGGGGAACTGAGTGGGGATGATCTGTCCAGCCAAGACTCATTACCCCTTGGTGAGGGGCCCCCATAGCCACAGGCCTGTGTCCCCGTATAGGGCCCTATGGGGGTCAGACTCAGGGGGAGAAGGTGGTCATCTCGAGTGAGACCCGCTGCCACAGCTCCTTGGTCTGTTTGCTGCGCTTGAGATTCTGCAGGATGTCGTTGAACTGCATCATACCCATGGGTGTCAGGCAGAAGGCGCTGCGAGCGCTGCGGATGGCATTCACAAAGTCGTCGTAGTCGGCAGGGGTCAGGTGAATCAGGCGGTGGTGGATGTACTGGACGGGGTGAGGAGGATCAGCCACTGAGCACAGGATCAGGCCCCTCCCCCTGCCTGCCCAAGTGTTTCACCCTGCTCCGTACTGCCCAGGTGGTCACCTGCATGTATGCCTGCTGGCAGCGCTGCACCAGCTGGTGGAAGGCCGGGGCACGCAGGTGGTTGTGGGCGTGAGCAGGGCTCAGCCGCTGCAGCGTCTCCATGACGATCTCCTGCAGCACAAACGGGCTCAGCACCCCCTTGGCTGCCCCCACACAGAACTGGTGCACGTAGTTCACTCCTGGGGGGCAGGGGAGGGGCATGAGACGGGGGTGGCCACCTCTGCCCTAGGGACCCAGCTTTACTCTCTCAGCTCTGGCCTGGCAGAGAGCCTCCCTCCACCCCAGGAGCTGAGGTCACCCCCCGCCCCCCGCGCACGCACACATACCCGACCAAGGCCTCAACTCTGAGCAAGAGCTAGGAAGGAGGTCTGGGATAGGAAGGTTGGGGAAGCAGGTGAGGGCGGACAATGGTCCTGGGGAGGGGAGGTGTTACCCAGCTTTGCCGCCAGCCCCAGCAACCATTTGACATCATCAGTGTAGGGAGGGGAGCGAGAGAAGTTGTTGGGGTGATCGTTGTGTGCCCGGCGACCCAGCATCTCCAGTGCCAGCATTCCTGGGAGAAAAAGGTGGGACCATGGAGAGGGTCCATCCCCTACCCCTTACCTCAGCCTATCACCCAGTCCCCCAGTAAACAAACTAAGAGATCGGGTGGGGAAGGGCCACTGAAGAGCCTCTGGCACTGCTGGTCAGGGTGCAGAAAGGGACGTCCTCTCACCGACGCGGTAGGCAGCATGCAGGTGGTGTAGGCTGTGCGGGTTGACAGGCTGGCTGTGGGTCTCCTCCTCGGGTGGTGGAAAACCCCCGCTCACCAGAGGGCTGGGCTGTGTGGTCAGGGCAGGCAGTGAGGCACCCTGGATGGCTGGAAACGTGGAAGCTGGATGGACACTGCTCACTGAGGGTAGGATGAAGGCCATGTAAGGAACTCAGAGCCCAAAGGGGGACCGATTCCCTCCCCACCTCCCCTGCCCAGCGTGCCACCCCTCCATTCACCTGTTCCCTGTCCCCACAACTCACAGGCCACACTGGTGGGCAGTGGGAGCCCTGGCTCTGTGTGGTAGGGATGTACTGTGATGGGTGCCATGGAAGGGACGGGGAAAGACACAGCAGTGGCAGCAAGTGAGGGGGGAGTCACCGAGTAAGGGTACTGAGCCCCTAGGAATGCAGGATGCACACCCTAGAGGTGGGGAGAAGAAAAGGAAGATAACCAAATTGCGTTAGGATGGAGCTCTTTCCCGTTCATCCCAGGCCTGGGCATCCCTGCATTTCTTAGCGTAGTGGGGCTGGTCCCCTGACTCTCAACCCCCTCACCAGGACTCTGGGACAGCCCCATCATCCTCCCGGAGTGCCCTCCTCCAACCCGTGAACCCCCAGTGAGCTCCCCGACATGCCCAGCCTCCCAGAAGAACACTGGTCTCACCTGCGGGTATGCAGAGCTGGCCACTGGGAAGACGGCAGGCCGGGGCATATGAGGCATGGGGTGGGCGGGGTGAGCTGGGTGGGTGAGGTATTGAGGGCTGCAGGGCAGGTGGGGCTGTAGAGCAGTGTAGGGGTGCAGGCCAGGGGAATGACCATGCCCCAGTCCTGGACCTGGATATAAACTGGACCCCACCGAGATGACTGGCACCACTGTGGCTGCTGTCACTGCTGCCGCCGCCACTGTAACCGGCTCAGTCCCTGGGCCCCCCCTGCCCTCAGGCAGCCCCCGCCCAGCCTCCCCAGCTGCCCTGATCCCACTGGCACTACAGCTTGTAGCCCCTTCACGGGCTGTGGATGAGCCACCTGCTGTTTGCTCATATAGCCAGAACCACTGGTGAGCAACCTCAAACAACACTTCGGGGTATACGCCCCCACCCTTAGCCGCCTCTTCCACTGCCATGCAGGCCTTCTCCAACATCAGGTTATCCTGAAAGGGAGGGGCAAAGAGGGTTAAGGATGAAGGGCTTTACTCAGGGACAGTTTTAGATGACAAATGCTGATGTCTTCTTCAGAGTTGGCTGGTTCTGGGGAGGCAGCCAAGGTCAGAGCCAATGTTCAGAGTCAGTGTCAGAGCAGTGAATGCTTCACACAGACAATGAACAAATCTCTGTTGACCAGCAGAAGTCAAGACCCAAGTTGCAGTCCCAGTTCTAACCTAATGTAGCTACTCCCAGCCAAGTTCATCATCTCCCTCAGGCCTTCCCCAAGGACTCCACCCCCAGTGATAATCTCTCTGGTATAGGAACAGTCCCATCCTTAGAGTTGTAAAGGATGTAATGGATGTTAAAGCACGTTACTATGTCAACTGTCACCATGAGAGGACCAATCGCATAGTTCATGAATGCCAGGATTGTGAAATCAAGACCTGGGCCATCAGTTTTTCCCATGCCCAACCTTCCTGCCCAGATGTCCCAAAGCAGGTCCCCAATGGCCTCTAGAAATACCTGCTCCTTGCACTGCACCAGGGCCCGCTGGATCTCATTGGGGTTCAACGCATGGGCATGAGGCAGGCAGCTTAGGGCGAGTTCCGCCGCTGCCCTCACCATGTTGGAGTCTCGTGCCCGTGATGCCCTGTCAGCCAGGGACGCAACCTCAGGGGGCGTCAGGTGCCCATCCCAGCATTCTACCAGTATAGTCAGGGCTGCACTGCCAATCTCCATTGCCTGGCCTTCAGGAAAAGGAGAGAAGAACAGAATGTGGTTAACACAGGCAGTGGGAATGGGAATGGTATCTCTCCTATCGGGTCAGTAACTACAAGGATAAGGCTCTTACCACCATGCATTAATTCCCTTCCCATACCCAAATCAAAAGATACTAGACTTACCTGTAATCCAGGAAACGTGGGAAGAGTAAGTACGTGAGAGCCAGTTGGGAGAAACAAAGTTGTGCAGGCCAAGGGCATAAAGCCCGATCTCAAAGGCGCAAAGGTGCAGGTTGCGGTGAGGACCCTGGTGGCCCCCTGAGGAAGATGGGTGTGTGAAAATGGAAGTGCTGCTGTTGCCCCCTGCCTTGATCAGCACTGTCTTCGCCAGCTCGAAGTAGAAGTGTGCAGCTGCCTCTGACGGCTGATTGGGTACATGGGGGGCATGACTCTCGGGACGGCGGCCCTTGTACCTGAAGGGGCAATGGGGTAGGGACCGGGATTGGGGTTTCTCTGAAATGGGTGTCCAGGGAGGCTGGAAAAAACCAGGGAAGTGAGGACACTGAGGGGGACTGGTTGCATTACCCTAGGGATGTGGCTCTCGGGGTGGGCCAGGGCAGAAGAGAAGGGTATTTATTTCTTCCCACTGACCTGCCAACTTCAACAGTCTTCGCCCGGGCCCCTCCACTGGCACTGGCCCGGCGACTTCCACTGGAGGACGAGGAGCCAAGGGAGTCTGAGGAAGAGCTGCTGATGCTGTCACTGTCCTGTCCTCGACCCCAGGAGGTAGGGGCCCAGCCCCCTCTCAGTGGCCTCCTGCTTAATGTTGGGGAGCTATCCGACGTTGTTTCAGGGGCACTGCTGTCAATGCTGGCCATGCCTAACCCACAAGACAAGTCAGTCTCAGAAATGTGCTCCAGAAGTCAGACTCCAACCTTTAGGAATATCCTTCCCTCCACGTCATCCCATGGGTTGTCGTACCTGTGTGCTTCTTCTTAGGCCGCCCTGGTGAGCCCCAGCCCCGTCCGTTGTAGCCTCCACGGCTGCCAAGTGCCAGGCGGCTGGGGACCTTCCCCTCTGGCCTTGGGGTCAGAGCTGCTTCAGGTGGAAGACCCTCACAGGGGGAATGTGGGGAACTCTCTACATCGGGAAAATAGGACACCGGGATGAGCCTGGGAAAGGGGACCCCAACATGGCTCCAGACCATTCATCCCCCCTGCCCAGTGCCCCCACCTCACCAGGCACATTCTTCTCTGTGAAGCCCTCAGTGGGGCCTGGCCCAGCCCCTGCCACACTCCCTGGCTGAGCAGGCCCTGCAGAGCCTGAGGTCAGAGGCTGCAGGGCCCCTGGGGCAGATGGGCCCCCATGCTTTGAAGGAGACCTCTGGCTGGCTGTGGCCGGGCGGCTGGATGAATAGAATGAACTCAGTGTCTGTGGTTTATGCGTCTGGCTCTCTCGGTCCAAGAGTTTGTCTAAGATCTGAAAGAGAAGCGGTGACAGGAGGACCTTTATCTCCTGTCTTCTATTAACTTTTCTTTCTCCTTGTAGCAGCTTAAAACTTCCTCCTCAGGTAGGCTTTCCTCCACAGGAGAACCTTCTAGAAGAGAGGGGCTGGCTTACATGTCTTGGTATGCCCTGTAACACTGACCACAGGACTGAGTATATTCATATTCAATAAATATTGAAATGAATGAACGACTTTATGCCCTCTTCTCTTCTTCCACCTCAAGCCCAAGCATTCCTATAAGAACCAATGGTCTCTCATGTTCCTGACGAGGTGTTCCAAGATTCCCCCGTTATCTCCTTAAAGAATAGCCCTTTCTCATCATACTGGAAACCCCAAGAAAAGTAAAATGTGCTCTCTTTGCCTGTTAACCCCAGTGCCGCAGCCCCTCACCTTCTTGAGTCTGGCCTGGTCGTCTTTGTAAGTGATCATCAGGGCCAGGGCAAGGTCGCCCTTCTCCCGGCGTGTGCCTTCACACAGCAGTGGGTGCTCTGCCTCACTTACTGTTGTCTTCATGCCTGTGAGAAAAGAGGTGCCCAGGGGGTTGTGAGTGGCCAGAACTCCCAGGACAGGGCTCCCAGCCACCAGCGTGTGAAGTAAGGGGTTCAACTGTATTCCCTGTGGAAGGTGCCCACTGCCTAAACTGGTCTGCTATCTGAGACTTTCATAGTTTGGCCCCTCTACTGTCCTGATACATCCATCACTTCAGGGAAGCTGGGCTCCTCACTCTCACGAAGACTTAACTGCCCCTGTGTCTTCATTCAGTGTTTTGTCCACCTACCTGGAACTTAACGGATCCTTTAACACATCCCACACTCTATCCCCTTCCTAGAGCTTTACCCTAGAGTTCGATTTTGCTGTCCTTGTAACACCCAATGTTCATAGCACACGTTTTTGCCCTAAATTCTTGACAGTCTTGTAGGCCCTACATCTTACGCTAGCTTTCCCCTTTCCACAGAGGGCCCATGTCTCAACGCCCTTCAAGACCTGGGCCAGGCTTAGCTCACACATGGGCTCAAGACACTGACAGACTCACCCAAGGCAGCAACTGCTGCTTCAAATCCCAGCTCCTCATCCCCGGGCATCTCGTTGTTCCAGTTGCGACTTGGGGGTCGGGAACCCGTGGGAGAAACCACTGGATAAAAGTTGGGGTAAGTTACATAGAAGTAACATGGGACAGAATAAAAGGGAAGAAACCCAAGATGTTCATCATTCTAGATCCTTCTAAGAAGCTGTCCGATGTGTCTTAAAGGGAGCTCAAAGCCTTGGGGCTCTTGGTTTCTCTTTAGAGAAAGCTACCCTGCCCCAGTTCCCCACTTTCTGTTGAGTCAGGCATCATACCTGGAGCACAGAGCACATCAAAGATGAAACTGGCCAACATGAGAGGCAAAACTGGCCGATAATCACAGAGCGTCCCCTCACGAAGCTCCTCTGCCCGGCAGCGCACCGTACTCATCTCACTTGGACCCAGAGGGATCTTCTTGAGCAGAGTGGCCACCTCAGACTCCTGATAGGCCAGCTTCACCTGAGGGCACAGGGAGGAGCTCAGACCGCTAATACCTGATGGACATCAAGGTGCAAGGCTCTAAGGAGATGGCAGCACATGGTCCAGAGAGAACCTCTGACCTCCAAGGCCTTGGTAGAAGCTGGGGGCCGCTGGAGCTCCAAGGCAAACATGCCCACTCGGAAGGCCAGGTTGTGGTGCTCTGGACGCTCACTTAGCACTGTCAATAGGAAAGCTGCCTTGGTCAGTGTGTTCGTAGCCACCCAGGTCTGGCGGCTTGTAGATACCTTATTCTTCTTGCCCTAGTGAGGGAAGCACAAGGAGGCAGGCAGATGAGTCTGACTCACCTTGGTGGAAGAAGAAGGAGACTCTCACCTGGGGGTGTGGGGGAGGGTTGGGGGTGATGCAGAGGGAAGGGTAAGGGGTCTCACCTTGGCAGGGGGCGGCTCTACCTTGAGGTCAGGTGGGTTGGCTAGCAGGTCCTGGGCAAGTTCCACGGTGAGGCGGGAGGCCTCACTGCTGTAGCCATGCGCATGCAAGGCCTCAGCACAGGCAAACAATATCTGGATAAAGGACATGGGCACCAGACGTGTTGAAGCCCTAATGCTCCCAAGGGGCAGGACACCACACTCACTCAGGCAGCACATCTCCCGTGAACACCGACTATCCACTGGGCCCTGTGCCAGTCCCACCAGAAACTCACAGCCAGTTAGAGACACAGACACATACACAGGTGTGCAGCCAGCCACTACTGGGAAAGGTCCAGAGGGGAGCAGATGGGGGGATGCCTCGCTGGGACCTGGGGCAGTCTCAGAGAAGACCTTCCAAAGGATGGGATCTCTAAGATCTCTGAGGCATGAAGAAGGAACAGGGGCTAACCAGATGAGGGAAAAACAGTCCAGACAGACCGATCCATGCACAAGTACGGATATAGGAGAGTATGGCAAGATATGGGAATGGCTCAACTGAGTATAGTACAACAGTAGCTAGATGAAGCTGGAGAGGCAGGCAAAGATCACAAGTGGAGCCTTGCAGGCCATGCCGAGGACCTTCATTTCCACCCTAAGGGCGGTGGGAAACCACTGAAGAGTTAAAGTAGCAGAATGACACAACCAAACATTCTAGGAAAATCAGCAGACAGAGAAGAGAATGGACTGTAGGCAGCGAGGCCAGTGAGGAGCCTGCTACAGGATTCTAACCATCGCACAACAGTCCTCTAACTCCCAGAGGCTGATGGTACCTCTCCCAGCTATGGCCATGGGGCACCCTCCGAGTCCTGTCCAAGTCCCCTCACCTCCATGCGGCTCTCCTGCTCCAGCGGCTTCAGTCCAGCAAACAGGTCGTGCTCCTCCCCAGCCCCACCCTCGGCCTTCTCTTCCTCGCCCCCAGCCCCGTCCTGGGCATTCAGATAGTATGCCTGGTAGTCGTCATCCTCCTCGCCAACCACAGGGGCTGCCTCTTTGGTTTTAGGGAGTCCATTGCCACTCTCATCTGTGGAAGGGAGGTCGTCCCGGGTACAGAGCTCCCTGGGCAACAGGCCAGGGGGGCCAGCAGAGGCTGTGGGAGGCTCAGGCCCTTCTGAGAAGTACACGCCACCATCTTCTTCGTAAGTATCTGGAGGTTCAGGAAGGAAGGTAGAAGGGCCTCGCGAGCCACCAGGGTGGGGGCAAGGTGGCGGGCTCTCAGGGAATCCACCGAAGGTGCTGGCCTCTGCACCCAGGGCCAGGCTGCTGTCGTCCAGGCTCATCTCAGCCAGATCCGGCTCCAGGGAGCTGTCCTCACTGCTCAGCCGGCGCTTGCTCCCGCTGCCCACTGAGCCCTTGCCCCCACAGCCAGCCCCACCCAGCGTTTTGGCTTTGCCCCCACCTGGACCCATCTTATGCAGTGCCTTATCTCCCCCCTCAGCCGAGAGGCGGCGGGGACCCCGCTGTGACGCAGGGACACCCTCACCCAATCCCTTGCGTTTGGCCCCCGGCTCCTTGGGCCGCACAGCTGGCTCGGCAGGAAGAGGCCGGGGCCGCTCCCGGGATTCTTCCAGGCCCCCATTGCGTGAGGCGCCTGGCCGAGGGGGCAGGGCTCGGGCCCAGCACAGGGCCAGCTTCCGGTCAGTGGCGCTGTAGGTGACACCGGGCAGTGGGTAGGCCTCTTCCCAGTTGAAGTAGCAGGCCTCCACCGCCGGCCGGAAGCCAGGGAAGAGCCGCTCCAGGGTCTTCTTGTGCTGTCCCCGCTTCACGTTCTCAATCACCTTCAGCTGCCACTGGCGCAGCTGCACACACAGTTCCCGGCGGCTGGGGGAACAAAGAGGGGGCACGCTGCTGGGAGGTGTGGGCGGCTACACTCTGTACCAAGGAGGGAGGGGTGCAGAGGGGGCGATGACGAACCCCAAAAGTGGGTTACAGGGAAGGACCCTGGGAAGCACTTCTTGAGCCAGCCCCACAGACATCACTTGAACACTCAGGGATTTGGGAGAGTGGGCTACTTACGGAAGGGCCTTCCAGGAAAAGGACTCATAAATCACTGGAAACCTAATGCTCAGCACCTCCCATCTCCCCAGGACTAGAAGAGTGGTAAGTGTGTGTGCATGAGGAGATGAAGGCTGGGTCATCCAGGGCTGGGCTGCCTCCGGACCGTGGTGAGCCTTGGGGGAGACTCACCGCTGGGGGCTGAGTGCGGGGTCCAGCACGGCCAGTCTCCACAACGTGACCATCTCATCACACATGCTGGCGCAGGCATGGGCCGCCACCTCGGACTGCCCATTGCTCCGGCCTGTGTGCCCACTGGCGCTGCTGTGAGAGGCTGAGGTGCGCACGCTGTACCACCAGCCTGTTATCTGGAAACAAAGAGGGCTCTGAGATGAACCTACTAAGTCAGAGAAAGACAGAGTAGCCCGCTCCAGTGTCCCTGTCAGCAAGAAGGGGGTGCGGCTGAGAAAGGGAGAGGATGAACCAGCATGGGGTTACCTGGCTCTGGGAGAACTACCTGCTCATAGGTGAGGCACTGGTCAGTGAGGATTTCCAACAAGGGGGCAGCATTACTGTCCCTTCGCTTGAACATCTCCCGCACGATGCTAAGCAAGTTCCAGACGCCCTCTGGCTCACGGCCCCTCAGAGGGCGCAGCAGACATGCCCATTCGGCGGCGGCCGGAGGCTCCGTGGAAGACAGATACATGGAGTTCACATCACTGTGAAAGTCGCAGAGTGGAAAATGATGACCCTAAGATGGGGCTGAATAAAGCAGGTGAAAGAGCAACACGACTTTGACACAAAAGGGTTCAAAACACAAAGTACAGGGGAAAAGTATGACCCTGACAAAAATTCTTAATCGCTCTCTGCCTCAGTTTCCCAGTTGCTGAAAGGAAGAAAAGTAACGCATGCTCTACCTGAGGACAGACCACTCTGTGACTACTTAAAATTCTCACCACCCACTGATTGCACAAGTAACGTCTCCTCTGCACCAGGCAGGGAACCGACACAGGGAATGGAGGTGGGGGAGGCGGGCCCTGACGAAACAAACGACCTGTCCACAGCCTGGAGGAAGTGCCCCTTCCACCACAGACACGGCACGAAGAGACCCAGTTTACCTGAACACCACAGGGGAGGGGCCGCAGAACTTGTGCAGTGTCTTCTTGATGTTGTCGGTGAGCGTCGACTCGTCCAAATACCACGTACTCTGATCGGAGGCGGAGGGCCCTGCTGTGGGGTCTGGGGGTAACAAGCAGTCAGTCACCTGGAGGCAGGGGCTTGGATCTGCCTTGGTAAGTGGCGCTCTGCATCCCCAGCTTGCTTGCTTCCTGCTACCCTTCTTCCTCACCACACTCACCCGGGGCTCCACACACTGTATTGATGGCTGTTGACTGGGAGGAGAGGAGTTCATCCAGGAGACGTTGGGCTGTGGGGAGGATCTGACCAGAGAAAGGGACACAAAGGCAGAAGTGACCTGAGGAGGCCAGGGCCTCACAGGAAGGCTGATACGCAGCCCTAGAGCTGGTTGGAGAAGGGCGTGCCAACCTCCCTCACCTGCTGTGGGAGCTCACTGATGAGGTACTGAGCAAATTTTTGCAGTTGGTCCCTCTGCAGCCGAGACAGGGACTCTGACACGGGGGCCCGCAGGCAGACTGCAGAAGCCTGAAGGGAGCACCGAGAGAAGTCAAACAATCTGAGGAAAGACTTGCCGACACCGGAGCTGGGGACAGAGAGGCAGAGTCCAGGAGGCAAAGGGGTTCACACTGTGGCCAGGGATGCAGCAGAGAAGGAGGGGATGGAGTGGAGGATAGGGCCAGGATAAATGGGGAGGGCCTCACGTTGTGGATGCGGAAGAGGCAGAGGGCCACGACATGGGTGCACCATTTGGCCCCAGCACCACAGGTGCAGCTGCAGGAAGTGACTCGGCAGCGGTCAAACATCACAGCCACGTTGTAGGCTCCTTTGGGGGGGACCATCTGAGGCGGCACCACTGTAGCACTCAGGTGGAACCCTGGGAAGAAACGTGGGTATGGCCAGGGAGGGCCGCCAAGACGCAGGCATCTGCGTTTGAACCTGTGGTCATTTAGACAACCTGCTCCAGCTTCTTGCAGTAGTTCCTGAATTCTTAACACAGGGAAAGGGAGGAGCCAGAAGTACCACAAGGCAGGACAGGACCCATACCTATCTGCAGAGGGTCCTTCACAGCCCTCATGCGGAACAGCTGATCCCCTCGCTGGAACTCATCTGCACTGCCGTTGGCCAGGCAGGAATAGAGTCTGTGAGTGAAGAAGAGGACATGGCCATGTGTATCAAATACCCTACAGACCCTGTCAGAGACTGCCCTGCCCTGGGCACTCTCCCCAGTGTTACACCTTCTTGGGGAAAGTCCCAGGTACTCCCTGCCCCTGCTGTCTTTTTACCACAGCCCCAAGCACAGCATCTCCTCTGCTCCTTGGGAAGCCTGGCACACAGGCGCAACTTCAGGGCCCCACCCCTCCACCGTCAGGCCTTTAGACTCACCGAATATCCTCTTCATTTTCAGGGAAGCTCCAAAAAGCAATGCGCAGTTGTAGCTGCTCAGGCACTGGGGGGTAAACTTTCTCCACCACTTCAAATGGGATATGAAATGCCACCTGCTTTGCTGACAGCTCCACCAGTGGGATCACCAGTCCATCTACGGAAACAAAGGTCAAGGTGAGGAGAAAGAGGAAGGGCAATGCAAAGGGCCATGATTATTCAGCACCAATGCCAGTCTACATCTTGGGGTCCCCCACTTTCACTATGAAAGGAGGACATCTGGATGAAAAACCAAGGGACCCCCTCTGTCAGGATACATTAATCCTTAAGACTCTATCTGAGGAAAGGGAGCTAAACAAACCCCGGGCAACAGCCTACTGGAAGATGCCTGGGATGTCCCAGAAACTCCTGGCCAAACAGGTGTGTTCCAGGGTCCCTGAAAGTAAGGAGTCTCACTTGGCTTGGCATCTAGTTTGCCATACACCTGGCACTTTAGATTCATATTGCACTATTAATATATCTCACAGTCATTCTCTTCTCTAATTGCTTTTTTTTTTAACTATCCTTCTTCTCTAAATGACTCCGTGCCTCCACCTAAGGAGGAAAGGCAGTCTAGAACCCAGAAGAGTTTAAGAGAGGAGCCTCCGGAAGCAAGCGAGTCTGCCCTTTCTTTGGCACTTGAACCCTGGCTTTCCACAACAAATGCCCTGGAGTGGGGGATTGGGAAGGGGGTTAGGTTATCCTAAGGTAATCTGACTGCTGCTCCTGGAATCACCTGGAGTTGAATGTAGTTACCATTCAAAGTATAACACATTGTTTTAATCAAAAAGATACAAAAAATTGCATATTTCACCAAACTGATGGATTAAAACACATATTAGAAAATGATGGAGCTGAAAGGAACTTTTCTAAATAAGTTAGTTTCCTTTGGTTCTTCCAGTCAGTGACCGAAAAAGGGTCGGGTTGGGAAGGGGTGGAAATGACGTGTTTTCCTAGATTTTAACCTGTTCAAGAAGATACCAATATGTTGAAAACTTTTTTTTAAAACTGGAGTATAGTTGACTTATGTTAAAAATCTTCACCATCTTCAGTTATTTCCCTGAATGAGGGAGCTCTAAGCCCCAAGACTACCCACACATGCAAATATGAAAGAAGCAGAGCGGCCACAGAAGACCCACAGCGAAACTGCCGCCGTGCACGTGCGTGTGTGGGTGTGTGTGTGTGTGTGTACAGGGCATATGGTATCTAAGTGAAGATAAATATTATCACTTCTAAGTGGTGACACATGTAAGTTACTCTCTTTCCCTAAGGAGTGCTGGAAATCTCTGCAGGACAGTTTGAAAAACAGGACCTTAGAATGTCCACAGTAGAATCACAAATTAAACCCCTCAACTGGTGAAAAAAGTCCACTTCCAATGAAGCCCAGGAAAAAACTGTGCCTTGAGGAAGGCAAAGAAAGAATGTCCTGAGTCCTGAGCCTGCAGGACTTCTGCTATCACGACTCTCCTCTTCCATCCTCTTTAATAAAAACAAATCCTTCACAGCATTAATCAGTTAACTCACTGAAAGACCCAAGGATGGAAGAAACTCAAGTGAAAACAATGTTTCATGAGACTCTGGAAACAAGTATCTACACTCCTCCCCAGGCTCCAGGTGACGGAAATCTAAGGTTTTAATACATTGGTCCCAGCCATGGTTTCTGACTGGTATTCAATTCGGCCAGGAACCAAGCCTCTGATCTAAACCTATGTGACATCTGCTCTCACCAGCCAGTTCACCTCCACTTTCCTCTGGATGGAATCCCTTCTTGGTGCAGCTGGGATGAGAGATCATCACCTTGAAAAGCAGCTCCAAGTGCACTTTGCAATGGGGTGACACCTCAAGTGGTCACTTCTTCACAATCGGCCCCCTACTCATATTCATTTCTATTCTCTGCCCTGCCTCAGGCTGAACTGGATAAGTACTCCCAGGTCAAAGTGGGAATTCCCTTTTACCCCATCTCTAAGGCCAACGAACGACAAAAGATCTACTTTCTGTTGTTAATCCTATCCAACTCAGGATTCCCCAGTCATCACTCCAACACACACACACACACGCAGGTGTGGAGAAGACAGCCCCAGGAAGACCGGAAAAGCGCGCGCGCACACACACACACACGCAGGTGTGGAGAAGGCAGCCCCAGGAAGACAGGAAAAGCGAGTCCTGAAGTCCGTTCTAAGCTTGGGACAGCTCCCCGTCCGGGACAGCTCCCGGTTAGGGACAGCTCTAGAGAAAGGCCGGAGCACGGCCAGCCCACTCTCTCACCTCGCATTCTGGTACCGCCACTGCCACCTCCGCCACCGCCGCCAGTGGGGGAATTGGGCCCCGCTGACTGTTTGCGCCATCCCCGCCAGTTCTGGCAGAGGCTCTCAGCCTCAGAGATGAAGGAACAGAGCGAATCCTCCTCAAAGCGGTCCGAATCCTCGAAAGAGAAGCGCTCTCCGTCCTCCCACTCGGCGAACATCAGCTCCATGGGGCCCGCACCCCCTGGAGCCGGGTCCCCCCCCGCGGATCCGGGGCCTGGGCCGCCGGCCGGGGACTGTGGGGACGCCCGGGGCCTGAGGGGCGAGCCGGGGCTGGGGGTGGCCGGGGCGCTCAGGGCGGCCGTGCCGGACGAGGATCTCAGGCCTGGGAGAGATATGGGACGGGGCCTTGCCCAACTGCTAGGTGTGAACAGGGATCGCAGCCAGACTCGGAGACTCAGGGCCCGGACGAAGCGCTCGGCAGCCGGGGCCTCTTAGAGGCTGCGGCGCCGCCTCCCCCATCAGCTGATCTGAACTTCCGGCCGCGCCGGCCACCACCACTTCCGCCCTCACGCGCCCAGGAACACGACCCGGTGCGCGCGGACAGAAGGGAGCCGTTTAAATGCTACTTTTATTTTCTTTCTGGAGCTCACCCCCAGTACCGTTAAGAGAAAGCCAACCCCCCAAAAGTATACGAAATGACTGTAGATCCCAGCAATAAGTCGGCGCCCGTAACACTCCCAAGGAATAAACAGCCGCCACGCATGTCGGGAATTGTAGGCTGTCAAGAGACAAACACAGGAACCATTGGGTGGGGTTATTGTCCTAACTCTGGATAGGCCCAGGGCCCCACCACCTTCTGGGAATTGTAGTTCAGAAGCCTGCATTCCAGAAGACTTTTTATGGGGCCTAATTGGCGAAGCACCAGGAAAAGAAGGCATTTGATTTCGGGAGGTGGTAGTACTGTTGTCAGTGGGGCCTTTGAGTCTAGATGTTCCTAACCTTTTCTATGTGTGTGCCATAGCAACCTGGTGAAGACCCGGGACCGCCCCCCCCCCCGCCCCCCCCCACCCCGCCACCGGCCCCCGCAATAGTATTTTTTTAAGTATTTATTTATATATTTTTGGCCACATGTGGAATCTTAGTTTCCTGAACAGGGATTGAACCTGTGCCCCCTGCACTGGATGCAGAGTATTAATCACTGGACCACCTGGGAGGTCCCTCAGATTGTTTATAAATAGACTAAATCAAAGAATTATAAAGAAAATATTTTATGTTGATATACAATTATCAAAATATTAATAAATTTAGTTCAGTTCAGTCGCTTAGTCGTGTCTGACTCTTTGCCACCCCACGGACAGCAGCACGCCAGGCTTCCCTGTGATGAGTATAAATATTGAGACATCTGTAACAAACTGTAAGGTATAAAATATTGTGGTTTCATATAGGTATTGCTAATAATAGTGTTGTTTCCCAGTGCTAACTGAAATACTCAATTTCAGTTGTGGTTAAAGATAACTTTTTCTGTTCTCATCCATATTCACAGACCTCTTACTGGGAGTCTATTGACCAAAGGTTAAGAACTTCAAGGCTAGTCCACAGTACCTAAGCACGGAACTTCTTCCTAACAGCCTCAGCCGGCGGAATAGGCAGTTGTCCAGTACTCCATCAGTGGGATATGTGGTGGTATGGGGTATGTGCTTCAAGGAGGCATGGCCCCTTCATTTATCTTAATAATTATCCCACTGGAGCTTTAAAACCCCCGCTGATCCCTTTGTACATTTAACGGGGATATTATGTGCTGTAAAGTACATAAAAAAGTTAACTCAGTTATGTCTAAAAGGGCAGGCTATAGAATATCAAGAGGTCACAAAAGCAGATAATGACACTACTGAACAGGTAATACATAAAGATGATAATTGCCAATTAAGTCTTAGTCTCACCACTTGGGGGAGTCCCATGACCAGATCTCTGGAGAATGGAGATAATCAACTCTATTTGATTAATCTTTATTTCCATGTGGAGATAAGAAACTAGGATTGTCAGATCTTTTGATTTTTTTTTTTTTTTTTTTAAGGGAAGCGAAAAAGTGGACTTTTTATGACAGTTTCTATTGTGGTCAGCTAATTTAAATTTTACCTGTGTGGGCCAAATAAAATTCATCTGCAGTAACTGTGGGTTATTAATTTGTGAGCCTGATTATTCCAGCAGCACCTTACAGAGGCTATGCACAAAAATAGGTCGTCTCTAAATATACTTACAGATGATGGCAAAAAACTGCACATACGGATAACAACCTTAACGCATCCTAAGGCAAGGGCACTAAATGGTATAAAGGACCTCAACTGCAGGACAACATAAAGGTTTTTGTCCTGCTCCTGGTGCAAATCAGGGAGCAAACACCTTTCAGAATGTAGGGGAGGACGCAAGGTTCAACTACGGTGGGAGTACCTAATCCACGACAAAAGGCCAAGTTCTCTTCAGAAAATTTTATTTCAAAATAAAGCAAAATTTCCACCCACATAATGTTTCCAAAGGGTAAAAAAAAAAAAAAAAGACAAAAAAAGACAGTGTTTTGCCTCTTTCTACTCTTCAAAGAGAGCATGGCAGTGCAAATATCTCTAAAATGCCTCTGTTTAATTCTCAGAAGCTAAGTCCAGTCATTGAAAATGCTCCTCCATTTTCAGCTGAGGTGAGGCTTGTTAGGAAACCTCTGTAACAGCTTATTCAACTTCCTGGGAGGTAAACTCCCCAACTCTCCCAGATCCTCCTGGATTGATCTCATTTTTCGGGCTGCCTGAAAACACAGAACAAAAATTAAAATGACAGCTCTTAAGTTGGCCCTGACCTAAGCTAATAGTTCTCACACAACCCAAATTACGCTAAGGTGTTACAGCCTGGAGATCTGTGTCATCTTCCCAGTTCCCTTTCATTCATAGGACTTGGGATCCACGAATGATTGTAAAATCTAAATTATACAATTTAGTATACAATTCCCAGTCGGCAATTTAGTCTGGAAACTAAACAATCTGTCCTTTACTGTCTCTAGTTTAAACAATAATGTCTATTTGAAAAGCAATTTAAACTTTAAAAAGTGGCTTTCCCATGCATGTCTTCACTTGATAAAAAAAAATTCTATAAAACGAATATTAATTATTAACCTCATTTTGCACCCGGTAAAGCTGAAAGCAATGAAACAAATCTCTCAGCATCACAGCGATTTCAAAACAGTAACCTTTCCCACTCTGGCGTGATCAAGTAGCTTCCAAAAATCTCCTCTCCCTTTCAGAATGAAGCAAGAGCAGAAAGAACCACTACTGTATGCCCCCTATTTTCCTCTCAAAAGGGCACCCCAGAAGCCTCCTGTCACCTCAGCCCTCGAAGCACAATCGAAGAAGTCGCGGATCTCTTTTTTGCACGCTTCGTCGCGGAATTCATTCTGCTTCCAGCAAGCCATCATTATCGACATCTCCGTGATACAGGTCGCCTCTGGAGGAGCAGAACGGGAGGATCCTCAGTCACAAAGAAACCCTTACTTTCCGACCCTCCCACCCAGTAGCCTTCGGCACTATTCCAGCTTCCGCTCTGGGGCCTCCAAGGCTGAGGACTCACCGCCCTTCTCCCGGCGCCGTTCCCCCACATGGTTAGCTAGGATGAGAGGCTTATTGGGCTTCAGTATAGGCTTCCGCGGATTCCCAAGCCGTGCTAGCCGACCCCGGAGGCTTGGCGTCGCCATTGCGCACGGAGCTCCCGGCAGGCTCTGCGGCGCCGTGCGTGACCCTGCGTGACCCCTACGAGCCGGATGAGGTTCGGCTGCAACCCACCCACCTCCTGCCCCGGGATGCTCTTCTTTCTTTTCTTGGCGGGGTCGCCTTGATTCCGGTTTCGGACCCTGGCTGGTGTAGACACTTGTGCAGGTTAGGAGGAGAATCTTTGGGGCTGTTTTGTGGGTCCACGCTGACTTTTGTGAGCTCTGGGCCCTGAAGTCTTGGGCAGTACTGAGCCAGGAACACCCAGGAAAGAGCCCAAGTTTCGGGTGGTAAAGTCTGCATTAGAGAGTGATTGACATAGGCAAGGACAGAGAGGATGGGAGCGGATCAAAATGTGAGACTTTAAGGTGCTAACTTGGGAATGATTTAATTTTAATAAACCTTAAAGAACTGTTGGTTTTGATTACCTTTAGAGCCACGTCGAAGCCGTGAAGAAAAATAGATTCATTTATTTGAACAGCTGCTGCGGCTTAAAGAATCGTTTTTGTAGGAGACAGGCCTACTAAAAGGCCTGACAAAAGAATTAAACAATCTTGCTGAGAGGACATGACTCAGTATGTGATTCCTGAAGGAATCCAAGAAGGAACAGAAAACATCTTGAAAGCAGGATGGACACCTGGGGTTGGAAAACCATCAACAGACTGTTCCTATCCTTGGTGCCTGGGAGGCACATAAAGATTACCTGGGTCTCTGTCCTTGAGGCAGAAAAACAGGGATACAAAAATATTAAATGTTAACTGCACAGGATTATCATTGAAGGCCACCTGACCTGCTATGCTCATGTAAACACGTACAAGGAAGTCTCAAAAAGTATAATAAAGCAGACTTGAAATCAGTTTGGGCGCCTTCACCTCGTGGGGGTGTTGGTTCCCTTTCTTGAGTGTTTCTCATTCTTTTGCCACGGTGGCGCTTTGGGGAACCCGTGCTGTCGAGCTGGACTAGACAAGTGGCGCCCCAACAGGGACCTGAAAGGGAAACCAGCTTTCGGAGCTTCTCCTTAGGAGGCAAGGAACGCAGGGAATTCCGACCGAAGAGGTGGACGTGGAAAGTACCTGGTGAGTACACCCCATGGATAATTCAATCAGAGTAACAATGGGGCATGGGTTGCCGTTTCCTTTTCCAGAAAATCTTCCCGACCTAGGGATCGAACCCTGATCTCCCGCATTGTGGGCAGACGCTTTACCGTCTGAGCCACAAGGGAAGCCCTAAGCATATATGCAAGTCTTTTTTTTTTTTTTTTAGAGAACTCCATGATTTAATCCGCGATAAATACATAAGTACATAATTCGAAAATCCAAACCTCCACCTATATGCAAGTCTTAAAAGACTTTGTTGAAAAGCTTGGGAGTGCAAGTTTCTCATTCTGCTTTAAAAGACTTACTTTCTGCTATTGAAAAACATTGCTATTGACTTGATCCAGATAGAGGGACTTTAAGGTATAAAGAATAGCAAGAAGTTATGCGTTGCCTATGCAGAGCTTATCATAGTGGGGTATCATAGTGGGGAACGTAGTCCTTTGCCTGGTCACTGGGAAATCTTATTAGCACTGCGCTAGGACCTTTACATTCAGAAGCCTCTGATTCTGAAAATTCTGTAGAGACAACACATGAACAATCAGAGAATGAATCTCGTTTATATGAGAATAGTGATTCTGAAGGGGGAAAAGCACCTCTGTGCCCCAAATGAAAAGAGCGAAAGAAAATAAAATCATGTGGGAATAATGATCATTTTCCCATGGTTAATGTGGCTCATCCTTCAGCACCCTTAACAGAGCCACCCCCTTTAGATCTGCAGACTCCGTGGGATGACGGCATTTTGAACCTCATCTGACAGTGCCCAACCATATTTCTCCCTTTCAAAGGGGAATTAGACAGGCACAACTACAAGGGGATGAAGATGCCCTAGCCCTCCCTGTGGTGGTCACTCAGGTTTCCCCTGGTCCACAGTATCCACAAGGTGCTATTACTTATGATTATCACCCTCTGCCTTTTAAGACAGTCAAAGAGATAAAACAAGCGTGTACACAATATGGTACTAACTCTCCATATACTGTGGGTTTAATTCAAGGACTTTCACAAGCTGAAAGGCTGATCCCTTTTGACTGAGATACGGTTGCAAGAACTTGTTTTTCATCCTCTGAATTTTTACAATTTAAAACCTGGTGGAAAGATGAAACAAATCAACAAGCTCATAAAAATGCTGCTTCAAATCCACCTATTAACATTTCCTTGGAGCAGCTGATGGGGTCAGGAGGATATTTTGGAATACAGGCTCAATTACAATTTGACGATCAGGTCCTCTCCCAAGTACGATTTGTATGTTTAAGAGCTTGGGAAAAACTTAATCCTCCTGGACATACTACTCCATCATTTACACAAGTTAGACAGTCTAATGGAGACACTTATGTTGACTTTATAGCCAGACTTCGAAAAAATTTAATGAGCTCGGTATCTCACCCTAATCTAAGGGACATGCTTTTACAGCTGTTGGCTTATGACAATGCTAACTCTGAATGCCAAAAGGCTCTCCAACCTTTAAAAGCTCAGGAAAGCAACTTGGAAGATTATATAAAGGCGTGTCATGATACTGGATCAGAACCCTATAAGATGCAGTTACTGGCACAGGCCCTTTCAAAAGGAAAAAAGGACAATAAAATTAAATGTCATGGATGCAGAAAACTGGGACAAATGAAAAAAGATTGTAAAATAAATAATAATGATCGAAAAGGGGAAGCTAAAGCCCCTGGATTATGTTCTAAATTTCAAAAAGGAAATCACTGGGCTAATCAACGCCATTCCAAATTTCATAAAGACGGGACTCCTCTGTTGGGAAACACCTTTCTGGGCCGAACTAGGGGCTCCCAAAACAATCCGTGTTCATGGAATGCAGTCCCATTCACATATCCCACTCAAATATTAGAAAACAATCAATCTATGATTTACTCCCAACAACCTCGGGCAATGGCAACCCACTCCAGTGCTCTTGCCTGGAGAATCCCATGGATGGAGGAGCCTGGTAGGCTACAGTCCATGGGGTCGCTAAGAGTCAGACATGACTGAGCGACTTCACTTTCACTTTTCACTTTCATGCATTAGAGAAGGAAATGGCAACCCACTCCAGTATTCTTGCCTGGAGAATCCCAGGGACAGAGGAGCCTGTTGGACAGCCGTCTATGGGGTCGCACAGACACGATTGACGTGACTTAGCAGTAGCAGTAGCAGTAACCTCGGGCAGCGCAGCAATAGATATTCCTGCCCTAGATAATCAATTATTGATGCCATCTATGAGAGTATGTAAAATTCCTATAGGAATATGGGGTCCTCTTCCAAAAAATACTGTTGGACTTATGATTGGTAGAAGTAATCTAACTATAAAGGGCATTCAAGTACAAATTGGAATCATTGAAGACTTTGAAAGGGAAATTCATGTTATGATGAGTGCTAGTATTCCATATCAAATAAATAAGGGAGACTGAATTACACAACTCCCTTCTGTTGCCTTACATAAAGATTAATCCCCTAGAAAAAGAGAAGGAGGATTTGGAAGTACGGGAAAACAAGTATATTGGCAGACCTATGTTACTGATGAGAGACCAAAACTAGATACAGAAATAATGGGAAAGAGATTTTCTGGGCTCATGGATACAGGAGCTGATGTTTCAATAATAGCTATAAAACATTGACCTCATTCCTGGCCATTAAATTAGTTCCTACTGTTATAACAGGAATAGGGACTATGAATATCTGTCAAAGCTCTCAAACAATGCTCTGTAAAGGCCCAGAACAACAAACTGCCACTTTGCAACCTCTGGTTGCAGATATTCCAATCAATTTTGGGGGACGAGATTTATTAATGCAATGGGGAGCATATGTAACCATACCCACTATATCCCCACAAGCTAAACAAATTATGGCCAATATGGTGTATAACCCTTTCCAAAATCCAAATTTATCCTAGGGGCCACTGCTTCAAAAAAGACTGCATTAAAACTGACTTGGCTTTCAGAAAAACCCATATAGATGGAGCAGTAGCCCTTAACCAGAGAAAAATTGGAAGCATTCTATGAGCTAATACTAGAACATAAAGAACAAGGACATATAATTGAATCTACTAGCCCCTGGAACTCCCTAGTTTTTGTTGTAAAAAAGAAATCAGGTAAATGGAGAATATTAACAGACCTAAGAAAAATTAATGCTGTAATGGAACCCATGGGAGCCTTACGGTCAGGTATTCTCTTACCATCTATGATTCCTAAAAAATGACATCTTACAATAATATACTTAAAAGATTGTTTTTTTACTGTTTCTTTAGATCTTTCTGATGCTCCTAAGTTTGCTTTTACTGTCCTAGCATTAATACCAGTCAGAGATATCAATGGACTGTCTTACTTCAAGGATGATGAATAGTCCTGCTGCTGCTGCTGCTGCTAAGTCACTTCAGTCGTGTCCGACTCTGTGTGATCCCATAGACGGCAGCCCACCAGGCTCCCCCATCCCTGGGATTCTCCAGGCAAAAACACTGGAGTGGGTTGCCATTTCCTTCTCCAATGAAAGGACCTTAATGAAAGTCCTACTTTATGTCACATTTTTATTAATCAGCCCTTATCTATCATTAGACAAAAATATCCCCAGGCTTATGTTATACATTATATGGATGATATTTTATTGGCTTATCCAGATAATCAGTTATTGCACCATATATTTTTAGACACTCAAAATATATTGAAAGAATTTGGCTTAATAATTGCCCCGGATAAAATATAGAAAATAATTATTTGGGATACATTCTTAATCATCATACAGTATCCTCTCAAAAGATACAAATTAGAACTGATCACCTTAATACTCTGAACGACTTGCAAAAATTATTAGGAGATACTAATTGGTTATGACCTACACTGCTGCTGCTGCTGCTGCTAAGTAGCTTCAGTCGTGTCCGACTCTGTGCGACCCCATAGACGGCAGCCCACCAGGCTCCGCCGTCCCTGGGATTCTCCAGGCAAAAACACTGGAGTGGGTTGCCATTTCCTTCTCCAATGCATGAAAGTGAAAAGTGAAAGTGAAGTCGCTCAGTCATGTCCGACTCTTCGTGACCCCATGGACTGCAGCCTACCAGGCTTCTCTGTCCATGGGATTTTCTAGGCAAGAGTACTGGAGTGGGGTGCTATCGCCTTCTCCGATGACCTACACTGGTTATCCTTAATTATGCTTTGACAAATTTATTTAATACTCTAAAAGGAGATACAGATCTCAGCAGTCCATGAACACTTAGAGCTGAAGCCAATCGAGAATTACAAGAAATGAATCAAGGCATGCAACAAAAACAGTTATCTCGAATTGATATTCAGCAACCTTTAACTGCTTTAATTATGCCTACACCTCATTCTCCTACAGGAATAATACGGAAAAATGAATTTATAATTACAACAGGTATTTTTACCCCATAAACAAACAAAATTATTGACTGCCTATGTAGACCTTATTAGTAAATTGATTTTTAAATCGAGGACTCGTATTCAACAAATTTCAGGATATGATCCCAAATATATAATAGTTCCTTTAGCTAAAGGTCAGATAGAATGACTTTTTGCACAAAACATGGAATGGCAGATAGCATTATCTGATTTTATTGGTACAATTGATTGTCACTCTGGGATTTCTTTGGAAGGAATGATGCTAAAGCTGAAACTCCAGTACTTTGGCCACCTGATGCAAAGAGTTGACTCTTGGAAAAGACTCTGATGCTGGGAGGGATTGGGGGCAGGAGGAGAAGGGGACGACAGAGGATGAGATGGCTGGATGGCATCACTGACTCGATGGACGTGAGTCTGAGTGAACTCCGGGAGTTGGTGATGGACAGGGAGGCCTGGTGTGCTGCAATTCATGGGGTCGAAAAGAGTCGGACACGACTGAGCAACTGATCTGATCTGATCTGATCCATCTTCTAAATTAATTTTCTTAAAAAACATGTTTTTAAATTGCCTAGAATAACTAAAACAAAACCTATTGAGTGTGCTCCTATCTTTTTTACAGATGCAAATAAAGAATGTAAGGATGGATATTATGGTCCAACCACCAAAATTTGGCAATCATCATATTCATCAATACAACAAGCTGAAGTAGATGCCATAATTACTGTCCTGTCAGACATTGTAATACCCATTAATATCATCTCAGATTCTCAATATGCTGTTAAGGTAAGTTTCCAGATAGAAACTATTCATATTCCTGTCTCGGACCTTCCCATTCATCAGTTATTTTTGAAATTACAAGATATAGTTAGGGATCGACAATTTCCATTTCATATTACTCATACCCGCTCTCATTCTCAATTACCAGAACCTTTATCAGAAGGTAATGACCAGATTGATGTTAAATTAACTACATTCCTTACTCCCACTTAGTTTCATGCTTTAACTTACATTAACGTCAGAGGATTACAATATTGATTTCAGTTATCCCGACAACAAGCTAAGAATATTGTTTCTCAGTGCCCTACCTGTCAGACTTCCACAATAGTGCCCATAAATCAGTGCCCGTAAATCCTTGTGGATTATATCCTAATGACTTACGGCAAACTGATGTTACTCATATGCCCTGTTTTGGTAATTTAGGTTTAATACATGTTTCCATTGACACATATTCTGGAATGATTTTTGCTTCAGTTCATAATGGAGAGTCAACTGTTCAATGTATCCCTCACTTACGACAAGCTCTTGCCTATATGGGCCTACCAAAAACTATAAAAACTGACAATGGGCCTTCTTATAAAAGTCATATCTTTCAAAAATTTTTAGCTGACTGGTCTATTAAACATATTACAGGCATTCCTTATAATCCTCAAGGACAAGCCATCATCAAACATGCCCACCGAACTTTAAAACTTATACTACAGAAACAAAAAGGGGGAGGACAGTATGGCTTGGGACCTGTTTCCCCTAAGGATAAAATAGCTCTAGCTCTTTTTACTCTAAATTTTTTGGACATAAGAGGGCTATATGAGAAACCAGCAGCTGAGGTTCACTGGAACTTTTCACAACAGACTAAAGATACTTCCCTTAAAGTTTCTCCCTTACAGGAGGTTTGGCAAAAAATATTGTGGAAAGAGGACAGGGAATGGAAGCTGGATATCATGCTTAAACAAGGAAGAGGGTATGCTCTTACCTTAATAGAGGAAAATGAACACCAATGGATCCTGAGGAGGAGAATCTGGTATTGGAAAGAAAAAAACATGATTTGATATAGACCCACCCTCCAGACTTCTGACGCATGCCATGCCGCATCTTACGTTAGAACTTGGGCCTGCCAAGACCAAGTGAACGTGAACTGCCACAATACCCACTTGGGGGCAGAAAAGTTATCACAGGAAGCTGAGAGCCTAGTTCATCATCATGGCCTTTCAAAAACATCTGCCAATCTACTACTGGCTATGGTAACCCTTATCACAATGTCAGTAAGTGTTCAGGCTGATTCCAGTCATCATTATTGGGCATATATTCTCAATCCTCCTTTATTAAGACCCATTACATAGGAAGATTCAGTATTCCCATATTTGTCAATGATTCAGCCTGGCTTCCTGGTCCTTATGATCCAAGCCTTCCTTTAAAAGAGGAAGAAGAAGGACAATCTCTAAAAAATTATACAGTAAGAACAGACAGCACATCCATTTGTATAGGATTTGGAGAATTCTGTTTAAAGACGGGATTCTGGGGATGGCTTTCTATTGTAGAAAAGCCTGGAGAGAATAAGAACACTTTTTTCTTATTAACAGCACTTACTTTTAAAGAAAGAGAAAATTCCACCATACATTATCGTCCTCCTAATCTCCCAGGCTATGCTTTTAAGAATAGGACATGGTATGGATGGAGGACTGGATCCAGTGGAAAAATGGTAGAGGGTCTGAAGGTCATCTGTTACTAAATACTCCTGAGGGACAGATTATAGATTAGGGCCCTAGAGGAACCCCTAAGATTAAAGGAACAAGTATTTCTAGTCCATGGATATATCATAATAACACACTTGGTACATATGGAAATGCATCTTTGATATGGCATGGAGAGGGATTTGCTCCCCCCATTCCTCAACTTATCCATCACCCAGTACATAATGAGATTTGGAAGATACCTATGGCTTTAAAAACCCTTAAGGCTTGGAATGGCCATTATACTGAATATATCTTAAATGATCCTAAGGCCACTTTTAATTTTACTAAAAATTCTACTCATACTATTCAGGCCTGTGTAAGATTACCTTTTGTGCTTATGTTAGGGCCAGCGATATGTAACATCTCTACTGGTCTCATAAATTGTATAAATCATTCTTTTTATACTTGTTTAAACAATACCATTCCTTTCAATGAATCTTGGCAAAGTATTTATGTTTTAAAAACTTGGACAGGTATTTGGATACCAGTGGATTTACAAAGAGGCTGGCAAGAAAGCCCTACTCTTTATGCCATAGAAGAAATTATAAAAGCAACTTTAAAAAGAACAAAAAGATTTATTGGTATGTTAAATAGCAGCTATTCTGGGAATTATAGCAATAACCACCACTACAGCAGTGTAGCATTGCATCAATCTGTTCAAACTTCATTTTGTACAAGATTGGCATAAGGATGCAGACGTTCTTTGGTCCACTCAACAAAAAATAGATGAAAAATTGGCTTCACAAGTGGCTGGCTTACAACATACTGTTATTTATTAGGAGATCAATTGGTAAGTCTACAAAAACAATTAAGACTAGAGAGTGACTGGAATTACACATCATTCTGTGTGACTGCACATAAATATGTATAATCAATTGACTTTTAACTGGGATAAAGTTAAACGACATTTACTAAATCAAGGAAATATTACATAAGATATACAAGAGTTACAATGTGACATTCTAGACATGTTTAATAAAAAACTTGATGTGATTACTGGCTCTTTGCTTAATGCTATAGCTGATGGACTGTCTTCCTTAAATCCTCTCAAACAAATCAAATCCTATGGTTATGGACTTATAATTAGTTGCAATGTTTTATTCTGTTTTGTCTCTGTATAGTCTGGAGAAGAACATGAAAGCAGCAGCAGAAACAGTTAGCCTTCATTGACTATATTCAGTTATCTACAGAAACAAAAAGGGGGAGATGTAGGAGACAGGCCTACTAAAAGGCCTGACAAAAGAATTAAACAATCTTGCTGAGAGGACATGACTCAGTATGTGACTCGTGAAGGAATCCAGGAAGGAACAGCAAACATCTTGAAAGCAGGATGGACACCTGGGATGGAAAGCCAGCAGCAGACTGTTCCTGTCCTTGGTGCCTGGGCGGCACACAGAGACTACCTGGGTCTCTGTCCTTGAGGCAGAAAAACAGGGATACAAAAATATTAAATGTTAACTGCACAGGATTATCATTGAAGGCCACCTGGCCTGCTATGCTCACATAAACACATACAAGCAAGTCTCAAAAAGTATAATAAATCAGACTTGAGATCAGCTTGGACGCCTTCACCTCGTGGGGGCGTTCATCCCGATCCCCGCTGTAACTTTGAGTGTTTCTCACTCTTCTGCCACGGCGGCGGTTTGGGGAACCTGTGCTGTCGAGCTGGACACGACAGTTTTCTCATTTGTAGTGATCTCATTGGATAGGGTGAGGTTTAAGCACTTTCTCACATTCATTGTTTTATTTAATCTTCTCGCCAATCCTGCTAAGATACTTTGCAGTATCATCTCTATTTATACACTTGGCCCTTGGATTGTAATGCCTAGCTTTAACTAGACTTGGTTCTAAGTGACCTCTTCTACCCCCTGCCCCTCTGAAGTGACTTAGCTGTTTACAAAACTCAGTCCAAAGATGTACCACTGATGCTCAAGGCATTTACACATGATCTCCAAGAAATGTTTCTGGTAATGAAAGGATAACTTGGACAGTCTTATAGTTCATAAGATGATTACTTTGGAGGAGCAGTTTTTATTTGGTTATGTAAATTGAGTGTGCGCTAATCACTTGTCAGATATTTAGAATCGTCCCATTTATCTCCGTCCCATTTATCTCCGCATGACTGGCTCTTTTTGTTCTGTTGAGTCTCACTTGATGTCAAAGAGGAGTTCCCTGACTTCCATGCTAAACCACCATCAACATGTTTTATTTTCTTCATAGTATCTATCATACTCTGGATTATCTTATTCATTTATTGTTTGTTTACGGCTTTAACCCCAACACCCACTTAAAATGTACACATAATGAGAGAAGGGACCTTGTCAATCTTGCTCAGTGCCATATCCCAAGGCCTAGAGTAATGCCAATACATATTTGTTAAATGAACAAATGTTTGCAATATTTTTGCAAGTCTCCAACTTTACCATGTTCACCCCAGAAATAAAATCAAGCAGAAGACACTGTTTAAAAAGAAGCCATTTATTAATACAAAATTAAACCTGAGATAATAGAAAATAGCAACTCTTGGGAATTATAAAGGCATCAGCCCCATGCTCCACCCCCACTCCAGCAACACAAATAAAGTTGATTCCTATTGGACACTTCTACCACTAATAACTTCAAGCCTGCTGCAGTATACAGAGCAGGCTGGGCCCCAAACCACAGAAAATTCACATTGCTGAGAAAGTGAAGCCTTTAGTTGGAGAGCCATGTGGCTACTTCTGGTTCTGCTTTCCCTTGTGGAAAGGTAGCACCTGGCTTACCCTGCTCTTTTGTGAATACTTTTGTGGTAAGAGGAATAAAGAAAGTCTCCGAAGCACTGACCACAAACCAGGGATGAGTCTCCACAATCATTCATAAACAACTGGCCTACTTTGTACATAAAAGTGCTAAGGTAATGCCAGTTGAACTGGTGTAATTAAACTGGAGAAGAAAGAATGATTCTACACCTTGCATAACCATTGCCTACCCATTTTATTGCACATAATGAAATTTGAGTCCTAACCTTAGTTTGCACTTGGTAATACTGTATTTTGTATACAATATAAACCGGTGTCTGCATTTAAATAGTTTGCACGCTTAGAAGTCTAAGTCCTGAATTTGGCTTTTGTAAGAGTCCGTACTATATCAAATTTTAACATTAAGTATTTCAAAGGTCTGTCTTGTTCTTTTCTGCAAAAGTCTAAACAGAAAACTTTCTATACTGTTACGAAGGGCCCTTTTTTTTCTTGGCTGCTCCTTGGGGCATGTGGGAACTTAGTTCGGGACCAGGGAATTAAGGATCAAACTTACCCCGCTGCATTGGAAGGCAGAGTCTTAAACACTGGACTGCTAAGGAAGTCCTGAAGGGCATTTTTTATTAAATAAAATGAAAATAGGGAGTTCCCTGGTGGTCCAGTGGTTGGGACTCTGCTCTTTCACTGCCACGGGCCCAGATTCAGTCCCAGGTCAGGGAACTGAGGTCCCACAAGCTGTATGACACAAAAAAAGAAAAAAAGAATCACCCTGGCAGTGAAATCCAGCCTAAATTATAACTTTGGTTGGCTACATCTTCAAAGGTCACAATAAGTGTGGGGCCCTAGTGGAAGCATCATATATGTATATATGAGAGTGGAAATCCAACTGCGACCCCATGAACTATACACAGTCCATGGAATTCTCTAGGCCAGAATACTGGAGTGGGTAACCTTTCCCTTCTCCAGGGGATTTTCCCAACCCAGGGATCAAACCCAGGTCTCCCACATTGCAGGCAGATCCTTTACCAGCTGAGCCTCAAGGGAAGCCCAATATATATATGAACACCCCACATATATAAATGTTTATTGTGAGATCTGTTGCAACATTTCCATTTTGTGGGATATTATATAGTTTCATGTCAGCCAAAAATTATAAAGTCTCTGATCTTTACCCCATTCAAAGCAAGTGCCATTATGTTTTAAAATAAACACTTGATGTTAGCTTTGATGTAAATAGCTAGATTTTTTTAATTTAAAAACAAACTGGTATATCACACATAGAACAGCTTAGCAGGCTGTTCAAAATATTAAAAACAAAACCTTACAGAAACCCAAGGTCCTATTATACAGTCTATACTGAAGTCATAAGCATCATCTTCCTCTTCAGTCTTTACAACCACATATATGTCTGTAAATAATGTGTGTATATACACATGCATACACACTAAACCAGATATATTGATAAGCTATGGGAGTTCTCTAGTGATAATTCATTAATACATTACAACCAGTGTAGTTCTAAGATCCAAGGTGTTCTTGTTCCACTGCCCCAGAAAAAGCAGATGATCTCCCTCTCCATTAAGCTGTATGTTTAAACCACAGTAGTAGAAGTGTTTGGCTACCTCCCCAAATCTAACAGCTTTTTATTTAGCCAGCCACTCATGATGGCTTAAGTGGTCTTGCTTCATCTCTCATTCCCTTGGGTTTAGGGCCTTAGATGGACTTCATCAAAATGTGGCCTCAGTAAGTGCTATAAAGTTATGTACTGTAACAGTAATAGAATGGATGAAGTTGGAATGTTTATCCCACTTAAAAGTGCCACAGAATATGAGATAATGTGAGATAATTACTAGAGCTATATTGCTGGGCTGATTCTTCCTCCATAATTTTCATGAGTTTTTGGGGGAAATGGACTTTTGTAGCATATAAAGATAATAAAATAGAAGAATTCATTAGGCAGACAGAAAAAGACCAAAGACCTGTAACAATTTGTGCTTTGATTCACATTGACCTATTTTAACCTTTTGAAATGATGATAACTTTTTCTGCTATCATTTGCAGCCTGAGTCTCCATCTCTAAAATAGAGCAGGATGATTCCTTAAGTTGACGTGATATTTATTAGCCTCTGAATTTTGATATTCATGAGGTGAGAAGGAATTTCAGATATGCCCTAGATATGAAGCAAATCAGCACTAAGAAAAGGTGTCCAATCTCTAGCCAGTTTAATGCAGGTGGGAATAAGTGTGGGAATGGTGGTAAGGCTACTCCATCTCCAACAGAAATTGTGGAAAACCAGGCAAGAAAAGCCACTCAAAAAAGCTGACATGAAAGGCAAAGTAAGTGATATAAAAAAATTACAACTCCAGAGAGCCAGAATACAACCCACCAGGAGTTCTGCTTCACCACCAACATAAATAGTTTATAAAGCAAGAGAGAGGAATGGAAATTAGGAAAAGGTGTTGAATAATAGTGGTTTATGAGGTGCATGAAACTGGAGCCGATTAGACAGAGTGAAGTAAGCCAGGAAGAAAAACACCAGTACAGTATACTAACGCATATATATGGAATTTAGAAAGATGGTAATGATAACCCTGTATGCGAGACAGCAAGAGACACAGACCTATAGAACAGTCTCTTGGACTCTGTGGGAGAGGGAGAGGGTGGGATGATTTGGGAGAATGGCATTGAAACATGTATAATATCATATAAGAAACGAATCGCCAGTCCAGGTTCGATGCAGGATACAGGATGCCCGGGGCTGGTGCACTGGGATGACCCAGAGGGATGGTACGGGGAGGGAGGTGGGAGGGGGGTTCAGGATTGGGGACACGTGTACACCCGTGGCGGATTCATGTTGATGTATGGTAAAACCAATGCAATATTGTAAAGTAATTAGCCTCCAATTAAATAAATTTAAATTTTAAAAAAATAATGAGCAGTTTAAAGAATACAGGAGAGGTTTTCATACTCTAAACCTGGCCCGTCTTACCTCATTCACAGCCAAGAACTAACATGTCCCAAATCATGACTGAGAGGCTGAAAGAGCTAGAAAAAGAAGGAGTTCTTTAAAAATTCTGTTGATCAGCACCTTGAATCAAATGGGGTGTTTCAGGCTTCTGGTTCCCATTGAATCAAAAACTGGATGCCTCCATCTCTCGTGAGAAGAGGCTCTATTACCATAGGCTGAGACCCTGGCTACACATGATTAGAATAAAATATCAGTGGATATAACTTACTCCTTGGATTCATGGTAAGACAGTGTTCATTAAGGACTTGTGCATTGGATATCCTTCATGTCCCATGGTTGTATAAGGACTTCCATCTCCTTAGCTGTGTCAAGTTAAATACTTGTATGAGCAATTAGAGATTTTGGTTCCTTTTCATGAAGATCTCTGTTAGGTAATCCCAAAATTTCCCCTGAAGTGTCTCATTGTTGTGGATCATGGCAGTGAGAGCTTCCCCCTGGTCCAGACCTTGCCAATAATCTTGCAGCCACATCTCCTTCCAGCTGAAACATCAAAATGAGAGTTGGATTATAGAGCCTCAGTACAACTAGGAATCCTACCTTTCTCCCAATGGCCAAAGAAACCTTCAGCAGATACACTGATTTCTGGTTAGGACCAAGGATCTGCTTTGAGGGAAGGAAATGTGAAGTAAATCCAGTACTAATCTAAGTGACAGGCAGTGAGCCAAAAACACAAATTCATTATCCAAGCCCCCCTACACACATACACATATCCCAGTGAGTTAAATTTCCTGACTTGCCTGCTCTTGGTCTCCAAATGTGGAGGGAATTAAGAGGTAGGCAGAGCAGGGGCCAAACTATGGAAACAGTAATCTTCCTAAGAAAAGCAAGTGAGTGTATTTAGATGGTTACTTTTTATGTTACACCTGTTTCAGTAATCAAGAAGTGCAAGAGTATCGAGTGTCTAGTATCCAGTATTTAGATGGTTACTTTTTATGTTACACCTGTTTCAGTAATCAAGAAGTGCGAAAGTATCCAGTGTGTAGATGAGCCATAACGTGAATGTTTCTCTTTTTTTAATGTTACACTTTTCTTCTGATAAATCATAATATGTTCTGCACAAACTAGATACAAATTACCTGATGTAAATTACTGGATACAAATCCACTCCACTCCCAGGACCAAACTGTGCCAGCCCTCTGCCGCCATCCACTGTCCACGGTGATCTCTGCAGGTCATTCTAGCAGTCTCTCTCAAACATTATCTCACCGCTCCCCTAACAGCTGTGGTTTGCTGCAAATGGCTTCAACGTTTTTATAACCCATCTCCTATGCTGACCTTGTTTCCAATGCCACCACCTTCTGCTGCCTACTTCAGTAGCCTCCTCACTTCCCTTCTAATCCACATTGGCCACAATCATTAATCATCTTTTGAAAGCATCCCTTCTATTCTGTCTAGGACAAACATAATTTATCATCCAAATCAGGGTAATTTTAAGAGTCAAAGGAGATGCTGTTAATAGTTAGACCAAGTTAACAGGCATAAACCCTGATTACTGCAGGCAAACCTCCCTGGAAACACTAATGTATTTCTCATCCACAGCCCCACCATGTTGAAGATGCTCAATAAACAGCTGAGTTGATTTTCAGGACAGTCCAGCTCCAGGGCCTGGTATTCAGAATACGTATAACCTGGCCCAACTTTGTCCCTCATCACTTCCCTAAACAGGCCCTCTGCTCTAGTTGAAGCTTTTTTTGAATCACTACTACAAACACCGTTTATAAAAGCTGATTTTCGTATGTTGTTGCCCTCAATTACCTCTCACATTTTCTACTGCTCTTTCGCAATTTGTCTTCTCTTAGATTCTTGATACCTTAAAGGCACAGTGACCTCATGTCATAATTTCCTTATACAACATCGCCTCAGCACCCAGGGCTAGTTTATTGCCTGCAGGAAGCAAGTCTGTAACTCATTTGATTTGATAGCCCCAGGGGACCCCAGCTATCCTTACCTGTCATTCTCAGGAATCTCCTCCACACTGCCAAACCCAGGTGTGGGCACTGGGCAGTCCATGTGTGAGGGCTGGGCAATATAAGGCTCAGGGACCGGGATGTTCCCAGGAGAGGCTGCGTGGGCCTTCTCGGCATCCAGCCGCGCCAGTTCGTGGTCACAGACAAAACACTCGAAGCCGTTAAGGTAGTTAGGTAGTAAGGGGTCATTCACTCCCCATTCGCGCTGCTTCAAACTATCCAGAAGGAACTGGTTAGTGATGCCCCCAGGTTGCTTGTATGCCAAGTATTTCATATATTCTTCATCATTTTTGTCCAGGAAGTCAATAAACTCTGCCAGCTTCTGCGGCGACTCAAAGTCGTCAATGAGGATGATGGAGTGATTGTTCGGCATCCAGTCCCTCACAGAGGGAGAGCCGCGGTACACGGGCACAGCACCGAGGTGCATGGGGCGCCACAATTTTTCTGTCATGTAGTCGTCGCAGATGGCATTTTCGAGAGCCAAATGGAATTTATAGCGGGACAAGAAGGCCAAGAGCTCTGGATCCTCGGTGGTGGCTGTGGCTGTGTCCCGTAACCGCGGCGCGGGCAGCTCCCGATTCTGCAGGCACTTCCCATAGGAGTCCACCTGAGAGGGGTAGAGCACGGCCATCAAGAGGGTACAGCACGTCGGCCAGGACACCAGGAGTCCCGGTCTCAGCCCCACGCGCCACCCTCCCCTTCCCGCTCCGCCCGGCCCTCACCCACCGGAATGTAGCGCATGAGCTCGCGCACGTAGCGGTCTCGGTCCGCAGGCACGTCGCAGTGGGACTGCAGATAGAGCAGCGGCGCATAGCCGCGGCGGCGCCACTCTGCGCGCTCCTCGAGCGGAGGTGCCGCGCGGCGCAGGTAAGCGATCCCTGGCAGCCACTGCAGCGGCAACGGGTAGTCCGAGTAGCGACTGAAGGTGGAGGTAAGATTGAAGAGGCGGATGCCCGGACCATGGCTCAGCAAGAAGTTGTTGAGGGGCGACTCCTCGTGCAGAAGCGCCCAGCTCTGGTGCGCCAGGCGCGGAAGCGGCGCCTCAGACGCGCGGAAGTCGGTGCCGTAGAAGAGCAGCGCCCGTGTCCGCGAGTCTCCCCGCACCCGTCGGTCTCGGGACGCCACGCACGCCCCGCGCGCGCACTCGATGCGCTCCGAGTCGCCCGGGAAGTGAGGAAACAGCCCCGGGCTCCACCACAGCAGCACCGGCAGGTCCACCGCCTCCTCCCTCCCGGGCCGCGGGGCCCCCGGACTGCGAGCCACCCCCACTGCGCCCAGCGCCGAGGGAGGCCGGAAAACCGCGCCATCCCACGGCTCCGCCCACTCCGCCTCCCCGCCGGTCTCCCCCTCCGCCGCGAGTCCTGGGCCTCTGGTCGCACAGACACCAAGCACTCCCAGGACAGCAAGCACAGACCCCGGGCGGCCGGCCCCCATGTCTACTCTGGCGGCCGACGGCCGCAGCACCGGTCCCCGCCTGGCTCTGAGTAGCGATGGGTCCTACGCCACAGGGGCATGTGGCGCATGCGCGGCTTAGCGGCCAGCTCAGCCGGCCACTTCCCCAGAGCCGCTAGTCCTGGCAGGAAGGACTAGAGGGAAAGTGATACGTGGCAGAGAAAAATGACGCTACTGGATACATCTTAATTTATTTTTATTTCTTTACAAATTAAAGATGCATTGAAAAATAAACCAATGAAGAGAAATGAGAGGTCCAGAGCAGGGGCATCCCAGGCTGGGAGCAGGCAAGCCTGGCCACCATCAAGCCTAGCCCTTGTCCTGCCCCAGCCAGCTCGGGTTGGAAGATAACTGTCAGCCACTCTGTCAGTTCCAAAGCCTGAGTGGTGTCCTAGCAGGAGAGACTAGCCACTTCTGCCTCTCTCCCCAACAGCTTGGAGAGCAGTGTTTCCAGCGGAAGCTCAGAGTGGTATATAGGCTGGCTCTGTGAGGTATTGCAAGTTGATGACCAGGCTCCCTACAGAACCATCCAGTGTTGGGGCCGCTCTGGCTGGAAAGGAGGCTAATACCTCTCCTAGGTCTCAATGTTCTTTGCAACTATTCCCAGGCTCCTTCATTTCTGATAATGTGTCTCTGTCCACCAAGGGATCATCAGTCATTGCAGGAGAAAGAGCAGTGGAAGCAGAGCAAGAAAGCTAATCAACCACCCTCAGTCACTTTGAGTTGGCTGTTGACTTCCAGGCCCAAGAAGACTGACCACTTTTCTACCATCTACGGCCTACAGCCCAGCTCTTGTGCACCTGTATGTATGTTTTCCCTAATATAGGAAGTCATTGATGACAATGAGCTGAATTAGCAGCCCCTCCCCCCGTAGTAACCCCCTGGGATCTCTGTGCCTTCCCACCTGCCCTTCTCTTCTTGGAGGCTGGTCCAAAGGGACACATAATATTGCCAGGGTCTGGGTGGCTTCAAGTCCCCCAACACCAAATCATATACAGTGAACTGAGAAACTACATTCATTACGACAGGATTAGCAGGAAAAGGAGGATAAAGTGAGGGGATAGGGGCACCTTCCAACAGCAGGACACGACAGAGTGGTAGGATACTTGAGCCCAGAAAGAAGGTGTCTCCTTATACTTCCCCCTCCCCCCAAAGAGACTGAGGTCAGCTTACATGACATATAAGATATGGAACTGTCCCAGTTTCTCTGCTGTCCTGGGTACTTTCTGGAAGCTGGCCTGGACCCTGTGCTGTTACCCATGTGCTCTAGCTCAGAAGCTGTCGAATCTCCTTGTGCATGTGACAGAGAAAGTCCACATAGGATGCTCCCCCGCTCAGGCTCTTGTCTTCCACCAGGAAGTGTTTGAACAGCATCTCCAGCTTGTCCTCTTGTTTCACCACAATAAGCTATAGTCAGAATACAGGGTCATGAGGCAAGGCTGAAGAGAATTAACCACACGCCCTGAAATCCCATTATCTAGTCGCTCACTCTCCCACCCCGCCTTCAGAGTGAGGACTTGACAAGGTAGGAAATGCAGGTTTGGATCACTGTTACCTTCATGTACCGCGATCTCTGTGCCCTCAAACTATCAATGAGGCCTCGCACCTTCTTAGACAGCAGATTATCCAGAACTGGCAGAACACTCTGAAACACAAAATTCATTTATCCTTATTGTAAGGTACGCTGAATCCAGAAGACAAGATGGGGCAGCACAGATTTACGCATTATCTGAAATATGGAAGCCTGTGAAGAATGACAGCACCCTCCCTCTCGGTGTCCCCTGCTGCTAAGAGAATGAGCGCACTAACTTTACTGGCTTCTGCTCTCATCACGAAGCCTACTTCCACACCCACATTCTCCTTGACGCCCTGCCCTCACCAGGCCACTGGTGATCTGACTGAAGGATGAGACGCCGAAGAGGCTCTGGACAACACCCTGCTGGACACTCGCTCCCACCCAGAGGAAGAGGTTGAGCCCGTTCTCCAGCAAATATATATCCCCATTGCTCAGACGCTCTTCAGATGCTCGGACTGCTGGTGGTTCAGTGGTATTCTCAATGGGAGACTTTGTCTGGACAAAAGGAAGAGGGCAAAAGGTTACCAATGACTGTAAGACTTTTTTGCCCACCTGCACCCCCATACACACAAAATTTCTGAAAACTAAGCACCTGAGTAACTCTCAGTATGAAAATATTACATCAGATAATATAGATAAAAATGTATTAGTGTCAGATACAGACAATATTAATCCTTCCCTTCCTCCTCCTATGATGCCCCTTTCTCAGTACAGTGTCTCACACGCCAGCATTCAGTCGCACCAACGGTAGGAGCCGAGGATAGAAGAAGACATTGGTCTCAGCCACGTCCATGGAGGTAACCAGCTGCCGGACGTAGGCACGGTCATCAGTAGTGACTTCAGCTCCAGGCTGCAGGACCTCACTCTTCAATACACAGTTCAGATAAACAGGGAGGAGCTTCATGCACTCAGGAAGGATCAACTAAGGGAGTTATCAAAACAAAGTCAGTGATCATGATCATGAGAAATCCCTCCCAATGCAAAGGTGTATCCCAACACCTTCTCCACCAACAAGCTTGCCCAACCTGTCCCGCAGAGGAGGGGCTGGCACAGTTCTTTCTGTAACAGGCCAAGATCTGGGCACACTGAGTGATGAGAGTGTCACGAACAGTCTTCACAGGGCTGCTTAGGACCCCCCGGTATGCTGGATGGGAAAGGAGACAGCATGGTCACTGGTCAGCCACTCCATCACAGGTGCCTTCCCACCATCACACCCACCCAGGAATGCTGGATTGCTGTCCATCCTCTTAGCCCCGATTCCCCTCTGCCTGGCCTCTGCCCTCACCAAACTTGGCCATGTAGTTGATGAGCGTGTCAGTCTCACAGTTTCGGTACAGATCAGCCAGCTGAGTGCAGCAGTTGAGAGCCAGGTTGTGGATGCGGAGCCGTCGCTGCCCTGCACAGCTGGTGTAGAGCAGGGCACACTGGGGGGAGAGTAAGAGGGGCAATTCACACCCCTCCCTCACCAAGACCCTTGCAACACCTCCTCTTTGCTATTTTATGAAGCTAGAAGAAAGATGGGAGCTATCCCTTCTCCAGCCTCTTCTAGTTCTCTCTGCGCACCCCTCACCCCCTTCCCTATGGCCTACTTAATCCAGTGAAGTGACCGCTGACACTTCTTCCCCAACCCCTGCCTCCGGTCCAGCACCTGCAGGAGGGCTCCATTCTCTTCGTTGAGCCGATCATCATGCTTGAACTCCACAGTCACCGTCTTGTCCCCATCCAACCCAGCCAGCTCCACATCTGTGGTGTTGCTCATGTAGAAAGCCCCAAAGAAATCTACAGCACGGATACCTGAGGCCACACGGATAGGGACACGGTTAGTAGTATGACAGGTGCCCAGACTGAGGGCCCCCGCTCAGCTGCTCATCTCCAACCAGAACTGACCAGTGCTTGTCCGGACCCGCATCACAGCATCAAAGCCAACGACCTTCTGGACATCCCGACGCAAGTCACTCAGGAACCGTTCCTGGTCGTTCTCCACCTGCATCCCCAGGCCCAGAGTCACCTCATCTACTACATACAATCCACCAACAATCCCTGTACCCTCTCCACTCTACAAGCCTGCAGAATACTAATGACAATAAGGTAAAGGTAATAATAACGATGTTATTATTTAAGCTTTTAAGCACTTATTACATGCCCAGTACTACATTAAGTGCTTTACATGTGCTCACTTAATCCTGATGACAAACCCTACTTAAAAACTACTGAAAAACCCCATTTTATAGATGAAGAAACAAAGGAGAAAGTAAGTAATTTATCCTAGGTCATATAGCGTCTAAGTGGTAGAGCCAGACTATCAACCCGGTGCTAATTTCAAGCCCCGTGCTCCTGTTCGCTACACTCTTTATATTGTGTGGTCTTCTCAATGATACTCCTATCAATGAGTCAGCAGCTAAGGAGCCACTCCACTTGTAGGCAGGCATCCCAGTCCTGCCTCCACCTGCCACCCAGAGTCCCATGCCGTACCTGAAAGCAAGCGTATTTATAGACAGAGCCACCAGTGAGCTGGGGTACAACAGAGAGGGTGGCCACGTCCACATACTGGTTAGGGAAGAGGAAGAGGTCTACGCAGCAGCCTTGGGCCACACACTCTTTGGCCAGGGTCTGATAGGCACCTGACTGAGGCTGGAACAGAGTCTAGGGAGGAACAGAAGAAGATGTTCAGAGACCTGAGTTCCACCCTGTTTGAGTACTATGTATGTAATATGGGCTATTATTCAAGGACACGTAAGACTTCAGAGCTACCTTACAGTTTGCAATAGTAGTAGAATATTCTCTTTAAAAAGTCTACCAAGGGCTTTGGGATGAGATGAGGTAGAGAGGTGTGGGAGCGGTGGAGAAGGCTGGCAGCCACAGATATGAAAGGACAGAGGGTCTAGTCCTAGTACCCCCTCGAGAAAAGTGAAGAGTATTGCACTGTAAAGAGACAGCACGTTCCTCTGTGATCGGAAGTCCTCCCCCCAGCTCCCAGTCCCACACCTTCTCCTTGTCTGTGTTGATCAACTTCCTGTCGTCTCTGTTCTTCAGTTTCCCTGGGGCCTCTGCAATGGGCAGGGAGGTGTGGAATAGAAAGAGCTTCCCTGCACACTCAGCAGCCTGGAAGAGGAGAGAGATCTACTGGTCCATTCTTTCCTTTATTCATCCATTATTCATTCATCCCGTCCCTCGTCATTTATTCAGTGCCAACTGTGTCAGACAAGTTGACTCACTGGACAGTCACCAATCACTAAAGCAACAGGGGTTGTATCCCAGAGGTAAGATGCTCAGAAGAAAGCGTCACACAGGCGGCTGCCCAGGACTCTCGCCTTACCTTCAGAGCCTCCATCCCAGCCTGAACCACCGGGGCAAATACTGTCTCCGTCTCCCTTGTGTCTGCAAACATTTCTGGAATCTGATCCAATAAGCTGAAGAGATAGGTGATGGGAGGCAATCAAAACTGCTATCCAAATTTCAGATCCCTCAATTCCCCCAAAAAGTCATCTGGCCCTCAGACTCCGAGAACTCCTGAGGCATAGCCTGTGTCCATCACTGGCTTTCTGTGGTTGTACCCTGCCCTCCACCTCACTTTACCCCCACAATCTGACTCTTACCTGGTGATGACTGCCCGAGACTCGCTGACATTGACCAGGAAGCCATCCAGCAGTGGCACAAACATGTCACCCACATCAGATACAACCATCATCTGTGGCTGGGCCAATGAGCTCTTCACATTGTAGAAGTGGAGCACCTTATTATAGGTGACAAAGCCAACGCGGATTGCTGACTCTTCTGCCCCACCCTCCCTGCAGAAAGGGACGTTGTTACCCAGACTTGCCACCTTCTCCACCAGCCAACTTCATGACATCCGGATTCACGTGCTGAGTTATCCCAACCACCCACCCTTGCGCCCCCTCCCCAGCCATCATCATCCATAGGAGTACCTTGGCTCCTCACTCTCACCTAGGCAAAAAGTCTAACAGTGACTTGAGCTCCTCACAGAGGAGCCTGACAAGACCACTCCTGACGGCATTGTAGGAGACATCAATCATAAAGATGAAGGCAGGAGGGATGGGGAACTTATTGTTCTGCAAAAGAAGGAAATGTTGGAGGGGAGAGGGGTATCGGTGAGCAGGTCAGCTGACTAGAGATAAGTCATCATCCAAGGGCACAGTGACAGGGTGAGGGAAATGACCACAGCAAGTCTCAGCTGCCTCATTGTCCTTCACCCACGGCTCCTCCCCACACTACCCTCCCTCACCTTGCAGTAATCTACAGTGGCCAAGAATTCATAAGAGCCCAGGGACAGCTCAGGACGGTCATAAGCATCCACACGCTTGCCGGTATGATCCAGGTGTTGAAAATACTGGGGAGGAACTGTGGGGAGTAGGGCAGAGTGTTACTCATGGGTCCGCTTTCGGTCCTCATCTGGTCCTGGCTGAGCTCACTGTAATGCCCCACAGCCCCAGAGGCACTTCACGTCCCCATCGCCTAAACAACAGAGCCTCATCTATCTAACTAGAGAGAGAATAATGAAGATGCAGTCCAGATCCCCCAGCCCCAGGCTCTGTGAACGTACCATCGTTGATACAGCTGCAGAAGCAGCACTGGAAGCGTCTCCCTCCCTCAACGAACTGCATAAAGGGGCACATGTATGCTTTGCAACGATTGCAGCGCAAAGGGCCAGATTCCCCATGGTCGACAACATACGGTGAAGCCTAAGGAGCAAAGGGGAGGGGCTCAGACACAGAAGGAAGCTAGAGTGATATGTGGGAACAGATGAGGAGGAACAACCTGGAGGGAGAAGGACATGGCTCAGACAGTCTGCCTGCGGAGGGAGCAGAGAGAAGGGGTATGAGGACAAATGTCCCTAAAGGTCTAAGGACTAGAGTCCCTCTCCTTACTCCTCATCTCTAGAATTTCACTTCTTCAAAGAGAAGAGCAACAGTGGACCTGGCCCAAACAATCCAGGGGCTGACATGGGTGCATGAGGAAAAAGTCAAAGATTACCCAGGATTCTCATTTCTGGCCCAATCTTCAATCCCCTTCGTTCCTGCCCTAGGATCTTGACCCCTGCTTCCTTTCCCACCCAAGTATCTGTGACACTTGTCCTCCCCAATCCCTGGATTTCTGTGATACCTACTGACACCCCAGGCAGATGGTACCCTACAGATAAGAGACCAGCAGGCAAGTGTCCAGCCATCCTCACTGAGACCCAGGAAAGAGAAAGAGAAAAAGACAGAACAAGACAAAGAAGCAGGATGTAAGGTGAGCCCTGAATGTCCAGTTACAGAGAAATCCCCCCCAAGTTCATTAAGGCATGAACACAAAGGTATCTACACCATGGCACGGTGTAGCAGCTGCAAACACTGTCTCTTTTCATCCTGATTCCAGGTACTGGGTGACAGATTATAGCCCAAACCAGGTAAAAGAAGGACCCCTGGATTCTGTTTCTTAATATGCTGTCCTAATATTTCTAACCTACCTGGGATGACAGGACAGAGGATAAGAAAAACCAGAGTGACATGCCTCTCATCACCGGGTGATGACCATGCTACGGCAGGCTCCTGCCTCCAGCTGTCTTCTCCCCTACAAGTTGGCCTTGACTCTTTTAAAAGCGTGTTTCACGTGTGAACTCTGCTCCATCCAGCAATTTCTTGGGCTTTTGCTTTCCTCCCTATCACCTTCTTCAGGCATGGGCCCTGGGATAGAAAGCTATTGACGATACGCTCCCCTCCCGACCAACTAAGCCTTCATCTACTGTGACTGCCAGAATCACATCTAGGAAGAAGTCTTATCCTCGCTCCCCCTCACTTCCTCCCTCTTATTATACTCCAGTCTGTCCCTGACTCACCTCCTCTGGGGGCAGCCTTGCCAGTGGCTTGATGACAGCTGCCAGGGGCACCTGAGCCTGCTTAGCCATGTCAGAGGTGCAAGGGATGTTATACGATGTGCATCGAATGTACCGGGGACTTGCATTTCCTGAAGGAGAAGATGGAAAAGCTGAGTCAGATCACAGAGTCACTCCAGACACCAGCTCGCCGTTGTTGACCCACCCCATCACCCCAAAAGATGCTAGAGGTGATGGTGGCTCTTTCCCCCTAGAGACCAATGAGGGACTGGTCTCTGACCAAAGACTGACAAAAGCCCCATCCAGAAGCTGATAATGCTGGAGAAAAAGTCCCGCAGGGAGGAGTTATTGCCCTTCTCACCTTGGTCTTTCACCAGGAAGTTGGTGGTGACTAAGGGTGGCACCTGGCCCCGTACTCCAGTAACAAATGGCTCTGAACCCCGGTTGTTCCTGTCATCTTCAATAACCTGAATCTGTAGGGAAGAAGTGAAATGAATGAAGTGACAGATGAAAAGGGAGAAGGGAGTACCACGTCCCCGAGGCAGGAGAAAGAAAGGCTGGAGCCGCAGCACAGAAACTAAGAATTTGCCAAGGAACACACCTCATGCACCAGGCCTGCTCTCCTTTTGGAGATCATATAAAATGCTGTAATGCCAATCTTCCACTCTATAGTCAGCAGCAACCTGCTGCATGGGCAACACTGAGAAAGGGCTTCTTTATGAATCGCCCTGACCCCAATAAACAGTGATCACCCTGTTCCAATACCTACTCCAGGAAAGCTCCAGCTCTAATCACAAGCCTTCAGACATGGTCAGATTCCACTTCCCTCCCCCATCGAGGCTTCCCCTCCCCTTCTCTCCCCAAGAGCAGGAAAACAGACAACAGTAACCATGTAAAAATGAAATCTACCTGGAATGACTCTACAGTCAATGAGAGTAGAGGGACAGGGTGAGGAGAGGATTACACAGCCAGAAATGATCAGGTAAGGTGAGGAAGCAGATGCTGCCTTATTTTCAGGTAAGCATCGGTGTGTAAATATGGGAGAAGAGGATCGTATAGCCCAATCCTCAGTCCCCCACATTTGGACAGACCCAGCGAAGGAAAAAAAAGAGATATTGCAAAGCCGGTGATCAGATCTTCGTGCAGACTGATAACCTTTGTCAGTTACTTCAAGATGGGTTTGGTAAAACCAGAAAAAGTAAAGGGAGAATAAGACTCTGTGTCCCATAGAATAAAGAGCTGAAGCTTAGAAATATATCAGAGTCAAACAGACTTTCCAGATGAGAAAGTGACCCACACTTTCCCAAACCAGCAGTCCCTTTCCCTGTAAGAAATGCTAGTTTCCCAGACTTGTACATTAGTAGCCACCTACCCATGTTTCTCCGCAACAAGCTGTAGACAAACCAAATCCAAAAGGGAAGGATCTACTGTTTTGTCCTGTTCCATCACATGTCACAGGCAGGCTCCTGGAGGAGCCAGCAGGGTTAAAACCAAAGCTTAACAAGCTAGTTGATCCCGCCCTTCGAGCCTGACCTTCTACCATCCCATACTTAAAGGCACTGCTAACAGCTTGCTACTTCATTATATGGTGACTTGAGGCATGCATATCCTTCTAGCTTGTAAAAGCAAGGGTCTAGAAGGACTGAGGGAAGAGGATGGAGAGGGATGGACATGGTGGATGAGGTGAAGACAAGGTCATAGGCATGCACGGGTGATTTAACACAGGGATCACACACACACACCCACCCCCTGCACTTACTGGACTAGGAATGGCATCAGGGTCTATTCTGTGCCTGGTTTTCTGCTGAGGAGGCAGCTCATTGAGTTGCTTTTAGTGTTTTAATAATAAAGGCAGCAGGGGAATACAGGGAGACAAAAGAACAAGAAGCAGATGTTACTTCTCTCAGCCCTGATGAGTTAGACATGAACAGCTGGAGCCCAGCTCCTACTGCTGAAATCAGGCCCCCTCTCGATCAGAAACTCCAAATTTTTCTGGGCCAAAAAAGAGCCTTTAATGGCTTAGACTATGATGTAGAAAGATAAGGAAGGGGGCAAACAGGAGGCAAGAGGGGTTATATGGAGGGGCTGAATAGGAGAAATTTTAAGAAGGAAGAAGAGGGATGTTCCCTCCAAAAGGCCAAGCCTCCCATGTAAGAACTACTCTTACACTGAAAGAAGCCTCCCCTCACATCCAACCAGACTCTCCTTCTCACTAGAGGAGGAAAAAGGAAAGAGGCACTGCTTCATCCTCTAGGGTCCCCCTTAGCCAGCTGGGTCCCTCACCATGATGGTTCCCCAAAGGAAGAGGGAAGAGAACAGGATGGAATATGACAATGGCTAAGCATGGTGAGGCAACTGACATAGCAAATGTTGCAGACAGAACTATAAAGTGGCCTCCACTTGGGAATACAGTGTCAGCCTCTACTCTTGAGTGTGATGAGGAAGGTCTGAGCATTCTGATGGCTCTAAGGGTAAGATTCACCCTCTTCCTGGGAGAAGGAACTTCCCCACATTGCCCTTAAAATTGTAGATCACTTTTCTCCATCCACACAGCAGAAGACTAGCAAACAAAAGTATCGAAGGCTTTCTCCTAAAACACTATCCAGGTAGAGGCAGAAAGAGTCCAGAGAGGCTTTCCTTTTCTCACCAGTAACACCAGAGATTCCCCACCAGCTCTAACCATTAAGAAGACTGCTATCCTATCCTACTAGATCTTAGAGGACAACACCTGGACACGGCCAGTACTCCACAGAAGAGCAGAGGCTACCAGGCTCTGTCCGGTGGTGACAGAACACTGCACTCAACCCAGAGCTCTGTGACACTGCTGATCACTCCTGGCCTCCCTTCCTTTCCTGCCCAGCTATGAAGTAAGAATACCCCTAAAATACTTCTGGGACGTCAAGTTCTATTTAGAGAGTCAAAAATTACATGTAGGCTCTACACCTGCAACATGACAAACAAAAGGGAAAAATAATCAGGAAAGGCTAGGCAAACATCTCATCTAGGTTGACTCACTTATCTGGTAGCCACAAGCTCCTTCCCCAGGACCATATAAGTATCTACTTACAGGGCTCGGGATGGCATCAGGGTCCAGGCGCTTAGGAGGCAATGGCTGAGGAGGCCCAGGCTGACTGCCAAAAGTGGCTGCTCCTGGGTAGGGACTTCCATAATTGGACTGAGGGCCCCGGGCTGGTCCAAAGGAACCTGGGAGACAAGGGCAAGGTTGATGAACAAAATATTCCTTCCCTATCTCTTCTTAAGGCCTCACGGAAATGACTAAAGTATTATAAACATAGAATTGAGAGGTACAGTAATAACCTTTCAGAGAAAGCCTATGTTATCTGAACTATGAGAAAAAAAAAATCTTATAAATCCCACATCTGAGTACCACATCTTAATACCCTGAAGCTGTCTATCTAGTTCACCACTTAGCAAGTAATACTAGAAGCAAATAACAACAACAACGAAAACACCTGAATAGCTGAAGCTTTTGGCTCCTAGGTAGTCCTTGGGAAAAACTCACCATTTTGCTGCAGCTGATAGCCTGGCTGCTGGGAGGAGTGCATAGGTGGTGGTGGTCCTGGGGGCCCAGTCATTTGGGTACCAGGGGGCAGAGCTTGAGGAGGAGGTGAGGACACATGGTTGGGCTGGCTCACTGGGGGCCCCCCAAAACTCTGTCCAGGCAAGAGTGGACCAGTCATCGAAGGCATCCGAGGACCCCCTGAGGCAGGGGGTGTGAAGCTGGAGGCCTGTGGTGGGACAGATCGCTGGGGAGGCTGGGCCCCTGGATGACCCTGGCCAAGGGGAGGAGCTTGGCCCTGAGGATAGGAGCCATACAGACCAGAATTAGGGAAACTTCCTGAGGCTGAGGCCAGTGATGTTGGTGAGCCTGAGAAGTAGAAGAAGCAGAGTCAGAACCCCAGTCATTCTGCCTCCTTGTTCACTAAACCACCTTCCTTTCCACCCGAGGGGCAGGAATGACTTGTCCCATCTGCTGGGGCTCAGAGGAATAAATAAAAGAAATAAAAGGGATCCAGGTATACCCCAGAGACAGATGTCTCTAAAAAGGAAACAGTATTCCTGTGGTCATAGGTACTCACCATAGCCCAGCCCTGAAGCGGGAGGAGCTGGGGCCACAGCACCACTGATCTGCATTCCGGCCAGCTGAGCAGTCACCTGTGCACTTGTCGGGGGAGGCCCATAGGGCTGAAGCACAGCTGGCTGACTGACCACAGGGGCCAATGGGGCAGACGCAAATGGCTGAGACCCAGGGAGCCTGTGGGGAGATGGAAGGCAGAAGCTTCTAATGGGCCAGGAATCCCTTCAAAGTTGACAGGAGCCCCACATCATATGGGAAACAATACTGTTTTACAGCATCTTACTCTCATCTGGGCTCTTATATGGCTTCATATTTTTATATATTTGTGAATAAATCACATTCCTCATAATCTACACTGTGATTATTCAGGGCAAACCTTGTTTTCCATTAGGTTCACTCCCAAAACACACGCCAAGCACCCTCAGATCAAACAGTATTTACTCTGGTAGTTAGATTATCACCTCGTCTGCCTTAATCCTTTGTTAACAAGCCACTTCGGTTCTGTATTCAAAAGCACTGAAGAAGTCGAAATGAAAGGTGCACAGAAGCATTAACACAACAGAAGCTTAATAAATGTGGGCTTGAACAAATATAGTTTGATTGTTTAACTTTTTTTTTTAAAGGCTTAAAATGTATTTTAATAAGTTCATGTTGCATTATTTCATTTCTCAGAAGAACTTCAAAGGTATTAGGGACAAATCAAACATGGTGCACCAATAAAAAATGCACAGCTTAACTACCTAAGACAGGCAAAGCTGAGAGCTACCGTCTGACACTCAGCATACAGCAGCCCTGTTCTCAAGATTGTATTAGGCCTATCAAGAAAGCTGTGAATGGCAACATCACAGACACACAAGGGCCATTTCTGGGTTGTCCTTACCCAAGAGAAAGATGGAGGCAAGTTTAACACAAGATTTTTTAAAGATACACTAAATGAAAATCTCTAAGAGAAAATGTCTTCCTTGGGACATGAAAGGGTGATATATGGGACATAACAGAACCGTATGTATGTTGTCTGTGATCTCTGTGGACATGTGCCTGAATTCCCACCTGGGAGTGATTGGAACAGTGGGGCCAAGGTCACTGGGGGATGTTTGGTTTTTGTGGTATATGTGGCAGGATCTCTGGGGTGAGACAGTGCACTAAGTCGTGTCCGACTCTTGCGACCCCATGGACTGTAGGCTGCCAGGCTCCTCTGTCTATGGGATTCTCCAGGCAAGAATACTGGAGTGGGTTGCCATTTCCTTCTCCAGGGAGATTGTTTAACTTTTAAACCAAAGGATCACTTAATCCTGGGAAAGGTATTAGAAAACTCTTAAGATCAGAAGAGCTGGTGAGCTAAGTTTGGCATTCTGTACTATGGAGAAAGATGATACTATCTGACCAGAGTTAAGGGCTAGACACAGAGGATATAAGCCAGGCAGCCTGCTAGCTGAGTCTATCCAGCAAAGTCTCGTCACTTGAATAGCTGCGCTGGACACTCCCATGGTACCAGCTGCCACATTAAAATACAAATACAGCATCAATGCAGTATCACTGCATACCAACTAGCCACTGCATCAGTGGTTTACAATAATATTACTGCAGAAATCTACAGCATAGATTATTGTACATAACAAGCTCCTTCTGGAATTTCAAGAATGAATCAAATTCTTCACCATAGTTGCCTGTTACAATGAAATCCTGATTTATCCTTCCTGTTTGTCTTTACTAAATAACTGGAACTTTATTATGTTTGGTCAGCTTCTACTGGTCCTGCAGTTTCACACTTTTCATTTGTTCATTCAACTAGTATTTTCAGGGCATTATGCTAGTGAAACTTACCTCCCTAAGCTCTTTGCTGGGTTTTGCAGTTTTTGCCTTCCATAGTAACAAACATACTGTTAGCCCATGGCAGATGCTTATAAATCCTTGTCAGAACAATTGTATTCCATGGTACTACTCTATTAACATGGATAATACTCTCAACTGCCTACTGGTATTCTATCATATAAACCAACACCTCATCTGCACATAGCTTTATAGTTTACAAAGGATCTCTAAATGCTTTAATTCTTACAGCAAATTAATGAAGGGAAGCGAGCAGATGGAAAACTAAAACACTAAGGGTAAAAGTAGCAGGCTAAACTGGAACTAGAACCCAGGTCCAGGCCCAATTCTTAGTCCAATGTACTTTAAAATTGTGAAATGTAACATAAATAGAAAAAAATACATAAAATATACGTGTACTGCTGAATAACACAAACACCCATGTAACCAAAGGGCAAGTCAAGAAATGGAATACACCAAAGGCCCTGTGTGCCTCTCCTCACAACCCTTTCCTTTCTCCCAAAAGTGAAAGTGAAAGTCACTCAGTAATGTCCCCGACTCTTTGCGACCCCATAGGCTGTACAGTCCACGGAATTCTCCCGGCCAGAGTACTGGAGTGGGTAGCCATTCCCTTCTCCAGGGGGTCTTCCCAACGCAGGGATCCAACCCAGGTCTCCCGCATTGCAGGTGGATTCTTTACCAGCTGAGCTACTAGGGAAGCCCCCTTTCTCCCAAAGATAACTACTTTCCCAACTTTCTAAAAATTGTTCCCTTGTCTTTAAAACAATTCAGTTATGTCAGGTTTTCAAACTTTTGTAAACAGTATCACATCATACATACTTTGAGTTTTGCTTCTTTTGTTCAACCATATGTTTATGAATTCATCTATGCTTCTGCATTTAGCATTCTCTTTCATCACTAAATGTTATTCCATTAAATAAGTGTTATTCCATTAAATAAATATGCCACGATTTACCTAAGCATTTTACTACAGATGGATATTGAAGGTTTTCTAAGTTTTGGATATTATCAATAATAATGTTACTATGTTCAATCATATATTTAACTTATACATACCTGAGCTTTTTCTAAGGCATACAGCTATGAGTTTAATTACTGGTTTATAGGATATGATATCTTTAATTTTAACAGATAATTCCAAGTTATTTTCCCATAGTAGCTGTACTCATTTGCATCTGACCACCAGTGGATGAGGAGAGTTCCTGATAATCCATATGCTCAGCAATATTCAGTACTATTAGCTTTTTAATTTTGCCAATCTGATCAATACATAGGATAATTCTGTTGTGGTTTTTAACGTTTACTTTTTTCTTCATTTATGAGGTTGAACCGCTTTTTAATTTGTTCTTTGGCAATTAGTATCCCTTCTTTCATAAAATACTATTCCAGATTTTATTATTTTTTCAACTGAACTGACTTTTTCTTATTGACTAGTAGGAGTTCTTTACATATTCTGGACACTATTTTATGTTTTTATCTACTTTATGTGTAAATATCTTTTTTTATTCTGGAACTTTTCTTTCCAAAGTACTTCCCATTCAATGTCTTTCTCCTTGATCATTCCCATCAGCACAAAAAGATACAAATATCTCAAAAAATAACCAACTATTAGTGAAAACAACCCAAATGTCCATCAACAAATAAATGGATAAAGAACATGTAGTGGTATAATCATACAATGAAATACTGTAATAAAAAGAATGAAGTACTGATACATGCTACACATAAACGAACACTGGAAACATTATGTTAAGTGAAACAAATCAGTTACAAAATATATATGATTCTATTAAAATGAAATATCCGGAATAGGTAAGTCTATAGGGACAGAAAGTAGATTAGTGGTTGTTTACAGTTAGGGGAGTGACAGAGTTAAGGAAAAGCTGAATAGGGATAGCTCCTCAGATAAAGGATACTGTGTGTCTTTCTGAGGTGATGAAAATGTAGTAAATCGGACGACAGTGATGGTTGCACATATCTGTGAATATACTTAAAATCGTTAAACTTGTGCACTTTAAAGGGTGAACTGCATAGTATATGAATTACATCTCAATGAACTGAGATGTAATTGGATTGGATTTAAAAAATCCAAACAAATAAAATTGCCCTAAAACCGTGCATCCCCCTCAAGCTTTTATCTTTTAGCCAAACATTAGGGAAAAAATTGGTCTATGCTTTTTTTTCCTTTGGCTACACCATGCAGCTTGTGGAATCTTAGTTCCCACTTCAGGGATCAAACCCGAATCCCCTGCAGTGGAAATGAGGAGTCCTAACCGCTGGACCGCTAGGGAAGTCTCTCTCTCTACTTCTTTAATTACTATTCCTATCTCTTTTAAAAGATCTTTCTTTCTAGGTTCTTCTTCCTTTTTTTCCCCTAGTCTATTCCCTGGTACTTTTCTTGGCCAGGGCCCATACAGGGTAAACTATCAATCTCTGTAAACGCCTTTATTTGCCCTCTCTTAGGTAGGTACATAAAAATCCCATAGACCGAGAAAAAGCTACAGTCCATAGGGTCGCAAAGAGTCAGACACGACTGAGCGACTCCACTTTCACTTTCAGGTAGGTACATAATCCTATGTTGACAGTTACAGTCCCTTAATCAATGTACTAGCTTACTATCTGCTCTCCTCTCATAGTCTAATCTTTTTTTTTCCTTTTAGAAATCCCTGAATTGAGGGAGAGTGGTTGTTAGCATTTGATTTGCTTCTGGAGGGTACTCCAATGATACTGCTGCCCAGTATCAAAGTTTTTTTTTAAGTTTAAGTTGTAATTTCCACATCATTAAATTCACTCCTTTTAAGTGTACAATTCAATGATTTTTAGTAAATTTAAAGAGTTGTGCAACCATCACCAGATCCCAATTTTAGAATATTTTCGCCACCCCAATGACCCCTGGTGTTCACATGCAGTCCAAAAACACCCCGCCCCCCACTCCCCTGCAACTTATCCTCAGCCAGCCTGGGAGAATCAAGACTCCTTATTAACTCCCTCTGCCAGTATACAGATTTTTTTTTTTCTAGTTTACCTATTTACTGAAGTGTAGCCTAAGTTCAGATTTCATAAACAAGATTTCAGTTCTAAACCTCAGCTCAGAAATGCCCAAGTTACCTGCTTAAACTTAAGCCCCTAGGTTCTCAAGATAATTTCCACCCTTTGCACAGGCAGCCACAGTATCAACTTAACCACTCTGATTTTCAGTTCCCACTTGTTATCTGGCACTTGAGGATTTCACTTTCCTTGAAGCTTGATTATGCATTTGAAAAAAAAAAAATTGTTTCTATTTCCTCTCCCCTTTCTAGATGTTTGTAGCAAAAGGGTTTTAGGTTACATTAGTCCACTTCCCAGCTGAAATTCTTTCACCTGCTCCAACTAGACAGCTGCCTTCATATCTCCACTGAAACTACATTTGTCAATGATGTCAAACCTTGCCAAATCCAACAGTCAATTCTTAGTCTACATCTCACCTTCAGCAGCAAGTGACACACCTGATTACTCTCTTGACTTCCTAAAATACTTTCCTTGCCTAATTTCAGGATGCTATGACACCTGGCTAACCTACCTCACTACTGGTCTTTCTCATTGCGTTTTGATGGCCCCTACTCTGAATGCCTTTTATAAGTTGGTAAGCTCCAAGGCTCAGTCCTCTGGTCTTACATTTGATGCTAAAAATGTATATTCTGGACACCTAATAAAAATGTCAGAAAGCAACTCTTCCACTACTACACACCCTACCGCAGTTATACTTTATTCTTTGTTTACCAAAAAATAAATAGCACTCCAATAGAGATGACTACCCTCCTTTAAAGGACTTCCACACAGAGACAGGGGTTTATTGGGTCACACACCACCAAGTTTTCATCATTTATGTAGTTTTCCTTTGAGGATCTTTCCTTTCATGACAGGTCACACCCAAACTTAACCAATAAGCCCCACTAAGTGCCTGTTCAAGAGGAAAAGGGGAAGTCAAAAGAGACAAATAATCCTAAGGTTCCTTCTTCCTGTTTCTTCCTTAGGGTAGGTTCTGAAGGACCATAACAATTATTTAAGATACATGTCTAGTCAAGGAAAAAACTCCAGTTCACAGAAGTGGAAAGAATATGCCAAAGAAACACAGGTACTTAAATGAGTCAATAACCCACAGAGGCACAGCAGCAGCACCTCTAATCTGGAAAAATGAAAACGAATTACAAAAAGATGAAGGGAAGAGGAAAAGGAATCTAAGAGAAAAACAAAGGGAAAAAAAAGAAAAGTAAAATAGGCCCTCATACATTCCTAATCCTTCCAGTCTCATCTGACCAATTTTAGGTTGACCCAAGTACATACCTCTGCATCTGAACACCGGAGCTTGGTCCATTCTGCACATCTCCTTGGCCAAACTGGCCATATGCAGTCTGGCCACAAGGGCCCTGTGCTGTTGAGGCTGGAGGTGCCCCTGAAGAAGCTGGGGCTCTTGAAACACCTGAGGGTGATGAAGAGAAGCTAAGAAATTAGGAAATGTCTCCACCACCTTGAGCAAGGAATGCAAAGCAAAGATCAATAAGCTCAAACCTTCACTGCAATATCACAAGTGTAATATCACAGCTTGGCAATGAAAAGGACACCATCAGGATGCAACTCCAGTTACAAGAGATTCTGAACCTGGATGCCCAGCCAGAGAGTTTTCACTCTCTTAAACAGGTATAACAGGTATACTACTAGTGAAGCTGTAGCCAGAGCCACAAAAATGTAGGGCCTTCTGTGATCACTATACACTCTCACTCAATCCAGGACAGTCTAATAAACCTACCCTAGACAAAACATCAACTCTTTTAAGGAAATGATCCCACCCTAGAAGTCAAAAACTTAGAACATATGTGAGGAATGTGGCTTAGAAGATGACCAAGTAACATGCTGAACTAGGCTGTAAAGAGATACCCATTGGGACTTCCCTGGTGGTCCAGTGGTTAAGAATCTACCTTGCAATGCAGGGGATGGAGGTTCAATCCCTGGTGGAGGAACTAAGATCCCATATGCCACAGAGCAACTAAGCCCCTGCATCACCACTAAGAGAAATCCATGTGCTGCAATGAAAGATCCCGCATGACGCAATGAAAAACCAATGTAGCCAAGTAAATAAATAATTTTTTAATTCTTTTAAAAAAAAAAAAAGAAAGAAAGGCGCCCCTTAGAGAGACTATTCTGCCAACCTCTTCTTCATATATTCTACAGATCCTAACCATCTTCTTCTCATCCACTTCTAAATGTTGACACTCCCAATAGTACATGGCTCAGGGAAGTGTTAGCATGGGTTGGAGACTTTGTTTCCGCCCAATTATTCAGTCAAGACAGGTTGTACATGTGTGCTAAGTCAATTCAGTTGTCTCTGACTCTGTGTGACCCTATGGACTGTAATCTGTCAGGCTCCTCTGTCCATGAGGATTCTCCAGGCACGAATACTGGAGTGGGTTGCCATGCCCTTCTCCAGGGGATCTTCCTGACCCAGGGATCGAACCCAGGTCTCTTATGTTTCCTGCATTGGCAGGCAGGTTCTTTACCACTAGCACACCTGGGAAGCCCCCAGGACAGGTCTCCTGGCCTCCAGTTACTGCTGTCGCTTATGTCTTCACAAAAGCTGCACTACGTGTGTTCTGCTCACCAGAGCTGCCATCAAAGCTACTTCTATGACTGCTAATCATCCTTTCCACATGAAATGCAGGAAGAAAGCAATTAGTTACTTGGCATATCACTTTGGAAATGCTGCTGACCCCTGTTCAAACTACTGTTTTTCTTTTGCTCTGCCTTCAGTAGAGATTCCAGTACTCTTGCTTGGAAAATCCCATGGACAGAGGAGCCTGGTAGGCTGCAGTCCATGGCGTCACTGAGGGTCGGACACGACTGAGTGACTTCACTTTCACTTTTCACTTTCATGCATTGGAGAACGAAATGGCAACCCACTCCAGTGTTCTTGCCTGTAGAATCCCAGGGACGGGGGAGCCTAGTGGGCTACCGTCCATAGGGTCACACAGAGTTGGACATGACTGAAGTGACTTAGCAGCAGCAGCAGCAGCAGTAGAGATTAGACACTACAGAACCTGCCTGCAGGAATATGATTAATCTGAATTCACTAGCCATTCACTAGCCTGCTCACTAGCCATCACAGAGCCAGATATGTTTTCCTCTCAGTTCAACAGAGCTTCTTCTTGGGGCAATGCCAGCTCCATCTTGATAAGCCACAACTTGGCAAATCAGACATGGACTCTGTCCTGCCAAAGTCCCAACCCAGAGTAAGGCTCTTCCAAAGCCCTGAGACCTAATCTCATCACTCCAAATTTTTTCTTTCCCCAAAGTCATAACAAAAGTGGTAATAACTTTGGGACTTCCCTGGTGGTCCAGTGGTTAAGACTCTGTCTGAGCTTCCACTGCAGGGAGCATGGGTTTGATTCCTGGTTGGGGTACCAAGATCTCACGTGCCACATGGCAAAATTTAAAAAGGTAAGAACTTCATTCATTTCTCAAATTTTACCAATGCCTCTTTAGTGCCTTCTTTTTCACGTATCTCTTTATGGAATTAACTCTCTTAAAACGCATAAAGCATCTGGCATACCCTAAGGCCCTAACCCTAACCCTGACCCTAACCCTAACCCTGGCTTCTCTGGTAGCTCAGATGGTAAAGAGTCTGCCTGCAATGTGGGAGGCCTGGATTCGATCCCTGGGTCGGGAACATCCCCTGGAGAAGGAAATGGCAACCTATTCCAGTATTCTTGCTTGGAAAATCCCATGGACAGAGGACCCTGACAGGCTTGGCAGGCTATAGTCCATGGGGTCGCAAAGAGCACTAACACTTTCCCTTTCGCCTAACCAAAGATCTATTGTCAACCATCTTCTTTTGCCCCCTATGAATAACCCACAGGTTATGAGCTCCTCTTCATGAAAAATGTAATATAAAAGCCAAACACTGACCCTAAGGACAAACAGTCTCCTTTAATTTCCCTGATATTAGACAACATCTAAGAAGCCAAAGAAACTTGAAAAGGAATGTTATCACCAAAAAGATATGAGAAGCACCAAAACCCAGGCATACAAACATCATACATTTTGTCCATGAACCAATTCCCTATGCCCCACAATCACGTATAGATAGAACCACGAGTCCGATGAGAGAAATTATCACCGGCTCTGGAGGAGCTATGACCACAGTCCTTCCATCCAGCTGTGAACAATTCAACCAGGTGAGGCTGCACAGGATGACACCCATATGAAGTGAACTGCCATTGAACCTGGAAGATGAGGCGCCCTACTAGATGTTTTAAAGACACAGTCACCTTGTATAAAAACAGGAAAGGGCAGATGGCCCACAGGACTCTCAGTGACCAAGAGCCAGATTCATGCTCCTCAATCCCAGTCACCACAACCATTTAGGCAGCTTAAGTAGGGCAATACCACCCAACCTGAAGATTACAAATTCCCTTCCTTAGCTCAAAGGAAGCTTGGAAACATACCTGGGGGAGGGGTTTGCTGATAGCCTGGTACTGGGCCATTGTAAGCTCCATAGGGAGTGGGGGCGGCTGTGGACCCTGGTTGCCCACCATAGCTGGATTGATGATACCCTGGGTAGACGGGCTGTGGCTGCCCAAATGGCGGCACAGGTGGAGCTGACTGGTTAACATTCATTATGAGAGCATCCCCGACTTGGTCTCACCTATTAGATGGGAGAGAAGATAGAAATTAGTCAAAATCAACTTTCTAAAGTGAAAGCACTATTCATGGTAGGAAGCAGAGCTAGAAAAGGACTGACCTTATCAGGCAGTGATTAGCCTAATCATTCTCATACTATTACAGGATCTTTGTAATTTTCTTCCCCAGACAGTAGACAGACTGCCTCCTCAAAGCAAGGATTTTGTTACTCTGAACCCTATGCTTTGTCACTGCCAAGAGGGTATAAATTTCAACTTCAGAGAGGCCCAGTGGAATGGAGCAGCAGCCTCCATTCCCTAGTGGTATGATTTCTAGTGTCTAGTCATACAAGGAGTCCTGCCACTGATGAACTATTGTGATATTACAGGTAAATGAAACAATGTTCCCACTTTCTGTTCATTCACTCTAGCATCCATTCATTCCACAAAACTGAATACCCTGCAGTGTGCTAGTCATTTTTAATCATTCAAACTGCATGTCTAAAACAGATCAACTAAATCCCCTCCCCCTCAAAAGACAAATTTTAGAGTGACCATTTAGAAAAACGACATTCTTAGGATAAACTGCAGTAAATCAGGTGCTTACTCCATCCTCAGTCTTCCCACCAAAAGAGTGTATGGACCTTAGTACTGAAGCATTAAAATCACTAAATGTAAAGGACAGCTGAAAACTCTAGCAAGATACCAGATTAGAACTGAGTGCAGGTTTGGCACAAAAACCTCACACAATAACCCAGAGAAACAGTTCAAAGATCAATAGCAAAGTTGGATTTCATGGGAAAAGATCATTCACCTTATCCTTCAAGCAGAAGGACTGTAATTATTCTAAATCTCAAGGCACTCCTCCAACTCTGTTTCTGCTCTCCTTATAGGCTTGTCATGAATCTAGGCCACATCCAAAATTATTACAATCTTGCCCAACAACAGAGGAATGAATTGGAGGGTCTTTCCAGGATCCTTCCAAGAACAGGACTATCTGATCACATCTACTCTACACAACCTGATCATTCCAACTATCCTACAGAAGAAGGAACCCAGGAAGCAAAAGAGCTCATAGCTGCTGCAGTGGAACAACGGGCCTCTCGCCTGTGCTAGGAAGGGCCATCTTAACTACAGAAAAGCTGAGCTGCACTTGCACTAGAACTTTTTAAATTCAAAGCCATCTCAGGAGCTATTCTTCCAAATCCTGAACCTTGCACAGGTCACAACATTAAGCTTGAAGGATGTCCCCCTCCCTTTTATTTTTCTGAAGTCGGTGTGGGGGTGGGGATGGGAGGAAATAGTTCCCTCAAACACACACAAGAGTTTGGAGTCAGGCTCAAGTTTCGACTTCACTCTGCGTGGACAGTCAAGGGTGGCAACCCAGGGGGCGGGGCAAGCTTCCCTAGAACTCCGAAAGTAGTCGAGCTGTGGAGGCTGGGAGTGCCGGGGATCAAGACCAAGAAACCAAACAAGCTTCTCGGGCCACGATAATAGGACTGTTGCTCTAAGTAGAAGATCGAGCGTCTTGCGCCCTTCAACAGGCTCCGGACAGGAAGCGGGAGCCGGAATCTGGGCCAGGAGAAAAGGAGGGTCCAGGACTGATTCTGGATTGTGAATGCATGAGGTGAGGGTCTCTCCCCGGGCTCCGCCCCCGATCCTCTCTCTTCCTTCGCAAACAGGACGCCGACCTGGCCAGTGATACCCCGGGATCTCCTCTGCTTTCCTACCCACCAACCTCCCGAAGCCACTCCTCACCCGGCTCCAGATCCAGGTTCGACTTCGTTCCTAACGTCAAGGCTCCCAGGCTCCACTTCCGGTTCCGAGGGGGCCGGCGCGTCGCCCCCGGAAGTTCCACCCCACGCTCCAAGGCCACGCCTTCTGCCACGTCTGCAGTAGGCACGCGCCGAGGAACCCGGATTCCGCGCACGCGCTAGTTTCTGTTCTATGATGGCCGTCTGCGGGGGCTTCTGAGGATTCTTATGTATTTCCTTTTTTTTCCCCCCACTCTGAGATGTCGTGGTAACTTTATGGTCCCACCCCAAACCGAAATGCGACTGAACTATCTTTAGTAACTCTCCTTCCAATGGCATATTAGACAAAGTCTTGTAGCGACTTCCTGCTGACCCCTGGCCCCTTTGATTTCCGTCTTGGAGGTTCTCTCACCCATGACCTTTGCCGGTCATAAGACTTGCGGCATGGATGATGTTTTTTGGTTTGGGAATTTTAAAAAATTATGATTATTCTGATACAGTATACTTTTTGTACATTTACTTCCTCTGGCCGGGCCATGTGCCTGGCGGGATGTTAGTTCCCTGACCAGGCATCCAACCCCGTGCCCTTGGCTGTGAAAATTCAAGAGTTCTAATCACTGAACCACCAGGGAATTGCTGCAGCACTTAGAATTTAAAGGGCAATAGTTTTGCTTTTAGGCAGCATGTGTTCCAGGTTCTGTCCCTGCAGTTCCCTAACTTGGGTAATTTAATCTCGGCCTCAGTTTCTTTCATTTGTAAAATGGAGAAAAGAGGAATGCCATTGTAATAACTTGTTCAGAGGATGGAATTAAGTCACACAGATTGCCTGGCACCATAGTAAGTGCTCAGTAAAGGGAAGCCTTTATTAACCTTTTTTTCATTATTAACCATTTTTATATAGCGCCTTGGTTTAGATGCAGAACTCTGCCAGAGGCTGATGGTTTGTAAGAATGCCCCCAGCCTATAGGAAGAGCTACAGTTCGTGAAATGATTACTACCCCATTTAATGAATAACAATAATTGTAGATAATATTTGTGGGAGTTTTAAAAATATACGTAACTACATTTAATCCTTTCAATCTTTTCATTTCATAATTATTTTTTAAGCATTGTTGTGTACCAAGCCATGTTCTTGGTTCTGGGAATACAGTAGTGAACAAACAAAAGCTTTTGGCCGATTTAAACTGTATCGTTTTGTAATTATATACACATGATAAAGCTATAAAGAAAAACAAAGTGAGAATTCTCTGGCGTGCTCTTTCACAAATTTCAGTCTGTTGGTTACCTCTGGGGAAGGAAAAAGTATAATTTGGAGGAACATAATGGAGCATCAGTAATATTAACAGTGTTCTATTTCTTAACATTCACATGGATATTTACATTATTGTTATTTTAAAATAGTACATATGTATTATGTACAATTCATTTCAGAACAAAAATTTTTAATAAAAGAAATGAGGGAAAAGAGCACTGGTGGAATGGAAGCCTTAAAAAGGGAAAAAAATGTTCAATTAAGAGTTTTATAACCAATGGGGTAGAAAAGTTCTTGCTATCATATTGTTCATTAATCTTTCATTTAAAGGGGAAAAAAATGAAGAATTTTATGACCAATTTTGGGGGGGGGAGGTTCTTGCTCTCATATTGTGCAGTAAATATTAGTTATTCTGAGGCACAAAATGGTTCATTCAATTTAAAAATTGCACTGTTAGTGTTTGCTGGAAGCTGTATTAGTCGTTGAGCATATTTTAGAAAACAGCAAGATTTTTCCTGTCCTCAGGAGTTTATAATGGAGTCAGATCACAGTTTGTTTCTCTATCTGTGATCCTGGTGTCAACAGTGTCCGTTTCACCTGGGAACCTGTTAGAAACACAAATTTCAGGCCCATCCAAGGCATACTGAATCAGAAATTCTGCAAGTGGGGCCAGCAAGCCATGACCCTCTAGATAATTCCATTGCACACTGAAGATTTAAGACCCACTAGTCTGGATTAGTAATTTGTGAAATTTAGCTAACATTTGTTGAGCAATTGCCACATCATTTATCCCAATGAACCCATGGGTTCATTAACCCAGCATTCGGTTCATCCCTCAGCACCAGTTCTGTTTACCAGCGCCACTGTTTACCAAAAGTGGCTCACTAGGCACTTGCATTCCACGCCCAGCTCCACGCCAGCCAGTCGGGCTTCTTACCCATTTAAAGTTCAAGAATAGGTTGAGATTGTTTTGGTCCCAAGACCTCTAATCATTTGCTTTACCGGATAAAACTGCATGGTTTGTGCAAGAGCGCCAGCTATCCTGAGGGAAACTTTAGAGGGAGCCAGCTACTAGATGGTTCAATTAGTCTTTCGCCCCTATACCCAGGTCGGATGACCGATTTGCATGTCAGGACCGCTACAGACCTCCACCAGAGCTTCCTGTGGCTTCGCCCTATCCAGGCATAGTTCACCATCTTTCCAGTCCTAAAGTGTGCTCATGCATAGGAAAGTAGATATCCTCTGTCTTGCTTAATGCACTCCTAGTAAGTAGTAGAGTTTAAATTCATAGTTTCTCTCTCTTTTTAAAATTAATTTGACTATGCCAGCTCTTCGTTGTAGCATGCAGGATCTTTAGTTGTAGCATGTGGGATCTAGTTCCCTGACCAGGGATCGAAGCAGGCACCCTCCATTGGGAGCACAGAGTCATAGCCACTGGACCACCAGGGAAGTCCTCAGTCGTGTCCGACTCTTTGCGACCCCATGAATCGCACCACGCCAGGCCTCCCTGTCCATCACCAACTCCCGGAGTTCACTCAGACTCACGTTCATCGAGTCAGTGATGCCATCCAGTCATCTCATCCTCTGTTGTCCCCTTCTCCTCCTGCCCCCAATCCCTCCCAGCATCAGAGTCTTTTCCAATGAATCAACTCTTCTCAAGTCCTAAACTCAGTTTTTTGAGAATACAGACTGATATGTTGCATTTTATTGGTTTCTGTATCCCTACTCTGGTTCTCAGTCTTGGCTGCACATTAAAATCACCTTCAGTGCTTTTAAAACTGGCCAGTAAAATTAGAATCCCTAAGGTTGAGGAGCCTGAATGTGTGTGTATATAATATATAAATTTATATAATATGTAAAATGCCATTATACATCATCTAATCCTATACACAGTTCTATTTTAAGGAACCAGTAGCTTTAAAAGTTTTCCAGGTGATTTCAATGTGTAGAGGTAATTGAAAGCCACTGATATGGCACAATGGCTTACATGTATTACTAGCTGCTGCTGCTGCTAAGTCTCTTCAATCGTGTCCGACTCTGTGCGACCCCATAGATGGCAGCCCACCAGGCTCCCCCATCCCTGGGATTCTCCAGGCAAGAACACTGGAGTGGGTTGCCATTTCTTTCTCCAATGCATGAAAGTGAAAAGTGAAAGTGAAAACACTCAGTCGTGTCCGACTCTTAGCGACTCCATGGACTGCAGCCTACCAGGCTCCTCGGCCCATGGGATTTTCCAGGCAAGAGTACTGGAGTGGGTTGCCATTGCCTTCTCTGGTATTACTAGCTAATACTCAATAAATGTTTGAATAGTGAATGAATGGATATTTAGATACTCTTTTTACTGATGAGGTCAAGTGGCTGCCCAAGGTCACGCAGCTAAGAAATAATATAACAAGAATCCAAGTCCAATTCTGACTCTAAATTCCAAGAGCTTTCCATGACTACATCATACACCAAGGCAAACAGCATTTAGCAGGCTAGCAGAGCACCTATTCCAGGAAACTCTGTAGCTTTTAATAATTACAGCACCATAATATTAATATAGGGACATTAATGTAATGGAAACCTAAAAATAAGTAAATATTGTATTATTAACATGGGTTGGCATGTTTAGGCACAGCTATCTATACCCACCTTTCCACGACCAACTATGTATTGTAAAAGGTAATTTATTTCAGCAAACATTGAGCACCTGTTACATCAGTCATTGCTCTGTGGGCTATTGATTGGCTGTTGCACACAGTCCTTGCCTTCAAGACTCTCACAATCTAGGAGGGAGACAGGTATATAAACAAACTAATATTGGCTGAAAACTACAATAACAGACATATAAACAAGCTACATATTTTGCCCAGAGGAAGGAAGGATTAATTCTAGAGGTAGGGAGTTGGGAGACAGTCAGGAAAACTTTACAAAGCAGGCAGTACTTCAGCTGGAGTGGGCTTGTCAGAATTTCTCTACATTGTACCCAGCACTGCAAGTGGGATATGGATATCCACTTTGATTAATTGGTTAATTCATACAGCAAAGGGGCACTGTCTTTCTGGAGAGCTTGCCAACCTGTGGGACAAACCCAGCCATTCCTTGCTCGAGAATCGAGGCCCCTGCTGCTGCCATTTTGGAATCAGCTTTGGAGGAAAGCAGCTGGAATCAGTCCATGACCCCATCAGGGAAGGCACCATCCCTGAAAGGATGTTCATTAGTGATAGAGCCCACAGAGCTAGTACTCTGAGTCCTGAATAAAAAGTCCATGAAGAAGAATGGGGGACTGGGCGGGCAGAAATTTTCACTATAATTAGCTCTGGGAGTAACACAGCTGGGGGAGGAAGGGGAGTACAGCCGGTAACTATTTTGGGCGCAGCTCCGATTGACAGGACACGTGTGTGGACTGTACTGATCTCAGGGCCAGGCTGCCTGCCTGTGGTGTGTGGTGTGGGGGGGAAGGCCTAGGGCAGCAGAAGCAGGACAGCCAGACAGGCCGGACGGGGTACCAGCGCCTCGACTTCTCTCCTTGGGACGCTGTCCAAACTCCGAGGGCCATAGGCCAAGCTGAGCGATGGGTGCTGAGGAGGAGGTGCTGGTCACACTGTCAGGGGGAGCCCCCTGGGGCTTCCGACTTCAGGGGGGGGCCGAGCAGAGGAAACCTTTACAGGTGTCCAAGGTAAGGGAGCCTATATTGAGGTTTCAGGGAAAGGGGAACCCAAGGGAACTTGGGAAAAGTCACATGATGGCCTATAGGGGAGAAGTGGGAGGCTGTGAAGAAGTGGAGTGGGAGTGGGTAGGTGGTCGAGGGAGCATGCTCAAATCTGATGGGGTGGCGGGAGTAGTATCTGAGCAGTGGCTTCTTGTGGGGGGCTATAGAAAAGGGAATCCCTGGTTTCTGGGAGCAGAGAAAAAGAAAGACTCTGGCTCGGTTCCCTGTGATACCATAGGAGCAGAGGCCCAGAGCTGACCCTCCAATCTCCTGGGTCTGTGCCTCTCTACTCTAAACTCCAGGAATGTAGGGAAGGTTCTCATTTCTAACTAAACTGGTGTGTGATGAGCTGAAGCTGTCTCATCCAGCTCAGCCCAGCCCTGCCCCTGCCTTCAGTCCTCTTTCCCTACGCCAGATCCCTTCTCTCACTAGGCAAGATTTATTTTAGGTACTAGGAGGGTTATGGCAAGATTTGACCTGTCAGATGAAGTTGTTACCATTTTGGTTTCATAGCACAAGCTTATTTTTCTCAACTGTAAAATGTAGGTAATAATAGTACCTACTCCATGGATACTAAGTTCTGAAGGATTAAATTCAATAAAACATGTTGAGTGCTTGGCACTGTGCCTAACATTTAGTAAGCACTCAGTAAATGATAGCCACTAGTACTATTATTACTGTAACATACGTATGTGTGTGCACACACGACACACACACAATCACAATCTCAGAATCTGCTGGACTCCCTCCAGTCTGGAATACTGTTCTAAAATCTTGACTGTATAGATAACGGTGCCTAGGATTCCAAGGACTAGAAGACAAAGAATATTGGCTAGTATAGATATTTCCTTTGGAGGAAAGCCTTGAGGCGATAACCGCCATTTCCAGTACGTCTCTCCCAGGCATTTTTCCCCAAGCCTCTTTGATTTAGCGATTACGCTACCTCCCTTCATATGATGTTATTTTCTCCAGTTAGCACCTTCTTCCCTCTAGATTGACCCCCTTAACTGTCACCCCTTGCCCCTCTCCACCCTTTCTTATCCTCTAAAGTAATGGGTTGGCCAAAAAGTTCATTTGGATTTTTCAGTAAGATAGTAGGGAAAAGCCTGAACAAACTTTTTGGCTAGCCCAATAAAATCCCCTCCACACATGGTTCCTTCCTGTCCTAACTCCTTTCATTCTATTCCCCCTTGGAGCCCTCCCTCACCTACAGTCTCTCCTCCAACACCTTCTCAGATCCGAAGACGAAGCCAGGCGGGCAGAGCAGGACTCCGAGAGAGGGATCAGCTTTTGGCCATCAATGGGGTCTCCTGCACCAGCCTCTCTCATGCCAGTGCCATGGGCCTTATCGATGCCTCAGGGAATCAGCTTGTTCTCACTGTGCGGAGGTATGGATTCCTCCACCCCAGCCTATCCCCAGCCCCTAGTCCAGGGCTTCCGTTAGTAGCTGACTTCAGCTACTAACAAGTACCTATTTCTGCTTGTGTATTTTGCTGGAGCATGGATGTTTGTGTATGCCTCTCAGAGCACTTGAATGTGGGTATGTGGGCCTGTTTTAGACCCCTTGCCTGTCTCTTCATCATCATATCTCTATTTAAGCCCATTTCCACTCAAAGCCTGCCAAGCAGATTTGCCTCTCAGTTCATCTTCAAATCTCTACTCTATCCAGCCCATCCATTTCACCCAAATGCCAGTCCCCTCTCTCCCCATACAGCCTTCTCGCATGTCCTCCAGATCTCTCTAGCTATCAGTCATCCAGCTCATTTCTCAAGTTCTGTCATCTTTCCTATACAGGGTAGAGGACGAGGGACCTGTGCGATCTCCATCCCCGGGTGAGCTTCAGGCACGGTCACCCTTGTCTCCACTGAGTCCTGAGCCCCCAGGAGCTCCAGTTCCCCAGCCTCTCCAGCCCGGGAGCCTCCTCTCGCCCCCTGACAGTGAGGCTTACTATGGAGAGACAGACAGTGATGCTGATGGCCCAGCCACCCAGGAAAAGCCCCGCCGACCCCGCCGCCGAGGCCCCACAAGGCCCACCCCTCCAGGAGCCCCACCGGATGAGGTCTACCTGTCTGACAGCCCTGCAGAGCCGGCACCTGCTGTCCTTGGCCCTCCCAGCCAGGGTGACAGTCGTGTGAGCTCCCCATCTTGGGAGGATGGGACAACTCTTCAGCCACCCCCTGCCGAGGCCCTGCTGTTGCCCCATGGCCCCCTCCGGCCTGGCCCTAATCTCATCCCTATGGTGGGGCCTGTTCCTCACCCAGTGGCAGAAGATCTTACCACCACCTATACCCAGAAGGCCAAACAAGCCAGTGAGTGCATGAACTCCTTTTCATTATTCAGGATACTTCAGTTTGAGTCCTAAATCTAAGCCGCCTTCACCATACATTCTATCAATATCTACCTTATGCTTTCCTTGAATACAGTCTTGGGAATAGGTGGAGAAGAGGAAGGGAAAATAATTAGTCTCACGATCCCCATTATTTTTGCTGTTTGAACCAGTGGGATAAAAAGATACAGGGGGTTCCTTCAACCTAACCCAGGAACGGCCTAAGTAGGGAAGTTGGAAAAGGACATGAACTGATGAAGAGTTTGCCTATTGTTGTGACATTGCTAGATGTCAGATGGGTGAGGGGAGCACAGACATGGGGCAGGGGAGTATTTAGAAGCAGGACAGGGACATAGGGACTCTTCAGTGTTACTACAGGCATAACATCAGAGCTGCCTTTGGCATTGCTAGTTCCATGAAGATTCCTGGGGACTGGGAGGCTATGGAATAGTCATGAGATCCCTAGGAAGTGGTGGAGGGAGAGATCTTTGGCTTCTTATCTCAGGCGATAATGTAGGCCTGGGCAGAAAAAGCCTATTCCACTTATCTCAGGCTCTCTACTATTTTTGATGTGAGCTACAGTACAAGGTTTAAGAGTGAAGTTTCTCCCTGTCTTACGCCTCCCACAGGACTCCTTCCTTGTCACCTTGGAAATCTCAGGATTACCCCTCTAGTTCTCATCTCTCGCTCCTCTCCCCCACCACTCTGATTCCTGATCAATAGAATTTTGTGCCTCTGAGTCTGGAATAGAGGCTAAGGACATGACAGTTCACCCTCTGACATTCCTGAGAGTGTCCCATGTCCCACAAAGAAATTCCAGATATACACTTAGGATCCCATGCTTAACCCCAATTCTCCTTTTAGCACTCTCTCCCTTCCCCATCATGCTGGATGAGACTGTAGTTAGTGGCTCAGGGATATTTTTAGCCAAGCAGACCTCATTGTTCAGTGCACTGGAGTTGGGGGGGAGGGGTAGGCAGGTGCCCATGTCCATCACACCGGGGCTTGTGGGGCAGCTGAGAGGAGGGAAGGGGCCAGGCTCCAAAAATAGCACAGTGAGCTCATTCAGCTGCCAGCTCAGGGGCCAAGACAAAGGGGCTTTAAAAGGCGTGGGGGGTGGCTCAAGCTGGTCCTGCTCCAGCCAACACTGCCTTTCTCGGCATGGAGACTTTTGAGCCCATCAGCCAAGAGCCCCTCAGCCAAGCCAGCTGCGACAAAGCCCCAAACCCAGTTCCTGAGCTCCAGGACCCATTCTATGCAGGTACTACCCTCCCATAGCCAAGAGAGTTCTGGAATCTAGAATGAAGGGGACTATATCAACACTATAGGAAGGGAGGTCTTTGGGAAAGATCTTACCCTCTTACCCCCTTCTCCTTGTTGCCTTCCTATTCCTTCTTTTCTCAGGAGTTTCACTGCCCTTTTCTCAGGATGGGCTAATGCTATGGCCACATGTCACAGGGGTTTGTGACAACATGAACTGTGGAAAACTCATGGAGAAAGGGTGTGTGTGAGAGAGAGAAGTGTGAGTACTCTATGAATATATGGAAGCATGTGTGTAGGAGTCTCTGGGAGAAGATATGAGTGAACAAGACATTTGTGTGCAGCTAGTATCAAGAAAGCTTTGATAGTAATGATTACTCATAATGGACCTTAGGTTAAATGCTAAACTGACCTACATTATCTCACTGAATCCTCATAGCAACTCTGTGAGGTAGCCATTAGCCTCATTTACAGATGAGGAAACTGAACTTCATTGAGATGAAGTAACTTTCCCAGGAACCAAAATCTGAACTAAGCTATGACTCCAGTGCCTATCTCTAGTACTATTGTGTGGTACAAATGTTGGAATGGGTGGAATGACCGCCCAAATTAGAAAGGAGCTTGATATCTTGAGTGGAAAGTAGGTGGAATTTCAAGAATTTTTCAGGAGGAACGGGGGATCACGGATTAGAGAGTAACTGTGTCCAAGTCAGGGTCCTAGCAGCAGGGCAGCCTCTCCCATTTCCTGGCCCCACCTCCCAGGCCCCACATGGCCTGGGAGGCCCTGTCCTGGCTCCCCCTTAGCGCACAGTCCTTTTGTGCCTGCCTGGTGGTGGTGCCTGAGCACTCTACCTAGAAGGTTTGAAATAGGGGGGCAGCTTTGACTCTAAAAGAAGCCCACCTCACTCCCACCCTCAGCTTGGGGGAAAGGAGACTGTATCAACTGGTGACCTTGAGATATTCTAAAGATTTGGAAGCTCGCCTTGGAGAGCAACACTCTGGCTTTTCCTGCATCTCGGATCTGAGGCCATCCCTGGCTGTGAGTAGCAGGGGTTTAAGGCACAAAGGAGTGCCTTGGAGGTTAGAAGGCACGAAATTGTGTCCCAACTGTTAGTGACAGTGTCTTGGCTAGGGGAATTCTGGGAAGAAGAGCTATCTGGGCTATGCATGTATGTTTTTGTGTGGACACATGGATTTACATATGTGTCTATTAACTGGGGTGTATATAAGCTAGAGTATATGGGAATGAGGGAGAAAAATACATCTGAGAACATAAGCTCATAGGTCTTTCCCTAGAGCCATATTCTTGTTGAAATGATGTGTGGGAGTTATTTCTGTGAATGTATATGATGTGGCTTAGGTGATGGTAGTGAAATTATGAATGAAGATCCCCACTGCTAAGGATCCTTTTATCCTTAGTATAGGGTAAAGGGCAGGAAAAGGGGAAGTCTCAAACTTTCCGAGAAGCCCTCTAGCGTGGACTCTGGTGGGAGAAGTGTCCCTTCTCATCCTTTCTTACCTTGGGACCTGCTTCATGTCCTTGCCTACCACGCAGAGTGACCCCCCCCATCCCCCACCCTCACACTGCCAGCCAGAAATGGAGGGGACAGGGGGGACAAGCGGGTGGTGTGAGTAAAAGTGATTTCCAGAAAGACAGGAGCAGAGTAGAGGGAGGAGAGCTGTGTGGTGAGTGGTGTCAGGGCAGCCAACTAGGCTCTGCCTTCCCTTCTATCGTCCTTGGTTTCACCTTTCACCTCCACTCTGCCCCCAAGTCAGAGGACTCTGCCGCAGGTAGGAGAGCCCTTGTGGGTTAGGCCAGTGAAAAGGCCAGAGGTAGAGGCCTAAAGGAACTGGGAGGAGGAGGAGAGCCTTGGGACTCACAGATGCATACTGACCACCCGCCTTCTCCTCTCCTCAGAGCTACAAAGGGCAGAGAGCCTCCAAGAGAGGAGTGTGAAGGAGGCCAAGACCAAATGCCGGACGATTGCAGCCCTGCTCACTGCAGCCCCCAACCCCCACTCCAAGGGGGTACTGATGTTTAAGAAACGTCGGCAGAGAGCCAAGAAGTACACCCTAGTGAGCTTTGGGGCTGCAGCGGGGACCGGCGCTGAGGAGGAGGACGGCTTGCCTCCAACCAGTGAGTCCGAGCTGGACGAAGAGGCTTTCTCCGACGCCCGCAGCCTCACCAACCAGTCCGACTGGGACAGCCCCTACCTGGACATGGAGCTAGCCAGGCCGAGCTCAGGCACAGCAGAGGGCCGGGGGCTGAGTGAGGCCTCCGGGCGAGGGGCCCAACTCTTTGAACAGCAGCGCCAGCGCACAGCCTCCATCACCCAGCAGCCGGCCCAGGAAGTTCCAGTGGCCACGCTCAACGGGCAGGGCCTGCAGTCTCCACCTCGGCCACAAAGCGCTCCGCCAGAGGCGGCTCTGCTCCCATCCAGCCCTTCGCCAGCCCCTGTGGCCAGCCCCAGACCTTTCCTCCCTGGCTGTGGAACCTCTACCTCAGCTCCAAGCATATTTAACCGTTCAGCTAGGCCCTTTACTCCCGGCTTACAAGGGCAGCGCTCAGGCACCACCTCGGTTATTTTCCGGCCTCTAGCTCCCAAGAGGGCAAATGAGAGCCTGGGAGGCCTCAGCCCCGCCCCACCGCCTTTCCTGTCTCCTCCGCAGGGTACCACTCCTGTGCCCAGCCTCACTTCAGGGGTTCCCAGCCACGTGCCAGTCCCCGCTTCCCCCAGCACCCCACGCCCCACCGGCCCCGTGACGGCCACCAGCTCCCTATACATCCCAGCCCCTAACCGTCCTGTTACACCAGGCGGAGCCCCAGAGGCCCCCGCCCCCGCTAGCGGAGCTGCCATGACCTCCACCGCTTCTATCTTCCTGTCGTCGCCTCTGCGACCTGCTGCGCGCCCAGAAGCGCCTGCCCCTAGCTCCGCGGCCCCTGAGCCCCCCAGCGCTCGGGAGCAACGCATCTCCGTGCCAGCTGCTCGCACGGGCATCCTCCAGGAGGCCCGGCGTCGGGGAACCCGAAAGCAGATGTTCCGGTCAGGAAATGAAGAGACGAAGAACTCGCCCAACCCCGAGCTGCTATCGTTGGTGCAAAACCTGGATGAAAAACCCCGGGCTGGGGGCGCGGAATCTGGTGCCGAGGAGGATGCTCTGAGCCTCGGGGCTGAAGCCTGCAATTTCATGCAGCCACCAGGGGGCAGGAGTTACAAGACGTTGCCTCACGTGACAGCTAAAACCCCGCCTCCAATGGCTCCCAAGACCCCACCCCCTACGACTCCTAAGACTCCACCCCCAGTGGCTCCTAAGCCCCCTTCTCGAGGGTTCCTCGATGGGTTAGTGAACGGGGCGGCCCCTTCGGCTGGAGTCCCTGAAACACCAAGGCTTCAGGGGAGGGGAGGGGAGCTGTTTGCCAAACGTCAGAGCCGAGCGGACAGGTATGTGGTGGAAGCTCCACCTGGTCCTGGCCTTGGCCCTCGGCCCAGAAGCCCTTCTCCCACCCCCTCACTGCCCTCTTCCTGGAAATATTCACCCAATATACGTGCTCCACCTCCTATTGCTTACAACCCACTGCTCTCACCTTTTTTCCCCCAAGCTGCCCGAACTCTCCCTAGTAAGACCCAATCCCAAGGGCCTCGGGCAGCCACTAAGCAGGGTATCAAGGCTCTGGATTTCATGCGGCACCAGCCCTACCAGCTTAAAACTGCCATGTTCTGTTTTGATGAGGTTCCCCCGACTCCTGGACCCACCTCCTCAGGGCCTCCCAAAACTGCCAGAGTCCAGGAGATCCGCCGATTTTCAACTCCAGCGCCCCAGCCCACTGCGGAACCCCTAGCCCCCACTGTGCTTGCCCCCAGAGCAGCCACTACATTGGATGAGCCCATCTGGAGGACAGAGTTGGCCTCAGCCCCTGTCCTTAGCCCACCCCCTCCTCCAGAGTCTCCCAGGGGTCTTGGGACCTCCCCCAGCTCCTGTGGCTTCCAAGTAGCCAGGCCCCGGTTCTCAGCTACCAGAACAGGATGGCAGGCTCATGTGTGGAGGCCCGGGGCGGGCCACCACTGAACAGGGCACAGCTCCCAGGCCCAAGGGGAGGTGGAACATCCAGTTCCTAAAACTGCTTCTCCTTCCCAGCGCTCTCCCTGCCCTGCCCCCCCACCTCAAGCAGGCTAAATTTCCCCCTGCCAGAGATAGTTTTGTAGTTGGTGTCCTGTTCCCCAGCTTCCTCCTGGCTCCCAACCTCCCTGCTGCTTTCCAACCTACTCTCTCTGCTTTGGTGTCTGTGCTTCTCTTTGTAGTTCCTTGCCTGGATCTCTGTCTTTAGGTCTCTTCACCTACACTCCTGTGCTGGTCCTTATTTCTCTACATTTGTGCCTTTTTCTGTGGGCCTTGTTTTAACATTCAATGAGAAACACACAGGGAAGTTACTACTAAGACCTCAGGAGAGAAGCTCACCACCAGACAGGCAGCAAAGGGACTGAACTGACTCCTATTTGCATTAAGTTACTCGCTGTTCCTCACTCTTCTTTCCTAGCTTGGCTGGTATATTCCTAGGCATGTGTATGTCTGTGAATGTGTGTATGTGCAAGTGTGTGCCTGAACACAGACGTGCTCTTCTGTCTGAGGCAAGAGTAACAGGAGAGGTCTAAATAAAGACCCAATCTGGGTCTCACCTTTGCACTGATGAAGGAAGAGTCAGCTGTCCTCACATAGAATGTCTGGAGGGGAGAAAGAGGTTGACTAGAGTTAAATATCATCATCTACAGCAAATGTAGAGCATCTTGTGAAATTCACAGAGTGTGAGGAGACACGAAGGACCAGGGCAGTTTGTATGGGTTGAGTTACATCAGTTAGACCAGGAATAGAACTAAGAATTCTGTTCCTCAGAATTTCAGAAAGCTAACAACTTGAGAGGCCCATGCTGAGCAACAAAGCATCCAGGAAATGAAAGAAAGAAAATGTCCTCTGAGAATGACCAAATCATTGGCTTCATGGCCTCATGAACCTAAGACAGAAAGGAAGGGGAAAAGAACCTTAATGTGGCGAGTAAGCTAGAAGCCAGAAGCAGGACAGAAATGAATGAAATGGATTGAGCCTTAGAGAGGAGCATGGTTAGGGTGAGTGCAGTGTTGGTGGAGTAAAATTGGATAATAAGAATCCAGCCATGTACAAAAGGGGGACTGGGAAAAAATATGAGGAAGAAGTATGTATTTGTTAGAGAGAAGGGGGATGATGGTAGAGGGATGCGAGAATGTGTGCTGAGTGTTGAAAAAACAGGTATAATCTGTGTTCCCTCCTGTGAATCTGTTCCTCTGTCTTCTGCAGCTTGTCATAACTACCTGGGAAAGGGTAAGGAAACACCCAGAGCCAAAACCTCTTTTTAGTGCTATCCCATCCCTCAAATCCTAGCTCTTTTTCCTTTCCAGCTTGAGGTCCTGATCTCTGTCTTAGAGAGATATGGACTCCCCTCTCACCATGACCACCAGTCACTTTTACTGCTTGACCTGCAAACTGATCATTTCCTTTGCATATTGAGTGTGAACCACAGTGCTTTGGTTTGTGCACAAGAATAAACTTATGCCCTATATCTTCTGTTGTCATCTTGTCTAGTTTCTTGCCTAAATCCAGGTCTCCCCTTCATCTTATCTAATTCACTTTCCTGATCCCTGATCTTTTTCTCAGCTCCTGTCCTCCTATTTTTTACTGTTTTGCCCTTCACCCCCAGGCCTTTTGCTCTTCTCTACCAATTTTGTCCTGCCCCCATGTAGCCACCTCCATTCGGTTCCCTCTATCTAGATTCTCCCCTTCTCCGTCCCCTGCTCCATACTTCTCAGATGAGGCCTCAGCTTACAGAACCAAGACAATTTGAAAAGGCCCTCTGACCCTTTTGCCATCAACATTTTCCAACTGCCTGGAGGAAATGAAGGGAAGGCAGTGGCTGAAGGTGAAGGTGGGGTGAGAGAAGGAAGAGGGAGAGAGAAGGCAGATCAGCCTGGATTGAGACTAATAAAAGAGAAGGCACTGACTGGAAAGCAGGCTGCTAAGCTGCTAAGTCACTTCAGTCGTGTCCAACTCTGTGCCACCCCATAGACGGCAGCCCACCAGGCTCCCCCGTCCCTAGGATTCTCCAGGCAAGAACACTGGCGTGGGTTGCCATTTCCTTCTCCAATGCATGAAAGTGAAAAGTGAAAGTGAAGTCGCTCAGTCGTGTCTGACTCCTAGCGACCCCATGGACTGCAGCCTACCAGGCTCCTCCACCCATGGGATTCTCCAGGCAAGAGTACTGGAGTGGGGTGCCATTGCCTTCTCCGGAAAGCAGGCTAGACTTAGACTTTTGAGAAGTGAAGTTCTGTTATCCCAGTTTTACCAGCAGGGGGCAGATTTGTGCCAATAACCAGGCCTATGACTCTGATCCTGTCACAAGTAAGCAGCCTCAGAAAATTCCACTGGAGGAGGGCATGACGACCCACTTCAATACTCTTGCTGGGAAAATCCCATGGACAGAAGAGCCTGGAGGGATACAGTGCATGGGGTTGCAAAGAGTCGCACACGATTGAAGGGACTGAACATGCACGCATGCACACACACAGAATTCCAAAGGAAGGGCTCAGAAAGCCTACAATACATATTCTATCTTCATTCACATAGTAGTTTTAGGTACTCAATCATAGACGACCAAAATTTTGGTTGGTTTTTGTGGGTTTTGAGGGGAGGATGGTAATGATGACAAAATCATGTTTTCCTACTTATGTTTTTTCGTCTAACTGCTTTTTTGGGTTAGGAGAGAACAGAGGAAAAGGACAAAAGATGAGGTATCTGGAGGCTAAACTGGTTTGGTCAGAGGCCAAGTAGAGAGGAGCAGGGAGACCTTTTGGCCTCTAACCTGAACCTATAAAGTTCAGGATGGGAAAAGGACGTGGTCAGGAAAAGTGGATAGCTCACAGAAAGACAAAATGGTATTCTGGGAGCTACAGAAGCCACTTCCTAAGGCGGCTACAGCACGGTGGTGGCTACAGCAGAGGTGAAGCAGCTGGTTGCAAAACCTGAGCAGAAGACAGGAGGATCCAGGATGTTCTTGCAGCTACTAAGAAAGGGCTCAGGCAAGTGACAGACTTCCCTCCAGGGTGCTCTCAAGCTTGTGCCCCAGCCCAGAGGCTTCTGTAGACCAGTGTGAATGGGATAGTCCAGATCCCATGGGGTGTGTGTTCCCTTTGAAGAAAATTCTAAGTAGGAACCTCAGAGAGTAAAGCCCTGGCAGGTCAGAAGCCTCCATGTCCTTCTCAGGAAGAAGCGTATCTATCCAGGGAGAAGTGACATCTGTCCTCTGAGCAGGCTGAGCTGAGCACCCCAACAGCAAATGGTAAAAATGAGGAAACTGGCTCAAGTTTTGCCCCACATCATCCCTGACAGCCTAAGCACGGGATTTGGTTAATTTGGTCCCTTATCCTGCTAAGATCTGGTCCTCCCAGCAGAAAGACCCGCTTAGCCAGGAACTTTCAAAGGGCACTTACATTGTGAACAGAAATTCCCTTCTCCAGACATAGCATCTTAAGCCTTCCCACCCCCAAAATGTCCCTCCAGCCCCGGCCTACATTGGCTCTGCATGGCTCTCCAGACACGTTCTCCTGGTTCTCACTCTCCCACTCCGAATTCCTATCCGCCACTTGCTGCCTGCTTCCTCTCTCCCTCTCAGTTTTCAGTTTCTCCGTGAGTGCTTCTCTGGATCTGAGCCTCTAGGTGCCAAGGAAGGGGAGTCCCTGGGCAGAGTGATCCTTGGCTCAGACAGCTTAGTGGGAGAATTCCAAAGGCTTTTCCTATGCTTCCCGAGCCTCTGGGCAAGGAGGGCGGGATCTTGGTTCCAGGGTCTCAGTACCCCCTGTGCCATTTGAGCTGCTTGCGCTCATCATCTCTATTAATAACCACGCTCCCTCCCCCACTGCCAGTGCTGCCCCCACGCCTGCCTAGCTCGGGTTCTCTAGTCACAGCAGCTCAGTCCTCCAGAGCTGCTAGACCCCAGGGAGAGCTGACCACCGCCTGAACAGCCGGTAAGTCTCCAGCTGATGGCCCAAGGGGCTGAAGCGCCTTCTGTTCACGTCTGTGTCTGTGTCTGTAATAGTGACCCTTGATCCCAGGGGAGCTGCCCCCCTCCTCCATCTATACTCATTCCCTAGTTGTCCAGTTGAGGGGAGCCATAGAGAGTTGGAGGGAGAAGGACCCCAGAGGGTCGGGGGACTGAGATGTTGGGGGAGGCACTGAAGAAATGGGCAGAGGGGTGGAGACTGAGAGGCTGGGTGGAAAATAAGAACCTGGTTGGGGCTGAGAGGAGTACAGGGAAAGTCCATTTAGCAGTTCCTGGGTTCCAGCTGCAGCAGACCCCACTAAGCGAGTAGGATTGCAGGTGTGTTGTGAGACAGGACTCAGCAGAAGACAGCATTTTGCTGAGACCCAGCTTCTATGAAGGAGGGGCTGGAATTTGTATCTTTTTCCAGCTTGTTCCCATCTACTGCCAGGTCCTATGATTATGTTTCTGTCCTCCCTAAATTTTCTGCTGCTGTGATATTGCTGAATTGATATGCATCGAGGTTCAAATGTCCCCTGACCTCCCTCTGCACTCTGGTTCTAGGGTCCAGTCAGGGCTGGGGAGGGGAGTGACAGAGAGCAGGAGCAGTGCTGTGACCTCCCAGGCCATGATCCAGCTGGCCCAAGGGAGGGGCAATAACCTCTTCATCCTATGGAGAATGTTTTTGGCTGGTTCTCCTCAATGCTGGCAGAACATTTTTTCTGCTCCACCCCCACCTTCTCACCCCTGCCCTGGGGCTTGGGGAAAACTGAGAGACTAGAACTTGGAATGACAGCCCCAAACTGACAGCCCCATGCAAATAAAAACTTCATATCATGCCAAACCAATTAAATGTGGGTGCATTACCCTACCTGTAATTTGTTTTATTCCCAACATAATGTTGTGTTCCTAAACCCTGCACCATCTCTGTGTAAAACAGCTGAACAGAGAGGTTGGTAGGAGGTAGGAACAGAGGGTACACCTATACTTTCTGCTCTGCTTCCTAAGAAGAGAAGCCATAAAGCAATGGGTTTTCACCTTTTGTGTGTGTGTGTTAGTTGCTCGGTCGTGTCAGACTCTTTGCGACTCCATGGGGTGTTGCACGCCAGGCTCCTCCGTCCATGGTCCATGTGATTTTCCAGGCAAGAATACTGGAGTGGGTTGCCATTTCTTTCTCCAGGGGATCTTCCTGACCCAGGGATCACACCCAGGTCTCCTGCATAGCAGGCAGACTGTTTACTGTCTGAGCAACCAAGGAAGGCTTTTTCTCTGAAAAATCCAATGAAATGTTTTCCCTGAAGTTCTTAAGCAGTACCTTACTGGAGACACTCACTCTAGACCCTGTCCATCCTTCAGCTTCTCCTTCCCACCCTGTCCAGGCTCCATCCACCTCCACAATGCCACTCTCAGGGACCCCAGCCCCCAATAAGAAGAGGAAATCGAGCAAGCTGATCATGGAACTTACTGGAGGTATGGCATGTTTGCACCTACCTAGTATGGGACTTCTCAGTAAGAGTATCTCTGGCCCAAGAGTTCCAGAAATATCATAAGGTTGTATATGTCTTAAGGTGAAGAGATATGAAGAGACGAGAGGAATTTGGGGTGGGGGTGGGGTTTACAGGGGTGGGGGTGGGGAAGAAAGAACAACAAAGAATTCAACACTGACTGCTCCCCCTTCCACCCTTTTCACCTTGTAATCTGAGACAGTACTATCCCTGCCATGTTACCCAGCACAGGTCCAAGACAACAGGACCCACAGGTCAACGAGGTGTGTTTGAGGAGAAAATATATATGATGCAGACTGGCACAGAGTAAGGTCTCAATAAGTGCTTAATTTCCTTACTTCTTTCCCCAGAACTCAGGAGCTTTGAGCACTTAAAACGGAAAATTCCTTGAACATTTTTCCTGGGGGTAGACGAGCTCTCCTAATACCGAGAGGCTGTTTGCAGCCAGAGTTTATGAGAGGAAGAGAAGGGAAAGAAGTTGAGACAGGAGTCTATATTTAGAGGTGGCCTTTGGGCTTCCCCCCATGCTAAGGCTTCCCCAATGTTCTCCACCTATGATGTTTCTTTACTCTTTTGCCTTGTACCCCATACCTCTGTTATGCCATGTACCCTCTCCACCCCACTTTAGTATTCCCCATCTCCCCCTCTACACCCCATTTCCCATACGTTCTCTCCAACTCCAAACCCAGGAAATCGAAATCCTTCATAGACTAGACAGAATTTAACCAGACATCAGAGACAGCATCTGGTTCCCTCAGTGATCTCTATTGGGACACACACTTAGTTGTGGATGGCAGCTGCATTTGGAACTAGAAAACCCCACTTTCCTCTTTCCCTTGTCTCTGCCTCCCCACCTCCCTGAAAGGTGGACAAGAGAGCTCAGGCCTGAACCTGGGCAAGAAGATCAGTGTCCCAAGGGATGTGATGTTGGAGGAGCTGTCGCTGCTCACTAACCGGGGCTCCAAGATGTTCAAACTGAGGCAGTTGCGTGTGGAGAAGTTTATCTATGAAAACCACCCTGATGTCTTCTCTGACAGCTCAATGGTGAGTTCAGAACTCTACAGCTCTTGAAGCCTAGTGCCTCTTCTGACAGCTTCTTGGCAGGCCCAGAGTTTCCAAAATATTATCAACCTCCCCTCCCTGCAAATTTATAAACTCATTAACCCCTCAGATATAGCACGCCTCCAATAGATGTAGGGTGAATTACGACCCACCCCGAAACTAAATTTGTATCTTAGAGCTGGTGAAGCAGGGTGAGGAGTACCACACCTTCAGAGAGAAAATTCCTCCCCAGTATGGTTAAGTATTAAAGATAGGATTGCCAGATAAAACATAGGATGCCCGGTCCAATGTTTTAAATTTGAGATACACACTAAACAAACTATAGAGATATATTTACAGCACCGGAAATAAAGCCAATATTTTATAATGCCTTTAAATGGTGTATAATCTATACATAAATCAACTCTACTTCAATTACAAAAATAAAGTTGAGATACACACAAATAGTTTTTTTGTAAAGTATATCTCACACAATATTTGGGATGTAACTTTCTTTTTTCTTAATTGAAGGCACTTAGGGAATTCCCCGGTGGTCCAGTAGTTAGGACTTGGTGCTGTCACTGCCAGGGGCCTGGATTCTCTTCCTGCTTGGGGAATTAAGATCCCACAAGCCATGCAGCACAGTCAAAAAAGAAACAAAAATTGAAGATATTTAAATTTGAATTTCAGATACACAATAATTTTTTAGTATAAGTGTGTCCCATGAAATATTTGGGACCTTAAAAATTAAATTAGAAAATATAGGATACCCAGTTAAATTTGAATTTCAGATACATGATGGATACTTTCTTATATCTAAATATGGCCCATGCAATACGTAGGCATATTTGTACTAAAAAACTATTGTTGTGTGTCTGAAATTCAAATTTAACTGGTGTCCTGTGTGTGCAAAAATCTGGCAACCCTAGAAAGAGGTAAGTGAATTTTTATAGCCGTCTCTTCTTGAGCCATTATTTTATTTAAAGGGTCAGTCTAAGGGCCATAGATGCAGGGACTGAAACCATCCATTAAGGCCCAACATCCCTTAGTCAGGGTCATTCTCCAAAGAGAAGTAGGGATTGGAGAGGGGCCAGGCACAAGATGTTACAGCTGAGGAGGAGGGGATCGTCTCCATTTCCTTTCTTCCCCCTCCATCTTTCCCAAGCAGCCAGGGGAGAGTGAAAATAGATGCCTACATGGGGCCAGGGGCAGGAGTGTCTGCCATTGGCCCATATGTATGAGCAGAACAAAATTGCTGAGCCGGCCACATCTAACTTTAGGAGGCCAAAAGCCCTCCTCCCTGCCTGTGTCTGGTTACACTGGGTGGAGCGTGGGGGTGTGCGTGGTGGGTGGCCAGGAGAGCCTCCTGAAGGAGTTGGCAGGGTTATTTTTAGGCTTTGGGGATGAATCCAGTGTTGCCCTTTGGGCCACCCTTCCCCCTACCCACTACAGTTTCACTGTCAGGAAGTCCTGGTTCCCTAGGCACCGAAAGGAGGAAGGGAGAGGAAGAGACACATTTTTTATCTGTTAGACAAGATGGTGGGAGAGAGGCAGAGATCTTAGTTCCTCAAATTAAGGCTGGGTTCTCCATGCCAAACCGAATCTCTCAAATTTTAGTGGAACAGAAGTCTCGATCCTTTTTGCATTGGTAAGGATGGGAAAGGGGAGTTTGGACAATAACTTGCCTCTATCCTAGATGTAATTCGAAGAACTGAGCCAAAGGGGTTGTATCCCTTAAGGAGAGTTTAATTTCTCTCAGTCAGGTTTATCCACTAACATTTAGTGGGTGGGAAGTCTCAGAGGATTCAGCGTCTTTGAGTTGGCCATTGACTCTGATCAGTTCATAGTTGCTATGGTATTCCCTGTGCCCATTGCTAACTTTCCCCTCACTCTGTCCTTTCTTTTCAGGATCGCTTCCAGAAGTTCATTCCCACAGTGGGGGGACAGCTGGGGACAGCTGGCCAGGGATTCTCCTACAGCAAGAGCAGTGGCGGAGGCCAGGCAGGGAGAAGTGGCTCTGCCGGGCAGTATGGCTCTGACCAGCAACACCATCATCAGGGCTCTGGGTCGGGCTCTGGGTCTGGCTCTGGCCCTGGATCTGGTGGGGCAGGTGGTCCTGGGGGCCACTCGGGCAGAGGAGGTGCTGCTGGCACACCAGGGGTTGGTGAGACAGGAACAGGCAAGTATCCTCACCCAAGAGTCAAGTGTCTGGTCCCTAAAGCAGAGAAATCCCTAGGAATGAGGCCTGGACTGGGTGTTGGATGCAGGAAAGGCCTGTTGAGATATCTTGATGAGTCTTCTGGGTCCAGAGGAATACAGAGACATGTCTATTCCACCCAGAAGTCCTATCTCTCAGTCACCTTTCTCTCATTCATCACATGTCTGACTCCAGGCTATCATGGTTTCACAAACCATAAACAATTCCTAGCATGTTTTACCTTTGGTCCCCAGCCCCTAGCGAGTTTTCCAGTACAGAGCTCTAGACTAATTTCCATTTCCTCCTAACTGCTATCATTTGACTATTATTTCTCTCCCTTGGCTGCCAGACAACCAGGCAGGTGGAGAAGGAAAACATATCACTGTGTTTAAGACCTATATTTCCCCATGGGAGAAAGCCATGGGGATTGACCCCCAGCAGAAAGTGGAACTTGGCATCGACCTGCTGGCCTACGGGGCCAAAGCTGAACTCCCTAAGTATAAGTCCTTCAACAGGTAAGGGGGATGAGAAAGGAACCTGATGCATTCCAGTGTATGGCAACATGTCCTTAGTTGGAATCGAGACTTTGGTTCAGATGTTTCAGAAGGAGACTGAGGAGGCGTAGGAGTAATATGGGGGCCCTAATTGGAGGCTCTTGCTCTTTTCACTGTAGCTCAGAGAAACAGCATGGTATGATGAAAGAAAAATTCGCTAGGAGGCAGGATCTGAATTTTGGTTCATTGTTATTAGCTGTGTGGGAGAAGGCAATGGCACCCCACTCCAGTACTCTTGCCTGGAAAATCCCATGGACGGAGGAGCCTGGTAGGCTGCAGTCCATGGGGCCGCTAATAGTCGGACACGACTGAGCAACTTCACTTTCACTTTTCACTTTGATGCATTGGAGAAGGAAATGGCAACCTACTCCAGTGTTCTTGCCTGGAGAATCCCAGGGACGGGGGAGCCTGGTGGGCTGCCATCTATGGGGTCGCACAGAGTCGGACACGACTGAAGCGACTTAGCAGTAGCAGCAGCAGCAGCAGTGTGGGAAAATAACCCTACTTCTGAACCTTGGTTGCCTTGACTGTGAAATGGGAATAATATATTACACACATGTAAAGGCCTCTTGAGTGGGGGTCCCTTCATTCAAAGTTATAATTTTCATTACTGTCCTTGTAGTAGAATTCTATTTCTCTTTTCTTTTTTCATTGAAGTATAGTTGACGTACATTATATTGTTTTCAGGTGTACAACAGTGACACAGTATTTTATAGATTACGTACCACACAAAGTTGTTATAATATTATTGAAGATTCTGTTTCTTTATTCCCTACTTTGAAGTAAAATGTGAAGTGAAAGTGTTAATTGCCTAGTGTGTCCGACTCTTTGTGACTCCGTGGACTGTAGCCCGACATGCTTCTCTGTCCGTGGAATTCTCCAGGCAAGAATACTGGAGTGGGTTGCCATTCCCTAGTCCACCTGGTCCAGGGAATCTTCCCCACCTGGGGATTAAACCCAGGTCTCCTGCATTGCAGGCAGATTCTTTACGGTCTGAGTCACCAGGGAAGCCCCATTCCCTACTTCATTAAGGCTCAAATAGGCTCAAATATCTATCGTTTTGGAGCTAAGCGTCTCTGGACTGTGTGAAAACAGGACAGGGAGCACTAGAGAAATGCTTTTGCTTTTGGTCCTAAGTGAGTGAGTGAGTGAAAGTTGCTCAGTTGTGTCTGACTCTTTGGGACCCCATGGACTATACAGTCCATGGAATTCTCTAGGCCAAAATACTGGAGTGAGTAGCCATTCCCTTCCCCAGGGGATCTTCCCAACCCAGGGATCAAACCCAGGTCTCTCGCATTGCAGGCAGATTCTTTACCAGCTGAGCCACCAGGGAAAAGCTCAGGAATACTGGAGTCGGTAGCCTATCCCTTCTCCAGCGGATCTTCCCGACCCAGGAATCAAACCAGGGTCTCCTGCATTGCAGGTGGATTCTTTACTAGCTGAGCTACCACGGAAGTCCTTTGGTCCTGAGGTGCCTGGATTTTCCAGGAAATGTTAATTATTCTCATTTAGGGCACACATTATCCACCGGAGGTGGGGTAGGGGTTTTGAGGGAGGTCTCTACAATTTAAGGTGATCTTAGACCCTTGGGCCTGTAGTGTTTGGTGTCAGTTTCTCTGAAATGTGACTGGTTTGGATCACAGCTATCCATGAGACTATTTAGTACCCTCTAGACTACTTTTCTCTTTATTAGCCTTGGGGAAACAAGCAAACCAGAAGGCACAATGGATTACTAAGGGAGAAGAAGAAAAAGCAGTGCAGAAATGATCTTAAACTAGAATTCACAGACTGCTCCATCCTCCAAACAGGGTAACATTTCACTGACAAAAAAAACTCTTTTTCTTTTGTTCTGGTTTTTAATGAAATCATTTTTCTCCTTTTCAGGACAGCAATGCCTTATGGTGGATATGAGAAGGCCTCCAAACGCATGACCTTCCAGATGCCCAAGTTTGACCTGGGGCCCTTGCTGAGCGAACCCCTAGTTCTCTACAACCAGAACCTCTCCAACAGGCCTTCTTTCAATCGAACCCCTATTCCCTGGCTGAGCTCTGGGGAGCCTGTAGACTACAATGTGGATATTAGCATCCCCTTGGATGGAGAAACAGAGGAGCTGTGAGGTGTTTCCACCTCTACTTTGTATCAAGTTTCCCCTCTCGGGTTCCATTTTGGAGAGGGAATGCTGAGCAGGATACCCCCACTGAAAATCCAGGATCCTTGTGGGAATGGAGGGAAAAGGCAAGGAAGGATCTTTCTTTCCACCTTTACTCGAAGTCCCCACTCCAAGCACCTTTTCTTACCAACTCAGAGCTCCCCTTCCACTGCTCTGTATGGAACCTGCTCTTTTATGGAATTTGCTCTGCCTTCAGTAACAGTTAATAAACTTCAAGGAAATGAACTCATTCTTCCTCTCATATTTGAGGGCAGACAAAAACTGAGGCTAACAATGCACAGGGACTAATTAAAGTAAAATACCATACATTCATTATTCAGACTTCAAGACTAGACCTGAGTTCTGATTACATACCCACTCTCATCCACACCCACCAAACCACATTCATAGGTGTACACAAAGACATACTTATTCAGTAGTACATAAGACAATCAGCACAAACACACGTGCTGGCCCCTGTGTGGGCAAAGCTAAGAAGTAATTGTGTGCTGTGTTTAGGAAATCAGGCGTTGGTGACCCTGGTGTTAATTCTGTTTATGTAGCTGATTAGAAATTGGGATAATCAAGATTATCCAATTATCACAGAATGAGAGCATGCCACAAGACTTCCAGATGACACGAGGGTGAGCTTAGGAATATCTGTCAAAGGTTACAGGTTCCTGAAAGGATGGAGTAGAACAGGGAGCCATGTCAGAATTGAGAAGGAAGTGGGAGAAACCAGCTGCAGTTATGGTATGCCTGGCTCGGTGTGAAAACATCAAGAAAAGACCTAAGGGTCATAGGGGCAACTGCAATTGTGTCCAGAAAGCACTATGATTGGGAAGAAACCATCAAAGTCCAATAGGAATGAGTGGCAATACTCTTTTTATTGACTTCAAGCATGGGGTTTCTTTCAAGTTTTTTAAAGATTTATTTATTACTATTATTTTTTAGACTGTGGTGGGTCATTGTTGCTATACTTGGGCTTTCTCTAGTTGCAGCAAGCGGGGACTGTTTTTAATTGCTGTGTGTGGGCTTCTAATTGAGGTGGTTTCTGTTGCAGAACACAGGCTCCAGGCACTTGGGCTTCAGTAGCTGCAGCACGTGGACTCGGTAGTTGGGGCTCGCGGGCTCTGGAGCACTGGCTCAGTAGTTGTGCATGGGCTTACTTGCTCCCTGGCATGTGGTATCTTCCCAAACCAGGGATCGAACTGGTGTCCCTTGCATTGCAAGGCAGATTCTTAACCCCTGGACCACCAAGGAAGTCAGCATGGATTTTCTTTAGAGTCCCAGATTTACTCTTATGTTTCACAAAATAAGAGTTTGATGCAGACCAGGAAAAATAAAGAGATGACTTACTAGGATCTGGGGAAGTAACTTCTAAGGAGAGCTGGCTGAATTCAGTTCATTCCATGAGCCATTAATGATTACAGTAAGTTCCTAGACTCTGCCTAGACTCATTCAGTTTTCATGGACCTAGAGTCACATGATATTTACTCTGGTCACTTTCCTTTATAACCTAAATAAATTTCAGAGGATTCATACTTCTAAAGTGAAGTGAAAATGAAAGTCACTCAGTTGTGTCTGACTCTGCCACCCCATGGGCTATAGAGTCCATGGAATTCTCCAGGCCAGAATACTGGAGTGGGTAGCTTTTCCTTTCTCCAGGGGATCTTCCCAACCCAGGGATCGAACCCAGGTCTCCTGCATTGCAGGCGATTCTTTGCCAGCTGAGCCACAAGGGAAGCCATACTTCTAAGTAATACACAAAACTATTTCTATATGCATTTTTCTAAGAAGAGTTGTCATAGTTTGGATTTCAGTAGATGCTGAAACAAAGATTTGGATGCAAGTAGTAAATTTGGGAGATGATCCAAGAATCTAAGCAATGTAAGGGAGTGAAAAGAAGGCCAATAAATATCTTTTGGATAAATGGGGCTGATTCTCATTGGCAACTCTGAGAAAAGATGTTCAAGTGTGGTCCATGGACTGGCAGTATCATTTTCTCCTAGAAGTTTGATTAAAATCACAAATTCAATGGAATTCCCTGGCTGTCTAGAGGTTAAGATTTGATGCTCTCACTGCCAGGGACCTGGGTTCGATCTCTGGTTGGGTAACTAAGATCCTGCAAACTCTGGCCAAAAAATACGGAAATTCAAGAATTTATGTCTTACTAATTTCTCCAGGTGATTTTTATGTGTTAGTAAATTTTGAGAAATACTATAGTAAAACATACTTTACAATTGCCTCACTGAGGAGGGGTAGAAATTGGAATATTTAGCTATCAAATCCCATCTCTCATTGGTTATAGATTGCTATGGGGAATGTTAACTCTGCTGACATTTTCAGGCAAGGAGAATACTCAGGTGTTTAAAGTAGAAAGCTATGGGCTTGTATAGGATTTATCTGCCAAAGCTTTAGTGAACTCTAGGATAGGCTGAGGGAATATGGGCAGGGAACAGACAGGACCTGAATAAAGGTTCATAACTTTTATCAGATTCTCATGTTTAAAAGTCTGTAAAGGACTTTCCTGTGGTCCAGTGGCTAACACTCTTCACTTCCAATGCAGGGAGCCCAGGTTCAATCCCTGGTCAGGGAACTAGACTCCACATACCACAACTAAGACCTCGCACAGCCAATAAATAAAATAAAATTTTAAAACATTTTTAAAGAAGTCTGTGAGCCCTCCCCAAAAATTAAGGACTAATTCCTTCAGCAGATGTTTCTTGAATGCCTACTATACACCAGGTACTATTATCAGGCATCAGAGATACAAAAGCAAATAGGAACTTTCAGGTGACAAAGAGATTTCCCTGTCAACTATAAAACTATTAAATGCCTATCCTTAAAATTGAGGTAAAAAAAAAATGCCCAGGCCTAATAGTCCACAGCTCTGAAAACCTAAAAATTTAATTTTTCCAATCTCAGAATATTTGAAATATTGATGTAAACCTATTAATTTACAGGGAGCCCAGGTTGGTTGAGACATTATCTTCTTAGTTCAGTTCAGTTTAGTTCAGTTGCTCAGTTGCAACCCCATGGACCACAGCATGCCAGACCTCCCTGTCCATCACCAACTCCTGGAGTTTACTCAAACTCATCTCCACTGAGTTGGTGATGCCATCCAACCATCTCATCCTCTGTCGTCTCCTTCTCCTCCTGCCTTCAGTCCTTCCCAGCATCAGGATCTTTTCAAATGAATCAGCTCTTTGCATCAGGTGGCCAAAGTATTGGAGTTGCAGCTTCAACATCAGTCCTTCCAATGAACACTCAGGACTGATCTCCTTTAGGATGGACTGGTTGGATCTCCTTGCAGTCCAAGGGACTCTCAAGAGTCTTCTCCAACACACCACAGTTCAAATGCATCAATTCTTTGGCGCTGAGCTTTCTTTTTTTTTTTTTTAATTTAATTTAATTTTATTTTTTAACTTTACAATATTGTATTGCTTTTGCCATATATCAAAATGAACCCACCACAGGTATACATGTGTTCCCCATCCTGAACCCTCCTCCCACCTCCCTCCTCATCCAGCTCTCACATCCATATGACTACTGGAAAAACCATAGCCTTGCCTAGACGGACCTTTGTTGGCAAAGTAATGTCTCTTTGCTTTTTAATATGCTGTCTAGGTTGGTTATAACTTTCCTTCCAAGGAGTGTCTTTTAATTTCATGGCTGCAGTCACCATCTGCAGTGATTTTGGAGCCCCCCAAAATAAAGTCTGTCACTGTTTCCCCATCTATTTGCCATCTTCTTAGTAGAAAAGTCTATATAGAAATCAAATTATCATTAGAAGTTGCAGTGGTGGTTTAATGTATTAAAGTGCATACTTGTATCTAGCCAGAAATCTAGTCAAATCCTCAATTTTGGTTTCGCTATCCCTTTGCCTGAACATCGTTGTGTTAAAACATCGTTTCTTCAAAAATGTTTCATTCATATGAATCCCACAGTTCACAGAGGCCACATTCTGGTAGAAGATCTAACTGTCCATATTGCTTATAGACATCTTCTGCTTGCCATCATTGTGTTTTAAAATTCAGGAGAGTTTTGAACTCCTTTATTTTTATTAAAATGTTTTTTCCTTGTGATCAGAACTCACAGGATTTGTTCTCTTAACCACTTCTATATATAACATACATCAGTGTCGATCATTTATCAGGTTGCACATATTTCTCTTACATCTGGGAGTCTGTACCTTTTGATTACCTTCATCCAATTCCCCACTCCTTGTCAACTCCCTACCTCTGATAACTACAAATCTCATATTTTTCTATGAGTTTATCTTTGAAGTATAATTAACCTATAACACTACAGTTCCTGTTATACAACATAGTGATTTGATATTTTTATACATTGCAAAATTATCACTACAGTAAGTCATTACGATGTCACCATAAAAAGATTTTACACAATTATTGACTATATTCCCTATGTTGTACATTTCATACCAGTGACATTTATTTTGCAATTGGAAGTTTGTACCTTAGTCTCCCTCTCTTTCTTCTCCCCACCACCCTTCTGTCAGGCAACCACCTGTTTTTTCTCTGTACCTGTAACTGTTTCTAGTTTTTGTTTGCTCATTTGTTGTTTTTTAGACTTCACACTTAAGTGAAATCATACAGTATTTGTCTTTCTGTCTGACTTATCTCACTTAGCATAATGCCTTCTGGGTCTATCCAAGTTGTTACTAATTACAAGATCTCACATCTGAATGCAGAGTTCCAAAGAATAGCAATAGATAAGAAAGCTGCCTTCAGCGATCAATGCAAAGAAATAGAGGAAAACAACAGAATGGGAAAGACTAGGGATCTCTTCAAGAAAATCAGAGATACCAAAGGAACATTTCATGCAAAGATGAGCTCGATAAAGGACAGAAATGGTATGGACCTAACAGAAGCAGAAGATATTAAGAAGAGATGGCAAGAATACACAGAAGAAGTATACAAAAAAGATCTTCACGACCCAGATAATCATGATGGTGTGATCACTGACCTAGAGCCAGACATCCTGGAATGTGAAGTCAAGTGGGCCTTAGAAAGCATCACTACGATCAAAGCTAGTGGAGGTGATGGAATTCCAGTTGAGCTATTCCAAATCCTGAAAGATGATGCTGTGAAAGTGCTGCACCCAATATGCCAGCAAATGTGGAAAACTCAGCAGTGGCCACAGGACTGGAAAAGGTCAGTTTTCATTCCAATCCCAAAGAAAGGCAATGCCAAAGAATGCTCAAACTACCACACAATTGCACTCATCTCACACGCTAGTAAAGTAATGCTCAAAATTCTCCAAGCCAGGCTTCAGCAATATGTGAACTGTGAACTTCCTGATGTTCAAGCTGGTTTTAGAAAAGGCAGAGGAACCAGAGATCAAATTGCCAACATCCGCTGGATCATGGAAAAAGCAAGAGAGTTCCAGAAAAGCATCTATTTCTTCTTTATTGACTATGCCAAAGCCTTTGACTGTGTGGATCACAATAAACTGTGGAAAATTCTGAAAGAGATAGGAATACCAGAACACCTGATCTGCCTCTTGAGAAATTTGTATGCAGGTCAGGAAGCAACAGTTAGAACTGGACATGGAACAACAGACTGGTTCCAAATAGGAAAAGGAGGACGTCAAGGCTGTATACTGTCACCCTGTTTATTTAACTTATATGCAGAGTACATCATGAGAAACGCTGGACTGGAAGAAACACAAGCTGGAATCAAGATTTCCGGGAGAAATATCAATAACCTCAGATATGCAGATGACACCACCCTTATGGCAGAAAGTGAAGAGGAACTAAAAAGCCTCTTGATGAAAGTGAAAGTGGAGAGTGAAAAAGTTGGCTTCAAGCTCAACATTCAGAAAACGAAGATCATGGCATCCGGTCCCACCACTTCATGGGAAATAGATGGGGAAACAGTGGAAACAGTCACAGACTTTATTTTTCTGGGCTCCAAAATCACTACAGATGGTGACTGCAGCCATGAAATTAAAAGACGCTTACTCCTTGGAAGGAAAGTTGTGACCAACCTAGATAGCATATTCAAAAGCAGAGACATTACTTTGCCAACAAAGGTCTGTCTAGTCAAGGCTACGGTTTTTCCTGTGGTCATGTATGGATGTGAGAGTTGGACTGTGAAGAAGGCTGAGCACCGAAGAATTGATGCTTTTGAACTATGGTGTTGGAGAAGACTCTTGAGAGTCCGTTGGACTGCAAGGAGATCCAACCAGTCCATTCTGAAGGAGATCAGCCCTGGGATTTCTTTGGAAGGAATGATGCTAAAGCTGAAACTCCAGTACTTTGGCCACCTCATGGGAAGAGTTGACTCATTGGAAAAGACTCTGATGCTGGGAGGGATTGGGGGCAAGAGGAGAAGGGGACGACAGAGGATGAGATGGCTGGATGGCATCACTGACTCGATGGCCGTGAGTCTGAGTGAACTCTGGGAGTTGGTGATGGACAGGGAGGCCTGGCGTGGTGCGATTCATGGGGTCGCAAAGAGTTGGACACGACTGAGCGACTGATCTGATCTGATCTGATTCTTTTTTATGTCTGAGTAATATTTCATTATATATACATTTTATATATATATAATATTTATGTATCACATTCTTTATCCATTCATCTATTGATGGGAACTTTGGTTGCTTTAAATTTTAACTACTGTAAATAATGCTGTCAAGAACGTAGGGGTGCATATATCTTTTCTAGTTAGCATTTTCATTTTCTCCAGATAAATTCCCAGGAGTGGAATTGTTGGATCATATAGTAGCTCTATTTATAATTTTTTGAGGAATTTCCATGCTGTTTTCCACATGGCTTCAGGAAACCTCCCTTTGAAATAGAAGCTTGTAGTCTTTAGTGGGCCCTCGCCATGGCACCCCACTCCAGTACTTTTGCCTGGAAAATCCCATGGATGGAGGAGCCTGGTAGGCTGCAGTCCATGGGGTCGATAGAGTCGGACACGACTGAGCAACTTCACTTTCACTTTTCCCTTTCATGCATTGGAGAAGGAAATGGCAACCCACTCCAGTGTTCTTGCCTGGAGAATCCCAGGGACGGGGAGCCTGGTGGGCTGCCGTCTATGCTCCACTACCACCTTATGTTTTATACCAGGTCATCTTTTATTGTCAGTCTCCTAGGCTCTGCAGTCATTTGAGTTAGCAACTTCAGGGATTCTTTTACATAAACCACATGCCCATAATACTGTGCTCCTAAAGTCACTCAGATAATGCATTATCTAGTGCAGGGTTTAGAGCTTTCCAGTAGAAACTTCTTCCACTGCACGGGACTCCATTTGGATCCCTAGCTGGGGACCTAAGATCCCACATGCTGCAGGACTACTGAGCCCACTTGCTCTGGAGCTGGTGGGCCACAACTAGAGACAATCCCTCATGCTGAAACTAAGCTTGCCCACAGGCAACTGCTGAGCCTCTGTGCTCCTGTACCTGGGCAGCACCACAGTCAGAGAGAAGCCCAGGCCCTGAGACAAAGAATCTGCACATCACAGCAAAAAATCCTGCATGCTGCAAGGAAGATCCTATGTGCTGCAACTAAGAACCGATGCAGCCAAAAATAAATATTTTTAGAAATTTCAAAATATTGATTACATGTCGAAATATTTTGAATATGTTGGATTATGTGGATTACTAAATTTCCTTTTTCTTACTTTTAAAAAAATGTGGCTACTACAAATTTTAAATTGCATGTTATGGCTCACAGTATGTTTCTACTGGACAGCACTGGTCTAGATTATGAGAGCTATTCAGGGGCTTGGAGAGAAGAGAATGAGTTCTCCATTTATTCCTTTTATTCTCACTGAACAACGTTCTTTATATATCCATCTTCTGTTCCAGATCCTACTCAGTCTGCATTTACAGCTTTCTGAGAGTAGAGAAAGGAAAGGAAAGTGAAGTCGCTCAGTCGTGTCCGACTCTTTGCGACCCCATGGACTGTAGCATATGAGGCTCCTCCATCCATGGGATTTTCCAGGCAAGGGTGGAGTGGGTTGCCATTTCCTTCTCCAGAGGATCTTTCTGACCCAGAGATCGAACCCGGGTCTCCCATATTGCAGGCACACGCTTTACCGTCTGCGCCACCAGGAGAGAAAGCCCTTAAAACTGTGTTGAGAGTCATCAACTAAGGATGTGCCCACAGGGTGGCAAGCAACTGCAAAGTTCAGATCACGCACCAACGCGGCCCCCTTCCGCATCCAAACACCTGTGCTTATGCTCGATTAAAAACAACAACAAACTTTTATTTCCTATTTTGGTAGGGAGAATTGATGGGGGCGGGGCACCAGTATATAAACATAAACATTTCTGTTAAGTCAAATGTCCTTTCCAAACCAGGGTAGGGGAAGAACGGATGAATTTCCTGAAGAAAGGTTAACGAAGATACGGAAAGATCAATTTCTGGCTTGCTCGCTCCATCTCTACTGGGCACGCAAAAAGAAAATACCAGGAAGACGGAACTTCAGTTAAAGGTGACACTGTTCCAAGTCTGAGACACTGGGAAATGACGGCCACATCCCTAAAGTTATTCCAGTGTAGGATTCGCCATACTAACTTTCCTCAGATGGGACCGTTCCTGCGTCCTACCTACAATAGTTTTCCGACTCTCCCGCCAGCTCAAGATCCTTTCCCGCCCTCGCCTACCTCCAAACCTTTCCGGGCCACCCCCGAAGCGCCTTACAGCCGCCATTTTACACAACACTATCGCGAGATATACTTAGCCGTCTCGAGCCTGACTCATTTACTTTCTTGCGAGAGGCTCTTCCCGGCTGTTCTCGCCGTAGCTGTGGAAACTGTCGCGAGAGCTGGTTGCCTTGGCTCCCTGTAGCTATAGCAGCCGCGGCGGTTAAGGATGCGGCGGCAGAAGCGGTGAGTGCGACACCCTCAGGGGGGCGGGGCCGGAGGTAACAGGGTGCTGGGGGGGGTAGCGCTTAGGGAGGGGGTGGGGAAGGTCGGGTCGCGGGAGAAATGGGCCCTCGTGTGACGTGTTGGGTGGGACCCAGGTCCAGTGGTTATAAGGACAGGGCGCCGGTCTGCACCAGGGCACGCGGGAAGGGCTGGAGCTGCCGCGAGGTCCAAGGGGGAGGGACCCGGGTGTAGAAGGGTTCAAGGGGCAGGGGCAGGAGTATAGAAGGGTGTGTGTGTTGGGAGCAAGATGGTTATGGGGAGTCAGAATTGAAAAAAGAGACCGGGCTACACCGAGGAATAAGTGGGAAGAAATGGGGTACAGCGAGGAGGAGGGTATGTTGAATGGGAGCCCAGAGATTGGGCCCGGTTTGCTTTGCCCTGGCGGAGAGGCGGCGGGGGTGGGGTGGGGGGGTGGAGCGGCGGGTGCGGTGTCAGACCTTCGCAGTTTACTGGGGTCCGCCTAACACTAGTCCGGGACTGCGCGCTAAGACCTGGTTCCTTCTTAAAGGGCTTGGCGGGAATGGTGGCGTGCCGGAACTTCACCGCCCCCCGCCCCTTCCAAAGAAATCCCCCACGGACTCTGAGATGTGAATGGAGGGTTTGGGTGAAATAGTATTAGTTGGAAAGGTTCCTTCGGTGGAGAGACTATGAGTGGGGTTATGAATGATTGCTGCTCTGAAATAACGTGTGGGATGGGGGCGGGAGAGAGAAATTCTTGAGGAAAAAAAACTAAGATGTGCGTATTGAGTTGGAAGAAGGGGGTGTGTGCAAAGCTCACGTTTCTTTCCAGATTCATTCAAGTGTAGAATTTCTTTACGGTGTACTTATGAGATTATATATGCGGTGTAAACTCAGTTTAGATCATACAGTGAAGAATGTGTAGTACGACTTTTAAACCTTCCATGAATATGATTTTAAAACTAAGAAAATGTTTCTGTTGCAGAAGCACCAGGCTGAGCACTAAGGATAGTTTTAGTTACTTGAATATAAAACCTTGTGTCTGTTCAGGTTCTTTGCCTTTTAAGAAATGAACGAATTTTTATTTTAGGAGACAGAGTTTTGAATATCCGTCAGTCTGGAAATAAAAGGCTTCTAGGAGTTAAAATCACTGCGAGGGCAAAGCATTTACACTGAGTCTCAAGGAGTGTTTTCTAGAGACAGGTTTGGACCAGTTTTCTTATTTCTAATGAAAACAGTGGTTTCAATTCAGGCATGAAAAATAATTTGTTCATTTTTATCTACAGATGCAAGCTTTCTGATAATTTTTTCTCACTATTTTTGGTACGTTTAAATTTGCAAAAGCATAACCTCTCTTTTGATTATGTAACTGGATTTTTCCATGTTGAGTTCACAAATTCATTAATTAGAATAATGGATTTTAATCCTTCTAGAGCTAGCCTTGTTGTGGTTAGTCATTGAACCTATTTATTTGATATATGTTAGATTAAAACTTTTAATTTGTAATGTTAGTAGCTAATCTTTAAAGTTGAAATGATTTTCTGAGGCAAGATAAAGCTTTATGTGGTTGAGTCCAAAAGACTTCTCCATGAATCCATTAAGAAGCTTTACTGAGTTCCTATTATGTGTAGAGTACTGTGCAAGGCATTGCAGGGGTTGGGGGAAAAGATAAATTCATTCATTTATCCTTTCGACAAACATTCATTGAGACCTCTCTGTGTTTGATAACTGAGCCTTCTGGGTACAAATACAAGTAAGCCTTGCTCTTTGCCTTGAAATTGCTCAGAGAGCAAAATAGAGTAGCAAATCATTACAGTGTAGTAAACACAATACATTTGTGAACACAGGCTTATGAAACAAAATTCTGGCCCTAGGGAGTACTTGTCAACAATAGTTGACAAGAATAAAATGGAAAAAACTATTTAAAAAATTACAAAATATTAAGCAAATTCTAAATTATGATGCATTAATAAAACATATTATGTTTTTCAGAAGAGATAAAATTAGAATGGAAGCTTGAAAAAATTAAGGGGTCAGTTCATAATTTAATAGTCTTTTAAAAGTATTCTTAAACATCACTGAACATTCTTAAGTCAATAATAGTAATAAGAAGCATAAATGCTATCATTCATTGAGTGATTATTAATGTCCTAGGCACATTATCTCATTTCATTTATTTATTTTCCACCCCTCTTCCCACCTCAATTTTCTCATTTTATCTTAACAATACTCAGCTGATACTAATACTTCAATTTTAAAGATAAGAAAATTGAAGCTTAAAACATTAAGGCAGTTGTCTAATATCACGGCGCTAGTAAATGGGAGATTAGGGACTGGAGTTGGAAATCTATGCAACTGAAAACCTAAGCAGGATTCCTTTCTTTTTGCAGTAAAGGAACCTTGGAATGGGGATAGGGGGCCAGACATTGAACATGGAATTGGCCAGAAGACTAAAATTCAGTCTCTCTTTATTCATAGATTTTGCTCCCTCAAATATTTACACTATGGGGGAACTAATTTGAATATTAGCATGATGCTAAATATGAGGTTTGTATTGTACAGAGAATTGAGTAAATTACCATATTCATGTTGTGTATAATTGTATAGGGAGCTTTGCTTGGGGAAATAGTTATAATAAGCAATTGTTAACATCTGTAAGCTTCCAGAAACTGATGATTTTGACAGTGGAAATGGTTATCTATATTCATATATAGGGCAACTGTTATTACAGCAGACTGAGGGATTTAGGCAAACATTTTTGTAGACTGCTGCAGTTCGGGGCTTTTTTTTTTTTTTTTTTGGTGTATTTGCTTTCAGGTTTTGCTAGTGTTACAGAACCCGCCTGCCAATGCCAATATAAGAGATGTGGGTTTGATCCCTGGGTTGGGAAGATCCCCAGAGGAGCTCATGGCAACCCATTCCAGTATCCTTGCCTGGAGAATCCCGTGGACAGAGGAGCATGGCGGGCTACAGTCCAAATGGTCATCAAGAGTCGGACATGGCTGAAGCGACTTTGCGAGCATGCACACACACACACACACACACACACACGCACAAATATTTGCTTTCAGATTTTTAAAACTATATTCCAAAGTCCAAATTCTGATTTCCTGGTTGAAATTCAAATTTTATGTCTCCCTTTTATATTGAGGAAACTGAGAACTTTTAAATGACTTGCCTAGAGTCACACAGCTGCAGTGTCCTAGGTGTTTTTAAGAAATACATGCAGATTTGAAGGTGAGTCAGTGGTTTTTTTTTTTTTCCCATTGAGTTGACTTTCTGCATCAGTCCCTCTATATAGATTTTAGCTGGAATAGCACGTGGGTGTGAATGAGATTCTCATGTTTTCTAACACCTTTTAACTAAGTGGGCTGTGTGCCTATGTTTTTATGTGAGTTATTTTTGAGGCATTGAGACATTTTTCCAAGAAAGGTTTAGAGCAAGACAATGAGATGAGAAAGAGCCTTGAGGGGTAAGAAGGGAACTTCTCCAGAAGGGTTGAAAACTGAAAGCATTTGATGATGTGTTAGGAGGATGATGATCTAAAAGCTTTTCTTTAACTCCACCCACCACAGGAAAGCCTGAGACTTTTTCTACACACACCCTCTGGAAAGGTTTTATCCACTGGAAAAAAGTATTTCTTTCTCAGCATTTATATTAGCAATAGTAAATAGACATTGAACAAACCAGAAACGATTTACTCTCATGGTAGGTGAAAAGTGATATCTCACTTTAGATTTCAGTCTCTTTGATTACCTGTGAGGTTGAACATTTTCCTGTATTTATTTATTTTTTTTATTAGGCAAACTCCAGGAGATAGTGAAGGACAAGAAAGCCTGGTGTGTTGCAGTCCGTGGGGTTGCAGAGTCGGACACGACTTAGTGACTGAATGACAAATTAGGCAAAGAGTAGAATAAGCAGTTTCACAGAGAGAAATAGAAATATCCAATAAAGAAATAAAAAACAGACTCTCAGACATAGAAAACTAACAAAGGGAGAAGGCAGAGTGGAGGGAGTTTGGAATTAACAGACACGCTGCTGCTGCTGCTGCTGCTGCTGCCGCCGCCGCCAAGTCGGCTTCAGTTGTGTCCGACTCTGTGCGACCCCAGAGACAGCAGCCCACCAGCCTCCCCCATCCCTGGGATTCTCCAGGCAAGAACACTGGAGTGGGTTGCCATTTCCTTCTCCAATGCGTGAAAGTGAAAAGTGAAAGGGAAGTCGCTCAGTCGTGTCTCTTAGCGACCCCATGGACTGTAGCCTACCAGGCAAGAGTACTGGAGTGGGGTGCCATTGCCTTCTCCAACAGACACGCTACTATATATGAAATAAATAAAACAAGGACCTACTGTATAGCACAGGAAACTATATTCAAAATCTTGGAATAAAACCTATAATGGAAAAGACTCCGAAAAACAGTCTGATATATGCTTCCCTATCAACCTATATTTGAGTCACTTTGCTGAAATTAACACACCATTGTAAAATAACTCCTTCAATTAAAAAAAAAGATGCGTAGACTCCTGTGATCTGAAAACTGCAAATTAAACATTTTTTGTTGACCTTGTTTGTCTTTTTTAAAACATTTAAAAATCTTACAGATGTTTAAACTATATACTTGATTTGAAGAAAGAGAAAAAAGAGTACATTCTTTAAAAATAATAATAACTTTATATGGAGGCTAAGAAGCAAAGGTTCCACTTCCAGAACTATCCTGTTTGGTGAATTTTCCAGTTCTTTTTCTACACATTATATGCAATTTCTATTTATAATTTCTATGTCTATATATATCTTTTTAAAGTCAGTGGAATGATGTTTTTTCTGCAGCTTTTTTTAAAGTTAGCAATATGCTTTTGAAATCTCATCCTGTCAGTGCGTACTTTTTAACAGCTGATTGTATTTCCGTTTGAATGTATATAATCTATTTAACTGTTTCTTTATCTATGGACATTTAAGTTGTCTCAGATTTTTGCAGTGATTGGAAACACTGAAATGAACATCCCATATTCTTGTCTCTTGTGCAACTGTTCTATAATACCTCTAGAATAGGTGCCTAGAAATGTTGTTTAAAAGATTTACATGTTTTTAGTTTTGAAATATACAGCCAGTTTGCCTTTCAGACAGCCTGTGTGCCATTCTTTATTCCACCAGCAGTTTATGAAAGTGCCTCTGACACTGAATATCAGTCTTGTACATTTTTACTAATGTAACAGGCGGATTTTTACATTTTAATTTGTAGTTTTCAGATTACTTTTTAGTTTGAGCATCTTTTTGTTTGATGGGCTGTTTATTTCTGTCTTTTTAAATTGCTTATTCTGTTCTTTATGTATTTTTTAATTGGATTGTTTTCTTTTACCTGTTGATTAACAAGAACTAAGAACTCTTTATATGTATATAGATACAGATAAGTATTTTAGTATCTATTATGCATATTTTCTACAGTGTTGCATTATCTATTGTGCCTATTGATATACTAAATTTTTTGTATTTTACACAAAAAATACAAGTCACATCTTTTTCATAATGGCCTCTGGACTTTGAGGACTTTCTTAAGAAGGCTCTTGGGACTTCTCTAGCAGTCCAGTGGTTAAGACTCTGCATTTCCACAGCAGGAGGCATGGTTTTAATCCCTGGTCAGGAACTAAGATCCCACATGCCACTCGGCCAAAACAAAAAAGCTGGGAAGAGGATAGCTAAATAAAATTGGTCGGGTTGAAAATCTACAATAGAATGTATAAATATTAGTGGTGTCTGATATTTAATCATACATATGGAAGAAGCTGGTTTTTCTGATTATTATTATGCCTGGGGAGAAGCAATAACTTTTCAGGAGCAATGTTCCTCCACAACTCTCTTCTGAAGGGAAATCCCGACATGTGGACATTCCTGAGTTAAGCATTGAGGAGAAGGTTGGCATAGCAGAAAGAATGTGAGCTTTGGAATCAAGCAAACCTTGGTTCCCTTACCAGTTGTTCAGTTATTAGAATTGTGATCTTTAGCTCATTGTCGTAGCCACCTCTGTAAAAGAGTGTGCTCAAAAAAACGTATGTCACATCAAATAACATCAACTGCTCAGAATTGATATTTTTGTGCAGCTGTATTACATGGTACAAATATTTGATGACTGAAAAGCGTACTGTTATATTTAGGAAATCTGAATTAATGTTTGCTGCTGACCCATCAGTAACACCATTCAAATCAGGGGGTAGGAGAACCAAGAACCTAGGGTTAAAACCATATAGAAGCACTTTGAAGCATGTTAGAAATGCCACATTAGAACCTACATCTTAACCAAATCCCAAGGTGATTCATAAATACCTTAAAGTCTGAGAAACAGTGATCAAATGTGCAGTATCTGAAGGAAGGTGGTAACTCCAAGCTCAAAGCAGCAGGAGTTGAGGTGGTAGGAGCTATAGAAAATTAGGCAGATACTCATACTGTGGTTCGAGATGATTTATTTATTCATTATGTAGGGTCATCTCATCAAGTTGGGGGATGCAGGGAACATCTTCCAGGAGACAGGACTAGCAGGATCCTGATTGGGTGTCTGGACACCAGCTAAGGGGTTTAGCATTACGGCACTAGCTGTCTTCTCTGCAGGAATCTCGGCTAGCTGTGCTGTTCAGTATGCAGACCACTAGCCACATGTGGCTTTTAAAATTAAAGTAAAAATTCAGTCCTTCAGTTGTACCAGCCACATTTCAAGTACACAGTAGTCACATGTGTCTACTGTATTACACAGTGAAGATACTGAACGTTTCCATTAGTGCAGAAAGTTCTGTTGGGCACCACTTGAGAGGAATAGGTATCTGAATAAGAGTATCTGCCTTAAAGACTGTCAAAATGGCCAAGTACAGAAGGTAGAGAAAAACCTAGGAATTGCTGCTCACGTATAGCTTACCATCCCATTCTAGAACTTTTCCATTACTGCTGCTGCTGCTGCTGCTAAGTCGATTCAGTCGTGTCCGACTCTGCGACCCCATAGACGGCAGCCCGCCAGGCTCCGCCATCCCTGGGATTCTCCAGGCAAGAACACCGGAGTGGGTTGCCATTTCCTTCTCCAGTGCATGAAAGTGAAAGGTGAAAGTGAAGTCTCTCAGTCGTGTCCGACTCTTAGCGACCCCATGGACTGAAGCCTACCAGGCTCTTCCATCCATGGGATTTTCCAGGCAAGAGTACTGGAGTGGGGTGCCATTGCCTTCTCCGTCCATTACTGATAGCTGCAGATAATTCCCTGTTCTGTTAAAGTTTGGGTGTACCTGCAAGTGAAGGCATCAAATAAAAGGTGAGAGAGGGCAGAAGCAGAGGAAAATGTTCTGGGAATTGTGGGTATTAAGTAAAGGGATTTTCCAGACATACATTGCTGAGCATTGGAAAGAGGTGGAACGGCTGGGTATGGAGTTAGGAAAATCATATAAAGTACTTAAGTATTTAGCTGCTAGTAAAACAGTATTATTCCCAGAAGAAATAATACTGAATAAATTCTAATGTCCAAGTTAATGCTGAGTCGTTCACCTATTTGATCATACCTTCACTAAAGTGTTTAAGTTGGTTTATCAGTATTAAAAATATGAACACTTTTTTTTTTATGTTTAATGAGAATTAGTGGGAAAGCAGAATTCAGTTTGAGGTTCAGTTTTCAGCCTTTCCCCTTAGAGAATACATCTATAGAAAAGGCTATCCAAATTCTATTTATTTTTGTTTTGGAGACAGTGCCATATAGTATATTTATAAGTTGTTTATCTGTTTTAAATTGACGGTTTATAGCAGACACATACATGAATATGGTTTATAAGTCAAGACCACTGTTTAAGTCACAAATTGCCCTCTAGCAAGTTATTTTGAGTAGGAAGTCTTTTTTTTTTTTTTTTTTTTGAGTAGGAAGTCTTTATGAACCAAACTCTGATTATGATTTTAATTGGGCAAAGTATAGAAGTCTGATTTAGAGTTGTTTTTCCTGTGCTTCCTCTTAACAACTCATGAAAAGAATCAACAACTGCTTTTAAAAAAATTAAATTTGGAGTTCTTATTTCACAATGACTTTCATCCTTTTTATGCTTTATTTCAATAGACAGTTGTTAAACATCTGCTTTAAAAACAAATTTTATTAAGATATAACTCACATGTCATACAATTGGCTCATTTAAAGTGTACAATTCAAAAGTTACTGTATGTTCATAGTTGTGCAACTGTCACTTCAATCAATTTTATTACATTTTTATCACCCCCCCAAAGAAACTATATCCATAGGCAGTCATTCTCCTTCTCAACCTTTCCTCCCCTTTAGGAGCTACTAATTTACTTCTATCTCTGTAGATTTACCTATTCTGTACATTTCATATAAATGGAATCATAAACTATCAATATATAGTCTTTTGTGACTGACTTCTCTCATTCAGCATAGTATTTTCAAGGTTCAACCATGTTGTGGCATGTATTAGTATTTCATTCTTTTTATCACCAAAAATATTCTGTATTCCCTTATATGAATAAAGCATATTCTTTTTTATCCATTTGGATTGTTTCTGCTTTTTGGCTATTATGAATGAGGCAAATGAAGTGCTTAGCTCACAAAATAAGAATACTAAGGGTTGTGCAAGTGCAAAATTTAAGGAGGTACTCACTCTTAGGGTTGTGTAAGTGCAACCCTACTTGAGAGTGAGGGCCTCCTTAAATTTTGCACCTGGGAGCCTCCAGTGTCCCATGAGTCTTGGCTTTGTGGTTTTGATTTACATTTCCCTAGTGGCTGTTAAACATCTTTAAACATGTTAAACATCTTTTCACATGTTTATTTGCCAACTGTATACCCTTTTTGGTGAGGGATCTTTTGTCTTGTACTTATTTTCTAATTGTATAGTTTGATTTTTTACTGTTGAGTTTTGATAGATCTTTGTATATTCAGAGTACTAGTTCTTTGTTGAATATGTGGTTTGCAAATAATTTCTCCCAGTCTATAGCTTTTCTTTTCATTCTTTCCCCTCAGCTTTTATTGTACAAAAGTTTTTAATTTTGATGAGGTCCAATTTATCGATTTTTCCTTTATGAATCAAGGTTTTGGTGTCAAGTCTAAGAACTCTTTGCCTGACTCTAGATCACAAAGATTTTCGTCTATATTTTTTTCTAAGAGTTTTATATTTTACATTTAAGTTCTTGATAATTTTGATTTAATATTTATATTAGGTATGAAGTTTAAGTTTAATTAATTTCTTTGCAATGGAATTTTAGTTGCTCCAGCACTATTTGTTGAAAAGGTTTTCCTTTTTCCTTTAAATTGTTTTTTCATTTTTGTCAAAAATCAAACTGTCTCCTTCATTGGCAAGTGGATTCTTTTACCACTGAGCCACCTGGGAAGCCCTAAGAATATTTATGTAGGTCCTTAATTTGGGGTTCTCTATTCTGTTCCATTTGGAGAAGGCAATGGGACCCTACTCCAGTACTCTTGCCTGGAAAATCCCATGGACGGAGGAGCCTTGAAGGCTGCAGTCCGTGGGATCTCTGAGGGTCGGACACGACTGAGCAACTTCACTTTCACTTTTCACTTTCATGCATTGGAGAAGGAAATGGCAATCCACTCCAGTGTTCTTGCCTGGAGAATCCCAGGGATGGGGGAGCCTGGTGGGCTGCTGTCTATGGGGTCGCACAGAGTCAGACACGACTGAAGTTACTTAGCAGTAGCATTCTGTTCCATTAATCTATGTATCAGTATCAAACTCTTTTGATGACTAGAGCTTTGTAATAAGCTTGATATTGGATAGAATAATTCCTTCCACTTATTATTCTTTATCAAGATTGTTTCAGCAGTTTTAGAGTCTGTACCTTTCCATGTAAATTTTAGAATAAATTTGTTTAAGTCTTAAAAAAGCCTTACTAGGATTTTGATAGGAATTGCATTAAACTTATATATTAATCTGGGGAGAATTGACAGTTTTATCATGTTGAGTCTTCCGGTCAATGAACAAGCCTATTTATTTATGTCTTCTTTGAACTCTTTCTTTCAGCATTTTTTAACTTTCAGCATACAGACCCTGTACATGTTTTTGGTAAGTGTATATACTTAAGTATTTAATTTTTTAGAGTGATTGTAAATGGTAATATGTTTTTAATTTTGATTTCTGCACATCTTTTGTTAGTACAATTGACCCTTAAACAACACAGGTTTGAATGATACAGGTCCACTTATATATGGATTTTTAGAGAAAAATACATACTGTAATACTACATACTCTTCCTTTGGTTGAATGGCGGGGTATGGAGCCATGGATACTGGCGGGTGACTGTAAAGTTATGTAGGGATTTTCCACTGCTCAGGGTGTCTGCTTCCCTAACCCCTGTATTGTTCAAGGGTCAACTGTATATAGAAATCTATTGATTTTTGTGTGTTGATCTTATATCCCGTGACCTTATTATTACTTCTAGGAGTGTTTTTGTATATTCCTTGGGATTGTCTATATAGACATTATGTCATTTACAAATAGAGTTTTATTTCTCCCTTTGCAATCTGTGTGTGTTTTATTCCTCTTTCTTGCTAATTACAGTGCCTAGAACTGCTGATATTAAATATAACGACAGCAGACCTCCTTGCTTTGTTCCTGTTTGTTGTTGTTCAATCACTAAGTTATGTCTGACTCTTTGCAATCCCATAGACTGCAGCATTCCAGGCTTCCCTGCCCTTTGCTGTCTCCTGGAGTTTGCTCAAATTCATGTCCATTGAGTTGGTGATGCTATTTAATCTTTTCGTCCTCTGCTGCCCCCTTCTTTTGCCTTCAGTCTTTCCCAGCATCAGGGTCTTTTCCAATGAGTCTGCTCTTCATATCAGATGGTCAATATATTGGAGTTTCATCTTCAGTATCAGTCCTTCCAAAGAATACTCAGAGTTGATTTCCTTCAGGATTGACTGGTTTGATCTCCTTGCAGTCCAAGGAACTCTCAAGAGTCTTCCCTAGCACCATAGTTCAAAAGCATCATTTTTTCAGCACTCAGCCAACTCTCACATCTTTTACATGACTACTGGGAAAACCATAGCTTTGACTATATGGACCTTTATTGGCAAAGTGATGTCTCTGCTTTTTAATACACTGCCTAGGTTTGTCATAGCTTTCCTTTCCAAGGAGCAAGCATCTTTTAATTTCATGGCTATAGTCACTGTCTACAGTGATTTGGGAATCCAAGAAAATAAAATCTGTCACTGTTTCTACTTTTTCTCCTTCTACTTGCCATGAAGTGATGGGACTGAATGCCATGATCTTAGTTCTTTTTGAATGTTGAGTTTAAAGCCAGCTTTTTTACTTTCCTCTTTCATTGTCACCAAGAGTCTCTTTAGTTCCTCTTCATTTTTTCCATTAGGGTGGTATTATGTGCATATCTGAGGTTGTTGATATTTCTCCTGGTAATCTTGATTCCAGCTTGTGATTCATCCAGCCCAGCATTTCCCATGCTATACTCTGCATATATGTTGAATAAGCAGGGTGACAATATACAACCTCATTGTATATTTCTTAACCTTAAGGGGAAAGTATTATTTCACCTTTAAGTGTGATGTTAGCTGCAGGCTTTTGTGTAGATGCTCTTTATCAAGTTGTAATCACATATTTTAAAAATTTCAGGTGAAACTGTGTCTTCTATGGTGCTTTTTCTTATTCCCCTAAGCTAGTATTTAACCTCCATATTTCAGTAGCATTTGGCTTATATTACTATTATTGAATTCTTACTTAATTGTATTCTGGTTGATTTGTGTTCATCCATCCCTCCTTCAGACATACACACCCTCTAGGCTATGAGAGCAGATGCTGTTTTATTAATTTTTATATTGGTAGCTTACAGCAGTGTGCTGGCACTGTTGAATTGTTTGATTGAGTGAAGGAGTGAATGAAAGAATAATTGAATAAGAGAATGAGAAACTCTTATAGGGCTGAAAATAGTTTTTAGTCATATGAATATGAACTTTGGAGCTAGACAGAATTCAAATCTCAGCCCTTCAATTTAATGCTGCTGTGTGAAGTTGGTCAAACTACTAAATATTTCTGAACCTTAATTCTCTTATCTGTGAAATTAGGATAATAATAACCTACCTGAACAAATTAAGTGAAATACTACAAGTTAATTCTCAGTATAGTAGCTGTCATGTAATAGGCACTCAAATTTTAGTTTTCCTTTGTTTCTTCATTGAACTGTTGTAAGTATTAAGTTACAGTGATTGTAAAAATAACTTTGTGAACTGCGTCAGTTCAGTTCAGTTCAGTTGCTCAGTCGTGTCCGACTCTTTGCAACCCCGTGAACCACAGCATGCCAGGCCTCCCTGTCCATCACCAACTCCTGAAGTCCACCCAAACCCATGTTTTAAGTTTTGTACATGTTTGTGTTAAATACAGTCAAACTAATTTTGATGATGTTGGCTTAAGAGGGAAAAATGGGGACATGAGAAAATGGAGAAGGTTTTCTCCAACAATAACTTCTGTTGAGCAATACCATGTACCAGCCACTCTGCTCAAACTTTACATGCAATGATTCATTTATTCTTTACAATAACCCTATGAAGCACATACTTCCTCTGAAGGATTATTTCTTAGTTTTTTAATTATAGTTTCCTTATCTCCACCCTTTCTAAATAAACCTCAGGAATTGGGCTAATACAATTTAATGCAGATTTCAAACTTTGTATTAAATGTGAAGAATAATAATTATTTCTTTTTTAAGCTCTCATCTTAGTTTTGGGGACTGCATACCTTTAGGTTAAATCTTCATTTTTTTCAGGAAATCTTAGTAATGATATTTCCAGGCAGTTTGGTTCCAGAGCACCACAATAAAAAGAATACTGCAATAAAGCGGGTCAACTGAGTTTTTGTATGCCACTGGATATAAGAGTAAATATAGTTTACTATATAATATACTGTAAACATACACAGTATACTGTAGTCGCCTAAGTATGAAATAGCATTATATCTAAAAAATACACTTCTTTTAACTGTGCTCTCAGGCTTGTGGGATCTTAGTTCCCTGACCAGGGATTCAATCAGGACCATGGCAGTGAAAGTCCTAACCCTGGACCACCAAGAAACGCCCCCAAATATATATATATCTTAGTTAAAAAATACTTTATTGCTAAAAAATGCTAACCAACATCTGAGCCTTCAGCAAATTGTAATCTTTCTGCTGTTGGAGGGTCTGCTGCAGACTGAGCCATCAGGCCATCGAGGTGATGGTTGCTAAAGCTTAGGGTGGTAGTGATGGCTTCTTAAAATAAGAGAACAATGAACTTTGCCACATCAAGTGACTATTCCTTTTACAAATGACTTCTCTGTACTATGCAATGCTGTTTTGATAGCCTTTTACCCACAGTAGAATTTCTTTCAAAATTGGAGTCAGTCCTCTCCAAACCTGCCACTGTTTTATGAACTAAGTTTATGCAGTATTCTAAATCTTTTGTTGTCATTTCAGCAGTCTTCAAGCATGTTCACTAGGAGTAGATTCCATCTCAAAAAACCATATTCTTTGCTCATCTGTAGAAGTAACTCCTTATCTGTTCAAGTTTTATCATGAACCCCTCAAAGTCATCCATGAAGGTTGGAATAAACCTCTTCCAAACTCCTGATATTTGACCTGTTCCCATGAATCACAAATATTATTATTATTATTATTTTTTTTTTTGATCAGTCCTCATGGCTTGTGGGATTTTAGTTCCCCAACCAGGGATTGAACCCAGGCCCCTGGCAATGAGAGTCCTAACCACTGGACCACCAAAGAATTCCTCACAAATATTCTTAATGGCTTTTAGAATGAAGAGTGTGCTTTCCAGAAGGTTTTCACTTGACTTTGTCCAGATCAATTAGAGGAATTACTGTCTATAGCAGCTGTGTGTATGCGTGCTCAGTTGTGTTTGACTCTTTGTGACCCTTTGGATTGTAGCTTGCCAGGCTTCTCTGTCCATGGGATTTCTTAGGCAAGAATACTGGAGTGGGTTGTTATTTCTTCCTCCAGGGGATCTTCCCGACCCAGAGACTGAACCTGCATCTCCGGTATCTCTTGCACTGCAGGTGGATTCTTTACTGCCGAGCCATCGGAGAAACCCTAAAGGGATGTGCAGTATATTCTGAGTCAAACCTGGGCTTCCCACATGACAGAAATTCTATCACTTAACCAGCAATACAAGCAGCATGGCAGCTATGGCTTTACAAAATGTGTTTCTTAAATAATAATGAAACTGCCCACCCAGATTGAGACCTGATCCCACTGTCTTTTAATTGAGATCACACGCCTGGTCTCAGAACTTAATAAAGCTCAGGTTCTCTATGTCTCAGTGAGGGACAGAGTGATAGATAGGAAGTGGATTTATCTAGATACACAGTCCATAGACAGACTACAATCCATCTCAAAAGGTGAGATGAGAATGGCCTTAGGAGAAACACTCTCCACAGATAGAGTGTGTGGTTAGTTTTAAGGAGTGGGAGGGTTTTGGGGAAGGGGCAGAGATTTCCAGGAATCGGGCCACTGCTCACTTTTAGACCTTTTATGGTTAGCCTCCAAAGTGTCATGACACCAGTGATACTGTAGGTGTGTCATTTAGATGCTAATGTATTAATATTGCAGTGAGCATATAATGAGGCTCAAGATTCATGAAAATCAAATCTTCTGCATCTTGGACCTAGCTGGTTCTGACCAGTTTGTGTCTTATCCTCAAGGGCTGTGTCATTCTTTTAGAGGTTATTTCCTTCCCTCCTGTTTTTATAAGACCTGAAAGTCAAAATTTCTCCTTGATCCATGAGCTACAGAATGGATGTTGTGTTAGCAAGCATGAAAACATTAATTTGGTATATCTCCATCAGAACTCTTAGGTGACCAGGTACATTGTCAATGAACAGCAATATTTTGCAAAGAATCTTTTTTTCTGAGTTATAGGTCTCAACACAGGACTTAAAATATTCAGTAAACCATGTAAACGGATATGCTGTCATCCAGGCTCTGTTGTTCCATTTACAGAACACAGACAGAGTACTGTTGTTCAGTTGCTCAGTTGTGTCCAGCTCTTTGCGACTCCATGGATTGCAACACGTCAGGCTTCCCTGTCCTTTACCATCTTCTGGAGTTTGTTCAAACTCATGTCCATTGAGTTGGTGATACGATCCCATCTCATCCTCTCTCATTCCCTTCTCCTCCTGCCTTCAATCTTTCCCAATTAGGGTCTTTTCCAATGAGTCAGCTCTTCGCATCAGGTGGCCAAAGTATTAGAGCTTCAGCTTCAGAATCAGTCCTTCCAGTGAATATTCAGGGTTGATTTCCTTTAAGATTGACTGGTTTGATCTCCTTGCTGTCCAAGGGACTCTCAAGAGTCTTCGCAAACACCACAGTTTGAAAACATCAATTCTTCGGCACTCAGCCTTCTTTATGATCTGGCTCTCACATCCGTATGTGAGTACTGGAAAACCATGGCTTTGACTATATGGACCTTTGATGGCAAAGTAACGTCTCTGCTTTTCAATATGCTATCTAGGTTTGTCTTAGCTTTTCTTCCAAGGAGCAAGCATCTTTTAATTTCATGGCTGCTGTCACCATCCACAGTGATTTTGTTGAAGCCCAAGGAAATAAAATCTGTCACTATTTCCATTGTTTCCCCATCTATTTGCCATGAAGTGATGGGGCTAGATGTCATGATCTTAGTTTTTTGAATGTTGAGTTTTAAGCCAGCTTTTTTGCTCTCCTATTTCACCCTCATCAAGAGGCTCTTTGGTTCCTCTTTGTTTTCTGCCATAAGGGTGGTGTCATCTGCATATCCGAGGTTATTGATATTTCTCCTGGCAATCTTGATTCCAGCTTGTGCTTCATTCAGCCTGGCATTTTGCATGATGTACTCTGCTATAAGTTAAATAAACAGGGTGACAATATACAGCCTTGATGTACTCCTTTCTCAAGTTTGAACCAGTGTGTTGTTCCATGTCCAGTTCTAAGTGTTGCTTCTTGACCTGCATACAGTTTTCTCGGGAGACAGCTAAGGTGGTCTGGTATTCCTATCTCTAAGTATTTTCCACAGTTTGTTGTGATCCACACAGTCAAAGGCTTTAGTGTAGTCAGAGAAGCAGAAGTGGATGTTTTTCTGGAACTCATTTTCTGTGTTCCAACAAATGTTGACAATTTGATCTCTGGTTCCTCTGCCTTTTTCACTTCCAGCTTATACATCTGGAAGTTCTTAGCTCACATACTGTTGAAGCCTAGCTTGAAGGATTTTGAGCATTATCTTGTTAGCATGTGAAATGAGTGCAATTGTGTGGTAGTTTGAACATTCTTTGGCATTGCCCTTCTTTGGGATTGGAATGAAAATTGACCTTCTCCAGTCCTGTGGCCACTGTTGAGTTTTCCAAATTTGCTGACATATTGAGTGTAGCACTTTAACAGCATCATCTTTTAGGATTTGAAATAGCTGAAATTCCATCGCCTCTACTAGCTTTGTTTGTTGTGATGCTTCTTAAGGTCCACTTGACTTCGCACTCCAGGATGTCTGGTTCCTGACATCCTGGTAAGTGATCACACCATTGTGTTTATTCTGGCCATTAAGATCTTTTTTGTATAATTCTTCTTTGTATTCTTCTGAATATCTTCTCTTTCTGTTAGGTCCCTACCGTTTATGTCCATTTGTTGTTCCATTTATAGAATACAGACAGAGTAGACAGCATAATTCATAAGGGCCCTAAGGTTTTTGAAACAGTAAATGATTGTTGGTTTTGACTTAAAGTCACCGACTATATTGAAACCGAGCAGGACCCTGTGGGGCCTTACCAAGTACAAAAGCGCTTCCATAACCCCTGTTTCTTGTTTGTAGAAAATGTTTTAGTCTCCTAGGCCTTCCCTAGGAGGCAGAATTCCACAGAGCAGACTCAAGTAGTTATTAATTAGAGAAATGAGGAAATGCAGAAACAAAGGAAAAGCAATCAAGCGAAAAAAGTAATGATAGCTTAAACCATAGTTCAGTGATAAAACAGAATCACAGGACTCTTAGTTCCTCCTGAAGGGATATACGTAACAATATGACACATATCTTTGAGATGCTCTGCAGAAACTAAAATCCCCACCCAGATGTAGAATGGTGACTGTATACTAACCATAAGCACTAGACCTTAGATTCAGTTCAGTTCTGTTGCTCAGTCATGTCTGACTCTTTGCAACCCCATGGACTGCAGCACACCAGGCTTACCTGTCCATCACCAGTTCCCAGACCTTGCTCAAACTGATGCCCATCTAGTCGGTGATGCCATTCAACCATCTCATCCTCTGTTGTCCCCTACTTCTCCCGCCCTCAATCTTTCCTAGTATCAGGGTCTTTCCCAATGAGTCAGTTCTTCACATCAGGTGGTCAAAGTATTGGAGTTTCAGCTTCAGCATCAGTCCTTCCAATGAATATTCAGGACTGATTTCCTTCAGGATTGACTGATTTGATCTCCTTGCAGTTCAAGGGACTCTCAAGAGTCTTCTCCAACACCACAGTTCAAAAGCATCAATTCTTTGTCCCTCAGCTTTCTTTATAGTCCAACTCTTATATCTGTACATGACTACTGGAAAAACCATAGCTTTGACTAGACGGACCTCTGTTGGCAAAGTAACGTCTCTGCTTTTTAATATGCTGTCTAGGTTGGTCATAGCTTTTCTTCCAGAGAGGAAGTAGCTTTTGATTTTATGGCTGCAGTCACCATCTGCGGTGATTTTGGAGCCCAAGAAAATAAAGTCTGTCACTGTTTCCACTGTTTCCCCATCTATTTGCCATGAAGTGATGAGACCGGATGCCATGATCTTAGTTTTTTTGAATGTTGAGAGTTTTAAGCCAGCTTTTTCACTCCTCTTTCACTTTCATCAATAGGCTCTTTAGTTCTTCTTTGCTTTCTGCCATAACAGTGGTGTCATCTGCGTATCTGAGGTTATTGGTATTTCTCCCGGCAATCTTGATTTCAGCTTGTGCTTCCTCCCGTCCGGTATTTTGCACAGTGTACTCTGCACATCAGTTAAATAAGCAGGTGACAATATAAAGCCTTCACATCCTCCTTTCCCAATTTGGAACCAGTCTGTTGTTCCATGTCCAGTACTAACTGTTGCTTCCTGACCTGCATACAGATTTCTCAGGAAGCAGATAAGGTTGTCTGGTAGTCCCATCTTTTTAAGAATTTTTCACAGACCCTAGACTGATTGGAACCAGAAGGTTGATGATTAAAATTTCTAAAATGTCATCCTGTTACCTCATCATCGACCAATTGGAAAGAAGTCCATAAGCTGATCACGCACTCTGCAATCCTCAATTCTAATGTTGCCTTTAAAAACCCTTGCCTGAAAGCCATCAGGGAGTTTTGGTCTTTTGAGCTTGAGTTACCTGTTCTTGCTTGGTGCCATGTAACAAGTGCTGTACTTTCCTTCACCACAGCTTGGTGTCATTAGATTGACTTTGCTGTCTGTTAGACAGGTTGAATTTGGTTTGATAACAGGATTAGCCCCTAACAAGAGAGTCAGGCTGTGTTTTGAAGCTTTGAAGCTGGACTTTGACTTCTCTCCAGCTATGAAAGTCCTAAATGTCATTTTCTTCTAATAGTAGGCTATTTTGTCTACATTGAAAATCTGTTGTTTAGTGTACCCACCTTTATTAATTGTCTTAGCCATATCTTCTGAATAACTTGCTGTACCTTCTACATCAGCACTTGCTATTTCACCTTGGGTTTCTGTGTTACGGAGATGACTGCTTTCCTTAAACCTCGTGAACCAACCTCTGTTAGCTTCAAACTTTTCTTCTACAGCTCCCTTACTTCTCTCGGCCTTCACAGAATTGAGTAGCGTTTAGGGCCTTGCTCTGGCATAAGTTTTGGTTTAAGAGAATGTTGTGGCTGGTTTGATCTTCTACCCAGACCACAAACACTTTCTCCATATCAGCAGTACGGCTGTTTCACTTTCTTATCATTCATGTGTCACTGGAGTAGCACTTTTAATTTCCTTCAAGAACTTTTCCTTTGCATTAACAACTTGGCCAACTGTTTCCTGCATAAGACATAGCTTTCAGCTTGTCTTGGCTCTTGACGTTCCTTCCTCACTAAGCTTAATCGCTTCTAGCTTTTGATTTAAAGTGAGAGACATGTGACTCTTCCTTTCATTTGAACACTTAGAGGCCAGTGTAGGGTTTTTAATTTCTATATTGTTGTGTCTCAGGGAATAGGGAAGCTCTAGAAGAGGGAGAAGGGGGAACAGCTGGTTGGTGGATTGGTCAGAACAGAGCAACGTTTATGAAATTTGTTGTGTTACATGGGCATGATTTGTGATGCCCCAAAATAACATTAACAGCAGAGATTGCTGATCAGAGACTGCCATAACAAGTATAATAATGAAAAAATGGGGACTTCCCTGGTGGTGTTGTTGCTAAGTCACTTCAATCGTGTCCGACTCTGTGTGACCCCATAGACGGCAACCCACCAGGCTCTGCCGTCCCTGGGATTCTCCAAGCAAGAATAGTGGAGTGGGTTGCCATTTCCTTCTCCAGTGTATGAAAGTGAAAAGTGAAAGTGAAGTCGCTCAGTCGTGTCCGACTCTTCGCGACCCCATGGACTGCAGCCTACCAGGCTCTTCCGTCCATGGGATTTTCCAGGCAAGAGTACTGGAGTGGGGTGCCATTGCCTTCTCTGGACTTCCCTGGTGTCTCAGTGGTAATGAATTCACCTGCCAGTGCGGGAGACATGGGTTTGATCCCTAATCTGGGAAGATCCCACATGCCACGAAGCCCCTGGGCCGCAACTATTGAGCCTGTATTCTAGAGCCTGGAACTGTAACTAATGAACCCATGTGCGGCAGCTCCTGAAACCTGCGTGCCCTGCAGCCCACGCTCTGCAACAGGAGATGCCACTGTCATGACAAGCCTGCGTGCCACAACTAGAGAGTAGGCCTTGCTCACTGAGACTAGAGAAGAGTGAAGAGCAGCACAGCCAAAATAAATAAAGAAATAAACTACTGTTAAAAAAAGTGAAGCTCAATTAAATGAGGTGTGTCTACACTTTGTACTTCTTCACGTGTACATTAGCTGCCCCCCAATATATTAGGTTCTTCAGTTGTATGAAATTGATGAGAGCAATGAATTTGTTTATTGTCTATGGCACGTCAGTTTTTTCCCACAGAGATCACCAATAAAGCTTGAATTAATTTCTGAAAGAAGAGAAAAGCAGCAGACTGTTTGAATTCAATATATTTAGTGGGTTAAGATCTATTTTGATTAGTTCTCTCTGTTTTTATTTGTGGTAAAATATACAAAGAAGAATTTATCACCTTACATTTTATGAGTGACAGTAGTTCTAAACATAGGCACATTGTTGTGTAACCAATCTCCAAAACTCTTCTTATCTTGCAAAACTGAAACTCAATACCCATTAAACAACTCCTCCCCATTCTTCCCTTCCCACGGTGCTTGGCAACCACAATTCTACTTTTTGTTTCTAAATTTGCCTCTTTAGGTACCTAACATAAATAAATTATAGAGTATTCGTCCTTTTGTGCATAGCTTATTTCACCTAGCATAAGGTTCATATGTATTGTAGCATGTATCAGAATTTTGTTCCTTTACAAGGCTGAATAATATTCCGCTGTCTGTATATTTCACATTTTGCTTATTGGTTCACTTGGGTTGCTTCCATCTTCTGGCTGTTGTGAATAATGCTGCTGTGAATATGGGCATACAGTAGTCTCTTTGAGACCTTGCTTTCGTTTCTTTTTTCCTTCGGTTTTATTGAGATATAATTGATGCATAGCACTGTGTAAGTTTAAGGTGCACGGCATAATGATTTGATTTACATACATCATGAAATGATTATCACAGTAAGTTTAGTGAACACCCATTATCTCATGTTTGGTTTCCTGGTGGCTCACATGGTAAAGAATCAGCCTGCAATGCAGGAAACCCAGGTTTGATCCCTGGGTCAGGAAGATCTCTTGGAGAAGGAAACGGCAACTACTCCAGTATTCTTGCCTGGAAAATCCCATGGACAGAGGAGCCTGGAGGGCTGCAGTCCATGGGGTCACAAAGAGTCAAACACAACTGAGTGACTAACACTTTCACTTTCATCACCTCATATAGACACAAAATTAAAGAAATAGAAAAAATTTTTCCTTGAGATGAGAACTCTCAAGATTTGCTATCTTACAACTTTCATACATAACATATAGTTCTGAGTTCAGTCGCTCAGTCGTGTCCGACTCTTTGCGACCCCGTGAATCGCAGCACACCAGGCCTCCCTGTCCATCACCAACTCCCGGAGTTCACTCAGACTCACGTCCATCGAGTTAGTGATGCCATCCAGCCATCTCATCCTCTGTCGTCCCCTTCTCCTCCTGCCCCCAATCCCTCCCAGCATCAGAGTCTTTTCCAATGAATCAACTCTTCGCATGAGGTGGCCAAAGTACTGGAGTTTCAGCTTTAGCATCATTCCTTTCAAAGAAATCCCAGGACTGATCTCCTTCAGAATGGACTGATTGGATCTCCTTGCAGTCCAAGGGACTCTCTAGAGTCTTCTCCAACACCACAGTTCAAAAGCATCAATTATTTGGCGCTCAGCTTTCTTTACAGTCCAACTCTCACATCCATACATGACCACTGGAAAAACCATAACCTTGATGTTGTACATTACATCACTAGTACTTAATTATCTTATAGCTATGAATTTGTACCTTTTGATTACTTTCATCCAGTTCTCCCTCCTTCCCCTTCCTGCCTTGGTAACCACAAAGTTGACCTCTTTTTCTATGAGTTTGTTTGTTTTGAAGTACAGTTGACCTACAACACTATGTTAGTTCCAGTTACCCATCATAGTGATTTAATATTTCTATATATTTCAAATGATCACCATGCTAAGTCTGCTTACGATATATCACCATACAAAGATATTTCTTAATTATTGAATATATTCCCCAGATTGTACATTTCATACCAGAGATTCATTTATTTTACAGCTGAAAGTTTGTACCTCTTGATCTCCCTTACCTATCTCTTTCCTCCCCCAGCTCCCCTTCCCTCTGGAAATCACTTATTTGTTCTCTGTATCTATAATTATGTTTTGTTTATTCATTTGTTTTGTTTTTTAGATTCCAAATATAAATGAAATCATCCTTCTTTTGATCTTTTACATTTTAATTTGATGGCTATCTGTTCTGTTTGAATTCCTTTCTCTTTATTATGGTGTGTTTGTTTATTATAGATTTTTGGTTTATGGTAACCATGAAAGTTTTTACATAGTTATATGTCTATATGGGCTTCCCTGGTGGCTCAGTGGTTAAGAATCCACCTGCCAGTGTAGAAGACATGGATTTGATCCCTGGGTCAAGAAGATCTCAGGAGAAGGAAATGGCAACCCACTCCAGTATTCCTGCCTGGGAAGTATTATGGACAGAGGAGCCTGGGGAGCTACAGTTCATGGGATTACAAAAAAGTTGGAGATGACTTAGCTTCTAAACAACAACCACGTGGGTGTGTGTGTGTGTGTGTGTGTGTGTGTGTGTGTATGTGATTATTTTAAGCTGCAGATCTTTTAAGTTCAAATGCATTTTAACAACCCTGCATTTTTACTCTCCCCCCCAACCCATGTTTGCTGATTTTGAAATCATATTCTATTACATCTTTGTGTATACCTTAACTACTTACTGTGGATATAGATTATTTTTGTCTTTTAACTTTCCTACTAGCTTTATGTATGGTTGGTTTATTACATTTACCAATGAGATTTTGCCTTTTGTAATTTTCTTTTTTAAATTTTTATTTATTTATTTTTGACTGTGCTAGGTCTTCATTGCTGCATGGGCTTTTCTCTAGTTGCATCTAGCGGGGATTACTCTCTAGTTGCAGTGTACAAGCTTCTTATTGTGATGGCTTCTCTTGTCACAGAGCGCGGGCTCTAGGGCATGTGGGCTTCATTAGTTGTGGGATCCCTAAATCAGGGATCGAACCCATTTTTCCTGTGTTGGCCAGCAGATTCTTTACCACTGAGCCACCAGGGAAGCCCCTTTTGTAGTTTTTGTATTTCTAGTTGTGGATTTTCTTTTTACTCAGAGAAGTTACCTAAACATTTCTTTAAGAAACATTTATTTATATGACTGCACTGGGTCTTTGTTTGGTACATGGGATCTTCAGTGTGGCGTGTGGGCTCTAGGTTGCAGAGCGGGCTTCTCCAGTTGCGTCATGTGAGCTTCTCTCTAGTTGCGGTGCAGGGGCTCAGGAGTTGTGGCGTGCAGGTTTAATTGCCTTGCAGCATGTGGAATCTTGGTTCTCTGACTAGGGATTGAACCCACATCCCCTGCATTGGAAGGTGGGTTCTTAACCATGCTAAATGTTTCTGTAAAGCTGGTTTGCTGCTGCTGCTAAGTCGCTTCAGTCATGTCCGACTCTGTGCGACCCCATAGACGGCAGCCCACCAGGCTCCCCCGTCCCTGGGATTCTCCAGGCAAGAACACTGGAGTGGGGTGCCATTTCCTTCTCCAATGTATGAAAGTTTAAAGTGAAAGTGAAGTCGCTCAGTCATGTCCGACTCTTAGCGACCCCATGGACTGCAGCCCACCAGGCTCCTCCGTCCATGGGATTTTCCAGGCAAGAGTACTGGAGTGGGGTGCCACTGCCCTCTCCGAAAGCTGGTTTGGTGGTGCTGAACTCTTAGCTAGCCTTTGCTTGTCAGTAAAACTTCATATTTCTCTATCAAATCTGAATGAAAGCCTTGGGAGGTTAAGTATTCTTGGTTATAGGTTTTTCTATTTCATCATTTTAAATATATTGTGCCACTCCCTCTGGCCTTCAGAATTCTACTGAACAGCCTTATGGGAGTTCATCTGTAACTTTTTGCTTTTACGTTGCTTATTTTTAATATTCTCTCTTCTTTAGTTTTTGCCGTTTTAATTACAGTGTGTTTACTTGTCATCCTCTTTGGATTGATCCTTTTGGGATCTCTCTGTTTCCTGGGCCTGAATGTTTGTTTTCTTTTCCAGGTTAGGTAAGTTTTCCTGTATTATATCTTGAAATATGTTCTCTGTCTCTTTTTTCCCACTTTTCCTTCTGGGACCCCTACAATGTGAATGTTAGTGTGCTTGATATTGTCTGAGAGGTCTTTCAAGCTGTCTTCATTTCTTTTCTTTTTTCTTTTTAGCTTTAGTGATTTTCACGACGCTGTCTTCCAGCTTGCTGCTCTGTACCTCTGTATCATCTAATCTACTGTTGCTGCCTTCTAGTGTATTTTTCATTTCATTTACTGTATTTTTCAACTCTTTTTGGTTCTTTTTTATATTCTCCAACTCTGTGTTAAAAACCTCTAACTTCTGACTCTCTTCATCCAGTCTTCTCCTGAGTTCCTTGAACATCTTTATGATCATTATCGTGAACTCTTTATTGAATAGATTGCTTATCTCCACTCACTTAGTTCTTTTGGAGATTTAATCTTGTTCCTTCATTTGGAGCATATTCTTCTGTCACCTCATTTTGCCTGATTTGCTGTTTTTATTTTCATGTATTTGGTAGATTGGTTTCTTTCCTGATCTTAGAGAAATGTATGTGGGATTTTCCAGACAAGAGTACTGGAGTGGTTTGCCATTGCCTTCTCTGGAACCAGGGCTAGGAGCCTGGATATGAGGCGTGGACTCCTCATTCTTTGAGGAGAACCATGGTAATTGTAATTGTCTTCCCATTTAGGCAATTGTAATTGCCTTCCTGGGGATGTGAGTCTTGACTATACCATATCACCACCCCTCCTACCCATCTTTTCTTCTTTATATCTTTAGCTGTAGAAGAAATCCTTTCTGCTGGTCTTCCAGTTTTTCTCATCAGTATTTCCTCTATAAATAATTGTGATTTTGGCATACCCATTGGAGGAAGTGAGTTCAAGGTCTTTCATCCTCTTGGCCACTTCTCTTGATTCTTTTGGATACCCAGAAGTGGAATTGCTGGATTGTATGATAGTTCCATTTTTAATTTTTTTTGAGAAATTGCCACACCATTGTCTACAGTGGCTGCACCACTGTACATTCCCACTGGCAGTTCCCATCTCTTCATGTCCTCAATAACAACTGTAATATTCTAGTTTTTTTTTTTTTTTTGATCGTAGCCATCCTAATGAGTGTTTTCGATTTTCATTTTTTTTGTGCTTTGCATTTTCCTAAAGACCCATGATTTTGAGCATCTTTTCATGTGCTTATTGGCCATTTGTATATCTTCTTTAGAGCAATGTCTACTTGAGTCCTTTGTACCCTTTTAAATTGATTGTTGTTAAGTTTTAAGGAGTTCTTTATATATTCTAGATATTAGCTCCATATCAGATAAATGATTTGCAGATACTTTGTCCATTGTGTGGGTTGCCTTTCACTCTTCTGACTATGTCTTTTGATGCTCAGAATTTCTCTGTTTTAAAATATTTTATTATTTATGACTTAAGATATTTAAAAAGAATAATACAGTAAGTATCCTTGTGTCTACTATCCAGCAAATTAAATATTACTAAATAAGTTGAAGGCCCCTGGGTTTTCCCTTCTTGATCACAAATCCCTTGCCATCTCTCAAAGGTAACCAGTAGTGAATTTGATGTTTTGCTGACTAATTTATATTCCAAAGTCAGCCTCTTAGTGTATTAGAAGCTTACCATGACAGAGAATACTGCAGAAGTCCTTGGAATGCTGCGATGAGAAGGGTTAATTCTTAGATTTCTGGGTTTTTTTTTTTTTTTTAAGTTGAAAGCCCAGTTTGGCACGCTGTCAAATAGTTTTATGTAACAGGTGCACAGACATGTTTTTTGAATGACTGTTTGGTACCCACGTACTTTTGATGGAAAATAATTAAAATACCACTATTACATCATTTTGATGTGAGTTCTACGTATCTTTTCAGTTAGGATTAATATTTGCTTTGCTAGTAAATAGCCAGCTATGGCAAAGTGAATGTTTTCTTAGAGGTAGTGAAATGGAGGGGCAAACTTGAGTTTGGAGCATTTAGCTATAACTGCAAACAGTCCATTTAGCTGCCTCTGTTAATTGAGACTTGTAGACAGGACAAGCAGAATAAGAGAGATGTACAAGTGTTACATTCCTAGTTTAAAAAATGAGCTGTAAGTTCTGAAAAAGAGGAGTGATTCTTGTCAGGTCTGACTCTGGTCAAGGACCTGTTGAAACAAGTAGTGTGATGTTCACAGGATTGTAGTGAAGGACCTGACCTCCATGTAAAGTGAAAATAAGATTCTTCTCTAGTGAGGCCATAACGAGAGCAGCAGCAACTGCCAGTTCTGCCGTGACTGCCTAAACGTAGTGGCTGTGTGAGGTGGCCAGAGCAGGAAATGACTGGGCGACAGTAGGCGTGTCCGGGGAAGGAGTTGTTCTGGCTCTGGCCAAGTGCTTACACAGGTGAGAGTGTCACTTTAAACATACAAAGACCTGCTGGCTGGAGGAGGAGCTGCTTCCTGAGGATCAGGTGCACATCTGAAGGGATGAGCTCATTCTTCCAAGCAGACCTGCCCTAGATGCTGAGTGAATGTTTTCCTTATTGCAAGTCCTGCAGCTGAGAGAATCAGGAAATGGTTGAAGCTTTAGCCACTTTGTAAGTAGCAAAAAAAAAAAAATAGAAGCAGTTTTGGGACTCTTCTGAAATGTGTGGTTGTAAATATCACGGTGAAGGCGACACATGTGCACATTTGTTTTTTCTCCAAGTTGAGGATTGCGGTAAAGTGTACCATGGGTTGAGGAAAGCTTTGGTGGTTCTAGCTTTATTCTAGTGATTCTTTTTGAGGTGATTTAATAATTTATTTCCTAGACTGTCTTGTTTTATTTTTCTTCTTTAGGAAATAAAAATCTTGAGGGCTCCCTTTTAATTAATAAAGATCATTATGGCTTTTTTAAAGCTTTAGTTTGTGGGACTTACTTCACTTTTTAGTCCATTCTGCTTACTTTCAGAGCTCTATGCCTGATTCTGTTTTACTTTTTGTTTTAATTTGCCTATTCAGTTTAAGTAAGCTTCTTTAAAATTAAGTTGGCTTAAAAGAGAAATATCAATTATTAATTAGTTTTTCTTAAACTTTTTTTCTTTTGAGATATTTCTCAAAATTCACTCAGAATTAGTTGTGATATATTCTTTACCCAGTTTCTCCCAGTGGTAACATCTTGAAAAACTATAGTACAGAGTCACAACCAGCATACTGACATTGATACAGTGAAGGTACAGAGCATTTTCACCACCATAGGATACATCATATTTCCCTTTTACAGCTACACCCACTTGCTTTACACCTACCTGCTCCTTAACTCTTGTCAACCAGTAACTGAAAAATCAGTTTTTAAGCAAGAAGTTTTGTCTGCTGTCTTAAGTAGTTTTGTGTTAGAGAGCTACATAGCCTTATGAAAAAGAGCCGTAGGTAGACTGCAATAGATTTTGATTCATTGTAGCTCTTTGACCTTGGGTAAATAATTTAAGTTTCTCTGTGCTTCAATTCCCCTATATATAGAATAGCATAATGGTATATTAATTTCTTTGTAACCTATTTAAAGGGTTTTTGAGAAATTCTAAATGTCTTTTAAAAGTATTGTATCAGTTTAGTTCAGTTCAGTCACTCAGTCATTTCCGACTCTTTGCAACCCCATGGACTTCAGCACACCAGGCCTCCCTGTCCATCACCAGCTCCCGGAGTTTACACAGCTCATGTCCATTGAGTCAGTGATGCCATCCAACCATCTCATCCTCTGTCGTTCCCTTCTTCTCCCGCCTTCAATCTTTCCCAGCATCCGGGTCTTTTCCTGTGAGTCAGTTCTTTGCATCGGATGGCCAAAGTACTGGAGTTTCAGCTTCAGCATCAGTCCTTCCAATGAATATTCAGGACTGATTTCCTTTATGATGGACTGGTTGGATCTCCTTTCAGTCCAAGGGACTCTCAAGATTCTTCTCCAACACCCAGTTCAAAAGCATCAATTCTTCGGCGCTCGGCTTTCTTTATAGTCCAATTCTCACATCTGTACATGACCACTGGAAAAACCATAGCTTTGACTAGGTGGACCTTTCTTGGCAAAGTAATATCTCTGCTTTTTAATATGCTGTCTAGGTTGGTCGTAACTTCTCTTCCAAGGAGCAAGCATCTTTTAATTTCATGGCTGCAGTCACCACTGGCAGTGATTTTGGAGCCCAGAAAGATAGTCTGTCATTGTTTCTCCATCTATTTTCCATGAAGTGATGGGACCAGATGCCATGATCTTAGTTTTCTGAATGTTGAATTTTAAGCCAACTTTTTCACTCTCCTCTTGCACTTTCATCAAGAGGCTCTTTAGTTCTTCTTCGCTTTCTGCCATAAGGGTGGTGAGATGAGATTCTAAATGTCTTTTAAAGAGAAGTACTGTATAAATTATTATTAACAGCAAGGACAATAGTTTTCAAACTGGAAAGTATATAGCAAATTCTAAACTAGAAACTAGCCCAGGATAGTAAGTAAGAATGATCATTTTAAAGTGAATTAAAATTTTAAGGCTCAGTTGAGTTTCATATTACTGAATTAACTGGCTGATGATTTCAGAGTCACCGTTGTTAATCTTTGAGAAATCATAAAGACCAGAAAGAGTCAACCATCCTGATATCCAAGGAAAAAAGGAAAGTAGTTGGAAAACTGCAGACCTGTAAAATTAATGTTAATCCAGAAAAATTACATAAGTGGTCAAACAGATGATATGGCGTATTAACCAAGAAGATTTAGTTTAGGTTTGATTATTATAAATAATTTCTTGTTATTTCTATTCTTAAATTCTGTTACATCTCTTTAGAACCACTAGGTTATTAGATCAAATTTAAAACATGTTAATTAGATATGTAGGTATTACAAAGATGAAGGAATAGTTAATTTGACAGATGATGACTATAGCTTGAAAAATTATGCCCATAAGGTGAAATCATGGGGTCAAACTGAAATTAAATTTATCAAGTATAAGTCCTGTGTTTAAACTCAAAACCTCAAATGCCCAGTAACAGGATGAGGAAGAGCTGGTTGGGCAGTGGTTCATGTGAAAAATAACTGGGAATTTTGGTTAATCACAAATGTAACAGTAATTGCCTAGGTAGTATGGCTGCCAAAAATGCCTTTAGCTATGTTACAAGTTTATCCAGGTCACAAAACTATTGGTTTCAATATATTTTTGTACTAGTTTGGAAACACATTTTGCATATTGGCTTAAGTGTACACTGACAAAGTTGAAAGCATTCTAAGGGAGGCAGACTAGACCAAAAATGGTCTGAATCCATTTATGTAGGAAACTGTTGGGATTTGGGTATTGGGAAATTGTAAAATAATTTAAAATGAATGTGTAGAAAGTTATTTAAATTTTATGGCATTTAAAATGGAAAAAATATATAATACCACGTTCCCACCTTTCAGAATTAACTACTATTAACATTTATTTTTCTTCTTTCCCTCTTAGAAATAAAACAATAGAGATAAAATCGAAGCCCCTTTCCTCTTTCTCCCTACAAGGAAGTTTATCTTATTTTTATCAAAGTAACCTATGTGCATAGTTTAAAAAATTTGAATAGTTTATATGCATAGAAGAAAGAATAGCAGTTATCCTCTCTCACAGTGGCAACCACAATCAGCTCTCTTAAGTATTTGTAATAGTATACTTATAACAATTACTTTTTTTTTTTTTAGCAATTACTTTTAAAAGCTATTAAATCTATAAAAAGTGTTTAATATGAGGGACATGAGGTATTGGCACTTTTAAACACATATATGTCTTCTCCCTTATATTTTTAACTTAGTTACGTATTTTGTGAGTGAAATCATTGTTGTTTATATTATACAGATATTGAACTTGGGCTATATACTCTGATGATAATTTTTTCCTTACATGGCTTTTAATTTTCCATAGACATAATGGCCTTGCTTTTTTGTGTTTCTTTTTGACTGCACTGGGTGCTCATTGCTTTGTCCAGTTGCAGCGAGCAGGGGCTTCTCTATAGTTGTGAAGCGTGGGCTTCTCATTGCAGTGACTTCTCTGTTTCTGAGCACAGGCTCAGTAGTTGGGCCTTGAGGGCTCTAGAGCGTGGGCTCAGGAGTTGTGGTGCACGGCTTAGTTGCTCCACAGTATGTAGGATCTTCCTGGACAGGGATTGAACCTGTGTCCAGTGCATTGGCAGCGGATTCTTATCCACTGTGCCACCAGGGAAGTCCTGCTTTGCTTTTTCCATTTGATTGGTGTTCAAAGTTCTGATCAGTATTATAGAGGACTTCCCTGGTGGCTCAGATGGTAAAGCGTCTGCCTACAATGTGGGTTCAGTCCCTGGGTTGGGAAGATCTCTTGGAGAAGGAAATGGCAACCCACTCCAGTATTCTTGCCTGAAAAATCTATGGACGGAGGAACCTGGTAGGCTATAGTCCACGGGGTCACAAAGAGTCGGACACGATTGTGCTGGTAGGCTAAGACTCGTAGATAGGATCTAAAACTTGACTCCATTCATTCAAATTCAGTAAATAAGTTATCAATCTTTTTCCCCCCTTAGAAATCTACCTTGTGTATTCCATTTTAAAAATGATATATAGCATTAAATCTTAAGACTATATCACATTGTATTTATCCATTCTCCTTTATGAACATTTAAATTGTTTTCGGTTTTCCTCTATTTAAAAAAGATACATGTATGGGAATTTTCCTAGGCTACAATGAGAAGTGAAATTGCTAGTTATCTATTGCTGCGTAACAAATTACCTCAAAATTTTGCAACTTAAAACATATTTGTTATCTCTGTTTCTGTGAGTCTGGTATCAAGGTATATCTCTCATAGGCTGTCATCAAGTTGTTAACAGGGGCTTTGATTTCATGTGAAGATTCAACTGGGGGATGATCACTTTCCAGGTTCTGCCTCTCATGTGGCATGACTCAGTTGCTCACAGCTTAATTGATTGAGGACCTTAGTTCTTTACTAGCTTGTTGGCTGAAGCATCCTTTAGTTCCTTGCCTTGTGGGAGTCTCCATACAACACAGAGACTTCCATGACAGTGAAGAAGATGGAAGCCAGAGTCTATAACCTAATCCTGGAAATGACATCCCATCACCTTTGCTACATTCTGTTCATTAGAAGCAAGTTACCAGATCCAGTCCATAGATTAAGGGTGGGGATTATATGAGGGGATGAATAAAGTTGTATACTGCTTTCAGTCATGGCTGTAGTATAGAGTATTTAGCTTGGAAAGAGATGATTAAGGGAATGCACGAGTTTTGTCTTCTAAATTTGAAAGGCTTGCAGGCGTGCATGCTAATAAGTCTCTTCAGTCATGTCTGACTCTTTCTGAATCCCACCAGGCTCCTCTGTCCATGGGGATTCTCCAGACAAGAATGTTAGAATGGATTGCAATGCCTTTTTCAGGGGATCTTCTCGACCCAGGATTGAACCTGCGTCTCTTATGTCTCCTGCGTTGGCAGGAGGGTTTTTTACCAGTTGCGCCACCTGGGAAGCCCAAAAGGCTTACATAAAGAGGAAATAGTAGATCTGTTTTTGATCAGAGATTAAACTAAGAGCGGTGGATGGAAATTAAATTGTATGGCCTTATAGGATAATGTGATTTCTGTTCTTCAACATATTCTGATAGAAGGTAGGTGATCACTTGTAAAAAGGATTATAAAAAAGTTTCTTGCATTAGGTTAGAAACTTAACTGTATGCTCTCTAAAGATTATTTCTACTCTAAGATTTTGTGATTATAAACGGGTGAGTTTCAAACTGTTAGTATTTGAGTAGTCTATTAATCACTACTCGGGAAGAAGTGTATAGGATTACATGTGTATTTGCATATATGAGGCTTCATTTAGAAGATCTAGGTTAAAAAGTTCGGAGGAGAGCTATAAATTTACACTTTTAATTACTGATTAATTATTACTGTTCTTATCCTGTTTTTATATTCCTTTGGCTACCATGAAATGTTTACTGATACAATTCTTATTTTAAAATAATAGCAGTAACTCAGTTTTTTTTCTTCTAACAAAAATCTTTTTATTGTAAAGAAAATAGAAAATACAAATAAGGAAAAAATTAAGAAGTAAATATCTTATAATCTTCACACCCAAAGATTATACTAGCAATAACTATATTAACACCATGGTATAATGGTATATTGGAGAAGGCGATGGCACCCCACTCCAGTACTCTTGCCTGGAAAATCCCATGGACGGAGGAGCCTGGTAGGCTGCAGTCCATGGGGTCGCTGAGGGTCGGACACGACTGAGCGACTTCACTTTCACTTTTCACTTTCATGCATCGGAGAAGGAAATGGCAACCCACTCCAATGTTCTTGCCTGGAGAATCCCAGGGACGGGGGAGCCTGGTGGGCTGCCGTCTGTGGGGTTGCACAGAGTCGGACACAACTGAAGTGACTTAGCAGCAGCAGCAGCAGCAGCTTAATGGTATATGGGGCTTCCCTGGTGTCTCAGTGGTGAAAAATCTGCCTGCAGTGCAGAAGATGCAGGAAGCTCGGGTTTGATCCCTGGGTCAGAAAGATCCCCTGGAGGTGGAAATGGCAACCCACTTCAGTATTCTTGCCTGGAGAATCCCCTGAACAGAGGAGCCTGGCAGGTTACAGTCCATGGGGTTGCAAAGAGTTGGACGTTATTGAAATGACTGAGCACGCACACATAATGATATATAATCTCTCTGCCCTGTTTCCTTATTTGTGGTACTATGTTCTATAGTATCACTGCAAATGCTGAATTAATTAATACTGAATTATTGCTCCTAGGGGAAATACAGGGTTAGAGTCCTCTGAGCTGCTGGTTGCATTTTTGTTAACTAATCAACATGTAACCTTGTTTTATGTGTGTTTTTGTTAAGACACGTTATTTAATATATATTATTGATTCATTAACATTGAACTCATGGTGAATAGCACTGTAATTTATGCCTGAATTAACCTTATCTAACACATGTATTCTGTAGAAGGCACATCACAGCCTTCTTGCACCTAGAAACTACTAGACAGCACTTCTGCACTACACTTGGGAGTCATTTTAAACAGTGAAGTCACCCACCAAAAGCACAAAAATGTGAAAAATATTGCACTAAATAAACCACTAAAAGGACACTCATTTATAGTTTGAAATCTGAAGCCAGAAGGCTGCATATCTCCCAGCCTTGGACCTCAGTTGGTAATGTACACATCAGGCAACTCAAATTTTTCACCATCTGTGCATTCACATGTCCGTGAATGACCATGAAAATGTTGCAGGTCTTGATTTTGAGGTTACACATGAATTTTAGTGAGTAGGAAAATTTACCTATGAGGAATCCATGTAATAAGGATTGACTCTGTGTGTGTAGTAGCTTTTGTTTTCCATTTTGCTTAATTTTATAAAAATGAACAGTTTTGAAAATACTGTTATAACCTGCCCTTTTCACCTAACATTCTAACCATTCATTCATTCAGCAAGTTATTTATGTATGCTCACTATGTGTCTGCATAGTGTACTAGACTCTGAAGATTTGGGTTGTTGTTGTTCAGTCACCAAGTTGTATCCGACTCTTTGTGACCCCACGGACTGCAGCATTACAGGCTTCCCTGTCCCTCACCGTCTCCTGGAGTCTGCCCAAGTTCATATCCGTTGAATTAGTGATGCCATCCAACCATCTCATCCTCTGTTGCCCCCTTCTCCTTCTACCTTCAGTCTTTCCCAGCATCAGGGTCTTTTCCAATGAATCGGCTGTTCACAACAGGTGGCCAAAGTATTGGAGCTTCGGCTTCAGCATCAGTCCTTCCAAGGAGTATTCAGGGTTGATTTCCTTTAAGACTGACTTGTTTGATCTCCTTGCTGTTCAAGGGACTCTCTGAAGATACAGTAGCAAGTAAGATAAACAAAGGCCTGCCTTTTGGAGCTTGTGTTCTAATGGGAAAGGCAGATAATGAGAAATGCCTGGTAGTGATAAATTCAATATAAAAAAATAAAGCAGGGTAAGGAGATAGGTGTTTGATAATTTTATTTCATTATTTTAATTTAATACACTTTTAAAAAGTAAATACTGATTTTATTGGTAGTTGGCAATTTTAATTAATTTTACTGAAATATAGTTCAATAAATTGATTTACAATGTTGTGTTTCTGGTGTACAGCAAAGTAATTCAGTTATATATATCATTTATACATCTGAAGTATATGGTTATATACAATTATAAATGTAATAACTATATTTATATATAATTATTAACATTTAAACTTTTTATTTATTTATTTTTGTCTGTGCTAGGTCTTGGTTGCCACATGTGGGCTTTTTTCTAGTTGTAGAGAGTGGAGGCTAGTCTCTAGTTGTGGCACACAGACTTCTCTTGTTGCAGAACACAGACTCTAGGGCGTGCAGGCTTCAACTGTTACAGCACACAGGCTCCGGAGTTTGGGCTCAGTAGTTGTGGCCTACGGGCTTAGCTGTGGGAGTCTTTCTAGACCAGGGATGAACCCACTGAATGAGCAGGTGAATGCTTATAATCACTGAACCACCAGGGAAGCCCGAGGAGGGTACCATTTAAGTAGAGACCTAATTGAAGTAAAGTAGTAGCCTATGCAAAGAGCTGGGGAATGGGCATTCAATGGAGAGAGATTCATGGTGGAAAAGCCTTGAGATGGGAACTAGCTTGTCATTTTCTGAAAAATGATGGGGTGGGCAGAGAGCAGTAAAAATGAAATTGTTGAGAGAAGTAGGGACTAAATCATGAGGGATTTAAGATTAAGGATCCATGGGCTTCCCTGGTGGTCCAGTGGTTAAGAGTCCCTTGAAATGCAGGGAATGCTGACTGGATCTCTAATTGGGGATCTAAGATCCCACTTGCTGAGGAACAACTAAGCCCACATGCCGCCACCACAGAGTCTTCCTCAGACCATAACAAAAGATCCCCCATGCTGCAGCTAAGACTGGAAGCAGCCAAATAAATAAATAAATAAATAAGATTAGAAATCTGGATTTCATTCAGAGTGTAATGGGAACTTATTGGAGTGTTTTATGTGGAATAATAATATTGATTTTTTAAAAAAGATTATTCTGGTTGCTGTGTGAAGAAGTGATTGTAATGGAAGCAAGGACAGCACATACTGGCTATTGCAGTATTCTATGCAATAAACATAGGTGACTTTGTCTAGGATGGTAGCAGTATAGGTGGTAAGAAGGGATAAGTTTTGAGAGTAACATCAGTAAGATTTGCTGATGGACTAGTGAGGCATCAGGGAAGAAAGGAGTCAAGCCTGACTCCAGTTTTGCCCTAAAGAAGTGAGTGAATGGTAGAGCTTTTAACTATGATAGGGAAGACTGTGGAGGAGCTGATTGGGGTATATATGCTAAGAATCAAGATTTTTTTCTTTGGGGTGTGTTAGGTTTGAAATACCTAGTAGACATCCAGGGGGTAATATTCAGTAGGAAGTTGAAAATACAAGTCTCGACTTCAGGGGAAGAGATTGGAGCTGGAGATAAAAAGAAAGATGATTATATCTCCATTTCAATAAATATTTATCTACAACATAATTTTTTCGTGGCTGATTCATGTTCCATTGTATTGATGTGTGCTATCCTTTGTGATGAATAACTTTGTAAATTCTTATTTTAAGTGAATTCCTCTTGGGTATTTGCAATACAGTTCTGACATTAACTAACCAGAGTTAGCCTAACATTCTCATGTTAAGGGCACAGTTTCTCCTGAGACTATCTGAACTTTGGACTCCAAGTGCAAGTTCAGGTGTCTCCAGGATACCTGCATCTCTGATCAATCAGCTATAAATTCAAGAGTTCCCCTGATTCTTCTCAGGTTAGATCATTTGGTGGAGCAACTCACGGAACTCATGAAAACGCTATACTTATGATTACAGTTTTTTTTTTTTTTTTTGGCTGTGCCATGCAGCTTGTAAGATCAGTCCCAATTAGGGATTGATCCTGGGCTCTGGCAGTGAGAGTTGAGTCCTAACCACTGGACCACCAGGGAGTTCCTGATTACAGTTTTATTATAGGGAAAAGTTACAAATTTGAACCAGCAAAAGGAAGAGATACATAGGATAAGTCTGGGAGGATCCCCAAAGCAAAGCTTCTCTATCTTCAGGATGTTTCACCCTTCTCACACATGGATGAGTGTTATCAACCAGGGAAGTTCACCAACTCTGTGTTCAGAGTTTTTACTGGCACTCCGTTATGTAGACATGATTGATTGAATCATTGGCCTGTGTGATTGAACTCAGTCTCCAGCCTCCCTCTATTTCCCAGAGGTCTGTCTGAGATCATGTGACTCAAAGCCCCAACCTTCTAACCACACAGTACTTGGGTTTTCCAGTACTGCCAGTCCCTATCCTGAAACTATCAAGGGGCCCACTATGAGTCACCTGGTTAGTATTAATTCAGTGTGACTGGAAGGGCCCAACATGAATAACAGAGGTACTCGTTATCATTTGAGAAATTCTGAAGGTTTAGAAGCTTCCCTGTCAAGAACCAGAGACAAAAATTAGATTCTTATTATACAACTGTATTAAAACCCAGTTCAGATATTACTTTCCAAGGTCATAGTTCTTTTTTTCTCTCATTAGACAGTGATCATTTAGAAGGTCCTCTGATTTTAGTCATATTTGCATTTCTAACATTAGCACTATATCTGGCTTGGAATTTTCCAGGCCAGAATACTGGAGTAGGTAGCCTTTCCCTTCTCCAGGGGATCTTCCCAACCCAGGGATTGAACTTAGGTCTCCTGAATTGCAGGTGGATTCTTTACCAGCTGAGCTACAAGTGAAGCCCATGAATACTGGAGTGGGTAGCCTATCCCTTCTCCAGGGGATCTTCTCGACCCAGGAATTGAACTGGGGTCTCCTGCATTGCAGGCTGATTCTTTACCAACTGAGCTATGAGGGTAGCCTATAATAGATGCTCAGTAAGTAGTTTAATGAACTAAAATATTTAAGAAATAACTTATGGGTAGATGGGAGGTTCAAAATTTCTTTGTAGAGTTGCTTTGAGATCAAATAGTCTTCATTTCTTTTTGCTTCATTCATCTTCATTTGCTGTTATTTAAATATTTTATGGTTTTATGTAGATATCAAATTTACATAATAAATAAAAAGGAAATTTCTCTTTTTAAAGTAAATTCATCAGGGACTTCTCTGGTGGTCCAGTGGTTAAGACTGCATGCTTCTAATGCAGGGGGCAATGGTTTGATCCCTGGTTGGGGAATTAAAATCCCACATGCCATGTGGCCAAAAATAAATAAATAAATATTTTTAAAAAGAAACAAAAATGAAATTTAAAATAATAAATTCAGCAGTTCTTTAGATAGCAACCTTTTCTTTTCTTTAATTGAAGTGTAGTTGACTTACAATATTGCGTTAATTTCTACTGTACAACAAAGTGATTCAGTTATGTATATACTTAAAAAATTCTTTTCCATTATGGTTTGTCTCAGGATATTGAATATAGTTCCCTGTGCTATACAGTAGGACCTTATTATCTGTCCTATGTGTAATAACTTGCATCTGCTAACCCCAAACCCCCAGTTCATTCTTCTACCACCCCCCACCCCCTTGCCAACCATGGTCTGTTCTCTATGTCTGTGAGTCCCATTTTATAGATGGGTTCATTTCTGTCATATTTTATTTTACTTCTATATCTTTAAAACTTGAGCTTTCCTGGAATTCTTCCTTCCTTCATTTCTGGCTGCATTGGGTCTTAGTTGCAGTATGCAGGATCTTTGTGGCTGCACCCAGGATCTTTTGTTGCATTTCACAGTTTTCTAATTGTGGGCTCATGGAGGCTAAGTTGCCCCACAGTGTGAGGGTTCTTAGTTCCCCAACGAGGGATTTAACCCTCGACCCCTGGTTGGAAACACAGTGTCTTAACCACTGGACCACCAGAGAAGTCCCTTCCTTGATTTCTTTAGTGACTCATGGATTTTTAGGGCTTCCCAGGTGGCTCAGTGGAGAAGGCAATGGCACCCCACTCCAGTACTCTTGCCTGGAAAATCCCATGGATGGAGGAGCCTGCTAGGCTGCAATCCATGGGGTCGCTAAGAGTCGGACACGACTGAGCGACTTCACTTTCACTTTTCACTTTCATGCATTGGAGAAGGAAATGGCACCCCACTCCAGTGTTCTTGCCTGGAGAATCCCAGGGACGGGGGAGCCTGGTGGGCTGCCGTCTATGGGGTCGCACAGAGTCGGACACGGCTGAAGTGACTTAGCATAGCATAGCATAGGTGGCTCAGAGGTAAAGAAACTGCCTTCCAGTGCACGAGACTTGAGTTTGATCCTTGGGTGGGGAAAATTCCAACCCAGGAGAAGGAAATGGCAACACACTCCAGTATTCTTGCCTGGGAATTCTCATGGACAGAGGAGTCTATTGTTTAGCCTCCACATGTTTGTATGTGTTTGTATTGTTGATCTCTGCTCCATTTAGTTCCTTTTCTGAGGTTTTATCTTGTTCCTTGTTTAGAACATATTCCTCTGTCTTCTTATTTTGCCTAATTCTCTGTTTATTTCTGTTATTAGATAGGTTGTTTAAGTTTCCTGACCTTGGAGAAATGACCTTATATAGAGACTTCCTGTGAGGCCCAGCAGCAAACTCCTCTCTGGTCACTGGGCTGTATGCCCTCGTGGTATCCCCTGTGTGGGCTGCATGGGGCCATTGTATAGTTGTGGTTGGCTGATTACTGTAGCCAGTGTCTGGCTCCAGGCACAGTTGGCTGCCAGCCCAGTGGTGGACAGGACTGAGTCCTGGCATGGCTGGCTGCATGGTCCAGGGTTCCCTTGTTTGGTGCTGGCCTGCTGGTATGGGCAGGGCTGTGTCTTGGAATGACTGGCTGTGTGGCTCAGGGTGTCCCAGTGCTGCTTTTGGCTCACTGGTGGGCGAGGCTGGGTTCTGGGGCTGGTGTCAGTCTGCTGGTGGGTAAGTAAGCCTCCAATGCTAAAGGACAGTGAAGTGAAGTGAAAGTTGCTCAGTTGTGTCCGACTCTTTGCAACCCCACGGACTATATAGTCCATGGAATTCTCCAGGCCAAAATACTGGAGTGGGTATCCTTTCCCTTCTTCAGAGGATCTTCCCAACCCAGGGATCGAACCCAGGTCTCTGCATTGCAGGAGGCTTCTTTACCAGTTGAGTTGTAAGGGAAGCTCAAGAATACTGGAGTGGATAGCCTATCCCTTCTCCAGCAGACTTCTCAACCCAGAAATTGAACCAGGGTCTCCTGCATTGCAGGTGGATTCTTTACCAATTGAGCTATCAGGGAAGCCCAAGGATAGAGGGAGGACTCCAAAATGATAATTGTTAACACTAGTATCCTTGTGGTAGAACAAACTCCAAAAAAAAAAAAATGGCTATTGCCAGTATATGTGTTTCCAGGATGAGCTCCAGTTATCTTCCTACCTCAGCAGAAGGCTCTCCAGGATCAGCAAGGTGTCTGACCCAGGCTTCTTTCAAATTACTGCCCCTGTACTGGAATTCAGAGCATGTGAGATTGTTTTGCTTGTCAAGAGTAGAATCTCTGTTTCTACAGCCTCTGGCTCTTTCCTTTGCAAGCTCCTCTAGCCCTCACAGCCAGATGTTCTGGGGACTCATCTTCCTGGTGCAGGACCCCAACTGAGGAGCCCAATGTGGGGCTCAGAACTCTCGTTCCTTAGGGAAAGCCTCTGCAACTGTGATATCCTCCGGTTTGTGTGTTGCCCACCGGAGAGAGTGTCTTTACTGCATCTCTGTGCCTTCTGCCCTTCTGCTGTGGTTCCTTAGTTATACTTGTAGTTATGGAAGATATTTCAGGTCATTCTCATTGATACTCTAAATTGTTGTAATTTTGATATGCCTGTGGGAGAAGGGGGCTTCCCTGATAGCTCAGTTGGTAAAGAATCCACCTGCAATGCAAGAGACCTGGGTTTGATCCCTAGGTTGGGAAGATACCCTGGAGAAGGGGAGGGCTACCCACTTCAGTATTCTGGTGGGAGACCGTGAGCTCAGGGTCTCCCTGCTTCAGCATCACGCCTCCATACTGTACTCTTTGGAGTACAGTTTTTTTCTTTTTGAAATTTCTTTTTTCTTTTTTTTTTCCCTAGTCTCAGTATGTGAGGTCTTAGTTCCCTGACAAGGGCTTGAACCCAGGCCATCAACAGTAAAAGCGTGGAGTTCTAACCACTGGACCACCAGGAATTCCCCAGGAGTACTTTTCTTTATATCAGTGTGGACTCATAGGTATTTATTTTATACTTTGGGTTACTCCAGTACTAATTTTTTCCCCCTCATATTGTTTCAGATTTGGCCATTGGGAACTCCTTTGTTTGTCTCCTGTGTACCTTTGACATACCTCTGTCAGTTTAGGATTTTTGTTTTCTTTTTGTCTTCAACATTTCCTTACTTTTGGACATTACCGGATGCTCCAGGCTCATCTCATGTGTTTCCTCTTCCAGGCCTAAAATCAGCCATTTCTCCAAGGAACCTTGGATTCTTTTATTGGAGAACGGTTTTTGAAACCAAGGTATCAAGTCTGTAGGACTTCCCTGGTCCAGTGGTTAAGGCTCTGAGCTTCCACTGCAGGGAGCATTGGTTTGGTTCCTGGTTGGGGAACCAAGATCCCACATCCTGTCCATGGCGTGGCCAAAAAGTTAAGAAGAAAAAAACATCGACTAAGGTGTAGATGTGCTTGTTGCAACAGTGATGTCATTGATTCTAAGCATTCTCAGCTGATAGAGCAAATAAATATATGGGTATATGTGCTTGTGCTCAGTCGAGTTTGATTCTTTGCGACCTCCTGGACTATATCCCACCAGGCTTCTCTGTCCATGGAATTTTCCAGGCAAGAATACTGGAGTGGGTTGCCATTTCCTACTCCAGGGGATGTTCCCAGCCTAGGGTTCAACTCTTGTCTCTTGTGTCTCCTGCATTGGCAGGTGGATTCTTTTACTGGGAAGCCCATATGGGTGTATACATATATACTTATCTATAAATATTTCTAGATGTAACCATCTATATTTTATTTAAAAAGTTTTTTGGCCATGCCACTCCGCACATGGGATCTTAGTTCCCCTACCAGGGATCAAACCCCATCCTCTGTGCTTTGGAAGCACAGAATCTTAGCCACTGGATTGCCAGGGGAGTCCCCCATCTGTGTCTTTAATAAGCTAATCACAAGTTCATTCTTCAACTCTAATCTGTTACCACATGGATAATTTTAGCTTTTTCCCTCTTATCTGTATCTTCCCATTCCAAAAGTAGGAAACCTTCCACCATCTTCCATTCATTTACTTAATTATTCAACTCCAGTATACATGTGTCTTCGGAATTGTTAACCTGTACATTTGTGGGAATGTACTCTACTAGCTGGAATGTAGTGCTAATATACAGTTCGTTATGCCCTAGGCTTACAAACTCTAGTCATTTCCAGGGTTAAGTCAGTACTTTTATCCACTACCCCCTTTAGTGAGATTGTTTAATATGTTTGTATCATTTTATTATGCAAAATTTTGAACATATATAGAAGTAAGGAGAAGAGTGTTGAGTCCACCTTGTACCCATCACCAGCTTTGTGAACTATTAAGTACATGGTCAGTTGTGGTTTTGTTTATTCTTCCCCTGCTTCTCCCAAGACAACCTATAATTATTTTGAAGTAAATTCCATACATATTATTTCATCTGTAAATATTTCTAAATGAGACTCACCATAATTTAACCAATCCCCTAATGACAGACCTTTAGTTTTTATTTATTACAGTGTAACTATATTTTCATATTATCTTTGCAAACTATAGGACAAGTTTTTAGAATTTGAATTGCTGAAACAAAGGGTATAAGCATTTTAAATTGAGAAATACCACCAAATTCATTTTATTTCTGCCAGGAGTGAATGAGAATTTATCCCTCTCCTCACTCTCACTTGGATTCACCCAAGTTTTAAATGTTTGGCATTGTGAGATACGAAAGGTGATAGTATTTTTATTTTGCATTTCCTTAATTATGAATCCTGGAGAAGGAAATGGCAACCCACTCCAGTATTCTTGCCTGGAGAATCCCACGGATGGAGGAGCCTGGTAGGCTACAGTCCATAGGGTCGCAAAGAGGCGGACATGACTGGGTGACCTCACTTTCTAATTATGAATGAGATAGGACATTTTCCCTATCTTTATTGATCATCTACTTTTTTTTTCTGTGAACTGGACATTTAAACTCTTTGTTTAAGGAAAGAAAACAAATTGGTATGAAGGATTTTATCCTTTCTCAAAACGTTAATACTATGCTGTCATGTTTCCCCTTTCCCCGTCATAGTTCAGATCACCAATTCAGGAGTGGTGCATAAGTCTCTTTAATGAAGGTAAATACTTGCCCACTTTCCCCCTTTCCTCTGTCCCCCTTTTCACTTACCAAAAGTTCATTAGTTGTTTGCTTTTTTGCACTCTGAGCACAGTCAAAATTGTTTATCAAACAGATGATTTTATGTCAGCTTTTGAGTGAGTACTCTGGGGAGATTTGCCCAAAACACAACAGGAAGGATTTCTACAGATGTGTAGGGGAATGTTTGTAGTTGTTTAGCAAAGGGTGTCGGAGAAGGCAATGGCACCCCACTCCAGTACTCTTGCCTGGAAAATCCCATGGACGGAGGAGCCTGGTAGGCTGCAGTCCATGGGGTCGCAAATAGTCGGACACGACTGAGCGACTTCACTTTCACTTTTCACTTTCATGCATTGGAGAAGGAAATGGCAACCCACTCCAGTGTTCTTGCCTGGAGAATCCCAGGGACGGGGGAGCCTGGTGGGCTGCCGTCTATGGGGTCGCACAGAGTCGGACACGACTGAAGAGACTTAGCAGCAGCAGCAGCAGCAGCAGCAGCAGCAGCAAAGGGTATGTCCAGCAAGTATCATTTCAGGCTGCTTCTTCATCTGTTCTGTCTTTCTACCCAAACATAAAACTTGTACTCTGACTTTTGTGGATATACCATTTCAGTGGCATTTTCAGCCTTATTTTTGTCAAAGTGAGTTATCTTGTCCATTCACTTTGAACATTTCTATTATCAGTAGTATTACTGTTGACTTCTTGATTAGAGAAATGATTATTGCATCCTGTCCTGAATTAAATGACAGTGTCAGAGACTAAGAATGCCTTGATAGCCTGATTTTCGTGCTTATGTATACTTTAAAAACAGCTATTCAAAATGTCATACACACAGAAGTTGTTTGCCAAGCATTTGAAGCCCATTTACTTTTACCAGGTGACAGCTGCTATTGTTTATGGGAACCTAATTTAAACCACAGACATGAAACAAAGAGTGCCCTTGTTTTGCAAAGAGGAAAACTGTGATTAAAAAAAAGAAACAAAAAACAAAAATTTATTGACATATAATTCACATAACACACAATTTAAAGTTTTATAATTCAGTGGTTTTTAGTATTTTTAGAATTGAATAACCATCACCACAGTCAATTTTAGAACATTTTTGTCACCTCCGAAAGAAATTGTTTATCTCTTAGCAGTCACTTTCTATTTCTTTCACACCTCCTCGCAGCCCTAGGCAACCACTAATCTACTTTCTATCTCTGTAATTTGCCTATTATGGGTGTTTCATATAATTGGGATCATACAACAGGAGATCCTTATTACTGGCCTTTTCACTTACTGTTTTCAATATTTACATGTGGTAGCATGTGTTAATACTTTATTCATATAATGACTGAATACTATTCTGTGCAGTGAATATGTCACATTTATTTATCCATTCATCTGTTGATGTATGTTTTGTTTTTTTCTGAAACTGTTCCCATTCCCCTCTCCAGGGGATCTTCCTGACCCAGGGATCGAACCCATGTCTCTTGAGTCTCCTGCATTGGCAGGTGGGTTCTTAACCAGCTGAGCCCCCAGGGAAGCCCAATGAGTGGGAAGAGTATTCCAATTATTTTGGAGAAGGAGCAAGGATTAACAGGAATTGGGCTATTGCCTACTTTTTGCTCTTTGATGGTTGGCCTCAGCATTGTTGTGTCACTTAGCTCGCTGCTGTGGTACAATGAGTGTATACTGAGGCTCAAGGTTTAGTGGAAGTTGACTGGTTCACCATCTTGGACCTGTTTGGCTCTAATCAGTTTTTGTTGTGTCCTCAGGCTATGTCATTCTTTTAAAGGTTGTGCCCTGCCCCCTTCCCTCCTGTTTCACCACCAGGAAGAAACTTAAGTCAGACCAAATATGGGCCAAACAAGATTGTCCAGCGACAACCCCCAAACTAATAACCCTCTTAGCATAAAACCTAAGACAGTGAGCCATGTGGTAGAACAGTTCTACCCTCCTGCTGTCCACCCCAGCGCCCCTTCCCATAAAGTCTTTTGCTTTGTCAGTACATGTGTCTCCTCGGACAATTCGTTTTCAAGCCTTTGGAAGGGGTCTCCCGGCAACATCTTGACCTAGTAATCATGCCACAAAAACACTCCTACAAGCAATTTGGCACTCGTCTAGCACAAAGCTGTAGTTACTTAATTTATTTTTAGTTGAGAGGGCCAGTGGTTGACACAGGGTTCTCGTTATGAGATAGACTCCTATGCAGTCTAATCTCCTCCTATGAAAAGGAAATAAGAAAAGTCCAAAAATAACTTTTACAAGGCAGAATGTGAGTACACAGGAGAGTTTTGCGTGGAATATTTTCTGAGGGGCTTCAAAAAAGATTACAGTCCATTAATGTGTTTGCCTGTGGATAACATCCCTTACTTGACTGAGATGAGAAGTCATGGTATTTAGTTACATTGTAACCAGGGTTGAAGCTCTGTAACTCTGCCCCAGTACGCTAGTTTTATTTGATTAATTCCATGAATTATGAATAAATATGTCAACTTAAAAATATTCACAACCTAAAGGTTGAGAGTTATATTTTATTTGGTGGAAATTTTTAGGGCCTAAGTCCAAGAGGCAGCATCTTAAGTAACTCTGAGAGATCACTCGGAGATGAGGGAAGGAGCCAGGTTATATAGAAGTTTTTCAACAAAGGGCAGGTAGTCTGAACATCAAAAAATTGTTGTTAATTGAAGAAAGCCAGATATCCCAAGTGAAGGAATTTGGTGCTTTTCTGTGTATGGGAAGATGGAAGAATCTGGGCTCACTGTAATCATCCCTTGCTTATGTAACTCACTTATCTGGAGCTGGGCTGCTTTGGTTGTTCAGGTGGTAAAGAATCTGCCTGCAATGCAGGAGGCCCCAGGTTCAATCCCTGGATTGGGAAGATTCCCTGACAAAATGGCAACCACTCTGGTATTCTTGCCTGGGAAATCCCGTGGACAGAGGAACCCAGTGGGCTACAGTCCATGGGTTGCAAGGAGCTGGACACAACTTAGCAACTAATGCTTATCTGGGGCCAGTATCCTGTGTTTTTCCATCCTGAGCTTCTTTTCCTCAGGGCTCATCATAGGAAGTAGTTGTAGTCTGATGGCTGCAGGTACACACACACACACTGCTGCAGGTACACACACACACACTGCTGCTGCTGCTGCTAAGTCGCTTCAGTTGTGTCCAACTCTGCGACCCCATAGACGGCAGCCCACCAGGCTCCCCCATCCCTGGGATTCTCCAGGCAAGAACACTGGAGTGGGTTGCCATTTCCTTCTCCAGTGCATGAAAGTGAAAAGTGAAAGTGAAGTCGCTCAGTCATGCCCTACTCTTCGAGACCCCATGGACTGCAGCCTACCAGGCTCCTCCGTCCATGGGATGTTCCAGGCAAGAGTACTCGAGTGGGGTGCCATTGCCTTCTCCAACACACACACACACACACACACACACACACACACGTATATAAATGAAAGTGAAAGTGTTAGTCACTCAATTGTGTCTGACTCTTTATAACCCCAAGGACTGTAGTCCTCTAGGCTTCTCTGTCGATGGAATTCTCCTGGCAAGAATATTGGAGTGGGTAGCCATTCCCTTCTCCAGGGATCTTCCTGAACCAGGGGTTGTTGATTCCAGGTTGTCTGAGCTACGAGGAAAAACATATATATGTGTGTGTGTATATATACACACACACACACACACACACATAGGAGGGCTGCAATTGCTGATGACTGTGGTATCCTTGTTTATTGATATGGCAGGAAATATTCCATTTCTGGAATATATAACCATCTCTGCAGACTTTCCTTCCTATTTGGCGAGGGTTCTGCTGGTGAGTTTTTCATCTGTATGCTTATAAAACAACTCCTTTCAGTAAAACTGGTTTCTAACAGGGAGTAAGCAGTACATAGAAGGGTGTGTGCTGGTCCTCTGGGGCCTTTGTGCCCCGCCTGCAAATGTAAGTTCTGGGTGGACTGATCACATGTTTGGGGGTAGGACTCTGCCTGCTGATTGTTCTTGATGATATAATTTGTTTGGCCTCTTCCCTGAGAGAAGTAGGGAAGATCTTTACTGTCTTTACTTTTCAGGTTGGGACCCTTTGAGATTTCAAGCTTTAGAAAAATTATTCTTGAATCTAACGGCTCGGTTCACACAAAAATTTTCTTTAAGAATATCTTTTTTTAAAGGAGTTGAGATAGTTTTGCCTCTTAAAATGATCTAATTCAACTTAAGTCTAGATAGTCTTAGAATTGTGAATTAAGGATTTAAATAATCACAGTGTTACGTGTCTTCTGGTGCTCCTTTTGACTGTTAGTGCAAAGGACTGTTTTTTAGTGCTAGCCCTCCATTTGAAAGCAGCTGCCACTCTGCAGACCTTATTGTTATACTGCTGACCTTTGTCATCAGGAATGCCCCTGGAGGAAACCGACTCCTAAATGTTTTTCTTAAGCCTCTATGAAGTTTGTGATATGTCCTTTCAAGTTACTTTTGGTTAGTTTCTTAAGTTTACTTTGTGTTTAGTTGGAAGCTCCATCTTTTTAGCTTTATTATGAGTTATCAGTGCTGAGCTCCTGGTAGGTGGTGAAAAGAATTGTCCTTCCCCTGTTACCCTGTTCTGTGGGAAGCCTTTGTGGCTTAGAATCACAGTTTTCCATTGTTGTTAGCTGCCTCTCCTCACTCCGTACCCTTCCCTCCCCAGAACTCCAGCTCTTTGCTTGCCCCTCCCCATTCCTGTATCTCTCGTCCCACAAATGCCCTTGATTGCTGAAGGCCTTTTGCTGGGAGTTGAGTCTGCTCTCTGGTGAGTGTGTGTTTGTGGTAAAACGGGATGGATGGAGGGATGGAGGGAACTGATCAGTCTTTGTGAAGTGTTGCTTTTAACAGCAAAAGTTTAAATTTTGAAATTGAGGTTATAGGACTCTTAACTTTCAGAAGGCTTCTTTAATGCTGACTGTTGTTTCTGTTCTTCCCTCCTCTGATTCAATTATTAAGGCTTTAGAAAATTGATTTTTATTATTGGTTTAAAAACCCATTCTCATAGATTTTCTTGAGCTTATAGAATTAAAGATAAGGGATGTGGATTTAAATTTCCTTCAGACAGAAGATTATTTGTGATTTCTTTATATTTATTTTCAGTATTAACATATTGATAAAAGTAATAACAGAGAAAAGACCGTATTTTGTGGCTAAACTGAAAAGTAGCACTTATTTCAAGAACTGGAATGATTCTTTTTTCCTCTCAGCAGAATGTTGGCAAAATTCACTAAGATTTTGGCAATATATTGTCAGTTCTGGGAAATGGTTTGCTGAGTACTTGAGGATAACAGATGCTTCTGGGAATTATTTTTGGGAAGTTAGATTTGTTCATTAGCACCTTCTCTCTTGAGATGTGAGATCTATAATCTTTTTGTAAGTAAAATATTTAATATTTTGGTACTCAGCTTAAGGCAAATATCACTTTCATAATGGGCTTTCTATTTCCTTGGGTTATACATTTTGATTCTCAACTAAAAAACAGTATATGTGTGTGTGTGTGTTTGTGTATTGGCACTGAATGGATGATCCTATGGTATTTTAAACAGTTATAAAGTTGTAAACCTTGGGTTCTACAGAAGTACTGCTAATTATTATTTTTGTATGGAAGATGATATAAAGGAAAACTTATTTGTGGGATTTCATTGAAGTTCAATTGAGTCACTTATTCAAGTGATAGGTGCACTTGTATAATAATGAATTCCTAAGCTCCTACTGTGTGACAAGTGCTAGTTCATGTGGTAAGTGCTTTGCATTTACTTCTAATTTCTAGTACAACCTTGTTAAGTAGGTAGTATTATCCCCCTGGGAAACAGTTGAGCACGAGTGGAACTTGGGTTTTACTTTTCTGGAAAATGAGGGAAATAATGCCTACTTGGTAGATGAATCATGAGAATTAAAGGATGTACCATTTGTCTTGTGGCTAGCACAGAGTTGGTGTTCACTAAGTGATGGCTTCCCAGGTGGCACTCTTGGTCAAGAACCATCTGTCAATGCAGGGGACACAAGAGATGGGGGTTTGATCCTTGCGCTTGGAAGATCCCCTGGAGGAGGAAATGGCAACCCACTCCAGTGTCCTTGCCTGGAAAATTCCATGGACAGAGGAGCCTGACAGGCTACAGTTCATGGGGTCGCAGAGAGTGGGACACAACTGGGGAACAGGGCTCGTGGCACACGTGGCGGCTGCTGTTATTATAATCTTACAGCCGGAAGAGGTGCCGCAGGTCTCTCAGTTGTCAGTGGTAGAAGTAAGATCTGAACTGGCTTAAAACCGGGAGTCTGGTAGCATGTTTTTGCTTGAGTATCGTGAAGGCTTCTGGAGTGAACTTCAGTGGACTCCTGCCCACCCCTCCACTCCTTCTCTCGGTGTCCTCTGTCACCTTCCCAGTCATGTGCCTAGTGTCTCACACTGGAGTTGCTTGTGCCATTCAGTGCCAGTGTTCTCCCAGCAGAAGGGAGGCAAGTCAGTGCAGGCAGTGGCTTTTGATAGAGCCATCATGCTTTCATTATTGTTTGTGCTGAAATAATTCGGGTAATGGTAAGTTTATAATGATTCATAAATAGTGAATGGTTGTAATTGAGCATTTAAGTTAAAGAAAAAACCTCAGTGGTTTAAAAAATTAGGAAAAAACTTTGATTCTAAGATACTGAGCTAAAGGATAGTATAAGGCAACTTTATTTAATGCGTAGTTATCATTTTGCTGTCTTGGTGCCTATAATTGCTGTTGATTCTCTTTCCTTTATCTGCCATTGTTACTAGTTTGGATATTAGCTATGTATATGAGTAGAATGTTGTGTTTGTCCTACTGGCTATTAGGTAAAGTATCTTTCTTCCATAGACCTTTGAGAAACAGAAGGTACAATTTAGGTATAATATGATTTAGGTATGATAGATTTAGGTAGATTCAGGGAAGAAATAAAGAGGTGACTGATTATGCTTATAACTGAGTTCTCTCTAAATTGAAAAATGTGTTTAAAAAAACTCAGTTCTTCATTTATTTATTTAACAGTCACTGAACATTTGTTGAAGGTAAAGCAATGTAACATTCTACTTTGTATTCTAATAAAGTACTTATGTGTTGGGTAAGCACTGAATAACAAAGTTCCTGAGACAGAGTAAGTCCCAGTTGGTGGGGAACAGTATTTAGAAAATCTTTTGGGAAATGAACTAATTATAAATGACTACTCCTTTCTAATAGGGTGTGATTGTCATTAGTCATCATTACTATAACTTACCAGCTGAGTGGCTTCTTCAAACAGGTTTGTTGAGTGGAGTGGATTTCTAGTATTAGGAAGTACTGGGAAGATGAGGCCAGGGCAAGGATAATACAGATGACTCTTGGACAACAGGGGATGGAACTTCATGGGTCCACTTATATGCAGACTTTCTTGAATAAATGTACATATTCCTTATTGAGTAAAATGCTGGGCATATATGGAGAACAAATCTTCTATTCTGTTTTAAGGGGAACAGTGATACTTGAGGTTGGAAATACATGGGTTAAGACTGTGGAAGACCATTTAAGTCCTAGGAGTTTTGACTATAAGTATTTTGTCACTGAAGTTTTTTGAGCTAAATGTTGACAGTGATTGTTCAGTTGCTTGGTCGTGTCCGACTCTATGACCCCTAGGACTCTATGAACTGCAGCACTCCGGGCTTCCCTGTCCTTCACTATCTCTCAGAGTTTGCTCAAATCCATGTCCATCGAGTTGGTGATGCCATCCAGCCATCTCATCCACTGTCGTCCTCCTCCTGCCTTCAATCTTTCCCAACATCAGGGTCTTTTCCAGTGAGTTGGCTCTTCACATCAGGTGGCTAAAATATGGGAGCTTCAACTTTAGCATCAGTCCTTCCAATGATTATTCAGGACTGATTTCCTTTAGGATTGACTGGTTTGATCTCTTTGCTGTCCAAGGGACTCTCAAGAGTCTACTCTAACACTACAGTTCGAAAGTATCAATTCTTTGGCACTCAGGCTTCTTTATGGTCCAACTCTCACATCCATACATGGCTACTAGAAAAACCAATAGTTGAATTGTATTGAGAATGCATTATTTTTGGAATACATTTTCCTTCATTTTGATATGGCTTTCTGTTTGTACTATCAATTATAATTTAATCTCATAGAATTTTTATAGTAAGTGTATGTGTGTCTGTGTTTGTGTGTATAAGAGAGAGAGGGAAAAGGAAAGAGAGACAATTGGTATGGGGATGCAGTTTTCATCATCATAGCTACTACTTATGGAACTTCTATTTTGTATCTGGCCCTGAATATTAGAATTTTGTTACAGTACTCTCAATAAATCACATTTATTACAGGTGGTAAATGACCTGAACGTGATGGAGCAGGATTGGAATGTAGATTCATCTTATTCTTCTTTATGATAATTATCATCAAAACATTTATTTATTAATTTTTATCATCAAAACATTTATGCCTCATTTACTAAGTCCTAGATACTGGGCTAATTTTACACACATGCACACATACACACTATTTCATTTAATCCTTGTAAGAGTTCTGTGGGAGACATGTTATTTTTTAATCCCACGTCATTATCGGAGACTTCAATAATTGATTCAGTAAGTTGGTCAAGATGACACAGATGTTAGGTGGTAGAATCCAAAACTGTTCTGCCCTGTGAACTCTAGCTCCCAAACTTTTAAAATTCACATTGTATTCTCTTAGAATGGTACCTCCTGGATCTCCACAATGAGCATGGTGTTTCCTGAGGTTATGTAAGGCAGTTGCTCCTGTAGACGCTGTGTTTTTAGCCACTGAGTTCTTTCTACTGTCTTGCTGCCTCTCTTATGTTCATTTGTGCTCAGTTGCTTCAGTTATGTCCGACTCTTTGTGACCGCATGGACTGTAGTCTACCAGGCTCCTCTGTCCATGGGATTCTTCAGACAAGAATACTGGAGTGGGTTGCCATGCCCTCCTCCAGGGGATCTTCCCAATCCAGGGATCGAACCCTTGTCCCCTGTGTCTCCTGCATTGCAGGTGGATTCTTCATCCCCTGGCTGCCTGGAAAGCCCACTGCCTCCCATACAAGTCGGTAAATTACCCATATAGCTCTGGATCTTTGTAAGGAGGGGCTAAGTAGCATACAACTGTCATTTCTTAGTTATTTAGTTTGTCATTTATAACAAAGTGAAACTTGGCTTGTTTTTTTTTTTCCAGCTGGTTTTGGACAGATTTATGGTAAATGACAGTTTTCCAAGTTCTCACAAAAGAAAAAAATAAAGCTTTCTGTCTTTTATCAGCATAGAGTTTTTCTTGTTGTACATGATGTAATAATTTGAGGCTGCCAAAGTCCAACCCACAGGAAATTGTTTGAGTTGGGTAGCAGTATTCACTGGGGAGTTTGCAATAATCAGCCCATAAATCAACAAATAGTGTGACCTTTTTTTAATGCTTGTAGATGCTATCTGTGTTTATTTTTAAGCTTGAATCAAAAGCAAATATTGATTCACTTATATAGTCTTCTTAGAAAAAAATGTCTGCAATATCTCAAGCTAGATATGGAGATTTGGGGGACTCATTTAAGGAGAGTCAGAGTCTATCAGAATGTTGGAATTGATTGTTCTAGATCCTTATCCCTTCAAACAGAAAGTTTCCTCTTGAAATAAACTTTCAGTGATTCGGTGCCTGTTATATTCAACTTCTCTGTGGAATGAAAGATACCCTTAAGGAATATATGAGGTAGTCCCTGTATACAAGTAACTGTAATATGGGAGAGGATGGGAATGCTCATCTTGGAGTGGAAGATGAGTGAGGGGCACTTAATAGGGGCTCAGATATCTGATCAATTGATCCAGGTATATCTTCTACAAATTCATTTGTGAATGAGTGAGTACAAGATGTAACTGGAAAATGGTGGTAAGGTCTAATGACTCTTAAACTTTGTGTAAGTGTCACACATATTTAATTCAATTTTATAAGTTAGTAGTTAATTTTACTAGCAGAATATGTGAATATAAAAACATGAAAAAGAAAACAAAATAAAAACATGCAATAAGAAAAACACAATCATGAACATGAGTCAGTAACAAAAATTGTCAAAGTAGGTCCTGCTGACTGCTTTGGTTTTCTTTAAGTTTACTGTTTGTTCATGTTTTTGCCCCGAGAGTGGAATAAGTGGACAGGAAAAAATTATGGGAGAGAAACTTGTGAAAACTCCATCCATTAATTTCTCCCCTTGTGAATTATGAAAATTCCATTTTTTATTTTTTAAAGTACCATTTTTCTCTAGCCAAAAGAATCCTCATCACTAGAAGCCATCGAAAAGGGGAATGGCATGGTATTTTAGGAGTCCTCTGCTGGTCTCATATGCAGCAATGGAGGTCTGGCAATGAGTCAGTAATGTGGTGTAGTAGCCCAGTGGGGAGAGGATCTGAACATAGCAGCAGTAGCAATGAGATTGGAATGAAAAGAAATAGAAATCGAAATCTAGCCTCCTGTTTTTAGATAGGCAGTAGTTACCAATTATTAAACAGCTTTCATATTGTTAGGATCTTAGGTGTCTCAATGATTTGTTGCCTCTGGTCCAGAGCCCTTTCATTCTGTTCTTAGGGAAAATGAGTTTAAAATCCAATTTTAGTTTTACTTGAAGGAAATTGTAAACTAAACATAATTTATCCGTGAATTATAGATAATTTAGAAAATAGAGAAAAGAGGGGGAAAAAATGCATCACCCTAACAAGACCCCTGTCCTTTTACATTTACTTTTTCTTGATCTTACAGATTGAAAAACTTTTCTAATAGTTCATTCCAGGTAAATCAAGCTCTGAGAAACAGACTTCTGAACTAATAGAACTTAACCCATTACCTGCTGAACTGTGAGGGTAAACATCGTAAACCCATAGATTTCAAAGAAGTCTTCACTGGACTCTTAAGTTCCCCATGATCACAAACTATTCGTCCACCTACACTTGTAAGTGTAGAAAGTTAATCCTCCAAATACCTCTGTTCCTTACTGGGGCCAAGCTTTCATCTCCCTCAGTGAAGTATTTGCATAGTTAAAAAGTTTTTTGTTTTGAACTAATTTGGGACTTACAGAAAAGTTGTAAAGATGGTACAGAGTGTTTTTAGATATCTCTTACTCAGCTTCCTTTCATGTTATCATCTTGTATAACCGTAGTACAATGATGAGAACCAGGAAATTAACTTTGGTTCGATACTATTAAGGAAAGACCTTCAAGCTTCACTAGTTTGTTCATCATTATTCTTTACTGAGGATTCTATCTAGGATCTCACATTGCATTTCACGCATTTTTCTTCGTTAGTCTCTTCTGTTCTGTAAAAGTTTCTCAGTCTTTCTTTGTCTTTTATAACTCTGACATTTTGGGAGAGTATTAGCCAGGTATTTGGTCAAATGTCCCTCAATTTAGATTTGTCTTTTTTTTTTTTCCCTCTCATGATTGAACTGAGATTATAAGGTTTAGTCAAGACTATCACAGAAATGTGTTCTCAATGCATTATTAACACGGGATTCATAATGTCATTATTTATTTTTGCTGGTGATGTTTGACCCGATCACTTGGTTAAGGGCCTCTCTGCCTGGTTTCTCTACAGTAAAGTTAAATTCTTTCCTTTGTAGTTGATAAATATCTGGTTGGAGATATTTTGATACTGTCATTTGCATGAATGTCATGGAATTCTCTGTGCATGGAATTAGTAGTATTACTTAGAGACCTCACTGAACTTCATTTAATGATTATGAAATGAATTTCCGTAAGAGACTTATCCCCTTCCAGGGTACTTGTACCTTATTCCTAGTTTCATCAAAGGACCCTCAGGTTCTGCAGGAGCAAATCCCTCTAGTCTTTACTGGTGTCAGTCACACTCGTATCCCATTCATAATGAAGTCTCCAGTGCTAATAAGCTATATGTCTCTGAACCCCCTTCACCCCACTGTCTCTTAGGGTGATGGGCTCTTCCTGTGGCCCAGTGTCCTTCCAGGCCTCATTTCTCTTTAGGCATAAGCCAGTTTCATTTCACCAAACATTTGAATGACTGCTTAGGGTTTTTTCAGAAATAGAGGCTACGAGCAGCTTAGCTGTTTGGTGTGGAATACAGTAGTGGATAGCTAGGGTAGCTGCATCTGTAGCCTGGTTTAATACTTTGGCCTGAGAAATATGGCAGCACATTATGATGTATTGTATATACTCATTGTGAAGTAATCATTCTCTGTGTTTCATTAATACAGAGAAATAAAATGATTTTTTTTTCTGAAGGTCATCAGCTAGAGCTTTATTGCTCTAACGCTGTCAGTCTTGAGCCTTTTAAATTTAGCCCTGCCATTTCTACTCTGTCAACTGTGGATCTGTAGTAGAAATATTACAGTCTGCCTAAGAATGAAAAATCCAAATGTAAACCAGACAGTACAATTTAGGTCTATTTAGTGCTAAGAAAATTGTAAACAATGAATAACATATTAGATGTTTGATTAGTAAAATACAAATTTATTAGTATTACTGAATTCAAAGTAGCTTTTTGAATTAAATATTTTTTCAAGTAACATGTACGATAGAAGCCCATTTTCTGTAATATGATTCAGATTCTGTGGGTCCTGGAGCTTAATATAATTTAGGGGACCCACTTTAAGGAAAACATTTTTTAAAAAATAGAAAATTGAATATTGGGCCTGAGGGCCTGTGCAAGAGAGTGCCTTGAAATTTAATCTTCATGGTTTCTTGTTAAGTCTGCTTCTGGATGTGGGAATCTGCAAAAAGTTTGGGACCCACTGTTTTCTGTCATTTCCCACAGGGGAAAGGTTTTTACCCTGCCCACAGGAAGTTAGTATGTTCAGATTGGGAACAATATGGGACATAAAGCTTAGTAACTGCATTTCACTAATAGGTAATAAGATGACACGCTTCCTTCCCAATTTTGGCTTCTAAGCTTCCTAGGAGTATACCTGATGTTAGAGACAGGAAAGTGAGGCAGGCTGTTTTGACTTAGTAAATCCCAGTAGTAATGATGATTTAAAAAGTCTAAAGTAGATTACTTTAAAGTAGATTAAAGATTAAATAAATATAAGAATTTATGTTCAGATTTTTAATTTCTTCATGATTCAACCTTGGTGGTAGTGGTGGTTGTTAAGTGGCTCAGTCGTGTCCGACTCTTTGCAACCCCGAGAACTGCAGCCCTTCAGACTTTCCTGTACTTCACTATGTGTTGGGGTTTGCTCCAGCTCCTGGCCATTGAGTCAGTGATGCCATCCAACCATCTCATCCTCGGTTGCCCCCTTCTCCTCTTGCCCTTAATCTTTCCCAGAATCAGGGTCTTTTCCAGTGAGTCACCTCTTCACATCAAGTAGCCAAAGTATTGGAGCTTCAGCTTCAGCATCAGTCCTTCCAATCAATGAACATTCAGGACTGATTTCCTTTAGGATTGACTGGTTTGATCTCCTTGCTGTCCAAGGGACTCTCAAGAGTCTTCTCTAGCGCCACAGTTCAAAAGTATCAATTCTTTGATGCTCAGCCTTCTTTATGGTCTGGCTCTCATCTGTACATGACTACTGGAAAAGCCATAGATATGACTATACAGACCTTTGTTGGCAAAGTGATGTCTCTGCTCTTTAATGTGCTGTTTAGGTTGGTCATAGCTTTTCTTCCAAGGAGCAAGCATCTTTTCATGTCTGCAGTGATTTTGGAGTCCAAGAAAATAAAATCTGTCATTGTTTCCACTTTTTCCCCATCTATTTGCCATGAAGTGATGGGACTGGATGCCATGATCTTAGTTTTCTGAATGTTGAGTTTTAAGCCAGCTTTTTCACTCTTCTCTTTCACCCTCATCTAGAGGCAAGAGCAAAGAGTTCCTCTTTGCTTTCTGCCATAATGGTGATGTCATCTGCGTATCTGAGGTGGTTAATATTTCTACTGGTAATCTTGATTCCAATTTGTGATTCATCCAGCCTGGCATTTCGCATGATGTACTCTGCATGTAAGTTAAATAAGCAGGGTGACAATATACAGCCTTGATGTATTCTTTTCCCAATTTTGAACCATTCCATTGTCCCATGTCTGGTTCTGACTGTTGTTTCTTGACTGTTGCTTCTTGACCTGAGGTTTCTCAGGAGGCAGGTCAGGTGGTCTGGTATTTCTTTAAGAAATTTTCACAGTTTGTTGTGATCCACACAGTCAAAGGCTTTAGTGTAGTCAATGAAGCAGAAGTAGATGTTTTTGTGGAATTCTCTTGCTTTTTCTGTGATCCAGTGGATGTTGGCAATTTGATCTCTGGTTCCTCTGCCTTTTCTAAATCCGTCTTGTACATCTCGATGTTGTTGGTTTATGTACTGTTGAAGACTAGCTTGAAGGATACTGAGCATTACCTTGGGAAGCATGTGAAATGAATGCAGTTGTGTGGTAGTTTGAACATTCTTTGGCATTGCCTTTCTTTGGGATTGGAATGGAAACTGACCTTTTTCAGTCCTGTGGCCACTGCTGAGTTTTCCAGATTGGCTGGCATATTGAGTGCAGCACTTTCACAGCATCATCTTTTAAGATTTGAAATAGCTCAACTGGAATTCCATCACCTCCACTAGCTTTGTTTGTAGTGTTGCTTCCTAAGGCCCACTTGACTTTGCATTCCAGGAGGTCTGGCTCTAGGTGAGTGACCACAGCATCATGCTTATCCGGATCATTAAAACCTTTTTTTGTATAGTTCTTCTGTGTATCCTTGCCACCTCTTCTTAATCTCTCCTGCTTCTATTAGGTCCTTGCCATTTTTGTCCTTTATTGTGACCATCTCAATGAAATGTTCCTTTGGTATCTCTAATTTTCTTGAAGAGATCTCTTTTCTTTCCTGTTGTATTGTTTTCCTCTACTTCTTTGCGTTGTTCACTTAAGAATGCTTTCTGATCTCTCCTTGCTATTCTTTGGAACTGCATTAGTTGGGTATATCTTTTCCTTTCTCCTTTGCCTTTCCCTTCTCTTTTCTCAGCTATTTGTATGGCCTCCTCAGACAACCCGTTTGCTCTGACCAGCGTGTTCTCTTGACAAAACTCTTAGTAGCCTTTGCCCTGCTTCACTTGGTACTCCAAGGGCAAACTTGCTTGTTAGTACAGTTATCTCTTGACTTCCTACTTTGTATTCCAATCCCCTATGATGAAAAGGACATGTTTTTTGGTTTTAATTCTAGAAGGCCTTGTAGGTCTTCATAGAACTGTTCGACTTAGCTTCTTTGGCATTAGTGGTTGGGGCGTAGACTGGGATTACTGTGATGTTGAATGGCTTGCCTTGGGAATGAGCTGAGATCATTCTGTTGCTTTTGAAATTGCAACCAAAGTGGACTTCCTCATGGCCCAGTGGTTAAGACTCTGTGTTCCCGTGGCACACAGCATAGGTTCAATCCCCGGTCTGGGAAGATCGCACATGCCACTGTGGTCCAGGAAGGGGGGAAGAAAAAGATATTTGGAGAAGGAAATGGCAAACCACTCCAGTATTCTTGCCTGGAGAATCCCATAGACAGAGGAGCCTGGCGGGCTATAGTCCACGGGGTTGCAAAGAGTCGGACATGACTAAGCGACTTCACTTTCACTGCATTTTGGACTCTTGTTGACTATGATGGCTACTCCATTTCTTCTAAGGGATTCTTGCCCACAGTAGTAGATATAATTACCATCTGAATTAAATTTGCCAGTTGCCATCCATTTTAGTTCACCAAGTACTAAAATGTCAATGTTTACTCTTACCATCTTCTATTTGACCACATCCAATTTACCTTGATTCATGGACCTAACATTCCTCTACATGTATAGAGGTAGTGTAACTCCCAGCACAATCAAGACATGTAACAGCTTCATCATGCTGGTACTGCCCCTTTGTAATCAACTCTTACCCTCACCTCCAACTTCTGGCAACTACTGGTCTGTTTTGACTTTTGAATTTTAATTTTGACTTTTCCAAAATGTCATAAAAGTAAAATTGTATAGCATATGACCTTTCGAGTCTCATCATAGTACATTTCAGATTCATCCATATTATTTTGTGTGTTAGTATTATTACTTTCTATTGTTGAGTTTAATGTATGTATGTACCATTTACTAGTTGAAGAACATTTGGGTTATTTCCAGTTTTCGGTGATTATATATAAAGGCACTGTAAACATTTGTGTAAAGGTTTTTACGTAGCATAAGCTTTTATTTCTTTTTGGGTAAAATACCTAGAAATGAGGTTGCTAGTTCAGATGGTAAAAGTACATTTAACATTGTATGTAATTGCTAACAGAGTCATTTTGCATTTTTGTCAGCGGTTTGGGAGACTTTCAGTTGCTCTCATTCTTATTCTCTAGTATTTGTTGTTGTCAGATTTTAAATAACTTCTTTTTATAGTTTTTGTTTTTAGCTATGTAGTGTGATTTTAATTCCATCCCCCTAAAGACTAATAATAATGGTAAATATCTTTTTATATGTTTATCTGCTATTTAAGAAAATTGGATAATTTTGCTCATTAAGTTTAGTGTTCGATGCATATTTTGGATACAAATCATTTATTCACTATGTTATTTGAAAATATTTTTTAATCTTTGGGCCTTTTCATTCTCTTAATAGTGCCTTTCAAATAATAGAACTTCTTAATTATGATGAAGTCCAGTTCTATGTTTCTTTTTTCTTTTATGTATTGTGCTTTTGTTTTGTATGTAAGGAGTCTTTACTTAGCCCAAGGTCACAACATTTTTGTCTTCTAGAATTTTTATAGTTTTAGGTTTTCATTTAGGACTGTAATCCATTTTGAGTTATTTTTGTATAAAATGTAAGTTATGGGTCAAGGTTCAGTTTTTTTTTTTAACAGGTTTGTCCAGTTGTTCCAACTTCATTTGTTGAAATGACTATCCTTTCTCCTTTGAGTTACCTTTGCACTTGTACTGAAAATCGGTGACATTATTCGTGTCAGCCTGTTTCTGGGCTCTCTGTTTTGTTCCAGCGCTCTGTGTGTCTGTCTTTTCACCAGTACCATATAGTACTGACCAGTGAATGTTCCACCTTGTTTCTTCTGTTTTAAAATTCTTTTGGCTATTATACTTCCCTTGCCTCCATTTAGAATCAGCTGGTTAATTTCTACAAAAAGAAATCTTGTTGGAGTTTTGATTTGAAATTGCATTAAATCTCTGCATTAGTTTGGAATGAATTGGCATCTTAAAACTGAAATGTCCAGTTTACAAATGTCACATGCCTATCCACTTACTTAGGTTTTGTAGTTTTGGGGATATAGAGCTTACATATATTTATGTTTTTACCTAAGTATTTTGTATTTATGGTGGCTCAGTGGTAAAGATAGTATTGTAAGTAGTACTTTAAAGGAATTTAAGTTTCCAGTGTTCATTGTTATTATACAGAAACACAAGTGATTCCTTAAAAAATATTGACTTTGTATTCTGTGACCTGACTTCACTTATTAGTTCTTAGAGGTTTTTGGGTAGATTTCTTAGGATTTTCAAGTATAGAACATAGTATCTATAAAGATGGTTATTTTATTTCATTATAATCTATATGTTTTTAAAATTTCTTTTTCTTGCCTTGTTGTACATACTAGGACTTCCAGTATGATGTTGAACAGGGGCAGTTAAGAGTAGACATCATTACTTTTTTGGGGGACCTAAAAAGGTGGGACTGGTCCTATCAAAAACCTTTTTTAGCTGAATAGCTGACATTGTTCTACTGCTAAGGAACAATTCAAGCTTTCCACTTTTTGTGTGTGTGAAATCACAAGTAAGTAATGAAGTATGTTAAAGAGAAATATTAGTTCAAAAAACTAATTTTATGAATGAATTGGCTAGCAAGAGACAGGAGGCCAGAAAGACTTATGTATTGTAATAGTCTAGTGTTAGTCACTCAGTTGTGTCTGACTCTTTGTGACCCCGTTTTACTGTAGCCCACTAGACTCTTCTGTCCATGGGATTCTCCAGGCAAGAGTACTAGAGTGGGTTGCCATTTCCTTCTCCAGGAAATTGTCCTGACCCAGGAACCGAACCTGGGTCTCCTGCATTGCAGGGCAGATTCTTAACCATCTGAGCCACCAGGAGGGGTAATTGTGGTACCAACTAGGTGATGACAGTGGAAGTGAGAAAGAAGGATCGATGTAAGAGATTTTGAAGGGGTAATTGACAGACCTTACACTGTGGATGCGGAAGGGAGAGAGGGATAGAAAGGTGTCAGAGACTGATAAACAGCTAAGATTTAGAACCTGAGTAATTGGAGATGCCATTAGTTGACAAAATAGGTGGGGGGAGAATAAGAGGAAGGACTCTTTTGTTGGAGAAGGATGTGACTTCAGATTTTGTCGACATGTTAAACTTGTTTTGAAAGTGAGACAATATGCACATAGTTAGTAATTTTGTTTCAGAGTTCATGAGATTTATCATTTATCAGCCAGAAGTGATGGTTAAAGTTCTAATGGAAAAGGGGATGAGAACACCATGGGGAGCACTCTAGACAAGAGCAGGCACACCTGATTTTAACTTTAGGGAATGTTCGCTTTTAAGAAAGCAGCAAAGGAGAGAGAAAATGGATTGTTGGAGGATAGGAGAATCAGTATTCACTTGTCATTCTTTCATTTTTGGTATTCTCTCATTTTCTTTTTAATTCACCCTATGAATTCAGGATTGTGTAAGATCAGGCAGCCAGTGTTAGGTGCTGCAGAAAAGTTAAGAAGACTGAAGCATATGGAAGAGCCAGTAGGTTTTGAAATTAGATTGCTTTTGAAAACAAATGTACCATGGAGTAATGTTGTGGTGGTAGAGTGAAGGAACAGTACCATGTTCTGACGAGATTAATGGTGAGCAAGGAAAAGTAGCAGTGGTAAATTATTTTACAGAGATGTTTAGCAGTGAAAGGCTGAAAAAAATTTAAGACAGTAGGCATAGGAGTAAATAAGTTCAAGGTGGTGTTTGCTGTTACTTTTTTTTAAAAAAAAAGAATATGGGATACCTGTATATGGTTATCTTTAAAGGGGAAAGAGTTCATGAGAAGGGAATGTGTGAATGATAATAATAACTAATTTGTATAGGGGTTACTATATTGATATCCTCATATTAAGCAATAAGATATTGTGAATGTGGTTTGTAATTTTTTAAAAAATTGGAGTATAATGCCTTTACAATGTTGTGTTAGTTTCTGCTATACAACAAAGTGAATCAGCCATATATGTGTAAGTAAGTAAAGTTACTCAGTCGTGTCTGACTCTTTGTGACCCCATGGATTGTAGCCCACCAGGCTTCTCTGTCCATGTGATTCTCCAGGCAAGAATCCTGGAGTGGGTTGCCATTTCCTTCTCCAGGGGATCTTCCTGACCCAGGGATCTAACCTGGGTCTGCCGTATTGCCGGCAGACACTTTAACCTCTGAGCCAACAGGGAAGCCCATATGTGTGTGTATATATATAAATATATAAATATCCCCTCCCTATTGAACCTCCCTCCCACCCCCACCCCCAATTCCCAGTTTGTAATTATTGATGTGTGGAGTGTACCAAGGAATTGAGATAACTGTCTGTTGATTTATCAGTGCAAATATAGTTCAGTTCAGTTCAGTCACTCAGTCGTGTCTGACTCCGTGACCCCATGGATAGCAGCATGCCAGGCTTCCCTGTCCATCACCAACTCCCGGAGTTTGCTCAGACTCATGTCCATCGAGTCGGTGATGCCATCCAACCATCTCATCGTCTGTCATCCCTTTCTCCTCCTGCCTTCAGTCTTTCCCAGAATCAGGATCTTTTCCAACGAGTCAGCTTTTTGTATCAGGTGGCCAAAGTATTGGAGCTTCAGTTTCAGCATCAGTCCTTCCAATGATTATTCAGGACTGATTTCCTTTAGGATTGACTGGTTTGATCTCTTTGCAGTCCAGGGGACTCTCAGGAGTCTTCTCCAACACCACAGTTCAAAAGCATCAATCCTTTGGTTCTCAGCCTTCTTTATGGTCCAACTCTTAAATCCATACACGACTACTGGAAAAACCACAACTTTGACTATATGGCAAATATAGATTCTTCAGTAAATTATAAGTAAACTGCTCCACAGATGAACAGAAACCAGAAATGTGAGCAAATTTTGACTCACGTTTGAGTCAAATGTGACTTCAGTCACAAAGTCCAGTTTGACTTCCTATTGTTTGGGTTACTTTTGGCTTTAATCGCTAGTAATGGGGCTACTGTTCCTTCATTAGAAACTGAGATACTTTTCATGGTTTTCTTGTCATTCTTTAGACCTTCTAAAATGTTACCCTATTTCTTGTTAACAGACTGGGTTGTTTTTTTTTCCAATGAGTCAACTCTTCACATGAGGTGGCCAAAGTAATGGAGTTTCAGCTTTAGCATCATTCCTTCCAAAGAAATCCCAGGGCTGATCTCCTTCAGAATGGACTTTTGGATTGGGGGCAGGAGGAGAAGGGGATGACAGAGGATGAGATGGCTGGATGGCATCACTGACTCGATGGACGTGAGTCTGAGTGAACTCTGGGAGTTGGTGATGGACAGGGAGGCCTGGCGTGCTGCGATTCATGGGGTCACAAAGAGTCGGACACGACTGAGCAACTGAACTGAGTTGTTTACCTTTTCATGTTAATCTTTGTATTTTTAAAATAATTGTAAATTTTAAATGTTTCTTCAAGCACATGGCTCAATAATACTGATATGTACCTTGCTCTGTGTGAGCCCTATTACAGTTCTTTTTGTACAAGTAGAAGACTTATTCCTGTTGGCTTGCAACTTTCTCGTATCCTGAGGTGCCCAAACAGAAATTTACTTCTCTATTTTTAGGCACAGCAGTTCACTCACAATTTATTCTTTGTTTTGAAAACTTGCTTGCACATACCTATCATGTTAAATCTCAGTCATTGTGTGAAATAGATATTGTAAAGCTGTTTTATAGACCTAGAAAACAAAGTTCAGGACAGCTACGTTGTTTGGGATTACAGAAAGTAATAAAAATCTGGAAATTGAGCCCATATTTTCCAACTGCAAGTCTTGTCCTAGTCCTCTTAATAATATCATAATTGTTGTGTGTGTGTGCTCAATCACTAAGTCATGTCCAACTCTTTGGACCCCCATGGACTCCAACTCACCAGACTCCTCTGTCCATGGAATTTTCCAGACAAGAATACTGGAATGGGTTGCCATTTCCAACTCCAGGGGATCTTCCTGACCCAGGGATGGAACCCTTGTCTCTTATGTCTCCTGCATTGGCAAGCGGATTCTTCATCACTGCACCACCTGGGGAGCCCCAGTATCATGATTACTGTACATCATTTACTCCTTACGACAACCTGACCTTATATTCTATTTCAAACTCTCCTTTTCATAGAAATAGTATTCCAGCCTTATTTCCTTTTTGGAGAAGGAAATAGCAACCTACTCCAGTATTCTTGCCTGGAGAATTTCATGGATGAGGAGTCTGGTGGGCTATATCCATGGGGTCACAGACAGTCGGGTACGACTAAGTGACTTAACACTTATTTCCTTTTAATTTGGCCACATAGCTATACATTTTTTATATTTTCTTATGTAATTTTAAATTGTTTTATTATTTGAAGATATCAGTTCCTTTTCAACTTAAGAAAATAATTAAAAACTTATAAACAAGTTCTACGAAATGGAATAAAGAATTTCCATATACCCTTCAGCCAGATTTATTTATTGGTAACATTTTGCTGTTTTCAGTTGATTATTTTCTCTCTCCTTCTTTCTCCATGTATATGTAAGTATGCACACATACCCACAAGTCTTTTTTTCTGAACCATTTCAGAGTAAGTTGCAGACATTATGCTCTTTTACCCCTAAAATACTTCAATATTGCCTAGGAAGTTCTTTTTCTTTTAAAAATTGGTTGTTAGGGACTTCCCTGGTAGACAGTGGATAGGAATCTGCCTGTCAATCCAGGGCTGCTACTGCTGCTAAGTCACTTCAGTCGTGTCCCCCCTCTGTGTGACCCCATAGACGGCAGCCCACCAGGCTCCCCCCGTCCCTGGGATTCTCCAGGCAAGAACACTGGAGTGGGTTGCCATTTCCTTCTCCAGGGCACATGGGTTCAATCCCTAGTCCGGGAAGATTCCACATGCTGCAGAGCAACTAAGCCTGTGTGCTTCAACTACTGAGCCCACATGCTGTAGCTACTGAAGCCCGTGTGCCTAAAGCCTGTGCTCTACAATAAGAGGAGCCACTGCAGTGAGAAATTCCAGCGCTGCAACTAGAGTGTAGACCCTGCTCGCCACAACTAGAGAAAAGCCCGTGCACAGCAACGAAGACCCAGTGCAAACAAAAATAATAAAAATACATAAACTGCTAAAAAAAGAAAAAAAAGAAGAAGGTTGTTAGATAAATCCAAGACTTCCTGGTGGTCTGGTGGTTAAGACTGCGTGGGCGAGCACAGGTTCCATCCCTGGTCCAGGAACTGAGATTCCACATGCCATACGGTGCCTCCCCCACTCCCCCAAAAGTTAGGGCTTTGTGGGTAGAATTCTTTATTTACTTTCTCATGTATGTTTCACAGATGGATTATATTGTTTGGTGCAAGACCTGCAATTTAATTGAAATATTTTGTCTTCAGTGTTTCTTTGGACCGTTTGTTACTGCCCCTCTTGGCTTTGTTCTTTTTGGCTCTCACCTCTGGTTTCTGACACACCTAATTCAAGCATGAGAGCTTTTTGCCTTCCCCTACACAGGCCATCCAGAGCCTGAGAATCTTTTTCTGCTACTGCCTTTTTTCCCTTTGCTCCCTGAACTCACGGGTGTGTATCATAGGGCAGGCTGAGTTTCAGTGAGCTCCTCACGTGGATCCTGCTGCCAAGTTTTTGGCTTTGAGCAGAGTGGAGGCTTGGTCCTTGTCATTCCTTTGCAGCAGTTAAGCTGAAGGAATGCTGCATGGCTTGTTGGAAATTGCTTAGTGGCCTCCGGTGGGGTGTGTATGAGGGTGTGTGTAGAGAGTTGAGGGTCTTGTAGTCTGTGTGGGAGACGTGGGATGTTTCCTGGTGCTGTGTGCTAATCATCAGGCAGTATTTATTGAGCGCTTCCTTATGACTAGCACTGTGTTAGGAGCTTTTGGAATAATATAATAAAATGCATAAGTAAGTCACAGTAAGTAGTCAAACAAAACTATGTCTCCCACTTACCAACTTTGATTTGAGCAAGTTAATGTCTTTAAGCTTCCCTTTATGCTTCTGTAAAATGGAACTATTAATACCTACTGATTGGGCTGTTATGAAGATTGAGTAAAGAATGTAGGTATTGTTTAGCACATGTCTGACACTAGCTAGTATTCCATTTCATACAGTCATGGTCAGAATATATGACTGACACCATATAAAACAAATAAAGAGCAATAAAAACAAATAGAGAATAATATGACACTATAATGTATAATCAAATACTTTAATTGTGACCTGTGGATTATAAATAGTCTGGGAATTTAGAGAAGGGAAAGAACATTCTTATGCAACCATTTAATGTTCCTGTGCCTCAGCTTTTCCACTGAACACACTATAGATAGTGCTAGGTGATCTGAGAAGGATGAAACTGTTATAGCATTTTTGGTTTTTTAGGTCATCCATATGATGGTGAGAAGGAAAGCAGAAGCTTGGGCAACTGTTAGAAGCCAAATTTAATATTTAACATTCTAAACTTTTTCTTTATGTGGACCTGGCGGCCTTATAGGAGAACTTAAAGGTGAATATTAGAAGCATTTTCTTCCAAGGAAATTTTTGCCTCTTGCTTCTTTGGCATTTTAATTAGTTGAAGATTACTGTTGGTCAATGGATGGCCTCTGATGGTGACTGCCTTGGATATAATCTGAGGATTAAGTGATTTGTAACCCAAATTATCTCTCTGATCCTCTGGCAAAAAAAAATGTAACATACAAACAAACAGGGCAGAAGAAGATTTTGTTTTTTTGGACTGAATATTAAGGACATATGGTTTACTCACCATGAGGGTTTCTCTGGGATGGGACATCTTTACTCAGTAAAGTGATAACATGCCCCTCCCACCTTTAAATAGGCTTTTATAGCCATGGGCATGTAAAACACCTTTAAAATTTTCTGTACTCAAAACATCCAAAAGAAACTGTTTCAATTTCCCAGTTTGGTATGTGTTTACTTGGTAATTTTTTTCTTAGCCTGGTTGTGGAAAGTTCGCATTGGAGTTTTATATTTGTCCAGATCAACTTTCTTCTAGAAAATTTGAGAGAAGTCTCCTATGAAAGTAAGGCTGCTCACACCTTTTCCCCCTGCCTGTTGAGTGGTTCTCCTTTTTGTTGTTGTTGGGCTTATTTTTTTGGTTGGGGGAGGGCTATGTATTGTTTGCCAAGGTTTCAAGTTTATAGTGCGAGGTGAGGCAACGTTGATCTTGGCAGAACAGCACAAAGCTAGTAGAGTCATTAAGTGACGCAAGCTTTTGATTTTTTTTTTCTTTCTGTTAAAGCTCTCTGGCACAGCTGGCTAGTCTGGTCACAGAGGAAAAGAGAAGAGATTTTCTGAAGTTGTGGATGGAATAATAGAAGATGTTTGGGACATATTAAAGAACAGCAGCAGAGCAACAACAGCAGAAACTCCATGTATTTCAAACAAACTTCTTAGCTTTCTGAAATCTATGTCAATTGCTTAGAACCTGGGTTTTTACTTCAGAGGATGATGGGACAATGGGACAGGGCAGTAGAAGGCAAAGAGAGTTGTGCTGGATTCTTGGTTGTCTGTCTGGCTTCTCCTTCCAGTTGGGAAAATCTTCAATCCACAGGAAGCATTATAAACAAGCCTAAAGAACACACTCTACCCTGATCCTGGATTCTGTTGGAGTTGAGGATTACAGCCACTTCACCAGAATTTTATGGAGTCGGTTCAAGAAAAATAGAAGGAAGCGATACTTAAGGACTTCTCGGTTTGAATTTGTCCTGTGCCATGTTAAATTTTAGGCATTGTTTGGAACAAGTTGAGGACAGCTCTGGCTTGTGGATCTAAGGATGCCTGAGTTTCTTGAGCTACCTATATGATGTTTGAAAGGTTGTAAATTCAAAGTCCTTCAACATAAATTTGTTAAATTCTGGATTCTCTTTATATTAAGGACTTCCACAAAGACTAAGGACTCCCCCAAAGATACAAAATATTCTCTTGTTTTCAGGCTAAATGTGAACAGTAATGTCTTGGAAGAGAAATTATTTTTCAGGGGGCCGTGGTAGTGTCCAGGGGATGTTTGCTCCTCGAAGCTCAACCTCCATAGCTCCCAGCAAAGGCCTCAGCAATGAGCCAGGACAAAACAGCTGCTTCCTCAACAGTGCCTTGCAGGTAAGGATAATTTCTTTTTGGTGAACTTCAACTTTCAGTTGCTGATGCTGTATTTCTGTTTACTTTTTAAAATCTAATACTTGATAGTCTCTGTTTGAGATCAGCAGCTTAAGATCATTTTTTAAGTTCATCTCTGTGATCATAGGCAAGTCACTTTATCTGTTTGAGTCTCAATTACCTGATTTGTAAAAGAGATTAATAATGGTAATAGAAATAATAACTAACTAAAGGGAGGTACATGGACTAGATCGTACTACTTGCTTGACTTTTTTCCTGAACAGTCTCTACTGTTTTTTTTTTTTTTTTCCATTTGAGACTAAGGTGTCTCATCACCCTAGTTGCTTTCCTCCAGTCTAGAAAGCAAAATTCTTTCCATAAGTCAAAGATTTTCAGGTATGTTATTCTTGTCTCATAATATTCAGGCTCTCAGCATACTCACTGATTGGGGTCCAGTCTTTGTCCACTTCTTTGTCTCCTTCCTCTGAGCTCTCCTGTAGTATCTGATTAGATATGCTTACACAGAGCTGGTAGAAAATAAATTCCCCTAAGTTGATTAGCTACTCTAAATTTTCCCTTTTGGTTTTGCTTGCCACATTGCTGCTGCTGCTGCTAAGTCGCTTCAGTTGTATCCGACTCTGTGCGACCCCACAGACGGCAGCCCACCAGGCTCCTCTGTCCGTGGGATTCTCCAGGCAAGAACACTGGAGTGGGTTGCCATTTCCTTCTCCATTGCATGAAAGTGAAAAGTCAAAGTTAAGTCGCTCAGTCATGTCCGACTCTTAGTGACCCCATGGACTGCAGCCTACCAGGCTCCTCCGTCCATGGGATTTTCCAGGCTACGTTAGCCTTCTCAAAACCCCGGTGCTTACTGTCTGTCTGTCTGCCCTGGCCAATCAGGGCCATAGTGTGATAGGTTCATCCCTCTTAGTCTAACTTTCAAGTGATAACTTTCCCCTTTCTCTCCTCTTCAGAGTAAAAGTAAATCTTAAGATAAATATGCTTGGGTAAAGTATTAATTAGCTTTACACCTCAGATATATGAGAAAATAAGTTGTTATGAGAGAAAAAAAGACATGACAATGTATTTGGTATAAAAAGCACTGGACTTAAGAATTAGGAGACCCAGGTCCGAGTTTTAGCCTTTCTTTAGACTAGCCTTGTGACTTTGTACAGGTAATAGTATTTCAGTTTTCTCACTTGTAGTTCAAGAATCTTGTCAAGCTTATTTACTTACTTATTTTGTATTATGAATGTTCATGCACACAACAACCAGGCTCAACAGTGATTAACATTTACCAGTCTTAGTTCATTCATTGCCACTACTCAATTATAGAACATATAATTTATCTACATATACATATTTCTATTTTTATACTTGAAGACATTGATAGTTTTGGAGTGCCTATTATAATCTTGTTACAAGTTAAAATTAATTGTTTCATGAGCTAATATTCTAACTTTTATGGTATGAAAGCTATGTTCACCACAGGTGTATTGAATCCATTACATTTATTATAAAAAGGTGTTACTTATTTCGGAGTGTAGCATATTTCAACAAACTTTGGAAATATATACCTATAGATACCTAAGTATCAATGTGAAGATACCCCAGAAGTGTCTATTATCTGGTACGCCTAAAGTGTAGTGCCTTTTCAGATATGATGCTTTTAAAATGTTTTCCAGATAAGAGAAGCTTCCTAAGGCATTTATGCTATATATTACACTGTTTCTTTCTTAACTAAAGTTCAAAGTTTATTCAGATTTCCTGAGTTTTTTACATAGCGCCTTTTTGTATCCCAGAATCCAATCCAAGATGCTGCATTTACTTGTCAGGCTCCTCTTGGCTGTGATAGTTTCTCAGTTTCCTTGTTTTGATAATCAGGACAGTTTTGAATAGTACTAGTCAAGTATTTAGTAGGATGTCCCATTATTGGAATTTGATGTGATTCTCATGATTAAACTGGGGTTATGGGTTTTTGAGAGAAATACCATAAAAGTAAAGTGCTATTCTCATCACTTTCTGTCAAAGTTACATTCTGTGAACAGATTTATCACTGTTGATTTTACCGTTATTTTTTAAATTCTGTTGACTTAAGGAGGTCACACCTCTCTCAGAAAGGTCCAAAATGGAGAAATCTAACAAAGACAAAATTCCACACTGCAATTCAAGCTTCTAAATAAGTTTTTAAATATTTTTGCTTTTCTTGTGTGGGCCATTAAAATAAATCCTTATTCTGCAGTTTTTAACCCATAAAATACCTCTTTAGGATCGCATTTGATGTATGTCATACCACATTTTCTCTGTGTGATCTACTTTATGTTTGAATTAGTGTTTTTTCTATAATATGGTCATCTGTGCCTCTGATTGGATACTTCACTTTATTTGGACTTTTTTTGATAGATTAGAATGAACTTTTCTCTTGAGAGTAATGATGTCTTCTGTGATCGTTACCTATATTTGCTTGACTTCTTGATTTAAATGGGGAATTTTTGTGGTGTAATGAAGTATCCTCCCTTTTCCTCAGGTTTTATGGCACTTGGACATCTTCCGACGTAGCTTTAGGCAGCTTACAACTCACAAATGCATGGGAGATTCCTGCATCTTTTGTGCTCTCAAGGTAAATACTTCAAACTTGTTTCTTCTCACTGTCATTAGGTTGCCAAATGATTGATATTGAGGTGGTTTGATTGTTCAGATTAATGCTAAAGAATTTGTTGCTACATTATCTGCCTCTGGTTTAGTGCAAAGGATAAGTATGATTAATTTTGCTTGCTTCAAAGAAATACTACTTGGTATTCTGTTTCTCTGAACCTTTTGCCCATACAACTCTATTTAATGTGATAGGGTACTATTTACATGTGCTCAGACTTTGAGTATTTATCTGAAAAACTAATACTAAATTTTCATTTTGAAAAAACAAACAACCAGCTGTTTTTCATGGAATTAACTATTGTCTATAAAAGCTAAATTTAGCAACAAACTGTTTCTATGAAGAAAAACCAGTACTAAAATTTTCCCATTTTCCCATTCCCTAATATTTCCCATTATCACATGTAATAGATTCTTTATATTGGTTCTATTTTAGTCTGACTCCAATTTTTTCATTTCTGAATAAAGTGAAACTGAGGATTCATTTAGAGACAAATAAAATGGTGTAATGTGAGAGAGTTCTGACTCAGAGATTTTAGGTAAGTTGCTAAAGAGAAAGAACTAGGATGTATAAAAGGCCCATTCTCCATCAGTTTTCCAACATGTATGCTCTCTGTTTTCTTGGTCCAGATATACAATGCATTATTTGTGGTTGGATGATGAAGCTTCTAGGGTCATTTTTCAGTCGCATGAAGTCTGAATCCTTGGTTTGTCACAAGGATGCTTGGTTGTGATCATTATTAACTTAGTTGTTTTTATATCTGAGAACAGGAATTATAACCAAAAAACTCCAGGGTTATTTCCTAGTTAAATTTGCAACAGCTGAGTCAAAACAATTTTTTGGCCAACATCAGTTTGAAGTTTTAGTCCACGGTAGGCTGATATCTCTGAAAAGAGATAACTGAGACTTCTGAACTTTTTGCCACTAGCGTCACAAATATCTTTTTTTTCTCTTTGTTTGCAACCATTATAGCTTAGTAAAATATAGAATATAAATTATTGAGGACTTCCTTGGCAGTCTAGTGGTTAAGATTACATGCTTCCACCACAGGGGACATGGGTTTGATCCCTGGTTGGGCAACTAAGATCCTCTGTACCTCTTAGTGCAGCAAAAAAACAAAAAAATAAATTAGGAAAGTAAATTATTGGTTAATTGAGTTTAAATATGAAATTTTAATGAAACCAGATTTTTTACAAGTTGTAACATTTCTGACTATATCCATTCAGACAGAAGTCCATTCAAAAAAGTATTTGGCTTGATTTTCTGAAAGGTACATTGACATTAAGTATCTTATTTTAGATAGACAAGAAACATAGTGGTCCTTTGGCCATCAAGTCCAAGGGAAGTCTGGTTCATGACATTAAAACCAAAAAAAACAGGGCAAGTTACTTGCTAGGGGTATCTGAATCCTGGGGAATACCTGGTAGGAGAATCTCCTACAGATAGAATTTCTACTGATAGATTTCTACAGATAGAAAACTCATATCTATACCAGGAAGAGATGATGGCACTTACATGACCCTCTGACATGCCTTTGATTAGTTAGGACTGTGCCCTATTCTTCACTGACCCAGACTGGACTCTGGAGAATTGGTTGTCACGGTCTTGTTATGTTTCATTTTCCAGAGGGACAAATTGTTACTTTAATATAAATCAATACAATTATATAAGTCAGATAAAGAAAACCAACCACCAGACCTTATGGGACACCTGAGACATCTGGTTTTTCAAGCTAGAGGGCCAGGGGTGTATCTTGAGAGTTTTTCAGAGAAGCAGTTGCTTATGATAGGTAAGTAAATGGGCTTAGTGAATCAAAGATTATGATTTAGGACTTTCTAGCTCTGAGGATGTGTTGGAATTCTGGTGCTTTCCTCATCAATCACATCATTGCCTGGTCTATCCATTAGATTTCTTTTCCTTCACTGATGCTTTTGCTATGTAAAGTGAAAGTTGCTCAGTTGTGTCTGGCTCTTTGTGACCCCATGGACTATATTGCTAAGTCACTTCAGTCGTGTCCGACTCTGTGCGACCCCATAGACGGCAGCCCACCAGGCTCCCCCGTCCCTGGGATTCTCCAGGCAAGAACACTGGAGTGGGTTGCCATTTCCTTCTCCAATGCATGAAAGTTAAAAGTGAAAGTGAAGTTGCTCAGTCGTGTCCGACTCTTAGCGACCCCATGAACTGCAGCCTACCAGGCTCCTTCGTCCATGGGATTTTCCAGGCAAGAGTACTGGAGTGGGGTGCCGTTACCTTCTCCATGGACTATATAGTCTATGGAATTCTCCAGGCCAGAATACTGGAGTGGGTAGCCTATCCCTTCTCCAGGGGATCTTCCCAACCCAGGAATCGAACTGGGGTCTCCTGCATTGAAGGCAGATTCTTTACCAAATGAGCTATCAAATTTGCTATATCGGAAGATTAAAAACTTGATTTTTTTTTTCGTAAAATGCTTTTCAATCCCTCAGTGCTAAATAAATGTTACATAATTAAGCTCTAGTTTGCACATACTTTGTTTTAGATGGCATTATTTGCATTAATTTAATTATTGTGCACTTAATTTGAAAATTAGAGTCTTAGATTTTCCAATAAATGTGCTTAGATAGTTGGTTATTTGTATAAACAAAAAGGAAATTAGATCCCCACTTCATATTATACCAAAAGTAAGAATTTCAGATGAATTAAGGACTAAAATGTGAGAAACAAAATTTTGTAAGTTTTAGAAGAAACTATAAGGGAGTATCAAGGCCTAAGTGATAGAGAGGATTTAATAAGTAAGTCATGAAAAATACAAAGCTAAAAAGTTTGACATATTTTACTATAGAAAATTCAAGAACTTCTGTTCATCAGGGGATTCCATAAAGACAGTAAATATACAGGGCTACAAATTGTGAGAAAATGTTTGCATTATATATAATCAACAAGGATTGGTATCTAGCATAGCACTTAGAGAACTCCCATGAAGAGTAAGTAAAAAATAAAATGAGTCAACAGAAAAACTAACAAAAGACATAAATAGGGACTTCCATGGTAGTCCAGTGTTTAAGACTCTGTGCCTGTGCTCCTAATGCAGGGGTAACAAGTTCAGTTCCTGGTTGGGAAGCTAAGATCCCACATGCCCAAACATGGCCCCCCCCAAAAAAATTTTTTTTTAAAAAGACATAAATAGACATTTCTCAGAATGGGAAAGCCAATTAACTTTAAAGGATATGAAAAAGGCTTACCCTCTTTAGTAATCTCAGGCAGTTCAGTTCAGTCACTTAGTCGTGTCCAACTCTTTGTGACCCCATGAATTGTAGCACGTCAGGCCTCCCTGTCCATTACCGACTCCTGGAGTCCACCCAAACCCATGTCCATAGAGTCGATGATGCCATGCAACTATCTCATCCTCTGTCATCCCCTTCTCTTCTTGCCCTCAATCTTTCCCAGCATCAGGGTCTTTTCCAGTGAGTCAGCTCTTCACATCAGGTGGCCAAAGTATTGGAGTTTCAGCCTCAACATCCATTTAGTAATCTAAGAAATGTTAATTAAACCATACCCTTCAGATAGTAGAAATTTAAAAGTTGGATAAAATTGTTACCTAAAAGGTAGAATAATGAGAATTTATGTACATTATTGATTGGAATATAAATTGATACCACTATTTAGGAAACCAAGTTGTCATTGCATTTGTCAAACAAAATTGAAGTAACAGGTATCCTGCTACTCAGTAACTCTACTCCTAGATATTCCCTGTAGAAAACTTCCTGTACATACACACCAGAAGATACATTAGAGGATATTTAAGGTAGTGTTTTCCTATGATGACAGAAAAATGGAAGCAACCCATTCCAACTATAGTGTAATGAATTAAAAATTATGGTTTATTCCCAGAGTAAAATACTATATAGTAGTGATAATGAATAGTTGGCAGCTACGTATATCAACTTAAATTAATCACAGAAACATTACAGACAGTCCTCGACTTATGATGGTTTGACTTATGATTGTTTTGACTTTATGATGATACGAAAGCGATATGCATTCAGTAGAAACCTTATTTTGCATTTTGATTTTTTTCTTGGGCTAGTGATGTGATATGATACTTTCTTGTGTTGCTGGGCAGCTATAATGAGCTGTCAGTCAACCACAGTCAGTCATTCCCTGTCAGCCACACAATCATAAGGTTAAACCAACCAATACAGTTATAACCATTCTGTACCCATACAACCATTCTATTTTTCACTTTCAGTATTCAGTAAATTAGATCAGATATTCACTTTACAACAAAGTAGGCTTTGTATTAGATTGTTTTGCCCAACTGTAGGCTAATGTAAATGTTCTGAGCATGTTGAAGGTAGGCTATGCAACCCACTCCAGTATTCTTGCCTGGAAAATCCCATGGACAGAGGAGCCTGGTGGGCTACAGTCCATGGGGTCACGAAGAGTTGGACACAACTGAGCGACTTCAGTTTCCCTTTTCACTTTCATGCATTGGAGAAGGAAATGGCAACCCACTCCAGTGTTTTGCCTGGAGAATCCCAGGGACGGCGGAGCCTGGTGGGCTGCCGTCTATGGGGTTGCACAGAGTCGGACACGGCTGAAGCGACTTAGCAGCAGCAGCAGCAGCAAGCTATGATATTTGGTAGATAAGTTACATATATTTTTGGTAGGTTTATTGGGATGTAATCCCATTGGTTTCCTAAGATGATTGGTTTCCTATCATCTCTAAGAGCAGTAGAGATGTAATCCCATTGAATGAAAAAAGCAAGTCACTGAAGACTGCTAAACTATGATTCCATTTATATACAAAGCAAAAACAGGCAGAACTAAATAACATATTGTTCAGGGATGCATACATATGATAAAACTGCAGAGAAAAAAGGAATGATTTTCACACAATTTGGGATAATGGTTACCTCTGGAACATGGAATGGAGAGGATATAATCAATTAGGGAGTCTCAAACTCAATTTTTCCATTTTTTTAAGTTGTGTGGTAAGCACATGGGGATTTATTATTCTTGGGTTGTATATACCCATCATGTTTGTTCTTTATTTGAATGATGATTTTTATTATAGAAAAATACAGCAATCTGGAAAGCCTAAAGTGTAGAGAGGGAAACAAAATAGTCTGTATTCCCTCACAGGCGTCTTTATTTCGCTTTATGCCTCCTTTCTGGTCTGTGATATTTCTAGTAATGTCTTTTTGCCCACCATTTTAGTAAAAAGAATACTCCCCCCGCCCCATCTCTAATATCTTCCTATTTGTTTGAACCTTAGACTGCCCTGGAGTGATATTTTGAAGTTACTCCCTTATAACCCTGGAGCGGCTTCCAATCGTCTGTTAAATCACTTTAAAAAGCAAGATTATAGACATGTAAAAAACTAATTTCGCACTTCCTTTCGCCTTCCTCTCCTTGCCAAGACTGTTTCAGCTACGACAGTAGACAGTGGCACATAGTGTGCCTGCTTCTTAGGTACGCGTTGCAGATGCCATTCACTCTGCTGCACCCCTTGTCACCCCAAACAATAGCATAATGATAAATAAAACAGTAACACATCCCTTTTGAATCAAACCACATCTACCTGTCAGGACTCTTAAGAATTTATCTTCTTTATGAAGTTTTAAAAATACTCTCTCTATGTAGCTCTGTGATTGACTTAAACAATGTTTGGCGTGGCTGAGTGGGTTTTGGGGAAGGTGGCCAGCTTTTCTTCTCTCTTGGTGCTATGCTCAGTGCCTGGACCTTAATATAAACACAGCTTTTCTGGGTTCATATAGTCTTTTAGTTGCCCTGCCTTCCTCCAGGTGATCTTCCCAACCTGGGGATCAAACTCAGGTCTCCCGCATTGCGGGCAGATGCTTTACTATCTGAGCCACTAGGGAAGCCCGAGTCTTGTAGTAGTTCTTGGTGTTTTTGTTACGGAGTTTGGGTATTGCCTTTTTCTTTCTCTCTTATATGCTCTCTCACTTTGTCCTGTTTCACAGATTTTCATATTGTGACATTTAGCCTCATAATTTTTTTAGTAGGTCCACTAATCTAAGCCTTCCTGCCTCATTTAATAAGGGAAGAGTGAGATATGCAGGGGTGGGGGTGGGGACAGGGAGGGGAGTCCATGATGGTAAAGGTCAGCTGTTGAAAGAGTGAAAGGCTAGGGTTCTGTCAGCATAGCAGTTTTACCGTATCCTGTGGTTAGGTTACATGTTAACTTTGTGGTGACCAGCGTGGGCATAATTCTATATTTTTTTCTCTGTGAGTATAATTGTAAATATTTTTCTATTTAAAAATTAGGGGAATATTTGATGAGGCCAGTAAGAATTCCTTTTTGCTGATACTTCATGACCTGTTTGCATTCTTTAGTGCTAAGTTTTATACATAAAATTCTTATTTCTTAGATTTTTTTTTAAAACAAGAGACTCCAGAATCCCTGAATTTGAAATTGTCTGCAAAACTTTCCAATTCTATAAAGTCAGAATTCTTTATGTTAGAGCATAATTGCTTATCTCTAGAACCTACTATTAAGGACAAAAAGAAACACAAACATGTTCCTCGATGAGTCAGAAGTTAGCCAACTTTCTCTTAATCTGATGTTTGGATGAAGGATTTGCCCTTCCAAGTCTGGCTGAAAGATATGTATCCCTGCTTTTTCTCCAGTTGTTCACTTTACCTAGCACCTTAAATATACATTTACTATTGGCCTTATGTGGATACATTTGGATCATGTCTTTATTTTGTTTTTTCTTTTGGTCTGTGAATGTCTGTCAGTAATCCTGTGTCTTACAACCTTCCCTGGTACACTAGGATATGTTGTGTCCAGTACTTTTTGGTGGTTTGTACACAAAACCACAGAAATGGACTAGTTTTGATAGTCTATTTCTTTTGGTCCTGTAGAATATACTGTTGGCTTTTTTTTTGGTGTTACTTGACATTAAGTCCCTAAAGTAATTGCAGCCTCGAAATCTTGCGTGCAAATTATTAATGAAGAATTTGTTAGTCTTTCTGCTTACTTTGAACCACGATGTCTTTCAACTCTGATTTAGCAAATAGAAGGGACTTGTGTGCTAATTACCCTGTCCCTTCTAAAACACCAAATTTATTCTCATCTAGTATTACTGACCTAAACCCTTGTCATGCCTACAGCCCAGAGCTCTTACTCATATCGAATCTGCTCGTACACCCTGGCCCCCAGGGTATGATTTTACTTTGGTGTTGGTTTATTTATTTATCTCTATCCAGAGGAGGAAATCCGTCCTCTGTACTTAGTATGCCACAAAGATTTTGTTCTCCTTCCAGGGATTGTACTAGAGGCTTTGCAGTGCCAGGATGTAGGACAGAGTGTTTTTTGTTATAGGCAAAGAAGAATGCTGCATTGATTGATTAAATCCAATAAATCTTCTCAATTAGTGAATTTTTTTTTTTAAGACTTAGTATAAGGCCTAAAAGCCTCAGAGTGGTGGTGATGATGGAGGTAGGGATGGAAGAAATGGGTTTTTGTATATTAAGGTGTCCTGGAATGTATAAGTCTATATCTGTAGAGCAGTAAGACTATTGTGAAGGAGCAGTAAAGTCTATGCTCTGCTGATTGCTCACTTGTTAACTGGGAGGAAATTTGAAGGTTAAGGGAACAAATCTCAATATTTTTTTATTTTGTACCATGTAGCTGTTACTATGCAGGGGACTGAAACATACACATACGGAGTAAAGTGGTATAAGGAATTACAGTCTGGTCATTTTTGTTTGTTTTTTCTGTAGATTTTAGGAAGGTCTTCATTGTCTTGTAGTCATTGCCACTATCAGAAAACAATAAACCCATTATCCTGGACTGACTGTGTAAACCAGGAAATTAGATTTCTGGTATGTTACCCAGAAATTTTAGCTCATAACAAACAGCCCTCACATAAGGAAGGTCCTTATGTCTAAGGCACATGTCTAAGTTGAACTTCATTGTTTTGCCTATTTGTGGAATATGACTGTATTTTTGTGATCTTTCTGTTAACCTTTCTTAGTCTTTTTTTTTTTTTTTTTTTTTAACTTTTTGGCCACACTGCACACATGGCATGCTAGATCCCTGACCAGGGGTGGAACCTGTGCCCCCTACAGTGGAAGCACAGATTCTTAACCGCTCGACCATTGGGGAAGTCCCTAACTTTTCTTAAAGTTGTATTAGTCTGTCCCTAAGTTTTCTGAGTTAATTTAACAATTGACATAACTTGGATAGTATAAAACTTAAGCTCTTATCCTTTGAAAAATTATATATGTGCGGCTGAGTCTCACTGCTGTCCACCTGAAACTATCACGGCCTTGTTAATTGGCTGTGCTGCTACTCCTCAGTCACTTCAGTCGTGTCCAACTCTTTGCGATCCTATGGACCGGAGCCCATGAGGCTCCTCTGTCCATGGGATTCTCCAGGCAAGAATACTGGAGTGGATTGCCATGCCCTCCTCTAGGGCATTCCTGACCCAGGAGTCGAACCTGCATCTCTTATGTCTTCTGCATTGGCAGGCAGGTTTTACCACTAGCATCACCTGTTAATTGGCTATACTCCAATATAAAGTTAAAAAAAAAAAAAAGCAAAAATGAAATTCTAGAGTTCAGAATTTTACATGATATTTCAAATAGAGAATATGACTACAGGGAAAAATATAGTAGATCACCATGATTCCTTCCTTTCCAGAGTTTATGGCAGAACCTGAAACTTATACAATCTCACAATCCTTGTGCTTGTCCAGAAGGGTTCCATTTTTTATTTCCCCATGGAGTAAATGGTTAGGATATTGATTCTCAAAATTTGATTTGAATTCTGTTGGTAATCTATATGGTCCTACATTTTTGATCTTGGCAAAAACTAGCAGATTGACTTATATTTTAGTTTAGTTTAGCTCAGTATTAGTTTATGGTTTCCCACTGAAAGCAGTACTATTCCCTGATGAATCTGGCCTATTTATGCCTCTGTGTCTACCTGTCCAGTGTCTTGAAGTCTTGGTATTTCTGTGTCTCTACCTTTGTGTGTATGTGGGTGTCTTTTTTGTATGAGTGGGAGGAATGAGGGTGAAAGGTAGTTTATGATGGTCTTTTACTTCACCACTGCAAGTCCAAGGTTTTAGATTATGAACTGAGTGCAAATAAAGCCCTAAACTCATGGGGAGAAAATGGTATTGATAACTGAATTTAATTTAAAGGAACTGAAATAGGATATGTGGTTAATTTTCTAATTAGGAAGTCCAGAGGCTATTTTAAGACATAAAGTTAAAGAATCCCAGGAGAGAAACTGGCCAGCTGTTCTCTGCCTCCCCCAGAGTTTGAGCAAGCGTTTCTGTTGAACTGACTGAATACCTTTTTCTAAGAGTGTGGTAGTAGTATTATGGTTATGTTTTAAACTAGAAGTGTTCTTACTTTTTTAGAGGCATCTCCTGAATATTTACAGATGGATAATGTCTGGTATTTGTTTCAAAATGATCTGGGAAAGGGGTGAGTGGGTGGGTGATATATATAGAATAAGCTTGGCCACAGGCCAATAATTGTTGAGAATGGATAATGGGTACAAGGAAATTTATTGTGCCATTTTGTCTAACCTGGTATGTTTGAACTTCTTTGCAATAAATGTTAAAAATCCAGTGTTACTGTTTTGGGTGCCAGAATGGTAAACATTTAAACATTCTTTCTCCTCTTGAAAGAAAACGTTCAACTTTCTTTTGAACACACAAAACTAGGATGAAATTTCTCTCTTTCAGCAGTCAGTGACCCACTAGGAGTAGCTCCTTTATCTTCCTTTCAAAGGATTGTGTTTACAAACATGCTCAATTGGCCATGTCTAGGTTTATGATTTATTTAGGTGTATGATTTCCAGGAGGTGTGGGGGAAAAAAAGATAGTTACAAGAGCCAAAATTATAGATTTGGGAAGCTCAAAGCAAGAAGAGAAATCCTGAGAATTGAGTTAGCAGCAGTGTGTAACATGCGTCATGCCTTTGTAGAAAATATTGCTGGACACCTCTCAGAGGTGAGTTGGACTGCCAACTAGGGCACTTTCCAAAAACCTTGGGTCCATAAAGCATCAAATTTAGTGACAGCCCTTTTCTTTGACCTGTATCTTCCCTACTCATGACTTCTTTTTGATACAGAGCTAGGACGTTCTGAGAGAGAAATAATCAGCTATTCCTTGCTTAAAGACAAAGTCTGTGTTTTAAGGGAAAGAAAAAAAATCTCAAGCAACAGCTGCATTTGTACATGCCAAAGTACAAAGACTTTCTGTCTTTATGGTGCTTTTATCTTATTTACATGGTTTTTACTAATCCAAATAATTATATGCTCATGTGGGTAGAATTGTTTTGCTCCTTGATCCAAGAGAGATGGGTGGGGAAGCACCTGCTTTTAGTCATTAAAGTCTTGTTGCTTTTGCACCGCATCCAGGAAAATAGTTAATAAACAAAAAGTAATTTGCCTTTTCCTGAGAATGAAAAGGAACACCTCTTTGGTTTCACTCTGTGAAGAAGAGCAGAGAGAAACCTCCAAGTTGGGTTTTCTATTTATTGAAATGAAACTGACAGGGACCCCACAGAGGAAAATGATTCCTGGGTTTTGGTTCTTCCTGCCCTCTCTCCCTCTCTGCCATAGAACTCAGCAACTGGAAGAATACCAGTTTTTGTTCCTTATTGGTGCTACCACCTGTTCTTATTGCTGAACTAAATGTTCTTGGCTTTCTTTGGTGTGAATAGGATCTCCCTCTGGGAAAGGTGGGAGGAGGGCGAAAAAGGGAACAGGAGAAGGCTCGTTCCAGCCTTGTGCTCCTGTGAGAGGGACACACAGGGGTTAGTGTGCTGCCCTAACAGAGGGGCTTTGTGCTCTAGCTTCTTCCAGAGCTGTGGCTCCACAGATGCACGCTGGGCAGGCTGAGGCTGCCTCATCCCTTATGCACATGCTTTTCCTAACAAGACCGATAATAGTTAAAATAAGAAAAGAAAGAATATGCAAGCAGAGGCTATTCTGAAAAGATATTCAGTGCGTATGGAGAAAGCTGTCTGTAACTAAGAGGTTAAAAACGAGTAGCATGGAGATGATGCCACTGAGCGCAAGAGCCAGATCTGTTGTTGCATATGCACCGTGGATGCAGGCAGAGCTCTGACTTTAAGTCTTTCTTTCCCTTGTTATCTAGGTCATGGGAAATCAGCCTCTTAAATACAAGCGGCAGAATAGAGAAGAGTTTCAACCTTCGTACCCAGATCTCAGAGACTGAGGAGGTAGCTCAAGGCAGAAGTATATCTGACTCAAGGCCTTTCTTCATAGGTCAGTGCAGGCAGTAACCTAAAATAACTCCCAAATAGAATGGTGATGATAATAACAGCAGTTAGATAGCACTTTCATACTGTCAGACTAAGATATAAGTATCTGTCTAAGATATAAGTATAAAGATAGATAATTTAGGTAATCCTTAAATAATCCTAGGAGGTAAATACTATTATTAATTCTCTTTTAGAAGAGAAAACTAAAGCCTAGAGGAGTTAAGTAACTTGTTCAAGGTCATATAGATGATAAATAATAGGGCTGGGATTTTGAACACAAATAGTATGGTTCCACAGTCCATACTATTATGCTATTATGCTATGCCATCTCTCCATGGAGCTCTGTCCTTTCTCAAATAGGGTCATCGGAGCCATAAAGTATTTTGAGTGGCCATTTTCTTAATTCTCTCTAGGATGGTAACATAACTAGTACTGTGTGTAGGAGAGAAGTTAATTCATTAGGAGCTGTTGATGCCTTCGAGTATTAAGACTTAATTCTTGAGGAAACCCAGTTGAGAAACACTAAAGGGGCTGTAGTTTGCATTCGTTGTGTTTGTACAGAACTGTCCTGAAACTAATTTTGTATTGGTTTGTTTTGGAACTGATTGTGGGCTCTGAACAAAGGACCAAACCTTATCCATCCCTTGCCCAAGAGCATTGATGCCTTACCATTAATGATTGAGAAGAATGACAGGTGGGAATATGATAGCGCTTACCAAGTTTGGCCATGCTCAAGTGACTCTCTTTCATTATATCATTAAGTGTTCAGATCACCATATGTAGAAGCAGTCACTACTTCTTTTCTTACTTTCCTTGTCCTTTTTTCTTCACATTTTCCCAAGTTTCAAAATACCATTGGTCACTTGGTCGGTATCCAGTTGCCCTCTGGGAGTGTTTAAATGTGTTGGCCGGTATCCACTTGCCGCTGGGAGTGTTAACTGTGGACCTAGACCTTTTCTTTTGGTCTAGTTTAAGGGGTCACTGATAGATGTTCTTTCACTTCCAGCAACAAATTATGGAAGATCTTTCTCTGCCTTTACCTGATCTTATAATAGACTTTTTAAAACTTTCTAGGTCAGTCCAAAATAACTTAAAAGTAATTATAAGAGACCTCTGCCCCCAACTCCATGCTTGTTAAATAATACTAAATATAGTTTGTTGGTACTGCCTCCTTCATATCATAGACTTGTTTATAGGCAAATAATAGCCAGGTACAAGGTAAATTGTTCCCAAGTTATTATAGGGATAGATGTTCAATGTGTATGAGGTGGAATGATGATATTAAGAAAATAGTATGAAGAAAACAGTTCCTACTTGAAATTAGAAGAATGAGGTTTAGTCCCATTTTGCTTGAACTGGTTATATTACTTTAAAAATTTTCACTCAGAAAGTTGATTCTTCATCTGCTTAAAAAGAGTAGGGACTTAATGTTTTCCCTTAATAAGATCTACTCATATAAAATCATACATTCATTTAAAACTAGATTTTTTAAAATTAAAAAAAAACGTTTAAAATTTATTTATATACTGTCTTAGCCACACTGGGTCCTCATTGTTGTGTGGTTCTCTGTCCCGTGACAGCGAGAGGGGTTGCTCTCCAGTTGCAGTGTGAAGGCTTCTCAGCACGGTGGCCTCTCTTGTTGCGGAGCGCAGGCTCTGGGGAGTGTGGGCTTCAGTAGTTGTGGCGCTCAGGCTCGGCAGTTGTGGTTTCCTGGCTATAGAGCCAGCCTCAGTAGCTGTGGCGCACAAGCTTAGTTTCCATGCAACATGTGGGACCTTCCCAGGTCAGGGATCAAACCTTTGTCTCCTGTATTGGCAGGTGGATTCTTTACCACTGAGCCACCAGGGAAGCCCAAAAACTAATTGTTGATAGCCTTTACATGCCAGTACTATTCTTGGTGCTGGAGTATAGCAAGGAATTAAAGGATAGAAATTTCTGACTTCATATTCTAGGGAGTGCATTTAGACAATAAATAAATAAAATACATGGAATGACTGTTGGTAACAAGTGCCATAGGGAAAGTTAAAACAGATAAACGTGGGAGGTTTAGAAAAAGTGGGGGAAGCTTGCTGTTTTAAATAGAGTGATCAAGGAATACTATATTGAGAAAGTAATGTTTGGATAAAAATCTGAAGGGAATGAGTGACTGAGGTACTGCAAGTAAAGTGTCGAGTAAAATGAGGACCAAGAATAGCCATTTTAGGTTGGTGGGACCTCTTACTGTTAGCTCACGTAGGTAGGTTGATAAAAGTGGTCTCATTTCTGGTCTCATTTGTAAGTCTGAAAAATAACCCTGGATTTTTTTTTTTTATGTGAATAATTACTAACAAGGATTTCAGGAGAGAGACCTTCTTTTTCATGTTGATATGTCACTCACTGTTGGGGGAGTAGTTTATCTGGGTGGCTTAGTGTGGATCTGGGCCATGTAATGTCAGCGAACACATTCTAATCTCCGGGCGGAGGGTCTAATACCACTGGGGAAGACACCTCAAGCCAGGTGCCACTGTTGCCACTCTCTGTTTCCATTCTCTGCATATCACATTAATCATTGTTTCAAATACAGGTAAAGATGGAGAAGGCAGATACATTTAGTTACACCAAAATAAAAAACTGCTTTGCTTGAAAGATACCAGAAGACTAGAAGAAGGTATTTGCTATAAGTAGTACTCACAGAAGACCCAGAAAAACTGAGGCAGTTAGAAAGACTAAAATTAACCAGTTTGACTATATTAATTGCTGACAAGGATACGGGGCAATTTATTTATATTCAGGCACTGGTAGAAGTTTAAGTTGCCATAATCTCTTTATAATAGCAAAAAAGTGGAGACTGCCAAAATTTCTGTCAATTAAAAAATGATAAATAGATGTGCTAGAGTAACCTGATGTAATGCCATACAGCAAGGAGAAGGGGTGAAATGTGTGGATAACCTCAAAAATAATGCTGAATTTTTTTTAAAAAAGTAAAATTCAGTGTGATACTTGTTACATAAACAAAGAAGCTGTACACACAAGCATACTATATGTTATTGAGAGATAAATATACACACACACTTAAAAATAAAAACAAAAGATTGTGCTGTGCTGTGAACTCATGATAGTGAGTGACTGGGCTTAAAGGGGACTTTAGCTTTATCTGCAGATTAGAAGTAAACATGATAGAATGTTTATTTCTGAGTGTTAGACATGTACGTATTTGTTATATTATTCCTTTTACTTTTGGGTAATTTTCTAGTAGCTAAACAGTTTAAAAGAATAGGGCCAGATTTCATAGGATGAGTCACCAGAGAATAATTAGCCAGTTTATTGACCTATAATTTATCTTTATTTACTATAGACCATTTATCTCTTTATATATCAGAGGAAATGAGGTAACTGCATTTCTTTAACGCATGACAACAGTCTCTCCTAATGTGTCCTTAATGGTATATCACACTCAGATGGAAGAGCAAGGATCCTTATGAGCGCATGTCATGCCCATTCCTATGAATCTTGTTTTTTACTTTTTTTATTACTTACTGCAGGCATATCAACTCCTGGAAGGTACATTTGGTTCCACAGCCAGAAGCATGGAGATGCTAGCCTGGCCGACTGGGATGCATAGAAGCTGAGTAACAGCACTGTGCTTTTCCCCTTGTCTAACCTCTTCTCCACAGGGAATCTTTAACCAGTTTCAGTGCAGTAGTGAAAAAGTGCTTCCATCTGACGCTCTCCGCAGTGCTCTGGCAAAGACTTTTCAGGATGAGCAGCGTTTCCAGCTGGGAATTATGGATGATGCCGCGGAGTGCTTTGTAAGTGCTGGCCCCTGGCCCTCTTTGATACGGGGTGAGTCTGTGGATGGTCTCTGTCAGGGACTTGCTACTTTACTGTGGTATTTACTGTATTCCTCATCTCTACAGCTAGCACTAGAATTTCCCTGGTTTCTCAGAGCTCTAAGTTGTCTCTGCTGAGTATGAATTCATTCTCAGTGTGAATTGTGGGTTTATTCTTTTTCCTTCAGGCTTAGGGTCATTTCGTGCTTGCCATTGCACAGAACAGTAGCTCTCACCTTCAGAGGAGACAAGGCTCGTTATATAAATATAAATTGCTGGGTCCTACTCTCTTGAGTTTCTGATTTGGTAGGTTTGGAGTAGGGCCCAAGAATATCTGAAACAAGTTCCTAGGTGAGCTAATCCTGATACTCCTGGTCTGGGGAACCACACTTTGAGAGCTCCTGCATTACCCAGGATAATTAAATAGACAGTAGCTGAGTCCTTAGCACAAACATGATGTGCTACTTTGGGTGATTTTTAGTAGACAACCCTCACTTTTTTCAACTCCAGGTGCCACCCTAAATGTACATCCTATTACAGGTTAAAATGTACCCCTGAGAAACTGGATCCCTGATTTATTGCTGGTAGGAATCTATAATGATCTAGCCACTCTTGAGAACACTTTGGCAGTTTCTTTTTTCCCTGTGCACCGCACAGCATGTGAGATCTTAGTTCCCTGACCAGGGGTTAAATCCATGCCCCCTGCATTGGGAGTGCAGAGTCATAACCACTGGACCACCAGGCAAGTCCCCTGGCAGTTTCTTAAAACACTAAACTTGAAAACTACCATAAGATTCAGAAGTTAGATTCCTAGGCATGAATCCCAGAGAGATGAAAACATATGTTCATATGAAAACCTATCCATGAATATTCATAGAAGCTTTATGTATAATAGCCCCAAAGTAAAAAGCCCCAAATAACTTTTAATGGATAGATGGTGAGACAAACTGTGGTACTTCTATGCCATGGAATACTATGCAGCAGTAAAAGTAAACGGTTGATGTGCAACTACTTGAATGATCTAAAGGGAATTATGTTGAGAGAAAAACGCAGTATCAAAAGGTTGATCCCATTTATATAGCATTCTTAAAATAATAACATTGTAGAGCTAGGAGAACATATTAGTGGTTGCTAATATGTTAAGGTTGGGATTGAATGGGTAAAGTTATAAAAGGATAGCATTAGGGAGCTTTGTGGTGATGAAACTGTTTTATATCTTGATTGTGAAGGTGTTTATATGACTATACATGTGATAAAACTGAATTGAGCTTTACAGACCCACCGATGAATGTCTGTAAAGCCAGTGAAATCTGAATAAACTCTGGATTGTGCTGATGTCCATTTGCTGGTGTGGGTATCATACTATAGTTATGTAAGATGCCTTCTGTGGAGGAAACTGGGTGAAGTGTGCATGGACTGCCTATACAATTTTTTTGGGAAACTTTCTGTGAATTGATAATTATTTCAAATTAAAAACTTTTTAAATATATCAGAGATATTCTCACCTCCCAGAAAGATTGCTGTCTCTCTGAGTAAACTGCCAACAAATTTGTGCTTTTCTTTGTTAAATGTTTTTCATACGCTGCTTTTGTTCCTTCCCTGTTAGGAAAACCTCCTGATGAGAATTCACTTCCACATTGCTGATGAAACCAAAGAGGACATATGTACTGCCCAGCACTGCATCTCCCACCAGAAGTTTGCGATGACACTGTTCGAGCAGGTGAACCTTATCTTTATCCCTATCACTTCTTAGACCTTTTCTTTAAGAACACTTTATCCGAGGATGCAGAGTGTCACATGGGGGCCAAACGAGTTAATGACTATGGCTACTGGTTTCACTTTTTTCTTCCTGGGCTTAGTGCGTATGTACCAGCTGTGGCGCCACTTCTGACCCGCTGCCTTTCATCCAGATGGTGCATTATATCTCCACTACTTCCCTTTGGTGAGTCTTACGCGTTTCGTTCTCTGTATTCATAGGCATTCCTGGGTTTTAACCAAAGGCTCCCAGGTAGCTGTAGCCTTATTGCTGAGTCTTTGCTATACTGTGGGATCTCAGAACAGTCATTTTGAATAACCTTTGTTCTCTTCCTTTCCTGTCCCATCTCTCCCCTTCTCTTAGTCCCAGTTCTGGCCAGCAGAGTGGGAGGAGGAATGGGGATTCTATGAGCTTTGGATTTGGGACCAGCAGGCTCACTTACTCTGTGGGACACTGAGGCTGGTCAGGACAAGGGGTTTTAGCATAGTGGGCAGAGGAAGGAAGTCAAACATGTGAGTTAGGAATCTGCATGAATGATTTATTTGATTTAGCTATAACTCTGTACAACTCCCCAAATCATCCCCCTTCAACTTCCCATCTCGAAGCAATCAGGCTATTTGTATGCTGGAAAGACGAGAAAAACCCTCACCAAGCATGTTTGGTGAGCTGCTGCAGAATGCCAGCACCATGGGGGATCTGCGGAACTGCCCGGTGAGTTGTCAGGTGTGGGGTTCAGAGTGGGGAGGAGAGCCCTGGGGTTAGTGGAATTAAGGCAGAGCCAGTGAGAAACATGTCAAACTGACCTTATATGTGTATTTCAGAGCAACTGTGGAGAAAGGATTCGGATTCGCCGTGTGTTGATGAACGCACCACAGATTATCACTATTGGGCTGGTATGGGACTCGGACCACTCAGACTTGGCAGAGGATGTCATTCACAGCCTGGGCACCTGCCTTAAGCTGGGTGATGTGAGTGTTAATTACCTGTATCTCTCACTTGGAGTTCTTGTATCTTAGTATTGCTCAAGGGCAATGAGCTCTAAACACAAAGGTGTATCCTAAATGACAAATATTAAAGAGTTTTGAACAAATGGATTGTATATGTATGTAGACATGCATATGCATGCATGTACATGCTCACATTTCTGTGTATAGGCGGCAAAGGCTTTTTGGAAGATATGGAATGATCTTGGCCTTGAAAGCTACGATGGGCAGAGCTTAGTTATTGATAAAAATGAAGTAATTCAGTACTTCCTTGGTGGTCCATTGGTTAAGAATCTGCCTGCCAGTGCAGGAGACATGGGTTTGATCCCTGGTCCGGGAAGGTCCCATGTGTCACAGACCAGCTAATCCCATGTGCAACAGCTGCTGAGCCTGCAGACCCTAGAGGCTGTGCTCTGCAACAAGAGAAGCTGCTGCAGTGAGGAGCCTGAGCGTCACAACTGGAGAGGAGCCGCTACTCACTGAATCTAGAGAAAGCCCACACAACGATGAAGACCCAGCGCAGCCAAAAATAAATAATTAATTTAAAAAAAATCAAATAATTCATAGAGTTATCCTGTGCTCTGCTCATTGTTAGTTAATACCAGTGTATTCATCCATGGGAGGTAGTAAGGTCAAAGAGGTAAGCAGTCCTGACTAGTGCTGCTGTGGGCGATGAAAGAGGTAGAAGTTGGTGACGTGAGTCACAGATATTAAATTCATGGTGAGGAACCAGTGTCTGTTGACACGGTAATGAATTGGCTTGGAAGAGAGTTCTAGTGGTTTTCCACGCATCTATTCAGGGAAGTAGGGAACAGACTTCAAACATGGGGTCATTGCCTTATCAGCTGCATGTCCTAATATAGGTACAGCCAGAATTTTCCTTCAGTTCAGAGGAAGAGCCAGGAAGTTTGTAATTTCCTTTCTACTGGTTTCTCTCTCTGATGGTCCTGTGGCTAAGGAGATCCTTTGTTGTCTTTTAATGTCGTTAAGTTGTGGCTGAGAATAAGTGGACTACTGGGATCTTATTTTAGATTTCCTTGCCAAAGACTCTCTGACATAATAGCTCTGCACAATAAAGAGCTCACTTTTTCTGTAGCATATGTTTTCTCTTCTACTTTTGTTTTGTTTTTATGATTGCTTTCTCAACCAAACAGGTTCCTTAAGGCAAGAGTCCTTGCCTTCAAACATTTTATATGTCTCTTTGTACCCAGGACAGTGCTGGACATCTTGGAACTGAAATGCTAGTAACCAGTGTGAAGCAATTCCTCCTCCTAAGGCCTTTCTTATCCTCTACTTATTGTCTCAGCAGGAACTTTGTATTTATGGCACCAGCTGATAAATAACTTTTGAAACTTAAGAAAGTTTTATTCTTTTTTCCCCCAACATTCCTGGCTCCTCTTAGGATAAGCCCCAGCAAGAAAAATTATTAAAATGTATGAAGAAGCATCACCACCTTACCAGTTTGACCATTTTCTCTCTTTTCCTTAAATTCTGCCTTTTTAGGTTCATTACTTATGATAATATGGACTAGCCAAACAAGAAGCAAGTCAGTACCTTAATTAAGAAATGATGGAGTCTTTTGAGAGATGATATGAGAGGATTGAGTATGTGACTCTTCTTTGCTTTCTCCTCTTTCCCCACAGCTGTTTTTCAGAGTGACAGATGACCGGGCTAAGCAGTCTGAACTGTACTTAGTAGGAATGATCTGTTACTACGGCAAACATTACTCTACATTCTTTTTCCAAACAAAAATCCGCAAATGGATGTATTTTGATGATGCTCATGTCAAGGAGGTAGGAATATTCAAACCCTTCTTGATGTGTTTGGTGCCTGGGACAAAAAACTACGGTTATTTGTCTTCAGTGTTTTATTTTCATAATTTTGTTGTCTGTCTGCCTGTCTCTCCCAACAAAACAAGTTCCTTAAAGACAGAATCAATTTATCTTCTATATTGTCTTTGAATCCCCTCACCAAGCATTCAGCACAGTTCTCTATTTATAGTTAAAAGGGCTTTTTAAATACAGTCATTGGTTGATTTGAGCAAGAACAATCTAATGTCTCAAATTAGTTTATAAGCTTAGCACGGAATTCAGAATTCCAAATCTTGGAATTAACAGTGAGTAATGCTTTGTCTCAGGACTGCTATAAATTGTTTTGTAGTAGTTATCTCCCTGAAATACTCTATCGTGGATTAACGTGTTTTGGGATAGTGTAAAAAAAATAAGGCCATGATGATATTTAAAGCTGGAAATTTGGTGCTATCTAAACCATGGAGCATGTGGCTGAAGTAGTTTAAATGATCCATGTGAGTTAGGAAGCCTCTTGTGATAAGGTTAGCATCTAGGAAATTGCTGACTCTAATCTATCCCAACTGTGGACCTTTCGTAATATCTTCCACAAATCGTAAAGTGGGAATTTGTCAAATTCCCTGATTCTCTTCTTCGTCTCTTTTTTACTGTTGTAATTTTGGGCGACTTATGTAAGTTCTTTGAGCTTTAGATTTTTTTATTTGAAAAATAATACCACCGCCTTATAGTAAATATGATTTGTATGAAAAAAGCATATAAATGTGTTTCAGTTAAAATAACTCAGTTACACATTTACTGAACATCTGTTATGAAATAAGCACTGTGCTAGTTGTCTGACTGCAAGAACACACCGTCTAAGAACGTGACTGGTGCAGACTTAGGAGAAGTCAGTGTGGGGTTTGACTGGATTGTTGTTTCCGTGGCTGTCCTGTCACTTTTTCCCACTGGCAGCACTGAATCCAGCACAAAGCTAAAGCTGCAAGCTTCAGCTGTCCATGCTAAGCGGTTTGACATTTTATGTCCTGCCACATGTGAACTCTGAAACGGAATGTCACTTATTCTAAGGCAGTCTGTGAGAGTTTCTGTGTGCTCTCTAGCTTCATACAAGTGATTGTAATATTTAGGAGAAAATGATAGAAATGCAGATTTCAAGGAGGGGCTTTTATTTGATGTCTGTGAAAAGAAATTGGTCCCCAAGTACAACTGAAATTGCCTCACATAGCATATTCAGCTTTGAGAACTTTTATTCATATTTCACAACTGAATTGATGTTTTACATGAATAAGAATAATTTTATTCATCATTCCTTAGCTAAAAGGATCTCACAAAAAAAGAATTAACAAAAAATTCGTTGGTACTTTCCTGGTGGTCCGTTGGTTAAGATTCTGTGCTTTCACTGTGTAGGAGGCACAGGTTTGATCCCTGGTTGGGGAACTACCTGCATGCCTCATGGTGTGGCCAAAAATTTTAAAAAAAGATTTTGTCTTAAATTTAGGTCTGTGATCTCTTCTGTTGTCTTTTTACCCAGTTCTTGTCTTTTCATCTCTTTTTCTTTAGAAAAATAGAACAGAAAGATATATGTTGAATTATGGACATGAAGTATAATTGTCTTGCTTTTCTGGTTGTTCTGGTTCAGATTGGGCCCAAGTGGAAGGATGTGGTGACCAAATGCATCAAGGGGCATTATCAGCCTTTGCTGCTGCTTTATGCAGATCCCCAGGGTACCCCAGTGTCCACCCAGGACTTGCCCCCCCAAGTTGAGTTCCAGTCGTACAGCAGGACATGCTACGATAGTGAAGATTCAGGTGAGCAGCCCAGCTCTTTACTTTCCTCCCTCCCTCTGGCCATGTGATGACTAGATAGTAGGGTCTCATAGCCATGAGCCTAGCACTTGACTTAGCTTGGAGAAAGATAAGGCAGATTTGCCAACTCGTGCTGAAGCCCACGTTGTGCCAGGCTTAGTTGCCTTCACTGTTGTCTGAATGTGTTGTTTTGATCATCTGGCCCCGATTCAAAAGTCAGAAGGAAGTTATGTTGATTTAGACTGAGATATTAAGTTTATGAGGAAACCTCATTATTTAACCATCTCATATTGCTAAGGTGACTGATTTTTACTAGCGATTTAACAGTGATGTGAATTGTTAGGACCAAGAAAATGATACGAGTTACTACAAAGCTAGTCACTTTGTTCGGGATGAGAGATTTTTGTTTTAAAATGCCAAGTGCAGAAGCAATATTCTGTAGCTGTTCACTTCTAATTCAATTATTTGGAACTTAAATCATGTTTTCCTGTGGAAACAATTTCAGCTTTATTGCTAAGATCTCAGGCTGTCCCTCAGAAATTCATCCTATAATAGAAATACAACCCTGATGGTTTTGGCTTGATTCCTAAAATGAGGGAAAAGTCATGTTCTTTTTCCTGTTTTGGATCTAGGGCTGGATGGCCCTGCATATAATTTTGAAAGAGAAGAGACTCATCTCTGGACTCTTTTCCTCTTTCTTTGTGCCTCCCTCCCACTTGGTGTGCTCACTCCGCCCTTGCGCCCCACCCAGACCTGCTCTGCCGCTTCTCCCTTCAAACACCCATTCACACTGTCGTGCTTATCTCAGCCAGGTGTGCAGAGGAAAGCAGTCCAAATGAACTAATTCACACCAAAGTATAAATAACTGCCCCTGAATGTCTCATGCATGTTAAACATGCTTGTAATTTATAATATAAACTAAATTTTTACAAATGACTTTTCTGACAGTATAGGAGAAAAATTATGGGATAGGGAAGCAACGTGTTATGTGTCAGCCTGGGACTTGCCATCTAACTAGATTTTGCTTTCCACAGCTTTTTTCTTTCTTCTTACTTTTCCCTCCTTCAACGTGTTATGTGTCAGCCTGGGACTTGCCATCTAACTAGATTTTGCTTTCCACAGCTTTTTTCTTTCTTCTTACTTTTCCCTCCTTCAGCTTTCTAAAAGCCCCACAATTTTTCACAGTGGCAGGCAAATTGAGGGCCTCAGCAAGGTAGGGGCAGGAGTGGGAGGCATTATTTATATGTGTGTGTGTTATCTGAGGTTGGGTGTCAGAAAGAACAGCTCTGGTATATCCTTCTTATCCTACTGTTTAGGAAGTTCCTACCTCATGGACTTGTGTTGCCATCCAACTCTTTGCCCCTCTCTCTGTCACTGTCATCTCTCTCCTCACCTTTGGCTGTCTCCTCCTTCCCTCAGGGAGGGAGCCCTCCATCTCAAGTGATACTCGAACAGATTCCTCAACGGAGAGCTATCCCTACAAACACTTCCACCATGAGTCTGTGGTCAGTCACTTCTCTTCTGATTCTCAGGGGACAGTCATCTATAATGTGGAGACTGATTCCACGTCTCAGAGCAGTCGGGACACAGGTAGGGACTTAACACAGTCAACCCTGCCTGCCTTACTCTATTCTACATGGAGGGTCTCCCAAGAAAAAGGAAACGTGGCAAGTCAGAAATGTTTGTCATGCAAAGGGGGCAATGCAGAGAACTTGAGTAATTGACTGGGATGAAAGGAAGCAATGCAATTCTGAATGAACAATGGTGTTCCATTGGACATGTACCTGTCAACAGCAGCCTCTCAGTAAGGACCATTGTAATGAGATTATTTATGTGATTATAATGTGATTGTTTATCCTGAAGTCTTTTTCTAAAAACTTTTGTCCTGCTGTGCTCTTGATCCCTCATTCTCATAGTGTCCCATTAACCATTGTGATCCTGCACCTCATCACATTCACATCTCAAAGGGATTTTCGAGAAGGGATGTATTTGTGGATGGGGAACCTGCTCATCACCTTGCTAGGCTTCCTGAAGGACAGAGAACCAAAAAAATGAAAAGTTAGCCTGTTTGTTATTGTGAATTCCATGCAGAGAATGTTCTTGAATTGTTCTGTTAATCTATAGAAGATTGTGCCTGTGTCACTAGAAGAAATCATTACAGGGTATAAAAGGAAGAACAGTGAGTGACTGCTGAGACAAAAAGCTCATCATTGAAAGCATAGAACAGTACCCATACTCTTAGAGACTTGGGAATTAGTGTTTACATCCTGTGCATACCCTTAAAAAAAAAAATAGAGGCTCTCAAACATATTCAAAAGTATACAGAATAGTATGCAGCCCCTTCACGTACCTGTCACCTAGTTTCAATAATTATAACTCTTTGTCAGTCTAGTTTTATCTGTACCTCTGCCCACTTCCCCTACTCATGGATTATTTTGAAGCAAATCCCAGACATTATATCCCCTTTTCCAGAAGTATTTTAGTATGTATCTAAAATAATCATTTTTTAACATACCATTAACTTCTTAAAACCGTTAAATAACCAGTGAGTGTTCAAATATCCTAGTGTCTATAATTTCACATTTTTAGTAGTTTTTTTTTTGACTCAGAATCCAAATGAGCCACATTGTAATGGGTTGATAAATCTTGCATTTCTTTTCATCTGCAGGTTTCTCCTCTATTTCTTCCTTTCTATTTATTGTTGTACAACTAGATAGTTTGTGCTACAGTTTCTCCTCATTCTAAATTTTGCTGATTGTGTCTATGTGGTAAACTTTAGCATATTTCTTTGTCCTCTCTATTTTTTATAAATTGGTAGTTGGATATAGTGTTTTGGTCAGATTCATGTTGGATTTCTTTTGATGACTGTTGTATGAATGACTACGGCAAAGTGTGATTTTTGTTAGATGATACTTCTGAAACTGAACCAGGGAGAAACCAAGTCACAGGATAAATGAGGAGAGTCAGGTTTATTTTAAGGGTTTGTGAATGGCCGGGGGTGGGGAAGCATGCACATTGGTTTAACATTAGTGAATTTAGTTGTTCCAGTTGATTTCCTCCTTTCTTAAATCTTTCTTAAATCAGCCCAGAGATTGCAAATTATTAGATAAAAGCAATAAAAGATTGTGTTGGTAAGTGATTGTAAATATGTAGCCATATCATTGCATCTTGTACCTGAATATGTATAAGGATTTTCATAACTAACATATGAAAGCAAATTTCTGCTAGCTCTCAGACATTTTGAGAACCCTAGGGGGTTTCCTCTAAGTCTACATTCCAGTTTATTTCAGTTGCTTAATTCACCTTTGGCTTCCAGCAGCTTAAACCTTTAGAATCTGACTGTGGTCAGATCATACATACGTACATACAGTATGTACATTTACGTACTGTGGTCATGAAATGTGGCAAGTTACATAAAAGAGCCCAGATCTCCCGGGTTTCCCAGAGATAAGTATTGAGGAACTATGAAATGTAATCTCTGGGTGAAGTCAAATTTGGTAAGACTTGGGTTATGGCTGGGAATGATTTGAATTATTCAAAGTTCAAATGTCCTTTGGGATGATTCCCAGACCCAGTTCTTAACACATGTTTAGAATTGGGTCTTAAAGCCATACATAGTCAGAGCTTTTGTGGGCAAAGCCTAGGGCCCCCTGGGATAATACCAGATGTAACAGAAATTAGCCTTCACTTAATTTGTGTTGTTAAATAAATAGAAGGGAAACTCTGTCTTCTTTTGATGAGAATGAAAATATATTGGTACATGACATTCTTATAAAATCTTTAAAACGTTTGCTTTTTACAGACTACCAAGTGATATATCCTTCTGGGTCACCAGAAAGGATTATGAGGGAGACTGAGACTGGTCATTGCTCAGGAGACACTGTAAATTTGGAAATTCCTGATAAATACTTGAGCTTAAAGCCTTTGTCTACTGAGAGATTCCTGCTGCACTTAAATCAGATACATAGTTTTGGCCTCTGCAGCTTCTGATCCCCTAAGTTTGGTGACGCTGCCAGGAATCCCAAAGGGAGAGTAGGTTCTCAAATGGATGGAGGTCAGTCTCAGATACCAACTTACCCTCATTTCCTTGTTTTCTTCAGGACACCTGACTGATAGTGAATGTAATCAGAAACTCCCATCCAAGAAAGGGTCATTGATAGAGCGCAAGAGGAGCTCTGGCCGGGTCAGGAGGAAAGGCGATGAGTCTCAGGCCTCAGGGTACCACAGTGAAGGCAAGCCCCCTGCAGAGCTTCTCTTTCTTTCTTTCCTCTGTCTCGCTTTTGTCACACTTCAGCCTGTGGCTTCTTCTCTCTGCTCAAAGGCCTTTCTTTCTCGACTCTGGGGTCTGGGTATCCATGATGGCTTTAAACGTTTACAGTTGTTTCATTCTTTGTGTTTTTAGGAGAAACACTGAAAGAGAAGCAGGCTCCTAGGAATGCCTCCAAATCATCCAGCAGCACCAACAGGCTAAGGGATTTTAAAGAGACAGTCAGCAATATGATCCATAACAGACCATCCCTGGCTTCTCAGACCACCCTAGGACCTCCTTGTGTAGGGAAGGGAGGAGAACAGACGGACAAAAAACCTCCTCGGAGCCTGCCTTTACACTCTCGTGACTGGGAAGTAGAGAGTACCAGCAGCGAGTCAAAATCCAGTTCTTCTAGCAAATATCGTCCAACATGGAGACCCAAACGGGAGTCTCTGAATATTGACAGTATCTTTAGTAAGGACAAAAGGAAGCACAGTGGCTATACCCAGCTTAGCCCCTTTTCTGAAGATTCAGGTGAGAAGATAATTAGGGAAGAATTGAGCTTTTGAATAAAGTTGATTTTTATTTATATATGTATATATATAAAGCCTGGGTTTTCTGGTAGACTTGGCAAGTATATTTTTACCTTGAAGGGTAAAAATTTTACCCTCATGAGTGGCCTACTGTGGATGTGAGCTCAATGAATGAGTTACTAGAGGGAGGGGTTAGTTGTGTCTTGTTTTGAGGCAGATGCTAAATCTACCTCCCTTTCCACACTTGTCCTTTGATTGGTATAGCAAAAGAATTTACACCAGATGAGTCAAGCAAGCCGCCTGCTTATGACATTAGAACTGGACCAAGCCCCCAGTACAAGATCTGGGGCCCAGCACGGCCAGGCTGTCACTTTTTAGAGCAACACCCTCGCCTCATCCAGCGAATGGAATCTGGCTACGAGAGCAGTGAGAGGAACAGCAGCAGCCCTGTCAGCCTGGATGCAGCCCTGCCTGAGAGCTCAAGTGTCTGCAGGTATTGTTTGGCCTTTGAATAGCTGTATTGTTCCTCACAGAATGTAAGCCACCAAGAGGCTCTTAACTCACACAAGTAAAGCGATGCACTGTGTTGCCCTGGTGTGGGCAAGCAAACTGTGCTCTATCAATTTCTGTGGCAACAGCACCCTCTGCTGGGGGAAGAAGCAAAGGCATTTGAGAAAGGGGAGACAACTTTTTTAAAGTGTTATATTCAAAATAACTGGCAAACTTTTAATGAAAGAATGAGTTAGTGAATTGAAACTTGTATACGATCAGAGAGAAAATCCAATTTTTGTTTATTCCTGCCTTTTATTTTACTATTTTTATTTTTAGGTTCACCAGGGAGTCTGTGTCTTATGAAGCCAATGATATTCATCATTCCATAAGATAACAATGACAGTTTAATAGTGGTCATTGCACCTTGTCCATAAAACCCATTTGCTTTATATATTTCAGATCTCCATACATTGTTTTTTTACTGAGTTGCCTCAGAGACAAGTTTGCTAACAGTATAGTTGCTTTGAAAGGAGGGAATCATCTACAAGATTGATAAACTGTATCATCATACTTTCCCACTGCTCTTACCTGACCTCAGACCCTGTTCAGTTTTACACACGCAAAGATTCTATAAAAGTGTAGGAAAGAGGAAGGCAGTGTATATGAGAACATCTGTTTATTAATTCATTAAAGAAATTTTGTGCCAGACACACACAAAACGTGAATGAGGTGCGATAAGATGGGGGAACGAATGGGTGTTTCGATATTCAGAAATAGTTTAGCAGATATTTTAATGTTAGTTTGGTGCTTTGGGGTTTTGTTGTTGCTTTTGGAGGGAATTTGGTCCTATGACTATTGCTGTTTACCAGCGTTCTGATGCTTTCCCTCGCCTCTGGTTTCTGTTTTGAAGGGATCCAAGTGCTAAGAGGTCAGCAGGATTGGCCCCTTCCTGGCGTCACATCCCTAAGTCTCACAGCAGCAGCATCCTGGAGGCAGACTCTGCCGTGTCCAGGAGTGGCTGGATGAAGAACCAGCCCCTTTCAGGTAAGTGGAGGGACACTGGGTTTGGAGAGCTGGATTTCACTGCTAGTCCTGTCTGGAAAACAGCCTAACCTGAGCACATTTGAAATGAGAGGGCAGTTGCACTTTGTTTCACCAGGACGTGAACGTGAAGGCGATCGATCCGCTGTCTCTCCAGGTTTATCTTTTTCGCTGTTGTTCTGTCACAGCTCACTTGCGTGCTCCTTTCCTTCTGGTGGAAGCAAGAAGGAACAGAAACACGGTGAACAGTGTCAGGAGCACCTGCTTTCCTCAGAAGAATACGTCCTGGGGCTTTCCTCGGTGTAGAGGCATCCTCTTGGGAATGGACTTTTTATTGTTTATTTCTCTGAATTGAGATAACAAGGGGGACATGTAGACTATAGACAAAATTGGGAAATGAGCAGGTCAGAGCTACCCTTACCCCTGCCTCTCTCTCCTGCCTAGTATCTCTGCTTGGTTTTTCCTTCTTGAACGTGCCTGTGTCCCTCCTTCTCCAAAGAAGCTCTAAAGGGATGATCTGACTCTTTCACACTAGATGTATGTGACTGGAAATGCCTGAAAATGTGCTTTCTTTAAGAGAAGCTAGTATTTTCACAAGTCAAAGCTTAAAGATAAAGGAATATTGGAATTTTAGGCATCATACACCAAGCATAGAGATTTGAGGTAGTCATAGATTTTATATCCTATTTACATTCTTCTCACAACACACATATATACTTAGAGTGCATATTCAAATAAGCAAAATAAATAGATCCCTACTTAGAGCAGAAAATCGAGGTAACAACTGTATAGTCTCCCCAAGATGGAGACTTTTTGTGATTTTTGAGGGAAGATAATATGTATTCAGTATTGTTTAGTCAGCTGAGGATTTCTGGGATCCGCTTGTCTAACTTAGAAATCAACCTTCTATGAAAGATGTGTTTCATCATCCCCCTTTTTTTCTGGTATGTTAGATGAATCGGGAGTCGCATGTGTGGGCAGAAGTTTAATTATGGTCTGATTTAATGAACATCTGAATATAGATTTGTGGCCAGCTCACTAGGGAGATGAGGACAGAATGCTACACGGAAAACTGTAGAGATGAGACCAGGAACTTTACTGGTTTGACAGCCAGTTCTCTTAATGACCACGGAACGTTCCTAGAGGTGGCTGGAAGTGTGATATGCAGCAGAAATAAAAAGGTCTGAACTCTTTCAGGTATGAGTGACGGGCATGGACTGCTAACATCTGGCAAAGCAGAACAATGCATGTAGGGGCAGATAATCTCTGAAATTCTGGGCTAGAGTAGGTTACAGTTAGAAACCCATGGAAGAAATTTATTCTTCCTAATGAAATTATAGGTTTAGTTTATTTCCCACATTTTGTCTCATATTGACTAACATAGTTTTGAGATACCTGTGCTCTTACTTTAGCCTGTTCTCCCTTCTCTTTTAACAGCCAGTAGCTTTTCAGCACACTAAAGACTGAATCTTATGACTTCACTGATAGCCCTAATTCTAGACTAGCTGTATAGAACTCACCAACTGGATTCCTCAACTTGTAAAAGATATTTGGCAAGGAGTTAGAATAAATTCCTTATATACTACACTACACTACCATCCTCCTTGTAAACTCTATTTTTTTTATCTGGTGACTGATCACCCTTTTAAAAAATTACAGAGGTTAACACAAGTCCAACAGTTTGGTAACCTGCCCTGTGCCTCTTGAGTTTGAAGGAACCAGTGTTACCATTATGGTATATATCTTTCTACATCTCTTTCTATGCTTTGTATTCTATGTACAAGTATAATGATAAGTTTATTGTAGTTGTTGTTTAGTTGCTAAGTTGTGTCCAACTCTTTTGCGACCCCATGGACTATAGCCCACTAGGCTCCTCTGGCCATGGAATTTCCCAGGCAAGAATACTGGAGTGGATTGCCATTTCCTTCTCCAGGGGATCTTTTTGACCCAGGGATCGAACCCACGTCTCCTGCATTGGCAGGTGGCTTCTTTAGCACTGACCCACCTGGGAACCCCTAAATAAATTTATTACTACCATTTGAAAATAAATAAAAGAAAGTTATACTATAGATATTATTATATCACTTGGCTTTTCACTTAATATATCGTGGTTATCCTTTTAGATCTATTTGATTCCATCTATGAACACTGATAAAATTAAGGTTTACTACCATGGATATTTTACAAACTCATTTGGAAGGTGGTGGAAATTAAGGGAGAGAAATTGACTTGCTTGAAACTTCCTGGTGAATCAGTGGCAGTAGAGAATGCTCCTTAATAGTTAAAAGCTTGGATTATGAATTTAAGCTATTTGACTTTAATTCAGCTTTACCATTTGCCATCTTTGTTATTTTGGGGAAGTTATTTATTGTCTTTGTGACTCAGTTTCTTCATTCTTAAAATGTGGGCAATAATAGTATCTACCTCACATATTGTTGAGAGAATTACATGAAATAATACAGGTAAAAGCGCTTGCAACTATGCCTGTCGCGTAGTAAACGCTCAACAAATGTTGCTGTGTTGTTATTTTTGTTATAAAGTGCTCAATAAACATCACTCTTATTACTATTATTCATGCCCCAGGCCTCATCCTGAATCTGATATGGAAAACACTATCCAAATTTGCATTCCAAACTGAAGCCAAGAGTTCCAAAGAAAAAGCAGTGTGGTGACCGTGAATATAGCAGGTGCTTAGTCTTGGTTATGGGAAAGTGGCGATTTCTCTTCTCCCTTGCTTGTATTCCAGGTGGGGAGATATCTTCCAAAACTGAACTGGATGAATTGCAGGAAGAAGTGGCCAGAAGGGCACAGGAACAGGAACTTCGAAGGAAACGAGAGAAGGAATTAGAGGCAGCTAAAGGGTTTAACCCTCATCCCAGCCGCTTCATGGACTTGGATGAACTGCAGAATCAGGGTAATTGTTGTGAGCATTAGGTTGTGGGTGATGGGGACAGAGAGAGGGGGAAGGAAAAAGGTATTTGAGCTCATAAATTCTGTCTTTTCTTTAGCAGAGTTTTATTTTATCTTAATTTAGCCATTTCAGTGAGAACTAAAGTAGGAGGCAACAAGCCAGTTGGTTAGAGACAGGCGCTGATTTGGGGCCTGTTAAAAGCTTGTAGATTGGAGATAGTATATTGTTCATGGAAAGTATTTCTGATGAGCAGCTATAGAAGGTGTAAATTAAACTACTGACAGTTCAGAAACAGCAGAAAAAGGCAATGAGTGAACCTCACTGACTGTGAGGGGAATTCTTGCTCAGCAGAAAAATGCCCTTGAGATTTCCTACCTGGAGCTTCGGGAAAGTGGATCTACCAAGGAGGTTCTAAGAACAAGAGGCTGACTGCCTTTTCATCCTCTGATGGTTCACTTTCCAATCTCACACAGTTGTCCTGGCCTTTATTTCAGCTGCTCTGGCTGCCCCAGATTAGTTACTGTTTTTTTCTTCGATTGCTTTAAGATGTCATTTTACACCAGCAGAGACTAGCCTTCAAAATAAGAGTTTAAAAAGGCTGAGGTGTCTATTTTAAATAGGCCCTGAAATCTATATCTCTGTTTGTCTATGAAATAAATTTACTGTTCAGAACCTCCAGCCAGATACAGCAGATTGTGCTAAAGCAGTGTAAAGAGCAGGAGCCTGGGCTGTTTTGGGTGGCTGCTTTCTCTTGCTCACTTCTTTCTTCTTATCAACACTCAGAGAAACTTCCTGGGCTTTTTGGGGGGCCCCTTTTCTCCTCTAATTCTACTGTCTTTTGATTCAAGGCCATTGTTGCCTTACACTTCCCAGAATATTGTATTTGTCTCCAAATTAGCTTACCTTTCCTAATTTCTTAGATATCCCTCTACTTAGATAGCTTTTTCTGATTTTTTTTCCTTAAGCTGTATCACATTGGGGTCTCAGGTTTATGTTGCTTCTGAAAGAGGGGTCTTGTCATCTTCCTCCCTTGCCCTTCTCCCCGCTCTGTCAGTTGGGTAGTACGTCAGAGTTGAGAATGGGTCCCTCTGGTTGTATTTCACTATCAGTGCTCCAAATGTTTTGGTTTAGCATCTCCTGGAAGAGCAAGGAATGGGGTGCTAAGAATTCGGGAGGATAAGAATTAAAATTTAGTACAATGATTGGCCAGCTGTAGTTTTCCTATGTCTCTGTAGAGAACATTTTTTAATTGCTGTAGCCACCACCTCTGATTATAAAGGTTGCATAGATTCAGTTGATTTCAGATATAATGAGAAAATTTCAAGCCTGTGTACCCCCTACCCCAGGAACCATAACTCTAGAGGTGGAGTAGAACCCAAATGCTACTTCCACTGTCTTCCCATTATTCTCCAAAAGTTATTAGTGAGTTAGGGAGTGAATGATAGGGGTATGGAAGAGCTTTTCTTACCATGCCCAGCTGGAGTTTAATGGAGGATGGGGATATTATGGGAGAAATAATATGATTTTTTTTTCCTTGTGAGCTTGTGAAACTCACCATTAATTCCAATCACAGATGAAGTTACATTACAGCTGACTACTGATTTATGGTTATGAGTGAGGAAAAGGCAGTGGGATACATAAACCTGAGAATTTACACTTGCAGTAGTTTGTCACTTTTTATCTGGCACTGCTCTTCGACTCCTGTACCTGCTTTGGCACATATTCACTTTTGGGGAGAAGGCAACATTTCATGGTCACTGTGTGGGAAGGTGACTCTTTAGTGGTAGGTTTGGTGAGCAAGGGCAGGATAGAAGTAAATACTTAGCTGTGCTAATGAAAGGTATGTGTGTGCAAACCAAGAACAAAGATGGTTCCACTGACTTGGTAGATGTATTGAAGTTAGGAACTGTAGAACACCTGTGCCCAAGAGGAGTACTGATTTTCCAGGTGCGGGTGGTATAGAGAGGACTACGAATTAGTACAGGAAAGAAGTGTTACACATGGCTGTCCACAGAGTCATGAAGCCACTTTGCCTTAACACAGCAGTGGAGGTCTCAGGGGAGATCTGGGGTTCTGGACACACACTGCCAAGATGTATCTTGTTACACTTTTGTGGGGAAGCAGGTCATTTCCAGGCAGAAGAACCCACCCTTCTATTATAGACAGTACTTTGTTCTTTCTTGAGGGCCATCCTAAGAGGTCTTGGAGTTGAAATATGTGGTGGGCAATGACATGCCCGTCTTTCATGGCTTTGGTAAGGTCTCAGTTAAGGCAAAGAAAAGTGGATGTCCTACAAGTTTCAGGGAATTCTTATTAGCAATGGTCAGTTGGAGTAAAGGTGTACCAGACGCTCAGCACTGAGGATTTATGTGCACCGAAGGGAAACAACAGTACATATGAAAAGTTGGAACAGGTTGTTATGAAAATGAAAAGTGCTGGCCCTTTCAGGGAGGAGTGACGGCTTTGAGAGGTCCCTGCAAGAGGCAGATTCAGTGTTTGAAGAGTCGCTGCATCTGGAGCAGAAGGGAGACTGTGCTGCCGCTTTGGCTCTCTGTAACGAAGCTATCTGTAAGTAACTCTAACCGCTATGGCTATGGCACTTTTGACTAACTTCATGATAGTAATTCACTCAGATAGGATAAAAAGAGCTTTTAGGTTTCGTTACTCTCACTCCCCAAAACTGAGGCCCTTTAGCTATCTTTTCCTTTCAGATTCCTAAATGTGCTGGGCACTGTCACTGTGGCCTGTGGATATTTACTGGAAAAATCTCAGCGGGAGTCTACAAATGAACTATCCAGCCATACCTATCTTCTAATCCCCAAATAAAGTTAGGTCTCAGAGGCGAGGTTAGTCTGCTCTTGGCGCTAGTTACTGACTAGCGTGGTGGAGCTTAGGGCAGGAAGAAATGAATAAATTGGCTGTGACTTCCTAGGCCTGTGACTTCTTACCGCATATTTGATTCTTTATGTTTCTCCCCTGCCTTCCTGGTATGCTGCACCATAGGGTTACAGCAAGGGACTAAGAATTTGTATCTGGTTCTTAAATATGACCCACAAGAAGCTGTGTTCTATAAAGACAGATGCAGGTTTGGATCTTAGTTCTGCTGTTGGCTGTCAGGAAGGGGGAGTTGGGAGCAGAGAATGGAGACCAGAATTGGACAGGTCAGTTGCAAAGGACAATGAGAGTGGTAACATCTGAGATGGAAGCACCAGTTTATCTTCTTGACTCATTTTAGTTTAGCTTTCTGTTTGTTTGATTTTTAAATTTGAATTAACCTGTTTGGCCTCCATGGCTTCCATGAATGTTCCTTACAGCCAGAGGCAGCTCTGTGCCCTGGATACCATATGCATGGTCCATGCCTTGTAGTTCTGCTGCATATTTTCAGTTTTACTGCCTAACTTTGCTCATTTTTGGTTGAATTTTATTTTTTATTTTTGTTTGTATTTTTGTGTTCTGTTTCTGCTATATTTTCTTTTGCATTTTAGCTAAACTAAGACTTGCCCTGCATGGTGCCAGCTCTAGCACGCACAGCAGAGCCCTAGTCGATAAGAAGTTGCAAATCAGTATTCGAAAAGCACGGAGCCTGCAGGATCGCATGCAGCAGCAGCAATCATCTCAGCCGCCGTCGCAGCCCTCAACCTGCCTCCCCTCACAGGGAGGAGCCCTTCCTCAGCCAACAAGGTAGTGCCTGGGAACCACTGTAGTTTATGGACGCCAGGGGAGGAAGTGACCTTGGGTGCTCCATAGCCAGCTCTCATTGTCTTGGCGACTCCAGGGAGAGAGAAGAGTCCTCTGAAAAGATTTCTTCTCTCAGGTCAGATATACAAAGAAAAGCTCATCCCACTGCTGGTCCTTCTCTTAACAGTTCCTAGAAAGATACAGAAAGTATAGCATCATAAATAGGCCACTTGTCCGTATTTCCTGTGGGTGAGTTTGTCTCTGGACTTGTGTAACAGCATGATTATTAAATTGGTACATGTTATGATCTTAGACATGGCAATCTGAGTTGCATTTCACTTTGCAGTAGAAACCATGTGATTTATTTGCGGATTTCAGTGTCTCCTGTCCCTTAAGGAAGCAGAGAAAGCAGTCTTCCTTGCTCTGACTGAACGATTGCGAGGAGACACAAAGATTCCCTTTGTTTTACTTCCCTGTGGTCAGGAATAGGAAAAAAGTCCCCATGGTCATTAGTATAGTTCCCACATTTTAGCCCTTGAAACTGGCTGTTACTTAGAATAGATGGAATTAAGTAAGAATTAATGTTGGCTGTTAATAAGCCTGAGTAGTTTTCAGAATATAAGTGTTATAAAGAAAGCTAACATTTTTTGAATATTTGCCCAGGCAGTAAGGTAAATAAATACTTTCATGTTTTATTTTACCTATCTCGCAATAACCTTAGGAGACAGGGATTACTATTTAGCAATGGTTTATAAATAAGGAAACTCAGGCTCAGAGAGGATTAACTAAGTATGATACCCAGGATTACTCAGTTAGTAAGTGGTAGAAGCATGGAATTTCAAATCCAGGTCTTTTGGACTCCATTAGGTTTCCCTTATAAGTAATATATTCTTCACAGTGTTATAAGGGTAATAGAATTAATATATCCACAAAAGTTTATAGTATATTATCATTGAAATTTAATGCTCCTAGCTAGGATCTTCCATTTTCTTCTTTTCTCCTATTGTTTACTCTACTAGTTGAATGCTGATTTGAGAATCTGATCAGAGATATATTTGAATGTAAGCAATTGAGGGAGCTAAACTCTTTTCAGAAATCTTAAGGCCACTTGATATATGTGAGTAATTAAGGTTATATCTAAGTGCTTCTAATGAGATTTTCAGATCAGAAATATAAAACAATTAGTAAGAAACCAATTAAATGCATTTAATCCCTACTCCCACTCCCAGATCTCAAGAGAGTCACCATTTGTTACTCTGGGGAAGCGTCTCAGTGAATAAACACGATCAAATCCAGATTATAAGAATACACTTGAAATGGTTGATCTTTCTATTAATGCCAGGAGCCCAAGTCATCCTGTACTCTGTAAATATGGCCTTCTGGTTCTTTTGGCTGATCTGCCTCTCAGGACCCTAGGTATGAGTGATCTCTAGGCTTTGCTTACCTTTTCTTGTCATCTGCATGTGGGACTAGAAATTTTTGGTTTTGAATTTTTAAGTAGAGGATGATTGGAATGGGACTTTACAGGTAATGAAGAATATTGGCAAGAGCTTTGCTTACTATTACTGTGTACAACTTTGATGAGGATATTTAATAAAGAGAATTAATATTACCCGTTACTTGGGTATGAGCTGACCACATGCCTTCTCTTGTGAACCTCCAATCTGTTGACTCTACTTATGCTTGTCTTTCTATTTCTTTTCACATTCCCTCTGTGAATAGCTAGAAATGGGAACCAGATGAACAGTTCTTTTTGTAAGTAATCTTGTCAATTAAGACAGCTTATGACTGGCTCTCTTTATTTATTTCAGTGAACAGCCTATCCCGCTCCAAGTATTGTTAAGCCAGGAGGCCCAACTGGAACCCTACACGAATACGGAGTTTGGGGCCAGTACTTTCATTTACTCACCTGCTTCCTGCCATGAGCCACACTCGCCATTATTCCCAGAGTCATCCTCCCTGTCTGCTCCACAGCACAATTCCCCCAGTGGGTCTGCCTCGAACCTTCTTACTTCTGTTGAGGTGGACAGTATTGACCCCTCTGTGTTCCACAGGCAGGGCTTACCTAAAACACCAGGGAGACCTGAGAAGAGTTCTCATCATGGTTGGGAATCAGAGGATGAGCTGCAAAGCTGCAGGGGTGAAAGCAGCAGCTGCGCCAGGTCCCCCCAACGAGAAGGAAGAGACACTGATCGAGAACAGCTATTCCGAGAAAAGAGGGATCCTGCTGACTCGTCCCAGGTGATGCCTTGGCCACAGCCAATTGGAATAATAGCCACCTCTGAGAGAGGAGAGGCACACAGTCTAGGCTGTGGTCCTTCAAATTCAGCAGCTCAGCCTAGCCTTTCTCTGTACAGGGCCTGCCACCCCATAAAACCTGCTCCTTCCTCATCTGTGCTTCACTCCTCTAATACTGTACAGAAAACTAACCAATGCCTCCAAACCCAAAACTTCAAAATTCCATTGACTTCAAATATGGATCGAGGCAGCGAGGAGCCCTCTATGCCAGAGTTTCCTACCACCAAGGGGCTTGTCCGCTCTTTGGCAGAGCAGTTCCAGAGGATGCACGGAGCCTCCACCAGGGATGGTACAGGTGCCCAGGATAGAAGTTTGCCAAACAGTCTAAGGAAGGACTCTCCACCTTCCGACTGTAAGCCTCCTTTCCCACAGAGTCAAGGGAAAGGCCACTGGTCTTGGGCAAAACAACAACCCTCTTTGGATGGTAGGAACAAACTGCCTTCCTGGGAAGAGCCTGCTAATCATCCTTCTCTTGCCACGAACTCTGGGCCGCCTAATGGTGAAGCTTCTAGGGGAGGACAGCCCCGGTTGGCAGAGTCAGGTATTTACCACGGGAAACCGTCTCAAGTGAGAGATGCTGGGCCTAAGGAGCTGGGCAGCAGCGTCGACTCGGGCACTTCCTTGCCTTCGGATTCTTGGGTGAATGTCACAAGGCTCTGTGATTCTCAGCTTAAACATGGGGTCCCTGGGCCAGGAATGAAGTCCTCCCCTCATGATTCCCATACCTGTGTAACCTATCCAGAAAGAAACCACATCATTTTGCATCCACATTGGAACCAGGACACAGAGCAGGAGACCTCAGAATTGGAGTCTCTCTACCAAGCCAGTCTTCAGGTTTCTCAATCTGGCTGTTCTGGATGTGGGCAGCAGGAAGTAGCCTGGAACCCGCTGAGCCAAACAGGTAAGAATGCAACCAGGGGCAGGAGGTGTGGGGGACACAGAAAAGCTGAAGGCAGGAGGATAAGATCAGAAGGGGGGATGGTGTTCTATCTAAATAATATCCTCAGCTTAGGTGGCAGCAGCAGAATTTCTGACTTTATTTATAACGACTTCATGATAAGAGCTAGACATTTTCCTGGCTAGAGAAGAGATGGGGGCAGAATCATCACTCACAGGCTAGTTCCCTCCTTCTAAAGAAAGAGACCAATGACTGTATGTCCAGGGCGGCTGCAGTATATATGCTAAGGAGTGGTTCTTGGGCCTTTGAGAGTGATTCAGCATGAGACAGGGGAGGCTGAGTGGGTAAGTCATCCTTCAATGGCTTAGGAACTGAACTGATGGCAAGATCCAGCTTGCCACAAGGATGTCCACACTGAGCCAGGTCTCCAGTGTAGCATTTCCAGATTGTACTGAACCAGTTATATCAAGACCTTCCCTCATCCATTCTGGAACTACCAGGTTTAGAATTTTCAAGGAGGTAAGCTTGTAGGGTACCTGTTTACTGACTCTTTGTGAGATTATATTGTGTGAAGAGTGAAGTCTAATGTTAAATGCAAAGCATGCACATAGTTCTATAAACTGAAGACATAAAGGATATTTATAATTTAGGATTGATATACTTAAGAACTCCAAAGCCTGAACTATCATCCTGTCTCCATCATTAACTGTCAGTATAAATTTGGATAAGTCATTTAATATCTAAGATTTTATCTATAAGAAAATTGGTTCAGTGATTTTCTTTTAAAGATACTTTGCAACTCTTAAAATGATACGTATGATTCTGTGAAATTGATTTAGAGAAATGTATCTTCAGTTCAGGTGGTATAGATTCTTTGCATGCTGCCAACCAACATTTAATTACAGCCAAACAAGTGTTTATTCAGAATCTTCTATGTTTCCAGTAGTGTCAGAGTGGGGGTCACCACATAAATATAAGATTTGATATTAAAATATGTTTTTCTTAGGATCTTCACTCTAGACTTTGCAATAACATTTTTATGATCCTTAGATACATAGGACAGAGCAGTATGGGAAGATTCTAAAGAAAAAGGAAAAGTTGGAGTTTGCCTCAGTTAGATCCTGTCTAATGTAACAGAGAAAGAATATACAAATGTGAAGTGTTTTAAGAATAAGAAACACATATAAAAAATATATTGTGACTAAAATTGAACTAAGCAATTGAATGTCAAACATTATAGTACAAACAAAACAAAAAGTCCATATGTTAACCCAAACAGTGGGCTTCCCAGGTAGCGCTAGTGGTAAAGAACCCTCCTGCCAAGGCAGGAGATGTAAGAGACATGGGTTCAATCCCTGGGTCAGGAAGATCCCCTGGAAGAGGGCATGGCAACCCACTCCAGTATTCTTAGGTGGAGAATCTCATGAACAGAGGAGACTGGCCGGCTACAGTCTGTAGAGTTGCAAAGAGTTGGACACACTGAAGCGACTTAGCATGCACCCCAAATAGCAACAATTTTTTTTTTTTTTTACTATAGATACTTTTGAAAAAGACTTTGTATATATTTTCAAAAGTATCTATAGTAAAAAAAAAAAAATTGTTGCTATTTGGGGTGCATGCTAAGTCGCTTCAGTGTGTCCAACTCTTTGCAACTCTACAGGCTGGATCATGGAAAAAGCAAGAGAGTTCCAGAAAAACATCTATTTCTGCTTTATTGACTATGCCAAAGCCTCTGACTGTGTGGATCACAATAAACTGTGGAAAGTTCTGAAAGAGATGGGAATACCAGACCACCTGACCTACCTCTTGAGAAACCTACATGCAGGTCAGGAAGCAACAGTTAGAACTGGACATGGAACAACAGACTGGTTCCAAATAGGAAAAGGAGTACATCAAGGCTGTATATCATCACCCTGCTTATTTAACTTAAATGCAGAGTACATCATGAGAAATGCTGGGCTGGAAGAAGCACAAGATGGGAATCAAGATTGCCAAGAGAAATATCAATAACCTCAGATATGCAGATGACAACACCCTTAAGGCAGAAAGTGAAGAGGAACTAAAAAGCTTCTTGGTGGAAGTGAAAGAGGACAGTGAAAAAGTTGGCTTAAAGCTCAGCATTCAGAAAATGAAGATCATGGCATCTGGTCCCATCACTTCATGGGAAATAGATGAGGAAACAGTGGAAACAGTGTCAGACTTTATTTAAATCACTGCAGATGGTGATTGCAGCCATGGAATTAAAAGACACTTACTCCTTGGAAGGAAAGTTATGACCAACCTAGATGGCATATTGAAAAGCAGAGACATTACTTTGCCAACAAAGGTCCGTCTAGTCAAGGCTATGGTTTTTCCAGTAGTCATGTATGGATGTGAGAGTTGGACTGTGAAGAAAGCTGAGCACCGAAGAATTGATGCTTTTGAACTGTGGTGTTGGAGAAGACTCTTGAGAGTCCCTTGGACTGCAAGAGATCCAACCAGTCCATTCTGAAGGGGATCAGTCCTGGGATTTCTTTGGAAGGAATGATGGTAAAGCTGAAGCTCCAATACTTTGGCCACCTCACGAGAAGAGTTGACTCATTGGGAAAGACTCTGATGCTGGGAGGGATTGGGGGCAGGAGGAGAAGGGGACGACAGAGGATGAGATGGCTGGATGGCATCACTGACTCGATGGACATGAGTCTGAGTGAACTCCAGGAGTTGGTGATGGACAGGGAGGCCTAGCGTGCTGCGATTCATGGGGTCACAAAGAGTTGGACACGAGTGAGCGACTGAACTGAACTGAACTAAACTGAAAGTAGGAAAAATTGATAATCCCACTCAGTAATTTCATGAGTTTACTTCTGGCTTTGGGTTGTGTTCCAGCCCTGGTTGATACACTTTTTTTTAAAAAATTGAAGTATGGTTGATTTACAGAGTTGTATTAGTTTTAGATATATAGTATACAGCAAAGTGATTCAGTTCATATATTAATATATATAATGTATGTATGCGTGTATATATATATATATATATATATATGCATGCTTGCTTAGTTATGTCCAACTCTTTGTGACTCCTTGGACTATAGCCCGTCAAGCTCCCCTGTCCATGGAATTTTTCAGACAAGAATACTGGAGTGAGTTGCCATTTCCTCCTCCAGGGGATCCTCCTGACCCAGTAATGAAACCTGCTTCTCCTACACTGCAGGCTGATTCTTTACTGCTGAGCCATTGTATACATATGTACGTTAATATATATATACGTGTGTGTGTGTATTGTTTTTCATATTTTTTCCAGTATGGGCTATTACAAAATATTGACTATTACCTGTGCTATGCAATAGGTCCTTGTTTATGTATTTTCTGTATCAGTTCAGTTCAGTTCAGTTGCTGAGTCATGTCCGACTCTTCGCGACCCCATGAATCGCAGCACGCCAGGCCTCCCTGTCCATCACCAACTCCCAGAGTTCACTCAGACTCACGTCCATCGAGTCAGTGATGCCATCCAGCCATCTCATCCTCTGTCGTCCCCTTCTCCTCCTGCCCCCAATCCCTCCCAGCATCAGAGTCTTTTCCAATGAGTCAACTCTTCGCATGAGGTGGCCAAAGTACTGGAGTTTCAGCTTTAGCATCATTCCTTCCAAAGAAATCCCAGGACTGATCCCCTTCAGAATGGACTGGTTGGATCTCTTGCAGTCCAAGGGACTCTCAAGAGTCTTCTCCAACACCACAGTTCAAAACCATCAGTTCTTCGGCGCTCAGCTTTCTTCACAGTCCAACTCTCACATCCATACATGACCACTGGAAAAACCATAGCCTTGACTAGACGGACCTTTGTTGACAAAGTAATAATGTCTCTGCTTTTCAATATGCCATCTAGGTTGGTCATAACTTTCCTTCCAAGGAGTAAGTGTCTTTTAATTCCATGGCTGTAATCACCATCTGCAGTGATTTTGGAGCCCAGAAAAATAAAGTCTGACAGTGTTTCCACTGTTTCCTCATCTATTTCCCATGAAGTGATGGGACCAGGTGCCATGATCTTCGTTTTCTGAATGCTGAGCTTTAAGCCAACTTTTTCACTGTCCTCTTTCACTTTCATCAAGAGGCTTTTGAATTCCTCTTCACTTTCTGCCATAAGGGTGGTGTCATCTGCATATCTGAGGTTATTGATATTTCTCCCAGAAGTCTTGATTCCAGCTTGTGCTTCTTCCAGCCCAGCGTTTCTCATGATGTACTCTGCATTTAAGTTAAATAAGCAGGGTGATGATATACAGCCTTGACGTATTCCTTTTCCTATTTGGAACCAGTCTGTTGTTCCATGTCCAGTTCTTTTTTTTTTTTTTTTTTTTAATTTTTTAAAATTTTATTTTATTTTTAAACTTTACATAATTGTATTAGTTTTGCCAAATATCAAAATGAATCCGCCACAGGTATACATGTGTTCCCCATCCTGAACCCTCCTCCCTCCTCCCTCCCCATACCATCCCTCTGGGTCGTCCCAGCGCACCAGCCCCAAGCATCCAGTCCATGTCCAGTTCTAACTGTTGCTTCCTGACCTGCATATAGGTTTCTCAAGAGGCAGATCAGGTCATCTGGTATTCCCATCTCTTTCAGAACTTTCCACAGTTTATTGTGATCCACACAGTCAGAGGCTTTGGCATAGTCAATAAAGCAGAAATAGATGTTTTTCTGGAACTCTCTTGCTTTTTCGATGATCCAGCGGATGTTGGCAATTTGATCTCTGGTTCCTCTGCCTTTTCTAAAACCAGCTTGAATAGTATATATATGTTAATCCCAAACTCCCAGTTTATCCCTTCCCCTCTTTCCTCTTTGATAACCATAAGTTTGGTTTCTATGTCTGTGAGTCAATTTCCGTTTTATAAATAAGTTCATTTGTATCATCTTTTTTGATTTCACGTGTAAGTGATGTATATTTGTCTTTCTCTGATTTACTTCACTGAATATAATCTATAGGTCCAGCCATGTTGCTGCTGGTTTTGTTTTTTATGTATATATACTATATATGTATTTGTATTGTTTTTACCGAAAGTAGAATCATTGTAAAATATGGATACAGTTTAGTCCCATGATTTTCTTATATCCATAAGCATTTTCCCTTTGGAAAAAACTACTTTTAATGACTATCATATGCTTCACATCAATGTACCATAATATAGTCAACCACTCTACTTTGGTTGAATACTTCCAATTTTTTGGTAATATAGCACTGTGATAAGTATCTTTATACTTAAGAGTTTGGCCACATTTCTGATAAACTCCTTAGAATAAGCTTTTAGAAGGATAATAACTAGTTGAAAGTTGTAAACTTTAAAAAAATCTCTTGATACATACTGATAAACTCAGGAAGATTATACTTCTGAAGGCAGTATGAAAGCATACCTACCAACCTTTAATTTGTACTTGGTAGTGAAAGAAAACATTTTTAAAATCCATTTGGTGAATCAGTCCTGAAAGTAACTTGTCAAACCAAAGTACGCTGTATTTTGGTTAGTCTCTTTTCAATCGAGTCTTTCAGAACTAACATGACAAAATAAAGAAGAGATCAGTGGAATAAATTGAGAAGTAGATGAAGGAAGGCAATCGAGAAGGAAAATGCTGGTTAGGGTCCATATATGATAGAATATATTTTAGGGGAGCCCTCTTTTATTTGAAAGCATTTATTAAGCACCAAATTACCTCCAGATTTATATCTATAGTTGATAAGTAACACTGTAAGTTTAAAGTATACAGTGTGATGGTTGATACATGTATATGTTGCAAAGTGGTTACCACAATAAAGATAGTGAACAAAACCATCACCATACCTAATTACTGTTGTGTGTGTGTGTGTGGTGACAATATTTAATTAAGATCTACCATCTTAGCAACTTTCAGGTATATAATAACACAACATAGTTAACTATAGTCACCATGCTATCCATTAGGATTCTCAGAACTTATTCATCTTATAATTGGAAATGTGTACCCTTTGACCAGTATCTCTATATTTCCCCTAACCCCTAGCTCTTGGCAACTATCATTGTATTCTGTTTCTATGAGTTTAATTCTTATAAGACCCCCACATCTAAGTGTGATTGTATGTTTTTTGTCTTTCTCTGACTTACTACTTTAAAAAAAGCTTTATTGATATATAATTTACAGAGTGGACAGCTCACCTATTTAAAGTATACAGTTCAATGGTTTTTTAGTATATTCATAGTCATCCACCCTTCACCACAATCAGTTTTAAAGTGTTTTTCAGTACCCTAAAAAGGTGTCAGTAAACCTCTAATCTGTCTAGTCAAGGTTATGGTTTTTCCAGTGGTCATGTATGAATGTGAGAGTTGGACTGTGAAGAAAGCTGAACGCCAAAGAATTGATGCTTTTGAACTGTGGTGTTGGAGAAGACTCTTGAGGGTCCCTTGGACTGCAAGGAGATCCAACCAGTCCATCCTAAAGGAGATCAGTCCTGGGTGTTTATTGGAAGGACTGATGCTGAAGCTAAAACTCCAATACTTAGGCCACCTGATGCAAAAAACAGATTTATTAGAAAAGACCCTGATGCTGGGAAAGATTGAAGGCAGGAGGAAGAGGGGATGACAGAGGATGAGATGGTTGGATAACATAACCAACTCAATGGACATGAGTTTCAGCAAGCCCTGGGAGATTGTGAAGGACAGGAAAGCCTGGTGTGCTGCAGTCCATGGGGTTGCAAAGAGTCGGACACCACTGAGCGACTGAAAAACAACAATAAAGTATTATGATCACCCCCTTTGTACTTATCACTAACTTCCATGGTGATTATCTTGGCCAATTATCAACATGTGGCTTATTTTGATTTAGCAGCCCTCTTCCCCTTTCCCTTCCCCACTGGAATTTTTTTTTTTTTCCTTCTTTTTTTTGCCTATGCTGGGTCTTTGTTGCTGCAGGGGCTTTTCTTTAGTTGCAGTGCCCAGGTTTCTCATTGTGGTAACTACTCTTGTTACAGCGTGTGAGCTATAGGGTGAGCAGGGTTCAGTGGTTGCGGGTCCCAGGCTCTAGGGCACAGGCTCAATTGTTGTGGTGCACGGGGTTAGTTGCTCCGCAGCATGTGGGATCTTCCTGGATCAGAGAGTGAATCTGTGTCCCCTGCAATGGCAGACGAATTCTTCACCACCGAGCCACCAGGGAAGCCCCCCTTTAAAAGCAGAACTATGATACTATTATACCTAAAAAATTAACAATAATTTCTTAATATAATATAGTAGAAATTATATAATATAGTAACTAGCCAGTATTCATTTTTTTTCTAGTTTTCCCACAAATGTCTTTTCACAGTTGTTCAGTCTCTAAGTTCTGTCTGACTCTTTGCAACCAATGCACTGCAGAATGCCAGGCTTCCCTGTCCTTCACTATCTCCCAGAGTTTACTCAAACCCATGTTCAGTAATGGTGATGCCATCCAACCATCTCATCCTCTGTCGTCCCCTTCTCCTGCCTTCAATCTTTCCCAGCATCAAGGTCTTTTCTAATGAGTCTGCTCTTCACATCAGGTGGCCAAAGTATTGAAGCTTCAGCTCCAGCATCAGTCCTTCCAATGAACATTCAGGACTGATCTCCTTTAGGATTGACTGGTTTAGTCTCCTTGCTATCCAAGGGACTCTCAAGAGTGTTCTCCGACACCACAATTTGAAAGCATCAATTCTTTGGTGCTCAGCCTTCTTTATGGTCCAACTCTCACATCCATATATGACTAATGGAAAAGCCATAGCTTTGACTAGACAGACCTTTGTCTGCAAAGTGATGTCTCTGCTTTTTAATACACTCTCTAGGTTTGTCATAGCTTTCCTTCCAAGGACCTAATGTCTTTTAATTTTGTGGCTGCAGTCACCATCTCCAGTGGTTTTGGAGCCCAAGAGAATAAAATCTATCACTGTTTTCACTTTTTCCCCATCTGTTTGCCATTAAGTGATGGAACCAGATGCCATGATCTTAGTTTTCTGAATGTTGAGTTTTTTTTTAATATAAATTTATTTATTTTAATTGGAGGCTAATTACTTTAAAATATTGTATTAGTTTTGCCATACATCAACATAAATCTGCCACAGGTGTACACATGTTCCCCATCCTGAACCCGCCTCCCTCCTCCCTCCCCATACCATCCCTCTGGGTCATCCCATGCACCAGCCCCAAGCATCCTGTATCATGCGTTGAACCTAGATTGGCGATTCGTTTCATATATGATAATATACATGTTTCAATGCCATTCTCCCAAATCATCTCACCCTCTCCCTCTCCCACAGAGTCCAAAAGACTGTTCTATACATCTGTGTCTCTTTTGCTGTCTCGCATACAGGATTATCATTACCAACTTTCTAAATTCCATATATATGTGTTAGTATACCGTATTGGTGTTTTTCTTTCTGGCTTACTTCACTCTGTATAGTAGGCTCCAGTTTCATCCACCTCATTATAACGGATTTGAACTGATTCAAATGTATTCTTTTTAATGGCTGCGTAATAGTCCATTGTATATATATACCACAGCTTTCTTATCCATTTGTCTGCTGATGGACATCTAGGTTGCTTCCATGTCCTGGCTATTGTAAACAGTGCTGTGATGAACATTGGGGTACACATGTCTCTTTCAATTCTGGTTTCCTCGGTCTGTATGCCCAGCAGTGAGATTGCTGGGTCATAAGGCAGTTCTATTTCCAGTTTTTTAAGGAATCTCCACACTGTTCTCCATAGTGGCTGTACTTGTTTGCATTCCCAGCAATAGTGTAAGAGGGTTCCCTTTTCTCCACACCCTCTCCAGCATTTATTGCTTATAGACTTTTGGATCGCACCCATTCTGACTGGCGTGAAATGGTACCTCATTGTGGTTTTGATTTGCATTTCTCTGATAATGAGTGATGTTGAGCATCTTTTCATGTGTGTGTTAGCCATCTGTATGTCTTCTTTGGAGATATGTCTGTTTAGTTCTTTGGCCCATTTTTTGATTGGGTCATTTATTTTTCTGCAGGAGTTGCCTGTATATTTTTGAGATTAGTTGTTTGTCAGTTGCTTCATTTGCTATTATTTTCTCCCATTCTGAAGGCTGTCTTTTCACCTTGCTTATAGTTTCCTTTGTTGTGCAGAAGGTTTTAATTTTTTAAAATTTAAATTTATTTATTTTAATTAAAAGCTAATTAGTTTACAATACTGTATTGATTTTGCCATACTGAATGTTGAGTTTTAAGCCAGCTTTTCCACTCTTCTTTCAACCTCATCAAGAAGCTCTCAGTTCCTCTTCACTTTCTGCCATTAAAGTGGTATCATCGGCGTATCTGAGGTTGTTGGTATTTCTCCCAGCAATCTTGATTCCAGCCTGTGATTCATCCAGCTTGGCATTTCACATGAGGTACTCTGCATATAAGTTATAATAAGCAGGGTGACAATATACAGCCTTGATGTACTCCTTTCCCAATTTTGAGTCAGTTGGTTGTTCCATGTCCGGTTCTAACTGTTGCTTCTTGACCCACACACAGGTTTCTCAGGAGACAAGTAACATGTTCTGGTATTTACACCTCTTTAAGAATTTTCCATAGTCTGTTGTGATCTACACAGTTAAAAGGCTTTAGTGTAGTCAATGAAGCAGATTTTCTTTTGAAATTCCCTTGCTTTTTCTATGATCCAACAGATGTTGACAATTTGATCTCTGGTTCCTCTGCCTTTTCTAAATCCAGCTTGTACATCCGGAAGTTCTTAGTTCACAAGCTACTGAAGCCTAGCTTGAAGGATTTTGAGTGTTACCTTTCCAGCATGTGAAATGAGCATGATTGTATGGTAGTTTGAACAATCTTTGGCTTTGCCCTTCTTTGGAACTGGGATGAAAACTGACCTTTTCCAGTCCTGTAGCCACTGCTGAGTTTACCAAATTTGCTGACATATTGAGTATTGCACTTTAACAGAATCATCTTTTAGCATTTTAAATAGCTCAACTGGAATTCTGTCACCTCCTCTAGCTTTGTTCATAGTAATGCTTCCTAAGGCCCACTTGACTTCACACTCCAGAATGTCTGGCTCTAGGTAAGTAACCACACTATCGTGGTTATCCGGGTCATTAAGACTTCTTTTGTATGGTTCTTCTGTGTATTCTTGCTAGCTCTTCTTAATCTCTTCTGCTTCTTTTAGGTCCTTGCCATTCTGTCCTTTATTTTGCCCATCTTTGCATGAAATGTTCCCTTGGTATCTCCAGTTTTCTGGAGAAGATCTGTAGTCTTTTCCATTCTATTGTTTTCCTCTATTTCTTTGCACTGTTCTTTTAAGAAGTCCTTCTTATCTCTCCTTGCTGTTCTCTGGAACTCTGCCTTCAGTTGGGTATATCTTTCCCTTTCTCCCTTGCCTTTCGCTGCTCGTTTCTCAGCTATTTGTAAAGCCTCCTCAGACAACCACTTAGCCTTCTTGAATTTCTTTTTATTTAGGATGATTTTGGTCACTGCCTCCTATACAGTGTTATGAACCTCCGTCCATAGTTCTTCAGGCACTCTGTCTGCTAGATCTAAGCCCTCGAATCTGTTTATCACCTCTACTTTATAACCATAAGGGATTTGCTTTAGGTCATACCTGAATGGCCTAGTGGTTTTCCCTAGTTTGTTCAGGTTAAGTCTGAATTTTGCAGTAAGGAGCTTGTGATGTGAGGCACAGTCAACTCCAGGTCTTATTTTTGCTGACTATATAGAGCTTCTCCATCTATAGCTGCAAAGAATTACAATCAATCTGATTTTGATATTGACCATCTGGTGATATCCATGTGTAGAGTCATCTCTTGTATTGTTGGAAGAGTGTTTGTTATGACCAATGCTTCTCCTGACAGAACTCTGTTAGCCTTTGGCCTGGTTCATTTTGTATTCCATGGCCAAACTTGCCTGGTCTTCCAGGTATCGTTTGACTTCCTACTTTTGCATTCCAATCCCCTGTGATGTAAAGGACATCCTTTTGGTGTTAGTGCTAGAAGGTCTTGTAGGTCTTGACAGAACTGTTCAACTTCACCTTCTTCGGCATTAGTGGTTGGGCATAGACTTTGATTACTATGATGTTGAATGATATGCCTTGAAATGAACTGAGATCATTCTGTCGTTTTTGAGATTGCACCCAAGAACTGCTTTTTGGTCTCTTTTGTTGACTATGAGGGCTACTCCATTTCTTCTAAGGGATTCTTGCTCACAATAGTAGATACAATGGTCATCTGAATTAAATTTGTCCATTCCTTTCCATTTTAGTTCACTGATTTCTAAGATGTCGATGTTTACTCTTGCTATCTCCTACTTGACCACATCCAGTTTACCTTGATTCATGGACCTAATAGTCCAGGTTCTTTTGCAATATTGTTCTTGACAGCATTAGACTTTACAACTTTTCACTACCAGACACACCCACAACTGAGTGTCATTCCGGCTTTGGCCCAGCCTCTTCATTCTTTCTGGAGCTTTCTCTCTGCTCCTTCCCAGTACCTTATTGGACACCTTCTGACCTGGAAGGCTCATCTTCCGGTTTCATAATCTTTTTGCCTTCTCATGCCGTTCGTGGGGTTCTAGAGGCAAGAATCGGAGAAGGCTATGGCAACCCACTCCAGTACTCTTCCCAGAAAATCCCATGGACGGAGAAGGCTGGTAGGCTCCAGTCCATGGGGTCGCGAAGAGTCAGACACGACTGAGTGACTTCACTTTTCACTTTCATGCATTGGAGAAGGAAATGGCAACCCACTCCAGTGTTCTTGCCTGGAGAATCCCAGGGATGGCAGAGCCTGGTGGGCTGCTGTCTGTGGGGTCGCACAGAGTCTGACACGACTGAAGCGACTTAGCAGCAGCAGCAGCAGCAACAGAGGCAAGAATACTGGAGTGGTTTGCCATTGCCTCCTCCTGTGGACCACGTTTTATCAGAACTCTCCACTATGACCTGTCCGTCTTGGGTCGCCCTGCACAGCATGGCTCATAGCTTCATTGTGTTATTACGCAGGCCCCTTCACTATGACAAGGCTGTGATCCATGAAGGGGCACCTTAATTCTGCTTTCTATCAAAGCCAGAAGTGCCCTCAACAGTACCCCTTACGGAGGCCACCTTCACCTCTGTTTAAATGTCTTTAAAGGAATCAGTGTTTAGTCTCTTCAGGAGATTCCAGTGGCTACCTCGTTCGCTAGATGGGAATCATTTGATTAGAGCAATTCCAAATTCTAGATTCTTAGATTGCCAGGCTCATGGAGAAGTTCCTATTAAGGTCACTTGGTTGAAAAATGAAGCAAAAGTGTCTGCGAATAAGCGGATCCAGGTTCTGTCCAACAGTTCTTTATATATCAGTGAAGCAGAAGGCAAGTAAGGAGTTCAGTCTGATGAAGGATTTTATCAGTGCTTGGCCATGAATAACATGGAGCCGTTCTTAGTCAAAAAGCTCACCTTGCCTTATCAGTGTGCTCCTGGGCTTCCCAGGTGGCTCAGTGGTAAAGAATCCGCCTGCCAGTGCAAGAGACACAGGAGACAGGGGTTTGATCCCTGGGTTGGGAAGATCTCCTAGAGGAGGAAATGACAACCCCCTCCAGTATTCTTGACCGGAGAATCCCATGGATAGAGGAGCCTGGTGGGCTACAATCCGTGGGGACACAGAGAGTCGTACACGACTGAGCAACTGAGCAAACTCTAACCATTACAACTATAATTCTTAAATCTGGCTGCCCATCACAGTCACTGAAGAAATGGCTTAAAAAAAAAAAAAAAAAGAGGAATAGTTTCATATAAATGGGATCATAACATGCCTGATGTTTTTATTATAGAAAATTTCTCTTTCCTTTCCTTAAATCAGTCCCTACTGTTTACCCCTGCCCTCAGCCTTCTCAGACAATAATCTACTGTGCATATATCTGTATTTTTCTGTTCATGTAATCCTATGCAGATGTATATATATATATATCATGTCTTTTTGTTGGGGATTATTTTACAGATTTCTTTTAACTCAATACTTGAAAATATTTGAAAATTCCTCTAAGTCATCTAGTTTAATTAAATTTTTTTTTTTTTTTTTTTTTAGTGGCTGAACAGTATTTGATATTGAGGATACTATAAAGTATTTAGCCATTCTGCTGTGGATAGGCATTACTTTATTTCTAGTTATTAGTCAAACAATGCCACAATAAACTGATATTTTTGCTTCTTATTCTCAAGAGGGTAAGAGGGTAAATCTATTTTCAATCTTAATGGTTATCTCTAGATTGCTTATTAGGAAGACTATAATATTTCACATTTCCTCTAACAATGTTTAAGGCTATTCTCCCACATTCTTTATGGAAATCTCTTAAAAATAAATATTCCCAGGCTCTAACCAGAAAGATTCTGATTTAGTATGTCCGTGGAGAGATACACAAAACTGTATTTTCAAAAAGTTCTAGATGAATCAGAGGTAGTATTGGAACCACTGCATTTAAGCACAAGAAAATATTAAAAATAACTGGCCTTTTAGCTTAGTATCAGCAATATCATGCTTTAGCTAGGTATACATATTAGAATCAAAATATCAAATCAAGATGTGAATTGGCAATAGACATATATATCAAATGTAGGTCAAGGGTGTGTGCGCTTTCAGAAGGCTTAATTAGTTGTATTGGAGCAAGCCCCTTGGGAGTCACATATCCAGTTTGGAGCAGCTCATCTCTTTACAGTCTCACAAGATTTTTAGGAAGAGATAAACATTTAGAATTTGTTTAGAATGTAAGTGATTAGAGAGATGCTAATGAGGAAATAAAAGACCACACTACACATATAAAATGTTGAAGAGCTCCTGCTCATAGTATATAATTGGAAGTGAACATCCAAAGACTTGAGTTTTAATCCTGGTTAAACTACTTACTACTTGTCAGACTCTGGAACTTATTTTCCTGTTTTGTAAAATGAGATGGTTTAATATATGATTACTATGATAATTTCCTAACTAGACTGGAGACAACATTTCCCTTGTCATCGCAGATGCTCTAGAGAATTACTGTGTCAGGTAATTTCCTCTATATCTATTATAAGTCTTGGACCCAAATCTGACAGCAGCAAAGCTGATTATATTTACTATTTAGCTATGTGTCCACAGAGCCCCTTCTCTAGGGCCTGTATTTGAGATCCCTATGGCCTATGGGAAGCTATCCATATTCTGAAACTCCTGTTTCTACATTCTAGGAATCCATCCTCCATTGAATTCAGAGATGAATATTTGTTATTTAATGAAGCAAAAACTCCAGAGTTTTGTGTTGCAGGCTGAGTGCAGACTCTGGGAGAAGAGATGGGTTCAACTTATGTTTGTTTTCCTCCTCAGGCTCTGCAGATGGTGTAGGGAGGAGGTTGCACTCAGCCCCTGGCCTTGGTCTCTCAAAGACCCCAACAGCAGAAATGGAGCACAGTCTCCATGAAGCCAACTCAGTGTCTGCTTCTCAGGTAGCCACCTCAGGTTCTAGAGTTCTGGGCATGGGGTGGTGTGTTGGGAAAGAATTACGGGGAGATATGAGTGGCGGGGTTGGTGATAAGGCAGGGCATAGGAATGTGGGGCTATTAGAAGAGAACATGATCTATGATTGGGCTTCTTTTGAGTGAGAGGAGGTTGCCACATGGCTGCTGCTGCTAAGTTGCTTCAGTCGTGTCCGACTCTGTGCAACCCCACAGACAGCAGCCCACCAGGCTCCTCCGTCCCTGGGATTCTCCAGTCAAGAACACTGGAGTGGGTTGCCATTTCCTTCTCCAATGCATGAAAGTGAAAAGTGAAAGGGAAGTCGCTCAGTCGTGTCCGACTCTTAGCGACCCCATGGACTGCAGCCCACCAGGCTCCTCCGTCCATGGGATTTTCCAGGCAAGAGTACTGGAGTGGGGTGCCATTGCCTTCTCTGGCCACATGGCTACTACCTTTCAAATATATCTAATTCAGATCTCTACTAGTGAGTCCTACTTACCCTATTCTCTCCCATATCCCTCGGGACAGAGTCTGTGGGAAAACCACAGGTCTGATGTTATGTGTCTGCCTGTGTGTCTGTGTGTTTGAAGGCCGCACCTTGCCAAGGCCCCAGCCGGGAATGTGGGGAGGATGATCAGTATGGTGCAGAGAACTTTCGGCGCATCTCACGCAGTCTCAGTGGCACCGTTGTCTCAGAGAGGGAGGAGGTCCCAGTCTCGTCCCACAGTTTTGTAAGTAGAATCAGGGTCTGTCTGTTTAGAGCATCTTCTTTCTCTTGCTAGGTAAAAATGTACTGTGGGTGAAGGGGCAAGAGAAATGGAAGGTTGTGATTTGGGGAAAGCCATGTGCACTCAGCAAAAATGAGGACATGGAATCATTATTTTTTTTGGTCACACATTCACTTGGAGCCCAGAAGAACGTTCTTTCCCTGTAGCAGTTCTGGAAGGTGTAATGTAGACTTCCTCAGGATGAGAAGAGTCCCAGAAGCCTTGAGAGGAGTCTCTGAGGAGCCATGACTGCTGACTGGGTCAGAATCCATTGCACTAATCAAAGGAAAAAGAAGAGATGGGATGACGTCTTGTTTTTCCTGTTCTTCCCCATCCTAGAAAATGACCCAGTGGGGTCCAGTGGGCTTTCAAGCTGAAATGAAGCATATGCATTGGCAGCAGAAGGAAAATGATTTAAAGTCCTCATCTTTGGGGCATTTCATATAGAATTAATGCAGTAATCTACAGATGAAAGGGACAGGGATATCCAAGTCAGCAGAGATCAGCAAACTCAAATAGTTTCAGTGGTTGGATTTCTAAAATGTGCCTTTTGAGAATTTCATACACTTGCCTGAGGCAACTTGAGATTTTATTAAAGTATAGGTCAGGATATAAAGCACCAGTAGTACATTGAAGCTTGCTCACCATGTCAGTTTGATAAAAATTTTAAAAAACAGGTCTTAAATATGTGGTATAAAAATAGAAAAGTACAAAAAGGAAAACTAAGTCTCTTCCACCAGTTCTTCAGATCCAGTTTCTTTCCCAGTGACTACCCAAGAGGTAGTCATTTTTTTCCAGTTTATTGTCATAAATTTATAAATAGCTCTGAACAGTTGGCCACTCTTTTTGGGAAAGGTGGTCTTTTCTGCCCAGCATTTGTTCTCATATACCTTTAATGGCAAGTTGTTATTTTCCTAGGAGAGTTGGCTTCCTTTTGGCCTGACTTCTGTATCATTCATTGATTCATTGATTCATTCTTTTAAACAAATGCTTTCTGAGCTTATCTTCTAGGTATTGTGCCGAAAAATGGTGTTGAGTGAGCTAGATACAGTCCCTGCTCTCTTGACTTTACAGTCTACTGGAGGAGACAGATAAACAATTATAATATAAATATGATAGGATTTGATGCTATGGAAGCAAAATAGAGGGGATATCTAAACCAGGCTTGAGGAATCAGGGAAGTCTTCCTGGAGAATTAAAATGAATGTAGCAGATAAAGGGGACTGAAGCAGATATTAACTGAGTTAGAAAAAGCTTTTTGGTGTGGTATGATTAGAGTCTGGCGAGGGATAAATGGAGAATGTTGACAAGTGAGACTGTTAAGACTATAAACAAGGGTCATCTCATGAACCATAGTAAGGAGTTTGGGAGAATAGAGAGATGTGGACATATTGGAGAGTCAACTAGGAAATTAAAATGTTTGGTGCCTACTTGCCTGGAAATGGGGAAAAGAGAATCAAGGATGATATCTAGGAATTGTGGGTTGATGATGATAATATTTGAGGGAAGAAAAGCAGGAATATATTTGGGGGGCGAGATATGTGCAATTCTGGACGTATTAAGCTTGAGTGGAGATAGATATCTGGTAGGCTTTTGATTCTGAGACATATAAACTTAAAATTTAGATTTGAGAATCATAGCCACTGAAAAGAGGAAGAGAATCGCAAAAAGAGGAAAAAAAAAACCAGGACATATCTCTGAAGAGAATCAGATTTAAGGTTCTTCTTTTGAAGAACCCCAAAAGGAGACTTGGTAAGAGGCTATAGAGATGCAGAGAGGACTGGCATCTGGTCCTTAGGCTACTTGGTAAATGCCTACCGTGTGCCAGGCTGTGTTAGGCGCTATGAGCACACACTGCTGAAACAGCACAAAGTATCTTACAATTTCAAAAAAGAAATAAGATACACTGGCATATAGATTATTTTATTTAATATATTATTTATTAAGTGCCTATAATAATCCTCCAGGAGCTGTTCAAGGTTATGGGGACACTGGAGTGAAAAGAAATGTATTCTAGTAGGAGAGAAAAGACATTAAACAAGTAAACTCCAGACAATGTGTGATAAAGAATAAAACAAAGCAAGAGGCTAAGGGGTAAAGAGGTAATAGTGGTTATTCTCAGGGCTGGTTTTGATAGAGTAGTGAGGAAAATCAGCTCTAAGAAAGTAACATGTGATGAGAGACCTCAGTGATATGAAGGTGTAAGCCATGGGAAGAGCATTCCCAGTAACAGAAACACAAAGTGTAAAGGCCCTAAGGTGGAATAAGCTTCGTAGGTTTGAAGAACGTTACGAAGGTTGGAGTGTAAAAGGCACAGGAATGGTAGGAGATAAAGGGAGAAAGATCAGCTTTGCCATATCACATGGAACTTGCAGGCCACACTAAAGGAGGCTGTGGGCTGGAGATAGGAAGACTAAATTGGAGGCTGCTGCAGTGGTCTAGTTGACTTTAAATATAAAACCTGTAGGTAGAAATGACAGTATATGGCATAGGCAACTAATGGAATTGTGGATTAAAAGTGCAAAATCAAGGGGAGTGTCAGTATTTTGAGTCTAGGTGACTTAAGAAAATACAGTACCAGAGGGAGGAGTTGGGAAGAATGTTGGTTCAGTTTTGGACATGTTAGTGTCTCATATATTAAAAGACATATTTCTGAGACTTTGCCACATAAGTGAATGACAAATGAACAAAGTAGGTCATAAGCAACAGTGGGTACAGACTTAACAGGCAGCACCAAAATGGAGACTGGAGTGTAGCAGTAACAGGAGAGATGGAATAGAGAGTTTCTGACTGGACATTTAGGGAGATATTAGTTCCCAATATCTGACTGTATATTTAGGGAAATATTAGTTCCCAATATTTAGAGTGAGTGTAGAATTTTTCCATCTTTTTGGCTTTCTGAATTTCTCTCTCATTTCTTCTCTGTTTTACACGTTTATTAATTTTTTTAGAGGCTTCTGTTATTTTTTTTTTTTTTAACCACACCACACGTCTTGCAGGATCTTAGTCCCCTGACCAGGGATTGAACCTTGACAGTGAAAGCTTGCAGTCCTTACCACTGGATAGCCAGGGAATTTCCCTCTTCTCTATTTTTAAATTTCTATCTCATTCTCTAATTTTGATAGTAGCATTAAGGACTTTGCTAAAGACCTTGATTGGGAAAGTGAGGGTTATGAGGAAGACATATTAAGAGAAGAGAACTGTACTTTGGTGTCTTAAGTTCATAGTGGAGGATGTTTCACAGTCAGGATGTTTCCTAGAGGGGCTGATGGGAAGAGTGTCGAGTAGATTGGGTCCATCTCTAGGTTAAGGAATGTTTGTACTCTAGTTCCTTCCATATCCCCCTGCTTCCCTCACTGTGTTTACCCAACCATAGCCTGCTGTGTGTTAATCCTCATCTCTATGTTTTTTTTGTCTTGTCTCATTGTAAGGATTCATCAAGCGTGAGGAAAAAGCCTTTGGAAACCCGGCATCGTTGTTCCAGCTCCTCTTCCCTCCCTGTCATCCATGACCCTCCTGTATTTCTCCTTGGTCCCCAACTCTACCCACCCCAACCACAGTTCCTGTCCCCAGATGTCTTGATGCCCAGCATGGCAGGGGAGCCCCATAGACCCCCAGGTAACTCTCCCCAAATCTAATATTATGTGCTGGAATGTAGTACTTTTCCAGGGACCTGGAAGAATCAAATCGGTGCATCTGTTGGGGGGTGGGGAAGGGGAAGGAGGGTCCTAAGGTGGAGTTGTAAAGGGAAATGAATTATTGCTTTAAAGATCAAGCATTGATCTTGATGAATCATGACTGAATCATTTCTTGGGCAACATGGGGTCTAGACCAGAGCTCCCAGAATCTAACTACTCATGAAAATGAACTGCTTCAGCTGTGATAAGATATGATTTTAACTGACCCAGGGAATTAGTACCCAGTCTTTAGGATCCCCCAAAACAGGAAATATCATCTCTATCGGCTGTTTTTCTCTCCTTTTATCCCAAGTCTCAGTTGAGGGATGGTCTAGGAGGATGAGTAGTGAATGGCAGACTTGGAAAGATCCCATGCACAGAATACCCATGCCACGTATAGAGACCCAGACAATCCTGGGGAAGGTGGGCAGCATCCGTCTGGCTTGCTTTGACGCTCCACAGCAAGATTTGTTCCATTTTCCCCCTCATGGACCAAATCTACAATTTGAGGCAGTGATTCTTAATGAGAAAGGGGAGGTGCCAGTGGCATCTACTGGGTAGAAAGGCCAGGGATGCTGCTAAACATCTAGCAATGCACAGAGAAGTTTCCTTGCACACCCCTACCCTACTCCTAAGACAAAGAATTATCAGCCCCAAATATCAGTAGTGCCAAAGTTGAGAAACTTGTCTATGGGTATAAATCCCCAGGGAAAAGAATCTTCTTAGACCTGAGTAGTACTGTTGATATTTGTGCCCAAATTTTAGGGAGCTTTAGATAAGCAGGGCTTCTGGATAAATGGACTTCTTATTACTCAGTGGAGCTGCCAGGTCACCAGCATCCTTTGAGAGTTACTAGAAGTATCTGATCATTAAGGCAGCATTTATTGCAACTTGTTCTGCACCAAATACTACAGTAAATACATGGGACAAAGAAGGCAGTTCTCTGCTCTTAAAGAGCTCAAAGTTTCAGTAATCAGGTATATATATATATGTGTGTGTGTGTGTGTGTGTGTGTGTATAATACAGCTATTGATGGAATTTAAAAAGTAAAAATGAGAAGTACTGTTTAGAAGTGACATTTGGAAAATTAGTTATTTTGCTTCTTTTAAGTAAAGGGGAATCAATGTATAGAAAAGGCATTCTACATTATGTATGTGGGAGTAGTGCAAACAAAAGCAGAAATCTTGGAGAATGAACACGAATGTAAGCAGACACAGTTCAACTGGAGTGAAAGTACCATGTTAAAAACTGAGTGATGTTTTGGAGTGGTGGCTCTAAGGAGTAAAATTATCACAGAGAACATATATTTGGAATATCAGAGAGCCATTCATGTATGTGTGTTTGTGTCTGTCTGTCTGTCTTTTGGAGGACAGATTATAATGCAGTGAGATAGGAGTATGGCAACATCCAGGAGACTGTTTCATTTGCACAGATTGGCAGTGACTTGATTTTAATGTATATTAAGAATTTTTTTAAATGACATTAAAAGCAAAGCTAGGTTCCTTCTTTCCCTTATTTGTAAGTTTTTAAAGAGGCGGGGAGTTGAAAGGAACAGCCAGGAATGGTCCTCTGGGAAGGATAATGGTTTTACTGAAGATGCTCAATCTTTGGGTTTCTTTTCTCTCCCCAGGAACTTCGAGGAGTGTCCAGCAGTTTCTGGCTATGTGTGACAGGGGTGAAACTTCCGAAGGGGTCAAGTACACAGGAAAGACTTTGAACTACCGGAGTCTCCCCCATCGTTCCAGAACAGATGCCTCCCGGGGACTGTGGTCAGAGGCCAACCAGCATGTTGGGGCCAGATTCCTGACTACTCCAGGGTGCAAGCCTCAGCTAACCCACACTGCCACGCTACCAGAAAGACACCAGGGCCTTCAGGTTCCTCATGCTCAGTCCTGGGGGGATCTTTTCCATTCACCCTCCCACCCTCCTGTTGTTCACCCTGTGTCGCCACCATCAAGCAGTCTTTGTGTACCCCTGAGGTCAGCTTGGAATTCAGGTCCTGTTCCAGGGTTTCGAGCCCCTGGTCCTCGAAGAGTAGATATGCCCCCGGATGATGACTGGAGGCAAAGCAGTTATGCCCTGCCATCTAGGCACAGGAGGACAGGGAGAGAGGAGTTTCTGTTTGTCCTAGCAGATGCCCCTAGCAGAGAACAGATCAGGGCTAGAGCCCTGCAGCACAGCAGGTGGTAAGGGTCACCCCTTTCCTCTCCTGGAGCCACAGCTTTCTCTGTTAAACTGTACTGCAGCAGAATTGGTACCCTGCATCCCTGCCAGGGTTGTGCAAGTCTTATCTCAACACAGAGTTGGCAGTTTCTCCCAGGGGTGCCAGGAACCCCTAAGGAGACCTGGCTCTTTGAGGGAATATTTGAAACTTCAATTTCCATTCACCTAGCAAAAGGAAGCAGCTGCTGTTTAGGGTTTTATTTGATCCACTTTAAAGATGAATCCATGTTACTCTGGACACCAACCATTCATTAGGATCTTAGGGTCACCATTTTATTCTTGAATACTCTAAGCCCTCATATTCTGTTCCCTGTTATATTACCAACTTCTATGCTTTGTTTTATCCACCTATCCCTATGATCCAACCTTCTGTCTTCTCCATCCCTCATCCTTGGCGGGACATGTAGCCCTGTAGTCTTGGTCCTGACCACATCATTCAGGCTAGCCCACCTGCCCGGACTGTCAGCCTTCCCTCAGCCCCAAACCTTAGGCCTAGAATGTGGGGCTGCCAACATAACATTTACTCTTCAGAACAAATGGGAGTCAGGCACACTAACATACCCTCCTGTCCTCAGCAGCACAGCCATTACTGCCACTTGCTCAGTCGCCGCTGTAAACCCTCAGAGTCAGCTGAACTATTTTAGGGCCAAACATACTGTTTTTGTAAAGTATTTTTCATTAATAAATCTATAAGATAGTTCTATTTAATTCCTTGTCATTTAATTGTCTATTTGATTCCTTTTATATTTTCTTGCTCTTTTGTATTGGGCTGGGGAAGCAAGAAATAGCAATTCCCAGTGGCCTGGGGCTCAGTATATGGCTTTTGACTGAGTGAAAGTGAGGAGCCAAAGAGGAGTTGAAGACTGGTTGAAGGGTATGTATTCAAGGTAGGAGTCAATGAGTCCTAATATGGAGTGACTTTCCTTGTTGTTATTGCTGCTAGTATATTTTCTATCCCTTTCCTGCCAAGAGGCACTCAACACATTACATACTTTCTCCTTCACTCCTCAGGGAGATTTTCTGGGATTCAGACTCCTCTTACAAACTCACTCCTGATCTAGGTACCCATTGTGCCCTCCCTCTACAAGTTTATCATGTGCCTCTTATCCCTTCCTTGCTCACTTCATATGGCTGCCCCTTCCCTTCCCTCCAGAATTATATGGCACTTCCATGTAAGAAAGATCCAGTTTCACCCCTTCCTCACTCGAAAATTCATCTCCCTCTAAAAAATAATATGTGAGCTCCCTTAGCAAACATTACCCACTGGGCATTTCTCTTTTTCTTAGATTATTCCAGCTCTCGGGATCATTAAGATTGACAAGTCAAGAGGTAGAGAGATGGTCTTTAAGTCGTTTGGACTGTTGCTTGCCTGAGCACATGTAGAATTGAGCAGGAGGATGGGCAGGCATTTCTCACTCTATCCTACTTGAGTCCTATGCCGTCAAGATATATAGATCTGGGACTTCCCTGGCAGTCCCGTGGTTAAGACTCCGCGCTTCCACTGCATAGGGCACAGGTTTGATCTCTGGTTGGGGAACTGAGATCTGACATACCTCTCAGTGCAGCAAAAAAAAAAAAAAAGATATATAGATCTTAGGATATTCTGATCCCTGCTACTGATCCAGTACCTCTCCTGGGGTTCAGTTCAGTCGCTCAGTCGTGTCCGACTCTTTGCGACCCCATGAATCACAGCATGCCAGGCCTCCCTGTCCATCACCAACTCCCGGAGTTCACTCAAACTCATGTCCATCGAGTCGGTGATGCCACCCAGCAATCTCATCTTCTGTCATACTCTTCTTCTAATAATTATCCATTGAACAATCATTTCTTGTCCCAATACTCCCTTCCCCAAGAGTGTACATCTCTTTAAAGTTTCCGTAGAAAACCTGGGCCCACATTCTATCGTAGAGGTATTTCTTATGAGGAACTAATTTCCAATTCCCTATTGCCTTCGAAATCTCTTTTCTCAGTGAATTAAGAGGGAGGCTGTGTCCTTTTCAGGTGAATTTCGTAGACTCTTTGAACATCTGTGACAAAACCCTTCCTTTCCTCTTACCTGTTTTGATTCTGAACCCTTGGAGACTAGTCTGCTCTACCTGCATTCTTTGCTTTCAGACTCTTGACAATTCCAGGCTCTAAACACAAGGGCCAGATTCTCTCTCAAACTCCATTCTGAACCGTTGCTTCGCTCTAGAACCTACAACGCTTCCTCTAGTTCTTCTGTCAGTTATCAACCGAAGTACCCGGATCTGATAGTCAAATTGTTATACTTTTTTTTTTTTCTCTCTATTTGCGGGAGATTCTTAGGTTTGGTCAGGTCTCCCCATCTTTCTAGGAGCTCCATGAAAGCCGGTGTCGTGCTCCCCAGCACTCATTCACCGCAGGAACTAGCTACAGACAAATCATCTCTCCTCACTCTTTTATTTCTGCTTGCCCAGAATTTTAAGCTGATCCCTTGGCATGGTCTTGTTTCTCTCCTAGCTTCAGTAATTTTGCTCAAGTCCCTAGAGCCTGCTCCGCCCCCGCCCCCGCAAGCGCGGTGCATGCCGGTCTTAGCCCCTCTGTAGGGAAAGAGGGTCCGCCATGTTCCCCGGCGGCGCCGCCGCTTGGCTCTGGTAGCCGCCGCCCCCGCCCCCAGCCCCGCCCGGCCCAGCGCGTAGCCGAGCCCCGGGCCCAGCATGGCCGCCCCGGAGCCGGCCCGGGCTGCACCGCCCCCACCCCCGCCCCCGCCGCCCCCTCCCGGGGCTGACCGCGTCGTCAAAGGTGAGAGGTGGACGAAGCCCTGGGGGCCTGGCCTGATGAGATAGCTGTGTGAGGGCGGGCGGGAGACCGTCCCCTCCGGAGCGGGCCCGGAAGGGCGGGCGAGTGACTGGCTGCCTCACTTGGGGAGTGGCCCCTGGGCGGGCCCCTGCTGGGCTGGGCTGAGTCGGTGGCGGCGGCTCCGAGGTCTCTCGCTTGCCTTCGGGCCGTGGCAGAGGTTTCGTTCTGTAGGTCTCCTAGCTGGAGGGGTGAGGCTACTAGTCGCAGTGAGCCTCTTTCTTTTCCTGCCCGCCGTGTCAAAGCGGCCCAGAGGCCGCGATTAGCTTCCTGCACCGCGACAGCTGCACGCCTGGCTTGCCGGGGCGAACGGAGGGGCTCTGAGACCTTCAGCCACGCGGGGCTGGGCGATGAGCAGTCAGAAATCACCTCGCCTTTGGCCCACGCCTGCTCCCCTGTGACAGCCATCCGCCCTATTCGCGCCTAGTTAATGCCAGCCGCAGGGGTTCGCACTCGGCCCTCAGGTGTCACCCCGCGCGGAAATTGGGGGAACTGTATGGGATTGGACAAGGGTGAAGGGACAAACCAGAATTTGAGGGCCCCGGGTTTAAGTGCATACCAGATGAAAAAAAGACAGTTTAAAAAAAAAAAAAAAGAGCTTCGGGGATAGGAAGAAGCATTTACTTAGAACCCGCAACACTGGTCAGAGGGCAAGAGGGGTTAGCCCTCCCGTGCATGCAAACGCCTACAGACTCCCCCTAGAAGAAAAAATTAAATATTTCTCAGCTGGTGCAGAATTTATGATTGTTTAACTACAACAGGTCATCACATTAATTTGAAATAGAGAAATTGAAGGCTAATTTAGAATTGCTTAAAATTTCCATGCTTTCTGGGAGAGCCCATCAGCTTCAAACCCTGCTGTGGAGGTGAAGAACATAATTTGAAATGATTTTTCTTTATCATGTAGCTTGGTCAATAAATTGAAGTCATTTTAGAATAAAGTTTTCTTTATTGTATCACATTTATTTTTGAAAGATAGATACTTCTTTTATTTGTTTTATTTATTTCATTCAACTTCTCAAACATACTGGCATAATGTTTAAACACTGTTAGCCCAGTTTTGGAAATCTGACTAGACATGTTTCCATTAAAATATTTAAAAACAAGAAAAACTTTTTGTTCTGTGGTTTTTATCAATTCTAGCCTCCTTTAATGATAATACTAATTTGTATCTAGATTTATGTAGACAATTTTAAAAGCTTAATCGTGTATATATTCGGGCCAGGCATCAGCTGAAAAAAGCTTTTATGGAATCCTTGTCCCAAGAAGTCTTTTGAAAAAGAGAAAGAAAAAAGATTGGCAGTTCAGACATTCATGCTATCTTGAAGTTTTGTTGGGTTGGGAATAGGAGACATGAGCTGCCTGTTAATCTTCTGACAGTATGCCTGTGCTGTGTTAATTTCCCCTGGCACTTTTCACCCTACTATTAGATGGGACAACCAGTCACATTTCTGAACAGTAAGTTTATGCTGTACTTAGCTTGTGAATCTTCTTGTTTTTTTTGTCATTTATATGGTAATGTTTCCCTTTTACTGCTTTAATACAGTAAAAATAAGATTCCAGACATAGGGCATATTCCTTAGGAGTGGGTTGTGAATATAAGACATAGTCATATTTGCAGTTTATTGGTATGAAATAAAAGTCATTTGATTTAGGTAAATGGGAGTTTGTTGATATAGAAAATCATAGTCGAACTCTTGGATATAAGGTCCCATGTACTTAGTAGTATGCTCTTCAAGACAACTTTCATTTCTTTATGGAATTCGTTAGCCAGTTGGAATGGCAGATACGGATCACATGCTTTAGAGACAGTGTGCAATAGACTGGTTAGTGATGCTCCAGGAGTTTTTGGCTTCCTTGGAAGTTACTGGGAAACTTACCTTTCATTATAGAAATCTTTTATATTTCATTTTCAAGCTTCTTTCTTGCCTTCCTCAGTAAGTAATTGTAATATAATGTTGCATTTGATGATAACACCAGTTTGCTGAAGCTATATAACCACGGTGCTAATTCAACTTAAGTTTAACTTGTTACAAATCTAGATTTAAGTCTAGTATGTGCTAGTTTTGCACCATTTCATAGTGGTAAGGTTATAGAGACCATTATTGGCATTGAATATAAATAGTATTTTACTCCCTGAAACTTTCCCCTGTTGTTTCAGATTTTATACTCTTACACTTCTAGCCAAGAGGCCTGTGTTTTATGGTCACATAGGTTTTAAAGGGGAATAGGTCTTCTGTGTTTAGTATCAAATGCCTGAATTTCACATCATGTGAAGTTTGAGGTCTTGGAATATGGTAGGTGATTCATGTATAAATTATCTATTCACTGAAATTATTAGTGGTAATTCCATATCCCTGATGATGGGTGATTAGGTTTCCTGGTTCATTAAGACAGTTCAGTTCTGGGCCTGCTCCAGCTTCTGGCTCTGGTAAATTCATCTGTTTGAAAGTTGGTGGAGCCCAAGTGGTTTAGGTGAGAGAGTATGCCCTCTTAACTATTTTCTGTTAAGCATTTTTCTGTCTTTAGCTAACATAGTAAGTTGGCAATAAGAAAATAGAAACAAACTAGGAAGAACAGTTAATTTTTCCTAGTGCCTTTTTGCCACATCAGCAAAATTGGTGTGTGTAAAATTAAAGCATAAAACCCTGAATTTATTTATATTGTTCTTCCTCCTCCCCCTGAAATTTACTTGACCTGAAATGTCCAGGTACTTACTTTTTTCCCTCAGATACTTTTAAAATGTACTTTTTGCTGTATAGAAGAGGTCCCAGATTTGTAAAACTAGATTTTCCCTTGAAATTAATAAATCTATTACACTTAATGCAAAAATTCACCTTTATTGCTTACATTGCATTGTCTGTTTTGTGTATGTGTTCATTTTAGCACCCACAGTGCTACTCACTTTCTTTTTTATTCAGCATGTTTTACTCCCTAGGTTTTATTATCCTTATCTCTTAAATTATCAGACTTTGAGATTGAACCAAAATGTGTGTGTTGTAAGTTTTTTACCTGTTACGTATCTAATGGGCAGCCTTATGATTCATTTAGGTTCTGTTGCCTGCCGCCCTGCTTAAAAATCAGAGGTTGTTTGGCTAATGTGTTTTCCAGTACCTTAGCTTTAATAGGATTGCTTATTTTCATTACAGATTTTTAGATGACCCACATAGGTCTTGGAGTCACATAGCTTCTTCAAATGTGTGAGTGTGTGTGTGTGTGTGTGTGTGCGCGCGCGAGCGCGTGCGTGCGCTAATTCTAGTTCATTATGTTTGCTTGTTTTTTTGAATGATTTTATTTATTTATGGCTGTGCTGGGTCTTTGTTGCTGTGTTTTCTTTTTTCTAGTTGCAGAGAGCAGGGGCTACCGTTTAGTTGTAGTACGAGAGCTTCTCCTTGTAGTGGCTTCTCTTGTTGCAGAGCATGGACTGTAGGGCGTGTGGGCTTCCGTAATTGTGGTACGTGGGCTCAATAGTTGCGGCTCCCAGGTTCTAGAGCACAGGCTCAATAGTTGTGGTGCATGGGCTTAGTTACTCCGTGGCATGTGGGTGGGATCTTCTCAGAACAGGGCTCGAACAAGTGTATCCTGCAATGAAAGACAGATTCTTTACCACTGAGTCATAGGGAAGCCCTAGTTCATTCTATTTTAAAGCAACTTGATTTTTAATTTTTTTTTAAACAAAATCTGTTTTATGGACTTAACCTATCTAAAAAAGATAATTCTTGAAAATGATTTTCCTTTTCTTTTTTACCCTAGTCAAACTGTTAAGCATACTAAAATAAATCTTCAGTACCATGTGTCCCAGAGAAAGCAGGGGAACAGAGAATAGTGTGTGTGTATGTGTGCATGCGTGTGTGTGTGTGTATGAGACAGAGAGAGCAGTGAGAAGGAAAGAGAACACTCTGGCAACAAGTCATCTTAGAAGGAAAATGCCAAGGAAGAAATACAGGTGCTCAGTAGTGAGGCAAAAGCTTCAGGTTCCGGTGCTATTGAATGAATTGGCAAGAGTTATAAGGAGAAGTTGGGTGAAAGAATTTTGATTTATTAGATGAGATGTGTTTTAGTGCCAATCCTGTGATTTCATTTCAGTATAAAAATGTTTATTTTTACATAGAGATGAAATAAGCTAACACTAATTGACATTTTTATATGGTATGTAAAATTTATTTTTGAAATTCAAAGTAACCAAATAGCAACTACTTATTTAATGCCTGCCATATACCTAAAAATTGTTCAGAAACAGTGTAAAAGGTAAAATACAATCTTGGTCCTTGGGGAAATAGGTTCTCATGAAAAGTTAATAATTTATGTCATAAGGCTGTGTGATTAATAATTGCCAGTTAAGTGGCAGACCCAGCAAGTTGAGTTCAAAGGAGATAGGAATGAATCTAGATTTGATTGGTCTAGCAAGGGTTTGTATAGGAAGAAAGAGCTTTGAGGATGGGTAGGATTCAAATAAGCAGAAGATTGGGACCATTTATTTGTGCATCATTTATTGAATACCTCTTTGTACCAGACATTATACTAGGCATTAGGGATACGGAATTGAATTAGATATATTAAGTAAGATAGATTTTTCTTGGAGGCAGTCTAGTGGAGGAGACGCTATTGCAAATAAATAATATAATGAATTAGGTACGAAGTGCTGTTGGAGCTGTATAGAGGGAATTGACTCTTACTTGGAGAGAAAGCTTCACTGAAAGGATTATATTTTGAGGGGAGCCTTACAGGATGAGTAGAATTTCTCCAGATATTAAGGTGGGGCTGAGAAGGAGAAAATATTTTCTAATAGAGAAAACAGCAGTAGAAAGGCATGGAGTTTGAAAAAAGCATGGAGTGTGTGACAGTATTGTGTAAAGTTCTTTGCAAGAAATAGCAGATGAAAAGGTTTTTTTTTTGCACACCAAGTTGAGGACCTGAAACTTAGGGAGTATAGCCTCTGGATGATTAAGAACACTGGATGATTAAGACTGCCTGGGTTTGAATTAAGACTGCCTAGTTCTGCCTCCGGAGAAGGCAGTGGCACCCCACTCCAGTACTCTTTCCTGGAAAATCCCATGGACGGAGGAGCCTGGTGGGCTGCAGTCCATGGGGTCGCTAAGAGTCGGACACGACTGAGCGACTTCCCTTTCACTTTTCACTTTCATGCATTGGAGAAGGAAATGGCAACCCACTCCAGTGTTCTTGCCTGGAGAATCCCAGGGACGGGGGAGCCTGGTGGGCTGCCGTCTTTGGGGTCACACAGAGTCGGACATGACTGAAACGACTTAGGAGCAGCAGCAGCAGTTCTGCCTCAGTCATTTCACTGAGGACAAGATACTGAGTATCCCCAGCCCTCAATTTTCTCATCTGCAAAATACAGTTAATAAAGTTACGGGATTTTTGAAGGATTAACAGAGACAATTCATGAAAATTTGTACCATAGTGCCTGGCCTGACACATTATTGAAAGTTTTAAAGTAGAGGGATGACCCAAATGTTTTGGTTTTTGAAAGGTAACATGATATTGTTGATAAGTGATTACTGATTAAAATGGAAGAGACTAAAATCAGGGTGTCAGAAGGTTAATGGAGTAGTCCAAGTGTAGAATGACCATGGCATGGATGAATTATGAGAAAGAGAAAAACCAAATATGACACAAATCCTGAGTAATAATTAGAAAGTAGATATACAGGAGCAATGACTGGATGTGGGAATGAAACAGGTAGAAGAGCAAACTTTTTTAAGAAAACAGTAATGAGACTAATTTTGCTTTAGTGATTGTTTAAATTGAGCAGTTGTAGTTAGAGGCAGAGATTGGAGTGATAGGTAAGAGACAGGGGATGGTTAAGAAGGACTTTGAAAAATAAGTTTCAGACTTTTGTCTCCTTTATTCATTAGTCCTTTTTGGACTAAACAGGAAAGGGTAGAAAAGAAATTAGGGTGGAAACCACCCCAGTATTTTGAGTAGATTTATTTAGCTGTGCTTTGTACAATAAAGGGGGAGGAAAAGTAGAACTTAGATTTTTCTAGTACACAAAGTGATAAGAACTTGAACTAGCATTGCAGCAATGGAGATATTAAAAAAAAGAGAGAGAGAAAATTTTAAATAGAACTAGAGTCCAGAAAGAGAACAGTGACATCGAAATTTTAAATCTGAGTGACAAAGAATGATGATATCATAACAAAAATAAGCCAGGAAGGAGAAACTAATTTTTGAGGGAAGGGGATCGTGTTCAGAGAACCACCACAAATTAAAAGGAATTCAGGGGATACCTAGAAATTTTGAAGACAGTTCTGTAGTATTTATTGGAGACGGCAATGGCACCCCACTCCAATACTGTTGCCTGGAAAATCCCATGGATGGAGGAGCCTGGTAGGCTGCAGTCCATCTGGTCGCTAAGAGTCAGGCACGACTGAGCGACTTCACTTTCCCTTTTCACTTTCATGCATTGGAGAAGGCAATGGCAACCCACTCCAGTGTTCTTGCCTAGAGAATCCCAGGGACAGAGGAGCCTAGTGGGCTGCCGTCTGTGGAGTCACACAGAGTCAGACACGACTGAAACGACTTAGTAGTATTTATTGAACCTTTCCTTAAAGCATGTGGCTAATGCATGCTTCTACCCCTGGCAGCTGGGTGGGTTATACCATTTTTCCTCATCAGGAGATTTTGATGACTCTCAGTCAGAAGAGCATTGTCGCTGTGTTGATATAAGACAAGTGGTACTGGAGTAGCATTCTGAAGACCTCAGTTTCAATCATGACTCTATCCCTTACTAGTTGAAACACCTGGAGAGAGCCATTAACTTGTGTGAACCTGTTATCCTCTCTGTGAAATTGAGATAAAATTGTCCTACCAAACTCATAGGATGTCTCTGAGAATCATAGGATTGTGTATATGAAAGCATTTTGTAAACTGTAAACAAAGCACTAGAAATATATTGTCATTGCTATATAAATTAGTGTACTGCTACTGCTGCTAAGTCGCCTCAGTCATGTCCGACTCTGTACGACCCCCATAGACGGCAGCCCACCAGGCTCCCCCGTCCCTGGGATTCTCCAGGCAAGAACACTGGAGTGGGTTGCCATTTCCTTTTCCGATGCAGGAAAGTGAAAAGTGAAAGTGGAGTTGCTCAGTCATGTCCAGCTCTTAGCAACCTCATGGACTGCAGCCTACCAGGCTCCTCCATCCATGGGATTTTCCAGGCAAGAGTACTGGAGTGGGGTGCCATTGCCTTCTCCAAACTTAGTGTAAAGATAAGTAATTTAGAAACTGTAACTCATGTTTCATTAATTCAGTAAATGTTCATTAGTACCTATGTTCTAATCACTAGGTATATGGCGATGAAAGACAGCTTGCTCCCTTTCAAGGAGCTCATAAGCTTGAGGGGGAGGCAAGGTAGTTACAGTGTAGCTGATAGGCACCACGCTGTAGGCGGCATCATATGCTTTGCTATGAAACCACAAAGGAGGGGGCACCATTAACCTAGCCATCTACAGGAACATTTTTCAAGAATTGGAACACTGATATGAAGTTTAAGGACAAAGAAAAATTAGACAAAATGTGGAAATAGTGTACCCATAAATAATAGGGAATGCAGTGTACAGAGGTTTTTTTGAGTGATGTTATTTTAAAAATGAAAATAACATCTGGAGTATAGTATGTGACTGGAATATGAGTAGTGGCAAAAGATGAGGGTTGGAAATATAGGCAAGGGTCAGATTAGAAGGGATTTTGTATGACATGTTAAAGTACAGAATTTGGATTTTACGTGATGCATCCAGTTTTGCAACAGGTGGATGTTGAGTTCTGAATTTTAAAAAGAGTATTCTGAGTTACTGTGAAACCTGGGCAAAATTGAAAAGATTTTTGTAATTTTTGGGGAAAAAAGTACTTATTCAGTGTCTTGGAACCAAAGGGATGAAACCAGGTAAGAGAATTATCTAGGACCTGTTTATTGGCTGTGTTAGGGTGAGGAAGAAAAAGACTTTTAGGATAATTTCCAGATAAATAACTATATTGGTTCAGAGGGAAAGTTCATGCATTAAGTTTTGGCTGTGTTAAGTTTAATATACTTATGGAACATCCAAGTGGAGATATTTAATAGTTAAATAGGGATTTCGAGTTTAGTGGCACAGTCTGGACTGAGTAATCTATTTGGGAGTCCACAAAATATAGATTTTGGTTGAAGCCATAGTTATGAATGAGAGGAGTATAATATGAGGACCAAGGACAGAATCCTCAGCCACACTGTCATAGGATTAGGAAAAGGACTAGAAGTTCATGAGATAGGCTAATCAGGTATGACCAGAGAATTATGGGAAAAACCAGGTGAGTGATTTCAAGAACCCGAGAGAGAGAGAGTTATAAGGTGAAGGAATAGAGCAGAAGCCAGATAAATGTGGGTTGAGGAAAGAAGACAAAAAGTGAAAAAATGACGGTATCCACTGTAGATTACTCTTTCAAGAAGCTTAGTTGTAAAATATACGATATATATGGCAGAAACAGGGATGAGGAGTAAGGGAAAATTACTTTTGGGGTTGTTTTTAAGATCATAGAGAATTGCGTACAGTCTTCCCTTAGTATCTGTGGGGATTTGATTCCAGGATACCCATCCCTCTTCCAAAATCAGTGGATGCTCAAATCCCTTCTATAAAATGGTGTAATATTTGGATATAGCCTATCTGTATCCTCTCATTTACTTTAAATCATTTCTAAATTACTTATAATACCTAGTACAATGTAAATAATATGTAAATAGTTGCTGCTGCTGCTGCTGCTGCTAAGTCGCTTCAGTCGTGTCCGACTCTGTGTGACCCCATAGACGGCAGCCCACCAGGCTCCCCCGTCCCTGGGATTCTCCAGGCAAGAACACTGGAGTGGGTTGCCATTTCCTTCTCCGATGCGTGAAAGTGAAAAGTGAAAGTGAAGTTGCTCAGTCGAGTCCGACTCTTAGCGACCCCATGGACTGCAGCCCACCAGGCTCCTCCGTCTATGGGATTTTCCAGGAAAGAGTACTGGAGTGGGGTGCCATTGCCTTCTCCGAAGTAGTGCTAGAGAGGCAAATTCAATATTCTCTTTTTGAAATTTTATTTTTAAAATATTTTCTATCTGTGGTTGGTTGAATCCTCACATGCCAACCTGTCATTTTGGAGGGCTGACTGTATGTTTATCTCCTCAAAGGGAAGACCCCATGGAGAGTTGGAGGCAGGAAACACAGAATAAGGGCATGGGTGGGTGGGAAGGGTGACTGAAGTGAAGATGTTGGGGGTGGGGTGGGATTCAAAGCACAGTAGAATGTTTAGTATTGGGTGGGAGGAATCCTCTTTCTTGAGATAGGAAGAAATGTAAAGATGGATACTGGTATAAATGTAGATGGAGAGGAGCAGAAAGATGACATTTGGTCTGAAGGTCTCAATTTTCTCCAAAAAAGATGCAAAGTTGATTACTGAGTAAGAGAGAAATTAAGTTTAGGATTCAAGGAAGAGGTGACCATTTGAAATCTCCACTGAGGAGAATGGGAGAGAGCACAGACAAGGATGTTTAATTGGATTGCTGGCAAGTGCCAATGACCAACAAAGTTGGAGACCATTAATTTGTATAAGCACTGAACTATTTTGATGATTTTTTACTTAATGTCCAACTTTAGAAACTAGCTCATTCAAGAATTGGAGTTTTATAAGTAGAAGTAGAAAAGAACAAAACAATTCAGGATGTTGTTTAAAAAGTGGGTGGTTGATGGGATAGCTTCAAAATTACAGGAAGCAAAGGTTTCCAGAAGTAGTTGATTAGGGGACATGTCCAGGTTCTTCATATAATTGGAGAACAAATAGAGAAAAGGGAGTGAGTCTGAAAGCATTAGAAATTTTGGTCATGGAGTAAGAGATTGGAGTTCAGGATTTCAGAGGTGGAGCAAAAATTATGGGCAAGGCTGAGAAAGTTTAAGTGGAGTGGAGCTCAGAACCTCTCATTTCTTGGGTTTACATAGGTCATCTTCAGGGACATTGATGATGGTGGTGCTTAGAGAGGAGAAAGCTTTTGAACTAGGAACCCGAGTTTCATGTGAGAGTTGACCAGAAGTATAGTAGATGGCTGCTAAGTCACTTCAGTCGTGACCGACTCTGTGCGATCCCATAAACGGCAGCCCAGTAGGCTCCCCCGTCCCTGGGATTCTCCAGGCAAGAACACTGGAGTGGGTTGCCATTTCCTTCTCCAGTGCATGAAAGTGAAAAGTGAAAGGGAAGTGGCTCAGTCGTGTGTGACTCTTAGCGACCCCATGGACTGCAGCCTACCAGGCTCCTCCGTCCATGGGATTTTCCAGGCAAGAATACTGGAGTGGGGTGCCATTGCCTTCTCCGTAGATGGCTAGGACAAGAATAAACTAGCCAGAAGACATGAACCTCAAAGGAGGCAGCATTTTCTTCTTCACAGGAGTGATGATGTTAGATGTGGAAATGGAGAGCTAAAAGACTGTAGCCTTTTCTGCTCAGAGTGGTGGGAATTCTGGAGGCTGAATTAAGAGGATTGGGAGGGAGGGGAACAGCCTGAGCATGTTCTTGTTCAGTCGCTGAGTCCTGTCTGACTCTGCGACCCCATGAACAGCCACATGCCAGGCTTCCCTGTCCTTCACTGTCTCCCGGAGTTTGCTCTTACTCATGATGTGAATAAAAGAAATACAGAGAAAAAATTCAAGAAGAACTTATTTTGGACAGTTGCGAGTAATGGCAGTGATGAAAAGCACAGACATCTGAATGCTACTTTGGAGTAGAGTTTTCAGGTGGCACAGGCTGTGCCCCACATTTTTTTGGAGGCCTCACTGGGCTGATAGTTTGGAGTCTTTGCTTAGGGTTGGGCAACAGGGGAAAGCTCCTCTGTTTATTGGCCATTCACATTGTATGTACATACATTTATGTGCTGGTTTTTCCCTATCTAAAACTTAGAAGAGTTGGAACACAGGAATAGTTGGCTAAAGACAAATTAGAAATGTAAAAAAACAATTAAAAACCTAAAATTAGATGGAAATGCTTTAAAAGTACCTTAGGAGTTGCAAAATGGTAGTAGAGAATATTAATTTCTCAATTAATAGCAAATTCAACCCTCTATTGACCACCAGTGTCAGTAATTAATTTCCTATCAGGCCAGATTCTATTTGGTCAGTTTTCTTTTGCTTAGTTATATCACCTGCTATGGCTCCTTTTTCCACCTGCCAAAGAGCACAGTGCCTTTTTGCCTCTTATTTTCTTATTTACTGATACATTAAAACATTTTTCCAAAACGATCTACTCTCCCGTTTCAGTGTTGTGTTTAGTTTTCATCTGCTTTTACCTATGGTGACATTTCTTCACCCCTCTACCTGCCCATTCCTTAAAAGGTATTGCAGCTGTTGTTGAGATTTAAAAGTATGCCTTGAATTGAAAAAGAAATGGAAAACACAGGTCTGGGGGCAGTGTATACTTGTTTCCCCCAAATGAGTAAGACATTCTGACTCTTGGTTCAGGAGGAGCAGTAGCTCGGTGTGACTTGCAGTGGGGCATCACAGTGTGCGTGAGAACATGCAGTGCCACAGGTGGCTGGCTGATGCAGGGGAGGGCCTCCCACTTAGGTTTTTAGGAAGTTCTGTATTTTGAACAAAGTTCAGCTATTAGTGGAATTATGTTGTTGATTATTAGGAATTATGTTCTGCATAATCTGGAATGCAGCATCTTAAACAGTATCTCTTTTCCTGAGTAGAGGAAAAATTCTCTTGGCCTGATGAGAAAAATATCCCAGTTTGATCTCAGAAATTTTTATTTAAGAGATATTTAAACTTTATATTTTCATAATGTCCCAAAAGTAACTTTTGATTTATTTAGCAATTGTTAATTTCTGTAGTTTTTAAACAGTTGATTTACTGATAGTGGCAAATTTGGTTATAGCATACAGTATGCTGCTGCTGCTGCTAAGTCACTTCAGTCGTGTCCGACTCTGTGCGACCCTATGGACAGCAGCCCACCAGGCTCTGCCGTCCCTGGGATTCTCCAGGCAAGAACACTGGAGTGGGTTGCCATTTCCTTCTCCAATGCATGAAAGTGAAAAGTGAAAGTGAAGTCCCTCAGTCGTGTCCGACTCCTAGCGACCCCATGGACCGCAGCCCACCAGGCTCCTGTGTCCATGGGATTTTCCAGGCAAGAGTACTGGAGTAGGTTGCCCTTGCCTTCTCCGATAGCATATAGTATAATAGTCTGTTTAATCTTTGGTTGAAGAAAAACATACATTAATAAAGGTTTTTATTTTTTTAGAATCTGACATAGCTATATTTGAGCGGCCCCATGGACTGTAGCCCACCAGGCTCCTCTATCCATGGGGATTCTCCAGGCAAGACATAACTGGAGTGGGTTGTCATGCACTCCTCCAGGGGATCTTTGCAACCCAGGGATCGAACCCGGGTCTCCCGAATTGCAGGTGGATTCTTTACCATCTGAGCCACCAGGGAAGTCCTATTTGGGGTACTTTAATGCCTTGTTCTAGATGCAGTAAAATAATGGGAATAAATGTGTTCTCAAGAAGGGGGCGGGAAAAGCAAGTTTTGTTTTACTATCAAAAAAACGTAAAAGCTAGAGAGATTGATGATTTCAAAGTCTTTAGAAATGGTTTATATTCCTCTGCTTTAGTTTTTATTTCACTTCTAAGAACTGAGCTCTTCCTAAATCATTTTTCTGCTATGAGAATATGGTTATTTATTATTCTTTCTTAGGTAATTGATAAAATTCTAACCCAGTCCCCTGTTTTAGTTACTTTAAGTTGAACTGTGAAGAAGCAGTCCATCCTATACTTTGCCAGTCTTCTGTATAATAATTGATAATCACAGTGATGGTCAGGAAGATACTGTGTAGTCTATGCCCATACACAAAGTGAGTTTTTTCTTTAAAAATTTATTTCAGAAAAGAGAGAAATACATTTGGGTCTATATGTAGACTACATTCTTACTATAAATTTCTTTCTTTTTTTTTTTGAAAAACAAAGTACTGTTTGGTAAAAAGCCTAAAACTGCTTCAACCCAAGCTGATTTTGAATGCATAAAGAGGTCATTTGTTGGATTCAGTTAAAAAGGAATAAAAAATTTTAACAGATATATAATAACTTTTCCTAGGCACATGACCTTAAGGTAGATGCCATTGAAAATGGACTTTCATGTTCTCTATTCTACTTAACAGATTTCAATTTAAAACAATACAGTTGGTAAATACTTGCGGAAATCATAAATATATGCTACAGGAGTAAAAAGGCCAACTATTTCAGTAGTTAGACAAGTGGAAATTGTGTTTTAGGATAAATTTGCAGCAATAGCATTGAACATGTATTTAAAAAGTGCTGTATCTTAAGCAACTTAAATGGAAGGGAGGATGATTTGCTTATAAAAGTGTTTTAGATGACGAAAAATGAATCCAGTGGCAAGGAATGCACTGCTGTCAAAAATGTGTGTAAAGATTTTGAATGAAACTGTTATGTGAAAAATGAAGGTGAGAGAAAAAGCAGTATTTTATTAATATTATTTTAAGTATATATATGCATCTAGATTAATTTAAATCTGTAAGTAAACGTTTGGCTGTTTTAATCTATATTTCTAGAAATTTCTGGGCTTCCCTGGTAGCTCAGCTGATAAAGAATCCTCCTGCAATGCAGGAGACCCTGATTTGATTTCCTGGGTCAGAAAGTTCCCCTGGAGAAGGGATAGGCTACTCTCTCCCATATTCATGGGCTTCCCTGGTGGCTCAGACCATAAAGAATCCGCCTGCAGTGCAGAAGATCTGGATTCAATACCTGGGCTGAGAAGATCCGCTGGAGGAGGCATGCCAGCCCACTCCAGAATGCTTGCCTGGAGAAACCCCATGGACAGAGGAACCTGGCAGGCTGTGGTGCATGGGGTCGCAGAGTCGGACACAGCTGAGCAACTAAACACAGCACAGAAATTTCTGCTCAAGTTGGCCAGCAGGCATTGTTTTATATATTTTTATTGGGAAGTTGGTCAGTCACCTTATATTTGGGATTTCTATTTATGCTTGTATGATATTATATTTATTATACTTCATTTAAGATGAAGAGTGTGTAATATGTTTTGAGAGTTTTATCAAAAAATGTTTTAGTTAGCTTTAGTTAAAGCTAGGGAGAAGGCAGTGGCACCCCACTCCAGTACTCTTGCATGGAAAACCCCATGGATGGAGGAGCCTGGTGGGCTGCAGTCCATGGGGTCGCTAAGAGTTGGACACGACTGAGTGACTTCACTTTCAGTTTTTCACTTTCATGCATTGGAGAAGGAAATGGCAACCCACTCCAGTGTTCTTGCCTGGAGAATCCCAGGGGCAGGAGGCCTGGTGGGCTGATGTCTATCGGGGTCACACAGAGTCAGACACGACTGAAGTGACTTAGCAGCAGCAGCGGTTAAAGCTAAAACATTTCTTTTAGTTAAAGAAAGCTCTAGTTATCCTGAAAAAACTTAATTTTGTGAGACAATTCATTTTTCTAATAATTCTCATGTTATATATAATTTTAAAAAGAAGTATAATTTGATTTCTCTTTTTAAGAAAGCTTTTAAATGTTAATACCTCTATCTAGTAAATGAAGAAACAAAACAAAAACTTAAGCTTTTCAGTTTTGACTCTTACTTACCTAGATCCATTGATTAGTTTTTATGTTAATATATTAATAGTGATTTTTTTTATTAATTAAAAAAATTGCAGCTGTTCCTTTCCCCCCAACACATCGCTTGACATCTGAAGAAGTATTTGATATGGATGGGATACCCAGGGTTGATGTTCTGAAGAACCACTTAGTAAAAGAAGGTCGGGTAGATGAAGAAATTGCACTTAGAATTATCAATGAGGGTGCTGCCATTCTTCGGAGAGAGAAAACTATGATAGAAGTAGAGGCTCCAATTACAGGTACACTTATTTATGTTTTGGATATTATTTTTTTTTACTGTACCATTATTTACCTAATTATAAAACTGTTTCTTCTTCATGCATATTATATACTAAATTAGTATTACATGGACATTATCTTGAATTTCCAGATTATTTCCTATAACTTTTGAAAGTTTTTGCCTGTTTTCAATGAAGAAACATGATCCTAAATAATCTGAGTGCAGAAGTTAGTCTAATATGCTTTTATGAAGGTTTCATCAGTTGAGTTGGCCATCATTGAATTTGATTCAACAAATACTTATTTACTATGCTTTCAGTCATCAGGGGCAAATACCTCAGTGCCATATCAGATACCAAAAATGATCATTCAGAAGTCATCAGAAAATAAGGAGTTAGAATGGATATTTTACTGCCAATATAATTTTATCATCCTAAGATGTGCATGCTTGACTTCCTAAAGAAGAGTTTTATAAATTTAGATGAAAATTTTGTCACTTACTACAAATTTTAATACTCTTGTTATATCTTGTTCTAGATCTTGAGCACATGAACAGTTGGGTACACATTATCCCTGTCATGACTCTTCATAGATTGCTTCCGTCTTAGATCTTTCTTGATAGAATTTTATGCTCTCTCTTATGTAGACGAAATTAGAATTTAAGTAAAATTTGTTATTTTAGAGTTTTTTTTTCATATCTAATAATCTTCTTGTTTCAGTGTGTGGTGACATCCATGGCCAATTTTTTGATCTGATGAAACTTTTTGAAGTAGGAGGATCACCTGCTAATACACGATACCTTTTTCTTGGTGATTATGTGGACAGAGGTTATTTTAGTATAGAGGTAATAATCATATACTATCATTTGATTTGCTTTTAAGTGTTATCATAGATGATTTCTATTACTTCCTCATAAAATAAGTTCTTTAAATTACCTGTGTTGGGTTCTTTTTAATACTTCTGCATATTCTGAAGTTTTTAGGTAAAGCTATTATTTATTCCTCTTTTGTCTTGCAAACTATTCTCTTAATTTTTTTTTGTGTTACTGTAATTACCATTTCCCAGTGGAAATTATAAGCAAAATGAGGGGCCTTTATTGCCCTGTTATCTAGTGGCCCTGAGGAGCTAATGCTGTTTATCTCTCTTGCCCTTAAAGGCATTTAGCCATGCAAAAAAAAAAAAAAGATTAATTGTATTTTTCTAATTAAATAAAATAGAATGCTTTTATCACTTAAACTCTACTGCTTCTGTTTTTCCTCCTGTAGCCATTAAGACCCAAGTATATCATATGGAATCTTTATGTATTCTAAAAGTATTAATCAGCTTTTAAAAACTTGAGAGGCATTAAAATGACCTGTTTATTATCACTTAATAGTAGATTGTTCTTTTTGCTCCTTTTATTTTTCTAATTATAAAAATTAAGACATAGAACAATTTGTGTTTTCTAATATATGCATTTCTCCCCTTTTTTGGAATGAAAATGAACTCCTATTATAATGTTCTGTAACTTCTTTTTTTTTATTAATTCCTATGCTCTGATGTCATGCCAGTTCAACTATAAATTTACAGCATCATTTTTAATAGCTGCATTGTATTCTGTTGACTAAACTAGTCACAGTCAATCAATTCTTATTGTTAGGCATTTAAGGTATTCCCAGTTTTTTGCCATGGCAGTTGATGCTTCAGTGGACCATATTATTTATACGTCTTTATATATTTGCCCAGTTATTTCTATAGGACAAATTCTTAGAGGTTAAATTGTTGAGTAGAAGCTCCGCAAATAGATAGGTGTGTTATCATTAATGTGTTTCAAGCATATTGTAAGCAGTTAACATGCTTGATTAATTTTTACAACAAAGTTATGAGGTAAGTACTATTATTTTATCCATTTTATAGAGGAGCCTGAGGCTTGGAAAGGTTAAATAACTTGCCCAAGGTCATATTGTTAGTAAGTGGTGGAGCTAGGCAGTTTGAGCCTGTGCTTTTAACCATGTCCTCCACTAGATATTGAAACCTTACCTGATGAATTTCTATGCCAGTTACTGCTGTTTACGTCTCCTGTAGTGTTTTCAGCCTCTGTTCTGAGGTATACTGGGATCCCTGGTGGGAAAGGGAGCTCCAGGCTCTGTCCATCCAAATTCCCTTGGGAATTTTATCATCCTGAGTTGTTCTTTCTGTCCATAGTGTCATCATCAGCCCCTCTCAGTCTTCCCTTGGAGCCTTCAGAAAGCTAGAAATTGGCCCTTCTTGATAGAAAGACTGGGGCCTTTGACAGAAACAATAGAACAATTTTAGGAAGCTTAGTTGGTAACTGAGCGTTTGGTATTAGAGGGTTTTGTAGCAGACTTTTTTTTTTTAAACAAGACTTTTTCTTTTAAGTTTGTTTTTTTATTTTCAATGTGGACCAATTTTAAAGTCTTTATTGAATTTGTTATACTTTTGTTTTTGTTTTCTGTTTGGTTTTTTTGACACGTGTGATCTTAGTTCCCCCATCAGGGACTGAACCCCCATCCCCTGCACTGTAAGTCTTAACCACTGGACCACCAGGGAAGTCCCTGTAGCTGACTCTTTTAATTCATTTTATTGTTGGAAAGTAATAAAGAATCAGAATAAGTGAAAAGGGCAGGTATTTATTAAGTACTTACCAGGCTTAATTATTTTTTTTCTTGTGAATAAAATGAAATGTGTTACACATTTCAGTTAACCTTAACTTGTTTCAAACAAAGTTTGTGGGATTCCCTGGCAGTCCAGTGGTTAGGACTCCACACTTTCATTGCCAAGGACCCAGGTTTGATCCCTGGTCAGGGAACCAAGACCTGCAAGCTATGCAGTGCAGCCAAAAAAATAAAGAGTTTGTATTTTCTTTTTGTATGTGATCATGTAAACCAAACTTATTTACATATGAAATAGTCTTTCCTTTTTTTAAACCAAATAAGTAATATGTGAGTCTGTTTCTTAGGTGTATTTAGAGAAAAATAGCTGCTGTTCTAATATTCTTTTTATTTAAAATTGCATTGTCTTTGAATCATTTCAGATAATAAGCACTTAATTATATAAGGCAACATTCATAACGAACAAAGTAAACATAAAACATGACTTATCTCTTCATTAGGCAGCATGGCATAATGCTTAAAATCAGAGGATTAGAATCCTATCTCCATTACTTAGAGGTTTTGTGATTTTGGACAAGTTACCTAAGCTCTTTGCTTCTGTTTCCTCATTTGTAAAACAGAGATAATATTACATACTTCATAGAGTTGTTTGAGGAATAATTAGTGCTTGGCATATTATGAATACTCAGTAAATATTAGCTGCTATTATTTTTGACATTGTTACTGTTTTATTTATTGGTATACCTAAGGAGGAGACCAATCTGCTAATTGTTTTTACAGCAAACAATTTGTAAGTCAAAAGTAAATTATTTGACTCATTTATTCAACAAATGTTTACTGCTCTTCTTCTACTTGCTAGGTACTTTTCTGATCAGGTGTGAATAAGACAACAAAGTCCCTAATTTCATGGAGCTTATGTTTTAGTAAGGGACAAAGAGAAAAAGATAATAAAAAGATAATGAAGAGTAATAGAAATTATAAGGGTAATAGGGTTAGAGGAAATGAAACAAAGATTAACAAAAACATAAGATTAATTCACTGGAAACATTTTCTTTTGTAGTGTGTCTTATATTTATGGGTCCTGAAGATTCTGTATCCAAGTACATTATTTCTTCTGAGAGGCAACCATGAATGCAGACACCTTACTGAATATTTTACCTTTAAGCAGGAATGTGAGTACTGCCATGAGAACTATTTTCACTTCCTCAGGGTTCTTTTAGAGTGATGTGGGTAGTAAGAGTTTGAAGATTTTACAGTGTAAGATGTAAGAACAGATTTTGTGTCCAAACATGTAAAACTTTCAGGAAGATTGTCTACAGTTCTCTAGTGTTTAATATTATTCAGATGTTTTCATTTCAATATTTCCTATTAAATTTGATTTTTACATATGTACTTAGGAACAGTTTTGAGCTCTGTGTATAGTTTTAATTTTAGAATTATTTTTTTTCTAACAGGAAGAATATGAACCAAGTGAAAAGAAATGTTGCATTGGAGATTTCTCTCCACCAATATTGAGACATTCCCATGAACATTCTTAGCAAATTAATCATCCTGTCATCACTGCAGATTGTTTTATTTATTTTTTAATTATGCAGATTGTGTTATACACACACAGTTGATTAATTGAAGGTCTTAGTCTACAATATTTATCCCATTTCTCTCAAATTTTTATGGCTGTGGTAATCTAATAGCTGTAAGCAATCATATAGTATAGAGTTTGACCTTTTCTCACATCTCGTAGCTATGTACTTGTTAGTACTCATGGCTGTATTAAGTCTTAGAATTAAGATTTAAAATTAGAAAATAACTTCAGATTACTGAGATGCAAAACATGATGCAATAAAGATCAGTATAGTGACAGGTAGTGGCAGAAGTGGCAAACTCTGATATAACTTCAAAGACCAGGTGGGTAACTTAAATGAATATAAGATGAGGCCTGGAAAGTTCATGCTTGACCTCAAAGCAATCAAATTAAAGTTTTTATTAAACTGCAGTGTTGGAAAACAGGTCTGTCATCAGACTACCAGTTTATAACCTCTGATTGCTAGATATAGATCTTCTCGTATTTGAATGTTAGAGTGTTAAGCAGTGAAATAGGAACTGAATTCTTTTTTTCTTATATAAGTAACAAGCCGTCCAGCAAAATCCCAAAATATCCAGGACTTTAAAAATATAAAGGTGCAAAGGAATACGTATGACAGACTTTTAAAAGTAGATGACCGTTTAATTCTTTAATTCTTTCTTGTGTTACGTTGACTTCTTGCTTCGCTGCTCATTGTAGGCTAAAGGAAACCCTCTGGTCCTCCAAAATAAGAATAAGATCTTTTCTTTTTTTTTAAATTGGATGGACTTTGAATTTTGTTGTGATGTTACAGTAGTCTTCCCTGTAACAAAAAAGTAGTCACTGACTCGTAGAATAAAATAATTAACACTGCCTTTAAGTATAGTACTAATTTTGCCTTACTTGGCCTATAAAGGTAAAGAGTTGAGCTATTTTTAGAGATTTGACTTATTTACTTTTAGTAATATTTTATGACTATCTGCTGCATACACAAAATAAATCTAAGGAGAGCAAATATTTTGTCTTTGTAAGTACAGTAACATTGCTTATCTTTATTGATTCTTATGGGTAAGATGCTGGCCTTTTTTAAAAAAAAAAATTTTTTTTATGCAGTAAAATTTACTCTTTGAAGTATTTAGTTCTCAACTTTAGCAAATGATTAAAGCTGTCTACCATCACAGTCACAATACAGAAAAGTATCATCCCATAAATTCCTCCTTGCTGCCTTTGATACTCACCCCTTTACCAACTCTGAACCCCTAGCTAAAACTTGGCTGTTATCCATATCTTTAATTTTTTTGCCTTGGTTTTAATAGTCATTTATGTATGTGCATGTATATGTTTTAAATGATTAACAAATTATGCAGTTTTCAATTACTGAATTTTTTCTTTTCTCTAGGTAAAATTAAATATTCAGAAAGAGTCTATGAAGCTTGTATGGAAGCTTTTGATAGCTTGCCTCTTGCTGCACTTTTAAACCAACAATTTCTTTGTGTTCATGGTGGACTTTCACCAGAAATACACACACTGGATGATATTAGGAGAGTGAGTATATATTTTAGTAACAAGAGTTGATTCCTATTTATAGCATTTTGTTGAGTAGAGACTAGAAACTTCAAACGTCTCTTCACTGCCAAGATTAGGTAATGGTAAAAATTAATATACTGGTATTTTAAGAAAATATCTTTTAACCATTCAGAACAATGTAGTATGCACAGTATTCAGAGTTGGTACCATTTTCCTTTGTCCATTCCATTCTCACTTTTGACAAGTTATTTCTGCTCTTTGTTTCTTTTTTTTTCTTTCACAGTTAGATAGATTCAAAGAGCCACCTGCATTTGGACCAATGTGTGACTTGCTATGGTCCGATCCTTCTGAAGATTTTGGAAATGAAAAATCACAGGAACATTTTAGTCACAATACAGTTCGAGGATGTTCTTATTTTTATAAGTAAGGAAAAATATTCAAGCTTAATCACATTTTAGTTGTAAAAATAGCATATGCTTTCATTATATAGAAAGTCATTATTTTACTTAATTTTCTCTTTTTCCCCACAGCTATCCAGCAGTGTGTGAATTTTTGCAAAACAATAATTTGTTATCGATTATTAGAGCTCATGAAGCTCAAGATGCAGGGTAAGAACTCTGTTTCCCTGACCCAAATTAACACCTTATATACAAATCAAACTTAGTAACCATAATTGATGCTTTACGATGCATATTAAGTTATTTGTTTTGCAGCTATAGAATGTACAGAAAAAGTCAAACTACAGGGTTCCCTTCATTAATAACAATTTTTTCGGCACCTAATTACTTAGATGTCTACAATAATAAAGGTAAGATGTTGTTGATAAAAAAATATTGTTAAACAACTTAGTATTTTAATTGACTTATTTTTTGAAAATATAGTAGAAAAGGGGCATTGTTTGAAACTGTAACTATCCAAATCTCTTTATGAAAAAATATAAGATATAAGGGAGGGGAGAGGACAAGAAATGAAAATCCAAAATGTGAAACTTAAGTCATAACATTAACCATTTCACAGCTTTGTCATTTACAAAAACTGCCTGTGAAAGAATGTTCTGAGGTAACTGTCAAGTAAAAATGCACATGATTTTCTCAAACTCCCCTTTCTTAAATCTTTTCTCTTATAATCAAGAGAATGTTTTCTTGTTTGCATAAAGCTGCTGCTGCTCCTTTGACCATTTCATGTATTTGGACTATATGGTTGTTTGCCCTGTTTCTTGTTTTATGTTCACTGATGTAGGTTTTCTTTTCCTTTCTTATTCTCTACTTTTATATCCACTGCCCCATGATGATTTGTAATTGAACCTTTATTTAATTCAATCCGACCTTCTTTCAGGAAGACAGTCTCCCCTTTCCTTTCTTTTTACTGCTCTTTCTTCCTTTTTTTCTTATGTCTTTGTAATTTACCTTCTTTTCTAGTGGTTTATATTCCATCTCCTTCCCTCCAAATTTAATCTGTCTGTAACAACTGGGTTTCCTTTAACTTGGAACATAATTCACTGAGAGATAATACCAAAGGATCTTAATCTAGTTAAGTGTGTGCCAAGGACATTGAAGATGAGCTTGAGTATGTTTAGGCAGTTCACATTTTCAGAAGAGGAAATCCAGAAGCCAGCTCCTATTCTGTCTTGACATGTCAGAAATTCAGTTGACTATGCCATAGTTCCCAAGGTCAGACAGGAGTGGTTGTGCCAGGAGTAAAGAACAGAGGGTTAAAGATTTTTTAAAGTACATTTAATGAGGTCATTGCTAAATACGGGTTTGTGGTGTGAGTTCAAAAGAGGAGCAAAATAGAGTTTTTGGAAGATTATAGGTGATAGTTAAAAGGTTAAAACATTTACCTGAGGTCAGATAGTAGCAGTAGCAGGCTATCAAATAGCTTGGATACAGGGTATGTTGTAAGAACTCCATACTATATTAATCACCAAAACAACCATACCATTGAGATTACCCGAGTTGGTGGTCTTTAGAAACTATAATGCCTCCAAGGATTATACCAGTGCTAAGATAATCATTTAAATTATATCTTGTTTTATAAATTTTGAAACTTCTATAAAGGTACCTAATGAAGCAAGCCTTCATTTTTAAAGAAAAATACATCTAAGTTTGGACTCCATTCTCCGAATTGATTTGTTACATTTAACTTTGTACCTGTAACCTCCCTTTGTTAGTATTAAAGGAACTGGTGTTCAGTGGTCAGTTGATTACTGCCATACTGGTTGTCCTTTGTGAGTTTAACTCAGGAGATTAAGGGATACTTTTCTTAGTACTCCAAAAAGAAACTCAAACCATTCAATCTGTCTTGTCAAAATCAAATGTCTCTTGATAGTGCCAATTCTGTACATGGTGTTAATGATTTGAGTGCTTACATGGTACAGGACGTGTTCATAATGTTTCATTCCATCTATAGGGCAATTTTCTAGATTCTTTATCTTTCTCTTTTTTTAAATTAAAAGCTTGGTATCAGTCCTTAATTTCTGAGGCTAAATTTGAAATACATTTATTTCATGGGAATTTCATCAGAGAAACAAAACTCTACATCAGCTAGAATCCCAAATCATGGAATTTAATACATACATTTCAGTGCTTTACATTAAATTAAAAAAAAGTAAGCACATAACTATTATAGTATCTGCCAAACATTTTATACTTTTTTGTAGTTTCACGTGAACTATATTCTCTGACCTTAAACTTCTGAGATAGGCAGGATGTTTTATAAATGAGAAACAGATTAGTTAAATAATTTACTATTACACATATGGTATATACTGTAGTTTAGATTAGAATCTAGCCCATTAATCCAATGTTCCATAAAATAATGTAACCAGTGCCTGAAATCTTTATCAGGTTAATTTAAGGTATTATTTATATCAACTTACGAAGCTTTAGAAAGATACTTGAAATTGAGATGAGTATGTTACTTTGAGTTTTTCTCTTTTGGTATTTTAATGGAATTTTTTCCTAAATGAAGTGAAATATTCCTTTGTAGTAGTTTCACTTGATTTCTTTTAATACATGAAATAAGTACATTCCTGTATTCATAAATAAAATGTTCCAAATGTTTCTTTTTCTTCTCTGTGTTTTTTTTTTTTCTTGCTTTATTTCCATTTAGCTGTCCTTTTCAGGTTGCCTGCAACTAAAAAGAACCCTCTTAAATTCCTCCAACTTGTATGAACTCTTAGACCTAGAAAATTGCTCATTGCTGTTCTGTGTTTCCTCAAAAAAACTGAGTTCTCACAATTTTGGATTTAGTAAACGTGCATGTTGGATTATTTGTATTGGATTATAAAGTATAACAAGCATTCTAGAAAGATTGGGAATTTCATTAATAATGACAAGTAAATATCTATGTTCTACATAAAACTGTGTTGGAAGCAAAAAGTGTATTACTACTAAAAATTAGTTCCTACCTCTCTACTACCCTTCATTCCACTCACCCCTTGACTTCCCACCCACCTTAAAAGATATTTTTTCTGCTTTTATGTGTTTTAGACTTTTGGGGCTAAAGACAAATTGTTACATTGACATTCAAACTTATCTTGCAGCTGCTGTATTAAAGTATGAAAATAATGTGATGAATATTCGACAGTTTAACTGTTCTCCACATCCTTATTGGTTGCCCAATTTTATGGATGTTTTCACATGGTCTTTACCGTTTGTTGGAGAAAAAGGTATGATTTTTGTTTTAAAAAAGTTGTTATACTGTTATATTTATTCCAGTTTACTATTGCAGGCACATACTACTTGCTAAAGGGAGCTGAAGTCTAGTTTCACTGTGGATACAGCTCTGCTTGTGTCAGTGGGTGTGGATATGAGAGCCTCAAAGATATTTGAGTTAGCTGTTTACAGCCCCCATGTGAGGGTATCTGGGGGACTGGGAGAAGACTTATAAATAGCCTGATGTTGTCTTCAGCTGTTGGGTTTTCTTTCTTTTTTTCTTTAGCTTAAATCTTTTATGAAGGAATGGAGAGATGGCTTTGCTTTGGAACTGACGCTTTTGCATATTTTAACATCACTCTTGGGGATGTCATGGCAATTCATGGGAGAATTTAATAGCCTTCATTTGGGGCAGTATTAGTCATTTTGTAGCAGCTCTGTACTGTCAGAAATGATAAAGAGAAATTCAGGTTCTGACCTAATATTTCTTCTCCTATATGGAGCAATATGTTATATGTATATAATTTTAGTGGTAATGGTTTCCTGATAATTTAGAGATTCCTATTAGTATGTACTTAATAGGCTTAAAAAAGCATAAATACTATTTAAGAGGTTTTATTTTTGTTTTTTATTTTAGTTCTGTAGAGTTCTTAAGACTTCCTTACTTTATCACATTCTTCTTTTTCCATTTTAGCGTTAATTTTCCGATGAGGCAATACCTCAGTTTCCATATGTGGAATATGAGTATTAGAGTATAGATATGATTGTAAAACATTTTGTTCTATATCCCTCTCTATTTTTTCTCACCTCTTCTATGTTACAAAATGTTCCTTTCTGCCTGAGATATGTTACTTCTGCCAAGGCATTTTTGGTTCTAAAATTCAGAGTTACTACTTAAACTGTATGTTCAACAGGTTTTTTGCAGATTCCCTTTGGGCTTCATCAGTTACTCCGTAGGTCAGCATTAATATGGAGATAGAATTACCCACTTTAGCAATTGAGAAGGGGGCCAGTAAAGGGCTTAGGTGCAAGGGATGCATTACACTTATAACCTTCTATCTTTGGTATATGAGAAATAGTTCAATCATAGCCTCATCAGGCTAAAGGGAATTTAAGAATTCATCTTGTTTATTCTCCTGCCTCCAGGCTAGACTGCAACACAACTGTTTTAACGTAGTATGAGTGGGATGGGGGGTGGGGAAAGCAGGGAAGATAAGTAGGAGGAAAACGGATATTTCTAATTTGATTTTCTGATGCCTCCACGAAAAAGGAAGTAGTTCGTTATATCTAATCTAAATGTTTATGCTATGAGTATTCAAACAAAGAGAAGTTAATAGGTTTTCTCAGCTAATGCACCTGTCAAAAACCAGGGCATCTGATTTTTGCCCTGGTTTTAGATAGAATTTTAGATCTCTTAGTGATCACAATCATGTAGTCTAACTCCTTTTGAGAGATGAGAAAACTTAATCTAGTTTCTGTGGCTCTCTCAGAAGTGAAAGTGGATTTCTTTCAGTGATCCTGTATTTGAAGTCTGCTACAAAGTGATCTTTTGTTCTTTTTTGCCACTCTATATCATCTTAGCTATTGTGAGGAAGTATTCAAACTATCTGACCATTTTTGTTGTTTTTCTGTGGATCTTCTCTAAATTATTCATATCTTTCTAAAATCAGAATTTCAGATTTGAACATTATACACAAATAGAATTCTAACCAGTGTTGAACACAGTAAGAAAATTTTCTTAAACTCTTTGCATATTTTTCCATTTTAATACACGTTAGCTGTTTAAATAGCCTATTTACTTCTTCATTCTAATGAAAATTTTCTTTTGGTGTGAAAATCTGCAAATGACTCTTCATTGGATTCCACATTGAGAAAACCAGTTTGACTCTGATCTAGTCCCTGGGAGGCAACTAACCTAGCCAGAGGCTTCCTTGAAGGCTGGTTTAATCCCAAAGTTAGGTGAAAGTAGTTTTTTAACCTTTTGTGGACTTTTTACTTCATTTTTAAAAAATCTTATGTTATAAAACTTGCAGCATATAAAAGGTAGAGCGAATAATATGATGAATTACTATGTGCCAATTATTCAGCTTTGACAGTTATCAAATCATGGCCAATACTGTGTCATTTATATCCCCATCCACTGCTCCCTATCCCACACCTCAATTGTTTTGAATCAGATCTCAGCTGTTATTTTTTGTATGTATAAATATTATAGAATGAATCTCAGAGATAAGATTAAAACCCTTTTGAGAACGTGGTGAAAGTTAGAGACTTTTACACCGCCCAGAAAATTTCATGTATGAAATACATGTATAATCTTTACATATGTAACATTTTGAGGATGCTCATAGATCTGAAGCGAATTGGTAATGCCATCAGGTTTATTGGCCGCAATTTAAGAACCTCTGTTTCAGAGAATCCAGTATGGTGTGATCTGCCATAGAAGGTCATATATGTAAGATTTGTTCATTTACCAGATTTTTTTTGGAATTAACAGGAGAAGGAGATTCTATCTGAGAGATTAAAGTAGCATTTGAACTGGGGCTTAAAGAATGTTGGAATTGTGCAGGTAGATGTGAGCAAGACAGTTTTAGGAGAAGGTACTTCCCAAGGCTGAGTCTGACAGAAAGAAAGAAATAAGGTCACTGACAAATGTTTAGGAGTTCAATTTGATTAGCAAGTAATGTTTGAAAGATGAAATGAAATGTTCATCACTTAGTTGTGTCCGACTTTTTTGCAACCCCATGGACTGTAGCCTGCCAGGCTTCTTTGTCCTTGGGATTCTCCAGGCAAGAATACTGGAGTGGATTGCCATTCCCTTCTCCAGGGGATCTTCCCAACCCAGGATTTGAACTTGGGTCTCCCACATTGCAGGCAGATTCTTTACCATCTGAGCCACCAGGGAAGCCTCTTCATACATTAGAAAGAATGATAATAGTAGAAAAAGAATGAAAAGTCAAAATTAGATCAGGAGGATTTTGATCATTTAAACAGAGAATCTGGAACTTTGATAAATGGTGGGATGTAACTGCAACAGAAAATAATCATGATAGTCATTTAGAAAAATTACTCTGGTGAAATGAACTGGAAGAAAGACTAGAGATTGGAAGACCTGTTATGAAACTTCATCAGGAATCAGAAACATAATGAAGCCCTGTTAACATCAGGAATGGAAAGCATGGGAGAACTCCAAGAACTGTAAAAGTAGAATCAGTGAGACTTAACAAGATTGCTTGTTTAAGAGGAGGGAATGATTGAATTTGGCTTGGATGTTTTGAGTGTGATAATGATAGTGCCATTAACACACGCTGATGAGAACTCCTGTTATTCTAGCAACCCCTCACTTCAGTTATAGGCTGCTCTTCGTCTTCATTGGGATTGCTAGGCCTTTGACCCTGTTGTTTTCTTTTTAATCTGATGCCCTTTTGCCTCTCTCTCTTCTTAACACACTCCCAAACTCTTTTCTCTCTTGTTTTTCTACTTTGTCCTATGAATCTTAGCCCCAGTAAAGTCTAACTATCCATTTTCTCCATTTTTACAGTTAGGATATAGAGTGCTACTGGAGATATTTATATCGCCTTGGGTCTTCCCTGGTGACTTAGTGATAAAGAACCTGCCTTCCAGTACAGGAGATGTGGGTTTGATCCCTAGGTTAGGAAGATCCCCTGGAGAAAGAAATGGAATCCAATCTTGCCTTGGAAATCCCATGGACAGAGGAGCTTTGTGGACTATAGTCTGTGGGGTTGCAAAAGAGTTGGACACAACTTAGTGACTAAACAACAACAACAATGATTTGGTATCACCCTTTGATTTCTAGCATTAGCTACGCTCTCAGTAGTACCCAAACATCTTTATGTCACTAGTCTCCTTCCCCACTTATTGCCACCAGGATGTATTCTAAAATTCTTTTTTTTTAACTTAAACATTTTCTTTTTCTAGCCACTTCCCTTACTGTCAGAGAAAACACATACCATCTATGGAAGCTTTCTCTGCTTACTGTTCCCCTGCTTTCTAAACTGCACTCATCTTTTTTTGGTGGGGGTGCTATACTGCATGGCTTTTGGGGATCTTAGTTCCCCAACTAGGGATTGACTCTTGGTAGTGAAAACATGAATTCCTAACCACTAGATAATCCTGATAAACTGCACTCATCTTGAATTCTTAGCCTGTTGAAGATGTGACCCTTCAATCCAGGGCTACTGTTTCTAACTTGTTCTTATATTCCATTATCCTGCTTTTTCAGGAAACTTACTTTATTACTTAGGTGTTCTATATCTTCAGACTCTCTCTACTAAGCTCTTTTGTAAATTGTTCAAATATATCTGATCTTTAAATAAAAAATAACATTTCCCCTATCTGATATCTTTCATTGGCCACTATTATGCTATGATTCTCTTGCCTTTCCTTCACAGCAAAGTTTCTAGATGGAAAGCAGTACACACGTAGAAGCTAGTATTTAGTAACCGTAAATGACCCTGGTAACTCTCAAACCTTAACCTGTCACATGAGGTCTTTGTACCTTGCCTAGTTTCTCTTGAGTTTCATTTTTTTGTTGTTTTCTTTTCACGTTTTCTATGTTCCAGCCATGAAACAGCATAGCCAACTTCCTGAATGTACTATATGTATATGCTCTTTCAAGTTTCATGCCTTAATACTTTTTCTTTATTTTTTCATAACAGTTTTGTTGAGGTATAATTCAAATACCATACAATTAACCTATTTCCATTGTGTACTTCACTGATTTTTAGTATATTCAGAGTTATGTGTCTGTCACAACAATCAGTTTTGAAACATTTTCTTGATCCTCCCAAAGAAACCTTGTGTCTGTTAGCAGTTCCCAGTTCCCTCCATATCTTCTCTCCAGCCCTGTGCAACCACTTGTCCGCTTACTGTTTGCACAGGTTTGCCTGTTCTGGAAATTTCAGATAAATGGAATCATGCAGTATGTAGTCTTTTGTGACTGACTTCTTTCCATAATATTTTTAAGGTTTATCCATGTTGTAGCCTGAGTCAATATATTATTCCTTTTTATGACAAAATAATATTCTACTGTATGGCTATACCACAATTTGTTTATCCATTCATCAGCTGATGGATATTTGGTACTCTTTACTTTTTGACTACTATGAATAATGCTGTGATGAATATTCCTATACAATATGTTTTCATTCTTCTTAGATATGTAATTGAGAATAGCATTGCTGGATGATATGATAACTCTATGTCTGACTTTTTGAGGATCTGCCAAACTATTTTCCAAAGCAGCTATACCATTTTATAATCCTACCAGCAGTGTATAATGTTTCTAGTTTTTCCTTATACTTGCCAATACTTTTTTAAAATCTTTTTTTTTATTATAGCCATCATATTGGATATGAAATTGTATCTCATTTCTCTAATTAATAATGACATTGAGTGTATTTTTATGTGCTTATTTGACATTTGCATGTCTTATTTTAAGAAATGTTCATTTTTAAATGGATTATTTGTCTTTTTACTATTGAATTATAAGAGTTCTTTGTATATTTTAAAGGTGAGTCCCATATCAGATATATGATTTGCAAATATTTTCTCCTGTCCTGTGAATTATCTTTTTACTGGTGATATTCTTTGAAGCACAAGCGTCTTTAATTTTGATGAAGTCCTCTTTATTTTTTCTTTTGTTGCTTGTGCTTTGGTGTTATATTTAAGAAACTATTGCCAAGCTCATTAAGATTTGCCGCTGTGTTTTCTTCTAAAAATTTTATAGTTTGACCTTTTACGTTTAGGTTCTTGATCCTTTTTGATTTACTCTGTGTGTGTGTGTGTGTGTGTGTGTGTGTGTTGTAAAGTGGGAATCCAACTTCATCCTTTTGTATGTGGATATCCACTTGTCCCAGCACCGTTTGTTGAAAAAACTATTCTTTCCCCACTGACTTGTTTTATTTCTGGACTCCTTAATTTTATTCCACTGATTTATTGACTGTTGCATACTTTTTCTAACTTCTGTTTAGAATGCCTTATCTGCCACTTCCACCTGACAAATTTCTATTCCAAACCAAAAGCCTGCTTTTCTTCAGCAGATCTTGTGCATAACTCTGCATACTTAGAGCATAGTGCTCATCGCATTTTTGTGATAGTTTGTGTATATATATATATTTATAACTATATGTCCTTTAGTAGTTAGTAAGCTTTTGGAGGATCAAGACTGAACCTTTTCTATCTGAATCCCAAAGCTTTAGCACAGTGCCTGGCATATAGTATGCTATTAATATATTTATTAGGAGAAACAATAGGGGCAGTATTAAATTTTGTTTTGAATGTGTTCATTTCCAGGTGTTGTCAGGATATCCAGGGGCTAATACTCAATAGACATTTTTATTTATTAATTGAAGTTTGCTTGTACCTTTCTTTTTTTATTTACTCATTTGTCATATATTTACTGGATGCCTCTCATATGCATGGCTCTGGGGATGCAGGAGTAAACAGAACAACCCCTTGCACTCAGGAAGCTTTCATTCTAGTAGGGGAAACAGACAATATACAGATAGTGTGAAACAGTTGACAATAAAACCAGCAAAGAAATCCAGAAATTTAAGGGGAGGTAGAGACCGGCAGTAAAGACTTCAGAATCATCCTCAAAAGGTGATACTTGAAAATATATAGGAATGGATGGAATCACCGAGAGATTGAACATATAAAAAGAAGATTCAGGGGAAAAAAATGTCTAAAAGGTAGAAAAACCAGAAGAGTAGAATCCTGGAAACCAAGGGAAAAGAGAAGGCAAAATGATGAAGAAGAGTTAAGCCTAAAAAAGAACCGTCGGTTCTAGTTGTTAGATAGTCATTAGTAGTCTTAAGATTAAGTTTCAGGGGAATTGCTGGAGCCAAGTTTTAAAAGATTGAATGCTAAAACTTTTTGAAACAATGAAACTGTGCCATTGTTTTTTTTCTGACTCCTTAATGTATCCATAATGAAAAATTAATGTATGTGTTTAGATGTTATTCATCCCTGTATTTATCCCTGTGGGGGCTGCTTTTTTTTTTTTATTTCCCTCTAAGGGACCTGATTACTTGCTCCATAAAGAATCTCTCTCAGGCTTGTTAGCCATTTGATTTCTTTACATTTGAAAGCCCATATAGCTTTTTAATTCCATCATTTCTACTATCTAAATGTGTTAATCTTGTGTTATAAATCATTTGATCATTTTTATAAATGGTTGCTCTGTATACATATAGAGAGTTGAATATAATCAGCTAATGTGTAACATTTGTTTTTAATAGTGACGGAAATGTTGGTAAACGTTCTGAGTATTTGCTCTGATGATGAACTTATGACTGAAGGCGAAGACCAGTTTGATGGTATGACTATTTATTTTACTGTTTTTTATTGTGAAATGGTATTGTTTAACTGCCCAATTTCAATATACTCTTGTAAATTATAGTCATTGCTCTCAAATGGCTATACTATTTGATAAGTGACAAGTCACTTTTTTCAGATACTACTTAAGACTTTAAAATAATTTTAGTGATTTTTTTTTTTCTGTTGATACTGGGAAGAAAATGAATTTTGGGAAAGGGGAAATTTGAAAGAGAACAGAAGGAAAAGAAAATTGAAGTGCTAAAAGAATGTGGTTCTTCATGAATATGGACACTACTTAGAGAAGGGAGGATAAAAATGCTTTTTGTTGCATTGGTACTGTATTCTTGGTGCATCAGAAACATACCTGAATACATAGTGTTGTTGTCACTTCTTCTTTTCAAAAATCAAAATAAGCTGTTCCCAATTTTGAGTGGTTATGTTCTAAGAAACCTCTTGTTAGTTTAGTTGGAGATTCAGAAAGCCCTTTTTTTTAATAGAAACAAAGTTATGCATGGTTATTAGTTCTTATGTAAGACAGCCAGCCTGTGTATCTAATGGACATTTATAGTATAAACTACAACATAGAAGCAAAATTACTTTTCTTTTTATGTTTTGAAGATTTTATTTAGAACTTAAATATTTATTGCGTTAATTAATTGGATAAACAAAAAATATAAATAATTTATAAGCTGAAAACTCTTTATTTCCTTCCATCTGCCCCTTACATCTTTGTTGCAGCATATTTTTCATAGTTTTAATCAGTATATAAATGTTCTCATGTATTAAACATGGTCTACATAGTGCTAAAATGATACACCTGCATACTTTTATATATTACTATACCATAATCTTTGTAGTTAATCTTATGTTGTTTGGCATTTGGGTTGCTTTAAATTATCTTTATTATGAATAGCATGCAATAAACATAGTCATATAATAGTTTTAATTTTCCTTCTTAGAATAAATTTCTTGAGGAAAATTACAGAGTTAATGAGTATGAAGAATTTTAGCTTCATTATTTTAGCTGTGAACTGCCAGATTACATAAGAATTGGACCAATATGAAGTGTTTCTAGCAATGAATCCATAGACCTATTTTTTCACAGGCCCACCTAATTGGGTTTTGGTCATTTTTACTTAGAAATAAGTTACCGTTGGTTTAATGTATATTTGTTTGAATTCTAATGATGCTAAGGAAGAAATCTGCTTTACCAGCTGTGTAAACTTCCTCTCAGGTGACCACTTAACAAGTAAAATCTGAATAAAGCTATTTAGAAATATCTTTACTTTTTTTTTTTTAGTTCAATTTCTCCCCCTTGCTTTTTTTTTTTTTTTCCCAGAAATATCTTTACTTACAAACAGGTTCAGTTCTTAAACTGTTTTAATTCTGTTTGTTCAAAGTACAGAGTGACTATATACACATGTCTGCTGTTGCCATCTGTTGGTGGCAGGCAGCGAGTGCTTTTACTCTGGCTTATAGTTTCGTTAACTGAAATAAATTAACTTATGTTAGTTCTTTTTGGGGGGGGGTAATAAGCTTCAATGAGTAATATTTATTTTTCCTTATTTTAATTCTCTCTATCTGATGTTTTGTAGAAAAGTTTTTAGTTCTAATATATTTCATCATCTGTCTTTTCTATAGCATTTTTATAGTTTTAATTAAATATTTATTTTCCCTGTTCTGCTACCATTGTTGTAAGATTAGTTCTAGGTTTAGATTTTAGTTCACAGTGTTATAGATACTGATATAATGATCAATAATATAATGAAATAATTTTTGTGCATATCCCATGAATTTTTTTTCAGTAGAGTTTTTTTGTTAATATCAAATTCTGTGAACTATCTAGTAAGAGTTTTTTTTAATTGTTCATAATATTTTTAATAATTATTTTGATATCCATGATTCAGTAGTTATAACCGATTTTTTATTTCTAAAAATAAATTTCAAAAAAATCTTTATTTTCTTGTTTAGCCTGGTTGGTGGGGACGTGTATCACTTTTATTTCTACTTCTAAAAGAACCAGTATTTGATTTTGTTGATTTTTCTCTGTTATTTTCTTGGCTTGAATTTCATTGATTTCTGCTCTTCATTTCATAGTAGGAGTTTTGTTTTTTTTTTTCATAGTAGGAGTTTTAATTGGCATTACATTCCATCTATATCTGAATCTAGAAAGTTTTTTAAAAATAATGTATAATTTTCTAAACTAAGATAAAATTTTTTTGCACTATATAATTCATTTATTATAATTATTCCTTTTAATATATTCAGTATATCATTATTGTATTTAAAATTATGTGTTTTTTCTTTGAAAAAATTTGTTATTACCAAGTTAAATTAATATTTCACTATTTTGTATTCTAATTACTGTTGCAACTGGTATCTCTCTTAATGTATTTTCTAACTGTATAATTATATATTTTGGGGTTTATCTTATGTTCAACAAGTCGGATCAGCAGAATTACTTCCTACGATAATTTTTATTTTGTTTTCCATAGCTTTAAAAAATGTCATTTGCATAAGGCTGATACTGTTATTTTCTACATTTTAATCTTTTATTTCTTTTAAAAAATTTGAATCAATAATGTTAAATAGAAGTAGTGACAGGTGATCCTTGAGTCCTCTTTCTATAATAAAAAGGAAAACATTTCTCTGTTAAGTCTAATATAGTACTTGGTTTAGATATTGATGATTTATATGAAGATAGACACAATTGTCAGAGAGGGCAGTGGCACCCCACTCCAGTACTCTTGCCTGGAAAATCCATGGACGGAGGAGCCTGGTAGGCTGCGGTCCATGGGGTTGCTAAGAGTTGGACACGACTGATTGACTTCACTTTCACTTTTCGCTTTCACGCATTGGAGAAGGAAATGGCAACCCACTCCAGTGTACTTGCCTGGAGAATCCCAGGGATGGGGGAGCCTGGTGGGCTGCCGTCCATGGAGTCGCACAGAGTTGGACTCGACTAAAGTGACTTAGCAGCAGCAGCAGCAGCAGACACAATTGTTTTTGGGAATTCAACCAAGAATAAATATAAATTTTTATTATATTCCTTCTAATGAAATTTATGCATCTTATCAATATTCTTTCTATCAATGAAAATTATACTTATTTATCAACTTGTTATATCATTCTTACACTCCAGAGATGAATCAAATTTGATCATTAAAAGGCACTGTAGTTTAGTGAAAAGGATCAGTGGTTCAGATGTCTTGGTGCTACCATTATACTAGCTGTGTAATCTTAGGAAAGTAACCTAACTTCTCAAAATCTTCTCTTCCATATGAGGGAATAGAGAGGATCAAAATTCTTCCTCACTCTTCAAGTAATTTTAAAAATTGGGAAGCATCATTTATGGGCTTTCCAGGTGATGCTAGTGGTAAAGAATCCTCCTGCCAATGCAGGAGACTCAGATTTGATCCCTGGGTCTGCAAGATCCCCTGGAGGAAGGCATGGCAACCCACTCCAGTATTCTTGCCTGGGAAATCCCATAGACAGAGGAGCCTGGCGAGCTACAGTCCATAGGGTCGCAAAGAGTCAGACACGACTAAGCGTCTGAGCATAAGCACCATTTTTGACAGTGTTTCTCTGGGGAAATACACTGAGTTCCAACTTTGCATACTAGAAATAGATCTCCCTTCACTGCCAACATAGCAGGTGCAGTTACTTCACATTGCTTCACCTTTGCACTACCAAGTATTAAGAGTTGGGACTCCAAGAAAATTTTGAGGATATGGATCTGGGAGTTTGTCTAGGAACGAGAGTGATTTGGAGGAGAAAGAACCTTGAGTAATGGAAGAAAGGAAGGGAGTTTAGGATAGATACTAGGGTGGGTTGGGAAAAGAGCTGCTGGAGCTACATTTGTTTCCCTTTCTTATTCATATTCCCTTATTTCTTCCCCTCAACTCCATCTTTTTCCTTTCCTTTGACCACAATAACGTGCCTTCTGTCCTCTCCTTCTCCTTTTCCTGCTCAGCAGTGAAGCTATGCTGTGGATTGAGCCTGCAGAGAAACCTGACTTAGGAAGAAAACTTACTGAGTTGGGGATTGCTGTGGAGGCAGAATAAGAGTTTAGCTTTTCCATGGGGAAAGGGGAAAAATAGGATTGGAGATTTCCCAGTGGGAGGAAGAAAAGAGTAGTTTTTGCATATTCAAGGCTGAAATTGGCCAAAGGAATGACTCTTTCTTCTTAAGTGATGGACTTTGATATTCTGTATTGTTTAATATACCTGTGGGTTTATTTTTGAAGGCAAAAATTTGAAGGAATATATGGCAATAGCATTCCTTTTAGAGGTATTATGTAATCATTTAAGGGAATTTTTGAAGACTGATTTCTATGATATTTAGAATGAATACTGTTTCTTTCAGTTATATTTGTCTTAAGTTTGGTAAAGGAAATAGATAACCTATATGTGTTACAGTTTTACTAAGCTAAAACTTTGCATTTCCCGTAATGGAATCATGTATATCAGCATTTCAATGGAAAGCTCAAATGAAACATCTCTGCTGCCTACTCTTAGAGCTATTACTTACATTGAAACAGTCTGTTGCTATTTGTGTAAAACGATGTCCCTCAAACTTCCAGATTGGATTGGGAACAGATAGCACATACTGTTGATCCTGAGTATGTGCAAAAGTTCCACAATTCTGATTTCAAGAAATTACAGGCTTTTTGTTACAATGGAGTGTGGGAGGCTTTGCCTTTTCTTTATTGGGAGTGGGTAAGGTTTTTCACCAAGGTAGTTTATAAAGTTACCTACATTTCTCTGTGTATGCTACAGATTTTGCAGATTTGGTGTCCTTGAAGAACCACATGAGTTTGTATCTCATTTGTGTCATTACCTTTCACTTAACATACTTTCATGGGTGACACATTTCCTTAGGGGTATTAATATAAATGTGCGATTGTTGTTAGCACAGTCTTTTATCAGTCTTATGTGTTTTCACGTGTTTTTTTCTGTCCCTAATTTGTCTACTTTCATCAAATATTATAGTCATTCTGTCCATAATTTCTTCTGAACACATATCTTTTAAGAAATCTTTCCTTTAGAGCTCTACCCAGTGGCATCCCTCCTTATTTGCCAGATCTACAGTACTACATTTTTCAAATTTCAAGTATGAGGGACTTCATTTTTCTCCCTTTCTTTCTACATTCATTCTTCAGTACCACTGCCAAGTTAAATCTCTATCTTTTTATTTGTCTCAACCACCTTTTCTCCATCATTCACTTCCTTTTTTCTGGACTCTCCATCTGAAGAACGGCTCATATATGGCAATAAAAAAGGTACAGACCAGACAGAGTAACATCGTTTTGAAATATGACTTCATAAGTTATTCTCATGTCCATGTAAGTTAGTGTATTCATTGAGTATATTTATGCAGAGTCCTCTGGGCCTTGTGCAAATTTAGTTTAAGTTTAATCTAAGTTAGAATTTGATGTTTTTAGAAGTCATATTCCAAGATATCTGTCTTTCTGTGCATGGAAATATTTTTCCCTCTTTTTCATTCCTCTTGTTTTAAAATTTCATTCTTTTGCTTATTTGTAATGTTTTGTACTCTTCCCTGCATGACTAGGGGTGTTTGATTGTCTGTCTTACTCCCCAAAGTAATTTTACTGTGGACATTTACTTTAATATTATGCATGATGTGTTTGTAGACTGATTTAAAATCCTGATTTGTAAAGTGTTTTTATATTCCAGTGAATTTTTAATTTGAAATTAAGTATAGTTTACATATCATTCAGTTTTATAGATATAATAATTAAAGCTGAAAATATGAATGTATCTCCTTACAGCCATCCTCCCCTATCCCCATACTCCTCTCCTCCAGTCTAGCTATTTTAAAAACTCCATCAATTTTAAAATAAAGTATCTATATTAATTTATTTGAAGAGAATCAGATTTATCCTTATGTCCTTGGACAAGATACTTAGTAAAGTTAGTTTCTTTGTCTATAAAATGAGGAAATTAAGTTTTGCAGTATCTCTAATGTCTCTTCAAATTCTAATATTCTATGATTTTGAAACTTTAAGTAATTTTTTGGCATTTTAAAAATACCTGTATAATACCATGGTACCCACACAATTTCGGATTTGTAAAAGCTGTAGCTTCATTGCTCATACTATTACCCTGAGAGCATCATAAACATGGTTGTGCAACCTGTTTTCTCTAAAATATGTCCTTTGTTTTCATCTTTGAAATTGGATTTCTTTTTCTGTTTACTTACAGTAAAGTCCAGTCATCATCTTAGTTTTTAATTATATGTGCTTGTGGACTGCTTTAATTTTAAATGAGATACTGTAGCTCAAAAGACTGGTGGTTGTCCAGACCTCCATATACCTAAGGCCCCTTTTGGTCTAGTGTCTTAGCCTTTCCTTAACCTTCTCCTCAACTATGGTGCTTCCATATGTGCGTTGTCATCATGTTGAAGCACAATTCTAAGGAACCACACTCTTGGGTCAGAGTGATTCTAGTTGCTATATATGAGATAACAGGACGGAGATTGTTGTTCTTTCTGGAGGCCAAGGGAAGGAAGATAACAACCTTTGAGTCTTTTTTTCAGGCATATATTCAGTTATTTTGATATATTCTCTTCTGTATCAGTGATAGGCAGTACAGCTAACCCTTTGGAGATGAAGCATTAGTGATTTTTTAGCCATGTTTTTTGGGAGTCTTTTCTCATTGTCACTCTCCTTATGTCAAACTCACCTAGGGATGTAAAAGCTTGTATGTATTTGCATGACCTTAAAGGACTTCTAGTCCATGAAGTTGAGATGTACATTGTTGAAATGTGGGTATGGTCCTTAGTTCTGGGTCACCTGCCCAGTAGTCACTTCATATCACATTTTCTGACCAAATTTGAGCAAGGGAGCTTCTTTTGTCATAGTATAATGGCATATTTCGAGCCTGCATGTCAAAGGCTTTTATGTTAACCAAGCAGAAGGCTGTAGGCTGTTACCAATTCTAGTCTGTTAGTCTGCATGCTGTAGGCTCTCATGAAAGTTAGACAGACTGTAGGAATGTTACCATTTTTTTGTCCTCTGGTTTGTGGTATAGGTTGGACTCTAGTTTCTTTTCCATCGCTCTTTTACTCATTAGTCAGTAGTGTGAGAGTCAAAGTTGTGGATTACTTTTCATTTGTATCTGTATCAGATCCCAATATTAGACCAGTGGTGAGCTAAACATTGAAGGGGAAGCTTTTTGGCATGAGTTCATCTAGTCTCCATGTGAGCTGGTGCTAGGGGGCTTGGTGTTGTTTCAGATGACCGTGAAACAGGCTGATAAGATGATATAAGTATGGATGCCCTAAACTTGAGTCTTTCTTTCTATTTATTCCATTGAAAGTAGGTTCAGCTGCAGCCCGGAAAGAAATCATAAGAAACAAAATTCGAGCAATTGGCAAGATGGCAAGGGTCTTCTCTGTTCTCAGGTAATGATACATTTTCCCACTGATTTGTTTTACAGAAATCACTTTTATTGTGCTTTACTACACACAGTGTCCTGTTTGATATCTAAAAACAATATAGTAGCAGTCTTTCTGTAAAGAAGTTGTATATTTATGTGTTGCAAATGGTAACACAAATCTCTTTGAAATTAGCATTTTTGACCCCTTGATTGTTATTTCTCACCTTTGGTATCTCTTATCCTTCTGTGATGAAAGTAGTAAATCTGTACCTTGAAGATTAGTGCAGAATAAGGCAGGGGCACTTTTTAGAGTGATCCTGATGAACTTGCTTATCTATAAAGGAACTCCTTTATGCTGGAGCCCCAAATTGTCTTCCTGGGGTTAATTCAGGAAGACCAGGTTTAAGAGTGCATGCGAATGAGTCAGTCCTTAAAAAGTTGTTTGCAAAACTGCTTATATCAGACATTTTATCTTTAAAGCATATGAAATCCCATATTTTTTCAATTTTATGATACCTGTTGCTGATGAATCTCATATAATAAACTTTTCAGGAGAAACAATAAATGTCTCAGTTGTACATCATACCCTCATATCTGAAACATTTAGAATGTGGAAAAATGTGTATCTTGGAATTGAGGAAAATATGGTAGTAGCAGCAAATGTCATGAGTTATATGCATGGCCTTCATCTGGGCCCCATTCCCTCTTTTTAACTAGGAACTCGTTGGAAGTCTCTGATCTTTGTTATATCTCTCTGCTGTAGGGAGGAGAGTGAAAGTGTGCTGACACTCAAGGGCCTGACTCCCACAGGGATGTTGCCTAGTGGAGTGTTGGCTGGAGGACGGCAGACCCTGCAAAGTGGTAATGATGTTATGCAACTTGCTGTGCCTCAGATGGACTGGGGCACACCTCACTCTTTTGCTAACAATACACATAATGCATGCAGGGAATTCTTTCTGCTTTTTAGTTCTTGTCTCAGCAGCTGACACAAACAGAATACTGTATGATAGGTAATATCTGATTAAGAACCTGACCAGGGCAGAAAATTGATAGAATCAGTATTCTTTTCAATTGAAAATAATGATCAGTCTCTCAGCTTTTCATGAAATGATATGGGAGTAACTCATATCATAATGTCTAAAATATTTATTCGTTTGTCTAATGCACCCTTTTCCTTTTAAAGCCTCAGTTTCAGAATGTGAATCAGGATATTCATATTACTTAAAATGGAAATGTAATTCCAAGTTTCTTATTTTTTATCTTTTTAATTTATGTAATTGTATTAGACTATGCTTATATTTTCAGATGTTAATTTTAGAATTAACAATCTGCCTGAGCCCCAGAACATTACTTATGCACTTCACTTGCCAAAACATTTGTGCAAGGTTTTGTACCCTGGGAAATGATGCCAAAGTTTGTTTTCTGTGGTGTTTGTCAAATGTTCTATGTATAATTGACTGTCTGTAACATGCTGTTTCCTTCCTCTGCAGATGTAGCTGCTTTCCTAAATCTGTCTGTCTTTCTTTAGGTTAGCTGTATGTCTGTAAAAGTATGTTAAATTAAATTACTCTATCAGGCACTTTATCTGTCTTGATGTAGAGGCAACTTTGTAGCGCCTTGTTTTAAGGTTTGCTGCATTTGTTGCTGTGCTTTGTGCATTCTAAACGTGAATGTAACATTAGATATTAAGTCATTGTTATAAGGGGTTGAATTTAAATCTTGTAAGTCAAAATTGAAAGGGTGTTATTAAGTGTGCCTTTATTTTGCATGAAAATAAAAAGAATTATACGTAAAGCATTCCTGTAATCTGGCTCATTGAATATTTTATACTAAGAAAACAAGTTTTTTTGGCGTAAATATTTGTGTAAATACTGAGTTGACTTTCTGAAAGCCCATTACAGATTAAATAGAAGAAAGTGATATGAATGTTATAGTCTATACACAGTAACTCCAAGTCTAGATTTCTTTCCTTTTTGGTTGGAAAGCAGAAAATGTGATATGTAAAGCCTTACTTTATGTTTTATTGTAACCACAGCCCTCCAAGGGTCATTGTTGTATTAAGACAAGAAGCAACAGATCTGATGTTTTCCTTAGTCATGATTGACAGTATCTTTTTGGTATCATAGTTAGTCAATTTTTTAAGGCAAAAAAACAGGAAAGTTTTAATTTTCATTTTTCAATAAATTTAAATTAGATTGACTTCTCGTAATTTCATTTCACTTAGTCTCATAATAAATGCTTAAATAAATAAATAAAAAGAATTTTTTTCTGTAGACAAATAATTTCTACTTGTAGCCTATACATGTTCTATTTATATGTTATTGTGTTGTCTGCTACCACCACTGGTATATGTGAGATATACAAGTATGTTTTGAAATTATAACTTCAAATTTTCATTTTGAACAAAGTTTCTTTTTTTTATTTAAAAAAATGTACTTTGATTCTCTTTATATTTCTTGCCTTTCATTTTTCTTATTATGTTGTAAGCATTAGGAAAATTAGCTGAAAAGAATTTCATTAAAACAAATTAAGATCTTAAACATTCAATAAATCGAGTAATAGAAAAGGATGAATTTCAATAGCTTGAAAATTGTTCTACACTTCTTCCTGTTTATTCAGAAAAGGGAAAAAAAAAACCCAGAAGGGTCTCATACTTAAATCTAAACTACAGTCATCTCTCAGTTATCCTTGGGTATAATATTACTTTTATGTTGTATCCACAACAAACCTTTCAGATTTCGTAATTGGCACCTGCTAATTACAGGCTTTGCTGATAGCTCAGCACTTCTGTTCATCGTAATTTGCATGCAGCCTGAAGCTCAGTCTTCCAACTTTGAAATCACCCCCAACTGCAGGGAAGGATTGAAAGACGGCTTTACTGAGAGACTGTCTATTCCTGGCATGGAGTGAGTTACTGGATAGTGCTGAGCTTAAGGGGTCTAGTTTAGGAGACTAGATAGCTCTACAGCTCTGCCAGCAATGGATCTTGATAGTGTGGTTTAAGTATTTGATTGAAGTAATTTCTCTAGCATGAGTAGACCCATTTTGAAACAACAAAACTCATATCGCCTGTGTGATTTTTATAAATTTATGTAACATTTAAAATTTTTAATAGACATGATGACCCCTTATGTGAATAATGGAGAGCTAAGTATTGCAAGAAGAAAGTTTTAAAATTCTGAGACCTCTTTCCTGTTGTCAGAAAATTGAAATTGTCTTATCAATAACATTACAGTTAATTTATAGTATTTTTCAAGTGTTTTACAGACTGCCTAACTATCGGAGTAGGATTTGTTAATCATATTTTATGTTGATTTTCTTCTGGGAGTTTGGGAGCTAGCCTAATGCTGCCTTCACTAGGAACTATATGAGAAAATATGTGACCATCTATGTTATAGTAAGGTCATTTCCTCTTGATCACTTACTCTGTGTAGTACTGAGGAACACAGTTTGAAATAGCATTGTATCCAAACTTACTAAGGCCATGTCAAGATGCCCTGTAAAATTGAAAAAAATTGAGGAAAATTAGTGCTTTTCAGATTGAATTTTGAAATTATCAGATTTCTTTCTTTCCAGCTTAATGTGTAAGCTTCAAATGATCTTTGAATTCTAAGCATTCAAGCTTGACATGGTGTGCAGTTTTGAGTGTGATGTATATTTTGTGTTCTGAGAAGGATTTAGAAGCATTTAGAGGCCTTGGGAAAGAGCAAAGAATATAAATTGACCTAGAAAATGCTTTTACATATAAAATTAAAAGCCCACAAAAGTATATTGTCAAATTTTATAATTTGAAAAAATTTTAACAGACTTTTTAAACTATTGATATACCCAAATAGATACCAATTCTTATAGTAATATCAGTTCTTTAATTTATTACTGTATATAATAGAAATTATGAAATATTTCATGTAAAGTCATTTCTGTTACCACAAGCTCTTTAAAGCATACATTCTGGTAGGCATCTTATTTTCCCAATTAATTTGTAAATTATAAAGAAAATAGTCCATGTTTTGAAGAATAGGAATTCCAGGGATGATCCAGTAGAGGTGGGTCACTTATACCAGTTTTCCGTGTGGACAAATTATAAGAGTATTTTACAAGCATACAAGGCTAGATTTTTTAAGTGATGATGTGTACAGTGGGTATACAGTTAAGTATATCTGCTTTAATTTGTAATATGATTTAACAGTTAAGAAAAATTCTTCCTTTACTCAGTGTTCATATTTCTTTTGGGGAGTCCCCAATTTACTATCTGATTGAGATCTACAAACTTATCTAATTTAGCTTTCTTTAATTCCTTAGATTTATCAGTGTCCTTTCATATTAATAACTGCTTTGGATAAAATTTATCATTTTTAAATCATGTATACTGCTAAAAGGTCATTTTAGGAATAATTGTTCTAATTGACCTTCTTGTAGAAGAAGCAAAATAGAAGGGATGGACATTATTGTTAAATATTCTGAGTTTGTATACTTTGGGTAAAGTGAAGAATTAAGACTTGGCAATATTATCAGACAATATTGTCTTCTGCAGTTTTTGGTCCTGGTCTTCAATGTGAGTGCTTCATACAGTTTGAACCCAGAATTGAGCCCAAAGAATCTTTGCCTACAAAAAATATATGACTAAATATGTTGAAATTCTCTAAATAGGCCAGAGATAGGCTATATCAGGAATGCATTTTTTGTTTATATGACTTATATGTATGTCCATATCATGAAATGATTAGGATTTAATTGCCTGAAAGACCTCAGTTCTATCTCTTGATTCCTCTCTAGTTGGTAGATGGGCTTGAAAAGATAGATGCTCAGTAGCCTTTTTATCTTCACTTAAGAATGCAGGCTCTTATTATCTGAGGCAGATTTGGGTTCATGATACACTGAACATATATGGATTTTTTTTTAAGGCTATTATGTTAATATCTTTAGATATTTGGAACACCAGTGTTAGAATAGAAAGGAAAATCCTAGTAGATGAGCGGAGTCCTTTTAGATTACCCATAAAGGATAGGACTACAAAATTGTTCTAGTTGGTGTAACTTACCAAGTTTACTGCCCACAAATTTTATTTCATTGTCCTCTGAACATAGCAACTTCTGCAGCTTTTGCTTCTCTCTATGAATTAGAAGTGACAGGAAAAGCATTGCTAAACTCCTTCTAGTTTATATCTTAGGGAACCAACTGGTGATAAGTATTATTTCAGTTAGAAATGAAAGAAAAGAATTTCCTTCTATTTGCTCTGCTACAATTCTACTATCTTGGTTTCACCCTAGAGAATTTCATAATTTCATCCTAGAGATTTCCTTGCAATTGTTATGGATGTGATATAATAAACATATTGAAAAATTCTAAGGCCATCAAAATACTGAATTCAAGATGGATAATTTTAATACTAGCATTTGCATGGATGCTGAGGTGTCTGTGTTTATAATAGGTCTATGTGTTCTGTGCATTGAGCGATGGTGTCTTAGTGCTGTGTGTAAACTGTGCTGTGTCAGGAATTGGGGGATTGGATGGGGTTCTCTAATATGGGTACTATATATGTTAAATTGTAAATGATGATGTAGTATGGGGTACTGTTATATTTTTTAAGTGATCATTGCCTTTTCTGCTGTACAATATGACCCTTCTCATCTCTCTCATTCATTTTGCATGCCTCTGCTCACTTCTGTACAGCCACAGTTGAGGCTATTGAGGCTGAAAAAGGTACGATCAGAGTCCTTGCGCTGGGCAGAGATCTGTGGTGTGTGGGTGGGCATCAGAGAATGTCCTATGGGTGTGTCTTACTTCTAGCTTGCACAGCCCAAGATGAATCATACTCACTGACTCAAGTTTAACAGTCATATCTTCTTCTTCCTTTTTTTTAAAATCACAAGGACTGATATTCATAGTGACAATTTGGTTTTTTCCCTTTTCTAGTATAGTAATGAGACCAGCATTTAATGTTTCAGAATTCTTTAGAGTATAGCATGTTATGCTATAATATTATAGCATTTATAGTTGCAAATAAAGACCTGTTCCATATTTTGCATGATTCTTTGCTACTCACATTTTTATATTCTTGAGTGAAATCCTCTCTAGATACAGGTTTGGTATTCTCGTGATAAAAAAATGATGAAGTCATTTTCAGTAATTCCCTTGAGAGTGCAGGAGCTGTCACTATGATTTTGTGCTGCAGTTTGGGCTGTTGTTTGCTGGTAATAGTATATTCATGTGTATCCTGTATTGACTTGGTATTACACGTTGCTGAAAGCTTTGCTGCCCCAACCATTTATTTGGTTCACATGCACAGACTTTTGAGTCTCAGGGATTGCATATTGAAGCAACTAGATCATAATCAATAGTATGGAAATCTTTTCTACGCACATTTTAATAATAGAGGATACATCACTCCAGATGAAGTGAATAAGAAACCATACCAGTTGAAGGAGGATTGCTGTCTGTTTTGATTTAGGTTTCCAAAAAATAGGCAATGAATAGCTAGTGAATTAGGGAAAGCATCTCCTAAATATGGAACTCTAAATACTTTTTGTTACCTACAAACACAGATCTACCTCCTGGAGGCATTTCCCACCTTTTTCATTTCATATTGGTGGTGATGGAGTGATGATACCTTGTCCTCCAAGGTAGTTCTAATTGCTAAATTTTAGCTTTATTTCTTTTCTACTCCCATGTTCTTGGTACAGATTTGTATGTGAAGGATTAATTCGTTTAGCCTCCTCACTTGCCCCTACTCTTGTTGCTGTCTTACTGTGATAGCCACTGTTGATTTTAGAGCCTGAGGTAGGAGATAATTGATGAAGTAGGAGTCAGGTTGAGACCCTGAGACCATTGCCTGATCTCAGGGTCAGGAGAGGGCTATTTTTGTGTCTTGTTTTTTTAAGGCTATGCTAACACTTGCCATCTATGAAGCTATCATGTTTATATTTAGGTTTAAATGTTTCATATTTTAAGGGGAAATCTGGAATGGGGATAGGCTTCAGTTACAGTACAGTTTAAATGTTGCTATGTACAACTAATTTCTTTCTTCTTAAAAATCATTAATTATGTTTTTGAAATCTCAGAAATGTTTTCAATTACTGACTTATCAAATTTGCATTTTGTTAAGCAATACGAGGATTCTCTCCACCACATAGAATCTGCAGTTTTGAAGAGGCAAAGGGTTTGGATAGGATCAATGAGAGAATGCCACCCCGGAAAGATGCTGTACAGCAAGATGGTTTCAATTCTCTGAACACCGCACATGCCACTGAGAACCACGGGACTGGCAACCATGGTGCCCAGTGACCCACGGCTTCCCAGGGACTCTCACATCTCGGGCCCCAAATGGACAGATCACCCGAGGAACTGGAGGGGTCGGCCAAGCTGACTGTAAATGTCACAGTCCCTCTGGAGAAACCATTGTGCTTTTGAGACCCCAGCCCCCTTCCTGGATGGAGGCTTGAGGGCCCTGGGACATGTGCTAACTGATAAGATTGGGTCATCGCTGCCAAGGTGGAGAGCAGTGAGCAAGGGGCTTGGGGCAATTTCCAGTGGAGGGCGACTACACCTCCATTTATGCTTGTGGTTCACACATTTACGTTTACAAATGAGATTTCTTTTTCCCCTCAGTAGAATTAGATTTTGTTTTTCAACCATTACTTCAAATACAATCCTAAGAGCTAATGTGGACTTTTTTTTTTCCATGAAATGTCTTTAAAGGATGAATTAGCATGGTCTTAAAATACATTTCCGAGGTTACTAAGCTGTATTTTGAATTATGGGCAAAATGCTGAGAAACCCAGTTGGCATTTAAATAAAATGCTGACCTCAGGTCTATAGTTCTTAAATGTGGCTAATTCTGTAATATAGTCTTGGTTTTTTTCAATTATGAATGCATAACCTGTTTCTAGGCAGACTCTCTTACTTGAATCCAAATCCAAAAACTAATTTAGAATCTTTCTTGCCCAGATCTTTTGAGATTTAAACCCCACAGATTTAAGAAGAAAATCTCTAAATTTCAGAATTATGAAGAATTACAGAATTACTCATTTAAGGTACTTTAAAAAGAAGTTTGTACATTGTCAAAGTAATTTTAATTCAAATCATGTCTGTAAAACTTGACGTATTTTGTGTATGCATGTTTTAATTTTGCAGATATTTAATATATAGACCTATGATGTACAGGTACGACATGTATAGGTTACCTAGATGTTATGAGAAATTTTAGTTTATTGTGAGTACTCAAGTTGCTTATACAGCCACCAGGGTGATTTACTGCTGGCTTTCTATCATTTTATGTTTTGATGCAAAGGAAATTTTAAAATGTTCTGGAAGTGTTTTGATTACACAGTGCAGCATAGAAGCAATGGTTCTGTTCAGTCATTCAGATGTTAGTGGAAGCATAAGAGTCAAGACTGCATGTTGAACATTTTCTTTTGATAGTTACAGTACTGCTTGGGTAAACTAAATGGAACCATGTGCTAATTTTACACAATTACTGACCTGTATTGACTGCCACTGCAGTTTGGTATTTACCTTTACTTTGGTGGCTTGCTTCCCTCATGCCCTGGAATACAACTCAGAGCTCCAGGCAGCGGAACCATCTATTGTTTGTTTGCCAGAAAGTGCACCCTGTATGGTCTCCTGTCTAAGTTGGAAATATTATGCATGTGCAGGACTATTCGAGTATTTTATAAACAGTAGCACACAATAAATTCCATGCATGGGCCGCTGCTCCTATCTCTGTGTTGGGTTTTATTTGGAAGATATAGTCTGATTTGACCTTCTCCTGCAAATCAGAAAATCCAGTTAATAGAATTGGGATATATCCTTAAGAGAAAATTATCTCCTGGATAGTTAATGCTAATTTGATTAATTAAATTCTTGTCTTCATAAATTTTGCTCTTTTTTTTAAAAAAACTTTGACTGCACTTGTTTTATATGAGTACTAGTGACTGAGCACTAGGAGACTCTGGATACCTATTATAGGCCTAAATCTACTATTTAAAATCAGTGTTTCAGTTAACTTTTAATTGAAAGAAAACATTGTCTATAATTTTGTTACAGTACTATTTGGAATATATTAGATGTTTTAACAATAAGAAAAAAACGATACTGCCATTATACTCCTTTCTTCTTTGTCATAATCAAAATAAGTATAGAACTTTGCAAATTGAGGGAAATTTGCATTTTGTTCAACATTTTATAATATAACTGTATAGGAAGTTTAATTACAGTTTTCAACATTATGATACATTATGAAACATTAAATTGAAATATTTATACTTGCCTAATTTTTGGTAGCAAAGAGAGCTCAAATTGTTAATCATTACAGCTTCTTGCTGTAATAGCATTTCTAAATTAAGAGCTTAACTGATCTATCAAGTAGTATTAACTTCTTTAGTCCTTAGGTCCATCACTAGGGTTATATAATATTTATGGAAGCATAGGTAAACATGAAGCATCGTTAGCAAAGCAGAAGAATTAGGGTTAATGGTAAAAATTAAAAAGAAGAAAATAAGAGGAAAGAATGGAATTCAGAAAAAGGGGTATACATGAAGAGTGGTAGAGTATTATCACCCAGTGTCTCATAGATCCTTTCCTATTTGTTGAATAGGAAGCTCTTTCTAGTCTGTCTTTTAACTAGTTTCACAATGAACTATAGAAATATTTTAAAAGTTTTTTTAAAACATAACTGATGATGAATGCAAGTTGTGAAAAGTTCAGATCTTCCTAAATTATAAATATCTACCAGAATAGTAGTAATGTTGGTAAAATTACTATTCAATATCAAATTTTTCCTATATATCATCTTGCTTTACATTCAAAGATGACATTCTGAGTTAGAAAAGACGATCTGACTTCTGTGACCTTTTGCAGTTTAGCCATTAACAAACCTCAAAACCTTTAAATGCTCTACCAATTAAATTTGAAATTGGCCTGAAATCTTTGCTTAAAATGAATTATCCTTATTTTATTCAGGATTTTTGCCTATTGCAACTGGTTTTCCTTTTCCACAGCTATTCTACATAATGTTATGTAATGGTTTTTTTTTTTTTTTTTGGCATCCTTAACACTTTTCTTCCACCTTCCCTGCTTGTAGTTTGTGCTTCTGCAGTTTGAGGTTTCCTTGGAATCCACTCTCTGCATCTGTTCATATGTAGATTTATTTGCCACGGTCCAGGGCCTCACTGCAAGTGGTTCTGTTCCCTAGTTTGATGATGTTCACAGAAGCAGGTAAGTGACATAGCTGGGGCCAGATGTGAGCAAAGTCAGGTCTTAGAGTCATACAGAACCATGCACTAGCAACTTCTGATAGGTTCTAGTGCTTAATAGCTCTAAGTGACAAGGAGCTAGGAATGTGGAATTAAAAATTCTCTGGATCAGCATCCATTACAGGAAGGAATGAGGTATTTGAGTTGATTGTTTTCTATTTTTTTTCTGTTCCTAGAAATAGTGTGTTTTTAGTCATTAATATATTGCTCTTGCTTACATTAATATCCCAGAAAGTTTTATTCCTTTTTTTTTTTTTTGCCACATTCTGTGGGTCCAACCCACGTCCCCTGCAGTGGCAGCTCAGAGTCTTAACCACTAGACCGTGAGGAAAGTCACTATTCCTCTTTTAAAATAAACAGGTGGAATACCCTGATGACATCTCCTCAGAAAGTGCCTTGCTCTCTTTTCAGGGAAATTGAATTTTACAAATTAATTCTGGATGTTTCTCCTACAACTGATTTCCCTTTGTTTACCATTGAATGACTATTTCTATTCTTCTTTTCTGGGCATTATATTTGTACTTAAGTTGTCAAGTTAAGTTAGAGCAGTGTTTGTTATGCTAAAAAGGACTCTGGGCTTGGGAGAACCCATCCTAGGTCTAGATTGACATCTTAGAACTGTAGGAGTTCCTGTTTCTCTGTGCTAATGTGTATCAAATACTGACTTCTGAACTAACCCCGGGGCTTATTCTTGACGTCGTGGACTGGGAACAGAAATGTTGCCTTAATAAGAGAGGCCCAGGAAGCAGTAGGCTTCACCTTTCCTCAGCCTTCTTGGCCTTTGGTGGGGTTGGGAGTGTTGACAGAGTTCTGAGCCTTCTTGGCAGAGAAGGAAGGTCAGAAAGAGAGTAGTCCACGGGCAGGGGGCCAGGCCGTTGCTTGCCTCGTTAGGAAGAATTCAGTGTTGTCTGTCTGGTTGGCAGGGCACACCTAATCACAGAGACCCAGCATTTCAGCAGTTTGCAAATGAAAGTGATATGAAGGGACAGCTGCAAATCAGCCACAACCTGGATCTGAGGAGATCAAGCATTTACTTCACTTGGAAGAAAGAGAAGGAAGGAAGCTGAGGGCTTAGCAGGGTAAGTTACTTTTCCATCAACTCCTCTGCTTGCTTAGTTTATAGTTAAGTAAAGAATTTATCACCCAAGGGAGTGTTAATCACTGATTAGGCAGCTAAATGTGGTCATAATAGCAATGTTCCTAATGTATTTCTCCTTTTTCTTTTCCCAACCCCTTTTGAGGATCCCCAGTGACTAGCTTTACTTACCCTTCTCTTCCTTACCTCCCTAAAGACATTTTTTGTTTGCTGGTGAATTAGAGAAAATTAGATAAGTCTCACCGGTCTGGAGATGGTGAAAAGATGAGTATGATTTGGTGAAATTTGAGTCTGTTGGTGGTAAGGAGCAGGGACGATGGGAAACCTAGGTGTGGGAATAGGCTAGGTAATATTTTAGGAAATTTAGAGATGAGAAATAAGTTTTTGTAGGCCATCGAATTCATGTCTCTTCTCCAGTGCTTGGTGTTGGTGTTCTCTCTATATACTGAGAATAAATTAGAGCTCAAGTCACTGCCTGTGTTTCTCTCAGGTCAGCCCCCAACCCCACCCACAAACTTGAAGGATCCTGGATCTCATTGCAGGAAAGTTAGGACCAGGGAATCTGGGTATACAAACTCAGACATGAGCCTGATGATATATACAGATGCAAATGCAAAGATCTGGCTCCTCATTCCCACCTTCTTACCTTCCTGTCAGAAAATTAGTCCATTTGTATCAGGAACCCACTCCAGACACAGAGGCAAGTATGACGTCAAAGATTTCACCAACACCATACTTCCCCAAACTCTGTGATCCCTTGACTTCTAGCGGGTTCAAACAGTCTTCCTTTGGACTTAATCTTCCATTGGAGGAAGGACCTCTCTTTGGAAAGGCAGATAAGCACCTTTTGGTCTTATTTGGCTTCTATTGCAGAATAAAGGCCTTTGGTTGAATATCAGAAAGATACTACTTATGGAATTAAGACTTGATTTCTCTCAAAAATACTTTTCCTCCATATCTATAAAGAAAAGTCCATTCTTTCAAGGTTTAAGAAGGTGATGTCTTGCCAGAGGGGGCTAAGTAGAGAGAGCATATAAATACTTATTCTAGAATTGTAGTGATTCTGGGATTCAGAAGAATCCCAGTGAAGCAAATGCTTGGTGATTAAAATTGGAGGGAAAAGCCAGGTCAGTTTTTGGAAATGGGATCCTAAGGCATGAGGGCAATTCCATCCACCCTTTAGTAGAGAGAGATGACTCTTGAATCCTAAAATAATGTACTATCTTTAGGTCTAATTTTTTCTTTATTGGTGGGAATATAGAAGGTATGATATACAGATGAGCTTAGTTATTTCTGTTTTGTGGACTTTGAAACTGTTCCTTTATGCAATGAGGGAAAAGAATACAAGGGTAGAATGAAAGGATGAAGAGAAAGAAAGTACAAAGGAAATCAAATTAGTTCTTCCATTAGCCTGGGAACAGTGGTTTACAAGAGTCATGTTGTAAAGTGATGTGTGTTAGCTGGATGATTAGGGGAGGGTTTTTGTTTGATTGTTCTGCCACCTACATCTCAGCTGAATGAGCATTCTCTCCAACAGATCAGGTCTGGAACGATTCAGTGTTAGACCATTTTTGGAGCAGAACACAATTCTTGATTTGAACTTTAATAGTTAACTCATTCATAGTAAAACCAGCCACTGTCGGCATTGTCATATCCTGTCATTTCCCTGTACCTACAGGCATTTTTATCTGGGGAGCAAAACAACTTTTTAGCTTCAAGAGCTCTTATAGGTACCTTTCTTTTTTTTTTTAATTGAGGTAAAATTCACATAACAAAATAATCCTTTTAAAATGAGCAATTAAGTGACATTTAGTACATTCACATTATTGTGCGACCATCACCTCTATCTAGTTCTGAAACATTTTCGTCACTCCCCCCCAAAACACCCATAACCAAGCAGTTATTCCTCATTCCTCCTTTAACCCAGCCCTTGGAACCATGGATCTGCTTTCTGTCTTTGGATTTACCTATTCTTAATACTTCATAAAATTGGAATCATATAATGTGTTGTTTTATGTCTGGCTTCTTTCACTTAGCATAATTTATCCACATTGTAGCATGTATCAGTATTCGTTTCTTTTAATGGCTGAATTTATATGTATGTATGTGTATGTGTGCGGAGAAGGCGATGGCACCCCACTCCAGTACTCCTGCCTGGAAAATCCCATGGACAGAGGAGCCTGGTAGGCTGCAGTCCATGGGGTCGCTGAGGGTCGGACACGACTGAGTGACTTCCCTTTCACTTTTCACTTTCATGCATTGGAGAAGGAAATGGCAACCCACTCCAGTGTTCTTGTCTGGAGAATCCCAGGGACGGGGGAGCCTGGTGGGCTGCCGTCTATGGGGTCGCACAGAGTCGGACACGACTGAAGCGACTTAGCAGCAGCAGCAGCAGCAGCAGCAGCATGTGTATGTGTGTATGTATGTGTCTCCCAGTTTGTTTATTCATCCATCTTTTGGTGACCTTTAGTTTGTTTCTGCCTTTTGACTGTTGTGAATAGTGCTGCTATGGACATTTGTGTATAGGCATTTGTTTGTGTGCATGTATTCAGTTATTTTGAGTATATACCTAGGAGTGAAATTGCTGAGTCATATGGTAATTCTATATTTAACTTTTTGCAGAGCTGCCATACTGTTTTGCAAAGCAGCTGCACCATTTTGTCCTTCTACAGTCAGTTGAGGAAGGTTCTAGTTTTTCCATATCCTCACCAACACTTTTGTTAATTTCTAGTATTTCGATAATGGCCATCCTAGTTGGAGTGAAGTGGTGTCTCACGGTTTTGATTAGCCTTTGATTAGTGATGTTTAGCATCATATGCTTATTGGCAATTTGTATATTTTCTTTGGAGAACTATTCAAGACTTTTGCCCAGTTTTAATTGAGCCATTTGTTGAGTTTTAGAAGTTCTTCACATATTCAGGATATTAATCTCTCATCAGATACGTGCTTTACAAATATTCTTTCCCACAGGATATTAATCTCTCATCAGATACGTGCTTTACAAATATTCTTTCCCATTCTGTGGGTTGTCATTTCACTCTGTCCTTTGATGCACAAAAGGTTTAAAATTTTGATGCAGTCCAAGTTATCTTTTTTATTTTATTGTGTGTGTTTTTTGTGTTATATTCAGGAACTTGCCAAATCCAATATCATGAAAGTTTTCTCCTGTGTTCTTCTAAGATTTTATAGTTTTATCTCTTACAGTTAGATCTTTACACTTAAACTCAAACCATTCTAGTTCCTTAGTTCCCAGGATTTTCCCATCTACATTTGTTATGCTCATACTCTTCTCTATGCTTAGAATTCCTCTTTCCCTGTATTTGTATATTCAAAACATCACCATACTTAATGGTCTATTCCAGCTGCTACCTGCTTCATAAAATCTGCCTGCAGCTTACCAACTGAAGAGACTCTCTTCTGATCTCCCATTAGTGCTTTTAGTTTCATTTTTCTTGTAAGATTTATATACTGCCTTTTGTTATGGTTTACATCTATCCCTTCTATAAGACATTTAAATGTCCTGTATATTTTTTTTCACATTTGTTTCTGTTATGGTATTTTGTGAATGATTTCATCTGTTTATCAGTAAGTATTTATTGAATGAATGGGTGTTTTAATTTTTTCCAATATAGTCTCTTTGATTTCCTCAGTCCTTGTAAAAGGAATAGAAGACAGGCCAGGAAAGGAGGACATCACAGAGTTCTTGCTAGGTAGTTGGTGAATGTGGGCCTAGTTATACTTCAGAACTCATCTCTTTAGGAGATTTTCCTAATACTACATATCAGATCAGATCAGATCAGATAAGTCGCTCAGTCATGTCCGACTCTTTGCCACCCCATGAATCACAGCACGCCAGGCATCCCTGACCATCACCAACTCCCGGAGTTCACTGAGACTCACGTCCATCGAATCAGTGATGCCATCCAGCCATCTCCTCCTCTGTCGTCCCCTTCTCCTCTTGCCCCCAATCCCTCCCAGCATCAGAGTCTTTTCCAATGAGTTAACTCTTCGCATGAGGTGGCCAAAGTACTGGAGTTTCAGCTTTAGCATCATTCCTTCCAAAGAAATCCCAGGGCTGAGCTCCTTCAGAATGAACTGGTTGGATCTCCTTGCAGTCCAAGGGACTCTCAAGAGTCTTCTCCAACACCACAGTTCAAAAGCATCAATTCTTCGGCCTTCAGCTTTCTTCACAGTCCAACTCTCACATCCATACATGACCACAGGAAAAACCATAGCCTTGACTAGATGAACCTTTGTTGGCAAAGTAATGTTTCTGCTTTTCAATATGCCATCTAGGTTGGTCATAACTTTCCTTCCAAGGAGTAAGCGTCTTTTAATTCCATGGCTGCAGTCACCATCTGCAGTGATTTTGGAGCCCAGAAAAATAAAGTCTGACACTGTTTCCACTGTTTCCCCATCTATTTCCCATGAAGTGATGGGACCGCATGCCATGATCTTCATTTTCTGAATGTTGAGCTTTAAGCCAACTTTTTCACTCTCCACTTTCACTTTCATCAAGAGGCTTTTTAGTTCCTCTTCATTTTCTGCCATAAGGGTGGTGTCATCTGCATATCTGAGGTGATTGATATTTCTCCCAGGGCAATCTTGATTGCAGCTTGTGTTTCTTCCAGTCCAGCGTTTCTCATGATGTACTCTGCATATAAGTTAAATAAACAGGGTGACAATATACAGCCTCGACGTACTCCTTTTCCTATTTGGAACCAGTCTGTTGTTCCATGTCCAGTTCTAACTGTTGCTTCCTGACCTGCATACAGATTTCTCAAGAGGCGGATCAGGTGTTCTGGTATTCCCGTCTCTTTCAGAATTTTCCACGGTTGATTGTGATCCACACAGTCATAGGCTTTGGCATAGTCAATAAAGCAGAAATAGATATTTTTCTGGAACTCTCTTCCTTTTTCCATGATCCAACGGATGTTGGCAATTTGATCTCTGGTTCCTCTGCCTTTTCTAAAACCAGCTTGAATATCAGGAAGTTCACAGTTCACATATTGCTAAAGCCTGGCTTGGAGAATTTTGAGCATTACTTTACTAGCGTGTGAGATGAGTGCAGTTGTGCAATAGGTAGTTTGAGCATTCTTTGGCATTGCCTTTCTTTGGGATTGGAATGAAAACTGACCTTTTCCAGTCCTGTGGCCACTGCTGAGTTTTCCAAATTTGCTGGCATATTGAGTGCAGCACTTTCACAGCATCATCTTTCAGGATTTGAAATAGCTCAACTGGAATTCTGTCACCTCCACTAGCTTTGTTCGTAGTGATACTTTGTAAGGCCCACTTGACTTCACATTCCAAAATGTCTGGCTCTAGGTCAGTGACCACACCATCGTGATTATCTGGGTCATGAAGATCTTTTTGTACAGTTCTTTTGTGTATTCTTGCCACCTCTTCTTAATATCTTCTGCTTCTGTTAGGTCCATACCATTTCTGTCCTTTATCGAGCCCATCTTTGCATGAAATGTTCCCTTGGTATCTCTAATTTTCTTGAAGAGATCTCTAGTCTTTTCCATTCTGTTGTTTTCCTCTATTTCTTTGCATTGATCACTGAAGAAGGCTTTCTTATCTCTTCTTGCTGTTCTTTGGAACTCTGCATTCAGATGTTATCTTTCCTTTTCTCCTTTGCTTTTCGCTTCTTTTTTCACAACTATTTCGTATAACTTGCTCCAGCTATATAACTCAGCATTGTAAGTGCTAGTGCTCATTTTACATCCATTTGATTTCTACTTTTGGGTTTATTGCTTATAATTGTGATGATAGGTCTTTTAAAATGAGTGTTTTCCTTCTCCAACTAGATTAGATTGATTATTTCTCCAGTTACACGATAGTTTTGGACAACCAAAACCTTTCTTGCTTTTTCCTTTATTTTAAGTTGATTTTTAGGAACACACTAATAGCACATGAATATATTCTTTGTATAAGAAGTCACACATTGCAAATAAGGCTAAAGTTCATTGACCTAGTTCCCACTGTAGGGCCTTTGCCCCTTCTCAGAGGAAAAATAACTGTTATCAGTTTTATATGAGCTGTCCCAGACTTTTTCTAAGCATCTATATTATATATAGAACTTCATGTATAACACATATATGCATAATTATATTCACATATAATTAATTCTCTGTTTTTTACAACTGCATGTGGTGATAAATAATCAGTAGATATGAAATAAATCTTACTATTACCTGGGCCTGAGAGACTAGAATGACAAGTAAAAGGTCAAACATATGAAAACACATCATGTGTGTCCAACTTACAAACTTACATATCTGTTCTACATATAGTCCCCAGGTATTATTGGATAGACCATGGCTCCACGGTCCCGACGACGAAGGCACAAGAAATCCCCCTCATCAGTGGCTCCTGTGGTTGAGACCCCACCTACAGTTGTGGCTCCTGTGCCTCTGATCCTCACTAAACCTGGCCCTAGCATTGATAAACTTGGCTTCTCCTCCTTGGAGGATAATGTTCCTGGCCTATCCCAGCTGATCCTTCAAAAACTGAACATGAAAAGCTACGAAGAATACAAGTGAGTGAGTAGCTCTGTGAAAGAGTGATATATTGTCTCCGGCAGAAGGTGGAGAGGAAGTATAGCTTGGGAAATATGGGGTATTTGCAATGAGGGATTTTCTCATCCCAAATTGTGCCAGTTTTATTACTATAAAATATAATTTGCTTAAATGAGAAATAATGGGAGTAGGAGAGGTGAAAATATATAGAAGTCAGGGTAGGTATCATGAGAACTTTTGGAGATATTTTTCCTGTTGCCATTCCTTCTCCATACTGTCTCTGCAGGTTGGTGCTAGACGGGGGTACTCCAGTGTCAGGCTTTGGATACCGATGCCTTGAAGAAATGTTCCAGAAGATGGAGGACACATTCCGATTCTGTGCTTACTGTAAAGCACTCCCTAGGGGCCTTTCAGACTCTAAGGTCCTCCGGCACTGCAAAAGGTGATTAGTCAAGAGCTGGTTGGGGAGACTTCTGGAATGATCCTGTTCCAAGACTTCATTGCAGGAAGAAAGGTCTGAGACTTACAAGACCTTTAGACATTTCAGACCTTCATAACTTTAGGTTCATTCCTCATTTTGTCTGATCTAGGCCACAGAGAAATTAGAAAAGAGTTGCTTATGAGGTTCATGTTTATTTTGGTATGGGGAGATTAGACAGAGACGAGAATATAATCCTTTCTACCTCTCTTCTCTTGAGTACTTAAGTATTAAGACCATATATGTTCTGAAGAGGTTGGGGCCACGCCTGTGATAACAGGGCAGCTACAAACTCCTGGTGGTCTTTTTTTTTTTTTTCTCTATAAGAGATATAAAAAGTTAGTTCTAGATAGAGGCTGAAGTGTCACTCTGATCCAAGAGAAAAATTGCATTCCCACACCCTCCTTCCTCCTCTGCCAAACGTAGTCCCCAAATTTGGTGCAGCAGCTGTCGTTCCTCTCCCTACCTTCCTCACCCAGTGATCTTTCTTCCTAGGTGCGGAAATATCAGTTCCCTTCCCCAGGCGTCCCCCATTCACCTATGAGGTATAGGAACATCTATTTCTGGGGCTCATTCTCTCAGGTGCAGAAATGTCTATTACTGTGGTCCAGAGTGCCAGAAGTCAGACTGGCCAACACACAGGAAGGTTTGTCAAGAACTGCGTCTTGTAGCTGTGGACCGTCTCATGGAATGGCTTCTGGTCACAGGTAGAGTGACGGTATTGGGAACTCTGCCATAATGGTCATATGAAAGCATATTGTTTAAAAAAAAAAAAAAAGGAACTGAATGGGACAGGGGAGTGGGGTAGCAGTTGTGGAGACAGGTTGGGAGAATGAACATAGAGGGAATATTGAAGGCAGGAAAAGATTAGAATCTTCTTATTCCTTCTTTCCTGCAGGTGATTTTGTCCTACCCTCAGGACCTTGGTCATGGCTGACTGAAGTTGTACAGGGTTGGGACACTTGGTTTTCTATGAGACGTTTACAGCTAGATGATACAATGGATGCTGTGCTTGACAGTCAGGCCATGACCACCCTGTGGGCCAGTGTAAGACGGCCAAGACCAGACCCAGATGTCCTGAAGGGCTCTTTGAAGCGGTTGCTGACAGATGTCTTGTCTCGGCCCTTGACACTGGGCTTTGGGCTTCGGGCCTTGGGAATAAATGTTGGGAAGGTTGGGGGAAGCACAGTGCACGTGGTTGGTGCTTCTCATGCAGAGACATTCCTCACTCGCCCTGGGGACTATGATGAGCTTGGCTACATGTTTCCTGGACACCTTGGCCTCCATGTAATCATGGTGGGTGTAGATGTGGCTGCTGGCTTTTCACAGAGTACCTCAGCTTCACTCCTGGAACCTGGCACAGTACAGCTTAGTAGCCATAGGGGCCTCTATCATGACTTCTGGGAGGAGCAGATAGAGACTGGGCAGATAGCCCATCCAGATTTGGTGGTGGCATTCCATCCAGGTAAGAGCCGTTGGTTTGGGGGAATAAGGGGTCAGTCCTCTGGGAGTTTTCCATCCTGGTCCTTATACTTTTAGAGCCCTCTTCATTGGATCAGGTTAAACATAATATAATGAAGACCCTGTTTGATCATTATGTGCTTTATTTCGGTTCATAATTTTCCGTTGAAGAATCTAGGGTAGGTGGTGGTGGTGGTAGATGAGCCTTGGAGGTGAGCTAGGTGAGGGTTGGACACAATTATAGGACTATGTTGTTTGGGGTCTGACTTTGCATTTCCCCTTTCTATTCCCATCTTACTTTCTTCCATAGGTTTCCATGCTTCCCCGGACTTGATGGAGGCTTGGCTGCCCACCCTCTTGCTACTTCGTGATTATGGGATCCCTACAATGATTACTGTTTACAGGTTTTGACCTCCTTTCTTTGTGGTACCTCCCTGATTCACTCACACCTCTATAGATAAACTCATTTCTCTCCCCCTTGCTCATGTTCTACCTTCTGGTGAGGATTTTCTTCCTTCACATACTTGGCTTTCTTATCCCTTCAAAGTGCTATGCTAATTAATTGAGCAGTTAGTATAGACATTTGGTAATTTTGGGGGTTAATGAGCAGTTCTTCTATCTTTTTCATAATCAGCAGAGCAATTTTTTTTTTCTTTGTCTTCCATAGCCATCAGGAGTTGGCAGCCTCGTTGCAGATTTTGGTGGACCTGGATACACACATCACAGCCTATGGAGCTAACCCTTTTGCGTCCCTTAAACCTGAACAGGTCTACTCCAACCCCAACAAGCAGCCAGTTTACTGCAGTGCCTACTATATCATGTTTCTTGGAAGCTCCTGCCAGCTGGATAAGAGGCAATTGGAAGAGAAAGTAAATGACAGGGTATAAATAGCTGAGCCAGATCATGACTGGATGTCTAGAAAATGGAGAGGCTATGATGAAATATCTGCTGATGCCAGATTGTTGCCAACTTTCAAATCTACTATATCGTAAACCTAATTCACTTGTCTGGGTAGATTCTAAGCTGAATGAGAGCTCCTGTATGATGTGACTCATTTCTAAGAGGTTAGTCACATGTTGCTTCTAGAGACAAGATTCTAGATTTAGTGTATCGCAAAAGGCCCTCATATCAGTCTTTGTAAACCATAAAGTTCTTAACAGTTTCCTTCGTGAGAAAGTTATACCTTTTGACTTGAACCAGATGGCACCAAGGAGAAGAATGGCACCTTACTCTTTTGAAAAAGATTTTCTTCTTATACAGCAGTTTGGGCTAAAAAAATGCAGATGTCTTAATGACTTGAAGTGGTGGAAGAATGAGCAATTCAGAGAAGTGGTTGGGAGCATGGGGGAGGTTGTGAGGATTGGCAAACTGTTGTACTTCCTGGCTTTTTCAAGATACATTTCTCATTTTCCTGTTTCTTTTTTTCCTGTTCTTTTTCCTGTTTCCTGTTTCTTCTAACTTTAGAGCAACTTTTTGCCCTTGTGTTGTATTTTAGATATCCCAGGGTGTCTCAGACTTTACTTGAATATACTGCAGTTTGTTATCACTTGGTCTACACCACAATAAATTCAGTTTGGGGCTTCTTAAATCACTTGTCTTATCTTATTTCCTATTCACTGGCAAGTGTTACTTGTCTACATAGACCATCTCAAGATTGGAGGTTTCTCTCTTGCCAAAGGAGTGGTTAACGTCAGTTCTCTTTTTAGGCCTGTCACTATACCACACCCTGTCTGTTGTCATCCATTTCTTACCACACTCTCAGGATTAGGATATTCCCTAAGTATTCATTTCTACAACTTGTTAAGACCTCAACCTCTCCACTTGTATCCAGATTATTATATAGAACTCTTACAGCTCAATAATAAAAGGACAAAAACCTCAATTTAAAAATGGGAAAATGATGTGAACAGATGTTTCGCCAAAGAAGATACACAGATGATCAATAAGGACATGAAAAGATGCTCAACATCATTAGTCATCTGGAAACAAATCAAAAGAAATTTGCATTTGTACAATAAAAGAAAGCACTTCTTTTGCAAGTATGACAACAATAAAAAAGATAATAAGTGTTAATGAGAATGTAGAGAAATTGCAACCCTCATACACTACTTGTAGGGATGTAAAGTTGTGCAGCTACTTTGGAAAACAATCTGGCAATTTCTCAAGAAGTTAAACATTGAGTTACCATTTGATCCAGCTGTTCTGCTCCTAGGTATGTAGGAGCAGAGAAATTAAAACATTTGTGCACAAATGTTCGTAGCAGCGTTAGTCATAATAGCCAAAAGGTGAAAATAACCCAAGTGTCCGTAAACTTGTGAATAGATAAAATGTGGTATGTACATATAATGAAATATTTGGCCATGCTGGGAAGGGTTGAGGGCAGGAGAAGAGGGTGACAGAGGATAAGATGGTTGGATAGCATCATCAACTCAATGGACATGAGTCTGCACAAACTCCAAGAGATAGTGAAGGACAAGGAAGCCTGGTGTGCTGCAGTCCATGGGGTTGTAAAGAGTTGGACATGATTTAGTGATTGAACAACCAGAATGAAGTACTAATTCATGCCTCACATGGATGAACTTTCATTCATCCGTCTTCATGTTAAGTGAAAAGCCAGTCATAAAAGACTACATATTGTCTGAGTGCATTTATATAAAATGCTTAGAGTAGGCAAATGTGGAAACAAAGTAGATTAGTGGCAGCATAAGATGACTGATGAGAGTATTGAGGATGATAGATAAAACATATGGGGTTTATTTTGGGGGTGATGTGTTTGCTAAAATTGATTGTGGTGATGGTACAACTCTATATTGAAAACCATTAAAGTGTACACTTTGTATCAGTGAATTAAAATGAAGCTGTTACCAAAAAACAGTTTTTTAAATCAGAGAATGTAAAAGTGAGAATCTTTGTTAAGTGCTTAACACAGTGCCTAGCACATAGTATGTATTTAATAAATGGTAGCTATTACTGAATACATACCACTTCAAATTTTATTCAGTAACATAAGTAGATTGAATTTACTGTGCAAGATGGCTTGACAGTGGAAAAATGGGTTGGAATGCCATTTTTATGGTTCAAATGATGTACACGTCAGCTAAAGTCGTTTATAGAACGTATGGCAAAGAAGAGGTAATTTCTAGCTGTAATGAGGAAAGCAAATAGGTAAATAATGACATTTTGTAGCTAGAACATATAAGTAAAATATATAGGGCTTGATTACTGATTGATACGTGTGAAGTGTGATATAGCTAAGAGTCTAATCAGGAGACAGAAACCACATAGCAATGGGTGACACAAAAATTTCCAGCTTAGAATGGTGATGACAGTACATGAAAGTGCCTTCACTTCATGCTAAATGCTGACGATTCCAAATCTGCTTTTGCCCTTAAAAAGTGTTTACAGTTTGCTAGTAGAAGACTGACAAAAGCAGGAGCAATATAATGAGTTATATTTTCTAAAGTCAGCATATGAAGTAAAAAAAATCTGTATTTTCAAAACTACATTGAAATTCCCTTAGGATAACACTCTACTGTGGATGACAACATATCCATCTCTCAATAAGTCTATCAGAATCAGTTTTTTCCTCCAGTATTGGAAAAAAAAAACCAAAAAACTATTTAGTTATCACTGGATGAAATAATTGGCTTGAGTTTGGGGGGCCCTGTTGTAGTCAACAAAGGATTTATTGAACATTTATTTCTCGTCACTAGGGATATCCCTGTTCTCAAGGAGCTTACATTCTGAGGGCAGCAGAGGGAGATGACACATAGTAAATACAGAACTTGATCTGCTTTTAAGTGCTACAAAGAAAATTAAATAGGGTAATCAGTGTGTTTAACTGGTGGTGGTGGTAGTGGCAGTGGGGCTACTTACGCTACAGTGCTCAGGGAATACGTACCTTTCTGAGGAGATGGATGATATTTGAGATATACAATGCAGAACATTCTAAGTAAGAGCAATAACAAGTGCAAAGATCCTGAGAATGTCTGGTGTGTTTGGTCACAAGGCTGGTATGTTTAGACCGAAGGTCGTTTTGATCAGAGTTTACTGCTTGAGAAGGTAGATGAAGAGGGATGAAGTCAGCAAGGTAGGCAGGGGCCAGATTATGTGGGGCATAATAGACCATGGCTATTTGAATTTGGATTTTATTCTGCTTTCAGTGGAAGCTAGTAGAGTTTAATCAAAGAAATAATATGATCAAATCCGTTATTTAGGAAGATCAGTCTAACTCAAGGAGTTTCTTAACCTCAACATTACTGACATGTCAGGCTGAATAATTCTTTGTTGTAGGAGGGTGCCCAGTGCATTGGAGAATGTAACATCCTTGGCGTCTCCCACTGATTCTAGTAAAACCTTTCTCCTGGTTGTGACCAAAACATCTCCCAACTTCGCCAAATGTCCCACTGGGGACAAAATTACTGTTCTGTCTGTACAAAAGCTGTGTGTTAAGAATGTTCACATTAGGAGAAGCAAAATGGCTCCTGTTTCACATGAACTCTGGAGAAATTGATGACCTTCAGAGGTGTTTTGTTTTGTTTTTGCAAAGTTTATGTGGTTAAATACAGGTAAGGTAAATGTATGCTATGACTACTGTTAAATGTGCCATAGCAGATATCTACAAAAAGTTTAGTTTGGTGCACAAAGGGAGTCTACCCAAGAGAAGGTAAGGAAAAGGTCAGGAAAAGCTGCTTGAGGCAGGAAGGAGATGGGTGATCTTTGAATTGAATCTTAATAGATTCATAATTGTTGGAAGGCATACAGTGCTTTCTAGGGAGAGGCAGTATGAAGAAAGGACCTCTGATCCTAGAAGGCCTTGTCAGGAAAGAAGGATGAACTGAAAGGATGAAGTGGAAAATCCAGTGGTACTGCCTGAATAGGCTAGTGGATATTTGGGCCTATAGCTCAGGAAAGTGGGCTGGAAATAGGCTTGGAAAATAACCTCTCAAGGTGATAGGGCAGAGGGAAGGGCAGGGATGAAATCAGCAAGGTATTAATAGTAATATAGAGCAAAGAGAAGTAAGGACACCCTTGTTATGGAATGCTGAGATTCCAGAAGTCTCCAGGCAGACTGGGCAGAAAGGCCCAGTGTTTGCCAGACAGAGTGGTGGGAGCTGGGAAATTAATGCTGGGTTCCCAGAGAGTTGTGCAGTATCGTTTAAATTTTGGCAGTGACCTTTCTCAAGTACCTTAGATTTCATCCCTGTTGTAGGGCCATGCATATTTTGCCCTTCCCACTTAAAAATTTCATCTACCCTATCCCACCCCCATGAGGAAGCCTTGGATAAGTTCTCGAAGTTTAGTGTGCATAGACCTACCTTGAGGACTTGTGAAAACAAACTGCCAGGCTTCACCTCTAAACTCTGGAGGTGAATTAAACTAATTCAGAAGGTCAAAGGTGGAGCCCAATAATTTGTGGTTCTAACACGTTTCCAGGAAATGTGGCGGCTGCCAGTCTGGGGACCACAGTTTGAGAACCACTGTAAAAGGTAGCTGTCTTTTTGTTGCTTTGGAATATAAACTTTCTTAATGAGTTTAAAATACTGCTCTGGGCCTTGAAATGCCCTCAAATGTTTAATGCTAGTGTGTGTGTAAATTAGATAGGGCTCTGGTGTGAGGGGAGCCTAGAATCACCTAACAACTCCCTTCTGGAGTGGTTTTGATTAATGAATCTCGTATTCCCACTATTTATGATCCCCATGAATATGCATTCCACAAGGCACTATTAAAAGACACCGTTCTTGTCCTTAGAAGATAACCAGAGAGGATTGCACATCAGGCAGAGAGGCTGTCCCTGGTCTCCAGTCTCGAGGCTTCTGCCGCCCTCCACTGATGCCTCAGAACCGGCTGAGTTTCTCAAATGGCTTGAGAGAGCCCGGAAGGAACTGTGATAAAACTGGCTGGTGCACCCGAAAGGACCTCCTCCTCGCAGGTGGAGCGGCGACGCGGGGTCGAAGGGAAAGCCCGAGCCGGGGTCCCAAAGGTCGCCCGGACGGGCCCCGCCGGCACCGCCCTGTCCTAGCCCAGAGGCGTTCCCGGCCGCGGCTGCGGCCCTAACGGGCTCCGGTGGCGGCCCGGCGCCCCGCCCCTCCCGGACCCGCCCCCGGCTCCATCTTGCTCCGGACCAGGTTGGGCCGTGACGCTGCTCCGCGGGGTCAGGTGAGGAACGGCGCCCCCTACCCTTGCAACCCCTCAGCCCCTCGGATACCTCGCCCCGCCCAGCTCCGTGGCCGGCCACCCGGGAGTGGGCGGGGCCCCGCCTGCGGCCTCGAACCGGCGCGGGGGACTGGGGGGAGGCTGGAGGGGCCTATAGGCCCCAGGGGTGGCCGGCGAGCCGGTGCGCGCATCTTGGGACCCGGGCTGCCTGGTGGGGACGTTCGGCCGGGGGTGCATTCGGGCGGGGTCGGCGAGGTGGCCAGACCACGGGAAGTCCTGTTCGCCAGTTGTCTCTGCCCCTCGTCTGTCCGGGGATCCTAGGGAGCAGTGAGGCCTCCGGCGCAGGCAGGTGGACCACAGGTGGAGGGACTGAGGCCAGAGGATGGGCCTGCTGAAGCGGCCCTCTAGGAGAGCTGAGTAGGAAAGCCAGTGAGCGCTAAGTCCGACTAGATTTCTTGGTGACACAGCAAATTTAGGGAAACTTGGGGAATTTGTACTTTGCTTAGTGAGCCCTAGGACGAATGCGGAAGCCTGAAATTGTACACTGGCCCAGGTTTATAATTCTTGGAAACTATTGTAGGAAGTAGCATTCCAGATTTGATTCCTAGTTCCTAAACGGCAGCAAACCTATGCGGATATGAGCCTAACCTGGGTGAACTCTTCTTCAGAAGAAGATGGCTGATGTCCACTGTAAAGTGACAGAAATGAAAGGAAGTCGTCCAATTGCCTCTAAACTTCCTTAATTTCTGCCAGTTGGTGGGGAACTGATCTGATAAAGTAACCTGTCCTAATTAGATAATGAGTATAATGAGTTACCTACCAGTCAGGGAAGGGGTTTCAAGCACTAGATAAGGAGGTAGAACTACTGCAAACCGAAGCCTTTCAGTCCTCACTGGTGGTGACCTGCCTCCAGTTCTTTATCGAAGAGCCCTTGCTGACAGATTTAAATGGTCCTTCCCAATCAAGAGGCAGATTTTGGAAAATCGTAGTATCTACTGTTGGCCATCTTCATTCACCCTTCCTGTTTTGTTTCATTTGTTTCATAAATTTTGAACAGCTACCTCCTGTGTTCCTGGGCTTCATGCCATCTCTGAGACTTGCCTAGGGAGACCCAACCCTTTTAGTAGTTGACTCACTGGGTGGAGATGGTCTGGAGAACCAGGAATGCTTTTCTAGTCTTTTAAAAAGTAGTTGCTGACTAAGAATGTTGAAAAGGACGTAAAAGCTGTGGTTCACCAGTAAAGTCTAATTGTTCTTTGGGCAAAATTGAGTAGTTTGTTGAGTCACCCTTGGGTTTGTTTAAGCTTTGTACAAAAGCTTTTAAAATCTGAAATAGATGATACATGCATAATTCCAAAAGGTCTATAGCTACTTTGAAAAGTCTCCTTATGCTCTAGTTCTCCTCTCCGAGGTACTGTTTCCTACTTTGTTGAGTCTACTTTCAGGGATATTCTCTATATACAAATAACTGTATGTTTTACACATTTGGTTGCAGAATATCTATGCAGTTTTTCACGTTGCTTTTTTCCCACTTAATGTGACTTAGAGATGGTTTCTTATATGAATAAAAGGAGAGCTGCTCATGTTTTTTTATTCAACTGTTTCTTTTGTATTGGAGTATAGCCAGTTAACAATGTGATACTTTCAGGTAGACAGCAAAGGGACTCAGCCATACATATAAGAGAGCTGCTCATTTTTAATAGTTGCGTAACATTTTATTGTATGGCTTTCTGTAATCTGTTTTAGCTGTCCCTTATTAATGGTCTTTTAGGTTGTTTTTAATGTTTTATTTTAGCCACACTGTATGGCTTGTGGAATCTTAGTTGCCCGACTACGCCCTAGCAGTGAAAGTGCTGAATCTTAACCATTGGACTGCCAGGGAATTCCCTAACCTTTTTTTGTTACAAATAGTGCTGTAATGAATAGCTTTGTATGTATAATAATTTTGCATTTTTGTAAGTATTTTTATAAAGTACATCCTGGAAATGGCATTGCATTCTACTCTTTTAAATTATTTTTCTTTAAAATATACCCAGATTCACTTTCTTAAAGTTGCATTGTTTTCTTATATGCAGATAGTGTTTATCTTCATTCTGTTCTGACACTCTTGTTGGCATAATTCCTCTAGAACCCTTTAAGGTAAGACTTAATGTAGTAGTTTTAGACTGTAGAAATAGGACTTTGTCACTGGAACAGTTCCTGAGATTCAGAAATTTAAATAACTTATGTAGTCTTTGGTGCTATAACACTTGTCTTTAAAATTATTATTAATTTCTCCCATAAATTATTTTCAGACTTTTTCTTTGGAACCTGACCTCTTTTACCCTTGGTCCCTCTGACTGTTCTTAGAGGGTATTGCTTCTCTTTTATTCCTTTTATCAACTGGGCTTGGAGAAGAAGGGAAAAAAAAATGATTTAACATCCTTTGCATCCAGGTCTTTGGATCCCAGATGACTGGTTCAGAACTGTCTGAATCAGTATTCTTATTATCTTTCTTAATAATTTTTAACTTCCGCTAGATATATGCCCACTCATTTTCAATTTAGCAAGTTTTTAGCTTCTGCACTGTGCTATGTCATAAGGGACACAATAATAATTTAAATTTATTTTCTAATTTTCCTGTACTATATATTCAAAAGGCAGGCTACTTCCCCCTGCCCCTCTCATCTCTTTATCAGCACCTAGAACAGTGCTTATTACATTATGGGTTTTTGTAAATGTTGAACTGGATTTGTTTGGGATCTTTTTTATTTTAACTGGAGTATAGATTTACAGTATTGTGTATATCAGTGTTAGTTTCAGGCGTATAGCAAAGTGAATCACTTATACATATATCCACTATAGATTCTTTTCCCATGTAACCCATTACAGAGAATTGAGTAAAGTTCCCTATGCTAAACAGTAGGTCTTTATTTGTCATCTATTTTATATATTTTAGTATGTATATATCATTGTTTGGGGTCTTGATAAAAGAGAAATACAAATCATTTATAGCTGTACTGGGGAGAAGAGCCAAAACACACATTGATAAACTTGCCAAATTAAATGGTAGATTCAGAAATGCCTAAATATTCTGATATCAAAATATTGCTCACAGACCAGCAGCAACAGCATCACCGGGAAGGGTAGTTAGAAATACAGAAGCTCGGGCCCCATCTCAGAACTACTGAGTCAGCCTGCCTGATAGGCTCTTTCTTTCAGAAGATGTGATTTGATTTAGATTGTGACAATGTATATCTTCAAAGGTCTTATTCCTTATATGAAATTACAGAGGACATTTCTTATTGTTGTTACAGAATGTCATACCCAGGCTATCCGCCCACAGGCTACCCACCTTTCCCTGGATATCCCGTAAGTATTGCCACTTAGGATACTAAAATAGCTCATGTCCTGGGAACAGGTGTTGCATAGGACCAGCCAACCCATGACAGATGTTACAAATATGCTAGAGCAGCGGTCATAAATTCAAACAGCCAGAAGTACTGAGTAGAGTACGTGAGTGAAGGCAGGGTTGTGGAGGAACTACAAAGACTTGTGTCACCTATGGAAAAGCACCTGTTAGTCCTCTTCAGCCTGATGTGTCCATACAGGGAGGTTGATTCAATGTTGCTGGATATTCTATTTCTTTAAGTAAAGCTTAAATATAAATAAAATCTAGATTTTATATGAAACTGCCCATTTTTTTAAATTGGGAAATGCATATTTTAAAATGTTAAATACTGTATGATTCAATACAACACGTATGTAAACTAAATCCATCCTATGAGTCACTGGTTTTTAACCTGTGTGTTGGATGTTTAAATTAAGAAGGGCTTGACTCAGAGAACGCAAATTGCAGTGGATTAGAAGGCCCTGGATTTGTAGTTCTGAGACTTTTAGTATTCTGAGTACATGTTATAAATGTGCTACCAAGTTCTACTTTGCTGTTGACCTGTACTGTTCCGAGGACTAACCTCATAGCTGAGGTTAGTGTATTTCCGTTTTATGCTCATAAGTATGTAGGGCTTCTTTGTAATTCTGGGTAAATAGAAAGAGGGGCCTATATGGATTAGTGACAATATGTGTACCTGTGTGTAAAGTGAATATATAGTTCTCCTGAATTTGTCATAAGAGAAATGAAATTTGTAACTATGTTCCCAGGTCCCTATATACTAAACTGGACTCTGGCAACCATTTCTGTCAGTATAGGCTAATGCTAAAACAGACAATCTCAACATCCCGATGGCTCAACACAATAAAAACCTATTTCTTGCTTACTCCAGTCTCCTAGAAGTCAGTGGTGGGGATGATGGGGGAAGTGTGTGGTAGGGAGCTAAGAGACCTTGTTCCATTTCATCCTGTGGGTTTTCAGGCTCCTTCTATCCTCTGTTGCCTTAGTATATTGACTCTACCATCCTCTAGTGCTTTGGAGTCCTCCACTGGATTCTTTGCTTCCAGCTGGCAGATGAAGGAAATGAGAGAGGAAGAGACATCTTAGAGGATTGGGCAGGAAGTCATGGGGACCAGGCTGGAAGTGGTGTACATTACTTCTGTCCACTGTCCTTTACCAGTATTCAGTCATATCCTGGGAAATGTAGTCTCTGTGGCCTGGAAAAAAGTTTAGTGAACGTGTAACAGTCTCTTTGGGCTTTTTCCCAGGTGGCTCAGTGGTAAAGAATCCACCTACCAAGCAGGAGAAGTGGGTTCAATCCCTGGGTCAGGAAGATTCCCCTGGAGAATGAAATGGCGACTGATTCTAGTATTGTTACCTGGGAAGTCCCACGGACGAGGAGCCTGGCAGCTACAGTCCATGGGGTCTCAAAGAGTTGGACACAACTTAGTGACTAAACAACAACAGTCTCTTCAGACTTAGACATTGTGTGATCTGAATTGAGGTCCCAAATGTCACACCTAGTATGTGCTCAGGTCACTTTTTTATTCTTTCTGTTATACACAGGTCCAGGTGTATTACAAGAAAGCCATGAATTCTTCTCTTTAGGGTAGAGAGGCAGATCTTTCCCGTATTTCCAGGTGCTAGGAGAATGAAGAAACTATACTGAGCTTTGCTAGTTGTTCATGAAGCCTTGAGGTGTTTTGTTTTTTTTTTTTAGCCTTGAGGTTTGAAAAGAGACACTCCCAAATAGAGAAACAGACTCTTCTTGCCTAACACACGTAGATTTACATAAAACTGAATTCTGACAGGTATCCTGACAAACTACTATACTGATAAACTAATATGAGATATCAGGACTTCTAATGGGCTTTTTAATATGTAAAAGAATAAGCTAGATCTTAACAGTTATCTCTGTTTTCTTAGCTAGGTTCTGTTTCTCAATGATCACAGTCATTTGAAAACTTTTCTGGTTTTTCAGCCTACGGGTCAGGAGTCATCTTTCCCCCCTCCTGGTCAGTATCCTTATCCTAGTGGTTTCCCTCCGATGGGAGGAGGTGCCTACCCACCAGCACCAAGTAGTGGCTACCCAGGAGCTGGAGGCTACCCTGCCCCTGGTGGCTATCCAGCCCCTGGAGGCTATCCTGGTGCCCCACAGCCAGGCGGAGCTCCATCCTATCCTGGAGGTGAGTCGTGGGTTGTGGAAGTAGTGTAACACTTCTTTTCTTGTCTCTTTAATCCTTTTTGTTCCTGCTTGTTTTGTATGAAATCAGAGTTTCTCTTAGCCTGCTTTCTGCCTTAGATAGTAAGGACTTAGCTGGCAAGGTAGAGGAATAAAGATTCTGAGGAGGCATGAAAGCTGGAGAATTCTCAGGAGCGATCTCCAAAATTCTGTGGGAATTAGAATAAATCTCATGGTCATAAAGGACTAATGGTTCACTTGATAATTTGTAATCTTAAGAACTGATTGAGACATTTGGTTTTAGCATGATTGTGACCTTAGGACAGCTCTCGCCACAAGATGTAAAAAAAAAAAAGAAAGAAAAAACTTAGCACTTTTATATTGTAAGTCATTAGGGCAAACGAAGGAAGTAACATTTTTTTAATGTATTTTTTAATGGGGAAGGAGTTGTTGAGAAGTTGAATTTAGACCAAAGGGACTGCTACTGTAGCATTATAGATTATTTCTTTTATTATTTGTAAAGTTTTCACTTCGATCATGAGACCTGTCACTATAGTTTATTTTTCTCTCTTCTTCCAGGCCAAGGGTTTGGAGCCCCACCAGGTGGAGCAGGCTTTCCTGGCTATCCACAGCCACCTACACAGTCTTATGGGGGTGGCCCAGCACAGGTCCCACTGCCTGGTAGGTATCAACTGTCCAGAAAAGCACAATGGCTTGATATTTTGAATTTTTAAGTTGCCATTGAAAGAACTTAGTTTGTGTTTGGGATCATCTTTAGTAAATGTTTATACTAAATACTTATTAGGTACTATCTGGTTTCATGAAAATGTATTAACCTGATAAAAAAGGTTTAATCATAAGATGGAAAGAAGGACCAGTTTTTTTCAATTAAAAAAAATTATCTCTCCTGAAGCCAAAAAAAAACGAAACCTTTAGGAATTTCTCTGTCATTCGTGTAACACGAAGGGAATGAGCCCAGAACCATGTGCTGCCATCCTTTCCAAACAGAATCAGAATTTAATCTGGTTCAACTATTTTGTTCTTCTTTTTAAAGTATTATTTTTAAAGAAATTGTGTTAAATTGTTTTAAAGAAATTACAACATGGAATATTTTTAAAGGTCCTTGTGACCAAAGTTGTTTTTTGATTCAGTATATCATGATACTTAAAAATTATTCTAGTGAATAACATAAGTGTGAGTGTTCTCATATGTTTCCATATTCGTAATAAATCAGTACTGTTTTGAAAAAATAAATCAGTTAATACCTTTTGCTGTATTTTTTCTTAATATGTAGGTGGTTTTCCTGGGGGAGCGATGCCTTCTCAGTATCCTGGAGGACAATCTCCTTACCCTAGTCAGGTATTTTTGGTTCCTGTCTTTTAAATTAAGTCTGCTAAAGAAGGGCCCTACGCCTTTATTGATCTTAGAGATTTCCTTGAAGCAGGGAAGATGGTCTGTAAGAGACACTTAAGACTTTAATCTTTGCTTCTGATAGACTGCATGCGCTTTGGTCCACCCGTGTCCTGATGACTTTGATAAGACAAACATAGGTCCCTTCTCTCAGGTGATGACACCCATACTCTTTTTTCCATAGAGATTCAGTCATTAGATTGGATTCTTGGCATTGGTTTTAGTTCTTTTTCCTCCTCCCTTGCTGGCAGTATAACTATGAACTCAGGTGGCTGGGTGATTGATATTTCTAGCCGTGTTTTATGAAGTATGGTTTTATTTTCCATTTTTGCCTTTATAACTTTCCACTCTTCTTTCAGATCAATACAGAATCCTTTCCTTCCTATCCTGTTTTCTCTCCTGTTTCTTGGGATTATAGCAGTGAAGTGAGTAAGGTTTTCTAATGTTCACTAATCACTCAGTCCCCTAAACGTGCCTTCATTTGTTTCTAATTTCTTGTGTATTTGTCTCTCACCACTTCCTCGAGGGCTCACGATAGCTATTTTATCTTCATGTCCCTGTAGTGCTTGGCAGGCCCTTTAAGCATGATAGTGATTAATGTCTGTTAAATTGATTTTTCAGTAGTCTCAGAAGGTCTCCCATATATCAAATCCTTGCCCCATTTCAGTATAGCTCCTTACTTTAATATTAAGTTTTATTCTTTAATTGACTTGTTAATTCCTTTATACCCTATGCAGGTTATTAGGAACATAAGCAGTTTTATGTTTACTTTATCTTGATTTTCTCATTTCATACTGTCTATTCATAAAAGTCTAGCGTTTTTAAGCTTTTTCTTCAGCTGGGTTGGGAAAGGGATTACAGTATTGGAAGAGAAACAATTTAGCCATTTTCTGGCTTACTTTCCTGATTTGAGGTATTTGAGCTCCAGAGAGATTAAGGAACTTGTCCCGGGCCACACAGCTAGTGAATGACAAAGCTGAGACTAGATCCTAGCTCTTCTGCTTTTCAGAACAGCAGTCTCTTTGTTAAAATATGCTACTTTACTGATAGAGTAAATGATATTCCTTGAAAGCCCATAGTAAATTGCTTTCACTTCTTTTTTTAAAAAATCGTTGAAAGTTGATTGTTAATCATATTATAAATCTGTAGCTATTCTAAACATTTGTTATGAGAATTTTTATTTTAGTTTAGTTTAAGCATGCATATACTTTTAAAGACATCATTTTATGACTGAATATAAAAGATTTTTAAACATAAAAACACTTAAAGTAAAATACACGTATACCTGCAGCTTATCTTGTGTAACAATTACTACCTTAAACTAAAACCAGGCAGTTAACAGAGCAGTAGATTTTGGAAGAGCTTTTAGATGGAGATGGAATAGACTACCTCGTGAGCTCCCTGTCACTGAAAATCCGCTGGTGGAGGTTGGTTGCTGTGTGTGTGACTTGGTTGAGTAGTTCAGGCAAGTGACCTCTCTTGATTGATCCAGTTCTAATTCTATGGCACTTTTTCAGCAAGAAGGTTGGAATCAAATGGGTGTCAAAGGGTGGAAGTCTTGGTGGCTGATAGTATGGGCTTTGCTGTGCTGGGAAATCCTCTGTAGTTAGAGATTTGACCTCAAAAACATGGACCCTGATTTCGAGTTCAAAATAATGCCTGCAGGATGATAGTATTCTCGATGACAAGAGACACTTCAAACTTAGACTTTGAACAAAGAATAAAACAAAGCCATTTTTCCCTCCAGATGAAAAATGGAATAGGTTTTTGTTGTTGTTTTTGTTTTTAGAAACAAGATGACAAAATGCGAGTGATGAAACAGTACCTGATGGGAGTTGGTTTCTCTTTCTACCTAGTTCAGTGTATTTTAAACAGAACCTTCTGCCCTGCTTAGGATTTTAGTCACAATGGTTACATCAAAGGAAACTTTCATAGTTTTTGATACATTAAGCCTCATGTAAAGGCAATATGTTGAAAAAATTTTTCAACTTGAATATATGCTACAAGTAGAATATTTTTAGTTTTCCTTAAAACCACAATACAAATATTTCTTGTTAGTTCTTTGCTTACATTGCTAGCTTAGAAACTAGTGACAGATGATTGTTAGGCTTATTGGTAGGAAAAAATGTATAGATGAGTGGGAGGAATTACAGACTGTAAAAGTGTTTGCTGAAAGATGGTCTGGTCTGCTTCTCCCCAAACACTTTGTCCCCACTGCTGCTGCTAAGTCGCTTCAGTCGTGTCCGACTCTGTGCGACCCCGTAGACGGCAGCCCACCAGGCTCCCCCGTCCCTGGGATTCTCCAGGCAAGAACACTGGAGTGGGTTGCCATTTCCTTCTCCAATGCATGAAAGTGAAAAGGGAAACTGAAGTCGCTCAGTCGTGTCCGACTCTAGCGACCCCATGGACTGCAGCCCACCAGGCTCCTCCGTCCATGGGATTTTCCAGGCTAGCATATTGCTGTATTCAATGGGTATAACTTGAAATACAGTTTCAGTTGCCTACATAGCAGCTGAATAATTTTATATTTTGAAACGATGTTGATTTCATCTTTAAATGATACTTTAGAAATACTTGGTTAAATAAAATATATTATTAAAATTAATTTTTAAAAAATGTGGTGGGATATCATCTTGTCTCATCTCATCTCTCTTAAGCCCTGATTTGAGTCTTTTAAGAAAACTAATAAACTGTTTCATAACTTTGTATTCAGAATTTTTAAACTTAATTTTGTAATAATTTCAAACATTGAAAAGTTGTAAAAATTATATATGGTTTAGTTACTAAGTGTGTCTGACTCTTTGCGACCCCATGAATTGTATGCAGCCTGCCAGGCTCCTCTGTCCATGGGATTTTTCCAGGCAAGAATACTGGAGTGGGTTGCCATTTCCCCCTCCAGGGGATCTTCTGACCCAGGGATCAAACCCAGGTCTCCTGCATTGCAGGCGGATTCTTTACTGACTGAGCCAATTCCTATATACATACCCTCTACTCAGATTCCCCAAATATTAACTTCTTACATAAATACAGTGATCAAGAATTAATGTTTTAATGACACTATTACTCCACCTTTAGACCTTATTCAGATTTCATTAACTGTCCCAGTAATGTCCTTTCGGCTCAGGATCAAATCCAGGATTAAACACTGCGTTTGTTGCCATGTCTCTTCAGTTTCCTTTAATATGAAATAGTTCTTCAGTCCTTGTTGTTCATCACCTTGACACGTTGGAAGAGTACTACCAGTTATTTTGTAAAATATTCCTTTATTTGGGTTTGTCTGATAAGTCCCTCTGAGTAAATCTAGGTCATGCCTTTCTAACAGGAATACCACAGAAGTGATGCTGTGCCCCTAGTGCCTCTTACCAGGAGGCACTTACTGTTGATGTGCCCTCTTCCTGGTGATAATTGGTGTTGATCATTTGTTTCAGATGATGTCTGCTAGGTTTTCTGCTGTAATGTTACAAAGTATACACATTATACTTTTACCCACTAATTTTAGCATCAAATTAGTGATTCTTGCCTGAAACACTTATTACTGTGGTCTTTGTCATTGGTGATTTTTAAATTTCTTCATAGATTGGTGTTTAAAAAATGTATCCATTGTTTTGCTTTTTGGTTTATCCTTAAAAAATTGATGAATAACTCCAAGAGTCTCTAGTCATCAATTTCATTTTTTGTGCTTTTCTTGTTGTAAGATGTTTTATTTTATGTCTAATAATCAGAGCCTATACTGAAAATGAAGAGAGATTACCAAAATTACATTGCTTGTTTGAAATCTCACTGGGCAACTCCGACTCTGCCTCCCTAAAGCCATTATTATATTCTTTAAATAAAACACTGCCAGTCATCTCACACTGCTCAGGGATCAATCTCTTTTCCCCCCTATTCTCCCTTGAAGGAAACCAAGGCATAGAAAGATTGTGACTAACTTCACAAGCTTGACTGTCTTGTTTCCTGAAAGTTTGGCGTCTTGCTGTCTTTTGGCAGGAGAAGGATGGTCTGTATCTGTTCCGCCACAAAAATAAATATTCTTGTCCTGAAATCTCAGCACTGGCTTTCTTGCCTAAGAGTGATGATTGGAGAAGTCTTAAGTTGTTGTCTTATTAGCAGAGAAACCTGAGTTGGGAGGGATTTTTTTTTTTAAGCTAGTGTTTCTAGTATTAAAGATGTTGAACATTTTTTCGTACTGTTTTTCTCCCAGTTTTATTGAAACCCAATTGAAATAGAACATTGTGTTAGTTTTAGGTATGTAACATGTTGATTTGGTATATGTATATATTGGAGAAGGAAATGGCACCCCACTCCAGTGTTCTTGCCTGGAGAATCCCAGGGACCGGGGAGCCTGGTGGGCTGCTGTCTATGGGGTCGCACAGAGTCGGACACGACTGAAGTGACTTAGCATAGCATAGCATAGCATATATTGTGAAAGGATTAGATTACCACAACAACTGACTTGGATTTTATGCCTCTTGTTCTTAGCCTGCTCCGATGACTCAGGGAACTCATGGAACAATCCGACCCGCTGCCAATTTTGATGCCATGAGAGATGCTGAAGTTCTTCGTAAAGCAATGAAGGGTTTTGGTAAGGAAAACGTATTTTTGTCTTATTTATAGTAAGTTCAAGTGATTGGATATAAAGTAAAAATAAGGTTTATATCACAAAACCAAGTTTATATGTGAGCCTGTGTGCACACGCCTCAATTTAATCTAGCACCAGGCACCTTGTAATCGAAAAAATGTCCTCAGCGAGCACCCCACAGAGACCTCATCCTTATTTAGACATGTGTGGTTCTTTCAGGTACAGACGAGCAGGCAATTATAGATGTTGTGGCCAATCGTTCCAATGACCAAAGGCAAAAAATTAAAGCAGCTTTTAAGACCATGTATGGCAAGGTATGTTTTGTTTTGTTTCATTTTCTTTTTAGGACTCAGCAAGAACAGTGGCCTGTAGGCCCTGAATTCTGTCAAGTTGGATACTACATTTTTATTAGTACTGATAAGTATAAAGTAGAGATAGCTAGACTTCAGAGACCCCAGAAGAGGTGTATTCAATATTTATTTCTCTTAAAAGCCTTTCCAATTCTAGAGTAGTCCTTGATCTCATAATCATACCCATTTACTATGTCTGATAGGTGACACACGTTCAGTAGAAAGTAGATTATGACCATAATCATAATCAGTACCTTGGTTCTCAGTCTTCTCCTTGAAGTGGGATTCAAGGACTTCTTATGTGGCCGTTGCTTATTCTTGGCCTGTGGCATCATCTTTCACTTCTCTCCCTCCTTGTAAACATATCCTGTTTTACAATTTTATAGAACCTCTTGCCATTCCCTGCACACATGCTTCTGTGGTTGATATATGTTGTTTTCTTGTCCTGGAATACCTTTTCTTCTTTTGCTGCGTGGCAGACAAGCTCTCCAGAATTTGGCTTGTTTAAGCTACTTTGTGAAGTTTCTCTCATTGCTTGTTCCACTGTGATCTCATAGCACTTTGTAAAACCTCTACTGTAACTAATCTCAGTGCCCACTCCCTAAAAACTGTGAGCTGCCCTAGGGCAAACCATGTCATATTCATCTTTGTGTTTATAGTACCAAGGACAGGAACAATAACAGATAGCCACATAAATATTTGTTGAGTGGATGATCAGTGACTAAATCCAGCAAGGTTCTATGGCTGACAGGTGCCATGGCTTCTTAAATATAAAGGGCAAGAGTGGGTAGCATTGGTTTGTCATTCAGATAGGAATCCTAAAAGTTTTCTGACATTCTCTGGATCCAATTAACTTTTCTCAGAGTGGGAGTAGAGGCCCACTGACCTGATTGATCTTTTCTACTCTGCTTTCCCTCTCTGCCCAACCCAGAGTCCACTTCCTTACTCTTAAGGCTCCTTAAGCGACACAAGGTCTAGATTTCCCTTAGGGTTCAACATCAGACTCATTTTTCTCACAAAAATATTTTTTGTTTTATGAATTTCTTTAGTTCACATGTAGTCTGTGCTTTCTTGTCCTAAATTTTCTCATGTATCACTTTTGAGTTAAAACTAAATTCCCAGACTATTTTCCTTACCCACCGCCACTTTTTGTTTGGACTTCTTATTAGTAAAAACCCTGTCCTCTAGCCAGCTGTGGAGTCTTTGGTCCCACATTCTTCTTTCTCAGTCAGTCAGTGAATATTGTTTCAGTGCCTGTGTATGCCAGGCACTGCGTTGTCCTGGCAACTGGTTATTGCTTGTCTTGTTGATCTAATCTGTAAAAAGGCTCTTTAGAAATGTGTCTTCTATCTCCTTTTTTTCTTTCCATTTACACTGTCACCACTCAAACCCAAACCTTTATTACTCCTTATCTAAATATTCCAGCAGGCTAAATTTCATATATATCTTTGGTCATTATAATCCATACTGCCTGTTGTTTTCTTATATAAAAATTTTCAGTGACTCCTCCCAGCATGCAGAATCAAATCCATGTTCTTTAGCTTGGTATTCAACGTAATAATCCAAGAATATAGTTACAACTTTGTTTTTATTAATGTCTAAAAACATTATTCGTAACAAAATTGGTTGTCTTATTGTCCCATTGAAAAAATTTTGCTCATTCTTGTGTCTATACTAAGTAATTCTCAACCTGAGCAGAATATCATAATTTCTTTCCAAATTTAAAAACACATGCAGAATCTGAGTATTCATTCTTGACATAATTTTTTTTTTTAGAAAAATTCTGCAGATTATTTTAATGCATATAGCCAAGGCTAGGAACAACTTTTCTGTTCTTGTTTGTGTCCCTCCTCCTTACCTGAAATATCTTTCTCCTTTCTCTTTGCTAATTTTTACATACTCTTCAATACCTTCACTAAAATTTTCTCTGAAGCTCTCTAGCCCACTTTAACTTTTCCTACTTCAACTTATTTCTGTGCTGCTTATTCATCTGGTGCTGGAGAACAGGCTGCTTTATTTTAGTTTTTAGATGTTTGTCTTTTCTTCTCAAATAAGAACACAATGATGATGATTTCTGCTTCCTCATAAAACAAGAACAGTTTTTTATACTAAGAAAATACGTGTTTATCATTTTGTTAATTTGAACTATTCTTTGTTTCCGATTCCTCTTTTTTGGTACCTGGTATAGTGGCGGAACTACAATAAGTTTATTATTAAGTATTTATTAATAGAACAACTAAAATATATCTTCTTGAATATAATAAGCTTAAATACTTAATTCTGTAGTGTATGATATTCTGAACAGAAATTGAGGTTTTCTTAAAGTAGTTCAATTCCATTTTTCTCGTATTTCCCTTAAAAATTTTAAGCAAAACAAAATTTGGAGAGCTCATATACTGAATTTGTGTTTGTTATGTAACAGGATTTAATCAAAGATCTTAAATCAGAGTTAAGTGGAAATATGGAAGAACTGATCCTTGCCCTGTTCATGCCATCTACGTATTATGATGCCTGGAGTTTACGGAATGCGATGAAGGTACTATATGGCATTTACTTTGAGTATTTTATCCTATTTCAAATGTAAAACCCCATAAATTATGCAGTTCTGAGTTTACAGTGACAGGTAAACCAATACATTATTTTATACCATCTGAATATATAGAGCTTTTCAGTCTGGAGGCCAAAGTTATGTTTGGTAGAACATTAAGATTTAATAACTTCCAGAAATTTGCTTTTTGTTTGTAGTTCTCTCTCATTCTCCCTTCATTTCACATAGGGAGCAGGAACTCAGGAACGTGTGTTGATTGAAATTTTGTGCACAAGAACAAACCAGGAAATCCGAGAAATAGTCAGATGTTATCAATCAGAATTTGGACGAGACCTTGAAAAGGACATTAGGTCAGATACTTCAGGGCACTTTGAACGTTTACTTGTATCCATGTGCCAGGTGAGTATTGAATTCAGTGTCTGAGTGTTGGTGGAGGGAACATTCTTTACTGCCTACTGCCAGTGGGCATTCTTTATTCCTTTTAATATCTAGCCTCCGTGGAATCTTGACATCTTTAAGAGGGACAACAGAGAATCATCTGTATGGGTTTCTTTGTTTCTGTATTGAAAATTATTTCTGTAAATCTGGTTGTTGTAAGGAGTCAGCAATTAACCACATGAAGGTTGTATGAAATCAGAAATCAACTTGAGGCTCTGTGTCTTAGAATGAAGCTGCATCTGTATTTTTAAGGTTAGCATTGTTCTGCCAGTTAATTGGGACCATCGGCTGAAGATATGCAGGTCTGCCATGCGAGTGCAATAAGAGTGAGACAGAAATGCAGAAAACATGTCAGCATCCACTGAAACACTGTGCTTAAGTACCGTCCTTGTTCTGATTCCCTAGATGTGCTGGCAGAGTTGCAGAAAATTCTCCAAATAGGGTATATGTAATGATACTATAAATAATCAGGGTATATTTGAAAGAGATGATGCAAAAGACTAGCACACTGATTCGGTATCAGGAGTTACTGGCTCTCCTGCTAGTGCACAAGGTTGGACAGTCTTGAAGATTCTAAAAGTAGACAGGCTCTCAGAGCAAAGGGATGTAGTTGCAGAAAAGGCAGTGTGCCAGAGCGTGTGGGTATGGAAGTGAGAAAACAAAGCAAATGGTGGGAGGACATTGAATTTACCTCAACCAGTAACAGAGCAGGAGGGTAGGTTAGCAGGAAAAGAAAATCAGAAACAGAGTTAATGCTAAAAAACGAGTATTCAGACTTTAATGAGGTGCTGAATGTCTCTTTATGCAGGGTTCAGGGCCCAACCATTTTACAAAATAAAGAGCCCTTGTCCTGGAAGTGGCTTTCTAGGACAATGGGACCATATTGTGTGCTTGAAGCCAAAGGCAGTCATCTGGGGAGTTGTTGTTGAGCTCCTATTGCCTGTGCTGTATTCAGCCCATTTAGAATAGGCTTCTATACATTGCTTGTGCCAGTGCTCTTCAGACAACAGCTCCTCAACCTTCAAGGAACACATCTCCATTCTGTTCCTCAGACAGACACTAAGACTCTAGAGGGCGACCTTTTCCTTGTTTGGGTTTGTGTTTCTGTTTTAGAGAGAAACCAACTACCCAAGAATAAGCTTTACTCTTATTCAGGCCCAGAGCTTCCTCTCTCCCTCCCTCCCCGATCCCATCCCAGGGAAGAGTTTGGTCTATAAATTGATACAGCCTGTCAGTACTTGTGTTATTTATAGCTTCTTCTTAAAGTCTCACGCATCATTTTTATGCATACATTCATAATAAATACTTACATATTAAGATTACACTTGGATGAATGAAAGGAAGTTCACGGAGCCTCTATATTATATGCTTCCTCTTTTGGCTTAACTTCCTTGGAGGGAGGGGCCTTGTCTTGTCTTGTGGCCCCACCACATAGCACATCCTGTTGGTTCTGTTCCTCTGGAGAACCCTGACTAATACGGCCTGATACAAAATAAGTGCTCCATACCTTTCAGGGACATGGTGAATATAAAGTGGAACTCAGTATAATGCTGATCTTAAATCCCAGCTAAGCAGAATCATACTTTGTTAATTTGAGTGGTAGTTCTTATCTCCTAGGAGACCAGGTCCTCAAAGCATGGCTTAGGAGTCGCTTCATCATGAGAAATCTAAAGTTACTTCAGACCTTGGAGTTCAGGGATATCCAGCTTCTGGGACGTCTCAGTGCGTCTCTCCCCAAGCTAGACGAGAGACAGTGCTCACTGGCTCAGAACTTGGACTGATGGAAGGAGACCTTATCACCAGAGAAGCGAAAAGTGAAATTCCTTTGATGGCCAAGGGATTTCTCCCAGAGGGTGGAAGTGGCTGCATTGTTAGTGTTCAGGACTTGCTGGATCATGAGTCTGTGTGTGTGGCTACAGCCTCTGGAGGTGCTATAGTTTGCAGTTTCAATACATACCAGTCTCTTTCTCCTGGCCCAGTTACCACCCTTCAAAGCACCTCCTCAGAGAAGCTTTCCTGGACTCTCCTGGGCCATTTGTCATTCCCTGCTCTGAGCCTGCATTTAATTCCCAGAGATTTTGGTTGTAGCCCTACTCACTCTTTGGAGACATCTTTTATCTCCTTCATGGGAGGAATGAAGTAGTGATAATCATTTCCAATCTCTGTGGTTTGTATCATACCTAGACTTTCAATACCTGCTACTGGAGAAATGTTTATTGAATAAAAACAAAAAAACCCTGCAGCTTGTAAACCAAGGATCAAACCCAAAAGAGTGATTTATTTAAGAATCCCTGTCTCTTTAGTCTATCGAGAAAGCTTTTTAAACTGAATATCAGTAAAATTTTCTATACCTTCAAAAGTAAAATGTCTGTGTAATTTTTTATGGAAACGTTTTCTAATTTAGCTCTCAAAGCCCTGTAAAACCTCTCGTTTTAATATAACCTCATCAAACCATGATCTACATTATAAAATCCATAGTTGGCAATGTAATAAAATATTAGTTACACTAGTATAGTTTCTTTGGAAATGAAAGATAAGCGTGACAAACTTTATGCATTAATTTTTAGTAAATTGTCCTTTTAAATTCAAAAATGACCAGATTGGAAAACCTTGTTTTAAAAATAAGACTTGTATCACTTTCTTCTAACTCCTGCATTCCTTTTTTTGCAGGGAAATCGTGATGAGAACCAGAATGTTAACCACCAACTGGCTCAGGAAGATGCTCAGCGTCTCTACCAGGCTGGTGAGGGGAGACTAGGGACAGATGAATCTTGCTTTAACATGATTCTTGCCACAAGAAGCTTTCCTCAACTGAAAGCTACCATGGAGGCCTATTCCAGGGTATGAACTTTTCTTTTGAAGATTTTGCTTCTATTTTAAGGTGTCAAAATATTTCAACCCCTATACTTTTTTGTCTACAGATGGCTAATCGAGATTTGTTAAACAGTGTCAGCCGTGAGTTTTCAGGAAATGTTGAAAGCGGTTTAAAGACCATCTGTAAGACACTTTTCCTGTTTTCGTGATTTGCTTTGTTTTGTTTGTAAATGAGTGAGGCTTTGAATAGTTGTTCCCATTAAAAGGTGATTCTTAGTATAGCCTCCCTGGAGTCTGCTTAGGCAGAGACAAGATAATCCTATGTTTTTATATGCAGTTCCCTATGAATGGTTGGTGGTGTGATCAAATAGGATTGTTTTGGAATTATTTGGTCATTATTTTCTATGCCCTTCTTGAGGACTATACAAAAATATATAACGGATTGTAGCATTTCCATTAAGGTAAATGGGAAAGCCCTAAGGAAACTACAGAGTGCCACCACACAAAGCATCATTTTGAGCCCCCAAATGCTTTTCAAGTATTTAGCCAAATGAGACCCTTTTCCATTTGAAATTAAAAACCCAGTTTTTGGTCCTGACGTCCAGAAGCTTAATGAAATGGAAATTTTGTTCTCGTGGAGAATATAAGACTAAAGAGAATATTAGTAACACATTGGTATTAGCAATTGAATATCTTATAAATACTACTATTGTAATTGTAGCTAACACAATAATGTACAGTTAGTCCATCTCTGTGAAAGGTAGAGCCTTTGCTAACTTAATTTTCCTATTATCATTCTCAAGTCTGTGTTTTCTTATTTATATTGGAATCTGTCTTACATCCTTCTTTCAGTCAAATGATACATTTGACATCTAGAATTCAGATTTTAGTCATTATTCCATTTAGTTAGGTATTACCAGGGTACAGTTGCTACACATTTTCTCATGTTAAGGGGGGAAAATGTTAAGAATTTTAAGTGACTGCATCTGTGGAGAGAAAATGGGATTTACTGGCCAGAGGGAATCTTGTAGAATTGAAGGTAGACCGTCTGATGCAGCTGGAAAGAAAGATGGATGCTGAGAAAAATCAAGGGGGAGAGCACTCTACAACTCACCTAAGATTTCTGAGATAATTACATAGGAAATGATCAAAAGCAGCTGCAAGTGATAGATGAAGCTGGTGTGTGGACATCTTTGTCATGATTTCACGTCTGAAGCCTCTCTCACTTTCAGTGCAGTGTGCCCTGAACCGCCCTGCCTTCTTTGCTGAGAGGCTCTACTATTCTATGAAAGGCGCCGGCACAGATGACTCCACCCTGGTCAGGATTGTGGTCACTCGAAGTGAGGTGAGGCGCTCACTTTCTGTCTGATCTTCACTTGATTTTGAATATTGATTCTTTTTTCTTAGCAATATTAAACACAATTTTTCTTCTAGTTTTATTGAGATGTAATTGACATACCTCACTGTATAAATTTAAAGTGTGCCACATAGAAATTTGACTTACATACATCAGGAAGTGATTATCACAGTAAGTTTAATGAACATCCATCATCTTACAAAATATGAGATTAAAGGAAAACATTTTTCCTTGTGATGAGAACTTTTAGGATTTACTGTCTATACATAAAGCAGTGTTAATTATATTTATCACATTGTATATTACACCCCTAGTAACTTATCTTATAATGGGAAGTTTGTGCCTTTTGATTGTCTTTCTCCAATCTGCCCCCTCAATCCGCTACCTTTAGTAACCACAAATCTTATTATCTTTTTGTTTGAGTTTGTTCATTTTTGAAGTGTATTTGCCTACAGTACTCTGCTGGTTTCTGTTATAAAGCATTGTGATTTTATATTTCTATACATTTTAAAAGGATTCCCATGAAAAGTCTAATTATGACATATCACCATACAAAAATACTACTTAGTTATTGCCTGTACTCCCCACTCATTCACACTCTTCACTCATTTACTTTGCAGCTGGCACTTTGTACCTCTTACTCTTTCACCCATTTCCTTCCCACCCCCAACCCCCTCCCTTCTGGCAGCTACCTGTTTGCTCTTTGTGTCTATGACTGTGTTTTGTTATATTTGTTCATTTGTTTTTTCAGATTCCACATGTAAGTGAAATCATGCAGTATTTGTCTTTCTCTGTCTCACTTAGAATGTTAATTTCTTAAAAGTTCCTCCGTTGGTTGTCAGTCCATGAGTGACGTTAAGAAAGAGCTCTCTTTCATTGTTGGCAGAGGTTGTATAAAGCATAGTGTTCACCTTTTTCCTGCTGTGAGAGACTTGCTTTAGTGAAACAGACTGCCAGGAAATTCAAGAAGAGTTTATCTTTTGGGTTTCATTTTGCTTATGTAAAAAAGTGGATGAGGGAATTCCCTGGTGGTCTAGTGGTTAGGGTTTGGCACTTTCACTGCCAGGTTCAGCACTCAGGGATTGAGATCCTGCAAGCGTGAGGCGCTGCCAAAAAAAAATCAACAGGAAGCTGTATGAAAGACCTATGCAGATCAACCCTATTGGACATAGAAATTCTTAAAATTTAGCATGCACTGTATAATAAAATAACTTAAAGTTTTATCTTTATCTTTTTACTTAAATATAGCCTCAAATGTATTCCTTTCTTTGACTTAGTATATTTAGTAGACTTTTTTTTAATTGAAAGAAGCATATACTATGAAATTATATGAAAGAAGGTAAATCATTTTTTAAAAGACAACTATAATACAATATTTGGAAAAACTTTGTTGTGTCTTTGTTTTTAGATTTAAATTTTCTAAGCAGGATCTCTTTTTCTTTATAATAAAATACACGTAACACAAAATTACCATTTTAATCACTTTTAAGTGTATAGTTCTGTACATTCCCATTGTTGTACAACCATCACCACCAGAACTTTTTCAACTTAAAAAAACTGAAAATCTATATTCATTAAACAATAATTCACCATTTTTTTGCTTCCCAACTCCTAGCAGCCACCCTTCTATTTTCTATCTTATGTATTGCAATATTTGACTACTCTAGCTAATTTATATAAGTGGAATCATAAAGTATTTGTCCATTTTAACATTTTTAGGGTTCATCCACATTGTAGCATGTGTAAGAATTTCCTTCTTTTCTAAGGCTGAATGATATTCCATTGTATGTATACATCATGTTCATGTCTGACTCTTTGCAACCCCAGGAACTATAGCCCACCAGGCTCCTCTGTCCATGGGATTTTCCAGGCAAGAATACTGGAGTGGGCTGCCATTTCCTTCTCCAGGGAATGTATACACTACCTTTAGTTTATCCTTTCATCCGTCAATGGACACTTGGGTTGCTTCCACCCTTTGACTGTTGTGAATAATGCTGCTTTTAACGTGGGTGTACAAATATTTGAGCCTGTGTTTCACTTTTGTGGATACTCAGAAGTGCAATGGTTGTGTCATGTGGTAATTCTATTTTTATTTATTTGAGTAATTACTATACTGTTTTCCAGTGGCTGCACCATTTTACATTCCTACCAGCAGTGAACAGGGATTCCAACTTCTCTGCATCCTGGCCAACACTTTGTTAGTGCTGGTAGAAATGCTAGCTATAAAATGTCAGTCCTTTGGTGTTTTTTCCCCTCTGCTTTGGTTATACTTAGGATCTTTTCACTATTAAAGAACAATTTAATAAATTATCAGTTTTCTTTAACTTTTTTCTAATATTACAAATATCGTGTCTTGCATGCAGATTGATCTTGTCCAGATAAAACAGATGTTCAGTCAGATGTATCAGAAGACGCTGGGCACAATGATTGCAAGTGACACGAGTGGAGATTACCGAAAGCTTCTTCTGGCCATTGTGGGCCAGTAGGAGAGATTTTTATAAATGAATGAAGCTATTCAAAGCTTATCTTCAAAGCAATGACTGACCTGCATGCAGCAACATCAACCCTCACCTAACCAAAAGAGCTTTTACTAAGGACCGTGTCAGGGTATTGTGCTTGGTTTGCACATGTGGTTATTGCCTTAATTCCAATGTTCTTTTTTTCTCTATGTACAATCAAGTAAAGCCATATCACAATGATGAAGTAATAATGCAATGTTTGTAAAGCATAATTCTCACTGCTCTTATTCTAAATAGGACACCGAATTGAGTAAAAGTCACAACAGTTTCAAATTCTGTGTGATAATATTGAATAAATTTTAATAAATAATATTGAACATTAGATAAACCCTTTGCTTTCCATTGGACAGTTATAGTTGGTAGTATGTCAAAATTGTATTACTTTTTAAAACAAATTCAGCTGCTTTGACCTAAAAGAGTAATTTGCATCTTACTTCACATAAATCAGTATTCTATATTCATAAACGTTGAACTTCCCACATAGAAAATAGTTTAGTATTGGCTGTAGCAGCTTTTTAAAAAGAGATTATATGTTTATATGCCTAAAATATATAGCCTACTTTTATGTCTACTAAGACTGCCTATAGATCTTTATTGGCCCTTGATTTAAAAAAAAATTATAAAATACTTTTAGTTGCAGTTTAATCATGATTCAAGAAAATGAAGCTTGACATAAAAGGTGCCAAATTAATAAATAAATGAAACTTAAATCATCTTCCTGGGAGATTGAATATTAGTTCTTTGGAGAAGTCGTTCAGGAACTCAGTGCTATAGCAGTGTGATTTCAAACCTGGGTTTATTCCCAGTACTGAGCAATTGCTTATTATGTTGAGCATTACAATAGGTAGTTAGGGAAAGTACAAAGGAAGGAGGTTTGTAATCTAGTGGGTGATCTAAACAAAACTTAGGATACAAGGATATTGTTACATTATAAATTCTTCTGAGAATAATAACCCTATTTGTTCTTTTTGTTGAACTCCCTGGCACAAAGCAGGTATTTAATATATATATGGTGAATGATTGTAGTAAAAATTGAGGGAAAGAAGAGTAAATATCAGTTATAATTCAATGAACAGTTGTTTGGGGGTAAGTGCCAAGGGACATACATGCAAGGTGGTATAAGACACAACCTGACTCTTAGAGAGAGAGGCCTATGTACAAGTGTAGTGTGAGGCGAAAGCAAGATACACTGGTAGAAGGGTAACAGGCCAAGGTAGATTTCTGACATAGATTTTGGAAAAATAACTAACAGCAATAGGATTTGGTAAAGGAAAAGGGGTGTAAGTTATTAAAGGAAGAAAATTTGTGAGGAATATATTTTTAAACTTTTAAAGATTGATATATATCATACCATTCATCCTTTTAAACTGTACAATTTAGTGGATTTTTAGGATATTCACACACTTGTGCAACAGTCACCACAATCAATTTTTGAATATTTTCATCACCCAAAAAGAGAACTTACATCCATCAGCAGTCAAGCCGTCTTTCCTTTCTTCCTGCCTGTCCCCTGGCAGTCACTAATCTACTTTCTGTCTCTATGGATTTCCCTCTTGGGGGCTTTACGTATGAATGGAATTACACAGTGTGTGGCCCTTTGTGTCTGGCTTCTTTTAATCAACGTACTGTTTTTAAGGTTCACCTGTGTTGTAGCATGAATCAATACTTCATTCTGTTTATGGCTGAATAATCCATTGTTTGGATCTACATTTTGCTTGTCCATTTATCAATTGATGGACATTCGGGTTGTTTTCACCTGTTTACCATTATGAATAAGGCTGCTATGAATATTCACGCACAAACTTTTCTATGGACACAAGTTTTCAATTCTCTTGGCTATAATAATAGGAGTGGAATTGCTGGCAGTAGTATCTTTATGTTTAACTTTTTGAGGATCTTCCAAACTATTTTCCAAAGCAGCTGTACCACTTTACAGTCCTGCCATCAGTGAATGAGGCTCCCAGTGTCTTCATTCTTCCTGACACTATCATTGTCTCTTTGATTCTAACCATCCTAGTGGATGTAAAGTGGCATCTCATTGCAGTTTTGATTTGCATTTCCCTAATAACTAATGAATATATTTTCTTGATTGGCCATATTTTCTTGATTGTCCATTTGCATATCTTCTTTGGGAAAATATTAAAATGCCTGTTTTTAAACTGGGTTACTGAGAATTCCCTGGCAATCCAGTGGTTAGGACTCCATGCTGCTGCTGCTAGAGGCCCAGGTTTGATCCCCTGTTTGGGGAACTAAGATCCCACAAGCCACATGGTCCCAAAAAAGATTACGTTGTGTGTAAGGCAGGATAGTTATCTCAACACAAATACAGTCGCAATCTTCACTTGGGAAAAAATCCAGGGAGAAACGTCTTACTCAACAGTTACATGTTTTTATATTTGAGAACTTTTATGACTTATAACACTAACTTTAAAAGCATTTTTCTCAATTTTTATAATTTTAACATGTTTATTAGCAGAAATGCAATTTATTTTTAAAATTAGACTCTGGTGACTATCCGTGGAAAGTAATGTGTGAGTGTGTGTATAGTTTAATAATTTGTTTTGAAATAATTTCAAATGTGTAGAAAAGTTGCCAGGACAGTACAAAGAACTCCCATGTCCTCTTTACCTAGATTCTCATACAGTTAACATTTTATTGGTTCATTACTTTGAGTGTGTGTGTGCGTGCATATGTCTTTTGTTATTGGTCTTTATTTGAACTGTTGGTGGGTTGAGAGAGCAAACTGCAGTCATGCTGTCTCATCACTCCTAAACACTCCAGTGGGTGTTTTCCCCTGAACAGGGTCACTCTTCTACATAATGGCAAACAATCTTCCACATCAGTAAATCAATATTGGTACAACACTACCACCCAATCTAGTAAGCCTATTCAAATTTTGCCCACTATCCCAACAATGTCTCTCTTCATTTCTGGGTCAACATCCTATACAGAAATATGTACTGCATTTAGTTGTGTGTTTTCAGACTCCTTTAATCTGGAAGAGTTGCCAGTCTTTTGTAGCTTTACAGTTTTATTAAAAGGTACAAGCTTTTATTATAGGATGGCTTACAACCTGGGTCCTTTGTCTGTAGGAATACCACAAAATGATGCTTTGCTTTTCTCAGTGAGTCTCATCAGGAGGCATAAAATGTAGACTCGTCCCCACACTGGTGATGTTAACCTTGATCACTTGATCATGCTGGCTTCTCAAATTCACTGTTTTTCCCTTTGTAATTGATTAGTATTCCAAAATCATGCCAGTAAACTTATCGAATCTCCACATACCAGCCTTAGCACTGAAGACTCCTGTCTAAATCATCCACTCCTATAGTTGGTGCCAAGTGGTAATTCTCTATTTCAATCATTTCCTCTCCATTATTGGATTAGCATTCAACTGCTATAAAGAGCTTTCCTTTCTCTTCATTATATCAATGTGAACTTGTGTATTCCTATCTTATTCAACAGATTGTAATCCATTATTATTGTTTACTTTGATGTTCAAATTGTCTGATCTGGCCAGTAGCCCCCCTCAAGTGGCTCCTAACAGTGTAACATTTTAAAGTATGTATACTGCTAAGATTCATACACACGGTGAATAGCTATAGTTCATTCATTTCGACTGCTTTGTAATATGCGATTTTTTAAATATATTATCAGTGTATTCATCCTCTCTTCCTTTGGGTTGTTTCCAGGTTTTTGCTATTGTATTTTGCCTTTCCAACTCTGAGGTAATGCTGAATTTCAAATGTATTAAATTTTTCCATTAACATCATATACTTGGAGTCTGTTTATTGTGTAAATATTGCGCACTAGAAGCAGAGAGGTTTTGCATTCTTCCCAACAATGTGTGAGGCACTTATTTTGCAAATATTGTCTTAGCTGCATTTTTCACGGAGAAAGACTTAAATCATCTGTTTTCAAAATCGTTTAATAAAGATTTTTATCTTTAAATAAATTTCCTTTTGGTTTGTCTATTTATGGAGGGTTATTGAAAGAAAGGAAATGGCAAAAAAAAAAAAAAGAAAGAAAGAAAGGAAATGGCAACCCACTCCAGTACTCTTGCCTGGAAAATCCCATGGACGGAGAAGCCTGCAGGCTACAGTCCATGGGGTCGCGAAGAGTCGGACACGACCTTCGTGTGTGAAATACACGAATTCAATAGTGAAATTAAACTTTCACTATTGAAAGAAAGGAGTCGAGAAAGCAAACTCGAAAGTGGAAAACTTTGTACTTAGCCAACACCCTGGGTAAGGGAAAGTGGCATCTACGAAAATACGAAACCCCAGCCAGACAACGGAGGTCGTGGCTCAGGAGCAAGGTTTCCAGGGCGCACGCGCAGAATCTCACCTGGCGCCCCCATCCTTCTTTCTTCCCCCGGACAATGTTATCGCGAGTCTTGGGATCAACTTGTGGTGATTGCGGAGGCAAAGTTATCGCGAGAAGTAATTGGTTGCTATAGTTGCGAAAAACGCTTCTGCGGCTGTTCGGTAAGACTGATAGTACTCCTTAGAAAATCATCTCTTTTCGGGCTCACCACTCCATCCCTGTGGCCACACCGCGTTACCTTAGACTCTTCTCCTTCAGCTTAACCCACAGGCCGCATCTCTGCACGATTTTACTCGCATACAGACCTGAAAGCTGTCGACCCCGCTAAGCCCCCGACTCTCCCGCCAGGCCCAGGCCTCCCACTCAAAGCCAGACTCAGAACCCACTAACCGGTTTGCGCCGAGATTCCCCCACAAGATAAGCGCACACTGGACTTCTGTCCCCAGACCACCGCCAGTAACATCATCTTTCATGTAAACTGTTCCTTTTTCGTTGCTTTTTTTAGCGATTTAAAAATTGTTTTATTATATTAAAATTTTAAAGATTGTAGTATAGTTGATTTACTGTAGTGCATCTAACCTATTTCTAATCTGACTTCCCCTCCTGAAACTTCTGAGCAGATAACAAGAAACGCGTACCTTGTCAGTGGCAACAGGAGCCCCCACCTGACTGCCTTGACTATAACTTTTAGCTGGCCAGATTTCTTGCACTCATTTAACAAATATGCTGCTAATGACTCTTGCCGACAAGGCATGATGCCAGGCACTCAGGGGCTGCAGAAATGTGTGACAGATTACTTGTCTTTAAATGAGTAATTGAGCATTCAATAGCACTCAAGTAGTGCCTGTCAATAACACCTTTTGTGCAGTGCTTCATTGATTAAGCAGTTTTACTATTTTAGTGGATATTCATAACAAATGTGTAACAGAGCAGGTTATATTATCTGTTTTACAGAAGGTGACACTGAGGCCCAGAAAAGTTAGGCATTTCTCCAGGATCAGGCTAGTGAAGGCCTAATTCGTGTACTGCTATTGAAAAAGAAAAAAGGAAACTTATGTACAAGATCATTTCAAATATAAACTTGGTAAGAAAGTTGTCAGGGCCACTTAGGCCCTAAGTCAGCCTGGAGACAAAACTGTTTCACAAGTGATCTGAGACTTGTAGGTAACGGAAAATGAGCGAGTTGTTAGAAAGAGGCAGAATACTTACAAAGCTTGGGGACAGAAATATCTCTCTTTTTTTGGTACCACCAGCCTAGACACACTTAACAAAGTATATCCTATGAAAATGTTGGAATTGCATTAAGTTCCATTTTTAATTGAGTCAGAAAATATGACCTCTTTTTTTCCTTAACAGCTATCCAATTTATTTTTGAAATTGTGTCCTTGAAAATATCTTTGACTAAATAAGACATAATGTCAGAACTTTTTTCAGTGGGCTAACATTCTGTATGCTTGCTACTTTCTTGTTATCAAAAGATGTTTTTCTAAAACTGAGAGATTAAATAACCCTTGAGGGGAGTCTTGCACATCAGAAAAAAAAAAAGAAAAAAGCTACCAAAACCACTATGAAGGATGTGGGGGATGGGAGGTGGGGTGATGGCTTTCCTACCCTCTTTGCCTTGTCATAATTTGTTCTTAATGGGTAGTTACATGTATAAGGACAATTTTTTAGCACTAACCAGCAGAGTCATCCTTGTGACTAGCTCCCTAAAGCACTGCCTGTCTGGCACCAATGATTGGAAAGGGGCAAAGCAGTACCGGAGTAAGGCATTTCCCTAGGTTTTCCCCTTGTATTGGTTATGCTGTACTGTGGATAGTCGTGCAGCTGTGGCGTATAAGGGAACAGGTTCACTTATTATGTTCACAGAGCTCAGAGAAGACCAGAGAGACTTTGCCCAGGTGCTGATATGGAGCAGGTGTCATCAACAGGCAGACCTGTGCAGATCACTGTGACAGAGGGATATGACTTGGTAAAGTTATTTTCGGGAATCCTGGAAGTCCCTAGTTTATTCGTTCTTCTTGAAAGTACTTTTGTCTTCAGTCTCTTGTCTCCCTGTCAGTCATCCTATTGTGGCTTGGGGAAGAATATGTTGGGAACATTAGCAGGAGGAATGGAGTTCTGCATATTTCTGTCCCACCAGATCCCTTGGCTTTACATAGTAATGGCACTTCCTTCTCAGTGTTCCTTATTGTCAGTCTATAATCTGCAAGTCATGTCAGTGTGCATAAAATACCTGGCAATTTAAATACTAAACTTAATGAGGGTAAAACAGCTGGTTTTCATTTTCCTAAACAGCAGTTCCTTTCTCCTGAAAAGGATCTGAATTCTTCCAGAGCTTCTCTTGTAATTAATTTCATTCGATGAAACTACAGTATAAGTATTAAACTTTAAAAGAATAATGAAATGTCAAAATATTCATTCAGTACTATGAAGTCAAACAGCTTATTCCAAAACAGGATATAATAAATGATCTCTACTTTATTTTAAAGGTATATATAAATGTGTGTATATATATCTACGTAACAGCAAAACACTAGAAAATATATTATTACAGGTAATTAGTTTTTCTATGTGCTTTCCTCACTTTTTCAAAACTTCCACTCCAATTAAAAATGAAATCATAAAAAATTTCCACAGTGTGCTTTTATAGTCATATAAACACAATAACTTATTTTTCAAAACTTCCAACTTAATGGCCTTTAAATAGAATATTGCATTTAGCTACAGCTGTATTTGTTTAATGACTTTCTGCTGCTGCTGCTGCTAAGTCGTTTCAGTCGTGTCCGACTCTGTGTGACCCCATAGACGGCAGCCCACCAGGCTCCCCGGTCCCTGGGATTCTCCAGGCAAGAACACTGGAGTGGGTTGCCATTTCCTTCTCCAATGCGTGAAAGTGAAAAGTGAAAGTGAAGTCGCTCAGTCCTGTCTGACTCTTCACAACCCCATGGACTGCAGCCCATCAGGCTCCTCCATCCATGGGATTTTCCAAGCAAGAGTACTGGAGTGGGTTGCCATGACTTTCTACTTCCTCCATTTGTATTCGTGGTATAGCTTGTTAGAAAAATGTTTAAAATGTGTCAGTTTAAGTCACAATGGGTTGCCAGACGTGGGAAAATTTTCTATTTGAATATAATTGTGAAGTATGTTTCTGTCAACAGAAAGGTTTTAAAGGAGATACTTCAGTTACCTTTATTCGTGCAGAATTCAATCAAGTGGTTCTGGGAGACTCTGCAAAAATTACTGTTTCTCCAGAAGGAACTGCAAAATACAACTTCACTTGCAGCTTTGAGTTCAATCCTGAAGGAGGAGGAATCGCTTTAGATGACCTCGCCCACAAACCTGTGTTCTGTAAGTCCTTGTGATTCTAGATACATTAATTATGTGAGTGATCAGGGTATTCTGAGGTATTTAGTAGCTCTTGTTGGGACAGATGAACACATCTTAACCTTTTTAATCTAGGAATAACACAGAATAATTTGAGTCTTACCTGGTTCTGGCAGTTGTCACTATGACCTGCTAATTTTAATCAGTTTGTATCAAAGACCTTTTGACATGTAACTGGACTTTTTAAAATGACTTAAAACTTTTTTCCAGATTGGCTTTATTCTTTCCAGCGGGTGGTAATAAAACACATATATGATAAAAAAAAAAAAAAAAAAGAGAATTTATACAATTTTGAAGAAACAGTAAGCAATAACATAGAAAGAAGTAAACATACTCTTTTATGAAAAAAAAGAACCCCAAATTTGAAAGCAAGACCAGTGATATATAGATAATTTGATCTATACATGTGTACAACTCATTTTAATTTCCCTAAAAATATTATTTAAGAACTATTTAGTAACTAATAAATTCTGTTAACAGTCAAACAAGAATGAAGATAATCCTCAAGTAAGTCCGTGGGCATAAATGAATAGACATATAATTGGACTTTGCCTCATTGGTCTCCTAAGCTGGTTTGGAAGCTTTTCCTTTGTATTCTTATATTTAGGGCTGTCAGATTTAGGGGGAAAAAAAAAAAAAAAAAAAAACAAAGCAAAAAACTATTTGAGACATATTTACACTAAAAAATTATTTGTTCTTTATCTGAAATGCATATTTAATTGGGCATGTGGCAACCCTGTCTATACTTCTGTATATTCACCATACTGTAGAATGGTGTAGAATTCACCATACTGCAGTTTTTAACTATCTTCCTTTTTAGAGGAGACACTTTTTCAAATCAGACTGTATCTTATTTCAGAATTTCTAGCACCTAGAAATATCTGGGATATAAAAGGGCTCAAAAATATTTGTTGCAAGAATGAATGGATAAATAAATGGATAGTTTCTATATTCACACTTTTACAGTTTCTAGCTACATAATATTATCTCTGAAACACTTTGTCCCTAAACCTATGCTGCTAAGTCACTTCAGTCGTATCCGACTCTATGTGACCCCATGGACAGGCAGCCCACCAGGCTCCCCTGTCCCTGGGATTCTCCAGGCAAGAACACTGGAGTGGCTTGCCATTTCCTTCTCCAATGTGTGAAAGTGAAAAGTGAAAGTATCCGACTCTTAGCGACCCCATGGACTGCAGCCCACCAGGCTCCTCCGTCCGTGGGATTTTCCAGGCAAGATTGCCGTACTGGAGTGGAAGTCTTTTTTTGTTTTATTTTGTTTTAACCCATATCCTTTTTTTTGATAGGGTGATTTTAAATTTTTTATTTTATTTCTTTATTTTTATTGAAGTACAGTTGATTTATAATGTTGTGCTTGTAAGGTAAGGGAGTTAGAGAAGGCGAGGTTCAGAAAAAAAGGAGACTGGCACTTTACAGGAACAGATCACCTTTAACGAGGCGAGAGGGGGCAGCAGTCAGATCAGCGAGCTGCTGCACTAACCTAAGAAATGAGTAAGTGTAAATAGGCATGTATGTGGAAAGTTACGGTCTTAAGGGGGCCTGTTCTTCTCCAAGATTGTTCAGAGTAGTTATCTCTTAAATGCCTGGGGCAAGGAATTTTGGAGATTGGCCAGGGGCTGGACTAGCTAGGAGCTGGGTGAAATCGACCTTAATGTCCATTTTTTCCTTCCCTTGAGAGTTCTTTGTTTTGCATAGAATGGTGGGGAGGACCAGAAGGGGAGTGTTAGCTCCAGGCTATTTTGAGCCATGTAACTTTCCTTCAGTGCTAATTTCTACTATACAACAAAGTGACTCAGTTATACACATATATGCATTCTTTTTTAATATTCTTTTCCATTCTGGTTTATCCCAGGAGATTAGATATATTCCCTGTGCTGTACAGTAGGACCTTGTGGTTTATCCATTCTAAACTTGATAGATTGACTTATTAACCTCAAAATCCCAGTCTATCCCTCTCCCTCACCCACTTTGCCTTGGCAACCACAAGTCTGTGGTCTGTGTCTGTGAGTCTGTTTCTGTTTTATGGATAGGTTTGTGTGTGCCATATTTTATTTATTTATTTTTGTTTTGTTTTGTCTTTTTTATTATTAACATTAGTAGCCTTGAGATATGTTTAAATTAGAATTGTCATTTTGAATGTTCACATAAAGATATACTATAATTTGACTTATGAGGACTTTTTTAATTTAAAAAGTTTTTATTGGAATATAGTTGATTTACAGTGCTGTGTTAGTTACTGCCATACAGCAAAGAGTCAGTTACACATACATATATATCCACTTTTTTGTGCCATATTTTAGTTTCCATGTATAAGTGATATCATATGGTATTTGTCTTTCTTTTTCTGACTTACTTCACTTAGTATGGTAATCTCTGGTTGCATCCATGTTGCTGAAAATGGCCTTATTTCAATCTTCATTATGAATGTCTGATATTCTGTTATGTGTGTGTGTGTGTGTGTGTATGTATGTATCCTCCTTATCCATTCATCTGTCAGTGGACATTTAAGTTGTGTCCCTGTCTTGGCTATTGTGAATAGTGCTACTTTGAACGGGAGTACATGTGTCTTTTTTGAATTTTTTGAATTATGTATCTTTTGAATTATAAATTATAGATGGATAAAATGTGTGTACAAAATTAAATTATGTACCATAATTAAAGTATGTACCATAATTAAATAAACAGAATAGTGAAGCCTATCTAAGTATTTTGCTAATGCAGAAGCCACAGAAGGAAAACAAAATACATTTTACATAAGCAACTATAAGATATCACAAACTGAGATACAATTTGCAGTTCTGTTCTGTACTTTCCCTTTAAGGAGCTCCTATATACCAATTAAAAAAACACCTAGAACCTAATAGATAAGTCCACAAAGCATATGAAAGAGATCTGAAAATTTCACAGATAAACATAACTTACGGTTAAACATATGGAAAATGTTCAATCTCATTTAATACGAGAAATAAAATTAAGCAGAGATTCCATTTTCACAATTAGCAAGATCACAGAGTTTAATAATGTAACATTTAGGCAAGTATGTTACCAAATTGTATTAACTTTGCCAAAAATGCTGACAGAGGAACCTAAATTTAGAGGAAACAAGGATTGAGAAATAAATACAATGAGAAAGAAAAAAGATGAATCCAGAAGGTGAGATATTCTCTATAACTGTCCTGATGTCTTCAAGAAAGCAGTGCCATATTAAAATAACATATGTGGGAGGAGGGACGGTTGTAAATGAAAAGAACATGAAGAAACATGACAGCCAATTGCAACATGTGGCCTTTGAGACAAACCAGCTACAGAATAAATTTTGGGGCAGTTAAGAAATGTTAGATGTAGACTGGGCATTAGATGCATTAAGGCATTATATTTAATGCTGTTACACGTATTTACTAGATGCAATAGAGGTGTTGCGGTTATGTAGGAAAGTATCATATTTTGGATTTGTATACTTTAATATTTGGGAGTAAAATGTAAAGATGTCTGTAACTTCCTTGGAAGTATTTCCACAAACATGAAGCAAATATATGCTAACTGTTGTTAAACCTCCGTGATGGTTATAGGGATATTCATTATACTGTGTGTGTGTGTTAGTTGCGTCCAACTCTTTGACCCCATGGACTGTAGCCTACCAGGCTCCTCTGTCCATGGGGTTTTCCAGGTAAGAATACTGGAGTGGGTTGCCGTTTCCTTCTCCAGGGGATCTTCCCAACCAAGGGATTGAACCTGGGTCTCCTGCATTGCAGGCAGATTCTTTACCATCTATGCTATTCATTTTTACATATTTGAAATTTTTCGTAGTAAATATTGACACATAGAAGGAATGATGCTGCAGTGAAAAAACTGGTACATACCTTGTATGCTCTATAAATTACTCCAAGGTGTGCTAAGGCCTGTGCTAGGCAATATGGGAAGATCTGGAACAGTGTTTTTCAAACTACAGATGGTGATTTTTAGTCTTTCTGAAAATTGATTGAGGGAGTCATGACCAGTAATTTCTTATACATGAAACATAATAGAAAATACCTAAGGATTTTGAGCTAGTAAGGATGAATATTACGTGAAACTTTGTTATAATCATATGTACCAGTAAATTATACTTATGTGTGTACATGATTATGATATAAAATCCTTTTTAAAAATAATTTGCATGGAAAAAAGTTTAATAAGTCACTGAGAAGGTCCAGTATCTCCCACAGGAAGTCGCTAATAATGGTGCCTTCTCGAGTTTCCAGTTCATTTCTCTTAACTTGATTTTCTTTGACAGTGCTTTGTTGCACCTTGGTTATCTGATTTGTGAGTTAGACATGTTCTCATTTCTTTGTTTTGATTTTTCTAGTAACAGTGACTGAAGTTTTACCAAAGGAAAAGAAACAGAAAGAGGAGAAGACCATGGTTCTTGGTCAAGCTGTGGTGGACCTTCTTCCTCTACTGGAAGGTCAGATGTGTGATTTGCTCAACAGCAGAAATAGCAAAGCTTGTAAAACTTAGTTCCAGAGAAGCACAAAAATACCCTCAATGGATTTGAGAGATGCGATGAAAAGATGAGCACAGCTATCTCTGCAAAACCCTTCCTTTTCTGGCTTGACTTGGGCTTCTTTTCACAGGAGAAAGTTCGTTTGAAACAATGGTACCACTGCACCCTGTGCCAGGTTCGCCCATAGAACCTTTTCGATCAGGTGTTAAGGTAATCAGAGTTTTAACTCTCCAACATTTCAGCCTGATACTCAGTCAAGACTGTCTGCACTTAAGGTTCAGTTTAGTTGAGTTTAATTCTTCAGGCACCTTCTTTCCTTGTTTTCACAGGCACAGTAGTACTAGGTTCTGGGAAACAAAGATAATAAGGCAGAATCCTACCTTAGGAGTTCATAGTCCACACATCAAAAGTTATGACCACCAGTGTGATTAAATGGTGGGGTGGGGTATATGGACACAGAGTAGATATCTGTTACTTTGCCCAGGGGTATATATAGGGAAGGTTTAACCGTAAAAATACTTCTTTAACTATGTCCTGGTGGGTTAAATTAAGTAGTATATGAAGGCACCTAACACAGTTTCTGTCATGGCAGCCTGCCCCTGACCACTGGAAGAGGGGAAGCATGAATTGGTAGGCTGTGCCACTGGTTTGTATCCTGGGCTTTGTTTCACAGTTTCTCCTGGCATCGGTAGCTTCTTGAGGCTCTGCTTTTACCACTCTTGTGCAGGTACACACTCACTCTTCAGCGGATACCACAGCTGTCTTCTGTTTCGCACAAGTCAAGGAGAGAGAAAGGCCTAACTGTCCCAACTATTCTGAATGCAGTTCCCTGTTTAACAATTGAGGTGGATCCTTCCTGATTGTTGTGGATTCTGCCACAATCCACTCCTACCTCTGCTGTGATTCTCTCCTCTTATTGTAGGATATGATTGTTTTTTTCTAGTTTTTTTTGGTCTATCTGATTTAATTTTCTTTCTGTCTTTCAAGGATTCCTAAAACTGTGTAGTCCGGTGATGGCATTTCTTGTTCTTGGGCTGTTATAGCATTATTGTTTTATTGATGATAAGGATAATCATTTAGTATCTTTCTGTCATTTCATATGCTGGAAAGAGGTAGATATTTGAGCTCCATTTGCCTTCCTTGGTCCAGTGTCCCAGCCTCTGTGCTGTTGATTTCCTTTAAATCACTGTAGGAGAAAAGTTAGTCAAATGATTTGCCAGTCCTCATGACCTCTGCTCATAATATTCCTGTGTTTAATTGTTTCACATACTCAAGGAAAAAATATATGACAAGAGTTCTCACTAATTTTATGTATTAGCATATATACTAGTTTTTTCAAGATTCAGAGACTAAAATGATATAAACCTGTCCTTGAAAAGGAGACTTCAATTTGTCATCTGGTATTCCTTGTCATATTCAATAATACATATTAGAAACCTGAGGGACATTTCACTTATCTTCTCAGAGACATATTGATCAGAGATACCACATTCTCCAATGTCTCTCTTTCTTAAAAGTCTTTCCTCCCTTTGATATTCTGATTTCTAGCTCACTGACTATACCTTCTTAGGTTCCTGCATTGCATCTCTTTCCCCTGGTGGTGGTGGTGGTAGTACTAAGTCATGTCTGACTGTAGCCCCATGAACTGTAGCCCACCAGACCCCTCTGTCCATGGGATTTCCCAGGCAAGAATGCTGGAGTGGGTTGCCATTCCCTTCTTCAGGGGATCTCTCCAACCCAGGGATTGAACCCAGGGCTCCTGCACTGCAGGCATATTCTTTACCATCTGACTCACCACTGAAGCTCCTCTTTTTCCTCTATCTGTTGCTTAGTATGAAGGTTCTGTCCTTGGTCACCTTCTTTTCTTAATCTGTGTTCAACTCGTAGGGGAGGGCTATCATCCATAAATTTGAGGGGAAGGGTATCGTCCATGAATTTCACATGTAGAGTCTGACATTCTGAAATTCAGGAGAGGGGTCTGAGCTGCTGAATTAAATTCTTCAGACCCCTCTCCTGAATTTCAGAATGTCAGACTTTACAATTACCTACTGATTTCTCTATAATGAAATTCCACTCAACATTTTAAAACTGAACTTAGCATTTCCTTTTATTTTATTTTGGATAGTGGCATCACTCATTCATAAATCATAGGACATATATAGAATCTATATTACTTCCATGACTGCTCACCTGGACTCTGACACTAATCTGCAAATTGGGCCTACACCAAATCCAGCCTTTTCTATCTCCTCAGTGCCTTTGGAATCTCTCTTCTTAGCTTTATTCTTACACTTTATCACCTTGTAATCTCTCACCTGGAACATTACAAGTAGACTTGTAGCTGCCTTTGCTTCCCTCCAGTTCTGCCTCTTTGCCACCCCATGGCTGCAGCAAGCCAGGCCTCTCTGTCCATCACCAACTCCCGGAGTTCACTCAAACTCACATCCATTGAGTTGGCGATGCCATCCAACCATCTCATCCTCTGTCGTCCCCTTCTCCTCCTGCCCCCAATCCCTCCCAGCATCAGGGTCTTTTCAAATGAGTCAGCTCTTCGCATCAGGTGGCCAAATTATTGGAGTTTCAGCTTCAACATCAGTCCCTCCAATGAACACCCAGGACTAATCTCCGTTAGGATGGACTGGTTGGATCTCTTTGCAGTCCAAGGGACTCTCAAGAGTCTTCTCCAACACCACAGTTCAAAAGCATCAATTCTTTGGTGCTCAGCTTTCTTCACAGTCCAACTCTCACATCCATACATGACCACTGGAAAAACCATAGCCTTGACTAGACGGACCTTTGTTGGCAAAGTAATGTCTCTGCTTTTGAATATGCTGTCTAGGTTGGTCATAACTTTCCTTCCAAGGAGTAAGTGTCTTTTAATTTCATGGCTGCAATCACCATCTGCAGTGATTTTGGAGCCCAGAAAAATAAAGTCAGCCACTGTTTCCACTGTTTCCCCATCTATTTCCCATGAAGTGATGGGACCAGATGCCATGATCTTAGTTTTCTGAATGTTGAGCTTTAAGCCAACTTTTTCACTCTCCTCTTTCATGTTCATCAAGAGGCTCTTTAGTGCTTCTTCACTTTCTGCCATAAGGGTGGTGTCATCTGCATATCTGAGGTTATTGATATTTCTCCCGGAAATCTTGATTCCAGCTTGTGCTTCTTCCAGCCAAGCATTTCTCATGATGTACTCTGCATATAAGTTAAATAAGCAAGGTGACAATGTACAGCCTTGATGAACTCCTTTTCCTATTTGGACCCAGTCTGTTGTTCCATGTCCAGTTCTAACTATTGCTTCCTGACCTGCATACAGGTTTCTCAAGAGGCAGGTCAGGTGGTCTGGTATTCCCATCTCTTTCAGAATTTTCCACAGTTTATTGTGATCCACACAAAGGCTTTGGCATAGTCAATAAAGCAGAAATAAATATTTTTCTGGAACTCTCTTGCTTTTTCAGTGATCCAGCGGATGTTGGCAATTTCATTTCTGGTTCCTCTGGCTTTTCTAAAACCAGCTTGAACATCTGGAAGTTTACGGTTCATGTATTGCTAAAGCCTGGCTTGGAGAATTTTGAGCATCACTTTACTAGCGTGTGAGAAGAGTACAATTGTGCGGTAGTTTGAGCATTCTTTGGCATTGCCTTTCTTTGGGATTGGAATGAAAACTGCCCTTTTCCAGTCCTGTGGCCACTGCTGAGTTTTCCAAATTTGCTGGCATATTGAGGGCAGCACTTTCACAGAATCATCTTTAAGGATTTGAAATAGCTCAACTGGAATTCCATCACCTCCACTAGCTTTGTTTGTAGTGATGCTTCCTAAGTTCCACTTGACTTCACATTCCAGGATGTCTGGCTCTAGGTCAGTGATCACACCATCGTGATTATCTGGGTTGTGAAGACCTTTTTTGTACAGTTCTTCTGTGTATTCTTGCCACCTCTTCTTAATATGTTCTGCTTCTGTTAGGTCCCTACCATTTCTGTCCTTTATTGAGCCCATCTTTGCATGAAATATTCCCTTAATATCTCTAATTTTCTTGAAGAGATCTCTAGTCTTTCCCATTCTATTGTTTTTCACTCTTTCTTTGCATTGATCACTGAGGAAGGCTTTCTTATCTCTTCTTGCTATTCTTTGGAACTCTGCATTCAGATGCTTATATCTTTCCTTTTCTCCTTTGCTTTTTGCTTCTCTTCTTTCCACAGCTATTTGTAAGGCCTCTTCAGACGGCCATTTTGCTTTTTTGCATTTGTTTTTCCTGGGGATGGTCTTGCTCCCTGTCTCCTGTACAATGTCACGAACCTCCATCCATAGTTCATCAGGAACTCTTGTCTATCAAATCTCGTCCCTTAAATCTATTTCTCACTTCCACTGTATCATCATAAGGGATTTGATTTAGGTCATACCTGAATGGTCTTATGGTTTTCCCCACTTTCTTCAATTTAAGTCTGAATTTGACAATAAGGAGTTTATGATCTGAGCCACAGTCAGCTCCCGGTCTTGTTTTTGCTGACTGTATAGAGCTTCTCCATCTTTGGCTGCAGAGAATATAATCAATCTGATTTCGGTGTTGACCATTTGGTGATGTCCATATGTAGAGTCTTCTCTTGTGTTGTTGGAAGAGGGTGTTTGCTATGACTGAATCTTGGTAGCCTTACTAAAAAAGATCATTCCTAGAGCTTTTCATGCTGCCAGAAATGCTCTTTCATCTTTGAAAAACAGAAATATGTTAAAGAACATGATTTTCAAATATTTAATAAAAAACATAAAATTTTTTTCAGCACTATATTTAAATTACAGAAATAATCATAAAATACAGACTGGCAATAAAAGCACCCTAATCTCACTCACTCATGTGCAACTATTAATAACATTTCAGTATAAAACTTTCTGATTCCTCTTCTATATATATTTGTATTCACACTTGCCCTCAGAAAGAAAGGGCTCTAACTTTGAGATAAGATTCTCTTCTTGGCTTTGTCTCTAACTTATGGGACCTAGAAAGAGTTATTTGAATCCTCTGTATGGAAATAATTAAACCTGACCTTCTTACCTTGAACAGTGATGTGAGATTCAAATGAGATAATGTAAAACCTGGGGAGGCCTCTGGTGTTTTAAAATTTCTGTGTAATTTTACTCTTTTATAGCAGTGCAGCCTTGAAGTTAAAGTATTTGTCGCGGAGCCCTTATTGACCCCAGCCCAGATCTCAGGAGGCAATCTTCTGAAGGTCACATTGGAGGCTGCCTACTCTGTGCCTGAATCCTTCCTTCCGATAGGGCCGCTGCAGAACTACATGGTTGGAATGCAAGTTCCGTCAGCTGGAGAGGTAAAGACTTACAGCGCGATATTTATACAGATTTAAACACTCGTATGGCCATCTCTTCCTCACCTTCTAAGATTTTATTCAAAGCAAGCTCTGTTAACAGCTGAGTTTTTTAGGCTCAAAAAAATGAAGTTTACTTCTGTTTTATACATTTATGTTAATTGTATAGTTTACATGTTACATATAGTCTATGTATAATTTATATCAATAAATACATATTTATTGTGGAAAATATGTAAATCACTTAACTGACAATTTTTGGAAGTCGTATTTGTACAAAGATTACTTTTTTGCATATATATTGTAAATTTTGTATGGTGTTTTACATTATAGTCTTTTACATGCAAGTTATTTCCTTAGTCCAGATTTCTATAGAATGATGTGTATGGGTTTTTTGAGGCTCTTAAAAGAGATTTCAAATTGCTTGCTAAAAAAGCATAATTAGTTTCATCTGCTTTATTGCCATTTTACACTTTTTGTCTGGAAATCTCCAATTCCTCGTCACCATCAGCACTCCCACCTGCCGTGCGATGTCTCCAATATTTACCAACTCTTGTTATTTTCTTTTTTCATAATAGCCATTCTAATAGGTATGAAGTAGCAAACCTTATGTGTTTGATTTATATTTCCCTAGTGAAATAAAAATTAAAAGATGCTGAGCATCTTTTCATGTGCTTACTGGCCCTTTTATATCTTCTTTGGGGAAATATCTATTCAAGTCCTTTGCTCATTTCTGACCTGGGTTGTTTGTCTTTTTGTTGTTGGCATTTTGGGAGTCCTCTATATTTTTTAGCTGTTAATCCCTTACCAGATACGTGATTTGTAAGTATTTTCTCCCATTCTGTTGGTTGCCTTTTCTTACGCTGGTTAGTATCTTTTGATACCCCAGAGTTTTCAGTTTTGATGAAGTTCTGTTTATCCATTTTTTAATTTTGTTATAACCAAGAAATCATTGCCAAATACGATGTCCAGAGGCTTTCCCCCTGTGTTTGCATCCAACAGTTTTATAGTTTTAGCTCTTATGTTTTGGCCTTTGATCCATTTTTGAGTTAATATTTGTATATGGTGTTAGGTAAGAATGAATCTCATTCTTTTGCATGGGAATAACTAGTCTTCTTAGAACCATTTGTTGGAAAGACTGTCCTGTCCGTATTGAATGGTTTTGACATCCTTAATTTTGGCAATTTTTGCTAGCATTATTGGGTTTTTTTTTGAGGAGCAGATTTTCAAAGATTGTTACTCTACTATCCTGTAGAGGCCCCTCCTTCACAGAAGTCTTAAAACCCAAAGAATTAGAATATTTGACTTATAGGTTATGCCAATTTTAACTTTTATAATAGACTACAAAATTGTTTTCCATAGTTATACCAAAATACATTTCCATGAACTATGTGTAAGAATATCATTAACTTTACAGTGCTGTCAACACTTAATATTTTCAGACTTTGACTCTGCCAATCTGTGGTTTAAAACAATATCTCATGGTTTTAATATGCATTTCACTTATTCATATTTAGCATGTTTTTATTTAAATGTTGGATTTTCTAATTTGCTTTTCTCTAAATTGTGTATTTATAGACTTTGCCAATTTTCTGTTGCAAATTTATTTTAGATGAATTGCAAATACAAAAATGTTTATATTTTTAGCCTTTGTCACATTTGTTTTGTAAAAGAATTTTTAAAAAGGTACATCATGACTCTCATATAAATATAAAATGAAATAAAGGGATTAAACCAATTCAAACAAGAATCTGAACAAATGACCCAGATTTGTTCAGAGGTGAGGTTGCTTACCTTTTCCTGGTAAGCAACCAGGAAAGTTGTAATATGTTTGCTGATAATTCAAAACTTATCATCAGCCATAGGGCAATAATCAGTTATATTTTTACTGGACGAAATACATGTGCATATCTATGGACAAGAATAATTTGCATTATTATCAATTTTCTATAAATTACAGAATTATAAAATAGCACAAAGACAAATGAAGGACATAAGCCCGTCTTTAGACTCAGATAATCACAGAAGGGTCTATTAGACAATACCTGATATTCCATTGAAAAGACACTTCAGTAATCTTTTTTTGTCCACTTCATAGTCTTTTATAAAATTTCCTGTTACATGGTATTTATTTCTATAGAAGGACTATCCCATCTTCTTCAAGAACGGAACTCTGAAGCTTGGAGGGGAAAGAGAACCTGTTCCTAGGCCCAAAAAATGGCCTATTCCCAACATTCTGGCTCCCGGAGCCAACAACATTCCTGACAGTTTCATCGTTGGTGGTCCTTATGAGGAAGAAGAAGGGGAGCTCAACCACCCCGAGGTGAGAGAATGAGATGGTTTGTGGTGGCAATCTCAGTGCACTGGCATATGATAAAACACGTTTACAGTTTGTAAATCACTGTAACTCATACACACCCATTACCTCTTAAACAGTTATGTCAAAACAATTATCTATAAAAATTCTGATTAAAATGTTTCCTGACTTAAGTCCAACAAGCAAAATAATTGATTTACTTCATATTTTACTCTTTATCTCATTTGCAATTTATTTATTTATGAGTAGGTTATGATACAGTCACAAGTTGAAAAAGCATTAAGAGATATGCAGTTGAATTCTCCCTGCTCGTCCTTGTCTCTTCTTCCTAATTCCTTCCTCGATCATCACCCTGAAAGTTAACCTTCACTATAGTTTCTTGTGTTCCTTTTCGGATACTTTTTTATGAACATAAATAAAGCAAAAGTACATAGTCAAAGGAAGACTCAGAAGCAAAAACGTTTAGAAAAGTAAAGTTTCCTAAAGATTCCTCACAAAAGGTGCAAGGGAGTCAGATTCCAGAAAGACTGGCTTATAGACATCGACAAAGTAAAAGGCAGGGATCAAATTGTTTTTCTTTAGGGAGTCCGGATTTACAGAAAGTATTCAAAGTCTTGCTGTTTTCAGAACTAGAACCTGTCAGGAATACTATGCTATTTTTGCTTTATTTCAAGTGTGAAGTGTTTATTTATTTTTAACTGAGTATTAAACTACTACTACTGCTAAGTCGCTTCAATCGTGTTCAACTCTGTGCAACCCCATACACGGCAGCCCATCAGGCTCCCCGTCCCTGGGATTCTCCAGGCAAGAACACTGGAGTGGCTTGCCATTTCCTTCTCCAATGCATGAAAGTGGAAAGTGGAAAGTGAAAGTGAAGTCGCTCAGTCGTGTCCGACTCCTAGCGACCCCATGGACTGCAGTGCACCAGGCTCCTCCGTCCATGGGATTTTCCAGGCAAGAGTACTGGAGTGGGGTGCCATTGCCTCCTCCGAACTGAGTATTATATAAAGTGCTTAATCATATTGGAAGCACGGAAAATGTGTTTTTTCTTCATGTATTCATACACACAAATATCTACATGTATTCTTTTCCTATCATTTTTTTCCACAAACGGCGACATACTCACATACTTCTGCAGCTTGCTTTTTTTGCTTTATAGTATATCGTGGAGATTTTTCCCACATAAATATACGAAGAGCATTCTCATTCTTTTTCTTTATTTGTACTTGCTATATGATATGAAATAGTATGAACATACTTTAATTTGCTTAATTAGTCTCCTGTTGGTGGACATTTAAGTTGTTGAAATTATTCTTTATATTCCTTCCTTTGTTCCCTCCTTCCCTCTCTCCTTCTGTTCCTTCCTTCCTTCCTTCATATTTTTCTACAACATATGTTTGTCAAGGGCATAGGAAATTCTGTAAACACATTTGCAAATGTGTCTTGAACAAACTGATAATCATTAGTGGAAACATTTGATGAAGTAATTATATAGTGCGTGGTTGAATTATTTTGGTGTCTGATTCTAAATATTTTAAATAGCGCCACTTGGGAAGCCCAGAGATAAGGCTAGCAGTATTTTAAAAATATTGTGTAGTGTCTTTTCTCATCATTGTGATTACTAAAAATTCATGCTTTACTTTTATTAATATTTTCACTTAGATATTTTATTTTAGATATTTAGATTTTATGTCCCATTTTAGTTTGGATAACTAGTTCTCAACCTTGGTTGCTCATCACAGTCACCTAGAAAACTTTTAAAACAATGGTGGCCAAACTCTAACCAGGTCAATTGTATAAGAATTTACTTTTAAAGTAATACCATTGTGTATATGTACCACAGCTTTCTTATCCATTCATCTGCTGATGGACATCTAGGTTGCTTCCATGTCCTGGCTATTATAAACAGTGCTGCGATATGTCCATCAGCAGATGAATGGATAAGAAAGCTGTGGTACATATACACAATGGAGTATTACTCAGCCATTAAAAAAAATACATTTGAATCAGTTCTAATGAGGTGGATGAAACTGGAGCCTATTATACAGAGTGAAGTAAGCCAGAAAGAAAAACACCAATACAGTATACTAACGCATATATATGGAATTTAGAAAGATGGTAACAATAACCCTGTATACAAGACAGCAAAAGAGACACTGATGTATAGAACAGTCTTTTGGACTCTGTGGGAGAGGGAGAGGGTGGGATGATTTGGGAGAATGGCATTGAAATATGTATAATATCATATATGAAACGAGTCTGCAGTCCAGGTTCAATGCACGATACTGGATGCTTGGGGCTGGTGCACTGGGACGACCCAGAGGGACGGTATGGGGAGGGAGGAGGGAGGAGGGTTCAGGATGGGGAACACATGTATACCCGTGGCAGATTCATTTTGATATATGGCAAAACCAATACAATATTGTAAAGTTAAATAAAATAAAATTTAAAATAAATAAATAAAGTAATACCAATGCCCAAGTTTTGATTTTTTGTTTTTAAAAGCTTCCAGATAGTTCTAATATGCATTCAGGGTTTAGAATCACTGATTGAGGTTATGTGAATGAATGTTTGGCAGTTAGTATTGGATTGAAAAAAGGATAATATAAGTAATTTATTCTGTGTACTAAAGTACTCAAAACTTTAAGATGGTGTTAGTGTTTTTAGTAGTAGTCATACTTAAAGTAGTAATAGTAGTAGTAATAAAACTATTATGATCAAATCCATTAAAAGAATGCCCTCAGATGGAGCTGGAGGCAACCATGCCATACTGAGAGAATAAAAGTCTCTGTCTTATGATTTTATAGGATAGGGAATTTAGGAACCAAGCGGAATGCATGAAGAAAAGGATTACTTGGGACTTGGAAAGTCGCTGCTACCTTGATCCTCCTGCAGTGGTCAGGTAGGAAGAGGGAGGGAGTATGTCTAACCAATAGGGACTGTGGGAAGAAATGTTTTATTATACTTTTGTTTATTTACAATTGAGTTAAGGTGATCTGAGAGTCTCTTCTACCACATGTACTAATAGCAGGCTTCTAGTGATAGTGGTTTAACCATGTGGATTCTTCTCTTTCATATAAAAGAAGGTCAGACCTAGTATGTGTGGTGGCTCTAGGTACTATTAGGTATGCAGCCTCTTTCTCTTTGCTCTGCCTCTTTGATGTGTGCATTCCATACACAAGGTTATCTCATGGGTCAAGATGGCTCATTGGCTCTCTAGCCTGCACGGTCACATTCCTGGCAGAGAGTTGGAAGAGGCAACTGCTCATGGATTAAAAAAGGAAACATGCGGGCTGTATTAGCCCTTTTTGTAGAACCTTCCTTCATCTCATTGCCCATCTCTCGAAGAAAAAGAGACTTAGGAAAGAGTGGTTTTGTTGGACACATTGTCACCCATACCAGATCAGGATTTATTTACTAAAGCAGAACATGACACAGTTTTGTGTGGTTACCTGTCAATCTCTGGTTGACCTAGTGATTAGGGAGAAGTGAGAAATAAAGGATTATCAATGTATGTATTATCTGAATGAAAATATATATCTTTTTTAATTAATAGGCTATTTTTAGAACAGTTTTAGAATTTTGGAAAAATTGATTACATATTTCAGAGTTCTATATACCCAACTTGATTGTAGTGTATAATATAAATGTACATTGTTTGATTTGCTGATACTTCATTAAGGATATATTTTTTGCTATTATTACTTTGAACAGTTATCTATTTGACTAATTAAAAGTAAGAAAAAAATTTAAATTTATTTTACCTAAATCTTTTTCATTCTGATTCTCTTCCTGTCTTTATATGGATCCATATTTTCTGACCCACCTCATATCTTTTTCTGTGAAGACTTTTAGCATTTCTTGCATGACAGGTTTACTGGCCACAACTTGTTTCCATTTTTGTTTGACTAAAAGTCTTATCTTTCCTTCATCTTTGAAGGATAATTCCAGTAGATACAGAATTCTAAGTTGGTAGTTTGTTTCTTTCAGAATTGTAAGTATTACACATCATTCTCTTCTTGCTTGCATGATTTCTGAAAGAAAATCCAAGATAATTCTTATCCTTGTTCCTCTATAGGTAAGTTTTTTTTTTCTCTGACTTCCAGATTTTCTTTCTCTTTGGCTTTCTACAATTTGAATATGATATACCTAGGTGTAGATTTTATATATATATATATATTGTGCTTGGTGCTCTCAGCTTTCTCGATCTGTGGTATCTGTCATTAATTTGGTAAAATTTGCAGCCATTGTGACTCAAATATTTCTTCTGCTTCTTTCTCACTTTTTTCCCCTCTGGTATTCCTATATACCTTTTGTAATTGTCCCACATTTCTTAGATATTCTTTTGTGATTTAAAAACTTTTTTCTCCTTTCTGTTTCAGTTTGGAAAATTTTTATTGGCTCAGTAGCTTCAAGATCACAGATTTTTTTCCTCAGTTTATGTCCAGTCTGTTGATAAGCCCATCAAATTAATTTTTCTTTTTTGTTAGTGTTTTTGGTTTTCAACGTTTCCTTTTGATTCTTTCTTAGAATTTCCATCTCTCTATTTATATTACCCATCTGTTCTTACATGTTTTCTACTTATTCCATTAGAGCTCTTATCATATTAATCAATTATTTTAAATTATCTACCTGATAATTTCAAAATCTGTGTCATATCTGAGTCTAGTTCACACGATAGCTTTGCCTCTTCAGATGGTATTTTTCTTGCCTTTTAGCATTTCTTGTAGTTTTTTTCTTTTGAAGGCTGGACATTATGTTTTGGGCAATAAGAAATGTGGTGATTGGGTTTTCTGGGTGAGGTTTTATGTTAACCCGATTGGGAGGTAGGCTGTATTTAATTCTTTCAATAGCTGTGAGCGCTAGAGGCTTCAGCATCCTTTTACTCCTTCCCTATTGTCTCTGGGTATGCTCAGAGCTTTTTCCCAAATAGGGTTTGTGTTTGAAGATTCTCACTTATAATTCACTGTTATTATACTGGATCCTGTTGAATGGTGGTAAAGTGCTGGGGAAAGGAAGTTTTCTATAATCCTGTGATTAAATCTCAGTATTTTAATGAGTTTGAGTCCCGAGGTTGTGACTTCATAAGTGTATCTTTTTTTCTTCCTCGTCTCATGTGAGAGAGGAAGGCTAAATAGGGCTACTACTACTACTAAGTCGCTTCAGTTGTGTCCGACTCTGTGCGACCCCATAGACGGCAGCCCACCAGGCTCCGCCGTCCCTGGGATTCTCCAGGCAAGAACACTGCAGTGGGTTGCCATTTCCTTCTCCAGTGCATGAAAGTGAAAAGTGAAAGTGAAGTCGCCCAGTCGTGTCCGACTCTAGCAACCCCATGGACTGGAGCCTACCAGGCTCCTCCATCCATGGGATTTTCCAGGCAAGAGTACTGGAGTGGGTTGCCATTTCCTTCTCCAGTGCATGAAAGTGAAAAGTGAAAGTGAAGTCGCTCAGTTGTGTCTGACCCTCAACGACCCCATGGACTGCAACCTTCCAGGCTCCTCCGTCCATGGGATTTTCCAGGCAAGAGTACTGGAGTGGGGTGCCACAAATAGGGCTAGAGTTGTCTAATTGCCCTTTCCCTGGGTCAAATAAAACTCTGATGTAGTTTCCCTTATAGAGCAGGCCTTTATTACAGAGAACACTCTGGACATATTGTAATACAGTTACTTTTCCCTTCTTTCTCCCTAAGATAATTTTTCTTCTGTTTTCACCATAAGAATCTGATGGAACTCCTTGATTTAAATCCCAAGAAAGTATAGAGACTCCCTAAGAGTGGGCATCCAGTTTTTAACTCTCTGGTTAGTTCATTCTCAGTCTCCAGCAGTTTTTCACAATTATCTTTAAAGTGTTTCTACCAGTTAAACTGGCTCTAGTGGCTTCTGACGCCTGTAAGCTAATCTTAGCTATGCTTCTTTGTACTTGCTTGTTTCTCTATATTTCAAGGTGGTGATTTGCCGTATGAACTTAATTCTTAGGTGGATCTAAGAAAAGTCATTGGTTTTTTATTTGAACAGCTTTTTTCTTGTTGTGAAGACAAGAATGACAGCTTTCAAGCTCTTTATGTGTCCAGGGTGACACTGGAAGTCCTACTGGGATTACTTTCACAGTAGAAATAAATGTATTTTGTACTTTGTGCATACTTGTTTGATTATTTCTTTAGAATTAATCGCTAGAAGTAGAATTTCTGGGTCAAGGACTATGAACATTTTAAAGACTTTTGATTCGTATTGTCAAACTGCTCTCAAAAACTATAATTTGCTTCTCCTAGCAATATAGGATAATTATTTTTGGAATTTTATAACTATGAGAAGGTTTTAAAAGTTCACATACCGAATAAGAATTTTTGCATATAAGTATTCGGTTACTTTTAAAGAGAGGAATACTTCATTTTTTTTTCTTCTTCTTTTTTTTTTACGACCCCATGGACTGTAGCCTACCAGGCTCCTCTGTCCATGGGATTTACCAGGCAAGAATACTGGAGTGGGTTGCCATTTCCTTCTCCAGGAATACTTCATTTTAACCTTAATTATACTAACCTCATTTTTGCATATAATGCTAATGGGCTGATTCTTGATTTGCAGCTTTCAGAAACGAATTGCTGATTGCCGATTTTGGCCTGTAGAGATCACAAGGGTTCCTCTGGTTGCTGTGCCCAAAGGGAAATCTGCTAAATTCGAAAAGGTAAATTTGTTCACTTAAAAATAATTGTAGAAGAAATGCTATGTCAGACCCAGCCTGTTACTCTGCTTCTAATTCTGATACCAAAGGAAAATGTGAACCTTGTGGCTGTTCCCTAGGGTAGCCAGCTCATCCTAATTTGCTTAATATTAATAATTTCCCAGTTTTAGTGCTGCAAGTCTCATGTGTCAGGAGACTCCCTTGTTCCTGGCAAATCAGAATGACTGGTAACCCTAGTTCCCTGTTGTCCACTAAAAGTTATTTAGGCTTTATTCTCAGATATCCTATTTCCCTTTAGCCCTCTGTTATAGTTTTACCACAAGTAAAACTATGAAATAGCCTTTGAATACATCAAAAGTAGCTAAATATTGGCTGTATGGTTCAACCTAATACATCTTTCCAAATTTATTTTAGACTGACCTACTTAAAATGTTTTAGCCTGCTAATTTTCATAGGTGTGCTACTACTCTGAAAAGATATAGCTTTGATGAGCCTGGAACAAGTTCTCTACTGTTTTTTGTTTGTTTATGATAAAAATAAATGCATGTGTCCGAATGACTCTATTTCCAATTCATCCCACTGACTATGCCAACAGTTGCTTCCTATCCTGCTGAAGAAGAAAACCAGAGGAAGTAGGTCAATAAATGTCTACTGCAAAAGACCTGTCTTTAAAAAAATTGAAATATAGTTGTTGCACAATATCGTTAGTTTTTCAGGTGTACTATATAATGATTTGACACTTACATACATTATGAAGTGTTCACCATGGTGAGTCTAGTAGCCATCTGTCCCCATGTAAAGTTATTACAGTAATATTGACCACATTCCTTATGTTGTGTATTATTACAGTATATCTCTGTGACGTATATTACATAACTGGTTGTGTGGACCTCTTAATCTCCTTCAGTTGTTTTCTCTCACCCACTCAATCACCGCTCCCTTCGGGCAACTACCCGTTTTTCTCTGTTTTTGTTTTGTTTTATTCTTTCTTTTTGATTCCACATATAAGTGAGATGATGTGGTATTTGTCTTTCTGTGTCTGGCTTATTTCACTTAGCATAATACTTTCTAGATCCATCCATGTTGTCACAAATGGCAAGATTTCTTTTTTATGGCTAAGTAATATTCAAAAGCAGAGACATTACTTTGCCAATAAAGGTCTGTCTAGTCAAGGCTATGGTTTTTCCTGTGGTCATGTTTGGATGTGAGAGTTGGACTGTGAAGAAGGCTGAGCACCGAAGAATTGATGCTTTTGAACTGTGGTGTTGGAGAAGACTCTTGAGAGTCCCTTGGACTGCAAGGAGATCCAACCAGTCCATTCTGAAGGAGATCAGCCCTGGATTTCTTTGGAAGGAATGATGCTAAAGCTGAAACTCCAGTACTTTGGCCACCTCATGTGAAGAGTTGACTCATTGGAAAAGACTCTGATGCTGGGAGAGATTGGGGGCAAGAGGAGAAGGGGACGACAGAGGGTGAGATGGCTGGATGGCATCACTGACTCGATGGACGTGAGTCTGAGTGAACTCCGGGAGTTGGTGATGGACAGGGAGGCCTGGCGTGGTGCGATTCATGGGGTCACAAATAGTTGGACATGAGTGAGCGACTGAACTGAACTGAATATTCCATTGTATATGTGTGTGTATATATACCCACACATACACACACACATATATATATATGCCACATCTTCTTTGTCTTTTTATCTTTTTAAATAAAGGTATATATTTATTTTTGGCTTTGCTGGGTCTTCGTTGCTACATGGGCTTTTCTCTAGCTGCGCTGTGTGGATACTAGGCTCCAGTTGAAGCGCACAAGCTTCTCATTGCACTGCTTGTTGCAGAGCGTGAGCTCTAGAGCGTGTGGGCTTCAGCAGCTGTGGCACGTGGGCACAGTAGTTGTGGCTCCCGGGCTCTGGAGCACAGGCCCAGTAGTTTTGGCACTTGGGCTTAGTTGCCCCGTGGCATGTGGAATCTTCTGTACCAGGGATGGAACCCATGTCTCCTGCTTTGTCAGATGGATTCTTTACTACTGAGCCACCAGGGAAGCCCTTTCTTTATCTATTGATAGATACTTAGGTCACTTCCATATCTATTTTACATAATCCTGTGATGAATATTGAAGTGCATATTTCTTTTCCAGTTAGTGATATTGTTTTCTTCAGGTAAATATGCCAAAGTGAAAATGCTAGATCAGATGGCAGGTATATTTTTAATTTTCTGTGGAACCTCCCTAGCGTTTTCCATAATGGCTCACCAATTTATAATCCCATCAACAGTACATTGTTGTACTGTTGTACTGAGAAGAGACTTCCCTTTTCTCCACATCCTTGCCAGTGCTTATCATCTTTTGATGGCAGCCATTCTGACAGGGGGCTTCCCACATGGCTCACTGGTAAAGAATCTGCCTGCCAAGACAGAAGACACAGGTTCAATCCGTGGGTTGGGAAGATCCTCTGGAGGAGGAAATGGCAACCCACTCTAGTTTCTTTGCCTGGACAGTCCCGTGGACAGAGGACCCTGGTGAGCTACACTCCATGGGGTCACAAAATGCTGGACACGGCTGAGCACACGTGCATGCTTTCTTACAGGTGTGAGATGATGTTTCGTTGTGGTTTTGATTTGCATTCCCCTGATGGTGCTTGATATTGAACATCTTTTCACATACCTGTTGGTCATCTGTATGCCTTCTCTGGAAAAATGCCTATGAACAACTTCTGCCCAGTTTTAAATCCAGGTGTTTGGGTTTTTTTTTTTAGGTTGTGTTGTATGAGTTCTTTGTACTTGTTGGATATTAACCCCGTTTTGAATATATAGTTTGCAAATGTTTTCTCCCATTTAGTAAGTGGCCTTTTTGTTTTGCTCATGGTTTCTTTTCCTATGTAAAAACTTTTTAGATTGATATAGTCCAATTTATTTTTACTTTTGTTTCCCTTGCCTGAGGAGTCATATCCAATAAATACTGCTGCCAAAGAGTGGATTGCCTCTGTTTCTCTCTAGAAGTTTTATGGTTTCAGGTGTTACATTTAAGTCTTTTATCCATTTTGAGTTTAGTCTTGTGTACATTTTGAGAAAGTAGGCCAGCTGATTCTTTTGCTTGTCCAGTTTTCCCATCACCATTTATTGAGGAGGCTGTATTTTTCATTGTGTATTCTTCTTTCCTATGTTATAAATTAATTGACCATATGAGTGTTATTTCTTTACTCTCTATTCTGTTCCATTGATCTATGTGTGTTTTTGTGCCAGTACCATACTGTCTTTATTACCCTAGCTTTGTGCTGCTGCTGCTGCTGTTAAGTCGCTTCAGTCATGTCCGACTCTGTGCGACCCCATAGGCGGCAGCCACCAGGCTCCCCCATCCCTGGGATTCTCCAGGCAAGAACACTGGAGTGGGTTGCCATTTCCTTCTCCAGTGCATGAAAGTGAAAAGTGAAAGTGAAGTCGCTCAGTCGTGTCCGACCCTCAGCGACCTCATGGACTGCGGCCTACCAGGCTCCTCCGTCCATGGGATTTTCCAGGCAAGAGTACTGGAGTGGGGTGCCATTGCCTTCTCCGACTCTAGCTTTGTAGTATAGTTGAAATCAGGGAGCATGATATCTTCAGCTTTGTTCTTCTTTGTTGAGATTGTTTTGGTTATTCAGAGTCTTTTGTGGCTCCTTTTAGAGCCTTTAGAGCCTCCTTTTTCGCAAATTTTAGAATTATTTGTTTTAGTTCTGTGAAAAATGCCCTTGATATTTTGATAGGAATTGCACTGAATCTTTAGTGCCTGGAGAGTAGTATTTTAACAATATTAATTCTTTCAATCATAAGCATGGTATATTTTTACATTTGTTTGTGTCATCTTCAGTTTCTTTCCTTAGTATCTTGTACTTTTCAGAGTACAAGTCTTTTGCTACCGTACTTATATTTATTTCTAGATATTTTATTCTTTTTGATGCATTTTTAAATGGGAGTGTTTTCTTAATTCTTCTTTCTGATAATTCATTGTTAGTATGTAGAAATGCAGTGGATTTCTGATATTGATTTTATATCCTGAAAATTTATTGAATTCATTTATTAGTTCTAGTAGTTTTGGGAGGCATCTTTAGGATTTTCTATATACAATACCATGTCTGCAAACAGTGGCAGCTTTATTACTTCTTCCTTTCCAATTTGGATTCCTTTTTTTTTTTCTTTTTGTTTTCTAAGTGCTGTGCCTAAGACTTCTAATACTATGTTGAATAAAAGTGGTAAGAGTGAGCATCCTTGTCTTGTTCTTGATCTCAGAGGAAATACTTTCAGCTTCTTACATTTGAGGATGATGTTGGCTTTGGATTTCTCATATATGGCCTATATGATGTTGAGATGCATTTCCTCTATACCCACTTTCTTGAGGGTTTTTAATCATAAATGGATGTTGAATTTTATCAAATGCTTTTTCTGCATCTAGTTTGCAAATATGATTTTTATTCTTCAGTTTGTTAATGTAGTATATTGCATTGATTGATTTGTGAATATAAAGCTCCAGGAGTTAGTGATAGAGAGGGAAGTCTGGCTTGCTGCAGTCCATGGGGTCACAAAGAGTTGGACACGACTGAGCAACTGAACTGAACTGAACCCATTCATATATCCCTGTATTAAATCCCAGTTGGTCATAGTGTACAATTCTTTTAATGTATTGTTGAATTTAGTTTCCTGATATTTTGTTGAGGATTTTGAAATTTATATTCATCAGGGATATGATTTCTAAAACAACATAATGCTATCATATGAAGACAGGACTTTAAGTCTAATTTCTGATTATTGTTTTTGTCTTGTTTTCTTTTTTTTTTTTTTGGTTATGCTGCATATTCATTGCTGAGCAAGGGCTTTCTCTAGTTGTGGTGAGTGGGGGTGACTCTGTAGTTGTGGGCTTCTCATTGCAAAGTACAGGCTCTAGGTGTACGGGGTTCAGTAGCTGCAGCACACGGGCTCAATAGTTGTGGCTCATGGGCTTAATTGCTCCATGGCATGTGGGATCTTCCTGGACCAGGGATCAAATCCATGTCCCCTGCATTGGCAGGTGGGTTTTTATCCATTGTATCACCAGGGAAGTCCTTTGATATTGTTATAATCAGCAAAATCAAAGAGATTACTTTTAACGTTGTAGAAATTAAATGTGTTTTCCTTCATTTAATTGATTTTTTCCTTGTAAATGTTTTCTATGGCAAACCATACAACCATTAAAAATTGTGTTAACATATATTTACTGACATGTTCTTCATCTTTGAAATGAGAATGTAGATGAGGTTAGGGTTGACAAATACATGATGGCAGACTGTCATTCATCCACCTTCATCCATGGCAGATATTACTGATCAATCAAAATATTCTTTCCTTTTGAATCCAGATAAGGACGTCGAATCTTTGTCAACACAGTATTCTAAAACACCTCCACTGATATCAGAATTTAAGCACAAGTTAAATCCTGTTTGTCATCACTGGTCCAGATGATTTGTAAGGCTCTTTTCATTTACGTGAACCTGTGAACTAAAGCTAAGGCCACAGTCTGATTTCTGTTAAGCTTTTGTTATTGTTGTTTTTTTGCAAAATTTCATTTTTTTTATTTTCTTTTTTTTAAATATTTTATTTTGTTTTTTAACTTTACAATATTGTATTGGTTCTGCCATATATCAAAATGAATCCACCACAGGTATACATGTGTTCCCCATCCTGAACCTTCCTCCCTCCTCCCTCCCCACACCATCCCTCTGGGTCGTCCCAGTGCCCCAGCCCCAAGCATCCATTATCATGCATCGAACCTGGACTGGTGACTCGTTTCATATATGATATTATACATGTTTCAGTGCCATTCTCCCAAATCATCCCACCCTTTCCCTCTCCCACAGAGTCCAAAAGACTGTTCTATACATCAGTGTCTCTTTTGCTGTCTCGTATACAGGGTTATCGTTACCATCTTTCTAAATTCCATATATATGCGTTAGTATACTGTATTGGTGTTTTTCTTTCTGGCTTACTTCACTCTGTATAATAGGCTCCAGTTTCATCCATCTCATTAGAACTGATTCAAATGTATTCTTTTTAATGGCTGAGTAATACTCCATTGTGTATATGTACCATAGCTTTCTTATCCATTCGACTGCTGATGGACATCTAGGTTGCTTCCATGTCCTGGCTATTGTAAACAGTGCTGCGATGAACATTGGGGTACACGTGTCTCTTTCCCTTCTGGTTTCCTCAGTGTGTATGCCCAGCAGTGGGATTGCTGGATCATAAGGCAATTCTATTTCCAGTTTTTTAAGGAATCTCCACACTGTTCTCCATAGTGGCTGTACTAGTTTGCATTCCCACCAACAGTGTAAGAGGGTTCCCTTTTCTCCACACCCTCTCCAGCATTTATTGCTTGTAGACTTTTGGATCGCAGCCATTCTGACTGGCGTGAAATGGTATCTCATAGTGGTTTTGATTTGCATTTCTCTGATAATGAGTGATGTTGAGCATCTTTTCATGTGTTTGTTAGCCATCTGTATGTCTTCTTTGGAGAAATGTCTATTTAGTTCTTTGGCCCATTTTTTGATTGGGTCTTTTATTTTTCTGGAATTGAGCTGTAGGAGTTGCTTGTATATTTTTGAGATTAGTTGTTTGTCAGTTGCTTCATTTGCTATTATTGCAAAGTTACATTTTGTCCTAAAAAGCAACATGGAGAAATTGACTCTTTGGTTGAATATACATTATTAGAGTATTTGCTGATCAAACTACTATCTTTACTGTTAATTAACACTGTTAATATATATTATCTCAGTGATCATGGTATTATTAAACCCACTTATAAATAAATAAGCAGAGACCCAAGATGTCTATATAACTGGCTCAAATCAAGTAGCATAGCTAGTTCCTAAAGTCAGGTCTTTGCTCTGCTCAGTCAGAGCTCCAGACCTTATGGTACATTACTCTGTAACACTCTAACAGCTATCTGTTTTTATTCCTTTAGACTGATGATGAAGGTCAGTTTTCATTTCATGGTGTGGCTTATGTTAATATGGTGCCATTGCTGTATCCAGGTGTAAAGAAGATTCGGGGAGCTTTTCATGTTTACCCTTACCTAGATAGTACAGTCTATGAAAAGGTAAGAAAAATTAGTATAAAAGTTATCATCCTAATTTATTCTTATATATGTGTTTACTTATATCTTTAGCACACACATCTTTGCAGTTGATATTTGAAAACAAATGATACACTGGGATGTTAAATATAGAGCCTTGAAGTCTTTTGCCCTTGAATCTTAAAAACTTTAGGATAACAAAAAGCCCCAAACTGGAAACAACCCAAATTTCTATCAACAGGTATTCAGAAAAACAAATTATGTGGTATAACCATACAATGGAATACTATTTGGCAATAAAAAGGAATGAACTATTAAACATGCAACATGGATGAATCTCAAATGTATTATGATAAATGAAAGAAACCAGACAAAAGAGAGTGCATACTGTATGATGCCAATGAAATACAGTTATCAGAAAGTAGAAAGCAAATCAGTGGTTGCTTGGGAACAGGGATAGAGGGAAGAATGGATTACAAAAGAAATATGAGAAAAAATTTAGAGATGATGAGAATATTGGTTATTCTGACTGATGAAATCATATACTTTAAATATGTAGTTTATATTGAAAAGCAGAGACATTACTTTGCCAACAAAGGTCCATTTAGTCCAGGCTATGGTTTTTCCAGTGGTCATGTATGGATATGAGAGTTGGACTATAAAGAAAGCTTAGTGCCGAAGAACTGATGCTTTTGAACTGTGGTGTTGGAGAAGACCCTTGAGAGTCCCTGGCACTGCAAGGAGATTCAGCCAGTCCATCCTAAAGGAGATCAGTCCTGGGTGTTCATTGGAAGGACTGATGCTGAAGCTGAAACTCCAGTACTTTGGCCACCGGATGGGAAGAGCTAACTCATCTGAAAAGACCCTAATGCTGGGAAAGATTGAGGGCAGAAGGGGACAACAGAGGATGAGATGGTTAGATGGCATCACCGACTGAATGGACATGGGTTTGGGTGAACTCTGGGAGTTGTTGATGGACAGGGAGGCCTGACATGCTACAATCCATGAGGTCTCAAAGAGTTGGACACGACTAAGCGACTGAACTGAACTGATACAGGCATGAGTGCGTGTGTAGTCACTCAGTCAGATCTGACTCTTTGGTACCCTTTGGACTGTAGCTCACCAGGCTTCTCAGTTCATGGGCTTCTCCAGGCAAGAATACTGGAATGGTTTGCCTTGTCCTGCTCCAGGGGATCTTCCAAACCCAGGAATCGAACCACGTCTCCTGTGTCTCTTGCATTGGCAGGCAGATTCTTTACCCACTGAGCCACTGGGGAAGCCTTATATCAATCAGAATATTCTTTCCTTTTGAACCCATCCTTTTGAGTCCAGATAAGGACGTAGAATCTTTGTCAACACAGTATTCTAAAACATCTCCACTAAAATCAGAATTTAAGCATAAGTTCAGAGAAGGCAATGGCACCCCACTCCAGTACTCCTGCCTGGAAAATCCCATGGATGGAGGAGCCTGGTGGGCTGCAGTCCATGGGGTCACTGAGGGTCGGACACGACTGAGGGACTTCACTTTCACTTTTCACTTTCATGCATTGGAGAAGGAAATGGCAACCCACTCCAGTGTTCTGGCCTGGAGAATCCCAGGGACGGGGGAGCCTGGTGGGCTGCCGTCTATGGGGTCACACAGAGTCGGACACGACTGAAGTGACTTAGCAGCAGCAGCAGCATAAGTTAAATCCTGTTTGTCATCACTGGTCCAGATGATTTTATAGGCATACCTTATTTTATGGTACTTTGCTTTATCATTCTTCACAGATGTTGTATTTTCTTTTTACAAATTGAAGGTTGGTAGTAACCCTGAGATGAGCAAGTCTGTGGGTGATATTTTTCAGCCGCATTTGCTCACTTTGTGTCTCTCTCTCACGTTTTGTTAATTCTCACAGTATTTCAAACATTATTGTTTTATTTGTTATAGTGATCTGTGTTGTTCCTAATCTAATCATTTTGGCCTTTTTTTAAGTGAAGAAGTATTTTTAAATTAAGATCTGTACATTGGTTTTTGAGACATTGCTATTTTACACTTAATAGATTACAGTATAGTGTAAACATAGCTTTTATTTGCATTGAGAAACCAAAAAATCCATGTCTTGCTTTACTGCAATATTTGCTTTATTGATGTAGTCTGGAACCAACCTGCAGTATCTCTAAAGTAAGCCTATATTTCAATTTACCTCAATAAAGTTGGATACAAAATCTTTAGAATAATGCAAGAAGTCTATTGTGTTCAGTATGCGAAAATTTAAATCCATATACTGATTAATGAGCTATAATATGGTTCTTGCAATTTTCAGATGTTAAAATTTAAATTATTTATTTAAGAGAAAAATCAGTTTTATCATGTTGCTTCTTAGGAGAAAGTGCACCTTTATAAAAATCAATAATAATAAAAACACATTACTATTTCATCATCATTAGGACAGCTATTACTCAATAATAGAGTCATGAAAGACCCATCATCTCTATTTGAAAACCAAATGAGTAATAAACTCTGTATAAGTATCCTTTGAATCAGAAGTCAGGTTTATAGGGATGTGTCTGAAATAAATAATAGGATCAAAGCCCTTATATTCATGAAAACTTTTGGGGATCAATAATAGCAAAACTAAACTTAAGATTAAATGTCTAATAATACAGGATGGATTAATAGATTTTTGTAAATAAAAATGGTGGGACTTGCACCCATTAAAAAGGTAAGCATCATGGCTTCCCTGGTGGTCCAGTGGTTAAAGAATCCACCTTGCAACACGGGACATGGGTTCAATCCTTGGTTCGGGAAGGTCTCGTATACTGCAGGGAAACTAAGTCTGTGCATCACAACTGCTGAAGCCTACTTGCCTAGAGCCTGGGCTCTGCAACAAGAGAAGCCACCATAATGCAAAGCTTGGCCCCTCAACTAGAGAGCAGCCCCCATGCTCCACAATTAGATAAAGCCCAGTACAAAAGTGAAGACCCAGTGCAGCAAGAAAAAAAAGTAATGAAGTATATATACTTAGGAAATAAAAATTTTTAAAAAGATAAACATTAATGCTTTGTAGATAATTAAATGCAAAAAAGAAAGCAAAAATTTTGCATATAGCATGCTGCTGCTGCTGCTGCTAAGTCGCTTCAGTCATGTCCGACTCTGTGCAACCCCATAGGCTCCCCGTCCCTGGGATTCTCCAGGCAAGAGTACTGGAGTGGGGTGCCACTGCCTTCTCCGATAAAAGATTTAGATTGCCAAAAAATAAAAATCTTCTATACATAGAAGAAACCATCACAAACCAAATTACAGTGTACCTAAAAAATCAGGGAAAATGTTTGAGTATGTATCAGAACGATGACTATTATTCCTAAAATATAAACTACTTTATCCTACCAGTCGTTTCAAGGTGTTTTGGGTGAATCTGAGGGAAACAGAATATCATAATCAAAAGGTTATAGGCTTTGATGTCAGGCAGTTTCTAGATTGAATTCTGGAACTTCCAGACTAGCTGCTATTTACTGACTCTGGGCAAGTAACTAAATTTCTCTCAACTTTATGCATTAGTAAAATGGAGACAGTACTTGTTTCCTATCATTGTTTTACATATTAAAAGAGATAAAATATGTAAAGCACTAGAGATACAGTTGACACACAGACATTTTTATTTATTACTTTTATTATATGCATGTGAAGAAGATTATTCAAATTATTCTTAGGAAAAACTTAAAAAACTTGAACAGATACATGTGATAGTCTGTTAAATGAAAAAGGATGTAAAACTACATCCACTGTGATCACAACTTTTTATAAATACATAATCATAATTTTTTAAATATATGAAAAATACTTGAATCACTTCTGGCTATGTCTGAGTGACAAGGCAGTCAAAGTATTTTCTCCCCCTAGAAGCAACTATAAAGCTCAACCCATTGACAAAATGCCATTTCAGCACTCTGGAAATTGACCAAAGATATCAACAAACTGAGAAGTATTAATGCATGAAAAACTGTGGAGTTTGAGGCATTCTTGCCAACATCTGCTTCTAAACCACCTCCTCCTCCCTTTACTCTGAAAGTGAAAGTCACTCAGTTGTGTCTGACTCTTTACGACCCCATGGACTGTAGCATGCCTGGCTTCCCTGTCCTTTACTCTCTCCTGGAATTTGCTCAAACTCATGTCCATTGAGTCAGTGATGCCATCCAACCATCTCACCCTCTGTCATCCCCTTCTCTTTTTGCCTTCAATCTTTCCCAGAATCAGGGTCTTTTCCAATGAATCAGCTCTTCACATCAGGTGGCCAATGTATTGGAGCTTCATCTTCAGCATCAGTCCTTCCAATGAATATTCAGGGTTGATTTCCTTTAGGATTGACTTGTTTAATCTCCTTACTGTCCATGGGACTTTCAAACGTCTTCTCTAGCACCACATTTTGAAAGCATTACATAGATATAACTTATATACGATAATAGTAGCATAAAGGATGGAGAATAGAATGGAGCTGTAGTACAGTAAAGTTTCTGTTTTTACAAGAATTAAGTTAGGCTCAATGTGCAATAGATTGTGATTAGTTCAGATGCATACTGTGATCTCTAAAGCAACCACTAAAAAAAGTATGTGTGTAGGTACCATACACATGGAAAGATCCCCTAGAGGAGGGCATGGCAACCCACTCCAGTATTCTTGCCTGGAGAATCCCATGGACAGAGAGGAGCCTGGTGGGCTACAGTCAGTAGGGTCGTAAAGAGTTGGACATGACTGAGCGACTTAGTACTCACTCACTCACCATACACATGCATAAAAGTATATATATATATATATATGTATTTAATATTAAAAGAAGGCACTTAAAGGAGGAACAGAGGAGCAAAAAAGACAAGATATATAGAACACAAATAGAAAAATGTCAAATATAAATGTAAATATTTTAATAACACATGTGAGTAGTCTAAATACACCAATGAAAAGAAAGAGGTTATGAGACTGGATTTTTAAAAAATGTTGGGATTTGAGAAATCAAATATATGATACCACTTATGTGTGGAATCTAAAAAATAATACAAATGAATTCATATACAAAACATAAACCTACTCAGATTTAGAAAATAAACTTGTGTTTACCAAAGGGGAAAGAAAGTGAGGGGAGGGATAAATTAGGAGTATGAAATTAACAAACTACTGTACATAAAATAGATAAGCAACAAGGACTTACTTCAGAACACAAGGAATTGTTTTCAATAACTTGTAGTAACCTATAATGTAAGATAATCTGAAAGATATGTGTAACTGAGTCACTTTTCTGTATACCTGAAACTGAAAACTGTAAATCAACTATATTTCAATAGAAAATCAAGATTCAATGATATGCTACCTACAACAAATACGTTTTGATTCAAAGACACATAAGTTGAAGTAAAAGGATGGAAAAGATAAACTCTGCAAATAGAAACAGAGCTAAGTGGCTATATTTATATCAGATAAAATAGACTTCAAGATGAATAATATTATTACAGATATAGTGTGGCATGTCAATTAATCAGGAAGATGAGATTTATAAATTATAGATTATTATATATAATACATGTGTAAATAATAAATGTACATACATATATACTAACAGCAGAACCTCATTATGCATGAAGCCAAACTCAACAGAATTGAAAGAGGTAATAGGCAGTTTGGCAGTTAACATTTAGAAATTTCAATATTCTACTCTTAATACTTGGTAGAACAACTATTTAGAAAATTTTTGTTAAACGTAATTAATTTATGTTTAATAATTGTTTATAATTAATAATTTAATAAACAAAATTACTTTAATATAGAAAATCTGCATTAAATATAACCATAATCTATATTAAACTTACCATATGTGTGTATGTGTGTGTGCTCAGTCATGTCTTTGCACCCCTATGGACTGTAGCCCACCAGTCTCCTTTGTCCATGGGATTTTCCTAGCAAGAATACTGGAGTGGGTTTCCATTTCCTCTTCCAGGGGATCTTCCCAACCCAGGGATTGAACCCATATCTCCTGTACTGCAGGCGGATTCTTTACTGCTGAGCCACCTGGGATTCTCCAAATTTACCATGTGAAGTGAAGTGAAAGTCACTCAGTCATGTTCTGTCTTTTTGCAACCCCATGATCTGTCCATGGAATTCTCTAAACAAGAATACTGGAGTGGGTAACCATTCCCTTCTCCTAGGGATCTTTCCAAACTTACCATACAACCCAGCAAATCATTCCTAGGAACCTACCAAGAGAACTGAAAACTCGCTTTTACATAAAGACATGTATATGGATGTTGATAGCATTATTCATAATAGCTAAAAAGTCACAGCAGTCCAAATGCCCACAACTAGTGAATCAATAAGCAAATTATGGCACATCTATACTAGGGAATCAGTTCAGTTCAGTCGCTCAGTCATGTCCGACTCTTTGAGACCCCATGGATTGCAGCACGACAGGCCTCCCTGTCCATCAACAACTCCCGGAGCCTACCCAAACTCATGTCCATTGAGTCGGTGATGCCATCCAACCATCTCATCCTCTGTCGTCCCCTTCTCCTGCCCTTGATCTTTCCCAGCATCAGGTTCTTTTCCAGTGAGTCAGCTCTTTGCATCAGGTGGCCAAAGTATTGTTGTTTCAGCTTCAGCATCAGTCCTTCCAACGAACACCCAGGACTGATCTCCCTTAGGATGGACTGGTTGGATCCCTTTGCAGTCCAAGGGACTCTCACGAGTCTTCTCTAACACAACAGTTCAAAAGCATCAATTCTTCGGCACTCAGCTTTCTGTGTAGTCCAACTCTCAACATCCATACATGACTGCTGGAAAAACCATAGCCTTGACTAGATGGACCTTTGTTGACAAAGTAATGTCTCTGCTTTTTAACATGCTGTCTAGGTTGGTCATAACTTTCCTTCCAAGGAATACTAGGGAATACTATTTAACAATAAAAAGGAATGAACTACAATTAATGTAATATGCCAAAATCATTGAATTTTATTTTTCCAGAGCAAAACTGGAAGAATTCATTTCCTTGTCTCTTTTGGACTTGCTGCTGAAACAGAACCTTATTTCGCCTTTATTGATCGTCTGCTCCATTCTGAAGCTTGCTTAGATGTTGCCCAGTGAATTCCATTTTTAATATTCATGGGCTAGCAGTCTTTAGTACCATCCCCCTAGCCTAAACAGAAAAGATCCAAAATTGTAAATGCTTCATTCTGTTTCAACCAAGCAGAAAAACAGATTCTCATAGGAAGATGCTGTTTAGACCTGGAAAGCAGATTTTTTTCTCCCCCAAATCATGGAATTTTGACTGTACTTTAAATGGGTAAATTGTATGGACAACAGAACAACAAAGCTGTTTTTAAAAAGGAATGAACTACTGATACATGCTGTAACATTGATAAGCCTCAAAAACATTATGCTGAGTGAAAGGAGACATAAATGACTGCATGTTGTGTAATACCTCTTACATGAAATGTTCTCTTCCAGATGTTAACATTTGGAAAAATCTGCATCTTAGAATATATGAAATACAGCAATTATGGTAGAGGTGGCAGGGTTGTGAATAGTATTTAGTATTCATAATTTCTCTTTAATATTGCCATACTATTTTTAGCAGGTTTATTAAGGTATAGCTGACATATAAATTGCATATATCTAAAGTGTACAATGTAAAACTTCTAATGTAGGTTTGCATATGTGAAACTATTACCACAATCATGAACTGAAAATATCCATTATCCTCATCTGTTACCCTTCTCTCCCTCCTCTGTCCGCTCCTCCCCGCTTTTTGGGGGGAGGGCAGTCTTATTTCTTTCATTTATCATAAATTACATTTAGATTCATCCTTGTTGTTTAATTATAAAGATTATTTTTAGATTCTTTTCTAGTTATTTATCTATAGTTTGAATTTCCCCTTGCATAGTTTTACTTTAAACTTGTACTATTCTTCCAACTATAAGTGATAAGCCAGTAGTTTTTAGATAGATAATATTTCTTGTACAGAAATAAATTCTATCGCTTAAAGTTAATCTGAAACTATGTGTCAAAGTTTAAACACTTTGTGGTACCAAGTTATGAGAAACCAAAACAAGTGAGTTTGAAATTTCTCTTAAATTTCAAACCCTAGTTTAAAAACTAGGATAGGCAGCTAATTTTCTATGAATGGTTTTATCAGTTCAACCTGTATGGCAAGGCAATTAAGCTTTTTTGCTTCTATTTATCTCTGATTGTACTATACTAAAATTATCTGGAAAACTAAATGATGTTAAAGAATAATGTGCTCAGAAGTTCCTCCACCCTTATACATAGTGAAATCAGCAAGAGAAAAACAATATACTGTACTAATGTATATATATGGAATCTAGAAAAATAATATTGATGAACAGCAGGGAAGGAAAAGAGACACAGATGTAGAGAATGGTCTTGTGAACACAGGGGAGGGAGGGAGTGGGAGAAATGGGGACAGTAGCCTACGGGGTCGCACAGAGTCAGACACGACGGAAGTGACTTGGCAGCAGCAGCAGCAGCAGCAGCATATACACGCCATCCGGTGTAGGAGGGATAGCTGGTGAAAAGTTGCTGTGTAGGACAGGGAGCCTAGTCTGGTGCTCGTGATGACCTGGAGGGGTGGGATGGGGGAAGGAAGGAGACTAAGGAGGGAAGGGGCATGTATATAATTATGGCTAATCTGTGTTGTTATATGGCAGAAACCAACACAACATTGTAAAATTTTTAAAAACTCAATAAGAACAATATAAAGTTGTTTTTTTTTTTTAAGTTTGTTTCATTTGCCTGTGAGTAATTACATTTTTTGTTTGTTTCTTTTCAGACCAAGTGTTTATTTAGCTTGTTCCGGGATACTGGCCATAATTTGATTCAGAATAATAAAGTAGGCGGAATTAATTCTCCAGTGTCTAAACCAGTTGTTTCTAAGAACCTGAAAGAGGATAAAACAGTCAAAGAAAAGGATATGGAAGGAAAGCCTAGGCCTGGGGATGTGGTAGGTTGTCGAGAAGTTGATGATTTTGCTGGTTTTGTTACTTTCCAGAGGCTTGCATTGGTTTCTATTTTGATGAATTGCTTCATTTTAATTGACATTTTGATACAACATAATGGTCCTTGCTCCTGCTGTTGTGGAGACCATGTAAGAATTGAATTTTTGATGTGTGCTTATTTTGTTTCAGCAAGCACCTAGTATAAAATCTCAGAGCTCAGATACTCCTTTGGAAATGGAACCCTCCCTTTGCAACAATCCAGAAGGACAGGTAACTGCATGAAGAGTTAGAAAATTAAGTTTGAATCCATCAGTCCTTTACTAAGCAGGATTGTATCATATAGTGGAAAATGCTCAGGAAAATTCATTTTCTGAGTAACCATCCCATATTTGCCATGACTAGCTTATGACCTTGAGTAAGGTCATGTCTTTGTCTTGTTGAGACTCTAAAATGAGTGGATAACAGATTAATTTCAAGGTCCTTCCTAGCATTAAAAAATCATGTCTCATTAATTATGCTTATTAAGCCCTATTAGGGATGTAGAGATACATCATGTACAGCATTTATTCATATGCTCTCAACACTCTGGTGGGCAAAACAGATTGGTATGTAACTAAGTGTGAGACAGACCCTTGATGACCGCTGTAGCAGAGGCACAAATGAAAGCGCTGTGTGGGCTCAGGAGTCAGAGGAGGCAGTCTCAGAAGTCTTCAGGAAGGGGTGGCATCCAAGCCAAGTAGTGAAAGATAAAGAGAACCCTCTGCCAAATGGAGACGGAAGGAGAAGAATTTCAGGATCAGAGAATAACTTGAGTCAAGACACAAAGAAGGTAGCAGAACTCAGGGTATGTCAATTAATTCAGTGTATGATATAGAGAAATGACAACCCACTCCAGTATTCTTGCCTGGAGAATCCCATGAACAGAGGAGCCTAGCAGGCTACAGTCCATGGGGTTGCAAGAGTCGGATACGACTTGACGACTACACCACCACCACCACCACCACCATGATACAGAGAAATGAAAAGAAAGTAATGGCTCTAGAAGGAGGTGATAAAGAAGAGAGAGATTGAGTTGGGGTTTAGAAATGCTTTGAAAGGCTTGCTGAAAAGTGTGGGTTTCATTCTGTGGATGATGAGGGACTGTTAAGCCTTGTCTCAGAAATGCACATTTAAGTTTTTAAGTCATGTAGAAATAATACCTCATGAGTGTGTCAGGGCAATACTCTTGCCAGGATATAGAAAAAAGAGACTGAAGTTGTGGTAGGGGATTCAGACGTCGGTGTATAGGTTTTTCCTATAGTACAGGTGAGTGTTAATGACAGTTTAATCTAGGGACAGGGTTGTAGTAAAGAAAGTAAAAAACTCGCAGAGGCAAGGTATGAAATTTGAAAGCTTTGGGTGTTGAGGAATAAAATTAAAGCTAACTTGGGTTTCAAGCCTCACTTTCTGGAAAGATGACAGAATCATTAGAGAAAAATAAAGATAGTGGTTATTATAGGGGAATGATAAGTTCAGTTTTGGACCTGATATATTTAGGATGCTGGCAAAAATCTAGGTAGAAATGTCCTAGGTTGAAGTTGATAGATGGTACTTAGAAGGGTGTGGGTGGGAATGTCAGAAGGTTATGATATTATTTCTGCAAGACTCCTGAAAGATGTTTGCTAGAAGATAGAATGACACTCACTTAAAAGAATTTTAAGAATGATATTGAACAAATTAAACAAGACTTCAGCTGGGGTAGATGTTTTCAAGAGTAAAATTGAAAACCTTTTTCTGCAAGAGATAACCACTGCCACTATTTTTTAAAAATATTTATTTATTTATTTACTTATGGCTGCCCTAGGTGTTCGTGGCTGTGCTTGGGGCTTTCTCTAGTTATGGCAAGCTGGGGTTTCTCTTCGTTGTGGTGTGCAGGCTTCTCCTTGCAGAGGCTTCTCTTGTTGTGTAGTAAGGGCTCTAGGCACACTGGCTCCAGTCATTGCAGTACTCAGGCTCAGTAATTACGGTGCATGGGCTTAGTTGCCCTTCTGCATATGGGATCATTCCAGACCTGGGGTCAAACCTATGCCCACTGCATTGGCAGTCGGATCCTTAACCACTGGACCACCAGGGAAGCCCCCCCCCCATTACTATCTTTCTTTCCAGTTATTTTTCTATCTAAAAAATATTTTAAGTCGTAATCACACTTGCTTGCTTGCTTGCTAAGTCACTTCAGTCGTGTCCTACTTTGCGTGACCCCAGAGATGGCAGCCCACCAGGCTCCCCTGTCCCTGGGATTCTCCAGGCAAGAACACTGGAGTGGGTTGCCATTTCCTTCTCCAATGCAGGAAAGTAAAAAGTGAAAGTGAAGTCACTCAGTTGTGTCCGACCCTCAGCGACCCCATGGACTGCAGCCTACCAGGCTCCTCCGTCCATGGGATTTTCCAGGCAAGAGTACTGGAGTGGGTTGCCATTGCCTTCTCCGCATAATCACACTATATATAGTTAAATATACAATTTTCTCATTTATATTGTGAGCATTATAGTACTAAAATTTTTTCATGAATATGTATTTTCCTGGAAAGAATAAATTAGAGAAAAATGTCTTTGCAGCAATATGTAGAAGCAGGGACTTACATTGTGTTGGAGATTGAACTGGACAAAGCCTTGGTTCCGAAGAGAATGCCAGAGGAACTAGCCAGAAGGTGTGTGCCGATGGTTCTTATACCTGTTTTGCAAGACAATTTAGGTGACTTCCTTTAAGTCGTTTTGTCCACATAAATGTAATTTTTCTTGGGTTAAGCAGCAGACAGTTTTCTGGGTGTTTTTTTTTAATGAAGTTTTTTTCATTACTTTTGTCTTCTTTTAAAAAAAGCCATATATACCAATTACAAAAATATTGAAAATTTCAAGATCAGCAAGAAAAAAAAAATCAACAAGAAAGTATCTAAAAATACCCAGATTTCTTTCTACTCACCCAATGATAACCATTTTTAACACCTTGGTATTTATCCTTCTGGAGTTATTGTAAGTCTCTATATTACACACACACACACACACTCCTCTCATATAAATATGTGTAATTTTTTAGAACTATGCTTACGTTGTACCACAGTGCTTTGATTGTGTTGATAAGAAGTTGTCTGTTTCATCAAGGTTATCCAATTTATTGATGTATAATTATTCATGGTATCCTTTATTGTCTTTTTTATATAGATAGATGGAGAATAATGTCTCCATATATATGAGGAATCCCTCTACATTTCCTCTCAATCCTCATGCCATTTCCCTACCAACACCCTGCACCCCAGGCCTAAGCAATCACGTATCTACTTTTTGTCTGTATAAATTTGCCAACTCTGGAACATTTCATTTAAGTGGAAGCATATACCAATGTGGTCCTCGTTGGCTGGTTTCTTTCATCTAATATGATGCTGTGAAGGTTCATCCAGCATGCAGCGTGTATCAGTATTTCATTTCCTTATTGTTGAATAGTACTTCATTCTATGAATGTACCACATTTGGGCAATTTACTCTTACTATAGCATTCTGTAATGATTATATTAAAATGGAAATCAATTCATATAACTCCTCTCTTCAGAAGCTACCAGTGACTCCCATCATACTCTGAGCAAAAGTCAGTCTATATGACCTACAAGGGGCTGGCTATGTACTCTGCATGTATTTTCTCCTCATTTTTTTCTGTCTAGCCAAAGTGGCCTCTTGTTATTGCTCACACATGCCAGGCATACTCTTGCAGCAAGGCCTTTACACTTGCTGCTTGCTTTTCCTATAATTTCCTTCACCCCAGATATCTACATGACTTGCTTCCTTACTTCTATCAGGTCATACTCAAGTATTATCATCTCAGTGAAGCTTTCCCTGGTGAAATATGCTCCCCATCTCCACCACTCCCAACCCCCAACATAGTTTGTCTGCCTTCTTGTATTATTTTTCTGTGTGGAACATATCACTAACATATTTATCTTATTTATTGTCCTTTTTTCCCCCAACTAAAATGTAAGTGCCACGAGGGCAAGAATTTTTGTCTTTGCTTAATACTCTATCCCTGGCACCTGGAAAAGTGCCTGGTGGATAATAGGCACTCAATATATATTTTCAATGAATGAATAATATTGTCTCTGGAAAGGAAACTGGGTGGCTAAACAAGGTTGGCAGGAGACCACTTACTATATATTGGTTCATATTTCTTAAATTTTGAATCATATGGATATATTATCTAGTAACATAGATAAAATTAAAATTAAGAGTTATGAGCAAGGTCTACAATTACATAGAACCTATTCTCACTTTTCTTTTTGGCCATGCCACATAGCTTGCGAGATCTTAGTTCCCCAACCAAGGATTGAACCTGGGCCACTGCAGTGAAAGCACCAAGTCTTAACCACTGGACCACCAGGGAATTCTCATGCGAAGAGCTGACTCATTGGAAAAGACTCTGATGCTGGGAGGGATTGTGGGCAGGAGGAGAAGGGGACGACAGAGGATGAGATGGCTGGATGGCATCACTGACTCGATGGACGTGAGTCTCAGTGAACTCCGGGAGTTGGTGATGCACAGGGAGGCCTGGCATGCTGCAATTCATGGGGTTGCAGAGTCCGACACGACTGAGCGACTGATCTGATCAGAAAGAAAAATTGGATTTGTGAATTTTTTGGTAAATTTCAAGACAGTATAGTATACCTAAGTAGGAATCTGAAACTCTTAGAAGGAAGAACTATAATTCCGTTTGTCTGTATGCTCAGTCACTCAGTCGTGTCCGACTCTTTTCAACCCCATGGACTGTAGCCTGCCAGGCTCCTCTGTCCATGGGGATTCTCCAGGCAAGAATACTGGAATGAGTTGCCATGCCCTCCTCCAGGGGATCTTCCCAACCCAGGGATTGAACCCAGGTCTCCCACATTGCAAGTGGATTCATTACCAAGTGAGCCATCAGGGAAGCCCCTGATTTCTTTTGGGTTCTTGTAAGAACTCCTGGAAATGGAAGGTAAAAGTTTTGGTGTAAGTAGTTTAACAGTGATAAAATGTATTTTCTTATTCACTGTAAAGTTTTTTTTTCCACTGTAAAGTTTAATGTCTTTACTGTAGCTTAATGCAGTCTTATAAATTATGACCAAGAGTATACTTTTTATCCTTATTGTTATTCAGTCACTCAGTTGTGTCTGACTTTTTACAGCCCCATGGACTGTAGCACATCAGGCTTCCCTGTCTTTCATTATCTCCCAGAGTTTGCTCGAACTCATGACCATTGAGTCGGTGATGCCATCCAACCATCTCGTCCTCTGTTGCCACCTTCTCCTCCTGCCTTCAATCTTTTCCAGCATCAGGGTCTTTTCAAATGAGTCAGTTCTTCACATTGGGTGGTCACTGTATTGGAGCTTCAGCTTTAGCATCAGTCCTTCCAATGAATATTTAGGATTGATTCCTTTTAGGATTGACTGATTTGATCTCCTTGCAGTCCAACAGACTCTCAAGAGTCCTCTCCAGCATCACAGTTCGAAAGCATCAACTTTTCCTACTGAAGAGGAAAGAAAAGCTTTCACTTGCTTGTACCATTTATATTTCCAAAGCTTTGTGCTTTCAGAGACTCTACCAAAAGTCATAACAGCTACTGTTAGTAGCTACATAAAGCTACTAAAGTCGAAACACCCATTTCTTTCTAATGCCTGAGTTATGTAGTTTCTTGTGTACAAGAGATTTTAAAAAAATGAATAAGGGTAAAGCCTGGCCTCAAATTAGCCAGAAGTGCAACTTAGCTACTTTCCAGGTAGCTATTTAGTGGTTTCCTACCTTCCTTCCTAATTCACAGTTATATGCTGTTCTGAAGTTCACATCTAGGTTCTTACATGAGATAATAGCATAGTGGTCCAGTGTGATGGGCAACTGACCTTTGATATCCCTCACCCAGACCTTTGGCGCTGGGAAATAAAAGAACATACATCTGGATATAAGAAAGTTTTTGTGTTTTTTTTCTGATACAGGGTCAAGGAAATGATTCCTCCAAGGCCACCTCTTACCCGTAGGACAGGAGGAGCTCAGAAGGTAAGTGCCAAAGCCAAGGTGAAACTCTGAGATGTTGAGTGCACCCACTTGAAAATAGAGCTTGGGCTCTTCGGTGTGTTTTCCAGAAGGGGTGAGAAATTGTAGCTTCACATATTTTCCCTCATGCTTCTATCTGACCAGATTAAACATACAGTGTTTAATCTTTGGCTGATGGTTTCTGAGATGGGAAGAAAAGGGCAATTTATACCTAAAGTATTACTGAATGTAAAACCCAGTCCAGTTTCAGACTTTCCTTCCATGTCTTGACCTCTTTGAGGCCCCTTTACCAGACACTTTGTATTTTTCTAGGCGGTGAGTGACTACCACAAGCAGATCAAGAACATTTCTAGAGCCATTCTGAATGAATATCACAATATGTTTGGGAAACAAGTAGTCAAGACTGGTAATGATATAGACAGTGAAACCCTGGAGGAGCAGAAGTGCCAGCTCAACTATGAACTTAATTGCTCTGGAAAATACTTTGCTTTCAAAGAACAACTCAAGGTAAATATTAATTTATTAAACCGTGGATTTTTATGAAGCATCTTATCTGCATATGTAGTTATCATTTCTTTTCCAGTGATGTTCAGCTATGCTCTACCTTTCTTGCTACTGATACAAAGACCTATGTCCTCCATGATGGAATGTCTAGAGACATTCTTCCACTCCTGTATAGTCTTGGTATGGTTCAGTATCCATACTGAGTGTAAGCTTGTAATAAACTAATTCCTCACTTGAAGTTAGGCCAGATTTGGGGCCAGATTTCGTGTTGCATTAGCAGGCAGACACTCTGTACCTGGTGTTGATTCCATGACAATTTTCTGTTTCCCATTGCAAACCTTTTCCAGCCCATAGAATCACTAAGATTTGAGAAGTATTTACTTAACAATAATTTCCCAAATAATAATGGCTAACATTTATTGAGTATTTGTTGTATACAGACGAATTTTTAAATATTCCATATTTTACTAATTTAATCCTCACAACAACTATAAGAGAAAGGTACTCCTCATTTTATAGATAGAGAATTGCAGTATTTAGTTGATTAAATAATTTGCCTAAGATTACAGAGCTAGTAAAGGTCAAAGATGGGATGTACATTCAGGCAATCTGGCTCCAGACTCAACATTCTTATTTGCTAGACTGCATTGCCTTTGTATGTACATTTACTATGTGCCCTAAACTGTACCAAACAGATACAAAGAAAGTATGTGGAAATAATAAAGTGAAAAGCAACGGATACCCATGGAGACAAGAGGCCATTCTCAGGTGGCATAGGCACATCTCAGTTTGATTCCTGGTTCTACTATTACTAGCTGGATGTCCTTCTTCACCTGTTATTTCTCTTTGGCCTCTCAATCCTCTTTTGAAGTAAGATAGGAATACCAGAAGTACATATCCATTTAATAAATGAGGAAACCGAAATACCAAATGTAAAATAATTTATGAGGTTGTACAGTGGCAGGATTAGAACCAGGATTCCATTGTTCAGTCTCTCAAATCAGGCCTTTCTCCTTTTCTCCCTTGAATCATGTTGCCACTATGAAAAACATGATGCATAAACATAATGCTAAGGTTTTCTTTGTCTTTGTGACTCTCTTTGCAAAGTGTGAATCCTGTATTGACCATATTGATGATGATGGTAATGTCAAGAAAAGAATGATGTCATGAATACATACTTTGATGTCATGCAAAGTATGTTGATTGGGGGAAAATCAGAGAGCCAACGGTCTAGCAGTCACCAAGGAAAATCATTTCACCTTCTGGATTTCTGATGAGCCTTAGATCAGAAGCTCAAGGGAGGTCTGTGCTGTTAGCATGCTGCTGAACTGTGTTATCACATGGTGATGCGTGTCTCTTGCAGCATGCTGTGGTAAAGATTGTGAGAGAGAAGTACTTGAAGACAACATCATTCGAAAGCCAAGAGGAGCTGCAGAAATTTATCAGTGAGCTGTATGTTTTCTTGGTGGATCAGATGCATGTGGCCTTAAACCAGGTAGGTGCCTTAGAACTAAGCACTCTTCCTTTTCTCTGTAGGTCATCAGGGTCTCCTCTAAATAATTCCTTTCTTCTTGCCTCTTTTCTTCCTTAACTCCACAGACATTTATTGGGGTAGCTGCTCTGTGCTAGGCATTGAAAACACAAAGATGAATGAGAAACTGCCTAACTTATAAGACTAATTTTTGGAAAAATAAGGGGGTATCCTCTTTCATGCAATCTCAGAAACTACAGAATGATCTCTCTTCATTTCCAAGGCAAACCATTCAATGTCACGGAAATCCAACTCTATGCCCCGACCAGTAACACTGAAGAAGCTGAAGGTGAACAGTTCTATGAACACCTACAAGACCTTCTAGAACTAACACCCAAAAAAGATGTCCTTTTCATTATAGGGGACTGGAATGCAAAAGTAGGAAGTCAAGAAGCACCTGGAGTAATAGGCAAATTTGGCCTTGGAATATGGAATGAAGCAGGGCAAAGACTAATAGAGTTCTACCAAGAGAACACACTGGTCATAGCAAACACCCTCTTACAACAACACAAGAGAAGACTCTACACATGGACATCACCAGATGGTCAATATAGAAATCAGATTGGTTATATTCTTTGCAGCCAAAGATGGAGAAGCTCTATATAGTCAGCCAGGAGCTGACCGTGGCTCAGATCATGAACTCCTTATTGCCAAATTCAGACTTAAATGGAAGAAAGTGGGGAAAACCACTAGACCATTCAGGTATGACCTAAAGCAAATCCCTTATGACTATACAGCAGAAGTGAGAAATAGATATAAGGGACTAGATTTGATAGTGTGCCTGATGAACTATGGACAGAGGTTCATGACATTGTGCAGGAGACAGGGATCGAGACCATCCCAAAGAAAAAGAAATGAAAAAAGGAAAATGGCTGTCTGAGGAGGCCTTACAAATAGCTGTGAAAAGAAGAGAAGTGAAAAGCAAAGGAGAAAAAGAACGATACACCCATTTGATTGCAGAATTCCAAATAGCAAAGAGATAAAGCCTTCCTTCAGCAATCAATGCAAAGAAATAGAGGAAAACAATAGAATGGGAAAGACTAGAGATCTCTTCAAGAAAATTAGAGATACCAAGGGAACATTTCATGCAAAGATGGGCTCAATAAAAGACAGAAATGGTATGGACCTAACAGAAGCAGAAGATGTTAAGAAAAGGTGACAAGAATACACAGAAAAACTGTACAAAATAGATCTTCATGACCCAGATAATCACGATGGTGTGATCATTGACCTAGAGCCAGACATCCTGGAATGTGAAGTCAAGTGGAACTTAGGAAGCATCACTACAAACAAAGCTAGTGGAGGTGATGGAATTCCAGTTGAGCTATTTCAAATCCTGAAAGATGATGTTCTGAAAGTGCTGCACTCAATATGCCAGCAAATTTGGAAAACTCAGCAGAGGCCACAGGACTGGAAAAGGTCAGTTTTCATTCCAATCCCAAAGAAAGGCAATGCCAAAGAATGCTCAAACTACCACACAATTGCACTCATCTCACACACTAGGAAAGTAATGCTCAAAATTCTCCAAACCAGACTTCAGCGATATGTGAACTGTGAACTTCCAGATGTTCAAGCTAGTTCTAGAAAAGGCAGAGGAACCAGAAATGAGATTGCCAACATCCACTGGATCATCAGAAAAGCAAGAGAGTTCCAGAAAAACATCTCTTTCTGCTTTATTGACTATGCCAAAGCCTTTGACTGTGTGGATCATAATAAACTGTGGAAAATTCTTCAACAGATGGGAATACCAGACCACCTGACCTGCCTCTTGAGAAACCTATATGCAGATCAGGAAGCAACAGTTAGAACTGGACATGGAACAACAGACTGGTTTCAAATAGGAAAAGGAGTACGTCAAGGCTGTATATTGTCACCCTGCTTATTTAACTTATATGCAGAGTACCTCATGAGAAATGCTGGGCTGGAAGAGGCACAAGCTGGAATCAAGATTTCCGGGAGAAATATCAATAACCTCAGATATGCAGATGACACCACCCTTATGGCAGAAAGCAAAGAAGAACTAAAGAGCCTCTTGATGAAAGTGAAAGAGAGTGAAAAGTTGGCTTAAAACTCAACATTCAGAAAACTAAGATCATGGCATCCAGTCCCATCACTTCATGGCAAATAGATGGGGAAACAGTGGCAGACTTTATATTGGGGGGCTCCAAAATGACTGTAGATGGTGATTGCAGCCATGAAATTAAAATATGCTTACTCCTTGGAAGGAAAGTTATGACCAACCTAGACAGCATATTAAAAAGCAGAGATATTACTTTGTCAACAAAGGTCCATCTAGTCAAGGCTATTGTTTTTCCAGTCATCATATATGAATGTGAGACTTGGACTGTGAAGAAAGCTGAGCGCCAAAGAATTGATGCTTTTGAACTGTGGTGTTGGAAAAGACTCTTGAGAGTCCCTTGGACTGCAAGGAGATCCAACCGGTCCATCCTAAAGGAGATCAGTCCTGGATGTTCATTGGAAGGACTGATGTTGAAGCTGAAACTCCAATACTTTGGTCCCCTGATGCAAAGAGCTGACCCATTTGATGCTGGGAAAGATTGAGGGCAGGAGGAGAAGGGGATGACAGAGGATGAGATGGTTGGATGGCATCACCGACTCAATGGACATGGGTTTGGGTGGGTTCTGGGAGTTGGTGATGGACAGGGAGGCCTGACGTGCTGCGGTTCATGGGGTCGCACAGAGTTGGACACGACTGAGCAACTGAACTGAACTGATGCCAGTTATATGTTCATATAGCTAGGGAGAAAAGAGAAAGTCTGAAAAGATTTTTTTGAATTTAGCAATAAAGAGGCTGTTGTTAACCTTTTCATAGCGGTTTCATTGGTCTAATGAAGTAGATCCAAGTTATAGTGAATTGAGGAGTAAATGAGTGATTAGAAAGCAGGTGGATAAACATTCAAGAAGTTGGAAGATAAAAGGAAGGAGTAGGAAAGTAGTAGCTAGAAATTAGAGATTTTCTTTTTAAGATGGAAAAGTCTTTAGAATGTCCTCAGGTTTAGGAAAAGGAGTCAGTAGATTGGGAGAAGTTCAAAGTTGAGGGGAAAGAGAGGACAATCAATGGCAAACTTGGGATATACAAATGGAAAAGGATCAAGAATTTAGATGTAAGGATTAGCCTCAAAACAGAGAAGGATGTGATACCTCTTCCTCTGAGGTTGAAAGCAAAGACATACAATGGATGCAGGAATAAACAGTTTAGGGGCTTCCCTTCTTGAGCACTGGTGGTTAAGTGGTTAAGAATCTGCCTTGCAATGCAAGGGATGCTGGTTTGATCCCTGCTCTGGGGAGATTGCACATGCTGTGGACCAACTAAGCCTGTGCACCACAGCTACTGAGCCCACGCTCTAGACCCCGAGAGCCACAACTGCTGAGCCCATGCGCTGCAGCTGCTGAAGGCCTGTGTGCCTAGAGCCTGTGCTCTGCAACAAGAGAAGCCACCGATGAGAAGCTCACACACCGCAATGGAGAGTAGCCCCCGCTCTCTGCGACTAGAGGAAGCCCACATGCACCAACAAAGACCCACCACAGCCAAAAAATTAAATAAATCTTAGAAAAAAGAGAAACAATTTGGTTGTGGGATTCAAAAGTTGAAGGATTTTTTTTTTTTTGCCTAATAATTTCTATTTCCTCTGTGAAGTAACATCTTTACTGAAAGTAAAAGGAGTAAGTGTTGAATGTAGTTTGAAGAGAAGAAAATTTAGATACTGCCTAGCATAATGGAAAATGTTGCTGAACAAGGACAGATACATAGATTGTTGAGAGTAGTAAAGTCTTCAGCTAAGACCATATGCAGTTTTCTTCAGGCTCAATTAGCAGCTTCTGCCTAAGAAGGAAGAAGTCAGATTGTGGGATTGTTTTGATTTGGGAGTTGTCTGAGCAAGTGCAGGAAAAGGACAAGGATGCCCAGGACTTGAGTGTGCTGGTGAGAGAGCAGTATGAGTAGATAATCATGAGGTCCAGGCTTATCCATTTGGGAAATTATAGGTGTATTGGAAGTCAGAGAGCAGTTTTAAGGGGACTAAATGACAAGAAGACAGAAGGCTTGTAATGTGGGTATGGGGAGTGGATATTAGAGGTAAAATATTTCTGGTTTGGGCATAGGAGTGTGTTGCTATAGGGATTTGGAGCTCAGAATTAGAAAGAACGGAGTACAGAGGCATTAACAATGATCAGAAGCTCTCTTTGGCCCATCTCAAACTGAGCTTCACTCTTCACATTCCTTAGTAACTCTCCTTGTTAAAGTCAACGATAGAAGTTTTATTTCTGGTTAAGAAATCGGGGGAGGGGTCTTCCCTGCCCCTGGCCTCTGGCCCAAGAGATTGCTTATTAGACCTCCTGTTTCCTATCTGGGTATAAAGGATATGTTATTTTTCCTTCTACCTTTCTGGCTATGTCTAAAATGTCTCCTTGGTAGAATCTGTCTATCTATCCCATTGAAAATATAGATGTAGCTGCCAAAGATTTGTTTTCTCGATATTTGAAGATTCTAGGTACTTCTTGCCAACCTTTTCATATCATGACCCCTAAAAAATGATTATATTTCTGTACACTAGAGAAAAAGAAAGAAGCTATTTGGGGTTAGAAGTGACTTAGGGATGCTGACTGCCCAGCCTTGAGGAGAGCTGTTCTGCTATAAATAATTTTTACTCACTTCCATGAGCTCAGACTGTTGGTGTTCAGATACCTGAGATTCTATTTCACCCTCGATATTTATCTGTTGGTTCACACTCACTCTGTTACTGTACTGGCAAGACTGTGAGAAACCTCAATATCATTTTAGACATCATAACTAGAGCCTCATATCTGGTTTATTCTTATAAAACTTCTCTGCTTATAATTGCTTCATTTTGTCTACCTGTCATCTTGATGCTGACAAGACCATGCCAGATGATGTCCAAGGCACCCCTCCAGCCATTTATACTAGCAGTGAACAGCTTCGACTCTTTGCATTTGAAGCAGAAGTCAATGAGAACTATGAAATGGCAACAGTGTACTATGAAGAGGTAATTAAACATCTTTCTGGTGGTTGTTGCTACTGCTAATTGTATAATATGGGTATAATACATAGGAGTGTTTGATTGTTTGAAATCCAGCCTTGTTGGTGAAAAGATGGACACATAGATCAATAAAACAGAGTCCAAAAATAGGTCCACAGAAACAGAGCCATTATATTTTTGACAAAGTTGTTTACAAATTTAAAAATTCAATGCCGAAAGGATAGGCTTTTCAAAAAATTGTGTTAGAACAGTTGGTTATCCATATGCAGAAAATGAACCTCGAGAGGCAGAAATAAAGATGGCAGAGTAAGGGGACATGGAGGTCACCTCCTTGCCTTAAGCATGTTAAAAATATACCTACATGTGGAACAATTCTCACTGGAAGCTGACAGAAGGACTCGTGTACAAGCAAGGCTGTAAGAAAGATACACGCATAATTTAGCTGAAAGGGAAGAAAAGTGAGCTGGTTGGGACCTGTGTCCCTAGGAGGGGACTCAGAGGAGAAGGGAGGGTGCAGTGGTGAATATTCACACTGAGGGGTAAGTGAGTCAAGCTGCAGACTGGGTGTCCCAGTCCTGGATTACTGTGTAGAGAAGACAGGGCGCCTTTGCGGGTTGGAGGACTGACTGCTGGGACAAACAGAAAGGCTGGAGAAGCCTGGGCTCCGTTTATGAAGAATGCAAGTGTCCTGGCTTGCCCCTGAGGCAGGGCAGAGCGAGATCTGCCCTACAGGCTGGCACATTCCTCACGGCCACCTTACCATGCATCTGGGCCCAAGCCAAGCCAGTGCTCCAGCCCCACTCAGACCACACCACAGCATGGCACTGGATCTGGGGGCCACAACCAGGAAAAAAAAGTCTAACCTGGGCTGCATCTGAGAAGAGCCACAGATGGCTACATAAGCAGCCATTGTTACAGCTATATGCACAGGGCGCAACTTGCTTCACACACCCTTCCTCTGGTACAAATGTCCCAGTGTAGGGAGAGGGAGAAACATGCACTTAATGGGAACATAGCTGGAGGAAGATTGTCACATCCAGTTGTGAAACTGTTGCCCTGTGTTTTCTTAGGAGAATTTTATAGTTTTAGATATTACATTTAGGTCTTTGATTCACTTGAATTATTTTTTTGTATATGGTGTTAGGTAAGGGTTCAGCTTCATTCTCTGCATGTGGATACTCCGTTTTCCTAGCATAGTTTGCTTAAAAGATTGTCCTTTTCCTACCGAATGGTCTTGACACCTTTGTCAAAAGTCATTTGACCATATATGTTAGGATTTATTTCTGGGCTCTCCATTCTATTCCCTTGGCTTATATGTCTGTCTTTATACCAGTACCAGACTGATTATTGTAACTTTGTTAAGTTCTGAAATCAGGAAGTGTGAGTTTTCTCGTTTTGTTCTTTTTAAAGATCATTTTGGATATTCAGGATCCTTAAGATTCCATATGAATTTTGGAATGGGCTTTTATGTTTCTGCAAAAAAATATCATTGGGATTTTGATAGACATTGCATTGAGTCTATATATTGCTTTTCACAGTATTAAGTCTTTTAATCTAATCTGTGAACATGCGATGTGTTTTCATTTGTTTATCTCTCTTCTTTTTAATTTCTTTCAGCAATGTTTTATAGTTTTCACTCATTATAAGTTGCTTTTATTATTACATATTTGTGGATAAGCTGATATTTGCCTCCTCAAGACTGTGACAGAAGTGATTATATGTAAATTTTTAAAATGAAACATAAAATGAACCTTTTGGTTCCCAAGTAATTGGATGAGCATATGGTGACCAAAACACTGATACTAGAAAGCAATGAATTGAGGATTCATTTTTTTTTGAGGATTCATTTTTTACATTATTTCAATAAATATTAATTGACCACATAATATAAGCCAGACAAGTGACTGTTCTGGGCATTCAGAATTTAATGGTAAGCAAAAAAGAAGTTATATTTCTAATTTCATAGAGCTTATAGTATTTCTGGAGTGCTTGCTATGTGATGTTATGTGCATGAAGGATGTAGCATAGTGTCACGGTAACCTTGGTCCTCCTGATGTTTCATGTGGCAGAGGTTAGTTCGTGAGCCCCAGAACCTGGAGCACTGGCTGGACTATGGTGCTTTCTGCCTCCTAACTGAAGACAATATCAAAGCACAGGAGTGTTTTCGAAAAGCCCTTTCCCTGAACCAGAATCATATCCAGAGGTATGGTTGGAAGGGAGAGGAATGAGTAGGAGCAGATAAGCTTCTGTGTGCGTTTGCCCTGGTTCCTGTGACATGGGCCATGTGGTCAATCATGCTGGTGGTCTCTTCTCAGCTTGTTGCTGTGTGGTGTCCTGGCTGTCCTGATGGAGAACTATGAGCAGGCAGAAGTTTTCTTTGAAGATGCTACTTGCTTGGAACCGACCAATGTTGTAGCCTGGACTTTACTTGGTTTGATACTTTCCTATGATACAAATGTATCTTCTTTCATTAGAAGATTTTTCCTTTCTCCTTCCATTCTTTAATGGCTCATCATGTAATTCTTAAACTTTGGTAGAAGTGTGGGAAATTTAAATGAAATGTTGTCATTCTTCAGTATTTGATAGTGGGAAATTAGTCACCTTTGTTTCAACGTCTTTTTTTATTCAGGCTTATACTATGAAATTCAAAATAATGATATTCGAATGGAAATGGCATTTCATGAAGCCTCCAAACAGCTTCAGGCACGAGTTCTTCAGGCACAAGTCACGAAGCAGAAGAGCACCGGTACTATAGAGTATGTTGAAGAAGGAGGGAAAGCAGAATCCAGCTTAGGTCCTTGGGGAGTTACCAATGTTTCTTCTACAGCAGCCCTCAAAGTGGAAGCCCCCACAGGTAGGACCAGGGAGATGGTGTGTGGCTATTGGAAAAATTACTGGCCTCATGAGTAGGCTCTGGCACATAGTAGGTACTCAGTAAATAGTTGTGAAATGAATGAGAAAGTGGAGTTTTGAGTTGTTCCAGGGCTACCAGGCAACAGTCCTTCTAAACATTTCCTCATTCATGTGACTGAAAGTCGGAAATTTCTACTGTTGTTGCTTGTCAATTTTTTGAGACTTAAAATTTTTGAGAATTTAACATCTCTATGTATCCCTAAAAGGGGTATCATTTTAGCAGATTCTTTTCCCCCTCACTCACTTCCCCAGGATCTAAAGTCTCAGTCTTGTGATTGTAAAATTTTTAAATTTATTTAATCACTTTTTTTCCCTGTTTTTCACTGACATTCTCCTTTCCTCCACTTAAGGAAATCATTCTAATGTGTTTAAGTTGTGTGTTTTTGTATGTTTCTTGCATATGTTATTTTGTTTATAAGTTATTACACTTATTAACACAAAATTGTTATTTTGTGTACATGTATTTTCAACAGTTTAGGGTATAATGAATATTTCATAAACTGCACATATTTAATGTGTACAATTTGAAAAGTTTTGACACGTGAACACATCCATGGAAACATCACCACAGTTAATATAATGAACATATCTGAAAACTCCAAAACTTTCTTTGTGCCCATTTGTAATCTCTTTCTCCCATCCAAGTACTCAACAGGCCTGACCCTGATCAGATGAGATCTGGCACATTCAGGGTGGTGTGGCTGTAGACTGTAATCTCTTTCTCTTGCCCCTGTTTCCATATAACCACCAATCAACTTTCTGTTACTATGGATGAGTTTGCATATGTTAGACTTTTACTTATTTATTTACGGCTGCCCTGGGTCTTCATTAATGTGTGCAAGCCTTCTCTAGTTACAGCGAGTGGGGACAACTGCTCTTTGCCGTGGTGTGTGGGCTTCTCATTGTGGTGGCCTCTCTCATTGCAGAGCAAGGGCTCTAGGGGTATGGGCTTAGCTGTGGATCACAGGCCCAGCTGCTTCGCCGAATGTGGGATCTTCCCAGACCAGGGATCCAACCTGTGTCCTCTGCATTGGCAGGCAGATTCTTAACCACTGGGGATGTCCCAATTTTAGAATTAAGAAGAATTACACAGCATATACTGGTTTTTTGTCTGACTTTTTGCACTTCAGTTAGTCAGTCAGCTCAATCACTCAGTCATGTCCGACTCTGCGACTCCATGACTGCAGCACGCCAGGCCTCCCTGTCCATCACCAACTCCCGGAGTCCACCCAAACCCATGTCAGTTGAGTCAGTGATGCCATCCAACCATCTCATCCTCTGTCGTCCCCTTCTTCTCCTGCCTTCAGTCTTTCCCAGCATCGGGGTCTTTTCATGAGTCAGCTCTTCACATCAGGTGGCCAAAGTATTAGAGTTTCAGCTTCAGCATCAGTCCTTCCAATGAACATTCAGGACCTATTTCCTTTAGGTTGGATTGCTAGGATCTCCTTGCAGTCCAAGGGACTCTCAAGAGTCTTCTCCAACACCACAGTTCAAAAGCATCAATTCTTCGGCGCTCAGCTTTCTTTATAGTCCAACTCTCACATCCGTATATGACTGCTAGAAAAACCATAGCCTTGACTAGACAGACCTTTGTTGGCAAAGTAATGTCTCTGCTTTTTAATACGCTATCTAGGTTGGTCATAACTTTCCTTCCAAGGAGTAAGTGTCTTTTTATTTCATGGGTGTAGTCACCATCTGCAGTGATTTTGGAGCCCAAGAAAATAAAGTCTGCCACTGTTTCCACTGTTTCCCCATCTATTTGCCATGAAGTGATGGGAACGGGTGCCTTGATCTTCGTTTTCTGAATGTTGAGCTTTAAGCCAGCTTTTTCACTCTCCTCTTTCACGTTCATCAAGAGACTCTTTAGCTCTTCTTCACTTTCTGCCATAAGGGTGATGTCATCTGCATATCTGAGGTTATTGATATTTTTCCTGGCAATCTTGATTCCAGCTTGTGCTTCATCCAGCCCAGTTTTTCTCATGATGTACTCTGCATATAAGTTAAATAAGCAGGGTGACAATATACAGCCTTGACGTACTCCTTTTCCTATTTGGAACCAGTCTGTTGTTCCAATTCTAACTGTTGCTTCCTGACCTGCATATAGGTTTCTCAAGAGGCAGGTCAGGTGGTCTGGTAGTCCCATCTCTTTCAGAATTTTCCACAGTTTATTGTGATCCACACAGTCAAAGACTTTGGCATAGTCAATAAAGCAGAAATAGATGTTTTTCTGGAACTCTCTTGCTTTTTCGATGATCCAGCAGATGTTGGCAATTTCATTTCTGGTTCCTCTGGCTTTTCTAAAACCAGCTTGAACATCTGGAAGTTCACGGTTTATGTATTGCTGAAGCCTGGCTTGTAGAATTTTGAGCATTACTTTGCTAGCGTGTGAGATGAGTGCAATTGTGCGGTAGTTTGAGCATTCTTTGGCATTGCCTTCCTTTGGGATTGGAATGAAAACTGACCTTTTTCAGTCCTGTGGCCTCTGCTGAGTTTTCCAAATTTGCTGGCATATTGAGGGCAGCAGTTTCGCAGCATCATCTTTTAGGATTGGAAATAGTCCAACTGGAATTCTATCACCTCCACTAGCTTTGTTCGTAGTGATGCTTCCTAAGTCCCACTTGACTTCACATTTAGGATGTCTGGCTCTAGGTGAGTGATCACACCATCATGATTATCTGGGTCATGAAGATCTTTTTGTACAGTTCTTCTGTGTATTCTTGCCACCTCTTCTTAATATCTTTGGCTTCTGTTAGGTCCCTACCATTTCTGTCCTTTATTGAGCCCATCTTTGCATGAAATGTTCCCTTGGAATCTCTAATCTTTCTCATTCTCTGGTCTTTCTCATTCTGTTGTTTTCCTCTATTTCTTTGCATTGATCACTGAGGAAGGCTTTTTTTTTTTTATCTCTCCTTGCTATTCTTTGGAACTCTGCAATCAAATGGGTGTATCTTTCCTTTTCTCCTTTGCTTTTGGCTTCTCTTCTTTCCTCAGCTATTTGTAAGGCCTCCTCAGACAGCCATTTTCCTTTTTTCATTTCTTTTTCTTCAGAATGGTCTTGCTCCTTGTCTCCTGTACAACGTCACGAACCTCCATCCATAGTTCATCAGGCACTCTGTCTATCAGATCTCGTCCCTTAAATCCATTTCTCACTTCCACTGTATAATTGTTAGCGATTTGATTTAGGTCATACCTGAATGGTCTAGTGGTTTTCCCCACTTTCTCCAATTAAGTCTGAATTTGGCAATAAGGAGTTCATGATCTGAGCCACAGTCAGCTCCCGGTCTTGTTCTTGCTGACTGTATAGAGCTTCTCCATCTTTGGCTGCAAAGAATATAAGCGATCTGATTTCAATATTGACCATCTGGTGATGTCCATGTGTAGAGTCTTCTCTTGTGTTGTTGGAAGAGGGTGTTTGCTATGACCAGTGTGTTCTCTTGGCAGAACTCTATTAGCCTTTGCCCTGCTTCATTCTGTACTCCAAGGCCAAATTTGCCTATTACTTCAGGTGTTTCTTGACTTCCTACTTTTGCATTCCAGTCCCCTATAATGAAAAGGACATCTTTTTTTGGGTGTTAGTTCTAGAAGGCCTTGTAGGTCTTCATAGAACCGTATAACTTCAGCTTCTTCAGCATTACTGGTCGGGGCATAGACTTACATTACCGTGATATTGAATGGTTTGCCTTGTAAAAGAACAGAGATCATTGTATTGTTTTTGAGACTGCATCCAAGTACTGCATTTTGGACTCTTGTTGACTATGATGGCTACTCCATTTCTTCTAAGGGATTCTTGCCCACAGTAGTCAATTTAATGGTCATCTGAGTTAAATTCACCCATTCCAGTCCATTTTAGTTCGCTGATTCCTAAAATGTCGACATTCACTCTTGGCATCTCCTGTTTGACCACTTCCAGTTTGCCTTGATTCATGGACCTAACATTCCAGGTTCCTATGCAATATTGCTCTTTATAGCATCAGACCTTGGTTTCATCACCAGTGACATCCACAACTGGGTGTTCTTTTTGTTTTGGCTCCATCTCTTCATTCTTTCTGGAGTTAATTCTCCACTGAGCTCCATTATTAGCATATTGGGCACCTATTGACCTGGGGAGTTCATCTTTCAATGTCCTATCTTTTTGCCTTTTCATACTGTTCATGGGGCTCTCTAGGCAGGAATACTGAAGTGGTTTGCCATTCCCTTCTGCAGTGGACCACATTTTGTCAGAACTCTCCACCATGACCCATCTGTCTTGGGTGGCCCTACATGGCATGACTCATAATTTCATTGAGTTAGACAAGACTGTGGTCCATATGATTAGATTGGTTAGTTTTCTGGTGGTTTTCATTCTGTCTGCCCTCTGATGGAGAAGCATAAGAGGCTTATGAAAGCTTCCTGATGGGATAGACTGACTGAGGGGAATACTGGGTCTTGTTCTGATGGGCGGGGCCGTGCACAGTAAATCTTTAATCCAGTTTTGATTATTTTGAGACTCAAACATGTTGTTGCCCATATCAGTAGTTCATCCTTTTTTATTGCTAAATAATATCCTGATGTATGGAGATACCACACTGTATTTATTTAATTACCTGTTGATATATATTTGGGCTGTTTCTAGTTTGGGACTGTTAAAGTTGCTGGGGATATTGTGTACAAATTTTTATATAGACATGGACTCTCATTCTTTTGGATAAATACTTATTATTATTTTTTATCACAAAGTTGTGTCTGAGTCTTTGCAACCCCATGGAATGCAGCATGCCAGGCTTCCTTGTCCTTCACCATCTCCCAGCATTTGCTCAGACTCATGTCCATTGAGTCAGTGATACCATCCAACCATCTCATCCTCTGTCGCCCCTGATACTGGGAAAGATTGAAGGCAGGAGGGAAAGAGGATGAGATGGATAAATACTTAGAAGTTGAATAGCTGGGACTGTTCAACTTAGAAATTGAATATCTGGGTTATCTAGCCATATGTTTTTTAATTTTCTAATATATGAGAATTTTTCCAGATATACTTGTTTCTTACTTCTAATTTAACTTAATAGTGGTTAGAAAATGTACTTTACATGATTTGAATCCTTCTACTTGTTTTATGGTCTAGTGTTTAATCTGACTTGATCCATGTACACTTGAAAAGAGTGTATATTCTGCTGTTGCTGAGTGGAGTGTTCTATAAAGTGAGTTTAATTAGTTGATTGTGTTGTTCAGCTCTGCAAATGCTTTGTGGTTTTGTGCCTTTGAAGTTTTGTTTAACTAGTTCTTCCTACCTCAAGTCACATTTTCTTCGATTAACTTTATAATATTAGTTTTTTTAACTTTATAATATTAGTTTTACATTTACATGTTTAATCTATCCAGATTCCATCTCTGAGTGTGATGCTAGGTGGGAACTAGTTTCATTCCACGTAGAGAGATAATTTTCTCAAAAGCATCTGTTAAACAATCATCTGTTATCATTTGATTTAAGGTGTACATGTCTCTGAGCTCTATGTTCTGATTTGTCTGATCTTAAAACAGCATCACACTCTGTATTGCTGTGGTGTTACACTGTGCCTTGGTTTCTGGCACATGAGGTTTTCCCATTTACTTGCCTTTTGTATACCTGATTTACCTGTTCATGAATCTTTATTCACCTATATGAATTTTATAGTGAGTTTATCAAGTACGTTAAAAATCCAGTTGGACATTTTGTTTTGACTGTATTGAATTTATAAATTAATTTAGGGATAATAGACATCTGTGCTTCTGTGCTTGGTCGCTCAGTCATGTCCAACTCTTTGCGACCCCATGGACTGTAGCCTGCTAGGTTCTTGCCTGGAAAATCTGGGAATACTAGAGAGGGGTTGCCATGCCCTCCTCCAGGGGATCTTCCCAACCCAGAAATCAAACCCAGGTCTCAAGCATTGCAGGTGGATTCTTTACCGTCTGAGCCAACAGGGGACTCCAGTAGACACCTGCATATTATTAACCATTCTATCCAAGTATGTGGAGAATCTCTCCATTTACTCTGGTCATCTTCTGGGTTCTTGATTAAAGTTTTTAACATTTTTTCCCCAGTGAGGCCCTGTTTAAGTAATTCATAGTTGTTTTATTGATTGCATTGCTATCATAATAGTAGCTTATTTTAATTATTTTCTCCTTTTATCTATTAGTATAGTGAACAACATACTTAATATTTATTTTCTAGTTGGTTATTGCTGGTATTTTTTAATGTATGCTATTGATTTTCTACATTTTAGTGTGTACTATTGTTTTGTAGATTTGACTTGTATATGATAATCTAATTTGACTCATTTTTTTAAAATAGGGAGCTTAGTTTATTTATTTCTTTATTTTCAGCAGTGCTGAGTCTTCGTTACTATGCGGGCTTTTCTCTAGTTGCGGAGAGTGAGGGCCACTCTCTGGCTGAGGGCAGAGTTCTCATTGCAGTGGCTTCTTTTATGGCAGAGCACGGGCTCCAGGGCATGCAGGTTCAGTAGTTGCGGCACTTGGGCTCTAGAGCAGAGGCTCAGTAGTGGCGCACAGGCTTGGTTGCTCCTTGGCATGTGGGATCCTCCTGGACCAGAGATGGAACCTGGGTCTCCTGCACTGGCAGGAGGATTCTCCACCACTGAGCCACCACGGAAGCCCGTAATTTGACTCTTATTGATTCAGATAGATTATTACTTCTATTGTTTTTTCCAGATATGATTATTATATCATCTGCCAATAATGATAGTGTTACCTTTGCTTCCCAATTCTCATACTGCTCACCTCTTTTTATTATTTACAGTAATATGTTGTAGTTGTAGTGTTCAGCCTTGTCTTCTTTCCCTAAGGGGAATGAGTTTAAAGTTTGTCTGTTAAATCTAAAATATGGTTTAAGATTTTTCTTAAAAAAAAACAAAACCTTTACAGAATTAAGAAAAGTCTCTTATGTTCTTAATTTCCAAAGTTTTTTTTCATTAATAAGTATTGATCCTTATCAGATTCTTTTTCTGCATCAATTAAAAAAAACTATTTTCTCCTTTTATCTATTAGTATAGTGAACAACATTGATAGATTTCTTTTATATTTAACAATCCTCACAATAATTGAATAAATACTGCTTGATCATAATGTATTAATTTTTAATATACCTTTTGATTTGAATAGCTAACTCTTTATTTTGGATCTTTGCATCTGTATTCATAAATGAAAGCCTATAATTTTTTTTGTCTAGTTTTATGATCCAGATTAATAAGTACCTTTTATTCTTTTGCTTTTAGTGTTTAATGTATTTGTATTTTATATTTATTAGAGTTATTCATGGCATTTTCTACTTTTTTTGCATTTTCTACTTTTTAGAGTTTGTCAATTTCATCTAGGTTTAAAAAATTCATTAGAAGGACATGTTTTTTCATATTAATATATTATTTTTATACAGACTTTATTTTTTAGAGCAGTTTAAGTTTCTAAGGTTGTGTCTTGTTCTTTTATTGATAACATATTCAGCTATCTCTTCATTTCCCCATTCTCTGTTTACTTCTGTGTGTTAGATAGGTCGGTTGGCTACATTTCCCAGTCTTGAAGAAGTGCCTTATATAGGAGATGTCCAATGGGGTCCAGCAGGGCACTCTTCTCAGGTCACCAGAGGTATACACTCTAGAAGTATCCCTCTTCTCTTGTGGCAAGGTGAACTTTATGGGCATGCTGGTAAGCAGGACTGGCCCCTGGCCCAATTGTCCATGAGGCTGTGCCTCATGTGGTAACTGAGGGCCCACTGGATGGCACAGTATTTTTCTGTGTGGTTGGTTGTGCATCCCCGAGGGACTCAAGGCTGGTGCCAGTCCACTGGTGGGCAAGTCCGTGTCCCCAAACAGCTGTTCTTGAGCTCCAGGGGAGCTCACAGCTTTGCCAACCCACTGGTGAGTGGGGTCGATTCCCAGTGGTAATAGGCCAAAGGGAAGATTCTAAAATGGCATTTGCTAGTACCAATGTTATTGTGGTAGAATGCTTCAAAAATGGCTGTTTCACCAGTGTCTGCATCCCTAGAGGGAGTACCAGTTAACTTCTGCCACTCCAGAAGGTTCTCCAAGATCAGCAAGAGGGTCTGACCTGGGCTCCTTTCAAGTTAATGCCTCTGCGCTGAGACATGGAGCATGTGACATTTTGTGGATGCCCTTTGAGTGGAGTATCTATTTCCTATAGTCCTTTGCCTCTTCTTATCCTAAGCCCCACTGGTTTTCAAAGCCAGATGTTCTCGGGGCTTGTCTTCCTGATGCAGAATCCCTAGGTTGGGGAGCCTGATATAGGGCTTAAACCCCTTGCTCCTCGGGGAGGACCTCTATGATGGTGATATTCCTCTTGTTTGTGGATCACCAAACTGAGAGTGTGGATCCTGACTATACCATGTCCCCATCCCTCCTACCATCTCATTGTGGTTCCTTTTTGTCTTTAGTGTGGAAAACATTTTCTTCTAGTCTCTGTCATTTTCATAGATAAAGACAGCTGTTCTATAAGTGGTTGTAAATTTGGTGTATCCATGGGAGGTGGTGAGTTCAGGGTCTTCCTACTCTGCTATTTTGGCCACCTCCAGTTTCTTTTTTTTCCTTAAGATCATCATGTCTCAATGATCAGTCTGCATATATAACCAGTCTCTTTTTCCTGAAATGCATATTGGATTACCTCCATCTCTAATAGTTTGGGTTTCCTTCTCTTTCTTGTTCTGCCTACAACGTGGGAGACCCGGATTCAATCCCTGGGTCAGGAAGATCCCCTGGAGAAGGAAATAGCAACCCACTCCAGTACTCTTGCCTGGAAAATCCCATGGATGGAGGAGCCTGGTAGGCTACAGTCCACGTGGTCACAAAGAGTCTGACGCAACTTAGCGACTTCACTTCACTTTCTTGTTACATCCATTAGGTGTAATCATTTCCCACTAATACTGCCTTCCTTTCTAAGAGCTCACCTCCCCTCACAGTTTCTATTTCACTTCTCATAACTCTCAAATGTCTGTCTTTAATGCTGACGCCCCTCCAGAGTCCAGCAGTGGATTTTCCCACTAGGTAACTCATCTCCTCATATGGGAAACTGACTGCATTGTTATATTAGGCACCCAAGCTCGTGATCTCAGAGTCAGTCCTGCTTCTTCTTGCTTGCTTACTTGACCTTCCGTATCCTTATATCAAGTTGATTTCCCAGACCAGTTGATTTTCTTTCGAAATGCTCTCTGCACCATCCCTTTATATTTCCACTGCTATCCATTACCAATATCCAGAGCATTATAACAGCCTCATTACAGACTTCTTCATCAACATTTTTTTCTCCTTGCTGCATAGTACTGCTAGAGTAATCTTCATAAAATACCACTTTAATCCTCTGATTTTTCTGCTCAAACTCTTCACTGTAACCCTCTTCTTTTTCTTATAGAAGAAAACTCCTAGCATTCAGATATCAATACAGTCTAGCCCCTAACCTCCCTTTCCTTAATTTTTGCTATGCAATCCTCAGTACCCATTAAAATAATTAACTTGCTACTCCCAAGCTTTAGCCCCTACCTCTTTACCTATCCAACTTTTACCTATTTTTCAAAGCCATATCTTTTTCTCTAGCTGCGAGTGACCTCTTCTAAGTCAGAGCCAGTTGGCATTGATCATTTCCTAACTGACATTGCTTTTTATTTTTATTCCTAAAACATGTATTTATGTGAGAGGCAGCATGGTATGTTTAAGAGCTTCAGGAAATTAACTTTTCTGTGGTTCACTTTGTTTAATGGAACATAACAAACATATCTCATAGTGTTGTGAAAAATAAATAAAACTATGCATTACGGTCCTTATGTTCAAATACAGTCATGTTCAAATAGAGCTACTTTATATGATGATGATGGTGATGATTTTTGAATAATGAGATAAAATAGAATTCTTGTCCTTAAGGAGTTTTAATATTTTCTAAAACTATGTTAATATTCTCCTTTGGATTCTTGAGATTCTAGGTTTGGCATATAGCTTTTGCAATAGGTATTTGACACTATCCGGACTTGGCTTACAGCAGCTTTGGACTAGGGAGTCACAGTGACAGGAGCTGTGCTGTCAGTGGGGCTTGTACTCTTTAAATTAATCAGAAACATGAAAGTCTGCAGAACAACGTTTCTTCCCATGAAATATTTAGGGGATATGTATGCTCTGGAAGTTACTTGTATTTTATCTCCTTTTATAATAAAATTTTTTCACTGTATTTGTCTTTCATTTTTTACATTATGAAAACATGATAACACATTTATAGGAGACTTGAAAATGCAGAACAGAGTTACATGTAGTTCCACTATATATTACAATTACTTTTTAAAGTAGGTAAATTAAGAGTTTTAGTTGGAGATTCAATATCAAGCTCTCAAAAATTAACAGAATGAATATACAGAGAAATAGAAGGATGTAGTAGACCTGAAAAGCACTATAACCCAATTTGACATAATTAAGATTTACACAATTTTCATATAACAATAGGATACAAATTCTATTCAAGTTCCCATAGACTATAAACTATGAAGACATTGGAACACATCCAGGGATATAAGACCAGGTGCAAAAATTTCATGGTCTAAATATACTGAAATCATGCATTCTGTTCTCTTTTCACTGTGGTATTATGTTAGAGATCAATATCAAAATATATTTGAAAATAACCCACATATTTTCAAGTATAATATGACATTTAGCAAGAGAGATATTTGACTTAGGTATTGAGAGCCTCAACAAAATTAGAAGACTCAAAAAACACAGAGGGTGGTTGCAGAGAAGAAAGTGTTTGAATGAGAAATTAATATCAAAGATACTTTAAAAATCTCATTTTGGGGAAGTTAAATGTCAAAATTATTTGTAACAGAATAAAAGTGAAAAGAGAATTTACCAGAATTTGTTGTACACTGAAGCTGCTCAATGCAATTAAATACAATGTGGAGTCTTGAATGAACTATGAAAAGAAATAATGGACACTAGCAAAAGATTTTGTGAAATTTGAACAAAATCTTACTTTAATAATACTGTATCACATGTTAACTTCTTGTTTTTTTACAACATAGTATTTCTTTATAATTTTCAGAATTGGATTAGAAGTTTCAAGCCTCGTTCAAATTTTTTCCTATAATAAACATTTAAATATTAATACAGTTTAGGAAGGTGTTTTTTTTCTCATTAAAATATAATCTTTTTTAGGACTAGGAGCTCCATTATCCATTCTAGATGAATTTCTTGATGAATCCTCTCAACTGCAGTCTGATTCACATGAACCCATTTTGTCTGTACAATGTCAGGATCCAGCTACCAGCCAAAAAGCATCCAACATATTTATCAAGGAAACAGGATCAAAAAAAGGTAACTAGAATAAAGATTTCTGCTTGAAAGAAGGGCATAAACAAAGTAGACAATGATAAAGACTCTTATGACGACCAAAATGGCAGTCTCGTTTGAAGTTGATTGGCTTATCTGTTATGCTAAATTCCTTCATATGAGGCTAGTCTCTGAAATCTAATCTCAGTAGTGCCACTCTTTCACTTTTAGCTCAGAGAAATAGCCAACAGATCTACGACTTTCTAACAGTGAATTTTCATGTTTGGAATATCTGAAGGTTCAAAGTATCTAGAAATCTGTTTCACATTTAAGAAGATCTGAATACTTTTTTTGGCCAGAGAGGGGGTGGGTGCATGCTGTCCAATGTGTGGGATCTTAGTTCCCTGACGAGGGATTGAACTCATGCTTCCTGCAGTGGAAGGGTAGAATCTCAACCACTGGACTGCCAGGGAAATCGCAGGAAGATCTGAATTTAAAAAAAAAAAAAAAACTTTCATTTCAGTCAACTTGTATTTGGAACCATCAGTAGACTAACCTTGAGAACCTGTGAGATCTCTTTGGGGGTCATTGTTGTAGAATAATCTATTGCTTTCAAGATTATACTTTCTCTCTTGTAATTGAGTAGAATACTCTCCCTTCTATGTGTCTGAGCTTCTGAATTTTTTCTTTATATCTAATTGTCTATTATTTTAATATCATATTTTCAGAAGCCCTAAAATCTCAAGAGTCATCAACTTGTCTGCATTCCACCCCTTATAGCGTTTCCCAAACTCCTACCACCATTTTCATGGAGACCATACGCTTCTTGATGAAAGTCAATGCTGTGCAGGTAAGAATATTTGGAATAGGGCAAGTAGAGGGAAAGATTTTAATGAACTACTTATTCTGTTCTGCTGCTGCTGCTGCTGAGTCGCTTCAGTCGTGCCCGACTCTGTGTGACCCCATAGACGGCAGCCCACCAGGCTCCCCCGTCCCTGGGATTCTCCAGGCAAGAACACTGTAGTGGGTTGCCATTTCCTTCTCCAATGCATGAAAGTGAAAAGTGAAAGTGAAGTTGCTCAGTCGTGTCCGACTCTTAGCGACCCCATGGACTGCAGCCTACCAGGCTCCTCTGTCCATGGGATTTTCCAGGCAAGAGTACTGGAGTGGGGTGCCATTGCCTTCTCCCTGTTCTATTATAGTGGTGTCTTTGCAAGTTTAAATGTGTATGATGCAGAAATCAAACATGTTTCTAAGAGCACACTGTAGGCCTAGTGGTATAAACATCCAAATCTGAACTCCTCTCTGTGGAAAGCGTTAGCAGACCTCACTGCCAGTCTGCTCCCTATAGAACATCAGCAAAGCAAAGTCAGACTCTGAGCTGTGTAGCCTGGTGTTACTTTAATATGGGAACTCATATTATGTGAGCGTTAGGGATTCACAGGAGCCTAAGCACACCCTTCTTTCCTTCCAGATTCTGAACCAATTGAAACTATTACACAGTGCTATTGAGGGATAAAAATATTAATTTTTTATTGGTAAAACTGGGCTGGATATGTGATTGATCCCAGATCTGACTTAGCCATGCAGTCATAGGTGGAAGAGCTTGAGAGTTGCAGTCTCCTCCCAGAGAAGAAGAGCATCCTGCAAGGTCTACCTACCGCATAGGCAGTGAGAAGCATACCCATGAAGCAAGCAGTAAGAGAGAGAGCAAGATTCAGGAGCCAAGAGAGCTGGCCCTCAATCTGTAGAGTGCATGCCCCACTGAGGGTGGGCAAACTCAAGAAAGGGCAAGAATTACAAACTCATTGAGAGTGGACCACATAAAACAGGAGCCTTTAATATACTAACCATTCACAGTAGAGAAACAGGCTTTCTGTCTCCCTAATTAGATGAATCACTTCCCCCCATATCCAAGAGCCTGAATGCAGATAGAGGAAAGAGCTGCAGAACCTTCTCCTGTGTTTTCCTAACCAGGTATTAATGTCAGTGGAAGTTTCTGTGTTATAGGCTGGGATGAGAACAGAGGGAGAAGAAGGGTTTCCCCTCTACCTAGCAAGTACATATGAGTTTGTCAAATTTGCAGGCCTTAAATCATATTAAAAACAAAGACTAGCCCAAAGTGTAACTGGTGAATATAACCAATGTTTGAGAGTATGTCAGAAACAGACATTATGTTTCTAAGATCCCAAATCTACAATTTTAGAAAGGGAAGTTTTGCCTCATTCTGAGTTTCCTTGTAAACACAAATGCCTGAACATTTACCTTATATGTTAATTTGGTGGTTGATGAAATGCCTATGTATGCTACGCAGCAGGCTAAAACTCGTCTAGTGTAACGAACAAGACCAGGATTGTATAGTACTACAGGTAATTAATTTGGAAATATTTCTACATGAATAGCTCTTAATGGAACCATGATATGCTGAATGTTCATAACTCACCTCTAACCTTTTGAAATCGATAATCATCTCATTCTATAATATGCTCTTTATTATTTATTATCAGAGACATAATCTTCAACCATGAGAGCTGTGGAACTGACACAGTGCAGTCATTTACATGTTTCTTATCATCTGATTTTTCCTTGCAGTACGTACACAGAGTGCTTGCCCATGAGCTACTGTGCCCTCATGGAGGCCCCAGCTGTGAGTATTATTTGGTGCTGGCCCAAACACACCTTCTCAAGAAGGACTTTGCTAAAGCAGAGGAATACCTTCAACAAGCAGCCCAGATGGACTACCTGGTAATTACTTTTGCTAGAGCATCTTAAATTTATTTTGGAGAAGGGACAAGCAGTTAAGTCATTTTATCTGGTTTCCTCCCATTTGTTTTTCTTACTTAATCATGACTTTTACAAAGGCCAGAGAAAAGATAAGGACAGCTCTTTAGCAGACAGCTTATCTACTTCAATTTTCCTCAACTTCTGCTTTCTCTTTGTGAACACCGTCATGGTTATGCTTGAATGTTTTCTTAATATTTACCCGAAGGACAAAATGACTTTGAAGAATGAGAGGGCAGTCCTAGAGCAGTATTTCCCAGTGCAACTGTGAATGGCTCTCTTTCTAATTTGCAAAAACACACGGACTTCATTTAAATCAAAATGTTAGACAAAAATCATTAATATGCTTTTAAATACTATCTCATCCCCTGTGCTGCTTGTTCTTCACTTTCTCAGAACCCTAATGTCTGGGGCGTGAAGGGTCATCTCTATTTTCTGAGTGGAAATCATGTGGAGGCCAAGGCATGCTATGAGCGAACCATCAGTTTTGTAGTGGATGCTTCTGAAATGCACTTTATCTTCCTGCGCCTGGGGCAAATATACCTGGAAGAGAAAGAGGTGAGGAATAGAGGATGGGGAATAACTGGTCATGGTCTGGGACCTGATTAACATTAGCATTCTTCTTTGAGGACTAAAAAATAGTAATATGATAATGATACTTTTACATCCAAAGGTAAAGTGACTTGCTCAACATCAGATAACCAGTGATTAATAGAAGTAGAATTCAAACACAGGCAGTCTAATATTCAGTACAGTTCAGTTGCTCAGTTGTAGCCGACTCTTTGTGACCCCATGGACTGCAGCACCCCAGGCCTCCCTGTCCATCACTAACTCCTGGATCTTACTCCAACTTATGTCCATCGAGTTGTTGATACTATCCAACCATCTCATCCTCTGTCGTCCCCTTCTCCTCCTGCCTTCAATCTTTCCCAGCATCAGGGTCTTTTCAAATGAGTCAATTCTTCACATCAGGTGGCCAAAGTACTGGAGTTTCAGCTTCAGCATCAGTCCTTCCAATAAATATTCTGCAAAAAAACATTTATAAAGGATATACTGCTTTGTAATAAAATAAAAATACTGTGAAAAAAATACTGAGAAAAAACATTTACAAAGGATACACTGCTAAAGGACTGCTATCCAGAATATACAAAGAATTCTTAAAACTGAACAATAAGAACATTAAGAACAACAGTTCTTTAAGAAAACAATATTTAAGAAAAGGGCCAAAGACCTTAACAAACAAAATACAGATGAAATACAAAAGAAAGAAGGGACCTGCCTGATCGTCCAGTACTTAGGACTCCATGCTTCCACTGGAGGGGTGCAGATTTGATCCCTAGTCAGGGGACTAAGATCCTGCATGCCACACAATGTGGCCAAAAAATTTAATGAAAGAAGACATACAGATGGAAAACAAACACATGAAAAGATGCTCCACATCATCTATCATTAGGGAAATGAAAATTAAAACAGTAACGACCCTGGGGAAGGAAATGGCACCCCACTCCAGTACTCCTGCCTGGAGAATCCCATGGATGGAGGAGCCTGGTGGGCTACAGTCCACGGGGTCACAAAGAGTCGGACATGACTGAGCGACTTAACTTTCAACAAGCATACAAAATGTGTTGTATGAAAGTAGGGAGACATGCTAATTAAAATTAAAACATCATTAAAAAAAAAAAAACAGTAACGAAATATAACTATACACCAAAATGGCACATTGACATTGCCAAACGCTGCTAAGGATGTGGGAGCAACAGGAATTCTCTTTCATTGCTGGTGGCAATGCAAAATGATATAGCTACTTTGTAAAACAGTTTGGCAATTCCTAACAAAATCAAAAATATTTTTACCCTATGATCAGCAGTTATGCTCCTTATATTTACATAATGAAGTTGAAAACTCATCTCCACACCAAAACCTGCACATGGATGTTCATAGTAGCTTTATTCATAATGGCCAAAACTTGGATACAACCAAGATGTTTTTCAGTAGGTGAATGGATAAATAATCTGTGGTATAGCCAGATAATAGAATATTATGCAGTGCTAAAAAGCTATCAAGCTGTCAGGCTATGAAAAAACAAAAGGAGCTTAAATGCTTTATTTAGTGAAAAAATCAAATGTGCGCAAGCTAGGTGGTGTATGATTCCAACTGTATGATATTCTGGAAGAGGTAAAACCATGGTGACAGTAAAGGTGTCAGTGATTTCCAGGGACTGGAGGAAGGAGAGTGATGAATAGATGAAGCATAGAGGGTTTTAAGGGCAGTGAAAATACTCTAATGATGGAAAAATGTCACCCGTTTGTCCAAACCCATAGAATGTACAACACCAAGAGTGTACCCTGAGGACAACCGTGGACTTTAGGTGATGATGATACGTCAGTGTAGGTTCATTAGTTGTAACAAAGATAGCCCTCTGCTGGAGGATATTGCTAATGGGAGAGCCTATGCATGTGTGGGGACTGGGGTAATTGGAAAATCTCTGTATTTTCAGTTTTGCTGTGAACATAAAACTTCCCTTAAAAAGTTGTAATGTGAGTCCTTAATGATCCAAGGACTCATCTAACTTAGACTGGTGTGGAGTGTTAATACAATTACAGAAGCCCCATGATTATTCTGGCAATGCAGTATTTAAAGCTTCTAGAGAAACAACAGCTTAGTGGTGCTTTCTTTCTACAGTATGAAAAGGCAAAGAAAACCTACTTGCAAGCCTGTAAAAGATCACCTTCATGCCTTACCTGGCTAGGACTGGGAATCGCCTGTTATCGGGTAAGAGTATGAGGTATTGAGACTAGCCTGTGCATACAGCTGACCTTGACTCCTTGGCCTTCCAGGCATCCATGGGGTTTGAATGATGGTGGGAAGGCTATCAGGGCAATCTTCTCTAATAAAAAGCTGCTCTTCAAAGCTGTTCAGTAGAAAACTGAAGTTCAATCTGAACTACAAAAATAAAATGTTCTTTAAAAATCTCACAAAAACTAGAGTGTGAAGCTATATAATAAAAAAAATTAATGTTATTTGGTACATAAGCTCGTAATTTTATGATGTTACCTGTAAGAGAAAAGTGATATAGGATGTGAAGAATCTACTCAATTAAAGAAGCTAATTGATACTTATTAAGCTCTGTGGCCCTTCTATATTCAGGAAAAGTTGCTACAGCTTCTTGTAGATCTTCTGTTCCTCTGCCACTGAAAACTCTTTAGTCACCCTTCCCTCCTTTCCTCTAATCTTTGAAAGAGGCATGCATTCTCCTGTTCTGGTCTAACTCCTTCGTGCGTGTTTGTGGTCTTTCTCTCTCCTTTTCTCCTAATCCCTTACTTTATTAATATTTTTTTTTTATTTACATCGTTAAGCTTTCCTTCTCACTCAGCTCTTTCCATGTACTTTCCTCCTTCTTCAACAACAACAACCTCCCTGGTTGTTACCCTTAACCAAAAGAGTGTTTATGTGCCTTGATTCCTATCCATCATTGCTGTTTTATTTTTTAAATCATAAAAGTAAAATATGATCATTATAGAAAATATAGATGATACACAATATGAAGAAAACATGAAAGTATTCTTAATCCCGCCACTGATGATAACCAATGATGTTAACATTTGAATGCAATTTCCTCCAGTCTTTTTTGGTACATATATGGTGCTAGTGGTAAAGAATCTGCCTGCCAGTGCAGGAGACACACGAGACACAGGTTTGATCCCTTGGTTGGGAAGATCCCCTGGAGGAGGGCATGGCAACGCACTCCAATATTCTTGCTTGGAGAATCCCATGGACAGAAGAGCCTGGTGGGCTATAGTCCATGGGGTTGCAAATAGTTGGACATGACTGAAGTGACTTAGCATGGAAGTAATTTTAATGTATAAGATTGTAAATAATATATTTGCTGCCTTGTAATCTTTTTTCTACTTGACAATATAGCATTGGTACTTTCTCACATCATCAAATAGTCTAAAACATGAATTTCGATAACTGTGTAGTATTCCCTGGTTTGGATGAATAAGTAAGATTACCATGTAATTTATCATATAAACCTGGACTTTTAAGAATGTAAAGGGCAATATTAATAATTACACTGGGATATAGCCAACTGGGACTTATATAGAAGCTGTGTGCCCTCGGTTCCACCTTCCCAGAAAGGATGTAAAACAACTGTTGGTGTTAAAAACCAAACAGCACTTTCGAAAGTACAAGAAACCAGCTATATAAACTAGTCAGCATAAATCATGCTTCTGTTTAAGTAGCATGAAAATATTTTTATTGATATAGAAATTCAGAAAAACTTGTGTTAAGCCCTACTGCTAAGATGTCCAAGTAATCTCTGCCCGCAATGAGTGTTTCAGGCATAGTTATACTGTATCTACGTGTGGGTATATCACAATTTACTTGACCAGCCACTTAGTATTGGACTTGTCATTAGTTTCTACAATTATTATAAATAAAGCAGGAATAAACATTCTTAGACATAAATCTCTGTGCTTAATTCTGTTATTTCCTTAGGATATATTCATAGAGAATGTAGAAAAATGTTAGTCTTTATACTGTCAACTCGTGTTCTAGAAAGGCTATATACTGATTTTTACTCTGCCAGGTATGAGAATCCATTTTACTGTTAACTTCATCAACAATGGGCGTTATCTTTTGCCAATTTGATATGTATCTTTTTTTCTGGCTGTGCCGCACAGATTGTAGGATCTTAATCCCCTGACCAGGGATTAAACCTGGGCCCTTAGCAGTGACAGCATGGAGTCCTAACCACTGGACCACTGGGGAATCCCAATATGTATCTTAATTTACATTTTCATCACTAAAGAAGTTGAAATCATGTGATACAAGTATTTCTTTACTTGTAAATTATATGTTCATTTCCTAGGTTGCATTTACCCTTCACTTCCTTGCAATTGGATGTATAACCCTAACACTTGGCTGAAACTTCTCTGACAAGGACCACATATAACTTCCTAATTGCCAAATGCAGTAGACTCTTAGATGAATTCTCTGTGACACTTAACCTGGTGACTGCTAACTTCTTGAAGCCCTCTCCTCCATTGACTTCCACAAGGGTGTCCTTCTCAGCCATTTTGCTGACTCCTGGTCTTTTACCCACCACAATTGTTGGGTCCTCCTGGGTTCTATAGCCAGCTCTTCTCCTGTCACCGTATTTCTTCTCACTAAGAAATATCATCCACCCCAGTGGGCTTAACTACCGCTTGTGCCCCAGTGAATTCTAAAGTTTCAGTTCCTAACACTTGCATGTTCTGACCCTTATGTCAAACAGCTCCCTTTGGTGGAACCCTAGACACCTCATAATGTACATATCCAAAGTATAACCTAACTTGTCTCTGAAGGATTCTCACTTTCCTTAAGCCTGTAAGTTCCCCTTTATTCCCTGTCTCAGTGAATGGGACTAAATGAACTCTGTCAACCAAGCCAGAAACTTACAAGCTCTCCTAGTCTACTTCCATTACTTTTAATTAGGCACTGAATACCCTATTAATTTTGTCTCCTAAACATCTCTTGAATCTGTTCTCTCCTCTCATCCTACTTTTGCTGCTCGAATTCAAGCTTTATCCCCTTTACTTGCTAGGCTGGTCTCCCGTCCTCCCTCAGTTCATCTGCTGCGTTGTTGTTATCAAAGTGGTCTTTAAAATATGCACATACCTATTACTTCCCTATTTAAACCCTTCAATACTACCCCTTGTTTCAGAATAATAATCAGATTTTTTTTTGAATGATCTGGTCTCTCCCGAACTCTTTCAGTGTTATCACTTCCTCTGTTCTCTTTCTCTCTCACCTTATTTCTCTCTCCCCCACCCATCTCTTCTCCAGCCACACAGGTTTATTAAGAGTTTCCTGAGCATGCCATTCTCTCCGAAGCCTCCATGCTTCTGTATATGAAATTCCTCTTACCTGGAATGCCTTGAAATATAGCTAACAAACTCTTATTTATTCGTCAAGATTGACGTCAGCAATGTTTCTTCTCTGAAGCCATCCTTTACTCTCAGGAAGAACTATTCCTCTGTCCCTCCACTAAATTATATATACATACATGTATGTGTGTGTGTGTGTGTGCTTGTTTTGTTTCAGAACTCTTCATGTGTTTGAGTTTTCATTTTGTCTTAACTTTTTATATATCGGTCATAAAAGGGCAAAGGTTGTATTTTTTTCTTTTGTATTTGAGAACAAAGGTTGTATTTTTTTCTTTTGTTCAAATTATCTAGCATATTGCCTGGCACAGAGTAAAGCCTTAGCAAGTATAGGTTGATTAAATAATTAATATCTCCAAGACATTTAAAGTGTGGGAAAATGTATGGGCATTTTTGAAAGGCCGTTGTTCATATTGTCTTGGGCCTAGAAACCTATTATCATCTTTTATAAAGTAGGAAAATGAACAGCAGTTTTACTAGGGAGAGAGAAGTATTTTATCCTTTCCTTAGGTGGCCTTTTGGAAGATTTTACAAAGCAAACTCACCATATTAGGAGCAACAATGATATCCATGTGCCCAGAGCTCAGGGAGCACCCTAGAATCTCTGAATATTTTATAGATTGCTCAAGACTGTGCTATCAATAACTAATGTTAGGGGGAAGAGGAGCTTTCTGACCAATAGTAATTTGACAGACTAATAGGACTTTGACTTAAGAAAGGGATACATGATGTAAATGAAACAACTACAGATGTGTCTGACATCCCATTGTGTACAGGGAAATCACTGAATGATGCACATATGATAGTGAATACTTTTGGTTTTTTCATCCCTGGCACCTGAAGCTCCATGGGGCATGGAAGCCCTCATGGGCCTGCTGCAGAGAGAGGGAAGAAGAGGGGTATAAATTGAGAGCCCAGCAGACAGGGCTCCAGATTCGCCTACCTGATTTTTTTTTCAGTAGTATTTTTTTCTGCATGCTTCTTATTTACTTAATTATTTTTGGCCACATGTGGTCTTAGTGGCAGCATGTGGAATCTTTGTTGTGGCATGTGGGATCTTTGCAGCACATGGGCTCTTCCTTGTGGAAGCATGCTTCTCTCTGTTGTGGTGAGAGGGCTCAGTTGTCTCATGGAATGTGGGATCTTAGTCCCCCAGCCAAAATCGAACCCACATCCCCTGCACTGGAAGGTGGATTCTTAACCACTAGACCACCAGGGAAGTCCCCTACCTGACTTTTTAATCAGAGCAGTTCTACTTTTAACTCGTTCATATATGGTAACACCACCACAAAAGATTTTGTTTGAACAATGATTTTTGTTGCTAATTTTTTTTTAAGTTGGAAATTATTAGTATGGGTCACATATACACCAGTACTATTTGGACATAGCATTTTCAGCTGAACAGATTCTAGCTGGCTTAAGTGGAAATTTCTCTGACTTAACAAATCACGTATCTTCTTTTTCTTTCAAGCTGGAGGAGCTCACAGAGGCTGAGGATGCTCTCTCTGAAGCCAATGCTTTGAACAACTACAATGCTGAAGTGTGGGCATATCTGGCTCTGGTCTGCCTGAAAGTGAGTGTTTATTATCATTACACAGTGTCCTTGGGCAGAGAGGTGAGGGGCCAAGTAAAGAAAGGGATAGTGGGAAGGCCATCAATTCATGATAGTTGAGGTTTGATGAGCTTAGATTTGGTCATTTTACTGATGATGAAGGAGGGCCCATGTCTAGGAAGCTTCTCCTTAGAATGTGCCTGAAAATTATATGTTTAGGCGTGTTTGGAAAAGAGGTTCTAAAAACAGACGTGAGGCACTTGGACTTGGTGGCCTCAGGTGAGTGGTAAAGGGGTGGACTGGAATTGACCACCAGTGGGGGTTTCAGGTGGAGTGGGCTCTGTACGACATTTTTGAGCTGCTCATCAGGCCCAGCCCCAAGCCACACAAACCAAGCCCAGCCCAGTGTGTGCCCTGTCCCAAGATGAAGGAGCATGTACAGATCAGATCGTGGTCTGGGGCTGTAGTTAGGAGATGTGCAAGGGTTATGCCGTGGGATGGCAGATTAGACTTGGGGAAGAGAGGTTCTCCTTCCGCCCTCCTTAGCACCCCTCTCATGTTTAGGACCTCAAGTCTGGGAATTGTATAGTCACTCCACTTATGCTCTGGATCTACCAAATGTAGTATATGGTCTATAAAATCCATATAAAAATCCAGTGATTAAAAAAAAAGGCAAAGTAGCCTATAAGGGTATAGACATAAATGAATTACCAACAACAGGAACAACAGAAATCTCTGATAGACTGAATCTATTTTCCCCAAAAGTCCTGTCATTTAAAACATGTACCCAATGCTGTGAAGCATTCTTCTTTGTAATTGTCTCTGACATTTTTCTCTGAGAGCAGAATTCAGGTAGATAGTTTAGCTATTCAGAAAGATAGGTTAGATATTTACCTGAGTTCTTACCTCAGCTCTGCCAAACTAATCAGGAAAGGCAGGGTGTTTATATTTTAAATGTATTCAGGACTGAAGTGACTTAGCAGCAGCAGCAGTTATATTTAATGACCTGAGTTCCTGTTTCATTAAAGTAGTTTTCATTTAAGGGAATTAAAAATGGGAGTGATATTGTATCAGAATGTAACAAGGTCAGATACCAGCAAAGGAGAGTCTCTTATAGTGTTTCTGAATCATTCCTTCCTGTTGAACTGCTGGCTAAGGGTGGAAATTTGTGATAGCTGCTTTACCTGTAGGAAATAACCCTCTCATAATTAAAATAACTTGCTTCAATAACTTGCATATTAGCGTAAGATTCAAATTGGGGATGAGAGTGGCCCTCAATTTTTTGTTGGCCAACATAACACAGAACCAACAGGGGATATTGTGATTATAAGAGAAACTAACAAACTAAAAATGATCGAATTTTCTCTTTGGAGTAAATATCAGTATGAGGAATACCTGAGTTCTTACCCCAGCTCTGCCACAACTAACTGTGGGATCCTGGACAATTTATTTAAACTTGCTGGGCCTCAGTTTCTTTATCTATAAGCTAAAATGCAAGATTTCAATACACTTTGCTCAGAAACTGATTGATAAAATATGGAAAAAATTATGGATATGTAAGTATAGGAGACAGGGATCAAGACCATTCCCATGGAAAAGAAATGCAAAAAAAGGAAAACATCTGTCTGAGGAGGCCTTACAAATAGCTGTGAAAAGAAGAGAAGCGAAAAGCAAAGGAGAAAAGGAAAGATATAAGCATCTAAATGCAGAGTTCCAAAGAATAGCAAGGAGAGATAAGAAAGCCTTCCTAAGCCATCAATGCAAAGAAATAGAGGAAAACAACAGAACGGGAAAGACTACAGATCTCTTCAAGAGAATTAGAGATACCAAGGGAACATTTCATGCAAAGATGGGCTTGATAAAGGACAGAAATGGTATGGACCTAACCGAAGCAGAAGATATTAAGAGGTGGCAAGAATAGAACTGTACAAAAAAGATCTTCACCAAGATAATCATGATGGTGAGATCACTCACCTAGAGCCAGACATCCTGGAATATGAAGTCAAGTGGGCCTTAGAAAGCATCACTATGAACAAAGCTAGTGGAGGTGATGGAATTCCAGTTGAGCTATTTCAAATCTTGGAAGATGATGCTGTGAAAGTGCTGCAATATGCCAGCAAATTTGGAAAACTCAGCAGTGGCCACATGACTGAAAAAGGTCAGTTTTCATTCCAATCCCAAAGGAAGGCAATGCCAAAAAATGCTCAAACTACCGCACAATTGCACTCATCTCACACGCTAGTAAACTAATGCTCAAAATTCTCCAAGCCAAGCTTCAGTAATACATCAACCGTGAACTTCCAGATGTTCAAGCTGGTTTTAGAAAAGGCAGAGGAACCGGAGATCAAATTGCCAACATCTGCTGGATCATGAAAAAAGCAAGAGAGTTCCAGAAAAGCATCTATTTCTGCTTTATTGACTATGCCAAAGCCTCTGTTTGGATCACAATAAACTGTGGAAAATTCTGCAAGAGATGGGAATACCAGACCACGTGACCTGCCTCTTGAGAAACCTATATGCAGGTCAGGAAGCAACAGTTAGAACTGGACATGGAACAACAGACTGTTCCAAATAGGAAAAGGAGTATGTCAAGGCTGTATACTGTCACCCTGCTTATTTAACTTATATGCAGAGTACATCATGAGAAATGCTGGGCTGGAGGAAGCACAAGCTGGAATCAAGATTGCTGGGAGAAATATCAATACCCACAGATATGCAGATGATACCACCATTATGGCAGAAAGTGAAGAAAAACTAAAGATCCTCTTGATGAACGTGAAAGAGGAGAGTGAAAAAGTTGGCTTAAAGCTCAGCATTCAGAAAACTAAGACCATGGATCTGGTTCCATCACTTCATGGCAAATAGATGGGGAAACAGTGGAAGCAGTGTCAGACTTTATTTTTTTGGGCTCCAAAATCACTGCAGATGGTGATTGCAGCCATGAAATTAAAAGACACTTACTCCTTGGAAGGAAAGTTATGACCAACCTAGACAGCATATTCAAAAGCAGAGACATTACTTTGCCGACAAAGGTCCATCTAGTCAAGGCTATGGTTTTTCCAGTGGTCATGTATGGATGTGAGAGTTGGACTGTGAAGAAAGCTGAAGGCCGAAGAATTGATGCTTTTGAATTGTGGTGTTGGAGAAGACTCTTGAGAGTCCCTTGGACTGCAAGGAGATCCAACCAGTCCATCCTAAAGGAGATCAGTCCTGGTTGTTCATTGGAAGGACTGATGTTGAAGCTGAAACTCCAATACTTTGGCTACCTGATACAAAGAGCTGACTCATTTGAAAAGACCCTGATGTTGGGAAAGACTGAGGGCAGAAGAAGGGGACGACAGAGGATGAGATGGTTGGATGGCATCACCGACTCAATGGACATGAGTTTGGGTAGGCTCCAGGAGTTGGTGTTGGACAAGGTGGCCGGGTGTGCTGTGGTTCATGGGGTCGCAAAGAGTTGGACACAACTGAGTGACTGAACTGAACTGAACTGACAATATACAGCCTTGACATGTTCCTTTCCCAATTTGGAACCAGTCTGTTGTTCCATGTCCAGTTCTGTTTCTTTTTTTTTTCTAACTGTTTCTTCTTGACCTGCATAACATTTCTCAGGAGGCAGGTGGGTGGTCTGGTATTCCCATGTCTTTCAGAATTTTCCATAGTTTGTTGTGATCCACACCGTCAAAGGCTTTGGCATCATCAATAAAGCAGATGTTTTTTGAGAACTCTCTCTCATGCTTTTTCGATGATCCAGCAGATGCTGAGTGAAGTCTATTAGTGAAGTCATATTATTCTCATTTAAGTCTTACATGAGTACTTCATACAAGAAATAACTAGAAGTAGTGTTCTCCCTTCATATCCAGATCTACATGCAAGTAATGCCAGTATCTGCTTCTTCCAATTCATAGAGATGGGATAAATTTTTGCAGTTAAAAACTTGGACTCTGGAGCCAGGATGTATTGTTTTAAAACCCCATTTACTAGCTTCATAACCCTGGCAAGTTATTTATCTTCTCTGTGCCCAGACTTCTCTATCTGTAAACTGGGAAATATAAATAATAGTGTCATGTAAATAATATACAATATAAATGTAAATAATAGTGGTATATATGTAAGTAAAGCACTTTAAAAGTGTAAGTGATTAAAACAATGTAAACTACAAAGCAAGTGCTATGTGTGAGAGCTAATATTAACAGAATAGCTTCAATACTGAGAGGAACAAATGACTTATGGTGCTTTCAGGAAAAAAAAAAAGGCCAAGTTGTCTTTCAGCTATTTGAAATGGAGGAGGAATATATATATATATTTATTTATAAGTATATATTATATTTACTATCTGGTTTTCCCCCCACCTTTCATTTTCCTGCTTCCACTCTTCATTCAGAGGTTCTTAACCAAGAAGCTGTGGAATCTTCTGCTTTAGGTAGCAATGGCGGCAGTGTGCCTTCTCCTTTGAATGATTATGGTATGTCATCATCACTAAATTGTGCTGTTTTTTCAGGCTGGACGGCAACTGGAAGCTGAGCAGGCCTACAAGTACACGATGAAGGTATGATGCAGATACCTTTGCTATTTGTAGTATACTGACGTTGGGAATGCTAGGAGGAAGGTGCTGGCTTAATTCAGGACTTGACTTCACAGCATTTCATGATATGAAGATTTTCTAGAGGACTTTCTTACCATCTTTGCCATACCCCACATATTACCATGGGATATCTTTTTTTTACCCTCCATGGGCCTCATTATCCTCACATACAAAATGAAGGTGTTCTTCTAGTCCAGCAGTCAGCAAATTTTTCTGTAAAGGGCAAAATAGGATTTGTGGGCCACGTGGTCTCTCTTGTAGCTACCACACTGTGCCCTTGAGGTGCAAAAGCAGCTACAGGCAATATGCAAACAAATGAGCACAGCTGTATTTCGAATAAAACTTTACTTACAAAAACAGGCAGCAGGCTGGATTTGGCTCATGAGCTCTTGCTTGTGAATCCCTGGTCTAGTCTATCAGTTATGATTGCAAATAATGTGACTTGGAAGCCAGTGGCTTAAACAAATTAGGAGTTTTATTTTTTCTCATCTAATGAAAAGTCCAGAACATACTGGTACCACAGCTCCACAGTGTTAACAGAAACCCAACCTCTTTCTGTTTCACCCATCATAACATGAAGTTCCCAGCCCTTACAGTTGCAAGACAGCCATTGTACCTCAAGCTATCACATGCATATTTCAAGTATAGTAAAGATCAAAGCAGGCAAAGGACAAAAGGGCCACACTAGCTATTTCACCTCCCTTTAAAGAGATGTGACTTTAGCTTATATTTCATTGATCACAATTGAAATTATTGCTAGCTGCAAGGGAAACTCTGTCGCTTTTTAGTTGCCTACATTGCTGCCCTGAAAAGAAATGAAGATTTTGTTAGTAAAAGAAGAGAGTGGATTTGTAGGCAACTAGATGTGTCCATTACACACTGAGATTTTAAAATTAAATTCAAATCTAATGATTTTGATTCCTATGTATTTTATTCCTGTCTCTCACCTGCCAAGAATATATTTGGGTATTAGGGTAAATTTTTTAAAAATAAACTTTTTTTTTTACACAAGAAAAATGCACAAATTGTGAGCATTCATACCATGTAAATTTTTGTAAAGTGGACACTTCCATGTAACCAGCACAGTGTTCTGAGGACTTTTTAATGGAGTTACCATGAAACAGAGAATATAGGAAGAGCCAATTCCAACCTGAGGAACTATGTTCTTTAGCTGTGGCCCCACAAATAAGGAATCTCCACATAACTATGTCAGGGGTGACGTATGTGTTCTTCCCTTCTACCTCTTACACAGTTAAAACTGAAAGATGAGAATCTGCTTGCAGAGCTCCACATGGTTCAGGAGACGGTTGGCTTTGGAAATCCATCTTTCTGACATCCTTCTACCTGAAGAATTTTCTGCATAGGATGCTGAGCCCCTTTCTTTCCAAGAGAAATTAAACCCTGGATGTTTTACCAGAATAAAGACTGGGGATAAAGAAAGAAAGGATCATCAATATAACTGATATCCATTCATTTATTTCCATTGTTTTACTGAATGGCTATTGTTACTGGATGTTTCACCGTTTGACAGTTAACTGGATGGCAATAAAAAAAAATCTAAATAAAAAACTCAGAATTCATCAGTTATGGTATGCTGAGATATACATAAGAATATAACTATTTGTGTGTGTGTGCATAAGTAAGGTATAGTATGTTCATTATTAGTTTCAGGTGAAAGCTTATCAGAATTACTCCTGTAGGAAGTCAACTGCTAAGATCTGTGACCAGGTTCACTTACTGGAACTTAGGAATTAAGGCATCATTTTCTAAGGTGGGTGGAAAGGAAGAATGCTGTGCTGGGTCACTGCATTAGGACAAAGAGCACATGAGTTGTGCCCAGATCTAACAGTGAACAGAGAAGCTGAATCGAGTGGTCTTTGCTTACAGTATCTTCATGGATGTAAATCACAAGGGCTCCATGAAGGATCCATTACTCTATAATAGATATAAAACTCCTCACAATTGAGGCCGTTATTCTAGGGCTAGAAATGACAAAGGAACCATACCTCACCCTTGTCCTCTTGGATCAGTGCACAGCAAAACCAAAAATAAAGGCTTCCTGTCTTTATTTTTTAAAGGAGGACACAGAGAATAAGAGGGACATGGAAAAACAGGAGGGGAAGTGAGAGGCACATTGGTAAACACAGGATAAAATCAACTCTACATTCATTTATAGTTCTTCTCTAGTCTCAGCCCTAATGCTACCTCCTTTATGAAGTCTTCCTGAGGAATTACTAGGTTCACCATCTCTTCTGCTCACCCCAAGACTGTGTACTGACCACCCCTAGTTACTCTGATGTAACCTCACCGTCTCTCCCCGCCGGCCCACAACCGCCTGCCCCTCCACCTCCCGCCACGACTGTCAGCTGCCTAGGGGCAAGGACAGCCCTCTTTCATCTTTGCGTTCTCTGGCACTGCGCCTAGGCCCTAACTGGTGCTCGGAAAACATTTGCTGGAAGGATGGATGGTGGCCTTCTCTGCTGGTCTCAAAGCGGTCTCAAAGAATCTGCCGCAATACGTAAGACCCGGGTTTGAATCCTGGGTCAGGAAGATCCCCTTGAGGAAGGAATGGCAACCCACTCCAGAATTCTTGCCTGGGAAATCCCATGGACCCAGGAGCCTGGTGGGCTACGATGCATAGGGTCGCAAAGAGTCGGACACGGCTGAGTGATTAACACTTTCACTTCACTCCTTTCCGGGATTCTCCCAGTATTCCTCCCTCGGGCAGAGACCCACAGAGCAGTGAGGGCCGGAGATCCCACCGGGCTCGGCTCGCAGAGCATTCCCAAGTTGTACCGCTCCTTCTTCGTGGCAGTTAAGACACCTTAAGGCTCTCCGTGTTGTGTTACGGAAGTGCAGGGACGGGACCGGAAGAGGCGGGGCGAGTGGACAATTCCGCCTCCGGTACCAAGGTGCCTGGGCTGGAGTGGCGGAGAGTTGAAGTCCGCGGTTCTTCAGCGTTGAGCCTTCTGGTGGGTTGTCCGCGCAGCCGGAGGCCGTAGAGCGGATTCGCTCCGGCTCCGGGAAGCTCCGAGGCGTCGCAACTGGCGCACAGGCCCCGGGGCCCGCCGGCTGCGCCATGGTCCAGCTCAGTGAGTGCTGGGGGCCTTGGGAGACCTTCCGGGCGGTCGTGGGGATAAGAGGGCGTGTGGACTGACTGGAGCTGCGCTCTCCTAGACGAGCTAGAGACAGTCCGTACCTGAAACTGCACACGTTTGATTCTGCCTTCAGTGGTTTTCTTGTTCGCTTTTAAAGTTTTCGCTGAACTCCTATGAGATAAATGGCGTTCATTTTATAGATGAGGCAGCTGGGCTTCAGCTTGTTCCAGAGACAGTAAATAGCAGGCCTGTGTTGAGTGCGTTGGGTATAGCTGGAGTGTTTAAGAGGAGTTTCACAAAGAAAGGGTTTCTGAGGCAGACTGACAAGAATTGGTTGAAAGGAAGGACATTTTGGGCTTCCCTGGTGGCTCAGAGGTAAAGAATCTGCCTGCAGTGCAGGAGACCCGGGTTCGATTTCTAGATCAGGAAGATACCCTGGTGGAGGGCACAGGCAACCCACTCCAATAGTCTGCCTAGAGAATCCCATGGACAGAGGAGCCTGGCTGGCTGCAGTCCATAGGGTCGTACAGAGTTGGACACGACTAAAGCGACTAAGCAGCAGCAGTAAGGACATTTCAGTGGATGAAGGGGGTTGTCTCATTTCATTTTCTGCGTTTTGTGCACTCGATTCTTGTGTCTTAACCACTTATTTGTCTACAGCTACTGTCCTTTGCAAGGCCTACCGTGGAGGCCACTTAACCATCCGCCTTGCGCTCGGTGGCTGTACCAACAGGCCTTTCTACCGCATCGTGGCTGCTCACAACAAATGTCCCAGGGATGGCCGTTTCGTAGAGCAGCTGGGCTCCTATGATCCAATGCCCAACAGTCATGGAGAGAAACTCGTTGCTCTCAACCTGGACCGGATCCGGCATTGGATTGGCTGTGGAGCCCACCTCTCAAAGCCTGTGGAAAAGCTTCTGGGTAACTCAGCTAAGCTTACCTCTTTGAGGGGATTTTAAATTGAAGTCATTTCCAAGATGATGAGAATTAAGAATGATTTTCACTATCTCCAGGCTAATCAGGACTGGAGGGAGAACTGAAATTGATCTAGTTGCCCGTTGAAATCTGGAGATTGCTTTTGTAGAGACTTCATGAGACCTTTTGGATGACTGAGATTTTATGCTAAAAAAAATGGGAATGGTGTGTCTTGCATGACTGTCAGTTGATCATTTTTTCAAGTAAGGAAAATAGTGTTAAGAAGTAGACAACATCCATTGTGACCTTGCAGTAAATGGAAGGAAGGGAGCTGGGGGAAGAGGTAAAAACATTTTGGCAAGTAAGGAATTTGTTTTGAATCTTTGTCTTGGATCAAATCTCTGCTAGACTTCAGGTAAGTGAAACTAAGTTCCCAGGTAAACATTAGTTTGTATTGTTATAATGAATGAAAATCCTGTTACTTTTAGGTCTTTCTGGCTTTTTCCCTCTGCACCCGATGGTGATCACAAATGCTGAGAGGCTGCGACGGAAACGGGCACAAGAAGTCCTCTTAGCGGCTCAGAAAACAGATACAGAGGCTACAGAAACAAAAGAGAACTGACTTCAGTGAACATAGCAGTGGAAACAAACTTGAAGTCCTCTTAAAATATTTGTGCAGAACACTTAGTTTTATTATTTAGAGGTCAATAAATGGAATTTTTTAAGTCATCCATGATCATCTGGCCTGATCTGAACAGAGCCCTGGGAGAAGTTTGTTCTTGATCGACATAAAGCTGGGTATAGATACTAATTAATTCTTCCAGCCTTCTTGAGGGGAAAGACAGTGGCTGTGGGGGAGGTTGGACTCTAGGTCCCCTGGGCAACTTTATAGCCTACTACCTTCCAAGATTTCCCTGTTTCAAAGTCCCCAACCAGCATGTCTGTGTCCTTTCCAAGTATTTCCTTCTTTAATCATTTATGGTCATCCCACCAACTCAAGAATACAATTACTTCACTTACTGTTTTTGTAATTGCAGATTTACATTGTCTTGTCAACACACAATTTCAAATTTACAAAGGTAGTTTGTTACATGCTTTTAGGCTCTAATAATCTACTTTTTAAAGAAAGAATAACTGGAAGAAAGTAAAGTACCTATGTACAACTTCCATGCAAGGTTATTGGTGAGAATTATAAGGTATCATGAAATTAGGTAGGATTGTCTCCAGTTTATCAGTGGGGAAGCTGAGGTTCAGAAGTAGAAACTCGGTCAAGGCCACACAGTTTTAGTATTGGGCAGAACAGAGTCAGACCCCAGTGTTCCTACCTGGAGAGCCCTTTCCAACATGTTATGTCTGTAGTGGGGGTAGTGAGTAAAGATAAAGGGCTTTTCAAAAGTCCACTTTAAAAGTCAATGACAAAATTAGGTTGAGGTATCATGGTTAATATAAATGACTGGTTGTGTCTCCCAAAAGCCTGTTATCTGTTCCACCATAACTGTAGCAGGGTTAGATGGCTTTAGTCGTCACACTGAATAATATAAATTTCATAATCTGGTGTAAAACTAAAATATGGGAGATTTATAGAGGAGATTCTAAAGCCCTATTGTTGTACCAACCTATTCTCAGTTTTGTATTCTGAGAATAATTGCCAGCCACCTCAAACTCAGGTCATCAAGGCTCTCTGAGTTGTCACTGGATGGCCTCCACTTGCTTTGGGGAGGATTTAAAGGCAGGACAGGCAGAGAGCAACTGACTTTATGGGAGTTTGATCTTGAAGGTAGGAAAAAGAAATGCTTTGAAAACCATTTCAAAGTTTAAAGGAGAACAGTCTACCCTGGAGAGTTTGAAGTCTTTGGAGAAACCTTAACTGGTAGAGTAGAGGAGAATGTTGGAGAAGGCAATGGCACCCCACTCCAGTACTCTTGCCTGGGAAGTCCCATGGACGGAGGAGCCTGATAGGCTGCAGTCCATGGGGTCACAAAGAGTCGGACACGACTGAGCGACTTCACTTTCACTTTTCACTTTCATGCATTGGAGAAGGAAATGGCAACCCACTCCAGTGTTCTTGCCTGGAGAATCCCACGGACGGGGGAGCCTAGTGGGCTGCCCTCTATGGGGTCGCACAGAGTCAGACACGACTGAAGGGACTTAGCAGCAGCAGCAGCAGCAGAGGAAAATGTAATTCTGGAAAGTATTGACCAATGAAGGGAACTGATGTGAAATAGGTATTATTTTGAGCTGATGAATTTCTGCTAATTCGCGTATTCACTTTGTGCCCTGGTCTGTCTTGTCTTTAAGACACACATATGGAAACTTCTGTGTAAGCTCATCCTCTCCCTGATTTCCGAAGTTTCCTCTATTCCTCTTGCTTTGGATTTCCAGGCCCAGATTTTTCACCAATTCTTGGATGATTGCATCTGTCTGTCTTGCCACCATCTCAAATCCAACAAGCTCAAACCCACGTCTGCACTTTAGAAAGCCTTTGTTGCTAAAGCTTGTATTTTTATCAAGATGGGGGTTTGGATCATGTTATCTCCACCAAAGTGGAAGGTGATTCAGGAACTGGAAGGTGAATGGAAATGATTCTGTAATAAATGTCAAATCTAGAACTATCAATTAGAGAATTTTTAGAAGACTGGTATTTTGTGCTTTTTGTTTAATGTAGGTTTTTACAATTGCAGGGCTCAAGGGAAAGTCCCTGCCTAGCAGTCCCAACTTGTTGTTCAGTCACTCAGTCGTGTCCAACTCTTGACGACCTCATGGACTGTAGCATGCCTATTCTTCACTCTCTCCCAGAGTTTGCTCAAACTCATGTCTATTGAGTCAATGATGCCATCCAACCATCTCATCCTGTTGTCCCCTTCTCTTCATGCCCTCCGTCTTTCTCAGCATTGGGGTCTTTTCCAATTAGTCGGCTCTTCACATCAGGTGGTCAAATAATTGGTGCTTCAGCATCAGTCTTTCCAATGAATTTTCAGGGTTAATTTCCTTTAGGATTGACTGGTTTGATCACTGTGCTGTCCAAGGGACTCTGGAATCTTCTCCAGCACTACAGTTTGAAAGTATCAATTCTTCAGCACTTAGCTTTTTTAATACTGTCTAGGTTTGTCATAGCTTTTCTTCCAAGGAGCAAGCGTCTTTTAGTTGTATGGCTACAGTCACCATCTGCAGTGATTTTGGAGCCAAAGAAAAAGTCAGTCACTGTTTCTGTTTTTTCCCTATTTGCCATGAAGTGATGGGCCTGGATGTCATATCTTGGTTTTTTGAACATTGAGTTTTAAGCCAGCTTTTTCACTCTTTCACCCTCATCAAGAGACTCTTTAGTTCTTCACCTTCTGCTATTAGGGTGTTGTTATCTACATATCTGAGGTTTTCGGTATTTCTCTCTGCAATCCTGATTCCAGCTTGTGATACATCCAGCCCAGCATTTCGCATGATTTACTCTGCATGTAAGTTAAATAAGAAGGGTGACAATTTACAGTCTTGACTGACTCCTTTCCCAATTTGGAACCAGCCCATTGTTCCACGTCTGGTTCTAACTATTGCTTCTTGTAGTAGTGTAGTTAATCGCTCAGTTGTGTCTGACTCGGCCACCCCATGGACTGTAGCCTGCCAGGCCCCTCTGTTCAGTCCATGGAATTCTCCAAGCAGGAATACAGGAGTGGGTTGCCATTCCTGTCTCCAGTGGATCTTCTCCACTGGGGTATCGAACCCAGGTCTCCATTGCAGGCCGATTCTTCACCGTCTGAGCTACAGGGAAGCCCATACAGGTTTCTCAGGAGGCAGGTAAGGTTGTCTGGTATTCCCATCTCTTTTAAGAATTTTCCACAATCTGTTGTGATCCCCAAATTTAAACCAAATGAGATTGCCAAATGCTGATGTTTCGCTGTTTTTTACTGGGAAAAAAGGCAAAAAGAAAGCAGCGCTAGGTTCAACCTAATATGAACCTTTACACTGTTGCATAAACTGAGCTGGGACATTGGGGAAAAGGTAGGGATGAGGTTTTCAGAGTAAGGGGAGGACGTCCGGAGCTCAGAGAACTTGTGGAAGGAGATTGCGGTGATGGGAGACTCACCGCCTCAATCCTGACAGTCCCGTTTGGCCACGCCCCCATCCCTCAACGGCCGTAAAGTGCGGCGGCGTGACCCCGCCTCTTCCGGCGCCTCTTGTGACGCTAGCGCCTCGGGCTTTTTGCGCGGGAAAAGGTAGGCGCTCTTGAGCTGTACTTAGTGTGGCTGGGTCAGGTGTTTTCGCTGAGCCCGCCGCCCCCTTCGCACCGCTGCCGACCATGGGGCTTCTGGAACTGTGCGAAGAACTATTCGGCACCGCCGACCTTTACCAAGTATTGGGCGTGCGGCGCGAGGCCTCAGACGGCGAGATCCGACGCGGCTATCACAAGGTGTCCCTGCAGGTGCACCCGGATCGGGTGGGCGAGGGCGACAAAGAAGACGCCACCCGCCGCTTCCAGGTGCGCTAGACTCTATCCACGGCCGCCCGGGCTTCCCTCCGTCTTATGACCGCCCTGCCTCTCGGGGTAGAGTGAGCCGAGCCCGGCCTGGCGTTTTCTAATCTTTATTTCTCGCGGCGCGGTTTCAGTGAGAGGCGGAAGGGTGATTTTAGTGTACTCTTTCCCGCAGATCCTTGGAAAGGTCTACTCCGTTCTGAGTGACAAAGAACAGAGAACATTATACGATGAACAGGGAACAGTGGACGAGGATTCTGATGTGCTCAGCCAAGACCGGGACTGGGAGGCCTATTGGAGATTACTCTTTAAAAAGGTAAAGAACTCTGGGGATTTTCTTACGACCGTTCCCATTTCTCATTCAATAAACCTTTATTGAATGCCTCTAAGACCTTGCGTTTTGTGTTGTTAAGAATGAGGATTTTTTATTTGGTCTCTAAATATTAGAGAGACCCACTTCTTTGAAGAAGGGCAAATTTAAGCGTTCTGTTGAACCATGTATATATGTGTGTTATAACACATGCACGTACATACATAGATGCACACACTTACTGAAATGGGCCTTTAACTCTTGGTGTAGAGTGTAGTGAAAGGGAGACATTACATTTTTTTATAATATATGCTTTATTTTACAAAGCCAGGTGTAAGCCCCAAGTATTTTTCTGGGTCTCTTCTCACCTTTGGAAACTTCACTTAAATTTTCTGGTGTGTAGCTTAGCAATTCTGAAAATTGGACTAGGGAGAACTCTAGAAAATCTTTAGCATAGAAAATTTGCTTCCTTGCAACAATTTCAACTCAAGCAGCTGTTGTATTTGGGGAGAAATATTTTGACACCTGAGTTAACTTTTTTCTTGTATTCCGATTATTTAAAATTAACTTTGAATCAAAGTTACAGCATGTGTCTCTCATTTGTTCAGATATCTCTGGAAGACATTCAGGCTTTTGAGAAGACATACAAAGGTTCTGAAGAAGAGCTGACTGATATTAAACAGGCCTATCTGGACTTCAAGGGTGACATGGATCAGATTATGGAGTCTGTGCTGTGTGTGCAATACACAGAAGAACCCAGGATAAGGCACATTATTCAACAAGCCATTGATGCTGGAGAGGTCCCATCCTATAATGCCTTTGTCAAAGAATCGAAGCAGAAGATGAATGCAAGGAAAAGGAGGGTAAGATTTTGAATGCCATATATCTTGACTACTTCCCAAAAGAATTTGAGGATATATATAACAACGAAAATATATATAAGACTGCTGAAATAAAGATAAGGCTTAACTTCTTTTCTGGTTGCCATCTAACTTAATGAGCTCACTAAGAGAAACTTTTTTCCCCTACTCTGTTGTGCTCAAAAGGATTTTACTGCGTGGATTAGATAATCAGTATCATTTGAAAGTAGCACTGAAATATTCTTCATATGGGCCAATTTTTTTAACCTTGCTGAGGCATTCTAAGGCAGTAAAGTAACAGAATCCAGATACCTAGGCTCCACATTCTCACTTGGTTAAGGGGTGAGAAGGTGACAGAGACTGTAGGACTATGTCTTATTAATTCAAACTCCTGTATTCTTGCCCAGTTTTGATGGCAACCCATTCCAGTACTTTTGCCTGGAAAATCCCATGGAGGAGCCTGGTAGGCTCGTCCATGGCGTCGCAAAGAGTCGGAGATGACTGAGTGACTTAACTCACTTCGATTCTTGAGTTGGACCCAGAATATACATTAAAAAAACAAAAAAAAATGGGGAGATGGGGTGAGTGAAAAAAAAAAAAACAACCAAAAACCAGTTTATTTTGATAATGATGTATTTCCAAACACCCTTTGAGGTACAATTTTGTAGAGTATCAAGGATTGTGGTTTGTGTGTCCTTTTCACCCATATTAAACTGGGGAGTTGGTAAGGGGAAGGACGATGGCAAGGGAAAGGAGCTTAAGGACATCTGGGGTTCAGGAGGGAGCAGATTCAAGGTAACAAATACCTGTGCCTCTGGTCTTTAGGGGAAGACCGGACTGGTATTAAAGTCACTCTTGCCTCAGCCTGGCTTTCATAATGGGAACTCTAGGGAGAGCAGATAGTGTAAGACTGTAGCTTTTTGGTGGGTACTTTATTTGTATGGCTGAATTGGAGGTGGAGTTAGGTCTGTGGCTTTTATGTAAAAAGATGCAGGAAAAACCTGACAAGTGTGTTGAGAGAAGTGGAATGTGTATCAAGATCATCACTTTGGCTTATAGGCTACATCTGTCTAGATTTCAAGCTGACAGTTTAAGTTGGCAACTTTTTTTAGGTGAAACTGAGCACAGCTGTGTTCAGTAATAGCCTATTAGCTTGAGAAACTTCCCTAGAGTTTGGGGGGTGGAGTGGGGAATGGAATAGTTTTGACAAAGAGTTCTGCAAACTTAGAGAAAAAATAGTATTAAAAAAAAATTGATTTCAAGGACTGAAGTAGGCAGAGGAAACTCTTTTATTAGAGTAACAAGGTCCTAACATATCATCATTCTCAGTATTAATAGTATTCATTGCTGTTGAGAAAATTCTCTGGGGACTGGGGCCTCTCATAGTCTTAGGTGTTGCCCTGGAGAATGAACTTACTAACCTTTCCCAAGGTATTCTTGTAGTAGTTTGGAATCAGTGCCCTAGTAAAATTTGGCAAGAGGAGGTGGGTTTGAAATCTGGTAAAGAAACGTTAAAACGGAATTTGTTAGAGTTTATCCTAACTACTTAGGGGAAATTTTAAACCAGGGTTGCACTCTTGGCTACCACAAGTCACATGTAGTAAATTTGGTTTCCAGAGGAGGAATCTGAGGTGCCTGTGTCCTGGCAACGTTTGAGGGCATCCTTGGTTAAGTGACCTTTCTTAGCTCTTCTAGCATTTTGTTTTCCTTACTGTCCCCCTATGGTTTATGGAACCAAATGACCTGCTGCTGCTGCTAAGTCGCCTCAGTCATGTCTGACTCTGTGCGACCCCATAGAGGGCAGCCCACTAGGCTCCTCCGTCCCTGGGATTCTCCAGCCAAGAATACTGGAGTGGGTTGGCTGCCATTTCCTTCTCCAATGCAAGAAAGTGAAAAGTGAAAGTGAAGTCGCTCAGTCGTGCCGACTCTTAGTGACCCCCATGGACTGCAGCCTACCAGGTTCCTCCATCCATGGGATTTTCCAGGCGAGAGTACTGGAGTGGGGTGCCATTGCCTTCTCCGACTAATTGGAAAAAGAGGATCTACTGCTTGATTTTATCCTTTTAATTTATATAATCCTCAAATTGAAATGGTCTTAACAGATTTACTTTTGGGAAAGAGGGTGTATTTTTAGTATTTGCTAGGTTGGCATTGTATCTCACACGAGTTTCTGTTTTAGGCTCAGGAAGAGGCTAAAGAAGCAGAAATGAGCAGGAAGGAGTTGGGGCTTGATGAAGGAGTGGATAACTTGAAAGTAGCCATTCAGGTAAACTGTCAGGTTGTCTGTGAAGCTTACCGCCATTTCTTCCAATTTCTGCTTCTTACTGCTAATATTTCTTTGGAGTTTATATAGTATTGTAGGCATTTTGTTTTCATCTTTTAAGACATTCAGGTACCATACAGTCATCCTTTTAAAATGTACAATTCAGTGGTATAATTCAGTGGTTTTTTAGTATATTATTGATCAGGTTTTACAATCATCAGCACTATCTAATTCCAGAACATCTTCATCACTCTAAACACTAGCAGTCACTCCCTATTCTCCCTTTCAGCAACTGCTGAATACTTTATTTCTGTGGACAGTCTTGAGTTTTGAAAGCTTGTGTTTTAACTTCTTAAACAGAGCAGACAAAAGGATCGGCAAAAGGAAATGGACAATTTTCTGGCTCAGATGGAAGCAAAGTACTGCAAACCTTCCAAACGAGGAGGGAAAAAAACGACTCTCAAGAAAGAAAAGAAATAATGGAATATTCTCTTCAAAAGTCCATAGGTGTTAACTGATGCCTTTGTAGGCAAGGTACAGTCAAGATTTGAAGACAGAAGTCAACTCAACTCTTGAGAAAAGTTGTCTTTCAAGCCTAAATTATTTGGATCAACTATCTAAACCAAGTAGACTCTCTCAGCCTGGTCTTAGTTTATCCTAGAAATAGGCTGACATTCTGTGAGGTCCTCCTCTGAAGGCATTGGTGGTGATCACCGAGGGAGCGGGAGGGGAATGCTTCCCGAGAGCACTCTTCTGTGTGTCTCCTGTATGAGGAACTCTCTAGCATGCAGATCTGTCCCTACCACTTTTAGCAGTTGTTATTTTGCCACGTAGGAGTGAGCTTCAGGGTATTCAGTGGTGTGTGTTTTTTAGGACATGTGCTCTACCTAGCCTTCGACACTTGCTGGGCATCTGTTTTCCAAATACTTGCCAGTTTGCTTTCACTCTTAATGTTCTTGCCTAGGTCCTCTCTTTTTTTTTTCCTCCTCAACCAAGTTTGGCACTCTTTGCTTGAGGTGTATAGGAGAAACAGGTGTTCAGATTACTTCAAGCACTTTTGTAAGAATTGTACAAGATGAAATAATCAAGTGAAAGATGACTGTTAAGTTCCCAGGGCTTTTTAAGTGATCCCAATATGATCATTTAAAAGATGATTTATTAAATATATGAATGGTGCCTAGGATAAAGGAGAGAAGAAAAGTAGTTCTAGCCAGCATTGTAGCAGATAGCCTGGTTTAAGTTCCATAAAGAGATGCTGTAATCCTCTGTAACTGCTGAATGTCCTTAGAGTCAGGTTACTGAGCTTGTCAGAACTTGTTTCCTCATCTATAAAAAGGTGAGGCTAAATGATTGTTAACTCTGACCTTGAAAGGCAAGCTGTCTTGATCCAGTGGTTTGTTATCATGTACTTATGGTATTGATTTGTGAGAATAGTACAGAGATTTTCATTTATATTTAGTAGAATTGGTAGGAGTTCATTAGAATATATGAAAATTTTTTAGAGACTGTTCAACTTAAAATCTCTGATTTGTAAGCTAATATATTCAATACCATATGCATAAAACAAGCCTCCTGTTACTGAGATTCATGTACATAATTTATCTGAGGTAAGCGTAAGACATGTTTTCAGTTTGTGATTACAAATAGGTTAAAAAATACTCTTAATTGTATTAAAAATACAGTTTAATGCAGGTTGTCTGCTGTATCTGTCTTCATATGATAGTATTAGAACACTTTGAAACAATAAAATTATCCCAATTGATGATCATTTGAATTTATCAACTCTGAAGATTAATAGAAGATCTAAAACCAATATGATCATCAGAATTAAAATTCAACGAAATTAAATAAGTTTAAGCCATAGTTAAAACCATTGCTGCATTCATGAGTGCACTTGGGAAAGGTCCATGTGAAAATCAGAAGAATATCAAATCAGAAAATCAGAAGAATGTCAAAGTTCTCTTCCTTTGCTCTAGTATATGTTTATACTAAACAGAACAGCAGGGTTTCAGGAATTTTAAGAAGTTGTGTCTTGCTGGCTCACTAACAGAAAGATTCTATAAATTTTTAAATTGCTTTTCTTAGACCTGCAGGAGAAAATCTAGCAAGGCAGGTGTGATATTTGGGGCAGCAGGGGTTTGAGGGGGTGGGTAGGAAATGACCACCAAAGTACTTTGAGAAGAAAACAAGTGTAACCTGATGTCAGGCAGCTGTTGTAAGGCTGAATTGTCCTACCTGGGGGAAAAAAAACATTCATTATTTATTACATGGATTACTTTATACCAGTGCTCAACATTTATGTTTTTAGTTATTCATCCCTGCCATATATATCTGCCTATGGATTTGGACATCTAAGAGAAAAATTTAGGAATCACATCTGTTTTTTAAGGAACTGTCTCCTAAAAATGACTTAAAAGTGAGTACACCTCTCCAGAAATTAACACAATAATGTTAAAATAAATTAACACAAGTAATTAAGCCAATAATAATGTTATCAAATGATTTGCTACATTTTGTGTACACGTAGTCTGATAGAATGCTGTAGTAATTGAACTGATCATTGTTAACAGACAACATGAGCAGTGATTTGGAGGAAATTATTCATTTGTTACATCTTTGGCTACAAACTTTACTGTCCAGTGAAGTGATTAACTTATGCTGAACAGAAGACAGTAACTGGAGATAGAAACAGTACCCATGTAATCTTTGGCTGATACTGTTCTCAGTCTGTTGTACCAAAATAATTCACAAAGATGGTTTCAGGTTGTCTCTTGTATACAAGGTCTGCATCATGAGATGACTGAACATTGATTTGTGAAATCTTCCCATGTGTTCCCTGCAGCCCGAAGCAAGTTCTCCTCATTCGTGCTACGGTCCCTGCCTGGTTCTAGAGATTGGTCCACTTCTGTTTTGAGATTTTGTAGATCCATGTAACTGAGGACCTGAGAGACAAAGATAACATCGTAGAGTAACATGAATAGACATTCTAGATTTGATCGTCTTGAGCTCCTATGTACAGACTTTTTTTGCTCCAGTTATTAGACTTTAAATTTGGAGACTGTGACTAAGTAGTAAAGTTTATATTTACTAAAGCAGTGAAAATCGTGTTTGCATATTTTATCATGTAAAAACAAACAAAATCTATGTAAGATGTGATGTAGTAACCTAATTTTAGAAAATAGTCACTAATTGAAAAGGAATAAAATGTGTTTCACTTAGCTAAACATTATACTAGTTACACTTGACCATCAGCATGGCCAGATGTAGTAACTGTAGCTCAGAGGCAGTAGTGCTTCCCTGAGGACTGATCCAAGAACAGAATCTGCTGACGGCATAGACTACTAAATGTTGCTGCTAGGAACCTGAACTAAGAGAATTCACTTGAACTACAGAGATGATTTCAGGCAGATTACTTTTTAACATACTTTAACATACTTGCTAATTAATCTGATTATTAACAGGAAACATTTCAACTGCCTGGTAATTCTAAATTTCACCTATAACATAAGGAAAAAATGACCCTGATGGTGAGAAGACCATTATAGGAAAAATTAAGATGTTCTTAAATTTCCTCCTATCACTCCTATGAAAATAGAAACTATAGAATATAACTTAGAAGACAAAAAAGTTAATGGGATGGAATCAGACTCCTCATGTCTTGACATTGTGAATTTCTTTTCTTACCTTGGCCTAGCAGTTTAACTAAATTGAATGAATGTGGTGGCTCTGCTCTAAGAAAACTTAGAGCAGTTTAATCCATAGCAATACAGGTTTTTGCCTACATAATAAAATCCATGCAGTGTTTGAATGTTATGAAAATGATTTATTTGGCTTAATTTGTTTATATTAAAAAAAAAAAAAAGCATTGTTTACTCTGCCAGAATGGCAAGAGGAAAATTTATATATGAGAAAACAGATCTGGAACTTCTTGGCTTTGAGCAGTTAGAGTTCTCTTATTTTTCTTTTTATTACTATATCCTATATTCCAAAATGAATTTGAGATGATTTACAAAGATGTAGGAAAACAAAATATAAAATCTGGAGGAAGAAAAAATAATAAGCATGGGAAAAAAGCAAGATCTTAACAAGACTGTAGTAAAATAAGAGCCATGACCCCACCTGTCCCCGCAGATCCCCTACCAGGTCGGGCCTGGTGAGGATACTCAGCAGCACACACACGACGATACTGCGTATCTGGCTGAAAAAGAGAGAAGATGAGTCACTGCTTACAGTGTGACTTCTTCCAGAGGATAATGTGTTAGTTGTTTTACAAGGGAAAGTCAGACAGCAATGTAATTGGCATCATCTGTCAGTCTGAGGGACAGTTGGCTGAATATACACTTAACATTCCAAGTTAAAAATCCCAAGCCAGCAGCCCACAGAATGATTGTTAACTTGTAAAAATTGCAAGTTCTGCAACTTTATTAATATGCCTTTAAGAAAATCTTAGCATTTATAAATAATCCATATGGTTTAATATTTCTAAGTACTCATAATTGGCTCTCAAGGGAATTTGAATCTGATTTCCATTGCCTGCTAACTGTTTAAAACAACAGAACAGAACGACCTCCATGCTTAAAATGTGACTCTCAATATGGGACTCAAACATTTCAAAACTGCTTTAAGGGATTTAAAGGTTTTAAGATACAACTAAAATATCCACATGCAGATACTAAAAAAAAGAGCTATCAATGCCGTTTTGCTGATACTTCTGGAATAAAAAACATCTCAGTTTCTTGTCAGCATTGGAATAAGAGATTTGAGGGTTTTTTTTTTTTTCCTCTCCTGATGAAGCCCCATGTTTTCTATCAATGGTCAGCAAACTTTTTTTTTTTTTAATAGAGGACCAGATAGTAAACATTTCAGGTTTTGTGGAACATACTGTCACTGGAACTAGGAAAGCAGCCACAGAAAGTACAAATGGTGGCTCTGCTCTAAGAAAACTTTATTTACAAAAACAGTCAGTTAAGCTGAACACCTCATGAACTAGAATAGAGGCAAGAAAAGATTCTTCCCTAGAGCCTGCAGTGGGAACGTAGCTCTGCTGATACCTTGATTTTGGACTTAACAGACTCTGGAACTGAGAGAATAGATTTACATTGTCTTAAGCCACCCAGTTTGTGGTAGTTTGTTAACGGCAGCCCTAGGAAGCAGTACAATGTCCCATTCATTTATTCTCACCACTCTTCTAATGGAGGAAAAAGATCATATGGTGCTTTAGGCTGATACAGTTTAAGGATTATGAGTTAAGATAAGTGGGTTGCAAACACCACTGTCTTGAAAACTGGTTTAGGATGTGGGTGCTTGGTTCTTGAGCCATAAGTGTGCCTCAGTCACTCTGAGCTTTCCAAGCCCTCTTGTACAAAGCAAATGCCATGGGGCTGAGCTCCTGGCTTGTAGTTTGGGGCAAGGTCAGTGCATGACCTCTAGTCTCCCAGTCAGGTTGTTTCTGATGTTTAAAAGTAAAAGGGCTAGTAAATGTACATTTAGTGGTGACAGTGTTAGCATTTCAAACACCAGTTAACAAAACTCTGAAAGTCTTAACTTGCTCATCCACCAGCCCACAACATAATCTCTTACCACTTTTTGTTTAATTCCCTCAGAGCAATGTTAAAAGAATGAAGGTAATGCTAATCTGATATGCACTGGGGTTTAACGTTTTTTTGCTTATTCTCAGAAATATCTAAATTTTAAATTCTTAGAATTTGCTATTTATATATAAGGCTTTTTACCTTATTTTTACAAGTTAAAATAATGAGTGGCAGAGAGCAGTTAGAGTTTCAACAAACATACTTAAAATGTAAAACACTATTTTTATTAGAACCTCAGCTTTTACTCTTAGAGTTGATTAAGTCACCATATAAAGCTTTAAGCCTGCCAAACTAGTTTTTTTTCCCATTTCCTCAGCTATCAGACAATAGAGGAAGTATGTCACTACCAAAAATGACTGAGTTGTATTGGGCCTGGAGAAGAAGTCAGGTAGCAGGAGCTTCTCCTGGGGCTGCTGATGGTTAGGCTCATCCACCACAGCACTTCGAGCTCGACTGGAATCGCTATGGGTTTTCTGCAGAAGGGATAAGAATTACAGAAACAGTTAATTTATAGTGGAGCTGTGCGTGTCCAGTATCAGCCCTAACAGGTATGGTAATTGCAGGCCAAGCAGCTCCAATTCCATTGTCAAATTAGAATTCAGTTTGTACTTTTGACAAAATACAGAAGTCAAGACCAGAGCACAGATCCTGCAGAATTACTGACTATGAGGTTTTATAAACATTGGAAAGGCAATAGGAAGGAGACATACCGTTTGCCTTTGTGGCCCCACCGTGCTCAAGTGTTCTGCTTCAGCTGTCCCAATAGGTGGCAGCAGATTATTTCGACTCAGTGGCAGTGGTGAGGGAGAGGAGAGCGAGTCGGCCGCCACAGGGCTGCAGATCCCACCAGCAAAAACCAAGATATGAAAGCATAAAATTATAATATAAACAAATTGGTTAGAATCAAATACACTGAACAGATGAGTTTAATATCATGCACAGAAAGCTTTAAGCTGCCTACACTTATAAATGAAGCGATCTCAAAGGATTTTGGAGAATGAAAATTTTGGGCTTTCTTCACAGTATTTTCTTATTTTTTGTTGAAACGTCATCCTGAGTGCACAGCAGAATTTGACCCTTTGTCCCACAAAGAACTGGAATAAAACAATTTTCCCTATCCTGAGTTGTATTTTTTCTGACAAATTCATAGATTTGTAATTTCGCATCTGATGAAACTCACAGTTCTGGGCCTTCTGGTTGTCCTTTCCACTAAAAATTATAATTCCCAGGTACGGATCCTAAACTTTATTTCCTTCCAAAGGATTTGGAGCAGTTACAATATTACTCATGCCCAAGACAGTAATTAAAGCTGAACGATACTTTTCATATCCCAGAACAAAACAAAGCAACTTATTTTTCCACTTCGGGAAAAAAAGCATTGTCAGAGGGATGAGAGATTAATTTTACATCAAAACCACTCATACCCAAGTGAATGTATAGCTCTATTGGTATAGATCATATACCAATAAAGTCAAAATTAAGAAATGTTGGGAGAGAAGTATAGTGACATATGCTTCATTCAGAGGCTGAATTCAAAACGCTGAATTCAGTTATGGTGTTATTAATTCCTACCCTTGATCATAGTCTTAGAAATCAACCCTCGTAACATGTTTTTTAAATTAACAACTAATGGAAGGATTTTATTTTAAAAACTTGGAGTCTTTTGCACAATGAGGTGGGAAAAGGGAAGAGGACATGTTTACTTTTATTTCCTAAGATGTGCCAAGGGACATTTTTTCCCTGGTGTACAGGCAACTACTTATCTGAGATTTACAAAGTTTTCATTGTCAGTGAAATAAGTAAATCCTATTGGTATGGAAAAATATTAAAGGAGATTTAATCATCATTTGGGGGAAGAATTTTATGAGCATGTTCCCACTAAGGAAAATGTTTTAATAAAAATATATATAGAATGTCTTCTATTCCTTTGATGAGTTCTGTTGGAATATTCTAGCCAACATTTTATTTGTGGAAATATGTTTAGCTAAATCAGAAGGAAGATAAGTATAATCAGAAGATAAGTATATATTTTATTCAAATATAACTCCATTTTCTTCTGTATTAGATTTAAACCAGTGTACAACTCATCATAAGAATATGTAGTGATTACTGCCTAGGCATATATTTCAATCTTATCTTTAAATTCATTCTATATGTAAAATTCTTCATTAGTTTTACCACAGATTCCAGAAATTCTGCTTTTGAAACCTACACTCGGGATCCTCTGCGTATTTCGTCCATAAGTCTTGGTGTTCCAGCGCGTGAATGGCTTGTGCTGATGGGATGAAGGGTACGTGGTGGGGGGTTGCGTCTCCTGGTGGACTGCACTGTATATGACAGAAATGATGTACTAAGCTTCAGGGCTCGATTTGGCCAATTTCGAGTTGAAAAGATGGTACTGGACCCAGGTCTCATAAGTAGCTTGTCATCAAGATCTCTAGTGGCCAAATATCAGAAACCCACAGTGAGATCAAGACTGCTCTGTACAGGGAGACAGAACTCAAAGGGTAAAAAGCCTTAAACTTTCAAGTACATTCAAGGGAGAGAAAGGCAAAAAGAGAAAACAATCAATAAATAACCTAGTTTTAGATGTCATATAATCTATCTCAGGAATGAGAATGTGTACCTGAAAGAAGGACATCATTTCAGTCTTACACATGATTTACTAGAATGGAGACTTGGGAAAGCAAGTACTTTATTCACCTGCCATCAGAGTCACTTCTTCAGTTACTGGTAAAGGCTAACCTGCAGTGTAGCTACTCCAAAGTGCTTCCCAGAAGTTTACCTCAGGGAATGAGCTTCCTACCATGCTGGAGGCATTGTTTTTGCTGAAGGCATGTCATCAGAAAGACTTAGTTGAAGGGCCAGTATTGCTGCTTAGTAGTGGTGTGGCACTAGTGTGCTTCCACTGCAGAGATTAAAATGCTGAGCTAGTTAAAGCCCACAGGGGTAGGGGTTCCTTAGAAAAAGCTGGGAACAGGAAAAGGGTTCAGAGCTTTGTGCAGCCCAGGTCAGTAAATCTCCATTTGCGTAAACAACTGTGAAATACAATACTCTTTTGTAAGTCCTCTGTAAATAAAATACCATATTCAACAGTTCAGTAGCTTAAACTCTGCCCCACAGATTCAGGTGCTTCGTTTTTGTGTTTAAGCAGATGAGAGACCGTTTGATTTTATTGTAAGGCACCTAAGAGATAGTATTTACGCTGTGATATGGAGGGAAAGTGGAAGAATAACACTCTGCCACAGGCTTTGGCTTTCATCACGTTCTTCAAGCTTTCAGGCCACTTTGGTATCCTCTAGCACAAACTATGCCTCAGAGTTTGGAAAACTTTAAAGGAAAAACGCCCATCACAGAATAGGGCTAAACCTTGAGCATTACTTGTAAGAGATATTTCTCGTCTTGCCTCCCTAACCATTCACTTAAGCCCTTTGTTTACACAGCCTACCTGCTTTCTAATTATAGGAGTTTAGGCCTTAGCTGCTCTTCATTTATCTTTATTTTTCCTCTGGACTACTCACTCGTAAGTGGATTTATCACCTCCACACTTCTAGATCAGTCTCCAAATCTGACCTCTTCTATACAGTCCATCATCGTAAACTCAACAGACCCTACACTCATCTCCCCTGTCCCCAAACCATCTTCCCTTGAGCTTGAAATCTGAGTTCACCTTTATTCCTGTTTTTTATAGAATCTGATTTCTTTTATGATAACTCTTCAACTATTTTATTACTTTTTTAGTCTTGGCTACATCTTGAGAACAGACCCATAGCTGCCTGAATTCCTGCATTAGATTCCTTTACCTTTAGTTCCTCCTTCTTTAATCCAATCTATGTTCTACTGCTATGAAATCTTTCAAATTCCTGATTTAAATTGATGTTCTCCAAAGCTGACTCATACACTGCTGGGTGGGAATGTAAAATGGTACAATTCTTTTGAAAAAATTTTATGAAAGTTTATTATAAGATTAAACATACCCTTTCACTTCTGTATATTGATAAATGAGACCATATGTCCACAAAAAAGACCAGTATAAGAATATGTATAGTGCCTTTTATATATAACAGCCCCAACCTAAAAAACAGCCCGTGTTCATTAACAGAAGAATGGATAAATAAATTGTGGTATATTATTAGAATACTAGTTGGCAGTAAAGGAGAAGGCAATGGCACCCCACTGCAGTACTCTTGCCTGGAAAATCCCCTGGATGGAGGAGCCTGGTAGGCTGCAGTCCATGGGGTCGCTAAGAGTCAGACACGACTGAGCGACTTCACTTTCACTTTTCACTTTCATGCATTGGAGAAGGAAATGGCAACCCACTCCAGTGTTCTTGCCTGGAGAATCCCAGGGATGGGGGAGCCTGGTGGGCTGCCGTCTATGGGGTCGCAGAGTCGGATACGACTGAAGCGACTTAGCAGCAGCAGCAGTTGGCAGTAAAAGAGAATCACATGCAACATGAATGGATCTCAGAAACAAGACATTCAAAACCCTCCACTGTCTGGTTCCAAAGTTCTTTAATTCCAGTCTCTGCTTTCCCACTAATCACACCAGTGGTCTTTTGATCAGAACATTGAAGTTCTAACCTATTGCCTCCTATTCTACTATAGCAAAAAACGATCTGCTTTCTCTTCTAAATATTTGTATTTTCCTGTCTCCAAACCTTTCCCCACATCATTTTTCATATCTAGAATAGCCTTGCTACTCTTCTCTGCTTATCCAAACTTCCATCTTACAAGGACACATTTAAAACCTGAACTTCCCACCAAAATGCTTCCCTTCTTTGGGGACTGCCATAGTGTTCACTCACTCGAAGTACACACACTTGGTACTCAGCCACAGGAATGCCCTATATGGTTAGGTCTCTTTTTAGTTGTGTGTCTTCTCACCACTTATTTTATCAGCTCCTTGAAGTTGGAGACCATTTTCCTTATATGTTTTTACTCCCCACATATCTCTGGTTGCTTGGTAGGTACTCAATACATGCATGTTGATTGACTTGACTTTGCTTTCCTTTTATTTTTTAGTGATCTACTTAAACTCTATAGTCGTAAAATTTTATACTTCTTACAGGAGCTTGTCCATTAGAGAGAGATTTCTTGGCTGTAGAGGCATCCCATGAACCAAGAGACCATTCACATTTGGCTGATGACCACTTGCTGCTTGACAGAGACTCATCTACATGTCAAAAGAAGATGTTTCTCATTGGTTGGTGAAGATACCAGCTTAGTTTCCCAACTTTGCCAAAAGTTAATATTTCCAAATTAGATCATTTATATATTTTTTTTTCCCATGCCTTAACTTTTGTAGTATCTTGGCCAGTATCCCAGCTGGGGCCCCAAGTCCACTGTTAAGATGACAAGATCAGAGTCACCCTCTTCATTTCTGAATGGGGAAGCCTGATCAACTTATGTGAAAGCAATTAATAGCCAGTCTCATAGGGGAAAGAGAACCTTTATTATTATTTACATTACATTAGAAAAAACAACATGGAACAAAAATGGGGAGAATAAGGGTAAACTCTAGTATATAATCTCTTTTACCATCACATAATCCTGTGCTCTGCTAATGCTTTCTCTGCTACACCTGGAGCAGTCAGCTCTCAATAATAAGCTCAAATCTGAAGACTATTAGAAGGAGTTAAGCTTATTTGTTCTAATGTTGGCAGGATTTAGTCTTACATGGACTGCCACTGCCACCTTAGTGTCCTGTTTATTTTCTCTCTTAGGTAATCAGTTCAGGGCCGTTTCTGGTTAGCTCCTCCTCTCCCAAGTAGGCATTTTTCTCCTACTTTCTCTCTAGAATATTTGGATTATTGCTTCTCCTTCCTTTGGTCATCAACAACTAGAAACGTGTATGTTAACTTTTCAGAGCTTGGGCTACTTAAACCATAAGCAGACCAGTTTGACATATAGAAGTATTTTATTACTGTCACAGGAATATTAGATTACCTGGGTCATCCTCCAGTGTGATAAGATATGGGCCTTACTGAGTTTATTTTTTAATTGAAGTATAATTGATGTACAGTATAAGTTACAGGTATGTATAGTATAGTTATGTACAAGCTGAATTTACTTTTAAATAACCATTTAAAAAATATAGCTGCACAATATCTGGCCAGTATACCAACAAAGCAAACACTAGATCAGGCTCATCAACCTGCAAGAAATGGCCATCTTTATATGCTTAAGACTTTTTTGAAACCATTTTCTCTTCCCTTTGGTTTGCCTTTTACACCTGGGTAATGATTGCTAAACCTCCAAAAGCAAAAAAGTCAACAGATTCAAATATAAAAAATAAAACCCAGGTAGGTCAAGATAACAGAAAAAAAGAGGGAAGAAGTCAAAAAGAAATTCAAAAGATACAATGTTAAGGCCATAGAAAATCTGACATTGGCCCCTCATTTCATTATATATTTCATTCTTCCCAAAGCTGCCTGGAGCTGACCATATAATTGAATCTCAATTGCACAGCTTATAGATACCTTTTCAAAAGAGCTGAAAATTACTTATCAACTCTAACTTGCTGTTTTTTCAAAATGAAACTTTTGCAAGGAATCGCTGGATTACTATGAAAACACATAAGTTTACTGGAAAAAAAAGTCATAGTGATACAATTAAGGCAAATAACTGAGCAGACTTCTCTATAAGAACAGGCCTAGGCTCTCCTGTTCATTCCCCTGTGGGACTTACCGGATGTGAGGTGACAGACAGCACCTTAGACTGTGGCACTCGAGGTAAGACCAAAGACTGTAGTTCACTCAGCACACAGGGGCTTTGTGAAGCTGGTCTGGTGATTGCAACATTACTCTCATCATCTGAGCAAAGGAATAGAATCTATTATCCATGGATATCTTCAGACCCACAGCAACAGTACTGTGAAAAAAAATCTCCCCTGAGAATTCATAATCTCAAGCTAGGCTTCACTAATCTTTATAACCCAGTTTCACACCACCTGCATGGTTCCAAAAAACCCTTTAAACCATGAATTTATTTTAAAGTGGTTTCTCAGGCTGGTGATGCCTGTTGGTTCCTGGAAGAATGAAAAGCAAAGATTATTAGAGCAAAGCTATCTAATGGGACTTTTGGAGATTGAAGGAAATGTTCTACATATGCACTCTCCATGATAGTGGCCTCCAGCCACATGTGGCTATAGAGGATTTAAAATTTGGCTAGTGTGGGGCCTAGTAAAACTTACAAGTTATTGCAGAGTAAAAGAAACCATAAACAAAACGAAAAGACAACCTGCAGAATGAGAATAAGTGTTCGCAAATGACATGACTTAATTTCCTAAATATACAAACAGCTCATATAGCTCAACAAAAAACAACCCTATCCAAAAACTGGCAGAAGACCTAAGTATATATTTCTTCAAAGAAGACATACAGATGGCCAATGGGCACAAGAACAGATGCTCAACACTGCTAATTATTAGAAGAAATGCAAATCAAAACAGTGAGGTACCAACTCACATGAGTCAGAATAGCCATCATTAAAAAGTATACAAATAACACATGCTAAAGAAAGTTCAGAAAAAAGGGAACCCTCCTACACTTCTAGTGGGAATATAAGCTCGTGTAGCCACTGTAGAAAACAGTATGGAGGTTCCTTAGAAAACTAAAAATAGAGTTACTGTATGATCCAACAATCCCATTCCTGGGCATATACCTGGACAAAACTATAATTCAGAAAGATACATGGAAACAACCTAAATGTCCACTGACAGATGAATGGATAAAGATGTGTGTGTGTGTGTATATATATATATATGGAATACTACTCAGCCATAAAAGAATGGAATAATGCCATTTGCAAAAACATGGATGCAGTGAGATTATTACACTAAGTGAAGTAAGTCAAAGAAAGGCAAATATCACATGATATCATTTGTAGAATCTAAAATATGACACAAACCTATTTGTGAAACAAAAAATTATGGACATAGAGAACAGACTGGTTTCTAAGGGGGAGGAGGATGAAGGAAGGATGGAGTGGTAGACTGGGGTTAGCACATGTAGGCTTTTATCGAATGGATTAAAAAAAACAAGGTCCTACTGTATAGCACAGAACTATATTCGGTATCCTATAGTAAACCATAATGGAGAAGAATATTAAGTTATGTATATATGGATGACTGAATCACTGCTGTACAACAGTAATTAACACAACCATTGTAAATCAACTATACTTCAATTTAAAAAAATTTAGTGTGATTGAGAATGGAATTTTAAAATTACCTAATTGTAATTAATTAAAAATTTAAATAGCCACGTGACTAGTGAAACTTCATACCCATTACCACTGCCAGTTTTTGTGGCAGCGGTAATTACATGTCTCTGGAGAAGATATATACTGAGTGTATAATAGTGTCACATGTATATCCACTTGCATGCATATTGTTTATGGCTGCTTTCAAGGACAGAGTTAAGTAGTTGCAATAGATTGGATGGCTGGCAAAGGCTAAAATATTTACTGCCTGGTTCTTTATACACAAACTTTGCTGACCCCTATTTTAGGACATTTCAGTCAACCCACCAAACCAGTCAGAGATCCTCTAGCTCCATTTTAAAATTACTTTCTTCTTTTTTTCAAACTTTAAGTTTCACAATAACCTTAATTTATGGATACACAGAAAAATAAGTGGTGGTTAGCATATTTGAAACGTTGTGCATGAAGTATTAGTTACTTGGGCTGCCATTAAATGCCAGAGACTGGGTGGCTTAAACAACAGAAATTAATTTTCTCACAGTTCTGGAGCCTCAAAGTCCATGATCAAGGTACTGTTGGGGTTGGTTTATAGTGTGACCTCTCTTCCTGGCTCCTAGGCACAGTTGCCTTTTCGCTTTGTCTTTGTTTGCATGACCTTTGCTCTTTGCATGCATAGAAAGAACTCTCATGTCTCTTCCTTTCCTTAAGGATACCAACCCTATAGGATTAGGGTCTCACCATTCCGACCTCATGTAACCTTAATTATCTCTCTAAAGGCCATATCACCAAACATAACCACATTGGGTGTTAGGCCTTTTGGATGTTAAGGGGAACACAATTCAGTCCATAACACATGGATAAACCATTTGTTTATCCATCAGCTGATGGATGTTTAGGTTGCTTCCACTTTTTGACTCTTATGAATAATGCTGCTGTCAGCATTCATGCAAGGCTTGTGTGTGGCTATATTTCACTTCTCTAGGTTATATACCTTTGAGCAGAACTGCTGGGTCATATGGTAATTTAACTTTTTGAGGAACTGCCAAACTGGTTCCATAGTGACTGTACCACTTTGCATTCCCACCATTAATTTACAAGCATTCCAATTTCACATCCTCATCAATATTTGTTACTGTCCTTTTTTAATCTTTAATACAGTCGCACTAGTGGGTATGAAGTGGTGTCTCATTGTGGTTTTGGTTATTTGATTCCCCTAATGAATAATGATTTTGAACATCTTTTCATGTACTTATTGGCTATCTGTATATCTTCTTTGGAGAAATTGCTCTTTGAGTTATTTGCTGATTAATTGGATTGTTTTTTCTTTTGTTTCTGGGTTGTAGTTCTTTATATATTGTGGATACTAGATTCTTATTAGATGTATGGTTTACATAGATTTCCTCCCATTTTGTAGGCTGTCTTTTCACTTTCTTGATAATGTCCCTTGATACACCCTAAAGTATTTTATTTTGATGAAATCCAGTTTATCTGTTTTTTCTTTGGTTATATGTGGTCTTGGTGTCAGATGACATCTAAGAATCAGCTGCCAAATCCAAGCTCATTGAGATTTACTCCAATGTTTTCTCCTAAGTTTTATGTAGCTCTGAAGTGTGTTCCTTTGGTCCATTTTGAGTTGATATTTTTTATATGATGTGAAGTAACGGTCCAACTTCATTCTTTTGCAGTTGTCCCAGCACCATTTCCTTTTTTTTCCCCATCTGAATTTTTTTTTTTTTGATTGACAGAGTTGATTTACAATATTCAGTAAGTTTCAGGTGTACAACAGAGTGGTTTACAATTTTAAAAGGTTATACTCCATTTATAGTTATGATAAAATATTGGCTATGTTCCCTGCCAGCATCATTTCTTAGAGAGACTCTTCTTCCCCCATAGGCTTGGCTCCCTTGTTGAAAATCAATTGACCATAGATGTGTGGGTTTATTTATGGACTTTTTATTCTATTCCATGGATCAATATATGTTCTTATGCCAGTACTACACCGTTTTGATCACTGTAGCTTTGTATTATCTTTTAAAATCAAGAAGTATGAATCCTCCAAATTTGTTCTTTTTCAATATTGTTTTGGATATTCAGGATATCTTGCATTTCTATATGAATTATCTCTGCCTTTTAAAAAAGGCAGCTGGAATTTTGATAAAGTTGCACTCAGGCTGTAGATATATTCAGGGAGACTCCTGGAGAAGCCCACGGATGGAAGAGCCTGGTGGGCTGCAGTCCATGGGGTCACGAAGAGTCAGACACGACTGAGCGACTTCACTTTGACTTTTCACTTTCATGCATTGGAGAAGGAAATGGCAACCCACTCCGGTGTTCTTGCCTGGAGAATCCCATGGACTGGGGAGCCTGGTGGGCTGCCGTCTGTGGGGTCGCACAGAGTCGGACACAACTGAAGAGACTTAGCAGTAGCAGCAGCAGCCATCTTAACAATACTAAGTCTTCCGATACATAAGCAGAGCCTGTCTTTCCATTTCTTTGTGTGTGTGTGTGCCCAGTCACTCAGTCAAGTCCAACTCTTTGCAACCCCGTGGACTGTAGGCTGCCAAGCTCCTCTGTCCATGGAATTTTCTACACAGGAATACTGGAGTGGGTTGCCATTTCCTACTCCAGGGGATCTTCCAGACCCAGGAATCGAACCTGCATCTCTTGCGTCTCCTGCATTGGCAGGCAGATTCTTTACCACTGCACTGCCTAGGAAACCCCTTCCATTTCTTTCAGTTCAGTTCAGTCACTCAGTTGTGTCCGACTCTTTGCGACCCCACAGACTGCAGCATGCCAGGCTTCCCTGTCCATCAGCAACTCCTGGAGCTTATTCAAACTCATGTCCATCAAGTTAGTGATGCCATTCAACCATCTCATCCTCTGTTGTCCCCTTCTCTTCCCACCTTCACCCTTTCCCAGCATCAGGGTCTTTTCCAGTGAGTCAGTTCTTTGCATCAGGTGGCCAAAATATTGGAGTTTCAGCTTCAGCATCAGTCCTTCCAATGAATATTCAGGACTGATTTCCTTTAGGACTGACTGGTTGGATCTCCATGCAGTCCAAAGGACTCTCAAGAGTCTTCTCCAAACCACAGTTCAGAAGCATCAATTCTTCGGCACTCAGCTTTCTTTATAGTCCAACTCTCAAATCCATACATGACTACTGGAAAAACCACAGCTTTGACTAGATGAACCTTTGTTGGCAAAGTAATGTCTCTGCTTTTTAGTATGCTGTTGAGGTTGGTCATAGCTTTTCTTCCAAGAATCAAGCGTCTTTTAATTTCATGGCTGTAGTCACCATCTGCAGTGATTCTGAAGCCCAAGAAAATAAAGTCTCTCACTGTTTCCATTGTTTCCCTATCTATTTGCCATGAAGTGATGGGACCAGATACCGTGATCTTATTAGTTTTCTGAATGTTGAGTTTTAAGCCAGGTTTTTCACTCTCTTCTTTCATCAAGAGGCTCTTTAGTTCTTCTTCTCTTTCTGCCGTAAGGGTGGTGTCATCTGTATCAGTTCAGTTCTGTGCAGTGGCTCAGTCGTATCTGACTCTTTGCGACCCCATGATCCGCAGCACGCCAGGCCTCCCTGTCCATCACCAACTCCTGGAGTTCACCCAAACCCACGTCCATTGAGTCGGTGATGCCATCCAACCATCTCATCCTCTGTCGTCCCCTTCTCCTCCTGCCCTCAATGTTTCCCAGCATCAGGGTCTTTTCAAATGAGTCAGCTCTTCGCATCAGGCGGCCAAAGTACTGGAGTTTCAGCTTCAACATCAGTCCTACCAATGAACACCCAGGACTGATCTCCTTTATCTGCATATCTGAGTTTATTGATATTTCTCCCAGCAATCCTGATTCCAGCTTGTGCTTCATCCAGCCCGGCATTTCACATGATGTACTCTGCATATAAGTTAAATAAGCAGGGTGACAGCCTTGATGTACTCCTTTCCTAATTTGGAACCAGTGCATTGTTCCATGTCCGGTTCTAACTATTGCTTCTCAACCTGCTTAAGATTTCTGAGGAGGCAGGTCAGGTCATCTGGTATTCCCATATTTCCACGGTATGTTGTGATCCACACAGTCAAAGGATTTGGTGTAGTGAATAAAGCAGATGTTTTTCTGGAATTCTCTTGCTTTTTCTATGATCCAACTGATTTTGGCTATTTCATCTTTGGTTCCTCTGACTTTTCCAAAACCAGCTTGAACATCTGCAAGTTCACAGTTCACAAACTGTTGAAACCTAGCTTGGAGAATTTTGAGCATTACTTTGCTAGCATGTGAGATGAGTGCAACTGTGCCGTAGTTTGAGCATTCTTTGGCATTGCCTTTCTTTGGGATTGGAATGAAAACTGACCTTTTCCAGTCCTATGGCCACTGCTGAGTTTTCCAAATTTGCTGGCATATTGCAGCACTTTCACAGCATCATCTTCCAAGATTTGAAATAGCTCAACTGGAATTCCATCACCTCCACTAGCTTTGTTTGTAGTGATGCTTCCTTAAGGCCCACTTGACTTCACATTCCAGGATGTCTGGCTCTAGGTGAGTGATCATATCATCATGGTTATCTGAGTCATGAAGATCTTTTTTGTACAGTTCTTCTGTGTATTCTTGCCACCTCTTCTTAATACCTTCTGCTTCTGTTAGGTCCATACCATTTCTGTCCTTTATTGTGCCCATCTTTTCATGAAATGTTCCCTTGTTAGCTCTAATTTTCTTGAAGAGATCTCTAGCCTTTCCCATTCTATTGTTTTCCTCTATTTCTTTGCACTGATCACTGAGGACAGCTTTCTTTAGGCCTTACCTATTTTCTTTCAGTGTTTTGTAGTATTCTGTGTAGAAGTCCTATACTTCCTTGGTTCAGTTTATTCCTAAGTATTTTATTCTTTTTGATAATAGGTAAATAGTTTCCTTAATTTCATTTTTGATTGTTCATTGATAGAAGCTGGAAGAATTTTGAGACGCATGATAGAGAAGTCACAAATTACCTTGAATAGACTTAGGAGAAATTTGGATTTGGAGGGTGCTGTAGGGAGGGGAAAGCTCAGAAGGAAATGAGGAACATACTAGAAACTGGAAGAAGGGAGAACATATTAGAAACTGGAAGAAAGGAGATGCTTGTTATTTTGTGACAGAAAGTTTAGTGAAATGGTCTTTTATGGTCATGTGGACAGGCTGAACTTTCAAAGTGATGATTTTGGTTATATAGCTATGGAGATTTCCTAGCAAAGTGTTAAAGGTGAAGCCTGATTTTTTTTCTTGCTGCTTATGATAAGACACGAGATGAGAGAAATTGAGGGAAAAACTATTAAACATAAAGAAAACAGGACTCAATGATTTTGAGAATTCTCAATCTCTCTAGATGCAAAAGATTCCAAAAAAAAGGAAGGCTATCAGGCCCCCAAAATTCTACTGGCAGGACACAACCTAATAAAATTACTTAGCTATAAACATGATACCTTTCATGTTAACAGGGTGACTCAGAGGGTGAAATCAAGAGCTTAGAGGGGAGACCAGAGAGCTAAGAGGATTATTTCCAGGCCTTGAAACTTGATGAAGGAATCCCGAATATTTTCACATGTGGATTTCAGAATTGCTAGGGATCCCTTCCCCACCCCAGCCTTTAACTGGAGTGTCTATAATGGTTATCCTTTTCATGGCACACTACTATATGTTGGGTTTGTTGGGGTCAAATACCAATAATTTGTCTCTAGGAACAGAATGGCTGGATTAAATAGTTAGATGTTTATGTACCTTTGTATTTAGTTTCACAGGGCTATAGAATAGAAATGAATTGTGCCCCCAATAACTTCACTTGCCCTGTATTACATCCAGGAACTTCATTCTTACCTGATTTCAAAAATCTTTGGAGCTGAGGCTCCGTCATTCCAAGAATGATTCTCTTGGAAACTTTTAAAGACAGTTGACTGTACTTTGCATGTGGGAGCACATGACTTACTGGTGGCCAGTGGGAGGACTGTAGTGGACAAATTCCAATGTGGCCCCCCGCCGCCAGCCCATGATTCTCATCTCTGGGTGTTCACACCTTTGTGTAATCCCCTCCCTTGGACGGTGGGCAGGACCTGTGACTTGCTTCAAACCAATAGATGATGGTAAAGGTGATGGAATGTCACCCCCTTGATTATGTTACATAATCTTCTGTCTTGCTAGTAGATTAGCTCTCAGTCTTTCTTACTGAGAAAGCTTTGGAGAAGTAAGCTACCATGACTACTACAGCTACAAGAAACTGGATGCTTCCAAAAACATGAGCTGCAACATGAGAACCAGCTCTGACCAACACCCTGATTACAGCCCTGTGAGATCTTAAGTAAAGGACTAGCTGGCTGTTATTGGACTTCTGACTCACAGATCTGTGAGATAATAAATGTGTATTGTTTGAAGCTGCTAAGTTTGTGTTAATGTTTTGTGCAACACAGAAAACCAATGCAGACAATTGTTAAGACATTAAATATACATTTGACCATATACTCTGACAGTTCCACTCCTAGAAATCTACCCAAGAGAAAAAGGAAATATATGTCAAAATGTATGTCTTGTACCCTAGTGTTCATAAAAGCACTAATAGACCAAAAATGAAAATAGTCCAAACATCCAACAACAAATAAATGTATAAACGAGTTATGGAACAGTGGAATACTACTCAGCAATAAAAGGAATAAATTATTGACACATGGATGACTCTTAGAATGATTTATACTGGGAGAAAGAAGATGATTAAAAAAAAGAGTCAATACAACATGATTCCATTTAAGCAGGTAAGTTGTCACTTCAGGATAGTGAGTTGGGCAAGGGTAGGAGGGAGGGATTACAAGGTCATGAACTTTTGCGGGTAATGGATATGTTCACTGTATTGACTATTATAGTTTCATGGCTGTATATACATAAATCAACTTATTATATACTTTAAGTTTTACTAGTTTATTGTAAATCATTTCTTCAATAAAGTGGTTTTTAAAATGTATTTGTGACTTGTACATGTTTTTTTTTTCTCACAAATAATTACATTCAAAAAGAAAGCTCAGTCTCTAGTCATCATAGACTAGGCCTCTTTACTCATCCAGTCATTCCCAAATATTGTCCAACTATCTGTTAGTTTCTATAAGAAATACAAATATGATTCTTTTGTACTATTAAGCATATAATCTAATAGACTGGTTAGGGTTTGGAAGTCTTAATTATTTTTTTATATTGTTTTCACAAAGAGCCTTACCAGAAGCAAATCCCTCCCAGTGAGTACGTGTCAGCTGCTCCATACAGCTTAGGACCTTGCTCCACACATCGTCAAACACATAAGCAAGGACATCCTCTTTCATGCAGTAAAATGGAGCAATGGGCGGATACCCTAATTTCTGTTTCTCTGTAGCTGCTTCTGATTTCTTTCCATGAAACTCCTCTTCCCTGTAACAGAAACAAGAGGGAAAGATTTCATGGTTCTTCTTCACTGAGTGTTCACCACTATCTTTTGTGCTGCTTAGGAATGTGATCTGTGCTTCTCCCCGCTAAGTCTGACACCCCCCCCCAACCCTTGACATATGTAGCACAGATATTAAGTTCTCTTGTGAGCTAAGGAAGTTTTTAACAGAGGAGACTCTGCATTTTCCTTTTTACCCCCATTCCACCCCATATTCTGGCAAAAAACAGAACAAGAAAAAGAAGGGTGAGAATCATTGTACTTTTTTTTAGCTTTAAACAGATGGCACTGTCAGTTGAGCAACAAGCAAGCTATGACTTGAACACAGAAATAATCTTTTTCTTGTAATTGGATAACATTTAGATTATATTAATGTGACACACTGAATGGTGTAACTGTGATTAGCTGCATAGTTATTTGAGGCAGTGATTCATTAGGGAAATAGTCCACATAGATTATTATATTGTATACTTTTACTAACCTAAATAAACATTTGGTAGTTGATTGTAAAGGAAAAAGAGAGAAACCCAACAGCATAGGAAGCTACTCGGGCTCTTCTGGAATCTGTATCTAAAATTCAGAAACTCCCAGTTAGGCAAGGCTATCTCTTCTCTGGCACTGGGTATCAATAGCACAAATAGATTTCTAGGAGAAGAAAATCTGGCTGATAGATGTGCTTATCTGTGACAGTATAAACTAAGACAAAGCAAATTGTGGAACTGACTTGGGTAACAGTGAAAGTTACTCCTAGGGTAACAAAGTACTCAAGAATGAAATAGGAAACTAGGCTGGAAAGAAGGATGCTAAGATTTAAGCAGGACAGCCAGACTCTCTTTGCTTCTCCTTTCCAAAGGAAGAGCTAGCCTGGCATTAAGTGGTGGAGGAGGCTGTGTGTGTGTCAGTTGCTCGAGTCCGACTGCGACCCCATGGACTATCGCTTGCCAGGCGCCTCTGTCCATGGGATTCTCCAGGCAGGAGTACTGGAGTGGGTTGCCATTTCCTTCTCCAGGGGATCCTGACCCAGGGATGAAACCCAGGTTTCCTGCATTGTAGGCAGATTCTTTACCATCTAAGCCACCGGGGAAGCTGAATAGTATTGACTGTATTTCAATTTATATTTCTTTTAAGAGGAGATAACATAGCCATATGATGAAAATTCAAATTGCTTAGAAGGAAATGTATACATGTAGTGAAAAATAAGTTTCCTATATCTCTAGCCCAGTCCTCATTCCCAGAAGCAAACATACATGAGTCCAGAGAATGTTCCACCTTGCTCATCCAATTATCAATGTATCCTGGCCCATGATCCCTTATCAATATATATATATATATAAATCTGCCTCTTTAAAAAAATAACTGCAGAGTATTCCATTGGATATACCATAATATATGCAGCCAGGCAGCTGTTGATCAACTAACTTTTTGCTTTTATAATCAATACCACAATATATTTCTAGAGATATTCCTTATATATTAGGTTACAGCCCAATAAACTAACAAAAATGTAAGTAAAAAATGCATTTAATATACCTAACCTGTTGAACATTATAGCTTAGCCTAGCTTCCTTAAATGTGCTCAGAAGACAAATTAGCATACAGCTGGGCAAAATTATCTAACACAAAACCTATTTTATAATAAAGTGTTAAATATCCCATGTAATGTATTTCATACTCTACTGAAAGTGAAAAGCAGTGGTTGATGGGTATAAAATGGCTTAAGTGTGTTGGCTGTTTACCCTCATGGTAGTGTGCCTGACTGGGAGCTGCAGCTTGCTGCCACTGCGCAGCATCCTGAGAGAGTACTGCATATCGCTAGTCCAGGAAAAGACAGAAATTCCAATGGACAGTTGCTATTCAATGTGTATCACTTCTATACCATTGTAAATTCAGAATTCATAAGTCAACTCATCTTAAGTTGGGGACTGTATGTATGTAGTTCTTTGGCTACATAGGTGTCTTATTTGTAGGGTAGATTCCTATCAATAGATTATTGAGTCAAAGGGTATGTGCATTTCAATTTAAAGAGGTGGTATAATTCTCCAGTAGTGAAAGAATATGCCTATTTTCTCGTTCAAGGAATTATCAAATTTCTTTATCTTTTGTCTTTTGATAGTCTGTCAGGTAAAAGAGTACTCATGATAATTTTCATTTGCATCTCTGAATGAGACTGAGTTTCATTTCATATATTTAAGATCCATTTTCTTATAATGTGAACTCTGCCATGTTCTTTGTTTTGTCCTTAATTTTTTCCTTATTGATATACATGTTAAGGAAATTAAGCCTCTGTGCATGCATTAACTGCAAATATTTTTGCCAGTTTGTCTTCTGACTTTATGAATTTTTTATGCAGAAATTTTATTTTAAGCAGTTATTTTTAAATGACTTGTAGATTTTAAGCTATAGTTAGAAAGGCCTTCCCTATTCCCAAACTATTAAAAAAAATCTTTCATATCTTATTTTCTTCCAAACTTACATGATTTCATTCATGACATCTCAGTATCTCAGTGGTATCTCTAAAGAGAAGACTGCCTTCCTAAAAATCTTCCCTGTATTACTTGAAAATTCATTTGGGTTTGAGTCATGAACATCACGTTTTGGAGTAGTTAAATCAGCTTTATTTAAAGCTAAAATGAAGGGAAAAGACCTTTGAGGAAAAAGGAGGAGAAAAAACAGATAATTTGACTCAGGCCAGATGAAGTGAAAGGGAAGGGGGAAATCTCTGGAAAATCAAAAGAGCATACATATGATTCTCTTGGAACAATTAGCTAACTCATTGGTACTATGTATAGAAATCTGAGTTATGTCTACCTAAGCCTAGGACTGTATACATTGAACATAAAAGTCAGCATGGCTCAATAGGAAATAAGGGAAGAAAAGTCCAGAATCATGTGACACTAACTAGACCTAACCACAGCCTCATAGCCTGAAATTCTCACTTCCAGATGTGCCACTGTGACTATCATTCTGAACTTCTAAAGACTTAGAGGAATAGTTTAAGACGTTAATATTTCAGGGATGTAGCATGGAACAGTAAGGGAGCCTGGATTTAGAATAAGATGAATAAAGTTTCCATGAATTACTGGTGATAACTGACAAAGAAAAATCAAATTATGTGGAGAAAAAATTAATTCATTTAAACTGTTTAATCCCAGGAAGAGGCAAATGACATGTGCAGGAAAAAACAATGTATATCAATTAAGTCTATGAATGCTGGACAACTGAGAAGTAACAGAACATAAATAACATAAATTTAATTATAGATAATACTGGTGCCATACTTTAGAAAAATAGATACTAATACACAAAACAGGGGAGTAAAAAGTTTAAAAGATACAATACTCACATATCTGTGTGGTCAAACGCTAGGTATTCCTCTATTATTCCCTCAGAAAATATTATACAGTCTTCTTCTCTTTCCATAGAACACAAGCAAGGGGATTTGGCAATGGAAGATGCTTTAGGACCATATGAAGATGAAAAATGTAACTTCTTTCCCCTAATGCCAAATCTGGGAGACGGGAAAAACAGTAATTATGTTCAACATAAACAGTTCTCACAGGAACTCATTCATACAAGTTTCAGCTCAAAGTCCCTTCCCCTGGTGACACCTTCCTGGGCTACTCTAAACCTTAATACCTATTATTTCTCAGAACAGGAATAAATATGAGCCACACACCCACTCCGCGTAGGTGTATTATGCACCTAATACTGAAGCAGTTGCATACTACTTGCTATCTTTTCAGCTGCAATGGCTATGGCTACAACATAAGCTTTTTTTTTTTTTTAATCTAAGAATATTTACATTCATGTTCAACTCTTTGAAGTACCTCAGGAGATTACAGGTTTATTTCAGTAACTTCATTGTTGTTGAAAATGCATGCACATTATTGTGCAATCGATCTCTTGAACTTATATTGCAAAACTGAAACTCTAGTATCCCTTAAACACTAACTGCCCCTTCTCCTTCCTCTCCTCCTTTGGGCAACTATACTTCTACTTTCTGTTTCTATGATTGGACTACTTTAGATACTAAATATGGGTGGAATCATATTGTATTTGTCCTTTTGTGACTAGCTTATTTCACTTATTAAATAATACTTTCAAGGCTTATCAATCCATATTATAGCATGTAACAGGATTTCCTTCTATAATATTCCATTGCATGTATATAAATTTTCTTTATCTATTTATCTGTGATGACCATCTGGGTTGTTTCCACCTCTTGGCTATTGTGATTAATGCTTCAGTGAATATTGGTGTGCAAATATCTCTTTGAGATCCTCCTTTGAATTTTTTTTGGATATATACCTGAGTGGGATTGCTGGTTCATATAGTAATTCTATTTTTAGTGTTTTAAGAAGCCTCCATACTGTTTTCCAAGAGACAACAGGAGACTTCTCTGTAGCTCAAACGGTAAAGAATCTGCCTGCAAGGCAGGAAACCAGGGTTCAGTCGCTGGGTTGGGAAGTTCCTTGGGAGGAGGGAATGGCAATCCACTCCAGTATTCTTGCCTGGAGAATTTCATGGACAGAGAAGCCTGGCGGGCTACAGTCTGTGGGCTCACAAAGAGTCAGACACGACTGAGCACCTAACACAGCCCACACTGTTTTCTTTAGTGGCTGTACTGTTTTACACTCCATTCCCCCCAACAGTTCACAGAGTTCCAATTTTTTGTCTACATTTTTGCCAAAAGTTGTTGCTTTCTGTTCTCTAGATAGTGGCCACCCTGATGATGGGTGGTGGTGGTTTAGTCACAAAGTCGTGTCTGACTCTTGCGACCCCATGGATTTGTAGCCCACCTGACTCCTCTGTCCATGAGATTTTCCAGGCAAGAATACTGGAGTGGGTTGCCATTTCCTTCTCCAGAAGATCTTCCTGACCCAGGGACCAAACCAGCATCTCCTGCTTTGCAGTCAGACTCTTTATTGCTGAGCCACCAGGGACACCCAAAGAGACTGTTAAATGTTGACTAAATGCTTTCTCAGGCCACAAAACTAGACTGCATTTCCCAGGACCCCCATACAGTTAAACGATGAGTTCAATTCAGTTCAGTTACTCAGTCATGTCTGACTCTTTGCGATCTCATGAACTGCAGCACACCAGGCTTCCCTGTTCATCACCAACTCCCAAATTGCTCAAATTTATGTTTAACAAGTTGGTGATGCCATCCAACCATCTCATCCTCTGTCGTCCCCTTGTCTTCCTGCCTTCAAACTTTCCCAGCATCAGGGTCTTTTCCAACGAGTCAGTTCTTCACATCAGGTAGCCAAAGTATCAGGGCTTCAGCTTCAGCATCAGTCCTTCCAATGAATATTCAGCACTGATTTTCTTTAGGAACGACTAGTTTGATCTCTTTGCTGTCCAAGAGACTCTCAAGAGTCTTCTCCAACACCATAGTTCAAAAGCATCAATTCTTTGGCGCTCAGGTTTCTTTATGGTCCAACATTCACATCCATACATGACTACTGGAAAAACCATAGCTTTGACTATATGTACCTTTGTCATTAAAGTAATGTCTCTGTTTTCTAGTATGCTGTCAAAGTTTGTCATAGCTTTTCTTCCAAGGAGCAAGTTTCTTTTAATTTCATGGCTGCAGTCACTATCTGCAGTGATTTTGGAGCCCCAAAATAGTCTCTCATTGTTTCCCCATCAATTTGCCATGAAGTGATGGGACTGGATGCCATAATCTTAGTTTTCTGAATGTTGACTTTTAAGGCAGCTTTTTCACTCTCTTCTTTCACTTTCATCAAGAGGCTCTTTAGTTCTTCTTCATGTTCTGCCATGAGGGTGGTGTCATCTGCATATCTGAGGTTATTGATATTTCTCCCAGCAATCTTGATTCCAGCTTGTGCTTCATCCAGCCCGGCATTTCGCATGATGTACTCTGCATAGAAGCTAAATAAGCAAGGTGACAATATACAGTCTTGATGTACTCCTTTCCCAATTTGGAGCCAGTCTGTTGTTCCATGTCCTGTCCTAACTGTTGCTTCTTGACCTACATACAGACTTCTCAGGAGGCAGGTAAGGTGGTCTGGTATTCCCATCTCTTTAAGAATTTCCCACAGTTTGTTGTGATCTACACAATCAAAGGCTTTACTGTAGTCAATGAAGCAGATGTTTTTCTGGCATTCTCTTGCTTTTTGTATGATCCAGTGAATGTTGGTAATTTGATCTCTGGTTCCCCTGCCTTTTCTAAATCCTTCTTGAACATCTGGAAGTTCTCAGTTCACGTACTGTCGAAGCCTGGCTTGGAGAATCTTGAGCATTACTCTGCTAGCATGTGAGGTGAGTGCAGTTGTGCCCTAGTTTGAACATTCTCTGGCTTTGCCTTTCTTTGGGATTGGAATGAAAACTGACCTTTTCCAGTCCTGTGGCCAACTTTTCACCAAATTTGCTGGCATACTGAGTGCAGCATTTACACAGCATCATCTTTTTAAAAAAATAATATTTATTTATTTTGGCTGTGCTGGGTCTTCACTGCTATGTGTGGGCTTGCTCTAGTTGCGGCTACTCTCTGGTTGCGGTTTGCAGGCTTCTCGTAATGGTGGCTGCTCTTGTTGTGGAGCACAGAGTCTAAGGCGCATGGTCTTCGGTAGTTGCCTCACATGGGCTCAGTAGCTGTGGCACCTGGGCCTAGTTGCCCCGTAGCATGTGGGATCTTCCCAGACATGGGACTGAACCGGTGTCCACTGCATTGCAAGGTGGATTCCTAACCACTGGACTACCAGGGAGGCCCTCACAGCATCATCGTTTTGGACTTGAAATAGCTCAGCTGGAATGGGTATGAGGTGGTTATTTCATTGTGGTTTTGATTTGCATTCCTCTTATGATTAGTGATGTTGAGCATCTTTTCATTTACTTGTTGGCCATTGGCTTATCGTCTTTGAGAACTGTCTATTCTCTTGTCCTTTTTCTATTTTTAAATTGGGTTCTTTTTGTTGTTGTTGGATTGTAGAAGTTCCTCATGTGTTCTAGATATTAACCCTTTATCAGACATGACTTGGAAATATTCTCCCCCATTCCACAGGTTGCCTTTTCACTCTAATGATTTTTTTCTTTGGGTACACAAGAATTTTTGAGTTTGATGTAGTCCCATTTGTTTATTTTTGCTTTTGTTTTTAGGTTTTGATGTTCTATCCAATAAATCATTGCCAAATCCAATATCCTGAAGCTTTTCCCCTATGTTTTATTCTAGGAGTTTTAATAGTTTTAGATCTTACATTTAGGTCTTTGAAATCCATTCTGAGTTAAGTTCTGTATATGGTGTAAGATCAGAGTTCCACTTCATTCTTTTGCATTGTTTTCCCAGCACCATTTGTTGGGGGGATTGTCCTTTCCCCACTGTGTAATCTTGGCACCCTTGTTGAAAATTATCTAGTCATATACACAAAGGTTTATTTTCTAGTTACCTATTCTTTTAATGATTTTTTAAGGGTTATAATTCTGCATACAGTCATACACTTTGGCAACTTATTAGATATTATAGTTAATTTTCGTTGCAGTATGTATTTAAACTAAGGGTAGATAAGCCCCTTAAACTAACTTGCAGCAGAAGATTACGAAGTTTTTTTTCATTTTAAAAAATCGTATTTATTTATTTATTTTGTGCTATACAGCAGGTCTTTGTTGGTTATCCATTTTAAACATAGCAGTGTGTACACGTCAATGCCAAACTCCTTAACTATCCCTTCCTCCCATCCTTACCTGCCCTGGACCTGGCAACCGTAAGTTTGCTCTCTGTGAGTCTCTTTCTGTTTTGTAATTAAGTTCATTTGTATCATTTCTTTGTAGATCCCACATATAAGGGGTGTCATTCGGTGTTTCTCCTTCTCTGCCTTACTTCACTCAGTGTGAAGCTTTAGGTCCATCCATGTTGCTGCAAATGCATTATTTCATTGTTTTTAATGGCTGAGTAATATTCCACGGTATATGCTGCTGCTGCTAAGTTGCTGCAGTTGTGTCTGACTCTGTGCAACCCCACAGACGGCAGCCCACCAGGCTTCTCTGTCCCTAGGATTCTCCAGGAAAGAATACTGGAGTGGGTTGCCATTTCCTTCTCCAATGCATGCATGCATGCTAAGTTGCTTCAGTTGTGTCCAACTCTGTGTGACCCCATGGACAGCAGCCCACCAGATTCCTCTGTCTGCGGGATTCTCTAGGCAAGAATACTGGAGTGTGTTGCCATTTCCTTCTCCACCACTGTATATATGGACCACATCTTTATCCATTCCTCTGTTGATGTTTTTTTTCAAATGGGAATGTTCTCAAACTCATCTGTTCAGGATCCTTTTCTGGCCTGTGTTTTCTCCTATGCTACCACCATTTTCTATTGTTAAAAAGTTCTTGGAATTCCATTTTGATCTATACAATAATTGTTTTGATTGATAACACTGCTTTGCAGCCATAATATAAGTTCATTTTCATGGAGTTTGTTGTGAAATAAATATGATATTTAATTTAGTTTTTTTAAAAAGTTGATTCTAACTATATTCTAGGCATTGTTTTAGGTGTTAGAGATACAAAGAGAAAGCGACTGTATTTTTGTATTGTTTTTATACCAATTTCCTCTGGCCCAAGAACTCAAGAATGGAAGCTGAACCAAATATCTTATTTAGTACGTTTGAGATGTGAAAAAAAATCCAATGTGGAAGAATCAATGAATGAGAGTGACAGAAGATAAAGACACGTATGTAGACTGGGGCCAGTTTATGATATAATTTTAAATTTATCATAAATTCAATGGGAAGCTACTGAAGATTTTTAAGTGAAGGACAGAAAGGACTAACCATGAACTTTAAAAGGAAAATCTGATGTAATGTGGAGGGGCAAGAATGGATATAATTTGAAACGTTATTTTGTAGAAAATCTTAGTAGCTGATAAACCTCATATTTCATGGGAAACTAATTTGTTAAACTAAAAAATACCAAAGTTGTATTTCTGACACATTTTTTTCACATCACTTATTTTAAAAAGTGGAAAAATTGCAGCATCACCACCAACTTACATATCCTCAACTACCCAAATTTTGTTTTCAAATACTAGTAGTCTCTCAAAGAAGTTAAGTGTTTCCTTGACTTTCAGCTGCTTCCATGTCTTAAAGAAGAAAAAAATATTTTTCCAGGATAGGACTGGAAAAAAAGGACAAAAATGAACCAGCATGACATGGCTGTAACAATTAGAGCATCAATAATAATTATGGTTAGTTAAAATATATAAATATTTTGCAGTACAATGAGTTCCTTAATGGTACTCAAGAGAAAAAAATATCAAGTATGGACAAACTGGTAGTGATATGAAAGTAAATATGGATTATATTTAATTTGTTATTATTTTCTTTAAGTAGTGATATCCTAATATAGCTGAATAACTTGCTTCATTTAACTATATGTCTGTATAAAGTACAGATAGGTATTTATTTCATCTGTATAGTGAAGAAAAGTAATTATTGAATACTGTTAAGTCAAATAATCCAGAACCAAAAATAAGAAAGACCAAGCAGCAATGGTAGTAGCAAGTAAAACGGACAGAAAAGATGTCTGCAGTGTGTTGCAGAATCATGATTTAGCCAAACGTCCTAGAGAAGGAGGAGTTAACTGCTCAGACTTGTTCCTTTGGAATCTCTAAAAGGAAACGCTATTTACAAGTATAAAATAAAAGGTATATATAAAGTTTAAACTAATAGATCAGGTAAATATATCTTAATCGCAGGATCTAAGTTATCTAATTTTGGTCTGTGAGAATTAAAGAATACATCCTTTCTGTGGGAGACAAATTAGTCTGTAAAAATCTGAAACTTATATAAAAGGAGTAAATTTTAAAAGGCTTATTGGTGTAATACATGAGGCTTAAATTTAGAAAGAAATCTCAGCCTGGTGACCAGAACCTTGAGTTTAAATCACTCTGAAAGAAGTAAACAAATCCCACTCTCTGACCAAAAATCAGTTAGTTGATAATCCAGATCCCATAACCTTAACTAACCTAAGACAATAATGTTTTACTTTGTGGTCTGATGAAATTACTACAAGCTTTAAAAGGCATCAAAAGCAAGCATCACTACAACTCTTAACCAGTATCAGTATAAATAAAATTACAGTCTTAGGCAATAGTTAAGGAATAATTTTAAAATGAATTAAAACCGTGACATTTTACTACAGAATTAAGGATAAGCATAGGTTTTTAAAGCAATCCTATCTGGGTTTATTGTGCTACTGTTAAAAGAGTTTGAGGTATTCAAAGAATTAGCCATTTTAGCTAATGACTAATTACCCATTTTAATAATATCAGTTTCAGTTCAGTTCAGTGGCTCCCATAATAATTAGTATTACATGTTTAAGAAAACCACTGTTTCAAAATTTTTTAAAAAAAAATTTTAAATTCTATTTCTTAGATCCCTGAATTTCTTTAAACCACTCTGTTGACACATTTATTCCAAGAAGAAAGTGCTTGTATTTATAGATGGACATAGATATGACATAGATATAAGTATCTATGGATATTAGTAACTCTTAAAATTCTAGAGAAAACCTTTTTTTTAAATTAAAACCTAAGTAAAAAAATTCTAGTATGCATAAAGACTATGATTAGTCTTACAGAATTTGCTGTGCTTTACTAAATACCAATAAATAAGTATTTTAATCCTTTAGTGTAAGTGGTAGAATAAAATACTTGCATATTTAGAATACATAGACACTTACACATTAGAATACTTACATAGTAGAATCTCTTTCTTGAGACAGTGTTGCCTCACGTGAAGCTGAAACAGCAGAAGGGGATCTAGGGTACAGTCCATAACCTTCACTTGGAGTGATTATCTGCCGACCCAGAATCCTTCAAAGTGAAGAACATAAAGAGACGGTTAAGCACCTTCATCCAGCATACATACAAAATATAGGTATTGTTGGAACAAATGTGATGGCTCTACAGAGAAGTCTAGTACATAGTCCCTTACTGATTTAGAATGATTCTTGAGAGAAATGTGAATCCAGAGCCTTTCTGAAGGTATCTCTCTCTCCTATACAATGGACACAGAATGGATGAAGCTTTTCCACCCCACGGAAAAAGAATCCAAGGAAAGTGGGCAAACATTTAAATTTACCCTCCACCCTCCATAACAATCTTCATTAAATTTGCTAAAATGGGTGAAAGCCAGGCCAAATTAGTAAAAACTGAATTATATTCTTAAGAACATGAAGCTTTATAAATTTTAAGTATGTGTAGTAGTGTGGTTTCTAAGGGAAGCTTCCTAATAGCCTGTATCTGCTTTCAAGTATACATGTATAAGAATTTACTTATAGACAGTAATCAAATACATTTTCTGACGCTTTTGTTCAAAAGGTCTCTTTTGGACAGATACAGATCACAGCTACTGATATAGAAACTATTTTACTTGATTAGGACAACTAGTTATGAAAACTCTGAGAAACTTCCATCAACATGAGTTTTCTATCATCTGAGGCTTTATACCGTATCACCTTAATGATACAAATCCATGCCCATAAAGATTTCAGAATACAAGGTTTCTTGGAAATCTGCTTTTCAAATTTTAGTATTAGCCATGAATGTACAGGATCTCAGTACCTGAGATGAGGAAAGCTACGTGTCCACTGTTGGCACTCTTCTCGTAGACTTTTAGTGTGTACACTCAACTCCTGCTCATACAAGAGCTCGTCAATGGCTGTGAACATGGCCTGGACTTTTTCAGTGGCATTTTGATCAAGTTCCTAAAAGAAATTATCACCCCAAAATATTTAGGTGAGCTTCAGTCTCTGTTAAGAATCATAATCATAAAGGTGGAAAGCAATCAGATTTTGTTTTGTTTTCAATATTTAGTCCATTTGTGTGAAAGAAAAGTTAGTCAGTTTTTGAATCTTAGAATATTCAGATGGCTTCCCTATTCCTATTTGAAGAGAATTTGTAGAAATAGCAATGTTTCTAAGCAACATTTTCTTATCATACAATCCAGAAACGAATAAAGAAAAATAAAAATTACCAATAATTCTACCACTCAAAGACAATGATTGTTAATTTTATTACAGTTGCTTGGTTCCAGTATTTTTTTAGAGCTTAATGTAGACAGTCAATCCTAAAAATATATTATTTTGTAGTTTACAGTTTTCACCTCACAATTTAGGTTAGATCTTTACCCTATAATCTATCCTTTTGCAGCAGCCAAAGGGATGGGAATCTGATCATGTTATCTGATTCTCTGCCTACTCTTTACTTCATCTTTTTTATGTGCCCTTTTACATTCTGGAGGAAGAAAAGTTAATACCTTCTTTTAAAAGTATAAGGTAAGAAATATGTATTTTAACTTTTAACAGTGAAAGTCAGGTTCTATCCAAAAAAAAGGAAGTGGCAACCAATCCGTTTTCTTACCTAGAAAATTCCATGGACAGAGAAGCCTGGTGAGCTACAGTCCATGAGGCCAAAAAGAGTCGGACATGACTGAGTTACTGAGCACACAGATAGATTTAAGGTTTAACATTAAAGACTCAACACAAATATATATATATATATATATATATTTATACATATATATTCATTTATTTGGCTGCGCCAGTTCTTAGATGCTGCACACAGGATCTTTGATCTTTGTTGCAGCATGCAGGATCTTTAGTTGTGGCATATGAAATCTAGTTCCCTGACCATGGATCGAACCTAGGCCCCCTTAGTGGGACCTCAGAGTTTTAACCACTGGACCACCACCCGGGAAGTCCCTGTGTTTTATCTTAGGTACACATGCTGGGTTGCAATATCAACTACATGTCTTAGTGTGGGTTGCAGTTTAAAAAGTTTGAAGGTTACTTTCTAGTCTAAACCTTCCTTCAGCTTACAAGATTACTGAAAGGGACAGAAAGGGATGTAGGGGTTTAAGACATCTTTCGCCACTTTGATAAATGACATTCCAATTATGTAAAACAAAAAATTTTTTAAAAAGGACTTTGATATGCTTCAACTTCCCTGAAAGCATCTTCTGTGTGATTTTTATCTTTGATATTCTTTAACTTCCCTCTCAGCATCTTATATTGAATTTTAGTATTAGTGTTGTTTTTAACACATAAAATGTTATTGTTATTTGTTTTAGTAACTACCAATAAGGCGTGCCAATTATTTTTCTGTTGCTTCTTGTATCCCATTTCTTTCTTCTGGCTTTATTTCCCTTTTGCTTCAGTCTGTCCTTTAATCATTCTTTTAGTTGAGTATACGTGAATGGGAAACTCTATAGATATTCAAAATGTCTTTATTTTGCCTTCTCTACACACACGCACACTGAATGACAGTATATCATATTTATGTAATAATTTTATTATTTATCATATATATGATGGAGATACATCACTCATTTTTTCCTTAGCACTTTAAAGATACAGGATCATTGTCATCTGATGTTGTTAATTGTGAGCAACCTATTTTAAGTCTGAATTTTACTCCATTATATGTAGTCCCTCTTTTCTAGTAACTTTTGTAATTTATTAAAATCTTTGATTTTAGTCTAGAAATTTGTCTGTTATATCTAAGTTATCTAAATTCTTGACATGAAGTTGCTTATTATATTTCCTTAGTCCTTTTTCTTTCCATAAGGTCAGTAGTTATGTCTTTGTCTTCATTTCTAATCTTGTTAATTTATGTCTTATTTTTTTCTTGATCAAACTGAAAACTTGTCAATTTTGTTTACTTTCTCTATTGTTTTTCTGTTTTCTATTTCATTAATTTCTACTCTCATCTGTATTATTTCCTTCCTTCTGCTTGCATTAGATTTAATTTGCTCTTCTTTTTTAGTTTCTTAAGGTGGAAGCTTATGTTAGTGATTCAAATATGCTCCTTTTTTTCTATAGGCATTTTTCTTCTATGGAGGTATAACTGACATACAAGATTATATTAGTTTCTGGTGTGTATAACATAATTCAATATTTGTATATAAAGCAAATCAGTCTCCCCAGTGAGTCACCATACGTTGTTACAGAATTTTTTTCCTTGCGATGAGAATTAAGATCTTTTCTCTTAGCAACTCTCAACTGCGTATAGAGTATTTTAACTATAGTCACTATGCTGTACATTACATCCTCATGACTTATAACTGGAAGTTTGTACCTTTTGATATTCTTCATCCATTTCACCCACGCCCAATCCCATCTCTGTCATCACGAATCTGTTCCATATCTGTAAGCTTGATTTTCTTTTTACATAGGTATTTAAAGCTGTAAATTTCCCTCTAAGCACCACTTTAGCTATATCTTGTAAATTTTGATATTCTGTTTTTCCCTTTCATTCAATATATTTTCTGACTTCCCTATAGATTGTTATTTAACTCATCAGTTGTTTAGAAGAGCACCGTTTTAATTGTCAACTACTTGGGGATACCTAATTTATATCATTGTTCATTTCTAACTTAATTCTAACATGGTTGAACATACCCAGTATAATTACAATCCTTTTAGATTTATGAGATTTGTTTTTTATGTGAAGATTATATATTATCTTGTCATTGGGTAGACTCAAGTTAGGTCAGGTGTTAACAGTATTGTTCAAGTCTTCAATATCCTTCCTGATTTTGTTTGGTTGTTATATGAAATATTAAAAGTGGAGTACTGAAGTCTCTAGCTACAACTTTTTGTTTCTTATTTCTCTTTTAAATTCTGTAATTTTGCTTCATATACTTTAAGGCTTCATTGTTAGGTGTGTATACATTTATAACTATTTTATTTTCCTAAAGAATTGGCCTTTTAAAACAAAACAAAAAAAAAAGAATTGGCCTTTTTATCATTATGGAAATGTCCTTTTTTCTCATGGTATTTTCTGTCTTAAAGTTTACTTTGTGTTCAAATTCAAGCAGTTTTATGGTTCTTAATTTCTGTGCCCTCTCAGATCGCCTCTGCATTTGTGTGCTAACTCACATCAACCAGGGATGTGTGCATAGTTTGGGCCCTCTCTGTTCTTTCCTGCATGGATATGTGAAGAGTTTATTAGGGCCTCCTGTGACTTATTTCCCAGATGCTTGATAAATTTCTGGATAGTCTGCCAATCCATTTTTTGCCCCAGTTAGTACTGAAACTTCAGACTATCTGAGCCACTGTTTTTCCTTCTCCATATGCCACTGAGTGTGCTACTGTTGTTTAAAATGATATTGGATATAAAGCCCATCCAAGTTCCACTCCAAATCTATTGAGACCTCTCTGGTAGTGAAACTGCTAGTTTTCAGGGGCTTCCTTGGTAGTACAACAGGTAAAGAATCAGCCTGCACTGCAGGCAACCCCCATTTGATTCCTGGGTAGGGAAGATCCCTTGGAGAAGGGATAGGCTGCTGCCGCTGCTGCTGCTAAGTCGCTTCAGTCGTGTCCAACTCTGTGCAACCCCATAGACGGCAGCCCACCAGGCTACCCACTCCTTACTCTTGGGCTTCCCTGGTGGCTCAGTTGGTAAAGAATCTGCCTGCAATGCGGGAGACCTGGGTTTGATCCCTGGGTTGGGAAGATCCCCTGGAGGAGGGCACGGCAACCCACTCCAGTGTTCATGCCTGGAGAATTCCATGGACAGAGGAGCCTGGCCAGCTGCAGTCCATGGGGTCACAAAAGGTCAGAAATGACTGAGTAACTAAGCAAAGCACCCTTTAAAGTTGAACAGACTTTTAGTGTTCCTAACTCAAAGTTTTCTTAATTTTGATGAATAACTGCTTCTCCATTTTCTGTGTACCTTAGTTAATTTTCAGAATCCTGAAATGGTTGCTTTTGACCATTACATCCAGTTTATTGTTGCTTTTGGGGGTACTCACTCTGTCATACTATTTACAAGTCCCACCTCAGAATTTTCTCCTATTATATTTATTGCCTTTGTCCGGTTTTGACATCAGTAGTACACTGATCTATAAAGTGTTTGTGTGACTGTTATTTCTTCGACAAATGTATGTTCTTCCATCTGAGCCTGGAGTTTTCTTTATGAGAATAGATTGATTCAGTTTAAGAGTTTTACAGCTGTTCAGATTTTTAAGGACTTTGTCCATTTCTTTTAAGTTACAGAATTTAGTGGCATAAAATTGTTTATATTATTATGTTAACAATCTTTTATTTAATGTCTGTAGAATTTGTAGTGACATCTCCTCTTTCATTCCCCATATTTGTAATTTGCATTTTCTTACTTTTCCTTGACTAATACCACTAGAAGGCTTACTATTAATCTTTTCAAAGGGTAAACTCTTAAACTTGTTCATTTTCTCTTTTATTTACCTATTTTCTATTTCACTGATTTTGCTTTTAATTCTTTCATTCTACTTTGGGTTTAATGTACTCTTCTTTCCTAGCATCTAGGGTAGAAACTTAGGTTATTCATTTTAAAGCTTTCTTCTTTTCTTAAATAAGTATTTAAAGCTATAGATGTCTTTATAAGGACTGCTTTAGCTGCTTCCATAAATTTGGATGTTTTGTGGTTTTATTGTCATGTAGTTGCAGAATACCCTCTAATTTTCCTTGAAATTTAATATTTAGAGCAGTGTTGTTTAATTTCCAAATACTTAGGAATTGTTACAGGTATTTTATTGTTATTGATTTCTATTAAATCTATTGTAATTAGAGAGCATACGCTGTACGATTTAATCTTTTAAACAATATTGAGATATTTTATGGTCCATCATACAGTCTGTCCTTGTGAGCATTCCATATGCTCTTAAGAAGGATATGTACTCTGCATTTGTTGGGTATACCATCAGATCTTTTATTTATTTCTGACTTTCTAATTGCTTTATTAATAACTAAAATCTCTAACAGTAATTATGGTTTCACCTAATCTCTTTAATTTTATCAGTTTTTCTTCATACATTTTGAGACTCTATTAGATGTTTATTTATTTAGAATTGTTATATCTTCCTGGTATACTGTGTTATGGACTGAACTGTGTCCTCTCAAATTCCTATGTTGAAGCCCTCATCTGTAATGTGATGCTATTTCGAGTTAATGCCTTTAAGGTGGAAATTAAGGTAAAATGAGGTCCCAAGGATGGAGCCCTAATCTGATAGAACTAGTGTTCTTGTAAGAAAAGGAAGAGAATCAGAGATGTCTCTACCTATGCTCATGCCCAGGAGAAAAGTTACAGAGGATACAGTAAGCCAGGAAGAGTAGTCTCACCAGAAATCAGCCATGATGGCATCTTAAGTTTGGATTTCTAGCCTCCAGAACTGTGAGAAAATAAGCACCTGTTGTTTAAGCCACACAGTCTGTGGTATTCAGTATGGCAGCTTCAGCTAAGGCAAACTGCCCTAAGTGTTACTATATTTTGTTTTAAACAGGTTTTTGTTTGTTTGTTTTTTGCCACACAGCATATACAGTCTTACTTTGTGCCCCCTGCAGTGGAAGCCTGGAGTCTTAACCACCAGACCCTCCAGGGAGGTCCCCAAACTGCCTTTTTATCACTAAAAAATATTCTTTCCCAGTGATCGACTAGGTGTCTTTAGGTTTATGTTGTTTCATGTTAATACAACCTTGTCAGCTTACTGTGTGTATAATTTTCTCTGTCCTTTTCATTTTAACCTACTTGTGTCTTTATATTTAATCTCTTCCATATGGTGTATGGGCCTCCCAGGTGGCACTAATGGTAAAGAACCTGCCTGCCAACACAGGAGACATAAGAGATGCAGGTTTGATCCCTGGGTCAGGAAGATCCCCTGGAGGAGGGCATGGCAACACACTCCAATATTCCTGCCTGGAGAATCCCATGGACAGAGGAGCCTGGCAGGCTACAATCCATAGGGCTGCAAAGAGCTGGACATGATTAAGTGACTTAGCATGCACACATATACTATACAGTTGAGTCTTGCTCTTTTTTTTTTTTTTAATCCATTCTGCATTTTATCCATTTTTTACCCATTCTATTTACATTTGTCTTAATCGTTGACATGGTTGGATTGAAATCTACCATCTTGCTATTACTTTTCCATTTGTCCCGTTTTGGGAGGTGGGTCCTTATTCTTTTCCTTTCCTGTCTTTCTCAGGTTAATCAAATGTTTGTTACTATTCCATTTTATTTTTCCCATTGGCATCTTAGCTTATTCTACTTAAACATTTTTAATGTTTGCTCTAGGGCTAATAATGTGCATTCTTAACCTATCAAGGTCTAGTCAGTCAACATTTTACCACTTCATACCTCCCTCTTCATATACTTTTCACTTCTCTCTCTTGATACCTGACACAAATGTAATAACTTTTTGTTATCACAAATGTAGTAACTTTATAACACTATACTTCTGTTTATATTCACCCATCTTTGAGTTGTATTTGTCTCACCTTTTACTTCTATAAATATAAACTCCATCTTGTACTTTTTTTGCTTTATTCAGCTACTTATCCCTTAGAGAAATCACCAAATAATATAGACTTTTCACTTATTTATCTTCTGGTGTTCTTTATCGCCTCATGTCCTAAAGATTCTAACTGCTTCATCTGCCCAGAATTCTGATCTCTGTTACTCAGCAAAATGGGACCACTATGCTTTGTTTGGACTCTGTCTTACAACTCCATAGTCAGAAAATTATTCGCAGGCAGGAAGCCAGGTTAAATAGGGGCCTACCTTATGAGTTTCTTTTCTCTCAGGGATTATAGGTGTAGGTTGCCTGTTAACCAATACCTCAAGAGACAGTCAGCATGGAGTTTCAAAGCCAGAAGAGAATAAGGAAAGCATCAACCCGGGAAGGCAGCCTGGTATAAGACATTGAAACCCAAGCACAGTAAGAAGGGCATCTGTGTAGGAAGATGGACTCTTGTATGGTAGGAGCCTAAGAGAGATAAAGTGAACATCTAAGCAGTTTTCTGACCCTGAGCAGTGTGAGAAGGGTGTTCTAATTACTTTGGCAGTGTACCAAATTACTCCAGAACGAAATGGCTCAAAATAGCAATGATCATGTGTTATCTCTCCAGGTTTCTACGTGTCTGGGATTTACATAGCTCACAGCAGGAATGGCTTGTCTCTTCTCCACAGGTGAGATACCAGTTGAAAAGCTCAGAGGCCTGGAGCTGAAAGTATCTGAGTGCTCGTTCACTCAAATGTCTAGCAGGTAATACTGGCTTTCAGCTGGGGCTTCAGTTTCTCACTACCTGGGCTTTTCCATGTTGTTTAAATGTTCTCACAATGCAGTGGCTGAACTTCAAGGTTAAGCATCCAGAGAGAGAGAGAGAGAGCCAGATAGAAGCTGCGTTGCTTTCTAACCTAAAAATCATGCAGCATCACTTTCACTGCATTCTATAGGTTGAGGCAGTTAAACAGTCCATTCCAGGTTCAAGGGGAAAGAACACAGACACTATCTCTCAATGGAGGAGTATTAGTATCTTGTAAGAAGAGCATGTTAGATGCGATATATATTAGCATGGCTTTTGAAAATGTAATCTGTCACAGTGGGTGTTTGCATGGGAAGCAGTTTGTTGCAGAGTGATGGAGCACAAGTGAGATGTGGATGTCCATGTGGAAGAGCAGTCAGCTTATAATGTTAGAACAACATTTAAGAAAGGGAAGTTACCATACAGGGAGTAGGCAGCCCCACACAGGGTGGCAGCCCAGTGTGAGGAAGGTTACTGTACAGAAGCGAGGATAACATTGGGTGTCTGACTGAGCAGGATGAGGAGATCATTCAGTGGGTGGGAAGGTGCAAGGGGCAGTGACCCAGCACAGGGTGTTGAAACATATGTGGAGTGAGAAGGGCATTTGCAGAGGTTAGGAGGCAGTGAATTAGTGGGGAACTGGTTATGTTCAGGGGGATTAATCAAATAAGTAAATATATTAATTATAAGGGGAGCCATGTTCTATCAGAGAAAGAAGTTACAAATTTGCAAAAGGAAAAAACTAGAATGAAATGGGTCATTTCACAGTGGAATAGGAAGAATACTTCTGTTCCCTAGTTCTGTCCACTGGGAGGGTTTAGGAATCAGTGACACCTAAAAAGCAGTAAGCACACTTAGCACCCAAATCTTGTTTCTAAACATGGCACTGAAAGGAATTAGGGCTTGTTGGAGAAGTGGCTGATTCCATGGCTGGGGCAAAGAAAATATAAAATAAGCCTGGATACCTTGTGTCAGACAGTAAGGAAATACTCAAAGAATGATGGGAACATGTCAAAATGGCACAGAAACCAGCTTGAAGAGAACTCTTACTGGTCAAATCTGGGACAATTGGAACTTCAAAATAAATAATGATAACTATGTATTATAACTAACTGAACAAAATAGGAATCCTTGAGTCTATACTGATGTAAACCATAAACTGAAAGTTGGAGGAGGAATAGGATAGTAGCTACATAATTTCAATGTACCTCCCCATAAAATACTTGTAAATGCAAAGGAAAGTCATATTAAGTGATTAAAGTGAACAATATCAATAATGGGAACTACACGCCATCTAATAGAATGAAATGAGAAAAGCAAGCTCATTTCTTGGGTATCACAGATTGAAGAACTAGTCCAGATTGAGGGAGAGTACAGAGACAGGACAATGTGATACAAGATTTTGCTATGAAGAATATTATTGGGACAACTAGTGAAACTTTAATGGAATCTGTGTATTAGATGGCAGAAGTGCTAATTTCCTGAAATTGAGGCTTGCCCTTTAGTTACATAGAGTGTCCTTGTTTGAAGGAAATACACACTAAAATGTTTGGTGCAAGTATCATGTCGGTAACTTACTCTCAAACCATTCAGGAAAAAAACAGTTGGTCTTCCATATCCATGGGTTTGTAAATGTAAAAGCCATTTACATTGTATTAGGTATTTTAAATAATCTAGAGAGGATTTAAAGTGTGTGGAAGGATGTGTGTAGGTAATATGCAAATACCGTGCCATTTTATATAAGAGATTTGAGCATCCATGGATTTTGGTACTCATGGGGGGTCCTAGAATCAGTCCCTTATGGATATCAAGGTACGAATGTTCTTTTTACTATACTTGTAACTTTTCTGTAAGGTGGAGGTTGTTTCAAGTTATTAAGAAAACACAGTATGCAGTAATAGCAACTGATCACAAAACTTGAATTTCATTAATTAAGATACAACCTTACTAACAAAATAATGGATTTCAAAGGAATAACCTACTCTGACATACATGTGAAATCTGCAATGAAATGTTTGTGTAATTCAAGGAAAATATCAACATTATTTACATACTAACCAGGAACCTTGAACAAAATCACAATTATAGGTATAAATTTTAAAGAGAAATGTATTCTTCAAAATGTTAAACATAAAGTTTTTATATCACCCAGCAATTCCACTCCTAAGGGATATACCTAAGAATATTCAAAACATGTCCACAGAAAAAGTCATACACAAATGTTCATAGTAGCATTATTCATAATAGCAACAAAGTGAAGCAACCCAAATGTCCATCATCTGATGGATAAATAAAATTGGTATATCAATGCAATTAAATTATATTCATCAGTAAAAAAGAAGTACTGGCATATGCTATAACATGGATAAAACCTGGATATATGCTAGATGAAATAAGCCAGATATAATAAATGACACAGTATATGCTTCATTTATATGAAATATCAGAACAGGCAAATACATAAAGACAGAAAGCATATTAGTTGCCAGGGGCAAGGTGAAGAGAGAAGTGGAGAGTAATTACTAATGGAGACTGGGTTTCTTTTTGGGATGATGAAAATGTTCTGGAATTAGGGTAGTTTACACAACAGTGAATATACTAAAAAACACTTGTTTACTTTAAAAGAATGAATTTTCTGTAGGTGATTATAATAGTAAAAAAGGTAAAAATAATCCATAGTCTAATCTAGTGTTAAACAGATAAGAAATCTATTAAAATATTTAAATGAAATATCAGAAGTTTTGAACATGTGACAAAGAATATACATTTCTGCCAGAAGTCAATATTAGCCTACAACTCAGTTCCCTTAAAAAAGATAACTCTATACCTATATACTAGCAAAAATAGATTAAAAATACAATTTTTCATATACCATGCAAGGTACCTAGGAGTAGATTTTCAACAAATGTATATTACTTTTATGGATAAAATTATAAAAATGTATTAAAAGACATTAAAGAAATGGATATTAAATGGATAGATTTATATACCAAATTTATGATTAGGAGAATTCACTATCATAAAGATAGCAGTCCTCTCCAAATTGACCTATGCAATTTAATAATCAGATTCTAACATACATGAAAAAGACTGGCCAATACAATTATGAACAGTGTAGTAAGACTTCCCTATCATATATTATAGATTATTATAAAGCTATAGTTTCATTAAAGTCAGTTGTAGTAACATGATTTTAGAATAGAACAGATTAGATAGCCCAGGAACAAACCCTTTTATATTTTGAAATTTAATCTACATCAGAGGTAACAGCAAATCAACAAGAAAAGGATGCAAAAAGGATCAGGAAGATCCCCTGGAGAAGGGAATGGCTACCCACTCCAGTATTCTTGCCTGGAGAATTCCCTGGACAGAGGAGCCTGGAGGGCTACAGTCCATGTGGTCACAAGAGTCAGACACAACTGAGCGACTAACACTTTCATGCTACTACTTTCACATGGAAGAAGCTGGAAATGTGTATGTGCATTTTTAGTGATCACAATGACCAGAGTTGCTACAGGTATTTAACAGGCAGAGATGATGAATACTAAACATCCTGCTATATATATGGGACACTTCTGTATAGCTATATCCAAAATGCCAAAAATGCCCTTGCTTAGAAATCCTGAACTAGTCAGTAAATGGTGCTGAAACAATTCATTATCCACATAGAAAAATTAAAATTATGTTCCTTCTATATGAATGTACAAAAAAACCATTCCAGGGGATTAAAGACCTAAGTGTGGAAGAATTTGTGAACATTACAAAAGCCACTTATCAGGAAAAGATATTTGCAATACATTTAACAAAGAATTAGTGTATTAGTCATGAACTGCACTTAGTTACTATTAACAAGAACAATAATAGTGGCTTAAACAAAAGTTTATTTTTCTCTCATGAAAAAATTAATCTACAGGTAGGCATTAAAAGCTGATATGGTAGCTCAGCTGATACGGTAGCCCCATGGCTATCAAGAATTCAGTTTCTTCTATCATTTCCATCCTCAGTGATGCTTTATGGTTCAAAATGGCTGTTTTTACCTTTAGCCATAGGTCCATGTTCCAGGCAAGAATTAGGAGAAAGGGGATAAATGGAAATAATGGCATTCCAGAAAGCCCCATCTCCTGACTTACTGTACAATTCATTAGCTACCTCCACCTGTAACAGCAGTTGGTAAATAAGTTTTCAACTGGGTACAATACCCAAAGTTCTGTAGTTCTATAGGGTGAAGGGACACAATACAGCTTCCTAAGAGTCTCTGTTAAAAGTATTTAGAGTAGGGGTCAGCAAACTATGACCAGTGGGATAAATCCAGCCCACAATCTGTTTTCTAATAACATTTTATTGGACTTCTGTCATGCCCATTTATTTATACACTGCCTATGGCTGCCTTCTCAGTGAGCACTGAGGGTCCTGACAGTCTGCAAAACCTGAAATATTTACTCTTTAGTCCTGAAGAGAAAAAGTATACCTTCCTTATAGCTCAGCTGGTAAAGAATCCACAGGCAATGCAGAAGACCCTGGTTCAATCCCTGGGTTGGGAAGATCCCCTGGAGAAGGGAAAGGCTACCCACTCCAGTATTCTGGCCTGGAGAATTCCACAGACTGTATAGTCCATGAGGTCGCAAAGAGTTGGACACAACTGAGAGACTTTCACTTTCACCACACCTAATCTAAAAGATAAAGAACTCCTACTAATTAATATTATTAATTAGTAATAGAATAGAAAATGATAAATTAAAAAATAAGTGAGTATGAAACATAAATAGGCAATTCACAGACTACAAATATACGCAATATCATGTATGCACTATCCAAAGAATTCTAAGCAAAAGTAGCCAGATATAACTATTAATACATACTATAGGATTCCATTTATATGAAGGGCAAGAAGAAGAAAACCTGGTGATAGAGGTCAGAATAGTGGTTATCTTTGGGATTGGGAGAGGGCATCGAGGAGCCTTGTGGGAGCTGACTGTCTATATCTTGGTCGGTGTACTGTTTTCATACACACACACGTGCATGCATGCACACCCAATACATAAGTTATGCACTTTTCTATAAGTTGTATAATTTTTTTTTCCTCATCAACCCCACTGCATCAGATACCCTTTAAAAAAAAAACTAAGGGACTTCCCTGACAGTCCAGTGATTAAGACTTTGCCTTTCAATGCTGGGGGTATGGGTTTTGGGGAGCTAAGATCCCACATGCCTTGTGGCCAAAAAAACCAAAACATTAAACAGAATAAAAATACCTATTGCATCAAGGTGATAAACATGCATAAAATTTGTCTTTTAAATTTTCTTTGAAGGTTGCTGGTCTTAAATACAATGGGAGATAGTCATGAATGAATAAATAAATCTCATCACAACACTCAGTTAATTAATAATAGCTGAATAACATCTTAGGTAAATACCTTTAATCTTTTTTTCTAGTATATATAAGCAAAAATCTATGTAAAATAAAATTAGAACCACACTACACATATTGTTTTTAATGGGCTTTTTTTCATTTAACAATATATTTTAAACACTTTCCGAGTCTATATGGCTTAGTAGTAACTTTCAAAAACATTTTAAACAACAAGGTAATATTAGTAGTGGAGAGACACATTAGTGGACTGAGCACAGCAAAATAGATCCAGGGTCCAGATCTATACTGACCTGCAGCTGTTTAAGCCAAACACTAAGCATCTTTAAGGATCAACTACTCAGAAGATTGATGCCTTCTTTACAGCTATTTTAAAGGGTAAATAAACAAAGTAGGAGGGACTTTCCCGGTGGTCCAGTGGTTAAGACTCCACACTTCCACTGTTTGATTCTTTGTTGGGGAATTAAGATCCTGCATACCACATGGCGTGGCCAAATAAAATAAAATAAAATAAAATAAAAAATGTAGGAGAGGGAAGGCATGAAATATACTGACCAAACTGACAAATCCTAACTCCCAGAAGAGTCACACAAGCACTCCATTAGACCAGTAACATAAAACTCACACCATATCCCCAGGAGAAGTCTGAGCTGCCCTCAGTAGAGATCCCTGTGCTTGTATAACTTGGAAAAGCAGATGTTGAATTTCCAGTGTCAGCTGATGTAAAAAGTGATTCTTGTGTGATGTCAGATTCACTAAATGCACAAGTGGGAAGGAAAAGAGAAAACAGAAAAATTCTTATATTTCCTCAAGTTTCTGTAGCATTAACTACTCAGCAATCTTTTAGGTGATAGGCATTTGTACAAATACATCCAGAGAGACAAAAATAAATGAAGAATTTGAAATGTAAGCATCACAGTAAAGTCTGACCCAATTCCTACAGAATTGATGGCAGCCATTCTAAATAATTCTAGTCTTAGTTTACAATTAATATTTTTTAACACTTCACTTATAACATCTGCCCTCAAGAAACTGAAGACATTTCAGAAATACTAGGAATAATATGTGAACTTGTATGCCACTTCTGGTTTACTAAGCACTTTCACAGACATTAACTGCATTTTATCCTCACAGCAATCTGGTGATGGAAAACTCACCAGTACATCTAGTGATGTACTTTAAGACAAAAACTCTTGCAATTTAGTACTAGATTTTGAAACAAGGTTTTATGACTATAATTTTTGTATGATACCACAATTGCTTTTCAGAACCCTCTGTGAAGTTACCATCTCCTCTGTCCTATTTCTTAAAATAATAATTGCAGCTAATATTTACTCTGCGTTTACTATATTTTATCTCATTTATATTCACTACATCCTTTAAGGGATACTATTACCAGGTAAATAACTTGCCCAATACTATTCAGCTAATAGGTGGCAAAACCAAGATTAAAAATCAGGTCTGTTTGGATTCCTCCTGAGTTTCTGCTATTAACTACCTCATAATACTGTTTTTCAAAGATTACAAAAATAAGTATGTTTCCACTAGTTGTTCCAGAATGGAAGTTGAATGGTATTGAAAAATGTGACAAAAATTCTTTTGTTTCATTAGTACAAGGCTTGATACCAATCCTAAGGCAAAAAGCCCAAAACTTTTGCCATTATCAAGTGCAATAAGCAAACAGTACACTTTGTGTCATTACCTTTGGGAACTTAGGTCTTTTTCATGGCTGTCATTGGTAGAGGAAATTTCATCCAGTTGTTCAGGAAGAGGATGATGATTAAGAGCATGTTTTGTTATTCTTTTCCTGTGAAATGGAAAAACAGTTATATTTTTTTGTAAAGAAAAAAATATATACTTTTCAGTAACTTGATCTACAAGTTAAGTCACCTACTTCTTGCTGTTCAGGAACTATCCAATGCAATAGCCATTAGCCACTAGGAGTTAAAATGTGGTCAGCTGGAAATGCTGCTGCTACTGCTGCTGCTAAGTCACTTCAGTCGTGTCCGACTCTGTGCGACCCCAGAGACGGCAGCCCACCAGGCTCCCCGTCCCTGAGATTCTGCAGGCAAGAACACTGGAGTGGGTTGCCATTTCCTTCTCCAGTGCATGAAAGTGAAAAGGGAAAGTGAAGTCGCTCAGTAAAACACACAGAATTTTGAAGTCTTAGTACAACAAGAATGTACCACTAATTATTTCATTTTGGTTACATGTTAAAATGATAATATTCCGGATATACAGGGGTTAAACAAAATATATTAAAACTTATTTCACTGCAAATTAAAAACATAATAAGGTATAAAACATACTTATTAGAACAGCTAAGATAAAATACAGTGATAACACTAAATGCAGGCAAAGATATGGAGAAACTGGATTTCTCATACATTGCTGGTAGGAATGTAAAATGGTACAACCACTCTGGAATAATTTCACAGTTTCTTATAAAACTAAATGCATGCATTTATCATAAGACCTACCCATTGCACTCTTGGGTATTTAATCCCAGAGAAATGAAAATTTATGTTCACACAAAATCTGTACACAAACATTCAGAGCAGCTTTATTTATAATTGAAAAAAAATTAGAAGAACTGAAATGTCCTTGCACAGGGGAATAATTAAACTTTGGTATCTCTACACACATAGTGGAATATGATTTAGCAATAAAAAGGAGTGAACTGATACATGCAACAACTTGGATGGATTGCAAAGGCATCATACTTACTGAAAAAAGCCAATCTCTAAAGGTTACATATACTATATGATTCTGTTTATATTACACTCACAAATGAGAAAAATAGAGAGGTGAAGAAAAGATTAGTGGTTCCAGGGTATGGAGAAAGGAATGGAAGTGACTAAAAAGGGGTATATAAGGATGTTCCTTGGTGGTGATAGAACAGCGCTGTATCTTGATTGCACTGGTGGTTTAATAAATATATAAACGAGACCAAATTGCATAGAACTATGTATACATACACATACACAAAAGAGTGGATATAAAAATTGATGAAAACTGGGTAAGGTTTGCAGTCTGCTTAACAGTACTGTACCAATGTCAGCTTCATGGCTTTGAAAGCTACATAAGTTGTCATCATTGGGGGAATCTGAGTGAAGGGTTCATGGGACTCTATGCACTATTTTTGTAACTTCCTGTAAGTCCATAGTTACTTTAAAAGATTAAAAAGTTAATTTCACCTGTTTCTACTATTTTTTAACGTATCTGAAAATTTTAAGTTATGTGTTTTGTATTATATTTCTATTGAACCGTGCTGTTCTAGAGAGTTCAACATGTGCGTTAGAATAAACTATGAAAAAAGTGGAAGTGTTAGTTGCTTCAGTTGTGTCTGACTCTTCGTGACCCTATAGACTGTAGCCCGTCAGGCTCCTCTGTCCATGGATTCTCCAGGCAAGAATACTGGAGTGGGTAGCCACTCCCTTCTCCAGGGGATCTTCCTGACCCAGGGGTCGAACCTGGGTCTCCCACACTGCAAGTAGACTCTTTACCACCTGAGCCACTAGGGAAGCCTCAGAATAAACTATGGGGTCAATTATTGTATGTTCCAGTCCTAATTATCTATAGTAGACTTTCTTTCCCCACAAAATCCTATAGTCCAATAACTTGATAGGTTAAACAAAGTTACACAGGTTTATTTACAATAGGTTTTCCCAGGGCTTTTAATACGGAAATGTGTATTATAAATGTAATACTCTTGTTTCACAAGAAAGGAAAGTGAGGTACTGAAGGATTAAGTGACTTGCTTAAGGTCATATGGCTAGTAAGTGATGGAGCCAGGATTCAAATCCAGATAGTCTGAGGCTGCTCAGAGCAGATGAATAGTTTGAGATTTTAATAAATTGTACCATTTTTGTATATAAAGACCCACTCAGCAGAATACTTTAAATTATTTCTCAAATGGTGGAGCTGAATTAGTGGAGAGCTTTTTTCTTCTCTCATTCAATGATATTATAACCAAAAGCTTGTCTTTGAAACAGTGGTGGTGATCAGAAATGTGGATTCCAGCGATGAAATAGAAACTTAAGACATATTTTAGTCTGTCAGAGAAATTTGGTTATGAAGCAACAATCAGATAATACCAAAGATATATTAACTTTGATCATAGACTTATGGTTATTAAATAAGAAAATGTATATAATTTTTAGAAATGGGGTGAAATGATAATGTCTGGGGTTTTCCAATATTTCATGGATGACAGGCTGAAAAATATACAGATGAAATATGAAGCAAATATACTAAAATTTTGATAACTGTTTTAATGTAGGTCATTATATTATCCACTATACAATTATGCTTGAGATTTATCATTTTAAAAATGTTAAGCTGTATGCTTATGCCAAAATCTTTTTAATATCTATAATTTGTAACTATTAGAAAACTAAAGTTAGTTCTTCAAAGCAAATTATCATTATAACACCAAAAGGGAAAAGTACCTTTAATATACTGTTATTTAAATGCATATAATCTTCATTATTGTCATTATTCACACTATTCTGACACTTCTAGAGAATCATCTTTTGGGAGAGTTATCTTTAGGGAGTATGAAATCAACAATAGAGAACAAGTAACATAACCAAGCGGTTCAGTGGTAAAGAATCTGCTTGCCAAGGCAGAGAAAGCAGGTTCTATCCCTGGGTCAGGAAGATCCCCTGGAGAAGGAAATGGCAACCCACTCCAGTATTCTTGCCTGGGACATCCCATTTTCAGAGGAGCCTGGTGGGCTACAGTCCATGGGGTCACAAAAGAGTCAGGTGACTAAACAACAACATCATAACCATTCTGGGTCAATAATACCGGTCCAATAAATGCAATCAACAATTTTTTTCCATAAATGATACTTTTTTTCACTCTCATAATGGTCAGAATTAATTATAAAAGCAGGTTTTTGGCTAAGCCCTGCTCCCTAGATTTGGAAATGACTTTCTTCTTCCTAGTTCCTAAAAAGCTTAACTGAGTTGCTTCTGTGTTCTATCCTATTATTTAATAGATAACAAGCTTCTGAAAGGCAAGGAAAGATCATAGACTGATTTTCTTTGTATGGCTATTGTACCAAATAGAGGTGGGAAGGGACAAGGAAATTACCACTTACTGAGGACCTACTATGTGTCAAGCTCTATGCCATCACTTTTAGATAAGGTCTTAGCCTATATTGCAGAAGTGAAAGCTCAAAAATTTAGTAATTTGCCTACAATTAATAAGGCTAGAAAAGAGTCTAAACACAAACCCAGATGTAACTGAAAATACCATGCCTGTTATTACTCTGTATAGGTAATAGTTAATAAATGTATGGTTGTTAAAATTACACAGTTCCGTGGAAGAAAAAAAATTGGCATTTGGGGTTGAAAAGCCCAAGCTCAAAACCTATTGGTTATATAATCTTAAGGTATGTACCTTTCTTATATTTCATCTGCTGAAAAACTTAAGATAATCATACTCATCTTACAGAGTTGTCACAAGAATGAAGATGTGAAAGTATTTTTGAAAGTATAGTGAAAGTGAAATCGCTCAGTCCTGTCCGACTCTTTGCAACCCCATGGACTGTAGCCTACCAAGCTCCTCCATCCATGGGATTTTCCAGGCAAGAGTACTGGAGTGGGGTGCCATTTGCTTTGTATCTTCCCAACCCAGGGATCGAACCCAGGTCTCCCTCATTGTAAGCAAGACACTTTACCGTCTGAGCCACCAGGGAAGTCTAAAGTATTAACAAATGTATGACAGTATCATTACTTTCTAAATTACAACATTTCACTAGGGGTGGGAGGTGGGTCTTTAAGCCAGAAATATTTGCTCTCTGGGCTTCCCTGGTGGCTCAGATAGTAAAGAATCTGCCTGCAATATGGGAAACCCAGGTTCCATCCCTTCATCAGGAAGGGCATGGCAACCCACTCCGGTATTCTTGCCTGGAAAAATCCCATAGACCGAGGAGCCTCTATGGTGATCCAGAGAGTATCTAAGAGTTGGAAAAGAATGAAGTGACTTAGCACACAGCACACTTGCTCTCTAAAGTCTCAAAAGCAAAACTGATTCTCAAGGATTCTGACACTAAGTTGCAGAGGTGGGGAGGCAGTTATGTGTAATGTTTATCCCCACAAGCTTCAAAATCAGACAACAGGTTTATATTTCAGTTCCACCACCTTCTGGCCGTGTGATCTCTGGCATGCTACAACCTTTAAACCTGAGATCTTTATCTGTGCAAAATAATAATAGTTCCTATCTGGTATCCTTATTGATAAGAGTTGTGAGCTAATGCATATAAGTAGCTTTGCATTGCGGTTGGCACCAGACGTATTCAACTTTCTTGTAGCATTCAGCTATTAACAGCTTCACTAGTTGTCAATGGCCATTGACACTGGGGCATGAGACACGTGGAAACTACAAAATGCCTTAGGAAACCAAGTTCCTAAGCTCAAGAAGTGCAGGCCAAACAGACCAAGTTTCTGGGACTGCACAAGTAACATGCCCTTATTAGCGGGAGAAGGAAACAGAAGGGCCAACGTCCGGCAAAGCTGGTAGGAGAAAATTACAAAGATTTTCTTTTCCCTCACCCTGGGAAAGGTAAAAGGAGCAAGGGACTGGGCAGGAAGGGTTCCCAGCGCGCCTGCGACCCTCCTCGGCACCCCCCGGCCCGGGCTGGAGTAGCTGAGCAGTTCACTCACAACTCCAAGTTCTGTGGCACCGCCTTCCTAGTGTATCTGGAGGTCATCCTCCTCTTCCTCCTCAGCCTCGGCGGGGGCGGACAAGCCAGGGTGGGGGCCTCCAAGCCTGGCCCTCGCGCCCGCTCCGGCTCGACCCCCTCCCGCCACCTTCCGGCCCCGTCACGCCCCGTTTCCTAGACTCCAGATCGCCACTTTCCCAGGGTCCCCACCTCCCTAGTCTTCCGGCTTGCCTGTGGGGGCGGACGTGACGATATCACAGGAGCACTCGCCTAATGTTTCCGCCGACGTGCATCGGGACGACGGCCTGGGGTTCCGAGGCTGAGTCGTTTCTGACTTTCGGAGTTTCCTCTGGTTCTGGTTCCAGACGAACGTGTGGACCCATCCTGGGCCAGGCTGTGTCTACTGCTGGCAGTTCCCCACCAGCTCACTAGGTAGGAGAGACGGCTAAGGAAAGGTGCTGCAACAAAGACTTGCCTAAGAGGCCCAGGCCCAGAACGGTAAGCGGAATTTGCTTCATTTTGTTGGGTGAAGGAGAGAGCCTAGTCTGAGTAAAGAGCCCCTAGACTCCAAGCCAGGCCTCTGGTGCTTGGTTGCTCCTCTTGCTATGCTCCCAGTTTTCTCATATATACAGTGTGGAGTTAGGCTTCGTGGTCCCAAAAGTCCCTTCTAGCCCTGTCACTAGAGGACTTCCCTGGTGCCTCAGACTGTAAAGCGTCTGCCTACAATGCTGGAGACCCGAGTTCAATCCCTGGGTTGGGAAGATCTCCTGGGAAGGAAATGGCAACCCACTCCAATATTCTTGCCTGGAAAATCCCATGGACGGAGGAGCCTACAGTTCATGGGGTTGCAAAGAATCGGACACGACTGAAAGACTTCACTTCAGCCCTGTCACGAAATTCTTCGTAATAAGGCTTTCCTGTGGCTTAGATAGTAAAGAATCTGTCTGCAGTGGGATAGGCCTGGGTTCGATCCCTGGTTCGGGAAGATCCCTTGGAAAAGGAAATGGCGACCCACTCCAGTATTCTTGCCTGGAGAATCCCATGAATTCCCAATCCATAGGGTCGCAAAGAATCGGACACGACTGAAGCGACTTAGCACGCAGGCACTTGGGTTAAAAGGCCAAATGATAATTTGGACGGTCTGTAGTGAAAGAATGTCTGGATAGAAGACGCAAGTTCCTTTGGACCTCATTTTACTAATCCGTTAGAAAAACAAGTCTGAAAATAGAATTGCAGCCGTACGATCCAGCGCAGTTTTTTCTTTTACCAAGCCTCTGCTGCTGCTGCTGTTGCTAAGTCGCTTCAGTCGTGTCCGACTCTGTGCGACCCCATAGACGGCAGCCCACTAGGCTCCTCCATCCGTGGGATTTTCCAGCAAGAGTACTGGAGTGGGTTGCCGTTGCCTTCTCCGTACCAAGCCTCTCCTGGCTACAGTAGTGAACTAGTACTTTTGTATGTAAGCGAAACCTTTAGAAAATAGTTATTTACCATCTCCTAATATCCCAGAGTTATACCCTCTGAAACCTGAAAAGGGGGAAAATTTAGAACAGATAGTTGTAGGATCAAGAGCCATGGGCAGATTATTTGGGGATGAAATGATAGGAATGAATGTTTTGTAGTTTTGAATTCCTCTATCCCACACAATGGGAAAGATTTAAATTCTGCAGAGGAAGGAGATTGTGCTTAAGAACATTTAAATATTAAAAATTTAACTAGGGAAGGATTATAGAGATGATAGGTAACAGTCTCATTCTCCAATTAAGGGAAAAGCCACAGAAAGGGAAAATGAAATGCCCAGAACACAACTGGGACTTTTGGCAGACCTGGGACTTTTGATAGTGTTTCAAAAGATGTTATTGCAATGTTTCCAAAAGTGTGTTTTACACACCACTGATAATGCAAGGGCAAACATTTTTTATTTTATTCTTAATGCTTATTTATTAGTTTGGGAATGTGGTAGTGGATTTCCATGTATTGTATATTAAAAATTCTTTTAATATAATTATGAGTATAAAGCTATCATTAAAAGAATATTAAATAAGTGTTACCATAGTTGGTATGTGGTCAATGCAAAAATCATGATGATGGTATGTGAATCATTGAATTTGGGGAAACAATGTTAATGGAATTGCCTAGCATAGTTCAGGGACTAGGATATTACTTCTACATTATTCTATATGGCTTATATTATTGAAACTTTAAATGTAACTTTCAAAGAAGAATGGAGGAAAATATGAAGTTTGCTACAGTGGAAGACACCGTAGAGTATCGCCTGTTCCTGATACCAGATAAACCAGGGGACCCAGAAGAACACAGAGAGATCCTTCAAAAGTGTATTGAGAGGATAATGACCCAGTTTGCACCTATGCTGGTCCCCTATATCTGGCAGAATCAGCCTTTCAATCTCAAATATAAACCTGGGAAAGGTAAGGTTCTTTTGCTTATTTTGCTTTGATACATGTGACTCTTGATGTCATTCTGACACCAGTGATGTGTAATAGTCCATAGTTCATTCAGTGTTGTCAGGAGATTTATATCCTGAACTTTTATGGTATTTGCCGAAATTCAGTTAAGCTCTTGAACTTAAAAAATTTTTTTAAAAATTCATGTTGATGAAAGCTTTCTAACAGTCATTATCTTAGGAATCAATATATACTCAACATTATCAAGCCATGGCTTTTCTTTTGAACTTTACTATGCCATCATATATCTAGGTACCTACACTAAACAGGTTCAGGCTGGCTTCTTTAACCATAGTTCTTTCAGCTGTTACTCTGTATTCCTCAGTCTTGATGGTGTGCTTACTAGGCTGCCTTGTTTCAAATAGTTGTTTTGCTAAGGGTCTAAGAGTGGCTCTGCTTGGCTTATAAAGAGAAATGATTGAGCTAAGTAACCACTATTTTCCACACAGAAGCATTTTGTCATTCCTTCACTGCTTCCCTGTATTGTCAGTGCTTGAGGTCTGACCTGTGGCCAAATAATGGCACTTTGTCATCTCATTTCTTATAACTTTACTGAAATGAGTCATGGATAACTTACCAAGGCTCTACTAATACAACAACAACTTCTGTGGGGTCTTATTTCATATCAGGAGCCTGACATCTTGTGATTCCTTCATTCTGGCTCATTTTAGTGCTTCTCTGTTACCTTTTGGCTGCTGCTGCTGCTGCTAAGTCACTCAGTCGTGTCCAACTCTGAGCGACCCCATGGACTGCAGCCCACCAGGCTCCCCCGTCCCTGGGATTCTCCAGGCAAGAACACGGGAGTGGGTTGCCATTTCCTTCTCCAAGGCATGAAAGTGAAAAGTCAAAGTGAAGTCACTCAGTCGTGTCCGACTCTTAGTGACCCCATGGGCTGCACCCTACCAGGCTCCTCTGTCCATGGGATTTTCCAGGCAAGAGTACTGGAGTGGGGTGCCATCGCCTTCTCTGACCTTTTGGCTAGCAGTTGCCAAATGTAAAACGTTAATTTTATTGAATGCCTTATCACTGATACGTGTGATACTTATTGGCAAGAACACTGTCCCATTAGCATAACACAGCCAAAACCAATTCCCTATCTTTTTTGTCAAAAATAATTTTTACACAGTATTTTCTTGTCTTGCTTAATTGTATTACTATCCACCTAGTAGTCAAGCTTGTTAGTAATTTAAAATCATCCTCAAATCCTCACTTCACCATGTTCCACAGGCACTAAATCCTACTGTTATTACCCCTGAAATCTGACCCTTTCTCACATCTCTTTGGCTACAGTCTAGGCCCTCTTCATCTGGAAGACTACAGTGGCCCCCTAACTAATCTCTCTGGTCCCAATGTCTCCAGTTCCTGACAGAGTTGACAGTTACCTTTGTAAAACGAATCTGATCATGTCACTCTCCTAACACCGTGCAACTGTTCTGCATTGCTTCTGGATGAAATTAAAATTGAAGTTTTAATATGTAAAGTGAAAGTCACTCAGTCATGTCCGACTCTGTGACCGCATGGACTATACAGTCCATGGAATTCTCCAGGCCAGAGAATTCTCCAGTGGGTAGCCTTTCCATTCTCCAGAGGATCTTCCCAACCCAGGGATTGAACCCAGGTCTCCCTCATTGCAGGAGGATTCTTTACCAGCTGAGCCACAAGGGAAGCCCTTAATATGTAAGGTAGATAAAAATGAAGGCACTCTAACTGGAGCTTCTCTAGCTGAAGAAACTTGGGAGATCTGGAGTAGGGAGAGGAGTTGGTTGGGCAGTTTGTCCCACCTGTGTGGCGCTTTTTTTGCCATGGCAACTCTTGAGACACTCCACAGTACACTTGTTTGACCTTCATTCTGTTAATATGGTATATTACGTCAGTTGGTTTTCCTGTGTCAAATCATCTTGCATTCTAGGAATAAATCTCAGTTGGTCATGGTGTACAATCCTTTTAACATGTTGTTGAATTAGTTTGCAAGTGTTTTGTTGGCTCATGCTGGCGTCATAAAATAAGTTTGGGAATGTTTCCTCCTCTTCAGTGTTTTTTGTTTTTTTTTTTTATGTTAATTCTTCTTCAAATGTTTGGTAGAGTTTTCCAGTGAAGTCATCTAGTCCTGGGCTTTTCTTTGTTGAGAAGTTTCTGATTATTAATTCACTTTCCTTACTTTTATAGATATGTACAGGTTTTCTACTTCTGTGTGTTCCAGTCTTGATAAGTTGTATATTTCCAGAAATTTATGCATTTCTTCTAAGTTATCCAGTGTGTTGGTATACAGTTGTTCATTGTGTTTTCTTATAATTCTTATTTCTGTGGCATAGGTTGTGATATTCCCTCTTTCATTTCTGATTTTAGCTATTTGAGTCAGTTTTACTTAATCTAATGTTTTGTCAATTTTGTTGATCTTTTAAACAAACCAACTCAGTTTAGTTGATTTTTTAAAATATTGTTTTCCTATTCTTTATTTCGTTGATCTCTGCTCTAATCTTCATTATTTCCCTCCTCCAGCTTGGAGTTTAGTTCTTCTTTTTCTAGTTCATTAAGGTATAAGGCTACGTTGTTGATCTGAGATCTTTTTATGACTGTAAACTTCCTCCTAGCACTGCTTTCTCTGTATCCCATATGTTTGGTTTGTTGTCTCGGTTTTCATTGAAAGTGTTAAAGTGAAAGTGTTAGTTGGTCAGTTGTGTGTCTGACTCATTGCAACCCCATGGACTGTAACTTGCCAGGCTCCTCTGTCCATGGAATTCTCTGGATAAGAATACTGGAGTGGGTTGCCATCTCCTCCTCCAGAGGATCTTCCCCACCCAGGGATTGAACCTGGGTCTCCTGCATTGTGGGTAGATTCTTCAATGTCTAAGCCACCAGGGAAGCCCTGGTTTTCATTAGTCTCCCAATATTTTATAATTCCCCTTATGACTTCTTCTTTGACCCATTGGCTATCTGAGTATATTGTTTAAGTTCTACATGTTTTTGGATAATGCACTTGTTTGAAAATTTCTGCTGATACTCCCAGAACACACAATCATCTGTCATGCCTCTGTGCCCTTACGCATGCACGTGCTCTCTCTTTCTGGAAAGCCTACTGTGGTCATTCCTCCAGAGGCGCAGAGCTCAGCTATCACACACTTTGTGACCGCGTAGCCCTCAGTGTACACCTCTGTTCATCATCTTGTTTTGTGATTGGTTGTCTATCTCTAAGCTCTTCAAGAGTAAGCTTCTTATATCTTGTTCAGGATTGCAACCCCAGCTCCCAGTATGTGGCCATACTCCTGGAGCATAGCCAGTCAATAACAGTTTGTTTAATTGAATGATTGCTTGTCCTTTTATTTGAATGGATACATTTATTTGATTATATCATTGCTTTTCTCTTATTTTTAGGAGATGTTCCTGCTCATATATTTGGCATGACAAAGTTTGGGGATAACATTGAGGATGAATGGTTTATTGTTTATATAGTGAAGCAAATTACAAAAGAATTTCCAGAGTTAGTAGCAAGGTATTACAGTTTTATTAATAATTCTTAAACAAGTATCATATTAATGCATATGTATGGAATCTAGAAAAATGGCACTGATGAAGCTAGTAGAGAACAGACTTGTGGCTAAAGTGGGGGAAGGTGAGGATGGGATGAATTGAGACAGTAGCATTGACATATATGCACTATTATGTGTAAGATAGATAGATAGTGGGAAGTTGCTGTATAACATAGGGAACCCAGCCTGTGCTCCGTGATGGCCTAGAGGGATGGGGTAAGGGGGAGGGAGGCTCAAGAGGGAGGGAGATGTGTGTGTGTATGTGTATATATATACACATACACATACACACACACACACATGTATATGTAATTATGACTGATTTGTATTGTACTGCACAAACCAACAAAACATTGTAAAGCAGTTTTCCACCAATTAAAAAATAAAAATTAAAAAAATTAAAGAAGCCAGCTTTATCAAAAAATAGTAATTCTTAAGGAATTCCATTATTGAAAATGACTACATTTTTATCCATTTAGTAATATTTTTTTCTGTGGCTGGTGGAAATTGTACAGATTTGAGATGTAGATTTTAAATGTGACTTCTGTGTTTTCTTCCTTTTTGCTGGTGACTTCCTTTTCTTAAAGAAGAATTAAAGTATCATCTGAGAATTATTTCACACAAAACCTGCTTAGTTTAGGTTTTCTCTTTTTTTTTATTCTTGTTATAAAAGAACAAATACACATGGTAAATAAAATTCAAGCAATACAAAAAGGTGTAACTGCTCTGATTTCCCAAAAGTAATCACTATCAAATTTCTGTGTCTTAAAAAGAAATTCATATATATATATGTGTGTGTGTGTGTGTGTGTGTGTATTTCACAGATTTCTCTATGTCTTCCTCTAAAGCTCTATTTTTTTTTTTGAGAAACTATAGACAGAAGAAATTTAAAGAGACATCAGTGAACAATTGTATGGATAGGAAGCAGAGTAGATAATAATGCATTATAATTCAGTTTTTAAAATATTATAGGAACTGATAATTCTCTGTCATTCCCAAGTTAGTTGCTCTGTGGCATATGGAATGTTCCCAGATCAGGGATCAAACCCAAGTCTCCTGATTGGCAGATTGACTCTTAACAACTGAGCCACCAGGGAAGCAAGAGTGTTTTAAAACAAACCTCCAATATTATACCATTTGATTTTTAAATACTTTAGGATGTAAACTTAAGAGATAATGCAACACTACTATTACCACACCTACAAATAGGTAGCCATACTTATTAAATAAATGGTAGAATTTTCAATAAACAGGCACAAATACGGTAGTTTATTTCTTTACTAGGGTAATAAGGAGGGGCCAGTGCCTTTCATATGCTGATTCTGATACTTAAGTATGCAGTGATGGGTCACACTTACCCACTAGGCCTCTAAAGAGTTTTAATAAGCATCTACCGTCTTGTCAGTTTTTTTTTTTTAATTAGAAAAAGAAGGACGTTTTTCCTCTATGTGTCTGCCAGATTAATATTCCTAAAGTAGGGCTCAAACCATTTTACTTCCCTACTCTAGAACATTTCATTTGTTTTGTTTATAAAATGAAACTCACTCTCACTGGATTCTGCCAGCATTTAAAGCTCTTCACAAAATGATATAACTGTGCTTTTCTAGTCCTTTTGTTGTTGTTGTCAGTCTTCAAATCTCTCCCTTAAATGCCACCTCCATAGTTTTGCTTATGCTGTTCCCACTCCCCAGAGCATCTCTCCTTTTCTGGATATATTGTATCTCTACCCATTAAAAGTGAAAATAATCTGGGACAATATGTATAGTATGCTACAAGTGGTGCAACAGAAGAAAAGCATTTATATTCCTACTGACTACACATAAGCAAACTCTAGAAGGATAAACAGGAAGTAACAATGGTGGAGGGGTTGGGCATATAGATACAAAAATAACAAGGAGACTTTTTCATTGTATAACTATTTATGTATTTTTTTAAAGTTTTAATCATGTGACTGTATTACATACTCAGAAATTTAAATTTTTAAAAAGTGATGCAGATGAGACAAAACGAAAGTGTCTTTCAGGGCCCAATAGTACTTCCTCCATAAAGGTTTTCCAAATCTTGGCTGTATGTGATTTTTTTCTTTTTTCTAAGACCTATGTACTTGGTATATTTTTCACATTTTTTTCTGCTGCTATTTATTTATGTACTTATTTTTTTCTCCTTATCACTCTCGAATTCCTCCTTAAAATTTTAGAGATTCCCTTCAGTACTTAATGGTATCTTAAAACGTTGTGCTTAATTATAGAAATCTACATAATTATAGAAATCTATGGTATATACTCATTTATTTATTTACTAAGATTAGGGCAAAAATGTATTAGAACAAATCTGTTTTGATTATTAGCAAATATGCACTTCTTTTAATTCAAAGTTGAAATTTCTTTTGCATTAGGATCGAAGACAATGACGGTGAATTCTTGTTAATAGAAGCTGCTGACTTTCTCCCTAAGTGGTTGGATCCTGATAATAGTGCCAACAGGGTAAGTATATCCAAGTTTAGAAAATTTATAAAGGTGAAACCATTTTGCATCATTTTCATATGTATCTGGATTTTGTCAATGCCAGGTATGGAAACTATATCACTTTGCAGGTATTTTTCCACCAAGGGGAGTTGTGCATTATTCCTGCACCAAAGAAATCTGGAACAGTATCCTGGTTACCTACCACACCTCCAACAATCTCACAAGCACTGAGTATAATCTCAACACACCCAGAAAAAATTCTGGCTTCAGAATCTGTACGAGCTGCTGTGAATAGACGCATCAGAGGGTAAGAAAACTGACACTTTTAGTGTCACACTGCTAGTCAAGGAGCCTTTTGACTTCGTGTTGCTCAAGTCTTTTGATGAATCGAAGCATTTCTTTCACCTAGATTAGTGCTGATTTTCATTCTGTCTTTATCCTTTGTGAAATTGACCAACAAATTAAACTTCCTGTGTTTTAAAATCAAGAAACAGATGTATCTTTTAGTCGTCATTTGAAGGTTCTAGGCCCAATGTTTTTGCATTTATTTACCTTAGAGAGTGTGGCCAAGTATTATGTAGATCCATAGATTAAAATTTTGGACCTTTAGAGATGAAAATCTGAGTGAGTACAATCTGTTCAGGAATTTTCTTTCATTCTGGGTGTATATATGGGATTCTCTTACTTGTTGGAGTGTGTTAGGTTCTATTCAGAAGAGAACACCTTAGTCTAATAATGTATTAGTTCAGCCATTCAAATTTGAGTACCTATTAAATGTTTAGTACTATTCAGATCATAACAATATTAGATAATAATCTCTTTTAGCTTTGCTTCAGTACACTTTGTACCATTTTTTAGGAGAATAAATTCTGATTTTCTTTTCAAAGTATAGTAGTAACATTTTCGTTGTTTTTATTGGACCACCTTAATCCCTTTTCTTTATTTTCCATTTCTTTCACTTTTTCTTTCTCTCTTTTCCTACCTGTAGTCTTTAGTATATAGAATTTCTTTTTTAAACAATTATTTTTTTGGCCACTCAGCATGGAAATCTTAGTTCCCCAACGAGGGAATGAACCTGGGTTGTTGCTGGCAGTGAAAGCGCCAAATCCTGACCAGTGGACCAGCAGGGAATTCCCAAGGGTGACAAGAGAGTTGTCACTCTTTTCTCTCACTCATCTCACTCCTGATGAACCAAGACAAGATAAAATGTTAAGAGGAAAGTAAATGGTATAAGAATCCTAGATATTTACATCAGTTCAGTTCAGTTGTTCAGTTGTATCTGACTCTTTGCAACCCTGTTGCCTGCAGCACAACATGCTTCTCTGTCCATCACCAACTCCTGGAGCTTGCTCAAGCTCATGTCCATTGAGTCAGTGATGCCATCCAACAATCTCATCCTGTGTCGTCCCCTTCTCCTGCCTTTAGTCTTTCCCAGCATCAGTGTCTTTTCTAATGAGGAAGTTCTTCATTCACATCACATGGCCAAAGTATATTGGAGGTTCAGCTTCAGCATCAGTCCTTTCAGTGAATATTCAGTACTGATTTCCTTTAGGATGGACTGGTTTGATCTTGCAGTCTCTGGGACTCTCAAGAGTCTTCAGCAACACCACACTTCAAAAGCATCAGTTCTTTGGCGCTCAGCTTTCTTTATGGTCCAACTCTCACATCCATACGTGACTACTGAAAAAACCATAGCTTTGACTAGATGAACCTTTGTGGCAAAGTAATCTCTGCTTTTTAATATGCTATCTAGGTTGGTCATAGCTTTTCTTCCAAGGAGTAAATGTCTTTTAATTTCATGGCTGTAGTCATCATCTACAGTGATTTTGGAGCCCAAGAAAATAAACTCTGTCATATCATAAAATAAAAGTGATTATGTTACCTGTCACAGGTACCCAGAAAAAATTAAAGCCTCCCTTCATCAAGCACACTGCTTCCTCCCAGCTGGCATTGCAGCAGTGCTGAAGCAGTGCCCCAGATTGGTGGCTGCAGGAGTCCAGGCATTTTACCTCCGGGACCCCATTGACCTGCGGGCCTGTCGTATTTTCAAGACATTCTTGCCTGAAACACGAATAATGACATCGGTAAGATATCTCTCTTGGTCATTTAGTTTCTCTCACTGAAAGGAATGTTGAACATTATTTTAATTGTTCACTAGGAAAAAATTGGGAATATTCTGTTTCCTCATAGCAAGTTAATATAGACTTTTTGTTGTTATTGTTCAGTTGCTAAGTCATGTCCAACTTTGCAGTCTCATGGACTGCAGCACACCAGGCTTCCCTGTCCTTCACTATCTCTCTGAGTTTGCTCAAACTCGTGTCCATTGAGTTTGTGATGCCATCCAACCATCTCATCCTTTGTTGCCCCCTTCTCCTTCTGTCCGCAGTCTTTCCCATCATCCAGGTCTTTTCCAGTGAGTCGGCTCTTCACATCAGGTGGCCAACGTATTGGAGCTTCAGCTTAAGCACCAGTCCTTCCAATGAATATTCAGGGTTGATTTCATTTAGGATTGACTGGTTTCATATCCTTGATTTTTTTCTTTTCTCCTATCCAGAAGAGGAAGACTATAAGAGACCTGACTTCCTATTTTATATCTCAATGTTTCCTAGCTATTTCTGACCACATTTTCCCTATTTGAGCAATTATATCTTTCTTAGCAATAAAACATTTCATTTCCTCTGGAGAATTAAGAATTATTCTTTATCATCTACCTGCCAAAATTGCCATGTAATGTACCTTAGTGACAACTAAATATAGACAGTGAAGGTAAATTTTATGGTGTGTGAATTACATCTCTGTAAAGCTGTTACTAAAAAGTGTAGACAGTAAATAGGTTGAGTCTTCTTTGCATTTATCTGAATATGAAGCTCATAAATGAAGTTATTGTCGTTAACTGTGAAATGATAGTCAGGCATTTTAATTTCAGGAAGAGACTCACATATGTTGTGTCCCAATGTCCAGGTCACTTTCACTAAATGTCTGTATGCACAGTTGGTGCAACAAAGGTTTGTGCCGGACCGGCGGAGTGGATACAAGCTGCCTCCTCCATGTCATCCCCAGTACCGAGCCCATGAATTGGGCATGAAGTTGGTAATGTTGAACCAGAAAATTTAATTTTCTTCCTTAATGTCAAAGGGCTCTTCACAGAGTAATGACACAACTTAGAAATCTAGAAATACACTCTGTTAGTGTGAGAATGTAGTAAGATGTGGTATTTGAAATAAGGCAGAATGGATTATTCTTTAAGGGATGATAGAACTGTGTGTCCAGCTGAAAAAGTTATCACATCTATGCCAAAATAAATTCCAGTCGGACCAAATATTTAAGTGAAAAAAACAAAACCATAAAATTTGGAAGAAAGCGTAGGAAAATTTATGAAAATATGAGTAGAAAGTCCTTCCTAAGCATGACTTGAAACTGGAAACAATAAAAGATTGATAAATTTGATTATATAAAAATTAAACATTTCTATATGGGAAAAAACCCATAAATATAGTCAAAATACAGTTAACCTGGAGAAAGTGTAAAATATTTTTGCAGTTTAAATTACAAAGAGTTAAAATAAAACTAGTAAATGACAAAAGTTGCTTTATCTAGTATATACATTGCTACAATTCAAGGTGAAAAAAATAGTAGCGATCAATAAAAAATGATCAGAAACCATTAACAAATAGTCCAGAGAAAAGGAAATATAAATGATTTTTATGAAAAATGTTGACACTTGCTCGTAATAAAAGAATTGCAATTTAAAACTACAAAGTAATGTTTTTCACCATTTGATTGACAAGTATCCAGAAGTTTGATAACAAATACGAGGTTTGTAAAAATACGTAAAGAGGTACCCTCAAACATTATTGATAGGAATATGAGTTGATTCAGTCTCTTAGAACAGTTTATCACTTTCCATAATATTTAAAATGAACAAACCCTGCTGCTCAGCATTTTCACTTCCTGAAATTTATCCTCCATATATTTCACTTGTTCACAAAGACATATGAAGATACTCGTGAAAGCATTGTTTATAGTAGCAAAAGACTGGAAAATACTTAAATGTCTACTAGTAGAAAGATAGTTGGATAAATTGTGGTCTGTCCATGAAGTGGGATGGATAAATTCATATGTTTGTATGAAATCCATCTCCAGGGCATATCACTAAGAGAAAAGCAAGGTTCAGAGCAGTATGTATGTTGCCATTTAGTGATGAAGGGGACGAAGTAGGAGGATGTATGTATGCACACGCACACATATCTGCTTGAGGGCAAAGATTACTTCTGAAAGGATATGCAAGGAATTGGTGGCAGTTTTCTCCAGAGTAATCAGGGAAGCTCCCTATTAGAATTATTTTGCCTTGTGCATTTATTATATTTTTTAATCAAAGGACTCTTAAAATGAAGTGATTCCCTCCCTTTACTGTTCCTAAGACCATGCTTAATTCATTTATAATTGTGTTAGACAAGAAACCTTTTGCAACCTTTTTTAAGCAAGCAAGAAGCAAGTTTAAATTTCTAGTTTTTTAATCAGTGAGAAGAGAAATCTCTTTCAGGAAAGTAAGAATTTTTTGTTTTCTGTTATTTGCTTCCCCTTTATAATTTTTAGTAATCTGTAGAGATTAAGAAACTTGGAATTAAAGTCATATTTTTTTCATAAAATTTAAAGACTAGTATAAATGTTCACATACCCATATGTCCAGTCACCTAGTTCTTGAGTGTGGTTAAATGGAAAGAAAGTAACCTAATAATAAAAATTCTGTCTTTTCCATGTAGGCTCATGGATTTGAGATCTTATGCTCCAAATGTAGCCCACATTTTTCTGACTCCAAATCCCTTGTGACTACGTCACCACTCTGGGCTGGCTTCCTTGAAAGTCTGAAAAAGAATGATTACTTTAAGGTAGGACTTACTATGCACTCTTTAAACTGTATAGTCTAGGCAAAATCAAGCCAGTGATCTAGTGTTAGGTCCATATTTAATGTGTGACATAAATGTAAGAACTAGAGTTAAAAGGGACCATTCTAGTTTGGTGGTAATAAGGGAGTGTCTATAAACTGTTTCTAATATTTTAGAAAAATTAATAACATCTATGCTGCTGCTGCTTCTGCTAAGTCGCTTCAGTCATTTCCGACTCTGCGACCCCATAGACGGCAGCCCACCAAGGCTCCCCTGTGTCTGGGATTCTCCAGGCAAGAACACTGGAGTGGGTTGCCATTTCCTTCTCCAATGTATAAAAGTGAAAGTGAAGTTGCTCAGTCGTGTTGGACTCTTAGCGACGTCATGGACTGCAGCCGACCAGGCTCCTCTGTCTATGGGATTTTCCAGGCAAGAGTACCAGAGTGGGGTGCCATTGCCTTCTCCGAATAACATCTATACAAAGTGATAAAAGTTATTATTTATATCAGATGAATAACTTGTGCAAATCTATGAAGCAAACATGAGGACGCCAAATAGAAAAATTAGCAAAAACATAGATTAAAAAATTATATGACCTAAATGGAAAGGAAATCCCAGAGAAAGGGGATGTATGGAGATGTATGGCTGATTCACTTTGCTGTACAATGACGTACACAACAGTATAAAGCAACTCTGCTCCAAAAAAAAAAATTACGAAAAGGGAACTAGTAAATTTCTCTTAAAATAATCACTCTCACACATAGTAAAGATATGTATTTTAACACAATAGTGAAAAGCATACGAAAGATATTCAGTGCTGTTGAGAATATAGTGAAAATAGTACACCTATACATTGCTGATAACGTTGTAATAGTTGCAACCTTAACTGGAAAGTAATTTGATACTGTATTCAAAGAATTGTACAGAAGTTCAAACTTGGAACCTTCACTTTATTTTATTATTATTTTTAATTGGAAGATAATTGCGTTACAATGTTGTGTTTCTGCTGTGCAATGCATGAATCAGCTATAAGTATATGTATGTCCCTCCTCCTAAACCTCCCTCCTCCGCACAACCCCACCCCCTGTAGGTTATCGCAGAGCACAGAGCTGAGCTGCCGGTGCTGAACAGCAGCTTCCCAGTAGCTGTCTGTTTCACACATAGCAGTGTATACGTGTCAGCACTGCTGTCTCAATTTCTCCTGTCCTCGCCTTCCCCTCCACGTTCATAAGTCATCCTCTACGTCTGTGCCTCTGTTCCTGCCTTGCAAACAGGGAAGCTTTATGTTAAATAATCTACACTTTAAGGAAACATCCAAGAAGTAGAAAAGTCCTTAAGAATATGATAATTTTAAAGATTGTGTAGTGGTAGGGAAAACTGCTTATATATTGTTAAAGAAGTATTAAGCATAAATGCCATCATAAACATGCCTGTGAAAGCTAGAAATGATAGTTAAGGTTAGGGTTATGCTATTTTTTGAGCTCTATTTGTACTTTGTTTTATAAATTAATTGCTGGTTAATCAATTGTTTCTTTATAACAAGTTATTAATAAATAATAGAAAATGATAGAAAACCTCCCAAATTGGAAAGAGGCCCTTAAATGGTGAAAAGGATGAGGTCCTATCACGTTTAGCCTAGTCCCTTTTTTGGAGAAACTACATCCATGAGAAAACAAGGACGAGGAGTCAGGCCTCATGCTTTTTGTACAATATATTACAGTATTGTATACTGCCTCCCTGGAAGTTGCTGGTGAGCAGATTATTTTAATGATACCATCTATACCAGGTTCTGATGGGCATTATTATTTTTTTAGGGACTGATGGAAGGTTCTGTTCAGTACCAGGAAAGGCTAGAAATGGCCAAGAACTACTTCCAGCTCTCTGTAAATCGGCCAGAAAGGTGAGTTTATCTCTACCCAAACAGGGCAGCAGAGTGATAACTTTCCACAAGTTAAGGAGTTACTTACTCCTGAGATGGCTGCACATATTGGAGTTTCTATATTTAAACTGTTAATGGCAGGACTCATGACTACTGAAGAAGCTGGTGTCAAGACAGGAGGTGTTGTTATGGGAGTTTTCTGGCACTTGTAGCCATTACCACCACCACCACCACCACCTTCGTCATCATCATGTAATGGCTAATGTATGTTGAGTACTTACAAAGCTTAGGCCACTAACTCATTTAAACCCCTCTTAAAGCCCTTTGAAATAGATATAATTGTTATTTTCCCTATCCACAGCTGAGAAACTGAATCTAAGAGAGGTTATGTAATCTGCCAAAGGTTACACAGGTCAAAATGACAGGCCTAGGGATTTGAGCTCACGGATTCTGTTAATGAGCCACATGCTTAATTTCTGTGGGAATGCTGGGCTGTGTTCAGCTTTTTTAGGTGGATCTGAAACACCGGATGAAGCAGGCATTCAGCTTCCAAATCATAGCTCATTCTAACCTGCCATATGTTTTCTGGGGGAAGAAAGAAATGAGCACAGGGTTGAAAGAAAATGGTGGTAGTTTAGTCGCTAAGTCGTGTCCAACTCTTGCGACCCATGGACTGTAGCCTGCCAGGCTCCTATGTTTATGGGATTCCCAGGCAGGAATACTGGAGTGGGTTGCCATTTCCTTCTCCAGGGGATCTTGCCGACCAAGGACTCGAACCCACGTCTTCTGCATTGCAGGCAGATTCTTTTACAGACTGAGTTATGAGGGAAGCCACATGGAAGAAAATGGCTGCCCTTTAAAATTCGATAAAGTTGAGTTTCAGTTCTGGTAATACTGGAGTAACATATCAGACTAACCCCCTGCTAATTGCAGTGATAACACTGGACAGAATATTAAAAAAAAACAAAAACAAAAAAACAGTTATTTGAAGACACTGGAGAAAAAAGCAAGCAAAAATCAGAGGGAATAGGATGCTTGAAAGAAGAAAGTCCCTTTTGTCTGACTTGTCCGTTGAGGGCACGTCTAGTCAATATGGCCCAGGGATAATGGAGCTTCTGCAGAAGGGTTTATTGGGCTGAGGAATCAAAGGTCAGATTTTGAGCACTGTAAAAAATTCAGTTTATGTCTGCAAAACTGAATTTGAGATACTTAAAGCTAAGAATTGGACAAGACTGAGCGACTTCACTTTCACTTTTCACTTTCATGCATTGGAGAAGGAAATGGCAACCCACTCCAGTGTTCTTGCCTGGAGAATTCCAGGGATGGGGGAGCCTGGTGGGCTGCTGTCTATGGGGTTGCACAGAGTCGGACACGACTGAAGTGACGTAGCAGAAAGCTATTAAATAACGTGAAAGAAATAACTTTGTAAATGTTGTGGCTCAGAAGGTCCCCAGTTGTGTGTAGATGTGTGTTTTGTTTTGCTGTTGGGCTTTTTTTCTCAAACTGAACTGGTTTTGAACCCCACTTGTTTTGCCAACATCTCAAACATCACATATGTGTGTAATAAAATGTTACTTAAAGATTGTATGAAGCAAAATTGATGGCGAGAGAACTCTAACCTCAGTATCTGTGAGATAGTAATGACTTTACAGCAGTCTTTATTCTTGTGTATTCTTGCCTGGAGAATTCTGGACAGAGGAGCCCTGATGGGCTGCAGTCCATGTGATCGCAGGGTCGGATACAACTGAATGGCTAACACTTTTTTTTCCACTCTTTTGTAAGCGTCTAGGGACAGGGGAGCCTGGTGGGCTGCCATCTATGGGGTCGCACAGAGTCGGACACGACTGAAGCGACTTAGCAGCAGCAGCAGCAGCAGGGGTGCCTTTGTCCCATTCTCATCAATTTTACGGCAGTAATTTGTGGAAAAGAGGATGCCTTCTTAGGGTATGTTTTAAGGAAACTCGGGAAAGAAAGTAAAGGAGGTGGCTCTCATAGTTAGGGGAATCTCCCCCAGATGAATCTTGTCACCTCTAGAAGACCACTCCCCTGTTGAACAGCATTACGTTATAATCTTAGGTTGAAGAGAAGTTAAGAAATTAGAGAGACTCATGTAGGAGATTTAGGGCTATCTTATTCTCCCATGAAATAAGATAGATTGAGGGTTTGGTAGTTCTTTTTAAATAACAATGTCTTTTATTATTATACAAGTAACACTCCTTCAGATGGCAAATAGAGAAAAATGTAAGAGGGAAAAATTTATATCATGACTAAGCTACTGTTATTCCAATGTATATCATGAATTAGCCACTATTATTATTCTTCTGATTTACTGCCTTCCAGGATTATTATTCCCCATAACCAATTGACTTGTTTAAAAAATTTTACATTATCAAGAAATTATGTATCTTGTTCATAATTTTTACTCGTTGTAATCTTACATTTTCCCATGACCTTAAAATGTTTTGATAAAGTGTATTTTTAAATAGCTGCACAGCGTTTTAGCAAATGGACCCTAATTTACTTATTACAAATAGCTTCAATATCCAACATTTTCATGAGTGTTGTAGGAGAAACTCTCGTTCACCAACCAGAATGACTTCTCTGCAGTTCAAAACCAAGCTCACATCTCGCTCGAGACCTGCTCTTGGCTCCTAAAGCTTCTGTTTGTTTGCTTTGTTTTTATTAGCTGAATTAATATCTTCGGCTGTTTCCTGCTGTCTTTTTAATTGTACCACCATCCTTCTTATCACCCAGATCTCCTGGCTCTCCTTGGATCCAGTCCTTAGATACTGTTCACTATTATCTTGTGTCTTACATTCTTTTACCTTACTGCCTGGCTAGATACTCTAATTATTTAGTTATTGAACTATCGGTTCAGTTCAGTCGACTACTCAATCGTGTCCGACTCTTTGTGACCCCACGAGCTGCAGCACGCCAAGCCTCCCTGTCCAACACCAACTCCCGGAACGCACCCAAACTCATGTCCATTGAGTCAGTGATGCCATCCAACCATCTCATCCTCTGTTGTCCCCTTCTCCTCCTGCCCTCAATCTTTCCCAGCATCAGGGTCTTTTCAAATGAGTCAGCTCTTCACATCAGGTGGCCAAAGTATTAGAGTTTCAGCTTCAACATCAGTGCTTCCAGTGAACACCCAGGACTGATCTCCTTTAGGATGGGCTAGTTGGATCTCCTTGCAGTCCAAGGGACTCTCAAGAGTCTTCTCCAGCACCACAGTTCAAAAGCATCAATTCTTCAGCACTCAGCTTTCTTTATAGTCCAACTCTCACATCTATACATGACTACTGGAAAAACCATACCCTTGACTAGACAGACCTTTGTCAGCAAAGTAATGTCTGCTTTTTATTTTTATTTTATTTTATTTTTTTGTTTCTGCTTTTTAATATGCTGTCTAGGTTGGTCATAACTTTCCTTCCAAGGAGTAAGTGTGTTTTAATTTCATGGCTACAGTCACCATCTGCAGTGATTTTGGAGCCCAAAAAAATGAAATCTCTCACCGTTTCCACTGTTTCCCCATCTATTTGACATAAAGTGATGCGACCAGTTGCCATGATCTTAGTTTTCTGACTGTTGAGCTTTAAGCCAACTTTTTCATTCTCCTCTTTCACTTTCATCAAGAGACTCTTTAGTTCTTCACTTTCTACCATAAGTGAACCATACTGAGCTATGCTGCTGCCGCTGCTGCTAAGTCACTTCAGTCGTGTCCGACTCTGTGCGACCCCATAGATGACAGCCCACAAGGCTCCCCCGTCCCTGGGATTCTCCAGGCAAGAACACTGGAGTGGGTTGCCATTTCTTTCTCCAATGCATGAAAGCAAAAAGTGAAAGTGAAGTCTCCCAGTCGTGTCCAACTCTTTGCGACCCCATGGAGTGCAGCCCACCAGGCTCCCCCATGCGTGGGATTGAACTATAGCTACACCTAAACTTATTTCTCAGCCTCTAGTGACTCTTCTCTTCCAATTCAACCATCAGAGCCAGGAGAATCTGCTTGAAATATATCTGTAATCATGTTACTTCCCTCTCTTAAAAAGTATTAAAGATTGTAATAGTGAATAATTACAAACAATGGAAGTGTCCACCAATAATAGATAAATGAATTTTAGTGTATGTATATGTTGGCTTATTATCCATTAGTTAACCAGAGATTATATAAATATCCATAAATCTAAGTCATAATTTCTCAACCTTGACACTATTGACACTTTGGACCAGATGGTTCTTTGCTGTGGGGAACTGTCCTGTGCATTGTAAGATGAAGCAACGTCTCTGACCTCTACTCAGTAAATTCCCCTAGGACTGACTCCCCACTCCCCACCAATTGTGACAACCAAAAATATTACCAAATGTTGCCAAATTGTCACCGGTTGAGAATCACTGGTCTAAATGAATAGATTTTAAAAATACAATGTTGAATGAAAAATACAAGTAAAATGTAGGTGCTATGGATATAAATTGTAAAAATACACAAAATACTAAATATTATAGATACATATATCTTCATTCAGTCAGTAAGTATTTATTATCTCCTATGTGCCAGGCCCTATTCTGGGCACTGGGAATACAACAAGTGAACCCGAATTCTCCCTGCCCCGTGGAGCTGCATACTAGTGTAGGAGAAAGACAATAAACCATTATATGATGACAGATGGTAAGTAGTACTTTGAAGAAAAGGCAGTGTTTGGGGAGAGAGATGTAAGGGCTGCTCTTCTAGGAAGGTTGACCAGGGAGACCTTTCCGAGGAGGTTTTCTTTCAAATGAGATCTAAGAATGTCAGGGATTGAGGCAGACAGGTGATACTGAGGGAATGGTATCAAGGGAATAACATGTCTGGTAAAGAAAACAGTGTTCTCTTACTCACTCAGAAGAGAACACTCAGTGTTCTCTTACTCACTCACTTCAGTGGCCCAGGAAGGTTCTCGTGAGAGCTGTCACTTTTGGGCAGCAGAGAAACAGACTGGAACTGATAGTGTTGATCATCAAAGGGAATACTAACTTTATCTATCATATATTTTTTAAAGTACGTGCTTAAAGAATTCACCTGCCATTGCAGGAGATACAGATTAGATCTCTGGGTTGGGAAGATCCCCTGGAGGAGGAGAAAGTGGCAACCCATTCCAATATTCTTGCCTGGAAAATTCTGTGAACAGAGGAGCCTGGCAAGCTGCAGTCCGTGGGGTCACAAAGAGTTGGACACGACTGAACACCACCAGCACATATATTACTAGTTTGGTTTTTATGTTAAATTTATCAATGTAATCATATATTTAGACTAGAGGTAAATATTAGCAGTATTTTAATTCTGGGTGGTAAGGCTATATTACCTTTTTGACTTATCTATATTATTTTAATCTCATAAAGCAAAAATTAAAAATAACAAAGAAGCCATCAGTGATCACTCACTCCTTACTTCACTGAGTCTAAACTTAGCCTTTTCAGCCTCGTTGTACTCGTCAGTCCATCTGTTCAGCCTCAGATTTCACCCTTAAGCCAAACTGAACCCGTTTGCTCTCTCTGAACATGTTCCTCACTCCCCACCTCTATACAAATGCTCGTTTTTCCCCTTACCTAGCTTCTCTATCAAAATCCTCTTGATTCTTTAAGGGCTACCTCAGCTTCTTCCATTAGCTCTTTTTTTTTTAATTTCTCTGTCTCCACCCAGTGAATGTAATTACCTTTTCCTATGATTCTTTGAACCATTTGGTATTTCTGTGTGTCTTTATATGTTTTTATCATAATTATTTGTGTATATTTCTTTTCTCTGCAATATTTGCATATTACAGAGTAGGGATAATTCCCTGTTACCCGCATGATTCAGCAAGGTATGCAAATGTTTATTAAATTTATGCAAGTCCATTATATAACTTGGTTTGTTCCATTATAAATAGTTAAGACAGAGTTCCATAAACTTATATAACAAATCACATCACCATCATAAAATAGCTCACTTGTCATATAAATCATCTCTGTGTGTATTTCCCTATCAGTTTATAGTAAGAGGAGCACAAAATAGTATCAGAAGACTTGATTTCAAGCCTTTGCTCTGTCCAACTCAATGACCTTAAGTTGTAGAAACTCACTGGGCTCTGAGTTTCTCCTTTGTAATACAGGATTATTACCTCCTTGTAATAGTAATTGTAATAGTAAATAAGAAAATGTATTTGAAGTGCTAGCCTAGCATTTAATACATGATAGATTTATTTTTGTGCATACTTTCTTCTGGGTTTTCATTTCCTCATAATATGATATATATAAATTGAAAGAGTTACACTAAATCAGCAGCTTCATGATGGTGTTCCATGGAGCCTGCTGCAGAGCAAAGGGGAAGGCAAGATGAGCAGGTCTCTGAGCCTCCAGCCTCCATTTCAGTCAAAGCAATCTTTCAGGGTTCTTTTTAGTTTGACTGAGGTATAATTGACAAAACTGTAAGACACTTAGGTGATTTGATATACCTATACATTATGAAAAAGAGTCCCACCACCTAGTTAATTAACAGATTCTTCACCTCACATATTTATATTTTGTGTGTATATGAGAACATTTAATATTTACTCTCTTAGAAGATTTCATTTACACAGTAGTGTTATCAACTATAGTAACCATGTTTCACATTAGATCCTATGACTGTATTTACTTTACAGCTGAAAGTTTGAATCCTTTTTCCAGGATTTTTGTGCTTATTTCCATCACCCCTTAGTCACTGGCAACCATTTTTATTCTCCATTTCCATGAGGTTGACTTTCTTTTTTTTTTTAGATTCCACATATAAGTGATATCATGCAGTATTTAACTTTCTCTATCTAGCTTATTCCATTCAGCATAATGCCTTCAAAGTGCATCCATGTTGTTGCAAATGACAAGGTTTACTTTCTCTCTCATGGCTAAATAATATTCCATTACATTCCAGTGTGTGTAGATATATACATTCCAGTGTATATCCAGTATATATATATCTCTCCAATGTGTGTGTGCTAAATTGCTTCAGTCGTGTCCAGCTCTGTGTGATCCCGTGGACTGTAGCCTGCCAGGCTCCTCTGTCCATGGGATTCTCCAGGCAAGAATACTGGAGTGGGTTGCTGTGCCTTCCTCTAGGGGATCTTCCTGACCCAGGGACTGAACCTGCATCTCTTACATCTCCTGCATTGGCAGACAAGCTCTTTACCACTAGTGCCACCTGGGAAGCCCATGTATATCTCTGTCTCTCTGAATTTATCTGTCTATCCATTCATCCATCTACACCACATCTTTATCCAGTTATCTGTTTGTGACACATAGGTTGTTTCCAGTCTTGGCTAACTGTGAATAACACTGCAGTGAACACGGGGATGCTGACATCTCTTTGAGATTTTGTTTTCATTTCCTTTGGATAAATACCCAGAAGTGGGATTGCTAAGTCGTATGGTAGCTCTATTTTTAATTTTTGAGAAACCTCCCTACTGTGTTCCATAGTGGTGGTACCAATTTGCATTCCCACCAACAGTGCCCAAGGGTTCCCTTTTCTCCACATTCTTGCCAATGCTTGATCTCTCTTTTCTTTTTAATGATAAATATTCTGACAGGTGTGAGGCAATATCTCTCTGTGATTTTTATTTGCATTTCCCTGATGACTAGTTGATATTGAGCACCTTTTCTTGGCATTTGTGTATCTTTTTGGAAAAATGTCTATTCATTTTCTCTGCCCATTTTTGAATCAGATAACTTGGGGTTTTTTAGCTATTAATGAGTTCTTTTATATATTTTGACTATTAACCCCATATCATATATATGGTTAGTGAATATTTTCTCCCGTTCTTTAGGTTGTCTTTTCATTTTGTTGATGGTTTCTTTTTTTGCAAAGCAGTTTCTCTTTTCTTTACTTTTTGGACTTTTTGTTGGTTTGGCTGTGCTGTGAGGCTGTGGGATCCTCATTCTCTAATCAGGAATTGAACCGGGGTCATGGCTGTGAAAGAACCAAGCCCTAACCACTGGACCCCCAGAGAACTCCTCAGAGCAGTTTTTCTTTGAGCTCTTTTTATATTTTGAGTTCCTGGTGAAATTTTGAGAGGAAGGATTCAGTATCTTGAACAAATGTTTCAAAACAAATTAAACTAGATAATCCTTTCCAACTTTAAAATACTCTGTTTTTGTGGTTATTATTCTAAGTTCTCATTAAATACCCATGTCTTTGATTTTTTTATAGCTCTCATGCTATGAGCCCAGGTGAAGAAATCTTAACGTTATTGCAGACAATACCATTTGATATAGAAGAGCTTAAGAAAGAAGAAGCTTATCTTCCCCCAGAAGATGGTAAGTGATGGGCCAGGATAGAGCACGGAGTTAGAAAGAAGTAAAACATCCCACCAAGTCTCAGAGGGTACTTCACTGAGAGTACACCTGTGTCATGTGAGTATAGTATGGCAGTGTCACACTTCTTTTTCAGATGAACGGTGGTTAGATCTCTCACCAGATCAGCTGGACCAGCTGCTGCAGGAAGCTGCTGGCAAAAAAGAGCCAGAGCCCATTTCCAAGGGGCAGGAGGAGAACTATGACTTAACTCAAGTCTCAGAGAGCATGAAAGCTTTCATATCCAAAGTCTCAACCCACAAAGGAGCAGAGCTGCCTCGGTAATTTCTGTTAAAGTGTAATTATCTAAATAGTTAGAGGTTCTATGTTGGCATCATCCAATCATTGCCAGTTCTATGTTTTTTCTTTTCTTTAATTTTTTTTTTTTTTCAGTAAATGATTTTCAATACTTTGTCTTCCTCTTTTGGTACCTAGTACTATGATAGCTTACTTATCTGGAGTCAAATTTCTGATAACCTGATTATGATCCGTGAAGTAAGCCACAGAGATCACTCAGATCTAAAGGCCACTGCCCCAGAGCTGTGGAGGGCAACCATATTCTTTACTTTTTAGGCTTTTACTCAGAATATTATGGACTTTTAACATCTAGCTCTCATCAGGATCAGACATCTGATCTTGTACCCTCAAGTAGATTGGAAGCTTCACACTCGAAAGAGGAGGATAAGCGCTGCCGGGTACCTTGAACAGGTTATCTTCTGCTCATGGCACAGGAACACCTGGAGTTCCGCCTTCCGGAGATAAAGTCTTTGCTTTCATTTTTTGGAGATTAGTTCACCAGTAGTCAGGAAACTTATGGAAAGTCTCCTTTTTGGATTCTTAGCATTCCCTTTGAAGATATTGCCAGAAACTTAATTTTTCTGTGTGTGCCAAGTCTGTACTTGAACTATGGGGTCATGGAAAGTGTCCGGAGGAGCTGAAAGTTCTCTTAAAAGCTACCCTGTTGAGAAGATGGTTCTATTTCTGCATTCAGATTCTACATATAAAATAAAGATTCACACATTTAATAAAACCTTGACACAAGAAGAAAAAGTCAGATGAATAGATGCACTTCAATTTCTGTCGTCTGAAGGGAAAGTGAATTTAAAGAAGCCACAACATATATTCTCTATTTTGGAGGATTATGGTTTGGACCCAAACCACATCCCTGAGAATCCACATAATATTTATTTTGGGAGATGGATTGCAGATGAACACAGAGAGCTTATTGAGTCATACAGTGTCAAAAAGAGACACTATTTGAAATACAAGCATGGATGCTGGTTTATCATTCATCATGGCCAACCATGGAAAAGTGAAAAAAAAGGATACTGTATTTGATCCATCTGTTGGACCAGGTGGCCTTTTGATCGCTTCTGCTCATTTTGGTGCGTACGTATATGGGACAGGCGTAGACTGCAATACTGTTCATGGCTTGGGAAAGGCTAGTAGGAAAAACCGGAAATGGAGAGGACCGGATGAAAACATCTTCATCAGTTTGGTTTAGGGCAAATCTTCATCAGTATGGTTTAGAGAAGTATTACCTTGATGTCCTGGTTTCTAAACCTTCCTGGAAGAAGGGTACTTATTTTGATGCAATCATGACTGATCCTCCATATGGTATTAGAGAATCTACAAGAACAGGTTCACAGAAGGAAGTACCAAAGGGAATAGGAAATGTCCAGAAAGCCACGTTCCTGTTTCTTTGAGTTATCTGTGTGATATGTTTTTTGACCTGTTAAAGTTCTCAGCAGAGACCCTCCTATTAGGTGGAAGACTCGTCTATTGGTTACCAGTATACACTGAGCAGATGGTACCCTGGCACCTCTGCTTGAAACTCATCAGCAACTGCAAGCAGAAGCTTTCCAGTCACACATCAAGGTGCTTGATAACATGGAAAAGGTGAAGGAATTTGAGAACTGGGACCAGTATTCACATTTGCTGAGTGATCATTTTCTGCTATACCAAGGTCATAATTCCTTCCATGAGAAATATTTCAGCGGGGTAACAAAAAGAATTACCAAGGAAGAAAAATCTAGCAGGAATGAAAAATTAAGATTTTTGACAATGGAGAAAGAATAAGGATTTGATAGAAAAGACATCTGTTTGTGAATTTTCATGTATAATAAAGAAAATGTACTGTTTTAAATAACTTTATATAATAAAGTAAATGCTACAAAAAAGAGGAGGATGAAAGTGTTTATCAGAGGAAGAAATAATAACAGAGAACAAGAGGTGTTACATTTGGCAAGTAATAGGGGGAAAAAGGTAGATGGAATTGTTCCTTGCCCAGCCAAATACATCTTTATTAGTGTTGATGCTCATTAGCCTCATAAGATTAAAATTTATGTTCAGTATTCTCTCTTTAAGACAGCAGGGATAGGGAAGGTTTGATCTTTTTTATGTTTAAAGGTTTGGTTCTTAAAAAGATAGACTTTATTTAAATGAATTTGGATAAATAGCTTCTTTTGCTAATGCTAGATATATCTTATGGGAGGTGGTAGGTTGGCAGATCCCTAAATCAGCATAAGTTAAAAATGTGCATAATCAAAGTGCAATTTTTACTTTTATTTCTTGTATCTTTCCCATTTCTATTGCCCTACAAGATCAGTAAGCCTAATGGTTTTTAAAATTTAAACTACAATTTTCCTTGCTCTGCCTCCTTTGAAAGTATATCTCTGGTAGTGTGCCTAAGAACGGCACCAATTTAGACAAAGTTTCAAGGAGTTTTGTTTGGGATAAATTGTCTTTTTCCTTTAATCTTACAGAGAACCTTCTGAGGCTCCAATCACTTTTGATGCAGATTCTTTTCTTAATTATTTTGATAAAATTTTAGGTGAGTTACAGTGATGTTGATTTTGATTTTGCAACTGTAAGTTGTATAGAGATTGCTAGAACTTTGGAGCATTGGATCTCATTTGTATTTTGTTTTGTGTGTGTGCATGTGATTTTGAGTTGCTTTGAACTATTAATTATTGCCCTACCAACTAATTTTGCAGAAGATGCCTTGCTTAGTGCCCGGCATAGTAGTTGCTGCTCATTAAATCTTTGTTGAGTGAATGAATGCTGTGTGTTTAGATAGGGTTTTACATGGGCTCGAATATTACATTGTTCTTTTTTTTTCTCTTTTAAACATCCTGCACTTATATACTGGGCTTCCCTGGTGGCTCAGACAGTGAAGAATCCGCCTGCAATGCAGGAGACTGGGTTCGATCCCTGGGTTGGGAAGGTGTCCTGGAGGAGGGCATGGCCACCCACTCCAGTATTCTTGCTTGGAGAATCCCCATGGACAGAGGAGCCTGGCCGGCTACAGTCGATGGGGTCGAAAAGAGTCGGACACAACTGAGCGACTAAGCACAACAGCACTTATATACTACTAAAATAAAAAAAAACAAATAGCCCAATTAAGAAAAAATCAACAAAGGATATAAACAGGCAGTGTCTTGAAGAATAAATATAATCAATAAATATTTGAAAATAGTTAACTCTTTCTAGTAAACAAGTAAGTATACAATAAAAGTAAGAATTATTTTTTTGGCCCATCATATTAGGAAAAATTTTAAAGGTTGGTAATAATCAGTTTCCTCAAGTGTGGGAGAAAGGAGCACTGTCCAGCTGTGGAGGTGGAGGTGTAAGTTGTCTTTTCTCAAGGCAGTTTGGTATCCAGAATGTTCATAACCTTTGACTTTGCTATTTCACTTCCAGGAATTTACCTCATGAAAAAGCTGTGTGTGCTAAGGTGGTGATTGCAACATTGTAGTAGCAAAAACTGGGTTATAGTACAGTTTTACCCCCCACCAAAAAAATCATAGTACATTGATTTCATGAAGTATAATAGAGCCTTAGTGAAGAATGAGGTCCATTTATGTGTTTTGACAGCAAAGGACCTCCAAGATATATAAATAAATAGAAAAACAAACCATAGTTCAATGTATCTATGTAAAAAATATTTTGTATACACATACAGACACAAACAGAATTACATAAATGAAGATCTGGGTACCCACTGAATTGTTAAAAGATGTTTAACTCTGGAAAGAGAATGAAATGTGAGACAATAACTCTATATAACTTGAATGTTTACATCAGAATGTATTCATGTATTATGTAGTTTTAAAATTTCTTAAGTAAAAATTTTTAATCAATTGAATTCACCTAAAAAAAAAAAAATCTTTCAGCTCAGCCTGTGTACTTTTCTGCAAATGTCTGCCAGCAGTATCATTTTCTGGAGGGGATTTTTCTGAAGTACTTTGACTATGTATATTCACCTTTTATTTTTCCAAAGAATATTCTAATTCTTTTGATCTCAAAAGAATTTAGTATAGTCATGCCAAAAAAATGTACCAAGTGACTGTTTCTGTGTTGGGGTCTGTGTAGGTTCAAAGTCCCATGAATCAGACTCTGATGATCTGGATGAGGAAGACTCTGAATGTTTAGACAGCGATGATGACGTGGATCTTGAAACACAGGAGGCTGGAGAAGAAGCATCTGTAAAAGGGACTCTGGATGATCTCAAGTCATACATGGCCCAGATGGACCGGGAACTAGCACATACCAGCATTGCCAAAAGTTTCACCACCCAGAAGCAAATGGTATATGTTCAAACTCTTTCCCTTTTGAGTCTAGTACAAAGGACAGCTAAAACTATTTTATCTTAGTTTTTCTTTTGCATTTGTGGTAATTTTTTGTGATTTGAATTTGATCTTTTGATTTGAATAAGGTTAATTTTTTCCTAACTCTGGTTGGATGAAAGATTATTTTCTTAAACATAAGCTTAATTATACTGCTTATTGTGTGTTACATGTGGGTAGGAAAGAAATCTAGCTTCTTTCACTTAGAGAAAATTTCAGATTCTGTTTTATTTATTTATTTTTAACCATTCATTTTTTCCTGTTTATTTCTTTTAAAACTCTTAGGCAAGCTATAAATGTATCTCCTTACCTCTGGTTATCTCCCTTGGGCTATTTCAAAATCGGGAAGGAATCCATTTAATTTGTAGAAACTTTTCCTAGGAAGAAGTATGCTATAATCTTTGGAACCAGATTTTAATGTTTGTTAAATTACATAGTTTATTATTAGACTTCATTTTCTGTCAAGAATGGAATTTCCTTTCTAATATGTAACTCAACTTTACGTTGTTGCTTTTTATTGTAACTACCATCCAACCTAGTCTGACTTTCTTTTCCTTCCATGAACAAGGAACCTCTATCCCAGACTACCAATGACAATCCAGAGGAAGAAGATTCTGGCACAGGAGGATCTGTTATGACGCCAGTGGATGTAGACTTGAACCTGGTTTCCAACATATTAGAGTCCTATAGTTCCCAAGCTGGCCTGGCAGGACCTGCTTCCAACCTTTTACAAAGCATGGGTGTGCAGCTGCCTGACAACGCTGATCACAGACCCACAAGTAAGCCAACGAAGGATTAGCCAGCCAACCTAGCCTCTCTTTTTTCTTCTTGAATAAATATTGAGTCTGACTGTGCTCATTTCTAGTTTTGATTACTCATCTAGTAAAAATGTTTTCTTCAAGTTCATAGGTTAACTTCTCTGTGAGCCCCAAAGGTTGCCCTCTTTGCACAAGTCTTTTGTGATCTCAACTCTGGGGTGCATACAAGGTTTTGAAATCAGCAGAAGAAAGAGAATCAAGCCCTTGAGATAAGACTTACACACTCTATGTTTGGAACATTAAGTTTATCTTTATTCGGGATTAAATACTGGGTAGAGGTAGGAAGGTAGACTGGCAAACATAAGAAATGAATGAGCTGCTTTTTATTCCAGTTACCAGGAACGACCTTGAGTCAGTCTCCCTCTGGTGTCAAATAATTGAATGTTCTACCTGTTTTTGCTATTCTTCTTCAAGGACCCATCAGGTTCTTTTTATTCTTAGCACCTTCATGATTCAGTGCCACAAAAATATTCTCCAGTCAGGTAAGCCCTGTACCAAAGTTTCTTTTATTTATCTGCCATTTTTTAGGACCCCAGCCCACCCTGCCCTCTTTTGCCTCTGCTCTCAGTTATCCTTGGAATTCTAAGAAGCAAAGCACTCTTTCCAGTCACTCCTGGGAAACAAAGTTCAATGTGCAGCTCCTCCTATTAACTACTCTGATTTTTTCTTTTCCAAAACAACACGTTAATCCAAAAGTAAACAGTTACTTCGTGGTAAGTTGAGAAACTCATAACCAGGAATTCTGTACACTCCTCTTTCTATCAGTATTTTCAGATTGGGGGTATGTACACATGTGGTCACAAACACACCCACATAGAGAGAGAAAACATTGGGAGGCGGTACTACTCACGGACCCTGAACTGTTTTCTTCTAGCTGCAAGATATGAAGAAATCTCAGGACCTCTCTTTCTAGAGTGTTTTTTCCCTTCTGTGTGCCGGGTTCAGCCCAGGTCAGGGCAAGCTGCCAATCTCAACAGGACAATCAAGTCCCATCACGTATTATCCCTCAGCATTTCCCGATGACAGCAGTTTGATTTTCCCAAAGCAGTGATGGTGTGCTGGCAGTGGTGAGAGTATTGATCCCAGCCTCAAAAGGAAATTCAGGGCTTCATCCTCTCTAGTTCTAGAGTCTGTTTTACTTAGTCCTGTGGGACTTGGGTGTGTGAATCATCTTAGGGTCTCTGGCACTAGTGTCTTTAATCACTAGTTAGTTGCCTAAAGTACCTGAACATACGACTCTTGCCTCAGCTGTTCTTCTCAAACAGACTTCTAACAGCATTTCTTCCCAACACTGCTTTAGTCATTACACAGACTTCACACTAATAGTTCCCTCCCTCCCACCGTCAATTCTCGCTTTCTACAGTTTCCTCAGTTCATAAGATAGAAAAATACATCTGAACAGAGGCCAGAAGTGTATTTCATTTCCTCCAGATCAGTGCTTTTCTCCTGTGATAAGGTACAGAATGGCATATGTGAATGACGAGAAATCCTAAATTTAGTTTATCCCGTAAAACGCAAGAAATGTTTCATCTTCACTGGTCATTTTGTTGAAGTTACTTTAAGTTTAGGAAAACAGGCATAGCAAGGGATACTCTTTTCCCTGGCTCGCAAACTGAGCAAGTAACAGCAAAAAATTGACTTACCCACTTGAGCCCCAGTGGCATGCAGTTACCTCAGCAGAACATCACTGTATCTGATTTATTACAGAGCACCTTGAGGAAGACCTTAATTCCTGCTTTCCTGGGATGAAGAACTTAAGGAAATACGACTTTTATTTAACTACTCTATATAAAATAATTACCTCTATGCAAATTCAAAAATGTTGTGCTACTTTTTAAAATTCTGTGAACATAAAAAGTAACTGAGTTGAGATCTGCCATATATTTTTAATACTAAGATAAAATTTGAACTGAAACTATACCAGGCACATTTTGGCAGTTAGTGTAAATCCAGCATTGATAAGCCACATGCCAGAAGATGTTTGCTTCCGGAGAAGCAAATGAGTGAACACGGGCCTGGATCCAAACTGTTCAACTTTTGCTTTGACTTTTGTTATCTGATTGGGTTTGGCATTTTTGATTGCCTATGGTTAGGAACTCTGTTAACACTGACAGATGTGTCCTGCTGTAGGCTCACCATCTGTTCTGCCTTGCGAGGTTGGCCTGGGATGGGCTTTGTCACCTCCTGTTCATCAGTTGTTCTCTGATGTGCCCCTCTTAGATCGTGAGGAGGGAGTTATCTGTTCAGGTGGCCTGATCTGAGCTAAGCAGGCAGGGGAGAACAGGTCGGTTTTTCCACCCACTCCTTTATCAGTTGGTGGGCAATGGCTAACTTGGGGGGCAACCAGAATGGGACAGCCCCACTCTGTTGTTGATTAGATGGGTTGTTTCTCCTCAGGACTGTGGCCACCTCATCACGACTGAACCAGGCAGCTGCTTCTAGTTCTCTCAAGTTCACCTGGAGCTGAAAGGCATAAGGGAAAATAGGATATAAAGTTAGAAGCTACTTAGAGTACAATGGCCAAGGGTGAGAAGATGTTCCAGAACTGAGCAATCTTAGAAGATGGTATCTGGATTTATTCACTGGGAGATGATTCTAGATAATGTCCAGAAGCAAAATAACCATAATTAAGGGAAGAGAGTTAAGTATATTTTTTAGATATTAAAACACACACACGCATGAAAAAAAATCGTGGAAGTTCAAATAGCAAAGTATTAAGAGTGGGTTGGGGGTTTCCTAACAGTCTAGTGGTTAGGACTTTGTGCTTTCACTGTCGTGTCCCCGGTTCAATCCTTGGTCGGGAAACTAAGATCCTGCGAGCCATGCAGTGCAGCCAAAAAAAAAAGTGGTTAACACTGAATGTAAGTTATGAATAATACTGTTTCCTTTTGTGCCTAAATGATTATATAACTAAAAAGGAAACATAAAAGTGTTACTCTTCTTTAAAAGGTAAGTGTTAATGATAGTCAAAAGCACAGTGTCCTCCTTGCAGGAAGCAAAATAATGCAAACTGCATCCACAGTTTATTACAGAAACTGAGATAGGTTAGATATTATTGTATAGAAACCAAAGGACACAATAGGCAGAATTCAGCAAAGAGGGAACACAACACAATCTGTTAAGACTTATGAAAGAGCAAGATGAGGTTGGATAAGACAACATCTAAGTCCCTTTCAGTCAGAAGTTCCTGTGATTTTATATTATTAGTCCCCAACATCCTGACTGACTTGAACTATAAGACCAATTCTGAAATTAGTCATTTAACTTTTATATATTTATTGTGTGCCTACTCAGTGTAAAACATTGTTAATTTCCTGATGACGAAAGGTAAGTTGTCTCATGATTGAGATATATATACAAGGAAGAATGGTGCTCATGTTGACATTCCTAATTTTTATGATGAATTTGCTTATAAGATTGTAAATTCCTTAAAGGCATAAATCCTATTTTACACATCTTTGTATAATCTAGACAGTGCTGGACGAGGCAGGTGCTTAGTGGGTAACTGTGGGCCAACTTGGATGAGGCAAAGGATATGTCGTAAGGAGAGCACCAGAACTTACCTCTGTCTGCCCTGGTTTCACGGTTGCATGACAAGCAATCATGAGTGTGCTGTTAGGAAAGGGCCAATGCTGGGATGCAGAGTAATGCAGTCTGTCCACCTCCAATCCCACCTCTTCTGCAATTTCTCTCCGGACAGTCTCTTCCAGACTTTCACCTATAAGTACTCAGATTAATTCAGGATAGCCCTGTAGCACGAAGGGTGATGCAGATGCCCATTTTCAAAAGGAGCATAAAAATGACTTCAAAGTCAAGGAAATACTCTTGGGAAAGGCCTAAATCTCTGAGTCTTTACACTAGGAATCAAATCTGGAGTTGGGTATCGAACTGCCAGTTCTTGAACCTGCTATGTTCGTTACACAAAATAAGAGTCCGAAAGGCTACTGCTGTCCTCAGCTTTTTAATAAAATTCGAATGCCACATATCAGCATTTGCCGATTTTACTGCAATGGGCTGAGAAAAAAAACAGCCTGTAAATAAATACTAAATTTTAGTTAATAGAATATTAATATGTATGCTGAAATATTTAGGAGGAAGTATATTAATGTCTGCAATCTATGCATCAGAAAATAAAATGGATAATGGATGGATGGAAGAATGAACAGATTTGTGATAAAATAAGCATAGTAATTATCAAATTTAGGTGGTGAGTATATGGGTGTTGACAGTATAAATCTTCCAATTATGCTTATATTTGAAAATTTGCCTATAAAATATTGGAAAATCATAGTGCCAGAAGGTAGTTTCCTTGATATAACAGAAAATGTGCTTGAGATTCCAAGTACTCTGGCAATAAGAAAATACGTAACTATTGAACATTCCTGGTGGTCCAGTGGTTGAGAATCCATCTGCCAATGCAGGGGACACAGGTTCAGTCCCTGGTTTGAGAAGATTCGACACGCTGTGGGGCAACTAAGTGCCACAACTACTAAGCCCGGGCTCTCGAGCCTGCAAGCTGCAACTCCCGAGCCCACCCGCCACAACTGCTGAGCCCGTGTGGCCTAGAGTCCTGTTCTGCAACAAGAGAAGCCACCTCAATGAGAAGCCCGTCCACCACAACTAGAGAAAGCCGGAGTACAGCAACGGAGACCCAGTGCAGCCAAAAAAAAAAAAAAAAATATATATATATATATATATATATATATATATAATTGATAAGCTTTCATTTCCTTCAGTGTTATCTGTATATGCCTAAATTCCTTACCTATATCACAAAAGCCTGCCAAGGCAGAATACATTCCCTTGGGAAAGGAACTCTGGCGGACAAGCAGGCATCGAGTTCCATCTGACACCAGAGTGATCACCACAGGTGCCACCTAGGGAAAGGGGACGGAAACAGACAGCAGGGCTTTAGGGCCCGTTAATGAAACCACGTAATGGGTAACTAAGGAAAGCCTTTTGGCCGGATTATTGTCCTTTTAAAGCAAGGCTTACCTGTGGATAATAGATGATGTTATTGGAAGGGCACACACGCTTGCTGCCAGACACATTCTTCTTGGTGGGCTGCCCACTTCTGCTGCAGAACTGATGAGCATCATGCCAACGGAGAAGAGCCTGAGCCTAGGAATACAAAGATGGACTTGGTACCGTTTGGAGGGAATGTGGGTCTCATCTGTAATGGTGCTGGGGCTAATATTTAGAGCAACTCAAAGGGACTGCCATTCCCTTTCCAGCTCACCTACTTTAAATGGTTATTAATTATTTGAACTTTAAAATAAAGGAAATTCTCTGAACATATTCTTCTATCATTTTAAGTATGAATTTTTTTTTTAAAAAGCATATTTTAAATGTATTATGAATTATTTTTTTAAAGTATCAGAATAAACACCCGTGTACTTATTACACAGCTTAAAAAGAAAACATTTCCTATATAATTAAATGGCAACCAACTCCAGTATTCTTACCTGGAGAATTACATGATTCTGAGAAGAATGGACAGAAGAGCCAGGCGGGCTACAGTCCATGGGGTCGCAAAGAGTTGGACACGACTGAGTGACTGAACAACAACAGCAACAAAACACCTCAATATGTACTCCCCAAAAAGTCTGGAATTTTTTTGCAAATAAAAAATGTTTAGAGATAGCTCTTTAACTTAAACGGACAATCCAATATTATATAACAACTGAACTGGGAAAAGAATTTGAAAAAGAATAGATATGTGTATATATATATGTCTGAATCACTTTGTTGTACTACTGAAACTGACGCAACAGTATTAATCAACTGTGCTGTACTGTGCTATGCTAAGTCACTGCCGACGTGTCTGTCTCTTTGCAACCCTAGGGACCATAGCCTGCCAGGCTCCTCTGTTCATGGGATTCTCCAGGCAATTTGAGTGGGTTGCCATGCCCTCTGCCAGGGGAATCTTCCTGACCCAGGGACCGAGCCTGAGTCTCTCATTCTCCTGCATGAGTAGCTGGGCTCTTTATCACTAGTGCCACCTGGGAAGCCCAATTAAATGGACAGTCAAAAGCCATTTCGGCAAGTGAAATCCAAAGGTGGAGAAAAAGTCATTAGGGCAGTGTAGAGTAACTTCTCACCATATGTATGTCATGCTGTGGGTCATTAAAAATGTTTATAAGGCCTATAGATCATAGTGCCATAGATCTATACACACTTAGGAGAAAACGGTACTGACAAAAACAGGGTAAAAGAAGAAGAAACACAGTGTCCTTTCTCCAAAGTCTATGATCTGCAAAAAAGAAATCAAATCTTTCCCTTATACACTGCCGCTGCTGCGTCGCTTCAGTCATGTCCGACTCTGTGTGACCCCATAGACGGCAGCTCACCAGGCTCCCCTGTCCCTGGGATTCTCCAGGCAAGAACACTGGAGTGGGTTGCCATTTCCTTCTCCAAGGCATGAAAGTGAAAAGTGAAAGTGAAGTCACTCAGTCACGTCCGACCCTCAGTGACCCCATGGACTGCAGCCTACCAGGCTCCTCCGTCCATGGGGTTTTCCAGGCAAGAGTACTGGAGTGGGGGTGCCATTGCCTTCTCCCCCCATATACACTACTTCACTAAATTTCCTACAGAACCAAGAAATCAATTTACCGTGGACAGCAAGGAGGCATCCTTCACATTCAGCTCAAAGAGAGCCTTTGTCAGCTTAATGAAAGACCCCTGGAGGGCTGTCTCTATTTCAGCTTTCTGTAAGGAAGCTAAAATATTAGAAAAGAGAATGAAATGAAACAAACGTCAGACTTTACCTCGGGTACCCTCTCTAGTATATCTTGTTAGAAGAGTGTTTCCCAAACTCACCTAATGAGTTTGCCACTCGACTAGCCACTCAACTAGGAAGAATAAAAAAATATTCAAGTTCTCAAGCCCCTACCTGGAGATTTTGAATAGCAGATGAGTGAGGCCCAGAAATCTTTTTTTTTTTTTTTTTAACAAGCACCAGGAGATTCTTATATTCAGGCAGATTTGGGAAACATTAGAGCATAGTGTTTCCCAAGATCCTCTTTGGGGCAATAAGGACATTTGCACTAGCCACACACTATCCCTGGAAAAAAGATGAAAATGGACCTTTGAGCCCCTATCTAAACCTCATTCCAGGATCATTGTATTCACAGCTGATGCCCTAAAATGGAGACAGAAGGCTTGATAAGGGCCACAAGCTCTAGCAAACCAGTTCGCAAATGCAAGTCTGAAGACTCAGAGCTACTCCAGGGTAATGTGTTTATTCACCTATATTGATAAGACAAATAATAATGTCATGAATTTTAAAACATTTCTTTCTTCTTAAGATATATAAAATACATGAAGGTAGAGAGAATAATATCATAAACATCTGTGTACCACCATAGAGTTGAGAAAGAAAGCATTAAAAAATATCCTTTATGTAATGATGATAGTAGATGGTAGTATTTTTTAATGTTCTTACTTAAGTGCTTATGATTGGATGGCTTCACCGACTCAGTGGACATGAGTCTGAGCAAACTCCCGGATACAGTGAAGGACAGGGAAGCCTGGCGTGTTGCAGTCACAGGAGAGTCGCAAAGAGTCAGACACGACTTAGCGACTGAACAACAACTTAAAAACTGAGGTTGTTTTGTATTCTTAACATGTTCTTTGAAATTTTATCATGTGGAGTCCCAAAGCCTAAGAACCACTGGGAAGTGTCCATTAGGAATAATGTTATGTACCATTTATGGAAGAAGAGCTATTTAGACCTAGATCCAGAGCAAACCATGCTTCTTGCTCTTCTGAGCATCCAATTAGCACGGAATCTTCTAGTATTTGTGAGTCTTGTCCAAACTTACTCAGGAGCCTTTCCAACTCTAAGAAATACAAAAGGAGAAAGGGGGGAAAAAAAACACAGGGTTTTAATTAAGCCACAGGAGCCATACTAGACTTATTAGAAACCATCTACTTCAACTTGAAGTAGGCACACCTGGCTCCCAGCCACTGCCTGCATGCTAATTAGCTGTGTAATTATGACCTACTCACTTAACCTCCGTTGGCCTCCATCAGCAATCTGAAGAATTTAAAGGAATTCTTTCTGTGTAATCCTGTATTACTCTATGATTATATCATGAAAGGGGCATATCCCCTAGTTTTAAAGACACATCATAGTTAACTTACTAAAGCACTGAAAAAAAAAAGTGTCATACTTAAAATGGTAGACCAAAGCAGTTCTACAATTTCATCTCCAGATTATGCTGCTTTTATGGGCCAGGGTAGACTCCTCATCTGAGATCCTGGTCTGTAAAGACAAGTGCTATATTGGGATAAAATCTTCTGTGCATGAAGGATTCATATTTATTTGTTCATAATACAAGATTGCATTGCTAATCTCCAAATAATGTTTAGTACCTTCTGATAAACATCCTCATATACTTATGTACTGCCAGAAACTAGCAAAGTATTCCAACATATGCAGTGCATAATCCGGCCCTGGCAATGTGTTTAGAAGTTGGCATATCGTGACACAGGGCTTCCCAGGTGGTACAAGTGGTAAAGAACCTGCCTGCAATGTAGGCGATGCGGGTTTGATCCCTGGATCAGGAAGATCCCCTGGAGAATGAAACGGCAACCCACTCCAGTATTCTTGCCTGGCAAATCCTGCGGACAGAGGAGCCTGGTGAGCTACAATCCATGGGGTTGCAAAAGAGTTGGCCAAAACTCAGCGACGAAACGACGACATGTAGTGACATCATGTAAAACTGAAAGGTAGCATCTTGAATGCCAATTCCTAAAGGCTTAGATATCTCTAGTTATATACCTTAAAAGCACATTATATGATATGTACTTATTAATATATCAATAATTATATAATATGTAATTATATGTAAATTATATATTTATGTAAAACTTATTATATCTCAAAGCAAGTTAATTCACGTTTAGCTTTGACCCTTCTAAGGAGAAATTAAGTCATGATGCACATCTTAAACAGTTTGTGCGCACATGCTAAGTCTCTTCAGTCATGTCTGACTCTTCGTGACCCTATGGACTGTAGCCCGCGAGGCTCCTCTGGCCATGGGATTCTCCAGGCAAGAATACTGAAGTGGGTTGCCATGCCCTCCTCCAGGGGATCTTTCTGACCCAGGGACCGAACTTGTATATCCTACATTGGTAGGCAGGTTCTTGACCACTGAGCAACTGGGAGGCCCATTCCATCACCAGAAAATATCCAACTGGGCAATTCCGTGTATATACTAAATGATTAATTGGCCAAAGCATTTGGAAAAAACCTGAACTCCAAAGTTGGAGGATTCTTCTCAGCGATTTAACATGGACTGAATTCTGTTCAGTGGCCACAGGCTGGTCTACTTTGGGCTTACCTAATAGGCTATGCTGGGGGGCCAGGTATTGATGTTCTGATTTCTGAAGCAAAGGAGCCAAGTTATGAAAGAGGTAAAATGCTCCTGTCTGCTGGGCTTTTTTACATGCATCATCATCTTCTTTCAGTTCACATAAATACCTGTGTTTTGGAAATAATCAAACCATTACAAAACTATACGTGGTTTCCTGTACAACATTCATCTTTGAGAATTATGTCCCTGCATTGCTCTCCCACCACAGTTATTTCTTTTTATTTATTTATATCCTACATTGCTTTAAAAAAGGATATGACTCTGGGAGATCATTCCCTCTGTCCTACTGTATACCTTACCCATACTTCTGTGACTGCACTTACATGGTTCTATTTATTAATCTATCTGTCTCCTCTAAGATTGAAATCTTCTTAAGGGCAGGCAGGGTCTGTTTTAGTTATGGATCTTGAGTAATTAGCATATTGAATGGCTCAATTCAATAAATATTTGACTTGAACTTCAACAGTAATAAATATTTACTGAATTGAACCTCAATGTACTCTGCCAATATGCTGTGAGGCAAGAATTTACATGCCATGGAGGGAAAGGAAAGTAAGTACAGTGATAAAACATCAAGCTCGCGATGGGAGCAGACTTTATTATTGCAGACAAGGAGCAAACATATACCTTCAGAAACCCCTTTTCAACCTAGGGATGATAAAATAAAATTTTTATCTTAAATGCAGTCTTATTTCAAGCATCTATTCTCCCAAGTGGATGCCATTAGCTCCTTATCTCTACTAAAGGGACCACTGATGAAAGTGAAGCCATATTTGACATTTATTTAATAAGTAATATTTTCAGTAGCCAGAATTAAACTGTAGAAAAAAGAGCATCCTATAATTAGTTTCTCAAAAAAAAGAAAAGGAATGGAGCAAGTGCTATACCTTCATTAAAGATGGCCTGAGTCTATCCTTTCAAGAGCCTCAGGAATCAGGCAAAGTCTGTGTGGTTTGGGGAGGGCTGAATGTGGACTCCCCTTCTGGGGCCTTAGGGATAATGATTTTTGTTTTGTTTTTGTTTGTTTGGCTGTGCCATATGGCTTGCAGGATGTCAGTTCCCCGGCCAGGGATTGACCCTGGGCCACAGCAGCATAAGCCCATGAGCCTAACCACTCAGCCAGCAGGGAACTCCCAGCATAATGATTTTGACTGTTGAAATCCCTAAAACAGACTCTCAGGTATACAGTACATTTTGTCGCTTAAAGTGGGAAATACAGTTTACAGATATTTTCTGTGGAATCTGGGAGCTTTTGTAACATCAGTAGCATTAGCTCCACGTGAAACTACAAAGCAAAATGATAAACAGGGCCCGGTGGTATCTTTAGAAACCTATTTTTGACTGTATGATAAAAGCGATTGCAATGAGCTCTTTGTAAACAGAAGACAAAAGGAACCTGAGATTTTAATACTCAAGATATTTTTATAGTTATTGTGAGTGACTGTAATCTCCTGGGACAAAGACTCAGTGTATGTCAAAGGAGAGACAGGTGCACTCAGACATTACCAAATATTAATATAAACAACAGAACATACACTGGTGCCTTTGTAAAAAAGCAGTAAGAGTTGTACAACCCATGCTTTGCCCTAATGACCATAAAAAGCAAAACATCTACAAAAATAACCAGGTTAAGGTCTTAAACCCAGGGTCTCGTTGCACCTGGGACTGAGATCCAAAAACTTATATTCTTCTTGATTGGAACACGTTTTTTAGAAATGCATTTTCTTGTTGTACACCTGAAACATTGTAAAGTAACTGTATTTCAATAAAAAATAAGCTATAAGGATATATTGTACAGCACAGGGAATATAGCCAACATTTTATAATAACTTTAAATGGAATTTAATCTATAAACATTTTGAATTATTGTGTTATACACCTGAAGCATATAATAAATCAACTATGCCTCAATAATCAGTCACTTAAAAATGCATTTTCTCCTTTTAAGTATAATAGTATGGAAACCACAACACACTAAGATTAACAAACTTCAACTGTTGTTTTCTTGTTATAAAAGTTGACAAATAGTCATCCTACTGAAATTAGAATATGCAGTTACCAATTTTTTTAAAAAAGGGAAATCATTGAGAATCTCACCACTCAGAGATGATCACTGTTTATCCCTTGGAATTCTCCAAACTATGTATTAATATTATCCATTTATACATATACAATAAATTGTACAATAAATACTTTTAGACTCCATCTACTAATTTGTAGGCTTTTTTTCTTAAACATTAACATTTTCACACCATATTCTTCACTGACAAAATTTTATTTTTATTATTATTATTCATTTTCAATATATTTAATCACCTTAACACTCGTGTTTTTAGACTATTCAGTAATTCTTTTTTTTTTTTTTTCTTTTGGTGCCGAAACCCGGGATTGAATATTCAGTAATTCTATTATTATTCTCAGGGTCTCAGCCTGAGAACTGCAAATAACTCAAATGTCAATATCTAGAACAAGTATTGCAATTTTGTTTTCTCACTCTTGCTCGTATAAGATTTTACATGGTTGTGTGCTTTTATTTTTTATTTATTTATTTATTTTGGTTGTGTGCTTTTAAATTCTGGACTGGGCGCTCATGTATGGGAGAGCTTTCAACATGAAAAGCTCTGGTTGTGAGTGTGTCCCTCCAGAGGGGTTTTACATTTGCTTTTGCAGGTCTACAAATGCTACTTAAATTCTTTTCATAGGTTGGGGATTTGGAACTACACCACATAGACGGTGCAAATTTATACCCCAAAATTGTATGACAGCAGGCTAGTGATTTCAAATTCACAGATTTTACATTTGCTCAGACTGATGACAAAGAAGTCCTTTTTCATCCTCCTGTACTGGTGTAGATACTTTTTTCCAGACTGCCTCTCACTGAGGTTTGTTCCTGGGGGAAGGAGTTTGGGAAGTGTAGTATGCAGGGAATGGAGTTACCTACCTTATTTTCAGCAACATTAATGAACTATTATTCAGTAAAGTTTTAATTCCATCATAACAGCTGTATCATAATTTAATTTGTCCCTTACTGTTCATTCATCCATTCAACAATATTTCAGTGCCTACTATGTGCTAGATACTAGGGTTCTATGCATGAGAGGTACCATAGTGGAAAAGACTATATTATTACCTTAAAAAAAGAACTTATATTTAAGTATGTCAGACACTTTAGATATTATTGGAAATTTAGAAATTCTCTAATTATATATAATTTGCATTGAACATCTTTACATGTAAATCTTAATCATACATCCTTAAGCCCCAATATAGAATTTTGAGATATGTATATTTTATAATTTTAATGGACCAAAGATAGAAAAATCAGAGCTCAGTTTGGTCAAAACTCACCGTGTCTTAGTGACATAGGTTGACAGCAGCCTATAGCACCAAAAAATTTTTCTTCTGCAAGCAGTTCCACAATACAGGGACATTGTCAGGTCCTTAGGAGAAAAAGGAATTAAAAGAAAAAAAAAAGAGCATGCAATTTGAAGTAATGAATCACCAAGAGGGTTATACTTTAAGCCAGAAAAGGATCACTTTTTAATATTAAGAAAAGATACACTGAATAGAAGTCATGATCTGGCTTCTAAATTATATCTCTACTGCTAACTAGCTGTGGGATGTCAACTTTTCAGTGTGTGTGCTCAGTTGCTCAGTCATGTCTGACTCTTTGAGAGCATGGACTATAGCCCGCCAAGCTCCTCTCTCCATGGAAGTTCCCAGGCAAGAATACTGAAATGGGTTGCCATTTCCTACTCCAGGGGATCTTCCTGACCCAGGAATTGAACCCAAGTCTCCTGTGTCTCCCACATTGGCAGATAGATTCTTTACCACTGCGCCACCTGGAAAATCCCAACTTTTCAGTACCTCTTTCCTATCTACAAAATTAAAACCTGTTCTGCCTAGCTAACAGGTTGTGAGAAACAGATAACTGTCCACTAAAAATCCTGGGGTCCTCCTTTCATAATGTGGAATTCTTGCTGGGTGGTAGTTGCCAAGCCAACGCCCACATTTCTCTCCTCCTAATTGATGGTATTAAAATTAGGTCTAAACAGTATAATGTTACTGAAAGTGATGTGTATCTCTTCTAGGCTGGCACACTTAAGTATGGGTTTGCCTTCTCCATCTTTTCCCCATCTGCTTGGATGACTTCAAAATGGCAGAGCCATTAAATGGAGGAGCCTGGATCCCTGAATCACTGCTGCTGCTGCTAAGTCGCTTCAGTCGTGTCCAACTCTGTGCGACCCCAAAGACGGCAGCCCACCAGGTTCCCCCATCCCTGGGATTCTCCAGGCAAGAACACTGGAGTGGGTTGCCATTTCCCTCTCCAATGCATGAAAGTGAAAAGTGAAAGTGAAGTCACTAAGCCACTTCATTCGTGTCTGACTCTTAGCAACCCCATGGACTGCAGCCTACCAGGCTCCTCTGCCCATGGGGTTTTCCAGGCAAGATTACTGAAATGGGGTGCCATTGCCTTCTCCACCCTGAATCACTACGTGGAGAAAAGCCATCCACCAAGCAAAGACTCCCCAGAGTAAGACGTAAGCTTCTACTATATTAAGGCACTGAAATTCTGAAGTTGGTTACAGCAGGTAGCATTACACTAATAGACCAAGTAAGCCTAGGATTGTCTCCAGACTAATGTAGCCAAATTTCTCAGAATATGTGAAAAATGAAGTCCCTTTGAAAATGCAGAAGAATCCTGTAGATAAGAAAAATATAAAATCACAAGCATTAGGAAAATATTTCAAAAGGCAGCTATGCAAACCCACATGGATCTCAGATATTTCCTATTTTTTAGTCTTTTTGTGAGAGGAAAAATAACTCTATATCTTAAGGATCTATTCTCCAGAAAGGGACGTCTTTTAAACTGTATATCAGTAAGCCTTTTATTCTCCATGAAAACTACAGTTCACATTAGCAATAAAAAAGTCAAAGAAGAAATAAGAAAATCAGTATAGTTAAATAACCAAACACCCTTTTATTTATTTATTTATTTTTAAAATTTATCTGAACACCCTTTTAACTGTGCCCAAGGGAAGCAAGTTTTGACACTAAACCACCAAGGAATGTCTAAAATTTAGGCCTACTTCTCAGTTGCATAATTATGAATCACTGATGACTAATCCTTGGACAGCTTTGCCTATAATCTATAATGTAAGGGTAAACTATATTTAGTAAGCAACATTCAACAAAATATTTATTGAGTACTGACTTTATGCAAGCTTTCTGAGGGGACACAATAATGTACAGGATAAAAATCCTGCCCTCAAGGCACTCTTGCAGGAGAGAGAAAGCAAATATATAGCTTTCACAGAAGGCAAATTGTGATATGTGGGCTACAAAGTATTCCAGGAGAATATTAAAAGTATAGTCTCTATTTTAATAACCCAAAGACTGGTGTGATATCCTGGAGGAAATGAATTTAAAGTTAATATTCCTATCTCAAGTCCAACTCTGAGAATGTTATTGATATGATATTTTTAGAGGGAAATTTTGAAATATCTATTAAATGGTAACAGTAAGCACCCTTCCCCTGCAATTCCACTTTTAAGAATTTATCCTAGGAAGAAAAGGATACATACAAGATGTTAATTGAAAATTATGATAAAATGGAATAACAGAGCTGTAAAAACAAACAGATAAGAAGATAACAGTACAACAAAACATATGTAGTAACAGAGAAAGATATTCAGAATATATTATTAAGAAAAGCAAAGAGTAGTTGGTTGGTTTAGCATTATCTAATTAATTTGTAAAGAAAAGGATATATACATATACAGGCCAGTAGAATTAATTAGATATGTATTTTTTTATTTTAAAAATGACTAGAAATCCACATGCCAAGCTATTAATGGTGACTAATTTGAGAGAGTGATATGGAGATAGGGATTAAAAAGGGTACTCATAATTTTTACTTTTTACATTTCTGCACTTACAAGAGTCTTTTAACCATGTGTTCATATTTCTTGTACATTCCCAGGATTAACTTCACTGTGAAGCTTTCTACAGGCCACTGTTCCCAGTAGCACTCCATCACATTCCCTGAGAGTCATGGGGAATTTCTTCGGTGAGTTCTTTGAATTCCTCTGGTGATACTGTAAGAGCTGTTTGTAGTTATGACTACCGGCTAATCTGTGTGGCCCACTGTGCTTTGCTGCCTGATGTTTTGCCTAAATGTAATGCTTACTAAATTCACCTTAGCCTACTGTGGATTTACATGGCCTGCTGACTCATAAGTTAATGATCTCAGAGCTGGTAAAAGACATAGTAAAGTTCCTCATGTAGTTTTTAAAAAGAATTGATAATCAAGAGGAAGACATAATTTAACTGAGAATTGTACCTTCATTGGTATAGTCATAAATCTAGTAAAGATTAAGTCTAATACCTTTTCTAAACGGCTCCTTTTTATAAAGCAGTGTAGACTATTTAAACAGAGAAAATTATTTCCTTTAAATTCAACTTTAATTGTATTTTCCTCTTTCAAATATATAATTTAAATTAGCAAATTAATACAATTGTATTACAGGACATACAGAAAACAGAATTGTGAGAGCACCCATATTATCACCACATTAATATAATTTATATACTAGTCTTTTGCACATATGACCTTTACATATTTGTAATCAGTAAACATTTTTTCAATTTGCTTTCATGAAACATGTCATAAGCAGGTTTCCATCTTTTTCTGTAAGTTTTATCTATTTATTTTTGGCTGCGTAGTATTACACCAAGCAGACTTCCATCCTTACTTGCTATATATTCCCCTAATTTTAGACATTGGTGGCTCTGATTTTAAATTACCAGAAATAAAAAACTACTAAATACCTCTGTGCTGATATTTTCTGATTACTTCTTTAAGGTAAGGTCTCCAACATAGAACTACTGGGCCAAACTTTGTTTTAAAATCATATGGTTCTACATTGCTACACTTACAAAGTTTGATAGCATCTGGTTAAAAAAAAAAAAAAGAACTTTTATATTATATTTCATTGATCACTATTGAGATTCAAAGTGTTTTCAGATTTAATAATACTAGCTCCCCTTTTGTAAAGTGTCAGTTTGATTTCCTGTGCTTAGTTATTTATTGTGCCTTTACTCTACTTTTGCCCATTCTAATTTTTAAAATATTATAGGATATTTACAGCATTTTCCATAATATGACCACTGAAATGCATTGTAGGAACCACTGGTGTACTGCTTTTCTCCGGGAAATTGTCATTCAAACTGAAGCTCAGCACACACACACAAAGACTCTTAACAGTCAAGAAGCTATGTGAAATTACTTTTTGGATAAAAATAAAATTTCTGATGGCCCTATATTATTTATAAATCTAATGCAGGAAAAATTTTCCTACTGCTTTTCTGAAATGGTTTATGATTTCCACTTTTGGGGTCTTTGGTGTGATGTATTATTCAAAATGTATTGACCCAAGGGCTCACATTTGGTAAACATAGTGGTCTACAGCTAGAAAATATGCTGCATATGAAACACATCCAGTTGCTCAATTGCCCCATTAGGAACAGGATAGTTTGTTTGAATTGGCAACTATTATTATACTTTATGCCAAATCACGCACTGGAGATAAAAATGCACTATTCACACAATTAGTCTTAGAAGAAAATATTAGCACCCTTATTTTACTTTAGATGACAAGCTCAGGCCTGCCTTCTGTTTTGTTTACAGTGCAAATGCATGTCTCCTCCAAAGCAAGAAAGGGACAGGGCAGTAAGACTTGGACTGGAGAGACTCAAACTTTTTTTCTGGCTCTCCCACTGACTGAATTTGTGACCTGGAGTTGTCACCTAACTTGTTGGGGAGCTTGGTTTCTGCCTCATTTTTCACAGGGGAAGGAAAGGGAGAAAAGAGATCTAAAGTGTATTATTACTATGTCAGATTTTGACATACCTAATTCTCAGCTCTAATAGACTATAAAATCCTTAAGGGCTGGGACTGCATCTCCCTATCTACAGCATCTAGTATAGTCCCTATCACAGAAAAAACACAATATACTGAATGAAAAAGTGAATTTATTCCATTTTATAAGAGAGGAAGGTAAAACTTTGAGAGGTTAACCAATCTGAGATACAGTCTAGAAAGCAATAGATGAAAACTCAGAGCTATCTGGCTCCAAAGGTCATGTTTTGATGAAAAATACATGAGGAAGCACCTTCCAACATTCATGGACTATTTAAGTTTTTAAGAAGTATAATTTTTAAAAAGTACTTTTAAAAGTAACTTTTTAAAAAGACTGATACAGATAAAAGTTAATATTATTTTGACTAAAAACTATTAAATAATGATGAGGCAAGGCCCTTAAGCGGAACAATTTCTCTGAACCTCCTATAATAAAGGATTCATATATGCTTCTCATCCTGTTCATCTTAACAGATGAAAGATTCATTTAGAAAGCACTATAGCATGACAAAAAAGTCCACCTCTAATCTCTGTGATTACTTCTACTAAGAAGAGGCCAGGTTCAGTAGTGTTTGAGAGAGTCTTTTTCAGGGAGTCTGACTTTTGATGATTGTGGACCTCAGTGGGATGGGAAACATAGAGAATGGAGGAGCCACTGGGAAACCCATTTCAAGCTCTCAGTGACCAGCTATGTGGTTGGCTTTCTAAAAAATAAATGTTCCTCCCTTAATTCAAAATAATTCAGACAATGCAGACAAGTTAACAAATTCCATTTTTAAACGACTCTCCAAAAAAGTATCAGAAAATTATTAGCTGGAGTTAATCTGATAGCTCCAATAATTTATGATGCATAACTGTGGTTTCTGCAAGAAGGAAGAGAATCTGACAGAGAGCTTTTTTCAAGTTCTGGTTCAGTCTCTTCATAAAATCTTTCTTCCACTTAGAATCTGAATATGTTTCTCGTCCACTGTACTTACTCTGAATTCTCTTAGGGGTGCCTTCCTAGGCCTCAAGAATCCGAACAACCAGGGAACTCCAAGTCTTCCAGGGAAGTTGGACTCTTTCCTCAAAGAATGATTGCTGCCTTTGACACACTTCCCAGAATGCTCCTTGAGATGCACTCTGGGAAATGTAGTTCAATCCTCATGCCTGCTTGCTAAGCTCTCCAAAATTAACCATGATTGTCAAAAGCATGCTTCTGCCACACTTCCCAGAATCCTCTTAGGATGCATTCTGGGAATTGTAGTTCAATCCCCAGGCATGCTGCTATGCCCTCAAACTACATAGTCAACCATGGTGGTCAAAAGCATGATCTTCTATGATCTAAATTCATTACCAGGAGGACTACTCTGGTAATTCTAGCATTAGATCCGTGAAAGTGGAAGTGTTAGTTGCTCAGTCCAACTCTTTGTGACCCCATGGACTGTAGCCAGGCTCCTCTGTCCATGGAATTCTCCAGGCAAGAATACTGGAGTGGGTAGCCATTCCCTTCTCCAAGTGATCTTCCCAACCCATTGTAGGAAGATTCTTTACTGTCTGAACCACCAGGGAAGCCCATTAGATCCATTTTTCAATAAAAAATATAGTCTTTACACCCATCCTTCTACATAGAACAGGGCTTTCCTGGTGACTCAGATGGTAAATGAAAATTTCTGCCTCTGTGTAACTTACATTCTAGAGGAAGAAACAAATAAGTAAATACATAGTGTATCAAGTAGGTATAAATGTCAGGGAGAAAAATAAAGCAAGAGAAGAAGACACAGGATTTTGCTGTTTTATATATCTTCCTCATTGCTAAGGTGTCATTTGAGCAAAGACCCTGAAGGAGCTGAGGAAGGAAGCCAAGTGAGTATTTATGGGAAGAGAGTTGTAGACAGAAAAAAAATTATCAGATGCCAAGACCCTAGTGGGGAAGTGTGCCTGCCAGCTTTGAGGAAAGTCTAGGACAAAGCGTGGTGGTCAGAGATGAGATTAAAGAGTAGCCAAGCACCAGATCACGTAGCACTTTATAAGTCTTACAGTTCTTACAGAACTATTGTAATGCCTTTGGCTTTTACTCTGAGAGGATGGGATGTTACAGAAGAGTTTGAACAGGAGAGTGAGATGATTTGACTTACATTTTAAAAAAATCACTCTATGTGTGATTAGACTGTAGGGGATAATAAAAGTTATCAAATCTTGAATGTCATTGTTAATATGTACCAGGTTACCTGGGAAAGAAGAGTAGTAGTTCCAGTTAGTTGACCAATTATTTCTTTTGGCCCTTACTATTAGCACGTAAACCTAAGCTTCTTATCAGATTGATTCATTAGCCTTAAGGAAGGCACAGAAAATTTGAGGGAAACAAGATATAAAGTCAGTGAATTCCAAAGGAATGAGGAAGCAAGCTTAGAGAAAGTTAAGGCTCTGGTGATTTTTTAAAATCAAAAACTATATTTTTTAGCAATTAAGTGTTAAGTGCTATAATAAAAAAAATAGTGCCATGGTCTAAGTGTTTCCATTCCCCAAACCCCTGATGAAATCCTGATGCCCAATGTTAAACTTTTCTGTGAGGTCTTTGGGTGGTGATTAGGTCATGTGGATTGAGCCATTATGCTCAAAGACATGGATGCTCTCATGTAACAGGCTTGAGAAAGCTTCCTTGCCCCTTTCACCACAAGGCACAGCAAGTAATCTGCAATTCGAAAAAGGTCTTACAGGAACCTGACCATGCTAGCACCCTGATCTTAAAACCGCAGCTCTAGCTCCAGAACTGAGAGAAATAAGTTTCTGGTTTTTTGCTAGCCTCCCAGTCTGTGGTATTCTGTTATAGCAGCCAAAACAGACTAAGACAAATAGCTAACATTAATTGTTTCCTGTATTCAAGGCACTATGCAAAGTGTTTTACATATTTATCATTAATTCTTGCATCCTAAATGATATACATTATTATTTACACTTTATAGATGAGAAAACAGAGGCTTAGAAAAGTTAAATACCTTGTCCATATTTATACAGCTAGTCAGTAGAAGGGCTGGATTTTAACTCAAGCCTATCTGACTCTAGACAGACATTGTGCCTTTGACTATCATAATGTACAATAGACCTGGGTTATGTCTGACTAGGTATGGGGAAGGAAACTCAATAAAAATATTGAAAAACATTGGAATGCTGGAAATAATCTCATATTCATAGATTGGAAGACTTAATTTTGTTGAAATGGCAATATTCCTCTAATTGATCTACAGATACAGTGCATCCATGTCAAATCACAGGTAGCTTGTTTCTATAAGCAACAAAATAAAAAGTAGGACTTCACCAAAATTTAAAAACCTTTGTGCTGCAAATGGTACCACCAAGAACTTGACAAGAACACCCACAGAATAGAGAAAAACTGTATTGGCAGTCATACATTTAATAAGGGACTTGTATCCAAAAAATGTAAAGAACACTTACAACTCCATAATAAAAAGACGACTAACTGAATTTTAAAATGATCAAAGGATGTGGATAGATATTACTCCAAAGAAGATACAAAAATGACTAATACAGACAAGAAAAGATGCTGAACATCATTAGCCATCTGGGATGTGCAAATCAAAATCACAATAAGATAACACTTCATACCCAAGAGGGAGGCCACATCAAAAGGGCAGATAATGACAAGGAGTGGTGAGGATGTGGAGAAAATGGAATCCTCACAAACTGCTTACAAGATCACAAGTGGTATAGCTGCTTTGGCAAACGCTTTTACTGTTCCTCCAAAAGTTAAACACAGAGTTACCAAATGACCCAGCAGTTCCACTCCTGGGTATATACTCAAAACAATTGAAAACATATGTCCACACAAAAACTTGTACACCAAATTTAATAGCCATATCATTCAAAATAGCTCCAAAGTAGAAACAATCCAAATGTCCATCAACTATGAAGGGAAAAACAAAATTCAGTATGTCCATAAACACTATTTCATTTGGCAGTATAAAGAAATGAAGTACCGATACATACTAAAACACGGGTGAAGCATTAAGCATGCTAAGTGACTCTATTCACAAAAAACCACATATTGCATTTATATAAAATGTTTAGAATAGGCAAATTGATAGAGATAGAAAGTAGGTTAGAGGTTTCCTGTGGGATCCGGAGAAGGCAATGGCGACCCACTCCAGTACTCTTGCCTAGAAAATCCCATGGGCGGAGGAGCCTGGTGGGCTGCCGTCTGTGGGGTCGCCCAGAAGTGGACACGACTGAAGCAACTTAGCAGCAGCAACGGCAGCAGCATGGATAGGGATCGGGGACGTGTTGGAGGAGAATGGGGAGTGACTACTGGTTGAAACAATTTTGTTGTTGTTTTGGAGTGATAAAATGTTGTAAAATTGATTGTAGTGATGCTTGCACAATTCTGTGAACCTACTAAAGATCACTGAATTGCATACTTTAAATGGGTAAGTTATATGTCATTTGAGTTATAGCTCAATAAAGCTGTTAAAATATTCAGCCAAATCATTAATTATGTTTAACAATTACAGTACATGTTTAGTAGATACAACAAATGTGATGTAAGTAGCTAGAATCCTCATAGTTTTTTTAGTTCATCAGGTAAAAATTGTCTCTCCTAGGGTGTGCTTAAGTTCAAAGCAATGGCTTCATTTGATCATGTAATAATTTAATACCATATACTCTTTTAAGGGCACAAATTGAGCCTCAAGTCATTGAATCCTACTCTAGCTTTTGCTGGAAAGTAACAATGTATTTTATACATATGTTTATTAATTCATTGAACACATTCTTATTGAAAACCTATTATGTGCCAATCATCATGCTAGAATTGGGAACACAATGGTGCATAATATGTTGTCTCTGCCAGCAAAAATTAATTACTCTCGTACATGTGTGTATGTGGTACGAGTGATGCATTATGTGTGTGAGCACGTAAGTGTGTGAGACAAAAGCCCAATGACTCAGTGTTTAACCAGTTACAGGAGTGGACATTAGGATGTAGGGACACTTGAGCAAACTTGGAGAGAAACTGCAAGTTCATTCTGTAAGCAGGCTTACAGTTGGATGTTGTCTCACTTCATGTAAGACAAGAAATAGATCTTAGCAAGCAGGGTGGGAAGTGGTTTCATGAGGGCCCCTTAAATATTAAGCTACTGGCAAAGGGCCCTGTGTGTCTGCATGGCCAATGGTGCCATAAACACTGGCAGGTCTTTATGCTTCTTTTCAAGGGCAAAGTACAATAGCTCTCCTTCTCTTCCACCTCCCTAAATATGAAGTAATGTTTAACACACAGCAGGGAAATAAAACCAAGACTTGTCTCCACTGGGAGACAAGATGAAATAGGACAATTAGAATATACTAAAGTAAAAATTAATTGGATTTCATGATTTTATTATTATAATGTAGTCAGTAGACTGAGTATGGGTTTCTATTTCATGTTAATTGAGCTATTACTCTCTTTGCTTTAATTCTTCCCTTTTAAATTAAAAAAAAATTTACAACTACTTCTGGGCCATTTTATTGAAGTCACTAGAAATTCTATCAGAAAGTTGGCAAAGTTAAAAAAAGAAAAAAGTTTCATATTAATTAAAAGGTCTGGGAAGTCTTCCAATAATTGGTTATAACTGTAGTTAACTTTCACTTCTGTATTGTCTTGTATAGTATTATCTTTACCCCGATATCCAAAGGGGTTCTAAGTATTAGACAAAGTGTATACTGTGTGTGGTTGTATTCCCAAGTAAGTATAATTTTTCTGTGATTATTTCATTTCTCAGTTATAGATATCCATAAATATCTAATATTTTATAGCATAAGGAATATCCAAATAGGTGGTCATTAAATGTTCAGTGTTGGATGAGAAGAATTTGGAGGTTTCTCCTGATTTACAGTATCTGTATGTCTGTATTCCTATATCACAGTGGAAGCTTAACAAGTAGTTGTTATCAGTCATCTATTGTCAAAATAATACTTTGTAGCAAGCAACCTTGAAATCACAATACTACTCACATACATGGAGTGACTGGCTAGGTGCTTCTGCAGATCCTGGTCAGGGTTGTTTATGTGTTTAGGGGTGTAGTGCTGTTGAGTAAGCTAAAACGTTCTTGGCTGGGACGATGAGGTGAGTTGGCTGTGCTCCATGTATCTCTCATTTTCTAGCAAGCCAACACGGGCACATTCTTTTGAGGATGAAAGAGGGTAAAAGTGCAGAGGGTAAAAGCACAAGTGGAAACGTGCAAGTCTCTGCCTGCACGACAGTCAAAGCATATTTCATGGTCAGGCCCACAGTTACAATAGGAGGGTTTTACAAGGTCTCATGTGGTGAGGGCTTTAGGTCAGCTACATAGTTATAGGGCACAGTCCCCAAGAGATCACATCCCCCAGCTGCTCCAGGAGATCATTCTTACTTCCAATACCAACGGCATCTTCAAGGGGTTTCCAAAACCATTCTCAGCTTTTTGTTTTAGTATTTACTTATTTGACTGTGCTGGGTCTTAGTTGCAGCATGCGAACACTACTGGTTTCAGCATGTAAGCTGTTAGTCGAGGCATATGGGATCTTGTTCCCTGACCAGGGATATAACCCAGGCCCCCTGCATTGGGAGCATGAAGTCTTAGCCACTGGAACACTAGCAAAGTCCCTACACTCAGTTTTGATAGAAGGACTCATAAAACTCACTGAGAAGTAATTATACTCATGGCTATAGCTTATTATCCATCAGAGAGCAGACAGAATGAAAACCACAAACACAGCATACTAACCAAACTGATCACATGGATCACAGCCTTGTCTAACTACAGAAAAGTATGAGCCATGCTGTGTAGGGTCGCCCAAGATGGATGGGTCATGGTGGAGAGTTCTGACAAAACGTGGTCTACTGGAGAAGGGAACGGCAAACCACCTCGGCATTCTTGCCTTGAGAACCCCATGAACAGTATGAAAAAGCAAAGATATGACACCGAAAGATGAACTCCCAGGTTGGTAGGTGCCCAATATGCTGCTGGAGAAGAATGGACAAATAGCTCCAGAAGGAATGAAGAGGCTGAGCCAAAGCAGAAATAAAGCCCAGTTTTGGTCGTGTCTGGTGTAAAGAACAATATTGCATAGAAACTTAGAATGTTAGGTCCACGAATCAAGGTAACTTGGAAGTGGTCAAACAGGAGTTGGCAAGAGTGAACATCAACTTAGGAATCAGTGAACTAAAATGGACCAGAATGGGCAAATTTAATTCAGATGACCCTTGTATCTACTACTGTGGGCAAGAATCCCTTAGAAGAAATGGAGTAGCCCTCATAGTCAACAAAAGAGTCTGAAATACAGTACTTGGGTGCAATCTCATAAATGACAGAATGATTTCCGTTCATTTCCAAGGCAAACCATTCACTATCACGGTAATCCAAGTCTATGCCCCAACAAGTAATGCTGAAGAAACTAAACTTCAACAGTTCTATGAAGACCTACAAGACCTTCTAGAACTAACACCAAAAGAGATGTCATTTTCATCATAGGGGACTGGAATGCAAAAGTAGGAAGTCAAGAGATATTTGAAGTAACAGGCAAGTTTAGCTCTGGAATACAAAATGAAGAAGGGCAAAGGCTAACAGAGTTTTGCCAAGAGAATGCACTGGTCATAGCAAACACCCTCTTCCAACAACACAAGAGATGACTCTATGCTGGGAGCCGGTGAGGCATTCCACTCGTGACAAAGGTCATGAGGAAGGAGGCTCGGCATACGCAAAGGCGGGATCGAGCCTCAGGAGTCCCCCTGGATATTCTCGAGCATCTACCCCCTCAAAAAAACCAGAGTCTGCCTACTTTATTGCTTTGTGCTCTCACCTCTGACTTTACTGGGGGCTGTCCCCCACCACCATCTCGCTCTCTCTGTCAAAGAGTTAACTTACAGCTCCAATTAATAAAGTTCCTGGGCAACTAGGAGTGTTTAAATCCAAACCCCTCAGATGGCTAACTCACCTGACAAGTTTACCCAGACTCCTACAGCTACGCATTCGATTGTTTACAGTCTCCCAGCCTCTAGAGGCACGGGAAGCTTAAGATATTCAAATAGCTTAGAGCCTCTCAGAGAGTTAGAAACTGTCAGAATAAAACTAGTAAAAGATTTTATTGATGAGCCAATGCTTGTTGCCAAGTTTCCACATCCCCTGAATTGTATCCTTGAATGTGTATTAATTAATATAGTTGGTATGTAGAAAAAATAAGTAGTGGCCTTGGTGTTAGTAACTTTAGACCCTTAAGGTAATAAATTCTTTCCTTTGTTGTAAATCCATTACACATCCGCCCTATAGGAATGCAATTTTATCTTCGGAAGATGGCGCCAAACCTTAAAATAATTACTCCTAGAGAAAATAAGTCTTTGTTGATAAGTCCTTGTCAAGAGTCATAAAATGTTAATAGGCCTTCTGGCCAGAAGATGATGTAAATCACCTAAACTATTTGTATATGATAAATTTGCAGGAAAGAAACCCTGGTTTTTGATAAGGATCAAAAACTGCTGACTTTGCATCCCCTATTATCCTCTATGTGTAACTTAGGGTATAAAAGCCCCTGTTAAAAATAAAGCTATGGGCCTTGCTCACCAACGCTTGGTCTCCCCATGTCATTCTTCCCTTCAACTTCCAGCTGAGTCTCCATCTGGAGCGTGGATATCCTCTGCGACCATTTATTTGCCTGGGCTTCTAAGACCCACTCGAGAAGGTGTCTAAGGTGGGGCACCTTCCGCTATTCGAGAGGGTGCCTGTGGCCTCCGTGGTCAGAGCTAACCTGGTATCACGGGTTATATTGATTTTCCATGTAAACCAAGTTACTCAGCTTCTTTTCTCCACTGAATTTTCCAATGAGCTATCCTCATTCTATTATTCTTTATATCTTTGATGAATAAATAAATAAATAGTCGCCTAGGCCGTCTCTCCTTCGAATACCCTGGATCAGCCAGGGCTGGACCCCAGCAACTCTACACATGGATGTCACCAGATGGTCAATCCCAAAATCAGATTGATTATATTCTTTGCAGTCAAAGATGGAGAAGCTCTACAGACAGCAAAAACAAGCTGACTGTGTCTCAGATCATGAACTCCTTATTACTAAAATGGTTGTCTGAGGAGGTCTTACAAATAGCTAAGAAAAGAAGAGAAGCAAAAGGCAAAGGATAAAGGGAAAGATATACCCATCTGAATGCAGAGTTCCAAAGAACAGCAAGGAGAGATAAGAAAGCCTTCCTAAGTGATCAGTGCAAAGAAATAGAGGAAGACAATAGAATGGGAAAGACTAGAGATCTCTTCAAGAAAATTAGAGATGCCAAGGGAATATTTCATGCAAAAATGGGCACAATAAAGGACAGAAATTGTATGGACATAACAGAAACAGAAGACATTAAGAAGAGGTGGCAAGAATACACAGAAGAACTGTACAAAAAAGATCTTCATGACCCAGATAACCACGATGGTATGATCATTCACCTAGAGCCAGACCTCCTGGAACGCAAAGTCAAGTGGGCCTTAGTAAGCGTCACTACGAACAAAGCTAGTGGAGGTGATGGAATTCCAGCTGAACTATTTCCAATCCTAAAAGATGATGCTGTGAAAGTGCTGCTGTCAGGATGTCAGCAAATCTGGAAAACTCAGCAGTGGCCTTAGGACTGGAAAAGGTCTGCTTTCACCCAATCCCCAAAAAAGGTAATACCAAAGAAGGTTCGAACTACCACAGAATTGCTCTTATCTCTGTTGCTAAGCTACTAAGTCACTTCAGTCGTGTCCAACTCTGTGTGACCCAATAGATGGCAGCCCACCAGGCTCCCCCATCCCTGGGATTCTCAAGGCAAGAACACTGGAGTGGGTTGCCATTTCCTTCTCCAATGCATGAAAGTGAAAAGTCAAAGTGGAGTCACTTAGTTGTGCCCTACTCTTAGTGACCCCACGGACTGCAGCCTACCAGGCTCCTCCGTCCATGGGATTTTTCAGGCAAGAGTACTGGAGTGGGGTGCCATTGCTCTCATCTCACACACTAGCAAAGAAATGCTCAGAATTCTCCAAGCTAGGCTTCAACAGTACATGAGCCAAGAACTTCCCGATGTTCAAGCTGGCTTTAGAAAAGGCAGAGGAGCCAGAGATCAAATAGCCAACAGCTGCTGGGTCATCGAAAAAGCAAGAGAGTTCCAGAAAAACATCTGCTGCTGCTGCTGCTTCTAAGTTGCTTCAGTCATGTCCGACTCTGTGTGACCCCAGAGACAGCGGCTACCAGGCTCCCCCAATCCCTGGGATTCTCCAGGCAAGAACACTGCAGTGGGTTGCCATTTCCTTCTCCAATGCATGAAAGTGAAAAGTGAAAGTGAAGTCACTCAGTCGTGTCCTACTCCTAGCGACCCCGTGGATTGCAGCCCACCAGGCTCCTCCGTCCATGGGGTTTTCCAGGCAAGAGTACTGGAGTGGGTTGCCATTGCCTTCTCCGAGAAAAACATCTACTTCTGCTTTATTGATTACGCCAAAGCCTTTGACTGTGTGGGTCACACAAACTGTGGAAAATACTTAAAGAGATGGGAATACCAGACTACCCTACCTGACTCGTGAGAAACCTGTATGCAGGTCAAGAAGCAACAGTTAGAACTGTACATGGAACAATAGACTGGTTCCAATTGGGAAAGGAGTACGTCAAGGCTGTATATTGTCACACTGCTTATTTAACTTCCATGCAGAATACATCATGCAAAATGCTGGGCTGGATGACCCTTAAGCTGGAATCAAGATTGCTGGGAGAAATATCAATAACCTCAGATATGCAGATGAGATCACTCTTATGGTAGAAAGCGAAGAAAAACTAAAGAACATCTTGATGAAGGTGAAAGAGGAGAGTGAAAAGCTGGCTTTAAAGTGAACATTCAAAAAATGAAGATCACGGCATCCAGTCCCATCACTTCATGGCAAATAGATGGGGAAACAATGGAAACAGTGACAGACTTTATCTTCTTGGCCTTCAAAATCACTGCAGGTGGTGACTGCAGCCTTGAGATGAAAAGACACTAGACAGCATATTAAAAAGCAGAGATGTTACTTTGCTAACAAAAATCCATATAGTCAAAGCTATGGTTTTTCCAGTAATCATGTATGGATGTGAGAGTTGGACCATGAAGAAGGCTGTGCACTGAAGAATTGATGCTTTTGAACTGCAGTGTTGGAGAAGACTCTTGAGAGTCCCTTGGACAGCAAGGAGGTCAAACCAGTCAGTCCTAAAGGGAATCAATCTTGAATATTCATTGGAAGGACTGATGCTGAAGCTCCAATACTTCGGCCAAATGATGAGAAGAACTGACTCATTGGAAAAGACACTGATGCTCTGAAAGACTGAATGCAGGAGAAGGGGATTACAGAGGATGAGATGGTTGGAAGGCTTCACTGACTCATGGACATGAGCCTGAGCAATGGGAGATGGTGAAGGACAAGGAAGCCTGGCGTGCTGCAGTCCACGGGGTCGCAAAATGTCAGACACGGCTGAGCAACTGAATGAACGACAACGATGGCTTATTACAGGATAAGAATACAGATTACAATCAGCTGAGGGGAGAAGCACATTAAGGTGAAGTCTGGGAAAATACTGACTATGGAACTGCCATTTTTCTCTTCTCATAGATTCAGTTCAATTCACTTCAGTTGCTTAGTCATGTCCAACTCTTTGCGACCCCATAAACAGCAGCACGCCAGGCCTCCGTGTCCATCACCAACTCCCGGAGCCCACCCAAACTCATGTCCATTGAGTCAGTGATGCCATCCAACCATCTCATCCTCTGTCGTCCCCTTCTCCTCCTGCCCTCAATCTTTCCCACCATCAGGGTCTTTTCAAATGAGTCAGCTCTTCATATCAGGTGGCCAAAGTTTTGGAATTTCAGTTTCAACATCAGTGCTTCCAATGAACACCCAGGACTGATCTCCTTTAGGATGGAATGGTTGGATCTCCTTGCAGTCCAGGGGACTCTCAAGAGTCTTCTCTTACAGCACAGTTCAAAAGCATCAATTCTTTGGTGCTCAGCTATTTTTATAGTCCAACTCTCACATCCATACATGACTACTGGAAAAACCATAGCCTTGACTAGATGGACCTTTGTTGACAAAGTAATGTCTCTGCTTTTTAATATTCTGTCTAGGTTGGTCATAACTTTCCTTTCAAGGAGTAAGTGTCTTTTAATTTCATGGCTGCAATCACCATCTGCAGTGATTTTGGAGCCCCCCAAAATAAAGTCAGCCACTGTTTCCACTATTTCCCCATCTATTTGCCATCAAGTGATGAAACCCAATGCCATGATCTTCGTTTTCTGAATGTTGAGCTTTAAGCCAACTTTTTCATTCTCCTCTTTCACGTTCATCAAGAGGCTCTTTAGTTCTTCTTCACTTTCTGCCGTAAGGATAGTGTCATCTACATATCTGAGGTTATTGATATTTCTCATAGACTCAGAATGCATTATTTTCCCAGCATCAGTGCATGACAACAAATATAGCATGTTGCCAACCAGGGAGACTCCCTGGAGTGTTGGTGTCCTGAATTTTCTGAGGGCTCCCTCACCTAAAGCCCCCACCCTAAATCACATTGTTGGTCTTTGTGGTGTGGCCATCCTGTACTCTAAGACTACTGGGTATGGCTAATCCCTACTCTAAATCACATTGGTAGGCTAGCCACTATGACCTAAGCATCCTTGTATTTACTGCTTGCATTTCTTAAAATTAATTGTTCATAATTATTTTCAAAGTCATCAAAACAGATATAAAATTCACCAAATTGGTTCTATGACTAAAAAAAACACACGAGAAAACAAAACCTCACACAATTTTATACAGCATGCAATGATGATTACTCATATTAATATAGTATTTCATACTTTCCCAAGAACTTTCAAAACAGCCATCTCAGTTGATTCTCATATGTCTTTGAGTAGTTGATAGGGGAAATATCATTATGTTCATTTGCTGGATGAAGAAATTCCAGCATAAAAGTTAAAGGGATTCACTCAGGGACACATTGCTGTACTGTTAATGAGGCACAAGAACTTGGGTTCATTGAATCTACTAGAGCTCCTTCCAGAACAAAAGTTTTTCTTCCTGACAAATACTATAATTCTGTGACTGAATGAATTTCAAGTCCTAAACTCTTGAATCTCACTTCACTAAATAAAGTTAGAATTTCTGGCATTCTTCTCTGGTTTGTTTGAGTTCCTGACAAGCTCAATCGGGTCAAAGAAATACTTGGACTGGTCAAAGCTCTACAAATCTTTCTGACAGCCAAGGCAGATGCTATTTGTTTATACATAGAAGCATTCTTCTGAAATGGAACTTATTGTTTTCAGTAAAATATTTTAAAATTTTGTATACATTTTCCATGCTTGACAGAATAGCTGTTGGATATTCTCCTGAAAACTATAGCACTTGAAAATATTTAATATTTAGGACTCAAGCTATTTATATTCAATGAGTTATATACATTGCTAAGGAAAGATAACAGAACATGGAAAAGGAAGTGCAAATGAAGGCTGAAACAGCTTTCATGCTATCCATAAATTGTTCACAGAGAAAATTGAGAAACAACCCTGTCTTATTTCTAATACCTGATAAAATTCCTGAAATAGTAGATCCTCAGTAAATATTTGTTGAATGAATGAATAAGTGTTAACTAACATAGGTTTTCAGTTTTACCAGTTACTTGGTAACAGGCAGTATTCTCTTGACATCATTGTTTTCCTCTTGGAAAATGAGTACATATCCCTTGGGAATTAGAAATTTGGTTCAAAACCAGAGAACAGTTAAGAGATGAGTTGGAGCCTTCTCTACAATGAATCATACTCATATAGGGTACTGCATGAGTTAAGATGTGCTTGGTTACTTGCAACTGAAATTTGATAAAATGCAAATTTAATTTGCTTAAACAGTAAAGGAACTCATTAGCTTGCATAGCTAAAACATCCAACTGAAATTCAGGGCTCAGATACCACTGGATTGAGGTTTTTATCTGTTTCTCTCACCTCTTACCTATTTCATGAGCTGTCTTTGTCCTCAAGTTGGCTTCCTTCATGGTCAAAGAATGGCTAACAGATCTTGGGGGCTATTTACTTTCTTGTTACTATCCAGGCAGTATGTCCACTCAACCTCGAAGCAGAAGTATTGGTCTTCACTCTATTTGGGTCAGTTTAGGTTATAATCCCCTAACCAAACAATTCCTGCAGTCAAAGGAATGTCATGAATTGACATGAATTGGCCTGAGTTAAGTGCCCGTCCCTAAACCAATCACTGTGGCAAGACAGATTGTGATATTACTGATATGAATCAGGTTTATCAGGATGAGGGGCCACCCCTGATTTTGGAGAACAGTTTCTTTGATCTGCATTTAATATATTTGATTGCTTTGGGAGTGTTTTCTGCCATCATCTCTGCAAATATTTCTAAAGCCCCATTTTGTCTCTCTTCTTCTGAGACTCCAGCTACATATATGTTGGATTATTTGATCCAACAGCTTTGGATGTTCTATTTGTTTTTCACTTTTTTCCCACTTGATTTATTGGTTTGGATGACTTGATCTTTTTTTCAGCTGTGTTGAATAACCAGTGACTTCATCAAGAGAATTTTCTCTAAATATCATGGGATTTTCCTCCCTAGCGTTTCATTTGACTATTTCTGTTTTTATTTATTTAAAAATTTGGGGAAGATTAAAATAATACTAGTTATTGAAGAAATGAATAAATGAGTAAGCAAAATTCAAGTTAGCCAATTTGCTTAATATTGAGAAACTCTTTGTTAATTGGCCTCAATTCATCTATTTGTTGTAATTTTCATCTCTCTACTGAAATTCCCCATTTGTTCATGCATGCTGTTAACTTTTTTTTTTTTAGCTAGTTAGTTGGAAGTCCTTATCTGATAGTTTGAACATCTGGCTTATCTCTGAATCCATGCCTGTTGAGAGCCTTATCTCCTGACAGTGGATTTTTTAACTGTTTTATGTATCTAATGGTTTTTAATGAATGCTGGACATTGTGTGTAGCACAGTATTATTTTTTGATAAATTGTGCCCACACCTTGCAATGAACATATCTCTTCTTCTGTCAAGTTGTCAGTCTGATTAGGAGTTGAGCTGAGCTGAGGCTTTGTTGTTGCTATAGTTACTTTTGTTATATAGCACAACCTTCAAATTCCTTCAGGAGGAAGAAGCTGTGTCCTTGTGCTTACATAATGTGGGGGCTGGGGTGCCAGAGAGTTTTTCTGCATTCCTGCTTCCCCCTTGACTTTCAGTTGTCCCTGCATTCTTATGCCACAGAGGAGCTCTCTCTCTACACCCTCAGCACAGTCTCTACCTCTCTCCTCTCTGAGTTTGTGTGGAGATTCTCTGTCCTCTGGTCCAGTCTCAGTCTTAGGCAGGCCCTGTGTGCCTGGGCCTCAGGAGATAGGACTTTTTCAGTCTCTTGAAAGGCAGCCACCTCAGCCTTTCATGGTTGGTCTTGGACAAGAGTTTCCTGCCTCTCCCTCAGCAATAGTAGACCTCAGCTTGTTATCAGTGAAGGATCCAGGGTCCAAGAGAGTTTCCTGCCTCTCCCCTAAGAATAGAGGGCTGTTCTACAGTTTTTCCATCCACAAGGAATCTTTACCTGTGCCCTGGGGAGCAAATGGTTTCCTGCCACTTATCCTGGGGAAAAAGGTTTGCGCCATTCAGTGCAGCTCTGTGCTCTTCTGCCCTACTCCCAGTCTTTCATTTGAGCACCACTAAGCTTGTGGGAAGAACAGGTAGTACAGTCTCCCCTTGTGCTTGAGGCTCCAAACTGATAACACTGGGACTTCAACAATTTGTTAAAATTTTTGCTGGGTTTTTTCTTAACTCTGCAAAGATCTAAACTTGTGTCCCGTCACTCTTTGGAACTCAGGTTACTTGATTGCCTTGCAACCTGCGCTCTTTAATATGCTGAAGAACATTTACGATTTTGTAGATTATCTGATTTTTTTTCCACTGTAAAGGTGGAAGCAGAATTCCTTGCAGTTTTTTACATCCTAAGCAGAAGTACAATCACACCTAAACTGAAAGGCTGGATAATTTGGAAAGTCTTAATACAGTTGGTGAAGGGAAGAATGAATACTAGGTAGGCAACCCACAGTGTCCATTCCAGGTAAAAATATAATTAATAAGTACAATTCTAGTCATAAGTTTTGTAAAGGAAAAATTTCGCTTGCCTTGTTTAAGCAGCAAGTAGGTTAAAAGAGTAATGCTATGATTATAAACAACTCTAACTTAACATTCTATAACGTTTATTTTTCAGACAAGTTATACATTCAGTGTAACTTTGGGGCTCTGTTCATTGTAGGAACTCAGAGACCCAGACTGATGAAGATTTCATCTTGATACAGCTTCCGTGGTAACTTCAACAGAGGGAAGGGAACATGGTGAAACACATTCTGACTTTCAAATATGTTGCCTTCATTGACCAAAGCAAATTAGTTGGCCACAACTAACTTCAGAGAATGTGAAGAGCAGATCTTTCTGTCTGGGAAGAGAAAAGCCCTAGAACCAGTTGGTGAACAACATGAATGAACTCCATGGTGAGGTAACCCTGCCTTCTCAGCCAACAGCAGAGAGATATGAACAGTTAAAATGTGCTTGATTCAAGTTGAGCAGAATTAAATCTAAAGAAACCAGATTACTTTTAAATTAGAACTGCAGCTAGATAAAAAGTCAGAATTTTAGCCCTTGTATCAGTTCCTGTTGTGTTGTGGAAATCTGCTTAATACTGACAAACTGGTTATTAATTAGCAGAGTAAGTGTGTAGCCTACGATGGTCCCTGTCATTTCAAATCCATTAAGATTCAGAATCAAATTCTTCGTTTTTTCTACAAATTCAGCTCACTTTCCCAACTTCCTTATTTTGTTTGTTGATAACGACTATTTGGCCAGTTTTCCAAACTAAAGACCATGGCACAGTTTTTACGTAATTCACATGTCTTGCTTCTTGAGAGAAAAATATGAGTAGGTCATATGCCTCTTCATATTAAAATTAGAGGTCTTAATACTCCTATTGTGCTTTTTGAGAGAAGATCGTTCTTATTTTCTGGAGTCCTCTTCCTCAGACGATTTCCGTGATTTCAAGAATGTTTGTCTGGTGTAAAGGGTCAGTCCTAATAACTGCATTCACCGCTAGGAGAAAACACTGGGAAATTTACTCTGACCCTTGAGAAATGTCATAATCTTCAGACATTGTTTCAGTTGTGATCATATATGTAGGTAAATCAGTTTCTTATTGCTGCTATGACAAATTACCACAAATTTGATGGCTTAAACAACACAAATTTATTATCCTATGGTTCTATAGGTTATAACTCTGACAGTGCTCTCATTGGGCTAAAATAAAAAAAAGTATTGTCAGGGCTGTGTCCCTTTTTGGAGGCTTTAGAGAAGAATCCAATTCTTTTCTACTTTCTAGAGGTAATTCTTTGCTACTTTCCTACATTCCTGACTCCTGGTACTCCTCTCTCTATCTTCAAATCAGCAACATATCAAATATCTCACTTTGCTTCCACCCTCATGTCCTTCTCTGATCAGGGCAAGGAAACATTCTCAGCCTTAAAGAATTTATTTAATCAGATTGGGCCCAACTGGATAATCTGGGCTAGTTTCTGCATATAAGGGTCCTTCATTTACTTACACCTGCAAAGTTCTTTTGCTGTGTAAAATAGCATATTCATAGGTTCTAAGGATTAAGATGTGGGCATCTTTGTGGGGCCACTATTCTGCCTGCCACAGTGAGTGTCCCTGTTGAGGCCACATGGTGGAGGTGGTCTGGCTGCCCTACTGTAGCCACTCTCCTCGGTGCCACAGCGACAGGATGTTGGTGACTGGAGTGGTTTCTAGTTTCAGCTGCATTCTAGAATAACTCATCTCTTGACTTTCATGTTCTTACTCAAGATTAAGGAGGAAATCCCTATCACTCCTTGTTCCAAGGCTCATCCCACCCCCAGTGACATAGAGAACTCATATGTTTTTACACTGTGTTTTTACTTTGTTCATGGTAAATAACATAATGTTACTGCACTGTTTGAATACTTCAATGCTTTCCCACTGTACTTGTTCCAGTACTAAGCAGGCCCCGCTGACTGAGCTTTGCATACCGATCATACCAGTTTCGCCCTTGCTTATTGCTCTACAATCACACTGAATTTCTTTTCTCTTCTCAAATGCACGGAGCTTTTTCCTGCCACAGGATTCTCACACAACCTGTCCTCTCTCTTACGTGAATAAGAACAAAAAGATTGTTCTTACATACTTTGGCTGGCTAACTCAGGTCTCCAGTTTATGTCACTTCTTCAGAGACACTTTCCCTGTGCTATGAATCTAAATTATGTCTTTCCTATTACTGTTTTCCATTATTCTTCTTCTTAGCATCTGGTCATTTTCCTTGTCACTTTTGTTTATTCCCTTATTTATTTAAGTGTACTGTTCATTTCCTTAAAAGGACCCCAAGTTCTATGAGAGCAGGAAACATATTCCCAGCACTTAGCATTATTTGGCTCATATAGGGAAACCTTGGAGAAGGCAATGGCACCCCACTCCAGTACTCTTGCCTGGAAAATCCCATGGATGGAGGAGCCTGGTAGGCTGCAGTCCGTGGGGTCGCTAAGAGTCAGACACGACTGAGTGTCTTCACTTTCATTTTTCACTTTAATGCATTGGAGAAGGAAATGGCAACCCACTCCAGTGTTCTTGCCTGGAGAATCCCAGGGACAGGGGAGCCTGGTGGGCTGCCGTCTATGGGGTCACACAGAGTCGGACACGACTGAAGCGACGCAGCAGCAGGGAAATCTTTATTGGATGAATGAATTCCCACTGCCACAAGTGCAGGTTTTAACTCTATCCAATAAGTTTATAAACTCTTTAAAAGCAGAGACTGTCTTAATTAAAGTTTGATCTTCCACAGTGCAGTAGACAGTGTCTTGGACACAATGGTAGGCCTTCCCCAAATATTTACTCAGTGAATCTTGGATTACTAAATCTAGATACCACTTTCTTCTAATTCACATAGCACAATATTGCTAAAATATTGCTTCCATCATCTTAACCCCTGCTAAAGAACCTACCCACCATTATCTATTTTATCAAATTTAACTTTATTCAGTCTCCTAACTCTCAAGGTTATTTTATTTTTTTTATTTTCCAGAGAAGGAAAGACTTATTACTTGCAGCAAGTGAGGAGAGCACATGCTTTTCAAAGCAGTGTCTCCAAGTATGTAGTATCTTATCCTCACAATACATTCAACATTTATTCACTCTATCAAATAATTTCTAATTGTTTCAAATGTATGAATGCCTTCAATAACAGGGTCGGTGTCTTCTGTTATGGCTGCCTTTTTTGTTGGGCACACTAGTGCTCAGTGTCAAGGGAAGAAACCATCATTCAAAATGTGAAGTAAAAACTTGACTTATTACTTTCTATGTTAGAAAAACACTATACTTGTTTGACACGTTCCCTCTGCTGATCTTATCTAGGTTTTGTGAAAGATGGAGTTCAGGGATTGGCTGACTTTCAGAGGTTAAAGTGGGTTGACGTCAGCCGTGGAAGCATGATTACTCTGCTGGAGAGACTGTTGACAATTCAGAGATGTGTTCATGAGAGTAAAGCTGTTCCTGTCTGGCTAACTTTAAAAGTGGGAGGCTGTCAATGACTGGGTGATTTTTCAGAAGCTTGTTCACAGGGTTGAGTGTCCATTTATCTATTAACTGAGTTTAAAATCACTTCTGCTCATTAGCTGTTACAGTGGCTACATAATAGGCTTTTCCTAAGAATATAGGACTTTAAGTATTTTTAAAATAAATATTTGATTGATGAAATTTTCAGAAGTAAAAGAAGAGATTTAATGGAGGCTTACGTACGTGTGTGCTCAGTTGTGTCTGACTCTTTTGACCTAGGTAGCCCACCAAACTCCTCAGTCCATGGGACTCTCCAGGCAAGAATACTGGCATGGGTTGCCATGCCCACTGCCAGGGCATCTTCCCCACCCAGGGATCGAACCTGCATCTCCTATGTGTCTGCATTGCAGCCAGATTCTTTACCGCTGAGCTACTGGGGAAGCCAATGGAGGTTTACCTCCATGTTTGACCATTCAGAGGGGATTCATGTCTTTTCTACCCCCTAAAGTATTTGCCTCTTCATTTTAACTAAGCAAGGATGATGATGTGGGTGGTCATATGTAGATTTGATATGAAGTGTCCTTTTTGGGCAATCAAATGATATTGATAGGGATAAGTAAGAAGTTTCAGCTTCATAGTTCTGATAATGTCATGTAAATTTTTAGGATTGTTGTCACATTTGGGAAAAACCCAATAAGGTTATTTGAATGACTTTAAAGAGTTCAGGGCACATCAGTTTTCTTTAAACTGATGACATTCTAACCAGTTTGTTATGGATATCCTAATTAAATTCTGCCAAAAAAAAAAAAAAACCCACTTACTTACTTTTATTGGTTAAGCATTGATAAGCACTAAATCTTTAATTAAAAATTTATACATCCAATAATTGGAAGAATTTCTCAGCATTTAGTGTCTGACCCTTTACCTTTGTTTTACAGTGCTGGGCGGGTCAGAACAATGGGTGGTAGGAGTATTCTTGGATGCCGCTCCTACACTGGGACAGCTGAAAATAGCTTAACTATACATGGGAGTGACTGTGAATTACAGAAATAAATCCCACTAAACTCAAACCAAATGTATTCTAAATGAAGTTCCCTTCAGTTATTATAAAAATGCCTTCTAGCCATTCCAACACTAGACAAGGGGACGTGTGACGGAGGGAAATCAGTGAGAAAAGAATTAGCAGTCTAAAGATTGCAGGTAAAATGTTTACTTTCACAAATTTTACAAAAGCATAAGACTGTGTGAGTGTATTGCTAAGTCCCTTCCAGGGTCTTGGACAGGGCTACTGCAAATGAAGTCCCCCTAAAGCTGAGACTTTCTTAGCTTCACTAAATCTGTCTCAAGGTCTGGAGCCATTTTATTTACAGGGTAAATTGCAGTTTTCAGGATTTTCGGCTCTATATAGGGCCAGTGGATACCACTGATTATAGTTTTACTTGAGACCAAGATTTAAGGAAAAGATCTTTGCCTTGCCCTTTAGGTCAAAGGCTCCCTGCTTTTTGTTTAGACTAGTGGTTCTCAAACTCTTTGATCTCATAACCACTTCATGCTCCTAAAAAGTATTGAGAACTCCAAAATGCTTTTACGTGGATATCTATCAAAATTGACTGTATCAGCAGTTAAAACAAACATGCAAAATATTTAATTCATTTAAAAACAACAATAATAAAGTAACCACTTTATTACATGTTACATGTTAATGGGAGACCTGGGTTGGATCCTTGGGTTGGGAAGATCCCCTGGAGAAGGGAAAGGCTACCCACTCCAGTATTCTGGTCTGGAGAATTCCATGGACTGTATAGTCCATGGGATCGCAAAGAGTTGGACACGACTGAGTGACTTTCACTTTGACTATACGTTAACAGGGTTTACAGGTGGCGCTATTGGTAAAGAACCCGCCTGCCAATGCAGGAGACAGGGGTTGGATCCCTGGGTCAGTAAGATCCCCTGGTGGAGGGCATGGCATCCCACTCCAGTATTCTTGCCTGGAGAATCCTATGGACAGAGAAGCCTGGCAGGCTACAGTCCATATAGGTTCAGAGTCAGACATGACTCAAGCAACTTAGCACGTACATGTTAAAATACTTTTTAACAAAAAATAACTTTTCCAGAGCAAAAAGAATTAGTGAGAAGAGTGGCATTATTTTACATTTCTGCAGATCTCTTTAAATATCTGACCTAATAGAAGATTCTCATTCTTCTGTGTGCACTCTGTTGCAATATCCCAGGACCTGTAGTCTCTGCAAAACCCCACTGTACTTTCATTAGCATGAAAAAGGCAAATAAACTTTTAGTATGAAGTAATTTTTTTTCCTGTGAATTCCCTGACCACACTCTGAGAACCGCTGATTAGTGGTTCACTATATTTTTCACTGTATTTCCTTTGAGTTGCCTAATGTTCCCTAAGTACCCTCTCTATGATTATTTCTTTATCTGTATAATCAACCCCACCTCCTAGATAAGAGTTAAATCTTAATTATTGCTGTGCCGTTTATCATTCATGGAAAACTTTAGAAACAATGTTTAATGACTAACAAGTCTTAGAGAAGTCTTTTTTCCTTCATTGTCTGCTTCCAGATAGTTAAGACTTCTTTTAGGAATATAACGGCAAGGGAAATGTTAAACGAAGACCAGACACAAGACTGGGTTTCTTATATGCTCAGTTCAGTCAGTCAGTTCAGTCGCTCATTCGTGTCCGACTCTTTGCGACCCCATGAACTGCAGCACGCAAGGCCTCCCTGTCCATCACCATCTCCCAGAGTTCATTGAGACTCACGTCCATCGAGTCAGTGATACCATCCAGCCATCTCATCCTCTGTCGTCCCCTTCTCCTCCTGCCCCCAATCCCTCCCAGCATCAGAGTCTTTTCCAATGAGTCAACTCTTCGCATGAGGTGGCCAAAGTACTGGAGTTTCAGCTTTAGCATCATTCCTTCCAAAGAAATCCCAGGGCTGATCTCCTTTAGAATGGACTGGTTGGATTTCCTTGCAGTCCAAGGGACTCTCAAGAGTCTTCTCCAACACCACAGTTTAAAAGCATCAATTCTTCGGCGCTGAGCTTTCTTCACAGTCCAACTCTCGCATCCATACATGACCACTACAGCACCATCTAATAATTACCAAATCCTTTCTGTGTGCTAAGCATGTTCTAAGTGCTTTACATACATCATCTCATTTAATCCTCACAACGAGGAAGGTACTATGAGGTACCTATTTGTCATTCTCATTTTGCAGGAAACTGAGATACAGAGAGATCAATCCCCATAGTTTTATGGGACTGAGCCAGAAATTGAACCCAGAAATCTCCGGAGCGCGTAGTCCGTTATCTACTGATTAAGTATAAAGATGTGAGATGGAACAAGATACACATAAAATGAGTGTAGGTGACAGAGGGAGGTAGGTAAAGCAAAAAGCCTCAGGGCCGAGACAGCAAGACAGAATATACTGTGTTGTTTTCCACCCAATACTTATTCTTTTCTGCTCTATTTTCTACGCTTCTATGTTCCTCTTCTCACATTTAAGACATTTCCTCGCTGGTGCTTTCGTCACTCAGGCCTGATTGAGGTGCTGATCCCAAAATTCAGGCTCTAAACAACCTGTTGAAAGAAGCAGCGCAAATCCCAAGTAACCATGGAGACGGTGGCGTGGTGAGAGCCCCGCGCAGGCGCGTTACATCCCAGGCCCGCCCGCCGGTCCCTCCTCTCGGCCTCAGACTCCACGGGCTGGTGAGGAGTCCGGGGCGTGGGCCGTGGGCCACGGGTAGGGGCGGAGAGGGCCGGGGTTGGGCGCCTGCGCAGACGCCGGGCCGCTGGTGTGATCGAGCTCACGTAGCGAGGGTTGCAGTCGCCTCCTCCTCAGCGCAGCCGTCGCAGTCTGGAGGTTATAAAAGGGCTAACTGGCTCCCTCTGCTGCCCAGTCGCGCCGCCAGCGGGCTGAGGGAAAGGAGTAGGTAGCCGGCCGGGTGCAGGCGACCGGGTACTGAAGAACGCGCAGCTCTCGCGTGCCACTTCCCAGGTGAGACATTCGCCCGACCTTGGGGACTGAGGCTGCAGTCCTTGGGCAGCCGTGGCCTTTCTCGATGGCTCTGCTGGTCTGGTCCCTGCCCCCTCTCGTGGTATGGCTCGGGGGCGGGGGGTGTGCTCCCCAGTTTACTACTGTTGCCTCAGTACTTTCTCCTTTGGAGACTCGCCCTGAGCCCCGTTTCCCCTGGGAGCCCCAGAGGCCCTTTAGCTGTCCTCCGTGCTCCCCTTTCCACCGCCTCGCAGGTTGGCGCCCCGGACCGCTAGGGCTGCGGCAGCCTCAGTCTCCGCCCCGGGGACCAGCACTTTCTTGAATATTCCTTCCTGGGGAGGAATCACCCTGTTGAGTTTTCCAAGCGCCTCGCCTACGTGGGTCCCTCCCTTCAAAGCTGAGGGGTATGCAAGGGTTTTCGGCCTCCACAGCCGCAGATGGTTAGCATGTGGCAATAGAGAGCGGTTTTTAAAGCTTAGACCAGAGGCTGAAGCGCTCGGGCATTTTTATTCTGCCGGAGTCGTGGGGTCTGGGAAGCAGACCTACCCGGGAAAGTTCAGGTTTAACTCATCTGTTGCGCGCCGCGGGCTGATTGAGCAGCTGGAGGTAGCCCCGGGCAGCGAGTTTCCGGCAGCTAGGTTGAGGAAGTCGGCTGTCAGAACTTCCAGTGATCAGGGAAGCTAGTCTTCTTCCTTCCTTCTTCTGCTACAAAAATTTTTTAAAGGCACATGAGCTTCTCCCCTCCCCCTCTCTTTCTCTCAGCCGAATTTGCAGCTTTTAAAAGTCCACATCAGTAAATCAAATTCCGTGGCTGTGTGAGAAGTCTGAGTTGAGTTACATGGATGGCCCGCAGCTGCATGTTTTTAAGGGGGCGAGGGGAATGGTTTCATAAGACCATTTCTCCTAAATAATCGAATGTATTAAATGCAGTCAGGTCGTAGACACTAACAACATAGACGTTCCGGATAGAATGGACAGGACTTGGAATTTTGCACTGTTTGCTTTAAGAAAGGGATGAAGTAGAAGCTGGATCTCCTTTTAGGAAATTGATCTAAAAGGCCAAAGAGGCTTGCCAGTTTCAACTTAACTGTTTCTGGTTTCTCTTGAGAGCTGTGGCTCTTGGACTTTCCCTTGGAATGCACTCTGAAGGAATGGAATAGCCACTACTGAGTGGGGGAAGGGAAAAGACGTGGCAGCAGTGTTCTTTCATCAACTTTTGCCTCTTCTTTTTTTTTTTAATAGGTTCTGGCAAGAAACGTATTTCCCCTTTTAGATTTATATGTAGCTTATGAATGAGGCTAGTCTTTTCCTAAAAATCTGATGAAATATTCATAGCGGGAATACTGGAATTTAATTTATGAAACACTTAAAAGGGATTTTTCTGATCAAATATCTGTGGGAAAAATGGATATAATAAGCAAGAAATATTTAAGAAGCTGAAAGTGAACAACCTTGAATAAGGGTTTTTCCCTTGATTTAAAATTTAAGTAGACATTCAGTGATTTTTTTTTTAAACTTTGACTTTTCGCCTGTGAATGTAATTCCTAATCTTAACGATGAACTTCATATTTACCTTCCTCCCCCCCAATCGTGGGAAGTGTAAGTTTTATTACTTACCTTAAAACTTTTTTATTTATTTATTTTTGGCTGTGCTGGCTCTCCCTTTCTGCCCATGGGCTTTCTTTAATTGTGGTGAGCAGGGACTACTCTCTAGTTGCCCTGCACAGGCTTTTTATAGCGGTGGCTTCTCTTTTAGAGCTCTGCAGGGGTTTGAGTAGTTGGGCACATGGGCTTAGTTACTCCTTCACATGTGAGATATTTCCAGACCAGGCAGGGATCAAATCCAGGTCCTCGGATTTTTAACTACTGGACCACCGGGGAAGTCCTGTTACTTAGTTTTGAAAGTCCTGTCAGTTTTGGTTTTAGTACATTATGCCTTAAGTCCTGTGATATTTTAGATGTCTGATGGCAAAGGATTCTTATAGATTTAACATAGTTACTACGAAAAGGATTACTTTGTGTCTTTAGGTGAAGAATGCTATTTCCTTTGATATCCTACAATGAGTTTTATTTTGAAGTACTGAAAATCAAGGATTTTTGTAAGCGGATAATTGTATTTGCCATTTTGGTAATTAAAATAGTGAAAAAAATGAAAATATACTTTTAATTATTGCAGAAAAAATTAGTGTAAAAGACTAATGAAAAAAAAAAAAAAGGCTGTGTATTACCAGAGTACTGCAGGTTGTTGCAGGTGAATCTTTGCTTTTTGGTAAGGAGATGTTAACCTTTTCTGTTACCTCAGAGTGGGTTGTATACTGACAAGCAGTATCTTTTATAGGGCAGATAGGTTTGAGCTCCTGCTTTTATTCCATGGATGCAGCCTAAAGCTTGTGAGCCTTCACTTCTGTGAATAGAATGCCTTATTTTACTTAGCAGTTATCAACTGGGAGAAATATAATTACATCACTTAGATTTGAAAAGTATCCCTGTGGGATTCATAGTAGTACTTCTCAACCTATTTTGTGGTCGTGAAGTCCATTGGAAATCTGATAGAAGGTGTGGACTCTGGGTCTGAAAATGCAAGTACACATATCAGTGTGGAATTTTAATCACCATTTACAGAAATTCTCTCCCTCCATAAGTGCATCTGTAAATTCTAAAAACCCTAACCCTGTTAAGAACTAAAAAGTAAAAAGAGATACAGAATAAAGGCATCTAGGTATCTTGAGGCAGGATTTCTTGAATATTTTGGAAAATAGATCTAGGCTTTATATCTGACTGGCCTTGACTGTATAGATTACCCTAGTAAACTTTGGCTAAAAGAGTTTTTAGGGCTTCCTGGATGGCTCAACGGTAAGGAATCCGACTGCAGTGCAGAAGATGGGTTCATTTCCTGGGTTGGGAATGATACCCTGGAGGAGGAAATGGCAACCCACTCCAGTATTCTTGCCTGAGAAATTCCCTGGACAGAGGAGCCTGGTGGGCTACAGTCCGAAGGGTCACGAAAAGTCTGACATGACTGAACAACTGTGCAGAGAATAGTTTTTAACAAAGTGAATAAGTTAGTTGGAGAATTGTTGAATTGCTTAATTGCCTAGGTAATTATACATCATGTTGGCCTCCCCTCACCCCCTTACATATTGTAACATATCTTTGGTTCTGCTCTAAAAGTGGAAAATGCTTGAAGGTAAATAAATTGCATAGACCCTTGGCATTACACTTTATTGCTCTTCTTACAGTGAGATCTTGAATCTTTTAAAAAATATTTGTTTATTTGGCTGCACCAGGCCATTGTGCCATGCAAACTCTTAGTTGTGATATGTGGGATCTAGTTCTCTGACCACGGATGGAACCCAGTGGGCCTCCTGCATTGGGAGCTTGGAGTCTTAGCCACTGGACCACCAGGGAAGTCCTAAGATCTTGAATCTTAGAATTACATTATAAGGTGCGAGTGTGTGGGTGTGTATAGTAAATGAATATATGAGACAAGCCAAATAAAGTGGGTATATGGTTTTGTGAAAGCTTCATTAATTAAAGCTTCGTTTATGTTTCTACCCTATGAAATTTATTTGTATAAATTAAAGCTATTCTCTCATTAGTTTTTTCTAGCCAAATAATTGTGCTTCAGTAAAAACTAATGAAACTCAAAGGATTTCATTATGTTTACTCCAACAGTTTTGAACTTGATATAATGAAAAACATTCCTTTTCCTGAGGTTGTTTGGATGATCAGTGTGACTATTAGTGCATTTGGTTGTGCATTGACAAAAACAATATAGTATAGAGATTTATGTTTCTTATATAGTTGTCATCAGTGGGTGAGTACTCTCTTGGACTTCTTAAACTTCCTGCTTAGTGTTTTATATAAATGTCCATGTTTAGTGTCCATGTTTTGGTTTGCATATTTTTCATGTAAATAGTGATATTATATCAAGTTAATATACTCTGTCTTTTTTTCTTGTTGGGCACTTGAACTATTTCTTCACTGTAAATATTGTGAAGAGAAGCCTGAAATTTAGTGGTTTATTTTATTTTATCTACCTGTTTAGCAAAACCTTAACTAGTTTTCTTTCTACCTTTACTTTTTTTTATTTTGGAAAAGAAACACATGACAGTAAAAATTCTTATACTAGTCATTTTTTCTTCCCACTAGGAATTTTCTAGGGGATTGAATTGGGCTTTTTTAATCAATCTGATAACAATTAAAGGACTTTCAGTTCAGTCACTCTGTCGTGTCCTACTGTTTGAGACCCCTCATATAGTATGTACTTCTTGTGGTGGGGGGGGATGTCTGGCTTCTTAAACTCAGTATTAGTGCTTTGAAATTCATCCATATTATTATGTGTTTGTGTCTTTTTATTGTTGGATAATATTATATTGTATGGATATACTGCAAAACTTTGTTTTAGTCCATGTTCTTATTGACGGCCATTTGGGTGGTTTTCAGCTTTTAACTATTATAAATAAAGCTACTATGAGCATTCACATATAAGTCTTTGGAGGAATATATACTTTCTTTTCTCTGACATAAATGTCTAAGAGTGGAATAGCTGCATATGTGATAGGGAAATATTTTTTCCCAGACTGTGGCTTGTTTTAATTCTTTTAACAGTGTGTTTCAAAGGGCAGCAATCGGCTCTAATCGTGGACAGAATGTCTGTGCAGAAAATCTTTTTCTGTGCAGAAAGATTTTTAAAAAAAAACTCTATAATTGAATTCTGCAAGGTTGAAGGATAGAAGGTCAGTATATAACAATCAGTTGTATTTCTATATAATAGCCAAGGACAATTGGAAATAAAAAATTTAAAGTACCATCTCAATAGCACCAAAACTTATAAAATATTTAGTATTCGCTTTACAAGACACGTGCAAGATTTATATAATGAAAATTACAAGACACTAATGGAAGAAACCAAAGAATACCTACATAAGTGGAGAGAGATACCATATTCATGTGTTGGAAGAGTTAATATTGTTAAGATAACCATTTGTCCTGAGCTCATCTATAGAGTCAATGCAATTCCAGCCAGATCTCAGGAGGAGAGGATTTCCTATAGAAAGTAACAAGCTGATTCTAAAATTGATATAGGAAAACAATGGAACTAGAAAAAGGTAAAACAATTTTGAAAAAGACAAAAAAGTTGAAAAACTTGTGATTTCAACTTATTATATTACTGCAATACTCAAGAGTAAAGATGGAGAATAGGCAAACTTACAGATCAATGGAAAAAAATAGAGAATTCAGACATGCAAAATGGTCAGTTTGTTTTGATGAGGGTACTAAGGCAATTCAGTAGAGAAAGGATAATCTGGAATAGTTGTATGTTCATATATAAAAAAACTCCATCTTATTTGGGCATCTCATATCCTCTGTTGGACACTGGGCAGCCCCTTGCTCAGGAATTTGTATAAATATTGTAACAGATGACAGAAAGGCACCAATGGATATGAAATAGGAAATAAGATTTACTCACCAAGTCAACGCAAAAGGATTCCTTAAGGAGAGGTCTTAGGTTTAGTCCAGAATGAAGCAAAAGTGAAGTAGGGTGGTTGAGTTTAATTTTCATCGTGACTTGGAGTGTGATAGTTCCCGTGTGTGGGATGTTCATGGTTTTAGCTTCCCATTGATAGTGGAGAGAATGGCCAGGCTTTCATACTGACTTATCCAGATGTGGGGCAAAGGGAGAGGGAAGTGGGCTTTAAGGCAGTTAGCCTTCAAACATCAAAATAGAAAATTTTTCTTTATTATAGCCTCAGTGCAACAATTCCCCATAGTCTATGCAAAAACTGGCTCAAAATGGTTCATAGATCTCAAAATAAGACCTAAAGCTAGAAAATAACTTGAAGAAAATATAAGACAATCTTTTGGACCTTAGATTGAGCAGAGTTTTTTTTTTTTTAATCAGCAAAAAGTTAGACACCAAAAGCATGATCCATAAATGAATAAATCAGTACTATGTTCACCTTCAAAATTAAGAACTTATGCATGGTGGAGAGATTTGACAGAATGTGGTCCACTGGAGAAGGGAACGGCAAACCACTTCAGTATTCTTGCCTTGAGAACCCCATGAACAGTATGAAAAGGCAAAATGATAGGATACTGAAAGAGAAACTCCCCAGGTCAGTAGGTGCCCAATATGCTTCTGGAGATCAGTGGAGAAATAACTCCAGAAAGAATGAAGGGATAGAGCCAAAGCAAAAACAATACCCAGCTGTGGATGTGACTGGTGATAGAAGCAAGGTCTGATGCTGTAAAGAGCAATATTGCATAGGAACCTGGAATGTCAGGTCCACGAATCAAGGCAAGTTGGAAGTGGTCAAACAAGAGATGGCAAGAGTGAATGTCGACATTCTAGGAATCAGCGAACTGAAATGGACTGGAATGGGTGAATTTAACTCAGATGACCATTATATCTACTACTGTGGGCAGGAATCCCTCAGAAGAAATGGAGTTGCCATCATGGTCAACAAAGAGTCCGAAGTGCAGTACTTGGATGCAATCTCTAGAACGACAGAATGATCTCTGTTCGTTTCCAAGGCAAACCATTCAATATCACAGTAATCCAAGTCTATGCCCCAACCAGTAACGCTGAAGAAGCTGAAGTTGAACGGTTCTATGAAGACCTACAAGACCTTTTAGAATTAACACCCAAAAAAGATGTCCTTTTCATTATAGGGGACTGGAATGCAAAAGTAGGAAGTCAGGAAACACCTGGAGTAACAGGCAAATTTGGCCTTGGAATACAGAATGAAGCAGGGCAAAGACTAATAGAGTTTTGCCAAGAAAATGCACTGGTCATAACAAACACCCTCTTCCAACAACACAAGAGAAGACTCTCTACATGGACATCACCAGATGGTCAACACCGAAATCAGATTGATTATATTCTTTGCAGCCGAAGATGGAGAAGCTCTATACAGTCAGCAAAAACAAGACCAGGAGCTGACTGTGGCTCAGACCATGAACTCCTTATTGCCAAATTCAGACTTAAATTGAAGAAAGTAGGAAAAACCACTAGGCCATTCAGGTATGACCTAAATCAAATCCCTTATGATTATACAGTGGAAGTGAGAAATAGATTTAAGGGCCTAGATCTGATAGATAGAGTGCCTGATGAACTATGGAATGAGGTTCGTGACACTGTACAGGAGACAGGGATCAAGACCATTCCCATAGAAAAGAAATGCAAAAAAGCAAAATGGCTGTCTGGGGAGGCCTTACAAATAGCTGTGAAAAGAAGAAGAGCGAAAACCAAAGGAGAAAAGGAAAGATATAAACATCGGAATGTAGAGTTCCAAAGAATAGCAAGAAGAGATAAGAAAGCCTTCTTCAGCGATCAGTGCAAAGAAATAGAGGAAACAACACAATGGGAAAGACTAGGGATCTCTTCAAGAAAATCAGAGATACTAAAGGAACATTTCATGCAAAGATGAGCTCGATAAAGGACAGAAATGGTATGGACCTAACAGAAGCAGAAGATATTAAGAAGAGATGGCAAGAATACACAGAAGAACCGTACAAAAAAGATCTTCACGACCCAGATGATCACGATGGTGTGATCACTGACCTAGAGCCAGACATCCTGGAATGTGAAGTCAAGTGGGCCTTAGAAAGCATCACTACGAACAAAGCTAGTGGAGGTGATGGAATTCCAGTTGAACTATTCCAAATCCTGAAAGGTGATGCTGTGAAAGTGCTGCACTCAATATGCCAGCAAATTTGGAAAACTCAGCCGTGGCCACAGGACTGGAAAAGGTCAGTTTTCATTCCAATCTCAAAGAAAGGCAATGCCAAAGAATGCTCAAACTACCGCACAATTGCACTCATCTCACACGCTAGTAAAGTAATGCTCAAAATTCTCCAAGCCAGGCTTCAGCAATATGTGAACCGTGAACTTCCTGATGTTCAAGCTGGTTTTAGAAAAGGCAGAGGAACCAGAGATCAAATTGCCAACATTCGCTGGATCATAGGAAAAGCAAGAGAGTTCCAGAAAAACATCTATTTCTGCTTTATTAACTATGCCAAAGCCTTTGACTGTGTGGATCACAATAAACTGTGGAAAATTCTGAAAGAGATGGGAATACCAGACCACCTGATCTGCCTCTTAAGAAATTTGTATGCAGGTCAGGAAGCAACAGTTAGAACTGGACATGGAACAACAGACTGGTTCCAAATAGGAAAAGGAGTTCGTCAAGGCTGTATATTGTCACCCTGTTTATTTAACTTATATGCAGAGTACATCATGAGAAACGCTGGACTGGAAGAAACACAAACTGGAATCAAGATTGCTGGGAGAAATATCAATCACCTCAGATATGCAGATGACACCACCCTTATGGCAGAAAGTGAAGAGGAACTCAAAAGCCTCTTAATGAAAGTGAAAGTGGAGAGTGAAAAAGTTGGCTTAAAGCTCAACATTCAGAAAACGAAGATCATGGCATCCGGTCCCACCACTTCATGGGAAATAGATGGGGAAACAGTGGAAACAGTGTCAGACTTTATTTTTCGGGGCTCCAAAATCACTACAAATGGTGATTGCAGCCATGAAATTAAAAGATGCTTACTCCTTGGAAGGAAAGTTATGACCAACCTAGATAGCATATTCAAAAGCAGAGACATTACTTTGCCAACAAAGGTTCGTCTAGTCAAAGGCTATGGGTTTTCCTGAGGTCATGTATGGACTGTGAAGAAGGCTGAGCGCCGAAGAATTGATGCTTTTGAACTGTGGTGTTGGAGAAGGCTCTTGAGAGTCCCTTGGACTGCAAGGAGATCCAACCAATCCATTCTGAAGGAGATCAGCCCTGGGATTTCTTTGGAAGGAATGATGCTAAAGCTGAAACTCCAGTACTTTGGCCACTTCATGAGAAGAGTTGACTCATTGGAAAAGACTCTGATGCTGGGAGGGATTGGGGGCAGCAGGAGAAGGGGACAACAGAGGATGAGATGGCTGGATGGCATCACTGACTGGATGGACGTGAGTCTGAGTGAACTCCGGGAGTTGGTGATGGACAGGGAGGCCTGGTGTGCTGCAATTCATAGGGTCGCAAAGAGTCGGACACAACTGAGCGGCTGATCTGATCTGATCTGATGCTGTTTGAAAGAGTGTTAAGAAAGTGAAAAGGCAAGCCACAGACCTGGGAGTTAATATTCTCCTATCACATATCTAACAGAAAACTTGTATCCAGAATATCTACAGAACTCACAACCTTCAATAGTAAGTGAATAGCCTAATTAAAAATTTGACAAAAGGATTTAAGTAGAAACTTTACCAAAAAAGGAATATGGATAGCAAGTAAATATACCTAAAGATACTAAACATCATTGATAATTGAAGAGTTGTAAGTTAAAACCACAATGAGAAACCAGTAGTGAGAAAATTAAGACATTAAGAAAAATGAAGGAAGAAAGGAAAAATAAAACAATACCAAATGCTGACGAGACCATGGGGCAGTTGGAGCTTTCATTTGTTGACACGGGCAATGAAAACAGTATAGCGACTTTAACATTTGGCAGTTTTTTATGAAAGTAAACATATATATGGGTGGGCTTTTCTGGTGGCTTAACCAGTAAAGAATCTGCCTGCAATGTGGGAGACTGGGTTTGATCTCTGGGCTAGGAAGATCCCCTGGAGAAGGGAATGGCAGCCCACTCCAGTATTCTTGCCTGCAAAATCCCATGGACAGAGGAGCCTGTCAGGCCACGGTCCGTGGGATCACAAGAGTTGGCCATGACTTAGCAAATAAACCACTAAACCACCACCACTATATATACTTACTGTGGAACCTAGCATTCCTACTCCCAGATTTACCTAGTGAAATGAGAGTTTATGTTGATTTTTTAAAATAATTTTATTCATTGATTTTATTTTTGGCTGTGCTGGGTCTTTGCTTTGGGCAGGCTTACTCTGGTTGCTGTGAGCAGGGGCTACCCTCTAGTTGCCATGTGTGGTTTTCTTATTGCCGTGGCTTCTCTTGTTGCTTAGTTGCTCTGCAGCAGGTTTGATCTTGGACTAGGGATCAGACCTGTGCCCCCTACATTGGCAGGCAGATTCTTATCCACTGTACCACCAAGAAAGTTCTTGATTTCCTTTTTTTTTCAAACAGCTTTATTGAGATATAATTCACATACCATATAATTTACCTCTTAAAGTGTACAATTCAGTGGATTTTAATACATCTACAGAGTTGTGTAACCATTATGACAATCAATTTTAATCCTTTTTCAAATAAATCACTCCAAAAAGACACCTCAGATCTATTAGCAGTCACTCTCCTCTCCCTCCCCCAGCTCTAGGCAATCACTAATATGCTTCTTTTTAATGTCTGTAGATTTTTTTTCATGTAACATAATGTTTTTGAGGTTTATTTGTATTGTAGCATTATTAGTACTTCATTTCCTTTTATGGGCAAATAAGATTCCATTGTATGGTTATATCAAATTTTGTTTATTCAGTCATCATTTGGGTTGTTTCCACCTATTTGCAATTAATGCTGCTGTGGACATTTCTGTACAAATATTTATGTGGATATGTGCTTTCATTTGGTTTGGGTATAGACCTAGTAGTGGAATTGTTGGGTCATATGGTGACTCCATGTTTAACTTTTTTAGGAACTGAAAAGTTCCTATAACTTTTAGGAAAACTGTTTTCCAAAGTAGCTACACCATTTTACATTCCTATCAGCAATGTATGAGTATTCCAGTTTCTTCACATCCTTGTCAATACTTACTCTTTTTATTACTATAGCTATCCTAGGGGCTGTGAAGTGGTATCTCATAGCGGTATTTCATTTACATTTCCATAATGACGTAACAGAACCTTGTGTGCACCAGGACCCGGGAGAAAGGAGCAGTGACCCCACAAGAGACTGACCCATGCTTGCCTGGGAGTGTCCAGGAGTCTCCAGCTGAGGCGTGGGTCAGTGGAGGCCTGCTGCAGGGTTGGGGGCACTGAGTGTAGCAGTACATGCATGGCATCTTTTGAGGGAGGTCACCATTATCTTCATTACCTCCACTGTAGTTTGGCCTCAGGTAAATAGCAGGGAGGGAATACAGCTCCACCCATCAACAGAAAATTGTTAAAGATTTACTGAGCATAACCCCGCCCATCAGAACAAGACCCAGTTTCCCCCTCATTCAGTCTCTCCCATCAGGAAACTTCCATAAGCCTCTATTTTTCTGCATCAGTGGGCAGACAGATTGAAAACCACAATCGTAGAAAACTAACCAATCTGATCACTTGGACCACAGCCTTGTCTAACTCAGTGAAACTATGAGCCATGCTGTGTAGAGCCACCCAAGACGGACAGGTCATGGTGGAGAGTTCTGATAAAATGTGGTCCACTGGAAAAGGGAATGGCAAACCACTTCAGTATTCTTGCCTTGAGAACCCCATGAACAGTATGAAAAGGTAAAAAGATAGGACACTGAAAGAGGAACTCCCCAGGTTGGTAGGTGTCCAATATGCTACTGGAGATCAGTGGAAAAATAATTCCAGAAAGAATGAAGAGATGGAGCCAAAGCAAAAACAATACCCATTTGTAGATGTGACTGGTGCTGGAAGCAAGTGAGTGAAGTCGCTCAGTTGTGTCCGACTCTTTGTGACCCCATGGACTGTAGCCTATCAGGCTTCTCAGTCCATGGGATTTTCCAGACAATAGTAATGGAATGGATTGCTGTTTCCTTCTCCAGGGGATCTTCCTGACCCAGGTATCGAACCCAGATCTCCCACATTGTAGACAGATGCTTAACCGTCTGAGTCACCAGGGAAGTCCCTGATAGAAGCAAAGTCCAATTCTATAAAGAGCAATATTGCATAGGAACCTGGAATGTTAGGTCCATGAATCAGGGCAAATTGGAAGTGGTCAAACAGATGACAAGAGTGAATGTCGGCATTTTAGGAATTAGCGAACTAAAAAGGACTGGAATGGGTGAATTTAACTCAGATGACCATCATATTGACTACTGTGGGCAAGAATCCCTTAGAAGAAATGAGTCAACAAAAGAGTCCGAATGCAGTACTTGGGTGCAATCTCAAAAATGACAAAATGATCTCTGTTCATTTCCAAGGCAAACCATTCAGTATCACAGTAATCCAAGTCTGTTCCCCGACCAGTAATGCTGAAGAAGCTGAAGTTGAATGGTTCTATGAAGACCTACAAGACCTTCTAGAACTAACACCCAAAAAAGATGTCCTTTTCATTATTGGAGACTGGAATGCAAAAGTAGTAAGGCAAGAGATACCTGGAGTAACAGGCAAATTAGGTTTTGGAGTACAGAATGAAGCAGGGCAAAGGCTAATAGAGTTTTGCCGAGAGAATGCACTGTTCATAGCAAACACCCTCTTCCAGCAACACAAGAGAAGACTCTACACATGGACATCACTAGATGGCCGACACTAAAATCATATTGATTATATTCTTTGCAGCCAAAGATGGAGAAGCTCTATACAGTCAGCAAAAACAAGACCAGGAGCTGACTGTGGCTCAGATCATGAACTCCTTATTGCCAAATTCAGACTTAAATTGAAGAAAGTAGGAAAAACCACTAGACCATTCAGGTATGACCAAAATCAAATCCTTTATGATTATACAGTGGAAGTGAGAAATAGATTCAAGGGATTAGGTCTGATAGACAAGAGTGCCTGAAGAACTATGAACGGAGGTTTGTGACATTGTACAGGAGACAGGGATCAAGACCATCCCCAAGAAAAAAAAATGCAAAAAGGCAAAATGGCTGTCTGAGGAGGCCTTACAAATAGCTGTGAAAAGAAGAAGAGCGAAAACCAAAGGAGAAAAGGAAAGATATACCTATTTGAATGCAGAGTTCCAAAGAATAGCAAGGAGAGATAAGAAAGCCTCCCTCAGTGATCAGTGCAAAGAAATAGAGAAAAACAACAGAATGGGAAAGACTAGCGATCTCTTCAAGAAAATTAGAGATACCAAGGGAACATTTCATGCAAAGATGGGCACAATAAAGGACAGAAATGGTATGCACCTAACAGAAGCAGAAGATATTAAGAGGTGACAAGAATACACGGAAGAACTGTACAAAAAAGATCTTCACGACCCAGATAATCACGATGATGTGATCTCTCACCTAGAGACAGAAATCCTGGAATGCAAAGTCAACTGGGCCTTAGGAAGCATCACTACAAACAAAGCTGGTGGAGGTGATGGAATTCCAGTTGGGCTATTTTCAGTCCTAAAAGATGATGCTGAAAGTGCTGCCCTCAATATGCCAGCAAATTTGGAAAAGTCAGCAGTGGCCACAGGACATGAAAAGATCAGTTTTCATTCCAATCCCAAAGAAAGGCAACGCCAAAGAATGCTCAAACTACCGCACAATTGCACTCACCTCACACGCTAGCAAAGTAATGCTCAAAATTCTCCAATCCAGGCTTCAGCAGTACGTGAACCGTGAACTTCCAGATGTTCAAGCTGGTTTTAGAAAAGGCAGAGGAACCAGAGATCAAATTGCCAACATCTATTGGATCATCAAAAAGGCAAGAAAGATCCAGAAAAACATCTATTTCTGCTTTATTGACTATGCCAAAGCCTTTGACTGTGTGGATCACAACATACTGTGCAAATATGAGAAGACCAGTCTACCTGACCTGCCTCCTGAGAAATCTGTATGCAGATTAGGAAGCAACAATTAGAACTGGACATTGAACGACAGACTGGTTCCAAATCAGGAAAGGAGTATGTAATGGCTGTATGTTGTCACCCTGCTTATTTAACTTATATGCAGAGTACATCATGAGAAACACTGGGCTGGATGAAGCACAAGCTGGAATCAAGATTGCTGGGAGAAATATCAATAACCTCAGATATGCAGATGACATCACCCTTATGACAGAAAGTGAAGAGGAACTAAAGAGCCTCTTGATGAAAGTGAAAGAGAGTGAAAAAGTTGGCTTAAAGCTCAGCATTCAGAAAACAAAGATCATGGCATCTGGTCCCATCACTTCATGACAAATAGATGGGGAAACAGTGACAGACTTGATTTTTGGGGGCTCCAAAATCACTGCGGATGGTGACTGCAGCCATGAAATTAAAAGACGCTTACTCCGTGGAAGGAAAGTTATGACCAACGTAGACAGCACATTAAAAAGCAGAGACATTGCTTTGCCAACAAAGGTCTGTCTAGTCAAGGCTGTGATTTTTCCAGTAGTTATGTATGGATGTGAAAGTTGGGCTATAAAGAAAGCTGAGCGCAGAAGAATTGATGCTTTTGAACTGTGGTGTTGGAGAAGACTCTTGAGAGTCCCTTGGACTGCAAGGAGATTCAGCCAGTCCATCCTAAAGGAGATCAGTCCTGGGTGTTCATTGGAAGGACTGATGCTGAAGCTGAAACTCCAGTACTTTGGCCACCTGAAAACTGAGTCATCTGAAAAGACCTGATGCTGGGAAAGATTGAAGGCAGGAGGAGAAGGGGACAACAGAGGATGAGATGTTTGGATGGCATCACCGACTCGATGGATGTGAGTTTGAGTAAACTCGGGGAGTTGGTGATCGACAGGGAGGCCTGGCGTGCTGCAGTCCATAGGGTCGCAAAGAGTCGAACACGACTAAGCAACTGAATGACTAGTGATGTTGAGTTTTTTCATGTACTTATTGGCCATTTGTGGCTTCTTTGAAGAAATGTCTCTTCAAACCCTTTTCTCATTTAAAAAGTGGATTATTTTTCTATTGTTCAGTTCTAAGAATACTGTATACTAGGTATTAAACTTTTGTTAGAGATATGATTTTTAATTTAATTTTTTTTTTTTTACCATTCTTTTGGTTGTCTTTTAAGTTTCCTGAAAGATGAAAGTTTTAAATTTTGATGAAGTCCAATTTAATTTTTTCCTTGGTTTCATGTGCTTTTTATGTGTCATATCTAAGAAATTATTGTCTAGATATCAATGTTTAAGTGCTTAATCAAGGTTATGAAGATTTACACCTCTTTTTTCCCCAAGAGGTTTATAGTTTTAGATTTCAAGATAATCTTGGATACATTTTGAGTTAATTTTAGGGTCAGTATAAAGTTTTCTTAAGTTTATTCCCAGGTAATTAACATATTGGTTGCTGTTGCTTCTGGTGATTGGTTCTTGTTTGTATGGACAGGTCCTTTTCTAAAGGGAATGTTGCTTTTTTGTAAATGATAATTTTTCAAGTAGTATTAGCTTGCTTTAAAAAAAAAAATTACTACAACCCAGAGGGATAGGGTGGGAGGGATTTGGGAGGGGGTTCAGGATGGGGGGACACATGTGCACCCATGACTGATTCATGTCGACGTATGGCAAAAATCACAATATTGTAAAGTAATTATCTTCCAGTTAAAATAATTTAAAAAATCAATCTTTAAGTTTCATTGAAAGCAGTTCTTTTGGAATAGTTTGTTTTACCACATGTTCCTTGTTGTTGTTTTACTGGCTATGTCGTGTCTGACTGTTTTGTAACTGCGTGGACTATAGCCCGCCAGTCTCCCCTGTCCATGGGATTTCCTAGGCAAGAATACTGGAGTGGATTGCCATTTCCTCCTCCAGTGGATCTTTCCGACCTGGGATCAAACCCAAGTCTCCAGCATTGGCAGGTGGATTCTTTACCACTGAGCTACCTGGAAAGCCCACATAATTCCTTAAGTTTAATAAATCTAAAATGTGTATTGTACAAGATTTTATTTTCCAATTGTATCCTAAGGGTGGCAAAGACACTGCAGTTGCCTTATCAGGATTTTTTCTGTAAATCAAATATACATACAAATTGTTTTTGAGCAGAAGGGATTGATGGTGGTATTATGCCCTAGTAGAAGTATGGAGTTGCTCATTTGAATTTTACTAACCCAGTGATTTGACTTGATCTTTTCACTTCAGTGCTACTTTGACTTCATTTGTTAGCTTGCATATTTGTTTATAGAAATACAAATTTTCTGTTAAAAATGTTTATTAAAATGCAGAAATTGAGTAAAGAGAATGGACTGTGATTCCCTCTCAGACAATTGTTAACATTTTTTGATTTCTAAAGAATTGCTGTGTTTTATATTATTGCTGTTCTTAATATCCTAATCAATATTTATTGATATTCATGTTATAAAGCACATAGTTTCATTAACAAAGAGAAGATACTGCAAATTCATCAGATGAGAAATATATAGACTATGTTAATTTTGGGAAATACCAGCATTTTTATAAGCCACAAGGAGAGCATGTATAATTTAATGTTTACTTCTTTTTACTTCTTCCCTTCCATTGCCTCTGTCCACTTTTTTCTCCCACTCACATTTCTAAATTATAAAGCCTGTGCATCTGTTTGCTAGTAGATTGGGCTTCTTGGTCCTCTTCACTGCCTTAGCCCAGGGTTGAGGTTGCCTGGGCTTCCTGCAGTTCTCAAAGTCACCTCTTTTTCCATGTCCTTTGAGACACTCTTGGCAACAAATCTATTTATTCTTGTGCTCTTGCCCCACATCCAAAAGTAACATTTCTTAAGTGTCTTCTAGGTGTCAGGCATAGTCCAAGGCACTTTCATCTGAAGTACTGCTGATTTTTTATTATTAGCTGGTGGTCAAATTTGGCCTCATATTAGATACCTTACCTTTTTGCTTATTCTGCTTCCCTTTAAAGGGACCACCAAATAAAAGTCAACATTACTGATGAAATTTTACTAAATTGCAGGCCTCCTAGTCTCACGTACGGTAATTTTTGTTTTTTTCCCTGTTCTGAGCAAAGAATCCTGATACTTTATCCTATATTGGGAAATGTATGCATTGCTAGCTTAAGTGTTTGAAATAATTGAGAGGTATATTTTACAGTTTAAAATACATAGTTTAAAAATCATTGAAGAATGGCACCATTTTAATTATAAATAAGATTTGTTTCATTCTCAAACTTTCCCCTCAGCCTACACTTATTATTAAAATGTTTCTGGTTTAGGGGAACTTGACTTTCTTAGAAATAGAAACTTTAAATGTTGAGCTTAACTTCAATTGTGAATCCAGTTTAAACATTTTTTTTAATGGATTAAGATCATATTTATTCTTAAACTTTGTATCTCACATATATTCATTGAATTTCTAAAATTAAGAAAAACATTTAAAAGATCATTGAAAAATATTGCTTTTTGGTGCTAGGGAATAGAGAGTAGTAAACACATGAGAATTATTTACCTTTTTTAGATTGCCTTAAAGAAACAGGGTTGATGAGTGAAAGTGTGTGTGTGTGTATGTATATATATATATTTTTTTTAATTTGTTTTTTAGATCTGATGTTAGATCTTATTTGTCACTCTTGGAACATCTCATTTTTGACTGGACTCAGAAGTTCTCAGGACAGCCTCCATCTCTTGGTAATCTGTTATTGCCATTTTTCTTTGGCTTCCTTCATTCTCTTGGCCAAAAGTTTAGCATATTCTGCAGCCTCTTCCTTATTTTTCTTAGTACACTGTTTCTTCAGAGCAATAGTGTTGCAATAGGCCAGCATTCGTGTTGCAGAATACGTGGAGTAATATGACGCTGAATCTTGGGTGCTTTGGTAGTGGGTTTCTTACCTTCTTTGTTTAAGGGCTTTCTCACAATATATTGGTGGACATCTTCTTCTTTAGAGAGGAGAGAAAGTGTATTCATTTGGACTCTGGGTTAAACAGAAATCTTAACTCATACTAGTCCATAATGGAATTTAAGAATTATGGCGATAGGAAGTTGTCTTAGCAACAGAGGTCAGGAGTGTGATTAAATTTCCAGAATAATTGGAACATCTGCATGTTTTCTTCTGTCTCTTGTCTGTCTTCCTCTCTGTGTATGTGCATCATCTTAAAATCTTTCTAAATAAGCTTCATTCACTTGGTCCCTAACTTTTCCCAAGCTTTATTTGTAAAATAGTTCAGACATTCAAAGAGTGCCTGCCACTACTTTTCTCAGTTTCATTTTCAAATTTTCTGACAAAGAACTTTGAATGGCCACTTGGTCAGGGAGAAGTATCATGCTATATAACATGACTGGTAAAACTGTGGGAATGAATTACGGGTGAACTGGGGCAGTTAAAAAGGTAGAAGGGGGCAATTTCCAGGAGAAAGAGTAGGGATGATTGAGGTGCCATGTAGGGAAAAACAAGCGTGTGTTTTTGAAATGATCTTATCTTCAGATTACTTCTGACAGGGAAGACTGAGCTTTGGAAGAACCTCTGAAAGACAGCCTACATAGCACTTTCAGTTAAGGGCAGTATCTTGGTTTAGAGGTTCTCTCCAATCATATCCTAAACTGCTGTTCCATTGGAATGATGCCAAACACTGAGTTCACTGCTCAAGTATAGAAAATTGTGGCAAAGAGGCTAGCATGACTTCTGGGTTTTTAATCGAAAAGTTGGTCATACCATTGAAGCACTCATCCCAGACTCTCTGTATGTACCAGAGATGCAGCTCACTCTCTTTGGGAGTAGAAGTATGACTGGGATTCTTAGAGTTAAGTTAAAACAAATGGTAATTGGCAGAGCAATTACAGGGCAGAACAGAAATATAACTGGTTCTGTTAGCAATCACTCTTAGTTGTCTTGGAAAATCCATCCTGCTTATATGAAAGAGACGTTCTGTCTAAATGTGTATACCACGTTGCAGTGGCCTGAATTAGCAGCTTGAATGTGTGTTGATATTTTGTGCTGACCATAAAACCTGTCAGAAAGATTAAAGTCTAACACAGATGTCAGGAAAACCAACAGTTGAGTATGGAATTTGTATGAGGAAAAATAATCTTAAAGTTGGAACCCTCTAAAGAGGATTTGGAACAAGTTGTGGAAGATGTGGAGAGACTGTTAGAGGGAGCCCTGTAAAAAGTTTTTCATGTCAGAGAAAGATTAGAATATCAAGCATTCTTTAGTCTGCCTAATTTTTGAGTGATTTGTTTGGGAAAGACAGACTTGTTAATGTTGCATTTTTTTTCTTGGAAGAAAAATGTTAGACCAAAAGGCTAATAGAATTATTTGCCAGATGCCCTGTTCTAGTAATCCATTGAATAACCTAAATATACAGTTCAGTGAATCCTGATAACTCAGAGTCATATTTAAAATAGTAGAACTGTTTAACTATAGTTCCCAGGTTTGGTTGATCTGTGAATATGTGGGACTGGACTTTTCTAGAAGGACAGTAGGAAAGTTTTAGATAAACACTACACTTTGCATTTTATTTTTGTCCAGGTCTACCAGAGAATATGTTTCCCAGGTTGTTGTTTTCTTTATAGTTTTAGAAATATTTAAAATTAAAAAATTTTTTTTAATTTAAAAATACTCATGCATTTCAAACATTATATGTAATATATATATAGATTATTTATAGATTAATAAACACTCATGAAACTGCCATCCAACCAAGAACCAAAATATTATGAGTAACTTATCCATACTGCTTCAGTAATAAATTTTATTCCTGTATAAATTTGTCTTTGTATCTGCCTCTTCTTTGTCTTTCTTTCCTTTCCTCCTTTCTCCCTTCTCTTCTTCTCCGTCTTTCTTTCATTGTGTCTTCTCTGGGATCTGAGATTTACCTTCTTTTGAAGAAGATTGCATCCTCTTTAACCCATTTAAATTCTATTTCAAGCTTGTTTGAGGATTTAGAACAGAAGGCATTTATGTCTTCCTGTTTTTGATAAAACCCTAATGTCTTTTGGGATGCTTTACTCTTAGTTGTACATAATGATTGCTTTGCATGCTGCTAACTGAACAAAGGTGGTAATAAATGGAAGTGAGACATCGTAAGTGATGAAACCATTATGTTTTAAAAACCTGTGATTGATAAGGATATGCTTGTCTATAAACATGCCACTTAAGGTTTCTAAAGAATGTGCATGAGGCATAGTATTCAGACAGATTAGAGAAACCATTCCCTAGAGTAATTAGAAATTCTGTGACATGTTCTAAAAAATAAATTGAAGTAAAATATATTTTAAAGACAGAGTGCATCTTTTGTATGATTTCAAGAGGTAGTCATATCCTGTGGTTCTCAAAGTGTGATCACCAGAACAGCAGCAGCAGCGTCACCTGAGAACTTGCATATGTGATCTAGGTACTTTGACCATTGGGTGATCTGGTACAGCTAAAGTTTAGAACCACTGTTATATACTCTATCTTCATTTATATTAACTAGTTTAGGTTGGCATGGTAATTTGGAGTAGTGCTGTGAGAGGGTCTGAATTTTCTATTGCAAGTGACAGAAATCCAACTTAAACTAGTTTAAGAAAAAGGGAATTTACAGGCTCCCTCAGCTGAGTTGGAAGATTATTGGGGAAGTTCACAGGTTCAGAGCAGAAACTATAAGAATCAGGGCCATGGAGCTTGTAAAACTGCTTGTTTCTGCATAACTTTGTCATTTTTATAGACTAAGTTCCTGTGTATGCTTGTCAGGTGGCACAGATGGTCACAGGCAGCTCCAAATTCATGTTCTCTGAGCGTAGCAATTCCAGAAAGAGCTGCTTTTTACCATTTCACAAGCCCACTCTTCAACAGTTAAATTCATAGGAATGAGGGTCAATGACTGGCTTAGCCTGGGTCATATGTCTATTTGTGGGAGAAAGGAGAATAGAAAAGTGTGCCACTACATTGTCAGGAGTGGCACACTTTCGGTTGCTTTCAAATAAGCTTAACAGTCTTTGAAGCACAGCAAGAAATCTAGAGGATTATCGAGTTAGAAAATGGGACATATGCAAACATGTTAGCTACTTTATTGTGTTAGAGTGTGGTTAACCATTTCGTTAAAGTCTTACGGTGCCAAAATATGGAAGTTGATGTTTTAGGTTTTTTATTTTGTATAGAGTTAATTTTTGTCATTATAAAAGCAAATATAATTAGAGCAATGCAAACCAAAACTACAGTGGAGTACCATCAGAATGGCCATCATTAAAAAGTCTACAAATGGAAAATGCTGCAGAGAGTGTCCGGAAAAGCGAGCCCTTCTACACTGGTGGCGGGTATGTTGGTTGGTACAGCCCCTGTGAAATACAGTGTGGCAGTTCCTCAGAAAACTAAAAACAGAGCCGCCATATGATCCAGCAGTCCCACTCCTGGGCACATACCCAGACAAACTATAGTTCCAAAAGATACATGCATCGTTCATAACAGCCAAAACGTAGAAACATCCAAATGTTCATTGACAAATGAATGGATAAAGATGATGTGGTACCTATATAAAATAGCATACCACTCGGTCATGAAAAAGAATGGAAGGCCATTTGCAGCAACATGGATGCAACTAGAGATTATCATACTGTGAAGTAACTCAGAAAGAGAAAGACAAATATCCTATGGTATCCCTTATATGTGGAATCTAAAATATGACACTAATAAACCTGTCTACAAAACAGAAAAAGACTCACAGAACAAACTTGTGGCTGCAGAGGGGAAAGCGTGTCGGGGGAGAGAAAGACGGGGAGTTTGGGATCAGCAGATGTAAACTGTTATATATGGGATCCATAAACAACATGGTCCCACTCTGGAGCAGGCTACTATATATACAGGGAACTATATTCAATATCCTGTGATAAACCATAATGGAAAAGAATATTTTAAAGAATGTATGTATATACCTGAGTCACTTTGCTGTACAGCAGAGACTTGCACATTGCAAAACAACTGTACTTCAATAAAATTAAATAATAAGAACCTATTACATGAGAAAAAAATAAGCATTGAGTATAAAAGTAAATATACCCTGTGTTGTTTAGTTGCTAAGTTGTGTCCGACTCTTATGTGAGTTCATGGACAGTGGACCACCAGGCTCCTCTGTCTGTGGGATTTCCCAGGCAAGAATACTGTAGTGGGTTGCCATTTCCTTCTCCAGGAATCTTCCTGACCCAGGGATCAAACTTGTGTCTCTTGTATTGGCAGGTGGGTTCTTTACCAGTGAACCACCAGGAATGCCCAAACCCTTGACATCTGGAAAATACTGAAAAATAGGAAAGAAAAAAATCACGTAATGTTCTGCTCTCCAGAGACAACTACATTTTGGTGAATTTCCTCTGCATATTTTTTTGGTAAAATTATGATATTATAATGTTAAGTTTTTTCTTTGTTTTGATTAGTATTTATTACTAACTTTCTATCAGAGTGTAGTAGAAACTTAATCTTCTTCAGTATAGATTCCACCAGAGTTGTATGGTGTTTATTTTTTTTAAGACTTAATTTTTTAGAGCAGTTTTAGCTTCATAACAAAATTAAGAGGATGGTATGGAAATGTCGCATGTACTCCCTGCTCCCAATATGTGTAGCCCCCCACCAGAATGGCGTATTTTTAAAAATTAATGAATCTACATTGACACATCATAATTGCCCAAAGGCCATAGTTTAACATTACCCCTTCACTCTTAGTGTTGTAAATTCTGTGAAAATGAACAAATGTATAGTGATATGTATTCATCATTATGATATTACACAGTATTTTCACTGCCCTAAAAATCCTCTGTGCTCCGTTTGTTCATCCCCCCTCTTCTTCTGCCAACTACTAATCTTTTTATTCTCTTAATAGTTTCACCTCTTCCAGAATATTATATAGTTGGAATTATACAGTATATAGCCTTTTCAGATTAACTTCTTTCACTTAGTAATATTTTTAATTCCTCCATGTTTTTTAATGGCTTGATAGCTCATTTCTTTTTTAGCATTGAATAATATTCCATTGCCTAGATGTATCACAGTTTATCTGTTCACCTTCTGAAGGACATCTTGGTTGCTTCCAAGTTTTGCCCATTATAAATAAAGTTGCTATAAATATCCATGTGCAGGCTTTTGTGAACATAAATTTTCAACTCCTTAGAGTAAATACTAAACATGATTGCTGGATCATATGGTAAGAGTGTATTTAATTTTTAAAGAAATTGCCAAACTGTTTTCCAAAGTGACTGTACCATTTTGCAATCCCACCAGCAATGAATGTTGTAGGATTGATGTTAATTTTCAAATCTCGTTTTCATTTGAATTTACAAGTAAGGAATATGTTCATTTTAAGTTTCTTGACATATAGCACTATCATCATTAAGTATTTTAAATTTAGTTGTTACATTTAATTGTTCATTTGATAGGCAAAAACTGGCTGTCTTATTTCAACTTCTTGAGTCCTTGATTACTGATGAGTCAGTTTTTATTTCAGTGGGTTTCGTTAACTGTAGTTCCTCTTTTGTGGCTTTCTGGGTTCTTAACCCACTCATTGGGCTTCCCTGGTGGCTCAGATGGTAAAGAATCCGCCTGCAATGCAGGAAAACTGAGTTCAATCCCTGGGTTGGGAAGATCCTCTCGGTAAGGGAACAGCTACCCACTCCAGTATTCTGGCCTGGAGAATTCCATGGACAGAGGAGCCTGGTGGGCTACAGTCTATGGGGTCACAAAGAGTTGGATAAGACTGAGTGGCTTTCATTTTCAGCCCACCTCTCTGCTGATGTCTTGGGTTTTTTATTGATTTGCAGGAGTTCCTTAAATGAGCTCTGTTTTCTTTAGTTTCCTAGTTTATAGTTTTTATAAAACAATATATAAACCTGTTATTTTGTGTATTTTAATTCCATTTGGCTTTAGATTATCTTATTTTTAAGTTTAAAAATTCTCTTTTCAGAGGTCCAGTTGTTGTTTTGTTTTTTGTTATTATGACTCTTTATTTCATCTAGAATAAAGAAATTTTCAAGCTTTTGTGGTAATTTCTGTAGGCCAGTGTTTCTTGATTCATTGTAAGGTTTAAGGACAATAAAAGAAGACAGAGAAACTTTAGTGACAAAATACATTTTAGCAATGAAAAAAATGATAACTTCTTATCTGACAGATCTAAACTTTCTCATCAGAGCTAATGTTTAGACAACATTTCTGGTTAGCCTTCTCTTGGTACAGCAAAAGCATTTGTATTTGCTGGAAATAACATTCATTTATGAAGAAATTATGGCAGAAATCTGTTTAAACAGTGAGAAAATTCTAGACTGTTCAGACAGCCCAGGATTTTGAAAAAACCTTGGGCTTTGGCAAGAGCCCAGGAGAGGAAGTGTCTGCATCTGCTACATTCTAGAAGCCTTCCCAAAGAGTCACTGTAAGGCAGCCAAGAGAACAGTGTATTTCACTACTGTGTGGTTCTGGAGGAAACTTAGGAGGACTTCCAGCATGTCAGTTTCTGTGGTGATCTATTTTTATTGATTCAAGTTAGGAGGAAAATGGCGTGTGTGTATGTGTATTGGGGTGTGTGTGTGTGTGTGAGAGAGAGAGAGATTGCGAGTTTTCTATTGTGGACAATGGTGTGTGTGTGTGTGTGTGTGTGTGAGAATGATAGGGAGTTTTCTAGTGTGGACTTGAACCTGTTGCTTTCGGTGAAGTCTCTTGGGGAGAGTCAGAGGTGCCTGCACAAAGAGGAATAGGGTGACAAGTGAGAATAAGCAATGGGTGTCTGTTATTGGTGTAAACAGTGTTACAGGGGTAACTTGTTTTCCTGTAAGGTAATAAAGAAGAACTTAAAAGTCCGTGTTTATGTGGTAAAGAAGGAGCAAGAGAAGAGTGCTAACAGGGCCTTTGGGAAAGCAGGATAAAACCTGCTGGTTAGTTGAAAATCTGCATCTGCCATGAAGAATCCATTCCAGAAAAGAAAGACAGAAGGGCTTTGCTGCCAGTTTTTTTTTTTTTTTTTTTTTCTGAATGCTAGAGCTATGTCCTGGGCTAAGGATTTTTTACGTAGAACACAGTAGAAAAAGCTCAACTTTGGGTCCTTTGAGAGAGATTACTAGCCTAAATCGACAGCTCGCTAGCTTAAATACCACACTATTCACCTATTTAATGTTCATGATTGGTTGATTTTGAGTAGTTTCACAGTGTTCTTCAGCCATCAGTCCCTGCAGTATATTTTGGAACATATTCATCACCTCCAAACCTACAACTTTTAATTGAACTTATTTTAAAATCTAAAGCCATTGTAGGGAAAAAATGGACCAAGTTAGGAATTAAGGGGATTAATCAGAAAGCTCTGAAACATTTTGTCCCTTTAAATATATTCTAACATTTTAGAATGTATTTTGGTAGTATTTAAATTAAGTTACTCTAATAAAGTAGTATATTTTAATGGGAAATTCATGACTTAGGTCTAGATCGCAGAGTAAACTTAATGAAAAAGTATACTACCATCCAGTTGATCTAACTGTAGTAGTAACTAAAGAGAAAACAAACAGCATTTTTAAGCATACATTATCATGGTGATAGCAAACATGTATATTTTTCTTTTAACATGAAATATCAAGTGAGTACTGTTCTATGAAAAATAAGATAGTAGCTCTTACTAAGTTATTAAATCAGTTTACTAGAATTAACAGTGTTCTATGGGCAATCTTAAAGTCTGACTTACATTTTATTCATAGGAAAAATAGGTTAGGAACTTTTCCTATCCTTCCTTTGTTTTAAATAATGGCCATATTTCTCTTGTAGGTGTGTGAGCCTGTAAAATTAAACCTTTGAAGATGATCTGGTATATTTTAGTTGTAGGGATTCTACTTCCCCAGTCTTTGGCCCATCCAGGCTTTTTTACTTCTATTGGTAAGTCTTAATTATTTTGTTGTGTTTGTTTTTGTATTTAAAAATTTCCTTTTTTTCATATTTTTAAATCGGTAAAAACAAATACATTATATTCTCAGGGACTGAAACATTACTTCAGTCCATACCCCTCTAAAAATCTTTCTTTTTTCCTTCATATTTAAATATTTAATTTTTTCTGATTGCCAAAACTTAATAAAGCATACAAAAGAAAATTCTCTGATAGAGTCTACCTGGCAAATCACTTAATAGATATACTTAGTCTTTATTTTCCTATATGAATACTTTATATGTTTTAAAAGAGGTGTTTTCCTACATCCTGTTGACCAGTTTTACCCTTATGTGATTGTGGAGCTAAATAAAACACAAGCAAGTATATTTATGACACTTAATTTTGGAATGTAAAATGATGAGTTTTCTCATCCTATTGAGGCTTGCCTAGTGGCTCAGACCAGAGAAGGCAACGGCAACTCACACCCTTGCCTGGAAAATCCCATGGATGGAGGAGCCTAGTAGGCTGCAGTCCATGGGGTCTCTAGGAGTCGGACACGACTGAAGCGACTTAGCAACAGCAGCAGCAGTGGCTCAGACAGTAAAGAATCTGCCTGAAATGCAGACCTGGGCTTGATCCCTGAGTCAGCAAGATCCCCTGGAGAAGGGAATGGGTACCCACTCCAGTGTTCTTGCCTGGAGAATCCCATGGACAGAGAAGCCTGGTGGGCTACAGTCCATGTGGTCGCAAAGAGACACAATTGTGCAACTTTTTTCTCTCATCCCATTAGGAATAACTAAATATGGATATTTGAATTTCAGTTGTGAAGTTTTTAAGTTTAAAAGTTAAACTTTAAAAGTTTTAACTTTTTGTTAGTGTGATCTTTGTCAAATTGAATAAAAATTTAATCCTCAGTAGTCTCAAAACCCAAAAAAGATGAGGGGGGAGGTAGGGAAGAAGAAATGTTGATCCTTGGAAAGTAATGTTTTGAAATTAAAAAATAAATTCTTAGATGAATAATTTGTTGATATCCAAGCTTGCAGAATTAAGTAGCTTGAAAATTAGAATTGGACCACATGCCTAGAAAAGTTTGGGGCTTAATTTTTATTTATTTGGTTTTAAAAGAAAAAAAATGATGCTCTCTCCAAGATATCTGGTTCATGCCAGTTAAGTCCTTTCATTAAATGAAGCATTTGCAATCATTCTTAAATTATTCTAGAAAACTTGTTTTGACGTATGGGTGGGTATGTATGGGTATTTGATAACTGTCTTCTCTTTTCTTCTTTCTAGGTCAGATGACTGATTTGATTCATACTGAAAAAGATCTGGTGACTTCCCTGAAAGACTATATAAAGGCAGAAGAGGACAAATTAGAACAAATAAAAAAGTAAGTCAAGTGTTTTACTTATTATGACTGACTCCACCTGGATGTTTTCTTCCTGGGTAAAACATTCTTTAAGTGAAAATGAAAGCCCTCTGTCAGTCTTAAAAGGCCGGATAAGGGCTAAAATAGGACCACAGAAAACAAAAGTTAGGCCCAATTAAAGACTTCATGTGGAAGACTATGGATTGAGATAAGAATGTAAATGGATACAGGTAATTGACAGTTGTTTTTTTTTTTTTAAATAGTTGCTAATATCTTCTATCCTCCCTAATCAGGCAATTTTCCACTGCCTTTAGTTTTATGGTTGCATTCTAGAGATTACAGTGGTAAGTATAGTATTATTTAATTGATAGGTTTTTCTTCAAATGCTAATTTATCTTCAATTGACTCAGGTTCATAGTTAATCCTGACCTGAGAGTTCCTAGCCTTTGTTTAATGAGTAGCTAAGTAGTCAGGTTATTTATTTATGTATTTATTTTATTATTTTTTTTTTCTAATTTTATTTTATTTTTAAACTTTACATAATTGTATTAGTTTTGCCAAATATCAAAATGAATCCGCCACAGGTATACATGTGTTCCCCATCCCGAACCCTCCTCCCTCCTCCCTCCCCATACCATCCCTCTGGGCCATCCCAGTGCACCAGCCCCAAGCATCCAGCATCGTGCATCGAACCTGGACTGGCAACTCGTTTCCTACAAGATATTTTACATGTTTCATTGCCATTCTCCCAAATCTTCCCACCCTCTCCCTCTCCCACAGAGTCCATAAGACTGTTCTATACATCAGTGTCTCTTTTGCTGTCTCGTACACCGGGTTATTGTTACCATCTTTCTAAATTCCATATATATATTTATTTATGTATTTATTTTTAAGGTTTCTTTCTTTCTTTCTGCTTGGGTGTGCAGGGTCTGCATTGCTCTGCTCAGGCTGTCTCTAGTTGCAGTGCCCGGGCTTCTTGTTGAGGTGGCTTCTCTTGTTGCGTACCTGGGCTCTAGGTGCATGGGCTTCAGCAGTTGTTCATGGGCCTAGTTACCACTACATGTAGGATCTTCCTGGTGTAGGGATGGAACCTGTATCCCCTGTGTTGGCAGGCAGATTCTCAACCACTGGACTATCAGGGAAGCCCCAGTTTTTCTGTTTTAAAATATAGTTTCTAAGTACTGAGTACAAAATTTTTCTGTAAGTGTGATTTAAATGAATATGTAACTGAATTTGGATTGGGCTGATGTGTACTTTATAATAATCAATTATTTGGACTTGTAGGGAAATAAATTTTTAGATTCTTACTGCTGCTGCTACTGCTGCTAAGTTGCTTCAGTCATGTGTCCAACTCTGCGACCCCATAGATGGCAGCCCACCAGACTCCCCCATCCCTGGGATTCTCCAGGCAAGAACACTGGAGTGGGTTGCCATTTCCTTCTCCAGTGTATGAAAGTGAAAAGTGAAAGTGAAGTTGCTCAGTTGTGTCCGACTCTTAGTGACCCCATGGACTGCAGCCTACCAGGCTCTTCCGCCCATGGGAATTTCCAGGCAAGAGTACTGGAGTGGGGTGCCATTGCCTTCTCCGAGATTCTTACTAGAGGGGTCCAATCAACTTTTACTAAGATATGTTACATTTACTGTAACCATTTGGGAGAAACATAAAACTAAAAAAAGTCTTATATTTTAATTTTTCCAAATTAGATTTTATCTGTAAGAGAATCTTGCTTTTTTTAAAATCTTTATAATTTTGCTTAAAATATTTTTAGGTATAGTTTTAACTCAAAAACCTCTAATCTTTTTTGAGTGCTTTACTAAATTATGTTCTTCCTCATTAAGTGTGTATTTACTTTATGTATATTCCATTTGTGTCTTACATTTTAGATGGGCAGAGAAATTAGATCGATTAACCAGCACAGCGACAAAAGATCCAGAAGGATTTGTTGGACACCCTGTAAATGCATTCAAATTAATGAAACGTCTGAACACTGAGTGGAGTGAGTTGGAGAATCTGGTCCTTAAGGATATGTCAGATGGTAAGTCAGATGGTAAAACTAATGAGCCAAAAAAAAAAAAGCATTTTGGGTACTACCTGTAGAAATGCCAAAAGAAGTGATAAATTCAGTTCACAGAACATCAAGTGTTCAGTCTTATAACTAAATTATTGCTGAAATGTGTTTGATTTGACTAGAGTTAGTTTAGCCTAGATCCTGAATTCTTGATTTAAAAAAAAATGAGTAAACACTGAAAACAAAGAAAAATAAAATTTTATTCTTAAAAAAGTAATTTCTACTCTTCATTTACTTAACACTGGTCCTTTTTACTTTGAAATACACTAAAGTGAATCAATTATTGGCATATAGCTTCATTTCTGAGGATAATCATTTGCATTTTAGGATTACCTTCAGATTTTAAAAATTTATGGCTAGTTCTTTATCTTCTAATCAATTATTAACATACTGGGAGTGGTACTGATAAGGGAAAACATTAGCTGTGTTTTTCCTAGTACTTTGAAGCTTAGGATTGTTTTGGTTAACATAAACTATAAATTTAAAAACTGAGACTCCAAACAGTAATAATGAATGTCCTTCTCAATGAAATAGTAAAATTATAGTTGGAGTAATGAGATGTTTGAGATATTTAAGTAACATATACAGAAAACTAAGTCTGAAGTTTAAGGAAGTAAAGGTATTATTATGCTTAGTACATAGTATTTATTTGTTGAATGATTGAAGATGGCAAAAAAAGAAAAGAACTGAGCCAGCTGTGTAGGTGAAGTACTCCAAGGGTGCTTTCAAGTGTTTGTGAGCAGTAAACTAAGCTATTATGCATAGGACAGGAAAACCGTGCTAAGAAAAATTAAGGCAAGCACTTATAAATATTTTGACATGAGAAGGAAATACCTATGATCATTTGCTCTCTTATATAACACCATGAGAATATTTTTAAGGTCATATATATTCATATATATATGCGTTTGTATACATATATACATATACACATGTTTGTTTATTATTAAAAAAAACCTCAAGTAACGACCTGTATGACCTAAGTGTTTTTAAAATAAGATAAGCCTCAAGACTTTGGTATTTTAATCTGTGGTAGTACCCCATAATGCCATAGTAGATAAGCATTTTCTCTTATTGGAGAGGATTTTAAGCAACTTCTAGGAGATTTTTTTTTTGAGGCATAAAAAACATTACAGTTCTCTGTAAAACTTGCTTGTAAAAATTGTGTGGATTTTGTGACTTAAAACTATAAAGAATATGCTTAATATGAACTTAGACCTCTTCAGCTAGTTGTTTGTTTATACATTTCAATTAACATAAAAATACCTGGCCTTTTGATGATCAGAGTATGTACATAGTTGATTATAAGTAAATGAGCGTGGAGGGAAGTCTCATACCTAACTTCGATCTGCAAATGATGACACATATATTATTCAAATTTTAAACCACTTTTTGTTTCTGTTGTATTGATTTATTAAGGGAGTATTTAGCATCCATTTTCCTTCGGAGTTATATGTATGTACTTGTGCTTAGTAGCCCAGTTGTGTCCAACTCTTTATAACCCTTTGGACTGTAGCCTGCCAGGCTCCTCTGTTCATGGGATTTTTTCCCTTAATATATATATTTTATTGAAGTATAGTTGACTTACAGTGTTTCAGGTACACAGCAAGGTGATTCATTTATATATATGCATATGTTATTTTTGAAATTATTTTCCATTATAGATTTTTACAAGATATTGACTATAGTTCCTTGTTTTGTACAGTAAACCTTTGTTGCTTGTTGTATGTCTGTATTTTTTAATTAAAAATTTAGCATTTTATTCATAGTAAGTAAAAAAAAGTGTAATCAAAATGTCATACATTTTTTAATTAGGCAAAATTTCATAAGTTTTCTAAAATATATATATTATACATATATATGTATACAAAAACTTGACTACTATGCTTGATAAAGCCTTGAGAACATCAAAAAAAAAAAAGAGATGGGGAAATTGGAAAACATAAACTAAGTGAAATGGGAGCACTGAATATAAAATAGAAAAAGTGAAACAAACTAAATAAAAGATCATCATGTAGGTCCATGGGATGTTTTTTAGGCAAAAATACTGGAGGAGTTGCCATTTTCCTCCTCCAGGGGATCTTGCTGATCAGGGATCAAATCTCCTGTGTCTCCTCCTCTGAAGGCAAATTCTTAACCTGCTGAGCCATCAGGGAGGCCCTAGGAGTTACATAGTTACCAGTAATTTCTGAATTTGATTTTTGCTATATTTTATGTAAAACATTTAAAAATTAATATTAGGATTTATGTAGAGCAAACCTTGATTGATGAACACTATATTTGATAATTAAATAGATCTAAATATATTTTAATAAATGAGCTTACCCAATACTCTGAAATAAGTAATTATTTCTTCCTTCTCCTTAAAGAATTCCACCAAACTTTATGTATTTACACACCTATGTGATATGTGGCACATGGAAAAAGAAAATAGAACTTTAAAAGCATACATTTTATCTGAAAATATAATTTGTTGCCAGTGAATTTGGTTTTCAAGTATTTAAATCTGTTTGCTTTTCAAGCTTCAAGCTTAGCAGAGGCTGTACTGTGTAACTAAAACCTATTCAGATAGATATAATTTATGCAGTGACCTCAGATTACATAAGCAACATTAAAAATGGTTTGGGAAGATATAACAAATTAGAGGTGTATCAAGTCTCATTCAGTGTATTTAATTTTTTCTTGTTACACATGATATAGTGGAAAATTATAATAATATAGATTAAAAAAATCTTTATAAGACTTGTGTTAGAAATTAAAAGTCTGTGAGGGTCTAGAGTCTTTTTTCTTCCAATTATATTGAGATATAATTGACATATGGTACTGTAGAAGTTTAAAGTGTACGGTACAATGATTTTACTTACACACATTGGGGAATGGTTATCATAGTTAGTGAACATTCATCATCCCATGTAGTTACAAAATTTAAAAAATAGAAAAAATGTTTTTCCTTGTAATGAGAACTCTTAGGATGTACTCTTTTTTATGTGGGTGTTAATTATATTTATCGTGTTGTACATTACATCCTCCGTACTTATTTATCTTATACCTGAATCTTTGTGCCTTTTGCCTGCCTTCCTCCAAATCCCTTATACCCCTACCACCTGCCTCTGATAACCACAAACCTGATCTCTTTTTGAGATCATGAGTTTGTTTTTGAAATATAACTGACCTACAATACTATGTTAGTTCCTGTTATACAACATATTGATCCTATATTTCTGTGTATTTCAAAATGATCACCATGAGAAGTCCAGGTATGAAATGTCATCACGGTACAAATATATTACATAGTTATCAACTATATTCCCTACATTGTACATTTCAAACTTGTGTCTAAATCTTTTTTTGCTCCTCTATTTTAAGGTTTTATCTCTAACCTAACCATTCAGAGACAGTACTTCCCTAATGATGAAGATCAGGTTGGGGCAGCCAAAGCTCTGTTGCGTCTACAGGACACCTACAATTTGGATACAGATACCATCTCAAAGGGTGATCTTCCAGGTAAGGATTCTTGTAGCCTATGAAAAAACCCATCTCCTGGCTTCTCTGTTCAGTCCATTAGGACAATATTGATATAAGAAGACTTCAGTTATTTAAAAATTTTTAACACTAATTTGTTTCATATCCTTTGGGTCAAAACAACCTTTTCTCTAGTTCTTAATAGTTGTGGATAAGCTGCTAGCTTGTTACTGTGAAAGCCTGTGATTTTAGGGACTAACTTAAGCAATTTTAACATGAAAGAGAAACTATTTTTCCAAATGTCTTTCTTTATAATACCAATGTTTGTATGTAAAGTTATAAGGGAATTGATAAAGTTTGTATGTTCACTATTTTAAAACCAAGATATGTGGAGTGTGTGCTGATTTTTAGTATTCTATAGTATGAAACATCCTGCTTTCTGACTTCTTTTTCGCAAAACACTTTTTAAAATACTTTTATTTATTTTTGGCTGTGCTGGGTGTTTGTTGCTTCATGTGGGATTTCTGTAGTTGCAGAGAGTGGGAGCTACTCCAGTTGCGGTATGCTAGCTTCTCATTGCAGTGGCTTCTCTTGTTGCAGAGCACAGGCTCTAGAGCACTCAGGCTTGAGTAGTTATGGAGAATGGAATCAGTAGTTGCGGCTTTCAGGCTCTAGAGTGTGGGCTCAGTATTTGGCACACACGCTTATTATAGTATCCCTCATGGCATGTGGGATCCTCCTGGACCAGGGATTAAACTGGTGTCCGTGCATTGCAAGGTGGCCTGTCAACCACTGGACCACCAGGGAAGCCCCCAAACCCTCTTTTTTTAAGTTACAGCTGATTTCATGGTAATCCATTTAAATTTTTTATTGTGAAAAGAACATAAAAACAAAATTTACCATGTTAACCAATTTTAAATGTGTAGTTTATGGCATTAGGTGCATTTGCATTTTTATGCAACCATTATTACCGTCCATCTGCATAGCTTTTTTCATCTTTTGAAACCAAAGCTCTGCAGTCATTAAACAATAACTCCCCAACCCCCACTTTCCCAGCCCCAAGCAACTGTCATTCTACTTTTTGTCTCTGATTTTGACTACTCTGAGTCCGTCATGTAAGTAGAATCATATAGTGTTTGCCTTTTTGTGACTGGCTTATTTCACTTAAGATGATGTCCTTCAAGGGTCATCCATGTTGTTGTATATGTTGAAACTTCCTTCATTTCTAAGGCTCAATAATATTCCATTGTATGTATCCATATTTTGTTATGCATTCATCTGTTCATGGACACTTGGGCTGCTTCCACATGTCAGCTGTTGTGAATAATGCTGCTGTGAACAAGGGTGTGCAAATAGCTCTTCAAGACACTGCCTTTCATTCTTGAGTATATACCCAGAAGTGGAATTGCTGGATCAGATGGTAATTCTATTTTTAATTTTTGAGAAGACACCATTTTACATTCCCACCAACAGTGCACAAGGGTTCCAGTTTCTCTAGACCATTGCCTACACTGGTTATTTTCTTTTTTTAAATTATTTATTTGTTTACACAAATTTCATATAAACAGAAAAGTATAGAGAATAGCATTCATGAACCTGCCACCTAGGATTCATATTAATATTGTACCTTATTTGCCACATAATTATGTATGTATTTATTTATGTTTAATTGGAGGATAATTACTTTACAGTTGGAGAAGGAAATGGCAACCCACTCCAATATTCTTGCCTGGAGAATCCCCATGAACAGAGGGGTCTGACGGGCTACAGTCCATGGGGTCTCAAAGAGTCGAACACGGCTGAGCGACTAAGCACAATTACTTTACAATACTGTGATGGTTTTTGCCATATATCAGTATGAATTGGCCATGGGTACACGTCCCCTCCCTTTTGATAGCCTCTCCCTCCTACCTTCCACCCCGTGCATCTAGGTTTTCACAGAGCACTGGCTTTGGGTTCCCTGCGTCAAATATCGGACTCCCACTGGCTATCTGTTTTACATATGGAAATGTATATGTTTCAAGGCTATTCTCTCAAATCATCCCACCCTCTCCTTCCCGTACTGTGTCCAAAAGTCTGTTCTTTATGTCTGTGTCTCCTCAGATGCCCTGCACATAGGATCATTGGTACTAACTTGTTAATATACAATATTTGTCTTTCTTATTTACTTCATTCTGTATAATAGGCTCTGTGTTTATTCATCTCATTAGAACTGACTCAAATGCATTCCTTTTTATAGCTGAGGAATATTCCATTGTGTATAGGTACCAGTTTCCTTATCCATTCATCTGTCTATGGACATATGGGTTGCTTCCACGTCCAGTTCAGTTTAGTTGCTCGGTCATGTCTGACTCTTTGCAACGCTATGGATTGCAGCACACCAAGCTTCCCTGTCCATCCCCAAATCCCGGAGCTTGCTCAAACTTATGTCCACTGAGTCGGTGATGCCATCCAACCATCTCATCCTTTGTTGTCCCCTTCTCCTCCCGCCTTCAATCTTACCCAGCATCAGGGTCTTTTCCAGTGAGTCAGCTCTTTGCATCAGGTGGCCAAAGTATTGGAGTTTCAGCTTCAGCATCAGTCCTTCCAATGAATATTCAGGATTGATTTCCTTTAGGATTGACTGGTTTGATCTTGCAATCCAAGGGACTCAACCAGAGTCTTCTCCAATACCACAGTACAAAAGCATCAATTCTTCAGCACTCAGCTTTCTTTATAGTCCAACTCTTACATCCATACATGACTACTGGAAAAATCATAGTTTAGACTAGATGGACCTTTGTCGGCAAAGTAATGTCTCTGCTTTTTAATATGTTGTCTAAGTTGGTCATAGCTTTTCTTCCAGGGAGCAAGTGTCTTTTAATTTCATGGCTGCAGTCACCATCTGCAGTGATTTTGGAGCCCCCCAAAATAGTCTCTCACTGTTCGGATTGTTTCCCCATCTATTTGCCATTAAGTGATGGAACCAGATGCCAGGATCTTAGTTTTTTGAATGTTGAGTTTTAAGCCAACATTTTCACTCTCCTTTTTCAGTTTCAAGAGGCTCTTTAGTTCTTCTTCACTTTCTGTCATAAGGGTGGTGTCATCTGCATATCTGAGGTTATTGATATTTCTCCCAGCAATCTTGATTCTAGCTGGTGCTTCATCCAGCCCAGCATTTCGCATGATATACTCTGCATGTAAGTTAAATAAGCAGGGTGGACGAGAAACAGCTTTGACGTACTCCTTGCCTGACTTGGAACCAGTCCGTTGTTTGATGTCCGGTTTTAACTGTTGTTTCTTGACCTGCATAAGATTTCTCAGGAGGCATGTCAGGTGGTCTGATATTCTCATATTTCCACAGTATGTTGTGATCCACACAGTCAAAGGTTTTGGCATAGTCAATAAAGTAGATGTTTTTCTGGATCTTTCTTGCCTTTTTGATGATCCAACAGATGTTGGCAATGTTCCTCTGCCTTTTCTAAAACCAGCTTGAACATCTGGAAGTTCACGGTTCACGTACTGTTGAAGCCTGGCTTGGAGAATTTTGAGCATTACTTTGCTAGCATGTGAGATGAGTGCAATTGTGCAGTAGTTTGAGCATTCTTTGACATTGCCTTTCTTTGGGATTGGGATGAAAACTGACCTTTTCCAGTCCTGTGGCCACTGCTGAGTTTTCCAAATTTGCTGGCATATTGAGGGCAGTACTTTTACAGCATCATCTTTTAGGATTTGAAATAACTCAACTGTGATTCCGTCACCTCCACTAGCTTTGATCATAATGATGCTTCCTAAGGCCCACTTGACTTCGCATTCCAGGATGTCTGGCTCTAGGTGGGTGATCACACCATCGTGGTTATCTGGGTCATTAAGATCTTTTTTGTATACTTCTTCTGTGTATTCTTGCCACCTCTTCTTAATATCTTCTGTTTCTGTTAGGTCCATACCATTTCAGTCGAGCCCATCTTTGCATGAAATGTTCCCTTGGTATCTCTAATTTTCTTAGAGTCTTTTCCATTCTATTGTTTTTCTCTATTTCTTTGCATTGATCACTGAGGAAGGCTTTCTTATCTCTCCTTGCTGTTCCTTGGAACTTTGCATTCAGATGGGTATATCTTTCCTTTTCTCCTTTGCCTTTCACTTCTCTTCTTTTCTCAGCTATTTGTAAGACCTCCTCAGACAACCATTTTGCCTTTTTGTATTTCTTTTTCTTGGGGATGGTCTTGATCAGTGCCTCCTGTACAATGTCACAAACCTCCATCCATAGTTCTTAAGGCACTCTGTCTATTAGATCTAATCCCTTGAATCTATTTGTCACTTCCACTGTATAATTGTAAGGGATTTGATTTAGGTCATACCTGAATGGCCTAGTGGTTTTCCCTACTTTCTTCAATTTAAGTCTGAACTTGGCAATAAGGGGTTCATGGTCTGAGCCACACTCAGCTCCTTGTCTTGTTTTTCTGACTGTATAGAGTTTCTCCACCTTTGGCTGCAAAGAATATAATCAGTCTGATGTCAGTATTGACCATCTGGTGATGTCCATGTGTAGAGTCGTCTCTTGTGTTGTTGGAAGAGGGTGTTTGCTATGACCAGTGTGTTCTCTTGGCAGAACTCTATTAGCCTTTGCCCTGCTTCTTTTTGGATTCCCAAGGCCAAATTTGCCTTGTTACTCCTGGTATCTCTTGACTTCCTACTTTTGCATTCCAGTCCCCTATGATGCAAAGGACATCTTTTTTTTGGTGTTAGTTCTAGAAATTAAAAGATGGTTACTCCTTGGAAGGAAAGTTATGACTAACCTAGATAGTATGTTCAAAAGCAGATACATTACTTTGCCAACAAAGGTTCATCTAGTCAAGGCTATGGTCCTGTGGTCATGTATGGATGTGAGGTCATGTATGGACTGTGAAGAAGGCTGAGCACCGAAGAATTGATGCTTTTGAACTGTGGTGTTGGAGAAGACTCTTGAGAGTCCTTTGGACTGCAAGGAGATCCAACCAGTCCATCCTGAAGGAGATCAGCCCTGGGATTTCTTTGGAAGGAATGATGTTAAAGCTGAAACTCCAGTACTTTGGCCACCTCATGCGAAGAGTTGACTCATTGGAAAAGACTCTGATGCTGGGAGGGATTGTGGGCAGGAGGAGAAGGGGACGACAGAGGATGAGATGGCTGGATGGCATCACTGACTCGGACGTGAGTCTGGGTGAACTCCGGGAGTTGGTGATGGACAGGGAGGCCTTGCGTGCTGCAGTTCATGGGGTTGCAAAGAGTCAGACACAACTGAGCAACTGAACTCAATTGAACTAGAAGTTCTTGTAGGTCTTCATAGAACCGTTCAGCTTCTTCAGCATTACTTTTCGGGGAATAGACTTGGATTATTGTGATATTGAATAGTTTGCCTTGGAAACAAACGGGGATCATTCTGTTGTTTTTGAAGTTGCACCCAAGTACTGCATTTTGGACTCTTTTTTGACTATGATGGCTACTCCATTTCTTCTAAGGGATTCTTGCCCACAGTAGTAGATATAATGGTCATCTGAGTTAAATTCACCCATTCCAGTCCATTTTAGTTCACTGATTCCTAAAATGCCAGTGTTGACTCTTGCCATCTCCTGTTTGACCACTTCCAATTTGCCTTGATTCATGCACCTAATATTCCAGGTTCCCATGCAGTATTGTTCTTTACAGCATCAGACTTAACTTCCATCACCAGTCCCATCCACAACTGGGTGTTGTTTTGCTTTGGCTCTGTGTCTTCGTTCTCTCTGGGGCTATTTCTCACTGATCTCCAATAGCATATTGGGCACCTACCAACCTGGGGAGTTCATCTTTCAATGTCCTATCTTTCTGTGTATATCCATGTCATCTTTCAGTGTCACGCCCATGTCCTAGCTATTGTAAATGGTGCTGCAGTGACACGGGGGTACATGTGTCCTTTTTAGTTATGGTTTCCTTCGGAGAAGGCAATGGCGCCCCACTCCAGTATTCTTGCCTGGAAAATCCCGTGGACGGAGGAGCCTGGTAGGCTGCAGTCCATGGGGTCGCTACAGTCGGACACGACTGAGCGACTTCACTTTCACTTTTCGCTTTCATGCACTGGAGAAGGAAATGGCAACCCACTCCAGTGTTCTTGCCTGGAGAATCCCAGGGACGGGGGAGCCTGGTGGGCTGCCATCTATGGGGTCACACAGAGTCGGACACGACTGAAGTGACGTCGTCGTCGTCGTCGTAGTAGTAGTGTAAATGCCCAGTAATGGGATTGCTGGGTCATATGTTAGTGTTTTCCTAGTTTTTAAAGGAATCTCCGTACTGTTCTCCAAGTGGTTATATCAATTTGTATTCCCACCAGGAGTATAAGAGGGTTCCATTTTCTCCACATCAAACAGCATTTATTGTTTGTAGATGTTTTGATGGCCATTCTGACCAGTGAGAGGTGATACCTCATTATAATTTTAATTTGCATTCCTCTAATGATGAGCAGTGTTGAGCATGTTTCATGTATTTATTAGTCATCTTTATGTCTTCTTTGGAGAAATGTCTGTTTAGGTCTTCTGCCTACTTTTTGATTGGGTGGTTTGTTTTTCTGGTATTGAGCTGCATGAGCTACTTGTATATTTTGGAGATTAAATCTTTGTCAGTCATTAAGTTTGCTGTTATTTTCTCCCATTCTGAGGGTGTGTTGTCTTTTCACCTTGCTTATAATTTCCTTTGTTGTGCAAAATTTTAAATTTTAATTCGGTCCCAATTGTTTATTTTTGTTTTTATTTCATTTCCTCTAGGAAGTGGGTCATAGAGGATCTTGCTGTGATTTATGTTAGAGTGTGCTCTGCCTATGTTTTCCTCTAAGATTTTTATAGTTTCTGGTCTTACATTTAGGTCTTTGATCTATTTTGAGTTTATTTTTGTGTATGGAGTTAGGAAGTGTTCTAATTTCATTTTATTAGTAACGTAGTTGACCAGTTTTCCCAGAACCACTTGTTGAAGAGACTGTTTTCTCCATTGTATATTTTTGTCTCCATTGTATATTTTTGCCTCCTTTGTCAAAGATAAGGCCCACTGGGGCATGGATTTATCTCCAGGCTTTATATCTTGTTCCATTGGTCTGTATTTCTGTTTTTGTGCCAGTACCATACTGTCTTGATGACTGTAGCTTTGTAGTATATATAAAGTCAGGAAGGTTGATTCCTGCAGTTCCATTCTTCTTTCTCAAGTTTACTTTGGCTGTTCAGGGTCGCTTGTGTTTCCACACAAATTGTGAAATTATTTGTTCTAGTTCTGTGAAAAATACCATTGGTAGTTTGATAGGGATTGCATTGAATCTATAGATTGCTTTGGGTCATGTAGTCACTTACACTATATCGATTCTTTCAATCTAAGAACATTGTATATCTCTCCATCTTTTTTGTCATCTTTGATTTCTTTCATCAGTGTCTTATAGTTTTATGCATACAGATCTTTTGTCTCTTTAGGTAAATTTATTCCTAAGTATTTTATTCTTTTTATTGCAATGGTGAGTAGGATTGTTTCCTTGATTTCTCTTTCTAATTTTTCATTATTAATATATTGGAATTCCAGGGATTTCTACATATTAATTTTATATCCTGTGACTTTACTATATTCATTGATTAGCTCGAATAGTTTTCTGATGGCATCTTTAGGGTTTTCTATGTAGAGAATCATGTCATCTGTAAACAGTGGGAGTTTTACTTCTTCTTTTCCAATCTGGATTCCTTTTATTTTTCTTCTCTGATTGCTGTGGCTAGGACTTCCAAAACTGTGTTGAATAATAGTAGTGAAAGTGGGTATCCTTGTCTTGTTCCTGATTTTAGAAGAAATGCTTTCAGTTTTTCACCATTGGGGATATTTGCTGTGGGTTTGTTGTATATGGGCTTTATTATGTTGAGTTATCTTCCTTCTGGTGTTGAATTTTGTCAGTCTGTCTCTGCATCTATTGAAATGATCATATGATTTTTGTCTTTCAATTTGTTAATATGGTATATCACATTTATTTGCATATTGAAGAATATTTGCATCCCTGGGATAAAGCTAACTTATTCATGATGTATGATCTTTTAAGAGTATTATTGTATTCTGTTCACTAGAATTTTGTTGAGGACTTCTGCATCCATGTTCATCAGTGATTTTGGCCTGTAATTTTCTTTTCTTGTGACATCTTTGTCTGGTTTTGGTGTCAGGGTGATGGTGGCCTTATAGAATGAATTTGGGAGTTTTCCTTCCTCTGCATTTTTCTGGAAGAGTTTGAGCAGGATAAGTGTTAGCTCTTCTCTAAACTTTTGGTAGAATTCACCTATGAAGCCATCTGGCCTTGGGCTTTTGTTTGTTGGAGATTTTTTATTTCAGTTTTGAGTTCCATGCTTGTGATTGATCTGTCCGTGTTTTATTTCTTCCTGGTTCAGGTTTGGAAGGTTCTACTTTTCTAAGAATTTGTCCATTACTTCCACGTTGTCCATTTATTGGCATATAGTTGCTCATAGTAGTCTCTTAGGATCCTTTGTATTTCTGTGTTGTCTGTTGTAACTTCTCCTTTTTCATTTCTGATTTTATTGATATGAGTTTTGATTTTTAATCCCTTTTTTTCTTGATGAGTCTGGTTAACGGTTTGTCAATTTTATCTGCTTAAAGGACCAGCTTTGCTATAGTCTTTCATTTCTTTTGCACTTATTTCTTCTCTGATCTTTATGATTTCTTTCCTTTACTAACTTTGGGTTGGTTTTTTGTTGTTGTTCTTTTTCTAGTTGCTTTAGGTGTAAGTTTAGGTTGTGTGTTTGATGTCTCTTGTTTCTTGAGGTAGACTTATATTGCTGTAAACTTCCCTCTTCACGCTGCTTTTACGGCATCCCATAGATTTTGAGTTGTCATGGTTTCATTGTCATTTGTTTTTAGGCATATTTTGATTTCCTTTTTGATTTCTTTAGTTATCTCATGGTTATTCAGAAGCGTATTGTTTAGCAACCATGTGTTTGTGTTTTGTAGCGTTTCCTATAGTTGATATCTGGATGGCATCACAGACTCGATGGACATGAGTCTGAGTGAACCCTGGGAGTTGGTGATGGACAGGGAGGCCTGGCATGCTGCGATTCATGGGGTCGCAAAGAGTTGGACACGGCTGAGCGACTTAACTGAACTGAACTGATAGTTGATATCTAATCTTACAGTGTTATGATCAGAAAAGATGCTTGAAATGATTTCAATTTTAAATAAATTTACCAAGGCTTGATTTGAGGCCCAGAATGTGGTCTGTCCTGGAGAATGTTCCACATGCACTTGGGAAAATAGTGAAATCTATTGTTTTTGGATGAAATGTGCTGTAGATATCATTTAGGTCCAATGGGTACAATGTATCATTTAAAACCTGTGTTTACTTATTAATTTTTTGTCTGGATGATCTTTTCATTGGTGTGAGTGGGATATTAAAATCCCCCACTATTATTGTGTTACTATTTGTTAGCATTTGCCTTATGTATTGAGGTGCTCCTGTGTTGAGTGCATATGTGTTTATAATCATTATGTCTTCTTGAATTAATCCCCTGATCATTATGTAGTGTCCTTCTTTGTCCCTTCTAACGTTCTTTATTTTAAAGTCTATTTTGTCTGATATGAGCATTGCTATTACCTCTTTCTTTTGGTCTCTGCATGGAATATCTTTTTCCAGTCCCTCACTTTCAGTTTGTTCATGTCCCTAGGTTTGAGGTGGATCTCTAGTAGACAGTGTATATAGGGGTCTTGTTTTGGTATACATTCAGCCAATCTGTGTCTTTTGGGTGGAGCATTTAGCTCATTTACATTCAGGGTGACTTGATGAGTATGATCCTGTTACCATTTACTTTATTGTTTTGGATTTGTTTTTATAGGCCTTTTCTGTGTTTCTTGTCTAGAGAAGTTCCTTTAGCATTTGTTGAAGGGCTGGTTTGGTGGTGCTGAATTCTCTTAGCTTTTGCTTGTCTGTAAAGCTTTTGATTTCTCCTTTGAATGAGATTCTTACTGGATAGACTAATCTCAGTTGTAGGTTTTTGCTTTTTATCACTTTAAGTATATCCTGCTATTCCATTCTGGCCTGTATGAAAGTGAAAGTCACTCAGTCATGTCCAGCTCTTTGTGACCCCATGGACTATATAGTCCATGGAATTCTTCAGGCCAGAATACTGGAGTAGGTAAACTTTCCTTTGTCCAGGGAATTGTCCCAATCCAGAGATTGAACCCAGGTCTCCTGCATTGAATGCAGATTTTTTACCAGCTGAGCCACAAGGGAAAGCCAGGAATACTGGAGTGGGTAGCCTATCCCTTCTCCAGGGGATCTTCCTGACCCAGGAATTGAACCAGGATCTCTTGCATTGCAGGTAGATTCTTTACCAATAGTTTGTTTAAAGATCAGCTGTCAGCCTTATGGGGATCTCCTGGTATGTTATTGTTGCTTTTCCCTTTCTGCTTTTAATATTTGTTCTTTGTGTTTAATTGTTGTTAGTTTGATTAACATGTGTCTTGTTGTGTTTCTCCTTGGGTTTGTCTTGTATTGGACTCTCTGGGCTTCCTGGTCTTGGGTGGCTATTTCATTCCCTATTTCTTTTTTTTTTTGATAGTAGCCAACCTAGTGCATGTGAGGTGGTATCTCACTGCAGTTTTGCATTTCCCTAATGACTGATGTTGAGCATCTTTTCATGTACTTATTAGCAGCCATCTGTATGTCTTTGAAGAAGTATCTGTTCAAGTCCTTTGCCTATTATTTAATTGGGTTACTCATTTTTTTGTTGTTGAGTTTTAGAGATTCTCTATATATAATGCCTTATGAGATACATGATTTGCAAATATTTTCTCCTGTTCTGTGGGTTGCCTTTTTACTCCACTGATAACTGTATTTTGTATCCAAATTTTTAAATTTTTACGAAGTTCAGTTTTTTTTTTTTCTTCTGTTGCCTGTGCCTTTAGGGTCGTATACAAGAAATCATTGCCCAATCCAGTGTTATGAAGCTTTTGTCCTATGGTTTCTTTTAAAAGTTTTACTGTTTTAGATCTTATATTTAGGTCCTTGATTTATTTAGAGTTAATTTTTACATGTGGTATTTGGGAAGGGTTCAGCTTCATTCTTTGCATGTAAATATTTGGTTTTCCTGGCACCGTTTGTTGAAAAGATCGTCATTTTCCCATTGAATGGTCTTGCCATGCTTGTCAGAAATCATTTGACAATATATACAAGGGTTTATTTCTGGCTCTCTATTGCATTGGTCTCTAAGTCTGTTTTTATGCTGGTCTATAAATTGTTTTTTTACACAGTACTTTATTATTGTAGCTTTGTATTAAGTTTTGAAATCAGGAAATATGAGTTTTCCAGTTTTGTTCTTTTATAGGATTGCTTTGACTATTCTGGGTTCCTTGAGATTCTGTATGAATTCTATGATGGAGTTTTCTATTTCTATTTCTGTCTTTTGCATTGAAACTGCAGGTCACTTTGGATAGTACTGACATTTTAATAATGTTGTCTTCCAATCCATGAACATGGCATGTGTTTTTCATTTATTTATGTTGTCTTTCAGTAGCTTTTTGTAGTTTTCACTGTATGTCTTTCACCTCCTTGGTTAAGTTAATTCCTAAGTACTTTATGCTTAGATTTGTTTTTGTAATTTTTTATATTGCTCATTATTGGTACATAGAAATGCAACTTCTTTTTGTGTGTTGTCTTTACATCCTGCAACTTGGCTGAATTAATTTACTAGTTCTAACAAGTGTTTTTGCGGGAGGATTCTTAGGATTTTCTAGTATAAGATAATGTTATCTGTGGGGAGTGTCCTGGTCGTCCAGGGGCTAGGACTCTGAGCTTTCACAGATAAGGGCGCAGGTTCAATCCCTGGTTGGGGAACTAAAATCCCACCAACTGTGTGGTGTGGCAAAAACAAAAAACTGTTATGTGCAAATGGAGATCAGTTTACTTCTTCCTTTCCAGTTTGGGTACCTTTAAGCTTGTTCTTGCCTATTTGCTCTGGCTGCAACTTCAAGTACTAAGTTGAATACAGTGGCAAAAGTGGGCATCCTTGTTCTCATTCTCAAAGGAGAAGCTTTCAGTCTTTTACCATTGAGTGGGTTTTTCAAATATATCTTTTATTATGTTAAAGTATTGATAAACTTCTATTCCTAGTTTGTTGAGTGGTTTTTTTTCCATTATGAAAGAATACTGAATTTTGTCAGTTGCTTTTTTTTTGCATCAGTTGAGATGATCATATGTATGTTTTTTCCCCTTTATTCCATTAATGTGGTGTGTTATATTGATCAATATTCATATGTTGAAATATCCTTGCATTACAGGAGTAAGTTCCACTTGGTCATGGTGTGTAACCATGTAATCATGGTGTATAATCATATGCTGCTGGATTCTGTTTGCTAGCATTTTAAAAAAAATATTTATTTATTTGGCTTTGCTAGATCTGAGTTGCAGCACATGGGCTCTTTAGTTGTGGCATGTGGGATCTAGTTCCCTGACCAGGGGTTGAATCTGGGACTCCTGCATTAGAGGGGCAGAGTCGTAACCAGTGTACCATCAGGGAAGTCCCTGTTTATTAGTATTTTGTTGAAAATTTTTGCATCAGTGTTCATAAGTGATGTTGGTCTGTAGTTTTCTTGTAGTGTCTTTTTCTGGCTTTGGTATGGGGATGATTCTGGCCTCATAGAATGAGATAAGTGTTCTTTCCTGTCTTTTTGAAAAGTTTGAGAAGGATTGGTATTAGGTTTTTTTTTTTAATGTTTGATAGAATTCTCCAGTGAAGCTAATAGTCTTCCAGTCCATGAACATGGCACATGTTTTCCATTTATTTGTGTTAATAACAGAGCTTTTCTTTTGTCAGAATACTGTTGATAACTGATTCAGTTTCCTTACTCAGTTCAGTTCAGTCACTCAGTCGTGTCTGACTTTGAGACCCCATGAACTGCAGCACGCCAGGCCTCCCTGTCCATCACCAACTGCCGGAGTCTACCCAAACCCATGTCCATTGAGTCGGTGATGCCATCCAACCATCTCATCCTCTCTCGTCCCCTTCTCCTCCTGCCCTCAGTCTTTCCCAGCATCAGGGTCTTTTCAAATGAGTCAGCTCTTCGCATCAGCAGTTTCGTTGCTAGTTAAAGGTCTATTCAGATTTTCTATTTTTTTCTTAGTCTTGGTAGGTTTTGTGTTTTTAGGAATTTGTCCATTTTATCTAGGTTATTCAGTTTGTTGGTGTACAATTTTTCGTAGAATTCTTATAATCCTTTGTTTTTCTATAAAATCAGTAGAAGTATCCCCACTTTGATTTCTAATTTTAGTTATTTGGCTTTTTTTCCTTGATCCATGTAGCTAAAAGATTGTCAGTTTTATTGACAAAATTCTTTTCAGAGAACCAACTTTTGGTTTCATTAATTTTATCTGTTATTTTCCATTCTGTGCTTCAATATTTCCTTTCTTCTGCTAGCTTTGGGTTGTTTGTTCTTATTTTTCTAGTTTCTTAAGTTGTAAAATTAGGTTGTTGATTTGAGATCTTGTTTTTTTAATGTAAGAGTCATAACTATAAATTTCACCCTTAGCACTGCTTTCATTGTGTCCTGTAAGTTTTGGTATGTTGTAATTTCATTTTCATTTCTCTTTTAAGTATTTTCTAATTTTCCCTGTGATTTCTTTTTCTTTTTTCTGTTAGCTGTTAAAGAGTGTGGAGTGTATTGTTTAATTTTTGCAAAATTTGAAATTTTCCAGTTTTACTTGTGTTACTGATAACTGCCTTCACGTGATAGTTTACTATTGCCATCTGTCATTTATTCTATGAATATACCATTACTATCTGCTTGTCCTTAATCAGTTGGAAAAATAAAATATGTTACCTCTGTCTTCATACTGAAATTGACTTTCTCAGTAAGAAAATACAGTGGGATGAATGACTTACGATGTTTTTCTTGCTTATCTTTCTAAATTTGGAATGAAGTAGCAAGTGGGAAAACTAATCATGGTGTTCCATTAAACTGTAATGTAATTCCATTAAGTTGGATTTCCAAAAAAGTATACACTTGCAAATTTTATTTTGTTTCTGCTGTTATAGCACTTGTGATAAGATCACAGCCTTGTTTTTTAATTTGCTTCTGGTTTAAAACATAATTTGTTTAATAGATATAAGCCATTTAGTATCTATTTAATATCTATTTAACATAATAACCATTGTGTATAAGTATTAGAGATGCAATAATGAATAAACACTGCTTTTGCCCTTAGGGTACTTAAATTCTTATGCTATGGTATGATGAATGCCTAGCTGGAGATAACTTAGGAGACCATGGAGCACATAGACAGAAATCTAATTCTGAACTTGATAAATGAGAGGTGTAAAGTGAGACTTCCTGGAAGACAGAATATGTTAAAAAATTGAGAAATAATGGACAAGGAATTAGCCAGGAAATAGGGAGTATGAAAAAAGTATTCCAAACAGAACATGTGTATAGGCCAGAGAGGAGAGAACGTTTAAATCAGATAGCTAACAAGTAGTTTGTTTAAGAGCCAAGTGCGTGAACTACGGGCACGGGATGGTGTGAGAATAGTGAGAGATGAGGCTATATAGGTAAAGCTGAAGCCGTCTCTTGAGGGACTTTGTAAGTTATATAGAGAAGTTTGAAGCATTCTGAGTATAATGTGTAGTTATTGAAAAGTTTTAAACAGGGAAATTATATGATTTTCAATTTAGAGATATCATTCTGGCTACAGAATGGTTTGAGACCCGAAGGTAGAGACAAAGAAATCAGAGAGGAGGCTGTTGTAAAAATTTAAAGGATAACAGTGGTAGCTTAGGTTATTTCCAATTTTTGCAGGGCCAAGGTTCCAACAAACATTTTCATTATGTTTTCTTGTGTCCATTGCACACATGCAGGAGTTTCTCTAGGATATAAGGTTCTCAGACTTTACTAGATGTAGCCAGATTGTTCTCCAGAGCAGATGTACCCAAGTACAGTAATATTCCCTCCAGCAATGTATGGGAGTTCTCATTTCTTAATGTCTTTGCTAACAGTTTTGTCAGACTTAAAACTGTAGCAGTTGAGATGTGAAGCCTTTAGGATGAGGACTGGAGGGAAGGATGATTTGCCTTTTTAAATTGCCTCACCCCCAAAAAATCAGAGAAATGCTTTTTTCAGTGGATTTATATTGATGTGATGTTACTTCTTGATTAATTTTGTCTGTTTCTCCTTTTTGAGCCCACCTTTTGAAATGCTTTCTTGATATTTTAATATAAAATCTGATCAGTTATATGTATTTTGGTATTGATGATGGCTTTACAGTTCATATGGACTGTTCCTTTAGTTTCAGGTTGTTCCTAACCCTAACTTGTTTAATAAATTCATAGCTTCCAGAGATATTACACTTTTGGGGGGGAGGTGGTAAAGTAGAAAAGAATGGTGGTATTGCTTTGATAGGCAAAGGGGACAACAGGGAACTAATGCCCTCAAAACTGTGTGTCCTCTACACTTTTTTGTATAGAATATGTCATATATAAAATCTGAGTTACTTCAGGTAGAAGTTGAATGTTCTTATTGGTCATTTGCATCATTATCTTGGTGAACTGATAAGCTTACTTCACCAAGCAGTAGATTCTCTGTACATCTCTGGAGTGCACTCAGCTGTGAGTGTACCATATTGCCTCTGACGCAAGACATCAGCTTCCCAGGTATGTGCGTTTTAAATGTATTTGTTCTTTACAAATCAAGTTTTTATCCAGTGAGTCTTTCTATAAAGTCTAAGAATTTTAAAATTAAATCTTGCAGTTTAAGGGTGAGCCAAACATTTCTAAGTAAATTTTCCTATACTGTCTACTGTCACATATTATTATAGTTTATACTGTGATCATAAATTTAAAGGACTTTTGTGTTTTAACTGTAAACTTGGGTTACTACATTCAGGTTTTTTTTTAAATTGGAAGATAATTGCTTTACAATGTTGTGATAGTTTCTGCTGCACAACATTGTGAATCAGCTATGAGTATCCATATAGTGCCTCCCTCTTTAGTCTCCACACCCTGCCACTCCTCTAGGTCATCACAGAGCACTGAACCCAGCTCCCCTGTATTATAGGGCAGCTTCCCACTAGTTATCTATTTTACACGTGGTAGAGAAGGCAATGGCACCCCACTCCAGTACTCCTGCCTGGAAAATCCCATGGACGGAGGAGCCTGGAAGGCTGCAGTCCATGGGGTCGCTGAGCAACTTCACTTTCACTTTCATGCATTGGAGAAGGAAATGGCAACCCACTCCAGTGTTCTTGCCTGGGGAATCCCAGGGATAGGGGAGCCTGGTGGGCTGCCCCGTCTATGGGGTCACACAGAGTCGGACACAACTGAAGTGACTTAGCAGCAGCAGCAGCAACAGTGTATATATATGTCAGTGCTACTCTCTCAGTTCATCCTGTCCTCTCCTTCACTGCATTCAGTATGAGATGCTAATGTCAATCGTCTGTGCCATTTGCTTTGAACCGAAAGAATTTGCCTTTTTTGGTCATCAAATTCTAACTATTCATGCTTTGTATGAACGCTTTTTATGGTTTTTTTCTGCCAACATCACTTCCCTTATGTCATTTTATTTGTCTTCTTGTCTATTACTTTTTCTTCTCATGTTCTGTACTTCGAAAGCAGCCTTTCCTTTCAAATGCTACATCACTTCTCTTTCATTTTCATTTTCTTTAATACAGTTCCCAGACATTTGGCCTTTGATAATTGTGAATAGATCAATAGGTAAGATAACCAGAGATACTTTACCAAGGCAGAAGAGCTCAAGATCCTTTACTGTCTCCATTATGCTTTCAAATAATATTGCCAGGATATAAGGTCACGTGAAAAATTTTACTGGTGCTGTCTGCATTTATTAATAGCATACTGTCCTCTTGTGTCTTTTGTGTGTCCTGAGAAAAGACATTCTTAATTTCTGCATTGTAAAGCTCGTCTTAGAACTGTATTCCAGTTCTCGTAACTGAAAAATTACAGTCAAAATTCAGTATGTTTCTTTTGTTTCTGAGATTGCATCGTGTTAGACTATTAATAAGTTAGTTTGTTGGTATCCTTTTCTAGACTAGAGTGTGAAGTAGAGAGTAACTGTCACAATATGGATCTTTATCCTCGTTTTAGTAGTACACTGATAATCAGTTACAGACTTCCCAGGTGGCACAGTGGTAAAGAATCCACCTGCCAGCGCAGGAGATGGAAGAGACTCGAGTTTGATTCCTAGGCTGGGACGATGTCCTGGAGGAGGAAATGGCAACCCACTCTAGTATTCCTGCCTGGAAAACTCCATGGACAGAGAAGCCTGGTGGGCTATAGTCCATTGGGTTGCAGAGTCAGACATGACTGAGGGACTGAGCATGCAAGCATGATAATCAGTTACTGTCCATAAATGACGAATAGGAGGCAAAAATATATACATATATAGTAAATGGAGGTAGTTGTATGATTTGAATGTTTGATTGTATTGGTCCATGTGATCCTCCTGTACATATACCTCCGTATTAGGACTCTGCTTTGTACTGAAATCTAACATCCTCAGACCAGAGCATGTTATCCCCTAGACAGAATCACTAGCAAAATGTGTCCTAGATTTTATTTCTTCTTAATTTTTCATGAACCTTTTCTGCTAGCACTGAAAAAAAAAATGTTGACATCATTGGGTAGGTTAGAGCTAAGTCTGATTCTAGCCAATATACTGATTCGTTGAAGTATATTGAATCAGAAGTTCTTAAGGAAAACCCCATTGTGTTCCTTTTTCTATTTCCTTTGTGCTGTCATCAGACATATAGGCATGTGTTTCTTTTGGTTAAATACCTAGAAGTGAATTGGTTGGGTTGCATGGTAGGTATATATCTGATTTTTAAAGTAAAATAATTGGTAGGTATATATTTGATTTTTAAGAAACTACAAGATGGTTGTACCATTTTATATTCTTGTCATTAGTATATGAGCATTTCAGTACCTCCATGTACTTGCAAACGCTTGTGAATAAGTCCTTTAAATATGTTCTTTGTTAAAATTGCTTTGGCTATTCTAGATTCTTTGAATTTCCAAATAAATCTTAGAATTTCCTTGGTGGCTTCTACAAAAATGCCTGTAGGAGTTTTAATTAGGCTTATTTTGAATCTTGGGGAGAATTTGGGCAATATTGTCATTTTAACAAGACAATTTTCTAATCCATGGACGTGCTATATCTTTTTGTTTTGATATACGAAGTAAGATATTTTGACATTAACTTAAACCACTGAGAGCTTCACATTTATTGTTTGAACATTGGTATCAAAAGTTGGAAAATATACCCCTCCTTTTCTTTCTCCCCTTCGTTTTTCTTCTTCTTCTATATCTTCGTCACTAAAAGCACATTTATCACAGGATTTTTTTTTTTTTAAGATTTATTTACTTGGCTGTGGTGGGTCTTTGTTGCTGCACATGGGCTTTAGCTGTGGCGAGCAGGGTCTAGTCTTTGTTTGGTACACAGGCTTCTCACTGCAGTGGCTTCTCGTTGCGGAGCACAGGCTCTAGGGCCGTGGCCTCAGAAGTTGCAGCTCACAGGCTCTAGAGCATAGGCTCGGTAGTTGTGGTGCATGGGCTTAGTTGCTCTGCGTCTTGTGGGGTCTTCCTGGACCAGGGATCAAACCAGTGTCCCTTGCATTGCACCAGTGTCCCTTGCATTGCAAGGCAGATTCTTAACAACTGGACCACCAGGAAAGCCCCACAGGCTAGTTTTTAATTTATATCCTATCTTTGTCCTCTTCTATTATTAAAAAATTTTATGTTTTTATTTAAAAGAGGCACCCAGATTTTTTAAAGATTGAGATGTGATTGACATATAACTTTGTGTTAGTTTTGGGTGTGCAGTATGACTTGGGTATGTATGTGTTGTGAGATGATCACCACAATATGTTTAGTTAACATGCACCATCACATCACATGGTTACAAAAATTTTTTTCTTTTAAAATATATGTACTCTTCCAGCAACTTTAAATATACAATACAGTATTATTAACTACAGTTAACATGCTGTACATTACATCCCCAGGACTTATCATATAATTGGGAGTTTGTACCTTTTGACCACCATCACCATGTCTCTCGTATCTCTCGTATTAGTTTTAGTTATGCAGAACTTTTTTTATTCATTCAAAGTCCAAACTGTCTTAATAAGGTCCACTTACAGAAGTTCTACTATCATTCTGTACTTCCCAACCTGTTGCTTTCTTCTTCCTATATGAACTACCACTTGATTAGGCTTTTCATTTCCACTGTTTCTTCTTTAAAATATAAGGAAATGTGTATATATATTCCTATTTCCTCTCAGCTTCAGCAGAGAAGGCAGCATAGTACACTTTCTGTATTTTGATATTTTAATTTATTGATATGCTCTAGATATTACCTCATATGCTATGTAGAAATCCTCATTTCTTTTTATAGCTACCTGTTACTCTCTTTTGTGAATTTACTATAGTTTATTTAACTGGGGCCCCATTGATTCAGACATTTGTTTTGTTTGTACTCTTTTACTATTATAAAAATAATATTGCCAATAACCTGGTGCTTTTTTTTTTTTTTTTGCCAAGTGATCTTTGGGATATTTTTTCTAGAAATGATGCCACTGATTCAGAGTAGATGTATAGGACATTTTGCTAATATTGCTAATTTCCCTCCATAGTGGTTCTGTCATTTTTTTCTACCAGTGATACATGAGAGTGCCTGTTCACCACAGCATCACAAAGAAAATTTCAGACTTTGAAATTTTTGCCAATCTGATAGCTCATTTTTCTTTAAGTGTATACCAAATTCTTTATCTTTTTCTTTTTTTGGTACCTCAGACTTTTCTTTTGGAATTATTTTCCTCCTCCTCGTTGAAACAAATCCTTGAGAATCCCTTGCCTGTACTTTGGCTTAGGAGTCTCTGTGCTTCCTGAATCTTTGGTTTCATGCATTCTAATTCTAGAAAATTGTTGACTGTTATTTCTATAAATAGTGCCTTTTCCACACTCTGTTGTCTTCCTAGTTTTTCTTCCTTATCTTTTAACTAGCACTTTATATGTATTCCTCCTCTGTGCTGCATTCTGAGTAGTTTATCCTATGGTAATTTATTCAGTTCTCTCTTCTAGGTATGTTATTCTCTTTTTTTGTTGTATCTCACTTGCTGTTTGACCTGAGCAATACATGTTTGTCTCTTTGATAATATTTATAATTTCTGAAAGTTCTATTTTTTCTCCTACTCACATCTGCCTGGTCTTTTTAGGGTATCTTACATGTTCATATTTTCTTTGTTTTCTTTTTTTTTTTTTTTAGAAATTCTCTAAACATTTTAATCATAGTTATTTTGTATTCTTAATCTGATAACATCTGAATATATTGGGTGATATCTGATACTGTTTTTGAATAGTTTCTGCTGATTTTGCTCATAGTGGCTTATTTCATTGTATGCTTTGTGATTTTGAATTGTGTGCATTTCTTCAGATTGTGTGTGCAAATATTGCAAAACCTGAGGTGAGGGTGTGTTTTGCAGAGTATGAATGTTGCTTCTGCCACGTGTCCTTTGACCTTACCAGCCTCCAATCACTTTAAGTTAAATTCTTGGCTTTGGTTTCCCAAGACCATGGAGATAGCGTATATTTGAAATCGAAACCTCCCAGAAGGCATGCCTGTGGAATTCTTAAGAGATTGTTTTCTTACCTACAGTGCAGGATGAGAAAAATAAGTTTTTTTGTTGTTTCTCTTTGCCAGCTGACAAGAGTTTTTTCTAGCTCGTTTTTTAAGTAAAGATGTAGTTTTTCAAGGGTCTTTTCTGTCATTTTGCATGGGCCTGAGGCTTTATCTCCTATCCCTTTCTTTTAAAAAAAAATTATTTATTTGACTGTGCTGGGTCTTCATTTCTGTGCAGGCTTTTCTTTAGTTACGGCAAGCGGGACTACTCTCCAGTTGTGGTACTCGGGCTTCTCATTGAGGTGGCTTCCCCTATTGTGGAGCACAGGCTCTAGAACATTGGGGCTTCAGTAGTTGGAGCACGTGGGCGCAATAGTTGTGGCTCGCAGACTCTAGAGCACGGACTCAGTTGTGGCATACAGGCTTAGTTGTCCCTCGGCATGTGGGATCTCCCCGGACCAGGGATCAAACCCATGTCTCCCACATTGGCAGGCAGAGTCTTTACCACTGAGCCATTAGGGAAGCCCTCTTTATCCCTTTCTTGATGGTTAAAAATCATGCTTCTAGTTTTCTCATCTGATGACTGCCTCCAGAGGAGATGCAGCTTCATCCTCTACTTACCTCTCTAGGTTTCAAGTTCCTTTTTGGTTTTGACCTCAAAAAATTTGCTTAATTCCTGTGAATCTGGCCATGGTACAAATGGATAAATGGTAACTGTTAGATTTTATCCAGCATTTCTAGGTAGAGTAGTTAATCCTTCAAAAATGCTGGTGTTACAGCTGCTGAGCTCCTGAGCAGTCGAAAATCTGCATGTAAATTTTGATTCTTCCTAGACTTAAGTACTAATAGTCTACTATTGATCAGAAGCCTTAGTGATATTTTAAATTGCTTATTAACACAATTCATATGTTGTATGTATTGTGTGATACATTTTTACAATACAGTAAGCTAAAGAAGGCAATGGCACCCCACTCCAGTACTCTTGCCTGGAAAATCCCAGGGGCGGAGGAGCCTGGTGGGCTGCAGTCCATGGGGTCGCTAAGAGTCCGACACGACTAAGCGACTTCACTTTCACTTTTCACTTTCATGCATTGGAGAAGGAAATGGCAACCCACTCCAGTGTTCTTGCCTGGAGAATCCCAGGGACGGGGGAGCCTGGTGGGCTGCCGTCTCTGGGGTCGCACAGAGTTGGACACGACCGAAGCAACTTAGCAGCAGCAGCAGCAGCAAGCTAGAGAAAAGAAAATGTTATTTAGAGAAGCATAAGGAAGAGAAAATACATTTGTAATACATATATGTATTTATTAAAAAAAATGCCCATATAAATGGACCCATGCAATGTAAACTTTGTTGTTCAAGGATCACCTGTGTTTTATATCAGAAGCAGTTCCCTTCCCCACCCCACCCCCAGAATATGTGGTCCAGATGTAATTTTCTCACTGTTGTTTACTTAACATGCTATAAACAAAGAACAGCATAAAATACTCAGGCTCTTAAAGTCTGTACTTAACTCATCGGATTTACTGTTCATAAAATGGAATGTTACATGGTTGCTATCATTCAGAGAATATTTTTTACATTTATATCTTTCTGTAGTTCTTTATCTTTTCCCTATTCTTATAAAAGTAATGGTGATTGTACAACATTTGAAACATAATTAGTCAATAGTAAAAAGACAACCAAGTTTTTAAATGGACAAAGGATTTGAACAGACATTTTTCCAAAGATGATATATAGATGGATAATAGGCATGTAGAAACATGTTCAACATCATCATTAGAGAAATAAAATTTAAAAACCACAATGAAATGCTACTTCGTACCCTCAGTGGCTATAATAAAAAAGATGAGCAGTAGCAAGTATTGGTGAGAATGTAGAGAAATTGGAACCCTCATACATTGATTTATGTATGAGCATACACACAGGATTGTAAAATCGTAAAATGGTGCAGCCACTTTGGAAAACAGTTTGGCTGTTTCTGAACATGGTAAACATAGTGTTGCCATAAGACCCAGCATATGTATATACTCAAGAGTAATGAAAAAATATTTCCACACTAAAACTTGTACATGAGTGTTTATAGTAACATTATTCATAGAAGTCAGAAAAGTAGAAACAATTCAAATGTCTATCAACTGATGAGCAAAATGTAGTCTGTCCTATAGTGGGCTGGTATTTGGCAATAAAAAGAACCTTGAAAACATTATGCTGAGTAAAACAGTCCAGTCACAAAAGACTACCTGTTGTCCAATTCCATTTATATGCGATAGCCAGAATAGACAAGTAGGTACAGAAAGTAGACTAGTGGTATCTAGGGATAGGGCAGGAAAGGGGAGATATAATGGGTAGTGACTGCTTATGGTTACAGCGTTTCTTTTTGGGGTAATGAAAATGTTCTAAAATCCTATTATGGTAATGGTTGTACAGCTCTGTGAATATAGTGAAAACTGTTGAATTTTTTAACTGGGTGAACTTCATAGTATGTAAATTACATATCATTAATAATTTTGAAAAGGGGAATGGTAGGGGAAAGAGTCAATAGGTTTGTCTCTCTTCCATGTATCCCTTGATCCTAAGTTGTTGGTTAAGAGTTAGATATATCTCATGGTGATTCCCACTGTGTTGGAAAATTGCATACTTCAGCTTAATTGGTGCGTCTTTTTGATATGAGGACTGATAATTGAAATCGTGGATTCTCTAGGTCCCACGTCACCTATTAGCTGTGTGATCCTTGCCATGTTTCATTACCTTGTACTTTGTGCCTTTGTTTATAAACCTAGGGTAATTCCTGCTTTTCCTACCTCAGAAGGTTGTTGTGAGGTTCAAATGAGAGTGAGATAGTACTTTGAAAGCCGTATAGTCCTAAATAAACCTATAATAGTATTAAGATTCCTAAAGTTCTCTGTATTTTCTTTCCATAGGAGTAAAACACAAATCTTTTCTAACAGTTGAGGACTGTTTTGAGTTGGGCAAAGTGGCCTACACAGAAGCAGATTATTACCATACAGAGCTGTGGATGGAACAAGCACTGAGGCAGCTGGATGAAGGCGAGGTTTCTACCGTTGATAAAGTCTCTGTTCTGGATTATTTGAGCTATGCAGTATACCAGCAGGGAGACCTGGATAAGGCGCTTTTGCTCACAAAGAAGCTTCTTGAACTAGGTATGTTAATTTGGCCTAATTCAAGGTTAAGGATATATTGGGGGATATATAGATATACTAATAATAATTATGTGTGAGTATGTATATTTGTCATACAGTTTTGGTACTTTTTGTCACAAGTCAAGAGCTCATCTGTCAGACATACTTTATCTTTCTGTTTATCCTCTAAATAAATGGCAACTGATCTTTCTCACCTAATAGTACTATAAAAGTAGCTGTGTTTCTCTGCTCTGTACTTCTTAGGAACTTCAAAATTGAATCCAACATAGCTAACTCAGTCAAAACTGTTTATTTGCCATGTTGCCATATTAAATATTAACCAGTATCCTTTGAAGGAAATTTTTGGTTTACTGAATTTCCTATTTGGAAATAGTGATTTGAAATGTCAGCCTAAATAAAAAGGTAAAATGAAGCAAACTCATAATTGTCAAAAAGATGAGTTTATTCAGGAATAGCAGAGGAACTGCATTTGGGACATGCAAGCTGTAGGAAGCTACAGATACGTCCGTTGAGGGAGTAGGGCAGGGAATGTAAAGAGGTGAGAGTTCAGTTAGAGTTTGTTGAAATCAGAAACAAATGGGGACCAGCATTGAACATTCCCTAGGCAGACAAAACCCTCCAGTCATACAAACAAAGCTCAATTTAGCTTACTTTGTAAGACCATCTCAAACTGAGTCATTTCTTGTTCATGCCCCTGGAAACTGTAAGCAAAATTTCCCAAGATTGATAAGAGGCAACCCCTGACCAATTCCCTGAAATTTAAGAACATTCCAATATTATCAGTTTTCTGAAAATCGGGCATTTATGGGAAATCAGTCTCTCAGTCTTTAAGTTTTGTGTTCCTGAGGGCACATGCATGAGGTTTTCCATTTAATATCTTCCAGTTCCATCGGAGATTGAAATTATTTCACAGAAATAAATAGAATGAAAATATATTTGATTGCCGTATTTAAATATTAGGAATATATGATACGAAGATTTTACCACTAGTATTTTTAACAGGGATGTAGTGTTTTTCTAAGTATGATCAAGAGGCCAATGATCAGAATTACTTGGATGCTTATTAGAAATGAAAATTCCTGATCTCACCCCAAACCTACTGACTTAGAATCTGTGGTGGTGAAATTGTATGCTAAAAAAAGTCATGTGACCTTTGGTATATAATGAAGCTTTAAAACTTAAATTCTTTTTATGAATAGGTAAATATGTGTATATTAGGAGAGTTAAACAATTCAAAAGGATTGGTCATCTGAAAATAAGCTTTTGAAATTAGGTTATTTCTTAGTTGAATGAATTGATAAATTGAGATATTCAGTTAGCCCTTTTCCCCTAGTATTTTAAGTGATTTTTTTCCTCCTGACTTAAAAATACTTCATTCATTTAAGAAAAAAATTTAAAAGTAGAAGAAAATACAGAAGAGTCACCATAAACCAATCACCCAGAGACACCTGCCAATTTTTTTGTTTCCTTATAGCATACCCTCTTCTCCCCCCATTTTTCCATTTCTTTTGCAAAATTAGCCTCATATTCTGTACATCACAACATAAGCAATTTCTCAAAGACAAAAAGTATTTTACAAATCTAGGGCTGGATTTTTTTAAAACACTTCAGTTAACGTCACAAGTGAACTTTCTGTGCCCTAGTCTGTCTTTTTCATTTGTGTGTGTGTGTTTGTGGGCGGGGGGGTGGGGGGGGTGGTGGTTTATATTTTTTTTCTCCCACATGGGTGGAGTAGTCCTCCTTCCCCCTACTAAAAGATAGCTAAAAATTATGACTAGCAATTCTGAGGCAGTTAGTGGATTCTGGCTTATTTGAAAATTATATTTTTAGTTTCTCTTTTCTGTTTCACTTAGAATTTTGGGACTGAAATGCACTCAGCCCTCAGAAGTAGACTGTGTTCGGCATTTATAATATTATCTGTGGTAAAGGTTACCTTTGAACTGTATACCCTGTCTTCCCCATGGTCATTACATTTCAGTCTCAGAAAAATCTTTTCTGTTGCTTAAAATAAGTTTAATCAGTAGTACTTTAAAATTCATTTGACATCAAATTGATCATACTTCCTTTGGCTGCTTAGTAACTTGTCACATGGAACATTCTCAAAGTAAAAGCAATAATTACTACTTTGAAATAGATGGCTGATTCCATCTCCAGAACAAGAGTTAGAACTGTACTCTTGATTTGCTTGGGGCAGTACTGATTTACACCTGTTGTTTTGGTATAATAATGTTCATTAATGCCTCCTTTCACTCTCATAAAGCAACCTGGTTTGGAAGGTAAATTACATGTTCCTCCACTGGGTATCTTATGCTCATGCTTGAACAACTGTAAACTTACTCACGAACATGCTTTCTTTCTTTCGTAATAGATCCTGAACATCAGAGAGCTAACGGTAACTTAAAATACTTTGAGTATATAATGGCTAAAGAAAAAGATGCCAATAAGTCTTCTTCAGATGACCAATCTGATCAGAAAACCACACTGAAGAAGAAAGGTGCTGCTGTGGATTACCTGCCAGAGAGACAGAAGTACGAAATGCTGTGCCGTGGGGAGGGTATCAAAATGGTAAAGTGGAAAAGCCAATTGTGTGTGTGTGAGTGTGCATGTGTGCTTGTACGTAGTTCTGGAGAGACGCAGAATCTTTTAAACTTTTGTGGTAAAAATTAGAATTATTCCTAAAGTATTACGTTATGTCACATCACTTTATTGTTGGCGTTGCACTTAATGTGTTCCAACTTCTAGTAAAATAGCTTTAAAATAAAGCTTGTGATTCATGTACCATTACATGCATTTTTGGTAATTATTACCCTTTTCCTAGATTAGAAGAGGCTTTTTAAGGTGAAGGATCAGATTATTTAAGAGAAGTGATACAGTGTTTTCTTATATCTTAATGCAAAAGAGATTTCATCAGTCTTACATAGAAATAATATATCATTCTAACATCCTATGAAACGATGGATTTATCTATACAGTGATATCTTGTGGTTTTGCTCCTAGTCAGCCTTGATAAGACTGCCTAATGTAAAATTTTAGTCTATTTAAGAAATATTAAAAATGCATAAAGACTTTAAATAGATTTTGGCTTTATAACATTTATTTTTTAAAATACTAAAATGTGTCTGTAAATATCCCTTTGTTTATTGTATATCTATATTATATGTTTATACTCAGTTTACCAGAATACTAAAAAGGTAATAGGCCAAAAATAATACAGTTCAAGCCTTGGGAACATAGGTTTCTTTGTTCAGCTTTAGGACTTTTCAGATCCTTTTTATGATGATTATGAGTATGATATACTTTGTTTCTCAACCTTAATTGATCATAGAACCCTTTTTAAAGGAGTATCATGTGGTACTAGTGTTCAGTTGAATGCTGGTATATGAGGCAGGATTTAGCGAATTTTTGGAGTAATTTTAAGTGAAAGCATTTGAATAGTGTTTAACTTTTCTCTACTACTGATAAACTTAGGCTGGGTTTTATGTTTTGATATTGATGACTTCTTGATATTTGGTGATTTACTGTTGACAGCCTAACCTCTACCAGCAAATAAGTAGATCTTATCTATGTTGACACTTTGATAAGTTCATGGATTCCCAGAGAATATGAACATTGATAAGTTCATGGATTCCCAGAGAACTTTTGCTTTGATCTAATGAGTAAATACAAATTAGACTCATGAAACATTTTTTTTTAATTTCACATCTAAATATTTTAGTGTATATCATTTAAAGATAAGGACTTTTAAATGACCACAATACCATTATCATGATAGTTCCAGTATCATAAGTAGTTAGTAGTTCCATAATATCATTAAGTACCTAGTCAGTGTTCAGATTTCCAGTAGTGAGCAGATATTTTTTACTGCCCTTAGAAACTCTTAAATAAGAGAGCAAAATAGAACAATAGATTTATAACAGAAGTCTGTTAATTTGCCCGTTTGTTGATGTGACACACACGTAAACTCAGCCCAAAATCAAAAGAGCATCCTTTTTCTCAGAATAGTTAAATTGGTCTTATCATTATATAAAAGATATATTTAAAACCTTGGATTTGATTCTTGGTAAATAACAAGAATAAACATAAATCACTATTAGTTCTACTTTATAATATGAAATGCTTGTTTAATCAAGAGAAGAATCAGCAATGGCATAACATTGGATTGGCCAAAACATCCATGCGGGGTTGTTTTTATCTTTTTGGCCAACCCCATATTTAGTTAATGTGATACATAGGTGATTGAAAAGTACATTTATTGATTTTTGCTGACTTTAATACCTGCTACTAAAAGCACCTGGCTTCTTTGTTTAATAACTAATTTTCTCTTTCAGAGCTCTCTTTTCATCGTAAAAAAAAATCACTTAAACTTTTTAAAATTAGGAGGTACTTGGGAAAACCTGGTTAGGTTTTTTTCTTTAAGAAACTTTTCTGGGTTTTTCCCAGTTACTTTGTGAAGTTTGGCGCAGGGCTGGTCATTCATTTCATATTTCTATAATCATTTTATTATTTTTTTCATATTTACAAGGCCTGAACTTTATTTTGATGAGAGAAGGGTTAAAGAGAAACCTCACCATCTCTTCCAGAAAAGAATCATTAATAAAACTTTTAAAATTCTGAAGGTCCTGTTTGAATTCTGAAGGTCCTGTTTGATGCAGAATATTTGCAGAGCACTATTTGTTTTGTATGTTCTTCCTCAAGTACTGTGTCTATACACCAGCATGATTACTGCTTCTTATCTTCATAGGAACAGCATTAAAATATTATTACTCTAATATATTTATAATTTTTTAAACTTTTTGTTCAGACTCCTCGGAGACAGAAAAAACTCTTCTGTCGCTACCATGATGGAAATCGGAATCCTAAATTTATCCTGGCTCCAGCCAAACAGGAGGATGAGTGGGACAAGCCTCGTATTATCCGCTTCCATGATATTATTTCTGATGCAGAAATTGAAGTCGTTAAAGATCTAGCAAAACCAAGGGTAAATAATTTTTTTTCTCTCCTCAGTTTACTTGTGTTTCAGCTTTTCCTTTGCAAGATTATAAAAATGATAATTGACGTGACAATAACCCCATAGATAGTTTTAGATGTTATTGTTGAAAACTAATGGAATTAACTAAGCTCTATTTATACCAATTTTTCTCTTTTTATTATCAACACATATTCCATACCTTGTATGTAACCTTGCAACTAGGGTTTAAGCATTAAATTATGAAAATCATAGGTTATATTTTTATTCACACTTAACAGATTTGTGTTTCAGCATCTTCCTGAAAAAATTTCTGTGTACTTTGGAGCCCTTTAATCTCTGAGATTGATCAGAGGCCAACTTTTTATATTCAACTTCTGTAGTTTTATCTGAAATAATACTTGAAGTATTTTTATTCCTGTCTAGGTACATTATTACTTGGAGGATATCATTGGGCATGAACATCTTGCTAATCTGAAATAATGACATCATCATTTTCTGGCTTCAACCTACATCATTTATCTTAAGAAAGAATTTATTATAAACACAATCCTATAAGCTTTAGTGTTTAGCATAGAAATTAATCTTTGGGGAGCAAGAATGACCTTTATGCTCTTGGCTTTTCCCCCATCAGCTTGTTCTTAAAATCTGTTTGGTCTTATTGACAGCAAAATACAAACTATGATCATTTTCATAAAGAGACTGTTAAGTAAACACTAGAAATATTTTTGCTCACTTACTATACAGGAACTGGAAATTTTTTCTGTAAAGGTCCAGATAGTAAATCTTTTTAGGTTTTGCAGGCTGTACGGTCTGTTATAACTACTCACCTCTGCTCTTGTAATGCAAAAGCAGTCATAGAAAATACATAAATGAGTATGGCTATATTCCAGTAAAACTTTTATTTCTAGAAGCAAGTAGCTGGATGAATTCAGCCCATGGACCATAGTTTGCTGTTCCTTGTCTGGATTTCTATACTGCAGAATAAACTTGAAATCAGAATGTTTATTGCTGTTAAGTTTTACTACTTTTGAAAATGGGTACTTTTTGGTTTTTTACTAAAGATTATGAGCTTCTCTGGTGGCTCAGAGGGTAAAGAATTTGGCTGCTCTGCAGGAGACTCAGATTCAATCCCTGGGCTGAGAAGGTCTCCTGGAGAAGCGCATGGCAACCCACTCCAGTATTTTAAATGAAAAGACTTGTCTAATTTGTATGGGTGTTGTCCAAGGGAGCTCTTACAAATCTTTTAAACAGATAAAAGATAGTGATGTCATATTCTGTCTTTTTTTTTTTGGATTTTAGTCTGTTATATTTGTGTCAGTAAAGCAAAATTATTGTGGTAGAATATTAGAAGTTTATTTCTGCTTGGAGACTGTCTTATATCTCTGAGTTTGGAGACCTCAGTCTTAAAAGGGATGCCTCAATTAGATTATTTGATCAAAAAATACAATGACAAGGAAAATTTTATATTCTTGTTAACCTCCAAACAATCTTTCATTTTTAGAAAAAAGTTTAAAATCATTATCTTGGCTGCCATCTCTTTCTGTGTTTTTTAAAAAAAATAACATTTATGAGTTCTTTTCATCAATCTTTGTGCTCAGTCTAACATTATTTCACTGTTTGTTTGAAATATATGAGCAAATATCTTGAAGGAAGAAAAGATTGACCTTGAAACTGATTTTTTCTTTTTAATTTATTTTTTTATTGAAAGATAATTGCTTTACAGAATTTTGTTGTTTTTTGTCAAACCTCAACATGAATCAGCCATAGGTATACATATGTGCCCTCCCTTTTGAACCTCCCTCCCATCTCCCACACCATCTCACCCCTCTAGACTGATACAGAGCCCCTGTTTGAGTTTTCTGAGCCATACAACAAATTCCCTTTGGCTATCTATTTTACATATGGTCATGTAAGTTTCTTCCATACGTCTCATCCTCTCCTCCCATCTCCCCATGTTCGTAAGTCTATTCTCTATTGAGAATAGAGTCTGTTCATAAGTCTGTTTCTCCATTGCTGCCCTGTAAATAAATTCTTCAGAACCATTTTTCTAGATTCCATATATGTGCGTTAGAATATGATATTTATCTTTCTCTTTCTGACTCACTTCACACTGTATGATAGGTTCTAGGTTCATCCACCTCATTAGATCTGACTCAAATGAGTTCCTTTTTATGGCTGAGTAATATTCCATTGTATATATGTATCACAACTTCTTTATCCATTCATCTGTCAATGGTTGCTTCCATGTTCTAGCTATTGTAAATAGTGCTGCAGTGAACAATGGGATACATGTGTCTTTTTCAATTTTGGTTTCCTCAGGGTATATGCCTAGGATTGGGATTGCTGGGTCATATGGGTGGTTTTATTCCTAGTTTTTTAAGGAATCTCCATACCATCTTCCATAGTGGCTGTATCAATTTATATTCCCACCAACAGTGCAAGAACATTCCCTTTTCTCCACACCCTCTCCAGCATTTATTGTTTGTAGACTTTTTGATGATGGCCATTCTGACCTTTGTGAGGTGATATCTCATCATACGACTGAGCGACTGAACTGAACTGAACTGAATAATGAGTGATGTTGAACATTTTTTCATGTGTTTGTTAGCCATCTGTATGTCATCTTTGGAGAAATGTCTGTTTAGGTCTTTTCCCCACTTTTTGATTGGGTTGTTTGTTTTTCTGGCATTGAGTTGTACGAGCTGCTTGTATATTTTGGAAATTAATCCTTCATCAGGATTAATTTGCTATTATATTCTCCTATTCTGAGGGTTGTCGTTTTACCTTGCTTATAGTTTCCTTTGCTGTGCAAAAGCTTTTAAGTTTAATCAGGTCCCACTTGTTTACTTTTGTTTTTATTTCCTTTCCTCTAGGAGGTTGGTCATAGAGGATCTTGCTTTTTTATGTCATTGAGTGTTCTGCCTATGTTTTCCTCTTAGAGTTTTATAGTTTCTGGTCTTACATAAAGGTCTTTAATCCATTTTCACTTTATCTTTGTGTATGGTGTTAGGAAGTGTTCTAATTTCATTCTTTTACATGTAGCTGTCCCGTTTTCCCAGAACCATTTATTGAAGAGGCCGTCTTTGCCCCATTGTATATTCGTGCCTCCTTTGTCAAAAATAAGGTACCCATAGGTGCATGGGTTTATTTCTGGGCTTTCTGTCTTGTTCCATTGGTCTGTATTTCTGTTTTTGTGCCAGTACTTTACTGTCTTGGTGACTGTAGCTTTGTAGTATAATCTGAAGTCAGGAAGTTTGATTCCTCCAGCTCCATTCTTCTTTCTCAAGACGGTGTTGGCTATCCAGGGTCTTCTGTGTTTCCATATGGATTGTGAAATTTTTTGTTCTAGTTTTGTTGGAAATGCCATTGATAATTTGATAGGGATCACTTTGAATTTGTAGATTGCATTTGGTAGTATAGTCATTTTCACAATATTGATTCTTCTTGCCCAGGAACATGGAATGTCTCTCCATCTGTTTATGTTGTCTTTCTTTCATCAGTGTCTTACGGTTTTCTGTGTACAGTTCTTTTGTCTTCTTCAGTTCAGTCACTCAGTTGTGTCCGACTCTTTGCGACCCCATGAATCGCAGCACGCCAGGCCTCCCTGTCCATCCCCAACTCCTGGAGTTCATTCAGTCTCGTGTCCATCGAGTCAGTGATGCCATCCAGCCATCTCATCTTCTGTCGTCCCCTTCTCCTCCTGCCCCCAATCCCTCCCAGCATCAGAGTCCCTTCCATTGAGTCAACTCTTTGCATGAGGTGGCCAAAGTACTGGAGTTTCAGCTTCAGCATCATTCCCTCCAAAGAAATCCCAGGGCTGATCTCCTTCAGAATGGACTGGTTGGATCTCCGTACAGTCCAAGGGACTCTCAAGAGTCTTCTCCAACACCACAGTTCAAAAGCATCAGTTCTTCGGTGCTCAGCCTTCTTCACAGTCCAACTCTCACATCCATACATGACCACAGGAAAAACCATAGCCTTGACTAGACGGACCTTTGTTGGCAAAGTAATGTCTCTGCTTTTTAATATGCTATCTAGGTTGGTCATAACTTTCCTTCCAAGGAGTAAGCGTCTTTTAATTTCATGGCTGCAGTCACCATCTGCAGTGATTTTGGAGCCCAAAAAAATAAGGTCTGACACTGTTTCCACTGTTTCCCCATCTATTTCCCATGAACTGATGGGACCAGATGCCATGATCTTCGTTTTCTGAATGTTGAGCTTTAAGCCAATTTTTTTTACTCTTCCACTTTCACTTTCATCAAGAGGCTTTTTAGTTCCTCTTCACTTTCTGCCATAAGGGTGGTGTCATCTGCATATCTGAGGTTATTGATATTTCTCCTAACAATCTTGATTCCAGCTTGTGCTTCTTCCAGTCCAGCATTTCTCATGATGTACTCGGAGAAGGCAATGGCACCCCACTCCAGTACTCCTGCCTGGAAAATCCCATGGATGGAGGAGCCTACTGGGCTGCAGTCCATGGGGTCGCTAAGAGTCGGACATGACTGAGTGACTTCACTTTCACTTTTCACTTGCATGCATTGGAGAAGGAAATGGCAACTCACTCCAGTGTTCTTGCCTGGAGAATTCCAGGGACGGGGGAGCCTGGTAGGCTGCCATCTATGGGGTCGCGCAGAGTCGGACACGACTGAAGCGACTTAGCAGCAGCACTCTGCATATAAGTTAAGTAAGCAGGGTGATAATATACAGCCTTGACGTACTCCTTTTCCTATATGGAACCAGTCTGTTGTTCCATGTCCTGTTCTAACAGTTGCTTCCTGACCTGCATACAGATTTCTCAAGAGGCAGGTCAGGTGATCTGGTATTCCCATCTGTTTCAGAATTTTCCACAGTTTATTGTGATCCACACAGTCAAAGGCTTTGGCATAGTCAATAAAGCAGAAATAGGTGTTTTTCTGGAATTCTCTTGCTTTTTTCATGATCCAGCGGATGTTGGCAATTTGATCTCTGGTTCCTCTGCATTTTCTAAAACCAGCTTGAACATCTGGAAGTTCACAGTTCACGTATTGCTGAAGCCAGGCTTGGAGAATCTTGAGCATTACTTTACTAGTGTGTGAGATGAGTGCAATTGTGCGGTAGTTTGAGCATTCTTTGGCATTGCCTTTCTTTGGGATTGGAATGAAAACTGACCTTTTCCAGTCCTGTGGCCACTGCTGAGTTTTCAGAATTTGCTGGCATGTTGAGTGCAGCACTTTCACAGCATCATCTTTCAGGATTTGAAATAGCTCAACTGGAATTCCATCACCTCTACTAGCTTTGTTCGTAGTGATGCTTTCTAAGGCCCACTTGACTTCACATTCCAGGATGTCTGGCTCTAGGTCAGTGATCACATCATCGTGATTATCTGGGTCATGAAGATCTTTTTTGTACAGTTCTTCTGTGTATTCCTGCCACCTCTTAATATCTTCTGCTTCTGTTAGGTCCATACCATTTCTGTCCTTTATTGAGCCCATCTTTGCATGAAATGTTCCCTTGGTATCTCTAATTTTCTTGAAGAGATCTCTAGTCTTTCCCATTCTGTTGCTTTCCTCAATTTCTTTGCATTGATCGCTGAGGAAGGCTTTCTTATATATTCTTTGGAACTCTGCTATTCTTTGGAACTCTGCATTCAGATGCTTATATCTTTCCTTTTCTCCTTTGCTTTTCCCTTCTCTTCTTTTCACAGCTATTTGTAAGGCCTCCCCAGACAGCCGTTTTGCTTTTTTGCATTTCTTTTCCATGGGGATGGTCTTGATCCCTGTCTCCTGTACAGTGTCACGAACCTCATTCCATAGTTCCTCAGGCACTCTATCAGATCTGTACCCTTAAATCTATTTCTCACTTCCACTGTATAATCATAAGGGATTTGATTAAGGTCATACCTGAATGGTCTAGTGGTTTTCCCTACTTTCTTCAATTTTACTCTGAATTTGGCAATAAGGAGTTCATGATCTGAGCCACAATCAGCTCCTGGTCTTGTTTTTGTTGACTGTATAGAGCTTCTCCATCTTTGGCTGCAAAGAATATAATCGGTCTGATTTCGGTGTTGACCATCTGGTGATGTCCATGTGTAGAGTCTTCTCTTGTGTTGTTGGAAGAGGGTGTTTGATATGACCAGTGCATTTTCTTGGCAAAACTCTATTAGTCTTTGCCCTGCTTCATTCCATATTCCAAGGCCAAATTTGCCTGTTACTCCAGGTGTTTCTTGACTTCCTACTTTTGCATTCCAGTCCCCTATAATGAAAAGAACATCTTTTTTGGGTGTTAATTCTAAAAGGTCTTGTAGGTCTTCATAGAACCGTTCAACTTCAGCTTCTTCAGTGTTATTGGTTGGGGCATAGACTTGGATTACTGTGATATTGAATGGTTTACCTTGGAAACAAAGAGAGATCATTCTGTCGTTTTTGAGATTGCATCCAAGTACTGCATTTTGGACTCTTTTGTTGACCATGATGGCTACTCCATTTATTCTGAGGGATTCCTGCCCGCAGTAGTAGATATAATGGTCATGAGTTAAATTCACTATTCCTAGATATTTAATTCTTTTTGTTGCAATGGTGAATGGGATTGATTCCTTAATTTCTCTTTCTAATTTTTCATTATTAGGATATATAAATGCAAGTGATTTCTGTGTATTGATTTTGTGTCCTGCAACTTTGCTAAATTCACTGATTAGGTCTAGTAATTTTCTGATACTATCTTTAGTGTTTTCTATGTACAGTATCATGTCATCTGCAAACATTGATCTGGATGCCTTTTATTTCTTTTTCTTCTCTGATTGCTGTAGCTAGGACTTCCAGAACTGTGTTGAATAATAGTGGTGAAAGTGGACACCCTTGTCTTGTTCCTTATCTTAGGGGGAGTGATTTCAGTTTTTCACCACTGAGAATAGTGTTTGCTATAGACATCATATATGGCCTTTACTTTGTTGAGATGGGTTCCTTCTGTGCCCATTATTTGAAGGGTTTTAATCATAAATGGGTGCTGAATTTTGTCAAAGGCTTTTTCTGCATCTATTGAGATTATCATACGGTTTTTATCTTTCAATTTGTTAATATGGTGTATCACATTGATTGATTTGCATATATTGAAGAGTCCTTGCATTACTGAAATAAACCCAACTTAATCATGGTGTATGAACTTTTGGATGTATTGCTGAATTCTGTTTGCTAAAATTTTGTTGAGGATTTTTGCATCTATGTTCATCTATGTGATATTGGCCTGTGGTTTTCTTTTTTGTGTGTTGTCCTTGTCTGGTTTTGGTATCAGAGTGATGGTGGCCTAGTAGAATGAGTCTGGAGGTGTTCCTTCCTCTGCAATTTTTTGAAAGTTTTAGAAGGATAGGCATTAGCTCTTCTCTAAATGTGTGATAGAATTCTCCTGTGAAGCCATCTGATCCTGGGGTTTTTTTGGGGGGAGATTTTTGATCACAGCTTCAATTTCAGTGCTTGTAATTGGATTGTTGATAATTTCTATTTCTTCTTGGTTCAGTCTTGGAAGATTGAACTTTTCTAAGAATCCGTCCATTTCTTCCAGGTTATCCATTTTATTGCCATATAGTTGTTCATAATGGTCTCTTATAATCCTTTGTATTTATATATTGTCTGTTGTAACCTCTCCTTTTTCATTTCTAATTATGTTGATTTGATTCTTCTCTTTTTCTTGATGAGTCTGGCGAAAGTTTTGTCAATTTTATTTATCTTCTGAAAGAACCAGCTTTTGGTTTTATTAACCTTTACTATTATTTCTTTCATTTCTTTTTCATATATTTCTGCTCCGATCTTTATGATTTCTTTCCTTCTACTAATTTTGGGGTTTTTTGGTTCTTTTTCCAGCCGTTTTAGGTGTAAAGTTATGTTGTCTATTCGATGTTTTTCTTGTTTCTTGAGGTAGGATTGTATTGCTATAAACTTCCCTCTTAGAACTACTTTTGCTGCATCTCATAGGTTTTGAGTTGTCATGTTTTCATTGTCATTTGTTTCTAGAAATTTTTTTATTTCCCTTTAGATTTCTTCAGTAACCTGTTGGTTATTTAGAAGTGTGTTGTTTAATCTCCATGTGTTTGTGTTTCTTACAGTTTTTTTCTTGTAATTGATACCTCGTCTCATAGCGTTGTGGTCGGAGAAGATGCTTGATACTATTTCAGTTTTCTTAAATTTACTGAGGTTTGATTTGTGACCGAAGATGTGGTCTGTCCTGGAGAATGTTCCATGTGCACTTGAGAAGAAGGTGTATTCTTCTGCGTTTGGATGGAATGTCCCAAAAGTATCAATGAGATTCATCTCATCTAATATATCATTTAAGACTTGACTTTCCGTATTAATTTTCTGTTTTGATGACCTGTTCATTGGTGTGAGTGGGTTGTTAAAGTCTCCTGCTGTTATTGTGTTACTGTAGGTTTCTCCTTTTGTGTCTGTTATTGTTTGTCTTATGTATTGAGGTGCTCCTATGTTGGGTTCGTAGGTATTTACAATTGTTATGTCTTCCTCTTGATTGATCCCTTGATCATTATGTAGTGTCCTTCCTTATCTCTTGTAATATTCTTTAAGGTCTATTTTTTCTGATATGAGGATTGCTACTTCAGCTTCCTTTTGCTTCCTGTCTGCATGGAATATATTTTCCCATCCTCTTACTTTCAATATATATGTGCCTTTAGCTCTGAAGTGGGTTTCTTGTAGACAGCATATATATGGGTCTTGCTTTTGTATCCATTCAGCTAGTCTTTGTCTTTTGGTTGGAGCATTTAATCCATTTACATTTAAAGTAATTATTGATATGTATGTTCCTATTGCCATTTTCTTAATTGTTTGGAGTTGATTTTGTAGATCTTTTTCCTTCTCTTGTTTTTTTGACTATTAAGTCTGTTTTAACATTTGTTGTGGAGCTGGTTTGGTGGTACTGAATTCTCTTAACTTTTGCTTGTCTGGAAATCTTTTTATTTCTCCATCAGTTTTGAATGAGATCCTTGCCAGGTACAGTAATCTTGGTTGTAGATTTTTCCCTTTCAGTACTTAATATATATCCTGCCATTCCCTTCTGGCCTGCAGAGTTCCTGCTGAAAGATCAGCTGTTAAGCATATGGGGTTTCCTTTGTATGATACTTGTTGCTTATTCCTTGCTGCTTTTAATGTTCTTTCTTTGTATTTAGTCTTTGTTACCTTGATTAGTATGTGTCTTGGCATGTTTCTCCTTGGGTTTATCCTGTATGGGACTCTTTGAGCATCTTGGACTTGATTGACTATTTCCTTTTCCATGTTGGGGAAATTTTCAACTATAATCTCTTCAAAAATTTTCTCATACACTTTCATTTTCTCTTCTTCTTCTGGGACCCCTTTAATTCAAATGTTGGTGCTTTTGATATTGTCCCAGAGGCCTCTGAGACTATCCTCAGTTCTTTTTGTTCTTCTTACTTTATTCTGCTCTTCAGAAGTTATTTCCACCATTTTATCTTCCAGCTCACTGATTCATTCTTCTGCTTCAGATATTCTGCTGTTGATTCCTTCTAGAGTATTTTTAATTTCAGTAATTGTGGTGTTTGTCTCTGAGTGTTTATTCTTTAATTCTTCTAGGTCTTTGTTAATTGATTCTTGCAGTTTCTCCATTTTGTTTTCAAGGTTTTTGATCATCTTTACTATCATTATTCTGAATTTTCAGGGAGTTTGCCTGTTTCCTCTTCATTTATTTGGACTTCTGTGTTTCTAATTTATTCCTTCATTTATGTAGTATTTCTCTGCCTTTTTTCTTTTTAAACATTGTGTTTGAGGTCTCCTTTTCCCAACTTCAGGGTTGAATTCTTTCTTCCTTTTGGTTTCTGCCCTCCTAAGGTTGGTCCAGTGGTTTGTGTAAGCTTCATATAGGGTGAGATTTATGCTGAGTTTTTGTTTGTTTGTTTGTTTTTCCTATGATGGGCAAGGCTGAGTGAGGTGGTAATCCTGTCTGCTGCTGATTAGGTTTGTATTGTTGTTTTATTTGTTGTTTAGATGAGGCGTCCTGCACAGGGCGCTCCTGGTGGTTGGGTGATGCCAGGTCTTGTATTCAAGTGGTTTCCACTGTGTGAGTTCTCACTATTTGATACTCTCTAGGATTAGTTCTTTGGTAGTCTAGGGTCTTGGAGTCAGTGTTCCCACTCCATAGGCTCAGGGCTTGCTCTTGAGCTTTGTGTGGTTCTGTATATTCTTTTCATCTGGTCAGGTTCTCCTGTCCGCCCTCAGCTGGTGTTCTGCGTGCACTTCTGTGTCTGAAGGTGTATTCCTGATTCATCCATGGAGAGAGATGTACTCACCGCCCACCTACTCTGCCGTCCTGTCTTCAAACTGATTTTGAACATTCTCTTTGCAAGCATTTCCATCACTGAAAAAAATTAAAACAAAAAGTTCGTAATGAGTTATTGAATGCATATAGCCATTCTTGTAACTATAAATTAACTTCAAATTTTAGAAATTTCTTTTCCTTATTTCACATCCTGTAACCTTTCAAAGAAATTTAATTTCCAGTCTGTTTTGTGTATGCTCCATTCATGGAAAAAATTTTTTTTAAAACTATAAAAAATTTAAAAGTCAACTGGCTTTCAAGGTTCAACACAGGTGACTGGAAGTCTATGGAGTTATTTTCTCTTTTTAGCTTCCTTTGTAAAAATCCCAGATTTCTGACTGATTGGATAAATGTGATTCATTTTTTTTTTTTGTTTTGTAATGCAACTATTTTGATGGTTGGCTTCACAGCTGAGGCGAGCCACCATTTCAAACCCAATAACAGGAGACTTGGAGACGGTACATTACAGAATTAGCAAAAGGTAAGAGATGTGTATGCTGCATATTTTGCTCTCTAATGAGTGTTTTGTACATCCTACAGGAATTATTCATTTAAGGGAAGTAGGTCATTTTCAGTCTCCAGTCAAGTCACCGCCTATTTTCAAGCATGGAAAAACTGCTTTGTGTTTCACAGGTCTTTCTCTTTAACTAGAAGTTCTGTTTTTAGTATGTAATTGGTCTATTAATTTTAGGGAGTTAATATGCTTTTCCATCTCTCTTCAGGTTAGGAATCAAATCAGGTTAGGCCAGTCCAGGAACTGGCTTAATACTTGTTTTCTTATTCCTTTTTCTTTTTTCTTGCCAAAGACGGGGGGGAAAAAAAAAAAAGGCAGCAGCCTGGATTAATCTGGGAGTAGTCCTTGTTTATGTCGTTCTCTCATATTCATAAATATGCTGCAGTGAATTCACATCATTCTTCATGATGATTGTGTTGGCATTTGTTCATGCATCTTATAAAATAACATTGTCATTATGGAGTCATCTGTATTTCTCCTGTTGGAGTTTTTATTTTAAAAAACTTGCTGACTTAAACATTGGCAATGGAAAGAACAGAGTTATGCTTGAGATCTCAGTCTTCCAAATGCTATTACTTACAAGTTTAGTTGCCTTTTACTTCACCAGAGAGATTTAACAACAGTTATAGCTTGGTGAGAGTTTTAAAAAAATGAATTTAAAGAGACTACTAATTACTCTTTTGTCAAATAATTTGAAGAACATTAAACTTCTAGATCTGAGAAAGAACCTGTGAAACCCAGTGCTATAAATCATTTACATACAGCTTCAAATGATTTAAAAAAAAAAAAGTGAAAGGACAATCTGCAACAAAAATCCGTCAACACATTTTTTTCTTGATTTGGAAGTGGCTTTTGTTATCGCCACTTTTCTAAATGTTTCTGCTGATTTGAAACCATTGCCTACCATCCAGACCAATCTGAACCCTTCCAATCACCTGTGGCTTGGCAAAACAAAACAAAAGCCCCAAATTGCCTGCTACGTGAGTAAGCCCTTGTCCTTTCTCTTTTTTTGTAGCTGAGCCGAGCTACAGTACATGACCCTGAGACTGGAAAATTGACCACAGCCCAGTACAGAGTATCTAAGAGGTAAGGGAGTGATGGGAAGAATTTTAGTCATATTTGGACTATTTTCTTTCTTGTGAGTCTAGTTTTCATAAAACCCATCTTATGGTTTCTAAGACCTCGGCTATTAGGCATAGGTATTTGATAACAGTGCATGACTTTTCATGATGGACATGGTTATGGGGAAGTTGATAGAGGTTTTTCAAAGTGACTTGCTAGGTTTTAAAATGCCTCCTGAGATAGCCCACACCCTACCTGGTAAGTGAAGTTGTGTTCTCATGTCTAAAGTAACAGAAGTTCCCAAAGACTCTTCATAGAACAAGGCCTAATTTAATTTGTAGTAAAGCAGGGGCTTAAAAATCTCAGGGTGACTCAGTAGCTATAGGTAGTGAGAATGACACCTTGAAAGATTACCTAAAAAGTCCTCTGTAAGTCAGTTGGTTTCAAATTCTTTGTTTTTAACAATATTTAAGAGAATCTCCTAAGTTATTGGCTGATAGGTCACTGAAATAATTTTTAATAAAAGGTCACTATGTAACTTGTAAGTATATATAACTTAATAGAAGCTCACAAAATAAATGACGTTATTTCAACAGAACTCTTTTTCCATTTACTTATTTGTATAAATAAAGTTTCTCAGCTCTCATGAAAATAGAAGTGTCATTGAGCTGAATTCTGTCTCATTGTAGCAACAAGTAATATTTATTCACATATAATACTTAATTGAAAATAAATAAGCTTCCTCTCCTTAGGAATATTTTAATATATTTTCATTTTTTATATTTGATGATTGTTTAATTATGTTCTTTAGATTGCTATTGTTTAGTTGCTAAATCATGTCCAACTCTCTGGAACCCCATGGACTGCAGCATGTCAGGCTCCCCTGTTCTTCACAATCTCCCAGAGTTTGCTCGAATTCATATCCATTGAGTCAGTGATGCTATCTCACGGTCTCATCCTCTGCCGCCCCCTTTTCTTCTTGGCCTCAAATCTTTCCCAGCATCAGGGTCTTTTCCAATGAGTTGTCTGTTCACATTAGGTGGCCAGAGTGTTGGAGCTTCAGCTTCCAGTGAATGTTCAGGGTTGATTTCCTTTAGGATTGACTGATTTGACTTCCTTGCTGTCCAAGGGACTCTCAAGAATCTTCTCCAGCACCACAATTCGAAAGCATTGTAATAACCCATTCTAGGAGACATGTTTTTTTTGTTTTTGAACAGTTAGGCCTTTATGTTATAAGAAATTTATATTTTTATCAGTTTACGTAAATATTTTGTTGTGGCGAAGTATAATGTGATGAATAAAAGACTTTAAATCATAAAAATATATCCCTCTTGGAGAGGGCTTCTCAGGCTCAGCACTATTGACATTTTGGATCAGATGATTGTTGTTTGTTGACTGACCTGAGGCTTGTAGGATATTTAGTAGTATCTCTAGTGCCCGCTGAGTGCCAGCACCTGTGACAATAAAAAATATCTTCAGACATTGTCACATGTCCCCTGGTAGGCAAAATTTCCACCACCATCCCTGGGAATTCTACCTCTCTACCCCTGTTAGAACCACTGTTTTAAGGTAGGAATGGAATGAAAATGCATGTTCAAGGAAAAAAAGGGAAGACTGATGTAAAATTTTCAGGCATTTAAAAAGTGCTTCATTCATGTATTTTCTTAAGTGGATGGTGATGGGCATAAAATCATCATGGTATTTAGAGTCCACTGGATAAATTAAAAAATAATCATTTTTCAGAAATTACCACTGTTTTCAGTATGACAGAATTAAATTTTTTCAAACTCTTGGGATGAAAATTTTCATTTGTCAGCTAAAAACTGCAAAGGAGTATATAGATTTTTAACAACTAATTTAGGAGGCAGTCAAACAAAAAATAGCATTTCTCTGTAAGTCATAGCAGAAGTGCTATAAAGACTATACAGAATGCATTGATTTGTTTTCTTAATTACTTTTTTAAGGCAAAGCTTTGTGTTATGTATTAGCCTTCAGCATCCCCACACACGTATTCTGGTATACTAACTGTCTGTCCTATACTGCTAGCTATCCCCTTACCCCTAATCACATTCCTGCAGTGTGATTTTGATGTTTGTTAACACTAATACAAGGTAAGGATTTACAGTAAATAATTTGGATAGACATGTTAAACCATGATTGTAATGCTTCTGTGCATTGTATAATAATTAACCCTGATTTGTAGTTAAGTAAGCTAAATTTCCATTTATAGAACCTTTTCATGTCTAAAAAATGAACTCATCTATTTTTAAAAAGATAACTAAATCCATTATATGTTTTATCAGAGACTATTACATGGTTTTAGGCTTTTTTTTTTAACTGTCATAAAACTAGTAAGTATCTAAATTCTCCAGATTTTGATGTTTTTAGGAAGCATTTAAAACAAAATTTTATGAACTTAGTGTTTTTAAAGTCATTTTTGGAAATTTTCTATATATACAGTGGACTTTTGAACAAAATATTCAGCCCACAGAGCCACTGGACTCTTACAAAAGTCAAATTACTTTTGGAAAGGTGATCCAAACCTTTTTTTCCCCTCTTTGGAGCTAAATATTTCTAAACATTTTGAGCTTATTTTTGAAAATACTATAATTTCATAGCTCTGGATGTTTGAGAAAGGCACAGCCATACTTTATATTATATTAACAGTAGAAGATACTTGGCCAGTAACATTAGACACATTGAAAGACTGAATAACACCACAGTAAATTCATGCAGACTTGGCAAAGAATGCAGTGTGAGTGTGTGTTTGTGTTCAAAACAACCTAGTAAAAAAAGAATTCCATAGCACAGTGGTTCTCATTTTTACTCTAAAGGAAAAATTTTCATCAGTCCTTTAAAAAATAAAATCTTTATGTGAGAGGTCTAAACAGTTAAGGAAGGAATTTGCTCCTTGAAATGTCCAATACATTTCATATTTTAACAAATAAAAAGTTTTTGCTATTTTGAAAATTTAATATCTATTGAGACATTTTCTACCCATCACTGTGAATCTGAAATTTGGAGATTTCACAAGTGAAATAAATGAGTGTTTTATGTTTCCTTCATATTTTATTGCTGGAGAAGGAAATGGCAACCCACTCCGATATTCATGTCTGGAAAATCCCATGGACCGAGGAGCCTGGTAGGCTACAGTCCATGGGGTCGCAAAGAGTCAGACACGACTGAGTGACTTCACTTTCATATTTTATACCTCTGAAGAAGGCATCTCCAATGCAAAAATAGCAGAAAAAGTTTGTTTGTACTGATGTCAGTTAAAGAGGTCCCCTTTTCTCTGGGAACATCTGTATTTTGAAAGAGTCAGAAGGGAATTTGAAATACCTGTATTCTGAGACATTTCTAAGTGATTGCATCATCATCTGTGGAAGTAAGAATATGTTCATCTTCTAGCAAATAGAATTTTCTTTGGGCAGAGTATGTGTAGAAATCCATTACTGTTTAAAAAACAAAATGTTTACTCTATTGACTACCTGTGAACTTTTGGCAAATCATTTTTTGTCTTTCCAGTATTACAAAAAAAAAACAAACTAAAATTTTACTGTGTGTGTGTGTGCACTCAACTGTGTCTGACTCTTTGCAACCTCGTGGACTGTAGCCATCAGGCTCCTCTCTCCATGAAATTTTCCAGGCAAGAATACTGGAATGGGTTGCCATTTCCTTCTCCAGGGGATCTTCCCAACTCAGGGATTGAACCTGTGTCTCCTGCATTGGCAGGCAGATTCTTTACCACCACTCCACCTCAGCTTGTTACTGGAGAAGCTAATAGTTTGGCTAAATCAAAGTAATGGAATTTTAGTTTTTGAGAGGTAATCATTCAGTTATAGGTGGTGCAGTGATAAAAGAATCCATTTGTCAATGCAGGAGATACAAGAGACACAGGTTTGATCCCTGGGTCGGGAAGATCCCCTGGAGAAGGAAATGGCAACCCGCTCCAGTATTCTCGCCTAGAAAATTTCATGCACAGAGGAGCCTGGTGAGCTACAGTCCGTGGGGTCACCAAGAATTGGATACAATTGAGTGACTGAGCACACATATGCACACACACATTCAGACGTATACTCTGAGAAGACAGTTACGTGAGTTCGTAAGTCCAGTTAAAGTAATATATGCAAATAAACAGTTTATTGAGTGTGGTAGAGAAAGCTTCTTTAATTCTGGTGGAATCAATATCACTTCTTGGAAGTGATTTCATTTTTTACTTTGAAGTACAGATATCCTATAATATGATATTTTATTATGCTTAAGATTTAATTTACCCCATGTTAAAAAGGAGCAAATGGAGTGTAAAAATGTATTAATATTTTTAGTTTAGAGGCCAATGTAAATAGCTTTGAGTGATACCAAATTTTTTTTTTAATTTGCATAGCTTGTAACAACAACATCCCCTTCTATTGGCTAGAACAGTCCTTCTCAGATTGAGATAAATGGATAGATCCAGATGGATCTATAGTGTTATTGTATAATTGTCCCACAGAGAACCAAAGGGACTGGATAAATTCCACCTCTAGATGATTAGTCTTTCTTTGTTAATTGTGAAGCACTTATGGAAGAGTTATTGAAAGTTTTGCCCTCTGTAACTGGCACTTTGTGCCCTGAATTATATTTTGCCTTTGCAAAAAAATCACGTAGTGGTATGCAGATTACATAATCATGTTTTCTTTTGGCAGTTTTGTAACAATCTTAACCTTCCCTTGTGGTTCAGCGGGTAAAGAATCTGCCTGCAGTGCAGGACACCTGGGTTTGATCCCTGGGTCGGGAAGATCCCCTGGAGAAGGGAAAGGCTACCCACCCCAGTATTGTGGACTGGAGAATTCCACGAACTGTATGGTCCTTGGGGTTTCAAAGAGTTGGACATGACTGAGCACTTTCACTTAAAAACCTCCAAAGTGATGGTGTTTGTTTACTTGAGCATGCATTCCTTAGTATTAGAAATATAGTCATGCAACGTGAGACTGTTTCTTCTTACTTAAATAAAGCATTCCAGTGATATTTTTTAAAGTATATAGTAAAAGGATAATGAACTTTTTTTTATAGCAGAAACTCATTAGAAATGAAAAAAATGTTAATGTTACTCTGCATGTACAACTTAACTCTCAGGTTCCTGTCATTAAGACCAAAAGAAATATATTTTGGGTTATCTAATGGAAAAAGAGGACACATAAAAAGACTTCTGTTTTTCTCCTAGCGCTAAACTATGTTTTGTGGAAAAAACACTGTATAACTTAGTTGACGTTTTCAATTATAATTGTACAAAAGATAGAGAATGTTCTTCAAATGATTTTTTTTCCAGGTTACAGTAAATGCTATAATTTAACATTCTAACTCAGTTAAAGCACTGAGTACTAGAAGAATATTGATATCTGATTATTTAATTTAATGTAGGAGTAAGACTTCGAGATCCTAAAGAACAGACAGTTAACATATTACAGTATCATTGTCTTGTCATTTTTAGTAGTGTTAAAACAACTCAGCTAATTTCAACTATCCAATAAGTCTACAATAATGTTCCTGAAGACAGATTAGCAGTAATACTTTAAAGGATGGGATGAGTAAAATGTTTTAAATGTGTTCTCCAGCTTTGGAGAATCTTACTATATTTTAGAGAGGTTTCATATAAAAGTCATATTAAGTGAAATAACCTCCTATGTAGAACTCATTTTCCTCTCCAGTGACTATAGCAGTTTCTTTTAAAGCTGTGGTTATCAGTGACTGTGTCTCATCTAAGGCTTAATTTCTAAGCCTTCTATTAAGATAGTTTATGATATAGCAAGAAGTACAAATTAAAACTTTTAAAAAATTTAAACAATTAAAATATTTTTGCCTCTAAGATTGGCAAAGATTAAAAAGATTTATACTGTCAAGGATTTTATGAAATGGGTACTCATAAACAGTTGATAGAAGTATAAGTCACAAATATTTTTGGAGGGCAATTTGATATCATTTATCAAAATGTAAAACTCATGTAGTATTTCCACATCTAGGAAATTATCCTACAGAGATATTTGCAGAAGTATGCAAAAGGTATGCATAAGTTTGTTACAATATTGTTTGTAACAGAGAAAAATTAGAAACAACCTTTTTTAACCAGTGCTTTATTGATAGACCTTTGTGGTCATCTTGGAATTAAAGATATTTTAATATTAAAAATAAAAAGCAGTAATTTAAAAAAGGTAACAAATTGAAATGTAAAGTGGTATAGTTGCTGTGGAAAACAGGCTGGCAGTTCCTCACAAAGTCGAACATGGGATTATGATATGATCTAGAAATTCCACTTCTAGGTATATATCCCCCCAAATTGAAAAGGGGTCTCAAACCGATTACTTGTACATCCATGTTCATAACAGCCTTATTCATGATAGTCAACAGGTAGAGGCAATCCAAGCATCCATTTGTGGATGAATGGATAAATAAAATGTGGTATAAACAAATTATGGACTGTATTCAACCTTTAGAAGGATTGAAATTCTGATACATGCTATAACATGGATGAACTTTGAGGATATTATACTAAGTGAAATAAGCCAGGCATAAAAGGACAAATATGATATGACTCCACTTACAGAAGGTATCTAGAATAGGCAAATTCATACAGAGAAAAAGTGGACTAGAGGTTACCCAGGCCTGGGAGGAGAAGGAAATGGCAAATTGTTGTTTCAGAGTATACAGAATTTCAGTGTGGGATGGAGAAAAAGGTTTGGAAATAGAGAGTGGTGATGCTTGTGCAACTTTGTGAATGTATTTAACACCCCTGAATTGCACTCTTAAAAGTGATTAAAATGGTTAATTTTATGTTGTATATTTTTTACCACAATAATTTTTTTAAAAATGAGGTAGCATTATGTGTATTAACTAGGAAATATGTCAGAAGTATTTTTAGGGAGAAAAAAGTATATGTGTATATTAAGGTGTAAGGTTGAAGGGTGGATTTTTTTTTTTTTAATTCTCTCAGTAAGTTTGTTTACACACAGGGAAAAGCTATTGAGAGGATATATATCTATTGGTTAATAGTGTTTTGAGACTAGGAAAGGGATGTACTTTTATACTCTTTGAAATTTTTATAATAAGTATTTCTTTTAAAAATACCTTTATTGAGGGACTTGCCTTGCAGTCCAGTGGTTAAGACTTCTAGCTTCCAATGCAGGAGGCATGGGTTCAGCCCTTGGTTGGAGAACTAAGATCCTGCAAGCTGCTTGGTGTGCCCCCAAAACAGCTTTATTGAACTATAAACCATACGGTTCACCCATTTGAAGGGTATAAGTCAGTGGTTTTTAGTATAGTTAGAGAATTGTGCCTCCATCACCGCAATTAATTTTAGAACATTTTCATTACCCCAAAGGGAAGTTTTACACTCCTCAGCCATAACTATCCAATCCTTACCCCCTACCTGTCCAACCCTTGGCGACCACTAATCTACTCTCTGTTTTTAATAGATTTGCCTATCCTGAATGTTTTGTGTAAATGGAATCATAAACGTGACCTTTTAGTGTCCGGCCTCTTTTGCTTAGCATGTTTTCAGGGTATGGTTGAGCAATATCCTTTTGTATAGATATGCCACATTTTATCTATCTTTTGATAGATATTTGGGTTATTTCTGCTTTTTGGCTATTATGAATAATGCTGTTCTGAAGTTCATGTCTTTTGAAATACTGCTTATTTTGATGATGTCCTGTTTGTTGTTGTTCTTTGTACTTTTGAGGTCATAGCTAAAACAATGACTAAGGTCACAGAGATATACATCGTGTTTTTTTTCCAAAAAGCTTTGTAGTTTTAGCTCTTATATTTAGATCTCTAATCCCTTCTGAGTTAGTTTTTTTTTTTATTATAATGTGAATGAGGTAGGGGGTTCATCTTTTCTTTTGCACATGGTTATCCTGTGTCCCAGAACCATTTGTTGACTATAACAAGCATTTGTTATAGTCTTGTTAAATAAACAGGCATATTATAATGTTGACTATAACAAGCTTTTATAATTTTAAAACTATAAAGTGAAAGTGATAATTTGCTAAAATGGTAAAAGTGAAGGTGTTCTTGAGAACAGGAGACTTCAGGCTAAAGAGTTAAGTAAGCAAGGAATACCTGGAGATTGCTTGAGTGAGGAGAAGAGTTTCAAGAGGGATGAACATTGTGAAATGTTACTAAAAGAGCAAATAACTGTGAGAAAAATCAGAAAATCTTGTTTGATTTAATAACAGCAGGATTATGAGTGATGTTAGCAAGAGCAGTTTCGATGGAGTGATAGAGATTAAATCTAGATTGGAATGGATTGAGAAGTGAGGAGTCTGTGAAAAGGTTGACTTGAAGAGGGAGGAGAAAGAAGTTGGTAGCTGGAGAGAGAAAGAATTGAGGGAAAGAATTTGAAAATTTTGCTTATTTAATGGGAAAGTCTTAAGTGCTATTAAAAGCTGTGGGAGGAATTAATTGAGAATGGATGTTGATTATGTAAGAGAGAGAAGGGCTAATCAATGATTCATGATTCCTGAAATGGCAGGAGATAATAGAATCTAAGGCAGAGGATTGGCCTTAGATAATGGAGAGAAATCTCCTCTTGGAACTGGAATGAACTAGAATGAACTGTGTATCAGGAATAGATTGAATGGTTTCTGTTTTGTCTTCTAAGTAGGAGATATGTTGTCCACTGTGTGAAGGGGGAGTCATGGGTGGGCTGGCATATAGAATAAAGGAGAGGGTAAGGCCCACTTAGAGTTAGTGTTCATGAATTTTTAGTGGAATGTATTTGCCTTATTTCATTATTTTCTCCAGTAGAATTTGGTAATACAGGTATAAGCTTGGAGAAAAGAAATTCATTCAGAATTTTTGCCAGAGAGTTGAATTTAGGCTTTTATCAAGAATGCTGTTGAAGGACTTCCCTGGTGGTCCAATGGATGCCACGCTTCCATTGCAGGTGGCATGGGTTCAATCCCTGTTTGGGAAACTAAGGTCTTGCAGCCATGGCACTACTAAAAAAAATTGCTGATGCTGTAGAAATGATGGACCGTAGCTTGGTGAGAGGAGCGAAGAAAGAAAAAGTCTATTAGACTGGGAAAAAGCATACATAAAGGAGAGAGTTGAATTTGAACTATAGTTTCCATACCATAAAATTCATCCTTTAAAGTATGCAGTTCAGTGGTTTTCAGTCTTTTTAGCTGTGCAGTCATCACCATTATCTAATTCCAGAACATTTTCACCACCCAAAAGGAAATCCTGTATCCATTAGCAACCGTTCCTTAATTCCCCCTTCAATGGCAACCACTAATCTACTGTCTATCGATTTACCTGGACATTTCATGTAAATAGAATCATAATGTGTGACCTTTTGTATCTGATTTATCTTTAACATAATGATTTCAAGGTTCATCCGTGTTGTGGCATGTATCAGTACTTCCTTTTCATGACACAATAATCCATCTTATGGATATATCACATTTTATGTATCTGTCCATCAGTTGATGGACATTTGGATTATTTGCACTTTTTGGCTATTAACAATGCTACTGTGAACATTTATGCACAAGTTTTGGTATGAACACACATTTTAATTTCTCTTGGATACACATACCTAGGCATGGAATTACTAGGTCACTCTATGTTTAACAATTTGAGGAATTGCCAAAGTGTTTTCCAGAGTGACTGCACTAGTTTCCCTTCCTACCAGCAATATATGAGGCTTCTGGTGACTTCACGTCATCACCAACACTTGTTATTGTCCATCTTTTTGATTACAGCCATCCTACTGTGTGTGTTGGGTATCTTTTAAAAACTTTTTTATTTATACAATCAGTACATGAATTCTTTTCCTTATGAAATATTAGCATTATATAAATCAAGCTAAAATCCCTAATCTCCACCCTGGCCAGTTCCTATACCTTACCTAGAAGGAACAGTTGTTTTCAGTTTGATGTATATATTTGTTTCATATATATATTTTTTTCAAAATTAACAAGAAATTCTCCGTGTAGATAGCCCTTTATAGCCTTCTTACATTAACCCACCTGTTTTCATGAAAACTCTGTAATAAATGATATTAATTTTTTCCCTTTCCAACCTCGAACTGTTGAATGTAACATCCTTTAACATCAGTAAAAATCGTATCAAAGAAGCAAATCAACTAAATGATTATAGATAAAGCCATAATATTATGGCTGTATATTATGGCTTTTAAAATGGCCTTCATGTATTGAAACTTAATCAATAAAACTAGTATTTTCTTCATGTTTTTAGTGCCTGGCTGTCTGGCTATGAAAACCCTGTGGTGTCACGAATTAATATGAGAATCCAAGATCTGACAGGACTAGATGTCTCCACAGCAGAGGAATTACAGGTAGGTAATCACATTATTCTTAAACTTCTTCAAAAGATGCTTCACATAGAGAACTCTCCTCAATGTTATGTGGCAGCCTGGATGGGAGGGGAGTTTGGGGGAGAATGGATACATGTATATGCATGGCTGAGTCCCTTTGCTATCCATCTCAAATTATCACAACACTATTAATTGGCTATACTCCAATACAAAATAAAAAGTTAAAAAAATTTTTTTAAAAAGATGCTTCAGATGAGATTTTTCTGTCACTGTACAGACAGTATTCAATTTGCATACTTTGTGACTGTAAAAGTGCATATATAGGCTGAAACCATGTACACTGATCTTAATAATCAGTGGGAAAACTTGAAATTGTTCTGGGACCTTTAAGATTTTTTCTCAAAACATTAAAAACTCTTACTGTTGAGTATAAATTTCTAAGGAAATGAAAAATATGTAATACTAATATTTATTAATACACTGTTTTTCATAAATAATTTTTTCTTTCTGTTTTCAATTCATATACCATAAAATTTACCCTGATTTTAGTATTCACATGGTTGTACATCATCACCACTATTTTCATCACACCGAAAGAAACCCCATTTAAGTAATCACTGTCCATTCCCCTGCTCTAGTGCCCCTGGCGACTGCTTCTCTACTTTCTATGAATTTGCCTATTCTAGATATTTCATATAAATGGAGTAATACAATATGTGGCTTGATATATTTGGGTTATTTTACTTAACAATGTTTTTAAGCTGTATATGTGTTGTAGCATGAATCAGCACTTCATGCTTTTTCATGTCTGAATAGTACTCTCTTATTGGCGACTTAGCATAGCATAGCATAGCATTGGATATACCACATTTTATTTATTAGTTGAAGAACATTTGTTTCCACTCTTTGGATATTATGACTAATGCTATGAACATTGGTCTACAAATTTTTGAACAGATAACATTTAAATTCCTCTTGGGTATATATCTATTAAAGGAAGTGTGCTGGTTCATGTGTTATCTTTAATATTTAAGGAGCTGACAAACTGTTTTCCCAAATGGCCAAGTGATTTTACGATCCCACTGGCAATGTACAGGGTTCCATTTTTGTCTCATCTTTGCCAACACCTGTTCTTGCCCATTTTTTTAAATTAAGCTTATTCTAATATGTATGAAATGCTATTTCATATGGTTTTTATTTGCATTTCCCTGGAAAACCACTAGACCATTCAGGTATGACCTAAATCAAATCCCTTATGATTATACAGTGGAAGTGAGAAATAGATTTAAGGGACTAGATCTGATAGAGTGCCTGATGAACTATGGATGGAGGTTCGTGACATTGTACAGGAGACAGGGATCAAGACCATCCCCAAGAAAAAGAAATGCAAAAAGCAAAATGGCTGTCTGAGGAGGCCTTACAAATAGCTCTGAAAAGAAGAGAAGCAAAAACCAAAGGAGAAAAGGAAAGATATAAGCATCTGAATGCAGAGTTCCAAAGACTAGCAAGGAGAGATAAGAAAGCCTTCCTCAATGATCAATGCAAAGAAATAGAGGAAAACAATAGAATGGGAAAGACTAGAGATCACTTCAAGAAAATTAGAGATACCAAGGGAACATTTCATGCAAAGATGGGCTCGATAAAGGACAGGAAAGGTATGGACCTAACAGAAGCAGAAGATATTAAGAAGAGGTGGCAAGAATACACAGAAGAACTGTGCAAAAAAGATCTTCATGAACCAGATGATCATGATGGTGTGATCACTCACCTAGAGCCAGACATCCTGGAATGCGAAGTCAAGGAAGCATCACTACAAACAAAGCTATTGGAGGTGATGGAATTCCAGTTGAGCTATTTGAAATCTTAAAAGATGATGCTGTAAAAGTGCCGTCCTCAATATGCTAGCAAATTTGGAAAACTCAGCAGTGGCCACAGGACTGGAAAAGGGCAGTTTTCATTCCAATCCCAAAGGCAATGCCAAAGAATGTTCAAACTACCGCACAATTGCACTCATCTTACATGCTAGTAAAGTAATGCTCAAAATTCTCCAAGCCAGGCTTCAGCAATATGTGAACCATGAACTTCCAGATGTTCAAGCTGGTTTTAGAAAAGGCAGAAATAAAATTGCCAACATCCACTGGATCATCAAAAAAGCAAGAGAGTTCCAGAAAAACATCTATTTCTGCTTTATTGACTATGGCAAAGCCTTTGACTATGTGGATCACAATAAATTGTGGAAAATTCTGAAAGAGATGGGAATACCAGACAACTTGACCTGCCTCTTGAGAAACCTGTATGCAGGTCAGGAAGCAACAGTTAGAACTGGACATGAAACAACAGACTGGTTCCAAATAGGAAAAGGAGTACGTCTATGCTGTATATTGTCACCTTGCTTATTTAACTTATATGCAGAGTACATCATGAGAAATGCTGGGCTGGAAGAATCACAAGCTGGAATCAAGATTGCCAGGAGAAATATCAGTAACCTCAGATATGCAGATGACACCACCCTTATGGCAGAAAGTGAAGAGGAACTAAAGAGTGAAAACGTTGGCTTAAAGCTCAACATTCAGAAAATGAAGATCATGGCATCCGGTCCCATCACTTCTTGGCAAATAGATGAGGAAACAGTGGCTTACTTTATTTTTTTGGGCTCCAAAATCACTGCAGATGGTGATTGCAGCCATGAAATTAAAAGATGCTTACTCCTTGGAAGGAAAGTCATGACCAACCTAGACCTCATATTAAAAAGCAGAGACATTACTTTGCCAAAAAGATCTGTCTAGTCAAGGCTATGGTTTTTCCAGTGGTCATGTATGGATGTGAGAGTTGGACTGTGAAGAAGGCTGAGTGCCGAAGAATTGATGCTTTTGAACTGTGGTGTTGGAGAAGACTCTTGAGAGTCCCTTGGACTGCAAAGAGATCCAACCAGTCCATCCTAAAGGAGATCAGTCCTGGGTGTTCATTGGAAGGACTGATGTTGAAGCTGAAACTCCAATACTTTGGCCACCTGCTGCGAAGAACTGACTCATTGGAAAAGATCCTGATGCTGGGAAAGATTGAGGGCAGGAGGAGAAGGGGACGACAGAGGATGAGATGATTGGACGGCATCACCGACTCAGTGGACATGAGTTTGGGTAAACGCTGGGAGTTGGTGCTGAACAGGGAGGCCTGGCGTGCTGGGGTTCATGGGTCTCAAAGAGTTGGACACAATTGAGTAACTGAACGGAACTGATTGCTAATGATGTTGAGTATCTTTTCATGAACTTATTAGTTATTTTTATATCTATGAAAGTAATTTCTATTCAAATCCTTTGCCTGTTTTTTTTAATGGGGTTGTCTTTTATTGAGTTATAAGTGTTGTTCTTATGTTCTGAATACTGGACCCATATTAAGTATATGATTTGCAAATATTTTCTCCCGTTCTCTGGGATGTCTTTCACTTTCTTGATGGTGTCCTTTAGCAAAAATCTTTAATTTCTATGAAGTCTGATAGTCTTTTTTTTTTTTTTTTGGTTGCTTTTACTTAAGGTGTCTTAAGAAACCATTGCCTAATCCAAGGACATAAAGGTTTACACCTGTGGTTTTTTCCTATAATTTTCATGGTTTTATTTCTTACATTCAGGTCTTTGATCCATCTTGAGTCATTTTTATATATGATATAAGATAGAGCCCAACTTCATTCTTTTCATGTGGTTATATAGGCAATTGTCCCAGCATCATTTGTTGAAAACTAGTCTTCACTATTGAATTGTCTCAGTAATTTAAAATATTAGAGATATTGAGGATTACAGTGTTTTAAATCTTTGTAAGTACTTCTCTAGGGGCTTTCCTGGTGGCTCAGGGGTTAAAGCATCTGCCTGTAATGCGGGAGACCTGGGTTTGATCCCTGGGTTGGGAAGATCCCCTGGAGAAGGAAATGGCAACCCACTCCAGTGTTCTTGCCTGGATAATCCCATGGACAGGGGAGCCTAGTGGGCTACAGTCCACAGGGTTACAAAGAGTCGGACACGACTGAGCAACTTCACTTCACTTCTTTAAGCACTTATCAACAGTGATTTCCTTTCTTCTCATTGTGAAACTTATGATACAGAGTGAGCATCTTTTCTCTTTCTTGGTAAATTGTCCTGCTTCTAAGTTTGGTTCAGCTTTTAGTGTTTTATCCTTTCTGCTTTTAATGTTGTTAAATATCTCTGAGAGATCTTTTATTGATGATTTTTTTCCAGAGTCACTTCCTCTAAGATATCTTCATTCTTTTCATCATGATCACTTTCTTTATGTTAATAAGTTCATCGCCAACAAAATTCCTCTGACCTTCACCAGATTCCTCTGACTGCATATCTAGAGTTTCTCAAACAGCAAAAGTTGGAAACATTTTCCTTGTCAGTCTTTTATTCTTCATCTCCATTTTAGTTTGATTTGTGGGGGGATCAGCATGAGTTTTCTTTTTAATACTGAAGTATAGTTGATTTACAATGTTGTGTTAGTTTCAGGCATACCACAAAGTGATTTAGTTATACATATCTGTATATATGTATTTTTTTTTTCAGATTCTTTTCCCCTATAGATTATTACAGAGTATTGAGTAGAGTTCCTTGTGTTATCGCTGAGGGTCGGACACGACTGAGCGACTTCCCTTTCACTTTTCACTTTCATGCATTGGAGAAGGAAATGGCAACCCACTCCAGTGTTCTTGCCTGGAGAATCCCAGGGTTGGGGGAGCCTGGTGGGCTGCCGTCTATGGGGTCGCACAGAGTCGGACATGACTGAAGTGACTCAGCAGCAGCTACCTTTCTGCTTTCGTAACCATAAGTCTGTTTTTTTGTGTTTTTTTTTTTTTTTTTAATTTTGTAGTTTGTATTGGAGTATAGCTGATTAACAATGTTGTGATAGTTTTAGGTGAACAGTGAAGGGACTCAGCCATACATATACATGTATCCCTTCTCCCCAGGATGGCACAGTGGTAAAGAATCTGCCTGCCTGTGCAGGAGATGTGGGTTCAGTTCCTGGGTTGGGAGGATCCCCTAGAGTAGGAAATGACAACCCATTCCAGTATTCTTTCTTGGAAAATTCCATGGACAAAAGAGCCTGGTGGGCTACAGTCCATGGGGTCACAAAGAGTCAGACACAGCTAAGCACGTGCACACACACACTCTCCCCCAAGCTCCCCTCCCATCTTGGTCCTTGTTGGTTATCCATTTTGAATATAGCGGTGTGTTTATGTCCATCCCAAACTCCCTATCTGTCCCTTTCCGTTAGTCTTTCCCCCACCCCCAACCATAAGCTTGTTCTCTGAGTCTGGTTTTTGTTTTGTAAGTTCATTTGTATCATTTTTTTAGATTCCACATATAAGTGATCAAATGATATTTGTCTTTCTCTGACTTACTTCACTTAGTATAACAATCTCTATGTTGTTGCAAATGGAATTATTTCGTTCCTTTTTATGGCTAAGCAACAGTCTGTTGATAAGTATATTCCACATCCTTGTCTATTCCTCTGTCAGTGGACATTTAGGTTGCTTCCTAAAGGTCTTAGCTGTTGCAAATAGTGCTGCAGAGAACATCTGGGTGCATGTGTCTTTTAGAATTACGGTTTTCTCTGGATATATGCCCAGGAGTGGGATTGCTGAATTACATGAAGCTCTGTTTTCCATTTTTTTAAGGAACCTCCATACTCTTCTCTGTAGTGGCTCTGTCAGTCTACATCCCCGCCAGCAGTGTAGGAAGGGTCTCCTTTCTGCACACCCTCTCCAGCATTTTTTGTTTCTAGACTTTTTGATGATGGTCATTCTGACCCTTGTGAGGTGATACGTCATAGTTTTGATTTGCATTTCTCTAATAATTAGTGATGTTGAGCTTTTTTTTTTTCATGTGCTTTTTGGTCATCTGTATGTCTTCTTTGGAGAAACATCTGTTTAGATCATCTGCCCATTTTTTGTTAGGGTTTGTTTTTTGATACTGAGCTGTGTGAGCTGTTTGTGTATTTTGGAGATTAATCCCTTATCAGTCACATCATGAGAGAGGTGAGCTCAGGTCCTACTCATCTTTTCTCATCTTGTCCCAGAACCGAGTCCATTTCAGTTTGATTTCAATTTCAGTTACAGCATTATTGCTTTCCATTTCTCTGCTGCAGTTACCTTTGTTGGACAATTTCTTCTAATTGTCTATTATTGCAAAACATCACATAGATTTTTACTGGAGAATAAGGCGTATGCTTTTCTGTCTGTACAAGAACTGAATAACAGATATGCAGTGGCCAATCATTGATACTTTAAAGAAGTGGTTGGTCATTGGTCATGTTGTGTAGCTGTTATTTATGTAGTAATTTGTGGACTGAAGAGCTAGTAGCAATATTTGCTACTATATATAGTAATTACTGTGGTATTGTATATAATTACTCACAGTTAATGTAACATGGTAACTGAAATGTCCACTGTGCTGTTGGGGGTCTGGTGTTAATGGTTAGTTAAACCATGATATCTGTGATGTATGCATTTTAGAACTGTGCAAAACAGGACTGCCTATATTTAAGTTTGCCTAAGTAAGTTATCATTTACTCCATGGTCATCTACAACTTCCTTGGTACTCATTTGATTATTAAAAAAATGAAAGCTATGATGTGTCTTTTCTTTCCTAATTTGTATTTATTCTTACCTGCCTAACCATCACAGGCTCTTTCAGGCTACTTGATATTTCTGACTGAATAGTCTGATCCAAACCAAGATATCTACAACATAAGAAGTAAATTATCCACAGTAATAATAATTTACATAAGACTTGGACTTTGCTGTGAGCAAAGTTGTAACTATGTACTCATTTTATCAACAATGCTCTTTAGCATTATGAAGCATTATGTAGCATTATGTACTCATTTTATCAACAGTGCTCTTTAGCTCACATTTTCCTTTAATTTTGTTAGCATTTTGTCATATTGGGGTGAAAAGAGGTAGTTAACATTATCTTTATTTTACAAACAAGAAAACTGATTGTATCCAAAGTTACATATGCTGTATTTTAACTAAGAAATCTGGACCATGAACTCAGACCAAATATTTTTCTTACTTTCTTTTGTTGCTTCTCACTGGGACATTTGTCACATCCAGATGAAGTTGTCAGGGCCTTCCAACAGGAATAATTAAATTGGTGTTAACTTCTTCTCTTTTTTTACTTAAGTAGGGAAAAAATACATATCCAAAGGGGATTTCATTAAAGTAGATTGGGAATTTTCCAGTATTTTGGGCTTTGGTAAACATGAATCTTGATTTAAATTCTCAAGGAAAGTGTTTACTGACAATAATAAAAATTGTGAAATTCTAATTTTATAAAACTAATTCTAAAAATCAAAGTTTGTTATGTATTAGGAAAATCATGTGCTCCAAACATTTGCTAAAGAAAAGCATATTAATTAAGATTCTAAAATAGCATTTAACAGCTCTTAGTTTTTCATCCTTGATTTCTTAGAAACTCTAATTAAAAAAAAAAAATGCTTTGCTTCTCATTTATTTAGAAGTACCTAACTGTGATATATGAGAGATCAAAATGGGACTCAGATTTTTTTGAATAGTAATCTTGATAGTTCTTTTATTCATGCCTTGTTTCTCATGCAGGTAGCAAATTATGGAGTTGGAGGACAGTATGAACCCCATTTTGATTTTGCACGGGTAAGTAAACAAAAAAAATGGAGAATGTAGGAGTTCCACTGAAGCTTAGGCATGACATGTTAATTCTGTCATTTTAGTATTATAAATTCATAGCTTATTTTGGAAGAGGTTTGTAGCTCATTTGTGGAAGCATGGTGGGATAGATGCTCTATACATTTTAGCAGTAAGAAACAACTAGAGACATGGAAAAGAATTTAGGATACTTTTAAATGCATCACTGAGCTTTGGGGAAAGTAAAGGAAGTTCTCAAAGGCAAACTGAACAAAGAAAATCTAGAGACTAAAATTAGAGAGTTAAAAGGAAGCAAAAAGGCTGAGGCTGAAGGCGTATACCTCCAGGAATGTAGAGCTTTGGAGATTAACGGCTGTATGAGAGGGCCTGTATAAATGTATGCTACTGACCTGAGATCCCTGCATAAAACCTAAATCTCTAAAGGCATACACCTTCAGAGAAAGAAAGGATGGCCTAGAAAATCATCTGCTTTGAGTCAGGACACTTCAGGAGTTTCCTTTTGCATCCTGGCTTGCGTAAGATGTATTATGGGGAGCTTCTTTGGGCAGTTTGAAAGCATAGGCCTGCCAACAGCTATAGATGCCCCAGGGTGTTGATACCTCAGTGATCAGATATAGAATATAAAATAACTATACAATACTTTATTCATTTTTGTCTTATCTTTTATTTTTAAATTCTCAATGATTTAACTGAAATAGAATCTTCAGGTTGAAAAATTTTTTGAAATCTTAAATTTAGTGGATTAAACATTAGAGACAGCTGTAGTGAATTGGCCAGTAAATCTGCAGGAGTTACAGGAATACATTTTGGAAAAAAAAATAGATGTGGAGACTGGAGGAAAAATAATATTAAAGCAGTTTGTTAAAAACCCATCCTTGCCCAAGTACTCTTGGTTAAGTATTTAACCTTTTAAATAAAAGTAATTTTAACATATTGAGCTATAAATTATGTCATTACCAAATCTTAATTTAAGCTTTATTATAATTACATGAATTCTAAGACATGTGCCAAGTATTCTAATAAACTTCTTGATCTATTACCATTTTTAAATAAGAGTATATTCTTTGGAAAAAAAACATAGTCTGTTAATATATTATGTTATATTCCTTGACTGACTTAATCCTAAAATCCTAGATATTTTCTGTATAGGCTAGCAAAGAATATATTTTTAGTCTATTTTCCTTCTATTTTCAATTACTGAAAAATGTCTTAGGATCTTGGATGATGTGAAAGACTACAGTTTAAGTTCTGACATTAATGTAACTAAACTTTTTTTCTTAGATTTGTATTTTGAAATAATTAGACTCCTAGGAAGTTTCCCCCCAAAAATGTACAGGAAGATCCCATGCACCCTTCAGTGTTAACATCTTGCATAACTATAGTTCATTATTAAAACCAGAAAATTGGCACAAGCAACAGAGCTTATTCATGTTTCACCAGTTATACTGGCTCTTGTGTATATATGTGTATAGTTCTATTACACGTGTAGCTTTGTGTAACTACCAGCACAGGTCAGGGTACATAACTGCACCATCACGTCAGACTCCCTGTATACTACTCTGTCGCTCCACATACCCTTCTGCTATCCCTAACTGCTGGTAATCATTAATCTGTTCTTTATGATAATTGTTATTTCATAAATGTTATATACAGCATGCATCCTTTTAAGATGGTTTCTTTTCACTCAGCATAATTCCCTTGAGATTCATCCATGTTTTTGCAGAGCATATTGATAGCGTGTTTCTCTTTATTGCTGAGTAGTTTCTTGTGGTATGGAAATACCAGTTTAGTCGTTCATCCTTTGAAGGATATTAAGGGACATATTGAGGATATGACAAAGGAATGTGTATAAATTTCTGTATGAAAAATAAAATACTTTTTTTTTTTTTTAGAAAATGCCAAGAGACTATTCTGTATTTTAATTAGCTTTAAATAGCCAGATGTAAATTCTCTAGCCAGATTAAAGTGCTGACAGTCAAAAGACAGGAATAGTAGCAGTGTGAATATTTGAATAGATCATGAGTTCAAAGTAAATCTCAAAGTTATTTTTTTTACCCACAGAGAATTGATTTAATGAATGGGGCTGAAGGTCTCTCATGTCTTGCTTGTTTGGAAGCTAAAACTATAGTTGTTAATTTTTAAAACAATCTGTGGATAGTAGATATTGGTTTTCATTGTATAGACTTAATTTCCGCCCCCCAGTGGTCTTATCAAAAGTATTCAGTGTACTGCTTGAATCAACAGTCAACAAATACTTGAGAGCCTTTTGTATGTAGTGCACTGGATATTACAAAGGAACCTTTAGGGGCTATTTTTAGCTTACTGTTCAGCATGTTACTGATGTTTAGTTGCCTGTGGAGAACTTGAATTACTGAATTTTACATCACGGAATTGTATTTTATTCACAGAAAGATGAGCCAGATGCTTTCAAAGAGCTGGGGACAGGAAATAGAATTGCTACATGGCTGTTTTATGTAAGTTATAGCTAAAATTTTCATTTTGAGTTGGGATTTGATCACATGACTTGTTTTAATGTGTTTAGATGTTTGCTTTGGTTAGCTCTTAACATCTTAGTTGAATGTTTCTTACAACTGAGTAAAGAGGGTTAAGATTTGTTTTTCATTTATCACTTTTTCAGATTGTACTTACTACAGTCTGAGGAAGAAAGTTAAAATGATCGTATCAGAAAAGTGTACAAATCATAGGTATTAACTTGATAAATTTTCACAAAGTGAACATATCTAGTGTATTCGGCACTCAGACCAAGAAATAGTACATTACAGCACCCTAGAAGCCCTTTCCTCAAGGGTAACCGTTCTCACATTGTTCATTAGTTTCAAAACAGTATGATCTTTTTAAAAATTGTTTATCTATTTATACAGATAGAAAGAACCAAGCTTTGATCATATAATATTTGCCCCAGTTATCTGTTGCTGCATAACAGATCATGCCAAAACTGAAAGGTTTAAATTAATAATTTGATTTTTACCTTTCATGGTGGTGAGAGTGGGCTTTATTCATGGTTCTTGCTCTGAATGTCTCATGATGGCTGGCACTTGGGGTCACCTTGAAGATTGAGATTAAAGCTGACCAAAATACTGACTTTTGGCCTGGGCTTCCTCACAGCATGGTGACTGGATTCTAAGAGCAAGTATCCTCCCACAAAAGGCAGTACATGACATTTTTTTAGCCATGCTCCAAAGTCAAATAATATCACTTCTGCTCTATTTTATTAATTGAGGCCATTATAGATGTCTGCCATGCTTCAAGAGGGAAGGAACATAGACACGGATTCTGCCACTCAAGCAGCATGTCCCTGTCATGTAAAAAGAACACATGGGACAGTCCATATTGGGGTATATTAGATTTAGCAAGTACAGTCTCCTACAGTGTTGTAACCTTCATTAACTTTAAAAGATGTATTTTATATTGACTTAGTTTTGCTTATTTCATTGTTGTTTCCATCCCCTATCCTCCTTTGATTTATATGAAATTGAATCTTTTTGTTACCTATTTTATTTCACTCCCTACCAGATCTGTGTATCCCTACTCCATCTGGTTTCTTTCTTCCTTGCTCCCTGCTCCCTTCTGTTTGTCTTTCGCCCAGTTTTTTTTTGGATCATTCTTCTTTCCCTACCCCCCCTTTTTTTTTTAACAGACCTCTTTCCCTGTATCCAGCCTACCTTGTCACTCTCCTGATTGCTCTCCTCATCCCTCTCACAACTCCATCTGGTTTGTAGAAGGATCTAAGACACCATAAAAAAAAAAGGATTTAAGATGTATAAGATAAATTAAGAATGAGAGAGGGAAAACCAGGGGAGAAGCTGATAACATTATGCAAAAATTCGTGTTGTGAAGTCTTTGTATATTTTCTAGAGGTGAGATCTGTAGACTTGTACTGATTTATATACCATCTTTAAGTGTGATGCTTGTCAGACTTTTGATCTGTACATTTACTTCATCAGATTAGCAGTTATTGTGGTTTTAATTTGCATTTCTCTTATTAGAGAGGTTGAGCATCTTTTCAGCTATTTAAGAGCCATTAAGCATTTGCTTTTGGCTATATTTGTTTCATAAACGCAGGCATACATGATGCTGTATTACTTGGTCCAGTATTCATAAATGTTAGATTATTTGTAATTATTAGACTATATATTAATTAGGTCCCCCTTTAGTTAAATATAGCATTTTTATTAATTAGTTTTCATTTTTTTCCCCACTATTTGAATGCTCTTCCCAGATGGCCCCATAGCACAAAGTTTAAATTTCTCCAAAGTTAACTTTTCATTGCTTAAGAGCGATCAGGTCTTTGATACTGATTATACATGTATCACAGTAAAATACACTTCTTTATATCACTCACTTTAAGCTGTTTAATATTAAGGTCAGACTCTGTTTTCTTTGGTACAGCTTCCCTGGTGGCTTGGTACAGCATTTGCCTATATATCACTGATTATAGCATATAGATGGATTTTTGCTTGATGTTACACTATATTATACTTCATTTTTTTGAAAAAAAATCTTCACTCTATGATCTGTGTTTCCTTTGCCTCATTTTGTGCATGTACTTCTTCAATTTATTTGGAAGATTTGTGTTTTTATTCTGGTTTACCTTTAAGACTATAACTTTATCAATCTCTTAATTTTCTAATTTTTAGTTGCCATGTGTTGATACCCTACATGAGAAATGACAAAACTGGTTGTAGTTTGTTACTTTTCTCTTATTTTGTTTGAATTCATTTATTTAAATATTTATTGAATACCTACTATTTTGAGGTACCATTTTAGACACTGAAGCTCAGCAATAAAACAGGTGAAAATTCCTACCCCTATGGAGGTGATATTCTAGTGCTATATAATACATATTTATACCCTTATGTTCCCTAACATGTCAGTTTTAAATCCTCTCTTTTTACCTCTGGCTATAAAAGAAATAGCTATCTCCCAAATTCTTTTCCAATCTCCCTTGCTGACTTTATCTTTCCTTTGCTTTTATATATGTATGTAAACCCAAATGGCATCTTGTTTTTTAAAAACTGACCAGCATGCACCAACCCATCTATGTAATTAGAAGTCCAGGTATTCTCATTCTAGTATTCAGTATCATAGCTATCTCACAGTAGCATGTTTAATTTTTTTCTTTTTTTAATATCTGGCAGTTCATTAACCAATGGAGCATACTGAACAACAAACTGTTACATCTTTCAGGAAGAAAAAACAGTAAATTTGAAAACACATCACCACTGAATTTGGACACAACACCTCTACTCAATTAAGAGAAACATTTGTACAGTCTAGATCTTTATTTTTATACCCATCAGGCCATGAATTCATAGGGAATGGGCTCCAACAATTTGGGTTCCTTTCCATTGGTCCTCATGAAGTGTGCTTCTCTGGGTGGAACAGGCTGGTACTTGAGCTGAACTCAAGTCCCTTTATCTTTAGTTTCCTTCTTTTTCTGATCATTTTCCTTCACACATTTCAGGAATCTAGCTTGGCACATTAATTCTTTTGGCAAGAATCTTGTTTGTTTACAGTGATGCCAACAGCATGCTGGGTAACATTGTAGACTCTCCCAGTTTTGCCATGGTAACATTTGTGGGGCATTCCTTTTTGAACAGTACCCATTCCCTTGATATCTATAATATCACCCTTCTTGTAGATTCGCATGTATGTGGCCAAAGGAACAACTCCATGTTTTCTGAAAGGCCTAGAGAACACGCAGTGGGCGCCCTCCTCTTGCCCTTTGAGTTGGTCGTTTTGGTGAATTAGCCTGAGGGGCCAGGGGTGAGATGGGAAGCCGCGGGAGACACGCATGGGCCTCGAAAGGGGCATGTTTAATTTTACTCCACCAGCACTTTTGACAATACTCTGTCATCTCTTATTAGATGAGTGATGTGTTAGCAGGAGGAGCCACTGTTTTTCCTGAAGTAGGAGCTAGTGTTTGGCCCAAAAAGGTAAGCTGGATTTGTCATTTTAGCTGGGGGTATTTCTCTGTATTTTTTTCCTCTCAGGAAGAGAGATACCTATAGTTATTTATCTATAAAAATAAATAACATTTTAAAAGATAATATACTTAAGGAATACATTATCTATAGGAAAATCTTTCCTTTTTTTTTTTGTACAATTTACCATGGGTACCCAGAAGTATGAACAACCAGGGATTAGTATTTAGAAGTTTTCACTTTTAAAATGGGTTCCATATGATGCTTGCTATTTATAAGATGTGTTAGCTTTGGCAAATGCACTTCTTTGTTAAGCAACTCTGATGTTAATGTTTTCGTGTCATTGCCAAAATTTTGTAAGTTATGTCATACTTTCAGAATTCTATTAGAGGAAGATATAGTGCTGCCATGGGGAATTATTTCCATAAAACAGGAAAATTTAATTACTGTAAAAGTGATAACCTGATACTTTATTTGGGGATAATTTTGTTTTGTTCTCCTCAGGGAACTGCTGTTTTCTGGTATAATCTGTTTGCCAGTGGAGAAGGAGATTATAGTACACGGCATGCAGCCTGTCCAGTGCTGGTTGGAAACAAATGGGGTAAATATTTCCTGTACTCTCTGAATAGAATTTATGATTTTGGTCTCTTATTTTGGAATTATTTTTTATGACATTTTAAACACTATTTCCACTTGTTACTCTGAGAAACACTATATGAGTCAAAGTTGAGTTAGACAATATCTTCCTCTCTCGGGATTCATAGTTGTCTCAGACACATTAGTGGGTAAAATATAATGTAGTATATAATAATACAAAGATGTAAACAGAAGACCGTAACTACTTACATTTAGGGAGGCTTCTTTGAAGTTTTAATTTTTCTGTTTGGTCTTGAAGATAAGCAGTTGTTTTCCAAGCATGTTAGGGACCAGGGCCAGGACTCGTATGAGGCTGGAGAGGTACTCTCAAGGGTCATGCAAGTATAGAACTGGCCAAGTTAAAAAAAGGGAATAGAAATGGGTAAGATTATTTTAATAAAGATTCATTTAACCCCATAACTATTTTAGTATGTGTCACTTGGCCACACTTCTAAGATTTAAGAGAAATGATGTTTATATTTGTGAACCACTGGACTAGAATAAAGAGAGGCTAGCACAGGAGAGATGAGTTTAGAAGGCTGTTTCCTGTTGTCTGCGTGGGTGATGATAAAAGGCTGGACTAAGACAGCTGCAGAAGATTTGGAGAGCAGTGAACAGATTGAAGAGATCAAAGAAGGAAAAATGACAGGGTTTAATGAATGAAAGATTGGCTACACAGGTTAAGAAAGGTAACAGACTAGTTAAGAGTTAGTAAGGAATTAGTAAGTGTTAGTTTAGATATTTTATACATGTCGATGCCATGTTCTATAATATAGGGGAAGAAGGAAATTAATTCCTTTTGGGGTGTATTAAACAGTATCTTGAAACACAGGAAACTTAATGAGCACATAATAGAGATTAATCATAGAGTTGCTCCTTTAACGTGGAGACTTTATATTCATCTTTTAAATGTCTTTGTATTAGAAGTTGTATTTTGTGAGCAGGTAAAACAGTGTTTTGTTCTGTATATACCTACCTACATCGCTTCCCTGGTAGCTCAGATGGTAAAGAATCTGCCTGCAATGCAGGAGACCCAGGGTTTGATCCCTGGGTCAGGAAGATCCCCTGGAGAAGGAAATGGCAATCCACTCCAGTATTCTTGTCTGAAGAATTCCATGGACAGCGGGACCTGGTGGGCTACAGTTTATGGTGTCGCAAAGAGTCAGACATGACTGGGCGACTAACACATACCTACATTAGAAACTTTAAGAAATGTACATTTACAGATTCTCAAATGTACATACATAAAAAATCTGTGTCTCCATCATTTAGTGAAGTTCTTGAAAGCCTCAGTAGCATGCATCTTTGTCTGGTTTTGGTCTTGAATTTTTTAACCCATGTTGAAACTTCATTATAGAGCTTTATCTCAGAAGTTAATTCAGTACTAGTTAGATAGCAGGATACATTAATATATTTTGTTCTTTCACAGTATCCAATAAATGGCTCCATGAACGTGGACAGGAATTTCGAAGACCATGCACCTTGTCAGAATTGGAATGACAAATGAACTTTCTCTCCTGTTGTACTCTAATGTGTCTGATACACACAATTCCCAGTCTTAACTTTCAAGAGTTTACAATTGACTAACACTCCGTGATTGATTCAGTCATGAACCTCATCCCATGTTTCATCTGTGGACAATCACTAACTTTGTGGGGTTTGTTTTTTTTTTCTTTTAAAAGTAACACTAAATCACCACATTGTACATATAAAAAACCTTAAAGTTCAGTTGGCATCACAGAGGACAAAAAGACAGGGTTAAAAATGAGGAACTTTTACCTTTATATTAAAAAAATTTTTTTTTAGTTGGGGAAAAAAAAGTCAAGCATCTGATTATAATATTTCAGTATATCTCTGTTGGTGGGTGGTGGACTAAAATGGTCCATCTGATTAAGGAACAGATGCCTTATAGTGTATACCTAGGTACTGTGTTTACCTAGTCTTAACTTTCTTCTGGATCTGCCTGACGACTAGGAATAAATTAGCCCTCTAAACTCGGTTCAGTTTAACGTTTGCCCCTATGTTTACTAAGTAGATTTTTTCTTCTCCCAAGTCCTTTCTAAAGTATTCTTTATTTTTACCAATCTGTTCCTTTCATAGCTCCTCTGTGGTGAATTAAATTTGAGTTAAAATACTTTGATTTTAAAAAAAATTTAACAGAAGGTCCTACATTAAAAAGTTTTGGCCTTCTTAACAGAAATGATCATGACTTAGTCTGTTTCTGCTTTTTCTTAAATGACTCATGATTTTGTCCAGGAATTTTTGTTGTTTTCCTTAGTGCTAATTCCTTGCCTCTTGTTCCAGCTATAGACAGCGGGGGATGATGATGTTGGCATTCAGATTAAATAAATACTGTGCCTTAGGAGACTGGAAATTTTTAAATGTACAAGTTCTTTCAATGATGAGGGAATTGATAAAAAAAAAAAAAAAAAAGTTTTTCCTAAACAGTCAAAATGTTTGTTTCTTCAATTCTGAAATGTGTTGTGACAATAACCTATTTATGATCTTAAACCTTTTTTTAAAAATGTTTCTGTTTTCTGTGTGGTATTTTTCATATTTGAATGTGAATGTATGCTATTGCAATAACAGGTTATTTCTTTATATTTAGGACCTAGATTTATTCTCGATGTTCGTTCATTCTAAAGTCTCATTGTTGTGGTAGAAAATGTAGGATCTCTAAGCCTTCAGATATTTAATCAAATACGTTACCTTCAAAGGGAGCTCTGATCTTTAATACTATGGTTATGGAATTTTTACAATAATGTTATATAAGACTTGATTTTATTCAGCTATATGGTGTGGTAGTAGAAAGCTCTGAACCTAAGGAAGTATGTTATTTGACCCTTTAAGTTAACCTTTACGTTTCTTATGGTGAATCCTAGTTCATAAAAGGGTTCTTTATCCTTCACACAGTATTCAAATAGGAATTTGGTTAATTCTCTGAGAAACAGGGTATTCAAAAACCATTGGTAAAAAGTTAACTGAAGTTTCTTTCTTCCACCTGTCCTTTGTTCCACTACAAGTATTTTAGTAAGAAGTTGAGGATTAAATTCATTAACCTACCCAGATTTTCTGACCACGGATCATTTTTAAAAAATCTTTTTTTTTAGATGGAAGCAATGTAAATTCAAAATTGTAGAAATAAAATAGGGGTTCAAAGAATGGATATAACCTTTATTGCCACATGTGTTTTAGCTAGAATAAAAAATACCTATTTTGAAAGAAAGTGATATATTCCATAATCTTAACAGTTTCATTATATTTAACCCCCAAACCCCACACAGGAATTGGTAAACTCTTTTCAGTGTTAGTTAGGTCTTACAGAAACCTCCCAAGTTTTATAATTACCAACTATTTTTCTTTATAAATGCAAAAAAGAAAAAAAAAATTCCAGTGTAAAACTTTGCAGTTTTTTTAATGGTGAACTTTAAAATAAATGATAGCTAGAGCTATGATGGAAAATGTAGTTTCCTTACCAACCCTAAGTGTCCATCCTTTAAGATTGGAAGTTTCATCGTTCATTAACTTTAACCATAGAATTATCACCAGTATCATCAAGTTGACAGGAGTGAAGGGGAGAGTTCACCAGAACACTCAATCGGGGTAAGTCATAACTAGTAGGATTGTTTTAAAAGACAATGAAGTGACTTTAGGATTCCTCAGAAAGCTAGATGGTAAATGCAGTAGTGAAAGAAGCAACCAACCATGTACTTTGGTAAATTTATAATAAAATGGTTACTACAGCATAAAAAGGGTTCCGTTGTAAGCAGTAAACACACACACATATATAAAAATAATAGCTTATAGGTGTATGTGTGTTTATGTCATTGTAGCTGAGGAGAATCTGAATATCCTTATGTAGTCATATGATTGGTTATATGTAAATTCTATGCCAGGTTTCCACTTAAGGCCATACAAGGTAAAAAATGAACAAATGTGTAGGGCCCCATGAGCTAAACAACTGAATGACTAAATGCTTGCCATTAAGAATCTTAGTTTAATACCAAAATAGCACAACCACCACCACAGTCATTAAATACTTAAGTCACTTGAGAAGGAATAAAGAGAATTATGAAATGGAGATTTGCAGAGAAAACAGAGAAAAATAGTATCTTAACCAGTCCCTTCTCTTGGCGCACTTATTTCACTCTGGTTCAGTTCAGCTCAGTCATGTCTGACTCTCTGCGACCCCATGAATTGCAGCACTCCAGGCTGCCCTGTCCATCACCAACTCCCGGAGTTTACTCAAACTCATGTGCATCGAGTCGGTGATGCCATCCAACCATCTCATCCTCTGTCATCCCTTTCTCCTCCCGCCTTCAATCCTTCCCAGCATCAGGGTCTTTTCTCATGAGTCAGTTCTTCACATCAGGCGGCCAAAGTATTGGAGTTTCAGCTTCAGCATCAGTCCTTCCAATGACCACTCAGGACTGATCTCCTTTAGGATGGACTGGTTGGATCTCCTTGTGGTCCAAGGGCCTCTCAAGAGGCTGCTCCAACACCACAGTTCAAAAGCATCAATTCTTTGAAGCTCAGCTTTCCTTATAGTCCAGCTCTCACATCCATACATGACTACTGGAAAAACCATAGCCTGGATTAGATGGACCTTTGTTGGCAAAGTAAAATGTCTTTGCTTTTTAATATGCTGTCTAGGTTGGTCATAAATTTTCTTCCAAGGAGCAAGTGGCTTTTAATTTCATGGCTGCAGTCACCATCTGCAGTGATTTTGGAGCCCAGAACAAGAGTCTGACACTGTTTCCCCGTGTATTTGCTGTGAAGTAATGGGACCAGATGCCATGATCTTAGTTTTCTGAATGTTGAGCTTTAAGCCAACTTTTTCACTCTCCTCTTTCACTTTCATCAAGAGGCTTTTGAGTTCCTCTTCACTTTCTGCCATAAGGGTGGTGTCATCTGCATATCTGAGGTTATTGATATTTCTCCCGGCAATCTTGATTCCAGCTTGTGCTTCCTCCAGCCCAGCGTTTCTCATGATGTACTCTGCATATAAGTTAAATAAGCAGGGTGATAATATACAGCCTTGACATACTCCTTTTCCTGTTTGGAACCAGTCTGTTGTTCATGTCCAGTCCTGACTGTTGTTTTCTGACCTGCATACAGGTCTCTCAAGAGGCAGGTTAGGTGGTCTCTTTCATAATTTTCCACAGTTTATTGTGATCCACACAGTCAAAGGCTTTGCCATAGTCAATAAAGCAGAAATGGATGTTTTTCTGGAGCTCTCTTGCTTTTTCGATGATCCTGCGGATGTTGGCAATTGATCTCTGGTTCATCTGCCTTTTCTAAAACCAGCTTGAACATCAGGAAGTTCACGGTTCACGTATTGCTGAAGCCTGGCTTGCAGAATTTTGAGCATTACTTCACTAGCGTGTGAGATGAGTGCAATTGTGCAGTAGTTTGAGCATTCTTTGGCATTGCCTTTCTTTGAGATTGGAATGAAAACTGACCTTTTCCAGTCCTGTGGCCACTGCTGAGTTTTCCAAATTTGCTGGCCTATTGAGGGCAGCACTTTCACAGCATCATCTCTCAGGATTTGAAATAGCTCGACTGGAATTCCATAACCACTACTGGCTTTGTTCGTAGCGATGCTTCCTTGACTTTGTATTCCAGGATATGTGGCTCTAGGTCAGTGATCACACCATTGTGATCATCTGGGTCATGAAGATCTTTTTTGTACAGTTCTTTTTATTCTTGGCACCCCTTCTTAATATCTTCTGCTTCTGTTAGGTCCATACCATTTTTGTCCTTTATTGAGCCCATCTTTGCATGAAATGTTCCTTTGGTATCTCTACTTTTCTTGAAGAGATCTCTAGTCCTTCCCATTCTATTGTTTTCCTCTATTTCTTTGCACTGATCATTGAGGAAGGCTTTCTTATCTCTCCTTGCAATTTTTTGGAACTCTGCATTCAAATGGGTGTATCTTTCCTTTTCTCCTTTGCTTTTCACTTCTTTTACAGCTATTTGTAAGGCCTCCTCAGACAGCCATTTTGCTTTTTCGCATTTCTTTTTCTTGGGGATGGTCTTGATGCCTGTCTCCTGTACAATGTCACAAACCTCCATCCATCGTTCATTAGGCACTCTATCAGATCTAGTCCCTTAAATCTGTTTCCCGCTTCCACTGTATAATTGTAAGGGATTTGGTTTAAGTTATACCTGAATGGTTTAGTGGTTTTCCCTACTTTCTTCAATTTAAGTCTGAATTTGGCAATAAGGAGTTCATGATCTGAGCCACAGTCAGCTCCTGGTCTTTTTTTTGCTGACTGTATAGAGCTGCTCCATCTTTAGCTGCAAACAATATAATCAATCTGATTTTGGTGTTGGCCATCTGGTGATGTCCATGTGTAGAGTCTTCTCTTGTGTTGTTGGAAGATGGTGTTTTCTATGATCAGTTTGTTCTCTTGCCACAACTCTATTAGCCTTTGCCCTGCTTCATTCCATACTCCAAGGCCAAATTTGCCTGTTACTCCAGGTGTTTCTTGACTTCCTACTTTTGCATTCCAGTCCCCTATAATGAAAAGGACATCTTTTGGGGGTGTTAGTTCTAAAAGGACTTGTAGGTCTTCATCAGTTCAGTCGCTCAGTCATGTCCGACTCTTTGCGACCCCATGAATCGCAGCACACCAGGCCTCCCTGTTCATCACCAACTCCCAGAGTTCAGTCAGACTCACGTCCATCGCGTCGGTGATGCCATCCATCCATCTCATCCTCTGTTGTCCCCTTCTCCTCCTGCCCACAATCCCTCCCAGCATCAGAGTCCCTTCCAATGAGTCAACTCTTCGCATGAGGTGGCCATAGTACTGGAGTTTCAGCTTCAGCATCATTCCTTCCAAGGAAATCCCAGGGCTGATCCTCTTCAGAATGGACTGGTTGGATCTCCCTGCAGTCCAAGGGACTCTCAAGAGTCTTCTCCAACACCACAGTTCAAAAGCATCAATTCTTCGGTGCTCAGCCTTCTTCACAGTCCAACTCTCACATCCATACATGACCACAGGAAAAACCATAGCCTTGACTAGACGGACCTTTGTTGGCAAAGTAATGTCTCTGCTTTTGAATATGCTATCTAGGTTGGTCATAACTTTCCTTCCAAGGAGTAAGCGTCTTTTAATTTCATGGCTGCAGTCACCATCTGCACTGATAAAAGTCTGACACTGTTTCCCCATCTATTTCCCATGAAGTGATGGGACCAGATGCCATGATCTTCGTTTTCTGAATGTTGAGCTTTAAGCCAACTTTTTCACTCTCCTCTTTCACTTTCATCAAGAGGCTTTTGAGTTCCTCTTCACTTTCTGCCATAAGGGTGGTGTCATCTGCATATCTGAGGTTATTGATATTTCTCCCGGCAATCTTGATTCCAGCTTGTGTTTCTTCCAGTCCAGCGTTTCTCATGATGTACTCTGCATATAGAACCGTTCAATTTCAGCTTCTTCAGCATTACTGGTCAGGATATAGACTTGAATTACCATGATATTGAATGACTTGCCTTGGAAACGAAGAGAGATGCTTCTGTTGTTTTTGAGATTGCATCCAAGTACTGCATTTTGGACTCTCTTGTTGACTATGGTGGCTACTCCATTTCTTCTAAGGGATTCTTGCCCACAGTAGTTGATACGATGGTCATCTGAGTCAAATGCACCCATTCCAGTCCATTTTAGTTCTGTGATTCATAAAATGTCGATGTTCACTCTTGCCATCTCCTGTTTGACCACTTCCAATTTGCCTTGATTCGTGGACCTAACATTCCAGGTTCCTATTCAGTGTTGCTCTTTACAGCATCAGACCTTGCTTCTGTCACCAGTCACATCCACAAATGTGGGGTGTTGTTTTTGCTTTGGCTCCGCCTCTTCTTTCTTTCTGGAGTTACTTCTCCACTGATCTCCAGTAGCATATTGGGCACCTAGCAACCTGGGGAGTTCATCTTTCAGTGTCCTATCTTTTTGCCTTTTCATACTGTTTTGGGGGTTCTCAAGGCAAGAATACTGAAGTGGTTTGCCATTCCTTTCTCCAGTGGACCACATTTCACTCTGGTAGAAGTGTATTATTTATCAGGAATGGTACTGGATAACTTAGAGAAATAAGAATGAATTATCAGTACTAGAGAGTACCATTTGTTTAGTTACAAGATTTATCAGAATGAAATGGATTTCATAGTCCAATTTTCTGATGTCCTTGGATATTATTCTACCACACTCATGAGTTTTGCAAAAGTAACTGTAGTGGAACAGTAAAGTTCTTGGGTGCCTGTTTTATTAAATTGTTTTTGAGGACTTTGAAGTTTCCTTTGTGTGTGAATGTAGCCTTCAGTTAAATATATATTTTGATGCAGGAAGACTAAGTTATAAAAAATTAATAGTCTTATCAAATGTAAAAGTTTATATTCTGCTTTTTGAAGCCTTGTTGAGTTCCTATTGCAGCACTATTCAGCTGAGATTAGTTGTATAAAAAAAGATAATCACAGGTAAAATGAGCTCTAAAATCTGAAAAGAAAACCCTTACATTTTTGTCATTTGGTTGTTCCAATTCCTACCAGATTTATTTGTAATACAGATCTGTTTTAGGCTAAGCACTTTAAAAGATTCAGAACAGAACATCTTAAAGAGAATATGTAGAGTGATGTGCACATTTCATGACTTTATTTAGAGAGATGAATTTTATCCTTAGTCAAGTCTACAAAGAGCCAAAATTATTATTTTAATACCTTCCTTAAAACCATAAATGCAATTAAGCTCCATTGCAATTTAGGTTTTATATGAGTTTGGATATATAAGGGGTTAAATCATACTATGTATAATAACCCTGTAGTTGGTAACTCATAGATGAAGAAATACTTAAATTTACCTATGTATTCTATTTTTTACTTTACATTTAAAAGGCAGAAAAGTTTAAGGCTCTGTAACATGAAACACTTTCAGATTTTTATCATGAAATGGAAAAAATTCCTTATTAAAAATAATGTGTTATCTTTCCACATTCCCTTACAACAACATGAATCAGCCATAAGTATACATATATCTCTTCCCTTTCAAGCCTCCTTCCTGCCCGAAAACACCTGTTCCCGATACGCTCAAAGAGCTGAAGGAGAGCAGGGACAAAGAACGAAGTCAGCAGGTAATATATGAACAAAATGAAAATCAGTTTAAAAGAACCAATTCTGGAACTGAAAAATACACTAGAGGGATTCAACAGCAGGTTCAAGTAGGCAGAGGAATAAATCAGGCAACTTGAGGACAAGTCATTACAAATTATCAAGTCTGAGGAGCAGAAGGAGTACAGAAAAGTGAACAGAGCCAAAGGGACTTTACGTGACACCATCAAACAGCCTAGTGTACAACATTATATGAATTCTTGAGGAAGAAGATTTCTGGGAGATAATTTGAAAAAATAATGGTCAGTAACTTCGCAAATTTGTAGTCATGTCAGTCAGTGAAAGTGAAAGTGAAGTCTCTCAGTCGTGTCCGACTCTTTGCGACCCCATGGACTAGCCTATCAGGCTCCTCCGTCCATGGGATTTTCCAGGCAAGAGTGCAGGAGTGGATTGCCATTTCCTTCTCCAGGGGATCTTCCCGACCCAGGAATCGAACTGGGGTCTCCCGCATTGCGGGCAGATGCTTTACCGTCTGAGCCATGTCAGTCAGTAGTCTGACAAATTCCAGAAGCTTAAAGAATCCCAAGTAGGATAAACTCAAGAGAATGACCCTGAGATACACTAATCAAACTCTTGAAAGATGAGCAGCAAGAGAGGACTGAATTCCTGTCCAAGGAATCCTGAATAAGATTATCAGTGGGTTTATTAGCAGAAACCTAGGACGTCAGAAGGCAGTGCTTTACATTTAAAGCACTGACAGTCAAGAACTATGTACATAGTAAATCTGTTCTACAAAAATAAGGGAGAAATTTAGACATTTGCAGATAGACGGAAGCTGAAGGAGTTCATTACCACTAGACCTGCCCTATAAGAAATGCTTCTAGTTGAAAGGGCTCTAGACATTGACTTGAAGCCATAAGAAGACATAAAAATCTATAATAAAGGTAAATGTATGGACAACAGAAAAAGCAACATTGTGATTTTGGTTTATATCTCTTTTCCTAGAGAATTTAGAAGACAAAATGGATAAAAATAAATCTGTTAATGGGTACAATATATAAAGTTATAATTTGTGACTTCACTAACAAATGGGAGTACCTCTATACAGGGGTAGAGTTTTCATTTGTAGTTACAGAAACTGTTATTAATTCAGATTATTATAACTTTAGGATGTTATATGTAGTCCACATGGTAACCACCAAGAAAATGTCTAAAGAACATATGCAAATAGAAATGAAAAGTAATCAAAATGTGTCATTACCAAGAAAAGGCAGTAATAGAGGAAAGGAGAGGGGAAAGCTCTTAAGATACAAAGAAAAGAATAGCAAAAGTAGTTTTGCCATCCCTAGCAAGGAAGGTTCACACATTGCTGGTGGGAATGTAAAATCGTTCAATCACTGTACATTCCTCTTTTGAGTATGTTTCCAAAAGTAATGAAAGTAGATGCTCAAAGAGATATTTATTTGTACAGTCACTTTAATAGCAGCTATATTTACAATAGCCAAAACACAAGCAATCCAAGGGTCCATCAATAGACAGATGGATACGTAAAAGATAAAGAGGACAGTTTTTAAAATAAAAATAAGTAAAAAGAAAATGACACTGAAAATAAGCAAAGAAGATCTAACAGAGATAATGAGAATCCCTAAATAACAAAACCAAGTAAAGAGAATCAAGAAACTTTATGTAGTGTGAGTGCCTGACAAGAAGCTGTTAACTGCTGACACATCCACTTCAAAGGCATCCATCTTAAACATACCGTCAGCTGTATGACACAGCTACCAGCAAAACAAATAGATAAGCAATCAGGCTGTTCCACCCCTGGAATTCCCCTTTTATTAATAGAAAGTCTTGTGTCCTAGACCAGCTGTCCCCAACCTTTTTGGCACCAGAGACTGGTTTTGTGGAAGATTATATTTTCCCATAGACCTGGGGCAGGGGGATGGTTTGAGGATAATTCAAGAACATTACATTTATTGTATACTTTATTTCTATTATCATTACACTGTGATATATAATGAAATAATTCTACAACTCAGCATAATGCAGAATCAGCGGGAACCCTGAGTTTGTTTTGCTGCAACTAGGTGACCCTATCTAAGGGTGATGCATGATGGGAGTGGCAGATGAAGCTTCACTCTCATTCACCTCTCACCTCCTATAGTGCAGCCTAGTTCCTAACAGGTGGCTGGGGACCTCTTTCCTAGATAAATGACAGTTCTACCATATCTGTTTTCCCCTTCCCATGCCCTGGTCCCACTTATACTTGAAATTTGCCAATACTGAGGCAGGCACAAAATCTCAGGCACCCTATCCTGGGAACTTAATAAAGGCAGAATCCTCCAGATTTGTGCTCCCCCCTACTCTGCCCATGACCAACTCTGTGGCCCTGGATAGTGCTGTACCCTGTAGGATCTTTGAGTAATGTTGTTCTTTAAAGTTCCCTGATGGTTTTTGCTGAGGTGCTCCCTGCAGTCATAGTTAAGAACCACAGGGCTGTTCCGGCCACGACATTGGCTCTGGTCCAGGAAATGTCTGGGGGCTCTCCACAAGTAACAGGGACCCAGGCAAGTGTCTCAGGCATTCCTCTCCAGCATTATCACTATGAGTAGGCTGAGATGGACACAACACTTTCCTAAAAATGTTTAAAACTATATATTGAAAGAGCAGGGACTTGTGCGCCAGAGAATAACAACTCAGAATAACCAACATCAATATGTACTTGTAAAATTACCAGATTTTAAAGAGGGAAAAAATTCCTTTGAGCATTTTGGCAAAAAGACCACATTACTTATAAAGGAGAGAGAATTAGATCATTATTAGGTGTTGACAGCAACACCTTATCCTAGAAGAAAACGGATATAAAATATATTTAAGATAGTCAAGGAAAGAAAATGTGAACAAAAGGTTTTATATACAGCATAACTAACCTTTAAGTATAAAGGCACAGACAAATCTATCAACATGCAGGAACTCAGAAAATATTGTTCCTATGACACCTTCCCAAGAAATCTAGAGAATGAACTGATACCAGAATGGAAAGCATGAAATAGATATGAAAGATGATGAAAATACTAACTATCAAACCCATAGGATAGAGCAGCAGCTACAGAAAAAATTAACTTTTATAGTATAAAATAAAGATTTAAAATTAGTGTACTTATGGTGTAGCTACTCTGGAAAACAGTGTAAAGTTTCTTCAAAATGTTAAAAACAGAACTATGATCCAGCAGTTCCACTTCTGGCTTTTTATCAGCAGGAGTGAAAGCACTAACTTGAAAATATACATGCACCCCATGTTCTTTGCAACACTGAACATGGAAGCAACCTAAGTGTCCATCAGTGAATGAATGGAAAGAAAATGTGATACATACACACAATAGAATATTAATCATCCATAAAAAAGAAGTTTTGTCATTTGTGACACCATGAATGGACCTTGAAGATTATCATGCCAAGTGAAATAAGTTGGACAGAGAAAGATAACTATTGAGTACGATATGATCTTACTTGTACATGGGATCTAAAAAGACAAAATGGTAACAAAAACCTAAACATGCAGATACAGAGAAAAGATTTAGTGGTTTCCAAAGGTAAGGGGTTAGGGTAAAGGGTAAAAAGGTGAAGGTGATCAAGAAGTACAACTTCCAGTTATAAATGTCAGGTCTAGCTGCCATCTTGCATCCCCACATGCATGCGCCTAATCTCAGCTGGTCTGCCCAAGACCACCTGAGCACCAAACCTAGTCCCCAGCGCAGCCCCATTTCCGCTCCAGCAAGATGAAAGAAACCATCACGAACCAGGAGAAAGTTGCCCACACAAGTGTGCACTGGTGGGAAAGGAACTGCTTGCAGAAAGAAGAAGGTGGTTCATAGAACAACCACGGCTGATGACAAAAAACTTCAGTTCTCTTTAAAGAAGTTCGGGTTAGACATTATCCCTGGTATTGAAGAGGCGAGTAGGTTCACAAATCAAGGAACACTGATCCACTTCAACAACGCTAACGTTCAGGCATCTCTGGCAGCAAACACTTCCACCGTTACAGGCAATGCTGAGACACAGCAGCTGACAGAAATGCTACCCAGCATCTTAAACCAGCTTGGTGCGGATAGTATGACTGGTTTGAGGAGACTCGTCAAGCTCTGCCCAAACAATCTGTGTACGGAGGAGCACCACTTGCCAGAGAAGAAAATGATGAAGGTACAGATCTAGTGGATAATTTTGACGAGGCTTCCAAGAATGCAGCAAACTGAATTGAGTCAACTTCTGAAGAAGATAAAGAAGTTACTGGGAGCTGCTATTTTATATTATGACTGCTTTTAAAATTTTGTTTATGGATCTGATAAAATCTAGATCTCTAGTGTCTTTAAGCCAGCCACTGGACACTGCAGCTCTTTTCAGTTTTTGTTTATATACAATTCATTCTTTGCAGCTAATTAAGATGAAAAGCCTAAGAATAAAGTTTGAAATAAAGATTAATAAAGTGCTCTGCTTAATAAAAAAAAGTCACAAGGAAAAAATGTAACTATGTGTGGTGATGGATGTTCGTGATTATTGTGATGATCATTCTGTAATATAAATACTGAGGCATTCTATTATACACCTGAAACTAACACAATATTATGTGAAGTATAATTCAAAAAAAAAAAATGAACACTCCCAAATGTCAGTGGTGCAAAGGTTGAGAAACCCTGATTTCAGTCATTTGATTAAAAATAGCTGAAAGAAATAAACTAATTGTGGTGAAGTGCTTGTTTGAAGAAGCACTGCCTTTAAAGTTTTCAGGTTGTATTCTAGTTGAGCCTGATAGATATATTGATCAGATATGTTCTTCATCCTATTCATTTTTTCTTGGAACATTAAAGGGCATTATAAAAACCATAATAATCTGGTTTCCACCTTAAGAAGCTGGAAAACTATAGAGAATATTAGCAATAAAAATAAATGAAGGAGTGATACAGGCTACAAGGTAGATGAACCTTAAAATATACTAAGCAAAAGAAATTAATCACAAGGGGCCTTATATTGGTAATATGATGCCATGTATTTGAAATGCCTAGAATCAGTCAGTCAGTTCAGTCACTCAGTTCAGCTCAGTTCAGTTGCTCAGTCGTGTCTGACTCTTCGAGACCCCATGAATCACAGCACGCCAGGCGTCCCTGTCCATCACCAACTCCCGGAGTTCACTCAGACTCACGTCCATCGAGTCAGTGATGCCATCCAGCCATCTCATCCTCTGTTGTCCCCTTCTCCTCCTGCCCACAATCCCTCCCAGCATCAGAGTCTTTTCCAATGAGTCAACTCTTCACATGAGGTGGCCAAAGTACTGGAGTTTCAGCTTCAACATCATTCCCTCCAAAGAAATCCCAGGGCTGATTTTCAGAATGGACTGGTTGGATCTCCTTGCAGTCCAAGGGACTCTCAAGAGTCTTCTCCAACACCACAGTTCAAAAGCATCAATTCTTTGGTGCTCAGCCTTCTTCACAGTCCAACTCTCATATTCATACATGACCACTGGAAAAACCATAGCCTTGACTAGATGGACCTTTGTTGGCAAAGTAATGTCTACTTTTGAATATACTCTGTAGGTTGGTCATAACTTTCCTTCCAAGGAGTAAGGGTCTTATAATTTCATGGCTGCAGTCACCATCTGCAGTGATTTTGGAGCCCCAAAAAATAAAGTCTGACACTGTTTCCGCTGTTTCCCCATTTATTTCCCATGAAGTGATAGGACCAGATGCCATGATCTTTGTTTTCTGAATGTTGAGCTTTAAGCCAACTTTTTCACTCTCCTCTTTCACCTTCATCAAGAGGCTTTTCAGTTGCTCAGTTGCGTCCAACTCTTTGCAACCCCATGGACTGCAGCACTCCAGGCTTCCCTGTCCATCACCAACCTCTGGAGTTTACTCAAACTCATGTTCATTGAGTTGGTGATGCCATCCAACCATCTCATCCTCTGTCATCCCCTTCTCCTCCCGCCTTCAATTGTTCCCAGCATCAGGGTCTTTTCCAATGAGTCAGTTCTTTGCATCAGGTGGCCAAAGTATTGGAGTTTCAGCTTCAGCATCAGTCCTTCCAGTAAATATTCAGGACTGATTTCATTTAGGATTTGACTGGTTGGATCTCCTTGCAGTTCAAGGGACTCTCAAGAGTTTTCTCTAACACCACAGTTCAAAAGCTTCAGAATAGACAAATCTAAACAGAAAGAGGATTAATGGTTTCCTGGGGATTGGGGTATTAGAGAGTGATGGTATTAGATTTCTTTTTGGATTAATGAAAGTATTCCCAAGTTGATTGTGATGATGAATACACAATTCTTTGAATATATTAAGTCATCAAGTAGTACATTTTAAGCTATAGAATTGTATGATATATGAATTTTGTTTTAGTAGAAGTGGTGTTTTTTTGTTTTTTGTTTTTTTTTCTGTTTAAGGCAAGAAAGGAAGAACAAACCAAAAGGAAGCAGAAGAAAACTAAGAGCAGAAATAAATGATATAAAAACAGGCAAATCATAGAGAAATTCAGTAAAGTCAAAAAATATTTTCTTGAATTGATAAATCCTTAGCTAGACTGATAGAGTCAAGAGAAAAGAAACAAATTACCAATATCAAGCATCAAAAAAGGGATATTACAACAGTTTTTACAAGTATGATAAGGATAATGGAATATTATGAACATTTTTATGTCAATACATTAGACAATTCATGTGAAATTGACAAATTTCTTAGAGACAAATTATCAAAATTTCCTCAAGAAGAAACAGCCTGGACAACCCCATATCAAGTTAAGAAACTGAATTAATAATTAAAACCATTACCACACTATCCCAAGAAATAAAAATGGTTCAATATTTTAAAAATCTGATGGCCAAAAAGCAGATGGAAAGATGTTCAACATCACTAATTATCAGAGAAATGCAAATCAAAACTACAATGAGGTATCGCCTCACACTGGTCAGAATGGCCATCGTCAAAAGATCTACAAACAGTAAACGCTGGCGAGGGCATGGAGGAAAGAGAACCCTCCTACACCGTAGAGGGAATGTAAACTGGTATAACCATTACTGAGAACAGTATGGGTGTTCCTTAAAAAGTTAAAACCATAACTACCATATGATCCAGCTAGCCCACTCCAGGACATAGATCCAGAGAAACCGTAGCTAAAAGATACACACACCCCAATAATCACTGCAGCATGTTTACAGTAGTCAAGACAAGGAAGCAACCTAAATGTCCATTGACAGAGGAATGAATAAAGATGCGGAACATATATACAACGGAATATTACTGACCTATTAAAAAGAATGAAGTAAGGCCATTTGCAACAATATGGATAAACAGAGATTATCATATTAAGTGAAGTCAGGCAGAGAAAGATGATTTCACTCAAATGTGGAATCTAGTTCTTTAAAAATGGTATAAATGAACTTATTTACAAAATAGAAGCAGGCTCACAGATTAAAAAAAACTTAGGAACTCCTTATTGCAAAATTCAGACTTAAACTGAAGAAAGCAGGGAAACCATTCGGCCATTCAGGTATGACCTAAATCAAATCCCTTATGATTATACAGTGTAAGGGACTAATAGATGCAAGGGATTAGATCTAATAGAATCCCTGAAGAACAATGGACAGTTTCATAACATTGTACAGGAGGCAGTGACCAAAACCATACCCAAGAAAAAGAAATGCAAGAAGACAAAATGGTTGTCTGAGAAGGCCTTACAAATAGCTGAGAAAAGAAGGGAAGTGAAAGGCAAAGGAGGAAAGGAAAGGTATACCCATCTGCAGAGTTCCAAAGAACAGCAAGGAGAGATAAGAAAGCCTTCTTAAGTGAGCAATGAAAAGAAATAGAGGAAAACAACAGAATGGGAAAGACTAGACATCTCTTCAAAAAAATTAGAGATACCAAGGGAACATTTATGCAAAGATGGGCACAATAAAGGACAGAAATGGTATGGACCTCACAGAAGCATACAATATTAAGAAGAGGCAGCAGAATATACAGACGAACAGTACAAAAAAAGGTCTTAATAACCCGAATAACCATGATGGTGTGGTCACTATAGATATCCTGGGGTGCAAAGTCAAGTGGGCCTGAGGAAGCATCACTACAAACAAAGCTAGTGGAGGTGATGGAATTCCAGCTGAGCTATTTCAAATCCTAAAAGACGATGCTGTGAAAGTGCTGCACTCAGTATGCCAGCAAATTTGGAAAACTCAGCAGTGGCCACGGGACTGGAAAAGGTCAGTTTTCATTCCAATCCCAAAGAAAGGAAATGTCAAAGAATGTTCAAACTATAGCACAATTGCGCTCATTTCACATGCTAGCAAGGTAATCCTCAAAATCCTTCAAGCTAGGCCTCAACAGTACATGAACCAAGAACTTCCAGATGTACAAGCTGAATTTAAAAAAGGCAGAGGCACCAGAGATCAAATTGCCAACATCCACCGAATCATAGAAAAAGCAAGAGATTCCAGAAAAACATCTGCTTCATTGACTATGTTAAAGTCTTTGACTATGTGGATCACAACAAACTGGGGGAACATTTTCAAGAGATGGGAATACCAGACCACCTTACCTGCCTCCTAAGAAACCTGTATGCAGGTCAAGAAGCAACAGTTAAGTGGACATAGAACAACAGAATGGTTCATAATTGGGACAGGAGTACCTCAAGGCTATATATAGTCACCCTGTTTATTTAACTTATATGCAGAGTACATCATACAAAATGCTGGGCTGGATGAATCCCAAGTTGGAATCAAGATTGCTGGGAGAAATATCAACAACTTCAGATATGCAGATGATACCACTTTAATGGCAGAAAGTGAAGAGGAACTAAAGAACATCTTGATGAAGGTGAAAGAGGACAGTGAAAAAGTTGGCTTAAAACTCAACATTCAAAAAACTAAGATCACGGCATCCACTCCCATCACTTCATGGCAAATAGATGGGGGAAAAATGGAAACAGTGACAGACTTTTATTTTCTTGGGCTCCAAAGTCACTGCAGACAGTGACTGCAGCCATGAAATTAAAAACTTTCCTTCCAAGGAGCAAGCATCTGTGACAAACCTAGACAGTGTATCAAAAAGCAGAAACATCACTTTCCCACCAAAGGTCCATATAGTCAAAGCTATGGTTTTTACAGTAGTCATGTATGGATGTGAGAGTTGGACCACAAAGAAGGCTGAGCACCAAAGAATTGATGCCTTCCAATGGTAGTGCTGGAGAACTCTTGTGAGTCCCTTGGACAGCAAGGAGATCAAGCCAGTCAATCCTAAAAGAAATCAATCCTGAATCTTCACTGGAAGGACTGATGCTGAAGCTGAAGCTCCAATAATTGTGCCACCTGGTGCGAAGAGCCAACTCATTGGAAAAGACCATGATGCTGGAGAAGGTTGAGGGCAGGAGGAGGAGGAGAAAACAGAGGATGAGATGGTTGGATGGCATCACCAACTCGATGGACATGAGTTTGAGCAAAATTGGGGAGATAGTGAAGGGCAGGGAAGCCTGGCATGCTGCAGTCCAGGGGATCATAAAGAGTTGGATATGACTTAGCAACTGAACAACAACAACAAAAAATTTAACAAAGGGCAAATGGGGTGGGGGAGGATAAATTAGGAGCTTGGGATATATACACACTGCTGCTAAGTCGCTTCAGTAGTGTCCAACCCTGTGCAACCCCATAGATGGCACACTACTATACGTAAAATAGATAACCTACCAGGACTTGCTATACAGCAGAGGAAACTCTACTGAATATTCCTTTCCTTGTATGGAAAAAGAATCTAAAAAAGTATGAATATATGTATATGCATAACTCAGTCACTTTGTTGTACGTCTGAAACTAACATAAATCAACTATACTCGAGTAAAATTAAAAAATATAGAATAAAACCGACTAATCAAATCCACAGCTTTAATAAATATTATATTAATTGCTTGAGAAGATGTTTGACATCCACATGATTAAAAACAAATTGGAAACTAAAAGTAGTAGGGAACCTCCTTAATCTGTAACAGGTAGCTACTATAAACTTCTAGTAAATATCACACTTGATTGTGAAATTTGTTTTTAAGAATTTCAGTTAACACCAGAAGAAAGGTCAAATGCTTGCTAGTACTTCTTCCATTCAAAACAGTGTCAAGCATAAATCACAGCAAGATCTTTTTTTTATCCACCTCCTTCAGTAATGAAAATAAAAACAAATGAGACCTAAGGAAACTTAAAAACATTTGCACAACGAAGGAAACTACAAACAATGAAAAGGCAACACTCACAATGGGAGAAAATGTTTGAAGCAAAGTAACTGACAAAGGATTCATCTCAAAACTCTCTAAGCAGCTAATGCAGCTCAACATCAAACAAATAATTCAATCAGATAATGGACAGAATTCCTAGACAGAAATTTCTCCAAAGACGACCTGCAGGTGGGCAACAAGCAATGAAAAGATGCTCAATGTCTTAATTATCAGAGAAATGCAAATCAAAACTACAATGAAGTGTCACCTCACACCCGTCAGAATGAATGACCATCAAAAAGTCTACAAACAGCCTGTGTGCCACAACTATTGAGCCTGTGCCCTAGAGCCCAGGAACCACAGCTGAGCCCTCCTGTTGCAGCTACTGAAGCCGCACGCCCTGGAGCCTGTGCTTAGCAACAAGAGAAGCCACAGCAATGAGAAGCCTGCACACCATAGTAGAGAGTGGCCCCTGCTTGCCACAACTAGAGAAAAGTCCACTCAGAAAGGAAGATTCAGCACAGTCAAAAATAAATGAATAATGTTTAAAACTCTGCAAACAATAAACGCTAGGGAGGGCATGGAGAAAAGAGAACCCTCCTACACTGTTGATGGGAATGTGAATTGGTACAGCCACTATGGAGTTTTCATAAAAAACTAAAAACAGAACCATCTGACCCAGCAATTCCACTCCTGGGCATATACCTAGAGAAAACCATAATTCAAAAAGATATATGCACCCCAAATGTTCATTGCAGCACTATTTACAATAGTCAAGACATAAAAACAACCTAAATGTCAATCAACAGAGGAATGGATAAAGAAGATGTACATATATACAATAGAATATTACTCACCCATAAAAGGAACAAAATTGTGCCATTTGTAAAGAGATGGATGAACTGTCATACAGAGTGAATAAGTCAGAAAGAGACAGATACCATATATTAATGTACATATGTGGAATCTAAGAAAATGGTACAGATGAACTTATCTGCAAGGCAGAAATAGACACATAGAGAACAAATGTATGGATACCAAGTGGGGGAGAGGGCAGAATGGGTTGGAAGATTGGGATTGGCATATATACACTATTCTGTATAAAACACACAACTAATGAGAACAGACTATATAGCTCAGGAGACTCTACTCAATGTTCTGTGGTGACCTAAATGGGAAGGAAATCCAAGGAAGAGGGGATACGTGTATACGTGTGGCTGATTCACCTTGCTGTACAACAGAAACTAACACAACACGGTAAAGCAACTATACTACAATTTTGAGAAAATGGTATCAAGGTCCTGGTAAACATAACAGGAAAAATAAGAGGTGCATGGCAGACAGTTTAGAAAGACTCACTCTACCCATTCCGATTCTTATTTTGCGATACCAAGTAGACTGAAAGCTGCAACAATTTTAAGACTTCCTGTCCGTAGGAATCCACTTAGGTTTTACCACACAAACACACTTGAGAGCAATGTGTGGCATCATTTGTACATTTGAAGACTGGATCTTTCTGCAAGTCCCATGATGGTGGCAACTAGCTTTTCTGGGCCCTCTATGGCAGAGTTTCTGGCATCTATTCACAAATATTGAGTGGCAGCATTTTTCCTTGCTTTGTTACATCCAAGCTCAGCATCTCCTACCCCTGTAGTTTTAGTAATCTAATTCACATAATTTAAAACAATCTACTTTTTGCTTTAATTAGACACATCGCTATGTTATAAGCAGCTACAAATCTTGGCCAAGGAAAGAAATTATGACTAAAAAGAAAAAAATTTATTTACAGGTTACATGATTAAATACAGAGGAAGATCTGAGAAACATGCTATATACAAATAACTATAATACCAGGTTAAAATGATATTATGAAAGTAGAGATAAAGTGCTACTTAGGGTCAAAAGGGAAGTTGAATTCCTAGCTTTGAGAGCCCAGTGGTGGTGGAATTATGCTAGGAGGAGGCATGCACATGGTTATGGTGTGTAATTCCTTAAAATGCTGATCAATTCAGTTGACCACTATTTTGATGAAAACATTCACACCAATATTTATAAGGGATATTTGCCTGTAGTTTTCTGTTCTGGTAGTATCACCACCTTGCGCTGGTATCAGTGTGGACACCACCGCGTTGGTGTGCTGGGCTTAGGAGTTAAAAACATCCTTCCTCTCCAGTGTTTTGGGAAGAATTTGAGAAGCGCTGGTGCTGGCTCTTTGTCCATGATTTGTAGACTCAACAGGGAGCACCTGGTCAGGGCTCTCCTTGGTTGAGAGGGTTTTGATTATAGATTCAATCCCACACTAGTTGTAGGTTTATTCAGATTTTCCATTCTTTATTATCCAGTCTTCTTGATTGTGTATTTTTAGGAATTTGTCCATTTCATCTAGGTCATCCAATTATTGGTGCACAATTGTTCCTAGTGCTCTTACAACACTTCTCATTTCTATAAAACTGGTAGTGATGTCCCCACTTTCATTTCTGATTCAGTAGTTGAATCCTGTCTTTTTTCTTAGTCACTGGCAAAAGATTTATCCGTTTTATTGTTCTTTTCAAGTGGGGTTTGTTCTTGAAAATAAAGGATGGTACTGTGTATGAAATATAATACACCACGTTAATAATAGAATGGAAAAAAAACCCACGTGGTAATTTCAGTTGCCACAGAAAATCCATTTGACAAATTTTAACACCCTTTAATGGTAAAACCTCTTAACAAACTAGGAATAAAAGGGGATTTTCTCAACATGATTTTTAAAAATCCCATCGTTAACATATTCAAAGGTGAAAGGCTTTTCCTAAGACCAAGACAATTTTATCACTTCTATTTGCCATGGTATTGGAAGTCCTGGCCAGAACAATTGAACAAGAACAAGCAAAAGGGCATCCAAATTGAAAGAGAAGTTAAATGATCTCTATTCACATGCTATGACTTTATATGTAGAAAAGCCTAAGAATTACAAGCAAAACCCCCACTAAACCCAGTATGGAGTAAGAAAAGTTGCAGAATATAAAATCAATTTTTAAAAATAGTTGCAATTATATACAATAATAACTGACAATTGAGAAAGGAAAGTAAGAAAAAAAAGTCCATTTCCAAAACCGAGACAGGCTGGGACCTGGGACCCTTTCCTGCAGTGCCCCACTGCTCCCACCTGAATACACCTCTTCTCCAGCAACAAAATGCAAACAGACGATATGGGACGGAAGATAACAGTGTGCATGCACACTTGGGGCAAATTCTGGACTCCAAAATAGAGACCAAAACCCCACTTGCCACTTGATAGGAGCCTAGAGCAAAAGCAGGGTACTGCACATGCCCCCTGCGCATGTAATAGACATGCCCTACCCTCTGAGGGTAGAGACACCTCTACCCTCACCCCATTAAGGAACAAGCTTAGCCCCTCACTTTCAGAGTTGGTTGATCTCATTTTCCCATGCTACAGCAGAGTCCCCAATAAAGCCTTGTCTGGATTTTTTTTTCCAGGCTCTGATTAATTTCTGTCGACTGGGAAAGGACAAGAACTGTGGTCAGTAACAAACTTCGTGGTGCCCAACACAGGGCAGTTGTCTCTATCTGGGGAGAGGATATGGGTGCCTCCATGATCACCATGCACACCTTCCCGGCAGGTGACAAATGTCCACCTCGACCTCTTGATACTTCAGCATCACCATGTTTGCTAAGTCTGCCTTCCAGACCCCTGGGGCCTCCATCCCCTCACTACAGCAATGGTTTCCCTCTCTCCCCTTGTCTTTTTTCCTTCATCATTTTCCCTCTGTCCTTTTGGAGCTTCCCTGGTGGCTCAGATGGTAAAGAATCAGCCTGAAACCAAATCAGGGTTTGATCCCTGGGTGGGGAAGATCCCCTGGAGAATGAAATGGCAAGCCACTGCAGTATTCTTGCCTGGAGAATGCCATGGACAGAGGAGCCTGGTGGGCTACAGTCCATGGGGTCACAAAGAGTCAGACACAACTGAGCAACTAACATTTTACCTTTGTCCTTTTTCACTCATCACTTTCCCTTTGTCCCTTTCCCTCTCCTGAAATCTACTACTTCTCTCTCTGTCCTTTCCACCTGAGAGTGTGGACGTCAGTTAGCTACAGCATCACTCCTCTCAGCTTGCGAGACCTGCTCCCTCTGGCTGGCAATGGCTCACCTTGATGGGTGACAAGCAGAGGGGAGAGAGATTCACCTCATACCTGGCAGACCTTCATCCAGGGGACTCCCCACTGACCAGAGATTTAGGAGACAGATTGAGGTGAAACCTCATATCATGTAGTGGCTGGAAGTCTAATCATCACAACGTTCCCACCTTTATTTTCTTGCCTCCAGGAGAAGTCCCATGGGGGTGGGCTGAAGTGACAGATTTCTAAATACTGGTGTACATGTGGGTGAGAGTTCCACCTGTGGGTTGCAGTCCCACACATGCTGTACAACAAACTGTTTCCCAGGCTTGATCACCCTGGTGGACAGTGGACAGGGTGCTCTCTCCTTAACGGGACCTTTCTGGAAGCGTACAGGTTGGGATCTGAATAGACACCCACAGTGGTGGGTGGAAATGGCAATCTCTCTGTCTCATTTTCGGTCCTTTCTGTTGCTCCTCCTTTTACCTCTCCCTTGGTCCTCGTCTCTATACTCCAGTCCTCTGTATCCTGAATACTCTTGTTCGTGTCTTTAGGTTTTGTAATTGGTATCTTTGTATGTGATGTAGTTTTGGCGTCCTACTGCTCCTGCGAGTCTCTACAGATATTGTGGACACAGTGCAGCACTGAAGCCTTGAACAACAAACAAGTCCCCATTGCCTGAGTTCCAGCTTTGGTTTACTAAATGGGATTTTAAGAGCAGAAAGAAAAAACAAGAGCTTGCTTTTCCCCCTCCTCTGTTCTTGCAATGTAACTAGCCTGCGGGGCTCTTAGGAACTACTTGATTCATCTGTAGTCTACCAGACTGGGGAAAAAGGGCCATTTTAAATACAAGTGGGCAAAATATGAGATTTCTGGTTCTTTGTGTAAAAATTAACTTCTAAATTTCTGGTTCTGCCTTTGTGTAAAAATTAACTTTTTCAGTAGTCATGTATGGACGCAAGAGGTGAACCAGAAGAAAGGTTGAGCACTGAATAATTGATGCTTTTGAACTGTGGTATTAGAGAAGATTCTTGAGAGTCCCTTGGACTGCAAAGAGATCAAATGAGTCAATCCTAAAGGAAATCAGTCCTGAATATTCATTGGAAGGACTGGTCCTGAAGCTGAAGCTCCAAAACTTTGGCTACTTGATGTGAAGAGCTGACTCATTAGAAAAGACTCTGATGCTGGGAAAGACTGAAGTCAGGAGGAGAAGGGAACGAGAGAGCATGAGATGGTTGGATGGCATCACCGACTCAATGGACATGAGTTTGAGCAAGCTCTGGGAGATGGTGAAGCCTGGAGTGCTGCAGTCCGTGGGGTCGCAAAGAGTTGGACACAACTGAGCAACTGAATAACCACAACAAACTTGTAAATGAGCTGTATTTAATTGGCTTAAAGGAAATCGAGTGCTTATACACATTCTCAGAAATTTAGGAGAGGTTCACCAAACCTGAGAAAAGAAGTGAAGTGAAGTGAAAGTTGCTTTGCGACTGTATAGTCCATGGAATTCTCCCAGGTCACAACACAGGAGTGGGTAGCCTTTCCCTTCTCCAGGGGATCTTCCCAATCCAGGGATCAAACCCAGGTCCTCCTGCAAGTGAAAGGCAAAGGAGACAGGGCAAGATATACCCAACTAAATTCAGAGCTCCAGAGAACAGCAAGGAGAGATAAGAAGACCTTCTTAAATAAACAGTGCAAAGAAATAGAGGGAAAGAGTAGAATGGGAAACATGAGATCTTGTCAAGACAATTGGAGATATCAAGGGAACATTTCAGGCAAGGATGGGCACAATAAAGGACAAAAAACGGTAAGGACTTAACAGAAACAGACAAGATTTAAAAGAGGTGGCAATAATACCCAGAACTACACAAAAAAGGTTTTAATGACTGAAGTAAGCACAATGGTGTGATTGACATCACCTAGAGCCTGACATCCTGGAGTGTGAAGTCAAGTGGGCCTTAGGAGGCATTACTACCAACAAGGCTAGTAGAGGTGAGGGAATTCCAGTTGAGCTATTTAAAATCGTACAAGATGATGCTGTTAAAGTGCTGCACTTGATAGGTCAGCAAATTTGGGAACTCAGCAAAACTCAGCAGTGGCTAAAGGACTGGAAAAGGCCAGTTTTCATTCCAATCTCCAAGAAGGGTGGTGCCAAAGAATGTAAAAACTACTTCATGGTTGTGCTCATTTCAAATACTAGTAAGATTATGTTCAAAATCCTTCAAGCTAGGCTTCAGCAGAATGTGAACCGTGAACTTCCAGATGCACAAGCTGGGTTTAAAAAGGCAGAGGAACCAGAGATCACATTGCCAACATTCCCTGGATCATAGAGAAAGCAATGGAATTGCAGAAAACATCTACTTCTGCTTCACTGACTACACGAAATCCTTTGTGTGGATCCCAACAAAATGTGGAAAATTATTAAAGAGATGGGAATACCAGATCATCTTACCTATCTCTTGAGAAATCTATATGTGGGTCAAGAAGCAACAGTTAGAACCTTACATGGAACAACTGACTGGTTCAAAATTGGGAAAAAGAGTCTGAACAGGCTGTGTGTTATCACTCTGTTTACGTAACGGATATGCAGACTACAGCATGTGAGATGCCGGGCTGGATGAATCACAAGCTGGAGTCAAGATTGCCAGGAGAAATATCAACAACCTCAGATATGCAGATGATACCACTCTAATGGCAGAAAGCTAAGAGGAACTAAAGGACCTCTTAATGAGGGTGAAAGAGGAGAGTGAAAAAGCTGCCTTAAAGCTCAACATTTCAAAAACTAAGATCACGGCGTCCAACCCCATCACTTCATGGCAAATAGAAGGGGAAAAGTTGAAGCAGTGACAGATTTTATATTCTTGGGCTCCAAAATCACTGCAGTGACTACAGCCATGAAATTAACTTGCTCCTTGGAAGGAAAGTTATGACAAAACTAGATAGTGCATACAGAGCAGATATCACTTTGCTGACAAAGGTCTATATAGTCAAAACTGTGGGTTTTCCAGTTGTTGTGTATGGATGTGAGAGTTAGACCATAAAGAAGGCTGAGTGCCAAAGAATTCATGCTTTTGAACTGTGGTGCTGGAGAAGACTCTTGAGAGTCCCTTGGACTGCAAGGGGTTCAAATGAGTCAATCCCTAAAGGAAATCAACCCTGAATAATCACTGGAAGGACTGACGCTAAAATTCCAGTACTTTGGCCACCTGATGTGAAGAGCCAACTCAATGGAAAAGACCCTGATGATGGGAAAGATCGAGGGCAAGAGGAGAAAGGGGTGGCACAGGATGAGACGGTCAGATGGCATCACCCATTCAGTGCACATGAATCTGAGCAAAGTCCGGGAGATGGTGAAGGACAGGGAAGCCTGGTGTCTTACAGTTCCTGGGGTTGGTTGCAAAGAGTCAGACATGACTTGGTGACTGAACGACAACAGTTGCTTTACAGTGTGTTGCTGCTGCTGCTGCTGCTGCTAAGTCACTTCAGTCGTGTCCGACTCTGTGCGACCCCACAGACGGCAGCCCACCAGGCTCCCCCGTCCCTGGGATTCTCCAGGCAAGAACACTGGAGTGGGTTGCCATTTCCTTCTCCAATGCGTTAAAGTGAAAAGTGAAAGTGAAGTCGCTCAGTCGTGTCTGACTCTTAGCGACCCCATGGACTGCAGCCCACCAGGCTCCTCCATCCATGGGATTTTCCAGGCAAGAGTACTGGAGTGGGGTGCCATGGCCTTCTCCGTTACAGTGTGTTAGGGAAGTTATATAAATAGTCTTGTTTAGGCTTCAGAGACAAAGCAGAGCAGGCCTCTGTCTTTGCCTGGACACTGGCCTGTCTCTGAGTACCCCGACTGCCTGCTGTGAGTGCAAGACTTGCGGCACCATAGATAAGATAGGGGAATATCTTGAGATTTTTGAGCCCTTGGAGGGGCCCTGGCCAACCAAGCTCCAGGCTTAACAACAGTCCAAGTTTTATCAGACAAAACAAACAGCATTAACATGAAACCAGAGCTTCAGTTTGCTCACAGATAGATGATGATATCAGTTTGCTTCCTGGGATTATAAGCAGGAACCCAAAGTGAAATTTTTGAAGTCTCGCCCACAGAGCAGATGCACTGCCTGGGACTTTTTCCCAATTGGGATTCCAGATGTGCTGTGACACAGGACTTCCCAGCACTGTTTGAGTTTGGATATTGGTCAAAAACCCAATTTTGTGATGTATCCTCTGCTGTTTCTATTTCTCTTTGCTTTCAATGTTAGTATACTGAAAGGAAGCTAGATAATTCTCTAATAAATATAGGTATTATTTATTTGTATATAACAAGTGGCTTATTTTGTTAACAAATCCTTTAAACCTGAGATGAAAGTGAAAACTTTCTGCAAAACACAGGTTGTGTTGGTTTCTGCTGTACAACAGTGTGAATCAGCCATGAGTATACATTCCCTGATGGTTTTTGCTGAGGTGCTCCCTGCAGTCATATTAAGAACCACAGGACTGGGTCAGCCACAACACTGATTCTGGTCTGGAATGTCTGCGGGGGCTCTCCACAAGTAACAGGGATCCAGGCAACTGTCTCAGGCATTCCTCCAACAGCATCACTATGAGTAGGCTGAGACAGACACAACACTTTCCTAAACATGCTTAAAACTATATATTGAAAGAGCAGAGACTTGTGTGTCAGAGAGTAACAATTCAGAATGACCAACATCAATACATACCTATAAAATTACTAGATTTGAAGGGAGAAAAGAATCCTTTTGAGCATTTTGGCAAAAAGGCCACATTACTTATAAAGGAGAGAGAATTAGATCATTATTAGATGTTGACAGCAACACTTCATCCTGAAAGAAAATGGATATAAAATCTATTTAAGGTAGTCAAGGAAATTGTGTATCCTCTGGAAGGAAATTGTGAACAAAAGGTTTTATATCCAGCATAATTTAACTTTTAAGTACAAAGGGCATAGACAAATCTATCAATATGCAGGAACTCAGAAAATATTGTTCCTATGATACCTTCCCAAGATTCTAGAGAATGTACTTCTGATACCAGAATGGAAAGTACGAACTAGTTAGATATGAAAGATGATGAAAATACTGATTATCAAACCCATAGGACTGAGTAGCAGCTACAGAAAAAAAATTTAACTTTTAACATTTACAGTATAAAATCAAAAAAAGATTTAAAATTAGTGCATTTATGGTGTAGCTACTCTGGAAAACAGTATGAAGTTTCTTCAAAATGTTAAAAAGAGAACTACCATATGATCCAGCAGTTCCACTTCTGGCTTTTTATCTATAGAAATGAAAACACTAACTTGAAAATATACATGCACCTCCATGTTCTTTGCCACCCTGAACATGGAAGCAACCTAAGTGTCTATTGATGGATGAATGGATAAAAGAAAATGTGATATATACACACAATAGAATATTAATCATCCGTAAAAAGAAGTAAGTCCTGCTATTTGTGACAACACAAGTGGATCTTGAGGATATCATGCCAAGTGAACTAAGTGGGATAGAGAGAGAGAACTATTGAATACTATATGATCTTACTTGTATGTGGAATCTAAAAAGACAAAACGACAACAAAAAACCTACTCATGGATACAGAGAGAAGAGTTAGTGGTTTCCAAAGGTGAAGGGTGGCAAAATGGGGGAGGGGAGGCGCAAAATGGGTAAAGGTGGTCAAGATGTACAAACTTCCAGTTGTAAATTAAGCCACTAGGAAAATGTAACTGTGTAGTGATGGATGTTAATGATTATTGTGATGATCATTCTGCAATATATGTAAGTATTGAATCATTATGTTGTACACCTAAAACCAGTATGTCATAAGAATTATAACTCAAGAAAAATGATCACTCCCAAATGTCAGTAGGGCCAAGTTGAGAAACCCTGATCTCAGTCAGTTGATTAAGAACAGCTGAAAGAAATGTACTGATTGTGGTGAAGTGCTGTTTTGAAGAAGTTGCTTTTAAAATCTTCAGGTTATATTACATATGAGCCTGAAAAATATGTTCATCAGATACCATGTTCTTCATCCTATTCATTTTTCTTGGCACATTAAAGGGCATTATAAAAACCAAGGAATATAATAATAAAATAAATGTATTCAATTAGGAAAATAGAGAAAAACTTTAGTAAGTATAACGAAAACAATTAGTGCTTAGATGCAAGTTTACAGCACTAATGTCTACATTAGAAACATAAAAGGTCCAGAATTAATCTGGTTTGCACCTTAAAAAGCTGGAAAAGCTATACAATGGGGAATATTACTCAGCAATAAAAAGAAATGAAGTAGTGATACATGCTACAAGATGGACGAACCCAAAATATATGCTAAGTGAAAGAAATTAATCACCAGGGGCTGTATATTGTAATATGATTCTATATGTATGAATGTCCAGAGTAGACAAACCTAGAAAATAAAGATCAGTGGTTGTCTGGGGGTGGGGCAGTTAGGAAGTGTTGGCATTAGGTTTCTTTTTGGGTTAGTGAATGTATTTCCAAGTTGGTTGTGATGATGAATACACAATTCGTTGGCTATACTAAAAGTCATCAAATAGCACATTTTAAGTTGTTCAGTTGTATGGTATGTGAATTGTTTCAATAAAAGTATTGTCTTTTTTAAAGCTAGAAAGGAAGAATACATTAAACCAAAAGTAAGCAGGAGAAAACTAAGAGCAGAAATAAGTGAAAATAGATGTCATGGAGAAATTCAATGAAATAAAAAACTATTTTCTTGATTACATTGATAAACATTGATAAATCTTTATCTATCATGCATCAAACCTGGACTGGTGATTCATTTCATATATGATATTTTACATGTTTCAATGCCATTCTCCCAAATCATCCCCCCTCTCCCTCTCCCACAGAGTCCAAAAGACTGTTCTATACATCTGTGTCTCTATTGCTGTCTCGCATACAGAGTTATCGCTACCATCTTTCTAAATTCCATATATATGCGGTAGTATACTGTATTGGAGTTTTTCTTTCTGGCTTACTTTACTCTGTATAATCGGCTCCAGTTTCATCCACCTCATTAGAACTGGTTCAAATGTACTCTTTTTAATGGCTGAGTAATACTCCCTTGTGTATATGTACCACAGCTTTCTTATCCATTCATCTGCTGATGGGCATCTAGGTTGCTTCCATGTCCTGGCTATTATAAACAGTGTTGCGATGAACATTGGGGTACACGTGTCTCTTTCAATTCTGGTTTCCTCAGTGTGTATGCCCAGTAGTGGGATTGCTGGGTCGTATGGCAGTTTTATTTCCAGTTTTTTAAGGAATCTCCACACTGTTCTCCATAGTGGCTGTACTAGTTTGCTTGGGGCTGGTGCACTGGGATGACCCAGAGGAATGGTATGGGGAGGGAGGTGGGAAGGGCGTTCAGGATGGGGAACACGTGTACACCCGTGGCAGATTCATACTGATGTATGGCAAAACCAATACAATATTGTAAAGTAATTAGCCTCCAATTAAAATAAATATATTAAAAAAAAACTTTACCTAGACTGACAAAAAACCATGAAAAAAGAAACAAATTACCAATGTTAGGCATCAAAAAAGGGACATTACTACAGCTTTTACAGCCATTAAAAGGATAATGGGGACTTCCCTGGTGACTCAGTGGTAAAGAATCCACCTGCCGATGCAGGAGACTGGGTTCCCCGATCCAGGGTCTCCCATGCTGCCGAGCAACTAAGCCCATGGGACCCAACTGTTGAGCCTCTGCTCTGTAGCCTGGGGGCCACAACTACTGAGCCCATGTGCTGCAACTGCTAAAGCCCCGCATCCCGAGCCTGTGCTCTGCAGCACGAGGGGCCACTGCAGTGAGAAGTCAAGACACAGCAATGAAGAGAGCCCCCACTCACCACGACCAGAGAAGAGCCCACACAGCAACAAATACCCGGCCAACACTAAATTTAAAAAATGGATAATGGAATAATATACACATCTTTATATCAATAAAGTACACAATTTATACATAATTAACAAATTCCTTGAGAGAAACAAATTAACAAAATTTACTCAAGAAGAAACAGTCTGGATAGCCCTGTATCAAGTAAAGAAATTGAATAATTAAAAACATCATCACTTTATCCCCAGAATGTAAAGATGTTTCAATATTTTTTAAATCTGATGGTCACAGGAAAAGATGCTCAACATCACTAATTATCAGAAAAATGCAAATCAAAAGTACAATGAGGCATCATCTCACACTAGTCAGAATGGCCATCACCAGGAAACCTACAGGGCTTCCCTGGCGGCTCAGTGGTAAAGAATCCACCTGCTAGGGCAGCAGCAGCATCTCACAGGCTACGGAACAACTAAGCCTGTGTACTCCAACTGTTGAGCCTCTGCTCCAAAGCCCGAGAGCCACAACTATGAGCCCATGTGTCGAAACTACTGAAACCCCTGTGCCATAAAACCCATGCTCCCCAACAAGAGAAGCCACCACAATGAGAAGCCTGAGCACCAAAACTGGAGAATAGCCCCCACTCACCACAACTAGAGAAAAGCCCGTGCCACCTCAAAGATCCAACACAACCAGAAATTAAATGAATAAATGAAACTCCTACAAACAGGGGGACTTCCCTGGTGGTCCAGGGGTTAAGAATCTGCCTGTCAATGCAGGGGATACTGGTTTGATCCCTGGTTGCAGAACTAAGATCCCACATGTCAAGGGGCAACTAAGGTGGTGTGCTTTAACTGCTGAGCCCACATAGAGCCCATGAGCTGCGATCGCTGAAGCCTGCACGCTCTACAGCCTGTGCTCTGCAACAAAGAGAGGCCACCGTGATGAGAAGCCCCCTCACTGCAGCTAAGAGCAGCCTCTGCTCATCACGACTAGAGAAAGCCAGCTCACAGCAACGAGAGCCTGTGAGCCCCAGGAAGACCCAGTACAACCAAAATAAATTAATTCTTTAAAAACCTACAAACAATAAAGAGAAGAAGAAAAGGGAACCCTCCTACACTGTTGGTGGGAATGTAAACTGGTACAGCCACTACGGAAAACAGTATGGGGAGGTTACTTTAAAAACTAAAAATTGAACAACCATATGATCCAGCATTCCCACTTCTGGACATACATCTAGAGAAAAGCATAATTCAAAAAGACACCTGTACTCCAATGTTCATTGCAACACTATGTACAACAGCCAAAACACGGGAGCAACCTGAATGCCCACTGACAAAGGAATGGATGAAGAAGTGGTACCTATATACAATGGAATGTTAGTAGTTAGTTCAGTCGCTCAGTCGTGTCCAACTCTTTGCGACCCCATGAATCGCAGCATGCCAGGCCTCCCTGTCCATCATCAACTCCCGGAGTTTCCTCAGACTCACGTCCATCAAATATGGAATATTACTCAACCATAAAAAGAGTGGAATAATGCCATTTGCAGCAAGATTGATAGATGTAGAGATTATCATACTAAGTGGAGTAAGCCAGACAAACAGAAGTATCATATGATATTGCTTGTATGTGGCATCTAAATAAATGATACAGATGAACTTATGTACAAAATAGAAATAGTTTCACAGATTTTGAAAACAAACTATGGTTACCAAAGGAAAAATGTGTGGGAGGGATAAATTAGGAACTTGAGACACACACTACTACATATGAAATAGATAACCAACAAGGACCTACCATAAACCACAGGAAACCCTACTTAATATTCTGTAGTAACCTATATGAGAAAAGAATCTGAAAAAGCTTCCCTGGTGGCTCAGATGGCAAAGAGTCTGCATGCAGTGTAAGAGAGCCGGTTCCATTCCTGGGTCGGGAAAATCCCCCAGAGTAGGAAATGGCAGCCCACTCCAGTATTCTTGCCTGGAAAATTGCATGGACAGAGGAGCCTCGAGGGCTATAGTCATGGAGTTGCAAAGAGACAGACACGATTGAGCAGCTAACACACATGTATATGTATAACTAAATCAATTTGCTGTACAAACTAACACAACACTGTAAAACAACTGTACTCCAATTAAAAGTAAAATAAAATCTGTTAATTGAATCCACAGCCTTAATAAATGTAATGTTAATTGTAGGGGAAGGTGTTTGACATCCATAATTGATTTTTAAAAAAACTTGGAGACTAGAAGTAGAAGGGAACATCCTTAATAAGATTGTGGGTATCTACTATAACTTCTAGTAGATATCACAGTTGATTGTGAAACTTGTTTTTAAGGATTCCAGCTCATGCTCATGCTCAGTTCATGTCTGACTCTTTGTGACACCATCAACTGTAGCCCACCAGTAGCTCCTCTGTCCATGGAATTTTCCAGACAAGAATATTGGAGTGGGTTACCATTTCCTACTGCAGGGGATCTTCTCATCTCAGGAATTGAACCCATGTCTCTTGCATTGGCAGGTGGATTCTTTACCACTGAGCCACCTGGGAAACCCTAGGAAGTAAGGTCAAATGCTTGCTAATACTTGTTCCATTCAAAATAATGTCAAGCATAAATCACGGAAAGATCTTTATTGACCTACCTCCTAGAGTAATGGGGGGGGGGTGGAAAAAGGGCCCTAATGAATATTAAAAGCTTTTGTGCAGCAGAGAAAACTACAAACAAGACAAAGAGACAATCCTCATAACGGGAGAAAATATTTGCAAATGAAGCAACTGACAAGGGATTCATCTCTAAAATATAAATAGCTCATGCAGCTCAATACCAAAAGAAATAAACAACACAGTCAAAAAATACGCAAAAAACCTAAATAAAATTTCCCCAAAGAAGACATGCAAATAGCCAACAAACATGAAAAGATGCTCAACATCTCTAATTATTAGAGAAATTAATCAAAACTACAGAGGTATCACCTCACACCAGTCAGAATGGCCATCATAAAAAATCTACAAATAATAAATGCCAGAGAGGGTGTGGAGAAAAGGGAACCCTCCTACATTGTTGGTGGGAGTGTTAATTAGTAGAGTCACTATGGAAATTGCATGGAGCTTCCTTGGGGAAAAAAAAACAAAACTGAAAGGAGAACTACCATATGATCCAGCAACCCCACTCCTGCGCATATACTTGGAGAAAACCTATAATTCAAAAAGACATATGCACTCCAGTGTTCACTGCAGCGTTATTTACAATAGCCAGGATATGGAAGCAACCTAAATGTCCATCAACAGAGGAATGGATAAAGAAGATGTGGTACCTATATAAAACGGAATACTATTCAGCCATAAAAAAGAATGAAACGGTGCCAACTGTAGAGACGTGGATGGATCTAGAGACCATCATACACAGTAAAGTGAGTGAGAAAGAAAAACAAATACTGTATAATAACGCATATATGCAGAATCTAGAAAAATGGTACAGATGAACTTATTTGCAAAGCAGAAATAGAGACAGAGACATAGAGAATAAATGTATATATTCTGAGGGGGTTGAGGAGGGGTGGGATGGAATGAGAGATTGGGATTGGCATCTATACACTACTGTGTATAAAAAGACAACTAATGAGAACCGCCTGTATAGCACAGAGTTCAATGCTCTGTAGTGACCTGAATGAGAAGGAAATTCAGAGGAGATACATGTATACGTGTGGCTTATTCATTGTGCTGTACAACAGAAACTAACACAACATTGTAAAGCAACCACACTCCAGTTTTTAAAAATTGGTGTCAAGGTCCTGGTAAACATAACAAGAAAAAGAAAAGAGGTGCATGGCAGACAGTTTAGAAAGACTCACTCTACCCATTCCAATTCTTATTTTGCTATATCAAGTTGATTGAAAGCTACAACAATTTTAAGACTTCCTGTCTGTAGGAATCCACTTAGGTTTTACCACACAAACACACTTAAGAGCAACGTGTAGCATTATTTGCACATGGATCTTTCTGCAAGCCTCACGATGGTGGCAACTAGCTTTTCTGGGCCCTCTATGGCGGAGTTTCTGGCATCTATTCACAAATATTGAGTGGCAGCATTTTTCCTTGCTTTGTTGCATCCAAGCTCAGCATCTCCTACCCCTGTAGTTTTAGTAATCTAATTCACATAATTTAAAACAATCTACTTTTTGCTTAAATTAGACACATTGCTATGTTATAAGCAGCTACAAGTCTTGGCCAAGGAAAGAAACTATGATTAAAAAGGAAAAAATTTCTTGTTATTTATAGGTTACATGATTAAATACAGAGGAAGATCTGAGAAACATGCTATATACAAATAACTATAATACCAGGTTAAAATGATATTATGAAAGTAGAGATAAAGTGCTACTTAGGTTCAAAAGGGAAGTTGAATTCCTAGCTTTGAGAGCCCAGTGGTGGTGGAATGATGCTAGGAGGAGGCATGCACACGGTTATGGTGTGTAATTCCTTAAAATGCTGATCAATTCAGTTGGCCACTATTTTGATGAAAACATTCACACCAATATTTATAAGGGATATTTGCCTGTAGTTTTCTGTTCTGTTATTATCACCACCTTGCACTGGTATCAGTGTGGACACCATCGAGTTGGTGTGCTGGACTTAGGAGTTAAAAACGTCCTTCCTCTCCAGTGTTTTGGGAAGAATTTGAGAAGCGCTGGTGCTGGCTCTTTGTCCATGATTTGTAGACTCAACAGGGAGCACCTGGTCAGGGCTCTCCTTGGTTGAGAGGGTTTTGATTATAGATTCAATCCCACACTAGTTGTAGGTTTATTCCGATTTTCCATTCTTTATTATCCAGTCTTCTTGATTGCGTATTTTTAGGAATTTGTCCATTTCATCTAAGTCATCCAATCATTGGTGTACAATTGTTCCTAGTGCTCTTACAATACTTTGCATTTCTATAAAATTGGTAGTGATGTCCCCACTTTCATTTCTGATTCAGTAGTTGAATCCTGTCTTTTTTCTTAGTCACTGGCCAAAGATTTATCAGTTTTATTGTTCTTTTCAAGTGGGGTTTGTTCTTGAAATGAAAGGATGGTACCGTGTATGAAACGCAATATACCACATTAATGGAATGGAAGAAAACCCCATGTGATATTTTCAATTGCTACAGAAAATCCATTTGACAAATTTTAATATCCTTTCATTGTGAAAAACTCTTTAACAAACTAGGAATAAAAGAGAAATGTCTCAACATGTTTTTTAAAAGCCCCACAGTTAATGTCATATTCAAAGGTGAAAGATAAAAGGTTTTTCCTAAGGCCAAGATATGTTTTACCACTTCTATTAACCATGGTATTGGAAGTCCTGGCCAGAGTAATTCAGCAAGAACAAGCAAAAGGGCATCCAAATTGAAAGAGAAGTTAAATGATCTCTATTCACATGCTATGACTTTATATGTAGAAAAGCCTAAGAATTACAAGCAAAACCCCCACCAAACCCAGTATGGAGTAAGAAAAGTTGCAGAATATAAAATCAATTTTTAAAAACAGTTGCAGTTATATACAATAATAACTGACAATTGAGAGAGGAAAGTAAGAAAAAAGTCCATTTCCAAAACTGAGACAGGCTGGGACCTGGGACCCTTTCCTGCAGTGCCACACTGCTCGCATCTGGATACACCTCTTCTCCAGCAACAAAATGCAAACAGACGATATGGGACAGAAGATAACAGCATGCATGCACACTTGGGGCAAATTCTGGACCCCAAAATACAGAGACCAAAACCCCACTTGCCAGTTTATAGGCGCCTAGAGCGAAAACAGGGTGTCGAGAGCAAAAGCAGGGTACTGCGCATGCCCCCTGCACATGTAACCATGACCCCTGGAGATACCCCTCCCCTCACGCCATTAAGGAACAAGCTTGCCCCCCTCACTTGCAGAGTTGATCTCATTTCCCATGCTACAGCAGAGGCCCCAGTAAAGCCTTGCCTGGATTTCTTGTCTGGCCTCTGATCAATTTCTACTGACTGGGAAAGGACAAGAACCGTGGTCAGTAACAAACTGTGGTGCCCAACACAGGGCAGTTGTCCCTCTCTGGGAGAGGATCTGGGTACCTCCGTGAACACCATATGCAGCTTCCCCATGGGTGACAAGTGTCCACCTCAGCCTCTTGTTTCAGCATCACCAAGGCTGTCCGCCTTTCAGCCCTCTCGGGCCTCAGTTTCCTCACTCGGGCAATGCTTTCCCTTCTCCCCTTGTCCTTTTTCCTTCATCGTTTTCCCTTTGTCCCTTTCCCTCTCCTGAAACCTCTCTGCTTCTTCACTCTCTGTCCTCTCCTTCTGAAAGAGCGGATGTGGGGCAGCTAGAGCATCGCTCTTCTCAGCTCGGCCCGCTCACCATGAAGGACGACAAGCTGAGGTGGGAAGGGCTCACCTCACACCGTGCAGACCTTGGGCCAGGGGCTCCACTGACCAGACACTTGAGAGGGGGATGCAGGTTCAAACCTCATCTGTGTAGCGGCTCAAAGTCCGAGCATCCTAATAGTCTCACCTGTATTTCCTGCTGCGAAGAGAAGTCCCACAGGGGACGGGCTGAAGCAGCAGATTTCTGTACACTGGTATACATGTGAGAGGCCCACCTGTGGTTGAGGGTCCCACATGTGATGGGCAACAGGCTGGTTTTCTGGACTTGTTCATCTGGGTTGGCAGTGGACAGTGTGCTCCCTCCTTCACTGGCCCTTTCTGGAAGCGTGCAGTTGGTGCCTAAATAAACACCCCCAGGGGGTGGGTTGCAATGGTAATCTCTCTCTCTCTCTTTCTCGTTCTCATTTTCAGTCTTTTCTGTCCCTCCTCCGTTCACCTCTCCCTTGGTCCTCACCCCTATACTCCACTCCTCTTTATCCTGAAAACTTCTCATTTGTGTCTTTAAGTTTTGTCATTGGTACCGTATATGATGTAGTTTTGTCTGTCCAGCTGCTCCTGCAAATCTCTGCAGTCATTGTGGGCATGGCAGAGCACTGAAACCTTGAAATACAAACAGCCCACGTTGCCTTGGACTCAGCCTTGTTGGGTTACTCATGGGATTCTGAAGAACAAAAAGAAAAGACAGGAGCTTGCATTTTCCCCTCCTTTGCTCTTGCAATGTAACTATTCTGCCTGGGCTCTCAGGAACTATCTGAGTCATCTGTAGTCCCTCAGACTGAGGGGAAAAGAGGGCCATTTAAATACAAGTGGGAAAACTATGAGATCTCTGGTTCTGTAGAAATTAACTTGTCTAGCTTAAACCTGTGGCTTTAATTAATACAGATCTTTTAGAGTTATCAATATTAAGGATGATGTTTTCACTTTACATAGAGTTATAAGAAGTCATAAGTGCATATTTTTTTCTGTTATAAAACTTGTCAACAGGGAAACATAACTTGATACAATTAAACTTTTAAGGAAATGTAACTTGGATAAGAAGTTTTTGGTAAACTATAGGAATAATTATGTTTAGGAAGCATCCATCTAAAACGGTATCTCCAAATTTTGAGAACTTTGAAACTGTGTGTGCTTAGTCGCTCAGTCGTGTCCAACCCAAGGACTATAGCCCTCCAGGGTCCTCTGTCCATGGTCATTCTCCAGACAAGAATCCTGGAGTGGGTTGCCATGCCCTTCTCCAGGGGATCTTCCCAACCCAGGGATCGAACCCAAGTCTCCCTCATTGCAGGTGGATTTTTTATCATCTAAGTTACCAGGGAAGCCAGATTTGAAACTAAATTAAGTTAAATGAGAGGAATTAATTGGATATTCAGGCCACTTCAAGTAAGACAAAATATCGGAACATTAATTGCTGAACAGGTCTTACTTCACCTACTTTGGTCTTCTTGTGAGACAGAAACTAAAGATGTTTGCTGCCACCTGGACATGTTCTCTACCAACGAATGGAAATGGTTGCTTAAGTAGGATGTGTTTTCAGAGCAGAAGGTATGAGGAGTGGAAATATATTTTGTTGAAAGGAAAATGGGTGATTTTGTTCTGCGGCTGCTGCTGCGTCACTTCAGTCGTGTCCGACTCTGTGCAACCCCATAGATGGCAGCCCATGGGGCTCCTCTGTCCCTGGGATTCTCCAGGCAAGAATACTGGAGTGGGTTGCCATTTCCTTCCCCATATTTTGTTCTAGAGCTGGTGATTTCTGAGTGGGGAAAGAACAAGGGAGAAAGTTTGGCTACAGAAAGTTATAGAAGGTTTGCAGAAGAGAAACATTGAGAAAAGAGTTTGTGTATGGTCAGGATTTCTAAGGTTGGATTAAATTTAATTAGGCAAATGGATTTTATTAAAGAATGGGCTGATGCAGGACTAGATTTGGTTCCTCTCTCCTGAGAGAACAATGTTGAGGCCTGGATGCTGCTTTTGAGAACAGATCATGTGAATTCCTATGTCTTTAACTGATCTACATTTACTTTTGACTTTTTTCTCCCAACTTAGAGCAAGGAATAAGTATTATTTCACAGAAACCCATGATCCTATCTGGCAGGAAGTTTTAAAACTTTTACAAATTTTTGACAGACTTTTCAAATATCAAATTCTAACTGAACTTCTTTTGACTTCCATTTAACTTTGGGGTGCTTCAAGGGTCTCCTGTGTGTGCGTGCGTGCATGCTCAGTAGAGGCCGACTATTTGCAACCACACAGACTCTAGTCCGCCTATAATTGTTGTTTTCTCACTAAGTTGTGTCCAACTCTGCGATACCATGGATTGCAGCATGCCAGGCTTCCTTGTCCTTCACTATCTCTTGGAGTTTGCTCAAATGCCTGGCACATCCCAAAGAGAGATTCTAAATTAATTGGGTTAATCTGCAAGAAGTTAGGCAGGTTCTCAGAGAACCCTGACAAATTTAGGGATGAATTTGTCAGGCTGCAGTTGGCAGTCTCTTTCATGTGGCAGGATATCATGGTTATTCTGGCCCACCTAGGATGAAAAGGAGCATATACTGAGAAAGGCTGGGAGACATGCAGATGGCCTGCTGGCCACCAGTCCACATTAAATTTATCAGGTGGGTGGGGATTCAATCCCAGAACATGACCCACACAGGGACTATGAAGATCGTGTTGGCCAGGCTAGGATGAGACATTGTATTACTTGTCTAGCAGAAGGAATAAAAAGGTGTATGGTGAAGCCTGTAAATTCTAAGATCCAAGAGTTTATATTGGAAAAAGATAAAAACCAGACAGTCTTCTTGAGCTGAGTGACAGAGGCTTTCAGGAAGGACACCAATACAGACCCAGAGTCCACAGAAGGGAGGACATACTGGCCATGTATTTTATCACTCAGGCTACTCCTGACATCCAGAGAAAATTACAAAAGCTTCAGGCTGGGCCCCAAACCCATTGTCAACCTTGAGAGCAGAGGCCTTTAAGGTCTATAACAACCGAGACTTAATAGAGGTGGCCAATAAGGACGAGGCTAATAAAGAAAACATAACTTTTGTCTGCTTTGGTTCCTCTACCACCTGAGGGGTGGTGAGGAGGAGTGAGAAGGTCCAAAAGACAGTCAAGAGGCCACCTGGGCTGAAACAGATGTGCCTTTGTCTGAAAGAGGGGCCTTGGAAGGGGGAATGTCCTGAGGACCCTCTGGTGGGATGCCCAAGGGGTATCCCTGACCAGCCTCAGTTTCGTGATAATTTCTCAAATGAGATTCCTGTATGCCGTATGGTGGACCCAAGTGCCTGCCTGTCTCCAGATCCTACTTGATCATCCTCTTGACTCCAGCAGAGCCTCAGGTCACTCTGGACGTGGCAGGTAGGAAAACTGAATTTCTTCAGACACCTGAGCCACTTGCTCTGTTCAGACTTGACCAGCTGGCCCCCTCTCCAGCCTTGACCGTAATGTGATGGGAGCTGATGGACAGCCAAAGGGAAGGTGATTTATGTCCCTCCTTGCCTATGGACTTGGGTCCATTATCACTACTCACTCCTTTCTGTATATGCCAGAATGTCCTGTCCTTTTCCTCGGGAGAGATTTGCTAAGTAAATTAGGAGCTATAGAGTCTTAAGTGAAATCCAAGGTGGTAAAGAATTCAAACAGAAAATGCTTCTGTTGGTAGTGGTAGCCCCAGATGATCCACCTCATGGTCATCAAGATATAGCCTAGGACATCCTCTAAGAAATGAGAGAACAGGTGGATTGTGTCGTTTGGGATCACTTGGTGCCAGGAAGGACAAAATTCCTTCCCCTGATAAAAACAAGATTAAGGCCTGGGGCACAGCAATCACACTACAGGGCATATACCCTGAGAAGACCGTAATTCAAAAAGACACATAGACCCCAATATTCATTGCAGCACTATTTACAATAGCCAGGATATGGAGGAAAACTAAATGTCCATTGACAGATGAATGGGTAAAGAAGCTGTGGTACATCCGATGGAATATTACTCAGCCATTAAAAAAACAAAATTGGGTCATTTGTAGTGAGGTGGATGGACCTAGAGTCTGTGTGAAGTAGGTCGTACAGAGTGAAATAGGTCAGAGAGAGAGAAACAAATATCATATGTTAACGCATATATATGGAATCTGGAGAAATGGTACTGATGAGCTATTTGCAGGTCAGGAATAGAGATGCAATCGTAGAGAATGGACATACGGACAGTGTAGGGGTGGGGGAAGGATAAACTGGAACGCATTGGAAAGTAGCGCTGACATATACACTACCATGTGTAAGACAGTTAGCTAGCGGGAAGCTGCTAGCACAGGGAGCTCAACTAGCGCTCTGTGATGACGTAGATGGGTAGAATGGGGATCGGGGTGGAAGGGAGTCTCAAGAGGGAGGGGATATATGTATGCTTGTGTGCTAAATCAATTCAGTCATGTACAACTCTTTGCAACCCTATGGACTGTAGCCTGCCAGGCCCCTCGCTCCACGGGATTCTCCAGGCAAGAATGCTGGAGTGGGTTACCATGCCCTCCTCCAGAGGATCTTCCCAACTGAGGGATTGAACCTGCATCTCTTACATCTCCTGCATTGACAGGCAGGTTGACAAGCACCACCTGGGAAGCTGGATTATTGTTATTGTTCAGTCACTAAGTTGAGATTCTTTGTGACCCCATGGACTGCAGCGTGCCAGGCTTCCCTGTCCTTCACTATCTTTCAGAGTCTGCTCAAACTCATGTCAAACTCATATCCATTGATGGTGATGCCATCCAATCACCTCATACTCTGTTGCCCCCTCTCCTCCTGCCCTCAATCTTTCCCAGCATCAGGGTCTTTTCCAATGAGTCAGCTCTTCATATCAGGTGGCCAAAAGTATTGGAGCTTCAGCATCAGTCCTTCCAATGAATATTCAGGATTGATTTCCTTTAGGATTATTGGTTTGAAAGCCCAGACATGTATACATTTAGCTGATTCATGTTGTTGTACAGCAGAAACAATAATATAAAGCAATTATATGCCAATAAATAAACTGCAAGGATATACTGTTAGTTCAGGGAATATAGCCAATAATTTATAATAACTTTAAATGGAGTACAATCTATAAAAATTTTGAATTACTATGGGATACACATGAAACTAATATTTTAAATCACCATGCTTCAATTTTTAAAAAGGAAAGAAATGTTTTAGACTTATGAAAAGATATAAAGAAAAATGAGCACCCACATACCAAGAATATTGCTTAACCCCTCCCTGTTTCATTTCCTTCCTTCTGACTTCATTCCCTGCTGCTGCTGCTGCTGCTGCTAAGTCGCCTCAGTCGTGTCCAACTCTGTGCGATGCCATAGACAGCAGCCCACCAGGCTCCCCCGTCCCTGGGATTCTCCAGGCAAGAACACTGGAATGGGTTGCCATTTCCTTCTCCAATGCATGAAAGTGAAAAGTGAAAGTGAAGTCATTCAGTCGTGTCCGACTCTGTGCGATCCCATAGACGGCAGCCCACCAGGCTCCCCCATCCCTGGGATTCTCCAGGCAAGAACACTGGAGTGGGGTGCCAGTGCCTTCTCCAGACTTCATTCCCTAGAGGTTCTATATTTGGTGTTTGTGCATACTATGTAATATATTAGTTAGAAGTTACATATTCAGGGGCCTTTCCTCACAGTCCAGTGGTTAGGACTCCACTCTGCCAATGCATGGGCTGCGAATTTGATCCCTGGTTGCAGAACTAAGATCTCACATTCCATGCAGCATGGCTAAAGGATAATTAAATTATTTTACAGAATAAAGATTAAAGCCTGGGGTATATACATGGACAAAATTATAATTCAAAAAGATACGTGCAGACTTCTCCGATGGTCTAGTGGTTAAGAATCCACCTGCCAATGCAGGGAACACAGGTTGGATCCCTGGTCCAGTAAGAGTCCACATGACCTGGGAAGCTAAGCCCACGTGCCACAACAATTGAGCCTGCGCTCTAGCCTGAGCTCTGCCACAAGAGGAGCCACTGCAGTGAGAAGCCTGAGCACCGCGATGAAGAGCAGCCCCCAGTAGCCAAAACTCGAGAAAGCATGTGTGCAGCAGGGAAGACCAAGCACAGTCAAAAATAAAAATAAAAAAGGTACATGCACACCTATGTTCATAGCGGCACTATTCACAAGAGCCAAAACATGGAAACAGCCTAAACGTCCATCCATAGGTGAATGGATAAAGAAGGTGTGGTACATATATAAATGGCATTCTACTCAGCCATAAAAAAGAACAAAATAATGCCATTTGCAGAACATGGATGCAACTAGAGATTATACTTAGGTGAAGTACAAAAAGAGAAAGAAATATCCCTTATATGTGGAATTTAAACTATGACACAAATGAACATGTCTATGAAATAGAAACAGACTCACAGACGAGAAAACAAACTTGTGGTTCACAGGTGGAGCGGGGAGGAGAGGGATAGGCTTGGGGTGGGTAGATGCAAGCTATTGCATTTAGAATGCATAAACAATAAGGGTCTACTGTATACCACAAGGAACTATATCCAATCTTCTGAGATAAACTATAATGGAAAAGAATATTTAAAAAAAGGAAAATATGTATGTGTAAAACTGAGTCACTTTGCTGTACAGTAGACACTGACACACACTGTAAAAGAATATTGTAAAGTAAAAAAAATAATAATAAAAAAAAATAAGAGAACTAAAATTCAATTTAAAAAAGGAAATAAAAAGAATATCAATTCATGAAACAAGAACAAAAACATTTAGGTCCTGCCAGTCCCCTTGCAACACCCCCATCCTCCCCATTCAGAAGTCTAGCAGGAAGTACCAGTTTGTGCAAGACTTAGGAGCAGTGAGTGAGGCACCCTGTTCACCCACTGGTGTCAAACCCATTCACCCTCCTCACCCAGTGCCAGGAGTACCCAGTGTTTCTCTGTTCTGAACCTCAAAGATGCATTTTTTCCTGTAATCACCTCCATCCAGGCTCTCAATGACATTTTGCCTTTGAATGGAAGAGCCCTGACACCCTGAAAGATACCCAGTACACATGACAGTATTTCTGCAGGGTTTTGGGGACAGCCCCCATCTGTTTGGAAATGCATTAGCAAGGGAATGGAGCCTTGAGAAGGGAACTTGCTACAATATGTTGATAATTTATTGATAAATAGTGAGACCAAGCAAGATTGAGATCAAAATACTGTTAGGTCCTAAATTTTCTGGCCAAAAGGGGATATAAAGACTCTCTAACCAAGGCACAGATCTTATAGCAGTGGCTTCAATATTTAGGATTTGTTTTGACTCCAGGGGCATGAGCCTTAGCCATAGATGGAAGAAAAACAATTAGTGCATTATCATCTCCAACCAGAATGAGGCAACTCCTAGGATTTCTCAGAATGGCTGGGTTCTGGGTTCTATCTTATCTGGATTCCAAATTATGGACTTATAGCAAAACCCCTACATGAGGCACTAAAGAAAGGAGAAAAGGAACTCCTTCCATTGCACAAGGACAGCCAGCAGGGCTTTGAGAGACTCTAAAGACTGAGTCGAGTAGAGCACCAGCACTGGGGCTTCAAAGTTGTACAAGCCCTTTATTCTGTGTTCATGGGAGGTCAAGGATAGCACTAGGAGTCCTGACCCAAAAGCTGGGAACAGACCAGAGACAAGTGCCTTACTTTTCAAAACAACTGGACTCAGTGGTCCTGGGATAGCCAAGCTGCCTGCAGGCAGTAGCAGCCACAGTCCTGTTATGAGGCTTCCAAGTTCAAGGCTGTATATTGTCACCCTGCTTATTTAAATTATATGCAGAGTACATAATGAGAAATGCTGGGCTGGATGAAGCACAAGCTGGAATCAAGATTGCTGGGAGAAATATCAATAACCTCAGATATGCGGATGACACCACCCTTATGGTAGAAAGTGAAGAAGAACTTAAGAGCCTCTTGATGAAAGTGAGAGAGGAGAGGGAATAAGTTGGCTTAAAACTCAACATTCAGAAAATGAAGATCATGGCATCTGGTCTCATCACTTCATGGGAAATAGATGGGGAAACAGTGGAAACAGTGGCTGACTTTTTTTTTCTGGGCTCCAAAATCACTGCAGATGGTGATTGCAGCCATGAAATTAAAAGAAGCTTACTCCTTGGGAGTAAAGTTATGACCAACCTAGATAGCATATTGAAAAGCAGAGACATTACTTTGCCAACAAAGGTCCGTCTAGTCAAGGCTATGGTTTTTCCAGTGGTCATGTATGGATGTGAGAGTTGGACTGTGAAGAAAGCTGAGCGCTGAAGAATTGATGCTTTTGAACTGTGGTGTTGGAGAAGACTCTTGAGAGTCCCTTGGACTGCAAGGAGATCCAAACCGTCCATCCTAAAGGAGATCAGTCCTGAGTGTTCATTGGAAGGACTGATGTTAAAGCTGAAACTCCAATACTTTGGCCACCCATTGAGCTGAAGAGTGAAGAGCAAAAAGAGCTGACTCATTTGAAAAGACCCTGATGCTGGGAAAGATTGAAGGCAGGAGGAGAAGGGGACTACAGAGGATGAGATGATTGGATGGCATCACCTATCCAATGGAGATGAGCTTGGGTAAACTCCAGGAGTTGGTGATGGACAGAGAGGCCTGGCATGCTGCAGTTCTTGGGGTCACAAAGAGTTGGACACGACTGAGTGACTGAACTGAGCTGAACTGAACTGAAGCTGGGTGAGCTAGCTTCAGTTAGCTGGGACATTACTTAGATGTCCTGACCCCTCGTCAGGTACAATCTGTGCTGGAAGTCAAAGGACATCATTGGTTGACTGAAGAAAGGTTAACAAGATATTAAGCCCTTCTAATGGACACACTGGACATGACCCTGGAGGTGTGCCATACCCTGACCCCAACAACTCTGCTCAGTGTTTGAGTGGAGATTTATTGCATCAGTGTATAGAGACCCTAGAATAAATTTACTCCAGTAGTTCTGATCGTCTAGATGAGCTTCTTTACAGCCCTGAACTTGAATGATTCACTGATGGGACAAATTTTGTAGAAATAAGAACCCCACAGGCAAGTCACAGTCAGTCTAGATGAAGTCACAGAAACCAAAGCCATGCCACACCCCAGACATTAGCCCAGAAGGCTGAACTAATTGCATTAATGTGAACTTTGCAATTCGGGAAGATAAAGAAATTTTTTTATTGACTCTTAATATGGGTTCCACATACTACACAATCATACTGCCATTTGGAAAGAAAGAGAAATATTAACTTCTAGAAATTTCCCCAGAAATGTAAAGATTTGGTTTTGGCTCTTTCAGAAGCAGTGAAGGTCCCAAATGACCAGCAGTCACTGTAGGGGCCATCAGAGGAATGGCAATTTTGTGAGCCAAGGGAACAGCAAAACTAATCAAATTGCAAAACAGGCAACTGGAACCTGGTAAGGTATGGCTGTAGTGAATGGCCCCCCTGAACTCCCTAGCCTTCCCCAGTATTCCCCACAGGAACAAGACAATGCTGAGAAATGGGGCTATTAGAAGTGAAGCACAGACTGACATGAAAAGGAGGTTACGGTTCTAATCCTTGAGTCCAACAGTGGAAACTGTAAGAACAGATGCCACACACTCTGGGAGGGATGCACTATGGAGGGGTTTAAGAGAAAAGTAAAATAAGTAACACTTCCCTGTGATCGATATGCCCTTAATGACCCACAGTCCCATCCAACACTCTCTTCCTTAGTCAGACCAACCCAGCACTGAGGGACATCCAGGGAAAGACTGGAGGTTAGATTTCACCCCAATTCCGCCATGATCAGGATGTAAATATCCTCTGGTATTTGTTGATACATTCCCAGGATGGGTTGAGGCCTTCTCACCAGATCTAAAAAGGCTATGGACGTCTGTAAGTCCCTTTTAAAAGAAATAATTCCTCGGTTTGAGCTTCCAAAGTCCCTCAAGAGTGATTGATAACAGGCCCTCTCTTACAGCCAGAATCACATAGGACCTCACAATGGTCCTAGGACTAGACCACAAGCTACACACCCCCTGGCACTCCCAGTCTTCAGAGAAGGTAGAGAGAATGAACCATACTTTAAAAAAAACCTTAGCAAAGCTCTGCCAAGAAACTCAGGAACCCTGGACCAACTTGCTTCCTAATGTAGTCCTCAGGGTCCATGTAGCACCCAGGAGTGGTCAGAGACTTAGCCCATTTAAAATGACTTACAGGAGGCCTTTTCTTACTACTGACATCCACTGATGAGAAAGTGAATCAGGCTCTGAGATATATTACTAATCTAGGACAAGTTCAGAAGGTGACTCAGGATTAGGCTCACTAGGCAAGGCACTGCTGGCTCCCACTGAAAACTATAGTAACGGAGCAGTTCCTTCACAAAGAAACCAAATCCTTTTTAAAACCTGGAAAGAAAGGTCCCCCCTAGATCAACTATTGCCAAAATAGGAGGAGGATGCCTATAAATTAATTGTAACCACTCCCACTGCTGTCAAATGAGAGGGATATCTAGTTGGGTACATTTGTCAAGATTAAAAATTTTACCCCACAGGTCACGAGAGGAACAGTATACTCGTGAGCCATTGGAATATCTGAGATACCTATTCAAAAGACAGGCACCAGGCTTCCTTGATGGTCAAGTGGTTACAAATGTTCCATTCAATGCAGAGGACGCTGGTTCAATCCCTGGTCTGGAAAGACCCCAGATACCGCAGAGAACTAAGCCCATGTGCCACAGCTACTGATCCCAAGAGCCTAGAGTCTGTGCTCCACAACAGGAGAAGCCACTGCAGCAAGGAGCTTGCACACTGCAACCAAATAGAGAGTAGCTCCTGCTTGCCACAACTACAGAAAAGCCCAAGTACAGCAAAAAATAAAAATACGTAAATAATTTCTAAATGCTTTAAAAAAAAAAAAAAAGACTGGGACCATCAACAGATAAGTAAAATGTTGTAGTGGGTTGGCTCCTGTCTGAAGCCTTCATGGGACTTGGGATCTCTCTTATTTCCTTGGCTGATGTGGTTCTTGATAATCATCTGGCCCTTCAGTAAACCTTCTGGCAGAACTAGATAGAGTTTGTGTAATAACTAATACTTAATGCTGCACTTGGATCAATGGGACAGGGCATGTAAAACTTAATATTAAGGAAATATAAGCCCAGGCAGAGTGGCTTCATAATTTTGGCAGGGGCAATATTGCCTCCCTTGTCTGGTCACCAGCTAAGCAAGCCCAAAGTTAACCTGGTTCCTTCCCTTTCTAGGCCCTAATTGCCCACTGATGCTTCTCTCCATTTTAGCCCTTGTTTGTTGAACCTTTGGTTAAGTTTGTGTCTTTTATCCTCCAACACTTTGAAGTAAGGCTAATGATGGCTCAAGGAATCCAGCCAATTCCAGTGGAGAGTGGCCCAGGTCCCTATAGGTCCTTGGAACAGTCACAAGAGAGTTCTACACCTCTTGGGTGGGCTAGGGTCTGCAGCCCTGGTCCAGGAGGAAGAAGTTTCAGAGGAGAACTTCGGCTCCCTTATCCCTTTAGAAAAAGGGTGTAGACTCTTTCGTGGGGAATGACACAGGCTGGGACCTGGGAGCCTTTGCCGCAGTGCACGATGCTTGCACCTGAACACACTTTTCCTAGAGCAACAAAATACAAAGATACTGCATGGGACTAAAACTAACTGCCTGCATGCACAGCTAGGGCAAATTATGGACAAAAGATACATACAGATGAAAAAACCCAAATGCCACTTTTGAAGAGCAAGGAGCAGAAGCAGAGTGCTGGGACAAAAGCAGGGTACTGCATTTGCCCCATGAACACACCACCACCTAAGGAATAGGCAAAACACCCAAGCCACCCTAGCCCTGACCACTGGACACTCCCTTGCCTTCACACTATACAAGCAACAAGTTGGCCTCCCTTAGGGAGTAAGTTAGGGAACCTATTGTTTGTTCTTGATCTCCCCTGCTGCTGCAGGGGCCCCAATAAAGCCTTGCCAAAAGGGATTTTTGATACAAAAGTCCATTGCCATTTTCCTTTCGGTCTTTCTAGATACACACACACACACACACACACACACACACAGTGGAATAGTATTCAGCCATGAAGAAGAATGAAATGCCATTTGCAGCAATATGGATGGCTCCCATCAGTTCATGGGAAATAGATGGGGAAACAGTGGAAACAGTGGCAGACTTTATTTTTTTGGGCTCCAAAATCACTGCAGATGGTGATTGCAGCCATGAAAGTATAAGACCCTTACTCCTTGGAAGGAAAGTTATGACCAACCTAGATAGCGTATTCAAAAGCAGAGACATTACTTTGTCAACAAAGGCCGTCTATCAAGGCTGTGGTTTTTCCAGTGGTCATGTATGGATGTGAGAGTTGGACTGTGAAGAAGGCTGAGCGCCAAAGAATTGATGCTTTTGAACTGTGGTGTTGGAGAAGACTCTTGAGAGTCCCTTGGACTGCAAGGAGATCCAAACTGTCCATTCTAAAGGAGATCAGCCCTGGGATTTCTTTGGAAGGAATGATGCTAAAGCTGAAACTCCAGTACTTTAGCCACCTCTTCTGAAGAGTTGACTCATTGGAAAAGACTCTAATGCTGGGAGGGATTGGGGGCAGGAGGAGAAGGGGACGACAGAGGATGAGATGGCTGGATGGCATCACTGACTCGATGAACGTGAGTCTGGGTGAACTCCGGGAGTTGGTGATGGACAGGAAGGCCTGGCGTGCTGCGATTCATGGGGTCGCAAAGAGTTGGACACGACTGAGTGACTGAACTGATCTGATCTGAAAGATTATCATACTAAGTGAAGGCAGACAAAGAAAACTATGCTATCACTTATAGGTGGAATCTTAAAATATACAAATGACCCTATTTGCAGAACAGAAACAGACTCAGACTTCAAAAACAAATGCTGTGGTTGACAGAGATGAAAGGTTAGGGGAAGGGATAAATTAGGAGTTGGGGATTAACATATACACACTACTACATACAAAACAGATAACCAGGGAAGTTCCTGGTGGTCCATGCTTAGGACTTCAAGGTCTCCCTGCCGAGGGCCTAGGACAATCCTTGGTTGGGAATTAAGATCCTGCAAGCCATGTAGTATGGCCATAAATAAATATATAGGTTTAAAAATAAACTAGATAATCAACAAGGACCTACTGCATAGCACAGGGAACTCTATTAATAACCTATATGGGTACATTACCACTGTAAAGTAGAAAACCAGTGGGAATTTGCTGTATGAAGCAGGGAGTTTAAAGCCGGTGCTCTGCGCCAACCTAGAGGGGAGGGGGGGGGAAGGATGTGCGAGGGAGGTTTAAGACGAGGGGGACAAACATATACCTATGGCTGATTCATGTTGATTGAAGAGCAGAAATCATCACAATATTGAAAAGTAATTATCCTCCAATTAAAAATATAATAAAATGAATAATCTGTATGGGAAAAGAACCTGAAAATAATAAATTTATGTATCTATATAACTGAACCACTTTGCTATATATCTGAAACAAGTGTAATATTGTAATTCAACTATACCCCAATATAAAAATTAAATTAAAAAAGAAATTAGGTAGAGATCAGGCAAAAGTCTGTGAAAATTAAAGTATATAATTTAAGTAACAGTTTAGGATAAGGAGTAAGAAATACCCCACTATACGGAACGACAAATGAGAACATGCATATAACTTCTGACTAATGGGAACTGAATAGGTATTAGAAAGCAGTGGAATTAATAACACTGATGTTTGTGAAATATGAAAGTTGTTGAGAGTAAATTCAAGAGTTCTCATCACAAGGAAAATGAATTTTTTGCTTTTATTTTGTATCTGTATGAGATGATAGATGTTTATTAAACATGATGATAGATGATAGATGAGATGTGTATTAAACTTACTGTGGTCATTTCATGACATATGTAAGTCAAATCATTGTTCTGTACAATTTAAATTTATATAGTGCTGTATGTCAGTTATGTCTCAGTAAAACTGGAAGAAAAAAGATCTCAAAAAAATCTTGCCAGATTTTGGCAACTAAGAGGCTAAAGGCAACATTCCTTTTTTTATTCACTTATTCATCAAGTGAACCTACTATTAGAAGACTGCATTTTACCTGTCAATTCTGAGGAGTTATCTGAGGAAAACATTGAAATTTGACTATGAATTTTAGCATCTTTCAGATGGTGTACACTATTTTTGGGGGGGGAGAACACTGGTTATTAAAGACAGGTCGCCAGTCCAGGTTCGATGCATAAGGCAGGGCGCTCAGGGCTGGTGCACCGGGATGACCCTGAGGGATGGGACGGGGAGGGAGGTGAGAGGGAGGGTCAGCATGGGGAACACGTGTACACCCATGGCTGATTCATGTGAACTTATGGCAAAACCACCACAGTATTGTAAAGTAATTAGCCTCCAATTAAAATTTTTTAAAAAGTGAGAACACGCACACACAAATAAAGGCAGGTTTGTTTACACGCTATTCTCATCCTTCTGCTGTTGTTCTCCGGGGCCTACACGGGGTGTAGACTTTTCTTCTCCCCTCACAGCTGCCTTGGGGAAAGTTTCTGCAGTTGCCTGCAGTTCAGTGGGGAGAAGGAAATGGCACGGGGGAGCCTGGTGGGCCGCCGTCTCTGGGGTCGCACAGAGTCGGACACGACTGAAGCGACTTAGCAGCAGCAGCAGTTCAGTGGAGTTTTCTGGGTTATCTACATCTTGCTCATCTCTCTTCCTCACATCAGTTTGAGCCAGTGCTATTAGTTTCTCCCCAAATCACGTGAGAGGAAGGGCTTCATAGATTTTGTATTTTCATTTTTCATTTTTGACTAGAAAATAGTTACACCCACATTTCAAATCTTACTTTTGCTTTGACAATTAAATTTCTTCTCCTTGTATTGGGGGTCAGCAAATTCTTTGTAAAGGCCCAGTGGTAAAAACGTTAGACTTTTAGGCCATGCAGTCTATTGCAGGTATTCAATTCTGCTGTGAAAAACGATACATAAATGAAGGAATGTGGCTGTGTTACAACAAAAATTTACTTGTGACAGTAGGTGGCAGGCTGGATTTGGCCTGGGTACATGGTTTACCAACTCTTGCTTTTACTGGTTGACTTTTGGAATTCCTTTATACCTTACGTATAAAATGTACTCATAAAAACTAACGTTATTGAGCACTACTTAGTCTATTCCAGGTACTCTGTTAGGCACTTTATATGCAACATTTCATATAATTGTTTCAAACTTTGACATGGATCCTGACGTCTTGTCTTTTACGGAATATGCATCTGAGGCTTAGAGAGCTTCAGTGACTTGCTCAAGGTCACACAAGTGGGACGTGACAGTTGAACCAAGGTCAATATGAATATATTTTTGCTGGGAGAAATATCAATAACCTCAGATATGCAGATGACACCACCCTTATGGCAGAAAGTGAAGAAGAACTATAGAGCCTCTTGATGAAAGTGAAAGAGGAGAGTGAAAAAGTTGGCGTAAAGCTCAACATTCAGAAAACGAAGATCATGGCATCTGGTCCCATCACTTCATGGCAAATAGATGGGGAAACAGTGGAAACAGTGTCAGACTTTATTTTTCTGGGCTCCAAAATCACTGCGGATGGTGATTGCAGCCATGAAATTAAAAGACGCTTACTCCTTGAAAGGAAAGTTATGACCAACCTAGATAGCATATTAAAAAGCAGAGACATTACTTTGTCAACAAAGGTCCATCTAGTCAAGGTTATGGTTTTTCCAGTGGTCATGTATGGATGTGAGAGTTGGACTATAAAGAAAGCTGAGTGCTGAAGAATTGATGCTTTTGAACTGTGGTGTTGGAGAAGACTCTTGAGAGTCCCTTGGACTGTAAGGAGATCCAACCAGTCCATCCTAAAGATCAGTCCTGGGTGTTCATTGGAAGGACTGATGTTGAAGCTGAAACTCCAATACCTTGGCCACCTGATGTGAAGAGTCAACTCAATGGAAAAGACTCTGATGCTTGGAAAGATTGAGGGCAAGAGGAGAAGGGGACTACAGAGGATGAAATGGTTGGATGGCATCACTGACTCAATGGATATGGGTTTGGGTGGACTCCGGGAATTGGTGATGGGCAGGGAGGCCTCGTGTACTGCAGTTCATGGGGTCACAAAGAGTCGGACATGACTGAGCGACTGAAGTGAACTGAACTACGTGATCTATATTTGATTTTTTTCCCCACTTATCTCAAGGGAAGTATTGTTTCACAGAAATCTATGATTCCCATCTGACTGGGTGTTTAAAAACTTTTAAAATTTGATAGACTCACCAAATCCCAAATCACAATTGAAATTCTCTTGACTTTCAGTTAACTTTGGGCTGTCTCAAGGGGCCCCTGGAGCATCCCAAAGAGAGATTCTAAACTAACTGAGTTAACCTGTAAGGAGAGGTTTGGCAGATTCTCAGAGAACCCTGACAAGTTTAGGGATTAATTTGTCAGGCTGGGGTTGGCAGTTTCACCTGGCAAGATGTCATCTTTATTCTGGCCCCCTGTTGCACCGGGATGAAAAAGGAGGGTATGCTGAGAAAGTTGGGGAATACACAGATGGCTTCCTGGCCACCCATCCACACCAAATGTATCAGGTAGGTGGGCATGCAGTCCCAGAACATGACCCACATGGGTACTATGAAAATTGTGTAGGCCAGGCTAGGATAAGACATTATATAACTTATCCATCAAAAGGAATGAAAACATGTATGGTGAAACTTATAAATTACGATAAGGTCTAAGAGGTTACACTGGAAAAAGATGAAAACTCGGCAGTCTTCCTGAGCCTGGGGACAGAGGCATTTAGTCCACAGAAAGGAGGTTGATATCAGCCATGAATTTTATCATCCAGGCTACGCCCAATATCAAGAGAAAACTACCTTTTGAGCCTGGGTCCAAATCCTATCGTCAGCCTTGATAGAGGAGGCCTTCAAGGTCTGTAACAACTAAGGCTTATCAGAGGAGGCCAATAAGAACAAGAGGCTAATAAAAAAAAAAAATTAAAAAAAGGAAAAAAAAAAAAAAAGCATCCATCCCAGCACAACCAAAATTAAAACTAATTAATTTAAAAAAGAGCATTTGTTATAGCAGCATAACTGATCCTTACTAATAGAGTAGTGTATGTAATGTACAGTCAATGTGTTTATTTGTGTATTTATACATGCACACATTTTGAAGGTGGGAGGAGAAGGGGATGACAGAGGATGAGATGGTTGGATGGCATCACCAGCTCAGTGGACATGATTTTGAGTAAACTCTGGGAATTGGTGATGGACAGGGAGGCCTGGCGTGCTGCAGTCCATGGGGTCACAAAGAGTCGGACACGACTGAGCGAATGAACTGAACTGAACATGCACACATATACACGTTGACTGTTACATTCTTTTGTAGCTTGTTTTTTCCTTTTTGCTAAGAAATATATTTATTATTCAAAAGTCAAAAAAAAAAAAGAAAGAAAATGCACCTTTTGTCTGCTCTGATTCATCTGCTATACAAAGGAGACCCTGGAGGGGTGAGAAGATCCAACAAATAGCCAGGAAGCCACCTGGGTTGAAACCAGTGCCTTTTGCCTGAAGGAGGGACACTGGAAGTGGGGACACTGGAAGGGGGAATGTCCTGAGCATACTACTGTGGGTGATACCCAAACGGCAACCCTGATCCACCCCCGTTTCTGGATAGTCTCTCCAATGAGATTCCTGCTCACTGGGTGATGGGGCCAAGTGCCTGCCTGGCTCCAGATCCCACTTGATCTATCCTCATAGCTCCAGCAGAGCCTCAGGTCACCCTGGACGTGGCAGGTAGGAAAAGTGAATTAACTTTCGACTCCTGAGCCACCTGCTCTGTTCTGACTTGACCAGCTCGGCCCCTCTCCATCCATGACTGCACTGTGATGGGAGCTGATGGACACCCAAAGGGAAGGTGGTTATGTCTCCCTTTGCCTATGGACTTGGGACCATTATCACTACTCACTCCTTTCTGTATATTCTAGAATGTCCGGTCTCCCTTCTCTGAAGAGATTTGCTAAACAAATTAGAGCTAAGTAATCTTAGGATAGGTAAAATCCAAAAGGCAAAGAATTCAAACAGAAAATGCATCTATTGGTAGTGATGAGCTTCCTGCTGGTCATCAAAATATATCCCAGGACATCCTCTAAAAAATTAGAGAGGTGGATCCTGTAGTCTGGGATAACTTGGTGCCAGGAAGAACAAAATTCCTTCTCCTGATAAAAATAAGGTTAAGACCTGGGGCATAGCAATCCCACAACTGGGCATATACCCTGAAAAGACCATAATTCAAAAAGACACATGGACCCCAATGTTCATTGTAGCACTATTTACAATAGCCAGGACATGGAAAGAACCTAAATGCCCACTGACAGATGAATGGATAAAGAAGATGTGGTGCATTTATACAATGGAATAATACTCAGGCATAAAAAAAAAATGGGTCATTGTAGTCAAGTGGATGGACCTAGAGTCTGTCATATGGAGTGAAGTGCCTCTGAGACAGAGTAACAAATATTGTGTTTTAACAAATATATAAAGAATAAAGGTGGCTTCCCTTGTGGCTCAGCTGGTAAAGAATCCACTTGCAATGCAGGAGACCTGGGTTCAATCCCTGATTGAGAAGATCCCCTGGAGAAGGAAAAGGCTACCCACTCCAGTATTCTGGCCTGGAGAATTCCATGGACTGTATAGTCCATGGGGTCTCAAGAGTCAGACAGCCACATATGAGCACCCACATACAAGAACACAGATTAACCCTTGTTTCATTTCCCTCCTTTCGACTTCATCCTGCAGAGGTCCTAAATTCAGTGTTTATGCGTACTATATATTAGTTAGAAGTTACGTATTCAGGGGACTTCCCTGGCAGTCCAGTGGTTAGGACTTTGCTCTACCAATGCATGGGCCGTGAATTTGATCCCTGGTTGGGAACTAAGATCTTACATGCCATTCAGCATGGCCAAAAAATAAACAAATTAAAGAATAAAACTAAGGCCTGGGGCATACATGGGACAAAACTATAATTCAAAAAGATACATGTAGACTTCCTTGGTGGTCTAGTGGTTAAGAATCCACTTGCCAAGGCAGGGGACACAGGTTCGATCCCTGGTCCAGGAAGATGCCACATACTGTGAGAAACTAAATTCTAGCACCACAACTCTGGAGCCTCTGCTCTAAAGCCCAAGCTCCACAACAGAAGCCACTGCAACGAGAAGTCTGAGCACTGCGATGAAGAGCAGCCCCCAGGAGCCAAAACTAGAGAAAGCACGTGTGCAACAAGGAAGACCAAGCAAAGCCAAAAATAAAAGAATAAAAATTAAAAAAGATACACGCACACCTATGTTCATAGCAGATTCACAAGAGCCAAAACATGGAAACAGCCTAATGTTCACCAATAGATGAATGGATAAAGAAGATATAGTGCATATATAAATGGCATTCTGCTGCTGCTGCTGCTGCTAAGTCGCTTCAGTCGTGTCCAACTCTGTGCGACCCCATAGACGGCAGCCCACCAGGCTCCCCCATCCCTGGAATTCTCCAGGCAAGAACACTGGAGTGGGTTGCCATTTCCTTCTCCAATGCATGAAAGTGAAAAGTGAAAGGGAAGTCGCTCAGTCGTGTCCGACTCTTAGTGACCCCATGGACTGCAGCCTACCAGGCTCCTCCACCCATGGGATTTTCCAGGCAAGAGTGCTGGAGTGAGGTGTTATTGCCTTCTCTGAATGGCATTCTACTCAGCCATAAAAAAGAACAAAATAATGCCATTTGCAGAACATGGATGCAACTGGAGATGATCATACTAAGTGAAGTACAGAAAGAGAAAGAAGAATACCATGTGATATCCCTTATATGTGGAATCTAAAATATGACACAAATGAACATGTCTACGAAACAGAAACAGACTCACAGACTACAGAACAGACTTGTGGTTCACAAGGTTGGGGCGGACAGGAGAGGGATAGACTAGGAATTTGGAGGGGATAGATGCAAACTATTATGTTTAGAATTCATAAACAACATTATTCTGCTATATGCCACAAGGAACTATATCCAATCCCCTGGGATAAACTATAATGGAAAAAAACATTTAAAAAAAAAAGAATGTGTGTATGTGTAAAACTGAGTTGCTTTGCTGTACAGCAGAGATTGACACACTGTAAAAGAGCTACATTTCAATTTGAAAAATCAATACATGAAACAAGAACAAAAATATCAAATACTGCCAAGTTTTTTCTGATAGAGTTAAAAAGAAAAAGATTATGACCTGGGGAAAGATACCAATGAAAAGACGATATATTTTAAAGCCTGAGGCCCTGAGGAGGTCCAACCACTGGTCAGAAAATTCCTAAAACATGCTGATCCCCTTGTACCAGCCCTGTTCTCACAGTTAATAAGTCTGGGCTTCCCTGATAGCTCAGTAGGTAAAGAATCTGAGAGCAATGCAGGAGACCTTGGTTCGATTCCTGGGTCTCGATTCCTACCAACTCCAGACTTCTTGGGCTTTCCTTGTGGCTCAGCTGGTAAAGAAGCCATCCACAATGCGGGAGACCTGGGTTCAATCCCTGGGTTGGCAAGATCCCCTGGAGAAGGGAAAGGCTACCCATTCCAGTATTCTGGCCTGGAGAATCCTGGGTTGCAAAGACTTGGACAGACTGAGCCACTTTCACTTTCACTTTTTAGAAGTCTAGTGGGGAGTGTTGGTTTGTGCAGACGTAGGAGCAGTGAATGAGGCAGTCATCCCTTTTCACCCACTGGTGCCAAACCCATACACCCTCCTCACCCTAGTGCCAGGGAGCACCCAGTATTTCTCTGGTTTGGACCTGAAAGACGCACTCTTCTGTATTCTCCTCCGTCCAGACTCTCAATACCATTTTGCCTTTAAATGGAGGAACCCTGACACCCTGAAGGATACCCAGTACACATGACAATATTTCTGCAGGGTTTTCGGGACAGCCTCCATCTTTTTGGAAATGCATTAGCAAGGGAACTGAGCCTTGAGATGGGATCTCTGCCTCAATATTTTGATGATCATTGATTAAGTAGTGAGACCAAACAAGATTCAGATCAAAATACTGTTAAGTCCTAAACTTTCTAACAAAAAGGGGATATAAAGCCTCTTTAAACAAGGCACATAGCAATGGATTCAATATTTAGGATTTGTTTTGACTCCAGGGATATAAGCCCCAACCATGGATCAAAAAACAATAATTAGTGCATTACCATCTCCAGCTAGAAACAGGCAACTCTGAGGCTTTCTCAGAATGGCTGGGTTCTGTCTGATCTAGATCCAAATTATGGCCTTACAGCAAAACCCCTACATGTGGCACTAATAGGGGGGGAAATGGAACCCTTTCAATCCAATAAGAACCACCAGCAGGACTTTGAGACTCTAAGACTGAGTTGAGTAGAGCCAGTACTGAGCTTCCAAAGTTGGACAAGCCCTTTACCTTATACATTCAAGGGAGGTCAGGGATAGCACTAGGAGTCCTGAGCCAAAAGCTGGGACTGGCTCAGAGATCAGTAGGTTACTTTTCAAAACAACTGGACCCAGTGGCCCTGGGGTGGCCAAGCTGCCTGTGGGCAGTAACAGCCACAGCCCTGTTGGTCAATGAGGCTTCCAAGCTCACCCTGGGACACACTTAGTTGTACTGACCTCTTGTCATGTATCATCTGTGCTTGAACTCAAGGACATGATTGGTTGGCTGGAGGAATGTTTACAAGATATCCAGCCCTCCCAGTGGACACCCTGGCCATTACCTTAAAGGTGTGCCAGACCCTACACCCACTGACTCTGTTTCCAGTGGCCAAGAGTGGAGACTTATTGCATCAGTGTGAGATGCTGTGGAGGAGGAAATGGCAACCCATTCCAGTATTCTTGCCTGGAGAATCCCATGGCCAGAGGAGCCTGGCGGGCTACAGTCCATGGGGTTGCAGAGTCAGACATGACTGAACACACACACATACAGACCATAGAACTAATTTACTCCAGCAGGTCTGATCTTCTAGGTGAGCCTCTTGACAGCCCTGAGATGAATGATTTGCTGGTGAGAGCAATTTTGTAGAAATGAGAACTTGACAGGCAAAGTATACCATAGTTAGTCTAGATGGAGTCATAGAAGCCAAGGCTCTGCCACCCCAGATATCAGCCAAGAAGGCTGAACTAACTGCATTAATGAGTTTTGCAACTGCTTTGCAACTGGGGAAGAAAAGGAAATTAAATATTTTTATTGACTCAATACAGGTTCCACGTGCTACAATCTCATACTGCCATTTGGAAAGAAAGAGAAATATAAACTGCTAGAAATTCCCCCATGAAACATAAAGATTTGGTTCTGGCTCATTTACAAACAGTGCAGCTCCTGACCCGGTAACAGTAACCACTGTAGGGGCCAGCTGAGGGATGGACCTTCTGTGAGCCAAGGGAACAGCAAAGCTGATCCAATTGCAAAACAGGAGCTCAACTGCAGGAACCTGAACAGGTTATGGCTTTAGTGATTGGCCACCTGAACTCCCTAGCCTTCCCCAGTATACCCCACAGGCTCAAGAAAATACTGAGAAATGGGGCTATTAGAAGGGCAGCACAAACTTGTTTGAAAAGGAGGCTAAAGATGTAATCCCTGAAGCCCAGCAGTGGAAACTCACTGGTAGCTTACAGGAGCTTACAGGATGCCTGTAAGCATGTGGGAGGAATGCAGTATGGGACTTGATGCCATAGGCCAGTTCAGGGAGGGATTAAAAGAACAGGAAAACAAGTCATGCTTGCCTGTGACTTTTGTGCCCATAATAACCTGCAGTCCCATCCAACACCCTCTCCCTTAGTCAGACCAATCCAACATGGAGGGACATTCAGGGGAAGACTGGAAGTTAGTTTTCACCCAGATGCTCCCAGGATCAGGAATAGAAATATTTTCTGGTGTTTGTTTTTCCTTTACAGGATGGGTTGAAACTTTCCACACCCAATCTAAAAAGGCTATGGACGTCTGTTAGTCCCTTTTAAAAGAAACAATCACTCACTTTGGACATCCTAAGTCCCTCAAAAATGTTAGCAAGCCCTCCCTTACAGCCAAAATCACATAGGGGCTCACAATGGCCCTTGGGATAGACTATAAGCAACTAAAAGATAGACTATAAGCACCTACACATCTCTTAGCACCCAAGTCTTCAAAGAAGGTATAGAAAATGAACCATACTTTAAAGAAAACCTAAGCAAAGCATTGCCAAGAACTGGCCCAACTTGCTTCCTACTGCAGTCCTGAGGGTCCGTGTAGACCCCAGGAGTGGTCTGAGACTTAGCCCATTGAAATGACATATAGAAACCCTTTTCTTATTACTGACATTTTCCTGCTGAGAAGTAAACCAGGCTCTGAGATACACTACTCATCTAGGACAAGTTCAGAAGGCGATCCAGGGTTATGCCCACCAGGCACTGCCAGCTCCCACTGAAAACCACAGTAATGGAGCAGCTCCTTCATAAAGAAACCAAGTCCTTCTTAAAAACTAGAAAGAGGGGTCCCCCAAAGACCAACTATTACCAAAATGGGAGGGTACCTATACCACCTACAGGTATAGATATAGGGAGGATACCTATACCACCCAACTACTGTCAAACTGCAAGGGATATCGAGTTGGGTACATCTGTCCAGATTAAAGCTTTTACCTCCAGGAACCTGTCAGGTCACACAGGAGGGATAATACACCGGTGAGCCAGTGGAAGATCTGAGATACCTATTCAAAAGACAGGCTCCAGGCTTCCTTGGTGGTCAAGTGGTTAAGAATCCTCCTTTCAATGCAAGGGAACACTGGCTCCATCCCTGGTCTGGGAAGACCCCACGTGCCGCAGAACAACTAAGCCCGTGTGCCTCAATTACTGAGCCCGTGAGCCTAGAGCCTATGCTCCGCAACAAGAAGCTTGCACACTGCAACTAGAGACTTGCCACAACTAGAGAAGAGCCCGCGTGCAGCAGAAAGACCCAGCACAAATAGTGCAGGCTATGTTTGGGGGAGAAAATCGGTTATTAAGGAAGGTTTGTTCACAAGTTAGTCTCATCTTTGCTGTTATCCTTAGGGGCCAACACTGGGAGGAGAGACTTTTCTTCTCCCCTTAAGATTGCCTTGGGGAAAGTTCTTGCAGTTGCCTGTAGTTCAGTGGAGTTTTCTGGGTTATCTACATCTTGCTCATCTCTGCTCTTCAAGTCAGTTTGAGCCAGTGCTATGGGTTTCTCCCCAAATCACGTGAGAGGAAGGGCTTGATAGATCTTGTATATTCTTTTTTTTTTTTGTCTCTGACTAGAAAATAGTCTGGAGAAGGAAATGGCAACCCACTCCAGTACTCTTGCCTGGAGAATCCCGGGGACAGAGGTGCCTAGTGGGCTGCCGTCTATGGGGTCGCACAGAGTCGGACACAACTGAAGCGACTTAGCAGCAGCAGAAAATAGTCACATCCATATTTCAAATGCGGTTTGAAATTTTGTTTTGGCCAATTAAGTTTCTTTTCCTTGTATTTGGGGGTTGGCAAACTCTGTAAAAGGCCAGATAGTAAAAAATTTTAAACTTTTCAGGCTATGCAGTCTATTGCAGCTATTTCATTCTGCTGTGAAAAACAATACATAAATGAAGGAATATGGTTGTGTCACAATAAAAATTTACATGTGACAATAGGAAGCAGGCCGGATTTGGCCTGGGGGCACGGTTTACCAACTCTTGTTTTTCATATAATTGTCTCAAATAATACATATAAAGTGCTTAACAGAGTACCTGGAATAGACTAGGCAGTGCTTAATAACATTAGCTTTTATAGGTATAGTTTATACATAAGGTATAAAGAAATTCCAAAAGTAAACCAGTAAAAGCAAGAGTTAGTAAACTCTAGTCTATTCCAGGTACTCTGCTAAGCACTTTATACGCATTATTTCATAAATTGTCTCAAACTTTGACATGGATACTGTCATCCTCCTTTTACAGAACGTGCAACTGAGGTTTAGAGAGCTTCAGTGATGTGCTCAAGTTCACAGAGATAGGAAGTAGCAGACCTATTATTTGAACCAAGGTCAATATTTCACCAAGTTAACAAGCCACTAGTTCTATTAATTTTAGTTTAAATGGACTATATGAAGAGACAACCACCCACTGATGAATGGATAAAGAAGATGTGGTACATATATACCCAAAAGAATACTCCTCAGCCATAAGAAAAGGGTGAAATCTTGGCACTTGCAACAACATGGATGGACCCAGAGGGTATTATGCTAAGTGAAGTAAGTCAGATAGAGGAAGGCAATACACCATGATTTCACTAACGTGGAATCTAAAGAATAAATGAACACATAAACAAAAAAGAAACAGACTCAAGGTTACAGAGAACAAACTGGGGCTGGCAGATGAGAGGATGGGGTGAAACGCTGGACAAAATAGGTAAAGGAGATCAGGAGGTACAGACTTACTAAGTCACAGGGATATAATGTGCAGAATAGTCAACAATGGATGTAATACATAGTCAATAATATTACTCATAGACTTAATATTACCATATAGTAAATTTGTATGTTGGCAGATGATTACTAGATTTATCAAGGTGGTATTATATATAAATGTCAAATCATCTTGTACACTTGAAACTAATATTGTATATCAGCAATACATCAATTTTAAAAATGTTAAAGGGACAGTACACCTGAAATAAAATTGATGACAAGGCATTGAATCAAGCCAATGCTATGATAAGGAAAATTAACCTAAAATCATATATTGTCCAAATTATAATTATAGCTATACCTATATATATAGATAGATAGATACAAGATGTAAAAATTATCCATTTTGTAGCTAAGTACTCCTGCAGTATCTAAACCACCAGTGTATGTAGATGCATTAAAAGGGGAAGTGTCAGGACACAGCTGGGACTTTTATCATTTTGTACTTCAGGAGATGTGATCTCTCAAGGGAAAAAAATGAGGGTCACAATATCCATTCAAATTTTTTATTACTTATCATTTGGGGTCTTTGAAAAAAACCTAAAATATGAAAAAAATTTCAGGAAAGCAAACAGGAACTTGTGACAAGGAGAAATCCCAGAGAAAGTAGAGCTCTCATAGAAAGTCTCACCCTACAACCCAATCAAACTCTTTAAGCCAGAAACTTCGAGGTGATCAAGTAGTGATGGAGAGAAGTGGATAAATTTAGTATGTGCTTTGGAAGTAGAATCACAGGACATGCCAGAGAATTAGATGGAAGGCCTGAGGGGGAAAGGAGTCAAGAACCATATTAAGTTGAACTGTGCAGAAGCACATTTCCATGAGTAAGATGTGGGGTTAGAATAAAAACTTCTGTTTAGGTCATAGTGAGTCTAGGATATTAAGATGCTTGAGATGGAATGATTGCTAACAGCCGTCTCTAATCAGACTTTAAAGGAAAGTGAAGGAATCAAGATGAGGCAAAGAGGAGAGAGAGGTTTACTGGGGATGTGAGATGGCTCTGTATCTCAGTTCCTCTCATTTCTTCAACCCTCTTGAGAACCGACTCTAGAACAAGTCCCCCCTGTTATAAGCCTTTCTTGATATGGCCAATTTGTTCTCCACCTTATTGAACCTCATAACTTCATTTTATAATCAGTCACGTGTTTGCTTAACATATGCTTACTGAACTCTTTCTGTGTGCTAGTCTCTGTGCTAAATTCTAGAACACGATCTGTAAGGCACAGCCTCTTAAATTCTGATAGCTTTTCCTCTTTCTTCTCAACTGTGTTATTCATCTTGAGTTTAAAAGATACAATTCAAGTGTAACAGGCCCTGGTTTTAAAACCAGTCTTTATTCTCATAACCATCAACATACTTTGCTATTTACCATTTGCTATCTACAGTGACTTTTCATATTTCAAGACTTTGTCTTTGGTTATCGGCAGAAAATCTCACTGGCGGCTTGCTTCGTGGCCTGTGCTCTGTTCACAGAGTCTGTTCCACAAACTTTCCCCTGAGCACAGCTGTTCTCTGGGACTTTGGATTAGTAAAGTTCTCAAACTTCTTGGTCTCAAGGCTCCTTTGTACTGAAAATGGAGGATGCCAGAGAACTTTTGCTTTATATAGGTATATCTTTCTATGTTTACCCTATTTGAAATTCAATTTTTGGAAACTTAATAATTTAGTGTTAATGAACCCATTGGAATTTTCTCCTGGCTGTACCTTGTGGCATAAGGATCTTAGTTCACTGACCACAGATTGAACCCACAACCTCTGCGGTGGAAGCACAGAGTCTTAATCACTGGACCACCTGGGAAGTCCTTGGATTTAAACAAGTTTATGAAAAAGTTATCTTCCAGAAAAAGTGACATCCTTTACATTTTTGAAACATCTTTAAAGCCTGATGAAAGAGGAAACAGGCTGAGTTTCGTAACTGATGTGATGCAACAGGTCATGCAGACTTTGAAAAACTCCTCATTTGTGAGAGTGTGAGTGAACTAAGTAATGTCTTAGTATTATGCAAATAGTTCCCTGGACCCCACCTTAAGAACTTAATCTCCAAAATATACAAACAACTCAACACGACAAAAAACAACCCAATCAAAAAATGGGCAGAAGACCTAAACACATTTCTCAAAGAAGACATACAGTTGACCACAGGCACATGAAAAGATGATTCAATGTCACTAATTATTGGAGAAATGCAAATCAAAACTACCATGATGTATAACCTCACACCAGTCAGAATGGTCATCACTGAAAAATCTACAATAACAAATGCTGAAGAGCTTATGGAGAAAAGGGAACCCTCCTACACTGTAGGTGGGAATAAATATAAGTTGTCACCCTGGGGAATAGGGGCTTCCCTGGTGGCTCGGATGGTAAAGCATCTGCCTGCAATGCGGGAGACCCAGGTTCAATCCATGGGTTGGGAAGATCCCCTGGAGAAGGAAATGGCAACCCACTCCAGTACTCTTGCCTGGAAAATTTCATGGACTGAGGAGCCTGGTAGGCTACAGTCCATGGGGTTGCAGAGTCAGACATGACTGAGCGACTTCACTTTCACTATGGGGAATAGTAGGAGGGTACTCAGAAAACTAAAAATAGAATTGTCATATGATCCAACAATCCTACTTCTAAGCATGTATCTGTACGAACTATAATTCAAAAGATCCATGCACTGCTATGCTCATAGTAGCACTGTTCACAATAGCCAGAACATGGAAACAACCTAAATGTCCATCAGCAGAAGAGTGGACACAGAAGGTGTGGCACATACATACAATGGAATACTGCTACTGCTGCTGCTAAGTCGCTTCAGTCGTGTCTTACTCTGTGCCACCCTATAGACGGCAGCCCACCAGGCTCCCCCATCCCTGGGATTCTCCAGGCAAGAACACTGGAGTGGGTTGCCATTTCCTTCTCCAATGCATGAAAGTGAAAACTGAAAGTGAAGTTGCTAAGTCGTGTCCGACTCCTAGAGACCCCATGGACTGCAGCCTACCAGGCTCCTCCGTCCATGGGATTTTCCAGGCAAGAATACTGGAGTGGGGTGCCATTGCCTTCTCTGCAGTGGAATACTATTCAGCCATCAGATCAGATCAGTCACTCAGTCGTGTCCGACTCTTTGCGACCCCATGAATTGCAGCACTCCAGGCCTCCCTGTCCATCACCAACTCCCAGAGTTCACTCAGACTCACGTCCATTGAGTCAGTGATGCCATCCAGCCATCTCATCCTCTGTCGTCCCCTTCTCCTCCTGTCCCCAGTCCCTCCCAGCATCAGAGTCCCTTCCAATGAGTCAAATCTTTGCATGAGGTGGCCAAAGTACTGGAGTTTCAGCTTCAGCATCATTCCCTCCAAAGAAATCCCAGGGCTGATCTCCTTCAGAATGGACTGGTTGGATCTCCTTGCAGTCCAAGGGACTCTCAAGAGTCTTCTCCAACACCACAGTTCAAAAGCATCAACTCTTTGGTGCTCAGCTTTCTTCACAGTCCAACTTTCACATCCATACATGACCATAGGAAAAACCATAGCCTTGACTGATCTGATCTGATCTTTGACTAGATGGACCTTTGTTGGCAAAGTAATGTCTCTGCTTTTGAATATGCTATCTAGGTTGGTCATAACTTTCCTTCCAAGGAGTAAGCATCTTTTAATTTCATGGCTGCAGTCACCATCTGCAGTGATTTTGGAGCCCAAAAAATAAAGTCTGACATTATTTCCACAGTTTCCCCATCTATTTCCCATGAAGTGATGGGACCAGATGCCATGATCTTCATTTTCTGAATGTTGAGCTTAAAGCCAACTTTTTCACTCTCCTCTTTCACTTTCATCAAGAGGCTTTTTAGTTCCTCTTCACTTTCTGCCATAAGGGTGGTGTCATCTGCATATCTGAGGTTATTGCTATTTCTCCTGGCAATCTTGATTCCAGCTTGTGCTTCTTCCAGCCCAGCATTTCTCATGATGTACTCTACAGCTGGCTATTTCTGAATGAGGAAAGAAGGGGCAAGATATAACTACAGAAAGTTTTGGTTTGTAGAAGAGGAACACTGAGAAAAGAATTTTGTATGTGGTCCAAGTCTTCTAAAGTTGGATTAAATTTAATTAGGTAGATGGATTTTTAATAAGAGTAGGCAGATACATGCCTGGATTTGGTTTCTCTCTGTCATAAGAGAAAAAAGTTGTCCTGGAATGCTACTTTCTTTTTTTTTTTTTTTTTGGAATGCTACTTTCGAGTTGGACTATGTGAGTTTCCATGCCTTTAAGTGATCTATATTTATTTAGGATTTTTTCCCCACCTTAGTTCAAGGAGTATTTTTTCACAGAAACCTATGATCCAATCTGACTGGGTATTTTAAAACTCTTAAAAGTTTTTGACTAACTTCCCAAGTATCAACTTCTAATTAAAATTCTCTTGACTTCCAGTTAACTTTGGGTGTGTTTCAAGGGGCCCCTTGAAGATCCCAAAGAGAGATCCTAAACCAATTGGGTTAACCTGTGACAAGAGGTTTGGCAGGATCTCGGAGAACCCTGGCAAGTTTAGGGATTATTTGTCAGTCTGGGGTTGGCAGTCTCTCTCACCTGGCAGGACTGCATGGTTATTCTGGCCCACTGCTGCACCCAGGATGAAATGAAGCATATACTGAGAAAGGCCAGGGAACATGCAGATGGCCTACTGGCCACCAATTCACACAACTAAATTTGCCAGGTGGGTGGGGAGGCAATCCCAGAAGATGACCCACAAGGGGACTATGAAGATCGTGTAGGCCAAGTTGCTGCTGCTGCTGCTAAGTCGCTTCAGTTGTGTCCGACTCTGTGTGACCCCATAGACGGCAGCCCACCAGGCTCCGCCATCCCTGGGATTCTCCAGGCAAGAACACCGGAGTGGGTTGCCATTTCCTTCTCCAATGCATAAAAGTGAAAGGTGAAAGTGAAGTCACTCAGTCATGTCCGACTCTTAGCAACCCCGTGGACTGCAGCCTACCAGGCTCCTCCATCCATGGGATTTTCCAAGCAAGAGTACTGGAGTGGGGTGCCATTGCCTTCTCTGTAGGCCAAGCTAGGATAAGACAATATATTACTTGTCTATCAGAAGGAATGAAAATGTGTATGGTGAAGCTCATAAATTCTGATAAAGTCTGAGGGATTAAACAGGAAAAAGATGAAAACCAGTCTTCCTGGGCCAGGTGAGAGAAGCATTCAAGAAGGACACCAATACAGACCCAGAGTCCACAGAAGGGAAGAACATACTGGCCATGAATTTTATCACCTAGGCTACTCCTGACATCCAGATACAATTACAAAAGCTTCAGACTGGGCCCCAAATCCCACTGTCAGCCTTGGTAGAGGCAGTCTTCAAGGTCTGCAACAACAGAGGTATAACAAAGGAGGCCAGTAAGGATAAAAGGCTAATGAAGAAAATACAGCTTTTGGCTGCTCTGATTAACCCATCAGAGGGGACCCTGGAAGGCCGAGGAGGCTGAAGAGATGACCAAGAAATCAGCCTGAGCCTGAACCAATGCACCTTTTGTCAGAAAGAGGGGCACTGCAAGGAGGAATGTCCTGAGCAGTCTCCTGGGGGACACCTGGGGACAACCCCAACTGGCCCCAGTACCTTGTGGATCTCTTGGATGAGAGATTCCCACACACCAACTGATGGGGCCTGAGTGCCTGCCTGACTCCAGATCCTGCTTGATTCATCTTCATTACTTCAGTGGACATTTGGGCCACTCTTCATGTGGCAACCCAATCATGACTGCATTGTGATGGAGGTTGATGGACAGCCAAAGGTAAGGTGGTTTATGTCTCCCCTGCCTGCAGAGTCGGGTCCTTTATTATTTAACTCACTCTTTTTGTACATGCTAGCATACTCTGTTCCCCTCCTTGGGAGAGATTTGCTAACTAAGTGAGGAGCTAGTATATTCTCATGTGTGTGTTAGTTGCTCAGTCATGTCCTATGTGACCCCATGGACTGTAGCCCACCAGGCTTCTTTGTCCATGGGATTCTCCAGGCAAGAATACTGGAGTGGATTGCCACACCCTACTCCAGGGGATCTTCCTGACCCAGGGGTTGAACCCAGGTCTCCTGCATTGCAGGCGAACTCTTGACCATCTGAGCCACAAGGGTAGCCCACTGTATATTCTTAGGACAGGGTGAAATCCAAGAAGGTAAAGAATCTGAACAGAATATATATATCAGGTATCAACAGATGATCTACCTGTTGGGTGTCAAAATATTCTCCAAGACCTCCCCTACGAAATTTGAGAACAAGTGGATCTTGCAGTTTGGCTCCCCTCAATGCCAGGAAGTATAAAAACATGTTCCCCCAATAAAAACAAGCCTAAGGCCTGGGGAGAAATACCCATGGAAGAGACAGTATCCTTTAAAGCCTGAGGCCCTGAGGGGAATCCAATCACTACTCAGCAAATTCCTAAAACACAGACTCATTAGGCTCTGCTGATCCCTTTGCAACACCCCCATTCTCCCCATTCAGAAGTCTAGTGGGGAGCATTCATTTGTACAAGACTTAGGAACAGTGAATGAGGCCGTCATCCCTGTTTACCCACTGGTCCAAAAGCATACACGCTCCTCACCCAACTGCCAGGGTGTGCTTGTGCTTGGTCGCTTAGTTGTGTCCTGCTCTTTGCGACCCCATGGACTGTCAACTGCCAGGGAGTGCTCAGTATTTCTCTGTTTCGAACCAAAATAAAAGAGATGCACTTCTCTTTATTCCCCTCCATCCAGACTCTCAATACCTTTTTGCTTTTGAATGGAGGGTCCCTGACACCCCGGAGGCTACCCAATATACAAGGACAGTGCTTCTGCAGGTTTGGGGGGACAGCCCCCATCGTTTTGGAAATACATTAGCAAGGGAAATGAGGGACCTGAGCCTTGAGAAGGGAGCTCTGCTTACAATATGTTGATAATTATTGATAAGTAGTGAGACAAGATTCAGATCAAAATACTGTTTAGGGCCCTAAATTTTCTAGCAAAAAGGGGATATAAAGCCTCTCCAACCAAGGTTCAGATCTCACAGCAATGGTTTTGATATTTGGGATTTTTTTTTTTTTACCTTAGAAGCATGACCTCTGGCCATAGATTGAAATAGCCATTAGTGCATTACCATCTCCAAACGCAAAGAGAGAAGCTTGACGCTTTCTCAGGATAACTGGGTTTTGTTGTATCTGGATTCCAAATTATAGCAAAATCCTATATGAGGCTCTAAAGGGAGGAGAAAGGGAACCTCTTCAATGACACTATGACCAACAGTGGGCTTTTGAGACTCTCAAGACTGAGTTGAGTAGAGCACCAGCACTGGGGTTTCCAAAGTAGGACAAGCCCTTTACCCTGTGTGTTCACTGGAGGTCAGGGATAGCACTAGGAGTCCTGACCCCAAAGCTGGGACCAGATCAGAGGCCAGTGCCTTATCTTTCAAAGCAACTGGACTCAGTGGTCCTGGGACAGCCAAGCTGCCTGTGGGCAGTAGCAGCCACAGCCCTGTTGATAAATAAGGTTTCTAAGCTCACCCTGGACAACTTAGACGGTTAACCCCTCGTCAGGTACAATCTGTGCTGGAAGTCAGAGGACATCATTGGTTGACTGGAGGAGGTTCACAAGATACTGGTTCCTTCTAGTGGACACCACAGACATCACTTTAAAGAGCGCAAAACCCTGAACCTGGCAACTGTTTTCAGTGGTTGAGGGTGGAGACTTATTGCATCAGTGTAAGATGCTGTGGAGGAGGAAATGGCAACCCACTCCAGTATTCCTGCTTGGAAAATTCCATAGACAGAGGAGCCTGGCAGGCTACAGTCCATGGGGTTGCAAAGAGTCAGACACGACTGAGACCACAGAACAAATTTACTCTAGTGGGTCTGATCTTCTAGATGAGCCTTTTGACAGCCCTGAGGTCAAAAGATTTACTGGTGGGAGCAGTTTTGTAGAAATAGGAACCTGAAAGGTGGGGTATGTCATAGTTAGGCAAGATGAAGTCACAGAAGCCAAGGCCATACCACCCAAAAGGATGAACTAATTGTATCACTGAGAGCTTTGCAATTAGCGAAGGATAAGAAAGTGCACTCATTTCACATGCTAGCAAGATTAAGGTCAAAATCCTTGAAGCTGGGCTTCAGCAGGACATGAATTGAGAACTTCCAGATATACAAACTGGATTTAGAAAAGACAGAGGAACCAGAGATCAGATTGCTAATATCCGTTGGATCATAGAGAAAGCAAGGGAATTCCAAAACACATCTACGTCTGCTTCATTGACTATGATAAAGCCTTTGACTGTGTAGATCACAACTGTGGAAAATTCTTAAAGAGATGGGACTACCAGACCACCTTACCTGTCTCCTGAGAAACCTGTATACAGGTCAAGAAGCAACAGTTAGTACTGGACATAGAACAGTGGACTAGTTCAAAACTGGGAAAGGAGTATGTCAAGGCTGTATATTATTAGCTCTGTTTATTTAACTTCTATGCAGAGTACATCATGAGAAATGCCAGGCTGGATGAATCTCAAGCTGGAATCAAGATTGCCAGGAGAAATATCAACAACTTCAGATATACAGATAATATTACTTTAATGGCAGAAAGTGAAGAGGAACTAAAGAACCTCTTGAGGAAGGTGAAAGAGGAGAGTGAAAAATCTTGCTTAAAATTCAACATTCAAAAAACTAAGACCATAGCATCTGGTTCCATCACTTCAGGGTAAATAGATGGGGAAAAAGTAGAAACTGACAGATTTTATTTTCTTGGGCTCCAAAATCACTGAGAACAGTGACTGCAGCCATGAAACTAAAAGACACTTGCTTCTTGGAAGAACAGCTATGACAAACCTAGACAGTGTATTAAAAAGCAGAAACATCACTTTACTGACAGTTTCCTATAGTCAAAGCTATAGTTTTTCCAGTACTCATGTATGCATGTGAGAGCCAGACCATAAAAAAGGCTGAGTGCCGAAGAATTGATGTTTTTGAATTGTGGTGCTGGAGAAGACTCTTGAGAGTCCCTTGGACTGCAAGGAGATCAAACCAGTCAATCGTAAAGGAAATCAGTCCTGAATATTCATTGGAAGGACTGATGCTGAAGCTGAAGTTTCAATACTTTGGCCACATGATCCAAAGAGCTGGTTCACTGGAAAAGACCCTTATGCTGGAAAGATTGAGGGCAAGAGGAGAAGGGGGCAAAGGAGGATGAGATGGTTAGATGGTATCACTGACTCGACGGACATGAGTTTGAGCAAACTGACAGGGAAGACTGGTGTGCTGCAGTTCATGGGGTCGTAGAGAGTCAGACAAAACTTGGCGACTGAACACAAGAAACTAAATATTTTACTGATTCTAAAAATGGGTTCCAGGTGCTACATGCTCCTGTTGCCATTTGGAAAGAAAGAGGACTGATAACTGCTATTAATACCCCCACGAGACATAAAGATTTGGTTCTGGCTCTTTTAGAAGCAGTGCAGCTCCCTATCCGGTGGCAGTAATCCACAGTAGAGACCACCAGAGGGATGGACCTTCTGTGAGCCAAGGAAACAGTAAAGCTGATCAAACTGCAAAACAGGCAACTGGAACCTGAACAAATTGGCTCTAGTGATTGGCCTCCCTGAACTCCCTAGCCTCCCCCCAACCCCGGCCCCAGTATTCCCTAGGGGAATAAATGCTGAGAAATTGGGATATGAGAACTGAAGCACAGACTGGTATAAGAAGGAGGCGAAGTTTCTAATCCCTGAAGCCCAACAGTGGAAACTCACTAAGAGCTTACATGATGCCACCCACTATGGGAGCGATGCACTATGGCACTTGATGCCAAAGGCTTTTTCAGGGAGGCGGTAAAAAGAACAGTAAAACAAATAATGCTTGTCTGATTTATATGCCTGCAACAACCCACAGATCCATCCAATACCCACTTTGTTCTTCAGGTCGATTCAACGCTGAGAGACATACCTAGGGGAAGACTGGCAGTTAGATTTCACCCAAATGTCTGCATGATCAGAATGTAAATATCTTCTACAGTTTTTTGATACTTTCCAGGATGGGGTGAAGTCTTTCCCACCTGATCTGAAAAGGCTATGGATGTCTTTTTTAAAGAAATAATTCCTTGGTTTGGACTTCCAACATCCCTCCAGGGTGATGAAGGGCCCTCTCCTATAGCCAGAATCACACAGGGGCTCACAATGGCCCTAGGAATAGACAAGCTACATATCGCTTGACACCTCCAGCCTTCAGGGAAGGTAGAGAAAATGAATCATACTTTAAAGAAAACCTTAGCAAAGCTCTGCCAAGAAACTCAGGCACTCTGGACCAACTTGCTTCCTATTGCAGTCCTCAGGGTCCTTGTAGCCCCTGGGAGTGATCTGAGACTTAGCACATTGAAACGACCTGTGGGAGGCCTTTTCTTACTGACTGACATTTGTTGATGAGAAAGTGAACCAGGCCCTGAGATATATTATTAATCTAGGACAAATTCAGAAGGTAATTTAGGACATTTCCCACAAGGCACTCCCCGCTCCCACTAAAACTACAGAGAAAGGAGCCTTTTCTTTGCAAATAAACCCTGGAGGGACTTCTCTGGTGATGCAGTGGTTAAGAATCCACCTGCTAATACATGGGACACAGGTTCAGTACCTGGTCTGAAAGAGTCCACATGCCGTGGGGCAACTCAGCCCATGTGCCACAACTGCTGAAGTCCACATTCCCCAGAGCCCATGCTCTGCAGCAAGAGAACACATCGCAATGAGAAGCCTGCACACTGCAACTAGAGAATAGCACCCACTCACCACAATCAGAGGAAGCCCATGCACAGTCATGAAGACCCAGCATAGCCAAAAAAAATCTGCCTGCTAGTGCAGGGGACATGGGCTTGATCCCTGCTCTGGGGAGGTCCCACATGCCACAGAGCAACGAAGCCTATGTGCCACACTACTGAGCCCATGCTCTATAGCCCATAGCCTCAACTACCGAGGCCCTGCTGGCCACAACTAGAGAAAGCCCTTGCGAAGCAACCAAGACTCAGCACAGCCAAAAAAGGAAAAAACAAAACAAATAAATAAACCCTGGGGACCAAGTTCTTCTTAAAACCTGGAAAGAGGGTTCCCCCGAAGACAATTATTGCTGAAATGAAAGAGTCACTATAAAGTAATTTTAGCCATCCCCACTGCTGTCAAATTGCAAGGGATATCTAGTTGGGTACATTTGTCCAGACTAAAGCTTTACTACCAGAAACCCCGCAGGTCACAACAGAAGAACAATGCACCTGTGAGCCAGCGGAAGATCTGAGATACCTACTCAAAGACAGGTACCATCTAGGACTTCCCTGATGGTGCAGTGGTTAAGAATCAGCCCGCTAACGCAGGGGACGTAGGTTCGATCCCTGGTCTGGGAATTAAGATCTCACATTCCACATGCCACGAGGCAACTAAGCCCACGCACCATAACAAATGAGTCCATGCACCCTAGGGGACATGCGCCACGATTAAGAGAAGCCGCTGCAATGAGAAGCCCTTGCACCACAACTGAAGAAAGCCTACCTGCAGCGACAAAGAGCCCGTGTGTCTCAATGCGACCCAGCACCGTCAAAAAGTAATTCATTTAAAAAACAGACAGATACCAATAACAGATAAGTAAAATGATGGAGTGGGTGGGCTCCTATCTGAAGCCTTAACAGGACTTGGGATCTCTCTCTTTCCTTGGCTGGTGTGGTTCTTGACAATTGTCTGGCCCTTCTGGGAGAACAGAGTTTGTGCAATAACTATTGTAATACTTCGTGCTGCACTTGGATCAATGCAACTGGACATGTAAAAGTTAACATTAAGGAAATATACGCCCCCGGCAAAGTGGCTTCGTAATTTTGGTAGGGGCAATATCACCTCCCTTGTCTGGTTGACAGCTAAGAAACCCAAAGTTAACCTGATTCCTTCCCTTTCTAGGCCTTTAATGGCTATTGTTGTTCTCCTTTCTAGCCCTTGTTTAAGTTTTTGGTTAAGTTTGTATCTTTGTAGGCTCCAGCAACTTGAAGTAAGGCTCATGATGGCTCAAAGAATTCAGCCCCTTTCAGTAGAGAGTGGCCCAGGTCCCTACAGGTCCTTGGAACAGTCAGTGAGGGACTTGTACCCAGCTCTATAGTAGTCTAGGGTCTGTGGCCCCTGTCCAGCAGGAAGAGGTTTCAGAAGAGACTTTCAGTCCCCACCCCTCAAGAATAAGGGTGTAGAGTTTCTCAGCTCCAGGGTCCCAGGGTCCCAGATTCTCAGACAGGCTGGAATCTGGACCCTTTACTGAAATGCATAATGCTTGCACCTGGACACTCCTTTACTCCAGGAACAAAATACAAACAGACTGTATGGGGATAAAAATAACTGCATGCACGTGTACTTGGGGCAAATTCTGGACCCAAAAACATACAAAGAGACCAAACAAAACAACCCAGTTGCCACTTCTGAGGAGCCTGGAGCAAAAACAGGGTGTTGGGAGCAAAAGCAGGGTACTGCACATGCCCCCTGCACACACCACCATCTAAGGGGTAGGCAAAACACCCAAGCCACCCCTCCAGCTGGACCCCCAGACACACCACTACCCTCCCCGCAAGTAAAGAAGAAGTTTGCCTCTGCTTGGGGAGCAAGCAAACAAGGGAAAGTGTTGTTTGTTCTGGTTCTCCCTTCTGCTGCAGCAGGGGCCCCAGTAAAACCTTGCCTGAATTTCCTATCTGGTCTCTAGCCAATTCTATTGATTGGGGAATGTCAATAACCCTGTAATTATTGTTTCGTTGCTAAGTTGTGTCCAACTCTTTTGTGACCCCATGGACTACTGTAGCCCTCCAAGCTCCTCTGTCCATGGAATTTCCCAGGCAAGAATACTGGAGTGGGTTGCCATTCCTTCTCCAGGGGATCTTCCTGACACAGGGATCAAACCCTGTCTCCTGCATTGGCAAGGGGATTCTTAATGTCTGAGTCACCAGGGAAGTTCATCAAGAACCCTAGTCAGTAACAAAAGCATCAAAGAGAATACAATTCTTCGGAATAGATTTACCCAAGGAAGTAAAAGACTGTCAACTAAAAATTATAAAACATTGCTAAAATAAAGAAACACAACTAGAGAAGGTCAATGCACAGCAACGAAGACCCAGCACAGCCAAAAATAAGTAAATAAAAAATCTTTTAAAAAATATATTATCACTAATAAAATGCTAACCATCATCTGACAGTGCAAGATTGCCACAAACTTTCAGTTTTTTTAAAAAATGCAGTATCTGCAAAACACAACACAGTAAAGCACAATAGTGAGATGTGCCTGTATACAAAATGGGATTAACACTGCCTACTTCACATTTTTTAAGAAACAGAGATGATAATATTTTTATAGCATTTAGCACAGTGTTTGGCACATAGTTAGAACTTAATAAATAGCATCGTGGTCATTGTTTTCATCATTATTAATGTGAGGCTATCCTTGAGACAGAAATACAATGAAAGTGTAGGAAAAGAGTGTGATTATGATATAAGAGTTAGAGAGATGGGGCATATCTGAGAGAATTTGCAAAGCTAAAATCATCTGATAGAGGAAGTAAAGACCTGAGAAGAAGCCCTTGACCTTCCAGATCTCTTTCCATCCTTTGCCCAAACATTTGGCTTATGTTTACTTGTAGCCATGGAATCATCTAGAAAATATCTCTGATTGGCATGAGTATTTTTGGAAAATAGTGTTTTGTATGTAAGCTGAAGGTGAGCCTTCTCAGTTCTGCTTTCACCATCTCCAGTTTCTCTCACTTTGTAGGTACCTCCATCAACAGTTGTTGATTAAACTCCCCTCAATTAAAAAGAAAAACAGTAAAGACAAATGAATGGAAAGACATTCTTTAATCATGGCCTGAAAGACTTATATTGTTGAGATGATAGTATTACATAAACCGATACATAGATTCAATGCAATTTCCACTAAAACCCCAATGACATTTTTTGCAGAAATAAAAAAACCCATTCTAAAATTCATGTGGAATGTTAATGGCCCCCAAATAGCTTAAATAATTTTTAAAGGGCAAAGCTAGAGACTTATACTTCCTGATTTCAAAGTTTACTACAAAGCTGAAGCAATCAAAATATTGTGTCTTGGCTTATGGAAAGAAATACGAATAACAGTGACTAGAATAAAACACCCACAATAAACCCCTTCATATATAGTTAAATGATTTTGACAAAGGTTCTAGAGCTATCGAGTGGTAGAAAGGACTCTTTTCAACAAATGGTCCTGGAAAAACTGGATGTCTACATGCAAAAGAATGAAATTGGTCCTTTATCATATACCACATTTAAAAAATTAATGCAAAATGGATCCAAAACCTAAATGTAAATTATAAAAGTACTGAGGGAAAGGATATGGCAATGCTTTCTTGTATATGAAACAAAAAGCACAGGCAACAAAAGAAACAAATATATCATTTGGACACTACCAAAATTTAAGCTTTTGTGTAAAATTCCAAACTAACAAGAGAGAGAAAAGGCAATCTACAGAGTGGGATAAAGTATTTGCAAATCCTATAAGAGATTAATATCCAGAATACACAAAGAACTCCTAAAACTCAGCAACCACCACTGCAATTAAAACCTGGGCAAAGCAGCTTCCCCAACTGTACCGGACACAGCCAATGAGACCCATTTACTTATCTTATCCAAAGTACTGAGTCATAAGCTACATCACTGTAGAGGCTGGGGGAGTGGCAGATAGAACTCCTGGATAGCACTAGAGAAACACAAATCCGAACCACATCAGAGACTGCATCAAGAAGCCCACCCGTGAGTACTGGCGATACCTCGCCCACTGATCCCAACTCCCGAGCACCCTGCTTGCTTTACTTATATACTACCACACCCTGTGTCTGGCTAGTGGGGACTCACAGAAAACCAGACTGACTCTGCAGACCAGGGAGAGACCAGAAACTTTAAGTTTTTTTATTAAGTTTTAAGTCTGTCCTAGGTTAAGCAAAGAGGTGGCTGTCAGCACCTGTGAGTATATTGCAGCATTGAGAGAAGGCCTATGAGCTTAAGAATTCAGCCAAAAGAGGGAGAAGGAAGCTTGGAGCAGATGTAGTCAAAGAATCTGATAAACCCTGAGAATTCCTAGCAGGATGATGGAAGGTATTTTTCTCCTAAAAGTGAAAGTGAAAGTCGCTTAGTCGAGTCGGACTCTTTGTGACCCCTGGACTGTACAGTCCATGGACTTCAAGTCAGTTATAAAAGACAAGAGGAGGTAACTACTATTTAAATGTAAAGACAACAATGCAAGACTTTAAGGGACATAAAAAAATCAAGGAAACATAACAACACTAAAGGATCACAATAATTTTCTAGTAACTGAACTCAAGGAGAGGGAGATTCCCAGTTCATCAAATAAAAGAATTCAAAAGAATTGTTTTAAGGAAGCCCAATTATACACAAGAAAACAATTCAATGAAATCAAGAGACAGTACATGAAAAAAATGAGAAGCTTAACAAAGAGGTAGAAATCATAAAATAGAACCAAACAAAATCTGGAGCTGAACAATTCAGTAAGTAAAAGAAAAATACAGTAGAGAGCACTAACAGCAGGATGAATCAAGCAAAAGAAAAGTATGTATGAATTAGAAGACAGGACCTTTGAAATTATCCAATAAGAGAAGAGAAAAGAATAAAAAGAAAAGAAAAAGCTAACTTGTCTATAGGACAACATCAAAAGAAAGTTTGTTAATTATTGGAATCCTAGAAAAAAACAAGAGAAAAAGACAAGAGAAGCAGGAAGAAAACATTTAAAGAAACAATAGTTGAGAAATTCCCAAATCTAAAGAGAGATTTGGATATCCAAGTTAATGAAGCTCACAGATCACCAAACTGTTTCGTATGAACAGATCTGTACCTTTAAATGACATATTAAAGGAACTTAATAGATACATACAGAATATTCCATCCAAAAGTAACAATGCATATTTTTCCTCAAAGTGCACATGGCCAAAATATAAGTCTTAATAATTTTAACAATACTGAAATCAGATCAAGCATTTTTTAATTAATTAATTTATTTATTGGCTACACCATGCAGCATGTGGGATCTTAATTCTTAACCGGGGATTGAATCTGTGCCCCTTCATTGGCAGAGAGGAGTTTTAACCACTGGACCACCAGGGAAGTCACAGATTAAGCATCTTTGCTGACATGAATGGTGTAACTAGGAATCAATTATAAGAACAAAACTGAAAAATTAATAAACATGTGAGGATTAAACATGCTACTGAACAACCAATGAGTCAAGGAATAAGTCAAAAGAGAAATTAAAAAATACATTGAGACAAATGAAAATATAACATACAAAAATTATGTAATGCAGTAAAAGTAGTTCTATTAATATGAGGGAAGTTCATAGTGGTAAGTGATTACACTAAGAAATAAGAAAGATCTCAAATAAACAACCTAACTTTAGTTTCTTTTAAGAAACTAGAAAAAGAACAAACAGTCGACAGTTAGTACACTAGAAGGAAGGAAATAAAGATCAAAATGAAAATGAATTAAATAGAGACTAGAAAGACCACAGAAAAGATCACTAAAATTAAGGGCATTTTTTAAGATTACAAAATTGGCAAATATTTTGCTGAATTCACCTAGGAAAAAAGAGAAAATTCAAATAAAATCAGAAATGAAAAGGGAAGGGTTTCCCTGGTGGCTCAGTGGTAAGGAATTCCCCTGCTAACGCAGGAGACACAAGTTCGATCCCTGGTCTGAGATGATCCCACATGCTTTGGAGCAACTAAGCCCATGCACCACAACCATTGAGCCCGTGCTCTAGAGCCCGGGAACCACAGCTACTGAGCCCACACACCCTAGAGCCCCTGCTCTGCAATAAGAGAAACCACCACAATGAGACACCCGAGCACCACAACTAGAGGGTGGTCTCCGCTTGCTGCAACCAGAGAAAAGCCCGCACAGCAATGAAGACCCAGCACAGCCAAAAGAAATCAATAAAAAATTAAATTATTTTTAAAAATAAATTATTAAAACAATAAAATATTAAAAATAAGAAAGAAATGAAAGAGATGTTAAAACTGATACTATAGAAATGCAAAGGGTCACAAGAGACTACTATGAACAATCAGTAACCAACAAATTGGACAACCTAGAAGAAACTGATAAATTCTTAAACATACACTCTACCAAAACTGACTCTGAAAGAAGTATAAAATATGAAGGGGGAGAAAAAGTTATGAGTTTGAAATAATTAATCGGAAGCCTCCCAACAACAAAGTCCAGGACTAGACAATTCATTGGTGGATTCTACCAAATGCTTCTCAAACTCTTCCAAAAATTCAAAGAGGAGGAAACACTTTCAAACTCATTTTATGAGGCCAGCATTACCATGATACCAGAAACAGACAAGGACAGTACCAGAAAGTAACAGTATTGGTCAATATCCCTGATGAATACAGAAGCAGGAATCCTCAACAAAATATCAACAAACAGAATTCAACATACATTCGGGCTTCCCTGCTGGCTCAGTGACAAAGAATCTGCCTGCCAGTGCAGGACACATGAGTTTGATTCCTGGTCCAGAAGGATCCCTCATGCCACAGGGTAGCTAAGGCTGGGTACCACAACTACAGAGCCTGTGTAGCTGGAACTGCTGAAGCCTGAACGCTCTAGAGCCTGTGCTCTGCAACAAAAGAGGCCATTGCCATGACAAGCCTGTGCACTGCAGCTAGACAGTGGTCATCGCTCCCCGCAACTAGAGAGAAGTCCGCACAGCAACAGAGACTCAGTATAGCCAAATAAATAAAATTATATTTAAAAATCCCAATACATTAAAAAGATCATATACCAGGGAGATGTGGCCAAGATGGCAGAGTAGGAAGACCCTGAGCACACCTCTTCCCACAGGCACAGGAAAAGCGCATCCACAGAGCAACTGTCTATAAGAACAACCTGAGGCCTAGCAGAAAAGATTTTCCATAACTAAAGATATAAAGAAGGAATTATGAGGTGACACAGTACAGTCAAGATACACATCACCTGGGTAGGTGACAACAAATGAGAAGATAATCACAACTGCAGAAATTCTCCCCAGTGATCAAGGAGACTGAGCCTCATGTCATGCTCCCTGTCCTGGGGTTCCTGCACCAAGACAAGCCCCAGGAACATCTGGCTTTGAAGGCCAATGGGGCTTGTGTATGGGAAAGCCAGAAAGCCAGAGGGCTGTACAAAGCATAGGCTGTTCTTAAAGAGCATGCATAAAATCTCACACACTCTGAGTTGCAGTAGAAAGAAGCCTGAGTCAGACCCACTTGCTGATCTTAGCACCCTTGAAAAGCAGGAGGAAACTGGAACTCCCTTTGGGAACACAGATGCTGACAGCACTCTTCTGTGGGGAGCTCATTCTACTATGAGGATGTTTATGCTGGCAAGCACCATTCTGGAGTTCTCCTTCTAGCCTATTAGTGCCAGAGGTTTACACATCCACCAGTAAGCTGGCACCAGCACTGTGACTCCTTGGACTGCCCAGCTAGCCAAGTTGGGACATGGGCCTACCCGCCAAGAGGCTGAAACCAGCGCTATGACTATACATACTGCAAAGCCACTATGGTGGGACCTGCCCACCAGCAGGTCATGACAAACCCCAGGACCCTCCAAGCTACACAAGCAACTGAACTAGGACTCATCCACCAGTGAGCTGGCAGTCACTGCATGAGCCAGGGCCTGGCTGTCAACTAAGCCTGGGGCCAGCATGCCTAACAGCCCTCCCATATTAGCTGGCCCCAACACAATAGAAGGACCCATGCAGCAGTCCATATAGGGGGCACCCTAGAGGGTATAGCTCTGGAAACAAGAGGGGAGTGTGCTGCTGGGCCCCACAGGACATCTCCTATATAAGGTCACTTCTCTAAGATCAGAAAAAGTTACTGACCTATATAATACATAGAAATAAACAGAATTAAGCAAAATGAGGAGACAGAGGAATATTCTCTACATGAAGGAACAAGGCGAAACCCCAGAAGAAGAACTAAGTAGAAATAAGGAATCTATCCAATAAAGAGTTCAAGATGATAATCATAAAGATATTCAATAAACCCAGGTGAAGAATGAACACAGTGAGAAGTTTAACAAAGAGCTTAAAAAACCTCGAATAGCCAAAGCAATCTTGAGAAAGAAGAATGGAACTAGAGGAATCAACCTGCCTGACTTCAGGCTCTACTACAAAGCCACAGTCATCAAGACAGTATGGTACTGGCACAAAGACAGAAGTATAGATCAATGGAACAAAATAGAAAGCCCAGAGATAAATCCACGCACCTATGGACACCTTATCTTTGACAAAGGAGGCAAGAATACACAATGGAGAAAAGACAATCTCTTTAACAAGTGGTGCTGGGGAAACTGGTCAACCACTTGTAAAAGAGTGAAACTAGAACACTTTCTAACACCATACACAAAAATAAACTCAAAATGGATTACAGATCTAAATGTAAGACCAGAAACTATAAAACTCTTAGAGGAGAACATAGGCAAAACACTCTCCGACATAAATCACAGCAGGATCCTCCATGACCCACCTCCCAGAATATTGGAAATAAAAGCAAAAATAAATAAATGGGACCTAATTAAAATTAAAAGCTTCTGCACAACAAAGGAAACTATAAGCAAGGTGAAAAGACAGACTTCAGAATGGGAGAAAATAATAGCAAATGAAGCAACTGACAAAGAAGTAATCTCAAAAATATACAAGCAACTCCTGCAGCTCAATTCCAGTCAAAAAATGGGCCAAAGAACTAAACAGACATTTCTCCAAAGAAGACATACAGATGGCTAACAAACACATGAAAAGATGCTCAACATCACTCATTATCAGAGAAATGCAAATCAAAACCACTATGAGGTACCATTTCACGCCAGTCAGAATGGCTGCAATCCATAAGTCTACAAGCAATAAATGCTGGAGAGGGTGTGGAGAAAAGGGAACTCTCTTACACTGTTGGTGGGAATGCAAACTAGTACAGCCACTATGGAGAACAGTGTGGAGATTCCTTAAAAAACTGGAAATAGAACTGCCTTATGATCCAGCAATCCCACTGCTGGGCATACACACTGAGGAAACCAGAAGGGAAAGAGACACGTGTACCCCAGTGTTCATCGCAGCACTGTTCATAATAGCCAGGACATGGAAGCAACGTAGATGCCCATCAGCAGATGAATGGATAAGAAAGCTATGGTACATATACACAATGGAATATTACTCAGCCATTAAAAAGAATACATTTGAATCAGTTCTAATGAGATGGATGAAACTGGAACCTATTATACAGAGTGAAGTAAGCCAGAAAGAAAAACACCAATACAGTATACTAACGCATATATATGGAATTTAGAAAGATGGTAACAATAACCCTGTGTACGAGACAGCAAAAGAGACACTGATGTATAGATCAGTCTTATGGACTCTGTGGGAGAGGGAGAGGGTGGGGAGATTTGGGAGAATAGCACTGAAACATGTATAATATCATGTATGAAATGAGTCACCAGTCCAGGTTTGATGCATGGTACTGGATGCTTGGGGCTGGTACACTGGGACAACCCAGAGGGAGGGGAGGGGAGGGAGGAGAGAGGAGGGTTCAGGATGGGGAACGTGGGTATACCTGTGGCGGATTCATTTCGATATTTGGCAAAACTAATACAATATTGTAAAGTTTAAAAATAAAATAAAATTTTTTAAAAAAAAAGGAAAAAAAAATAGCCAGGACATAGAAGCAACCTAGCTGTCCATCAGCAGACAAATGGATAAGAAAGCTGTGGTACATATACACAATGGAGTATTACTCAGCCATTAAAAAGAATACATTTGAATCAGTTCTAATGAGGTGGATGAAACTGGAGCCTATTATACAGAGTGAAGTAAGCCAGAAAGAAAAACACCAATACAGTATACTAACGCATATATATGTAATTTAGAAAGATGGTAATGATAACCCTGTATGCGAGACAGCAAAAGAGACACAGATGTATAGAACAGTCTTTTGGACTCTGTGGGAGAGGGTGAGGGTGGGATGATTTGGGAGAATGGCATTGAAACATGTAAATTATCACACATGAAACGAATCACCAGTCCAGGTTTGATGCACAATACAGGATGCTCGGGGCTGGTGCACTGGGATGACCCAGAGGGATGGTACGGGGAGGGAGGTGAGAGGGGGTTTCAGGATGGGGAACATGTGTACACCCATGGCGGATTCATGTCAATGTATGGCAAAACCAATACAATATTGTAAAGTAATTAGCCTCCAATTAAAATAAATAAATTTTAAAAATATAAATATGAAGAATAAACAGAACTGAAAGATACAATAACTCATAAAAAATACACTAGAAGACACCAACAATAGATTAGATGGAAGGAAGAGATCAGCAAATTACAAGACAGAATAACAGAAATCATCCAACCTGAAAAGACAAAAAAAATTTCTTTCTAAATGAGAATAGTTTAAGAAACCTCTGAGACAACATCAGTCATACTAACATTCACATTCTAGGGGTCCCTATAATGAAGGAGAACAGAGAAAAAAAGAGGCAGAGAACTTATCTGAAGATAAAAACTTTCCTAACCTGGGACAGGATCCAAACATCCAGGTCCAGGAAGCACAACGCCTCAAACAAGATGAACCCAAAGAGTTCCACACCGAGATACGTTGTAATTAAAATGACAGAAATTGAAGATAAACAGAAATCCTGGGACTTCCCTAGTGGTCCAGTTAAGAATCTGACTGCCAATGCAGGGGACGCAGGTTTGATCCCTGGTCTTGGAAGATCCGCCATGCAACAGAGCTACTAAGCCCATGTGCCACAACTACTGAGCCTGGGAGCCGCAACTGCTGAAGCCCATGTGCCTAGAGCCTGTGCTCTACAAGAGAAACCAGTGCAATGAGAAGCCTGTGCACTGCAATGAAGAGTAGCCTGCACCCTCTACAACTACAGAAAGGTCATGCATAGCAGTGAAGATCCAGTGCAGCCAAAAAAAGATAAATAAATAAAATTTTAAAAAGAGTGAATCTTAACAGGAGCAACATAAAAGCAACTAGGTATATAGAAGGGAATCCCCACAAAAGTATGGGCTGATGTTTTAGCAGAAACTTTGCAGGCCAGAAGACAGTGTCATTATATATTTGAAGTGATAAAAGGGAAAAACGTACAACCCATAAGAATACCCTACTCAACATGGGTATCATTCAGATTTTTAGGAGAAATAAAGAGTTTTATAGAAAAGCTAAAGCTACGAGTTCAGCACTATTAAGCCAGTGATTATAAAAGGAAAAATCTCATTCATAAACACAAACAGTAAAGTTAGTGGATCAACCAGTTATAAAGCCAAAGTAGTAAAATCTATATCCACAAATTAGTAGTTAAGGGATACACAAAACAACTAGATATTACATACTATGCCCAAAACTTTGAATGCATGTGTATGTTGGGGGAAGGAGTAAAAATGCAGGGTTATTAGAATGTGAACTTAAGATAACCGTATATGTATAAATTTACATATATAATTATACTTCTATATTTGAACCTCATGGTAACCACAAACCAAAAACTTGTAATAGATACAGAAAAGCAAAAAAAAAAAAAAAAAAAAAAAAAACAGAAAGGAATCTAATTTGACAAAGATAGTCAAATTACAAAGAGCAACAAAAGAAAAAAACAAAAGAGAAATACAAAAGATCCAGAAAATAACAAAATGGCAGTAAGTATATACCCAGAAATAATTATTTCAAATGTAAATGGATTAAACTCTGATCAAAATCAGAGTGGCTGAATGGATGCAAAAATAAGACCCATATATATGCTGCCTAGGGACTCACTTCAGAGTTGAAGGCACACACAGAAAGTGAGGGGATGGGAAAGGTACTCCATATAAAAGGAAATAAAAAGAAGTACGGAGTGTCAGCGAGACAAAATAGACTTTAAAACAAAGACTGTAACAGGAGACAGGATATTACATAATGATAAAGGGTAACTCCTATAAGAAAATATAATAAATGTAAATTTACATGTACTCAACATAAGAACATCTAAATACATAAAGCAAATATTAACAAAAGGGAGAAAATCAATAGTAATACAATAAATAAGAGACTCTAACACCCCACTTATATCAATGGAAAGATCATCCAGACAGAAAATCAGTAAGGAAACGCAGGCCTTAAACATCACCTTAGATCAGAGGAACTAAATAGATACATACCGAGAACATTCCTTTAAGAAGCAGAAAACAAATTCTTTTCAAATGGTCATGGGACATTCTCCAGGATAGTTCACATACTTGGCCCCAAAAAGGTCTCAGTAAATTAAAGAAAGTTGAAATCAAATCAAGCATCTTTTCCAAACACAACACTATGAGACTAGAAATAAACTACAAGAAAAAATTTGCAAACAAACAAACATGTGGAGGCTAAAAAAATATCCCACTAAACAACCAATGTGTCATTGAAGAAGTCAAAGAGAAAATTTTAAAAATACTTGGAAACAAGTGAAAATGTAAGCATTGATCCAAAAATCTATGAGAAACAGCAAAAACAGTTCTAAAAAGGCAGTTTATAGCAGTACAAGCCTACCGCAGGAAACAAGAAAAATTTCTAACAAACAATCTAACCTTGCACCTAAATGAACTAGGAAAAGAAAAAAAATAGAAAGTTAGTAGCCAGGGAAGAAATAATAAAGAGCAGAGCAGAAACAAATGAAAGAGAGACTAAGAAATAATAATAATACAGATTAAGGAAATTAAGAACTGCTTATTTGAAAATATAAACAAAACTGGTAAACCTTTAGCCAAACTCAAGAAAAAGAGAAAGAGAGGCCTCAAATAAAATCAGAAATTAAAGAGAAGTTATAATCAAACCATAGAAATACAGAGTGTCATAAAAGAGTACCACAATTATACACCAACAAAATGGACAATCTAGAAGAAATAGATCAATTCTTAGAAACACACAATGTCCTAAGACTGAGTCAGGATGCAACAAAATATGAAGATACTGACTACCAATAGTGAAAATGAGCCAGTAATAAAGTGTTAGTCACTCAGTCGTGTCCAACTCTTTGCAACCCTGTGGAGTGTAGCCCGCCAGGCTCCTCTGTCCATGGAATTTTCCAGACAAGAATACTGCCATTTCCTTCTCCACCAGTAATAAAAACAAACAAGCAAACAAAAAAACCCTCCTAACAAAAGTCCTAGACCAGACAGCTTCACAGGTAAATTCTGCCAAATATTTAAAGAAGAGTTAACATCCATCCTTCTCAAACTATTTCAAAAAAATGGAAGAGGAAGGAATACTTCCAAACTCATCCTATGTGGTCAGCAGCACCCTGATACCAAAACCAGAAAAAGACAACCCTCAAAGAGAAAATTACAGGCTAGTATCACTCCTGACACTCAAAGATGAACTCCCGAGGTCGGTAGGATGCTGGGAAAGATCGAAGGCAGGAGAAGGGAACAACAGGAACGAGATGGTTGGATGGCATCACTGACTCAATGGACATGAGTTTGAGCAAGCCCCAGGAGATGGTGAAGGATGAGAAGCCTGGCGTCCTGCAATCCATGGGGTCATAGAGAGCCAGACATGACTGAACAACAACAATCACTCCTGAACATAGATGTCAAAATCCTCAACAAAATATTAGAAAACCAAATTCAGCAACACACTAAAAGTATCATACACCATGATCAAGTAGCATTTATTCCAAAAATACAAGGATGGTCCCATATCCACACACACACAAATCAATCAGTGTGATAATACCATATTAACAAATTGAATAATAGAAATCACATGATCATCTCAATAGATGTGACTAAAAGTTTCTGATAAAATTGAACATTCATTTATGATTTAAAAAAAGCTTACAGTGAATGTAGAGGGAACATACTTCAACATAATAAAGGCTAGATGTGACAAACATATAATCAACCTAATACTCAAGGGTGGAAAGCTGAAAGCATTTCCTCTAAGATCTGGACCAAGACGAGGATGCCCATTTTATTCAACAAAGTATTGGAAATTCTAGCCATAGCAATCAGAAAAAGAAATAAAATAAATCCAGACTGGAAAGGAAGAAGTAAAACTGTCACTATTTGCACATGACATGGTAAATATATATTTAAAACATCTTAAAGACACCACCAAAATATTAGAATAAATTAATTCAGTAATGTTGCAAAATATTAATATACAGAAATCTGTTGCATTTCTATATACTAACTACAACTATCATGGGAGCTAAGAAACAATCCCATTTACAATTGCCCAGAAAACAATAAAATACCAAGGAATAAATCTAACCAAGAAAGCATAAGGCTTGTATTTAGAAAACTATTGTACGATGATGAAAGAAATTGAAAATGACACAAGCAAATGCACATGGAGTGGAAGAATTAATAATGTTAAATAACCATATTCCTCAAGGCAATCTCCAGGGTCAATGCAATTCCTGTCAAAATACCAATGGCATTTTTCATGGAACTAGAGCAAGTAATTCTAAAACCTTTATGAAAACAGAAAAGACCTTAAATACGCAAAAGAATCTTAAGAACAAAGTTGGAAACATTACAGTCCCTCATTTCAAACTATGCCACATTGCTACAGTAACCAAAAAAATGTGTACCAAAAAATAGACACATGGATCAGTGGAACGAAGTTGAAAGCCTAGAAATAAACCCACATTATATGGTCAGTTAATCCCAACAAGAGAGACAAGAATATACAAAGGGGAAAATACACCTTCTTTAATTAGCTGTGCTGGGAAAATTGGACAGCTACATGTGAAGAATCAAACTGGACTACTTTATCACACTGTATACAAAAATAAACTCAAAATGAACTGGATTCAAATGTAAGACCTGAAACCATCCACTTCCTAGAAGAAACCATAGACTGTATGCTCTTTGACAATAGTTGCAATATTTTTTTTTTTTGATATGTCTCCTCAGGCATGGGAAACAAAAGCAAAATAAACAAATGGGACTATATCAAACTCAAAAGTTTTTGCATAGCGAAGGGAACTATCAATGAAACCAAAAGGTAGTCTACTAAATGGGAGAAGATATGTGCAAATGATTTATCTGATAAGCAGTTAATAACCAAAATACACAAAGATGTCATATAAATCAACAACAAAAAATAAACAACCTGATTCAAAAATGGGCAGAGAATAAAAATGAGCAGAGAATCCAAATAGACACTTCTCCAAAGACAACATACAGATGGCCAACAGACGCAGAAAAGATGCTCAACATCACTACCCATCAGGGAAATGCAAACCAAAACCATAGTGAAATTAATCTCGTACTTGTCAGAATGGCTATTACCAAAAAGACAACAAATAACAAGTGTTGGCAAGGATGTGAAGAAAAGAGAACTCTTGTGCACTGTTGGTGGGAATGTAAATTGGTACAATCACTATAGAAAAGAGTACAGTTCCTAAAAATTGAAAGTAGAACTACTGTATAATCCAGCAATTCTACTTTTGGGGATTTTTCTAAAGAAGAGAAAAATACTAATTTGAAAAGATATATGCACCCTCACATTCATCACAGCATTATTTGCATTAACTAAGATGTAGAACAACAGACTGGTTCCAAATAGGAAAAGGAGTACGTCAAGGCTGTATATTGTCACCCTGCTTATTTAACTTATATGCAGAGTACATCATGAGAAACGCTGGACTGGAAGAAACACAAGCTGGAATCAAGATTGCTGGGAGAAATATCAATAACCTCAGATATGCAGATGCTGCTGCTGCTGCTAAGTCACTTCAGTCATATACGACTCTGTGCGACCCCACAGACGGCAGCCCACCGGGCTCCCTCATCCCTGGGATTCTCCAGGCAAGAACACTGGAATGGGTTGCCATTTCCTTCGCCAATGCATGAAAGTGAAAAGTGAAAGTGAAGTCGTTCAGTCGTGTCCGACCTTCAGCAACCACATGGACTGCAACCTTCCAGGCTCCTCCGTCCATGGGATTTTCCAGGCCAGAGTACTGGAGTGGGGTGCCATTACACCACCCTTATGGCAGAAAGTGAAGAGGAACCAAAAAGCCTCTTGATGAAAGTGAAAGTGGAGAGTGAAAAAGTTGGCTTAAAGCTCAACATTCAGAAAACGAAGATCATGGCATCTGGTCCCATCACTTCATGGGACATAGATGGGGAAACAGTGGAAACAGTGTCAGACTTTATTTTTCGGGGCTCCAAAATCACTGCAGATGGTGACTGCAGCCATGAAATTAAAAGATGCTTACTCCTTGGAAGGAAAGTTATGACCAACCTAGATAGCATATTGAAGAGCAGAGACATTACTTTGCCAACAAAGGTCTGTCTAGTCAAGGCTATGGTTTTTCCAGTGGTCATGTATGGATGTGAGAGTTGGACTGTGAAGAAGGCTGAGTGCCGAAGAATTGATGCTTTTGAACTGTGGTATTGGAAAAGGCTCTTGAGAGTCCCTTGGACTGCAAGGAGATCCAACCAGTCCATTCTGAAGGAGATCAGCCCTGGGATTTCTTTGGAAGGAATGATGCTAAAGCTGAAACTCCAGTACTTTGGCCACCTCATGCGAAGAGTTGACTCATTGGAAAAGACTCTGATGCTGGGAGGGATTGGGGGCAGGAGGAGAAGGGGACGACAGAGGATGAGATGGCTGGATGGCATCACTGACTCGATGGACGTGAGTCTGGGTGAACTTCAGGAGTTGGTGATGGACAGGAAGGCCTGGCGTGCTGCGATTCATGGGGTCGCAAAGAGTCGGACATGACTGAGCGACTGAACTGAACTGAAGATGTGGAAGCAACCTAAATATCAATCAATAGATGAACAGATAAAGAAGAGGTAGTATATGTGTATATATGTACACACACACACAATGGCATATTAGTCATTAAAAAAATGAAACTTTGCCACTTGGAACAAGATAGATAGACCTAGAGGATACTTAGGCAAAATTAAATTTAAATCAGGCATAAAAAGACAAATATTATATGATTTCACTTAGAATCTTAAAAAACAAATGAGCAAGCATAACAAAATTGGAACAGTCATGGATACAGAGAACAAACAGGTGGTTCTGGGGGACAGAAGCGGGGGTTGGGTGGGGATGAGTGAAAAAGGTAAGGGAGATTAAGAGACACAAATATCCAGTTATGAAAACAAATGAGTCACAGGGATGAAATGTACAGCATGAGGAGTAAATAATATTGTAATAACTTTGTATAGTGACAGATGATAACCAGAGTTATCACAGTGATCATTTTGTAATGTATAAAAATATCAAATCACTATTTTGCACATCTGAAAATAAGTCAATTATATTTCAATTAAAAAAACTACTCAGAAGCTATAATCAAATCTTTAAATTGTTGACAAAAACTGATTCTCTGGTATCATTTAATGACAACACTAGCCATGCCATTTAAAAATTTCATGTGTAGTATAGAAATGTTTTGTGTATGGTTCAGAAACCATCTGAGCAGAGGGTGGGGGCAGAAACCATCTGAGAGAGGCGGCCAGCAAGCCTTGGCCTGCAGCAGAATGTGAGGGTGGGTGCTGAAGCCCCCCACCCTCTGCTGGTCCCAGGGAGAGGCTGGGGCTGGCGGCCGTGAGGATACTCTAAGAGGGCGACTTTGACATAGCCATGGAATTAGATGCAACTGCCACTCCCAAAGCCAGAGAAGGTGCCTGAGGCAGCGGACAAGACACCGCAGGTGCTGTCCTAGCCTCAGAGGTGGCAGTTTTCACAAGGCTGTGAGCAGGCACAGGTTACTGCTCACACCTTGCTGGGGGCTTAAACAGCTTGGCCTCTCCTAGGGACCCACAAACTGGAGTCTTCTCCTCTGGGAGAAATGGTAAAATGTCTTTATTTCTCACACCTTCTCTCTTAAGTTCCTGAAATGTCTCTTGGAAATACTGAGAAAGGATGATGTGGAGAAAAACGCCATCAAAGCCATTTTTAAGGACAGGGAACCCTGGAGTGCTCTAGCCCATGGGGTGTAGAGAGTCAGACGTGACTTAGTGACTGAACAACAAAAACAAAACCTTTTAAAAGTGAATTAAAATAAAACAATAAAAAACATATGTAAGGAGAAATAGGTGGCTAATCAGGTGTAAACAAAGAATTGTAAAAAAAAATGCTTTGAATTTGCTGGGGTTTTTTTTTGCTTATAAAAACTGAATTTTGATTAATCAGAAAGATGTTTCTTTTATCTGTTGATATATCTTACATCTGACATTGATTTGTAATGTGGTAATGTGGTCTCTTTCAGTAACTGAAATAATGAAGGAGCTGCCTTCATTATTTCTTTATTTCAGCAGAAATAGATATGGAATCTATCTTCCTTCTAAACCTCAAAAAAAGGGAGGCTTTCCCTAGTAGTCCAGTGGTTAAGAATCCACCTTCCAATGCTAGGGACATGGGTTTGATCCCTGGCCAGGAAACCAAGATCCCACATGTCATGGGGCAATTAAGCCCATGCACACCAACTAGAGAGCCTATACACCTCAATGACTGAGCCTACGTGCTGCAACAAAGACCCAAGCACAGCCAAGAAAAGAAAAAGGATCATACACCATGATCAAGTGGGATTTATTTGGGAGATGCAAGGATGGTTTAGTATCTGCAAATCAAGCAATGTGATACACCACATTGACAAAATTAAGGATGAATATCATGTAATCATCTCAAGAGACACAGAAAAGTAGTTGACAAAATCCAACATCCATTTATGATTAAAAACTCTCAAAAAAGTGGGTACAGAGGGAATGTACCTCAACATAATAAAGGCCACATATGACAAATCCACAGTTAACATCATACTCAATGGAGAAAATCTGAAACTTTCATCTAAGATTAAGAACAAGACAAAGATGCCCATGCATACCACTTTTATTAACATTGTATTGGAAGTCCTAGCAGAGCAATTAGGCAAGAAAATGAAATAAACAGCATCCAAATTGGAAAGGGGGAAGTAAAACTGTCACTATTTGCAGATGACATGTTATTATATATAGAAACTTCTAGAGACTCCACTCACACACAAAAATATTAGAATTATAGAGCAATTCAGTACATTTGTAGGATACAAAAATGAATATATGAAAATGTTGCCTTTCTATACACTAAAAACTATCAGAGAAATTAACAAACTAATATACAATTGCGTACAAAGAATAAAATATCTAGGAATAAATTTAACCAAAGCAGTGAAAGACAACTCTCAACATGGGAGAAAATAATAGCAAACGAAACAGTTGACAAAGGATTAATCTCAAAAATACACAAGCAGCACATAGAGCTCAATATCGGGAAAACAAACAACCCAATCAAAAAGTGGGTAGAAAACCTAAACAGACATTTTTTCACAGAAGACATATAGATGGCTAAAAAACACATGAAAAGATACTCAACATCACTCATTAGTGAAATGCAAATCAAAATTACAATGAGGTATCACCTCTCATCAGTCAGAATGGCCAAAGTCAAAAATTCTACAAACAATAAATCCTGGAGAGGATGTGGAGAAAAAGAATCCTCTTGCACTGTTGGTGGGAAGATAAGTTGATGCAGCACTATGGAGAACAGAATGGAGATTCCTTAAGAAACTAGGAATAAAACTACTTTATGACCCAACAATCCCTGGGCATGCACCCTGAGAAAACCATAATTTGAAAAGACACATATACCCCAAGGTTCACTGCAGCTCTATTACAATAGCCAGGACATGGAAGTAACTTAGATGTCCATCGACAAATGAATGGATAAAATTGTGGTACATACAAACAATGGAATATTACTCAGTCATAAAAAGGAACAAAATTGGGTCATTTGTAGTGATGTGGATGGACCTAGACACTGTCAGACAGAATGAAGTTAAGTCAGAAAAAGTATCACATAGTAACATATATATGGAATCTAGAAAAATAGTACTGATGTAACTACTTGCAGGGCAGAAACAGAGACACAGATATAGAAAACAGACTTGTGGACACATGGAGGAAAGAGAAGGTGTGATGAATTGAGAGAACAGCACTGACAGGTATACACTACCACGTGTAAAACAGACAGCTAGTGGGAAGCTGCTGGGTAACACAGGGTGCCCTCAGCTTGGTGCTCTGTGACGACCTAGAGGGGTAGGATGGGAGTGGGCTGGGAGGGAGGTTCAAAGGAGGGACTATATATATACTTATAGCCGATTCATGTTATAGTACAGCAAAAACTAATACGATATTGTAAAGCAATTATCCTCCAATTAAAAAAAATTTTTTTTTAACTATAATGAGGTATCACTTCATCAGCCAGAATGGCTATCATCAAAAAATCTACAAACAATAAATACTGGACAGGGTTTGGAGAAGAGAGAATCCTCTTACACTATTGGTGGGAATGTAAATTAGTACAACCATTATGGAGAATAGTATGAAGTTTCCTTTAAAAACTAAATATAGAACTGCCAAATGATCCAGCAATCCCATTCTTGGACCTATATCCTAAGAAAACCATAATTTGAAAAGATACACGCCCTCCAGTGTTCATTGCAGCACTATTTACAACAGCCAAGACATGGAAACAAACTAAATGTCCAATGACAAGAATAAAAATGTGGTACATATATGCAATAGAACATTACTAAGCATTAAAAAAAGGCAATAATGCCATTTGCAGAGACATGGATGGATTTAGAGATTATCACACTAAATGAAGTCAGAGAAAGACAAATATATGATATCACTTAAATGTGGAATCTAATAAAAAAGTCTATTTACAAAACAGACTCACAGATCTTGAAACTTACAGTTGCCAAATGGGAAACATTGGATGAAATGATAAATTAGGACCTTGCAGTTAACATACACACACTACTATACATAAAATAGATAACTACTAAGGACCTCCCACATAGCACAGGGAACTCTACTCAATATTCTGTAATTACCTATATGGGAAAAGAATCTGAAAAAGAAGACATGTGTGTGAGTGTGTGTATATATACACACATATATACACACACACACATATATATGTGTGTGTGCAAGATGATAGAGGTATTAACTAACCCCTCTATGGTAATCCTTGTACAATATAGATAGGTATCAAATCATCATGAAGTATACCTTAAATTTACATATGTTATACTCCAATTAATTCCCAATGAAGCTGAGGGAAAAAATCAGGTAAAGAAGGACTTGAATAGACACTTCTCCAAAGATGACATATAAATGACCAAAAAGCTCAAGAAAAGGTACTTAATACCACTAACCATTAGAGAATACAAGTCAAAACTGCAATGAGATACTACTTCATATTCTTTAGGATGACTACTGCCAAAAAACAAAATGGAAAATAACAAGCATTGGTTAGGATATGGAGAAATCGGAACCTTTCTGCATTGCTGGGGGGAATGTAACTGGTGCAGCCATAGTAGAAAACAGTATGATGATTTCTCAAAAAGTTAAATGTAGAATTACCATTTGATCTGGCAAATCCCATTTTAGCTATGTACTCAAAAGAAGTGAAAGCAGGCACTTGAACAGCGATTTGTATACTAATTTCACAGCAGCATCATATACACAACAGTAAGTACCGACACATGCTTCAACACAGATGAACCTTGAAAACATTATGGTCCATGAAACCAGCCAGACACAAAAGGATAAATGTTGTATCAGTCCATTTCTATGAGGTACCTTCTATAGACAGATTCGTATGGACAGAAAGGATAATAGTGGTTGCCAGAAGTTGAAGGAAAAGAATGGTTAATTATTTAACATACAGAGTTTCCACTGGGGATGATGAAACAGTTCTGGAGATGGAGAGTGACGACAGCTGAACAACATCGTGAATGTCTTTAATGTACTTAAGGACACTGCATTATCCATTTAAAAATAGTTAAATGGTAAATATGAATAAATAATATTTACCATAGTAATAATAAATTTTAAGGTATCAAAAAATGGGGAAGAGATACTTTTAATAACTCCAGTAACAATTGGATCAGCAGAGCCTTCTCAAAATTAAAAATTATCAAAAAGTATCTGAGACCTTGCATTTGCCAAGAGCAACTGGCAATGCTTTCAATTGTATGAACTGAAAACGAAGTTACTAAAAGTATAAATTTTAATGACTTAATAAATGAATTTGCAGAAAAGTCAGAAAAACGATTAAGGTGTCATACATTAATAAAGTATTACATATTATATAAAACTATGACATCAAAAATATTTTTGCAATTTATAAGTTTATGTTGTTAGTCAGCTATCACTATTACCCAGTATTTATAACACAATAAAACTTTTTTTTTTAAGGAAAAAACTTTCTATTTTAGGTCCTTTAATGGCAATTTCCCCCTGCTTTTTGAAAAGGAGCTCCACTTTTCATTTTAACTGGTCATGTAGCTGGTTCTGTCTCTCAGCTTTTAGCCTGGATAGCCTGTTTATCTTTGACTGAGTCATTTGGATCTCAGTTTTCTCACCTCTCAAATGGGTATGGTATTTACCTTTCTTTGTAGAATTGATGTGAAATTAAAATACACACACATATATACAATGGCTTTAAAAAATTATAGGTACTTTAAAATATTGGTGACATTGCTGCTGTTCATACGAAATATTTTATAATGAGTACCATTACTGGAGTCTTTAGACAAATACATTTCTTATCTAAAATGAAGAAATTTAATTCACTATTTTCTGTGGAGATTTCCAGACTTTTGACAGAGAAGCAAAATGACTCATTTGATCCATAGTTATTATTTTTTGGCCTAGTGATTTCATGGATAAAATGTATTTCTTCACAGGACTAAAAGCAAATTATAAACTGAAGATGACACCAAAACACTAGACGTCGGTCAACATTTTTAAAGCCTAAGGTTTCAAATAGTGTTTCTGATAAACTCTCTTTTAAGCAACTCAATGGAAGAATAACACTAACAGGGCTGAGTTCCCCCAGTTCCATCTCAATCTGTATACACCAGATGCAGCTGAGTGTAAATAAAAATACTGCTGTTAAATAAAGAGGCAAAAATGCCCCAGCAGTAGGTTGGCTATGATGAGGAGCTCTGTCAGATTAGAGCACAGAGTCTGAGAGCAAAGCAGGCACTGACACGGAAGGTGGGGTGCTGAATCTGAACCCCCATTCACAGACAGAGCAAACTCTGACAGTACCCAGACCAGTGGTACAGATGACACTGTTGACTCACCATCATTGGGGGTTTCCTGAGTCTTTTATACATCTTCCCGTATCTCGCTAAACACCAACTGTAGGTGACTGGCTTGGGGTGTGGCCAGGTCCTTTGTGTCAAGAGGCTGGTCCTGGGGGACCAAACTTGCAACTGATCTGTAGGTTAACCAGCTTGTTTGGGGTAGAATTCCAATTGCACCACAACGTACGCCTCCAGAAGCTGGCTAACTTCTCTGCTCCAGGGCCGGGGAATCCACTGTGAAGTGTTCGCTCTCTCCCTAGCCGTCCCCCAGATAGGCCCTCCTACTGCCTAACCTTTACCCTTTCTAATTGCCCTGATCTCATCCTAACCTCCATAGCTGTGTTTAAAGTCCACCTCTGGGGAACACACAGATTGAGAGTTCCAGGTAATCCCTTTTCCAGTCCTGCCTGGCATCTGGCCGGTGGCCTGTGTACCTGGACTTCCTGGGACACTGGCTGGGGGAGTTTGAGGAGGGACCTCAGCACCCACCTGGCTACAGGATGACGTGGGCCATCAGCTTCTTGATTTTGTGGCTCAGCCTGGCTGGTGGCCTGGCTCAGAGTGACACCAGCCCTGACGAAGAGGAATCCTATTCAGACTGGGGCCTTCGGCACATCCGGGGCAGCTTTGAATCTGTCAACAGCTACTTCGATTCCTTTATGGAACTGCTGGGAGGGAAAAATGGAGTCTGTCAGTACAGGTGCCGATACGGTGAGTGCACGGTTCCTCTTCCTGTGAGACTGACGCTGGTGGACCTGTGAACAGCCTGAGCAGGGCCACAATCTGTCATGCACTTTTTCCCTGTTACCCACTTCTTAGAGGGTAGTTGCCAGATTCAGAAAATTAAAATGTAGAATGCCCAGTGAACTCTGAATTTCAAATAAACAACCAGTATTTGGTAAAATATTTGAGATATTTGGAACATGCTTATAATGACAAATTACTGATTGTTTATTTGAAATATATATTTCACTGCACTTCCTGTGTTTTATCTGGCAAACCTACTCCAAGGAGTTTTGCAATATTGTTCCCTGAGGCCATTTTAATGGGTTTGTTTTAAGGCAGATAGATACTTAGGAAAAGGTGGCAAGGGCAAGGAGGAAAATGAATAGGGGATGTCTTTGTGAGATGTTCCTAGGGCTGAAAACTGAAGCTGATCATTCAGGGAAAATTCTGCCAGAAAATTCTGAGCTTCCTCAGTCACTCTGGGCCTAGCTTGGAAATGGATTCTCCTCTCCCCCTAATCCAGTTCACACCTTCCTCCCAACTGTGTCAGTCTCTGATCACTTTGCCTAACCCATCCTGCCCCCTACCCCACCCCGCACCGAGAGAGCTGTCCCTGCCTCGGTCAGCAATGGCAGGCCTTCCGTGAGCAGGATGGGCATCTGCCAGCCGCCTCTGCCCACAAGGGATCAGGCCCTGAGTGACCACACTGTCCCTCAGGCCTGGTCTTGGATGTGGAACTGAATGGGTAGGAACACTACCTCATCTGAGTTGTAAAGAGGGTACATGGGAAGCTGGGTGCAGGCCTAGCTGCAAAACAGCAGACCCTGAGGCCCGTTCTTGCTCTCCCCTTACACTGGAATTCAGTGTAATGGGAGCAGAAAGTGGGGCCCTGGACCTTACAGCTGGGAGGCAAGGGGTAACTTCCAAAGAAAATGTTTTTGAAACCACACACAGTCTCCTAATAGCATCCATTTCATTGTTTAGTTTATCAAATGTTTCAGCGTGGGATTAAGAGATGAAAATGGTGATCGAGCCTAGCAGGCAAACACTTGAGAAATATCCTCTCTAGACACAACAGATAAAACTCAGCTTGGAGAGAGACTCAAAAAAGCCACATACTTACTGGACTCAGCCAATGTCTCGCACTCCTTTCTTAACCCTGAGCAGGGGCAATCTCTTCTTATAAACTGGAAAGTGACTAAGAGACTGTGGTTAACACTCCAGAACCAAAATTTGTACAGAATAGAAGCCTTAACCTCAGAGGGAGACAGTGAAAAAAGGAAGCTGCAGCATCTCTGTGAAGATTCCATAGAGTAAACCTGCGCTAGATAGGGCCCACCTGGACGGCTAGCCACGTCTTTATCCAAGGTGTGTTGGACAAATGCAGAGGTGCCTTGGCACAGGGACCATGCTCACAGAGTTTGCATGGATGGGGCAGGAAAGGGTTAACTCCAGGTATTTAATAAACATAGGTGCTCCTTCCTAGAGGCAACACAAGACTGTGGTTTAGCAAATAGATAACAGCAGGATTTTTTTCTTCTTCTTCTTTTCTCTTTCTTTAGAGAAACAAGACCCAAACCCTCTTGTCTAGTAAAATGGCATTAAAAGATTTCAGCAAAGTTTGGTTTCAAGTTTCCACCTGGGTCAGTCGATGCAGCAATCGCTGGCGGGGGTTGGGTGGGGTGGGAATAGTCAACAGAGAGATTACAGGGTCGCAAGTAACTCCAGTTACTCTGCAAAACGGAACCTGTCCAAAGAGGGACCTGAAAACCACATAGGAAAGAGGGGGTTAAGCCTTCTTACCTTTGGAATGCAGAGAGCCAAGAACCTGAAGGCTGCACCCAAACAGTACACTCTTCTCAAGTTGATTGAGAACCAAGCAGGCCTTTGAACAAATAGCATCTAATAACTGACTGTTCTTTTACAGTTTGCTTTGTGACACATTTCTTGGGCAAAACACTTTCTTCAAAGCACTGGCTCCCAAACTTGCCTGTGCTGCAAATCCCCTTAAGGGCTTGTTTAAAAAGACTGCTTCACCCCCACCCCTCAAATACTGGTTGGGTAGGTCTGGGGCGGGGCCAGAAAATCTGCATTTCTAAGAGTTCCCAGGTGATCCTGCTGCTGCTAGGGTCCTGGGATCATACTTTGAGGGAGAAAAAAAAAAAAACTGCTTTAAAAACTGCATTTTTTTCCAGAAGGAACAATTTAGCAACAGTTAGTCTACAAGAAAAACTGCCATTTCATAGGTGCTTATCACCACTTAAAACAGTGGTTCCTACCTCACTCAGCACTTAGAATCACCTGGGCGGCTTTAAAAAACCCGTGCTGCCCAAATCAATTAAAAGGGAACCTCCTTAGGTTGGACCCAGACATCATTCTTTTTAATGTTTCCCAGGTGATTACAAATTGTGGCTACAGTAGACAACACTATTTAAGGGATCATTCTGGAAGCACTTCAGCTCATAGTTGTTCAGACAGGCAATTTGTGCTTGTATCCTGCTAGCTGTCAACACTATTTGCCACACTTCTTCCACCTACAGTTTGTTTTCATGTTAACACACAAAATCTTAATTTACCAAAGGATTGGGTTAAATATAGAGATCCATCACAAATCAAGAGCATACATGGTACATACACCTGGTTGAAGGAGTCTGCACTAATGGGAACACCCTCTCCCACCGCAGGGATTCTGACTCAGTAGGGCTGTTCTAGGGACAGCACAAATGGTCCTTGAACCAGGCTTTGATGGAAAATCAAGGGTTTGATCTGAGGGTGGAGGTGCAGGACGTCTCATTGCTAGGGACCTTGGACAAGTTACCTAACTTTCTCAACCTTTGTTTCCTCATGTTTATATCTAATGTTAATAATATCTATCTTGCTAGATGGTTATAAGAATTAAAGACACTGTATATAAAGAAGTAGTGCTGTTAGAAAGTGAAAGTCACTCGGTTGTGTCCAACTCTTTGTGACCCCATGGACTGTAACAGCCCACCGGGCTCCTCTGTCCATGGGATTCTCCAGGCCAGAATACTGGAGTGGGTAGCCATTCCCTTCACCAGGGGATCTTCCCAACCCAGGGACTGTACCCCCGTCTCCTGCATTGCAGGCAGATTCTTTACATCTGAACCAAGCTACCAAATGGAGCATGGCAGGTACCAAACAAATTTTATAAATGTTTGAGAAAGATAGTCAACAAGTTAACTATGCAATCAGATTCTTCCGATTCTTTTTCAATACAAAATTAAAAAACACAGAAATTCCAGTGGCTGGAAAACACCCTCTCAGCTCCCGGAAGAAATCATCAAATGATGATTTAGACGTTCTGTGTCTTTATGAAGGTCTCTGGGGCAGAGTTTCTGTGTCTTGTATATCATGATTTAAGATATTCATGCACACTGTCACACTTGGATAAAAGGATAATTTTCTTCTTGGGTTAAGTTCTAGGAAAGCAGGTATCCTTAAACATCAGCGTTCTTATTTTCTAGAGAACTTTTCACCTGTTTGAAATTTTAGAGCAGAATTTTATGAACCTGTGAGTTTGTGTATTTTTCCAGGCAAAGAATTCACAGCCTTCATCAGATTCTTAGAGGATGTATAGCCCGAAAAAAGGAAAGAGCTACTGACTTAGAGGGCAAAGGTTGTTCTCAGGAAAAATGATGAACTGTCGAGGTTTGCCAGGATTGGGGGCCGGTGGTTCCTGGGACGAAGGACTTTACTGAAACAGGGATTGTCCCAGACAAATCTCTGGGACAAGTCGCTCACTTGACCTCATACAGTAACTGAATCTGTTTTAGCGACTGGAATAGAGTTTACTGCTGATAGAGTTTACTGCTTCAGTTAAATTGCCACAGTTCTGTTTTGCCCCCTTGCTGTGTTCCTCATGCTGTGTTTGAGGGTTTCTGGCAGGAAGCAAAATGTGCACTTCAAATTCGGCACTCTGACCACTAGGTCGACCCCTAATGGAGCACAGAACTGCCTCCGCTGGAACCAGCTGCGTGGGGAGAAAGTACACACCCTCCCGTGTGGCTTAACCCTTGACCTGGGTGATAAAACCCAGACATTTTTACTGTGACAGGGAGAAAAACTGGTTGGGCCCAGAAGATAGTGGACCTGTCTGCTGGTAGAACTCTCATTTCATGCCTAACTCCCTTGTTTGTCTTTTCAGTGTTCTGTGGTGTTTCACTTTAGTCAGATGTTTTAAATTTCCACAAGTCTATCGGTACTTCCTTTATATCTTCTGCATTTTTTGTCTTGCTTAAAGGACCATCCTCACATCAAGATCGAAACAGTTTTTGGCTCGTTTTTCTGTGACAGCATCTGCGGCTAATATACATAATGAATGAGTGTTGTGGTGTTCTGAAAATAATTTTTATGAGCACTAAAATTTTAATTTCAAGTTTAATACGTCACAAAATATTATCCTTGTTTTGACTTCTCCCCCAACCATTTAAAAATATAAAAATTATTTTTATCTGGCAGGTTATACAAGAACAGGCTGGACTTGGACCAGCGTTCGCTAAGCTGACCCAGATCAGGTGGTCAGCCTCTCACTCCTATAAGTAGCCAAAACCCAAAAATAAACCTAATTTGTGACATCGTGCATAACTGATGCCTAGACTCGAAACATCAAACTGAAAAGACGCAACACAACTCAAATCTGCTCCAACTGTAACATGAGGATCTGGGACATAATTTCTGTCTGGACTCAAACCATCACCTTTTTTCTTAGAATTTTTATTTCAAACTTCATTCCTCAATAGACTTTCTGCAACTATCATGAAACATTAAATACAGTAAAAGTAACTGTCATCAACAGCAGGCCAGATAGGATGTGTCTATAATTGGTGACCCATTATCTTTCAAACTGGGAGTTTTATCTTCTGTGAGTTATTAAGTCCAAAAAAGGCAGAGGGTAACTCAGGAAACTGGACTGAGTCTGCTGCAAAAACCCTTGATCAGAAAAAGAGTTAAATTTCACCATCAAATTTAGACATTTGTTTGTTTACTGAAAACTTCCCCCTGATTTCTATAAACCTAGTATAAGTAGAACATTTGTAAAATAACAACCCAAAGAAGAAATAAAATCACCATAGTCTCACTTCCGAGAGATAATACACATTTAATTGTGTGATTATTTCCATATGTATAATTTGATTACTAGTATTATTTAATACACTTTACCCATTCCCCTCCTCCCAGTGCAACACACACACACGTTAGTAGAGTATCAATACTAAGTTATATTTCTCAAGGCCTTTGAAAAGTAATGGAAGAATCACTGGTGGGCTGGCAGACTCCATCAACGAGTACAGGACACTTCCATTACAAATAATAAGAAAGGCTGAGTGGGAATATTAAAACAAATACATATACACTCAAGCTAGAATGAAATAAAGGGAAACCTTCAAGTTCCTGAAATGAAGAGGAAACACAAAACCAAAGTGGTAGCAGGAGCTTATGCTGCTGTGGTCCTTGGAGGCGTCAGTCTGGAACATTATATACAGATTCCATGGGCTGAGGAATGTGCTTTAATGCTCATACAGAGAGAGGAGAAGAACTGTAAGATTTGGGAAGTTGGAATTGAACAGTTTGCAGAAAGTTTAGAGCCTGGGAAACTGTCTAGTCTGTTTAAAAGGGATTTGAAGTAGCAAAGAAGCTTTCTATCCACCTGGGAGTGGGGCCTGGAGGAAGAATAAATACCCACTAAAAAATCACTACCTGAAGCATATTCTATGTACAGATGAGGAATCTGAATCGCTTCAGTTGGCCTGGTGTGAATACCCCAAGCTGAGACATTAACAAATACCTGTGTGTCTCAATTATCCTCAGTCTCCTGGAGCCACAGCAAAAGCTACTAGGGACTACTCTACAGTATGTGACTCAGGGCACAGGAATTCTTTTAGAAAAACAAGCCCTTCTGAAAACAACTACATACCATTTGAAAAGATAATCCACCATGAGGGAGAGTCAGTGGACATTAAAAAATGAAAGGGCATCCCAAGGATTGGAGATAAAAAACCATAACATTTGAAATTATTAAAGATATAAAAGAAAGGATAGAAAATGTAATTAGAAAATAAAGAAAATGGATATGTAGATTTGAAAGATTTAAATAGAACTCACAGAAATAAAAATTATAGTCATCGGAAGAAAACAATTCAGTGGATGGGTTACATATCAGATAATCTAACAGCTAGTCAACCTACAGATAATTAGTAAAGTAGAAAATAAATTTGATGAAGCTAATAAAAATTCAGTACAGAGAGAAAAATAGGGAAAATATAAAAAAGAGATTAAGATACAAGAAGGACAGGATCAAAAAGATTCACCATTCAGTAGAAAGAGTCCCAGAAGGAGAAATTATAGAGAATGAAGAAACTTAAAAATTCAGACAAGGGCTGTGAATTCTCCAGAGGTGAAAGACCCAAAGCCTTCAGATTGTTCCAGATACATAGACCACTTACAGATACACTCTAGTGAAATTGTGAGGATTGAAGAAATTGGAACTTTTGTATATTTCTGGTGGAAATACAAAATAGTACAGCTGCTGAAAAAAGCAGGCTGATAGTTCCTCAAAAAGTTAAACAGAATTACTATATGACCCAGAAATTCCACTCCTTAGCTATATATACACAAAAGAACTGAAAACAGATATTCAAACCAACACTTGTTATACAGTTGATCATAGCAGCACTATTCACAAATAGCCAAAAAAATGGAAACAAACACCGTGTCTATTAATGGTGGATGAATAAACAAACTGTAGTAGATCCAGAGAATGGAAGATTATTCATACATAGAAAGGAGTAAGTGCTGGTACATGCTACAACATGGATGAACATGAAAGATGGAGATTTTTCTAAAAATGGGTCTTGGGTTTCTTTCTGGGATAATAAAAATGTTCTAAAATTAGATTGTGGTGATGGTCTAACAGCTAAAACCCACTGAATTACATTAAATGAGGGAATGTATAATATGTGAATTTTATTTCAATAAAGCTGTTGTAGAAAAAGATGTAATGAAAAGAGATTCAAATCATAATGGCAACTGCAATAGTTAAGTATTGCTGAGAAACAAGTGACCCCCAAACTTAGCAGCTAAAATTAACAAACATTTATTGTATCACACAGGGTGAGGGATCTAGACGCTCTTCTGGGTAGTTCTGGCTCTGAGTTTCTAATAAGGGTTCTACTCACACTGCCTGTTGATACTACAGTCTCTGAAGATGTGACCGAAGCTGGAGATCTCCTTCCAAACTCATGTGGCTGTTAGCAGGAGGCTTTAGTTCTTTGCCACATGGGCCTTTCCATGACAGAAGTTGTAGTCTTTTATAATGTAATTTTGGAAGCCACATACCTCCATTTCTGCCATATTCTGTTGGTCACACAGACCAACCATAGGACAGTACACACGGGTATAAATACACCAGGACAGGGATCACTGAGGGCTATCTTGAACCCCGTCTTATAAACATGTACCACAGTAACAAATACCCAAACAGACTATGGCAGAAACTGCTTATTGTCCCCATTTTTTCTACATTTATAAGCCCTCCTTCCAACTTCAAGCTGGGCTCATGGCTGCCTCCATTGAAAAAAAAAAAAACTTCATTTCCTAGCCCACTTTTGCAAGTAGGTGTTGCCATATGATCTCTTTGTGACCCCACAGACTGTAGCCTACCAGGCTTCTCCATCCATGGGATTTTCCAGGCAAGAGTACTGGATTGGGTTGCCATTTTCTTCTCCAGGGTATCTTCTCGACCCAGGGATCGAACCTGGGTCTCCCTCATTGTAGGCAGATGCTTTCACCATCTGAGCCAGGGAACTCCAAAGGGAAGTAAGAGGAAGTGATGTGTGTAACATTCTGGAATGGATTTATTAAAGAGAGGGGCTCTGACCTTTTTACCTCCTTCTTCCATTCTGCTATTTGTAATATGGATGTGTAGGCTGAAGCACCATCTTGGATCATGAGACCCAGGGCTACATTCCAGGGCTAGTAGAGCAGAAGATTAGAAGTAGCCTCGGTTCCAGAAAAGGGCAGACATCATTCCAGCCTTCTGAGCCTTAATTTTTAGATCCTGATATTCTTAAAATATTCTGTTTAAGCATCTGAATAATATAGTTTGTAGGAGATATAATAAACATATGGAGTAAATTATAACACTCTATTGAAAGATATAAAGAAAGATCTAAGTAAATGGAAAGCTATATTAGGCTCATGTCTGGAAATTTAGAATATTCTAAGAAATTCAGTTGTCTCCAAATTAATCTGTAAGTTCAATGTATTTTCAATAAAAATCCTGATGATGTCTCTTGTAGAGTGTAATAAGTAGACTCTCAAATTCGTATGCAAGAGTAAATGTCCAAGAGTAATCAGACAATTTTTAAGAATAAAAGGAGGGAGAGCTTTAAAGCATAGACTTAGCGTCTAAAACTTAAAACAGAAAGATGGGGTATAAAGAGACTTCAACTATAACATTTGATTAAGCATAAAAAATATTTATAGCAAGTTTGGCAACATTGACATGCATTTTCTCTGTGTAGTGGGTACATAGGTATTTGTTTCTCTGACTTTAGTTTTGAAATAGTTCATAATACAAAATAGTTAAGAATAAAATACCTGATAGGAGAAAATTATAGAAGAGAAAGAAGAAATGCCCTGTGTCTCACTTGGAGGATTAATTCTTGGCTTATTTCCTCTGTCTTTTGCTATGTCTTGCATCTCCTATAAGATGCAGAGGAATGAGGGGAAAGAGCATGGGTTTCGGAGATAAATAGGACAGCTGGATTTATATCCCAATTCCTCCCACTTTCTATATGACTCAGGCAAGTCACTAAATCTCTTAGTCCCATATTTCTTATCTGGATAATGGCATAGAAATACTCACTGCAGATGACTGTTCTGAGGTCATCTAAGGTCAAGGTTATCTTTATCTATAATGACTACCCTTGATACACTGACAAGGCTTCTCGGTATGTATTTGCAAGACTATAAAATAACCCAAAAGCCATGGAGGAGAAACCAAGCGATCCAAAGCTTTTCAGATAGTTTTGCCTTAGTTCTATGACACAAACAACTACAATATTGTACAGGCATGTTTTCTCTGTATTTTGGTAAATAATGCTTTGCCTACATTTATGGAATCTTGCAAAATTTCCTTCAAGTTATTCTAAAAATGTTTGTGGTATTATTTTAATTCTGATCCCTTAAGTGTATGATCAGGCGGTGGTCTTTGTGCATAGTATGTGGTCTTACAGTGGATAGAAGAATGAGAGGCCTCAAGTTTTAGTTTGGTTTTGCCATGGTGACCTTGAAGATAAGGTCACCCATGTAAGAAATGTTAGAATTGTTAGTAAATAAATGCTCATAAAACTCTTCAAGATTGGGAGAAAAATGCCAGTCTGGTCTGGAGATGATTATCTTTTTATGATATCATCACCGTCATCACCACCTAATTTAAGTCGGTGATGAGCTGTGACTTTTAAAGGAAAAGTTGAATATACTTTTAGACAATATTTATTTGATGAATGTTTCCAAATGCTTCATTTCTAAACACTTCTTCCTGCTTCTTTCCTCTCTTTCCCCTGCTAGGAAAGGCACCAATGCCCAGACCTGGCTACAAGCCTCAGGAGCCCAATGGCTGCAGCTCCTATTTCCTGGGTCTGAAGGTACCAGAAAGAGTATGTACACCACCATTGTTTTCTTAGTTGACTGGTTTTGACTAAGACTAATCTAAGAGGTCCCTCTGATGGAATTCATCACTTATGGAATATGGTTGAGCAATATAACTAGTATTTTAAACTGGATACAGAGAAAAGGAGATAGTTTTCAAAGAAAGCATCTGATTTCCTTTTCTCAGATGCAGCTGTCCCTCAGATTAGCCATTGGGTAGTGAACTTTGAAGTCACCAGTGCAAACATCAGCTGAGCCTTAGCGAACCAAGCATAACTTAATTTGAAATATATCAGACAAGTGTGACTTCTTTAAATTGGTGAGACTTTCTAGAGATGTACTGGAGCAAGCTGGTACTGACCAGTGAGGGCTGATTGCTGTATCCTCAGGACTTTTGCAAGTGGCTGACTTCATGTCTGAACTGTTAAATCAATTATGTTTGGAGTATTAGCATCATAGAAATCTACAGACACACACACACATATCATCCCCTGCCAACCAGCTGCCGGCTAAAACATTTTTCATTTTGCAACTGACTATTTCTCAAACTATCACACACACACAGAAGTCGCTCAGTCGTGTCTGACTCTTTGCAACCCATGGATTGTAGCCCACCAGGCTCCTCGGTCCATGGGATTTTCCAGGCATGAATACTGGAGTGGGTTGCCATTTCCTTCTCTCAAACTATCAGCTTCCTCTAGAAACAAGTAATAATTATTTAAAGACCTCTCAGAAACCCTTTTACATTTTTCACTTTAGAAAAGAAGCTTCATGTAAAAAATTGGTAGAAGGATTTCATATCTTGTTTTGGATTCTAAGCTGGTCCTACTCTTGTGTGTTCTTGCCCCGAGTGTTCACAGTTATCAGAACCAGTGTGTTTTCCTTTGTGGAAGCTCTCAATGACCTTTTATATATTCCACAGACACAGAGTCTGCCTGGTTGATCGTGTGGATTTAATCTGCAGCTTGTACAGCTGGTGGGAAGGTTTTGGGTCTTCTTCCTTAGCCACACTGCCTCTGGGTTTCAATTGTGGTTTGATTTCTACCTCTACATGTGGGTCATCCACTGGGGTTTGCTCCTGAGGCTGCCCTGGAGGACTTGGGTCTGCCCCTGTGAGGGCCAGGTGTGGAGGTGGTGCAGCTGCTTGGGTTGCAGGGGTTCTGGCAGCTCCAGGTCCTCAGGGGAGTTGGAGGCTAGGGCAGCAGGAAATATAGTGCTCCAGAAGGGTATGGCAACCAATATTCTTGGCTGGAGATCCCCCTCCCTGACAGAGAAGCCTGGCAGGCCACAGTCTACAGGGTCGCAAAGAGTCAGACACAACCAAAGTGACCCTGTGCGCACAGACGCAAGACTCTTTTTTCCTGCGGCAGCTCTGCCCCACTGACAGTTGAGGATGAAAGTGGTGCAGCTGCTTGGCTTGTGGGGACCCTGGCGGCGCCAAGTGTGCAGGGACACGGACTGCCTCCGCTGCAGGAGTTGAGGCCCTATCAGAATCTTTTTTCGAGCCTCTTGTTGCTGGCATCAGAAGGCCTCTTTGGCCAGACTTTCTCCGTAGCACTGCCTGTTCAGGGACTTAGAGGGCTCCCTTGCCTGGGGTCCTTCTCTGTTGTGCAGTGCATCAGGCACATAGAGGGGCATCCCTGGCTGGGGTCCTACTCTGTAGTTCTGTGCATCAGTCACTTAAAGGAGCACCCTACTCTGTCGTTCAGTGCATCAAGCGTTTGATGGGCCAGCCTCTTTGTTCAGCTACCGATGCTGGTGTGTGGGGAGAAGCTATGGTGATGGCGCCACCCCCTCCACATGACTCAGCAGTATCGCCTTGCTTCCATGGCTGCCTGGCTTTCCTCCACAGGCATTTCCCAGCACAGTCTCCTTCCTCACATCCGCCCCCCACCCGCTACCCTCATCTGTCTCTCCGAGGTCAACAGCGGCCCTCGCCTGGTATTGCTCCACAATCTCTAAACTCCAGCTCCCAGCTGTTACGCCTTCCAGGGTACCAGCATCCCTGTCTGTGGTATGTACGGCTGCCGCAAGGACTGTCTGATTCTCATCCCCTTTAGGCTGCCACAGATCAGTTGTTTCACTCTAAGCCTTAAATGTTTCTCCTATGACTCAGGCAATTGCCCTGATGTGGGGATTGGATCCCTGCTTCAGTTCCCCCATTGGCCAAGGGCAGGTCAGTCCTACCAACTTTTCCCCCTAGTTCCTTCGTCCTACGGATTTTTGCGTGGTTCTATATATTCTTTTCCACTGGTCAGGTACTCCTGTCTGCTCTCAGCTGGTGTTCTGCATGCATCTCTGTGTCTGAAGGTGTGTTCCTGATGTAATCGTGGAGAGAGATGTACTCCACGTCCACCTACTCCTTCACCATCTCGTTCTCCTCTGATTACTTCTCTTTAATCACTTATTGTACCATGTCCCTTCCCTCTTCAAGTGCATGCAAGCTAAGTTGCTTCCGTCATGTCTGATTCTTTATGACACCATGGACTGTAGCCCACCAGGCTTCTCTGTTTATGGGATTCTCCAGGCAAGAATACACGAATGGGTTGCCATGACCTCTTCCAAGGGATCTTCCCAACCCAGGGATGGAACCTACATCTTTTATGTCTCTGGCATTGGCGGGCAGGTTCTTTACCATTATGCCATCTGGGAAGCCCAGTCAAATCTAACTTGTTACTTTGGAAGTCAAGGCCAGCTATCAACTTGTCTTTCTCCCTAATTAAAAAGTACATATAATAAAAAATATATATCACACTGATAAGACCCTTGAATGACTAAACTAACTGGTTGATTTGCTTATGTATGATTTGCTTATTACTTCCTTTCTTTACTTGTTATATCTTAAGTATACCATCATCTAATAATCCTCTACAAAAGTTCCCATTTGATATCTCTGTGTGTGGAAGTCTATGAACTTAGTTTATGACAGATTTATAATTGCTTATAGGACACTTTATAAATGTGTATGTGTATATATATGTTAGATGTTGTTTGATCATAGTCCCCTTGTGGTCAGGAACTGTGTTCTATACCCTACTCTGTTCCCCAACACATTACAAACAGATACACACACTTAAAACAGCGCTGCATGGAATGGGTCCCTGCAAAATCCTGGTGACCTCTTTGTAAACTAAGGCTTAACTTTTCATACTTCTGAGCCTTGGAATCTTTGGTTAAAAAAAAAAATCTCACAAAGTAAAGGTTTTAGTTGAATTTGAAAGTATTGAAGCTCTGCCCTCTTGCACTCACTTTCTGATTTTCTATTTTTAGCTCCCTAATGGCCTGTGAATTTGAAAACTACTAAAATCTAAAAGAAAAAGTAGAAAAAGGGGCCATTCAAAGTTATTAAACTTATGACTAGATCATGATCAAAACTTAGCATGCTGTGACTGTCTACTTGATGTATTCTTTCCAGTCATCTGGTGCTTCTGATCTGAATCTGTAACAGGAATTTGAGAACAAGGTAGGGAAGGTTGCCTAAGGTCCTTGGTCTAAACGTGGCATTTTCTTCCTTCTCTTTTCTTCCTTCACTTTTCTCCAGATGGACTTGGGCATTCCAGCAATGACCAAGTGCTGCAACCAGCTGGACGTCTGTTACGACACTTGTGGTGCCAACAAGTATCGCTGTGATGCAAAATTCCGATGGTGTCTCCACTCTATCTGCTCTGACCTTAAACGGAGTTTGGGCTTTGTCTCCAATGTGGAAGGTAGGTATCTTAAGTGCATTGACCTGTGAGCGGAGAGTTTGGTGCCTATTTTCACACAGAAATGTAATCAGAGCCCCTTTACTCAAAGAGACCATCAGAGTTCACTGATCTTTCTTTATAGAACTCTGTGACCAGTGAAGCAAGGGGGAAGGGAGACTCTGGGCAATCCTTCACTAAAGTTCTTGCTGTCCTGCCCAGGAGCTGCTGGCGCCACTCCTGATGGACAGGGCCACACCAAAGCCTTCCCAGAAGATAAAAATCTATCCTCTAAGACCAGAGCAAGAGTAGCCCAACTGGCTTTCATTATCCATTCCACTGTTAAATAATTTTCCATATCAGGAATTATTCTGTATAGGTCTATGGGGTTGGGTTGAAGCTTTTTTTTTGTTGTTGTTCTCAGTAAGAGAAAGAATTTTAAAAAACCTATCTTCTTCTTGTGTAAAGTTCTCTATATCCTTGAGGATAATTATTTTAAAACGACTGCTTAGCTGCCTAACTTCTAGCAGTGACTCTATAATTTCTTTTTCCTAATTTATCTTAGGAAAATTGTAATTCTTTAGTTTCTGAAGCCTGAACAATATATCCAAGTTATTACTGTTACATACTTTTAGATGGTAAAGTTTGAAATTCAGGCTTATGAAGAGCTGGCTTTATGCTACTGGGAAAGTCAGCCACAGGAAGAATCTTGGCTCCTGTTATAGACCAATGTCTAGAGTGTTGTTCTAATGTGCATAGACTTGAAAATATGAATAATTAATGAGGCTCTGTAAATGGGAGTATCCTTCTATCTGAACCTATAAAAGGTGAAAAATGCCTGCTGCTAATCTAGGGTCAGGTCAAGTTACTCCCCACAATAAATTTTAGAACAATTTCATCACTCCACAAAGAAATCCCAGAGCCATTAGCAGTCTCACCACAATGTTCCCCTGTCTAGTGCTAGGCAACCATTAGTCTTCTGTCTCTATAAATTTGCTATTCTAGACAATTCATATAAATGGAATGACAAATATGTGGTCTTCTGTGACTGGATTCTTTCATTTGGTAAGGTTTATCCATATTGTAGTGTGCATCAGTATTTCATTCCTTTTTAATTGCTGAATAATATTCCATTATATGGATAAAACAAGTTTTTTTTTTTTTCATCAATTGATGGACATTTGCGTTGTCTCCACTTTGGACTATTATGAATAATTCTGGTATGAACATTTATTTACAAGTATTTGTGGCAACATGTTTTCAATTGTCTTGGATATATATCTAGGAGGGGAATTTCTAGGTTATTTGGTAAGTTTGTGACAAATTGATTTCCAAAATAGCTACCCCATTTCACATTCCCACCAGCAATATATTAAGGCTCCAATTTCTCCACATCCTTGCCAACACCTGTTATTACCTGTCTATTTTATTATAGACCCTATTGGGTGTGAAGTTATATCTCATTGTGGTTTTGATTTACATTTCCCTGTGGGCTAATGATATTGAGCATCTTTTCATGTGCTTATTAGCCATTAAATAATTGCTTTGGAGAAATGTCTATTCATTTGCCCCCCTTAAAATTGGGCTCTCTTTTTATTACTGAGTCATAAGACTTTTTTATATATTCTGGATGTAAATCTTTTAACAGATGTATGACTTGCAAATGCTTTCTCTCATTTTATGGGTTGACTTTTAACTTTCCTGATGATATAATTTGTAGTGCAGAAGTTTTACATTTTGCTTAAGTCCGTTTTTATCTTTTAAATTTCTTGATGTCTTTCTTGATGTCTTTTGATGTCATATGTAAAAGGGCTTTGCTGAACTCAAAGTCACTATGTTTTCTTCTAAAAGTTTTGTTTTAGCTCATATATTTAGATCTATGATCCATTTTAGTTAATTTTTCTGTATGGTGCAAGAAAGAGATCCAGCTTCCTTCTTTTGTATATAGATATACACCATTTGTTAAATAAAAGACTATTCTTTTCCACCACTTGTTCCTGCACCATTTGTTGAAAGAGACTATTCTTTCCCACATGAAATTGTTTTTGTACCCTTGTCAAAAAAATCAGTTTGTCATAATTGCAGTGTTTATTTCGAGACTTTCAATTCAATTCTATTCTATTGATCTATGCCAGTCCCACACTGTTTTTATTACTGTAATTTTGTAGTAAAATCTGAAATCAAGAAGTGTCCTTCAACCGTGTCTTTTTCAAGATTTTTTCAGATATTCTGTATCTCTTTCATTTCCACATGAATTTTAGGTTCAATTTGTCAGTTAGGTGAAATTTTGATAAGACTTCTGTTGGCTCTGTAGATCCATTTGAGGAATATTGCCATCTTAAAATTATGGTTTCTGACCACTGAACATGGATGTATTTCCACTTATTTGGGTCTATTTTAATTTTTTAGAAAACTTTTTATTTTATTTTGGAGTATTATTGATTAACAATGTCGTGCTAGTTTCAAGTGTACAACAAAGTGATTCAGTTATACATACACATTTATCTTTCTTTTCAAATTATTTTCCCAATCAGGTTGTTACAAAATATTGAGCAGAGTTCCCTGTTGGTACCTGAGTGACAGGAGGTCCTTGTTGGTTATCCATTTAAAATATGGCAGTGTGGACATGTCAATCCCAAACTCCCTAACTACCCCTCCTAGCAGTTCTATTAATAAGAGGAAAGTTCATAGCAATAAACTTCAACATCAAGAAATAAGAAAGATCTCACATCAACAACCTAACTTTACACCCCAAAGAACTCGTAAGAGAAAAGCAAATGAAGTCCAAAGATTGTAGAAGGAAGGAAGGAAGAAAAATCAGAGTGGAAATAAATGAAATGAAGACTAAAAGGACAATAGAAAAGATCAATTAAACTAGGAGGTTTTCTTTAAAAAGACAAAACAGACAAAACTTTAGCTACATTTGCCAAGAAAAAAAAGAGGATGAAAATAAAATCAGAAATAAAAGAGAAAACATTAAAACTAATATCACAGAAATATAAAGGACCATGAGAATCTACTATGAAAAATTACACACCAACAAGTTAGACAACCTAGAAGAAACAGATGAATTTCTCAAAACAAACAATCTATCAGGAATGAATCATGGGGAAATAGAAAAATTTGAACAGAACTGTTACTAGTAAGGAGAATGAATCAGTAATCAAAAATCTCCCAACAAACAAAAAATTTAGGATCAGATGGTTTCACTTTTTTTTCAAAGGTGGAAAATTTCTATACATGTTAATTTAATTAGAGATAAATTTTACATGAAGTTAACAAAAACATCAAATTTCAAAAAAATTATTAATAAGCATTATTTCTTAAGAGAAGTCATTGAAATTTATAAAAAATATTATTAAAAGACATGAAAAACTTGCATCGTTATTTCGAAATTGATGCTTCAAATTTAGCCAAGAACATTATTCTCTACCATTTCTTTTCTCATCTCTGATTTCTGTTGTTGTATCTGTTCCATGTGATACAGAAAATGTCTAACCCAAAAGATCTGGGTTATTAAAACTCTGCACATTCCCAAGAAATGGCTATTTTCTAGCCATGCTAGCTGATGACTAGCCCTTCATCAGCTCTGGGGAAGTGAACTCTTAGAAAATTCTGACTGATGAGATGTTGTGGATGCCCAAGATCTTGAGCCACACTATACCAGTTGGTCTAGATGGCTTATACAATCATGTATTTTATGGTGAATAACTTGCTTTCCTTCTGGGGGTCTGGGAGTACCAGTGACTGAAATCAGTCACATAAGCACCATATGCCTATGTAACTGATGCCCAGTAAAATCCCTGGACTCTAGATTCAGGTGAGGTTCCTGTTTGTATAGCTTCACTTTTAAAGTGGCTTCAACATTCAAAGAAAAATTAATCAGCTATTTAAGCGGCTTCAACATTTAAAGAAGAATTAATACCAATCCTTCTCTCCTCTGTCTATGGAATACTCCAGGCAAGAATACTAGAGTGGGTAGCCATTCACTTCTCCAGGGAATCTTTCCAACCCAAGGATGAACCTGGGTCTCTCTCATTGCAGGCAGATTCTTTACCATCCAAGCCATCAGGGAAGCCCCCTCAGTCTTTCAAAAAGTTGAAGACAGGACTTCCCTGGTGGTTCAGTGGTTAAGACTCTGTGCTCCCAATGCAGGGAGCCCAGGTTTGATTCCTGGTCAAGGGAACTAGACTCCACATGCTCCAACTAAGAGCCCATAAGCTGCAACTAAAGATCCTGGATGTGGCAGTGAAGACTCTGCAAGCTGCAACTAAGACTGGGAACAGTCAAACTGGAAAGAAAAAAAAAAAGATTGAAGAGGAGGGAAAACTTCCAAACAAGTCTTATGAGGCCAGCCTTACCTATGCCAAAACCAGATAAGAACACCATACACACACACACAAATTTACAGGCCAGTATCCCTGATGAATACAGATGCACAAATCTTTCACAAAATATTAGTAACTAGGTAATAAATAACTAGGTTATTTATCCCACACTTGAATAGGGAAAGCTATAGGAAACATAGCAATGTTATTTGAGTCCTCTGGAAAAAAAACGTAATTTTCCATGGAGTGAGCATAGTGATGTGGGAGATTCTGATTGCTAGTCATGGTTTTGACCTGGAGGCCCCATAAAAGGAGAGCATCTCAAAGTGTGTTCTGCTTTATTAGATTGGCTAGAAGCTTCTTTGAAAAAGCTTCTCATAAATCTTTTTTTTTTCCTTTTAATTCTGTATTTGGGTCACTGCTTCTAACTTTCCTCTGGGTATCATGTTATCCTTGGAAATACACTGCCTCTTCAAAATTACTCAACTACTTGCAGTAGTCTTGTATATTAACCCTTATATTTCTCTTAATCTTTTTCAAGTAGCCTGTGATTCCCTGGCTGATACTGTGTTCAACACTGTATGGACTTTGGGCTGCCGGCCCTTTATGAACAGTCAGCGGGCAGCCTGCATCTGTGCAGAAGAGGAGAAAGACGAGTTGTGAGGAAGAGGTGATTCCTTCCCCATTTTGAGTGACGCCACTCAAAGCTGTCGGTCTGGGAGATGCTAGTATGGCAGATGTACCTCATCCTTTTTCCCAAAAGTTTGGATACCACAAAGCACAGAAAGGAACACTATTTTACAGCTGAAAGTGAGTCTTGACCTTTGAAAAGGAGGATTGGAAAAAAGACACAGAGTGATTTGAAAACTACTCTTCACTTTAACACCAATCTCCCCAACCAGGACATATTTGCCTGGAAATTCAGTGCTTACTTTGAAGACTAAAATAAAGACTAAAATACTGGAATTCTTGGAATTGATAATTATATTAATAAGTGAAATTTTGGAGAGTCCAACCATTTGAGAGGCAATGACTTTCCTCTGGTCCATGTTTCAGTTGCTAATAAGCATCTCACATATTATATAGATTTTAGAAAATTTGAAAAGAGATGAATGAATTCCACTATCACCAACGAGCTTCCATTTCACTTAGAAGAGAACAGAACCCAACCTGGTAAGTTCCTCCAGCGACAACAATTACAATCACTGGTGCTGAAGAGTTAAGAACAAGACAAGGTCAGAGACTTACTTGATTAAAGCCTGTGGAGGTGCAGGTCAGACAGAGTGGGGTCTCTGGGGTTCCATTTTTTTCCTTCATTGAACTAGTCCTGTTGAAATTCCCAATTACTAAGCGGTGTTAGTGTCATGTTAAGATCTGAGAAGCATTTGGTAAAAACTGCTACTGAAGACAGCTAGGAAAAGTCCGTAGAAACTGAAGGGAGCGAGAGACAGTCCTGATTGCAGATTAGAATCACTTGATGAGTATTAAAAACACTGGTTCTCAGCACCGATTGTAGATTAGAATCACCTGAGGAGTATTAAAACCCTAAAGAACCTCTGGGGGCTGGTGCCTACATATTGGTATTTTAGAAACACTCCCCAATGACTCTGATGCACTGTGAGGCCTGAGGACCACTGAAGTCAGGGACTGACAAAGGTCTGGGCCATATCAGGCTTAGCGCCTGTTTGGGTAAAGTTCCAGCTGTTCCTGTGCTAGGACAGCCGAGCTGAGTAGTTGTGGCAGGGCCTGTATGAGCCAGGAAGCCTAAACTAGTTACCTTCAGCCCTTTACAGAAAAAGTTTGCCAACCCCTGATTTAGATTATTTTCTCCTTTTTCTTCCTTTTGTTCATGTTACTGGTTCCAATACAAATTGTTGGTTGCAGCCTTTTCTAAAAGGAAAAGTTAGAAAAACTGGTTTCTGATCTTCTGTAAAGCCATAAAATGAACGGGCATATTTAGCAAGTGGATTTAACTGCGGATAACATTTATCTCTGTGGTTTAGGATATTTACTTCAATAAAACTTATTAAGCACCTACAAAATAGAGAATGGTGTAGCTTTATAGCTTTTTCTGTTGTCAGTCTGAGGGCACAGAATGCCAAATAACAGGGCATATGTTACCATATTTTAATTTTGTCTACTGTTCAGTCACTGAACCACTTAAATGCATGTTAATGAATTATAAACATTTATTAATTGAAAATAGTTTACTTAAGACAACATAAAAACCCCAGAGGAAAATATTATGCAGGAGAAAATCCAAATAGTTTATTTTTAGTACATACTTACAGTGATAGACTTCCAAATCCCCTATAACTATTCTGTATTTGAATGGAAATTTTAGGGTATAATTATTATTTACATATTTAAGGACTCAGTGTGTATTTAAGCCATAATTTCAAGCCACTATTTCATTTTTTAAATTCCTAATTTGGAATAATATACCCAACTTCTGATTTTAGTGGTGGTGCTACCATGTCCTACTCTAGGTGTTTTATTGCAGGAAAGAAATGGGGGAGCATGGGGGTGAGCTGTTTTTGGGGTGCATGGCACAGCTTTCCACTTTAGGAGGATGAAGCTCCATCTGGAATAGGCTGGTCAGCAGTGAGGTGGCTAACCCCTGACCCAGTGGCTGGAGTCAGAGTGAGTCGGTTCTGGGGGGTTTGTCTAAACCCAAAGTGTAAGGTTTAAAGCAGCATGGTGTTCTAGAGTGTCAACTGATGTTCTCAGAAGACAAGGGGAGAATTCCATAGAGACAGGCAGCCTGCAGGAGGACGCGGGTGGTGGGTTGTCCTAGTCCTCCCAGTCGATGCTGATTGGCCCGCCTGTCAGCATCTGGCTCCGTGGACCACTGGCGTCCTCTCCTTCAGTAGAAGCCTCACGACGCACCCGCCGGTGGCAGCCCTGAGCGCAGCGAGAACGCTCGTCTAGCATCCCGCAGACCAGGACCCGGCAGTGCAGGAACACTTCCTGGAAAGATCACAATGATAAAGAACAAAAACAGTGAAGACAGCTGCCAGTTTGGGGTGGGGGTGCCTACTAGAAGCCAGACACTACCAAATACTTCATATGTTTTATCTCATTTCATCTAAACAACCGCCCTTTGAGACAGATGTCATCCCAATTTTACAGATCAGGAAACTAAGAAGGTTAAGGATCTTGTCCAGATTCACACATTTAGCAATGTGGCAAACATACTCAATCACATGGGTGATTTAAAACCTGACATCCACAACTTCTGCCTCCGTGCCTGGACACAAGAGAACCTTGGGAGGACAATGTCTAATAACATTAACATCTTGATTCATCACATCAAGGTCTGGGCATAACATGGGGTCCCATCCACATCTGTGTAAAGTAACAAGTTCTTTCTCCAAGCTTCTTCCTATAAGTAACTTCCCAATGCATGCTGCCGAGTTGAAGAGGAAGGTCAGGGTTAGCCATCATGGTTAGCAGTTATTTCCGAACAATGATGAAGCTGGACAGCACATGAATACACTTAGACGCGATATGGAAAAAACTGTTGACCTCAAACTTTCCTTTGTTTAAGTTGTTTCAACAATTCTACTAAAATAAAAAACCTTCCACCTTAACACAGTATATCAATATATGGCCTCTTATAACCTCTATTTACTTATATACATTAAAAAACTGTTTCATATTCAATTTGCATTTAAATTTTTTATGACAAGAGTTTTTTCATATCTCCTTTTTCTATATTTCATTGTACATTAACTGCTTAATATTGCATTAATTGATGCACTGGTTTAATGCCTCTCTCATGACAGTACTCTATAAGCACATTCAACAAACCATGTTTTTATTTTTGTTTCTGAGAAGCTGTCAGAATTGAAATTTTTAGACTGATAATTTTATGGTTATTACACATTGTCAGACTATTAATTAATTGTCAGATTATTACACAACTTTCTAGAAGGTATATCAACTTATATTGCTACTATACACATCTCCCTATAGCCTTGAAAGTTGGGATTTATAATTTTTAAAAATTTCATATGTATAAAATAGTCTTATAATTATTTGAATTGGCATGTAAAACAGTGAAATACTGTTTTTACTGAACATTTCACTATTTGTCTTTTTTGCAAATATTCTCTCCATATAGTTTGCCATGTGACCACTACACAGGCTTTTTCAATCACACCTGCTCACAAGGATTTTGTATTATAATCACATCATATTTTCTTTGAACAAGCCTAGTTAATTTATTGGGAGGGGGCAGATGATTCTGACATTCACGGAGGTGGTAAGATTCTAGATGGCCAGTTTTATAGTATTTTTCATAAGGTCACGCAGATCCCAATGGTAGGCTTTAGAATGTGAACCAATTGGGACAGTAGGAAGGCTCAGGTTCATGGAGGGAGAGGGCAGGCAGCTCTGTAAGGTAAAGGTGTTCGGCTCACCTTGTGGTCTTTGCCCACAAACTTGAAGACGGGGACCTGAAAGTGCTTTGCGAGGTGATCCCGGGATGTGTACTGCTTCACTGAGTCATCTGAAACACAGCTGGAAGCAGGGCAGGACAGCACGTAAGACTTGATTTCTTAAACAGAGGTGGAAAAACAATCCAGTCCAACGTGTTTGGTCCAAGGAGAGGCAAACGGGGTGGAGGAGGTTGGGCTGCACTCAAGATTTTTGAGAATGAAGGAAAAATGAAATCCCTTCCCTGTGAAGGCATCTCAGACACAGCTCTGCTCATTAACGCTCTCTGTACCATCTCTCATTCACTGTACCCACAAACTGTGCACCAGGACCTCCTGTTAAGTCAATATATAGAAGTATTAGTAACAGCAACAACATTTATTATAAAGATATCTTTCGATATTGGGGTATCTTTTTAAGGCTTTAATGGCACCCCACTCCAGTAATTTTGCCTGGAAAATCCCATGGACGGAGGAGCCTGGTAGGCTGCAGTCCATGGGGTCACTAGAGTCGGACACGACTGAGCAACTTCACTTTCACTTTTCACTTTCATGCATTGGAGAAGGAAATGGCAACCCACTCCAGTGTTCTTGCCTGGAGAATCCCAGGGACGGGAAGCCTGGTGGGCTGCCGTCTATGGGGTCGCACAGAGTCAGACACGACTAAAGTGACACAGCAGCAGGAATTCTGCATTCATGTACTTTATTACTGATTTGAGAAGGCTTTTCTTTAATGAAATTTCACTATATTTATCAGACACCTAACAGATACTCACCCCTGAAGGGGATCCAAAGGTGAGCAAACCCCAATTTGTACAACAAGGAGCTGCATAAAGATGTCAGTTTCTTAGATAATAACTAGACCTATTGGGGGAAAATAATTTACTTCCAACATGTTTTAATACCTCTTTTCACAGATTTAATGCCAAATTTTAATTTGATAGGCTTTGAGATTTTAATCTCAGGTCTACCACTTGAAGTGAAACTCCTAGGCTCACCTCAGGGTTAGCTGGGGGAAAAAGAGGGGTTCTTGATTCTCCACTTTGAGCCCAAGGATGAAAATAGATGAACCATTTTTCCTAAAGGCCGGGGCTCATACATATATTGTGGAGGGAGGTGGGAGAGGGGTTCAGGATTGGGAACACGTGTACACCCGTGGCGGATTCAGGTTGACGTATGGCAGATCCATTCTGAATTCAAAAGGAACTTTTACCTATTTCCTTTTCGTGGATGTGGATGCTTCATTGTTTCTATCAGGCAGTAAAAAAGTGGGATCAGATATAAACACCTATAAAACTGGATACTTACTCCACATATTTACAGAACACTTTCTAGTTTATTGCTAATTGCTGTTTCAGGGCAGTCAAAAAATCCAATAAAATTATTTAAAAATATGACACCTTGACTTGTATTACCACTGGTACCTTATTCCCTTAAACTGAAGAGGATCTAGAAATATAATGTGGTTTCTGTTATTTATTATATTTATGTACACATTGTCATTTTCCTGAGGGTAAATGAATCTATGCCATTTCTGATTATGTTCTCAACTACCTATTGCATATCTAATCTGTGTGACATACTCTGCTGGGTGCTGCAGAGGAGTTAGAGATGAACAACATGGTCTGTGATGTCAGGGAACTTAAAAGTCCAGTAACTGCCTCAGCATTTTCCATTTATCTTTACCTAAAATACTATTTTTTAAAAATTGAAGTATAGGTGATTTACGATGTTAATTTCTGATGTACAGCAAAGTGATTTCGGTATACACATATATGTTCTTTTTCATATTCTTTTCCACTACAGGTTAGTACCAGATATTGACTATAATTCCCTGTGCTATAGTGTGTGTGTATGCTTAGTCGTGTCTGACTCTTTGCAACCCCATGGACTGTAGCCCACCAGGCTCCTCTGTCCCTGGAATTTTCCAGGCAAGAATACTAGAGTGGGTTGCCATTTCTTCCTCCAAGGGATCTTTCCAACCCAGGGATCAAACCCACGTGTCCTGAGTCTGCTGCATTGGAGGCCCTTTGCTATACAGCAGGCCCTTGTTGTTTGTTTTATATAGTGTGTATCTGTTCATCCCAAACTCCTGCTTTATCCCTTCCCCAAATCCAACTTCCCCTTCAGGAACCATTAGTTTGTTTTCTGTGTGTCTGCTTCTGTTTTGTAAATAAGTTCCTTTGTGTCATATTTTAGATTCTACATATAAGTGATATCATATGGTATTTGTTTTTCTCTGCCTGACTTACTTCACTTAGTCCGATAATCTTTAGGTCCATCCAGGTTGCTGCAAATGGCATTATTTCATTCTTTTCTGTGGCTGAATAGTAAAAAAAATACTATTTTTTAAAGAGAAAGTGTGACAGAAAGAGTTGTTGTAGGGTAACACATTACAGAATAGAACCCAAGACAAACTCTGGCTCTTGATTTGGTGTTTGCTGGGATTAGACAATTCTAGTTCATCAACTCCAAGTTCATGTGCTAAAAGAAAGTAACAGCAAACGGTACAGGGTAAGTTCAAATAACTGATTACCCAAAAGTTGTCCAATAGTGGATTTTGGAATTCAACGTTTCTTTTTCTGGAGATAAACTTTCTAATTCTACTTTGCTTAGGCTTGCATTAAATTTCTTTGCATTCTCAGATGATATGCCAACTAAAACTAGAGGGAAGCAAATCAGATGTGTTAAATATCAGGGGAAACCAGCCTGATTTAAATTCAAGCTGAGGACAATGAATAATCAACCAATTTACAAATATAAGTAAACAGCATTATGTTTATTTTAGGACTCTGAACTAGCCCCAAATTAGTATTATGAAAACATTCATTCAATAGTTCATTAGATAAATAGTTAATGAGCTTTACTGTATGTAGGCAAGGCATTGAGGACGATGAAAGGAAGATTTCTAGTTCTGATTAGAACAATCAGGGACAGCTTCATGGAGGGAAAAAAAAAGTCCCAATGTGTCTCAAAGGACCAGTAAGAATCAGACAGGAAGAAAAAGGAAAGAAGATTTCAGGCAGTGGAAGTGGCAGCTGTAGAATCAGGAGAGTGTAAGGAGCAACAGAAACTGTGAAATGCCCATAGTTCTCTTTGGCAGGAGCAGAAACCGGAGAAGGTAGAGGTCAGAGGGTGAGGCACAGCGAGCCAAGCTGAGAGCTGGATTTTTTCTTGAGGGAGTATCTCAAATGCACCATTACTGCTCTTAGCTAATACTGTACTATCCAACATTGCACTAGAGATGAAACTATCTGCCCGTGTATAGTGGAAACAGGTCCACATAGCTGTGTTTTCGAGTTCTGCTTATGCTTTTGAACAATTTTAATATCTTCCATAGCATTGTTTTTGTGTGTGCTAAAGGCTGGAAAATTAAATAGCACATCTTCTTAGAACTGTATAAAATATAAGCATAGAATCCTAACTGAGGGTCTGGGTTACATGTTTTCCCAGCAACTTTCCCAGTTAAGACTATATGTTTGCAAAAGTAAATGCAAGGGGCAGGAGAAAACTTGTGGTAAGAGAAATATTCACTGCCTTGATTGTAGCGATAGCTTCACCAGTGTGTAGACATCAGAACTTACCAAATTGTACACTTAATCTTTTGGCCACATGGGGCAGCTTAGTTCCCTGACTAGGGATCGAACCCGGCTCCCTGAAGTGGAAGCGTAGAGTCCTAACTACTGGACCTCAAGGGAATTCCCCAAGCTGTATACTTTGAATAGCATATTTATTGTATACAAACAGCACTGCAATAAACCTGTAAAAAATTTAAAAGTAATCACCCCCAACAAAGTAAATCCATCCCCAAATCTACTTAGCACTAATTATGTGACTGAAAAAGAAAAGAAATAAAAATTGATGCTTCTATGTTTCATTTTAAAACTTTGTGGAGATCACTTTAAGACGGCAAGAAACCCAAAGGCCTGCCGTCTCCTATGAGACCTGCCTCTAGCCGTCCAAAGCAGCTCAGATGCCTTTTCCAGATTGTGAAAACAAGCTAAGGAGGCTACAGGAATCTGAAGCTAGAGGTACTCCTGCTAGTAAACAGCTAAATTTACCAACCAAAGAAGTCAAGAGCCATCAGTATGTTTTCAACAGGAATCTGACTATATATATATAATTTGTTTTTCTTTTGACTGGATACCCAGGGCTCTGTGGAGATGAGACTTGAGAGCTGGGATGTAGGAGGCTGTGTTTGGAAGCTTTCATCTGTCCAGGTGAAAGATAATGAGGGCTGGAAATAAGGCAGTAAGAGTAGAGAACGGGTTGGGATATTGCTACTTTTAGAAAGGCTTTGCAGTTGATCCTAATGTGTATCAAAAGTTTAAAATCACTGTGCAGGAAATGGATAGCAGCAGGGAAAGGTCACCTGTGGTGAGAGATCCAGGGGGTTAAAAACAAAGGAGAAATTTCAGAGTCTATCAGGGTAATTAGCAAAGGGCATGAACCAGGGCACATCTGTGGTGCTCTTCACTAGGCCATTTCCCTTTTCTTAAGCGGCAGGTCCTGACCTGCTAGAGATATGTCCCATCTGACATTGAGGATGAGGAAGGAACTGATGAGATACAGCTATGAATTTGGGATGTGAGTGTAATTTTCCTGGCAATGTAAGCAGTAGATGTGGTAACTGTTAGGCTTTTAATGATACAACGACACATGCAAAGTTCTCAATCCAACAACCTCAACAAATACGGAACTCTCCTTTGTATAAAACAAGCAAACAAACAAAGTTCACTTGATCTCTCCTCTCCTAAAACCAACCAATTATTTCATCTCTCTCCTTCACGACCAAACTTCTTAAAAGAGGGGTCTGCATTTGCTGCTTCCACTTCCTTATTCTCTTGCATTTCTCATTCCCCATCTGCCACCCTTATGCGAAGAGCCTACTCATTGGAAAAGACCGTGATGCTGGGAAAGATTGAGGGCAAGAGAAGGGGGCGACAGAGGATGAGATGGTTGGATGGCATCATTGACTCAATGGACATGAGTTTGAGCAAACAGGGAAGCCTGGAGTGCTGCAGTTCATGGGGTCGCAAAGAATCAGACACGGCTTAAAGACTGAACAACAACAACCATGCCACCCATGCTCTACAATCTCTCTGACCAGGTTAATCAATCATGTATGTATATTAAGTTGCTTCAGTTGTGTCCAACTGTGTGACCCAATGGACTGTAGCCTGCCAGGTTCCATGGGATTCTCCAGGCAAGAATACTGGAGTGGGTTGCCATGCCCTTTTCTAGGGGATCTTCCTTACCCAGGGATTGAGCCCTTCTCTTATGCTTCATGCATTGGCAAGGCAGGTTCTTTACCATTAGTGGCACCTGGGAAGCCCCAATCAATCCTATAGTTTCAACTATAAACAGGGGTAATCCTCTGTTATTTGTCTCTACTGTTTCTGGGTCTAACTGACATGCATTTCCAACTGCCACTGAAATTCTCTTAAGTATCCTGTGGGTATTTACAATTTGTTTCTGTTTGTTGTTCAGTTGCTAAGTCGTATCTGACTCTTTGAGACCCCATGGACTGTAGCCTGCCAGACTCCTCTGTCCATGGGATTTCCCAGGCAAGAATACTGGATTGGGTTGCCATTTCCTTCTCCAGGGGATCTTCCCAGACCAGGGATCCAATCTATGTTCCCTGCATTGGCAGGCAGACTCTTTACCATTGAGCCACCAGGGAAGCCCAGGCATTTATATTAGAATATTATTATTTGGAATTATCATATTCAGTATTTCTATAGCAAATCTGCTTTTCAACCTATGTCCTTTCATCTTGGTTAAGGACATCTAGTCAGTCATAACAAGTTAGACCCCTTGGAGTCATTCTGGACTCTGCTCTTCCTCACCGGTTTTTACCACGAAAATGTGCACAAGTGGTTTCTGAACTAATTAAGAGCAGGCAAGAGTGCTGCTTGGTTTTATGAAATGATTGAAGTTGCTATTGTGTCCAGAGATCAAATGTGAAAGTGTTAGTCCCTCAGTCTGTCCAACTCTTTTCAATCCCATGGACTGTAGGCTACCAGATTCCTCTGTCCATGGAATTCTCCAGGCAACAACACTGGAGTGGGTTGCCATTTCCTTCTCCAGGGGATCTTGCTGACCCAGGAATTGAACCCAAGCTTCCTATGCTGCTGGAGAAGGCAATGGCAACCCACTCCAGTGTTCTTGCCTGGAGAATCCCAGGGACAGGGGAGCCTGGTGGGCTGCCGTCTATGGGGTGGCACAGAGTCAGACACGACTTCACTTTCACTTTTCACTTTCCTGCATTGGAGAAGGCAATGGCAACCCACTCCAGTGTTCTTGCCTGGAGAATCCCAGGGATGGGGGAGCCTGGTGGGCTGCCGTCTATGGGGTCGCACAGAGTCAGACATGACTGAAGTGACTTAGCAGCTTAGCAGCTCCTATGCTGCAGGCAGATTCTTTACCATCTGAGCCACCAGGGAAGACCCGGATGAGAACTAAGGCTAATCCATCATTCAAGAAGCCTACTTACCCATCCTGGATGATGTAGTACTTCATGATCTCGTCGATCTTGGATGTGGGGGTGGCAAAGCAGCTCTCCACCAGGCTTTCTAAGCCATTCACGTGCACCAGGGGCTCAATACCAAAGTAGAGGGAATCTCGCAGCTTGAGAGTAGGCAGGGCTTCCCGGTAAGGCTCTTCGAACTCATGGTCCTTGAAGATCTCCAGAGTGAATGGGAAGATTCCGTGACTGCGGCTCATGATTTCCAGCGGGGTGTTGCGAAGGTTGGGAACGTAGCCTTCGGAAATGGTGTACAGGCGTGGAAACTCACAGGTCACGGGAATCAGCAGTTTGCTGGTTCGAATGATGATGTCGCCGCTGCTCCCTGGGGTCTGCTTGGGTAGACCTGTCACCAGGTTGCTAGCCACGATCTTGTCGTTCACCACCTGAGCCAGGCCAGAGCCAGGAGAGGAAAGAGTCTCTGTTTATTTCTACAGAGCACCCTACCTGCTGCCCATCATAACATTCTCCAAATTTCTCTTTACGTCAAAACACATGAGAGATTCAGTTGCTAAAACCTGAAATTAAAAAAAAAAAAAAATCGCTTCTCCTCTTTTTACTAACATGTTTTGACTGTTAAGAGTTTTATATACCACTTCATGGTCAACCCACACATTCCTTTGGAGTTATTAGTCATAAAAACCTGAGCTATGCAGAATCAGCAAATTCAAAGCTCTGATAGTTTAGAAAAGAACAGCCTCTGTATATTATATTTTTTCTGGAATCCTAGACTTGGTGATTGTGCAGCAGCATGACCTTGGGCTGAGCTCATCTGCATGTGGGCTTCAGCTGTCGCATTTACTCAGATGATTTTCAGTTCTTCATCTCTAGCCTTGTCTGCTCTCCTGTGTACCAAGAACCCCTGGCTCATTGCAGGGCACTTCTATTTGATTATCCACAGATATGACAAAACACAATTTGCCTAAAGTGGGTCCTTCTCAAATATCTCCCCAACGTCTCATCCCAAGTCTAATTAGCTCTCTGATTTTTCTCTGTTTGTTTCCATAAATAAATACTTGTTTATTTGATTGCAAGGGCCTCTACACCAATCTCCTGGGTCTAGGTCCTCTTTTTTCTATTCATTTTGTCCACTTCTGATTTCATCATAACAGTGCCTGCTTCATCCCATTCCTATGGGGAAAAGCCAAACGTCTCACCCCAGCACACAAAGCAGATCTTTGAAAGCACAGTCTCTCTTCACCCACTTTTCCAGTTTCCTTTCCATTATTCATTCCTTGCCAGCCAGGTTATGTAGCCCATTCACTTAGCATAAGCCTCAAGAATTCCCATCGCTGAGACTTGATCACTTGTTTCTCATCTGAAATGCCCTTTCTCCACCTCTCTGCCTGTATAAACCAGGCATATGCTTCCACCCCAAATCAAGTCTCACTTGTCCTGACTACTCCAGGGTTTGTCCCTTTCTGGCCTCCTATACCACCGTCAACTGTATCCCTGACTCATATTTTATGTGTGTTGTCTTTTAGGAACCATGTATGTTCCTAAAAGTCAGGGATCTTATTTTGCATGTATTTCACATATCCCGCAGCCTCCCCAGCACAGGGCTGTGCACAGATTCTTGGAAGGAAGAACAAATCTTTTACCTCTACCTGGTTCAATCCTTGGACTCATTTGTTACCTCATGAATTAATCATTTTTTCTTCAAGTAAAATAATTGGTCAGAGGAGACACAGTAGGCCCCCTCGTACTGGTGCTGACGCACTCAGGAAAATGTCTGTGCATATTGGAGAGATGGTATTCAATACTATTTGAGAACTGACAGAGCAGAATTCTTTTTAACTTGCTGTCTTCCCAGGGTCAGGATCACAGCACAGCACAGATGCTCAATAACACATTTGTTAAATGAACAGCATATGAATTTTTGAGCGCCAGTCTTTTATGCGTAAATATGTCATCTATGACACAAGCCACAACGCACACCTTCATCAACCAATTCCCAAATAACTAGATTTGGTCATGCCCCAAGAGTCCTCCAGGAAGAACCTACATCAACCACTGTGCCACACGTCTTGAGGGAGAAGAGGATGTTCACATGGGTGCCATTGGACACGCCTCGGCAGGAGGTGTTGGTCAGGAAGAGCTCCAGACCGCCAACCAGGTCCCTGGGGATGCTCACTTCGATGGTGTTCGACTTGCAGAATACAGGAACTGTGGGGACAGGGGATGCTGTTAGAACCAGGAAAGCGGAACTGGGAGAAGGGGAAAGAGACAACTAGGAGAAACAACTTCTCCCTCTTGCACTTTGAGCTTTTTTGTGGTCAAATAATGCTCATCAAATACTGTATTATTTCCCAAATGAAGAAATATTGTTCTGAAGTTTCAAGTTAACAAACATTTCAAAGCGTGTCTAGCATAACTCCATGTATCAAAACACTTAAAAATGAACTTTTAGCAGAAACACAATTTATCGGCAATATAGGAAAATTACTGCTTTGATATGGGCTTAAATTACATAATGTTACTGCTTTGACTTCACCATTAATTATTGCCCCATAAAACAGTGGTAATAAAAACGGCATTAGTGCACTTGGGGAAGAATTCCAAATCATCCTTGCATGGCTCAGTAAACCATAAACTGTGACTATAAATCCCACTTTAATTTAATATAAAAAGATTGCTTTTCTTAAGCATTCTCGTCTCAAGACTGTACAAATGTCCTAAAATAAGTACTTCTGAGTACTGTCAGACAAAACATGAGGGCAATATCAGTGTATGAGGGCACATAATAGCAATGACTTAGTATTAAGAAATCACAGATAGGTGCGTATTAAATATTTGCTGGATGAATAAATTAATATTCTGGACATAAATAACTAGATTCCCAGAAAAACAATGATCTGTTAGAAAAGAGGAACTCCATCTAAATTAAGTATTGAATATTAGTTATTCAACTAATAACAGAAATCAGGGTAAATAAAATCAAAAGTAAAAAGCAAAGGAAACCACATGTTCCAGCAATCCATTTCTGAGTATAGATCCCAAAGCACTGAAAACAGGATCCCAAAGAGATATTTGCATACACATATTCATAGCAGCATTATTGACAATAGCCAGGAGGAGGAAGCAATCCAAATGTCCATCGATGGATGAGTGGATAAATAAAATGTGTACACACGCAGTGGAATAGCTTTACAAAGGGAAGAAATCCTGTCATACGCTACATGTGTGAAACTTGTGGACAATTTACTAAGTGAAATTAAGTCAATCACAAAATGACAACTTGTAGGAATCCACATATATCACGCACCTAAAATAGCTGGCTTCCTGGAAACTGAAAGTAGGATGGCGGTTGCCAGGGGCTGCAGGGAGGAAGGAGGGAGGGGTAGCTGTTTTTAACGGGTACAGAGTTTTAGATGTGCAAGATGAAAAAGTTCTGAAGATTTGCTGCACAAAAATGTGAATATACTTAACACTACTGAACTATGCACTTAACACTGGTTTAGATGGTAAATTTTATGTTACCTTTTTTTAACTGCAATTTTTGAATGATTCCAGAGTGAACACACACTGCTGAAAGAGCTGGTATTGTAAAAGATGAGAATCTTGACACACTTAGGTGAGGAAGACAGGGATATTTGGGGCAGAAGTCAGAGCAGAGGCTAAGCATGTAGTACCTTGGCAAGTGTGGTTATCCTCAGACAGCACCAAGCCCCGGGGACATTCACACCGATAGCCTGTCTCAGATGTAAGGCAAGAATGGCTGCAGCCACCATTGTTATTGTGACATCCTTCAATGTCTGCAATAAAACCGAAAGAAAAAGGAAGGATCTTGTAGCCCTCTTCCCCAAGAATTCTGGTTCTTGGACTCATGGTTTGCATCAGGCATTATACTTGACTTACCATAGTATCACTGGGGCCCAGCTCAGTCACTGAGACATGCTGGAATGTCCACAAAGAAGTTTTGATTAAATGTTAGAGCTACAAAGAGCCATCTTACAACACAAACACAGCTCTCACCATTTAAGCTGGTCATTTTGTAGAATGCCCTTCAACCCGGATTTGTCTGTTTTTCTCATGAATAAAGTATAATTTGGAGAGGAAGACGGAAAGTCATTTCTTAATTGCTGTAACATTTAGTCCACCCAATTTTGAAATGTTTATTACTGATGTAAAAGGAACTGACAAAATATAAATTCAAGCAGAGCAGCTAAATGGATCAGAGTTACTCAGAGTTACTGCCAATGGTTGGATCACCAGCCCCTCTCCTCGAATCTCTAGGAATAACAGCACTGGAGATATTTTTCTTGGGTTGACAGCACATTATAAAAATGAGACCTGGACAGCACACTGAGAGATTCCACTCTACTGAGCTCTCTCATTCTTCTCTTGTGAAGCAGCTTTTTAAAGTTTTCTTTTTAAAAGTTTTGCATTTTCAAAAAGCATACTCAATCAAATGGGCAAAAAAGGAAAAATATTCAGTTGAAAAATGAAGAAACTACCACATAATGTCATAGTTAGCAGAGGAAAAATAATGACCTTTGTGGGTTCTGGATGCTATCTTCTAGATCATGGATCATCAAACTCTGGCTGCTATATGCTGTTGTATATAAAGTTTTATTAGCACACTCAGTCATGCTCATTTATTTCCCTCTTATCTATGGGGTGCCTTCTCACTACGAGGGTAGAGTTGAGTAGTTTCAACAAATTCCATATTAAATATCCACTGTTCGGTCTATGCAGAAAAAGTTTGCTGCTCCCTGTTTTAGGGGTAAGGTAATATTTAAAAGTCCCTGGTGGCTCAGACAGTAAAGCGTCTATCAATGCGAGAGATCTGGGTTCAATCCCTGGGTCAGGAAGATTCCCTGGAGAAGGAAATGGCAACCTACTCCAGTACTCTTGCCTAGAAAATCCCATGGACGGAGGAGCCTGGTGCAGGCTACTGCCCGTGGGGTCGCAAAGAGTCTGACGCGATTTCAAAGGGAAAGCTATTTAAAAGGGAATGCCTTCAGGAATCCTCTGGTGGTCTAGTGGTTAGGACTCTGAGCTCTCAATCTCAACAGTCCAGGTTTGATCCCTGGTCAAAATTAAGATCCTTCATGGCATGGTCAAAAAAAAAAAAAAGTGGGGGAGAAGGCTTTCAGTTCATTTAAGATGTTCAGGGAAAGATATTAGCCAATTTCCAGTTATAGCTGTAAGTCTCAGTTCAATAATGATAAAAATATTAGTTCTTTGGAACATCAGTTAATTAAGTTGGAATGAATCAATTTTTGTGAAATAGGGAGAGAGAATAAATTTGCAGTGAATTAATCTTCACAAAATTTAAGAGAAATTAGGTTATGACCTATTTATAAATCTGTAGTTAAAAAAGATAAAAGTATTCTTACAGGTTTTTTAAATAGCTGCAAATGATATATAATGATATAGAAGAAAGCATAAAATATGCTATAAAATGTTAAAATCAACATTAATAGGAAATTTTTTTCTTAAAAGTGATGTTCCTTAAGTCATTTAATTTTCCTGGGTGTCAGTTTCAATAAATGTAAAATGAAAGTGTTAGATTAAATGTTCATTAAGAATATTTCCAGATCTAAGACTGCAACGCACAAAATAAGCTGAAATTCTTACTTGGATTGAAGAATTTTAAGTCTCTTACAAGGATACACCAAAATGTTTAGAATGGATATATCTAGCAAATGGGATTCTGGGTCCATATCTTTCTTTTACTTCTCTGTATTTTCTTCTATGAACATAACTCTTTAATAATACAACAAACAATAAAAATTACTTAAAAATTAAAAAGAGCCTTTTATTTTAAAAAAGAAAATATGCTAATCTAACAGACTAGCTAAAGAAACAAATATGTTTGGACTATTAATAAAATGTAAGGATTTCCATAAAAACAAAAAACCCAAAAACTCCAAAAAGGGCTTCAAATATGAATCTTAATCCTAAAGTGTAATTCATAGTCAAACTTTATCTTCTGCTAAAATACTTTTCAGTTATGATTATTAGGTTTTAAAATTATATTAGGATTAACTGTAATATTTCCAATAAAATACTCATAGATAATTACATATGTTCCTCATAGAACATTTCATTAATATACAAATATGCAAAGATGGTTGTATAACATAAGATTTAAGGAGGATTCAGGATATTACCCTTATCCAATAAAGCTTAAAGTACATTTAGCCTTTTTATAAGAGACAGCAGTTTGATATCCTGGTTAATGGACCCTGAGTTAATAATGTAAACTTTGTGGCATGAAGTAAATTGTGACCACTAGCCATAATTTTTCCTTTTAGGGTAGAAGTTTATTATTTTGAATATAGATAGAATAAAGTGAACTCACAAGCAGTGTTATAATGTATTATGCCACACATTCAGTTACCCTCTGGGACATATCATTTGTCCTCTGTAAATAATGATAAGCAGCAGCAGCAGCATTTATCTCTTCATATAATCTGCAGAGTTTTTTTCTTTTTTTGGTCTCTCAACTCTCAATGTCATGAGATTCAGATTTATTAAAATAGAAATTATGAAATTTCAGCTCAGATAATTTGCAAGGGCAAATGTGCCTGAGAGAAGGGATACTGTCAAAGCTTCATGTCATAATAGTAGACAATTTCCATTTCAGTTATTCAACATACATTTCAAATTATTTTTTATTACTTAATTATACAAAATGTATACAGAATCTCTGGACTTCCCTGGTGACTCTGTTGGTAAAGAATCTGCCTGAAATGCAGGAAACCACTGCAATGCAGGAGACCCAGGTTCCATCCCTGGGCTAGGAAAATCCCCTGGAGGAGGAAATAGCAACCCGCTCCAGTGCTCCTGCCTGGGAAATCCCATGGACAGAGGGACCTGGCGGGCTACAGTCCATGTCCAACTCTACAGTCCAAGAGTCGTACATGACTTAGTGACTAAAACTGCCACCATACAGCATTTCTACTATCAAATCAGGTAAGTTTACTTATCTCCAGACATGTGTTAATCTCTAATAAATGCAAAGCATATGATTAAAATAAATGACTTCATAAAATCCAGTTTCCCAAACTTCCAAGATGGTAAGACTCAGGTAGGAAACTTGGTAAAAACACAAACTGTAAGGCCCCTCCCACCTCACTGAACCGGAGTCTCCAGGAGAGAGACCTGGGAAGGGCCGGCTTTAAAAGCATGCAGGTGATTCTCAGCAAAAAAGTCCGAGAAACTGCTATAAACCATTTGTTCTGCCACCTGCCTCCATTATCTTGCTACTTCAGATGTGCTCCCTGGGTCTGCAGCATAGCCAGCACCTAAAAGTTATTTAAAAATGCAGGATCTTCACCTGACTCCAGACCTACTGAATCAGAACCTGCATTTTAACAAGATGCCAGGTGATTCGTGGGTGTATTAAAGTTTGAGAAACATGGAATACCCAATTTTTATATCCCAAACTAAAAATGCAGCTCTTTGCCTCTTGCAACATGTAACAGCTCCCTTCTGCCAAAGCTTGGAGATAAAATCAGCACTGCATTCTGTCTGCAACACAAGCATCCTGCAGTGATACTCAGTGCTGATGAGTGGTTTCTTTACACAGCTGAATTGTTACTCTCTTCTAACCCTGGACAGTTTCATAAATGTCCAAAAAATCAGCCAGTGGCTTAGTGGGGGCTCTTGATGTGAATCCCTTCTTGCCCATCTCACCTTCACATGTCTTGCCATCACTTCTTAGCACACGGCCAATCCCACACTCACAGCGATAGGAATTTTTGAGGTTTACACATATCTCACTGCAGCCACCATTGTTTTGCTCACATTCATTTTCATCTGTAGAAGAGAAACCACACCATTTACACAGTGCTGAGCCATGCAGTCTTTTCCCAAGCCCCTCAGCAGAATCACTACATCTTTTCAGATCCTGTTCACAGACTTTCCACAAACCATCTCCAATATAATCACTTCTATAATATTAACCTGGTCTCCTCAACCAAGTCATTTGTCCCTCTGCCCTCTGCTGGAGTGGAAGGCAGCTGGTTGTTTGCCAGTTCCCTCCTCAGGGCAAAACTGTTGGGGAAATGAAATTCCCTTTGTTATCTGGTTTCACTTATTTGCTTGTATTGGCGAGTCTCATTTTCTCCAATTCCTGAAACTTACAAATCAAACTGTGTTTTAAATGCATTAAATAAATTTACATTGCGAAAGGATAGGTCTGGTGAAATTTTTTGTGAAGCAGTCTTCCTTTATATATATATATTTTATTCAAGTATAGTTGACTTACAGCGTTTCAGGTGCACAACAAGGTGATTTAGTCATACATACACGCATATATTAGTTTTGAGATTATTTTCCATTAGAGGTTATTACAAGATATAAACTATGGTTCCCTGGGTTATACAGTAAAACTTTGTTGATTGTTGCATATCTGTTTTTTTAAAAAATAAAAATCTAGCAGTCCATTCATACTAAATCAAACAAGTGGAATCAAAATGTTATGAACTGTTTAGCTATGCAAAATTCATGTTTTCTAAAATATATGTATTATGCATACTATTAGTGAGGCAGTCTTCTGTTGGGTTGGCCAAAAATTTTGTTCAGTTTTAAGTAAAAAAAAGACATGTTTTTCATTTTCATGAAGAACTCTATTGACTCTATTTACTAACCGAACTCTATTTACTAACTGAACTAACTTTTTGACCAACCCAACGTTATAAACAACTGCCTTTAAAATCTGTTTTAACTATTGGAAGGGCCTTCCCTGGTGGTCCAGTGGTTAAAACTTTGCAGGCAGTGAGGATTCAATCTCTGGTCGGGGAACTAAGATCTCATGTGCCTCGTGGCCATAAAAACAAAATATAAAACAGAAGCAATATTGTAACAGGGCTTCCCTGGTGACTTAGATGGTAAAGAATCTGCCTGCAATGCAGGAGACCTGGTGTCAATCCCTGGGTTGGGAAGAGCCCCTGGAGAAGGGAATGGCAACCCACTCCAATATTCTTCCCTGGAGAACTCCATGGATGGAGGAACCTGGCAAACTACAGGTCATGGGGTTGCAAAGAGTCAGACACTGCTGCTGCTGCTGCTGCTAAGTCGCTTCAGTCGTGTCCGACTCTGTGCGACCCCATAGACGGAAGCCCACCAGGCTCCCCCATCCCTGGGATTCTCCAGGCAAGAACACTGGAGTGGGTTGCCATTTCCTTCTCCACACTACTGGGCAACTAACACAATGTTGTAACAAATTCAGTAAAAACTTCAAAATACTAAAAAACCACCTTTAAAAAAATAAACATTGGAATATTCCCATATTGGACTTAAGTAATGATTGTTATCCTTTTTAAGAATCTGATAAAGGATAATGATTCTTGTTATAAAAAAATGTACAGTTGGCAACAAATGTCAATCCACTTCCTCCTACAAACAAAAAATGGGGAGCTTGAAGAGCTAAATTTGTCATGGGTTGGATATAAGCTATAAACTAGGGACTGCGATTTAAATACCCACTAAATGACAGAAGGCACGGCTATGGGTCCCTGAGAGAAGATGAGCTGGAACTGAAACCCTGCTCAAGCCCGGGACCTTGGAAAAGGCATCCCCGTAGTGAAAGGAGCAGAAGAAGGACTCTGCTCTGAGGCTCGGTAACCAGTAAGGAGCTCTCTGCCTGAGGTTCTGAGAGAGAAAAAAGCCTTCGTAAAAGCCAAGTCTGGCTCTGCCATGGTTGAAGTATGAAGTCACAATTCCCACATCTCGTGGGGATCTTGAAGCTGAGAAACTGATGTAAACTTTGACCTGGATTGGTGAAACTTCTGTGACAAAAGCATCTGAAACACTGCTGTGTAGTAAAAACAAAAACAAAAACAAAAAAAACACCAAACCCAACTTCTTCAAACCAGGTGATAAGAGTGGAGTTCCACAGAAAAAACAATTACAATAGAAGATGGTTTACCATAAAACACTACACAGGCGGAGATGATCTGCTATGAGAAAGCTGATAAGGTAACAACTGGTAATCGCTGAACTATAGAGAACAGAATAACCCAAGAAAATACATAATACAGGGATTTAAAAAATGACTAAACAGATACGAGGCCAGTAAACAAATAAAAGAATGTGTAGGAAGACAAAGCAGAATTGAAACCATACACACAGAACCTGTAGAAATGAAAAATACAGTTGATAAGATCAGGCCCTACTGCCTGGACAGTGGATGAACAGGGTGCCGGCAGCCTTCCTGGGTACGGCCACACTGGTGCTTGGGTCCAGTCTCTGTCCAAAGCCTGGACTGCTTACCTTGAGACTGATTCTTTTTATCGGAGAGAGAAATACACTTCTGTTTATTTAAGCCATTGTTATTTGGGAGTTAATTGTCCGTTACAGCCTAACTTAGATACTCAAGGCCCCAGCAATTCCACTTTTATAGGTATAAAATGAAAAAAGTGTGGAGAAAATCTCACAGAAGAGTTAAGGTTCTTAAAACTATGTTAATTTTAAGAACACACAAAACAGTGCTATATAGTTGGTTATATATGTTATATTGTTAGTTATTTATTACATAAATAATAAAAGCATGAAAACAGGGACCAGAAGGACATACACTAACTTCAAAATACTAATTCCCCTGGAGGGTGAGAGAAGTAAAAGAGATGGCATGAGATGGCTTTATCTGTGTCTGTAAAATTTTATTTAAAAAAAAAGAAGAAAAATTTAGCTATAAATCTGGGTACATGAGGGTCTGTTATATTATTTTTCTTTACTCTTCTCTCTGCCTCCCCCAAATACATAATTTATAATAAATAATTAAAATTGTTATATTTTTTTTAAAAACTAAAGTAACATTGACACATACACATTAACACAAAGCTTTGCCTCTAATTTCAGGGAATTCATGATCTCCCTGAAACCAGTAGACAGGCCCCAGGTAGAAACTGGCAGCTTCCCCTGTGTCCTGATAGGCAGAAACATCCAAGGTAAGTTGCTAAGCAAGATATACGTATGGTGTGAATAACAGGTGACCTTTGATTTAAACAACAGCAATAATTAAATGTGTATATTTTTATTTTTATATCTGCCTGAAGAAATCCTGGAAGCATACATAAGTAAATAATGTAGGAGTTGACTTGGGGTAGAGTTGGAGGAGGGGAAATGGAACAAATGGAGGACACAGAGCTAGACGTTTCACTGTATACCTGTCATGCTGTTTAATTTGGGAGCTATTTAAATACATTACCTATTCAAAATTTATATTAAAATAAAGGCAGAGAAATGAATGAAAAACCCCTGCCTTAAAAGGAAGCCAAATATTTTCCAACAGGTGTGTGTGTGTGTGTGTGTGTGTGTGCGCGCGTGTGCAGTGTGAGAGGTTGGGGGGATTGTAGGAACCATCATCTCCCACACCCCAAATCCGTTTGCATTAAATCACATAGTCAAAATCGACCATGCAAGAGCCGTAACAACTGTTATGGGAGGGCCTAACCATGCTCCATAGAACAGTTGGTGGGGGTGGGGGGAAGCTGAGAAACAAAAGCTTTTCTAAAATAAGAACCCTTTGATAGCCCTTTCATCCTGATCCCTATCCCCCTCTGATCTTGTTACTGCTCTTCTGGAGGAGGCAGGTGTGGGGCAGTGCTTCCCTTTCTCTCCAGACTTGTTTTAAATCTCTTTGAATCTGAATACAAAAAGCTTCATAACATTAAACAGAAAAGAGATGACCTCAATCCTGGGTTTTTCAACTCTATTTTCTCCCAATTGTGGACAACAAAACATATACAATTAAACAATTCTGCATTTCCAACGAATAACCTGACTCCCCTTTCTTGCCACTCAGACAAACCGAAATTATATCACTGAAGCTATAGGAGTATACCTGTAGGTAATTCTAGACCAAAGCTATCCAATAGAAATACAAAGCAAGCCACACATAAAATTTCTTATTAGTCACATTAAAAATTTTGTTAAAAGGCATTGGTAAAATTAATTTTAATAACATATTTCATTTACTCTAGCATTTCTAAAATGTTCCATTTTAATATATAATCAGTATTAAAATCCTTGAGATATGTTCTTTTAAGTAGTCTTCAAAACCCAGTGTATATTTCACACTTACAGCCTGTCTCAATTTGGATGATAAATTTTCATCAGAAATATGTGATTTGTACTTCAGAGTCAGGAAATTTACAGTTCACTCAAGTTGTTCCACATATTTTTAGTTTTCCAATGACAATAAAGTATTAGCTTTTAAATTAAAATTATGTAAAATTACAGTTCAGTTTTCCAGTCACAGAAGCCACATTTCAAGAGCTTCATAGTCACATATGGCTAGTGGCTACTAGACTGGACAGCATAATCCTAGGCTGTCCCAGTACATGATATAAATTTGACTTGAGGCTTTAGTTATGAACTAAAAAGGCAAACCCCATTCTGAGCGCTCAGAGACACAAAGTGGAAAGATGGTGGTGCTGCGAGGCAAGAAGAGTTTTTGATTTGATTTGTCCTTTTGCCCCTAATAGCTGTTTCTACTGCAAGAGGAGTTTCTTACCAAAGCATGTCTGTCTGTCGGGGCCGAGCACGGTTCCTGGAGCACATGTGCACTCACTGGTACCCAGGCAGCTGCCATGGCAGTCGTCATCACAGATGTCATAAAAATCTATGGAAGGATAAAGATGACCTTTCATGAGGGGCGAGGGTCAGAGGACACTCTCATCCATGAGAAAGCCTCATGAGTTCAATCATGGGGTATGAATTCCTAATCAACATCAAGAGAATTCCCACTGTTCTGGCTTTATATAACCCACTGGCAAGAGGTACTGTCCAGGGGCATGTTCTGTCATTGAGATCCGTGAGTCCTAACTTCAGATCCACAGACCCCTGGGTGACCCTGGTGTTTTCTGCAAAACTTCACCAAACATGAGCTGTAGATTAAATAGTATTATGTTCTACTCTTCTATGCAGTCTATTTTTAAAATGTATACAGATTTTGATGGGATTAATAACATGAAAATTCATTTGAAAGTATTACTGATCTCAAGTAGCTTCTTCCCATTATACATCATTTCTAAAAAATATCAATGGATACTAAGCACAATGCTACCATATGGATGTCTGAAATATATCTAAAGAAGGGGTCTTCCGTGCTCAGAAAGGTTGGAAATCCACACTAAATTACATAAAAGACAAAACTGATCAAAGTCATAGCTCTCTTCCCTTTCTATTCTTAGGAATTTTTCATAAATCTTAAGAGCAGACCCCAGAAATCATGAGCTAGAGATATGTGTGCTCCTAAATCAATGTTCTTCAGGTGCTGAGATACTACCACAACAGAATTTCCTATGGCACTCTTCTCTTTGATGCCATTTCTGTGGCCTTTGAGGGGAGGGGAAAGAGCCCAGGGAAGTACTCACGACCACAGTAGACATGAAAGCAGACGCTGGGCTTGGTCAGACGATACACATAGTAGCCTCCAGGGCAGGACTTGACCTCCACGGTGGTGTTCCATAGGCAGCAGTTTCCGTTGAAGCTCGCGCAGGCCTGGCGTTGCACAATGCCATCACCTTCCAGAGGGTGGCTGCCATTGAGCCAGACAGGTGCATGGGTTCCGCAGTGGTTTTCCGGTATGCAGAAGGTGGGCATAGCATCCCCTGCCATGCCTGTGAAGCGGTACCACTCCCCGTCCACACTGTTGTCACATAGAGGGGAACCTCGAGACTCATCGAATTGGTGCTCAGTGTTCCTCCATGGCTCGTTCAGACTGATGTAAGCAGAACAAGGGTCTAGGGCTGGGAATGAAAAGGACACCTCAGAGGCACCTTGATGATTTGGGTCACAGTGGCAGTAGCCTGCGGAGAAGGCAATGGCACCCCACTCCAGTACTTTTGCCTAGAAAATCCCATGGACAGGGGAGCCTGATAGGCTGCAGTCCATGGGGTCGCTAGAGTCTGACACCACTGAGCGACTTCACTTTCACTTTTCACTTTCATGCACTGGAGGAGGAAATGGCAACCCACTCCAGTGTTCTTGCCTGGAGAATCCTAGGGACGGGAAGCCTGGTGGGCTGCCGTCTATGGGTCGCACAGAGTCGGACACGACTGAAGCGACTTAGCAGCAGTAGCAGCAGCAGCAGCAATAGCCTGATTTTGATCTTAGATTTCAAGAAAGAAGTAATCTAAAGTCCCTAAAAGCAGTTGTTTAAGATTCTTCAAGTTGATGGAAACATATTTCATAAATGCCTTTACATTTGAAAAATTATTTCAAATCTACTTAAGGCTCTGTGTTTGCATTGGACTAAACCTTTTATCCACAGTATTCCTCTGATAGGATTGTTGTTCAGACCAAAGGAAGTTATAATCTTGCTGAACACTGCACTGGTCAGACTGGATTTTGAGTACTGTGTTCATACTTGGAGGCTATACTTTATGAAAGTAATGGACAAACCTGATGTCCAGAGGATGGTGACCAGATTTAGAAGGGAGCCTAACAATTATTTACTGGGGAAGAAGCTGAGAACTATCATTTGGAGAGAAAAAAAAAAAACCAAAACCCTGCATATTATGTATTACTTTTCAAAAAATCTGGAAAAGGCTTGTGAAAGAGGAATTAGGTATTCTGTTACAATGACAAAACAAATTGTTATGGGGAAGTGCATTTCAGTTCACCTATCCAGTAATGGTGGTTTGATTGCTAAGTCGTGTCCGACTCTTGTGACCCCGTGGACTGTAGACTGCAAGGCGTCTCTGTCCATGGGATTCTCCAGGCAAGAATACATGGAGTAGATTTCCATGTCCTTCTCCAGGGGATCTTCCCAACCCAGGGATTGAACAGGCGTTTCTCATATGTTTTCTGCATTGGCAGGTGGGTTCTTTACCACGAGTGCCACCTGGGAAGCCCAGTATTGGAGAAGCTGTATCACAGTGTGGTAAGCTCTTCATCTTCGGATATTCTGAAAAAGGCTGGATGGTCCAACTAGATGGTCATTTATAAGCACGATTATGGGTGGAATTTTGTACCAGTAGGTAGTTTGGCTTGATAATAAATACGTAAACTTATTCTACTGAGAAGTAAAAGGCCTCTGGCACATGCTTTGAAATACACCGTATAGCGGCAAGGGCAGTCTCCACGTGAATGTGGGTACATGTTCCACCAGCTTATTGAAAATATCATGAACTTCGTGTCTTCACAATTAGCCATGGCATCACTGTCTAGAATACAGCAACATTTCAAGCATGCATTTTTAAGGCATAAATAACATAGACAAGTATCTTATCAAAACCATTTTAATGACTGAAGACAGCAATATCTCCAGTATTCTCACTGCCTCTCTCAATTTCAGGAAAACGCTGAGTTAACATAGGCAAATTTTGCTTATAAAGAATCTTACAATAAAATCAAGATATTCTAGAAAGGAGACCTAGCCAGAGGATACTATCCTTCTTAATGCATGTGAAGCTGATTTAATTGACATTGTAGGCAGGGAATTCATATCAAGGCTAGTAAACTTTGTGGACAAGAAATTCAGCTTTAGTAAATACTGCACAATAATTAAATGTGATGGGCCTTGTTGATAAGTTGTCAAGAAAATATGTTGAATTTTCCCAGTCTACATTTCCAATTCAAGTTTACTCTCAAAACTTCAGTCACATGTAGAGGAGGGCGTAGCCTAGTGCTCCGCTGAGAATATAACAAGGACAAGAAATAAGTAGAACAGTGCATATTCTAAAATAAAACTTTTGCAGAGTTACACATGGAAGGCACAACCCTCCTTAAAATGTCCCTGAGGTACCCCAGCTGTGTCCTAGACCATGGTTTGATGTCTCTCGAGGGGAAGAAATGTCCACATACGGACTCTCTACCCTCTGAAAAGGGAGACGTTCCCTCATCAGCTCTCCCAGCTGTGGTTTTCTCTTATGAAGAAAGGTTTCCAGGGCAATTTCACAGGTGATTATATATTCATAGAAATATTTGGTTCATCTCCTTGGCTCTAATTTTACAAGAAATGGTTAGGCACTTAACTTGTAATGGCTTTTACAGAAATTCCTAAACCTCCCTCAGTAACTATTTCATGATTTATAAAGTTTTTCCTTAAATATAACTATCATTTCTTGCGCTATTTGTTAAAAGTTTATTTCTTCTCTCGTAGGGATATATGGCACAAATAGAAATTTACTATCTTCTGTAAAATAAACATATATTAAAAGTTACTCATGCAATATTTTCTAACATTAAATAAACCCATTCCACTCACCCCCCTTTTAAGGGAGTACTTCAATCCTTTAATAATCTGGCCACTGGTGTTAATTCCTGCTTTCAGACTCAGTGTGGAGGCCAGAATTCGGTATTGTACATGCTGCGTCCTGAACTGCTGATATATGTACACACACTCATATATACACTCCTCAAATGAAAACAGCCGGGTGGATTGCTCTCGAAGTTCAAGCCAGGGGGCCTGGCTGGCAGAGAGCCGGTCAGCCTTTACCAGGATTCTCGCCCATCAGCCCCCTGGCCAGCTGCCCCTCCCGTATCCCCTGAGCCGGGAAGCGGCGCGGATGTCCGTGCGACGAGGGGCCAGCACCTCTCGGCGGCCCAAAGCGGACAGCAAATGTCAGCATCGCCGCCCTGTCATCCCCGGGGACCAGGAGTCCTCGACGGTCCTGGTCCGCACCCCCCGGCCCCGCCCCTCGGCTGGTCGCCCGATTCTTCGCCCTCTCTCTCTCTCTTAGGCCGGAAACCCACCTTCTCTTTTTTTCCTCTCCCCCTTCACTTCCTTCCCTCCCACCTCCCCTCTTCTCTGGCCCTTCTTTTCCTTTTTTCTCACTTCTCTCCTCTCAGGCAACCTCACCCCCACCTCAAAAAGTCCCTAGCCTCTAAAGTTTTCCCATTTTATGGCTTGGAGTCAAACGTCTTAGAAGTGCTGGGGGGCAGGGTAATTAAAATAAAAAAGATCTAAGAAGGGAGAACGCGTCTGATGGAAGGGTACAGGAGGTAATGCGCAGTTAAGCCAGGGAAGAGAGTGGGGAGAAAGCAGAGAGGAAGTTGAGGGAAGGACGACTTTGGCTCAAGCAACTCTTGGTTACTTACTGGCAGCAGATACAGGGTGATTAATCTTGGCTCAGACTTATCTTTAGGACTATTCTTTAGACCAGTTTTAGATGTAGAGAGTAGTTGAGAAGACTGTATAAAGAGTTCACATCTTCTGGCACCCAGCTTCCCCTCATGAGATAATCGTACACTAGTATGGTTATCTTTGCCACAATTAATGAACCACTGTTGATAGCTTAACTCAAGTCCACAGTTTCGATTTCTTCAGTTTTTGCCTATACCTTTCTCGGTCCCAGGGTCCCAGGGTCCCATCCCCTGGACCACATGACATTAAATTTTCCATGTCTCCTTACTGTCTCAAGTCTAGTTTTAATTGTTTATTCTTAAAACTACTAGAGCAAGGCCTTAGGTACCCCAAAGAAATAGGGGCAGCTAAACACTGAGCTTCCCCAAAATGCCAAGGAGTATGGTTCTCTTCATCTCAGCCTCTTCTCACTCTGTCTTCTAGTTAGAACTTAAATTCTAATGGGAAAAGGAGAGAGAAAATTGTTTCTAACTGTAATGAAAACTTGGCTTTGTTGGCCTGTTTTGTACCAAAGCTGGGTGGGGAGAGAGTTTAAGATTCACTCAGTCAGTGCAAAAGTCGTATTTTAAGAAGTCAAACCTAAGAAGTCTGATTTATCCAGATCTGTGCCTTTATGGGCACAGTTAGTCCCCTGTATTTGTTAAAGGAAAAACTCTAGCCTCCACTCTGAAAATCTTTTTTTTTTTTTTTTTTTTGCTCTTAAAGTTAGGACTATAAAAGTGCCTAGAAAATGAAGAGGTTAGAACCCTTTTACACATACTCCAAGAAATATTTAGCTCGTGGAAAGTTGTTTGGATTTGGCAGATCCATGGAAATTTTGGATGCCAGGTGAGAGGCTAAATGGAACATGAAATGAAATTCTCTGAAAACGTATCTCCATAGGTTATCAATGACTTTTCTTATACTATTCTAGAACCAGTATTTAAGATACTGGAATCTTGCTCTTAACAACCTGTACATAACAGCAAATTCCTCCAACAAAAACCAATATTGTGCCAAGTACTTGACGCAAGACTCACCCCTGGGTGCCACCCGTGTTACTATGATGAGGAGGCAGGCGAGAAGCAGGAGCTGAGGCATCCTTCTGGACCAGCCACCAGAGACAGACTGGAAAATCCTCTTGATTTCAGTTTTCCTTTGTCTACTTCTTTCTCAAGCACTTAAAAAAAAGGCCTCTAGGCTCTTATGAAAAAGACTTTTTAGTACTGGTTGGGGCTTTATCAGAGGAAGAGGATGAGTGGGATAAGGTGTCCATTGCTCTGGCCTTGACCCCAGATAGAGGCACTGTTTTACATTGTTAAGAGTTATTTTATTGATATTTTTCTTTAGGGAAAAAAAAAAAACAAACAAACCTCACAATCCCTCATCCTCCTATTGTTTTTTTTTTTTTTTCAAGACTTCCCTGCAGTGAGGCCTCCAGTATCTTATCCAGAAGGGAACTCTAAAAGAGGGATATCCCCTCACGTCAAAATCTTGTTTTGTGACTTTAAGAAATTGATTTCACGATATTGAAGCCATAGCATAGCATACTAAATGAAAATGCGATAAAGTCTAATTCTGGAAAATGATCTTTAGAAAATGTCTTTGTCAGATGGTCAAGGAGTTGATAATAGCACACAAAAAAGCAGTAGGGATCAGTATGGAATGAGGACAATATTCTCTTAAAGCAGGCTTCCAAGTCTGGTTTATTATGGTCTTTGGTATCAAAACTCACTAGAGAAACAAAGTGTAAGCTGTGTTTGAGGAGCAGTATCTCATGTTTTCACAGAGCCTTTCCTCTCTGAATTTAAATTGGCTTACTGTTATTTATTTTACTAATTCTCCCTAAGATAGGGGTTGTTGTTCAGTTGCTCAGTCCTGTCTGACTCTTTGTGACCCCATGGACTGCAGCATGCCAGGCTTCCTGTCCTTCACTAATTCCCGGAGCTTGCTCAAACTCATGTCCATTGAGTTGATGATGCCATCCAACCATCTTGTCCTCTGTCACCTCCTTCTCCTCCTATCCTCAGTCTTTCCCAGCATCAGGGTCTTTTCCAATGAGTCAGCTCTTTGCATCAGATGGCCAAAGTGTTGGAGCTTCAGCTTCAACATCAATCCTTCCAATCAATATTCAGAGTTGATTTCCTTTAGGATTGCTTGGTTTGATCTCCTTGCTATTCAAGGGGCTCGCAAGAGTCTTCTCCAGCACCACAGTTTGAAAGCATCATTTCTTTGGTGCTCAGCCTTCCTTATGATCCAACTCTCATATCCATACATGCATACTGGAAAAGCTATTGCTTTGATATATGGACCTTTATTGGCAAAGTGATATCTCTGCTTTTTATTACGCTGTCTAGGTTTGTCATAGCTTTTCTTCCAAGGAGCAAGCGTCTTTTAATTTCATGGTTGCAGTCACCGTCTGCAGTGATTTTGGAGCCCAAGAAAATAAAGTCTGTCACAGCTTCCATCTTTTTCCCTATTTTCCATCAAGTGATGGGACTAGATGCCATGATCTTAGTTTTCTGAATGTTGAGTTTTAAGCCAACTTTTTCACTCTTCTCTTTCACTTTCATCAAGAGGCTCTTTAGTTCTTCTTTGCTTTCTGCCATTAGGGTGTTGTTATCTGCATATCTGAAGTTATTGATATTTCTCCCACCAATCTTGATTCCAGTTTGTCCCTCTTCCAGCCCAGCGTTTCTCATGATGTACTCTGTATATAAGTTAAATAAGCAGGGTGACAAATACAGCCTTAACATACTCCTTTCCCAATTTGGAACCAGTCTGTTTTTCCATGTCCGATTCTAACTGTTGCTTCTTGATCTGCACACAGGTTTCTCAGGAGGCAGATAAGGTGGTCTGGTATTCCAACTCTTGAAGAATTTTCCACAGTTTGTTGTGATCCACACAGTCAAAGGCTTTAGTGTAGTAAATGAAGCAGAAGTTTTTCTGGAATTCCCTTGCTTTTTCTATGATCCAGCAGATAATTGGCAGCTTAATCTCTGATTCCTCTCCCTTTTCTAAATCCAGCTTGTATATGTGGAAGCTCTCAGTTCACATACTGTTAAAGCCTAGCTTGAAGGATTTTGAGCATAATCATGCTAGCATGTAAAATTAGCATAATTGTGCAGTAGTTTGAACATTCTTTGGCCATTTCCCTTCTTGGGATTGGAATGAAAACTGACCTTTTCCAGTCCTGTGGCCACTGCTGAGTTTTCCAAATTTCTGGCATATTAAGTGTAGCACTTTAACAGCATTCTTTTAGGATTCGAAATAGCTCAGTTGGAAATTCATCTCCTCCACTAGCTTTATTGGTAGTAATGCTTCCTAAGGCCCACTTCACTTCATACTCTAGGATGTCTGGCCTAGGTGAGTGACCACATCATCATTGTTACCCAGGTCATTAATATCTTTTTGTGCAGTTCTTCTGTGTATTCTTGCCACCTCTTCTTAATATCTTCTGTTTCTGTTAGGTCCATACTATTTCTGTCCTTTATTGAGCCCATCTTTGCATGAAATGTTCCCTTGGTATCTCTAATTTTCTTGAAGAGATCTCATCTTCCCATTCTATTATTTTCCTCTATTTCTTTGCACAGATCACTGAGGAAGGCTCTTATCTCTCCTCGCTTTTCTTTGCACCCTGCATCCAGATGGGTATATCTTTCCTTTTCTCCTTTGCCTTTTGCTTTGCTTCTTTTCTCAGCTATCTGAAAGGCCTCCTCAGACAACCATTTTGCCTTTCTTTTTCTTGGGGATGGTTTTGGTCAGTGCCTCCTGTATGTTACGAACCTCCATCCATAGTTCTTCAGACTCTCTGTCTTGTCTACCAGATCTAATCCATTGAACCTATTTTTCACTTCCACTGTATAATCATAAGGGATTTGATTTAGATCATACCTGAATGGCCTAGTGGTTTTCCCTACTTCCTTCTATTTAAGTCTGAATTTGGCAATACAGAGCTCATGATTTGAGCCACAGTCAGGTCTTATTTTTGCTGACTGTATAGAGCTTCTCCATCTTTGGCTGCAAAGAATATAATCAGTCTGATTTTGTATTGACCATCTGGTCATGTCCATGTGTAGAGTTGTTTTTTGTGTTGTTGGCAGAGGGTGTTTGCTATAACCAGTGCAATCTCTTGGCAAAACTCTGTTAGCCTTTGACCTCCTTCATTTTGTACTTCAAGGCCAAACCTCCCTGTTACTCCAGGTATTTCTTGACTTCCTACTTTTGCATTCCAGTCCCCTATGATGAAAAGGACATCTTTTTTTTTTTTTTTTTTTAGTTCTACAAGATCTTGTAGGTCTTCACAGAACCATTGAACTTCATCTTCTTCAGCATTAGTGATTGGGGCATAGACTTGAATTACTGTGATGTTGAATGGTGCTTTGGAAACAGAGATCATTCTGTTGTTTTTGAGACAGCATCAAAGTACTGCATTTTGGACTCTGTTGACAATGAAAACTACTCCATCTCTTCCAAGGGATTTTTGTCCAGTAGTAGATATAATGGTCGGAGAAGGCACCCTACTCCAGTGCTCTTGCCTGGAAAATCCCATGGACAGAGGAGCCTGGTGGGCTCCAGTCCATGGGGTCGCTAAGAGTCGGGCACAACTAGAGTAACTTAGCAGCAGCAGCAGCAGCAGATATAATGGTCATCTGAATAATTTCGCCCATTCCCGTCAATTTTAGTTCACTAGGAGAAGGCGATGGCACCCCACTCCAGGACTCTTGCCTGGAAAATCCCATGGATGGAGGAGCCTGGTGGGCTGCAGTCCATGGGGTCGCTAAGAGTCGGACACAACTGAGCAACTTCACTTTCACTTTTCACTTTCATGCATTGGAGAAGGAAATGGCAACCCACTCCAGTGTTCTTGCCTGGAGAATCCCAGGGATGGGGAAGCCTGGTGGGCTGCCATCTATGGGGTCGCACAGAGTCGGACCCAACTGAAGCGACTTAGCAGCAGATGTTTCAAATTAGGAACTACTCATCCAATTGCTGACACTTAAAAGTAAGTGACAAAGTTTACTAGAGTTTCATTTTTAGACAAAAGAGGGAAAATGTAGGGTCCTGTATATTACATGTCACTAGATATAACCTTAGTGATTACAGGTTTGGAGTTTGCCAGCCCCCTGACATCCTACAGTGTGTAGAATGAGAACTTGTAATCACTGAAGATAATGTGAAGGGGAAGGATACAAAGAAGCATAGAGAAAAGGTTTTTGTTTGTTGTTTGTTTTTTTAAATACTACATTAAACAAGGAGCCAAGTGAAACCAAATTTTCACTCTCCTAATCTTACCTTGACCTGATGCTTTGGGCTTCTAAAATTTTTATTTTTCCTCATCAATGTTCCTTTTCTAATACCTGAATTTCTAATGCCTGGCAAAGGAATATTATTATCTTTAGGTAGTAGTCCCTAAACTTATCTCCATAATCTTTCAGCACATTATTTTACTAAGTAGCATTCAAATTACTGTGGTCTCTTTCCTCTGGGGTTTCAGTTCAATTAAACATTAGTGCCTAATAGGGGTCAGCTAACATGCTGGTCACAGGTATTTGACAGTCATTAAGGTAAAAGTGGTCCCCACAAGCAGAGTTTACAGTCTGGCAAGGGGTTTCTATTGATTTAACTTGTAGTTAGCTACTTCATCCCTAATGCTAGCAGGACACAGGCAATTTGATCATTAGCTTATTAACTTGCAATCTCATGGCAGCAATGGATGACTCTGAGGCTGAGGAATTGTTTTATTGCAGAGTAGCGCTGCTAAGAGGCAATAGTCTTACCAGAAAAACAAAATCCTGCAATTTCCTGCCCCTGAGAACCCATCTGACTACTTCATATGGGCTGCACAGAAACAGAGGATGTGTGCATGAGATAAGCGCAGATTTGCTGCCAGGATTGATTGCCATAGTCAAGGACTTTTACCAGATATCCCTTTGGTTCTGTAAACAAGCCTTCCCTGGATGGTAGGGTTTTTTTTTTTTTTTTTTTTCCTTATTCCTATTTTGTCCTTTTTGGTTGACTTGCCCTATCAGTTTAATTTTTTATGATGAAAAATTTCAAATATATACAAAGTAGAAAAAAACAATGACTGCCCTGCTACAATAATAGTTAACATTTCATCAGTCTTATTGCACTTATACAGCAATATGCATTTCTAACAAATGGTCTTTCTCTTTTACATAACCATAACCATATTATTATTACAACTATGGGAACTAGCAGTAATTCATCTAATGCTCATTCCATAGTTCAATTTCCCCAGTTGTTTCAAAAACACAGATTTCTTTGTATTACTGATTTGAGTCAGGATTCAAACAAGAGCCATACATTGCTTGTGGTTCAGTTCAGTTCAGTCGCTAGTCGTGTCCGACTCTTTGCAACCCCATGGACTGCAGCACTCCAGGCCTCCCTGTCCATCAGCAACTCCCGGAGTTTACTCAAACTCATGTCCATCGAGTTGGTGATGCCATCCAACTATCTTATCCTATGTCATCTCCTTCTCCTCCCACCTTCAATCTTTCCCAGCATCAGGGTCTTTTCCAGTGAGTCAGTTCTTTGCATCAGGTGGCCAAAGTATTGGAGTTTCAGCTTTCATCTCTTTCAGAATTTTCCAGTTTATTGTGATCCACACAGTCAAAGGCTTTGGCATAGTCAATAAAGCAGAAATAGATATTTTTTTGGAACTCTCTTGCTTTTTCAATGATCTAGCAGATGTTGCCAATTTGGTCTCTGGTTCCTCTGCCTTTTCTAAAACCAGCTTGAACATCTGGAAGTTCATGTTCATGTATTGTTGAAGCCTGGCTTGGAGAATTTTGAGCAGTACTTTACTAGCGTGTGAGATGAGTGCAAATGTGCGGTAGTTTGAGCATTCTTTGGCATTGCCTTTCTTTGGGATTGGAATGAAAACTGACCTTTTCCAGTCTTGGGCCACTGCTGAGTTTTCCAAATTTGCTGGCATATTGAGGGCAGCACTTTCACAGCATCATCTTTTAGGATTTGAATGGAATTCCATCACCTCCACTAGCTTTGTTCGTAGTGATGCTTCCTAAGGCTCACTTGACTTCACATTCCAGGATGTCTGACTCTAGGTGCATGATCACACCATGGTGATTATCTGGGTTGTGAAGATCTTTTTTGTACAGTTCTGTGTATTCTTGCCACCTCTTCTTAATATCTTCCGTTTCTGTTAGGTCCATACTATTTCTGTCTTTTATTGAGCCCATCTTTGCATGAAATGTTCCCTTGGTATCTTTAATTTTCTTGAAGATATCTCTAGTCTTTCCCATTCTATTGTTTTCCTCTATTTCTTTGCACTGATCACTGAGGAAGGCTTTTTTCTCTCTTTGCTATTCTTTGGAACTCTGTATTCAAATGGGTATATCTTTCCTTTTCTCCTTTGCTTTTCACAGCTATTTGTAAGGCCTCCTCAGACAGCCATTTTGCTCTTTTGCATTTCTTTTTCTTAGGGATCATCTTGATCCCTGTCTCCTGTACAATGTCATGAACCTCCGTCCATAATTCATTAGGCACTCTATCAGATCTAGCCCTTTAGATCTATTTCTCACTTCCAATGTATAATCGTAAGGGATCTGATTTAGGTCATACCTGAATGGTCTAGTGGTTTTCCCTACTTTCTTCAATTTAAGTCTGAATTTGGCAATAAGGAGTTCATGATTTGAGCCACAGTCAGCTCCCAGTCTTGCTTTTGCTGACTGTATAGAGCTTCTCCATCTTTGGCTGCAAAGAATATAATCAATCTGATTTCGGTGTTGACCATCTGGTGATGTCCATGTGTAGAGTCTTCTCTTGTGTTGCTTGTGGTTGGGACTCTTAAATTCTTTTAATTCATAAGGGTCCCTCCAACCCCCCATGTTATATGTTGAAGAAACCCAGTCCTTTGTCCTATAGAATGTCTCACATCCTGGGTTTGGCTGATCACTTCATGTGGTGTGTTTTAGCTTCCCTTCTCCAACATTTAATGTTAAGTCTTTGTATTTTCTTATTTTTCTGACAACGTATGTGCTATTAGGAGTTAAAAATACTCTGTTGACACTGAACCAATTTAATGCTCAGGCAGGAGTGCTGAAAATAGGTCACTTAGGAGGTGGATTAACACATCTGCTCTTCAGGAGAAATCTGAACTAGAATAACAATTTGAGAGCTACCAGCCTATAAAGGTAACTGCAACTGGGATTGGGGAGAATGGATGAGACCATCCATGGAAAATGGGGTCCAACATGGGGCCTTGGAGAAACCTAATATAAAAATGTGGGCAGAGAATGTTGCAAAATGACTGAAAAGCAGTCAAGAGATATGGGGTATAGTCCACGGGGTTGCAAACAATCAGATATGACTGAGTGACTGGGCATGTAGTTGCTGCAGCCGCTGAAGGTGGCTTCAAGGTGGGTGAATTGTTCAGTGGATGATGCATTTATAAAACATACATAAATGAAAATTTATAAAGTGGGTCATTTTATATTCAGTAGCACATGTTAAAGTTAACCTATGTATTTATCCTAAGGAAATAACCACATAGTGCATTTTGGAAAATAAGGAGTTTGGACTTATTTGGGAAAGCAATGAATTAAAGGTTATTGGTAGTGGAAAAAATGAATTACAATCCTTAATAATTTTGGTGAACTTGATTTCTGAAATCAAAGAAGTTTCACTTTTCTGTGAAATCCAGATAGATTTTAAATATTCAACTTATTTGTATTTGGTTTTTTTTTTATGTGCTTACCACTACGCTTTCCCAAGCAGGATACCATAGTAAGTACATGTGACATAATCATTGCCCTTTCCACTTACCACTGTCACCGCACTCACCAATCCTCACTTGTTCTGGTTGTCTGATCACAGGATCCACTGAAGAGTTGTGACACAGTTGCCCTCCTGACGTCTCAGTCTCCTTCCCTTTAGAGCAATGGTTTGATGAGGTCAATGGTTTGCATGAGAGTCACTATGAGCACTTTTTAAACACAGATTGCTGGTCTAACTCCTTGTCTGATTCAGCAGGAAGCAGAGAACTTGCATTTCTGGAGAGGTAAGTTGCTGTTCCAGGCACCATATTCTGAGAATCATTTTATTACTTTTTTCAGCTCTAAGTTTATGATCCCTTTGCAAAACTGCATTACCTACACCCATGAATGAATTTAATATTCTCCGTTATTCTACAAAGCATAACAGGATATTGTGGAATATGTAATTATTTGTCTTTTAAAAATGTATTTTTATTGGAGTATAGTTGACTTACAATGGTGCCAGTTTCAGGTGTACAGCAAAGTGAATTAGTCACACACACATATATATTCTTTTCCAGATTCTCTCATGTAAGTTATTACAGAATATTGTGCTATACAGTTGCTGCTGCTAAGTCGCTTCAGTCGTGTCCGACTCTGTGCGACCCCAGAGACGGCAGCCCACCAGGCTCCCCCATCCCTGGGATTCTCCAGGCAAGAACACTGCAGTGGGTTGCCATTTCCTTCTCCAATGCATGAAAGTGAAAAGTGAAAGTGAAGTCGCTCAGTTGTGTCTGACTCTTAGCGACCCCATGGACTGCAGCCTACCAGGCTCCTCCATCCATGGGATTTTCCAGGCAAGAGTACTGGAGTGGGGTGCCATTGCCTTCTCCGGTGCTATACAATAGGTCCTTACTATTAATAGTTACCTGTTTTATATATTATAGTGTATATATGTTAATCCGCTGGGCTGGAAGAAGCACAAACTGGAATCAAGATTGCTGGGAGAAATATCAATAACCTCAGATATGCAGATGACACCACCCTTATGGCAGAAAGTGAAGAGGAACTAACAAGCCTCTTGATGAAAGTGAATGAGGAAAGTGAAAAAGTTGGCTTAAAGCTCAACATTCAGAAAACTTAAGATCATGGTATCTGGTCCCATCACTTCATGGCAAATAGATGGGTAAACAGTAGAAACAGTGTCAGACTTTATTTTTTGGGGGCTCCAAAATCACTGCGGATGGTGACTGCAGCCATGAAATTAAAAGACGCTTACTCCTTGGAAGGAAAGTTATGACCAACCTAGATAGCATATTGAAAAGCAGAGACATTACTTTTCCAACAAAGGTCGGTCTAGTCAAGGGTATGGTTTTTCCAGTGGTCATGTATGGATGTGAGAGTTGGACTGTGAAGAAAGCTGAGTGCTGAAGAGTTGATGCTTGTGAACTGTGGTGCTGGAGAAGACTCTTGAGAGTCCCTTGGACTGCAAGGAGATCCAACCAGTCCATTCTGAAGGAGATCAGTCCTGGGTGTTCTTTGGAAGGAATGATGCTAAAGCTGAAACTCCAGTACTTTGGCCACCTCATGCGAAGAGCTGACTCGTTGGAAAAGACTCTGATGCTGGGAAGGATTGGGGGCAGGAGGAGAAGGGGATGACAGAGGATGAGATGGCTGGATGGCATCACCGACTCGATGGACGTGAGTCTGAGTGAACTCCGGGAGTTGGTGATGGACAGGGAGGCCTGGAGTGCTGCGATTCATGGGGTCATAAAGAGCTGGACACGACTGAGCGACTGAACTGAACTGAACTGAATGTTAATCCTAAGTTCTGAATTTATCACCTCCCCCAACATATCCCCTTTGGCAACCATAAGTTTGATTTCAAGATCTGTGAGTCTATTTCTGTTTTATAAATAAGTTCATTTTTATCATTTTAAAAATCAGATCTGACATATAAGTAATATCATACGATTTTTCTTACTTCATTTAATATGATAATCTCTAGGTCCATCCATATTGCTGCAAATAGCATTATTTCATTCTTTTTATGGCTGAGTAATAGTCCACTGTATATATGAACCATTATCTTATCTATTCCTCTACTGATGGACATTTACATTGCTTCCGTGTCTTGGCTATTTTAAGCAGTGCTGCAATGAACACTGGGGTGCATGTATCTTTTCAAATTAGTTTTCTCCAGATAAACGCCCAAGAATAGGTTTGCTTGATCATATGGTAGTTCATATTTAGCTTTTAAAGGAACCTCCATACTGTCCTCCATAATGGTTTTATCAATTTACATTTCTACCAACAGTGTAGCAGGATTTCCTTTTCTCCACACCCTCTCCAACACTTACTGTTTATAGGTTTTTTGATGGCCATTGTGACTGGTGGGAGGTGATTCCTCATTGTAGTTTTGATTTGCATTTCTCTAATCATTAGTGATGTTGAACATCTTTTAATCTTTTTGGTCATTGCCTATTTCCTTGGAGAATGTTTATTTAAATCTTTTGCCTATTTTTTGATACGGTTGTTTGTTTTTTTGATATTGAGATATTGAGCTGCATGATCCATTTATATATTTTGGAGATTAATCCCTTGTCAATTGCTTAGTTTGCAAATGGCTTTTTGTTTTGTTAATGGTTTCCTTTGTTGTACAAAAGTTTAGTAAGATCCCATTTGTTTTTACTACTCTAGGAGGTGGATCAAAAGATACATTGCTGCAATTTATGTCAGAGAGTAGGCTGTTTTCCTCTAAGAGTTTTATGCTAGCTGTCCTTACATTTAGGTCTGTAATCCATTTCAAGTTTATTTTTGTGTGTGGTGTTAGCGAGTGTTCTAATTTCATTCTTTTACATGTAGCTGTCCAGTTTTTCCAGCACCACTTACTGAAGAGCCTATATTTTCTCCATTGTATATTCTTGCCTACTTTGTCTTAGATTAGTTGACCATAGGGGCTTGAGTGTAGTTGTTATTTGTTAAATGCAAACAACAGCTTAACATTTTCAATATTATCTTCTTAAGCCTTATGTATCTTAGGAATGTCTGTGTCGGTGGCTGTGAGCTGACTGGAGGCAGGACCGTGGCTGTGGAGGCTCTTAGTGTATCTCACACTGCACTTAATGCAGAGATTTAACACATGCTTTTCGATAGGCCTTCAATGGACTAGGCAGCATGTGGTATCTTCCCATTGGGTAAACATTATAAATTTGATACACACTCTTAAAATAATGAGAATTTGATCTTAGTTCCTTCTTGAACAAGTTTCTGGAGTCCAGGAGACCACACTGGTGTTCGGATACAATGGAGATAGCTCCTGTTAACCAGGAGATAAGGATATTAGTCTCAGGGTGCTCTCTGGGTTGTTGATAACTGAACTTCTGGTGGCTCTGAAAAACTAGGAAAATATCAACCATCTTAAGTTTAGGAAGACTTCGTGAAATGCCTTTTAAAAATACAGGCTCTGGGTACAAAACAGTTTCCAAATTGTATTTTTATAAAGATCCTTCCTACTCTGAATCAGAAGAAAACAAGCTTGTTTTTACTTTTGATTTTGGTTGCTTTGCTTTAAAGAATGAGATGCTATAGTTCAAAAATTGAATAAGTATTTATTGTTCCAGAGGTACATTGCGTTTTATACATATTTCATAAATGATACAGGATTTTACACATGTTCAATATTTTGCTATTTGTTTAAAGGACTTTTCTTCACGTTCTCCCCTCCCTAGCCTCCCACACAACCTGAAAGGATTTGCTCATTGCACTGTGCTGTTTCTTCTTAAAACCCCTGCAGTACAAACAGGATAAATGGTTTAAAAATAATTCACAGAGCTTAACAGAAATGAATGAGGGAAGGGGGTTGAACAACTTGGGGGCGGATGAGGAAGGAAGTGGGAGGAGGGCGGGAAGTGGAGACATGCATCCTTTCATTCCGTCATGCCAGTGCAAGGGAGGGGTGGTGGCAGGAGCAGCAGCAGCAATCCTGGCCGGCCTTCAACCTCTGCAAGGCACCTGGAGTCTGGGTTTGTCACTTAAGTGTTTCTCTTCATACACAATGATCCCAAAGAAGGAAGAAAAAGAGAAAGAAAACCCTTGCCACAAGGAGGAGGGATGGATCATGTGAAAGAACAAAGTGAATCAGCTAGCTGTGTGGCAAGCCCCATCATCCTTTCATCCTGCCCCCACAAGTCGTTATTAATAAAAACAGATCAGACACAGATTCCTTTGACTCTCCAAGTGCAGATGTCATCTGGAAATACGATAGAAAATATTTTGATAGAGTATAAGATTATTTCCTCTCTCAATTTAAGATAAGAAAAAATAGGGTGAAGAGGGTAGGTTGAAAGAAACCATAGAAATGTATTCCTATATAAAGATAAATTGCACCCTTTGAGATCCACTCACTTGATTTACAACTGCTTAAGTGGTGGAGGTGGGAGGGTTCACAAGCAGCATGGAAGTGTGTATCCTTCGAGACTAACAAAGCCTCCATACAAGGCAAGGCCATCTGGGTGGCCTGGGATGCTGTCATACAAGCAGATTAACAGCAATGAAACTATTCGGGTTCTGAAATGGCTACAGAGCCATGATTTTTAGCCAATTTGTAAACCTTACATCTTCCTGATTCAGTAATACAGCTAAACATTCCCCCTCTGGCTTGAGCTGTGGAGGGAGAGAGGAATATCAATGGGATAGTTAAATAAAGGAGGGAAATTTGTCTTCCTCTTAAAGATTACTTAGTAAAAAACAAAACAAAAGAAACCTCATGCAGTGTTGCCAATGATTTCTAGATAGTGATTCAGAGCACTGAAATATATAGACATTTAAGAAGGTATGAAGGCATAATCCAAAGAGTCAATTATCAAACAGTCATAAGTTGGTTCCAATTATCATATGGATAAAACTAGCATACCAACAGGTGTGGGTGGTCAGAAATGTGCACAAATGGGAGAGAGTCCTGGTAACTTTGCAGAGACTGGGTCCAGTCTAAAATAAAAGCTAATGACATGGGCTCAGACTCTGTTTGCCACCCACGTATCTTGAGGTTTTGCTTTTCTGGTGGATTTATTTACTCCTATGTCAAAATTAAGAAAAGTTAAATTAAAAAAAGAAAATTAGAGCTGAGTGGGGTGCTGGTGTGTTACTGTTTTGCTGACCCTGCAAAGAAGATGCAAGAGACAAACACCCCCAGCATCAATTTTTCTTTGTGAATCTAATCTCCCAACTATATAGAGTATCATTTTCATCCAGAAACTGAGATGCTTGATTAAGACAGTATGTCACGAAGCCCTTTGAGCTATATTCCACAAAGCGTGATCTTCAGATTTTAACCCTTTCTTCCCTAAGATCTTTTTGTTTTTGTTTTTTAATTAAAGGTAAAAACCCTCTACCCCAACATGGCTCCCAGCTTCCACCTGCAATGCTTTAATTAAAAAGGCCATAGTTATAAACAGGTGTTCTTTCTGCCGGGACTCAGAGACTCTTTGCAGATCAATCTTTTTCACCAATTTGTCGGAGGGGCAGATGTACTTGTAATGGGTCTCTCAGTCTCTTCAGGTCCATTTCTGCCTAAAATAGAAACAAAAGGTGAGAAAAACTGGCTAGTCAAGCTTTCAATGATATTACTGCCTCCTGAGAAAAGGAACTTGTCTTTCCTCCATCATTATGAGTCAGAGAAACCATCTGAATCACTCTGAAAGTACGAGTGCCCTAGTGGCGAAGGCGCAGGACAGTAAAGGTGTATGGAAACAGAAGCTGGTCCCGGTAGTTTCAGCTGTCAGCAGAGCCTCCAGAAAGGCCGCGCAGTCAGCAGGGCAGGACTCGGGGCTCAAGAATGCGAGGGCATCGGAGGTACCTTGATGGCGTTTCTTCAGAGAAGCCCTTTGGAGCCAGAATTTAAATTATACTGCTCAAGACTTTAGTTATTTGTCTAGTTGCTGTTTAAGCTTTTCATTTATCAGTAATTTTAAAAATAGGGGTGTGAAGTCAACTGCAGCACTTTCAAAACTCACACATGCTTGGGCCTCACCCCAGTGTGGGGATGGGGCTGAAGTACCTATTTTTTTAATAGCTCCAGAAGGTAAGAATTCACTTAGGCCGAGGCAGGAAGACAAATTAAACCTATTCAGAGCACAACCCCATCACCACAAAGGGACAGAGAAGGTGGAGAAGGTCCAGAGAAGATAATTAAACTTTGAAGAGAAGGGAATGGTTTCCTGAGGTTTTAAAAAACCTCTAAAGTAATGAAAGACTGCAAAGAAAAGGAATGAGTATTTCTTAACCAAAATCAAAGATATCAGAGTGAGGGGAAGGCATAATCAGAAATGTGAAAGAGGTAACTGTTATAAGAAATAAAATATCAATCTTTTAAAAAAGCGTCTAGTAGTTCAATAAGCTCTGACTGGCACCTGGCAAAGATTTCTAGTAGTCTCTCTTTGACCTGGGTTTTATTTTTGCCCCATTGCTACCACACATTTTAGGTGAGAGATCTTGGGGTCAATTGTAGAAAGATTAAAAAAAGAGAGAAAGATAAAAGCAGACAGAAAGGTAAAGATACAAAAACTAAAAAACTAAAAATAGGTCTAAAAATTTCAATATGCTAGTGTTAACAGGATAGATGGGACACATTATCTTTTCTTGTGTTACATAACACCTGCTTGTGTTATATAAAACTTCCTGGAGAGGTGTATATGTTAAAACAGTCATTTCTACTGGTTGAGGAATAATTTGCATAGGAAGAAGAGGACTGGATCATTCTTTCAGAGTTTACCCATTTAAGTAGTGTGATTATAGATGATGATGCCGCCACTGTACAAGATGGGGCTGGGGTTTACTTTCATTTTTGGAAAACTTACCTGAGCAATTGCATCCTTGAGTTGATTGTATTTCTCTAGGTCAAAACGTGACTTTTTGGCTCCTTTATGGAAAAATAATAAGTATTGTCTGTCTCTGGCTTCTGGATAAACATATTCCTACAAAAATAAAAGAAAAATTAAATTATTAGTCCTTAGCACACTATCGTCACAAAATAAGCCCTTACTATTGATTAGATTCAGTACACATGATTGCAAATAAAGATATACTACTGACATGTGCTATGTTAAATATTTCTTAAAATTTTTTTATTGTGAAAACACAGAAGAGAACACAAAACAAAAATGTACTTCCTAAAGAATCATCATCACATAATAAATTTTAATCATCACCAGGTAAAGAAAATAGAATACTACCAATAACTCAGAAGCCTCCTTCCTGCCCCTGTCCAATTACTCACCCTTTCTTCCTCTGCAAAATAATCACTATCATGACTTCTATGGTATCTGTTTTCTTGCTCTCTTTGTAGCTTTCTTACTTAAAATGCATCTTCCTGAGCTCTACGGATCAGTTTCACCTGGTTTTTAAAATTTTATATTAATAAAAATGAAGTCAGAGAGTACGCAATGTGTATGACTACTTTCACTCAGTATCATGTCTGTGATACTCATCTTTTGCGTGCACCAGTTTCAGGCGTATTGCACGGTGATTCAGATACAGGTAATTACAAAATACTGAGCATCATTCCATGTGCTATACATTGGGTCCCTGTTGCTTATCTGTTTTATATATAGTAGAGTGTGTATGTTAATCCCAAACTCCTAAATTATATTATTTACATGACTACCTCATATTTTATTTTATAAAATTTTATTTATCTATTTATGTTTGGCTGTGCTGGGTCTTGTTGCTGCATAGGCTTTTTTCTAATTGCAGAGAGCAGGGGCTACTCTCCAGTTGCCGTGTGCAGACTTCTCACTGCGGAGGCTTCTCCTGCTGTGAATCACGGACTCGAGGGCACTTGGGGGCTCAGTAGTTGTGGCTCGGGGTCTCTAGAGCACAGGCTCAATAGTTGTGGTGCACAGGCTTACTTGCTTCACAGCATGTGGGATCTTCCCAAACCAGGGATTGAACTTGTGTCTCCTGTACCGGCAGGCAGATTCATAAGTCACCAGGGAAGCCCTACCTAACATTTTAAAAACAACTTTACTTGAGATACCATACAATTTACCTATTTAAGGTATAACGGTGCTTTTTAGCACAGCCACAGAATTGTACAATCATTACTACAGTAAATTTTAGAATATTTTTATCATCCCCCAAAGAAACCCCATACCCTTTAATATCACTTCTGATCTCCCTCCATACTTCCAGTTCTAGGTTAACTACCTGTCTACTTTCTGTCTCCATAGATTTGCCTATTCTGGATATTTCATAAGTGGAATCATACAACATACAGCCTTATGTGTCTGGCTTCTTTCAAGGCTCATCTGTTTGTTTCATGTATCAGTACATTATTTCTTTTTATTGCCAAATAAGACTCCATTGAATGGATATGCTACACTTTATTTACCTATTTGTCAATTGATAGACATTCAGATTTTCCCACTTTTTGGCTATTATGAATAATCTTGCTATGAACATTTGTGTACAAATTTTTATGTAGACACGTTTTTACTTCTCTTGATGATATACAGCATTTTCATGATTACTCGTGAGGCTGAGGCTTTTTCATATCCTCTTTTATATTACTGGCCGTTTACATATCCTCTTTTAGAAGTGCCTGTGCATATCTGGATTGTCTTTTTCTTATTGGCTTGTAGGATTTGTTAATATATATGGATCCTTTGTGGGATATACATACTGCAAACATCTCCTCCCAGCTCATTCTCCCTCCTAATGGTGCTCTTCAGTAAAAAGATGTTCTTAATTGTTAATACAGCCTAATTTATTATTTCTACTTTTTACGGCTAGCACTTTTTATTGTGTAAACAGCTGTTTTCTTTTCCACAGTAATGAAGATGTTCTTCTATATTATTACTTCCCAGGAGCTTCGTTGTGCTACCTTTCACGTTTAGATCAACAATCCATCTGGAATTAATTTTGTTTATAGTATGAGGATGAGGTCATTTCTTTTTTTTATATGGACAGTCAATTGTTCTAGCACCATTTACCAAAAGACTTCTTCTCGGCAGCGCCATTTTTTAACATCATAAGTGCATTCACACTAGGGCTGTTCCTACTTTGCTCTCCCATTCCACTGGACGACGTCCACACCTCCGTCACTGTCTCAGTCACTGCAGCTCCACAGTGTGCTCTGTACTGGAGAACTGTAGACCAGAACTGTAGTCTTCATATCTGACATAGTAAATCCTTTTATGTAGTTTTTCTTCAAGAGTTTATTGACTTTTCTTAGTGTTTTTATTTCCATATAAATTTTAGAAGTAGCTTAATCAAATCTCTTCCCCCAATCCCAAATTTATTGGGATTCTAACTGGGGTTGCAAAGAATCTAACAGATCAATGTGGAGAGAACCAACATTTTTACAATATTTACTTTTCTGGTCCATGAACATGTGGTATCATTACATTCATTAAATCTCCTTTAATTTTATGCTTTTCTACATAGACATCTTGTACATCTTTTGCATGATTTATTTTTAAAAGTCATTTTAAGTTGCATCTTTTAAAAAGTTTCATTTCTAACCATTTGTGGTTGGCATATAGATATGTAACTCATTTATGTGCACTGACCTTGTATCCAGTAACCTTAATGAAACTCACTTATGAATTCTAACCAATTATCTACACATGTTTTTAAAATTTTTCTATGTGCAAAATCTATGTATCATGCCAGTTGTTTTTCTTCCCAATATTTTCATCCACTGTATCTTTTTCTTGCCTTCTGCATTGGCTAGGACCAAAAATAAAAGTGGAATGGAAGTGGTACTCTTACCCTTTTTCTAGGCAACAAAGGCACATTCCAACACTTCAAGTTCACCTACCCCTCCAGATACACATGCTAGTTTTGTATGTTTTCGTTTTTTCTGTGTTTTACGCATTCACTGTTCATTTGTTGTTATTTTTGGCTGTGCTGTGTCTGCTGCAGCACGCAGGCTCTCTCGTCGTGCGTGGACTTCTCATTGTGGTGGCTTCTCCTGTGCACAGGCTTGGGGTGTGCGGGCTTCGGTCGCTGTGGCACAGGGCTCAGTGGTGTGGTACACGGGCTTGGCTGCCTTGTGGCATGTGGAATCTTCCCGGACCAGCGATCAAACCTGTGTTCTCTGCATTGGCAGGTGGATTCTTAACCACTGGACCACCAGGAAGTCCATTTAATATTCATTTAGATTCACTCACAGATTTACCATTTTCATTGCTCTTCATTCCTTCCTGCTTTTTTGACTTTCCAGCTGTGATAACCTTCCTCTGCCCTAAGAACAACAACCTCTAGTATTTCCTTCGTACAGATCTACAGGTGACAAGTTCTCTATTCCTTTGTCTGGAAACATCTTTATTTAACCTTTATTTTGGAAGGATATTTTTGCTGAGTATAGAATCCTAAGTTGACAATTATTTTCTTTCAACACATTGTAGGTACCATTCTATTACCTTCTGGTGGTTGAGATTACCTTCATTTCTGTGGTTGACATGCTATCTAACAGTGACTCCTCAGAAGGCAATCCTTTCTTTTTCTCCTTTTGCTTCTCTTAAGATTTCTTCTTTGTCTTTGTCTTTTGCAATTTTACTTCTGATGTGTCTAGATGTGAGCTTCTCTTCCTTTACATTGATTGGTATTTGACAGAATTTTTAAATCTATAAATTAATGTCTTTCATTATTTTGGAAACCTCTCAGTCATCAGCTCTTTAAATATTGTTTGTTCCCATTCTTTTTCTCCTCTCCTTCTGAGACACTAAGAAAATTAAAAATGTATTAGGCCTTTTCACTTTATCCTCTATACCTCTTACCTTCTCCTATATTTTACTTCTTTATGTCTTTCCATATTTATTTCTTCTGATTTATTTCCAGGTCACTATATCCCGCTTATGTCTACTCTACAGTTAAATCAATCCATTAAATTTGTTCTCTAGAATGTTCATTGTTTTTTTTTTTAAATCAGATTTTTTTTAAATCTGTTAATATTCTCAACCTTACCTTTTATCTCCCCGAATACAGTAAGCATAATCATTTTAAAGGCTTTGTCTGATAAATCCAGTTACTAGATCTCCTATTTGTGTTTCAAACGTCTATTGTTTTTATAGGTATTTTCTTGTGTATCTGTTTATTTTTTATTGTATGTTTAACTCTGTATTTAGGCTTAGGATAATGTTATCTCCTCCCAGGGAGATTAATATTTTCTTCTGCCTGGAACCTGTGAGATTAGCATTATGGGACTTCCAGTATTCTAGGACTACTTCAATCCAATTTACAACACTGGGATGACTGAAAGAACAGGTTCTTCTATTCTACAATAGTGGCCTTTAAAATTCCAAACCAAAGCAAACGTGTTTCAACCTATTTTAACAATCCCTGGACATGAATGTCTATGGCTTTGGTCCTTCTAGGTTATCCAGTATGGCTCAGCTTCTTGGCTGCTCGGCCTTTACTCAGTGTAAATCCCAGAGGAAAAAGGACACCTAAACACCAGACTCACCTTACTCAGACTTCTCTTCTTCTGGTCCTTGCCTGGTAATTTTTGTTATGTTCTCTAGAATCTACAGGCAGATGTGTTTTATGTTTTGTTTAACTATTTTAACATTTCCTAATGAGAGCATTGTTCTGATTACCTAGTATGCCACAACTGGAAACAGAAGTAAATATTTAAATACTGAGGATGACAGATAACGACTCAACAGTAGTTGAGGGGTTTATGGAAGCTTTTTAAAAAGACAGAATCATGATCTGGATCAAATAATCTTGACCTAAGGGACAAATGCTGGTTTAAAAACTTGAGAGAAAGCCCTCTACTTTCATCTAAGTTGCTGTGACTAGGCTACTTATCTTTGGTAAGGATATAAATGTATACACTAATTCAATTTATTCAGATCTAGTCTATGTATCCTCTCTTGGGCAACAAGCATTTACTAAGCAACTGCATGCTAGACTCTATTCTAGAAACTTGGTTATTTGATAATAACTGAGAAGAAAGACATGGAGAGCTTTATTATAAAGGAAAGAGAGTCAGAGAAGGCGAGTTTGGTAACATAGAGAACATACAAAAAATATATACTGGGGTAAGATTCTGGAAGGAGGTAATAAGATTAAGAGAAGGTAGAAGAGCTAGCCCTGATTAAGAAAATGCCACCTCTTATTTAAATTTAAGGAAATAGTATGCAAGTCAGTAAGGATGCTATTAAACTCACAGAGTTTAGGAATTAGAAAGCTTCTATCTGTTAAGCTCAATTTTCTAGGAGAAGTAGAAGGCAAAGTTAAAGGTGGGATGAGGAGCTTGATGTGAAGTCTTGAAGTAACTTTATGGGGGAAGAAAATCTAATTAGAAACATAAGCAGTTGCCCATTCCATACTATTACATGATTTTTCTCTAGCAATGTTCAGTAGCCTGGATATAGGGTAAATGGCTAGAATTATCCAAGATTAGGAGTTTACAGACTACATATAATGGAAAGACAATGGAGCAGTGATTGAACAGAATGGCAATAGGGTCTAATTGGGACAGAAAAGGAAGCAACACATGAGGAAGGTGACAAAACAAGTTAAGAGAGACGTCAGGAGCCTACAGGTTTAGGCACACGAGTTTTTATTATAAGTAGGTTCTGAATGGTCACTGAAGTAGTTTGCTGGAGTATAACAGAACATAAAGCATGAATGTTGGAACTGAGATGACAAAGGGTATTAAAGGCTAGGTCAGTGTTTCTTAATCTTTTTTCATCATTACCTTAAGATGCCTTTGCAGATATTTTCCCCTTAGCTGCCTCTTCTCCCCAAAGAGGTTTTAATACCACAGATAGACTGTATATCCATTTATCTGTTGTAATTTCCAAGATGTTTTACTCCTCAAGAACCAATTTTTGCCTCCTTGAGGGTGACATCCCCTTTGTTGAAAATACTTGGGCTAGGGTATTGAATAGTGGTTCACATGCCTGCTGAAGTAACTTTTTCAACTGGCATTTTCTTATTGTCAGGCTCCTTTTTCATATGATAGAAAGTGGTACTTAGGTCTCACTGAAATATTAGTAAAATTCAATATGCTACTTAATTTTATGATCTCAAGGAACTTATCATCTTATAAAAATTCTTTGGAACTTAATACACTTTTGAATCTATTTAGGTTGCTAATAAAAGCTTATTCAACAGTTTAAATGCTACTGAATAGGCTTTTGCTTCATGGGTGTTAATTATGGCTATTGACATGGGGAAGAATATTTTACATTCAATTTGGTCAATGTTTTCCTACTCACAAGACTAAATTGTTTACTACTGCTATTTTGCAACCAGTCACTTGGGGGCAGCAAAAATGTTGAGGAATCACAGCAGTTCAGCATTTAAACAGTAGGACACATAGGCACTGTATTCAGTTCAGTTCAGTTCAGTCGTGTCTGACTATTTGCGACCCCATGAATCACAACACGCCAGGCCTCCCTCAGTTCAGTTCAGTTTAGTCACTCAGTCGTGTCCGACTCTTTGCGACCCCACGAATCGCAGCACGCCAGGCCTCCCTGTCCATCACCAACTCCCGGAGTTCACTAAAGACACGTCTATCGAGTCAGTGATGCCATCCAGCCATCTCATCCTCTGTCGTCCCCTTCTCCTCCTGCCCCTAATCCCTCCCAGCATCAGAGTCTTTTCCAATGAGTCAACTCTTCGCATGAGGTGGCCAAAGTACTGGAGTTTCAGCTTTAGCATCAGTCCTTCCAAAGAAATCCCAGGGCTGATCTTCAGAATGGACTGGGTGGATCTCCTTGCAGTACAAGGGACTCTCAAGAGTCTTCTCCAACGCCACAGTTTAAAAGCATCAATTCTTCGGTGCTCAGCTTTCTTCACAGTCCAACTCTCACATCCACACATGACCACTGGAAAAACCATAGCCTTGACCAGACGGACCTTTGTTGGCAAAGTAATGTCTCTGCTTTTGAATATGCTGTCTAGGTTGGTCATTACTTTCCTTCCAAGGAGTAAGCGTCTTTTAATTTCATGGCTGCAATCACCATCTGCAGTGATTCTGGAGCCCATAAAAATAAAGTCTGACACTGTTTCCCACATTCTGACATCTATTTGCCACGAAGTGATGGGACCAGATGCCATGATCTTAGTTTTCTGAATGTTGAGCTTTAAGCCAACTTTTTCACTCTCCTCTTTCATCAAGAGGCTCTTTAGTGCTTCTTTGCTTTCTGCCATAAGGGTGGTGTCATCTGCAGATCTGAGGTTATTGATATTTCTCCCGGCAATCTTGATAGTCTAGAGGGCCACAGTCCTTGGAGTGTCACAAAGAGTCCAACATGACTGAGCAACTAACACATTCAAACACTATACAGTTAACCCTTGAACAACATGGGTTTGAACCAAACAGGTCCACTTATATGTGGATTTTTTTTCAATGGTAAATACTATAGCACTACACGATCCACAGTCAGGTGAATCCCCAGATGGGGAACCTTGGATATGGAGAGACTATGGATACAGAGGAACCATGGGTCAGAGGGACGACTGTAAGTTATATGTGGATTTTTTTTTTTTTCACTTCACAGAGGGTTGATGCCCCTAAACCCTGATGTTCAAGGGACAACTGTAATTTAATGTGTTTAAAATACCTAGTACATACACAGATGAGTTGAGAGACATTTGGAAAGGACAGCAACCAGTTATGAACTTCGGCTAAGGAGTCTAGATTTCACCTGATAAAAAGAACCCATTTAAGGGGTGTCTCAGTGGTAAAAAATCCACCTGCCAATGCAGGAGACATGGGTTCAATCCCCGAGTTGGGAAGATCCTCTGGGAGCAGGAAATGGCAACCCACTCCAGTTTTCTTGCCTGGGAAATCCCATGGACAGAGGAGCCTGGTGGGCTACGGTTCAGGGGATCACAAACAGTCAGACACAACTTGGAAACTAAACAACAAGAAACTAAACAACATAGACATATGCAAGCCATGCCCAGAGGTCTGATTAGATAAGACTGATCTGGTTGCCCGCTCTGTTCATATAGAGTGACGAATATGAGCTAGACATGGGATTAAGTGCTAGAGATGCTGGGCAAACAATAGCAGGACATGAGCAATGTACTTCCTCTCTTCTGCCCACTAGACAAATTTGGGAGGCCCAGAAAGGTTAAATAACACCCTTGAGCTTTCATTTTCCCTCACAAAAATAGGCCTGTGACCACTGGTCTAATGACTACAGAAATAAAACATCTATGTTCATTCAACAGAGGCCATGTAAAAACATAAGAAGCAACTCTCAGAATTCTTTTGACACTTAAGAAAATAGAAAAAGTTTCTCATCTGTCTCAACTATTTCAAGTGATTTTTATTCAAGGGAGCCTGGATCTATGGTTGTATCACTTAAAGCAATAATAAATCCCTCATACATCCCATGGATTTCCAAGCTACTAAAAAAATAGCACTAACAATAACAATTAGTTCTAGACACTGATATTTAATACATGAGCCTTGGTTGTTAAAGAACAGAATAGTGATTAGATATCTAACTTTCACTTCCCTTCCTTGACATTAAAATAACAATGACAAATACCTATACTACTGATATACTTAGAAGTAACCCAGAGTTTTGTTTATTTGATTAGTTTTCACCAATTCTCCATTCCAAATATTCGATAAAAACAAAAAACTACCCCATCTGACTGCTACATTAATTACACAGTACATAAAAAGCCAAGCCAACTGAGCTGAACAAGTTATCCTACAGCTGACCTCTCTTCTCCTTTGCCTTCTTATTCTCTATCTTACCATAATATTGTTATGAATTTAGCACTTTATATGGTTCTCTTAATAGTCTGTTTGCTCCATGGGGGCCAAAGCCATGTCTTATATCTCTCTATCTCTAGCACCTAGAGTAGTTCCTGATATGTAATTGGCATGCATGAGCACGTGCATGTACGTGTGTATATGTGAGTGACTGCATATAAAGGATAAGTGATTTACTTAAAGGGAACTGGCCTTATAAAGAATATGAGAGAAAAGAGAACTACTTTGACAACCAAAATTTCACTATGTCAGGAAAGTTACTTGAAGAGGAATTCTTACCTGGCGTGTCATTACAAAATATGCATACATTGCCATGGCACTTCCATAAGTGATGAAGTAGGTGACTGGCTCCATGATGTCCCAAGAATATTCCCACCAGGTAAGCCGGGCCAAAATGCCAAACTGTGTGGCCATGTAGGCAAGTCCACCCCATAGCACCAAAGTGGTCCTCTTCTCAGCTTTTCTGCTGATTTCAATTCGTACCTATAGGTCACACATGATCAGTCAACTCTAAAGCATTTTGACATAGATCCAATTTTAAACTCTTATTTAAACTGTTCTATGTTCACTTAAGAACAGGGCTTGCAATCAAGATACAAGTTGGTCTCAATTCTAGAAAACATAGTTTGTCTTCCTAAATAGTATCTGCAGTTTTTACTGAATAATATTTTATAGGAATAACATTTTTAGTACATTAGTAGCTGAAAATATGGTGAAATAAGTTAGTTTCATAGGTCTTTATCCAACCACAAGATTATTTTCTTTGAAAGAGGGAAACAAAAATAGGCTAATGTTCTCTCACTGTAGCATTCAAGATTTAATCCATTATTAATTTTTTACTCAAGAGGTCTACTGGGGCAAAAGAGCACAGCGAGTCAGAGCATGGACTCTGGATTCAGGCCCTGATCCAAGAATCACCATAACTTCATTAATGTGTTGTTCTGTTAAATAAGAGAATACAAGTAAAATACGTAGGACAATTCCTAGCACAAAGTAAATATTCAGTAAAGGATGATAATTATTTTGTTATAGCTAATACATTAAAAAAAAAGCTTTGCATTTTGAAAGTACAAAGTTTAAATTTCACCTCCCTTTACAATAGTTCCTCAAACATTTCTAAAGGTCTTAAATTTAATGAGAACAACCTTGAGATATATGTTTATTACTTTTAAGGAAATAAGAAAAAAGTACAATATTATTTATTCTCCTCCTTAATCTCTAATATAGTCTAGTTTCTTAAAGTGGAAATACTTGTATTATTATTAAAAAATAAGGATGACACATCTTCAGTGTAAAACATTCAGCAAAGTATAAAGAAGAAAAATTATTCATGATCCTATCATTCTATTAGCATTTGGGAATACGTCCCTTCTATTTTCTTCTTTGTGTGTGTGTGTGTGTGTGTGTGTGTGTATGGCTATATGTGTAACATATATTTCAATGAAAAATGGAATCATAGTATGCACTACCACGGGCTTCCCGGGGGCCTCAGTGGTAAAGAATCTATCTGCCAATACAGGAGATGCGGGGTTGATCCCAGGGTTGGGAAGATTCCCTGGAGAAGGAAATGGCAACCCACTCCAGCATTCTTGTCTGGGAAATCCCATGGACAGAGAGCCTGGTGGGCTATAGTCCTTGGGATCACGAAAGAGTTGGATGACTTAGTGACTAAACAATAACAAAATGCACTAATGCATACATTATCTTATAATTTACTTTTCATAAAATATGAGTTTTCTATAGCATATTAGATCTACAGAATTGTTTTTTAACAGTTACATGATATTCCATATAATATTAATTCTTAAGTTGGCTAAAATGATTATCTACCTCACTTAGAACCCTTCTTGATCAGCAAGTATTCCAATCTTTGTCATAAAGGTAGTATGTCTGGTTAATGAGAATATATTCAGGCCTCAAAGCTCTAGGTCCATTATTAAGGCCCAAACTATTTCTTTTAAAGTTCTTTCATAGTTTTAATTGGAAGATTTTTATGATTCAGTTCCCCAACTCATCAGGTTAACATAATTCAATCACATACAACTTGGAGGGGGGGAAGCAAACATATATCCTCTGGAAAAAATATTAGTGAAGAGAAAAGTGTGAAATTTGAATTTGCACCTTTTCCAGGGGCGCCAGCTGTTCTTTGAGATCTTCTAATCTTTCAATAAGCTCCCTTTCCTTGTTTAACTGGTGCTGCTCGATGCACAGCGTTGTGTATAGCTGCTGGACCAGTGTCTTTACATCATTCAGTGTTGCTGCATTTTCATGGCTTAAGAGGTCTGAAAGAAAAAGATTGTTTTTAAAAATTTAAGCCTTAATTCAAGGGCCCCCAATCTCTGGGGCCATAGACCAGTACCTCCTGTCAGATCAGCGGCAGCATTAGAGTAGAAATAAAGTGCACAATAAATTAAACAGGCTTGAATCATCCTGAACTGTTCCCCCTCAACCTACCACTGCCCTGGTTGTAGAAAAAATGTCTTCCATGAAATCGGTCCCTGGTTCCAAAAAGGTCGGGGACTGCTGCCTTAAATAAAGAGTTGCTATTCCGAGGGCTATTTGTGATAAGAACAAGGGAGATTCATTCACTATAGGGAATCTACCTGCAGTGCTAAACTGAAGGAAAGGGATAGTTCCTTTTTAAAAAGGAAGAATCTATAAATCCCAGAAAGTAAGTTCCAAATTTGAGCAACTTGAAAATTTTGAAGCCAACATCCACCATTATACTGTTGGAAGTGTAAATGCTACAAGTAATAATAATCTTCATTAGATAAAGACAAAAAATTCAAAATAATAAAAAACTGGGAATAGAACTGCTTTATGATCCAGCAATTCCACTGCTGGGCATACACACTGAGGAAACCAGAATTGAAAGAGACACGTGTACCCCAATGTTCATCGCAGCACTGTTTATAATAGCCAGGACACGGAAGCAACCTAGATGTCCATCGGCAGACGAATGGATAAGAAAGCTGTGGTACATATACACAATGAAGTACTACTCAGCCGTTAAAAAGAATGCATTTGAGTCAGTTCTAATGAGGTGGATGAAACTGGAGCCTATTATACAGAGTGAAGTAAGCCAGAAAGAAAAACACCAACACAGTATACTAACGCATATATATGGAATTTAGAAAGATGGTAACAATAACCCTGTATACGAGACAGCAAAAGAGCCACTGATGTATAGAACAGTCTTTTGGACTCTGTGGGAGAGGGAGAGGGGTGGGATGATTTGGGAGAATGGCACTGAAACATGTATAATATCATATATGAAACGAGTCGCCAGTCCAGGTTCAACGCACGATACTGGATGCTTGGGGCTGGTGCACTGGGACGACCCAGAGGGATGGTATGGGGAGGGAGGTGGGAGGAAGGTTCAGGATGGGGAACACATGTATACCTGTGGCGGATTTATTTTGATATATGGCAAAACCAATACAATATTGTAAAGTTAAAAAATTAAATTAAATTTAAAAAAAAGAGAAATGTTAAAAACTAGTAGAGAAGTTTAGAATTAATCTGATTATTATCATGCTTATTAAAATTTTGATCTATAATTTATCTGTGGTCTTGCCATTTTAACTGGTCATTTTTTCCCTTTAGTAACTAACACTTGAGGGAAAAACATATAGTATTTCAAATTTGCAAATACAAGGTATAAATAAAAATATCATTATCCTAATAATCTTAGCCTCTATATACCTTCCCCCTAACACATCAATTTTTATTTATTCCTGTTGGGCAAAGACATGGACTAGCTCTTTGGGTCTCAACATCAAAGAGCATGAAGTCATGAGAATGACTGAAAAGGTAAATGATGAAATAATTCTTTGATTCAATATCCTCTTCTGTGAGTAGCATGTGTTTCCAGAACTCTAAAAATTATGTTTTGAAAATTTAATAAAAAGCCAGCTAATTTTAGCTGTCAAAGAATTTTTTAAAAAGCACCCAAGTAAAGCTTTTGTTTTAGAATCTTATTAGCCTTGAATGTGACATTCTGTTACCTGGAGCAGGAGGTCAGCCTTCTTCTAAATCAAAATAAGCCATGGTCAGAATTAGTCATGCATTATATATGGAATTTAGAAAGATGGTAACAATAACCCTATATGCAAGACAGCAAAAGAGACACAGGTGTATAGAACAGTCTTTTGGACTCTGTGGGAGAAGGCGAGGGTGGGATGATCTGAGAGAATAGCACTGAAACATGTATATTATCATATGTGAAACAGATCGCCAGTCCAGGGTTGATGCATGAGACAGGGTGCTCAGGGCTGGTGCACTGGGATGACCCAGAGGGATGGGATGGGGAGGAAGGTGGGAGGGGGGTTCAGGATGGGGAACACATGTAAACCCATGGCCGATTCATGTCAATGTATGGCAAAAACCACTACAATATTGTAAAGTAATTAGCCTTCAATTAAAATAATTAAATTAAAAAATTAATTAATTAAAAAAAAGAAAATTAGGTATGAATGGAGCTGTTTAGGTGAAACTCATTTTAGATTCCAGTATAATTTCTCTAAAAATTTGCTTCTGTATCTTCAGAAAAATGTGTACATTTTAAGTACAATGCAGTGAAAAGAGATCTGAACTAAAACCAGGAGTCCTACTAATACAGTAGCCTCTAACTACACGTGGCTGTTGAACACTTAAAAGGTGACTATACTTTACTGAGATGTACTCTAAAGAAAATCTACACCACAAAAAAAGTCTTCATATAAGTTAAAGAATATAAAATATCTCATTAATAAAGTTTTATATTGATGATACATAAAATGAAATAAGCATAGTTTGGATACATGAGACTAGTTTAAAAGTTATTAAAATTAATTTTACCATGTCATACCATGACATGGATGAAACTTAAAAAAAATCATATGAAATGAAAGAAACCAGACACAAAAGACTACATATTGTATGATTCCATGTATATGAAATGCCCATAAGAATTGATGCTTGCAAACTGTGGTGCAGGTGAAGACTCCTGAAAGTCCCTTGGGCAGCAAGGAAATCAAACCAGTCAATCTTAAAGGAAATCAACCCTGAATATTTGCTGGAAGGACTGATGCTAAAGCTCCAAGACTTTGCCACCTGATTTGAAGAGCCAACTCATTGGAAATGATTTTGATGCTGGAAAAAATTGAGGGCAAGAGGAAAAGGGGGCGACAGAGGATAAGATGGATGGCATCACTGTCTCAATGGACAATGAGTTTGAGCAAACTCAGGGAGATAGTGAAAGAGGGAGAGAAGCCTGGCATGCTTCAGTTCATGGGGGTCACAGAGTCAGACACGACTGAGCGACTGAACAACAAGAGCAACGACAATAAGCAGCTGTTGAGAGGTGAAATGGGAGTTGACTGCTATTGGGCATGCAGTTTCTTTTGTGATATAAAAATGGTCTAAAAAAAAGAATTAGTCATGCGTGTATTTCAAATATTCTTCAAGGTGTCCTTCACTAGATTTATCACAGAAATTCAATCAATAAAAAATTCAAAAAAGAGTAGCAAATTGGATTAAAGAAGAGCTGATACAGTAATATGGGCTATAGCACCTAGCACAGTTATCTATCTTCATACTTCAATGAATGTGTGCTGCATTAATGGGAAAAGATTAAAGCAAGAACACCCTGAGCTCGAGAAGTCATCTGTGTCAACAGGGTCTGTTTTGCACTAAAGTTGCAGCTCACATTCACAAATGATTCTACAATTTCCAAAGTTCCAAAAAGAGAAAACTGCACTCTGGAATGTCACAGTAAAGTGGTAAAGTCCACACCTCCTGATCCCCAGGCCTGGAACTGAGTTATAAGGCTTTTACTATGCCTGGAAAATCCCGTGGACCGAGGAGCCTGGCAGGATGCAGTCCATGACGTCGCTAAGAGTCAGACACGACTGACCGACTTCACTTTCACTTTTATGCATTGGAGAAGGAAATGACAACCCACTCCAGTGTTCTTGCCTGGAGAATCCCAGGGATGGGGGAGCCTGGTGGGCTGCCGTCTACGGGGTGGCACAGAGTCGGACATGACTGAAGTGACTTAGCAGCAGTTATTATATATTTACATATCTTATATATATATAAATATATAATATTAATATATATATATTAATTGTATATTATAAAATATTAATATCAATATTAATATTTTCTTGCAAGCTCAGTCCTCTTTCAAAAAGATAATTGTTTAGGTAGGTATAAATTATCTATGGTTAACAAAATCCTCTCACACATATTACTCCATATTTATTCTCATAAATATAATCCATAATTTACAAGTGAGGAATTTGAGTTCTTCAATGGGCTTCCCTGGTGGATCAGTGGTAAAGAACCCGTCTGCCAATGCAGGAGACGTGGGTTCAATCCCTGGCTCAGGAAGATCCCTGGAGAAGGAAATGGCAACCCATTCCAGTATTTCTCCCTGGGAAATCCCATGGAGAGAGGAGCCTGGTGGGCTATAGTCTATGGGGTTGCAAAAGAGTTGGACACAACTTAGAGACTAAACAAAAACAGCAGAAACAATTTGAGTTCTAGAGAGATAAGATTAACAAACATTTTTGTATTAGGTACCAATAACCTCAGATATGCAGATGACACCACTCTTATGGCAGAAAGCGAAGAAGAACTATAGAGCCTCTTGATGAAAGTGAAAGAGGAGAGTGAAAATGTTGGCTCAAAGCTCAACATTCAGAAAACTAAGATCATGGTATCCGGTCCCATCACTTCATGGGAAATAGATGGGGAAACAGTGGAAACAGTGTCAGACTTTATTTTTCTGGGCTCCAAAATCACTGCAGATGGTGACTGCAGCCATGAAATTAAAAGACGCTTACTCCTTGGAAGGAAAGTTATGACCAACCTAGACAGCATATTGAAGAGCAGAGACATTACTTTGCCAACAAAGGTCCGTCTAGTCAAGGCTATGGTTTTTCCAGTGGTCATGTATGGATGTAACAGTTGGACTGTGAAGAAAGCTGAGCACCAAAGAATTGATGCTTTTGAACTGTGGTGTTGGAGAAGACCCTTGGACTGAAAGGAGATCTAACCAGTCCATCCTAAAGGAGATCAGTCCTGGGTGTTCATTGGAAGGATTGATGTTGAAGCTGAAACTCCAATACTTTGGCCACCTGATGCAAAGAGGTAACTCATTGGAAAAGACCCTGGTGCTGGGAAAGATTGAGGGCAGGAGGAGAAGGGGACGACAGAAGATGAGATGGTTGGATGGCATCACCGACTCAATGGACATGGGTGTGGGTGGATTCTGGGAGTTGGTGATGGACAGAGAGGCCTGGTGTGCTGCGGTTCATGGGGTCACAAAGAGTCGGACACGACTGAGCAACTGAACTGAACTGAACTGAGCTATTCAAAAATTCTATATTAGGTACTGAGCTATTCAAAATCACTGCAGATGGTGACAGCAGCCATGAAATTAAAAGATGCTTGCTCCCTGGAAGAGAAGCTATGACCAACCTAGACAGCATATTAAAAAGCAGAGACATTATTTTGCCAACAAAGGTCCATCTAGTCAAGGCTATGGTTTTTCCAGTAGTCATGTATGGATGTGAGAGCTGGACTATAAAGAAAGCTGAGCGCCAAAGAACTGATGCTTTTGAACTGTGGTATTGGAGAGTCTCTTGAGAGTCCCTTGCACTGCAAGGAGATCCAACCAGTCAATCCTAAAGGAAATCAGTCCTGACTATTCATTGGAAGGACTGATGTTGAAGTTGAAACTCCAATACTTTAGCCATCTGATGTGAAGAACTGACTCTTTGGAAAAGACCCTGATGCTGGGAAAGATTGAAGGCAGGAGGGGAAGGAGACGACAGAGGATGAGATGGTTGGACAGCATCACTGACTTGATGGACATGAGTTTGAGCAAGCTTCAAGAGTTGGTGATGGACAGGGAAACCTGATGTGTTACAGTCCATAGGGTCACAGAGAGTCAGACACAACTGTACGACTGAACCGAACTGAACTGAGTTATTCACTACAGAGGCACATGCTCAGTCACTTCAGTTACGTCCAATTCTTTGCAACACCTGTAGATGGACTGTAGATGGGCAAGCTCCTCTGTTCATGGGATTTCCCAAGCAAGAATACTGGAGTGGTTGCCATTTCCTTCTCCAGGGAATCTTCCCAAACAAGGGATCAAGCCCACATCTTCTGCAGCTCCTTCATTGGCAAGCGGATTCTTTACCACTGAGCCACCTAGGAAGCCTCACTGTGGTGGGGAAAAATCAAATACAAGCTAGTTCCTTCCCTTAGTGAAACCTAATAATGATATTCACAAAATTGCAGAGCTAGCAAAAGATCTGACTGGTTGTCCAATGACTTTTATTTCATGCTCTTTCCTTTTCTATTTCCACTTTCAAATCATAATTACACTTAAAAGTGCTTAGCAATCCAGGGAGGGAGGAAGGGAGGAAAGAAGAAAGGAAGCAAGCATGCAAACTAAATAGACTCTCCATCTTCCTTTTCCTAATGAAGCACAGACGTTAATGATCAAATATGTGTGGTCAATCATAACCTGAAAATCTATTAAATCCAAAATCAGGCTTGGTATTTGTTTTATAAAAAAGTCAGTGTCTATTAAAATATCATTCACTGAAGACATATTTTAAAACTAATATTCATATTCTGAGTTCTGCTGTGTAGAAAATTTATTTTTTATTTCAATCTTTTCTTTCATGGCTTCTTCTGTATTTTATGGTATAGTCAGAAACATTTCTCAATCCAAGTTTGTTTCTCCATTGATTTTTTTTTTTTGCTACAATAAATTATAAAATAAGTAGTTAAGTGAATGGGTACATACATTTATACATTCATACAGTAGGTAGCAGCTATGAAAAAGAATAAGGAATTCTTTATGCTCTGGTATTTTAAGATTTTCAGAATACACTGTTAGGTAAGAAAAGCAATCTGGTGGTTTAATACCCTGACATTTAGTTTCACTGGAATGATGTTTCCCTAAATATCCCCAATTCCCCAAAATTCCCTGTATAGTTCTGAATTAGAGTTAGCCACAAGAGAGACTTAAGTGAGATTCTGGAAAGCAGGAGAGAAGCAGAAGCCCTGAAGAAGCTCTGAAGGTAGTAAGACAGATGCAGAGGTGCCTGGAGATGCCAGCGTGAGCCTGCTCTCCCTGGCTCTGCATCCGGCTCTTTATCCTCAGCGGCCACCTCTGAAGATTCACAGCAAATCACACCTTCAGTCAGGTGCACCTGCTAGAGCTGTGCTGTCCAAAACAGCAAGCGCTGGCCATGTGTGGCTGCTTGAATCAAAGTGAAATAGCATGTAAAATTCAGTTTCTCGGTCACACTAGCCACATTTCAAGTGCTCAGTAGGCACAGAGGGCTGATGGCTACCATACTAAACAGTGCAGAAATGTAACATTTTCATCATCACAGAAGTTCTATTTGATCACCCTGTCTCAGGGATTTCTCCACCAGCCCTTCTTTGCTAATTCTCCTTAACCTAAGAATTAAGGAGAATTTCCAGGTTCCCTGGCAAGCTTTGATTTGTCCACATTTGCCACCACTTCAAAATTAGTACCTTTTCTCTGATCTTCCAAGCTCCCCTTTACGGACTTACTTCTTTACTTTCATCTACAACTGTACAAAGTCTCATGCCTATAATAAATCTTTTATTCCACATCATTCAGAGCTCTGCTTCCCCAATTGAATCCTGACTGACATATGCAATATGTATGCTATGCTATTATTTGCATAAAAAGGGGAAAAATTATGCATTCACACTTGCTTATGAATGAACTATCTCTGACAGGAAACCTAAAAAACTAAGAAAAATGCTTGCTGGTAAGAGGAGAAAAGGGTGGCTGGTAAAACAGGAATGAGAAATTTTCTCCTATATATTCTTAGACTTTGGGATTTGAACATTGTGAATGTATTACCTATTCAAAACAAATAAGATTTTATGTGCTCCAACATACCTTCAAATGGCAATGAAAAGATTATAAAATGATAATTCATAGGAGATCAATCTTAGAGATTTCCAGTTCTAGACCTGGCTGAACAAAGAGCTGCTATCTTTCTGACCAGGTATCAGAGTAGCCCTGGCAAACTCAGGGGACTTAGCTTTATTTTGCTAAGATTTTCCTGACAGGGAAAATATGCTTCCATGATATTGTCATGGTAGAGGAAAACAACAACCTCAAACCCCTCAACCCTGAAAAATCTGCCCATATATTTGGAGATGAAATTATAGGAAGAGAGAAGATAAATCTGCTAATGGCTTAACTTCTGGATGATTTGAGTATGCTTCACTAAAAATTAATTAAGATGTTTATTAATGTTTCTGCACATGCCATCAATGCCAGGATAATTAAGGTACACAAAGATAGAGAAATGTGCAAAAATAATAGGTTAAACACTCTTTTCAGCTAGTATAATGGTTTGGAAAAGACTGGCTATTTGAGTCACTGGTATTTGGTTTGCCTGTTCAACTGTTTCTCTCAATTATTCACATTATTAGGACAGAAGCAAGGTCTCAAGTATCCTCTGGATGGATAAATGGGACAAAGGGCTCAATGGTGCCAATCAAAATGATCCTTCTCATTACAAACACTCTCAGACTCTTTGCAACCCCCATGGACTGCAGCCCACCAGGTGCCTAACTCCATGGGATTCTCCAGGCAAGAATACTAGAGTGGGTTGCCATTTCCTTTTCCAGGGGATCTTCTCAACCCAGGGATTGAACCCAGGTCTCCTGCATTGCAGGTGGATGCTTTATTGTCTGAGCTACTAGGGAAGCCCCAAGATCAAATTTAAAACCATCTAACTGCTACAATAACTACTTCTCTCATCCTGCAGAGGTCAGAGAGGAATCCAGCCATACATAGCTATGGTAACCAAGAGAATGCAATGGAACTTGCACCTAGCCTTGCTACTATGACCTGCCCCTTTGTTCCATTTCAGCTTTTTCCTGGCTCTTCCCTCCAATTTTGGTGTTAGGTACAAGAGCTGTTAGTACTTAGGTATTTATGTACTATGTAGTACTTGTGATCTAATAATTATATTAGGATCTAATACAATTTAAATCCTACATGAATAAGTTCTCTATCCTCAGTGCCTGGTGAAGTGTGTGAAGTTAAAGTTTATTGGTGTACAATGTTCATAGAGCATTTTTTAGTTCTAAAGTACTACCCAAACACAGGGAAAAGAAAAACAGGAGAAAAAAGTGAAAATTAAAGGAGGGTAAGGAATGAGTTCTGAAAGAGATGGGAATACCAGACCACCTGATCTGCCTGAGAAACCTGTATGCAGGTCAGGAAGCAACAGTTAGAACTGGACATGGAACAACAGACTGGTCCCAAATAGGAAAAGGAGTACGTCAAGACTGTATATTGTCACCCTGCTTATTTAACTTATATGTAGAGTACATCATGAGAAACACTGGGCTGGAAGAAACACAAGCTGGAATCAAGATTTTTGGGAGAAATATCAATAACCTCAGATATGCAGATGATACCACTCTTATGGAAGAAAGTGAAGAGGAACTAAAAAGCCTCTTGATGGAACTGAAAGAGGAGAGTGAAAAAGTTGGCTTAAAGCTCAACATTCAGAAAACAAAGATCATGGCATCTGGTCCCATCACTTCATGGGAAATAGATGGGGAAACAGTGGAAACAGTGTCAGACTTTATTTTTGGGGACTCCAAAATCAGTGCAGATGGTGATCGCAGCCATGAAATTAAAAGACACTTACTCCTTGGAAGAAAAGTTATGACCAACCTAGATAGCATATTCAAAGGCAGAGACATTACTTTGCCAACACAGGTCTGTCTAGTCAAGGCTATGGTTTTTCCAGTGGTCATGTATGGATGTCAGAGTTGGACTGTGAAGAAAGCTGAGCACCAGAGAATTAATGCTTTTGAACTGTGGTGTTGGAGAAGACTCTTGAGAGTCCCTTGGACTGCAAGGAGATCCACCCAGTCCATTCTGAAGGAGATCAGTCCTGGGTGTTCTTTGGAAGGAATGATGCTAAAGCTGAAACTCCAGTACTTTGGCCACCTCATGCGAAGACTTGACTCATTGGAAAAGACTCTGATGATGGGAGGGATTGGGGGCAGGAGGAGAAGGGGACAACAGAGGATGAGATGGGTGGATGGCATCACTGACTCGATAGAAGTGAGTTTGAGTGAACTCCGGGAGTTGGTGATGGACTTGGGAGGCCTGGCGTGCTGCGTGATTCATGGGGATACAACTGAGCGACTGAACTGAACTGAAGGAATGAGTAGAAAAAACTGTGTCAAGACTTTAAAAACTATTCTGGTGCTCACTTTGGCAGCACATATAGTAAAACTGGAACGATACAGAGAAGATTAGCATGGCCCCTGTGCAAGGATGGCATACAAATTCATGAAACGTTTCACATTTTTCTGTATCAACCTAGAGGGATGGGATGGGGAGGGAGAAGGGAGGGAGGTTCAAGAGGGAGGGGACACGTACGCCTATGGCTGATTCATGCTGATGTCTGACAGAAAACAACAAAATTCTGTAAAGCAATTATCCTTCAATTAAAAAATTTATTAATTAAAAAAAGAAATAGGGAAAAAAACTATTCTGGGACAGTTTTCCTTCATTAACTATTTTAACTTTTATTAGATAAACTGTATTTGTCCATCTGCGCAGTGTATATACAGAACCCTAGTGTGCTCGTCTCCTAACACCCAAACCTAGCGCTGCCAGTTCACTTTCTCCATTTGTGAGTGAGAGCCGCTCAGTCGTGTCCAACTCTTTTCCACCCCATGGACTATACAGTCCATGGAGTTCCCCAGGCCAGAATACTGGAGTGGGTAGCCTTTCCCTTCTCTAGGGGATCTTCCCAACCCAGGGATCGAACCCAGGTCTCCCACATTGCAGGCGGATTCTTTACCAGCTGAGCCACAAGGGAAGCCCAACAATACCAGAGCGGGTAGCCTATCTTCCTGACCTAGGAATTAAACCGGGTCTCCTGCACTGCAGGTGGATTCTTTACCAACTGTGCTTTCACTAAAAACAGTTACAATGTTGAGACCAATAGGCTTACTCTTCTGGATGAACAGCCTCCCTCTCAATACAGAAATTCAACTGTTTTCTTACTGAATGCAACTGGAAAAGAATAGTAACTTGGATGCCCGCATTATCTCCCTCAGACAGGGAGAGGAAGATAATGTAATGGAAACACTACCTTGTGTGTGTGTACTGAGTCGCTGAATCACGTCTGACTCTCCGCGACCCTATGGACTGTAAGTAACACACCAGGTTCCTCTGTCCATGGGATTCGCCAGGCACAAATACTGGAGTGGGTTGCCATGCCTCCTCCAGGGTATCTTTCTGACCCAGGGATCAAACCTGCGTCTCCTGCATTGGCAGGCAGATTCTTTACCACTGAACCACATGGGGAGCCCTAAAACTTACATTTTTTCAAAAGAAAAAAAAACTTAGTTTTACTATGTTTTAAAAGTTAAGGGGAAAAGTGTTTATAAACTTAAAGGAGTATTATTTAAGCTTCTGTGAAAAATGGTATATAATGACTGAATCTCTCATTGGCTAAGAAAGCAGAGCTGAAAGAGCTTTGATGTCTAGATTTAAATATTAAAATTATCTTTTTAAGTTCTATAATAATGCTGCTAATGAGCTTACCAAATTTCACATTTCAATTTACAATTATCCCATGAATTAGAGACTTCTGACCCTTGCAAATTTCACGTCTGTCTTCTAGCGAAGGTGGACAGATATTCTACAGCTCTGAGGTACAGATAAGTCAAAGAGTTATATATGGCTACCACGTTGATTACCAAAGAATCAAATATAATTTCTCCCCTTTTCGGTTTCTACCTTTATTTTCTTTATTCAACTTGAGAATAGTCTTATTAAAAAAACTAAAACATATTCATTTCTATTTAAAAAACATAGTATTAGGACAAGATGGTTGGAAATATTCATTGATTTAAATACCTCTAGTTTTTGAAAACATAACAGATAGAAGCTTGTATCATTACTTTCATGATTGTTATACCTTACATAAGACTACATTAGTCAACTTTTAATATTTTAGTGAGATTCTATTTCCTTTGGACATATACCCCAGAGTGGGATGCTGAATCATGTGGCAGTTCCATGTTGGTAAAAGTTCCATGCTGGTAAAAATTAATTTTATAATTATAAGATGAATAAGTTCTGGGGATCTAATGTACAGCATAATGACTATGGTTAAAACTGCAACGTATACTTGAAAGTGGCTAAGAAAGTAGACATCAAGTATTCTCATCAAAAAGAAATGGTAACTGTGAAATAGCTCCTCTAGGCCCTCCTGCGCCCGCGCAGCCACGGCTCCTTGGACATGGGGTTGCTCCTCCCAGCTGCCGCCCCTGGCCTCATGAAATGATGGAGGTATTAACTAATCTTACTGTGATAATCATTTCTCAACACCTAAGTGTATCAAATTATCACACTGTATATCTTAAACGTACATAATATTATGTGTCAATTATATATCAATAAACCTATGGAAAAAATACAAAAACTAAGTAAAATAAGGCCTGTACTTCTGCTATTTTAGAGAACTTTCTAGTTCAAGAATCAGAGAATAAAGAAGAAAAACATATTAGCATAGCTAATATATATAGCTAACAATTCTTGGTTTACACGTTTAGTTATTCTAACTTAACTATTAAAGGATACTTTAACTCACTTAATTCACTCAATATAGAATGATTACCTAAGTCAACAAGTATGTAAAAATCACAGGACCTTCCCTCTGAGCACTTGAAAAAGGATTACGAAGGATTCAGAGAAGACAGTGATCACTTCTGGTTGGCTGGGAGTCAGAGAAAGAATAGGATCATGAAAGTCTTCATGGAAGAGCTGACATTGATGATTTTGACATGAGGAAATGGTAAAAAAGGAAAAAGGCATCTCAGGAAAGGTGAGCAAACACTAACACGGCAAAGAATGAGGACATATATAGTTCAGGAAAGCAGAAAGGAGCACACAGTGGAGGGAAAGTAGCATCATTGAAAAGGAAAAGAGAAAAAATTTAAAGGTAGAGGCAAGCCAGATTTTGAGGAAGGCATTCAATACTTAGGCTTTTACCTTTTCTACGTTAGGGACAATTCACAAAAGAAGAATGGAGGGGACTTCCCTAGCGGACCAGTGGTTAGGAATCTGTGATTCCACTGTAGGGGGTACAGGTTTGATTCCTCGTCATGGGACTAGAATTCTGTGCAGCAAAAAAACAAAACAAAACAAAAAGCAGAATGGAAAAAAACAAATGTCTTAGGAAGCTGATGGATGCGGTGGTGGTAATAAGAGGGGAATTAACAACATCAGCAAGCGACTATCAAGGCAAAGAGAGAAAAATGACCAAAAAGACACACTTCAAAGTGCTATTTCAGAGGGTTAGTTAATACCATCAGTACTGTGCAGAGTCACATTGGAGAGCAGGGTGAAAAGAAAAATCAGTAATACTGATTATCTTTACTTAAATTTTTGATGTTTTATCAGGAATTTTTTGCATTAACTTTGGTTTTTAACAGTAGTTCTTTAAAATATTTGATTACTGAGTTTCTTGGCGTGTTCTTAGAATCTGCACCTAAGACAAACATCCTAACTTTTTCACACAAAAGCATATACATGTCAGAAATTCCCAAGAACAATTATTGTACAATAATTGACTTTCAGAATGCTAACCCCTAGCCATCAAAAAAAGTGGGGTTAATTCCTGTTACATACATTTAAGAGGACAGGGAGTTGCATAATTTGTTTACAAAAGGTTCCTCAAATAACATTAAAGTAATGTTACTTTTAGCTTGAATGGAGGGAAGGAGTTTAAGTTATGTAGAACACTTCTGGTTTCTGTTTTAGTCAGTATACTAGCCAAGTGCTACCTATATGTAAAACTTAGAGTATTCTTTGAATACTGTCTGTTTCTCAAGTTTATCCAGGGAAAAACAAAGTTCTTTCCAAAAGCCCTTCTCATGTTTCTCTGACCTTATCAAGGTTACTTTTTACCTCTCTTTGGTGGTCGTACATGATACGTTAAGTCATTAATGACCAGCTTAAAGTCGTCAAGGAGGAGGAGGTCTATTCCTGTTGAGGCAGCAACTCGAACGCCATCTGTGAAAAATTTAAATGTGAAAAATTTAATTTGTCATATGTCCATAATTATTCAAGAGTGGTCAGGAAAGAAAGCAATCCTCAAAATAGATTTTAAAATTATGTCTTTTAAATTTCAGTTAGCTTTTTGCCTTATCCCCAAACTCTATGCGAAATAAAGCTTATATTACCTGAGGCTTTTTGTTTTCATGGCCTCAAGTCTGTGAAGATTTAACAACGTACTTTTCTGGCAGAACTTTATGAACAAATGAAATAATTACATAGGTGTCATCTGGAAACCTAGGGTCACTGGGAGAGCTGCATGGATGTCTATTTGTCTATGATGGAAATTGGCTGTTAAAAAACCAACATCATCTAGTATATGGAACTTTGCAGTATAGTTACTGATTAGTTGCCAATAATTCAGTAGGGGCAGAGGCTAGGGTGAGTAAAGTACACCAAGTTCATCTATTAATTATGAGTTGAGAATTAAGCATATTTAAACTACAGGGACTTACTGTACTAGGCTTTTATGTTTTCTATACATTTAAAATTTTTCAAAGTGAAAGTGGTAAAAATGTAAGGCACTTAAAAAATAAATAAATGAAATGGATGTCATGTCAAGTGGGAATTTTAGTGCCTTATTTTCTATTACTTTCAAATCCCATGTCTTTATTTTATAAACGTTTATGTGAAAGACATAAAAAGATCTAAAAAGAAGTCCTAATATTTCATATCTTCAGAGATGATGGCTCAACTACTGGATAAGTTTATTCTATGCCTAAGGTAATGACAAAAGGTCTCAAAAGTATAAAATGTGACTGATGGCTCATCTTTGCCCATGGCATTATATGTGAGGTGCTTTTGAATGAGATCCCTGTGTATTTATATATACCCTTACTAAAACTGAACAATCATATTCTAAAAACTGGGAGAGAAATCACTGTCTCTCCTGACATTTGCTAAGCAAAAAATTATGTCCCAAAGTTAAAAGCATGGGATTCATTTGCAGCGTGTGTGTGTGTGTGTGTGTGTGTGTGTGTGTGTGCACAGAATCAGTTTAGGGGGGGAACAAGGGGTGGGTGGAAATGAATAATGAAGGTGACTATACCTGGTGAATAGATTGCAACTCTGTCAATGCCCCGGTCCTCTTCTTGTAGTTGTCGTAAAAACACACCAACAGAGTCTGAGATAGGTTTGAGTGTGAACTGACAGCGTTCACGCCGGGATGGTAGCCTCACAGATATCACAGGTAACCCATTTTGATACACCACTGTCACATCTGAATGAAAAAGACCCATAATCATATGATAATCAGATTTCATTAAAAGTTAAAGTGATATTATTAATCTTCTTAAATGGGGGTTTACTACTATTAGTGTGGTTTAAAATGTTTCCAAAGGTTCAAGAATATGCCCTTTAGCTTTAATTGAAGATTATTCTGGGAATTGGCTTATGGAAGATTATATCTATCACATAAATCACTTTTCAGAACAAATAAAATATGCAGAGGATTATCTTTCAAGTGGGTCAAGAGGAGGCTTTCCCAGAAACTTGAGGTAAAGTTCTTGGTATTGGTGAATACAAACCCTGATTCCATTTACTAAAATTTTATTAAGTAGCCAGAGATTGCAGGGCCAAATTCTATATCCTGTAGGAGATGGCTCTTGGGAGCCAGAGCTTTCAAGGATTCGTGGGGGAATAACATGTGAAAGTCTACCAATAAGTAAGACTTACTCAAGGACAGCAATTCATATTTATAGTACATATAATATTACATCCAAAGTGCTTGATAAATAAGCATTCTCTTATACAATGTGGACATACTATGATACAATAAAAAACAATTTCTTTTAAGTTCTCTTGAACATTTTCCTGAGGTTAGCAAGAAGTCAAAGCTCAACATTTTGGGACTTACTAACAGAAAGTTATTAAGGGAAACATTAACATAAGCTACACAACTGACAGGATTTTCTACAACACTTTGGCACAGAATTCCTTATTTTCTTGTTTTATTCCTTAATTCTTAATTTATAGAACCTTAGTCTCTAAAACAAGTGTCAGAATAACTCTTTCAAATCATTTTCAAATGAATTTTCAAATAACTTTTGAACAAGAATTTTTTACACAAGCAACCAAGCATTTAAAGGTGGTAGGTAATTTAGCATTAGCCTGTAAAAGGAAAACAGGGTATGGAGTCAAATCTGGCATGGAATCCTGACTTTAACTTTGGACATATTATATAACTTCTGTGAGCCTCACCTTTTCATGTATCAAATGGATTTAATCCCTAACTGAGACAGTTGTTGTGAGGAATAAATAAACCATTTATAACATACTGCTTTTAGATGAGTGGTTTATTAGCTTTTAAAAAAAATAATTAAAAGATACATTCTATAAAGTTTGTAAGGATTCATACTCCTTAAAACTGAAGAGAAGAAATTACATAGAACAGTGTTCTGAATTTTCTAAATGCATTAAACTTTCATAATTGTAGTCATTTACATCTTTTTTCCTCACCCGGTCTAGTAAATGACAACGCCTATAATGAACACAGAAGCCTCACACTACAGTGTTCATGACTTAAATAACGCTTATTGAAACACAGTTTATCAATAACAAAATACATTCTTATTTGAAATGAGTATTTGATGAATTCTGATGTAACAGGATAAAGAACATTTCTATTAGCCCCCCAATTCTCTTGACCTCATTCCAGTTAACCCCGGGCAACTACTGATTGGCTTTTTGTCACCATGGATTACGTTTAGTGTTTAGACTTCTGTACTGCTGGAACGGCACAGCATGTGCTCTTCTGTACCTGGGTGACTTTGAGATTCATCCATGTTGTCACATGCACTGGTACTGATTTGTTTTTACTGCTGAGCAGCATCTAACTATACATGGACACACTGTAATTTTGTTCATCCATTTACCATGACTGACATGTCGATTGTTTCCAGGTTTTGACTACTATGAATAAGCTCTTTATGATTATTTTCTTAGAAGTCTCTGAGTAGACATTTGTTTTTGTGGTATACCTTTTCTCATCCTTTTACTTTTAACCTACCCATGTCTTTATATTTTAAGTGGGTTTCCTGCAGTCTTGCTATTTTATCCAATCTGACAATCTGTCTTTTAAAGTATGTATATCTTTTGCATTTAATAAATTATAAATATGGTTATGTATAAGTCTGCCCTCTTGCTACTTTTCTTGACTCAATTCTTTCTTTTACTTTCCATCTATTCTTGCCCTCTTTTAGATTAACTGAGTATTTTTATGATTACATTTAATCTCTACTATGGGCTTCCCTGGTGTCTCAGCGGTAAATAATCTGCCTGCCAATGCAGGAGACCCAGGTTAGATCCCTGGGTTGGGAAGATACCGTGGAAAAGGAAACGGCAACCTACTCCAGTATTCTTGCTTGGGAAATCCCTTGGACAGAGGAGCCTGCTGGATTACAGTCCATGGGATTACAAAGGAGTTGGACATAACTTAGCAACTAAACAACAATACCAACAACAAACTGGCTTATTAACTGTACCTCTTCATGGTTTTGGGTTACTCTACAGCAAGTAATGGCAGTGTTTTTCTATAAAGGGTAGATATCAAATACTTTAGGTTTTTGGCAGTCATAAAATCTCTGTTGCAACCTAAGACTCTGCATTGCGGTATAAAAGCAGTCCCAGGCACTATGAAAACAAATACGCATGGCCGTGTTGCAACAAACTGTATTTACAAAATTAAGGAGTGTACTGGACTTGGCCTATTGGGTCTGCAGAACCCACCTCAAGGGTTTGCAATATACATCTTTAATTATCACAGTTAACCTTCAGGTCATATTATACCACTTTAGATATAGTGTAAGAACCTTATAACAATATGCTTCCATTTCCCCTGCATTGTGCTACTGTTCTACATTTTATTTCTATATGTTACAAACCACAAACTATTTTTACTTTGACAATGAATTATATTTTAAAAATTTCAAAATGAGAAAAATGTCTTTTACATTTATGTGCATATTTACCCTCTGGTGTTCCTCTTTTTTTTTTTTTTTTTGGTATAATCCACATTTCCATTTGGTATCATTTTCCTTTTGTCTCATGAGATTCCTTACACATTTCTTGTTGGGCAGATATGTTGGCAATAAATTCTCTCAGTTTTGGTTAAGTCCAAAAAAGTCTTTATTTCATCTTCATTTTTGAAAGACAATTCTGCTGTCTAAAAATCTAGTTTTTTTTCCCTTCCAGTACCCTAAAGAACTTCTAGTTTGTACAGTATGTTATACATTTGTGTACATTCTTATCTTTGTTCCTTTGTATATGGTATGTCTTTTTCCCTCTGGCTGCTTTTAATATTTTATTTTTATCATTGGTTTTCAGCAATCTGATTACAATGTTCTTTTCTATGGTTTTCTTTATGATTGTGCTGTTTGGGAATTGTTAAATTTCTTAGGTCTGTGGGCTCATCATTTTCATCAAATTTATAAAAACTCTGGCCATTATTCAAATATTTTTCATGTCTCCCACACCTCTCCTTCTGGATTCCAATTACACTCATATTATACCATGTGGTACTGTCACACAGGGCACTGAAGCTCTTTTCATATATTTCAGTTTTCTCAGATTCATTTTGGATGGTTTTAATTGCTATGTTCTTCAATGTCACTGATCTTTTCCTCTGTAGTAGTTAATCTGCTATTAATTCCATCCATACTGGTTTTCATTTCATATATATTTTCATCTCTAGAAGTTCCATTTGTTTATTGTTCTATTTTCTATTGTATTATGCTTACGTTTTTTCTTTTCTTTCCATGAATATAAGAATCATATTTATAATAACTATTTTAAAGTCTTTGTCTGTTAATTCCATCATTCCTAGGTCTGGTTCTATTGACTAATTCCTGCCCCCACCCACAACCCTGCAGCTTCATCATATGCCTAGTAGTTCTTGACTGGAGATTAGACATTGTGACTTTTACATTGCTGAATGCTGGATTTTGTTGTATAGTTACTGCATATTAGCTTGATCCTCTCGAGTCTTTTAAGACAAATCTAGAGAATCCTTGGCCCCCCTTCCAAGCTATGCTTCTTCTGGGAGTCTCTACTGAATGTTCATGTAGTCAGAGATGCCTCGCCTCTCTAGCTGGAGAGAAGTCAAACGATTTCTGGCCCTGAGTGAGCACTAAGAGTTATTCATTTCACAGCTTCTGCTGCTGCTAAGTCGCTTCAGTCATGTCCGATTCTGTGCAACCCCACAGACGGCAGCCCACCAGGCTCCCCTGTCCACAGGATTCTTAGGCAAAAAACTGGAGTGGGTTGCCACTTTCTTCTCCTTTACAGCTTCTGGTAATTGCTATCTCCTGGGAAGTTGTTATAGCCTGGCTTTGTGGCTTAGAATTTAACCAAAGCCTCAGGCTGTGAGCTGAAGCAATGTAAGATTAATTTCATTTGCTTCTCTTTCCTCAGATCAAAGTCCTGTCTAGCCTACTGTCCAGTGTTAAAAACAGTATTTTCATGTGTTTTTATCTGGTGTTCTAGCTGTTGACAGCAGGATAGCAATTCCCATAGCAGTTAATGCCTTGTGGATACATGATTTGAATTTCTACATAAAAAATAAAAAGCAGTCATAAATCTCTATTTATTCTTTCCAAAAGGACAGTCTGAGTTTTCTAAGGGAAATGAGGCCAAAATAGTAATACAAAGTTAATACATACTATGTACCATCTAAAGTTCAATATCTAAAACAACTTGAAATTTTTGTCATTTTCTTTCTCGTTTTTAAAAGAATCCTTAGCCATCCATTGCTTCTTTAAAGTCAGAGCCAGTAATGTTAGGGGAAGCACACTGATTGAAAACGCCCACCCTGGCCAGGAACCACAGTAACTATCTGCATGAGTGTTTTACGACAGGAGGTTCTGGTAAGGAACAGGGAACTAATAAGCCTCCACCAACCAGAAGAGTTCGGGAAAGGTCAAAAGGAGACACCACCTGTCCGACCACCTCCCAGAATCCTTCTCTCTGGCATCCATCTTGGCTGAACAAGGCGTGTACCACCAGGAAGGACTCTGAGTCAGAATGATTGGCTAAAGACAACCCGGAAACTAATCCCATCACCATAAAACCATGGTGACAGAGCAGACTGCAAACCACTTGACAGAGCAGTTCTCCTGGGTTCCCTTACCCTACTGCTCTCCTCCGGGTGCCCTTTCCCAATAAAATCTCTTGCTTTGTCAGCACATGTGTCTCCTCGGACAATTCATTTCTGAGTGTTGGACAAGAGCCCAGTTTCGGGCCCTGGAAGGGGTCTCCCTTCCTGCAACAGTAACATAAATATCCATATTTGTTCTATAAGCAGTAATGATGATGGGGGTCATAAAATTAGGTGATTAACTTGTCTACCTGGTGTTCCCCCTCACCACCATCCAGTCTTCTTTCTACATGTGAAAATATTCAACCACAGATTTCAAGAAGTAGTCAGAGTTAAATTAAAATAAAAGATAGGAATCTGTGAATCTTAAACACATAAACTATGGGTGATTTCACTAATATATCAGTTTCACGGGTAAGTGCTTAGGGATTACTGTTTCAAAATAACTGAGACAAAGTAAACAGGCAAAATTAAGGTTTTTATCACTCAGTTTAACTTTTTTAAGATTATGAAGTTGTTAAAAGGAGTTAAATATGAAAGCTTTGAATTTTAAGATTATGAAGTTGTTAAAAGGAGTTAAATATGAAAGCTTTGAAAAACTTGGCAAAGATAGCACATTTCAGAACTAACAAATCTTTAATATAATACGGCTTTCGAAATAAATCCCCAGGTCTCATTCTTTCCCACACACTCAATTGTAATGCAAATACTAGATTTCTTGTTTTGCAACCAAAGAATAACAATTACCAAAGTTCCTCAAGTTTAATAATATACAAAATGGCTGTAGGTTGTAGTGAAGTCACAATGGGAATTTACAAGCTAATGACAGCTGTCAGCTACTATTCTCTAGAGTCAAATATTCTTTTCAAATGCAAATTGCATCAAGTAGCTTTTTGGTTGGTTAAAAAAAAATCTTTTGCTCTGATTTCCATTTCAATAAATAAGAAATAATCTAAAGTATGTTCTGGAGCAGTGTACTTCAAAGAAACCTAGAAGTTATGGGGCATCCAATATAAATACTGAGAGACAGAATATGACAACTGAAGTAGGAATAAAAATTAAAAGGCAAGGAATTTTCCAGAGTAAAAAGAGAACTGCAAGGACAACAGACATCGGGTTAAAGAAGTAATATATTAAATAATTTTTTTAAAAATGCTTGGGAGAATTATAGAAAAAGTGCTATAGTAAAAACACTTATTTAACCAATTGTTAAAATTCATAGGGGGAAAATTAATCGGTGTTAAAAATAATTAGCAAAATCTCCTCTAAAATACTTTTATGAACACTGTGACTGAACACAAGTTTGTGTGCCTGATGCACAGAGAGGTCAAACAAACTGAAATGTCAAAGTCTGATACAGAGAAAGGTTTATTGCAGGGCCAATCAAGGAAAATGGGTGGCTCAAAAATCCCAAACTCCCCAACAGTTTAGGGGGAGAAGTTTTTTGTTTGTTTTTTTTAAATACTATTAATTAATTTATTTTTTAATTGAAGGATAATTGCTTTACAGAATTTTGTTGTTTTCTGTCAAATCTCAATATGAATCAGCCATAGGTATATATATGTCCCCTCCCTCTTGAACCTGCCTCCCATCTCCCTCCCATCCCACCCCTCTAGGTTGATACAGAGCCCCTGTTTGAGTTCCCTGAGACATACAGCAAATTCTCACTGGCTATCTATTTTACATATGGTAATGTAAGTTTCCATGTTACTCTCTCCATACATCTCACCCTCTCCTCCCCTCTCCCCATGTCCATAAATCTGTTCTCTATGCTTGTTTCTCTACTGCTGCCCTGTAATTACATTCTTTGGTACCATCTTTCTAGATTCCATATATATGCGTTAGTATATCTTTCTCTTTCTGACTTAGCTTTACTCTGTATAATAGGCTCTAGGTTCATCCACCTCATCAGAACTGACTCAAATGCATTCCTTTTTATGGCTGAGTAATATTCCATTGTGTATATGTACCACAACTTCTTTATCCATTCATCTGTCAATGGACAGCTAGGTTGCTTCCATGTTGTAGCTATTATAAATAGTGCTGCAATGAACACTGGGGTACATGTGTCTTCAATTTTGACTTACTCAGGGTATATGCCTAGGAGTGGGATTACTGGGTCATATGGTGGTTTTATTCCTAGTTTTTTAAGGAATCTGGGGGAGAAGTTTTTACAGGCAAAGTCTGGGGTGAGGGCTGCAGGGTTTGTGACTTTCTTTTGATTGGTTGATGGTGAGGTAACTGGGTGCCCCAGGAATCATGTGCTCAGTCTGAAGTTACCATCTTTCACCTGGGTGAGGGCTTCAGTTCCTGCAGAAGAGCTCAAAAATATTATATGGATATACATTTAATTCATATTATATGTATATACTGCCCCAAGGCTGCCCTATTGTTTCTTGATTGCTCCTCCCTTATTTCTGCATTTCCTCTGCTCCCTGATTAGCAATTGTTTGAATCAGCCCTTTGGAACCTAGAAGGCTGAATGAAGCCTATTTTCTATAAATAAGAAATGGGGACCCAGAAAGGATTTGTACACAGGAGACCCACAGGGTCTTGCTTGGTTTCAATAAAACTGTATACCTCTTAAAGATTTATTATGAAAAAGGAAAAGGTATAATAAGGAAGCACATTTAGGGTGTTCTCTGCAGAGATACTTAGAACTGAACTTTATATGATAGATGATTCCAGTGGCTTATGACTTTGCTATCATCTGTTTCTTTTCTTTCTCTTTTTCTCTACTATTCTGCATTAAGAATATGAAATACAATAATATTATTTTAGTGTTGGAAGGGTTAAAAGAAATCATACAGACAATAAGGGCCGTTCTTCTATGCTGCTGTTGCTTAGTCATGAAGTCGTGTCCAACTTTTTTGCAACCCCATTTCCTTTACCATGGAAAATGGTGCCATTTCCTTCACCAGGGGATCTTCCTGTCCAGGGATCAAACCTGTGTCTCCTGCATTGGCAGGCAGATTCACCACTGAGCTAGGTGGAAAGCCTGCCCTTCTTCTATAGCTAAGAACAATAAAGTGCAACAAGGTTAGATGATATTCCTAAGGTCCATCCATGTTGTCCCAAATGGCAAGATGTCATTCTTTTTTATGGAATATGCTATTGTACATATATTCCACTTCTTTATCCTTTCATCTATCTGTGGACATGTAGGTTACTCTGGTATCTTGGTTATTGTAAATAATGCTACAGTTAACATAAGGGTGCATATATCTTCTCAAATTAGTGTTTTTATTTTCTTCAAAAAAAATTCCTGGAAGTAGGATTGCTTAATCATATTATAGTAGTTCTATTTTTAATTTTTTTGAGGAACCTCCATACTGGTTTCCATAGTTGCTATGCCAATTTACATTCCCACCTTTTCTTCACATTCTCTGCAACACTGTTATTTCCTTTTCGGTAACAGCCATTCTGACAGGTATAAGTGATATCTCCTTGTAGTGTGATTTGCATTTTCCTGATGATCAATGATACTGAGCATCTTTTCATATGTCCATTGGCTATCTATGTCTTCTTTGGGGAAACATCTATTTAGGTCTTTTGCCCAATTTTTAACCAGGTTGTTTGTTTCTTTGATGTTGAGTCGTATGAGTTCTTCATATAATTTGGATATTAACCTCTTATCAGATAAATCATCTGCAAATATCTTCTCCTACTCAATAGGGTGCCTTTTCATTTGGTTGATAGTTGCCTTTGTTGTGCAAAAGCTTTTTAGTTTGAAGTGGTCCCACTGTTTATTTTGCTTTTGTTTACCTTCTCTGAGGATATGTATCCAAAAAATATTGGTAAGACCTATGTCAAAAGTGTACTGCCAATGTTTTCTTTTGGTTATTTGGGGTCTTTTATGTGTCCATATGAAGTTTAGAATTACTTGTTCTAGTTCTGTTAAAAAAAAAAAAAGTGCCACTGGTATTTTGATAGGGATTGCACTGAATTTGTAGATTACCTTGGGGAGTATGATCATTTTAACAAGATTAATTCTTCCAATCCATGAGCATGGTATATCTTTCCATTTGTTCATGTCATCTTGAATTTATCAAAGTCTTATAGTTTTCTAAGTATTTACCTCCTTGGTTAGATTTATTTTTAGGTACTTTATTATTTTTGATGCAATTATACATGAGATTATTTTCTTAAATTCTCTTCTTGATAGTTCATTGTTAGTTTATAGAAACACAATAGTGTTTGCCTTTTTTTTTTTTTGGCTGCACTATGTGACTCCTGGAATCTTAGTTCCCCACCAGGGATCAAACCCACCCCTACCCCCACTGCAGTGGAAGTGCAGGGTCCTGACCATTAAGCTGCTAAGGAATTTCTAGATATTAATTTAATACCCTGAAACTTTACTGAATTCATTTATTAGTTCTTTTTAAAAAGTTATTTGTTTTTGGCTGTGCTGTACTCAGGTTTTCTCTAGTTGTGTCCAGTGAGGGCTACTTCTCATTGTGGTGGCTTCTCTTGCTGTGGGGCACAGGCTCTAGAGTCTGAGGGCTTCAGAAGTTGTGCTTCCTGGGTTCTAGAGAGCTGGCAGCACAGGGGTTGCAGCACAGGGGTTTAGTTGCCCCATGGCATGTGGAGTCTTCCCAGACCAGAGATCAAAGCTGTGTCCCCTGCACTGGCAGGCGGACTCTCAACCACTGGAACACCTGGGAAGTCTAGAATCATAAATTTAGTAGTTTGATAAATCCAGCTGTTGGGTCCTTCCAAGTGGCAATATAAATTAACTTAGTGAAATCAACTATATATTTCACTGTGAACCTAAGGTGAATTAGTGTTTGTACAACTGAACCTCTCTCTGTAGAACTATGTAAAAATCAGTTATGTGAAGTTAGTACAAGGCTTAAGTGATAAAATTTGTGAAAACAGAATTATAAACCTTTTTTTAAATATATGGTATTATTGGTTTTGGGCTTCCCTGGTGGCTCAGAAGGTAAAGAATCTGCCTGCAATGCTGGAGACCCAGATTTGAACCCTGGATCAGGAAAATCCCCTGGAGAAGGAAATGGCAACCCTCTCTAGTATTCTTGCCTGGAAAACCCCATGGAGAGAGAAGCCTGATGGGCTACAGTCCATGGGGTCACAGAGTCAGACATGGCCGAGCACCTGACACACATAATTGGTCTTATGTTAAATATGTCAATTACAAATTGGCACTTGCCAAGAGGCCTGGCATGCTGCAGTCCATGGGGCTGCAAAAGAGTCAGACATGACTTAGTAATGACTGAAGAACAATAACAACGACAACAAAGAGCATCGATAGTAACGAACAACAACAAGGGCTTTTGCCACCAGTCTCTGCTGAGTTTGAAGCCTATGAGGCTGCAGCTGTTGACCTTCAACACTCGCTGAGGGAGTTCAGGGTGGAGTGAGGCTCTCTGCGCCAGAGAATCTGGTGGAACAGGGCTTTAGATAGATATTTTCAGGAACTGATTTCATCATTCCAATCCACGCATCTCTTCATATCTAGAAAAGCACTAAATCATTAAAGGACGATATCTGCTCCTTGTGACTAGTAGAATCTTTTTTTTTTAATATTTATTTTTTTAAATTTAAATTTATTTATTTTAATTAGAGGCTAATTACTTTACAATATTGTATTGGTTTTGCCATATATCAACATGAATCCACCTCCCTCCCCATACCATCCCTCTGGGTCATCCCAGTACACCAGCCCCAAGCATCCTGTATCCTGCATCAAACCTGGACTGGCGATTCGTTTCTTACATGATATCATTTTGACTCAAATAAAACTTAATTTGCAACTCTCAAGTTGTGCATCTTTTTTTGTCTACAAATAGTAGAACAACCTATATAACTTTTGTTGAATCTGGTTCTTTTAAAATCTGTTTATGAAGATAATTAAACTCTCATAGATGTTAAAAGCATTTGAGCTAAATAAAAGGTCATCCACATCCTTCATCTATTCATTCTGAGAATTAAATATTTTATATTGTTTTGTAAAAATAAAATCCTGTCTTAATGTAGTGCCCTAACATTTTTTTCTTTTTTAAGAATAATTCTTTTCATGATGCTGCTTTGAAAGTAACTTCATTAATCCTTGACTTTTGGCCCACTTTAATTTCTGGACGGTGTAAAGTGGAATACAATCCTAAAGTACAGAGAGTAAAGTGCAGTAGAAGAACGATAGATGTTGGAATCTCAGACTTGAAAACAATTCCTGAAAATCTCAAATTCTACCACTGGAGACACCTTGAATGTATGGGCACATTACTGAATATACCCTTACCTCATTCACCTTTAATACAGAGATTCTAATAACTCACAAGGAGGCTGAGAAGATTCAATGAGGATATAGAAAAATGCTTTCCTTGGTAGTTTTACTTGCTTTTTCTAAAATCTACAGTCTTAAAAAACTGAAGTCTAAAGTCATACAAATTTCCATGAGAAAATTTCCAGTCAAGGCTTTAACCCCCAAGAGAACAAAAATCACTTGTTCCACCGAGGGCAACAAGGAGAAAAAGAGCATAAATTATATAAACCAATTCCTGTTCCTAGGTATTTCTGGATAACAGACCTCCTTGATAACCTGAAGAAGGTATGGATTCATTCCCCCCTTAGACCTATTTCCTGAAAAAATTCAAACAATTCATACATAAAAATTTTAGATACAATACATTTGTTGCATTGAAAAATTATTTCCTTCATATTAACTGTTATGGACTGAATTGTGATCTCCCAAAATTTGTACTTTTGAAACTCTAATTCCCCATGTGCCTATCTGGAGATAGGGTCACTCAGAGGTAATTAAGGTTAAAGGAAAAGATAAAAGTAATCTGATAATCTGTTGTGCTAATCTGATAGCACAACAGCTATATATGAAGAGTAAGAGCTTCCCCCACACCGTCAGTAGGTGGAAACACAGTGAGAAGGTGCCAGCTAGGAACAGAGTTCTGATCAGATCTTAACCACGCTGACACCCTGCTAGCCTCCAAAACTGTGAGAAAATAAATTTTTGTTGTTTAAATTACTCAGTCTACAGTATTTTGTTATGGGAGACTACTAGTGAGCAGACTAGTACACTGCCATATTTTTAAAATAAATGTTAACAAAAATTGAAGCATTTTTCCTCATTTTAAACAAATAACAGTCATTCTGTTTTTTTAAAGAAATAAAAACTTACAAATTAAAACAGAAAATAAACTTTAATTCTATATAAAAGGACATTTCAATTATAAGACTGGTATGGTTTGGCTTGAATAGAAAGTCACATAATGGCTTGGTTTTGGAACATGCTAACTTGAATATTACCTTTGATATCTAAAAAGGTTGTGCCTTTCTGTTTTGATGAAAAGAAGCTATAAAAACTCAGAGACTCTGGGAAAGGTATGTGGTAGCACAGCTCTCATAGTTCACTTTGCCAGATGATGCTTGGCTAAGCATGTGTAAGGAACCTAAGGTTGCTTCAAAGACTCTTAGAATTGAATTTATATCACTTTCTGTTTTGATGCAGTATCAATAATGAAACGACTGGAAATCTAAGTTCCAGTTTTAAGGTTTCTGAGTGGAAGTAATCTTCAAGAGCTCTAAGTTTTTTCTAATTTTTACAGAGAAACTGACAAACCTTTCCATTCATGACTAGCCTAGAGAGAAACTTTCTCCAGCAGCTGAAAAATTCACAAGGTTGTCTACTTCCTTCTAGTTCAGAGCTACAGCTTGGTTAAAAGGGTTCATGAGTTTTCTACCAAGTCCAAAATAATGACTGTAAGGTCTTGAACTGGAAGATTATGCTCATTCATAAAGGCCCAAATACCCCCCAAGTTAATCAAGACATAACTAAAAACACTCCCTTGTAATAAACTTTCTCTTCTCTTAAAACGCAAAACTCCTATCCAAAGTTTAATCTAGCAAAGGAGAATTTACATTTTTATTCTTTTTCTCACAAATTATTGTTCTCATAATACTAACTACTTCTGTGGTAGCAGGCAAGGCCTCTTTTAGGGATGGTGGAAGTCTTCAATGCCAATGAAAAAACAAATGCATTATTGCAATGGATAGAGCTCCTTTCTTCTCTGAGGTCATAAAAGCATACATGTTGCTAAGTTTGGAAGATGTGCCATCTGTTCACAGAGTACAAAGATCTTTCTTAGAGGAAAAAAAAAAATCCTGGTAGTTATTTTGGAAAAGAAATTTAACACTATTTCAAAGATGGTGATAGCCATTAACGTTAACTGCTTTTCTAATTTCCATAAGAGACCACATATAAGGGATTTTTCTTTGTATCAACATGTATATTAACAGACAAAAATTGGAAAGTAACTCCTTAAAACAGTATCAGTAGTTTAACCAAGTCACATTCTGGAGGGAAATGGCATAGTCTCCAATTTCCTCAAAACTTACCTCAAAATATTGAAATAAATGATAGCAATCCTAGAATGGATGACATCATCTGAATTGTGATATAAATTTACTTAACCCAGTTTAAATACTGTCAGCACAAAAAGTTTAAACATCTTTCCAAGTTCACATGGTTGTTTTTCTTAGCAATGTGAAAGTCAATTTTATAAAAGTCTTCAAAAAGACTTTTGTGATGCAACAAGTTCAACCATATTTTGGTACTTCAAACTGAAACTCCTACTTACCAAAAAAAAGTTCAAACTGTAGGATATATTTTTAAAATGGCAAAATAAGGTGTTTCAGCTTTCCCAACCTCACATCTAGGTTGGTGAGAAACATGCCCACATTAAAACACTGAGGTTTTCTGTTTCTATCATTTTTTGTGATTTTATTACTTGTGTTTCCTTTTTGTTGTTAGGTTTTTAAAAGCTAGAAGGAAAGACAGTGGTGGGGTATGTTTATGCCCTCAATATAAATGATGACAATAAATACAGAATTTCCTTCCAACTGTATATGAATAGCCATTAATAATAAAATATGATTTTAAAAAATCCACTCTTTCCCACAAAATTATTTTAAAAGTAACATGAAAATTTCTGGAATATACAAGAATGCATACAAATCGATACTAAGACAGTCAATTTTTTTAAACAGGCAAGAAGTTTGGCACTTCAATGAAGAACATATTTGAATGGTTAATGAGTACATTAAAAGATGCCCAACATCTTGATCATCAGTGAAATGCAAATTAAAACCTCAATGAAATAATACTACAAATCCACTAGAATGTCTATTATCAAGAAGTGTGATGCAGGATACAGGATGCTTGGGGCTGGTGCACTGGGATGACCCAGAGGGATGGTACAGGGAGGGAGATGGGAGGGGGGTTCAGGATGGGGAACACGTGTACACCCGTGGTGGATTCATGTTGATGTATGGCAAAACCAATACAATATTGTAAAGTAATTAGCCTTCACTTAAAATAAATAAATTTTTTAAAAAAGTGTGACTATACCAAGTGTTGGGGAGGATATAGGGAGACTGGAAAACTTAAATACCGCTGGTAGGAATGCAAAGTGGGACAGCCACTTTGGAAAACAGTTTTGCAGTTTCTTAAAAAGTTAAGTACATGATGAAAGAAACTGAAGACCACACAAGCAGTTGTACTGATAAGCTGTGTTCTTAGACTGGAAGAATCAACATTGTTTGACCATATTACCCAAGGCAATGTACAAATTCAATGCAATCCCTGTCAAATCACCAGTGACATTTTTCGCGGAACTGGAAGAAAAGTCTTTAATTTGTAGGGAAACACAAAAGACTCTGAAAAGCCAAAAACAATCTTGAGAAAGAAGAATGGAGCTAGAAGAATCATGCTCCCTGACTTCAGACTATACTACAAAGTCACAGTCATCAAAACAGTATGTACTGGCGCAAAAAGAGACATATAGATCAATGGAACGGGAAAGCAGGTACAGAAATAAACCCACACACTTACGGTCAATTTATCTACGACAAAGGAGGCAAGAATACGATGGAGAAAAGACAGTCTCTTCAATAAGTGGTGCTGGGAAAACCGAGCAACTACATGTAAGAGAGTAAAATTAGAACATTCTCTAACTCAGTATACAAAATTAAACTCAAAATGGATGAAATATCCAAAGATCAGATACTATAAAACTCCTAGAGTAAAATTTAGGCAGAACACTCTTTGACATAAATCACAGCAATATTTTTTTGTATCCACCTCCTGGGGTACTAAAAACAAAAATAAACAAATGGGATCTAATTAAACTTAAAATTTTGCACAGCAAAGGAAATCATAAACAAAACAAAAAGGACAATGTACAAAATGGGAGAAAATATCTGCAAACAAATTGACCAAAATGGGCTCAATTTCCATAATATGCAAACAGCTTGTATACCTCAATACCAAAAAAACCCCAACCCAATTAAAAAAAAATGGGCAGAAGACCTAAATAGGCATTTCTCCAAAGAAGACATACAGATGGCCAAGAAGCACATGTAAAGATGCTCAACATCACTAATTATTAGAGAAATGCAAATGAAAACTACAACGAGGTACCACCTCACACTGGTGAGAATGGCCATCATCAAAAAATCTATAAATAATAAATGCTGGAGCGGGTATAGAGAAAAGAAACCTCCTACACTGTTAGTGCAAATGTAAACTGGCGCATCGGCTATGGAGAACATTAAGGTGGTCCTTAAAAAAGTAAAATAGAGTTTCCATAAGTTCTAGCAACCCTACCACTGAGCATATATATGGAAAAAATGAAAACTCTAATTTGAAAAGATACATGCACCCCAGTGTTCACTGCAGCACTGTTCACAATAGCCAAGACGTGGAACCAACCTAAATATTCACCAACAGATGAGTGGATAAAGAAGATGTGGTGTATATTTATATATACACATACATAAATAATAGAGTATTACTCAGCCATAAAAAGTTTAAACAATGCCATTTGTAGTAACATGGATGGATCTAGAGATTATTGTACTAAGTGAAGTAAGTCAGACAAAGACAAATATTGTATGATATCATTTATATGTGGAGTCTAAAAAAATGCAAATGAACTTATTTACACAATAGAAATGAACTCAGATATAGAAAACACACTTGCACCCAAGGGGAAAGAGGGGTAAGGATAAATTGGGAATTTGCAATTAAGAGATACAAACTACCATATATAAAGTACATAAAAAAACCAAGGACATACTGAACAGCACTGGGAACTATATTCAATATCTATAATAACATATAATAGGAAAACTCTGAAAATAATATATATATGTATGTATAACTGAATCACTTTGCTGTACACATGGAACAGTGTAAATCAACTATACTTCAATAAAGAAATTACGGATATACTTACCATATGACCCAGACATCCCACTCCTAATATCTACTCAAGAGATATAAAAACATATATCCATACAAAGACTTATAAGCAAATGTTGATAACAGTATTAATAGTCCAAAATGGAAAACAATCCAAATGTTTTTCATGTGGTGAATGAAAAAACAAAATGTGTATTTTGTTTATTTCCATATATTAGAATTCTACTCAGCAATACAAACAAAGAACTTCAAACCATGATACAGTATGGATAAACCGCAAAAGCATTAGGATATGTAAAAGAGGCTAGATGCAAAAGACTACATATTGAATGAGTCCATTTATATGACATTTAAAAAAAGGTTTAACTACAGAGAGAGAAAGCAGATTAGTGTTTGCCTAAGGCTCAGGGTAGGAGCAGGGACTGGTTGCAAAACAGTAACAGAACTTTTAGGGGTAAGGAAATAGTCTAAAGCTGGATTGTTATTATGCTTACATGATGATAGGTGAATTTTATGGTACATAAAATATACATAAATAAAGCTTTTTAAAAAGTAATGGGACAAAAAAACAAAGAAAAAAAACTAGGGCCTATATCTAGTTACTTAGGTTAAGAATTTATATATATTATCTATATCTGGGCTAAACAGATGATTGTTTATTATTAAACAGGAATTTTTATAACTGTTTATTGCTAAAATTAATTGTCCTCAAACAATTTTTTTAAGGAAATTTTATATTTTTTGTTAACTACAAAATAACATTTCTTCCTATCACGGCTCTCAATACAAGGCTAATTAAGTAGCCTATTTCTGGACAGAGAAATGAAGGCAGCTAAGGAGACTTTCTTCTTGCTCTTACTCAACTTACCTACAGTGAAGACATGTCCTGGCTTACTGCATTTAAAACCGTCAGGACAACTCTGGTTGTCCTCAATGTATTCTAAAAAGTGTCCTGGGTTGGGTGATAAATTATATAGTCAACCCTGTCTATAGCAGAATTGTTCTCATCCTTAATCCTTAATTTTCATTACTATGAAGGGGAACCCCTGAAAGTTTCGAAAGCCTTTAAATAGGCTATAAACCATACAGTTATAAAATTTTCAGATAGTCATTTTACAAAGGAGGATCTGGGGCACAGAAAAATTAAAATGAGAAGCCCTAAATCACATTGTTTTGATTAAGGTTTTTAACACTACCACACACACCACTCTTTATACAATAAGAGTTTTTGTTGGATAAGTACATTTTTCTCTTGGAGGTAGTAATCATTACTATGTAATAATGAGGCAGGAGGTTTTAAGAAGGCAATTACTTTGTCTAAGATTAAACCATGGCTTAAAAGTGAAAATTGGGATGCAAATCTTGATTACAAAGCTAAACACCACCTCTAAGCATATTGCCTCTCATGAAAAGGACCGTGGGCCTGGGTACAGGGATGTGCGTGCACACATGTGCACAATGTGGCCAAAGCAGTTCTTGAGTTGAGGTTCATGAGACCAGGGATTCCGTGAGTTGGGCTGAGAGAGTCTGTATCACTAAGAAATTATATGTAACATTGCCTATGTGTATGTAAAATTTTCTTCTAGAGAGAGAATGTAAAGCTTTTACCAGATCCTCAAAAGTATTTATGACACAGGAAAATTGAGAACCTTTTAGATTGCTTTGGTAGGGAGGTTAAACATTTAAGATACTCTATATTTTACAACAGCTATCATAGTCATAACCAGAACATTTTGTCAAACAACAGAATTAATAGGCAATTACTGAGAGGCAGTATATATTTTATATATACATATAATATTGTTTGTGTGTGTGTGCTCAGTCTTGTCCGACTATTTGCGACCCCCTGGACTATAGTCCACCAGGTATATAATGTAATATTTTGGATTTTGCACTTTTTTAAAAAAAAGAGGATCAAGCCCTCATTTGATATATTAATAGAACATGACCCAGTAGCCGTGACAGTAGTGAAGAATGAATGATGGGAGAGATGTTTACTATTGGTGGCTAAATTCTGCTGAAGTAGCTGTGCGTTAAGCAGTGTTTTCTTATACGCTATACCAGCCTAAAGTAAGATTAATTTAGAAGTACTAAACCAGAAAGGTACGTAAATTGAGAGTAGAAAGGACAACAAATTTCATTAAATCAAATAATTTTCTGCTTCTGTTTCTTGGTAAGTAATACAAGTTGATTTTCTTAAGAAGGACAATAGTATTCGTAGGAATTTGGGGAGCAACTCTTTTTTTCAAAAGTATGTATCATTTTACCTTTGTAAAAATATTGTCTTCAACCCCTCATACAACATAGAGTCAACATACTAGCATTTATGTCCTGGGATAACATTCAGCCAGACACACCAGTACAACTTTACTATTGTTAAATTATTGAAAGACATGGAAACTGACCCCAGTACTCTTGCCTGGAGAATCTCCACGGATAGAGGAGCCTGGTGGGCTACAGTGCAGGGATTGCAAAGAGTCGGACATGACTGAGCGACTAAGCACAGCATGTAGCGCATACAGATTGGTACACTGGATAATAGTAACTGTATTACATGATAGAATTAATAATAAAAATTTCAATATAAAATCACTAGTTCAAATTATTCGCCACTGAATATCATAATAAAACTGGTACAAGAGTCCTGTTGGAATGTGACTTAGTTATCACTGAATATATATAACTTAATGAATATATATTTATTGATACTGACACCAAATATTTAACAATTTTAGAGAATATTATAAAAACAAGAAGTTTCTAAGTGAAACGCTTCAGCAAAAGCTGAGAGGATTCATCACTATGAACAATATGTTTATACTGGAGAAATTCTCTCTTTATTGAAACTCTCCAATTGTTTTGATTCTGGCCTATTTTTTAAGAAAAATAAATTTGTATGTCAATCTGAGAATGGGAAACAGTGAGAAAGGGGAAAAAAAAAAAAAAAAGCACTGGACATTAAAACAATTTGCCATAACTCACCATCAGAGGGCACAACAGTACTGCAATAAACAACTCCCAAATTAGGCCAAGAAGAGAGCCTCTGGTGTACCTAGAAAATACAAAAAGACACATCCATCGTCAGGGCACACAACAAATGTTATATGCATATGTGTATGAGTGTAATAAATAAATAAAGCTTTTAAATCATTCATATAATATGTATTCTTTAGTGGAAAAGTTTAAAAATCCAGATAAAGGAAAAGTCTCTCAAACTCTTTTCATCCTAAGGTGTTAGTGATGCATTTTAGTTTATTTCAAGATTTCATACAAACACATTTACACACACACACACACACACACACCCATACAAACTGTTTTCATCTGGTTTTTTAAACACCTAATACTGGTTTTAAGCACTGTCAAGTCTAAACAAAATTTTGTTTCTTGTTCCTCTTACTAGTTTTTAGACCTGGATTTCCTTTATGTCTTTTACTAGATATGAGACAGTTATTAAATAGCTATATCACTACTCTACTGTTATTGGGTAGACATCTAGTCTTTCTGTTTACTCGCCTTTTTTCGTTTTAATTTGGTCAGGCAACTTCACTCCTGGAGTCTTTAATCGTTACCATCTTCTGAATATTGGAAGGAACTCACACTAATACCCACCTTTACTACTTCCTCAAAGAGTAGTGTCATTGTGGATTTAGGTTTAGAATTCAGGCTCTCACAATTAAACTAAGTTTCAGAAAGATTACTGAATACATTTCTGACTTGCTAAATGCTTAATTTATTCCCTTGTACCTTTTAATTTCCTAGCTTCAAAAAGTATTAAAGGAGGAAGAAAAGAATACTTTAATGGACTAAAAACCAACATATTAGCCTCAGAGCCAGATATTATATTCCACTCTAAGAATCCAAACAAAAGTCATTTAGGACTCTAAGCCAATGGATACCTAACAAGACTATGATGTAAAACACACATCTTTCAAGTTAGTATCATAAATTCCTACTTCTTACCAGCTTAAGAAAACATGCAGAATGCAAGACTGTTTTCTAAAAATGAAAAAACCACTTAAATCACTTGAGACTTCACAGCTGCTCATTACACATTCATGTTTTGATGCCGTCATTGAGAATCTTTAAGTTAATATATGTAACAACTTTAGTGTAGACTGCTACTTTCAGATTTTTTTTGTTTCAAAATATTTAGTTAAACTTAATTTTAGTCAGAGATCCAAGAAGGCGCTGGTTAAATACAGGTGTGCTGGGAAATCCTACAATCCTAATCCTTTGCTTCAACACTTTTAATGGGGACCACAGAATCCTTAGCTCCATAAAGATGTTTTGAAAAAGAAGATGAGTCCAAACTCATTCTACAAATGAGAAAACTGAGACTCAAAGAGGGAAAGTGACTTACAAAGAGCCACATATCAGAATCAAGATTAGAACCCAGGCCTCAATAGTGCTAACCATCTTTTATACAAAATACACAGGGCCTGGATCTCGTCCTCTGTAGGTCTCAACTGGCTCAACTCTAACTTTAGGATGCTTTGTTGCTGTGCAGTATCTAAGTTGTATCAAACTCTTTGCGACCCTGTGGACTGCAGCACATCAGGCTTCCCTGTCCTTCACTATCTCCTGGAGTTTGCTCAAGTTCATGTCCATTGAGTCGGTGATCCATTTCATCTTCTGCTGCAGCTCTTCTCTCCTCCTGCCCTCAATTTTTCCTAGCATCAGGGTCTTTTCCAATGAGTCAGCTCTTTGCATCAGGGGGCCAAAGTATTGGAGCTTTGGCTTCAGCATCAGTCCTTCCAATAAATATTCAGGATTGATTTCCTTTAGGAGTGACAGATTTGATCTCCTTGCTGTCCAAGGGACTCAAGAGTCTTCTCCAGCACCCCAATTCGAAAGTATCAATTCTTATGATGTTTAGCTATCGTTTAACAAGATGCTTTTATTTAAAATGTTTAAGTTATCTTATTTAGTTAGACCAGAAAAAGCAAGTCTATGATACAAAATTCAAAAGAAGAAAAAAATAAGTAAAAAAATTAATTATTTTACACAAAATGTTGGTCTTCCTCCCATCCTTGTGGCTCAGCTGCTCAGTTCTCCTCTCCAGAGGTAACTGGTTAAATCCAGATAGTCTATCAGACACTATTATTTATATATATATATAAGTGTGTGGGTATATGTCTAAGCATTTGTGGAGATTTTTAAAAATGCAAATGGTAGCATGCTATAGTCTCATTAGTCATTTGTCTCTTTAATACATTGTAATAATAAAAGGTTGTCTGTCAATAGACACATGATACTTGATTCTCCCTGATGACTGAGATGGGAAAGAACCTGACTGCAATGCAGGAGACCTGGGTTCAATCCCTGGGTCAGGAAGATCCCCTGGAGGAGGCATGGCAACCCACTCTAGTATTCTTGCCTGGAGAATCCCATGGAGTCAGACACAACTGAAGCAACTAAACATGAGCATGATACTTGAATGAATATCCTTACATGTGGGCACAGATATCCAAGAACAAAATACTTCAAGAGAAAGTGCTAGGTTAAAGATATGTGCTCTTCAACTTTTGAAAGCTATTACCAAATTGTTTTTCATGGAGGTTATATGAATTCACATACCTATCAAATATACTCTAATTCTCTAAATGAGTATGTGGTCTCTATGCCCTCCTAAACAATGGGCTATTATTAAACTTTGTTATGTTGCCAATATTGCAGGCGAACAGTATTTCACCACAACTGTAATTTACATTTGTTTTGTATTGAGTGATAATTTATACATATTTTAATCTAAGAGTTAGTTGTATTTGTTTTCCTATGCACAAAGTATTTACATCTTTTGCCATTTTTTGAATCTCAATCTTGGTCTCGAATATTATTTTGTAGAAAGTCTTTAAATATTAAGAAAATTACCAATTGGTTATAAAAATTTCCTTGTTTTTATTTTTACTTTGTTAATGGTGTTTTTGTAAGAACACAATTTTCATGTTTTAAGAGTCAAACTTTTCAATCTTTTCTGTGCGGTTTAAGAGGCCTGTGTCATGTATCTTAGCAGGTTTTCCTGCTGCTGCTGCTGCTGCTAAGTCGCTTCAGTCGTGTCTGACTCTATGCGACCCCATAGATGGAAGCCCACCAGGCTCCCCCGTCCCTGGGATTCTCCAGGCAAGAACACTGGAGTGGGTTGCCATTTCCTCCTCCAACGCGTGAAAGTGAAGTCGCTCAGTCGTGTCTGACCCGATTCCTTGCGACCCCATGGACTGCAGCCCACCAGGCCCCTCCGTCCATGGGATTTTCCAGCAAGAGTACTGGAGTGGGTTGCCATTGCCTTCTCTAGCAGGTTTCCCTACTTTGAGAATATTATAAAATTCTTCCATGGCCTCTATCTTCTCAGGTTTAAATCTTTGATTCATTAGGAATTAATTTTAGTCAGTTAAGAAGTAGCAATCTAACTCACCTCTAATGATAACATAGCCATCCCTTATATTTAATAATTCATTTTCCCTCTTATTTTAAATGCTACCTTTATAATTCCCCAAATACCTACATCAATTTGGATCTTCTTCTGTCCAATGATCTGTATGTTCATGCTCTAGTGGCGATTTAGTCATTAAGTCATGCCCGACTTCTGCAACCCCATGGACTACAGGCTCATCTGTCCATACAATTTTCCAGGCGAGAATACTGGAGTGGGTGGCCATTTCCTTCTCCAGGGGATCTGCCTGACCCAGGAATAGAATGCAGGTCTCCTGCGCTGCAGGCAGATTCTTTACAGAGAGAGCTGCCGTTTTAACATTCTACCTTTATATTTTTACATCTAGCAGGGTGGGGTATTTTCCCTTATTACTTTCCTTTAAGAATTTTCCTTGCTATTTTTGCTTATTTGTATCTCCATATTTACTTCAGAGTCAGTATTTTTATTTACACACATATGCACAAAGACACACACACACTCATGACACCAATCAGCTTCAAAAGTAACACTGCATTGGGATTAAGAGCATAGAATTTATAATTAGCCCTGAGTTAAGAGTCTGTAATGTACTCTAACTGCAGCCTTTGCAAGTTCATTAGCTTCTTTGTGCCTCAGTTTTCACTGAAAAGTGGACAGAGTGTAACACTAGTAGTTACCACATAAAGTTGCCATGAAGACAAAATGATAAATACACATAAAGCATTTAGAAAGAGCCTGGCATAGAGTGAGCGCTCAATAAAATGTTAGGGATTTTTGTTTGTTTGTTTTGAAGTTGAGATCTTATTAACTCCATGGATTAACAAAAGGAAACTGACATCTATTTTTGATTTTGACATCTATTTTGATTTTTGAGTCTTTTCACTCAAGAAACTTGTCTATTTTAGTCTGTTTTTCTCAGAATATCTTAAGGTTTTCTTCATTCAGATTTTTCCTGAGTTTCTTTGTTTTAGGAATGACTCTAGTTTTCTTTGTGATCTAATCTGGGATTTTTTAAATGAGAAGTTTAGCCTATTTATATTTACTAATATAACATATATTTAATCTTTCAGTCATCAAACTTTATGTCATAAAATTTTTGTTTGTTGTCTTTATTGTTGGTCTTTCTTCTTAAAAAGTTTACTAAACAATTTGTGTTTGCTTTGTTTTAGTTACATGTGTACTTCTATTAGTAATATTAATATGGGAAGTTTTTTTTGTATTAGTAGTTATTTTAGAGTAAGATCTAAGTTCTTTTAACTACCTTTAAGGCCCAATATTATCTAATACTCTTATCTCTCTGGGCTTCCCTGGTGGCTCAGAGGTAAAGAATCTACCTGCAGAGCAGGAGACTGCCTGCAGTGTAGGAGACATGGATTCTATCTCTGGGTCAGGAAGACCCGTGGAGACGGAAATGGCAACCTACACCAGTATTCTTGCCTAGGAAATCTCATGGACAGAGGAGCCTGGTGGGTTACAGTCTTGGGTGTTGCAAGAGCTGCACCCAAATTAGTGACTAAACCACCACCATTATTTCTGACTTCACTGTCTACCATTCTGCCTCTCAATCATTCTGCTTTAGCTCTTAGGCTCTTTTCTATGCACACTACCAATACTTTAACTGTGGTTTTCCCTTTCATTTCTTGATTGGCTGAACTTCATCTTATAAAGGTAGGACTCATGAGAGCTAAATTCCCTAAATGTTGGCATGTTAAAAAATGTTTGCCTTCACCTTTATACTGAATGACTATTGTACCAGCTATACGTTGTATGTACCAGCTCTACTTTATTCTAGGACCTTTGTAATAGCTATTCCTCTACTTAGAATACTGTTTCTCCAGATAACTCCCCTCAACTCCACGTTTTTCTTTTATTGAATTGATTTTTTTTTAATTGGAGTGTAACTGCTTTACGATGTTGTGTTAGTTTCTGTTGTACAATGAAGTGAATTAGCTATATGTATACATATATCCCCTCTGTCTTGAACCTCCCTCCCACCCTACTATTTCACACCTCCAGGACATCACAAAGTACCAAGCTGAGTTCCCTGTGCTATACAGCAGGTTCCCAACAGCTACCTATTTTACACACGCAGTGTATATATGTCAATCTTACTCTCTCAATTCATCTTGGATTTGTTGATTTTAAATGATATATTTTCACAGCTTGGAGTTTCACTACTTTACATCAGTTCTGTCCTGTACCCTTCCAGCTTTTGTTAGTTATATCATTACTACACTGGCAAAGTTTTAAATATTCATACTCTGCTCAGCAAAATCTAATCTTCACATTTGTTTTAGTCTTAATTTTATAGATCAGTGGACTCTATGTATACTACCAATACTTTAAATGTTATTTTCCCTTTCATTTCTTGGTTGGCTGAACTTCATCTTATAGAGGCAGGACTCATGAGAGCTAAACTCTCTAAATGTTGGCATGTTAAAAAATGTTTGTCTTTGCATTTATACTGAATGATTATTTGGACTGGCATAAGATTCCTAAATTAATCTTTCTTTGAGGACTCCATGGTAAAGTGTGAGTGTTCACTGCTACTTTGGAGAAGTTTGAGGGCAGCCATTATTTTGAAGAATCCTCTTTCAGCTTTGTTGGAGATCTGCAACCATCCCACAGGCATCTTCTCTTGAAGTCTTCTCACACATTTATTTGACCTTCACTAGATCTGCAGTCGGAGAAGGCAATGGTACCCCACTCCAGTACTCTTGCCTGGAAAATCCCATGGACAGAGGAGCCTGGTGGGCTGCAGTCCATGGGGTAGCTAAGAGTCGGACACGACTGAGCAACTTCACTTTCACTTTTCACTTTCATGCATTGGAGAAGGAAATGGAAACCCACTCCAGTGTTCTTGCCTGGAGAATCCCAGGGACGGGGGAGCCTGGTGGGCTGCCGTCTATGGGATCGCACAGAGTCGGACATGACTGAAGTGACTTAGCAGCAGCAGCAGCAAATCTGCAGTCGTTCTTCATATACTGTGCTTTGGGATTGCAGAGATCTCTCTGGTTGTACTGAAGATGGAGCTTATATTTCTGTTTCTTATTCTCCTTCCCCCAAGTGAGGGAGAAATGCTGCCCTTTACTGGGCCATCATTTATTCAAGTGGTAACTTTTTAATATGAACTTTTTCAAAGTTACACAGAAGTAGAAAACATGGCATGGTGAATTTCTTCCATTCACCCATCACCTGCTTCTGTATTTACCAAAATTTTGTCAAACCTGGTTCATCTACATCCACCCAGTTTTTTCAAGAGTATCTTAAAGGAAATTCCAAACATCATACTGCTTTACCTGAAAATATTTCAGTATACATCTTCTAGGCCATTTTAAAACAGGATATTTTAAACATTATCAGCAATAATAAATGATGTGTTTGTGAGGCAGAGAACTAAATAAAAACATGGCTGTTTATCCACCTGCTTTTGCAAATGAAGTTTTACTAGAACACAACCAAACTCATTATTTACTTACTACCTAGCGCTCATTCACCCACTTTGACACTACGACAGAAGAACTGAGTGGCTGTGCAGTTGCCGGAGAGTTGGGTAGTTGCAACAGAGACCATATGGCCCACAAAGCCCCAAATATTTATCATATGGCCCTTTAAGAAAATGTTTGCTGACCTTTGCTGTAGAAGCCTACCTGCACTGTTTTGAGAGAGTTCACTGTCCCAAAGTCCTTCCCAATCACTTCTATAATGACACTGACAATTACACAATATTACTTTTTAAGTGTTCACACACACATATAGGCCCTATTTTTTGTTTAAACCTTTTGATAGCCTATAGTCTAATAAGGACACTGGGAACAAAACAGATTTTGTTGTTGCCTTTTTTCTTTGAAATATGGCAACAATAACAACAAACAAAAGCAAAACAAAGACAAAAATAAATAAATAAATAAAAGGATTCAAGACCAAAGAGGCATTGGTATTCTAAACTGTATTTCATGTCTCTCCTAGATTGAATATATGTTGCTGTTTAAACTGTATATTCTTAATAAATCACAAGAAAATAGGAAGAGTTTAATAAATATTTGATTCGTGCTGAATGTTTTAAAAATATGTCAAAAAGTTAAAAAAAGAAAAACACTCAGGTAAATAGCATGCATTATTCACATATTTAAATTTCATAGGCAGAGAACAAGATTAAGGTTAAGAAAGTAAATATTCAGAATGAGCAGAATCATCAGAGAAAAAGTAAACCTCTAGGCAATCGATGCCAAATAAACACAGTGATGTGGTGCCAACACGGTCCCTTGAAAAGAAAACACAAGTTTACATCTTTGGTATGAAACAGTCTGTACCTTTGATAAGTATTTTGAGAACCTTTAGGAAAAACAGGGGCTTCTAGTGAAACTAAAGGAAGGTGTAACATCTACCCTGGTATTATAACCATCACCCTTAAATCCTAACCCCAGGAAAAGAAAAATGCTAGCATTATTAAGTTAGAGTCCGACGACAAAATACTATAACTTTATTTTCCCAAGTCATAAGACTTAAGATAATTTTAAAAATCAAATTTTAGAATGATAAAAATATATTCCATGACCCTAGAGCAAATTACTAAATTCACGTCAAAACTAACTTTCAAATCCTTTAGTTCTATCATGAGTTATGCGATTCTCCTACATGTACCATTCATTGTTCAGAAGAGCAAACTTAGCAACATATTCCTGCCAGCAACTGAGGAAGACTGTCAAGTCTAAATATCCTGTCAATAACTGATAAATATTCAGTCAGTTGGACATTAAAGCAGAAGCTGGGAAACAGAAGAAATAAAGAGAGGAAAAAAGAAAGAGGAAAAAGGTACTTCCATATTAACCCAGTTCCCTTTATTTATAAAAATCTTGGGACCTAATTTCATTAGGAAGCAAATATTTGTTACCTGTGTCAAACTATATAAAAAAATACTATATTAGTTATGTCAAAAAGCTTAAGATGGAATAACTATATATATATATACACACACACACATATACTTATCCATGGCTAAAACCAAGTTATAAATAGCCTCACTATTATCATGAGTTTAGATATGTCAAATAAAGTCTCTTTTCTTTAAGATCAGAGTACCCAGGTTTCAACAACTTTGCCATACCTCTAAAATCCAGTGCCTACAAGTATACTAGGATTAACAGTGTACAAGTATTTTAGTTGTTCTAAAGCAAGACACCCCTGGGTTGGGAGGATTCCTTGGAGAAGGAAACGGCAACCCATTCCAGTATTCTTGCCTGGGAAATCCCATGGACAGAGGAGCCTGGTGGGCCATAGTCCAGGGGTCACAAAAAGTCAGACACGACTTCGGACTAAACAACAACAAAGCAAGGCACACCTATAACAGTGTCTACACTTTGGCATCAGTTTTTATCCATATCCTTGATATAATAAAACCGCTGAAGCACTGCATCGCCAATAATTTCTCACTATTTTAGTATATATAGTAAAATGAGACTTCAAATCCTCAAGATCTGATATAGGAGGAAATGCTGCAGTTAAAAGAGTTGGGGCCAGCTGAAATCTTGATTTGACCCCCAAGTCGCAGTTTCCCCAGTTGTTAAATAAAAACAGCAATGACAACAAAACTATTTCACAAGGCTGATTTCACTTAAGGATAAATAAAAGTAAAACTATGACAATCTTTGAATGACCAACATTCTACAAAAATTTTAAGACATTCAGAAATATAAATTCTGAACAGGGACCTCCCTGGAGGCCCAACAGTTAAGATTCTGTGCTTCTAGTGTGGGGGGCTGGGTTCAATCCCTTGTCTGGGAACTAAGATTCAACATGCCATGTGGTGTGGCCAAAAGAAACTCCTCAACCCCCTGCCACCTGCACAAAAAAAAATTTCAAATCAATCTCTTTAAATGCCTCTTATTTACAAGAATTTAATAAATTTAACACATTTCAAAAGTCACAACTATCTCTAAACAAAGAGATTGTTGTTGTTCAACCACTAAGTCATGTCTGACTCTTCTGTAACCCCACGGACTGTAGCCCACCAGGCTCCTCTGTCCATGGGATTTCCTAGGCAACAGTACTGGAGTGGGTTGCCATTTCCTTTTACAGAGATCGTACCATACAATATAACACCTTGTGATGTTAAAGCTAGAAATCTGAAGGTTTAAAGAAAACCTCTTCAGAAAGCACTATTAAAAACATTTAATGGGTTACAGGGCATATTTTATTCTTCTCTCAATAACTCACCAAGGAAGCAAAGTTTCTGATACAGTTTAAGTGAAAGTGGTAATTATATTCTGTAAGCTAAATTACATAATACAGTTTAATATTAGAAAATTATTTGTCGTTGAATATGGTATTTTAAATGGTTCCTACATTTTATTATAACGTTGACATTTCCCCATTACAATATATTGTTCTTCATATTGAAAGTCATGATTCAATTTATATACCTTTGACCTTCAAGAGAATTTCACATCTACAAAACAAGGCAATATGAAAGGCTTTCATTGTATCTTTTAACATCAGTTTTCTAATTAGGAAATCAAATCTAGCTTCCAAATTATCAATAAGGTATTTAAAAAGCTATACTTGTTCAACAGCTCATAGTGCTTTGAGGATCAAATGTATATAAAGATACACTTAAAGAATAACGTGTGCATGTGTGCTAAGTTGCCTCAGTCGTGTCCAGCTCTTTGCGATCCTATGGACTGTAGCCTGCCGGGGTCCTCAGTCCACGGGAGTCTCCAGGCAAGAATATTGAAGTGGGTTACCAGGCCCTCCTCTAGGAGATCTTTCTGACCCAGGGATCGAACCTGTATCTCTTACATCTCCTGCACTGCAGGCGGGTTCTTTACACTAACGCCACCTTGGAAGCCCAGATAATAGCATACATGTATATAAAGGCACTTAGTCCCAAATCTTCATTACTGATCTAACAATAGACTAAAATAATCAGAGCATTCAAACCTTAAACATAACTATTTGTATATCATATCATTCAACATAATATGAATTGACATAAAGGTCATTTTTAAATCCAAGTAAATACAAATATCAACCCACTCCAGTATTCTTGCCATGGACAGAGGAGCTGGGCAGGCTACAGTCCATGTGGTCACAAAGAGTTGGAAACGACTGAGTGACTAACACACACCACATTTTTTAATGGTATCAAGAAATGCTCAGTCTTCTCTGGTGGTCCAGTGGTTAAGACTCCACATTTCCAATGCAGGGGCTGTGGGTTTGATTCCTGGTTGGGGAACTAATATCCCACCTGCCTCACAGCACAAGCAAAAAAAAAAAAAAAAGTTTTAAAGAAATTCAATTAAAAAACACTCATTATATTAAGTTAGCTTTTGAAATATATATCTAGGTTCTAAACTTGAAAATATTACCAGAATTTCTAGTATATCACTACTTATTAAGTTAATTTAGTATGAATTAATTGATAAACAATGTTTCTATTTAAGATTTTGGTATCACCCCAAAATTACAACCTATAGTTTATACTGGTTAAGAACTAGACTCTAATATCTGCTAAAATTTCACTGTGTAGTCAAAACCCCTAGTATAGGAGGCAATTCTACACCTACACTCAGAATGTGCTTACACCCTGACGGTTGCTACATTTTCCTTAATGGATGCAGTTTTACTCTCTTGGATCTCAAGACAGACACGTTAATGATATGAAGGCATTTCTGCTTTTCTTAAGTGACAATCTCCCTTCCCCACAGAGAACTGGGAAGTTCTTTTCTATTTTGTTCCTTTCCTTCTATTTATTAAGAACCTACACTCATAAGAAAAGTAAAACCCGTGGCTCCACTATATCATACTGTTTTTACAATTATTATTTTATCTAATATTTTATGATGAATCTTCAAAGAGCAAAGTTGAATTTTATAGTGAACACTTTTATACCTTTCATCTGGATTCTATGTTATCTATCCATTTTCTTTTACAGAAATTCTGAATTGTTTCTTTAATCATTTAAAAAATATATTACATTCTCTAATTCTATTTCCTCTACAACTTTCCTGCACTGCTCCTAGATTTTGTCCATATCTGTTTTCATTTGTCACATTGTATTCTAATTACCTGTTTAGCTGCCTGCCTCCCTTTCAGAGTAATGATCACCCTGAAGACTGCCTTCCTTTCTTTATATGTTGGTACTCTACCCCTCTACATGAGGAGAAAGCAGAAGCTTAATAAATATTTATCTAATTGAGTTGTCTTCTTCCTTATATTTCAGTTTCCTTAACATTTTTATGACTTTGCCTTGTTATATTACTGCTAAACTAATCCAAGTAATAAGGAATTATAATTTCTATAAGAATTTTGGGAGATACTCAGAGTGCCAGTTTCTTCATATATATGAAATGTCTATTTTATTTTTAGCTGCTATAAGTACAAATGTATTCCATGTTGTATTGAGATGGCCACTAAGTATTTTTTAAACAACAACAAAAAATCCAAATGCAAAACCCTTAAAGAACTCACTGTCCCATAAAATCTAGCATTTGTACCTCGTGATAATCATTTAGATAATTCAAAGCAGTATACAGACTTAGATATAAAGGAATGAAATCAGCATGTAAACTACATGGGAGTGTGAACTCTCTCAATAAGTATTTGTTAAATGAATAAACATAGATGGTTTAAAAGATCTTTGAATTGACAGTAAAAATAGAACTTCACTGGTTGTGTTTTTTGATTCACAGTTCAATTTGGCTATGGTTCTTCTCATCCCCTGAATTAATATTTCCTTCTAAAATACCATTAAAGTCTGTAGAGTCTCAGTATAAACCAATGTTAGGGAAATAGGTAGATGCATTTATAAATTAATGTATTGGGATAAAACTCCCTTCTCTAATGTAGCATAGAAGTTAGGAAAACAAGAACTTTTTTAAATAAGTATTTTATTTTAGCTTGATGATAAGGAAAAAGGTGTTAGTTATATTATTCTTTATGCTTTATATAACAGAAGTATTTTTTAGTTTTTTGTACTTCGCTGATGCCCAGGGGCTATGAGGTTTCTGAGCTGGTTCTAAACAACTGCTACTCAAGATATAGTTCATGAATCTGTGGCATCAGCATCAGAGGAATATGTTAGAAATGTACATTCTCAAGCCCCATCTCAGACTTACTCATCATAATTTGCATTATAACAACATGACAAGAGAAGCACTGCTGGAATCATTCAGACGAGATTCAAGGGATACATTGGTTAGGACACTTTACCTTTCTTATTTATCAAGACCCCAGCATAAGCATCAAGGGAGGCAACATGACATAAAAGAAAGAATATTAAGAGTTTGAAAAGTCAGATTCTAATCTCTAGTATATAACCTTAAATTTTAGCTCTTCTTATCCATAAAATGAATGAGTTATACAACATATACTGCAGGGCTCTTTCAACTCTAAAATTCTATGAATATATGGAAAATAAATACTAATAGGTATTTGGGGAAATGACTCAACTGCATGTACTATCTTAAGAAATTTGGCTTACTTTAATGCTACAGGAGTCTTGTCCATCAATTACTTTGTTTAGGTTTGAAAATCAATCTCTATTTTTCATTTTGACACTTGGTTTCTGAAAGATGCACAGTGGTGAATAACTTGGGAAGTGGGTGGCTACTATTAATAATTCCCCTCACTGCTTCCTTTGTTCTTAAATGCCAATAAAACACAGGTAATAGACAGGAGTCATGAAAAAGTAAAATCAGATTCTGTATTTTGAACCAGAGCAGGAGAATAATATCATTCTTAGGAAAAACATGATTGAAACATTAAGAGGTAAAGGATTATGATGCCTGACACTGTCAAATAAATCAGAAAATAATAAATAATAGTGAGTGTGTGTACATATATCCACAGGTGTGTGTAAAGAGAGAGAGATAAAGCAAATGTGGCAAAATAATAATAATAATCCGGGAGTTGGTGATGGACAGGGAGGCCTCGCGTGCTGCAATTCACGGGGTCACAAAGAGTCGGACATGACTGAGCGACTGAACTGAACTGAATATGTACTGACCCCCAAATATCTTGTTGTTATCGTCTCTCTTTTTTAAAGTAAAGTATAGCAGATTTATTTTTCTGAAACCTTTAAAATGCAAGAGAAAAGCTAGGATAGAAAGGGGATAAATATCATTATATACAAAATTTCAGCAACTTATACTCCCATATTGATTCTATAATTTGCCTTTTAGTTAACAGATTTGCTTTATTCTTTTCTTAGCTTAGGATAAAATAAACGGGGGAAAAGAAGTAGTAGTGAGAAGTTGTGTCACGTCTTTCTTGTATTAATGAAGTAAATGATTTCAAACCAGAAGTAAGCCTTCTGTGATTTTCATTTTTATTCTAGTTTCAGCTAATAATGAAAAAGAATGTAGCTACCACTCACAAATATAAATAACTACAGACCCTTTTTATTCCTCTGCAATGAGAGGGACCTAACAGCTGCTATAAAAATCACTCTCTACCCTCCCATGTGTTATGTAAGTATAATACACTTAAGAAGACCAAAACATAAAATGAACAAGTAAGAGGAAAACAGCTATTTTGTTTAAGAATTCCTTTTTCATTTATAATAATTTATTGTACCAAATTAAAAACAAAATAAACATGCTGCCTGCATTCCCCATGTAGTTGTCCTGCTTAATAGTCAATCTCAATCTGGAATATGAGCAAAAGAATCATGTACTAGCTGACTAGTATTTTCCCTTCATTCCTTCCAGACTTTATCCAACAAGAGTATTACAAGAACAACAAATCCAGCTTCAACTAATTGGAAATTTTAAAACACTCATAAGTCTTATTTGTTCTTAGCACTCTGGCCTCATATAGATACAAAGATTTGGATAAACTTTCCTCCTTTTATTATCTTTAGTGAAGGAGATTTATTTTAATTTTCTTGATTTTTAAAAATATTCTTACGAAGCTGTCCCAGAGTATAGCTTCAAATAATAAATACATTTCTTAAAATTAATACAAAAGAATAGTAGTCATTAAAGGTATTCGGGCAGTACAAAGGGTAATAAGACCTAATATGAAAGTGAAGATGATTTTCATATATAATTCAAACTGAAAACACTCAACTCAGAATAGTCTTCAGCCCACTCTGACTCCAGCTGATCTCTCCATCTGTTTAGGGATCACATGGGGGCCAATCTCTTAGCTAACAATACTTTAAAAACATTTTTTTTTATTGAAGTATAGTTAATTTTTGGAGAAGGCAATGGCACCCCACTCCAGTACTCTTGCCTGGAAAATCCCATGGATGGAGGAGCCTGGTAGGCTGCAGTCCATGGGGTCGCTGGGAGTCGGACACAACTGAGCAACTTCACTTTCACTTTTCACTTTCATGCATTGGAGAAGGAAATGGCAACCCACTCCAGTGTTCTTGCCTGGAGAATCTCAGGGACAGGGGAGCCTGATGGGCTGCCGTCTATGGGGTCACACAGAGTCGGACACGACTGAAGTGACTTAGTATAGCATAGCGTAGTTGATTTACAATGTTCTGTTTAATTTCTGCTGTATAGCAAAGTGACTCAGTCATACATATATAATTTTTTTCATATTCGTTTTCCATTATGGTTTATTACAGGATATTGAATACAGTTGCCTCTGCTATACAGTCGGACTTTGTTATTTACCCATTCTATGCATAATAGTTTGCATCTCCTAATCTCAAACTCCCAATCCTTCCCTCTCCCAAACCCCTCCCCCTTGCAACCACAAGTCTGTTCTCTATGTCTGTGAATCTGTTTTGTTTCTCAGATGTTCCTATATGTCATATTTTAGATTCCATATATAAGTGATATCATCTGATATTTGTCTTTCTCTTTCTCACTTATTTTGCTTCGTATGATAATCTCTAGGTCTATCCATGTTGCTGCAAATGGCATTATTTCATTCCTTTTAATGCCTGTACACATCTTCTTTATCCATTCATCTGTTGATAGACATTTAAGTTGTTTCCATGTCTCGGCTATTGTAAACAGTGCTATCTTAATTAACAGTTCTGATCACAACTTTACACAGTTAAGACTGAGATTGAGAGACTGGCAGATCCTTACCTATATACAAGATAGGCCCTTACCACTGCCCACTAGCATCCTCTCCATCTTCTAAACATGTACAAGGTCTAAGTTTTCAAAATACTTTATTTATTCTTCATCCGTTCTACAAAGAATTTGAGGGAACAACAACACAATCACTCCATAAAATGGTGGCAAATTTTTAAAAAACCAAGACCAAGAAAAAGAAAAATATTAGAAAACAAAAACTGAGATTAAAAGAAGTTTTTATGTGGCTCATCAAACAGATGCTAAATTAAGTTCCATATTTAGCTTGAAGTCTCTGTGGCAACCAGAATAACAATCTCCTCATGCACAATGTCTATGTCCCAATCTCTGGATTTTGTGGGCATATTACTGGCAAAGGGAAATTATGGTTCCCGATGGGATTAAGGTTCTCAATAAACTGAGTTTAGAATAGGAGATTATCCTGGAGAGAACCAATGGTATCAAAGGGACTTTCAAATGGTTAGAAGAAGATGTGGCTATAGAGAAGCAGAGAGATGCCAGTTTGACAAAGACCAAGAAGGACTCTCCCCAGTGTCACTAGAGAAAAGAGAGTCATGGCAAGCAGGTAGCTTCTGAAGCTGGAAAAGGCAAGGAAACGGGTTCTCCCCTGGAGCCTCCATAAAGAAATGCAGACTTGCTGACGCCTTGGTTTTAGCCCATTGAGACTTGTACTGGACTTCTAACCTACTTAACTATATAAGATAATAAATTTCTGTTGTTTTAAGCCATGAAGTTTGTTGTAACTTCTTGCTGCTGCTGCTAAGTCACGTCAGTCGTATCCAACTCTGTATGACCCCATAGACAGCAGCCTACCAGGCTCCCCTGTCCCTGGGATTCTCCAGGCAAGAACACTGGGGTGGGTTGCCATTTCCTTCTCCAGTGCATGAAAGTGAAAAGTGAAAGTGAAGTAGCTCAGTCGTGCCTGACTCTTAGCGACCCCATGGACTGCAGCCTACCAGGCTCCTCCGTCCATGGGATTTCCCAGGCAAGAGTACTGGAGTGGGTTGCCACTGGGCAACAATAAAAAACTATTATGGCTTCTTAGCCCCCAAGACAAAAAGACAGCACAATCAGTGATAATTCTCAATAATAGTAGAGAGAAATCATAACAACTTGTCAGGAAAGGCAAAATATTTTCTAGCACAAAGTTCTAAAAGAAATTTCTGATGCAACGATTTATGTAGGAGGGTCTGAGTAATAACAGTGGATATAGGATCCCCCCAAATTCTGGATATTAGATTAAATAAAACATTTCACAAGATTGTTTCTTACTTTTCTTATTGTTTCTTAGGGAAAAGAGATAATTAAACAATGTTGAATCTTCCAAAACTTGTTTTATGGTCTAGTTTACAGTTAATTTTGGAAACTGTTCAATGTGCATTTGAAAATGGCCAAGTATCTACAGTTGTTGAATATGGTGTTGCCAGAGGCTTTTAATATCACTGAGTTAGAGCTGACAATTTTGGGTGACAATTAAAGGGCTTAACTTTGTTTCTTGTTTGACTGGAAAGAAGCAAAGAAAATGCATCTACTCCTGCAAAGAAATATGTTGATTCAAGAAACTGTTGTGAGGAACTTTGCAAACAGAATAAACTGCTTCCATAAACACTGTGGAGTTAAAGTCAAACAGAAAAGCGTGCTTGTTTCCTTTTGATAAAAAGACAGATTTCATGTTCAGAACCCGGACATGAAAGGAAACTATAAACAAGGTGAAAAAACAACCTTCAGAATTGTAGAAAATAATACCAAATGAAACAACCTACAAACAATTAATTTCCAAAATATACAAGCAGCTCATACAACTCAATATCAGAAAAGCAAACAATCCAAAGAAAAAGTGAGCCAAAGACCTAAACAGACATTTCTCCAAAGAAGACATACAGATGGCTAATAAACACCTGAAATGATACTCAACACTGTTCATTATCAGAGAAATACAAATCAAAACTACTGTGAGATATCACCTTACACCAGTCAGAATGGCTATCATTTTAAAAAACCTACAAACAATAAATGCTAAAGAGGGTGTGGAGTAAAGGGAACCCTCTTTACACTGTTGGTGGAAATGTAAATCGAGCCAAGCCTGGGGTGCTGCAGTCCATGGGGTCACAAAGAGTCAGACATGACTGAGCAACTGAACTGAATTGAACTGATAGCCACTTTGGAAGATAGTATGGAGATTCCTTAAAAAACTAGGAATAAAACTACCATATGACCCAGCAATCCCACTACTAGGCATACACCCTGAGGAAACCAAAACTGAAAAAGACACATACCCTAATGTTTACTACAGCACTATTTACAATAGCTTGGACACGGAAGCAACCTAGATGATCATCGAGAGATGAATAAATACAGAAGCTGTAATACACATACACAATGGAATATTTAGTTTAGTTTAGTTCAGTTGCTCAGTCGTGTCCGACTCTTTGTGACCCCATGAATCGCAGCACGCCAGGCTTCCCTGTCCATCACCAACTCCCGGAGTTCACCCAGACTCACGTCCATCGAGTCAGTGATGCCATCCAGCCATCTCATCCTCCGCCATCCCCTTCTCCTCCTGCCCCCAATCCCTCCCAGCATCATAGTCTTTCCCAATGAGTCAACTCTTCACATGAGGTGGCCAAAGTACTGGAGTTTCAGCTTTAGCATCATTCCTTCCAAAGAAATCCCAGGGCTGATCTCCTTCAGAATGGACTGGTTGGATCTCCTTGCAGTCCAAGGGACTCTCAAGAGTCTTCTCCAACACCACAGTTCAAAAGCATAATGGTCATCTAAGCTAAATTCATCCATTCCAGTCCATTTTAGTTCTCCGATTCCTAGAATGTCAATGTTCACTCTTGCCATCTCCTGTTTGACCACTTCCAATTTGCCTTGATTCATGGACCTGACATTCCAGGTTCCTATGCAATATTGCTCTTTACAGCATTGGACCTTGCTTCTATCACCAGTCACATCTGCAGCTGGGTATTCTTTTTGCTTTGGCTCCATCCCTTCATTCTTTCTGGAGTTATTTCTCCACTGATCTCCAGTAGTATATTGGGTACCTACTGACCTGGTTGAGTTCCTCTTTCAGTATCCTATCATTTTGCCTTTTCATAATGTTCATGGAATATTACTCAGCCATAAAAAGGAACACATTTGAGTCAGTGCTAATGAGGTGGATGAACCTAGAGCCTATTATAGAGTGAAGTCAGTCAGAAAGAGAAAAACAAACATCATACAGTAACGCATACACATGGAATCTAGAAAGACGGTACTGATGAACCTACTTACAGAGTAGCAGTGGAGATGCAGACACAGAGAACAGACTTAGGGACACGGGGTGGGGGAGGAAGGACAGGTGAGATAAATGGAGAGAATAACATGGAAACATATATACTCCCATATGTAAAGTAGACAGTCAATGAGACTTTACCACAGGACTCAGGGAACTCAAACCAGAGCTCTGTAACAACTTAAAGGGGTGGGATGGGTGGGATATGGGAGGGAGGCTCCAGAGGGAGGGGCATATGGATACCTATGGCTGATTCATGTTGATGTATGCAGAAACCAACACAATATTGTAAAGCAATTATCCTTCAACTAAAAATAAACTAAAACATAATTTTAATTAAAAAAGAACCCAGGCATGCATATTAATCTTATTAAGGCTGGACTCAAAGGCTGGACTGGGTTGTTTTACTGTCTAGAGCTACATGACTAATTGATAGTTAAACCAGTTTTCTAAAATGAATATACATTTTTCAAAAAGCTTATCATATACAACTGGTAACTCTTAGACATCAGATAAAGTTTAAAACTAGCTGATTATTTCACTATATTTTCAACGAAAGGGACATTTCATTAGGAAATATCTATCTTGTATTTCACTGCATTGTAGGCTTTGGGGACCAAATGTTTTGATTTAAAAAATATTTTAAGCCCTTATAAACCTTCATTCTTTGACTTGTATCACAGATCATTGTTCGCTTTCTAGTCTGCTTCTTGCAATATAGAAAGCTATCGCTTCTCCTAGACAGGAGCAATGATCACAAGGAAGTTCGAAAGTTAAAAATGGGACAACACTTTAAAGATAAAGCAAAAATCAATTTCAATTGGCAGAATGGGCACTGAATCAAGGAACAGAATTTGATGTACAAAGTTGAAGTCCTGGTCTCAATACTGAGTTGAAAGCAGATGACTGTGTGGAATCTAGCATCAGTGTCACGATTTGGGGAACAAAAAAGAAAACAAAATAAAAAACAGAAGACAAACAGGATGAGGTAGGGAATAACTATTGACTGAAACACTGTGAAACTTTTTATTATGCCATTAAAAAAACCCTAGCCAAATGGATGAATAAGAAGTCCAAAAAGAGATATCTACTGGACCACTTGCCAGTGAAATATCAAATAATCCCTTGTTATGCCTATCAAAGCAAAGCATGGGTAATTGTGAAAACCACCTAAATGTTTGCCCTCCAGCTAATATAAACATGAAGTCAAAAGTAACACTAAAATACCAAAAATATTTATTTCCTTCCAACAATGAAGCTGGGCAGTTTATGAGTACAGCTTGTCTAAGAAGAGGATGAGAGAAATTATTAAGAATCAAATCTAACAGTTCTTATGATACATGGCACACATCTTATTTCTTACTGATAAAATTCTCTACAAATGTTAGCAAGCATTAGAACAAAAACAAGAGGTATATAAATACATATTACACACATGCACAGATGAAATGTTCTTTGAAGCACCAATAAGGTAAATAGACCATGTCTTTCAACAGATTTTCATTGATGAAAGCTGCCCACCTCAAGCACATTATTACTTCCTGCACTGTAACATATATATACTCAACTTCATAGAATAAATGGTACACACTTTCCCTTCAAACTTATCTTCAAGAGGGAAAAATGTATTTATCTTTGAAGTGGGTAAAAAAATTTTTTCCTTGAGTCAACAATCCCATCTAACTATGATATATTTCAATGCACTGTGTATTCGTTATTAGCACTGGATCAATGTTAAACTTCTTGAGTAATAAATATATTATGGTTATACAGAAAAATGTTCTTATTCTTGGAAGACATATGCTGCACTTTTTATGGATAAATTGTCAATGATATCTCAAAAGGTTCCATGGGGGAAAAAAGCATACTTTGGCAAAATGTTAATCAGTGAATCTATATAAAGGAAATTTGAATGTCCACTAGTACTATTCTTTCAACTTTTCTGTAGATCTGAAATTTTTCTACAAAAAAGGAAAGCATTTACTAAAAACCCAGAAGTGCTAAGGTTGATAGACTACTACAGACGAGGGAACTGCAAGTACTAAATATAATACTTAGAATATTCTAAGCTCCCTGAATGAAAAAGCTTTCCTTTCTGATTGCCTTTTATATTTATCTTGATATTTTACTTAATGTGCTGATATCTAAATCTCCTGATGAGTATTTAGCATGTTGGGGTGAAGCAAACAGTGGGAAACAGGAGTAGCAACAACTGATTAAAGGACTAACAACTTGTCTTAACACTGTGTTTGTGCACACAAGTGCACGTGTCTTAGTTTTTCCCTAAAATCCTTGCCTAAAAAAGTATTCTTAATTTTAGGACACACTAAGATCTTCAATACCCCAAACCCAATCTAAGCAGAAGAGAGGGAAGGTAATAAATTCCTTTACTATAAAATTCAAATAGGAGCTGCCACAGTCGTGGTGGGCTCTTTTGTTAATCAGAAACAATATCCGAAGGCCTAACAGTGACAGACTGGCAGTAGCTCAGGTTTACTCCTGTCCCCACTACACTCCAGTGGGCGGGTCTCACTAATATCCCCTTTAGTACTTCTATATGAAATGCAATGCCAATCCCCAAAACCTATCTTTAGTTAAATAAACATGCAAACAGATATCAGAGGTTTCAAATATACAGAGACAGAAGTGTTTCTATGCCTCAAAGAAAAGCTTTTCACCCCTCCTTTCTTTCCATTTCTTACCATTCTCCCTTCTCACCAAAATGTCAGACTTACACTGAAAACGATTTCCTCAAAGCAGCTTTTCAGTTGAACTATGCAAGTTACAAGGCCTATCTTGACTCACTCCAATTTGTCAAAATAATAAAAATTGACCTAAATCCCTCTCTGCTGTTGATTTTTAGAAATGCTGTTTAGGATCCAGATACCAATCTCCATAAGGTCCCCCCACCAAATTTTCAAATGTCATCCAAAGAAGTATCTCAAATCTTTTCCTATCTTGCCCAGCAGAAAAGTATTTGAGAGATGTAACAGTCAAACTGGCAGCTGTTTATATACTGAATTAATGTTCTTATAAAAGAAGGAGAAAGAGCATTTAGAATTGAGTTAATTTTATTTCCAGTGTGTAAGAACACTCAATGCCAGTCAGTATGTTTAATGTCACTGAACAGCATCATTAAAACACTGCTCTGAGTCAATGCTGTCTTTACATACTTTAACAACACAAGCTCTTTGAGAATGGCCACAATACTACATTCTTCCTCTTCTCATTCAACACTACTAAATAATTCAATAATTGGTCTTCAGTAACAATTGCAATAAATAGAACCTAATCTATTCTATAATTAGGATGTGTTAAAGCAGTTCAGCAGGACAAGAAGAAGCAACAGTTAGAACTAGACATGGAACAAGAGACTGGTTCAAAATTGGGAAAGGGCTACTTCAAAGCTGTATATTGTCACCCTGCTTATTTAACTTCTATGCAGAATACATCATGAGAAATGCCGGGCTGGATGAACACAGGCTGGAATCAAGATTGCTGGGAGAAATATCAATAACCTCAGATATGCAGATGATACCACTCTAATGGTAGAAAGTGAAGAAGAACTAAGAGTCTATTGATGAGTGTGAGAGGAGAGTAAAAAAGCTGGCTTAAAACTCAACTTTCAAAACACTAAGATCATGGCATCCAGTCCCATCACATGGCAAATAGATGGGGAAACAATGGAAACAGTGACAGACTTTATTTTCTTGGGCTCCAAAATCACTGAAGATGGTGACTGAAGCCATGAAATTAAAAGACACTTGCTTCTTGGAAGAAAAGCTATGACCAACCTAGACAGCATATTAAAAAGCAGAGACATCACTCTGCTGGACAAAGGTCCGTCTGGTCAAAGTTATGGTTTTTCCAGTAGTCATGTACAGATGTGAGAGTTGGACCATAAAGAAGGGTGAGTGATGAAGAACTGATGTTTTTGAACTGTGGTGTTGGAGAAGACTCTTCAGAGTCCCTTGGACTGCAAGGAGATCAAACCAGTCAATCCTGAATATTCACTGGAAGGACTGATGCTGAAGCTGAAGCTCCGATACTTTGACCACCTGATGCGAAGAGCTGACTCACTGGAAAAGACCCTGATGCTGGGAAAGACTGAAGGCAGGAGAAGAAGCGGGTGACAGAGGTTGAGATGGTTGGAGGATTTCACTGACTCAATGGACATGAGATTGAGCAAACTCTGGGAGATAATGAAGCACAGAGGAGCCTGGTGTACTACTGCAGGTTCATGGGGTTGCAGAGTCAAACATGACTTAGCGACTAAACAACAAAAAGGAGTTTAAGGTGCTAAAAGTAGAAATTATCGCACAAGTCAAAAAGGCCAAAGGAAAACTTAAGTGGCTTCTCAGAACACTACACTCTGTTTTATTTTCACAGAGTAAGCAGCATGTAGTCCGACTCACAAGGAGTCAGACACAACTGAGTGACTAACACTTTCAACTTTGAAAAGTTAGCAAAACACTGGATTATTATTACCACAATAAGGCAATCATGGTTTACTTACACTTAGTCCACCTGTCCCATTAATCATTCTACATTTGAAAAAAAATCAAATTTTCAGAAAATCTGAAAAGTCACAGAAGAGGACAGTGACCTAGATTAATGAGTGGAACTTTATTTTCAAAATCACATTTTTTCAGTCTTGTAATATAGCCAGAACAGTTACTCAATTATAAGCTGTTTAAGTCTTTTACATTTTCTACTCTATTATTGTCCTATCATCTAATTCCTTTCCCAAAGGGAAGCTGAACACTCGTGATTTTGCTATTTTCACACAGCTATTTTCCATTTTACAAAATTCTAAAGGAGTAAGACAAGTCAAAATATTATCCACATTTTAGTGATTAGAGTTAGTACCTGATTGAATTTTTAAAGTACTTAGTACATGCAGGCACTCAAGAAATGTTAATTTCCTTTGGGATAAAATTTCAGAGCCCTCTGGATCAGTCAAGTCCACTGAGGTCTCTACTATTCTCCCTCTATCAATTACTAATACAAAGTAATATACCTACAGCTTTTATTGGCATTTATATTACTTTTTCCAAATAAACTGTAAGCCCTTTAAAAACAAAGTATCGTGTACTTCTCTTAACACTAATTTATAATAACCACTTAGTAACTTTTATGTTAAAGACAATAATAATTCTAATACTGAGGCCAGTAGCCACTGCAAACAATACCTAAAGAACAGATTCAAATGCTTACCCAAAATAATATTAGGTTTCCTTATAAAGTATTAGCAAGCCAGCGTATCTCAGGCTACTTTTAAGAAGGTGGTATAGTCAATAACCAAATAATACTGGCACTCCACAGAGAAAGGATATGTGATGAGACAGAACTAGCCAGGACGAAAGGGTTCTATTACTGTATTATGCAAATAGTGCTAGGTAGAAGGATAAAAAACAAACATGTCTGAGGAGAGTCTACCCTCAAAAGTAAAAGCTTACTTACATAATTACTTTATTTGAAATCTGTATATACAAGGCAACAGATTTAACAGAAGTTGTAAGGAGAGAACTATCCACAAACTATATTCTGAATTAAACTGATTTTAGAGTGTATGCCAGGGGAGCGGTATGATAAAAACCAACTCCAATAAGTAAATTATAAATTCACAGCAATGAAAAGAAGTAGGAAAAAAAGATTGGCAAAAAGATTGCTGTATAACACTTTTGTTAATCAAATTATTAAATTCAACTATTTAAATTATGACATTATGCCACCAACTCCTCATGGATTTGCTTATTTGCCTGGTTTCTCAGAAGACATTTTATAATGAAGCTCAATAACTTCACCAGGTCGTACCTTAGTTTAGGATATTACAGCCTGTATTAGCTACTTGGAACCACATACCAACTGGAATACTTTTTAGTTATTGAACTACAGGAAGTGACAGAAAATTTCCTTTTATTTAAATGACTATTAGAAACTATTATACAACCAAATAAATTCTTATTTTTTGTCCCTTCCAACACATTCTTATATATTATTCTTAGAATACTTGAAAGTTTTCATTGAATTATCTGAAGAAAAAGGAGATCATGTAAAGCTAAAGAATTGCTAATGAGTGCTACATCACATGACATTCCTAAAAGATTCCTCTAGAATTAAGAAAAAAATTACGAAAATCATTAAGAGCCCAGAGCAATTTTTAAGCTATGTTCAACTTTAAGGAGTATTTACTGATTCCATGTTATGAAAATCAGTCCTGAATATTCATTGGAAGGACTGATACTGAAGCTGAAACTCCAATACTTTGGCCACCTGATGTGAAGAACTGACTCATCTGAAAAGACCCTGATGCTGGGAAAGATTGAAGGTGGAAGAAGGGGACAACAGAGGATGAGACGGTTGGATGGCATCACCAACTCAATGGACATGAGTTTGAATAAACTCCAAGAGCTGGTGATGGACAGGGAGGCCTGGCATGCTGTAGTCCATGGGGTCGCAAAGAGTCAGACATGACTGAGTGACTGAACTGAACTGATGTTATGAAAGATGAAGAAAGGAGCACATTTATACTTCCTGTTATGCCCCTTGCCCACCTCATTGTTATTTTTATAATATTAAATTTTATAAATTTATAATCTATTCTAAAAGTGTAACTTGTACTGAGGTATATAAGTTCTTTAATGAAATTAATTTAATTTCTCATTATTACACTAATTTTTTCATGGTTTATTCCTGAATTCCTTATACTGATTCACCTTTTAATTAGGTATATTATGCTATAATTTGATTTAAAAAGCTCTCATGGGTATACGTTTGTTGAGCTTTTCCATGCTCAAGTACATTTATGTGTTGTACTCATGCTTAAAGTATTTGGCTGCTGCTGCTAAGTCGCTTCAGTCGTGTCCAACTCTGTGCGACCCAACAGACAGCAGCCCACCAGGCTCCCCGGTCCCTGGGATTCTCCAGGCAAGAACACTGGAGTGGGTTGCCATTTCCTTCTCCAGTGCATGACAGTGAAAAGTGAAAGTGAAGTCGCTCAGTCGCGTCCGACTCTTCGTGACCCCATGGACTGCAGCCTACCAGGCTCCTCCTTCCATGGGATTTTCTAGGCAAGAGTACTGGAGTGGGGTGCCATCGCCTTCTCCGAAGTATTTGGCTGGTATGAGGTAAACCTCAGGACATGGTAGACATTCCCCTGTTGTTTTCTGACATTGCTTCTTATTGAGGAAAAAGCTAAAGCAAGTCCAAGTTCTGTCCCCCACCTCACTATCTAGATGTCTATAGAATTCTGTCCTTATTCTTCAAGTTCAGTAATTTGACCAAGACATGCCTTGATATCAGTTCATCTATATTATTTATTTCCAGGCCAAAGGGTAGTCATTTTCATTCAAGGTTTTAGTTATTTCAGGAAGAGTTTTTTTTCTATTATACCTCTAAATATTTTTTCAGTCATTTGTTGTTTTTATTTAGAGGCTGACAAACAGAACAGGCAAGATACAGCCCACCACTTGTTTTTGAATATAACTTTTCACTGGAACAAAGCCATAGGCAGCATATTCTTTTGCACCGTAAGACACAGGGCTGAATGGCTATAACAGAAACTGTACTGACCGACCACAAAGGACTAAAATATTTACTGTCTGTCCCTTTACAGAAAAAATGTGTTGATCCCATATAGATATTAGATCTCCTTTATTTTCCTGTATCACCTATAATTTTTATATCTTATATTTTCTTAAAGTTATTAAATTTCTTCAAGCCTTTGAGCCACGTCTTTGATTACATTTACTGTCTCTTAAAATTTCTAATATGATTTTTGTAATTCTAATGCTTTTCCTTTTCTCTTAGACTTCTTTCCTGAAGTTCACCCATGGATAGTTCATCTCCTTTTATTGTCCTATTATCTCTTAACACTTGTGTTGGTGAGGTTTTATAAAAATTGTTATTTTCCGTAACAAGTCATGTCAATAATTTCTTTGAGGCTATGAACAACAACATGTCACAACTCCAAAAAAGGGTCACTGGTTAGACCTTTAAAGTATTATAACACTTACTTTTTAGAGAAATCATACATTGATGGGAATTCCCAGGAGGGGTTCAGCATCCTCCTGCATGTGGTCTAGATTTTACAGTATGTAGCAAATTGTTTCACTGTCTGTATTTTGGGGCTTAGCCTTATGCCTCATTTTTTTTCTTTTTTATTTTCCTGTCTTCTTATTTTTAGTGAGTTTCAAAGGAGAAGGGAAGGGTAAAACTTTCTTCACTCTGCTACCTTTAACTGAAAGACTCCTCACACATTATACTTTAAGATGAGCTAATCTTCTAAAGCAATAAATTACGGGCTTGATAGGTTTTAATGCATAGGGGAATGGAACATAAAAATCCAACATCAGCAGTGTGAAAGAACTGCTTAGAAGAAGACTGTGCCAGGAACAACATTTGTTTGGAGATCTGTTCAAGCAACTGTGCCAAATCAGTTGTATCACTTGGATTAAAAGTAGTTGCAGAATGCTGTCTGTACTATAAAAGACTTCCATAGGATGCTTACAACTAGGTTTAGGATTAGTATCAGCAGTTTCACCTGACCATCACTGATCCCTTATTGTATTATTTGATTCAGCTCTCATTTGTTGACATATACGTATGTAAATGCTTTTACTTTTCAATCACCTGCCACTCTGGTTCAAATATCTCCTCCAATTTTCGGAGGTTAAAGTGATTTTTAATGCTTGAAATTTGTTAGGACTAGGCAATAAAATATGCTGTTAGTTATAAAACACATTGTGCAGTATGAAACTGAGTTATGTTTTAAAAATATCTATGTATTGACTAGAAGGACGTGTGCCAAACAGATGTTAGGTGATTATGTCTGTATAGTTTCCAAATTATTTACAGTAATCACATATTATTTTACAATCAGAAAAAAAAATCACAAAAATATGCTATCCATAGTGCAGATATCAAAAGATAAGGTATTTACATTAACAAAACCCTCTTATATTCTTTCCCAAATTTGCCTGATTTTTTATCACCTTCTATAATTAAAGGTTTCGGTTTCTGCAGTCTTCAGAGTGGCTTACAGCTCTGGGTCTTACAGCACATTGCTGGCTGATGCCATTGCTCATAAAAAGATCCTCTGTGTCTAAGTGTTAATTTCCAAATTGGCTGGTCAGTAGCTCTCAATAGAGGTCTATGGCTGGCTATCTCATTTGAATTTGTGTTCCAATGGGTTCTATTCATCTTACTAAAAGCTTGTCTCATTTCAGTTTCCTTGCGGGAATCTGTTTGGATGACATGAGTCATCCTCAATATATGAAAATCCAGAACACTGGGCTGGGCTACTGGACTAACAGCTAGGCTGTGTTCCAAGTGCTGGCAGCACTATTTAATGTTTAGTACAGCTTAGAAATGACACTGATGAAAGTGATCCAGGAATAAGATGTGTTAAAACACATTTTTAATCTTCAAGCCACAGAGATGACTAAATTGTCAAGGTGTAGATCTTATGTTTATTCAAAGGCTGGATGTCCCACTGCACCAATCTCCAATAGGACACTAATAAACAGACAACGTAAAACCTAAGTATTTGATAAAACATTATTTAAAGCAGTATTGGGAAGAAAGGTTACTTCCTCTTTATATTGCTTTGCAAAAATTTCCTTCATATTGCAACAATATGTTTATGTTAGGTACTGTCAGAAAACAGTCCTTTACCTCAAATGCTATTTTAGAGCATATCCTCAATAATGAATGCTAACATCAAGCTGCCAACATCCGTTGGATCACAGAAAAAGCAAGAGAATTCCAGAAAAACATCTACTTCTGCTTCATTGACTACGCTAAAGCCTTTGACTGTGTGGATCACAACAAACTGGAAAATTCTTAAAGAGACGGGAATACCAGACCACCTGACTTGCCTCCTGAGAAACATGTATGTAGGTCAAGAAGCAATAATTAGAATTAGACATGGAATAACAGACTGGTTCAAAATTGGGACAGGAGTACATCAAAGGTGTATACTGTCATCCTGCTTATTTAAATTATATGCAGAGTATATCATGAGAAATGCTGAGCTGGATGAAAGACAAGCTGGAATCAAGACTGCTGGGAGAAATATCAATAACCTCAGATATCCAGATGACACCAACTTTATGGAAGAAAGCGAAGAGAAACTACAGAGCCTCTTGATGAAGGTGAAAGAGGAGAGTGAAAAAGCTGGCATGAAACTCAACATTCAAAAAACAAAGATCATGGCATCTGGTCCCATCCCTTCATGGCAAATATATGGGGAAACAATGGAAACAGTGACAGACTTTATTTTCTTGGGCTCCAAAATCACTGCAGATGGTGACTGCAGGCATAAAATTAAAAGATGCTTGCTCCTTGGAAGAAAAACTATAACAAACCTAGACAAAGAGACATTACTTTGCCAACAAAGGTCCGTCTAATCAAAGCTATGGTTTTTCCAGTAGTCAAGTATGGATGTGAGAGTTGAGCAATAAAGAAGGCTGAGCATGAAAAATCGATTCTTTTGAACTGTGGTGTTGGAGAAGGCTCTTGAGAGTCCCTTGGACTGCCAAGAGATCAAACCGGTCAATCCTAAAGGAAATCAATCCTGAATATTCACTGGAAGGACTGATGCTGAAGCGCCTACACTTTGGTCACCTGATGAGAAGAGCCAACTCATTGGAAAAGGCCCTGATGCTGGGAAAGATTGAAGGCGGGAGGAGAAGGGGACAACAGAGGACGATATGGTTGGATGGCATCATCAACTCAATGGACATGAGTTTGAGCAAGCTCTAGAAGATGGTGAAGGACGGGGAAACCTGGCATGCTGCAGTCCTTGGGGTTGCAAAGAGTCAGACACGACTGAGCAACTGATCGACAACAACAAAAAACTATTCATTAGAGTCTATCCCCGAAATTCCTTTCCCCCTTCACAACCTGTATTAACCTTTAAATCTCTTTATAGAACTCTGTTCTCTCTGGTCACTGGATCAGAGGTTCCTTTTCTTTCTTTTGTTTCTTGCTCTGCCCACTGTCCCCACCTCACATTGATAATGAAGTATAAGAAATCCTGAAATTACAAATTAAAAACATTATACTTTCCAGATTGAAAAAACACTATACATATCTAAAATGAAGAGATAATATAATATATAATATATATATACACACACATTGCCTTCAAGTGTATCTAGAACATAAATGATAAGGAACACTGGCTTGGCTGAGTAAAATTTGTTTTTCTCCTGAAATGTAGGAAGACACAGAAGAATGTTTCAGGTTATATCTGTAATGAAGGCAAAGACATATTTCAGAATTCTATAGGTCCCGAAACTAGACTGAAAAAGCAAGTAAGGTCTGTTGGTAACATTCTTTCCCCCCCAAAATCATGCTATCTTGAGAAATTATCATTTGTCTTCCAAGACAAGTTGGTTAATGTGGAATTTATTTTTCAAATATTTAAACAGTCTCATTACTCAGTCTCTGAATACAGATAAAAGGAAATCATTAAACGATAAACTCAAAGACAACTTATGCATTTTTATTAACAATATGCCTTTTCTATCGAACTCAACTGAATTTGAAAGATAACTTTCCTCCTGCTCTAAAATGCATTAGTTGAAAGAAAAGCAATCCAGAATTGGGTGGCTGCCTAGTCAGGAAAAGAAAATCCAATTGTAAAAATAATCTGAGTAAGTTCCACTGATCTTTTGGTATAAATCTTACTTAATAGATTTTCAGAAGATCAAATCTATTGGTTATTACCCAAAGGGTTAATACTGGTTGTGAAGGGGAAAAGGAACTTCGGGGATGGACTCTAGTGAATAGTTTTTTGTTGTTGGTCAGTCGCTCAGTCGTGTCCAACTCTTTGCAACCCCATGGATTGCAGAACGCCAGGCTTCCCTGTCCTTCACCATCTCCTACATAACTACAAAGGCACAAGAAAATGCTTATCTCATAACAATGCCTATTCAGTTCAACAAAAACACACATGAACACATCAACAAGATATTAACAAATGTTATTTTGGCTCATTGATGCTGCAGTGGAAGCTTCCTTTAACATCAACAATCTTTTTCTAGAAACAACCACCACCACCACAAAACTGAAAGGCAGCATTATAAATTACACATTTTCATTTAAGTAAACTGGCAGTAACAGATTTGAGTTTAAACTATCTTGGTTCATTCAAAGTGTGACTTCACAAAGGAGACCAATACAGTGTACATTAAATCTGTGACTAAAAGCATGTGCTGAACAGCTTTGAGATCTCTTAATGAGTGAGTGTAACCAAAAGAAGTTACAGTCTTTTTCAATATTCTCCCTTGGCATATTCAGGCCTATCCTCCTTGCTTTTTTCCCTTCTTAGGATAAGCCTTGTTTTAATTATGTTCTCTGGTGTCTCAGGTTCCTTGACCTCCTAGATCCACTTTGTCAACCCCTGCTACTGATAAATCCACTTCATCAACTCCTATCATAGGAGGAGGCAAGGACTATTTAAAAAGGTAACACAACTGTCTTAACTGACACTGATACAAATTCATATTATCCAACGTCAGATGGATGAAGTTTGCTCAGTAAATAAATATTTTCACATACTTCTAGTAGATACTCAGACTTTTCCCCTACAGACCTTTTCAGGATTGCTTCCTATACCTCTCAGTGACTTTACCAAGGTCAAAATCTTATGAAATTCATTTCCAAGATTTCTCTTGTTACCACAGAAAAGCTTCTCAATTTATTTTTCCTTCCTTCCTTTCTCCCTCCCTGTCTCCTTCCCACCCCCTTTCCTCCCCCTCTATCTATCTATTGTATAGTTGAATTACAATGTTGTATTAGTTTTTTATTCTATATCCAGAGAAGAAGCATCTGTGTTTCTTTTTGAGGTTAATCTCTTTACTGCTTCAGTTTTGGCTCCTTCCCCAAAACTGAAACATGTCTTCTTCTGAACTACATCCATTCACCCACCCTACAAACTCTTACCTTCACTGATTCTATTAATACTTCCTACCCAAACTAGTTTTTTCACTGCCAAATTTTCCATTGCCTTCTTCTCAGTTCTCATATATTAATACCTTTTGGAAACATTTGACACTGCTGACTACCTTGTCCCTCTTGAAATTCTTTTCTTTGAATTTTAAGAATTCCTGAATTTACTTCTTGCCCTGCTGTGTCTTTGATTATTTCTATCTCCTTCGTTGACTATTCGGAGAAGGCAATGGCACCCCACTCCAGTACTCTTGCCTGGAAAATCCCACGGACCGAGGAGCCTGGTAGGCTGCAGTCCATGGGGTCTCGAAGAGTCGGACATGACTGAGCGACTTCACTTTCACTTTTCGTTTCATGCACTGGAGAAAGAAATGGCAACCCACTCCAGTGTTCTTGCCTGGAGAATCCCAGGGACGGGGGAGCCTGGTGGGCTGCTGTCTATGGGGTCACACAGAGTCGGACACGACTGAAGCGACTTAGCAGCAGCATTGACTATTGCTCTTTCAGCTGTCCCCCAAATACTCATTAAGGCCTGTTCTTTGCCTTTGTCTTGTCACACTTCTCTACGCATGAGGAGCTCAACGTTTGTTTTTAGAACTTCCAAGTTATTATCACAGTGAAAATAATAATTTGAGTCCTTTCTGTATTGGTTTTCAGATCCAAATTTCCAACTGCTAGATATCTCTGTCAAATATACCTACAGTTTCTTAAACTGTATGTTCCCAAACTTGTTCCACTCCAGTGTTTCCTATTTTGATTAACTCCAATCTTCTGGTTATTCTCTCAGGCTTAAAACCTCATAGTCATCTTAGAATCTGCACTTCCTACTCCCAGTCAATTCCATGTATCATCAAGTCTACCACCACCCTTTTCACTCCTTTTTAGTTTTTTTTTTTTTTTTTTACCAACAGTGGTATATAATCCAGAGGTTAAGTACACAGGTCCTGAAGTCAGAAATGAATTTGAATCTCAGCTCCCCAGTTTACTAGCTTTGTGATTTTGAAGTTTTGTTTTTGTTTTTAACTATCTAAAACCTTAGTTTCTGCATCTATAAATCCAGATGTAAGTAGCAAAGGCCTTATGTATAAAAGCACTGACACTCAAAAAACACTAAAATTATTTTTTGCTATTGTTAACTACTCCTGCAATAGAACCTATCCTTCTAATATATTCATCAGAGTGTACTAGTCACTCCCCCCTAATAAAGATTGGATGATATTAGTATCATCACTTCTTCAACACACTTTCATTCACTTCTCTTTGCTCAAAGGATAAGGCCAAAACTTTCTATAATTTTCAACGTTTTCCACAAAATAAATGGATCCCAACTCTTCCTCAAAGTACTAGAAGGATACTTCCTTCTAAAAAATTACCTTAAAAATGTGTGTTATTAGATTCTTATTATTTCCTTTATCTAACAGTTTTCTATCCCATGAACCTGAAGAATATACCTGAAAATTTAACAAATTTGGGGGGAAACTTTCTTCTTGTGTCAAACTGTAAAATATTTTCTTGGTATTCTATAAGCCTTTTGAAGTTATTATTTCAGATGTCCATGACTTCCTATCTCACAAAAAATTTCTACAGTAGACTTATCTAATTTCAGGGCTAACATTACTTGAATCCTTTCTTACTTGGCTGGTAATGAGCTCTGCATAGGAATCAAAGAAGAGAATCTGGCTGAGTTTCAGAGATAACAGGAGGAAGAAAAGGTTGGCCAACTGCTAAATATAATGACAAAAGAAACCTAATATCCAATAGTGATAATAATATGTTATTGTAAAATGTATCTATTCTTTAAATGTTATTCTCTTCCTAAGCATTTCTTACAGAAATCATTTATCATTAAGTAAAATAAAATAAGTGTCTAAAAAGTACTAAAAATTTCCTGTTTCATGTTGCTCATTGACTAGTTTGTATCTAAGTGACTGTTTCTATTTGGAAAAGTAATTAGATGTTTAAATAAGTAAACAGAATCTGGACAGAAATCAATGATTGACTGCTTTTTAAGTTTTCTTCTATTTCATTAGTTTATCTTACCAATAATGTATAAATACACATTAACAGAATAGTAATTTATATGTTCAGTTCAGTGCAGTCGCTCAGTCGTGTCCGACTCTTTGTGAGCACGTGAATCTCAGCACACCAGGCCTCCCTGTCCATCACCAACTCCCGGAGTTCACTCAAACTCACGTCCATCGAGTCCGTGATGCCATCCACCCATCTCATTCTCTGTCGTCCCCTTCTCCTCTTGCCCCCAATCCCTCCCAGCATCAGGGTCTTTTCCAATGAGTCAACTCTTCACATGAGGTGGCCAAAGTACTGGAGTTTCAGCTTTAGCATCATTCCTTCCAAAGAACACCCAGGACTGATCTCCTTTAGAATGGACTGGTTGGATCTCCTTGTTATTTCACGACTAATACATGTTCCTGGGTGAGAAAAGGGAGAAGACTCCCTGTATCCTATCTTCTGTTGGCCATCCCTTAGGACAGCCAGTCAATACTTACGTTAAAAATCCAGTACCAAGTCGATTCTCTAAGGAAAGTTTGTGTGTGGGATGAGGGTGGGTGGGGGGTAAAGATGGGGAGGAGAAAGATAGTATAAATATGGAGAAGGAAAAGGAGGCAGAAAAATCAAAGCATTAGGTTCACTGTTCCAATAAACAATTTAGAATTTAGTTAAAATTTGGGCTTTGTTTCATGATGACTAGCCTCCCTTTCTAATAAAATATAACCAAAAAAAAAAAAACCAAAACACTCATTTAATTTGAGCAAATTTTATTAGTTTTCTTGACTTACACTACATTAACAGTTATTGGCTCCAAGGAGAAGCACCAAGAGTATATATAAAAAAATTTTTCAGTAAAAGCACATTTGGCCTAAATGCACTGGTCATAACAAACACCCTCTTCCAACAACACAAGAGAAGACTCTACACATGGACATCACCAGATGGTCAACACCAAAATCAGACTGATTATATTCTTTGCAGCCAAAGATGGAGAAGCTCTATACAGTCAGCAAAAACAAGACCAGGAGCTGACTGTGGCTCAGACCATGAACTCCTATTGCCAAATTCAGACTTAAATTGAAGAAAGTAAGGAAAACCACTAGACCATTCAGGTATGACCTAAATCAAATCCCTTAGATTATACAGTGGAAGTGAGAAATAGATTTAAGGGCCTAGATCTGATAGATAGAGTGCCTGATGAACTATGGAATGAGGTTCGTGACATTATACAGGAGACAGGGATCAAGACCATTCCCATAGAAAAGAAATGCAAAAAAGCAAAATGTCTGTCTGGGGAGGCCTCACAAATAGCTGTGAAAAGAAGAGAAGCAAAAAGCAAAGGAGAAAAGGAAAGATATAAACATCTGAATGCAGAGTTCCAAAGAATAGCAAGAAGAGATAAGAAAGCCTTCTTCAGCGATCAATGCAAAGAAATAGAGGAAAACAACAGAATGGGAAAGACTAGGGATCTCTTCAAGAAAATCAGAGATACCAAAGGAACATTTCTTGCAAAGATGAGCTCGATAAAGGACAGAAATGGTATGGACCTAACAGAAGCAGAATATATTAAGAAGAGATGGCAAGAATACACAGAAGAACTGTACAAAAAAGATCTTCACGACCCAGATAATCACGATGGTGAGATCACTGACCTAGAGCCAGACATCCTGGAATGTGAAGTCAAGTGGGCCTTAGAAAGCATCACTACGAACAAAGCTAGTGGAGGTGATGGAATTCCAGTTGAGCTATTCCAAATCCTGAAAGATGATGCTGTGAAAGTGCTGCACTCAAGATGCCAGCAAATTTGGAAAACTCAGCAGTGGCCACAGGACTGGAAAAGGTCAGTTTTCATTCCAATCCCAAAGAAAGGCAATGCCAAAGAATGCTCACACTACCGCACAATTGCACTCATCTCACACGCTAGTAAAGTAATGCTCAAAATTCTCCAAGCCAGGCTTCAGCAATACGTGAACCATGAACTTCCTGATGTTCAAGCTGATTTTAGAAAAGGCAGAGGAACCAGAGATCAAATTGCCAACATCCACTGGATCATGGAAAAAGCAAGAGAGTTCCAGAAAAACATCTATTTCTGCTTTATTGACTATGCCAAAGCCTTTGACTGTGTGGATCACAATAAACTGTGGAAAATTCTGAAAGAGATGGGAATACCAGAACACCTGATCTGCCTCTTGAGAAATTTGTATGCAGGTCAGGAAGCAACAGTTAGAACTGGACATGGAAAAACAGATGGTTCCAAATAGGAAAAGGAGTACGTTAAGGCTGTATATTGTCACCCTGTTTATTTAACTTATATGCAGAGTACATCATGAGAAACGCTGGACTGGAAGAAACACAAGCTGGAATCAAGATTGCTGGGAGAAATATCAATAACCTCAGATATGCAGATGACACCACCCTTATGGCAGAAAGTGAAGAGGAACTCAAAAGCCTCTTGATGAAAGTGAAAGTGGAGAGTGAAAAAGTTGGCTTAAAGCTCAACATTCAGAAAATGAAGATCATGGCATCCGGTTCCACCACTTCATGGGAAATAGATGGGGAAACAGTGGAAATAGCGTCAGACTTTATTTTTCTGGGCTCTAAAATCACTGCAGATGGTGACTGCAGCCATGAAATTAAAAGACGCTTACTCCTTGGAAGGAAAGTTATGATCAACCTAGATAGCATATTGAAAAGCAGAAACATTACTTTGCCAACAAAGGTTCGTCTAGTCAAGGCTATGGTTTTTCCTGTGGTCATGTATGGATGTGAGAGTTGGACTGTGAAGAAGGCTGAGCACCGAAGAATTGATGCTTTTGAACTTTGGTGTTGGAGAAGACTCTTGAGAGTCCCTTGGACTGCAAGGAGATCCAACCAGTCCATTCTGAAGGAGATCAGCCCTGGGATTTCTTTGGAAGGAATGATGCTAAAGCTGACGCTCCAGTACTCTGGCCACCTCATGCAAAGAGTTGACTCATTGGAAAAGACTCTGATGCCGGGAGGGATTGGGGGCAGAGGAGAAGGGGACGACAGAGGATGAGATGGCTGGATGGCATCACTGACTCGATGGACGTGGGTCTGGGTGAACTCCGGGAGTTGGTGATGGACAGGGAGGCCTGGCATGCTGTGATTCATGGAGTCGCAAAGAGTCGGACACGACTGAGCGACTGATCTGATCTGATCTAATACCTTCCTCAAGATTGTCTTTAAGGTTTTACTTCAGCTGACTGTGTTGTGAATGAGGAATTATTAAATTCTGTCAGAGTCTCCCCTCTACCCCACGCTGACTCCAAGATGAATCACCTTGTAATGATATTTATTTATGGCTAAAGTCAGGTTTTTAAACTTACCTAGGTATCCAAATAATGTATGAAAATGCTGCTTCTATGTGTGAAAAGCAGTACAGTAACTATTGTCTCTCAAGGACTTAAGAACCCACATGAATTACTAAAAAAATGTCACTCGCTAGAGCTGTGCTATGCAGACTAGATAAACTAGAATGATGCTATGAAATTCACTTCCGCATTTGTGTTTTACACTGTGTTAGTGAAAAGTTCTATGCAGGTAAGTGAGACTATAATAGATTATACAAAGCTCCTGTAAAATTTCGAAAAGAAGGAAAAAATGGTAGGAGAATTGAGACATCACAGCACACACAGTAGTGGATGTATGACGTACTCAGAAGAATCCAAGCAGTGAAAATGAGTACCATAATCATCTTTTATGTTGGTCATTTGATTTTTTTTAACTTTTTATTTTGCATTGGGACATAGCCAATCAATAATGTTGTGACAGTTTCTGGTGAACAGCAAAGGGATTCAGCTCTACATATACAGATATCCATTCTCCCCAAAACTCCCCTTTCGCACAGGTTGTGTTGGTCATTTAATTTAATGTTAGCAAAACATTATCACATAAAACTAAGACCACTTGAATTTTACTATTTTGGTAATATGGCTTTACAGCTATATAGACTTCCCTGGTGGCTCAGAGAGTAAAACGTCTGCCTACAATGCAGGAGACTTGGGTTCGATCCCTAGGTTGGGAAGATTCCCTGGAGAAGGAAATGGCAACCGACTCCAGTACTCTTGCCTGAAAAATCCCATGGATGGAGAAGCCTGGTAGGCTACAGTCCACGGGGTCACAAAGAGTCGGACACGACTGAGCAACTTCACTTCACTTCAGGAGCTCTATGCCTCTTTGATCTTATTTTGTACCTCTGTCATCTTTATTCCATAGATCCCAGCCCAATGATTTCTTACAGTTCTCTGAGCTCGCCAACCATGTTCTGCTCTTATGGCCTTACACAATTTCTTTTCTCTGCCTAGAATGTTCCTTCCACAGATTTTCATGGATTGGTTCCTTTTTGTCATTCAGGTTTCATTAAAATCCCCTACTCAGATGGGTCCTCTCTTTCTATTCAGTTTAAAGTAGCTCAATAGTTACCATGAACACAGAGTTGGATTTATTTTATTCTTGGTGCTTCTCACTATATGATCTTATTGATTTATTTTTGTCCCCTTCCCTTCTGCCTACACCACTACTGGAGCACAAGCTTCATGACTGGTTCAACTATATGTTCCTGGCAATAAGGGAAATGTACCTAATACATAACAGACATGCTCATTCAAATAATATCTGCAAATATGAATGAATTAAGGGTCTCAAGACCTCCACATAGCTGTCTGCAAAGCCCTTCATGACGTATTACCGACCTATTATCTCTGGCTTGATTTCATACCAGACTTCTTCTCATTTTCTGTAAGTCAGTATACACTGCTTTTGCACTTACTTAAATTCTACATTCTCCTCTTTGGGCAAAGGGTCTTTCCTCATTCAGTCCATTTACGGAAAGACCCCAGTTTATTCTATTTAAAGAAAGATCCCAATGTATTCCTTCAGCTGATCATTTCTGCAGATCTCCTTCAATTACTACCTCCTTGAAAACCAGACTAGATCAAATCCCCTTAATAAATTCTCTTAGAGTTCTTCATATCTCTATTCTAAGCACTGAAAAAATATAATTTATATTTAATTGTGAGATTATTTGATTACTATCTGTTCCTTTATTAATCTGTAAACTCCATGGAAGCAGGAACCATGCCACCTTTAGAGTGCTTGGCACATTACAGGGTCTCAGTATTTATTATATATATAAATATATGTGGAACGAAGAAGCAAAACAAAACTTAAGAGAATCTTCATTTAATTAACTAGCTTTTTTACCCTATAGTTCTCATTTAAGGAAGTCTATTCTGGGAATTAGAATTGAGCAGAATCCTTTTTCAAAAGAAAACATTACATATCTAAAATTACAAAAGAAAAACAATTTGTTTTGCGATGTTTAAAAGTTCCAAATTGATTTATTTAAAGCAAGGTTTCAACATCAAGCTTTTAGACTGCTTAAAAACACTGAACTGAAAACTGGGGGTTGTGGTACTATATCCGAACAAAAGGAAAGGTAAATAAACATTGTACCCTCTGATGTAATGCAACAGGAATTATACAGAATCACTTGTAATGTATTCTTGCCAAAAAAACTGAACTAGAATCTGCTTAAACTTCTACACTTAATTAACAATATGTAGAAATACAGGAGAGAGGAAAATATGTTAAAAGACATTAAAATATGTCACAAGGATTAGTAAATTTTATAGGGAATTTCTATAGGACAAATGATCTGATTCATCTTAACAAATAATTGACAAGGGGAAAAATTTAAGTGAAAGATTCAGTTCTCATTCACACCTAGCCAAAATGAAACTCTCATTTGTCAGAAATATATTTGATAACACATGCATACAATTATAATGCACCACACCTTTTTTATCATTTTTGTTGAAAACAGCACAAAACAGAATCAACTGTACTCTTATTTGTAGTAGTACTACAAACAAGAGTGCATCTGTTTGTCAATTTGTTCCTTTTTGGCACTCAAACTTTCAACAATAAAAAACAAATTTTAATTAACCATACTAGAGAAAAGCCTGAGTTAACTATTGCCTTCTACAGAAAATTACCTTAAAAATCTTTTATTATATGAAGAAATGATCAAAGAGTATGAAGTCAAAAAATTATAAGAATAAAGTACCACAGTGCCAAAAGTACCAAAGAAGTGTTTCAGGTAGTTAATAAAAATTGGTTACTATCCGGGAATGTGTTTGTTGGCTTTTGAAATGTATAAGTAGTAAGAGCTTTTTTCACATTCTAAATAAATATTCATTTTCATTCCTTAAAAAAAAAAAGGTGAGAGAATAGGACCCTACAGATTAAAAGAGAATATAATGTATGGCCCTGGTTTGGATTCTGCTTTGAATGAACCAACTATAATAAAACATGTATGGGACAATTAGGAAAATTTGAATAATTACTAGTTACTTGATATTAAGGGCTTCCCTGGTGGCTCAGACAGTAAAGAATCTGCCTCCAATTCGGGAGACCTGGGTTTGATCCCTGGGTTAGGAAGATCCCCTGGAAAAAGGAATGGCAACCCACTCCAGTATTCTTGCCTGGAAAATCCCATGGACAGAGGAGTCTGGCAGGCTACAGTCCATGGGGTCACAAAGAGTCAGACACAACTGAGTGACTAACACTTCCGTTTTCACGCTGATGATATTAAGGAAATATGTTGATATTTTTAGATGTGATCATGGTATCGTGGCTATACTTACATCTCAGAGAACTATATTAAAGTATTTTTGAAAAAATGATATGGTAGATGATTTGCATAAAACAATCCAATATTCATGTGTGTGTGCAAGAGAACAAAGTGACAGTTAAGATGAAATATTGGCCATATGGCTTATAACTGATGACGTTAGGTAATGTATACACGGGATTCATAAAGCTATTCTGCCAACTTTTGTAAAAGTTCAAAATTTTCATAATAAAATACTAAGTATACAAAATGGAGGTTTGAAGTTATTTATTATAAAAATTTAGGAGGATAGGAATTGAATATATATTAAGATTCTCCAAAAAAAACGTCTTCAAACACAAGTCCCCTTTACAGTTTCCAGTAAGCACAGATAAATGAATAGTAGAGGATGCTACTCAGGAACAAATTGAACAATCCTGATTCATGGGTTTGGATTTTTGTTTCTCTGAGGTAAGTACTTGCTCGTATTTGCTCATTCTTTCCACTACTGCATTATTAAATGAAAGTTCTGCAGTTTCCTTAGGCTCATTGAGTATTACAATAGGCAAGCAAAAGGGGAAAATGAGAGCCAAATGGATAAAAAAAAAACACAGGAAAAACTAGAACTGCTGCTGATTCTGTGTAGAAATGGTTTCTAAAACAAACACACAAGAGGGGAAAAAAATAACCAACCATCTACTTTATGAGCTATAGTCTCCTCCACAATAGCACAAAACAGTTTATCCAGATGGAAAAACCCACCTAATTTTGCTCCTGAAAAGTATTCTATTTTGAGTCTATCTTCTCTGACAATAAAACTCACAAAGAAGAATGGGGGGAAGATATTATTATAAGAGAATACAGAAACAGTGAGTCATGAATAATACAAGTGAAATAAGACATAATTCTTTTGGTACATCAACTGAAGGATGTACAGGGATGAAACCATGCTGATTAAGCTGTACTGAAAAGGTACTCAATGCAATTACACGAGAGGTATAAATATTGCAATGTAAGTTTGAGTGGTGATGTTTCTATAAAGAACTGTACAGATTTACCAGCTCACTTCTAATAGGTATTTACAGAATTAGAAGAAACATATAAACAAATATTATTTTAATGTTCAAATCAAGGCATAAAACACAAAACAGAAAGTAAAGCTTTAAAGATTATGCAAAGAAATCAATGTTCTGTTTGCTTTTAAAAACAAGGCTGAATATTTTGAAGATATATACAGACTGAATACAGAGGAGGGCAGACTCTGAGAGCCCTGACTATCCAACAGCATAGAGTAGTTATTAATAAGTATTTGTCTTTACCATAATTTTCCTTTTTCACTCAGTTTCTGATGAAACTACAAATTTGTAGGACTCATTTACACGTACCTGACAGTTTCACTAAAGGACTTTTAAGACATCATTCGGAAGCCCTGACCAGAGCTATTAGCTTTGAGTCACTCATAAAACCTTTCTTTTTGAAGAAAACTCAAGCTTGATTTGTATTCCAATTACCACAAACATATTTTTAAGTGGAAATGGGGTTAACAAAATGCCTTTGTCTTGTTTACCCTGTATGTTTGCCAGACTCACTGAAAATGCTGAAGTTACTGACGCAAGGATAGATGGTTGTCTCAAAGGAGGCAAAGAAAATCTTCAGGATACACTACGAGCCTGACTCGAGAACTATTTGTATCAGTAAATGCTTTATGGCCCTCAGGATAGAACGGGCTGACCTCTTCTCAAATGTGGAAGTTTCCATTTTTGAGCTGAACATTTCCTCAAAGGCCATATATGTATTCTTAAAGGAAACCTTTTATGAATGTGGAAAACATGCTTAACTAAGGTTTTGAACTACCTACCTAGAGTGCTCACAAAACAAGGTATGTTTTCTATTTTCTTTTAGAGTAAAGTAGCCATTTTTAAGAAAACCAACTGGCAAAGAATTACCAAAAATAATCTTCTAAGAAATCGGTGGGTCAGAGTCAGTCCCAAGCCTCTCAAAAGGAAGTTGAGCCTGTGGGAAGAACAACTCAGAAGGCCAGAGTTCTAATGTTAGCTCCAGTGCTAAGATCGTGACCTCTCTCAAGTCGCTCACCTCTCTGAACTTCAGTTTCTCCATCTGTGACATGAGGACTGGATGAGATGAGTTTTAAGGTCCTAACTATAAAATTCCATGAAATCGTTTTGATCCTACAGCTTCTGTAACATAATCCTAGAAGATGAAAAATAAATGTACATCAAAGTGTCACTGAAGTTACCTGGCATTAAATCATTCAAGAAGAGTCATCTTAACACATTATATACCTATAAAATCAACAACATAGATCTTTTGAAAACACTTTCAACAAAAACTAAAAGTACTGAGTTAATATTAACTATCTAGAAAATTATTTAATTAATTTGAACCCCTCATCACCTATATTTTTAAATCATTTTAAATTTCTATCACACATTAACAGTTATTTAGTTTAACAGATGATACTGTATTATAACACTAAAAGTACTATAAATTTTTGTAAAGGATAGTTTTCAAAGTGAAAGTGAAAGGGTTAGTCACTCAGTTGTGTCCGACTCTTTGTGACCCCATGGACTGTAGCCTGCCAGGCTCCTCTGTTCACAGAATTCTCCAGGCAAGAATACTGGGAGTGGGTAGCCATTCCCTTCTTCTCCAGGGGATCTTCACAACTCAGGTATGAAACCTGGGTCTCCGGCACTGCAGGTGAATTTTTCACCATCTGGCCACCAGGGAAGCCCTATAGATATGGTCCCTACCTACTCCTACCTCCCAGGTTAAGGATAACATGCTAAACTTGGGCTTCTCCCTTTACTCAAACAGTTTTAAATATAATCCAACACCTAAAATTTGTATACAAAGATAAGAGTGTTCTCTGGAGAACAGATTCCTGAAGGCTCCAAAGTTAGTTCTGTTGACCACAATGTTTTTAAAACCAGGCATCAGAATCTGTGATCAGACTGCGGGGTGAATAAGTAACAGCGTGCCCAGGTATTACTTAGTATTAGAGGAAAATCTGGCATAACTACCTGGAGCTTATTTCTGTTGGAGTTATGATAGAAACATTTTTATATTCCCCTACTTTTTGCAAGTTCACTTTATTCACTTCACTTTTATGAAAAACCTACATTAGTACCTGCTTTCACTAACTAAAAGAAACCTGAAGATGATTTTTCTTTTTATGAAAAAAGGCAAAAAATGAAAATAGTGTTCAGTGTTTGTTTTGCCATGTTAGGGGCAGTGCAGAACCTGAGCGACAAAAGTAGTACCATCAAACTCCTTCTGGGAACCACACTCAGCATCTCAGCATCAAGCCACCAGGGCTTTGAATTGTGTCTGTGAGCATCTGCACTTTATCTCATTTATTTTATGCATCCATTACCATGAGCTGTTCTAAGGTAATGCTTCTTCATTTTATGCCATTTCTGCTTACAAAGTTTCATAGGAATGCTCTACTTTTGGATACCAAAGAACCTTATATATAAAAAGATATACTTACTTAGTACGTAAGTGCTAAGTGTGCTAAGTCGCTTCAGTCATGTCCAACTCTGTGCGACCCTATGGACTGCAGCCTGCTAGTCTCCTCTCTTCATGGGATTCTTCAGGCAAGAATACTGGAGTAGGTTGCCATGCCCTCCTCCAGGGGATCTTCCTGACCCAGGGATCAAACCCGTGTCTGTTACGCCTGCATTGGCAGGTGGATTCTTTACCACTAGCACAAATGGGAAGCCCTATTTAGTACAAAATAAAATTAAAAAATGTATGTAAGCTTCAAATGGGAATTTGGAAATGGGATTTCAAAGAAACTTTGTATTTGCCAAAGATACCCCTATGGACAGAAACTCTGTAATAGCAGTGTTGTGCTGTGCTTAGTCTCTCAGTTGTGTCTGACTCTCTGCGACCCCCATGGGCTGTAGCCCACCAGGCTCCTCTGTCCATGGGGATTCTCCAGGGAAGAACACTGGAGTGGGTTGCCATGCTCTCCTCCAGGGAATCTTCCCAACCCAGGGATTGAACCCAGGTCTCCCTGCATTGCAGGCGGATGGTAATAGTAGAAACTCCACTAAAGCAGGATGATGGAGGAGGCTGGGCCCTGCCTAGCTAAGAGATAAAAGACCACATGTTTCTCATTCTTGAAGGCAAAAAGACATCCCCAACTACACATGAACAGAAAGGCTCCCTGGAATCAAAAAAGTAGCGGGGGGGAGGGCGCCACCTAAAAATAAGTGATATCAACTACCCATAAGCCTCTTCACTAGAATCCATCTTAACTAAGAGATGAGCATGCACACATGGGAGAATACTGAGGTATACCAAATAGGGACTCAGAACAAGGCAAATCAAAATGACTGGCCAGAGGAAACCCAGAAAAAATGCCCCATAAAAGTGATTCAAATCACCCTGAGGGTGCGACTCTCTCTCTGAGTCTGCCCATGTACTGTACTGTACTGTACTCTTTCTTCTCCCAATAAACACTTTACTTGATTACTTTCTATCTTTGTGGGAATTCTTCTCTGCAAAGCTGAAGAGCCTGGGCCTTGTCACTGAGCACTGGTGTAGTGGTTAGGATTTGGTTCTCTCACCACCGCAACCCGACTTCAATCTCTGGTCCGGAACCAAAGTCCCACTTAAGTGCCTTAGAAATCCTTTCAAACAGAAACAAAAAGGCTATCAATAAGGGCACACCTCTTGGATACTATCCTTTAAACAACAGGGTTTCTAAGAATCTTAAGGGTCTTGTCTCACAGGGAGCTAGCAAGGTTGAAAAGGGTTTATCTTGGAGAAATTTTTGGTTAGAGTTGAAGACTTCCCTGGTGGCTCAGACGGTAAAGTGTCTGTCTACAAGGCAGGAGACCCGGGTTCAATCCCTGGTTTGGGAAGACCCCCTGGAGAAAGAAATGGCAATCCACTCCAGTACTATTGCCTGGAAAATCCCATGGACAGAGGAACCTGGTAGGCTACAGTCCATGGGGTCGCAAAGAGTCGGACACGACTGAGCGACTTCACTTTCACTGACTAATGAACTGAGTTTATAAACTCAGATTTAATGAGAAGCCCATAAACTGGCTTGGAGAAACTCTATCAACTTGGATAGAAAAGATTACAAACTAAATGAAGGCAGGCTTTGGACCTCCCAAACTTCTATAAGGCAACTCAACAGCAAACAAAAAAGAAAGAGAGAGACTAATTTTTATGCAAAAGCAAGGATGACTCAGCAGAATCAAGAGCCCAGAGCGCAGTCAAGAATTTTAGCGAACAATCCCATAGACAGAAAAATTGAGCCTAATCAAGGAATTGGCAATACGTGTTTGGCCAGACTTCAGAACTGCTACAAATCAGTAACTGCTATGTATGGCTTGTTTTTCTCTCTTTTCCAATGGGAGGATCTATCATGGTTATCCTATACTTGTCCTGCCATTATATGTTGCAACGTATTGGGTGGGCCAAAAAGTTCGTTCAAGTTTTTCCATAAAATTCAATGGAAAAACCTGAATGAACTTTTTGGCCCACTCACTATGTGGGGCAGACAACTTATCTCTTTAGTCACAGGTCTTCAAATCAAGAAGGAATGTTTCTCAAGGAGATGAATATAGGGAATTGTACCTGAGGCACTTCATTCACACCTGGACTTGATAAGATCCCAGACTTGGAATTGCTGCTATAATAGAATGTGAATTGAGATCTTGATAGAGGAGTTGAATGTATTTTGCATGTGGGATATGAATTCTTACAGACAGAGGGCAGACTGGCAAATTGTGTTTACTAAAGATGACCACCACAATATACCCTATCCTGCAGGTTTTTCTCATAAAATGATGAAGCCATCATTCTTTTCACCAAGAGGAGGGTCTATGATTCTTCCAATCTGGGTGGACCAGTGAGTGTGGGAGAAGTAATGATATATGACTTCTGAAACTAAGTCATAAAAGGCCACAGAGCTTCCACCTGGCCCTTTGAGATACTCACTCTCAGAAGCCAGCCACCATGTGCTGAGGAATTCTAGGCCATATAAAGAGAGAGCCCATATGTAAATATTCCATATTACAGCCCCAGTTGAGGTACAACCTAACAGCCAGCCTCAGCCAGACATGTGCGAAGAAGACCCCATCATCATTTGACTATAGCCACGGGACACCTCAAGCAAGTTATCATCTTGCTACACCCAATCAACTCACCAAACCATGAGCAATAATAATACAATAACTGTTGTTGTCTTAGGTCACTAAATTTAAAGGTGACTTTTTACAAAGCAATAGATAACAACAGTATATCTCTCTTTGATAAATTAAACCCTCATGGCCACAAAAGGATGTAGGACTGTTTACCTATATAACATGTGGCCTAAGACTACAGAGCTTCTATAAAAATTTTCTTATAGGTGTTCCTTTTGCTGGTTATTTTCTTTTTGAGTGGTTTCAAAATCTGTTGTTCCTAGCCATATAATTGCAGTAAGCCTTAAAAGCAGCAGAATCATCATTGCCACCAGTGTCTGTTGGGCTCTAACCATGTTATACATTATATCTTACACGCATTGATGTCATTTAATCTTCAAAAGAAACTCCTGAGGTGGTACTATCATTATTCCCATATTTACATGGAAACACTGAATAACTTTATCCAAGGTCACACAGTGAGGAAGTGACAGAACCAGGATTCAAACTTGATTTCAAAGGCTTCATTCTTTACTACACAATATGGTTCCTTTTGATAAACGGAACTGAGGTACCAATCTCTTCTGGATAAAGTCATTTAAAAATGATTGTTGCTTTTCAGCATAGAAAAAATTTCCCACATAGAAGAGAACATGTTCAGAAGGGGAAATTTTTAAATAAATTAATATAATCTCATATTCTTACATAAATGTGCAGAGATCATCTGCACTCAAACAGTAATTATTCAGATTAGTTGTACTTGGTGATTCATGGCACTTCAATAACTATAGGAAAGCAAACTGGCTGAAAGGCTTCCTGATGAAAACAAAGTAATTTTCCCCCTATCTTAATAGGCAATATAGTTAGGCAGAAACTTCAAACAAAGAGAGAGAGAGAGAAAGAAAAGGTATAGTTTTTAGCATTGTTTTAAATAGAAAGACATCCTCTAAAGAGAATCCATCTAAAGATTAGCATAAAAAACTTTTGATACCTTTTCTCCTAGACTAGGCATATAGATGATATGGTGAACAGAATAATAAAACAAAAGGGAGTGAAAATAATAAATACCAATGATTACAGTTTGCAGTCCATATAGGAGATTAAAGGGAAATTCTCTTTTTGCACGGCTTTCAAAAATAGCTAGCCAGCAGCTGAGATTTACAGACTGAAATTTGACTTTAAAACATTATAGTCATTTAATAACATAAAGAAATTTAAGACCTAAGACCCATCACTAATTTTAAATTGTCGGGAATAACCAGGGTGACAGACAAAAAAGTGCCACCCCCATCACTCCTTACCCCTCAACAACGAAAAGATTATTTCTCTTAAAATATTATTTCAACCCCCTCCTCCAATCTACAAAGACTACCAGTAGTATATCATATGAACTCGATCCCTTCTGGAGAGAATCAATCATTCTGAAGAATATCTACTAAGTACATACCAATCAGGAAGGCTCTCACGATTTTGAAATGCTTCCAAAAATTCTGATGTATCTTTGTCAAACCACAATATATTTCTTTGTTTCTTATTTCTCTATAATCAAAATGAAAGCACTATTATGATTTAAATTATATACTGGATATGAGATCTCAAGAGATTACATTTCAACTGAAGTACCATTATTCACAAAAGTACTTCTGCAATCAAAGCTTTCTGAGCACAATAGCTTTTATTGTATAGCCACAGTGTTCCTTAGATACAAACTTATAAATAATAAGGACCAGGGAATTCCAGGAATAGCCAGGGTTATTATTTTATTAAGCAAAAAGAGATTCAATTTAACAGGAGATATTTCAACTCCATACTTCCATCTCCATTCACTTATAAAATAACAGGATTCAAAAATAAAACATATCAGAATCATCTTGCAGAGCTTTCTTTTCAATATCACAATTTCTAAGAAGAGTACATACGAGTCACCTCAGATCTCATTCAGTTGACAATCTTTATATGTTTGTTATAGGCTGCTGGGAAGTATATAACACATACAACTTCCTGTGTTTCTTAATCCCACTCTCACCCCAAATGAGGGTGAAGAAGGTGGATAGAAAGTAATGAAAACAGGAAAGTCTAAAATTAGCCTAAAAATTATTGCCCATCTCATTCTATTGATACAGATTCAAGGAACGTCTTTCCCTATTTCTCCTTCGCTGAATTTTGCAACATGGAAGACATATACCAGAACCAGACCAAAACGCTGAACTGCAATGCTATGAAGGATAAGAAATATCTACAGAACTCAGAATTCTGATGTACATGTCTACAGTTTAAGTGGTCTATGACAATGCATGGTACAGAACATGTTCCTAAAAAGTCTCCTGAATGGTGCTACTGTTCAAACCAGAACCAAAGACAGTAATTATATCAGATTCATTTTGATATTTGGCAAAACTAATACAGTTATGTAAAGTTTAAAAATAAAATAAAAAAAAAAAAAAAAAAAGAAGTGGCTGGTGGGTCATGTGGTGAGAAGAGGAACCAACATCCTTTTGAGGATCTCTGATCAGGGATGCTCACTGGTCTTCAAATTTCTTTTCAAGTACTCCATACTTGTGTGAGTTAGATGGCTTAATGAAGTCTGAAATGCTTTTAAAAGAGGGTAACTGCATTAGTGCCATGATTTGAAATATGAATATAATTTCCAAAGCTCAGGAGGGTCATAAAGATTAACGTATTGATGGTCTATCTTTTTCTTAGATGCAAATTTGATGGAGAATTTTGAAAGAACAGGACTCAACAGGGGTTAAGGGGAAGAGACAGGAAAAGCTGGAAACCCTGGAGATAAACTGCACCAATCTTATATTTGAATGAAGGGATGAGGGGAAGAGCTAATCTTGTGTGTCAAACATGGTTTAACCTCATTTTATCTGGATGTAGTATGGAAATGGAATTCCCCCATAAAACAAAATCAGAGAGAGATGCTCAATAAGATGATTAGACTATAAAACTAGCACTATAAATTCTTATAGCTCCAACACTTACTTGACATCAAGCTAAAATTAATGCAGTTCAAACACCACAGAAGTTATAGACATTTAAGAAAGGTCATATTATAATAAACTGTACCAGCAATCACTCAAATTCCAGCCATGTGACTTTGTTACATATTAACTGGTACTCATACTACCAACAACAGAATGTGAATTACATAGTATCACTTAAATCTAAAACATCTTACTACCTATTGTGCTAAGATTATACTCTTAAGTACCCTGTTCCCAAAATTTCCAGCCATTCAATCTCATTTTTGGAAATGGTCAAGTTACTCTGTGTGTCAATTCTGCTCACTTGACGGTGGTAGGTTTCAAGGCCCTAAAGTGTATCTGACCATTAGTGAACACAGAGATAATCAGTGGGAGGACCCAAAGAAAGATGTGCAAAGTCACAAGCCTGACTTCTAATTTTTACTGATTTAATACCCCAAACTCACTCACTATATGCCTCAAGGAGTAGACACAGTCATCATTCCAGACAGGCACAAATGAATCAGTTATAGCACTCAAGGACTCTAAGCACGGTCTTATTTTCCCACTTGAGAAGACAGATAGATAACAGGACAGAAAAGATTCAGGAAAACAGCAAAACTGGCTCCAAGACATCAAAGCCCATTCTAGACTGTAGTCAGAGGAAGAGATTCAGACATACCCAATGCTTACTCTCTTGAATCATCCTTACTTAATAAATGTGAGGCTCATTCCAACAAAGCACCTGGTCCACTGTTGCAGCTTTTAAAACAGAGGATGTTATAGACTAGCAGGCAAACACTCTGCTGAGTCTATTACTCATGATGTACAACTAGGTGACAATGCAAAATAAAAAAATGATTTTTTAAAACACACTTCTTTACCTATCCTTTAGCAATACGGTATGGTGTAACATTTCTAAGGAGATTGGACGGGGGAGCCTGGCGGGCTGCCGTCTGTGGGGTCGTCAGAGTCAGACACGACTGAAGCGACTCAGCAGCAGAGGATGAAATTTACTCATCAGTAGTTTGTATGTGCAACTACTTATACAGCCTACTACCTTTGTGTTTTCACTGTAATCCCATCATTTTGATGCTACATTATCACTGAGTTGTTTAACCAGCTGGAGTCATATACTCAGAGTCAACAACTACTTGTTTAGGTAATGGCTTTGATATCTACTAAATGAACAGGCCAGAATTCCTTCCACAGACTAGAATACAGAAGAGACTATGTCCTTGTTTCCTGACAACTGTTATCATTTTCCTTCAGTAAAAGGCATCAATTCAGTACCTATTACGTAGACATACTGTGAAGAAAATGAACAATAAGAAAAGGTCTGTGATGTCTAAGAGGTAACAATCTAACTACCAAGGCTCGATACAATCATAAAACAGACTGGTTTATAACAATGCTTAGGTGCCAAATGAGAGGAAACTCAATGGAATTTAAATAACCAAGAGAAGTTGAATTTTCTGTGCATCAAGATTATTGTAGGCAGTAATTATTTGATCAATTATTATTGATCAAAGAAGGCTTCTTGGAGGTGGGACTTCAGCTGGATCCAGCAAGATAAATTATTTTACAAGGTGCCAAGGGCAGCAGGTTTGTCTTTCAAATAATGCTTTGTTTGGCTTAATATTAAAATCATTTTATATTACATTATTAAGCTCATGGAAAGATTATCCTTCTAAGTTTGAGGTTAAAATGTGGTCCTTGAAAAATCTTTCCCTCTCTCTAGGTAAATTTCCCTAGTTATTTTGCTATTTGAAGTTCAGAATGTACAGACGTAGAGAGTAGTAGATTACTGATTCGATGGTCTGGACAGGGACAAGTACCTAAAACCTCAAACTCACATTTTCTACCAATGTTCGCATGTTTCCAGGAGGACTGAATTTAGCGAGAAAACTGGAGAAACAATGTTAATGTGTTTCAAAATAATTTAATCCCAACAAATCTGTGAATCAGTAACCATTATCCTAATTCTTCCAATGAGAAAACGGAAGTGTAGGTAAGTTATACAGCTAAGCAGCAGCACAGCTAGGATTTGAAATCAGGTGCATCTGATTCTAAAAACTCCTCTCTTTCTACTATATGTGACTTGTTTAAAGGTAGCAAAAAGAATGACTGCTCACTCAATGCTGGAATGTTCAAACACAACATAAAATGGATATATATATGTGTGTGTGTAAACCTAGCCAGAATTCCACCAACAGCTATCCTGAACTATATTAACTACTAACTATATTAACTATTTAGGCACATCTCTGAACACTAATCTCATGTCTAATGAAAATATTTCTATGGCCAATCAGTTCATTATGTACCATTCTATTCTTGAACTTCGACTGCACAGCTTAATACCTTATTTAAAAGAGTCTTGTTCACTTACTGTTCCATGGGCAATTTTCATCACCTTGAGTTGGTAAGAAACACCTTGCAGCCAAGGACATATTATTCTTCCTTAGAATCTATAAAGTGCTCAATATGTTCCCATGGTATATACTCAATAAACATCTATTAAGAGTTGCTGAGCAACAATCCTTTGTGCTTTGTGTGTGATTATACGCTCAGTCGTGTCTGATTCTTTGCGACCCCATGGACTGCAGCCCACCAGGCTCTTCTATCCATGGGATTCTCCAGGCAAGAATACTGGAGTGGGTTGCCATTTCCTTCTCCAGGGGATCTTCCCAACTCAGGGACTGAACCCAGGTCTCCCACATTGCAGGTGGATTCTTTACTGTCTGAGTGACCGAGAAGCCCAACAATCCTTTAATTTCTATCAAAAAAAAAAATCTCCTTTCCAAAAAGATTCCTTCAATCACTTCTACTATTAGATAACTAACACTAAAATTAAAATAAGTGGCTACGCAAATAATTTTTTTTAAAAAACAAATTAAGCTAAGGTAAAAAGTGCTGCCCTTGTAGGAGCTTACTTGTAATCAGACAAGGGTCAGAGATAAAATGAGAACTTATTTCCATGAAACGAGCCAACAGAATATCACACATACCATTAAAACATGAAAATCATTGCAATTCTGGAATATATGCCAATACACAAAGGAAGCTCATTTCGTCAGACAAATGCCTACTCAACAAGTGTAACTTCTTAGAATATAACCTATTTTATATTCTGTTTCCTTAACCTTCTACTAATTGTGACAATCAGAGAATGTTTTTGGACACTGGGATATATTTCTGTAATGCACTGTTTTAAAAACTCTAAAATGTATTTGTAAAATACATAACTAGTCCTTGCAAACCATGCAAATTTATGAACCTAAGTGGCAGGGGGTGGCAGGAGGTAGGGAGATGGGTGGAAGCAGAGAAAGAGAAAAAGAAAGCTGTAGCTCCAGTAAATACACAGCCACTAACCTTGCTGCAGAGACACCAAGGTTACGGGAGACCCGCTGGCAGCAGCTCTGCCAGGTTTGTGTGGAGCAGCCACTATTACCATTTGCTTCAATGACTGAGTGTACACATGGAAATTGGGGAGACTCTCCTGCTGGATCAATAAACTACATCTGCGTGCTGAATATCCACAGGCAGGAGGAGCCCAGGGGAAAGGAAAAGAAGGGCAATCCCTGAACTGTGTGGAATCCCAACTCCCTTGACAACAGCAAGACTGTCAGCTTGAAGAGCTCTTTCAAGCAAGTGAAAGCCATACACGAGGAACTGGCTGATTCATGTTTTAAAATCAATCCCTATGTGCTTTTTGCTCCTCACTCTGGCAAGGCCATTATCACTCTAGAGCTGAAAATATATCAGGGTTTAGGAATTTCCCCAAATCCACTGGGTAGCAGGAATTCCCCACACCACTACTTGGGAAAGGCAAAGCCTCTCTGCAGTCTACTTCAGCCAGAGACAGACTGCCCAGCAGCCCTCTCATATACACCCACGCCTGCTCAGACACAGGCTTCCCCAGCACTCATTCCTTGCACAGCACCACATTAACATTTATGGGAGCTGTTGGGAGTGCAGAGGCTTTTCCTGACAGACAAAGACATCCAGAGATCTAACCCCCTCGATAACTGCTTTGTAGGACTTTCTGCCCTTCTCAGACCTGCCAACAGGCAGCCAGCTTATTTAAATCTATTCTTTAACCTCTCCTAAAATTACATGTAGCCAGTTAAAAAGTGCACTTACCTTCAATAAATTGCTCAGGAAAATTATGCTACAAGACAGCCTGATTTTAAGTAAATAAATTACACATTAGCTTTTAAAAACCACAATTATTATCTGCATAAGACACCTGCTTCTTAGAGATCTATTAAGAAAACAGAGCCACATTTTTTCAAATTTGACAGTATTAATTTGATAAGATCTGAAAAAATGAAAATGAACAAAAGCCTATGTACTTTCCTTTTAGTCATATTCAAAGCAAGCAATCCCCTTTCCTCCCCACCCGGCACCCCCACCCTACTCCTGAATTAGGCGTGCTCTTTTCATTTTCATTCTTAAGAGGGAGTAGAAAAAAATACCTTACAAAATGTAAACCCCCTCACAGATCCAAGTAAATGGGTTCTTGAGTCTTGTAGCACAACATGAAGGGTTAAACAAGGACCTAACATCGTCCAGCAGTGCCTGGTCTTCCCCCGCTTCCTTAGATCAAGCAGCAGAGTTAATTATGTGGAACAGCCAAAAATGTAGAGTAATTAGCTATTGACTCTTGGGGGCTGGTAAATTTCAACAATGCCTATGGTTCTAGACTTTATAATAAACTTTTTTTTTTAATTAATTTTATTTTTAAACTTTACATAATTGTATTAGTTTTGCCAAATATCAAACTGATATAATAAACTTCTATTTAACCTGCTTTTGAAACCAAAAAGGCAAAGTATTTTTTTTTTAAGAAAGAAGCAATATTACTTTAAAAAAAAATTTGCAGTTCATCATGAAGAAGGTCCTTCCCATATGCATCTGATTTTAGGTACTTATATTGTGTTCTCCACCTCACTCCACTCTTGTGTTTTCTTGGTATGATCTCTGCTCTCTCCTTTACTTTGAGAAAGCAGAGTAACACTTTGGATACAATAGCTCCCCACAATGTCCTGCCCCCCAAAAGCCTCCATTTATCCCGCAATGTTTAACTTGACATATTTTTCCCTCAGCAGAAAATAAGCTAGAAATCCCAACGCTGTTCCAACTGACCAAACTCTCCTAGGAAGAGAGTGTTCACACAGTATGTGGAAAAGCCTCTCAGATGCCAAAGACCGACCCAAACAAGTGGCATGTGGCAACTTCATATCTGAGTCCAAAGCACACTCCTTCAAGGAGCCACTAGGTTTGCTTTTGGTTTTATTATTTGTGTCTTAAATAATATTCTAAAATAAATAGCAAATCACACTTGTCCTGGACATGAGGGTAGGAGTGAAGGAAGGGGAGGGAATTAAAGACCATAACTTGATCCTTCAAAATACCTGGAAGTTCCATAGAACATGCACCCAGATGGTGTACCTCTGTCAGGTAATAAAATCCAACTTGAAAACAATCTACACATTGACATCCTCTAGCCAAGGCGGAATACGTGCAATGCATTGGTTTCATTTAAACTATTCAATGAAGTACTTAGGGTGGATATTGATTATGCTTAAAGTGCATTCAGCAAAAAAACCAAACCAATTGAATTACTGTTTCTTTTTTTATGACTGGGAATTCCCTTCATACTTTTCTGTAGAACTATAGGCTACAAACTACTCAGGTTTGCCTTAGTGGAAGGAAGGTCCATGAGAGACACCCCCAGTCACAAACATTTCTAAGTTCACTGGATTTTTGATTATTTATCTTTTTCTCTTTAAAGTTCAAGGAGTAGTCCCATATGTGCTACCAAAGGATGTTGGCTCATGGTTAGACAGCTACAACAGAATAATAATCTCTGGTGTTCCTGGTCTTGCTAACTACCAGTCAAGATACAAATAAAGCATGAGTCCTACATATAAGGGACTTAAAAACTAATAAGGGAAACTAGACACACATCCTTGCAAAGTTAAATAAGAAAACAAAAGTAAAGCTGGGTTCCTCAGAAGAGGTAGAAATTCAGTTAAGACTTTTACAAATAGGTAGAAGTTTTTTTTTTTTATAAAAAAAGGAACATCTGGGAGTACATGAATAAAGGAATAAATATGATATGACTACTACTACTAATAGAATGGCATTTATTTGGCTTCCCAGGTGGTTCAATGATAAAGAATCTGCCTGCCAATGCAGAAGACACAAGAGTGGTGGTTTGAACCCTGGGTCAGGAAGATCCCCTGGAGGGGGCAATGGCAATCCACTACAGTATTCTTGCCAGGATAACGCTATGGACAGAGGAGCCTGGTGGGCTACAGTCCACGGCGATGCTAAGAGTCGGACACAACTGAGCACTCCTATGTTACGGTATGAAGGTGACAACGTACCCGGCACTCTACGAACGGAAACGACTTCAAGTCCTGCTGCACCTCTACAACCACTTCACAGTGGGCTTTTTTGGGTGAGCTGAGAAGGGATATGGCATTCTTTCATATTGCCAATTTTTGAGTTTCTCCCAGTGAATGTGTGGTTAGGGTATATTCTGTGGTGAAGAAGGGTTCCAGGACACAGTACAGAGAATCATGATCCAAAGACTACAGAAAGGAGTCTGCAGCCCTGGTAACGTTCACCAGTTCCCCTCATGGAAGTGACTCCCAAAATCTGATGAGAGTTAAAAGGAGTTTTCCCTTTTTGCGGCCTATTTGCTATTCACTCGCTAAGTCATGTCCAACCCTTTGCAACCCCATGGACTGTAGCATGCCAGGCTTCCATATCCTTCACTATCTCCCAGAGTTTGCTCAGACTCATGTCCATTGAGTTGATGATGTCATCCAACCATCTCATCCTCTGTCACCCTCTTTTCCTCCCACACTCAATCTTTCCCAGCATCGGGGTCTTTTCCAATGAGTTGGCTCTTTCCATCAGGTGCCAGTATTGGAGCTTCAGCTTCAGCATCAGTCCTTTCAATGAATATTCGGATTGATTTCCTTTAGAATTGACTGGTTTGATTTCCTTGCTGTCCAAGAGACTTCGAAGAGTCTTCTCCAACACCACAGTTCAAAACCATCAATTCTTTGGCACTCAGCCTTCTTTATAGTCCAGCTCTCACATCTGGAAAAACCATAGCTTGATTATATGGACCTGTGTCAGCAAATGATGTCTCTGCTTTTTAACACGCTGTCTATGTTTGTCATAGCTTTTCTTCCAAGGAGCAAGCGTCTTTTAATTTCATGGCTGCAGTCACCTGCAGTGATTTTGGAGCCCAAGACTTTCCAATAAGCAAACTGTCACCTGTTTCCATTTTTTCCTCATCTATGATGGGTCTGGATGCCATGAACTTCATTTTTTGAATACTGAGTTTTAAGCCAGCTTTTTCATTCTCTTCTTTTACCCTCATCAAGAGGCTCTTTAGGTCCTCTTCACTTTTTGCCATAAGGGTGGCGTCATCTGCATATCTAAGGTAACTGATATTTTTCCTGGCAATCTTGGTTCCACCTTGTACTTCATCCACCCTGCATTTCGCATGATGTACTCTGTATATAAATTCAATAAGCAGGGTGACAATATACAGCCTTGACATATTCCTTTCCCTATTTGGAACCAGTTTGTTGTTCCGTGTCCAGTTCTAACTGTTGCTTCCTGACCTGAATACAGATTTCTCAGAAGCAGGTAAGGTGGTCTGGTATTTCCACCTCTTTAAGAACTTTCCACAGTTTGTTGTGATACACACAGTTAAAGGTTTTTCTGGAATTCTCTTGCTTTTTCTATGATCCAACAGATGTTGGCAATTTGATCTCTGGTTCCTCTGCCTTTTCTAATAGCAGCTTGAACATCTAAAAGTTCTCAGTTCACGTACTATTATTAAAGCCTAGCTTGGAGAATTTTGAGCATTACTTTGCTGGTGTGTAAAATGACTGTAGTTGTGCGGTAGGCTGGATATTCTTTGGCATTGCCTTTCTTTGGGACTGGACTGAAAACTGACCTTTTCCAGTCCTGTGGCCACTGCTTAGTTTTCCAAATTTGATGGCATACTGAGTACAGCATGTTCATAGCATCATCTTTTAGGATTTGAAATAGCTCAGCTGGAATTCCATCACCTCTACTAGCTTTGTTCGTAGTGATGCTTCCTAAGGCCCACTTGACTTCACACGCCAGGATGTCTGGCTCTAGGTGAGTGATTACACCATCATGGTTATCTGGGTCATGAAGATCTTTTTTATGTAGTTCTTCTGTGTATTCTTTCCACCTCTTCTTAATATCTTCTGCTTCTGTTAGGTCCATACTGTTTCTGTCCTTTATTGTGCCCATCTTTGCCTGAAATGTTCCCTGGTATCTCTAATTTTCTTGAAGAGATCTCTAGTCTTTCCCATTATATTGTTTTCCTCATTTCTTTGCATTGACCACCTAGGAAGGCTATCTTTGCACTGATCACTTAAGAAAATTCTACAATGGAACAGTATTGTTTCTAAGAAAGTAAGCTTAGAGGTACATGGAACAAGGGTAATCTGGAGTCACTTTTCCTCAGGACTTGGGCTCTATCACCAAATTAAACCAAACATCTAGTGGCCTCTAAGTTATAACAGACCACAGTAAAGGATGAGTTGGGGGTTGAAGGATTCCCTTATATCTTGTGCTTTGATTGTTATTTCCCTCGTCTACCATGTCTGGTATATGACTGTCAGATAACAAATGCTGGTCTAGATAATGACTATACAAAACTTGTATATCATGAAGAAATGGGAGTACAAGCAGCCCAATGGATTTTCTTCTCATAAACTAGTTTAAAACTATGAATGAAATCACAGCACTGCTCAAGTAAAACATTTCTTGTTTCACTGGAACACCATACTGAGAGTCAAGAGAAGATTCTTCCCCCGCCCCACTCATCAAACTAGGAAATCACATAGAAGAATGTTTTCCCCATGAGTCTGCTCTCTCCCTGAGCTTCTCTCAGAAAATGGTACTATCATTAGCTGTTGAAATTAAAAACCTGGCCATAGTTTTTAACTCCTTCCTCCCACCTTCCTTCCTTCAATCACCAAAGACTGTGGGTTCCAGCTCTTAAATAGCTGTTAAATCCATCTGTCTCTTTATTTCCAAGGATGAAACGCACCAATCAAGTTCTCCCTGCCTCCTATCTACCCTCCACAACATAACCAAAATTATCTTTCGAAAGTGCTAATCTTTTCATGTTACTCTCTTGCTTAAAACACATTTCACTAGCTTTAAGAAATTTTAAAAGTCCAAATACTAAAGGGAGGAACAAAAGCAGTAACTGATTTCCAAGAGTTCAGTGTCATGAGTATATTCTTAAGAAAGGGCCGAAAGAAAAGATATGGATTAGTAAAATGCCAAGAGGAAAGAGAGGGGCAGCAATGGGAGCCAGGCTAAAGTTAAAAAGTGGCATAAAAACTATTTTAAAAGATGAGTAAATTGTCTTTGTGGCATGTTAAAAACACAATATTACTTCATATAACAACAGATTTTTCAATTCAACAAATATTTAATAGAGTTTCTACTATCTAGAAGGCTTTGGATTATCCACCTTTTTGTAACAAGCCTCCATTCCAAAGACTTGCTATAATCCCACATCCCCCACGGCCTACCCACAAGATAATACCTTCTCTGACTTCATTTAAAAACAGAACTAACAAAGTATTTATAGGTGGAATAATATGATGCTTGTGACTTGATTTAAAATAATTCTGAGAAAGGAGCGAGTAGAGGGAGGGAAAGATATAACAAGACTGGCAAGATGTTCATACACTGAAGCTGAATAATGGGTACACTGAGGTTCATGGGTTAATTATATTGTTTTCCTCACCTTGCGTAGTTCTGTAATTTTTCTATGATAAGAAGTAAAACAAAACCCCGCCAAAAAATTATAAGAAAGAGTGACTCTAGTGCTAAAATACGACGCTTTTTCCATTCAACAAGCTTTCCTACAGAACAGGTAGATAGATTTTCCTACTTCAGTCATCATGTTGATACGATTTTGAACCACAACTAGAAAGGTTATCCTTTCAAATTCAATTACATAACATAAAGATTGATACCAAAAGTTAAAGAGAAACAGTGCGAGAAATCAAAGTTGATTTTCTTAGTTAACAGCTTCTGCAACTGAAATACAGAAACCACATTTGTTTTAGGAAAGCCTGAGTAGAACCGTATTCCCCTTCTTTTGTTCCTAGACGTATTACTGGAAAAAAAGTATATCTTAAAGTTAGTATCTATTTCACCAATACTTGATTTTAAGTGGTCCTGGTTGATACAGGATAGGCTACAGGGCATTTTGTACTTCCAAAAATGAAGTTTTTATGAATACGATCATGTTGTTCTCTTTATCTCTAAAACTACCCTTGGTGCAGGTTATAACGCCCTACAGGAGGATTTCTCAGCTTCAGCACTACTGATGTCTGGGCTAGATAATGCTTTGTTGTCGGGGCTGCCCTGTGCATTGCAGTACGTTTATTCAGAGAAGCGTCTTTGGCCTCTACTCACTGATGCTAGGATCACTGTTGCCCCCCAACCAGCATTTGACAACTGAAAATGTCACCAAACGTTGCCAAATATCTCCTGGGGTGGGGAAAGATGGGACAAAAGTACCTCCTATTGAGAACCACTGCCCTATAGCAATGAGACAACATGATTTCTTTTAGTTGCTTATTTTAAAAATATATTCTCTTCTTCATAAATACATGTTCCTAGTCTAAGACTGTGAGACACCCAGGAATGTGTGTATATATTACTATCGTTACTTACAGGAACAGCTTCCTAGTCACAAAATCACAGAAGCATCTTAATGATCTAGTTTGATGTTCTCATATGGACCACAGCCCAGATCTGTGGCTGTATATTCAAGAATTCAGGAGTCACCTATAAAAGGTTTTAAATCTTCCACCTTTACTACTGATAATCTTTTTAAAAATATTTACTTGTTTGGCTGCACCAGGTCTTAGCGGCAGCACACAGGATCTTCATGGTGACATGTAAGATCACAGTGTGTGGGGTCTAGTTCCCTGACCGGGGATTAAACCCTGGCCCTGCGTTGGGAACACAGAGCTTCTGCCACCGGACCCTCAGGAAGTCCCTGCCACTGATCATCTTGGAAAGTTTGGTTCATCAGAATGAATACTTTATAATTAAGTGTTGCCAGGTACACAATAAGAATTGGTGCATGAGATGACCTATATTACAATGCTCTCTTTGCCAGTGGATAGGTGTGTGATTTTTGGCAAGTTACTAACACCACTGAACTAGTTTCTTCTGAGTAAGGCATTGGACTAGATCAGCAAATTTTCAAATTTGAGTTATGTACAAATTATGGCTTATGCTCTAAACAGCTTAAAAATAAAAACCCCTCCTTTCCCTGTTTCGTATATTAGGTAGTCTCAGTGAGGATTTACCTATAAACAAGAAAAAAGCATAAGTCTTTTTATAATTTTTTTCTCTTATCAATGTTGAATATCTTTCATGTGATAATTATTTAATACATGGCAGTTATCATAAAATTTCTCAATGACATAATTTGAGAATTAAGCAGGAAATTTTAAAAAACTGCATTAAACATTAATCAGTTTAAAAAATACTGTATTTGTGAAACTTACTAGCTAATCATTTAAAGGGAACATTCCTTTCATTGTGCTTTTAAAATCCATTTACTTCTGAAAGAAGCCTGTATTTGCTTAAAAATGGAAGAGCCTTAGATAAGCCTGTGATGGTAGAAATTATTAGCCTTTAACAGTTAATTTTAAGTCTTGTTTTTGAGGAGACAATGCAGGCAATCATATTAGTAACACAGAACAAAAGGAAAGCACTGATGTGGTAATGTATAATAATGAGCTATAGGATTATTTGTATGAATTTAAACTTTTCTGCTCTGATCTACTTCACATTTCACTTTTAGAAAAGAAGAAAGGTGGCATTAGATAATCTCAGTGCAATCTAACTGCTAGGATATAGTTCTATGAAGATGCCTAAACTTAAAAAAGTCAGTCAGCTTGTTCCTGAAACAAAAATCAAAGAACTCAGGGAATACAAAGATTTCCTTAGCATTAGACTACCTTCACCACACAGTTACGGCAAGTCGCTTCCTCCTTGTTTTATTAGTTTCCTATTGTCTCTGTAATAAATTACCATAAAATTCGTATTTTTAAACAACACATATTCTCCTACAGTTCTGGAGGTCAGAAATTTAAAATGAGTCTCACTGGGCTAAATAAACTCAAGGTTTTGGTCTTCTAGAGGCTCTGAAACAAGAATCCTTCCTTACACTGTTCCGCTGCTAGACCCCTCCTCCTTTCCTTGGCTCATGACCTCTTTCCCACATCACATTTGCCACTGACTTTCACTTCCTGCTCCCTTATTATAAGGACCCTTGTGGTTATAGCAAACCCATATATATACTCCAAAATAATCTTCCCCAAAATTTAAGAGTAACAGGTTTAAGAGTAGCAAGGATTTGTGACTCAGCAGTGAGGTGTGCAACTATTATACACTGTATTCAAGTCTCTGGAACTAACGAAACTACATGTTTCACCTTCTGCTAGTTCATGCCTAAAGGCTTTTTCTACTTGATAACATGTAACAGCAATAAAAGGCAACCTTCTGGTTTAATGCTATTATGAACCAATCACAGACACTGGATTCAAAAAATACTTCACTGCATTCTACATCCAATAAGGCCCAAGGACAAATAGTTACATATTTTCAGTATTTTCAGCTGTATAGGCATAATGAAAAACAATGAACAATATATCTGCTCAATGTTTGCTGCATGTTCTATACTAGCTTGTAACATATATAACCTATAAAAACCCTATTTTAAAAAAATTATTGCAACTCTTGCCATTTTACAGTATCCTGATATTACTACAGTTTTGTATAAGTATTAGTAATTAATAAGTATTAGAAATTATTGGATTAACATTATACAGATTACGAATAGGTATTAGTTTCTTAATTTGTAAATAAGTTGTAACAAACTTTAGATACTATCAACCCACAGTCGCAGTAGTGTTCAGCATGACAGAAAGTCTATTCCAGATGAGAGCAATCAAGAATGTAGGGCTTCCTCTATTCCCAAATCCCAATTGAGGATTATGCTAATAGGCGGGGCAGTCCACCTGCATTTCTCCTACTTCCATTTCTGTGATGCAGAAGCTCTGTAAGAAGAAAGAGCAGCTGAGAGCTCTGGGCTTCACTTCTTCCAGCCAGCCCCAACTCCCACTCACAGGATGAAGTTCTACCACAGCAGGCAAGCCAAGAATGCTGGGATCCCAACTACCCTGGCTCCAGCTTGCTCACAGATTTAAAGTTTCCACAACAGAAGCAGCCCAGAAGACCAAGTAATAGTATCATTACAAGAAAAGGGACCACTATCTTCACTCTCTGCTCCAGGGCAATGGCAGAGGTTTAGCCTGGGGTAAAGGCAGGACACAAGAAGACAGAAAGCTCCAAAGTGCTCCCCAAGGGAAGTGACTTTATTTGGGACACAGTGTGGGAAAGTTAATAGTGAGGGAACTACAGGAGATAACAGAGATTTTGGTAGTAAGCAATTAAGGCACTGGTAAATCTTTGAGAGTAACAAGCTAACCCATAGAACAGCTAGAATTTTACAAGGGAGAACCAGGGGGAAAAGCAGCTAAAAAGAGTCCTGGGTTTAGAAAGCAACCTCAAAGACTGCTGCAAAATTACCCCTGCAGTGAGGCCCAAATTTATTCATACCGGCCTGTGGAAGAATTTATGCTACAGGCATTACTGATAACAGAGCAAATAGCAGAAGCTAATACATGATATCTATAGAGGGAGACAGTTTGACAGAACAGAGAAAGAAAGAGCCAAAGAGAGCCTTGCTAAAACCACCATCACCCTAGGATGATTCTGTGCATGTCAAAGACTGACTTCTGAGGAACAGTATCAATAGCTATACACTACAGGGAAAATTGTTTTTGTTGTTGTTTAGTCTCCAAGTCATGTCCAACTCTTTTGTGACTCCATGGATTGTAGCCCAGCAGGCTCCTCTTCCTGTCCATGGGATTTCCTAGGCAAGAATACTGGAGTAGGTTGCCATTTCCTTCTCCAGGGAATCCTCCGACCCAAGGACTGAACCTGGTCTCCTGCACTGCAGAAGGATTCTTTACTGCTGAGCCACCACAGAAGCCCACAGGGAAAAAAGACTTCACTACAATGGTCTAATCAAGCCACTAAACAAATAAACAAGCAAATAACAACAGCCAATTCAGTGAATGTGTCAGAACTAGGGGTGGACTTATATCCTCAGTTGCTACAATGTGTTATCTAAAATGTCCAATTTTTACTACATATAAAATAGATAACTGACAAGGACTTGAGCACAGGGAACTCTACTCAGTACTCTGTAACGATCTATATGGGAAAATCTAAAAAAGAGTGAATATATGTATATGTAAAATTGATTCACTTTGCTATTCAGCAGAAACACAACACTGTAAATCAACTATACTCCAAAAAAATTAATTTCAAAAATGTCCAGTTTTTGGCAAAAAATTATATAAGACATGCAAAGAAACAGAAAAGTATGCTCCCTACACAGGAAAAAAGAGCAAGCAACAGAAACTGTCTTTGAACAATGTTCAGATGTTGGACTTAACAGGTAATGACTTTGAAACAACTATTATAAATATGTCTACAGAGTTAAAGGAAAAAATGCTTTAAAAATGTAAAGGAAACTGGGCTTCCCTGGTGGCTCAGTGGTAAAAATCCACCTGCCGGATCAGGAGACATGGGTTCGATTCCTGATCTGGAAAGATCCCACATGGCACAGAGGAGCAACTGACCCCATGCACTGTAATGACCGAGCCTATGCCCGAGAGCCGGGGAGCCGTAACTACTGAGCCCAAGCACCCCAGAGCCATGCTCCACAACACAGAGAAGCACACTGCAGCAAAGAGAAGCTCCTGCGTGCCCAACTAGAGAAAAGCCCACGAAGCAACACAGACCAGGCTCGGCCAAAAACAATTAATTTAAGTAAACAATGAAAATATCCTGTCAAATATACAATATCAATAAGATAAAAAATTATTTTAAATAGTGGAAATTTAGGAGTTGAGAAGTACGATGACCAAGAAGAAAAATTCATCCCAGAGACTCAACAGTAAATATAATATAAATTAGAAGAAATATCGGAAACTTGGATATAGATGGAGACTGTACAATCTGAAGAACACAGAGAAAAAATAATGAATACATATTAACAGTCTCAGAGAAAACGGAAAAGCATAAAAAAACAGCAACATGAAAAGAAAGAAGAAAACTTTTTTCACAGAAGTAGAGAAAGGAAGAGAAAATATAATCAAAGAAATAATGGCTAAAAACTCCCCAAATTGGGCTACAACAATCTACATTTCCAAGAAGCTCAACATATTCCATGTAGGAACGCATTAAGAGATATCATACATATACAAGACATATCAACAGTAAATAGCTTGAAAACAGCAAGAGAAAAACAACTTCTCACTCACAAGGAAATCCCAAAAAGGTTAACAGCAGATTTTTCATCAGAAATAATGAAGGCTAAAGAAAGTGGAATGACATATTCAAAGTGCTGAAACCAAAAATATATGTCAACCAAGAATCTGATAGTCAGAGGACTTCCCTGGTAGTTCAAATGTTGAGACACTGAGCTTTCACTCTGGGGGCACAGGTTAATTTCTTGGTCAGGGAACTAAGATTCCACATGCCATGCAGCACAGCCAAATAAAAAATAATCTTATATTCAGTAAAATCATCTTTCAAATAAATACATTCCCAGATAAACAAAAATTGAAAGAATTCACTGCTGGCTGACCTGCCTTATAAGAAATAAAAAAGGAAACTATTCAGGTTGAAAGTATATGACCCCAAAAGTAATTCAAATCCACATTAAAGAACCAAAGGACTTCAGTAAAGGTAATTATGTGGCTATAAAATATAGTATAAATGCATACTTCTTCACTTAACTATTTAAAAAGCAGTTACATAATATGTACATAGTTGTATTATTGAGCCCTTAACATTTAGGAAAGTAGTATATTCAACAATAACAGCATAAAATAAGTAAGTAGGAGCAAAGTTGCATTGGAGTAAGGAAACGATAACAAAAATTACTTGAATTTAAATAAAGGAAGACAGCAAGTGGTAAGTAAGAAGATTCAATATAAGAAATTCTATAAAAAATATACTTGCTTCCATTCTTCTCTCTGCATAAAATTACATAAAGTAATCATTACCACACTACTAGGTTTTAACATATATAGCTATAATACAAATAACAACAGCACAGAAGGGGTGGAAGAAATCAAGCTAAACTTGAGAATACTTTGATGTTTCACTGAAATTTAGTGTAAATCTTAACTACTTAACTACTTTGGCAAGTTACCTATGGTAACCCCTAGAGCACCCAGTAAGAAAATAATTTAAAAAAAATAGTGAAAATAATCATCAGAGGAATTGAAAGGTTACACTAGAAAATATTCACATAATGCAAAAGAAAGCAGCAGAGAGTAAACAGAAGAAAAGGAACATAGGACATCACAAACTAGGCCATAAAGCTAGAATCAATAAATTTAGAAGGATTGAAACCACAGAAAATATATTCTCTGGACTTGTGGACACAGCAGGGGAAGGACTGCTGCTGCTACTGCTAAGTCACTTCAGTCGTGTCCGACTCTGTGCGACCCCACAGATGGCAGCCCACCAGGCTCCCCCGTCCCCGGGTTCTCCAGGCAAGAACACTGGAGTGGGTTGCCATTTTCTTCTCCAATGCATGAAAGTGAAAAGTGAAAGTGAAGTCACTCAGTCGTGTCCGACTCTCAGCGACTCCATGGACTGCAGCCCACCAGGCTCCTCCATCCATGGGATTTTCCAGGCAAAAGTACTGGAGTGGGATGCCATTGCCTTCTCCAGGGGAAGGACAGGGTGAGGCAAATTGAGAAAGTAGCACTGACATTATACACTATCATGTGTTAAACAGATAGCTAGTGGGAAGCTGCTATATAACACAGAGAGTTCAGCTTGGTGACGACCTAAAGGGGTGAGACTGGGGTGCGGGTGGGGATATATGTACATTTATAGCTGATTCATGTTGTTGTACAGCAGAAACTAACATAACATTGTAAAGCAATTATTCTTCAATTAAAAAAAATAAAGTGTGTTTTCTGACCACAAAAAATAAAATTTGGAATAAGAAACAGAAGGAAATCTGGGGATTCACAAATTTATGGAAATTAAATAAACTTCTAAATAATCAATAGAACAAAGAAGAAATCACAAGGGAAATGAGAAGATACTTTGAGATGAATGAAAATGAAGATAAAACATAACAAACTTATAGAATGTAGCTAAAGTGATGCTCTGATGGAAACTCTCAAATCAATAACCTAACCTTCCCCCTTAAGGTTACACAGTATATGATTCTATTAGAGAAATGTCCAGAGTAGGTGAATCCATTCAGGAATTATACTGTTGGTTACCTAGAACTGGAAGGATTGAGGGGGAAATGGTTATGGGGTTTGATGATTGTGGTGACGACTAGGGTGATGGCTGTACAACTCTATGGGTATACTAAAAAGTAATTATATACTCTAAATGAGTGGACTGTATGTTTTTTAATTATAATTCAATAAGCTGTTAAAAACACTCAAATAAATAAATACAGATAGTACATTTCATCAATACTAAGACTTTTTTTTTACATGCTAACACCTATGAAATAAAAATGGACCTACCTTCAATGGAATTTCACACAGCAAAGCAGTAATTGTGACACCGTTGTCACTGCCTGTACAAGCAAGAACTTGACTTTCTCTTCATGGAGTATCTGTCACTTCAACCTCTCTATTTCCTTAAACAAATCACTGAATGCTCATTGTAAGAAGAAATATGAGTACTTTTGTTGTATGGACATTCCACTGACACTAAACTCAAGAAAGCGCCAACCTAGAGATTATCATACTGAGTGAAGTAAGTCAGAGAAAGACAAAATACTGTATGATATCATTTACATGCAGAATCTAAAAAAAGGTACAAATGAAATTGTTTACAAAACAGAAACAGACTCACAGACATAGGAAACAAACTTTACCAAAGCAGAATGGGGGAGGGATAAATTAGGAGTATGAGATTAACAGATATACACTACCATATGTCAAAAAGATAAACAACAAGGATTTATTCAATTGCAATATAGAAATCTATATTTGGTATCCTGTAATAACCTATAATAGAAACGAATAAAAAAATTACATGTATAACTGAATCAATTCGCTGTATACATGAAACTAATACAGTATTGTAAATCAACAATATTTCAATAAAAAAAGAAAAGAAAGTGCCAGCATCAAAAGGTATAGAACATGTGTCAAGAACGTGAAAGAAAACTCCAGAGACAATAGTGGAAAATTTTCTAAAAACACAGGATGACACTGTATAGAAAAACATGGATTCCATAACTCTGGGTACAAAAAATGATTCACAGGGATTGGGCTCTGAATATTAAGAAGTTTAAGGTTACCTTAAGAAATTCATTTCACTTATGTATTCCTCTTTATGTATGAGATATAATTTTTAAACATCTAAAGAAAATTTTCAATGAGGATAAAATAAAATTTTGTTTGATAAAGCATTATATCATAGTTTAATCATTTTTTAAAATGCTATGTAAAATAATGGTATATAACTAATGGCATCTTAGAGGTGATGAAATACAGCATATTAGTAACAACAATCAGTGTGAGTGGACTAAACTCATCACTTAAGAGGCTGAAATCATCATCCTGATAACTTAGTTCCTATAATGCATAGAGTTCAAGGTTGATTTGCCTAATTCTAAAATTAATATTAAATCCTAGATTTACTGAAAGGTTTTTAAATCAAGAAATGAATTACCAAAATCCTTAGTAGGGAAATTCTTCAGAACCTATTATTACTAACAATAAACCAGATTTTTTAAGAGGACACGTCTATCCTGCAACCTGGGCAAGAGGGACAAATTTTTATAATACCAAAATGACTTCATTTAAAAGGATTCTAGGATCGAGAGATTCTGTAAGAAAGATTCTATGGTAGTTTTATTTTGTGCAGAAATAAATGCAATTTTAAAAAACAAATTATAAGTCATTTTTTCCTTTGTTTTCTTCTCAGGATCAAAGATTGATTACTCTTTATTTCAATTTTCTTTTTCCCCTTTGAAAATTTTCACTCTAATAGATAGTACATGTCATTTTAAGAGTCTTAACATTTTCTGCATTCCCTTAAGAGGCTTATTTAAAAGTTGACCTGATCATCTAGTGTGTGCTTCAATTAAAAGTTAAGAACCTAGCGAGATAAGACAAAACAACCAGTGCAATCGCTCCCCAAATTAGACAGATTTCTGTTCATTCATAAATTCTCTTAATTCCTATGACAACTCTCAATTTAAATTTTCATTTTTCAGATAAGAAAGCTGAACTTCAGAAACCTTGTGACTAAATTAGTCACTTAAAAAGTGTGTGTGGGGAGAGACTCAGCACTCAAACAAATCCTACACCCTTATTTTCATTCTTCATAAATTCTTCAACTTAATGTGCTAGAAAAGAACTGATTTGATACAAAAATGCACAGATACAGTCAAATCAAAGTAGATATTTTCATTCCCTCCATAAAATTTTCAACTGAGCTCCTTTTTCAATAAGTAGGAATCCATACTGTCCTATACTTTCTCTGGGTCTCTGTATCTGTGTCTCAGTTTTCTTATCTGTAAATTTCTTAGGAAACCTCAGAGCTGACAAGACAACTATACATGGCAGAAGGAAAGCTATTTTAATTTGGAAAGCCCTGAAATCCTAGACCAAAGTAATCCACACAAACAGTTCTTAAAAACATAAAATCATCAGAATTTAAAAAAAATACTTTTTAATACAGAATTTAAAACAAATCTGTAATGTTAGAAGCAGATTAATGACAATCTGTGGCTAGAAGCAGAAAAAAGCTTAACTGCAAAGAGGCACAAGGGAACTTTTGGAGCAATGAAAATATTCTATGTGATTGTGATGGTGATTACAAAGATTTATATGCTTGTCAAAACTCAGTAATTGTACACTTAGGCTTAATTCATCACGTGGTAAATTTTTTTTCAATAAAATTGATTTAAGAAGGAACGGAGAAGACAGAATCAAGGCCAGCTGCTTTAGAAGAGTTCTCCACAAAGGAACGATCTCTTGAGTACCACTCTGCTAACATCTACTGGTTTTTGGAAAAGTGTTTGACAAGCATATTTAAATCATAAGAAATAAAGAAATGTTAATTCATAGAAGTTCATTTGAAGAACCACAGAATGTTAGACAACTCTGTTTCAATCATAATTGATTAATAAGTATCAGAAATACAGGATGAGAAGGTCATGAAGTAGTGCCTTACCAATTTTACAGAGAGAACTGGAAGTACTTGGAAATGGACTATAATCCTGAACATTCAGTTTTAATACCCTAGCTATAAGACTCTGCAATTTTCTAAAAGCACATTTGAAAAGAAAATTATTTTAAAAATTATTTAAGGGTAAGACTGAAAAGCACTCAAGGGTTTTAAGAGTCCAAGCAGCTCTAAGCTACAGACTGCTAGTTTATGACTTAAAATACCTAAACATAATGATTAATGCGGATCTTGTGCTTCTTGCATATTTTGGACCTAGCAATACAGAGAGGTCATCCAAAAAAAGAAAAAGCTCATATTTCAACTTCAGAGACTGTGGCAAGCCTTGATTTTACCATTAATTAGTAATGTCCAAAATCACTGCAGATTGTGACCGCGGCCATGAAATTAAAAGACACTTGCTCCTTAGAAGAAAAGTTATGACCAACCTAGACAGCATATTAAAAAGAAGAGACATTACTTTGCCAACAAAGGTCCGTCTAGTCAAAGCTATGGTTTTCCAGTAGTCATGTATGGATGTGAGAATTGGACTATAAAGAAAGCTGAGCACCAAAGAATTGATGCTTTTTTTTTTTTTCACTCTTTAAAAAAACTTTATTTTAATTGGAGGATAATTGCTTTGCAAGGTTTTGTTGGTTTCTGCCATATATCAACATGAATCAACCATAGGGATACATCTGTCTTCCCCCCTTCAACCTTCCTCCCATCTCCCACCCCATCACATCCCTCTAGGTTGTCACAGAGCATGGGATTGAACTCCCTGAACCAAAGAGCAAATTCCCACTGGCTATTTTACATATGGTAATGTATATGTTTCAATGCTACTCTCTCAATTCATCCCACCCATTCCTTCCCCCACTGTGTCCACAAGTCTGTTTATGTCAGCGTCTCTGTTGCTGCCCTACAAATAAGTTCATCAGTATCATTTTTCTAGATCCCATATATGTGCATTAATATATGATATTTGTTTTTCTCTTTCTGACTTGCTTCACTCTGTATAACAGGCTCTAGATTCATCCACTTTACTAAAACTGACTCAATTTCTTTCCTTTTAAAATTCCATTGTATATATGTACCACATTTTCTCATCCATTCATCTGTTGATGAACATCTGGGGCTTCTTCCATGTCCTGACTATTGTAAATAGTGCTGCAGTGAACATTGGGGTACATGTATCTTTTTAAATTTTGGTTTCCTCAGGGTATATGCCTAGTAGTGGGAATTGATGCTTTTCAACTGTGGTACTGAAGACTCTTGAGAGTCCCTTGGACAGCAAGGAGATCCAATCAGTCAATCCTAAAGGAAATCAGTTCTGAACATTCATTTTAAGGACTGATGCTAAAGCTGAAGTTCCAATAGGTTGGCCACCTGATGTGAAGAACTGACTCATTTGAAAAGACCCTGATGCTGGGAAAGACTGAAGGCGGGAGAAGGGGACAACAGAGGATGAGATGGCTGGATGGCATCACTGACTCAATGGACGTAAGTTTGAGCAAACTCCGGGAGTTGGTGATGGACAGGGAAGCCTGGCGTGCTGCAGTCCATGGGGTTGCAAAGATTTGGGCACAACTGAGCGGCTGAACTGAACTAACAGCTGAGACTACGTTTAATCTGGATGAAATGTAGAAAGTCTAGTCTTGTTGGACTTTTCCTATTAAATATCAGTGTTTTTTAAAGGGAAAAGAGCTACAAAAAAAAGGTACTTTTAATTTCAAACCCTCTCCTAATTTTATTCTAGTTAATATAAACTTCAAGAAATGAAAGACGTCAGTCTGGACTGTTTCTATGCTGGGAAGTTTTAGAGCTTCTATAACTCATTGGTGAGAAAAAAGATTACTTATTTTTGATGAAGATATTTGCCTCTGATACCTGCAATAGGCTATTAAAATAATAATCTTTGAAACATAAGACATGTTCCAAGAAATAACTTTCCAGAAGGAGCAGGCATAAACCAGAACAAAAAGCTAATAAATTTCTCCTTTCCCTTTCCTCTTACTCATTGCACTGTTCCATTATCTCTCATCTTTTGTAAGTAGCTCTAATGAAACCATTTCTAGATTTTGCAACATTTTACAGACAAAACTTCATTTTATAGACAAAACTTTTAACTAACACCTTTCTAAACTATGAGACAACTTAACTCATTAACTATAGTATGCTATCAACAACAGAAATTTTTATAGACCGATTTTATTTGGGCAAAGCACAGTATTTTCATTAACACCTTTGTTCTCTGTGCCCTAATATCTAATTGTTCCTAAAGACAAAAACCACATCTACATAACTCAATTTTTATGCCATCCTACAACTTTGTGGTCATCAATGAATCCATAGTGTGACTACTAGTCAAAGTAAGTATTTACAATGAACTTGTGCTATACAGAAACTCAGACTATCCCGATAAACACCATTCTCTCCATGAAGCCAAAAAGTAATATAAATCAACTTTGAACTTTATAGCAACTATGCTCTCTTAGTTACTCTAGATAGACTATGCCCCATTTTTTCAATTAAAAATATTAAAACTATAACTCAAAATCTATTTAAGGAAAGGCAAATTATTTAAATTCAAATTACAATGATTCCCTACTGCATACTTCCTTCATGAAAAGATATAATTTACTTCTTAAACAGTTTACAGCTTAAGCAGTGCATGTAAGAACTATTAGTCCAGTTGGTGAAGAGAAAATATTTGAATACATGTGCTATAGCATGTTAGGCCACCTTTCAGCTACCAGACCAAGAATATACACAGCTTCCAAAATAACTAGAATTCCTAGCTATCTAAAACATTAAGTTGCTACATTATAACAAGGAAAAAAAATACTACATCTACATGTAATTCCACTCTTAATCAGCAACCATCTCCCCTGAAGTTTTTTGATATCTTGAAGTAAACAGCTCCTTCCTTGGTCACAAGTATATACTATCCATTAAAGTGAATAATGGACTACCTGGCAAGGCAGAAACTGGCTCAATTATGACAACATAACAAAGAAAAGAGAAAGTGAACTGGAACAGATTTCTACAATGCCCGGACTCCTTAAATCATTCAGTGGAAGAGAAAGCCACAGGGCAGGGAAAGGCAAAGTATATGGGAAGTCAACATTATGTATATGTGAGGTAGGTGCCTGGGGGAAACAAGATTGCTCTTAAGAACAGAAAAATCTAACAATTCAACCTCAACTATTTTGCTTACTTACGGATGGTAAACGGCTAATTTCAGAGAAGGAACTTAAGAATTTAGGTTCTCTACAAGGTTTTTCTTTTACTTTGTTTATGAAGGGGTGCTTGTGTGCTTAGTTGCTCAGTCGTGTCTGACTCTTTGCAACCCCATGGTCTGTAGCCCACCAGGCTCCTCTGTCCATGGGATTTTCCAGGCAAGAATACTGTAGTGGGTGGCCATTTCCTTCTCCAGGGGATCTTCCCAGCCCAGGATTGAACCTGGCTTTCCTGAAATTATTATCTTAGATCTCTCAAGCCTTTCTTTCTGTTTTCTTCTCTCTCAGATGGTATGAAAGTGAAAATGAAGTTGCTCAGTCGTGTCTAACTCTTTGCGACCCTGTGGACTGTAGTCCACCAGGCTCCTCCATCCTTGGGATTCTCCAGGCAAGAATACTGGAGTGGGTTGCCATTTCCTTCTTCAGGGGTTCTTCCCGACCCAGGGATAGAACCCAGGTCTCCCGCATTGCAGGCAGATGCTTTAACCTCTGAGCCACCAGGGAAGCCCAGATGGTATGACTCAGTCATATAAGCCAAAAACTTAATTGAACTATATATGAAGATACCTGAACAAAAGTAATAGCCTTTTGACTGTCTCTTTACCTCCAGTCTTATTCTCTCTCAAGACAGCTGGGCTGGATGAAGCACAAGCTGGAATCAAGATTGCTGGGAGAAATATCAATAACTTCAGATATGCAGATGACACCACCCTTATGGCAGAAAGCGAAAAAGAACTAAAGAGCCTCTTGATGAAAGTGAAAGATGAGAGTGAAAAAGTTGGCTTAAAGCTCAACATTCAGAAAACGAAGATCATGGCATCTGGTCCCATCACTTCATGGGACATAGATGGGAAATGGTGACAGACTCTATTTTGGGGCGCTCCAAAATCATTGCAGATGGTGACTGCAGCCATGAAATTAAAAGACGCTTACTCCTTGGAAGAAAAGTTATGACCAACCTAGATAGCATATTCAAAAGCAGAGACGTTACTTTGCCAACAAAGGTCCATCTAGTCAAGGCTATGCTTTTTCTAGTGGTCATGTATGGATATGAGAGTTGGACTGTGAAGAAAGCTGAGTGCCAAAGAATTGATGCTTTTGAACTGCAGTGTTGGTGAAGAGTCTTGAGAGTCCCTTGGACTGCAAGGAGATCCAAACAGTCCATCCTAAAGGAGATCAGTCCTGGGTGTTCATTGGAAGGACTGATGCTGAAGCTGAAACTCCAATACTTTGGCCACCTCATGCGAAGAGTTGACTCATTGGAAAAGACCCTGATGCTGGGAGGATTGGGGGCAAGAGGAGAAGGGGACGACAGAGGATGAGATGGCTGGATGGCATCACCGACTCAATGGACATGAGTTTGAGTGAACTCCGGGAGATGGTGATGGACAGGGAGGCCTGGCATGCTGCGATTCATGGGGTCGCAAAGAGTCGGACATGACTGAGCGACTGAACTGAACTGAAGGACTTCTTAGATAAGGATTTAAAATAACCATCCAGGATTATTCAGGTGGGCCCAATCCAAACACATGAGTCCTTAAAATCAGAAAACCGTTTCCAGCTATGGAGCCTCAGAGACGTCGGTGTGAAAAGAACTGGACCCCCATTGCTGCTGGCTTTGAAGATGGAGGAAAAGGATTATGAGCCAAGGAATGTGGATGGCTTGAAAGGAACACAGCATTATTGACACCTTGATTTTAACCCAGTAAGATCCATCAGATTTCTGACCTATAGAAATGAAGCTAATACATTTATGCACTTTTAAGCCACTAAGTTTATGGAAATTTGTTAACTGCAGCAATAAAAAAAATAACACTTAGGGATTTTTTCTATTGTTGTCCGTGTCTGGTTGAGAGTAGG